>NC_141877.1:7615000-10115000 GCF_056163025.1 Triticum urartu
GGGTGGCCTCGGCAACGCTTCAAGGGTTTGGGGTGGCCTCGACAACTCTTCAAGGGTTTGGGGTGGCCTCGACGACAACGCTCTTTTAACTTGGTAAATTTGGGTGGCCTCGAGAGAGTTTGTCGGGTAGGGGCGCGGCGGGAGGGGGTAGGAGACCGACATAGTTTTTTTCTAGGGTTTGGGTGTCCTTGAGAGTTTTGTTCGAGCGAGAGGGCCGGGGTGGGTGGGGGGGGGGGTGCTCCCGTGGTATAAGTTATCACGGTTGAGAGGGTGACCCTCGACCCTCTGCCCTAGTTCCCGACCCTCGACCCTGTGCCCTAGTTCGCGATAAAAAAGAAGAAGAAAAAAAAGAGGAGAAGAAGAAGGAATCCTCTTTTTTTTTTCTTCTTCCTCTTCTTATTTTTTCCGACGTCCACCCTCATATAAATGCGGTGGAAACACTTTATGAAAATGCGGTGGTGGTCGAGCCGAGCGGTTTTCTTTTCCTTCATCATATTTTCGTTTTCACTCTACATTTTCGTACATATGAAAAAAATAAAGTTTCTATACAAAAGTGCATAATTTTTATGAACAAATTACAACATCTAAATTAACTACACATCTAAATAAATATAACTACACATCTGAAATTTTCCTAATCTTAAAACTAAACTAAACATAAACTAAAATAATCTACAAAACATGTAAAAACATCTAAAAAACTAATAGCTAGCGCAGGGGCGGAGGGGCACGGCGGAGGGGCCGGCGCCGGCGCCGGCGGGGTAGGGGAAGGGCGCAGGGGCGCGGGAGCAGGCTGGTTTTAAAAATGGTTTTCTTATTTAAAAAACAGCATATCTATAATACTTAAATAGTTCATCCCCACTATTCTATTTTTCTTGACATGCAGTCTATCCACCTCAGCACCCTTGCCACATCATCAGTTTCTCTTAATTATTTTGATCATGCATCTCACCAAGTCACATTATTTTACAAAATAAAAATAAAAATGATTCGATTGTCTGTAAACCGAAAGGCCTCTGTAATCCAAAAGTCGTCCTCCCTTGGCTTTCCCCAACATCTTCTCAATCTCCGCTTCCTGCACGATCCATCAACTAATTACGTGGCTATATTAATCTCCGGCAACCGATCTACTTCGTCTTCATCTTCCACCGAAACAGATGGAAGAGTAACAGATAGCTGTTCCTCCTTTTAAGGAAACGATTGTACTGTAGATAGAGCTGTTATTCCTTTTAAGCAACCGATCTGCTCTGTTCCTATGGCCTCCACCACAGCTAGAATATTATTATTCCTCAACATGACGGCAAGGTGGTGCACTACCATGGCGTTTGGCATCAATATGTATGCTGTATACAGCTGCCGCGAGTTCATGGCGTTGGCCCCCCTCCTCTCTGATCCATGCCGCGTGCGGCTGCGACCGCATCTTCCACAAGCACGAGGTCGAGGCCGGGCACTGCTGAGGCCCTCCTCCATGCCGCGTGGTCGAGGACGTCTAATGCTCTCCTCGCCGCTGCAGAAATATGTTTTCTTCCTAGCTCACCTGGGTTGATTGGCTCATTGGCATTGACAGGTAAGTTGTAGGGGCATTAAGACGATTCCATTCTATCTTGCTGGATCAATCAACTATATATATGAATCAGTTCATTGTCTTCTTCCTCCCCATCTTGCTATTTCATTTTAATTTGGTGATCGTGCGCGCGTGATGTAGTTAACATATACAGTGTGTTCATGAGAATCTGAAGTGGTGTGTAGATCGATCTATGATAATACAACTGGTGCGGGTAAATCCACGTGCAGGTGACGAATTTCAAGACCATCGCCGTTGACTGTATCTTGCCTGCTGGCGCCCCCATGACACCACCAACGTGTTGGACAAGGTGAAATACTCGTGTATCCCATGACACCTGATTCCATCCTAATCCGCTAATTGCTCCATGGTTCCATCCTAATCCTCCTCTACTATCTTGCTACTTTTGTTTATTATTTTTACCATACATTCTGTATGTAATGTTCTAGATGAACGAACGTTCATATTATTTGGCATACGAACTTCCGAAGGATCCATTTTTATTGGTTTCCACATTATTTGTTTATTATTTTTGTACATGCCTTTGGTAGTTATGCTCAAAGATGAATGAACATTCATATATTGCCATGGCAACTTCCCGAGGATCCATGTTTATAAGTTCGTTTACAGGGTTGTTGCCAAATTGTGAGATCTATCTCATGTCTTATACCAGAACAAGATGGTTTGGTACAAGGAAGGTTGCAGTTTCATGATTTAGTTTGAATGGAACAGTAGGAAATCTTTGTTATACAAATAAATTAATCATTATAATAAATATGGATAATATTAAACATATAAAAGGATTATATCAGATTGTCAAGCAATTATCGTACACTGCAGAATGTTTTCCTTGACCTATGAGACATAATTTTTTGATATATAATTCATGCTTAAATTTTTTTTGTTGTCCAATCACATGTGACCTCAATATGGTGTGTCAGTTTGATCAAAAGATATTGCAACCTCCACTCACGCATCAGCGATCTTGATGGAGTGGTAACCAAATGATGAAGACTTGATTCTTGATGTGTTTCCAGTTATTTCCCCCAAAGTTTGTTTATTTCAATTTCTTTCAACCAACCCAAAGGAATGCTTGCATGTTAATGCTAAATCTTTGTTGTTTGTAAACAACGCATTTATTCAAATTTTCAAATGTAAACATTATATCCAAATTGGATCTTTAATTGATGTATTTTTTTCATATTTTTTCATTCATACTATGTGTGCTTTTCTTTAAAGCTGCATATAAAATGTAGAAAGTCCCGCCGCAACGCGCGGGAAATCATCTAGTATTCAAAAGAAAGTAGACATTCAATTTTTTCAAAGTATTACATTTCAAAAATTTGTTCACGGACTATAAAATTCTCAGGAAATTTAAAAAAATTCTCGTTTTCAAAAAATAGAAACAGAAAAAGTTCAATTTCCCAAAATTTATGTGCAAAATAATAATTTATTGGGATTAAAAACACGTTTTAGAAAAAATATTTTTAATTTTCAGTACTTTCAAGCATTGTAAAAACAGAGTTTGAAGTTTCAGTACTTTCAGATCCCGAAAAACCTTATTAAGCTTGGTATTTACAAATGCATTTATTTTGAAAGAGCAAAACCTTTCATACATCGAACTTGATTTTCTTTAGGTACAACATCTTTCCTGGTCACCTCGATTTAGTCACATATATACATTCAGATTCAGCAGTGGATTCAGGCGGATCTTTCTTGGTGAGTGTTGAGGGGACGACTGCATTTTCGGAGGTGGGAGCTGACGAGAAGAGGAGGACAGAGGATTTCTCACCTCACCTCCCCACGGGCGGAAGACACAATGGATCCGTTGGTTACTCATGTTCTCTCCCCCGGAAACACTTTTTTTTTGTAACTCACGTTCTCTTCTTAACTTTAAAAGACTAGTGCGTTCACTTTGAGGAAACGCTTCTATTAAGTAGCCAGACATGTCCTCCGTTTCTAAACACCTATAAGCTCATCAGGTCACCTGTAGTTGCCACAAGTTTGAGAGGATGCAAGTTGTGATGCAGGGTCAATACAGAGGACACCTACTAATACAGATAAGGAGGGGGGGAGGGCATCCACCGTTGGTCACCCTCGATGCATGCATAGCTCTGCTGCCGTCAATCACCGACGTCGGCCCCTCCGCCTCCCTCTCATCTCAGCTCCGTGACGAACGAGACGGGCCTCCGTGATAATACAAGACGGGCCACCAAACATCGTTTGTTCACTGGCCCATGCAAGATAGCCGATCAATGCCTCTGGCCCTCGTGCTATGGAAATAATATGTGCGGCTCATCGCCACACATAGTTGGATGTTCGCGCAGAAGCGCCCACAGTTGGGACGTGTCATTTTACTTATTTTTTTCTTTTTTAATTTCCCACATTTTTCTTATTTCTTTTTCAATTTTCTTTTTCTTTTCAAAATGTTAAGAAATTTATAAAAAATTCACATTTTCAAATTTGTTAAAACCTGAAAAAACTTTCCAATTTTTACCATTTGTTCATAAACTTCAAAACATGTTCAGAAATCCAAAAAATAGAATTTTTAAAATTGTTTGATTATTTTCAGAAAATCGTAGATTAAATCCAAAAAATTCAAAATATGACATTTCAAAAAATAATTGCAGATTATAAAATCTTCACGAAATTCAAAACATATTGTTATTTTCAAAAAATGAAAACTTAAAAAAAATCAATATCCCAAAATTTATTTGCAAAATGATAAATTGTTGGGATTAAAAAATCACGCTTAAAAATTATTTTTAATTTTGAACAATGCTCATGTTTTCAAATTTTGTTTCTATTTTTCAAAAAAAATTCAAAAATGTTCGCGCTCTACAGAAAATGTTAGGACATCAAAAAATTGCAAAAATATTTCTATTTGGAAAAACTTTCAAAAATAATAAAAACCTAAAACGGGGGTGCCACTGTACCAAATGGTACCGCGCTATCAATCGCTACAGTAGGCGCGAATTGCTAATGTGTCCGCTGCTGCATGACCGGCCCTACATGGAACACCCTGTGCGTCACCCAATAGGAGCAGGGGCGGCGCCAACGTGGGGTCGTGTAGGGGCGGCCGCCCCGGGTAAATGTTTCGTACCTAGGGTACCCACCCTACTACTTTGTCTGGCAGACACCATGGGAGCGAGAGTGAGGAGATTCCGTCGTAGTCTGAGGTTGACTCGAGCAGGAAGACGAGACAGAGAAGATAACGGTTCGTTAGATGGGCCAGCGAGAAAGTCAGAGAAAATCTGGAATCGGTAGTAAAGGCCCAACAGAATAAGAGCCCGTTATTTTTTCCTTTGAGAGTTGATGTTCCCTGTTGCAAAAAAAGAGAGAGTTAAAGTTGAGTTAGATGGGCCATCGATCGGAAAAACAGATCAGGGCATGAAGCGATCACGCCTCCATGCACGCCGCCCCGCTGAGTCCCACCGATGGCACTCCATGGAGAGGGGTCCCTCTGTTCGTGCTACTCAGGGAGCCGTACACACAGGAGATGATTTCGTCACCGCTGCCGCCACATGGCCAGCTCAAAATTACAAGCGAGCAAACAAATAGCAGGTTCTTCCACTCTCCCCCAATCTTCTACTCTTGCGTTCTAGGTTTCAGTTTCGTCTCACTTGACCTACTTCATGAAAATTGGATACTGAAAAGAGAATTGTTGGGATTGAAGACCAGAAAATTGTTGACCATTTCCATGGCATAAGGAACCCTAGTGGGCATCTACAAAATCCTCTTCATATAACTACTCCGTATAACTTAGTGGTAAATGTGTGTTTTATCTTTAGTTTGACAAGTGTCATTTTGTATAGACTTTTTTAACGTTCCTAGTTCTTGAAATTGAAACTGCTTTCAAAATCCGTTTCGAAAAAAAACTGCTTTGAAAAGTAACTGTGTTGATCGTCTTGTCTGAATGCATATTACTACTTCGCCAATTACTTGGGTTACCTGTCTTTGTTTGATTGCATTGTGGCTTCAATTATTTGTTTCCTTTAAAAGTTTGCCCCGGGTAACTCCAAATCCTAGATCCGCCACCCAATAGGAGCTCCCGTCGTGCTCTTTGTTTTGGCAAAACAATGAGCACGACGGGAGCTCCTATTGGGTGACGCACATGGCGCATCGTGCTCGACTGCCTGCCATAAAGATAGATTAATTTTATAAGCTCTTTTTTAGCCAAATTAATTTAACAGGCTTCCATCCTAAATAAGAGCCTAGGAGGTTTGTATACATTGTCTAGAAGTTTTCCTGCTATGTACAAGCAGAACCTTAATCAATTCCATATGGTTTCATAGTTTGAATTTGTTTATGTAAAACTGAAACTGGAAAGAAAATTGTGCTTGTGTCTGCAAAAGAAAAAAAGTTGTATTATAAGCACACACAAAAATCAATTACACATATGTTGATTTATTGAATCTCATGCTAAATTAAAATAAAAATGATTTCGAATTCTTTTAGATGAAACACACATCTCTAGAACAAAGACATCAGCACATCTTTTATTACAAAATCACAATCACAAAAAAGTAAATAATACTCATGTAACCAAAATTAGTTTGTAGAATAGTTACGATGTATTGAGTGGATTTCAGTGACTGGAGCAGCCACCACGGATTAGAAACGGGTACATACATTAATGGACGTACCCACTTGAAATCCCGTCTCATTTATACATGACAAGGATGTATTGAAATGAGTACAGCCACCGATTAGGAACGGGGACAAGCCCCTCTCCTGGAGCAACATCTTCTGGATCTGCTCTTCTCCCCCTTTTTCGGTCAAATTGGTTGAAAAACCTTTGCTTTAGTTGGACGTTGTTGGAGATTTATGAAAGTCGGGTGTAGGGAATTTTCTTGAAGTTGTGGTACGTACGTTTGATTCTCTTTTAATTTATATCTACTAATAAAAGATGAATACTAATAAAAGATAAATTGTTTCTGCCCGTCCGTCGAGAGTTTTATTGAAAACCCTCTCATGTGTATTGAAATCAATCCGGGGTCCAGTTTTAAGTTGGCCCAGGAAACGATTTGCTTTCGCAGAAAACTCCCTTATCTTTTGGTTAATTAACACGCAGTCCTGTTTTTCATGAGACCAGAAAATGTTTCTCTTTTAGTAACCCCCCCCCCCCTGATATCTTGGTTAATAAACATGTGATCCATATAAAAATAAGGTTATTTCTTTGGGGCAGATTTAAATGATTTTTATAAATATTCGTATCTTTTAAACCCTAACTCCAATTTTGACATATATGAAAATTGATTAGAAAAATGTGTAGAATCTGAATATGATCTTATTTTACCCGATAATCTTTTAAACATGATGTTTAGTATGCAAACTTAATCAATAGTGCACAATCCGTCTTTCTTTCGTACCGGTGTACCGGGAGAAAAGGAAAGCATAATTCACATCTTATGTGGAGAGAGAGTTGACCACATTCAAACATGTTGTGATTGTGAGCACTAAGGCCACCGTCACGGGGAGGGTGCGGAGAAGAATAAGGGACAACACAGTTGTCATGTAGGTGGACCTATTGGGGTCTTGAATCATGATTATTGGGTTAGAGGCGTGTTATTTTTTTCCTGCCAACTCAGCCTGACATCACGACAACACTGCTTCATTTTTTACCTATGTGGTATTTTTTCCCTGCCAACTCAGCCTGACGAGTGGACCCGGCTGATTAGTGACGTCATCAAATTGCTTAGTGTCGGTGTTTTTTGTCACTGTCAATTCTTCGATTCGGTGAGAAGTGTACGTTTTGTAAAGTGGTGGTTTTCTGAGAGCTATGACACGAAAGTGGTGGTTATATGCATTTTACTCATCTAGAACAGTTCATTTGTAAAGAAAAAGAATGAAGCAGTTGAAGAAGGTGCTCCTGAAATTCAGACATTTGAACCTAACATTTTGAGCGACACAACTACACAAGGTTCAGTTGGTTGCCGAAGCATAACAATCTTGCTTTTCCAAATAGCGGAGGCGGACGCGGTCGTCGACGGGGAGGGGACGACCCGTGGCCCGTCTCTAAGCTCGGTGGGGGATTTCGTGGCCAGGGCGGCAGAGCTCGGGGGCTCGCTTCACCCTGGCAGGCGGCGTGCCTTCGTGCCCGGGGGCCGTGGTCCTCGTCGGCAAGTCCCTCCGGTCGGAGCGGCGCGTCAGGCGGCCCGGTCGAAGTCTCCGCGCCTGCGGGGTGCTGGCCTCTCAGCGCCGGAGGCGAAGGTCGGGCTCCTGCTGCGGGCGAGTTCACAGAGCCCAGAGGTGGCAGCTGCGGCGGCGGCGGCGGCCAGGGCGGCGGCGGCGGCGGCGGATTTGCCAGGCCCTAGGGTTGGTGCCTTGGCGCTGGCGGGCCAGGTGGTCCGGAGCGGCTCCCAGGCTGCTCGGCCCACTTCGAATTCTGATCCAACCCACGCGGGGACGATCAGTCTGGGGCAGTGCAGACAAGCTCCCGCTGGGCCAGTGGGTGGCCGGCCCGATCCAAATGGCCCAAGCCCAGAGGCTCGGTACTTAAGTGGTTGTGGCTGCCCAGAGGAACCCTAGATCCGTCGCTAGGTTTCCCAGCCACCAAATCGGAGGTGCGCCGCCTCGGTCACTCCGCTCGCGCCCTCTTCCCCATTCCTCCTCCGCCGCCCCTCGTGCGCTCCTTCGCCGAGGTGGTGGCCATGGGCTCCAAGGCCGACCGGCGTTCGGACAAGCGTCCCCTTCCTCCTCCTGCTGCGGAGCCGGAGTGCGGCCGCGAGCGCGAGGTGCGGTCGTCCAAGGCGCATGGCGCGGCGCGCGATGGCGAGTCGGGTGGATGGGGGCCGCCGCCGGCGTGGTGGGTGAAGGACCAGGAGTGCAAGAAGCGGAAGAAATAAGAGCACAAGAGAAAGGGGCTCGAGCTCAAGTGCATTGAGGAGATGCCGCAGTTCCAAGGCGACCGGATCGGCGACCCTTTTGCGTCGAAGAAGAAGAATAAGTTTAAGGCCGCGGGGCCGGCGGGCTCCAAGCCGCCGTCCTCGCAGCAGGCGGGGTCGTCGAAGGGCACGGCGGCCGAGCCAATCCCGATGGAGGAAGCCGACGATAGAGAGTGCTTTAAGTGTGGCTGGGCGGGGCACTTTCAGAGCACCTGCAAGTTCGCGCCACTCTGCATCCTCTGCGCTCAGGAGGGCCACGTCTCGGCTTCCTGCCCCTCCCGTGGCAAGCCGCTGCTCCTCCAGACAATGGGCCATGCCATCCCAGGAGGGGTTTTTTCTGTCTGCAGTTCCCAGAAGCTGCTGACGACGCCCAGAGCGGGTTCGGGGTCAACGCCGCCATCCTTTCCGCGGCCCCGGGCGTGCTGTCGAAGGAGATCTTGGAGGTGGAGCTGCCGCATCTGTTCGAGGGAGAGTGGGACTGGCAGGTGGCCCAGATCGATGAAGATTGCTTCTCCGTGGTCTTCCCGGACCTGGCAATGCTGCGCATGGCGACCCGCAGTGGCAAGATCTTTCTGTCCCTCAACAACATCACTGCTCTCATCCGCGACGCCGTGGCTGACGACCCCAAAGGAGAGATGATGCCCGAGGTCTAGGTGAAGCTCTGGGGCATTCCCTCCAAGCACCGTAAGGTGGACCGCCTCATGGCCGGGCTGACGATGTTGGGCCGCCCGCTGGTGGTAGATGAGCTGTCCTTGATCCGCTCTGGCCCGGTGAGGATGCGTTTCACCTGTCGCAAGCCCGAGAAGCTGCGGGGATCGGTCCAACTCTGGCTCAACGGAGAAGGCTTCCTCATCAAGCTTGAGCCGGAGCTCGCACCTCGTCACGGGGCTCCGGCACTTCCTCCTCCTCCACCGCCAAGCAACAACAAGAGCCCGGATCCGGGCGACAAGGAAAAGTCCCAAGATAAGGAGCACGACAAGGATCCAGATGCGAGCATGGAGGATGACTCTATTGACACGGCGGCATGGGACAAGCTTGGCATCAGGGGGTGAGCTCGCCTCCGGCCCAGCCGCGTCAAGACCGGGTTTCTTCGGTGGGGTGACGGACGTGGCCAATCAATATGGCTCCAACTTGGGGCTGGTGACTCTCCAGGCTCCGTCTGGGCTTGACAAGGGGCACATGGCCTCCTGCGACACTGGTGTGCCCACGGGAGATCGCACGTTGATTCTGCTGTCCGTGAGCACCGTCCTCCCATCCTTGGTTGCTTCGCCGGCTTCGGGTGGGCACGACGGCAGCAAGAGTGGGTCCGTTCGGCAGGCGAAGAAGCTTGCAGGGCGCAAGATGGTCACCGATGGGATCCGGCCCATGGAGTCGCTGGGCACGCCGCCTACGCCGAGGCAGTCGGTGATGGCGCTTGCCGCTCCCACCGTGCAGCCCATTGGCGACGTGCTGCTTCAGGAGGCTTCCAAGGCGGCCCGATTGCGCAGGCCAAGAGGTCCAAGGCGGTGGCAGCGGCTCCGGTCCACTCCAGCTCGCGCCCCAGGGGTGCTAAGGCTGGCCTGCCGGCGATGCAGCGGGCCCAGCTCATCCAGGCGCAGAAGAACCTTGAGACTTCAGGTAACCCTCCCCCCCGTTTTACGATTCTGTAGTCCTTTTCTGATGACCATTTGGGTGAGGTGTTGCGGGAGAGTGGAGTGGACGCGTCTTGCTCTGGGGGTATGCATGAGTTGGTGCCGCTGTTACGTGCGACCGAGCAGGCGCAAGCGGCGATCGCTGTTGCGGCAGCGACGCGTGCTGTTCAGTTAGAGCAGGAGTCAGGGGCTTCACAGGCTCTAGAGTCTCGGCCCAATGAGATGGTGTTGGCAACAGGGGTTGCCCCCCCTCCTTCGCCTTGCAGGGTCAAGGCGAGGCTAGTGGCCAAAGCGGTGTCCTCTAGGGGTACCCGTCTCCGAAATAGAATTATCTAGATGCGGGCTATCTTTTAGAATATTCGTGGGTTCGGCCACGCGGGCAGGAGATCACAATTGAAGGATTATATGCGCAGAGAAGGGATAGATATTGTAGCTTTACAGGAGACCATTAAATCGGAGTTCCGACACCACGACTTACTATCTATAGATCCCCTGGAAAGGTTCTCCTGGTATCACCTTGCTGCAAATGGACACTCAGGAGGTATGCTGCTGGGTTTCGACCAAGCTATATACGAGGTGATCGCGTGGGATGCGGGCACCTTTTTCCTGGCTGGCCACATTCGCCACCGTCAGACTCAGAGCGAGCTGGTGGTGATCCAGGTCAATGGGCCAGCGGATCACGCGCGTTCGGCCGCGTTTCTAGCCGAACTGCAAGCGAAGGTTCTTGCGGTGAGCATCACGCTCACACCCCTGGTGGTGGGGGGCGACTTTAATCTTATCCGCTCGGGTGCGGATAAAAACAACAATAACATCAATTGGACGAGGGTGTCCATGTTCAACAATGCGATCGCCTCGATGGCTATTAGGGAAGTAGCCAGGTCGGGCGCACGCTACACGTGGACGAACAAGCAATTGGATCCTGTGCGGTCGGTGCTTGACAGAGTCTTCATCTCCCCTGAGTGGGAACTGTTGTATCCGCTCTGTTCGTTAGTAGCAGAGACCCGGATAGGTTCGGACCACGTGCCACTTATCCTTGCCTTAGCGGAGGATAGGATTCGCTGCAGCCCTCGTTTCTTATTTGAGACGGCGTGGTTTGAGTATCCTGACTTTGACTCTTTCTTTAGGGAAAAGTGGTCAGCTTGTGTAAGCTAGGTGGGTTACCAAAGGGGCCCAATGGACTTCTGGATCGCGGTAGGGAGCCACCTCCGGGCCTGCCTCAAGGCCTGGGGAGCCAACTTGGGCAAGCAGGAGCGATCGCTAAGAGAGGGTATCCTAGCCGAGATCGCGAGCATCGATCAGCAGGCAGACGCTCGGCCGTTCTCCGAACAGGAGTGGGCTCGACGCTACGCGCTGGAGAACCAAGTTCAGTCCTTGCTGCGGCCGGAAGAGTACTGGAAGCGCCGGGGAGGCCTAAAGTGGACCCTTAAAGGGGACACTAATACTAAGTACTTCCACGCCTACGCCAACAGGAGACGGCGCAGATGTGCGATCCTTCGCTTGCAATCCGACCAAGGATTGCTGTTGACGCAGGAGGCGATTTCGCGGCACGTGTATGATTTCTATATCAATCTTATGGGGACGAGCGAAGAACAGCATGCAGGGGTTCACGCTGGCATTTGGGACCCCTCCCAGCTCGTCTCAGACCGGGAAAACGAGGAGTTGGGGCTAGCCTTCTTACCCGAGGAGATTGATGCGGCTCTCAAGAACATGAAGACTGACACTGCGCCAGGCCCGGACGGCTGGCCCGTTGCCATGTTCAAGCACTTCTGGCCGCTTCTTCGGGGCCCAGTCTTTGAAGTGTGTAACGGTTTCATGCGCGGGACGGTAGACATATCTAGGCTAAATTTTGGGATCCTCTCGCTGATCCCTAAGGTGGCTGGGGCAGATAATATCCGCCAGTTTAGGCCGATCGCGCTCATTAACGTACCGTTCAAGATATGTTCTAAAGCCACTAACTCCCGATTGGTCCCGATTGCGCATCGCACCATCAGCCGCACCCAAACGGCTTTTATTCACAATCGTAACATTCTGGAAGGCTCTCTTGCGCTTCAGAAGATCATCCACGAGCTCAAACGCACCAACGAACTGGCTATTCTTCTAAAACTTGACTTTGAAAAAGCATACGACCGTGTGCATTGGAATTTTCTGCGCCAGGTCCTTAGCCGAGGCTTCTCGGGCATGTGGGTGCACCGGATTATGCAGCTGGTCTCGGGTGGCCAGACTGCTATTTCGGTAAACGATGAAGTAGGGAACTTCTTCAGGAACAAGCAGGGGTTGCGTCAGGGCGATCCCAGCTCCCCGCTCCTCTTCAACTTCGTGGTAGATGCCCTTGCGGCAATGCTGCGCAGGGCGACCGCGGCAGGTCATATCAAGGGTGTGGTTGGCCACCTTATCCCAGTCCCACTTGCAGTACGCAGACGACACCCTGCTACTGTTCCAACCAGACGACCACAACATTGCTACGGTGAAGGCCCTGTTGTTAAGTTTTGAGTTGATGTCCGGCCTAAAAATCAACATCCACAAGTGTGAAGTTCTGTCTATGGGGATTGACAGAGAGGAGGGGCGCCATATCGCAGACCTCCTCAATTGTAAAGTGGGAAGATTTCCCTTTACGTATCTGGGGCTGCCTCTAGTGCCACGTAGAGTGACGATAGATGAATGGGCTCCACTAACAGGGAAGGCGGGGAAGAAGGTGAGCCCGTGGCATGGCAAGTTTATGTCCTCCGCAGCCAGATTGGTTCTCACTAACTCGAGTCTTTCCTCGCTCCCCATGTTTGCTATGGGGTTGTTCCTATTGGCAGAAGGGGTACATGCCAAGTTGGACACGCCGCGTGCATGATTCTTTTGGGAGGGGTCGGGCCTTAAGCGCAAATACCACATGGTAAAATGGGCTGTGGTATGTAGGCCCAAATGCTTGGGAGGACTAGGGATCATCAACACCAGACTACAGAACATAGCGCTCATGTGCAAATGGATCTGGAAACTCTCGCAAGGAGCGACTAGACTTTGGGCTGACATCCTTCGGGCCAAGTACTTTCCCAACGGGAATTTCTTTGAAGGGGAAGCAAGGGGCTCTCCCTTTTGGCAAGGCCTACAGGGCATTAGACCAGCTTTTGATAAAGGTTCTAAGTTCCAAGTCGGTAATGGTTGCTCCACCCGATTCTGGCTAGATTACTGGGTGGGCATAGGCCCTCTCTGGGAAGTGTTCCCAGAGTTGTATGCTCTAGCTGTGGTTCCGGACCAGCGAGTGGCAGAGGCATTGGCTCATCCCCTGGCCATTGCCTTCCGTCGGAACCTGAACGAGCAGGAAGCAGCAAAGTGTGAGGCTTGGCTGCAACTCATAGCCCCCGTGGCACTAACGGAGGAACGAGATAGGGTTTCTTGGCACCTCAATGCGTCCGGGAAGTTCTCCGTCAAGTCTCTGTGCCACAAATTGTGCCAAGGGTCGGTACAGACAGTGGCTAAAGGGCTTTGGCAAGCCCGCGCCCCTCTGAAAATCAAAGTATTCCTCTGGCAGTTGTTACGCGATCGACTTCCCACATCTGTTAACATTGCAAAAAGGAATGGCCCGGCTTTGGGGCCGTGTGCGCTGTGCGGGACCCCAGAAAACGTGAACCACATCTTTTTCCTTTGCCCACTGGCGCGTTTTTCTTGGAGTGCAATGCGGGAGGCGGCCGGGGTCTCGTGGGACCCGCGCTCCTCGGCCGAACTGGTGGCGCTCCTGGACGCGGTCCAGGGCCAGGGCAAGAGGGTACTGTGGACTAGCATAGGCGCGATGCTTTGGTCCCTGTGGCTGACACGCAACAAATTTACCATCGAAGGACAGCTCCCGACGCATCCGGCTAATATTATCTGCAAATGCTCTTTCCTCTTGCAGCAATGGAGTCCGTTGGTGAAGCCGAAGGACGCTGATCTCATGAAGCATGCCCAAATCCGTATTCACCGGGTTTACGTCGCGGCTAGGGAGCCGGTGGTGCCAGTCTAAGGGTGGGCACCTTATTTTGTTTTGGCGAGTCTGCGCACTCAAAGCCATGGGCTTCGGCCTTGTAACCTTTCTCGCAGTCAGGCTCCGAACCTTCAACCTCTTGTTCCTCGCGTAGCCCTGGCTTTTGTCTCGAACATGTTATGTCCGTGGTTAGCTACTCTGCCTGTTCCGATGTGGGCTTTATTAATTTAAGGCCAGACGCTCCCGGCGTCTACGTTCTAAAAAAAGCTCTTTTGCATCCGAACATGTATTCAAATAGCAGCTGAAAAGGAGTGTCAGAGGATTTGGATTGATTTGGATTCCCTAACGTAAGACATGGTCTACTCTCAAGATCCCAAAGTCCGCAGCTAAGGAAAGCCCCTTCTTCATAAGATCAAGAAAGTACGAGCGTCTTTCGAAGATTGGAAAAATCTCCCATACTTGGAGAGAAGCAAAATAGCTTAAATGATGGTCCAGATATAGGCAACTTGCATAAGGGAAACAACAAGTCCAAGAAAATAGATTAATTATGGTTTCAAAGAACATCAGGAAAACCCACTCCCTGTACTCTTAGGTGGAATAAAAACTATGGGACAAAAAACTTGATGCACCAAACAACCCTATTTACAAACACACAATATAAGCAACAGAAGGTTCTAGCTAGAACACACAGTACATGTCTGAAATACATAAAAGGATAGTTGCAGAGCACGGAGTTGAACCAACAAACATGTAGCTCAGATCACTATGTCTTCTTGCTATTGTGGGGAGAGATGGATAGATCTTGGAGAGAAAAGATGGGCAGATCAGTAAATGAAATGATGCAGCACAATGGACTGAAGAAACCAGCGGGCCAAAATGTCTACCTTTTATTACAAAGTGTCAACTACGCATTTTGGAAATTTCATCCATCATCTCTAATTATAACAACAAAACGTATATACATGAATTACCACTGCCACCAACCAGCAGCAGTTGCATTTAGTATAGTGCTTTTTTCGGAAAGTTGATGAGAGGGAGTGCATTTTGATGGCTCTCCTCTCCTCCCCCTCTCCTGAGCTCCTCGCTCCCTTCCCCTCCCCTGCGCTCCTCCGTCCGGCGGTCGCGGTTCGCCCTTGGATCAGATCCCCCTATCTCTCCTCTCTGCTCCCGGCATCGGCCGCCTCGTCCTCCGCTACTTCCCCACCTCCCCCCCGCCCCGGTCCCTTCCATCGGCCCCCTGTCTGTGGTTCTGGCTCTGGCAATAAGTTTTGGGTCCTTGCGTCGGATGGGGGCGAGGACTCTGATTTGGATCTTGACCCCCCTCTTGCTCCGTCTCCCTCTCCTGCCTTGGCGCCGCCGCTGTGTTTGGCTCCGTCGGGTCGGGCCAGGAAATTTGCTCCGGGTGGGTGTGGCCGGCCGGTCTGCGCCGAGGCTGTGGTCGGATCTGGCTGGTTCCAGGTGCGGCACGGCCGTCGGCGGGGCCGTTCGGGGATGGTTTCCTTGCCGGTCTATGCCTCCCTTGGTCCTGCTGCGTCATGCGCTGTTGGTTCGGCCTGCTCGCCCTCTTCGTCTCCGTCCCCGTCGCTGGAGGGCAGGCTGGGCTCGCTTCCTCTAGCGGCGGCGA
The DNA here is from genome assembly GCF_056163025.1 of Triticum urartu. Classification (NCBI taxonomy): domain Eukaryota; kingdom Viridiplantae; phylum Streptophyta; class Magnoliopsida; order Poales; family Poaceae; genus Triticum; species Triticum urartu. The sequence continues at coordinate 7,630,653 of NC_141877.1, forward strand.
CGGCTGTCCCGCCCTCTCCTGGAACCCTAGATCGGGTCCCTTGCCCTGGCCAGGAGGTTAGTGGGCCTCCTGCGTCCCCCTTTTTGCCCCTTCCTGGGCCCCCATGCTCACCTGGGCCACCTTTGCTTTCAACCACGTTTGAATTTCCTCCCTTATCCATTCTGGGCCCTGGGCCTCCCTTGGCCCATCCGCTCCCTCCGTCTGTGCCGAGCCCGGCCCGCGTGGCCCCTCCTGGCCTGGACAGCTCTGGTTATTTATGGGTGTGCAAGGGTTCGGCCCCCTTTCCTAGGGTTTCCTGCCTCTCCTTCAGATCTGCGGCGCGCTCGTTTCCGCATCCCCACCTACCACAAATCTCTTCCTCCTCCTCTCTCCCTCTCCTTCGCGGCTGTGGTGGCCATGGATCGTTTGCATGGGTCGTCGAGCGAGGCCGTCTCAGGCCAGAAGCGGCGGCGGGAGGGTTCTGGCGATGGGGAGGTGGACCTGGAGCTCGAGGCGTCCCTCCGCTCAAAGCTGGAGGCCGAGCAGGCGGCTCGGTCTCAAGTGGCCCGCGAGCGGGAGGCCTGGGTGGCGGGGCCCGAGTGGCTCCAGCGGGACGAGCTCGCGCGGTCGGTGGCCGCGGCGGCGGCGGCTTTCGGGTCGGAGGTCCCTGGATCGGGCAGATCTGGGGCCAACCCCTGGGAGGTCACGGCGGCGGCGGTCGGCATTGGTCTGGATGTTTGTCCCCCTTCTCCGCCTCCTTCACGCGGCCCTCCTCCTCCGGCTCGCGGTGGCCGGGCTGCTGGCGCTCCGTCGGGCCCGGCGGTCGTCAGTTTGGTCGTGGGGGCGCTGGTTCTGGTTCCTTCGGGCGTCGTCTTTCGGCTTTCGGTCCTGGCTCGTCCTCCGCCCCCTGGGTGATGGGATGCTGCCCCCTCCCCCTCCTCCGTCGGCACGTCTGCCTCCTCCTCCATCCCAACCACCAAACCCTAATCTCACCTGCTTCGCGTGCCATCAGCCTGGTCACTTTCAATCCCGCTGCTTCAACCCTCCCTTTTGCCTGATATGTAGAGAAGAGGGCCACCTCACAGTTGACTATCAAAACCGTCGTAAGCCTGTCTCCTTCAAGCTTTTCGGGCAAGGCCTCCCTGGTTGCTCCTTCTTTGCGCTCGATGGTGAGATCCCTCAGGTGGCGGTGGCTCCTGCTCTCTCTAATGCTACCATTATTTCAATCAAAGACCACAAGATCTCCTCCCAGACCCTCCTGGATGAACTCAAGATGTGGGATTACGGAGGTTGGGGTTGGCAGATTAGACAGCTCTCTGATTTCGACTTTACTGTGGTTTTCCCCTCCAAGAGTAGTCTCAAGATGATATCCTCTTGCTCCAGTTTCACCTTACCTATCAATCAACTCGTGGTGTCTGTCAAGGCTACTTCTAATGGTGCATGCCCTATACCCTCCCTCTCGGAAACTTGGGTCCTCATAGATGACATACCTCCCTCTCTTTGTTCTGTTGAGTTCGTCATGGCCTTTGGCATTCTGGTTGGCAAGCCCATCTCGGTGGATACAGAATCTCTGTCTGTCCTTGGCCCTGTTCGCCTCGAAATTTGGGCGGTGGATCCCCTTTGTATTCATGGTTCAGTCGACGTCTTCCCCTCGTCTGACGAGTTTCGGCTGCGGGTCCGTGTGGAGGATGGCGCAAATCCCAACATCCCTCCCCCTCCCCCTCCCCCGCTGGCGGAGAACCGTGGCGTGCGGGAGGGTGATGGTGCGGCCAACCGTAGTGGGGACTCTCGGCCGCGTTTTACCTCCTCGGAATGGGATAACATGGGCTCGGAATCGAGGGACCTCTTCAAGGATAGTGCACCTCATGGCAAGGATGGTGGAAAGGATGCTTTGAATGATAACACTCATGATGCGGCTGTTGGGGAACGTAGTAATTTCAAAAAAAATTCCTACGCACACGCAAGATCATGGTGATGCATAGCAACGAGAGGGGAGAGTGTGATCTACGTACCCTTGTAGATCGACAACGGAAGCATTGACACAACGTAGAGGAAGTAGTCGTACATCTTCCTGATCCGACCGATCCAAGCACCGTTACTCCGGCACCTCCGAGTTCTTAGCACACGTACAACTCGATGACGCTCCCCGGGCTCCGATCCAGCAAAGCTTCGGGGATGAGTTCCGTCAGCACAACGGCGTGGTGACGATGATGATGTTCTACCGACACAGGGCTTCGCCTAAGCACTACAACGGTATGACCGAGGTGGAATATGGTGGCAGGGGGCACCGCACACGGCTAAGGAACGATCACGTGGATCAAATTGTGTGTCCTAGGGTGCCCCTTGCCTCAGTATATAAAGGATGGAGGAGGAGGAGGCCGGCCAAGGCAAAAGGTGCGGCCAGGATGTGGAGTCCTACTAGGACTCCAAGTCCTAGTAGGAGTCCACCAAGAGGGGAGGAAGGGGGAAGGAAGTGGAGGAGAAGGAGAGGTGGCCGGCCCCCTTTTCCCTAGTCCAATTCGGACCAAAGGGGAGGGGGGCGCAGCAGCCCCTTGGCCCTTTCTCCTCTTCCCACTAAAGCCCATCAAGGCCCATTGCTTCTCCCGTAACTACCCGGTACTCCGAAAAATACCCGAATCACTCGGAACCTTTCCGATGTCTGAATATAGTCGTCCAATATATTGATCTTTACGTCTCGACCATTTCGAGACTCCTCGTCATGTCCCCGATCTCATCTGGGACTCCGAACTCCTTCGGTACATCAAAACTCATAAACTCATAATATAACTGTCATCGAAACCTTAAGCGTGCGGACCCTACGGTTCGAGAACAATGTAGACATGACCAAGACACGTCTCCGGTCAATAACCAATAGCGGGACCTGGATGCCCATATTGGCTCCTACATATTCTACGAAGATCTTTATCGGTCAGACCGCATAACAGTATACGTTGTTCCCTTTGTCATCGGTATGTTACTTGCCCGAGATTCGATCGTCGGTATCCAATACCTAGTTCAATCTCGTTACTGGCAAGTCTCTTTACTCGTTGCGTAATACATCATCTCACAACTAACATATTAGTTGTAATGCTTGCAAGGCTTATGTGATGTGCATTACCGAGAGGGCCCAGAGATACCTCTCCGACAATCGGAGTGACAAATCCTAATCTCGAAATACGCCAACCCAACATGTACCTTTGGAGACACCTGTAATGCTCCTTTATAATCACCCAGTTATGTTGTGACGTTTGGTAGCACCCAAAGTGTTCCTCCGGCAAACGGGAGTTGCATAATCTCATAGTCATAGGAACATGTATAAGTCATGAAGAAAGCAATAGCAACATACTAAACGATCAGGTGCTAAGCTAATGGAATGGGTCATGTCAATCAGATCATTCAACTAATGATGTGATCTCGTCAATCAAATAACAACTCTTTTGTCCATGGTTAGGAAACATAACCATCTTTGATTAACGAGCTAGTCAAGTAGAGGCATACTAGTGACACTCTGTTTGTCTATGTATTCACACATGTATTATGTTTCCGGTTAATACAATTCTAGCATGAATAATAAACATTTATCATGATATAAGGAAATAAATAATAGCTTTATTATTGCCTCTAGGGCATATTTCCTTCAGTCTCCCACTTGCACTAGAGTCAATAATCTAGATCACATCACCATGTGATTAACATCGATAGTTCACATCATCATGTGATTAACACCCATAGTTCACATCGTGATGTGACCAACACCCAAAGGGTTTACTAGATTCGGTAATCTAGTTCACATCGCTATGTGATTAACACCCAAAGAGTACTAAGGTGTGATCATGTTTTGCTTGTGAGAGAATCTTAGTCAATGGTCTTTCACATTCAGATCCGTTATGTATTTTGCAATTTTTTATGTCTACAATGCTCAGCACGGAGCTACTCCAGCTAATTGCTCCCACTTTCAATATGTATCTAGATCGAGGCTTAGAGTCATCCAGATCCGTGTCAAAACTTGCATCGACGTAACTTTTTACGACGAACCTTTTTGTCATGTCCATAATCAAGAAACATATCCTTATTTTACTAAGGATAATTCTGACCGCTGTCTAGTGATCTACTCCTATATCACTATCATACTCCCTTGCTAAATCAGTGCAGGGTATACAATAGATCTGGTACACAGCATGACATACTTTATAGAACCTATGACTGAGGCATAGGGAATGACTTTCATTCTCTTTCTATCTTCTGCCGTGGTCGGGCTTTGAGTCTTACTCAACTTCACATCTTGTAACACAGGCAAGAAACTTTTTCTTTGACTGTTCCATTTTGAACTACTTCAAAATTTTTGTCAAGGTATGTACTCATTGAAAAAACTTATCAAGCGTCTTGATCTATCTCTATAGATCTTGATACTCAATATGTAAGCAGGTTCACCGAGGTCTTTCTTTGAAAAACTCCTTTCAAACACTCCTTTATTCTTTGCAGAATAATTCTACATTATTTCCGATCAACAATATGTCATTCACATATATTTATCAGAAATGTTGTAGTGCTCCCATTCACTTTCTTGTAAATACAGGCTTCACCGCAAGTCTGTATATAACTATATCCTTTGATCAACTTATCAAAGTGTATATCCCGACTCCGAGATGCTTGCACCAGTCCATAGATGGATCGCTGGAGCTTGCATATTTTGTTAGCTCCCTTTGGATCGACAAAACCTTCTGGTTGCATCATATACAACTCTTCTTCCAGAAATCCATTCAGGAATGCAGTTTTGTTTATCCATCTGCCAGATTTCATAAAATGCGGCAATTTTCTAACATGGTTCGGACAGACTCAAGCATAGATACGAGTGAGAAACTCTCATCGTAGTCAACACCTTGAACTTGTCGAAAACCTTTTGCGACAATTCTAGCTTTGTAGATAGTAACACTACTATCAGCATCCGTCTTCCTCTTGAAGATCCATTTATTTTCTATGGCTTGCCGATCATCGGGCAAATCCATCAGAGTCCATACTTTGTTCTCATACATGGATCATATCTCAGATTTTATGGCCTCAAACCATTTCGTGGAATCTGGGCTCATCATCGCTTCCTCATAGTTCGCAAATTCGTCATGGTCTAGTAACATGACTTCCAGAACAAGATTACCGTACCACTCTGGTGTGGATCTCACTCTGGTTTACCTACGAGATTCGGTAGTAACTTGATCTGAAGTTTCATGATCATCATCATTAGCTTCCTCACTAATTGGTGTAGGTGTCACAGAAACCGGTTTCTGTGATGTACTACTTTCCAATAAGGGAGCAGGTATAGTTACCTCATCAAGTTCTACTTTCCTCCCACTCACTTCTTTCGAGAGAAACTCCTTCTCCAGAAAGTTTCCGAATTTAGCAACAAAATTCTTGCCTTCGGATCTGTGATAGAAGGTGTACTCAACAATCTCCTTTGGGTATCCTATGAAGACATATTTCTCCGATTTGGGTTCGAGCTTATCAGGTTGAAGTTTTTCACATAAGCATCGCAGCCCCAAACTTTAAGAAACGACAACTTTGGTTTCTTGCCAAACCACAGTTCAGATTGTGTCGTCTCAACGGACTTAGATGGTGTCCTTTTAAACGTGAATGCAGCTGTCTTTAATGCATAACCCCAAAACGATAGTGGTAAATCGGTAAGAAACATCATAGGTCGCACCATATCTAATAAAGTACGGTTATGACGTTCGGACACACCATTACATTGTGGTATTCCAAGTGGCGTGAGTAGTGAAACTATTTCACATTGTTTTAACTGAAGGCCAAACTCGTAACTCAAATATTTTACCTCTGCGATCATATCGTAGATTTTTTTTTATTTTCTTATTACGATGATTCTCCACTTCACTCTGAAATTCTTTGAACCTTTCAAATGTTTCAGACTTGTGTTTCATCAAGTAGATATACCCATATCTGCTCAAATCATCTGTGAAGGTCAGAAAATAATGATACTTGCCCCGAGCTTCAACACTCATCGGATCGCATACATCAGTATGTATTATTTCCAATAAGTCAGTTGCTCGCTCCATTGTTCTGGAGAACGGAGTCTTTAGTCATCTTGCCCATAAGGCATGGTTCGCAAGCACCAAGTGATTCATAATCAAGTGATTCCAAAATCCCATCAGCATGGAGTTTCTTCATGCGCTTTACACCAATATGACCTAAACGGCAGTGCCACAAATAAGTTGCACTATCATTATTAACTTCTGTAAGTGCATCTAGTGCCACCCCTAGTTGGTTTTGGAGTATTGACGACAAACCTAGTTGAGGGACTAACGTGTTTGTGAGAATTGCAGGAAAACACAGGTAGAAGTCCCTCATTGATTCAGTTTTATTACCAGAGATGACCCCTAAAAATGTACGAAGACATTGAAGACAATGGTGGTTTATGAAGATATTCATATTGAAGACAATGACATGAGAAGACTCCCTATGAAGCTTATGGAACTCGAAGACTTAGATCCTTCGTAGTTTTATTTCATTTATGTTGTGTCATAGGAATCACCGTACTGTTAAGTGGGGTCCAAGAGAACCAGTCAGAATGACTGAAGTGATGCCTAATTCAAATCCTATGTCTTCGAGCGAAGACTTTGAGAGAAAATCTTGTCCAGAGTTAGACAAGTCACCTTTAATTGTAGCCCAAGTAAAGTTGCCATGTGAGTTCAAAATTCGACCGTTGGTACACGTGTCAGTTCCTTAGTGACCCAGGGTCATTTCGGACAGATCAGGTCGGGTTGCCAAGTGGCTATAAATAGTCCACCCCCCACAACCTTAAACGGTTGGCTGCTTAGATTTCAGTGCACGGCTTTTGTCGTTTGAGAGCAACCCACCTCGAAGCCTTTGAGAGAAAAATTCCTAGTGAGGAGAAAAGCCCTAACCACCCAGAGCCAGAGTAAATTGGGCATCACTTAAGTCTTCGTGTCTGTGTGATTTGAAGACTTATTACACTTGAGGACTGTGCATCCTCCAGACGGTTAGGCGTCGCGTTCTGAGCATCCAAGAGAAATTGTGGATTGCCAGTGAACGAAGTCTGTGAAGGTTTGGGAGTCTACCTTGAAGACTTACCTGAGTGATTGCGCGAGGTCTGTGTGACCTTAGCTCAAGGAGAAAATGGTGAGGACTGGGTGTCTTGGACTAAGTGTCCTTGACTGGGTGTCCGGGACTGTGTGTCCTTTGGTTTAAATACCTAGCCGCTCCAACCAGACGTACAATTGTCACAGCAACTGGAACTGGTCCAACAAATCATTGTCTTCAACGTGTCACTGGTTTCATCTTCACTTCCTTTTTACTTACAGTTATTCATTGTGAAGCCATTGCATGCTTGCTTTATCTTTTGTCTTCACAACATGAATGTATGATCTGTTTGGCTTCATAACTTCTTCCTACCTGATCCTTATTACACTGAAGCTGTTTGTCATTGCGCTTTCACTCTATTGAATACATGACCACGACTGGCCTAGTGTAATCTAACTTCCGCTGCATAGTAATAGGCATAATCTTCACTGTTTGTCTTCATAACTCTCACGTTTTGAAGACTTTCATAAAAATCGCCTATTCACCCCCCCTCTAGTCGATATAACGCACTTTCAATTGGTATCAGAGCAAGGTGCTCCCTTGTTCTGTGTGATTCGGTTTAACCACCTGGAGTTTTAGCTATGTCGACTGCAGGGATAATCAAAGTCTCCGCTGCTTGCCCCGTCTTCGATGGAACTGAATATCCCTACTGGAAGAATAAGATGCGCATGCATCTTGAAGCCATTGACGTCGACCTATGGTATGTCGTCGAAAACGGCGTTTCCAAGGCTGGAGAAGGTGTCACTGCTGCTGATGTCAAGAAGTTCGTTCAACTGGACTCTACTGCCAAGAATATCATCTGTGGTCATCTGACCAAAGGACAATATGGCCGTGTGAGTGCCTTGAAGACATCCAAACTGGTCTGGGACTGGCTCTCCAAAGTTAATGAAGGCATATCAACCCAGAGAGATCAAAGAATCAGTGTCCTTCGCAATCTCTTCAACCGCTTCAAGCGAAATGACAATGAGAATGTCCAGCACACCTTTGATCGGCTCACTGACATCACAAATGAGCTTCAAGCCCTCGGCGCTACTGAGATCACCAAACATGAAATCGTCAAGACGCTGCTGAGATCACTTGATAGTTCGTTTGACATTCTGGCCCTGATGATTCAAGAACGTCCTGATTCAAGACACTCGATCCGTCTGACATACTTGAGAGGCTCAACACACATGAGTTTCAGCTTTCTGAGAAAAGAGATATCTACGGTCCAAACTATGGGCGAACTCGTGCTTTGAAGGCAAAAGCTGTCTCCTCATCTGAAGAAGAATCTGACTGCAGTTCGGATGATCCTGAAGACATTGGAAGAGAACTTGCAATGCTAGTGAAGAAGTTCCAAAAATTCACCAAGAAGAAAGGCTTCAGAAAATCTTCACGATCAAGCTCAAGGAATGATGAAGTTTCTGCTCATGACTACAAGAAGAAAACATGTCACAAGTGCAAGAAAACTGGACACTTCATTTCTGAGTGTCCACAGTGGGACAATGAGAACAGAAGGAAGAAGAAGAGCAAGGAATATGATTCTGATGACAAGAAGAAGAAGAAACACTCAAAGTCTTCTTCCAAGTCTTCATCAAAGTCTTCATCACACAAGAAGAGCTCATCTGGCAAGGCACGTGCGTTTGTTGGAAAGGAGATGGATTCAGAAGAGGAGTCCGCATCTGAGGAGGCAGAGGTGGAGTCTGAGGAGGAGTTTGATTCTGGCATTGCGAGTCTGGCTACAGCATACGTCGCCAAGTCCATCTTCAACACTGAAGATAATGACTGCATCACCGACACCGACGCAAATGACAAGAACGACTCCACTCCTACCTACTGCTTCATGGCACGCGGTGCCAAGGTAAACACATGCACTACTCGCTATGAAACATCTAGTGACGATGACTCTGAATGTGATTCAAAACCTAGCTACAGAACACTTGCTAAAATTGCAACTGAACAACAGAAAGCTATGGAACATATTCAAAAACTGTTAGACAGAAGCGATGATCTGTTGGGTGCCGAAATGACTCGTTCTGAATCCTTAATTGAAGACATAAAAAATCTTCACGTTAAGTATCAGGAACTTGAAGATCGTCTTGAGACTCTCTCAACTACTCATGAAAAGCTCTCCTATGATTATCTTCAAAAGAAGCAAGATCTTGAGAAGTTGAGAGCGGATCATGAAGATCTTCAAAAGGAAAATGAGTCACTTCGCTCCAAACAGATCAGTCCCGCTCAGGAAGGATTTGAACCGCCATGTCTTAAATGCATTGAGCGTGATAATGCTAATTCTGTTGCTGAATGTTCCACTGCTACTGCTGTTCGAATATCTTCAAATGTTGATGTGGTAACTAACCCCTCTGCTGAGGATACCACTGCTATTGCTGATGAGAATGCTAGGTTGAAGACATTGCTTGAAACAGGGATGTACAAAAGTCTTCAAGGGCATCAGACATTATGTGATGTCCTCAAAAAGCAGATCCTGAATCGTAACCCTAGGAAAGAGGGTGTTGGATTCGTGAGGAAAATCAATGCAGATGGCTCTTACTGGAAACCTGAGCAATACCCCAAAACTACATGGGTTGCTGCAAAGGAACTTTCAGCAGATCCATCCAATTTATCTGGCTTCACTTGTGCTAACCCAATTATCATTGATGAATCCTTTGATGCAAACTATAAACTGTTTAAGAATCAGAATGGTGAAGTGTTTGCCAGGTACATTGGTACTAACTGCAGGAATGGACCGCCTATGAAGAAGATCTGGGTTCCGAAAACATGTCTGGAAAATCTTCCTGTGAATGTCTTCATGACACCTCACTTGAAGAAGACAAACCTCGGTCCAAAGGCTTCATACAGACAGAGGACTCACCTGAGTCACACTAACGCAAATGTTTTGCAGGGAAACCATACTCAGGCATATGAATATGAGAGCGGTTCATCGAACCGTCATGTTCATATGACCAAAAATTATTCTGCTTATGCCTATGAGTATTATTGTCCCCCTGCTAGACTGTTTGCTAAGGCTTCAAAGCCAAAATTCTCAGATGCTGCACTTAGACTTATAGCTTCTAAGCCACCCTTGAAGATGTGGGTGGTTAAGAAAGCTTAACTCTCTTTTGCAGGGAAAGGTCTCCAGCACAAAAACAAAATCTTCTGATGCTATTGCTGGGGACCATAAAAATCTTGTGGGGCGCAAGATAAACTGCCCAAATGGCATCATTATGTACTTCGTTCCTGAATCGCATGCTACTCTCCCCATTAGTCCTAATCTGGATCTAAGTTTTCATAACCCACTGGTTCGTCAAATGTTTATGCTTCACAACACTCTTCGTGAAGCCTATCCCCCTAACTGCACTGTAGGGTACGACACCAGCGACTTCAAAGTCTTCAGAATGGATTATTGACAGTGGGTGTACAAATCACATGACTGGCAGAAGAAGCCTTCTTATGGACTCAACTTTACGTCCATCCGACAAGAGCCACATTACATTCGCTGACACTGGTAAAAGTAAGGTATTGGGTCTAGGTAGAGTTGCAATCTCAAAGGATCAACACATGGATAAAGTCATGCTTGTTGAATCCCTTGGCTTCAACTTAATGTCTGTCTCAATGCTTTGCGATTTGAATATGATTGTAATGTTTGGCAAATATCGCTGCCTGGTGCTAATGGAATCTGACAAATCTCTAGTGTTTGAAGGGTATAGGAAAGGTGATTTGTATGTGGTAGATTTCTCAGCAGGACCACAACTTGCAGTATGTCTTCTTGCAAAAGCTTCAGAATGCTGGCTTTGGCATCGAAGGCTTGGGCATGCTGGCATGAGGAACCTCCACACCCTTGCGAAGAAAAAGCACGTCATAGGCATCGAGGGCGTCAAGTTCAAGAAAGATCACTTATGCGGTGCCTGTGAAGCAGGGAAGATGACAAGGGCAAAACATCCTTCGAAGACAATCACGACCACTACTCAACCCTTCGAACTGCTTCACATGGATCTTTTCGGTCCCACTCACTACTCAACTTTTACTACTTCTGCTTGCCTCTATGGCTTCGTAATTGTTGATGATTATTCTAGATATACTTGGGTGCACATAATCCTTTACAAGACTGAAGTGCAGGATGTCTTCAGACGCTTCGCAAATCGAGCTATGAACAATTTTGGCGCCAAGATAAAGCACATCAGAAGTGACAATGGCACTGAATTCAAGAACACTGGCCTTGATACATATCTGGATACCTTGGGCATCACACATGAATTCTCAGCTCCATACACGCCACAGCAGAATGGCGTCGTCGAACGCAAGAACAGAACACTCATTGAGATGGCCAGAACAATGCTAGATGAATACAAGACTCCAAGAAAATTCTGGACTGAAGCCATTGATACTGCATGCCATACAATCAATCGTGTTTATCTTCACAAGCTTCTGAACAAGACATCTTATGAACTCCTAACTGGCAAGAAGCCAAATGTCAGTTACTTCAGAGTATTTGGCGCAAAATGCTGGATCAAGGACCCACACCACACCTCAAAGTTTGCACCAAAAGCACATGAAGGCTTCATGCTTGGATATGGAAAGGATTCGCACTCCTACAGAGTCTTCAATCTCTTCCACTACAAAGTGGTTGAAACAGTGGATGTGTGATTTGATGAAACCAATGGGTCACAAAGAGAGCAATTGCCAAATGTGCTAGATGAAGTTCCAGCAAATGAATCAATCAAGCTTATGGGAACTAGAGAAATTGTACCTTCTGAAGCTCATCCTGAAGAAGAACTTATCATCTCAGCACCTGATCCACATGAAGACAATGCTCAGCCTGAAGATATACCTTCAAATGACCACATAGATCAGCAAGAGCAAAGTCTTCGCCCCACACACCCTCGTGTTGCAAATGAAGTACAAATTGACAAAATACTTGACAGCATCAATGCACCTGGTCCACTCACTCGTTCAAGGGCAACTCAGCTAACAAACTTCTGTGGGCATTTCGCATTCGCCTCAATATCAGAACCCAAGAAAGTTGAAGAAGCCTTCATGGAACCTGAATGGATTCAAGCTATGCAAGAAGAGCTTCAACAGTTTGAGCTGAATAATGTATGGGAACTGGTTAAGCGTCCTGATCCACGGAAGCACAACATAATAGGCACCAAATGGATATACCGCAACAAGCAAGATGAGCATGGTCAAGTTGTCAGAAACAAAGCTCGTCTCGTTGCTCAAGGATATACTCAAGTGGAGGGCATTGACTTCGATGAAACATTTGCTCCTGTGGCTAGGCTTGAAGCCATACGCATACTGCTGGCCTATGCAAATCATCATAACATACTTCTCTATCAGATGGATGTGAAAAGTGCCTTTCTCAATGGCAAGATTGAAGAAGAAGTGTATGTAGCACAACCACCTGGCTTTGAAAATCCAAAACATCCTGATATGGTATACAAGCTCAACAAGGCACTGTATGGCCTCAAACAAGCCCCTAGGGCCTGGTATGATACACTCAAGTACTTTCTGAAAAGCAAAGGCTTCATACCTGGTTCCCTGGATCCCACTCTTTTCACGAAGACATATGATGGTGAACTGTTTGTGTGCCAAATATATGTGGATGACATTATCTTCGGCTGCACCAATCAGAAGTATAGTGAAGAGTTTGGATATATGATGCAAGAGCAATATCAGATGTCCATGATGGGGGAGCTGAAGTTCTTCCTCGGTCTTCAGATACGGCAACAACGCAACGTCATCTTCATATCTCAAGAGAAATATCTTAAAGAGTGCCTGAAGAAGTTCGGTATGCAAGACTGCAAAGGCTTCACAACACCAATGCCAGCCAAGCATCATCTGGGTCCCGACGACAATGGTAAAGAGTTCGATCAAAAGGTATACCGCTCCATGATTGGGTCTTTGCTTTATTTATGTGCATCTAGGCCAGATATCATGCTTAGTGTTTGCATGTGTGCTCGATTTCAAGCGACACCAAAGGAGTCGCATCACTTAGCTGTGAAGCGAATTCTTCGATATTTGGCTCACACCCCAACTCTAGGATTATGGTATCCAAAGGGCTCAGAGTTTGATTTGGTTGGATTTTTGGATGCTGATTATGCTGGTGACAAAGTTGATCGCAAGTCTACATCAGGCACATGTCACTTTCTGGGACGATCACTTGTATGTTGGTCTTCAAAGAAGCAGAACTGTGTATCACTCTCCACTGCTGAATCTGAATACATTGCTGCTGGATCTTGCTGCGCTCAGCTTCTGTGGATGAAGCAAACACTCAAGGATTATGGCATTCATCTGAAGCAAGTACCACTTTACTACGACAACGAAAGCGCCATCAAGATTGCCAACAACCCAGTTCAGCACTCGAAGACAAAGCACATTGAAATTCGTCATCACTTTCTCAGAGATCATGTTGTGAAGGAAGACATTGATATCATACACGTCAACACTGAAGAGCAGTTGGCAGATATCTTCACCAAGCCCTTGGATGAGAAGAGATTTTGCAAGTTACGGTGTGAGCTAAATATCTTGGAATCCTCAAATGTCCTGTGATCAGGCACACATCCTAACACTTAAGCATATTGATGACTTAGATGTGCAACACACGAAGTAGCGTATATCTTCAAACAATGAAGACATACATTCTGAGTGTGAATACATTAATGTGGAATTTGACTTCAGAGCGCCACGATAATTGTGCGCCGTGTCTGGGTCTAATACTTCCTATACGGTGGGTAACGCCACCACCAAACGTTCCATTTTGAAGTGTTTCTTTCATGGCATTACCTCTCAATGTCTTCACATTTGGTTTGGCTTCATTCTCAATATGTCTTCATCACCACGTTGATTATATGGATATATATGTACTGATGTTCTGTCCTCTACAGCATTCACTTATAGCTATGTCTTCTTGGTTGAATCTTTTGAACTAAGTGAATGTGATCGGACCCTAACCTCTCTATGCTTTCTATCTCAAACTCTATCTCTCCAAGTCATATGCATTCTGTTGAAACTGTCAAATGTCTTCACTGTGTCCTTGTCAGCTGAAGACATAGTGACAACCATAAAAGTCCGTTTTTAATGCTCATTCCTCCACATAAGATCCGGAGAAGCAGGAACGACCGCCCGACAATTTAGGCGTGCGTGGGACGTGGAACAAATCCCAATCTTCCTCTAACTGGCCACGCGTGCCTCAAATGCGAACCGCCAGGGGTACCTGCGTAATAGCGCAGTGCCGCCTCTATCCCTATAAATACACGATTCACTGCGGTCATTATCTCCTTCTTCCACCCTCGCACGAATCCTAGCGCCACCGCTAGCACTCGACGACACCGGCGACGAAGCGCTTCACTGCCGCAACCTCTCCGACGCCATTTTCACGCCGACAGCGGACATCGCTCTCTCCGCCGTCGCCGTAGGTGTCTTCCGTCGTCAAGTTAGGGCACGGAGGATCGAACTGCTCGACCTCAACTCTCACTTCGTCTAGCAGTTCCAAGTGTGGTAAATAAAACCTTTTTTTTCAGCCTCTTTTGATCCCATAGTTCAGTCACTTTCTACCATAAGGAGTTTCTCTTCACATCAGTTAGTTGTCTCGCTACATCTCATGACATGCCTAGTATGTTCACTTGTGCTTCATAAGGTAGTTAGATTCCTCACTTGTACTGATCTGTGGGTTCGTACAAATCTGGAACCAACTTCTTACCTGTGAGTGAATGTCTTCGCACCATGAGGTCTATGTCTTCTAAACCGATTTATCTTCAAAATCTTCTGAGAATGCATATGACCTCTTCCCCTTCCCTCGCACCTTAATGCTGTCACAGGTACATGTCCGTGGGAGAATCCTTTGGTTCTCATAGTCTGCATTCATTTGCAGAGTACTTGCAGCATCACATCAACTCTCCTGAAGCCAGTTCTTGCAAACGGAAGCCTTTGAAGCCTTTGAACATCTTGAAGCCTTCCAAGTTATTCATGGCTTCAGAAACAGCAGCAAGGAAGGGAGGCAGACAGCGACGTGGTGAAACGTCCAAAGATCTGCCTGATGAATTGGCAGAGATGTACAAAACTGATCCTGAAGAAAGCTATGGTCAGCGCAAGACACGAATCCAATGGATTCGAAGATATTGGGCAGAGCAATGGTTCCACTACCGCTTCGTCACTCAGGAATATGCGGAGAAGTGCGCCATCAAGAGACCGTGGGGAGACGTACTATACAAAAATCTCGTACCCAGGTCCAGAGTCGAAGCCATTGCTCAAGGCTTCTATCCATGCATGGTGAGAGGACCACAGCCAGCTGAAGCACATCCGTCATCACTTCTCTGGTGCCGCGATGATAATCTCTTCAAGCGCAACTTTCAGTTTGCACAACAATCAGCGAAGATAAATAAGAAGAAATTTGGGCTTGACTTCAACCCTGGTCCCTCCTCACCAAGGGCAGATGGCACACGCGGCGCCGATCCCAATATCATCAGGCCGTATGCCAATCTTGCAGGCCTCATCACTCGCATCCTAGTCCAAGGGACTGTTGTGAATGACCCTCCAGCAGATACTGAGTCAGATGACGCCCCTGCTGCGCCGAAGCCGAAGCAGAAGAAGCCAAAAGCTTCAAAGCCAGCCGCTTCTCCCAAGATCGCAAGAGTGAAGCCTTTAGCAACTGCACCTCCTGAAGCCAGTGTGCAGTCAGAAGGCTTATCACGAGTGTCCAAGCCCCAAGAAGCCAAGAAGCCTCAGCCACACACAGGCAAAGAGCTCACAGCTGCTGACATTCTGCGCTGCGAAGCCATTGATCTCTCAAGCGATGAAGATCTTGGAGATGATGCTCTTGAGCAGCTCATCAAGAGCAAGGAGGAGGTTGAAATCTTCAACAATCTACCTCTGTTTGATGTCGCCATCATCCACAACTTCATCGATGAATGGTTTGCCTCACCGGACATCAGCTTCAACGATCTGCAGCTGCCCATAGGCCTCAGCGTTGCCTTTCAAGGTGCAATTGCTTCAGAACTTGCAATAGCCCAGGGAATTGTAGAACTGAAGCAGAAAATTGATTATGAAAAGGATCAGTTCAAGAAGAACGTGGCCAAGCTCAGTGTGCAAGAAGTGAGAAACTTCAAGATCTTGTTGCACGAGCTGAAAGAGAACTTCCTGAAGACGCGTGCCGAAGCTCAAGGCTCGCGAGAACGCATGAAGACTTTGGCTGATCGCTGCGTGCAGGCCTACAATGAGGCAGAGAAACGCAAGGCACTTGGGCGTCCCGGCATTGACCCCAGGATGGCCGCGAAGAAGAAAAAGAAGGCTGCTGTGCCTGAACCTGAAGCGCCAAGGTCAGAAACTGCTCCGATTGTCTTCCCTGCTGCAACGACTGGCTCGAAGCCAAAGAGTCGATCAACCGCCTCACAGCACAAGAAGACACGGACTGCAGAGGCTGAAGCTAAGAAGAGAAAACATTCTGAAGCCTCTCCTTCTGAACCCATCATGAAGAAGCGCAAGACCAAGAAATCTCGGGCTGCTCCCACAGAGCCCTTGACAGTTGAACCCCTCTCCGTCCGCTATCCTGACGCAGATCATCAGTTGACTGTGCATGAACCCAACGCTGAAGACATTCCAGCAGACGAACCCAACGCTGCTGAAAACATTGGTCTCCAAGACAATGTGCAAGGTGATGCAGCCCTTCCTCAGCTTGAGACAAGCGAACTGATCAGTATTGGTCGTCCATTGACGCCAATCACACAAGATGCATCGTGGGCAGATCGCCCACAGGAGGAAGATGAGCCCCAACCCACTACAACTCCACCGGCGCCTACATACCGTAGGCTTCGCAAAGGGCCAAGGGCTCAGGCTGCTGACGACATTCCGGCTGCATCAGCCGAAGAGCATGCAGAGATACCACAAGCTCCAACTCCCCCACACCAACAAGAAGCAGTTCTCCAGGAGACCGTGCCTGAGTCTGCAAATGTTGAGGCTGCCACAAACAACGCCGAAGCCAATGTGGAGCCCAACCCAACAATAGCTTCAGAAGACAATGAAGCTACTGCTCCTGAACATTCTGTGCCTGAGTCTGCTGCCGGACCACAATTTAACTATCATATTGCGTACAGACCCCAGGTCCAGAAGCCGATCCCACGACTGCCAAGGTTCCCAGGTCCTGCATCAGCTCCTGGTTCCTTCAACATCAACGGCTTCAGGGCAGATAACACGTTTTTCGACCGCTCCAAGAACCCTTATTCAAGGGAACGAATTGTATCAGATAGATTCTGGAGCCATCAACAGCGCAGCTATTATTCATGCATCCTATACAACCAAGGCCGCATCTTTCCTCACAAGCGCCTTGAGGTTGAAGCTGTTGCTGGTCTGCATGGTCTGGAAGAAGCACTGGATTGCTTCAAGCAAGTGGGTTTGCTGTCATTTATCACTGATGAAGAGCACTGGAGCGAAGAGCTTCTGCTCCAGTTCTATGCCACTTTGCATATCAAAGGCTATAACAGAGATCCGAAGACATGGATTCTGGAGTGGATGACAGGCAATATCCATTATGAAGCCAATGCTTTCGACCTAATTGAGCTTACCGGCCTTCCCACTCCTGGCGAATTCTTTGAAGAAGGGTGCCAACTCCATGCTGAAGCAATTGAGAGCATATTTCAGCGTCCTGAGCCAGATATGAGTCAGATGCTCTCAATAATGAAGCCACTGCCTCCTAATGCACCCTATCCAACTAGGTTCTTCGTTGAAGACTTAGAGTACCTGCCCAGAACAATATATCACATCATAAGGCGGACTCTATGGCCTGTAAAGGGACACTCTCGATATGCAACAATCGATGGTGCAATGAAGACTCTCATCTTCTGCATTCTTCATGGCAAATGCTTCAATGCACAGGATCTCTTCATCCGTCACTTTGCAGCATCTACCTCAGAACTGTTTGGATTAAAGTTCTATGCTCCTTGGGTTATGAGGCCGATCAAGCTTCACTCTGCAATCTCCTATCAACCCTCAGCCCGCAACCATAGGATATTTTTGCCAGATGTGGACACATCTGCTGAAGCAATATTCTGGAGAACGGAGTCTTTAGTCATCTTGCCCATAAGGCATGGTTCGCAAGCACCAAGTGATTCATAATCAAGTGATTCCAAAATCCCATCAGCATGGAGTTTCTTCATGCGCTTTACACCAATATGACCTAAACGGCAGTGCCACAAATAAGTTGCACTATCATTATTAACTTCTGTAAGTGCATCTAGTGCCACCCCTAGTTGGTTTTGGAGTATTGACGACAAACCTAGTTGAGGGACTAACGTGTTTGTGAGAATTGCAGGAAAACACAGGTAGAAGTCCCTCATTGATTCGGTTTTATTACCAGAGATGACCCCTAAAAATGTACGAAGACATTGAAGACAATGGTGGTTTATGAAGATATTCATATTGAAGACAATGACATGAGAAGACTCCCTATGAAGCTTATGGAACTCGAAGACTTAGATCCTTCGTAGTTTTATTTCATTTATGTTGTGTCATAGGAATCACCGTACTGTTAAGTGGGGTCCAAGAGAACCAGTCAGAATGACTGAAGTGATGCCTAATTCAAATCCTATGTCTTCGAGCGAAGACTTTGAGAGAAAATCTTGTCCAGAGTCAGACAAGTCAGCTTTACTTGTAGCCCAAGTAAAGTTGCCATGTGAGTTCAAAATTCGACCGTTGGTACACGTGTCAGTTCCTTAGTGACCCAGGGTCATTTCGGACAGATCAGGTCGGGTTGCCAAGTGGCTATAAATAGTCCACCCCCACAACCTTAAACGGTTGGCTGCTTAGATTTCAGTGCACGGCTTTTGTCGTTTGAGAGCAACCCACCTCGAAGCCTTTGAGAGAAAAATTCCTAGTGAGGAGAAAAGCCCTAACCACCCAGAGCCAGAGTAAATTGGGCATCACTTAAGTCTTCGTGTCTGTGTGATTTGAAGACTTATTACACTTGAGGACTGTGCATCCTCCAGACGGTTAGGCGTCGCGTTCTGAGCATCCAAGAGAAATTGTGGATTGCCAGTGAACGAAGTCTGTGAAGGTTTGGGAGTCTACCTTGAAGACTTACCTGAGTGATTGCGCGAGGTCTGTGTGACCTTAGCTCAAGGAGAAAACGGTGAGGACTGAGTGTCTTGGACTAAGTGTCCTTGACTGGGTGTCCGGGACTGTGTGTCCTTTGGTTTAAATACCTAGCCGCTCCAACCAGACGTACAGTTGTCACAGCAACTGGAACTGGTCCAACAAATCATTGTCTTCAACGTGTCACTGGTTTCATCTTCACTTCCTTTTTACTTACAGTTATTCATTGTGAAGCCATTGCATGCTTGCTTTATCTTTTGTCTTCACAACATGAATGTATGATCTGTTTGGCTTCATAACTTCTTCCTACCTGATCCTTATTACACTGAAGCTGTTTGTCATTGCGCTTTCACTCTATTGAATACATGACCACGACTGGCCTAGTGTAATCTAACTTCCGCTGCATAGTAATAGGCATAATCTTCACTGTTTGTCTTCATAACTCTCACGTTTTGAAGACTTTCATAAAAATCGCCTATTCACCCCCCCTCTAGTCGATATAACGCACTTTCAACTTCGCATCTTTTGGTTTCAATATTATGAATATGTGTATCACTACGATCGAGATCCAATGAACTATTTTCATTGGGTGTGTAACCATATAAGGTTTTATTCATGTAAACAGAACAACAATTTATTCTTTTACTTAAATATAACCGTATTACAATAAACATGATCAAATCATATTCATGCTCAACGCAAACACCAAATAACACTTATTTAGGTTCAACACTAATCCCGAAAGTATAGGGAGTGTGCGATGATGATCATATCAATCTTGGAACCACTTCCAACACACATCGTCACTTCACCCTTAACTAGTCTCTGTTCATTCTGCAACTCCCGTTTCGAGTTACTACTCTTAGTAACTGAACTAGCATCAAATACTGAGGGGTTGCTATAAATAAACACTAGTAAAGTACACATCAATAACATGTATATCAAATATACTTATGTTCACTTTGCCATCCTTCTTATCCGCCAATCACTTGGGGTAGTTCCGCTTCCAGTGACCAGTTCCTTTGTAGTAGAAGCACTTAGTCTCAGGCTCAGGACCAGACTTGGGCTTCTTCATTTGAGCAGCACCTTGCTTGCCGTTCTCCTTGAAGTTCCCCTTCTTCCCTTTGCCCTTTTTCTTGAAACTAGTGGTTTCGTCAACCATCAACACTTGATGTTTTTCTTGATTTCTACCTTCGTTGATTTCAGCATCACGAAAATCTTGGGAATCGTTTCTGTTATCCCTTGCATATTATAGTTCATCACGAAGTTCTACTAACTTGGTGATGGTGACTAGAGAATTCTGTCAATCACTATCTTATCTGGAAGATTAACTCCCACTTGATTCAAGCGATTGTAGTACCCATACAATCTGAGCACATGCTCACTAGTTGAGCGATTCTCCTCCATCTTTTAGCTATAGAACTTGCTGGAGACTTCATATCTCTCAACTCGGGTATTTGCTTGAAATATTAACTTCAACTCCTGGAACATCTCATATGGTCCATGACGTTCAAAACGTCTTTGAAGTCCCGATTCTAAGCCGTTAAGCATGGTGCACTTTAAACTATCAAGTAGTCATCATATTGAGCTAGCCAAACGTTCATAACGTCTGCATTTGCTCCTGCAATAGGTCTGTCACCTAGCGGTGCATCAAGGACATAATTCTTCTGTGCGGCAATGAGGATAAACCTCAGATCACGGATCCAATCCGCATCATTGCTACTAACATCTTTCAACACAATTTTCTCTAGGAACATATCAAAATAAACATATGAAAGCAACAACGCGAGCTATTGATCTACAACATAGATATGCTAATACTACCAGGACTAAGTTCATGATAAATTAAAGTTCAATTAATCATATTACTTAAGAACTCCCACTTAGAAAGACATCCCTCTAATCTTCTAAGTGATCACGTGATCCAAATCAACTAAACCATAACCGATCATCACGTGAAATGGATTAGTTTTCAATGGTGAACATCATTATGTTGATCATATCTACTATATGATTCACGCTCGAACTTTCGGTCTCCGTGTTCCGAGGCCATATCTGCATATGCTAGGCTCGTCAAGTTTAACCTGAGTATTCTGCGTGTGCAAAACTGGCTTGCACCCGTTGTAGATGGACGTAGAGCTTATCACACCCGATCATCACGTGGTGTCTGGGCACGACGAACTTTGGCAACGGTGCATACTCAGGGAGAACACTTCTTGATAATTTAGTGAGAGATCATCTTATAATGCTACCGTCAAACAAATCAAGATAAGATGCATAAAAAGATAAACATCACATGCAATCAATATAAGTGATATGATATGGTCATCATCATCTTGTGCTTGTGATCTCCATCTTCGAAGCACCGTCATGATCACCATCATCACCGACGCGACACCTTGATCTTCATCGTAGCATCGTTGTCGTCTCGCTAATCTTATGCTTCTACGACTATCGCTACCGCTTAGTGATAAAGTAAAGCATTACAGGGCGATTGCATTGCATACAATAAAGTGACAACCATATGGCTCCTGCCAGTTGCCGATAACTCGGTTACAAAACATGATCATCTCATACAATAAAATTTAACATCATGTCTTGACCATATCACATCACAACATGCCCTACAAAAACAAGTTAGACGTCCTCTACTTTGTTGTTGCAAGTTTTACGTGGCTGCTACGGGTTTAAGTAAGAACCAATCTTACCTACGCATCAAAACCACAACGATAGTTTGTCAAGTTGGTGCTGTTTTAACCTTCGCAAGGACCGGGTGTAGCCACACTCGGTTCAACTAAAGTTGGAGAAACTGTCACCCGCAAGCCACCTCTGTGCAAAGCACGTCGGGAGAACCGGTCTCGCGTAAGCGTACGCGTAATGTCGGTCCGGGCCGCTTCGTCCAACAATACCGCCGAACCAAAGTATGACATGCTGGTAAGCAGTATGACTTATATCGCCCACAACTCACTTGTGTTCTACTCGTGCATATAACATCAAACCATAAAACCTAGGCTCGGATGCCACTGTTGGGGAACGTAGTAATTTCAAAAAAATTCCTACGCACACGCAAGATCATGGTGATGCATAGCAACGAGAGGGGAGAGTGTGATCTACGTACCCTTGTAGATCGACAACGGAAGCGTTGACACAACGTAGAGGAAGTAGTCGTACGTCTTCCCGATCCGACCGATCCAAGCACCGTTACTCCGGCACCTCCGAGTTCTTAGCACACGTACAGCTCGATGACGCTCCCCGGGCTCCGATCCAGCAAAGCTTCGGGGATGAGTTCCGTCAGCACAACGGCGTGGTGACGATGATGATGTTCTACCGACGCAGGGCTTCGCCTAAGCACTACAACGGTATGACCGAGGTGGAATATGGTGGCAGGGGGCACCGCACACGGCTAAGGAACGATCACGTGGATCAACTTGTGTGTCCTAGGGTGCCCCTTGCCTCAGTATATAAAGGATGGAGGAGGAGGAGGCCGGCCAAGGCAAAAGGTGCGGCCAGGATGTGGAGTCCTACTAGGACTCCAAGTCCTAGTAGGAGTCCACCAAGAGGGGAGGAAGGGAGAAGGAAGTGGAGGAGAAGGAGAGGTGGCCGGCCCCCTTTCCCCTAGTCCAATTCGGACCAAAGGGGAGGGGGGCGCAGCAGCCCCTTGGCCCTTTCTCCTCTTCCCACTAAAGCCCATCAAGGCCCATTGCTTCTCCTGTAACTACCCGGTACTCCGAAAAATACCCGAATCACTCGAAACCTTTCCGATGTCCGAATATAGTCGTCCAATATATCGATCTTTACGTCTCGACCATTTCGAGACTCCTCGTCATGTCCCCGATCTCATCTGGGACTCCGAACTCCTTCGGTACATCAAAACTCATAAATTCATAATATAACTGTCATCGAAACCTTAAGCGTGCGGACCCTACGGTTCGAGAACAATGTAGACATGACCAAGACACGTCTCCGGTCAATAACCAATAGCGGGACCTGGATGCCCATATTGGCTCCTACATATTCTACGAAGATCTTTATCGGTCAGACCGCATAACAGTATACGTTGTTCCCTTTGTTATCGGTATGTTACTTGCCCGAGATTCGATCGTCGGTATCCAATACCTAGTTCAATCTCGTTACCGGCAAGTCTCTTTACTCGTTCCGTAATACATCATCTCACAACTAACATATTAGTTGTAATGCTTGCAAGGCTTATGTGATATGCATTACCGAGAGGGCCCAGAGATACCTCTCCGACAATCGGAGTGACAAATCCTAATCTCGAAATACGCCAACCCAACATGTACCTTTGGAGACACCTGTAGTGCTCCTTTATAATCACCCAGTTACGTTGTGACGTTTGGTAGCACCCAAAGTGTTCCTCCGACAAACGGGAGTTGCATAATCTCATAGTCATAGGAACATGTATAAGTCATGAAGAAAGCAATAGCAACATACTAAACGATCAGGTGCTAAGCTAATGGAATGGGTCATGTCAATCAGATCATTCAACTAATGATGTGATCTCGTTAATCAAATAACAACTCTTTTGTCCATGGTTAGGAAACATAACCATCTTTGATTAATGAGCTAGTCAAGTAGAGGCATACTAGTGACACTCTGTTTGTCTATGTATTCACACATGTATTATGTTTCCGGTTAATACAATTCTAGCATGAATAATAAACATTTATCATGATATAAGGAAATAAATAATAGCTTTATTATTGCCTCTAGGGCATATTTCCTTCAGCGGCTGCTCCGGCTGCTCCCATTGCTGGCACCCCTGTCTCTGGGGTCTGCTCCAACATGTCGATCCGTCCGGGCTCTCCCTCTTTGTCGAGCATTGAAGATCTCCCTGCTTCCCCTCCGTGTGCTTCGGCTGGCACTGTCCCCGAGCGCAAGTCATCGGTCCAGAAGTTCTCGGCTCGTAGCCGGGCCTCCTCGGGCTCCAAGCTTTCTGCGACTGGCCTCTGCCGACGCCTGGATGCTGATCTGGGGGATGTGGCGGGCCTGACCTCCCCTGTGGCGTCGCGCTCTTCTCCGCTTCGATCTCCTTCCTCTACGGCGCGTAACAGTGGTCGGCTTCGCAACTCTGGGATGCGGGTGGCTGACACGGCCGGCCGTCGCGCGGCGGCTCGTGATCTTCCGGCTTCAGGTACTCTACCACCCCTCCCCTCTTCAGTTCCTCCTCCTTCCTCCCCTGTTAGGCTTGTTCTACCGTCGTATTCGGATGAGCATTTATCTAAAGTTCTGTCGGACGTGGGTATTTCGCTCGACCATAATGTTGGATCTCCTTCTTCCCTCCTTGCTTTAATTCGGGCCAATGAAGTGGCCCAAGCTGCGATCGCTAAAGCTAAGGAGCTTGTGGCGGCTCACCCTACTCCTCCGGTTGTGGCTGGGGGGGGGGGTCGGTGGGGGAAGGGGATCTGGCTAGTCCTGCCAATCCCTAGGCTGTTAAGAAGAAGGGTGCATCCAAACGTACTAAAGCCTGCTTGGCACCCTGCAGGTCGAGTTTGCGTATTAAGAACTTATCCTTCAAATGAAAGCACTCTTCTGGAATGTTAGAGCTTTCGGGGCTCGGGGGCGCCGGGACCAAATCAAAGATATTGTTAGGGGGGGGATATCGACCTGATTGGTTTAGTTGAAACTTTTAAACCCTCCTTCTCTCCTCAGGAACTTTCTGCAATCACCGGTGTTGATCGCTTTGACTGGAATTGTCTTCCCTCTTCGGGCCACTCTGGTGGCATTCTCATTGGATCCAAATGTGACGTCTTTGATTTTGTTACCTTTGATCATGGCATTTTCTGGGCAAGTACGGTTGTGTTTCACCGTCAACTTAATACACTTTGGGAAGTGATGGTTGTATACGGCCCAGCAGATCATTCTCTTTCCCCCCTATTCCTGGATGAATTATCTAATAAGGTTGAATCATGTACTCTTCCCCTTTTAATTGGTGGCGATTTCAATCTATTACAGTACCCTTCTGACAAGAACACTTCCAACTTCTCTTGGTCTTTGGCAGATGCATTTAATGATTTCATTAGCACTTGCGATCTTCGTGAAATACCTAGGGTGGGTTCTAGGTTTACGTGGACTAATCATCAGGTTTCTCATATCCGTTCTGTCCTGGATCGCGTTCTGATCTGTCCGAGCTGGGACTCCCTTTTTCCCCTTGCTTTCCTCAAATCTAAGGCTATTGTTGGCTCGGACCATGCCCCGCTCATTCTGTATGCGGGTCTGCGCGCTGTGTCTTCTCCCCCTCGGTTTCAGTTTGATGCCTCATGGCTTCTTGTCGACGGCTTCCGTGACCTCCTTGGTTCTCGTATCGCCGGTGTTCTCTCGACTTCTCGCCGCTCCTTTGGTCCCATGGATGACTGCCACTTCTGCTCGTACTCTTTACACAAGTTTCTGCGGGGTTGGTCTCTTAATCATGCGGTGCAATTTCGTAGAGACAAAGCGCTTCTCATTACTCAGATTGAGGCTTTAGACGCTCGGGATGATTCTTCTGGTCTGTCTGATTCTGATTGGTCCTTTCGCTTTTCCCTCGAACATTCTTTGGTGCAGTTGCACCGCCTCGCCGAGGCTTACTAGCGCCAACGCGGCTCGATTAACTGGTTGCTTAAAGGAGATTCCCCTACTACTTATTTTTTTGCTATTGCTAATGGTAGACGGCGTAGATGCCTGATTGATAGCTTATTGATTGATGGGGCCAGGGTGTCAGACCATGATATCATCATGAACCACATAGTTCAATTCTTCTCCTCCCTCCTTTCTGCCAAACCTGATCAGGGCTTCAGGTTAGCTCCTGCCTTCTGGAATCAAGGGGATAGGGTTTCCCTGGAGGAAAATCTCGATCTGTTGATCCCTTTCACTGAAGAGGAGATCTTTACCTCCATCACCAATTCTAACGCTCACTCTGCTTCTGGCCCGGATGGTTTTTCTATCCCTTTCTTCAAAACTTTCTGGCCACAACTTAAGAACCTTATCTGTGCTGTCATTCAAGGATTCTGTTTGGGGACGATGGATATTTCTAGGCTCAATTATGCGGTCATCTCCCTCATACCTAAGATTAAGAGCCCGGAGCTTATCTCTCAGTTCCGGCCTATTGCGCTTATCAATAATTTTGCCAAATTCCCCGCCAAATGTCTGGCCACTCGTCTCACTCCTGTGGCGCATCGTACTCTCTCGCCTACCCAATCTGCTTTTGTTAAGGGGCGTTTGATTCTTGATGGGGTCCTTTGCCTCCACGAGATCGTTCATGATATCCACAAGTCTGGCAGTAAGGCCGTCATTCTTAAGTTAGACTTCGAAAAAGCTTACGATTCAGTTAGCTGGGGCTTCTTACGACATGTCTTGCTTGCTAAAGGCTTTGATGGTGGTGTTGTGCATCGTATCATGCAGTTGGTCATGGGTGGCCACACTGCTATTTCGGTTAATGGGAAAGTAAGCAAATTTTTTAAAAACTCTAGAGGCCTTCGACAAGGGGACCCTGCCTCTCCTATCCTCTTTAACTTTGTTGTAGATGCTCTAGCTAATATTTTATCTAGGGCAGCGGAGTCCGGCCACATTACTGCTGTTAGCTCCCATCTCGTTCCCCAGGGGATTACCCATCTACAATATGCTGATGACACGATTATTATGATGGAGCTCAACGATCATTGCCTCGCCCACCTCAAGTTCCTTTTGTTCTCTTTCGAAGCCCTCTCTGGTCTTAAGATCAACTTCTCTAAAAGTGAGGTCATTGTTACTGGTGTCTCGGATGATGAGGCTTTGCGTGTTGCTCGCCTCTTGAACTGCTCTCTTGGTTCCTTCCCTCTCAAATATCTTGGTCTCCCCATCTCTGCTGACAAACTCCTTGCTAAAGACTTTGCTCCCACGGTGGCCAAAGTGGGCAACCGTGTTATGCCCTGGAGGGGCAGGTACAATACCCAGGCTGGTAAAGTTGCCCTGATTAACGCTTGTCTTTCCTCCCTTCCTATGTTCCTTATGGGATTTTATCTTCTTTCGATTGGTACGCACGCCGGGTTTGACAAACACAGAGGTGCTTTTTACTGGAACTCGGCGGACAACAAGCGCAAATACCGCTTGGTCAAGTGGGATTTGATCTGTAGACCCAAAGGCCTTGGGGGGCTAGGTATCATCAATACTCTCTTCATGAACAAATGCTTAATTATCAAATGGTGGTGGAAGATCATGACCACTACCTCGGACATACCTCTCTGGTTTAACATTCTCAAAGCTACGTACTTTCCTCACTCTAGCCCAATGTTCGCCCGTGCCTCCGGTGCGTCCCAGTTTTGGAGAGATCTTGTTAAGCTTAGACCTACTTTCCAGAGTCTCGTCAAGTTTGTTGTTCACAATGGTAGGTCCACTAGATTCTGGCTCGACTGGTGGTCTGGTTCGACCACGTTGGCTATTGCTTTTCCTACTCTTTTTTCTTATTGTCCTAATCCTGAGATCTCAATCTTTGAGCTCTCTTCCAATAATTGGGATCTGCAACTCCGTCGCACTCTTTCTCCTGAAGAGTTGGTGGATTGGCAGCGCCTTGTTGCCTTCTTCCCTGTGCTCTCGGAGGAGGAGGACTCGGTAGTGTGGCCTCATTCGTCTTCTGGTCGGTTTTCGGTGAAGTCACTTTACGATAAACTTATTTCGGGGACTGTTACTTCCTCCTAAGATCAAGATCTTTCCCTGGCAAGCTACTCGCGGGCGGCTCCCGACCGGTGATCAGATTCGCAAGCGTAATGGGCCTGGGTCTGATGTTGCGCCCTCTGTGGGATTAGAGAAGATACTTTGCATATTTTCTTCTCCTGTGTTCTGGCTAAGTTATTCTGGTGCATGTGTTCTGGCTAAGTTATTCTGGTGCTGCATCAGATCCTGGCTGCACGTTCCTTGGAGACCATCTTCCTTCTCTGATCTCCGTCTTTTGGCCAACAATCTGGTCGGGGCCCAAAGGAGAATTTTCTGGGTGTGCTTTGCTGCTATGTGCTGGTCCCTGTGGACGACCAGGAACAAATTTACTATCGAGCATGTTTTCCCTGCTAAACCTACTGATTGCTTATTTAAAACTTGCGTGTTCTTGCAGCAGTGGAGATCATTGATTAAGGAGGTGGATCGAGACGTGCTTGATATGATGGTTTCCAAGATTCGGGCTTCTGCTATCTCCCTATCTCCTACCCGCGCCGGCAGCTAGGTGTTGATGGCCCTATGTTTGGCGTCTTTTGTCTCTCCGGCCTGCGCGCCGTGTACTGGCCTGGGAGCCATGTACGATACTTTCTCCATTCATTCGTGCTGGGTGCTACTCTTGTTATGTCTATGTTGTCCGTCCTGCTGTTTAACTCTGCCCGGTGGCTTTATTTATAAAGTCGGGCCTCAGCCTTTTATCTAAAAAGAAAGTTGATGAGAGTCACGACACTTGCTGCTCCTCCTGCATCCCCTATACGCAGGGCCATGGAAATTGTTCTCCAGTAAATGAGACAAGGCACCAAACAGAGCTTCCTCTGTGAAGCCAGGCATGTTCATCACTACAAGCACCATTTGGATGCACCTCATCTATCACAGTACCAATACTTGCTGATCCTGAACATAATTGTTCATCACTACAAGCACCATACAGCACATTTGGACACACCTCATCAACCACAGTACCAATACTCGGTGATCCTGGGCATTGTTCATCACTAGAAGCATGCGCAAGATTTAACCGAGAGCCGTGTTCATCCGATCTAACCCATTTCACTTTCAGAACCTTAGCACTGACCATCCGATCCAATCTACAACGTAAGCGCTTCCAGTTCCAGTTACAAGTCCGGCAATAACAAAGACTGGCAAATATTACTTACTGATGTCTGAAGTGGAGACATAATCCTTTAGAAAATATACACAATTAAATCCTGCATAGGTCACATATCGACCATATATTGCTGGGCTCAACGAGTGCTCTTCAACTAATCGCGAAAAATAGTATTAGAAATGGCCCATTGGGATTCATTGATGCAACCAAGCCGTGTACATGAAAATGGAGGAATTTATACAACGTGGTTGTTACATGAAAAACAATAAGTGGTACAAATAGAAGAAACGATACAACAATTTGAGAAATCCTAGTCTACATGCAACTTCGCGAGTTGGCACCTAGACAACACATTAGACTCATGATATAAACTAGAAGTCATAAACAACGTTGTTGGTGTATTTGGGAAGGCTGCATGAAACTGTCACCTAGGCCCCGACAGATGTGTTGCCGAAGGCAGGTATGAGCAAATTTGCATCTCAACATCGCTCTGATTTGGTTCATGATTAGCAACAAGATCATAGTGAGGTGTGGCCTCTAAAGTCATCGCACCTTCCAACACCTTGGCAACTGTTGACATCAGAGGCCTCTTGCTGCTATCAACCTGTAAGCACCACATTGCGAGCTCCATCATTTCTCTAACCTCCTCCATGTGAAATTGCATGTCGTTGCTGCTCGTATCCACCAAATCGAATAACTTTCCACATCTAGCCTTTTCTTGCAGAAGACTGATTAGGTGAACTCGCTCTTCAGGTTGTGATTCGTCCAGGTTCCTTCGCCCACATATAATTTCAACTATGACAATTCCAAAGCTGTAGATGTCTACCTTCTCGGTGATCTTCGAACCTAGCCACTCAGGTGCAAGATATCCACGTGTGCCTCGCATCCGAGTCATGATCTTGCTATCGTCCCTACTTATCAATTTCGATAATCCAAAATCCGAGACCTTCGCATTAAACCTGTCATCCAGAAGAATGTTCTGTGGCTTGATGTCTAGGTGAGCAATCCTTTGTTCACATTCTTCATGGAGATAAGACAGACCCTTGGCAATACCCATGATGATATTACGCCTTGTCTTCCATGAGAGTGTAAAAACTGGATGTGCATGGAATATCCATTTATCCAATGAACTATTGCTCATATACTCGTACACAAGTAGCCTGCTCGATTTTTCAGCACAAAATCCAATTAACCTGACAAGATTAATGTGATGAATTCTTCCTATGGTCTCAACTTCTGCTAAGAACTCCTGCTTTCCTTGATCGACCCCTTCTAAGCGCTTGACAGCTATCGTTTCCTTGCCTATTTTACCTTTGAAGACAGAGCCAAACCCTCCAGATCCAAGCCTCATCGAGAAGTTCCTTGTGGCTATCTTCAGCTCGTTATAGGAGAAGCGTGCTGGTACTCCAGGTATTCCTCCAAGGAAGCATTCTTCCTCCTCCGTTTTCTTACATTTTCTCCAAGTGAAAATGGAGATGGCAGTTGCAAATAAAGCAAAACTACCAACTGCAGAACCAATGGCAATGTTGGTCCTTCTTTTCATGGTGCCCTGTATTTTGAAAAATGCTGAAGTACGATGAGAAGAATTTGTAGTTTGAGAAAGTAGTGAGGCCTGTGATAAATGCAAACAAGAGCCAGTAATTCCATCATGGTCATCGTATTGAAATAATGCAACTTTGCAAGAGCACTCTTCTAAGCAAGATTGCTTGCAGTCCGCATCTGTAGCAGAAGTAGCCAATGATTGGAAGGCATCATCACTGAAGTAAGAAATGTTGCTAATAGGTACAAGTTGATGATAGCGCATGTCATTGCAAGAAGACAGATTAGTCCATGGTAGACACCCCATATCTGGACGCCATTCATCTTGGAGTCTAAAATAGTG
Source organism: Triticum urartu (assembly GCF_056163025.1). NCBI lineage: Eukaryota > Viridiplantae > Streptophyta > Magnoliopsida > Poales > Poaceae > Triticum > Triticum urartu. Next base: position 7,661,471 of record NC_141877.1, read on the forward strand.
AGAGCTGGGACAGCAACACTGCCCATTTATACAAACACTGTATTCACCACAGGCTAGAGGATAATCACAAAACTTGATTTCATTGCTTAGCACATCGAACACCACGTGGAAGGCAGCCTCCTTCATTTCATATAGACGAAAATGACCATCAAACTCTAACCGCATGAACTGAAATGACCTTGCAAGGGGCAATGAGAAGACCAGTTTGGGAAATCCAAAGCTGCCATTGGTAAATGCATAACAATCTGATGTCCCATTGCCTAGAGAAGTTGGTTGGAATACTTGTGTGTACGCGGCAGAGCCAAAATAAAACTGGAATCCATTTGATGAGGTATGAAGATTGATCTGACCTGATGCCCAACTGGTGAATGAATCATTGGCAGTGAGATTAGCTCCCGCGCATAGCAACTGCCCGATCACCAATGTATCTGTTGGGTAGTCAAAGGACTCCCAGACAGAGACATTGTTTTGATCAAAAAGCACGAGGTTTCCAGAACCATCGAGGCGCATACCAACTACGGAGGCGTCCTTTGTCGGTGTGGACCAGACAAAGGTGCCAACATTGTTTTGAAGAATTAACTGACCAGCCCCAGTGAAAGAAAGGATGTCATCCCTGCCTACGGGGAAGTTGCGGTTCGCAGACCAGATAACCTGGGGATGGCCAATAATACTATCCCCATAGCCACCGTAGTAGCTCATCATGACGCAAAGGATAAACACAGAACCATCTGTGCTGTAGAAACCAAAGCTAGCAAGGGTGTCGGAACTTCTACTCTGGAGGAATAAGCGAGCACTAGAGTTTCCACTCAAGTTGATGGCTGGATACTGCAGCAGACTTGTGTTTGTTGGGATAGAGCTGGATAAAGCATGGGCAAACGGAAACTGGTGGAGGGAGTAAACAAATAGGAACAAGAGAGTGATGATCAACACATGTAATGACTGCATGGTATTATCATGTATACGAATCATCAAAGAGGAGGTAGCTGTTTGGTGCAGAGAAGCCCCAAACAGGTTATACAGGATATGCAGAGTGCGGTCTTCTTGGGGCTTGGAGCCACATATGAACGGTCATGGAGTCACAAGGAAGCCGATGAGCATACCATAACTGCAAGACTATTCCATTAATTATTTGACCATTTGATTTTTTTTGACCATTTGCAAAGAGGAGTAGAACAATTGTTGGTTGCTTTCATGTGGCGGGCTGGACTGTTCTAAGTGGACTGTTCTAAGTGGGAGAAAACAAAGAATTCCAGCTCTATTAGTGGACTTTTCTAGCCTAGCCTTTAAATGAGTTGTTGCCAATCACATCACCAATGTATCAGAGAAACAGGGCTTTTGGGGGCTAAAAACTAAAAATAAAAGAACATATCCAGAATGGAAAATAACCGGCATGTAACAGTATATGAAATTGCTCGATTTTGTATTGCGATTGTAAAAATAAGCAAATTTTTTTGCTATATGTTGAGATGGATTGATCTCACGAAGAATAAGAAAATACCATTTGTCTTCCTGCGAAAGTGACGCTTTTGGCATCCATGACACGACTGCTAATTTACGGCGTGGATAAACACAGCCAAGAAGCATCATGCCCTGGAACTAAAGGTAGCAATCATGCATGCTAATTACCTGCAGAAGATATTTTCCTCAAACAACAAAAATGGAAATTAATTGGAGAAGGCCACTAGCAGCATTGTGAAGTGATGTGAGTTTCGGATGTTGCGGTCTTGTGGATGGTGCCTGTGGAGAAGGCTTTTTATTTGGTTTCTTGAATAATGGAGAAGGGCATTTTCATCTCAGGACATGGGTGCTTCGATGTAATTAAAACTCATGTTGCTCTGCATGCTAGAAGACGTATTCAAAGTTACAAACAAGTTGCAGCCGCGTGCCAAACTGGTTTCTTTCTGGTCAACAATCAACAATGGCAACTAGGTGCAGGCATTGTACAGCCTGGATCTTCTGGAAGAAGAAGAGTAGGACTGGGATGGGAACATCATTCAAGCCATGGACCAAACAACTATGGATTAAATTGGCTCAATCTTTCTGCACCACGGAATCTTGTTTCTCAGTGAAAAGGAATTGGAATGTGGGGGAAATTATTGAGAGTAGTAAAAAGATAAAACTTGCCGTGCAGTACAGGATTTCCCTTACCTGAGTGACCTGCGTCCGGCGGCTCCGCACATCGCCGGCACGCGAGGAGGACGACGGCGCCGGTGGCTGGACTCCTCCCCTCCCCACCTCCTGATCGCGCACACCTCCATTATCGAGAGATCGAAATGCACTCCGGCGACAGGTCGCACACGCCTGGGGAGAGGAGGATGGAAGGATGCGGGGGAGGAATGCGGGGGAGGATTCCGGCGAGGGACACTCGATTTGGGGGTCGGGAGAAGCGGATGCGCTCGACGGGGGAAGAGTTTTTTTTTTTTGGCGTATTTGGGGGAAGAGGTCAGGAGTCCACCAAACGCGGGCCAGCCCAGTGCAGGATCTAGCGCTGCCAGTTTCGTTTCTCCTTTTCTTTTTCCAAAAAAAAAATTCAAAAAAATTTCAAGAATTGTAAAAGTGTTCACGAAGTTCAAAACTGTTTTAGATTTTAATAATATTTTATATAGTTCAAAAAATGTTCATTAATATATTAAAAATGTTTGCAAGTTCGAAGAACATTTGTGATTTCAAAAGATGTTAGCCACTTTGAAAAATGTTTCAGAATTTCAAAAAATGTCGGAGATTCCAAAAGTGTTTGAAAATTAGATAAATATTCATGAATTACAAAATATTCGTGGATTTGAAGATATTAATGAATTTATAAATTTTTCATGAATTTGATAATCATACACGATTTCACAAAAAATCCTTGTGAATTTGAAAAATGTTCATGATCTCCAAAATTGTTCGTGAAATAATTATTTGTGATTTAACAAAAGGAAAAGAATAAAAAAAATGTTTACTACCATGCCATCCTTCTTGAGCTCGCTTTTGGCAATATAGGCGCTATTGATTACACATAGGTGGACTCAGAATCCACCGAGCTTGTATAGGTGGAACAGGTTGAAGATGTCTTCGAATGGCACATAGAACTAACCCATAGCTGTCCGCCATGGCATACCAGACCAGCCCGGGTGGCCACAACGTCGCCGCCACCGGAACGCAGCAGTACGCCCTGAGGCCGGATGGGTTCGACAGCCAGAACTAGGCATCACTCGGCTTCAACAGCAACTTCGTCTTCTCCGGGTCCGGGTACGACAACCCGACAATGTCCTACATGAGCCAACAGCAGCAGAGGCAGAACAATGCGATGCACGCGTCGAGCGCCAAGTAGGAGCCAAACGAGGAGGACATTTTCTTCCAGATGTCAGAAATGGCAAACGACACGACAAAATGGCCCACAAACTCCGGGCGACTCTACAAACTTGGGGCCTCTTCCTAGTAAGTGGGGGCCGATTGCTAGGCGGGGAGTTCGGTTCAAGGCCCCCCGCTTGCTGCAAAGACAACAACACGGCATGGCGACTGGGCGTGACCATGGCATGTTTGTTTCAGCTTTGGGGCAGTTTTTAGACCCAAGAAAGCTGAAGCTGAAACAAACAACTATTTTAGAACAGCTGTGGAACCACTGCTCAAAACTGTTTCGGGATATTTTCAGTGTAACAGCCCAAAACACGTGTTGGAGTACTTCATCACAGTCAAAGTTGTTTCCCTAGCCCTTCTACCTTTGGCGTTTGGTCGTAATTATGTCCTAAGTGCCACCACAGCCATGACCTATATCTCCGTTCGCACCCCTCTTGAAACATATCATTTTCAGCAGCTCACAGTTGTTCCCACAGCTACGTTGCAAAACAGGTAACCTTCATTGTAGTTGTTTTCTCACCAAACAAACAGATATGTCTACCTTCTTGAGATCTTTATCGTTTTCTTCCTTTTACCAGCGAGAGGTTTGTTTTTTTCTTATTTATATTTATTTCTTTTTTTGTGGGACTTATTTATATTTATTTCGAAATTACTATATATATATATAGATATAGATATAGATATGAAAAAAATTTACTTAGTTTTTTAAAAATCTTCACTGCACATGGTAAAAATGTTCGACAAATGTAAAAAGCTTGCTCTCACGGGTTTTCATACAATTTGTAATGATCCATCTTGTTAAACCTTGTTATTAGTAGATTATTGCCATCATATAACATAATGCATGTCATGCCACGGGTCAAAACCGTGCAAGTTATAGTTTTTGCGTTATGCTGAAATCTGATCATATATGAATTCTTGTTCATGAGTACTCTTCATTTTGGCCTTTTTCCTGTAATTTTGTTGGATTATAGTGTTGTTTTTATATTTTATTGGTTTATAATGCGATTTTTCTATTTTTTAAATTTGAGAACATTATTTGAAAATGCGAACATTGTTTCAAACCATGAATATTTTTTGAAATTCCAATTTTTTTAAAACATGAACATTTTTAGAAAATTTTAAATTCTCTGATTTTTTTTCTTTATTAATAAATATAGTCATTTTTTAATTCAAATTTTCTAAATAAACTCAACATTTTTTATATTTTGTAAACATTTTCTTAAAAGCACAAATAATTTTGGAAAAATTTGAACATTTATTTAAAAAGTATATTTTTTATTAGAATATGAACAATTTTTATAATTTTAAAAAAATGAAAATATGAACATATTATAAAATATTTTTTGAACAATTTCCAAAAACACACTTTTTAAAAAAATGAATATTTTGTTAAAAATTGAAAAAGTCCTCTTTGCTCAAAACTAACCGTGATTATGACAGGGATGGTCCATCCGTCATGCTTGACGTGGCATTGAAGTCGACTCTGTTACGCCGGACTGTTTATTTGATCGTTATTACAGGTGGGGCGCATCAACACTCTTGTCCCTCAAAACATTTTCACTCTGGGACATTTCCTCAAGCAGGTTGTATGCGTGCCACACCACGGGCTGCTTGTCCTCGGCTCCCTGCCGCCGGTGTGTGGGATGTGTAAAGATGGGTTAAGCGTATACCTTAGCAGGGACGCGTTGCGTGTTATTTATAGGCACAAGAGATTACAGGGTTTAGGTAGTTAGGTTGTTGTAGGATTGATCTCCAAGTCATAATCTATACAAAGGATAGAGATCAACCTAAACATATCCTAACTACCTGATTACAACACGCACACGCCCACACATGTATACGGTTTATATGTACACCGTATACATCCTATAATACATACTTTAACACGCCCCCTCAATCACAACTTTATCAAGTTGAGATTGTTCTTGAATTCTTCCAACTTGCGCCATGACAAGGCTTTAGTAAAACCATCTGCAACCTGATCATTAGTAGGAATAAAACAAATGTCCAATAGCTTCTTGGCTACTCTCTCACGAACAAAATGATAGTCTACTTCAATGTGCTTTGTTCTTGCATGGAACACTGGATTTGCTGACAAATAAGTAGCACCAATATTGTCACACCATAATCGTGCAACAGAGGAATGATTTACACCTAGTTCAGCAAGCAGACTTTGAACCCATATCAACTCAGCCGTGGCATTTGCTAGAGCTTTGTATTCAGCCTCAGTGTTGGATCTAGACACAGTGGCTTGTTTTCGTGCGCTCCAAGATATGAGGTTTGGTCCAAAGAAAATAGCAAAACCACCAGTTGACCTTCTATCATCAGGACAACCTGCCCAATCTGCATCTGAAAAGGCACTTACCACATTTGAGCTTGACCTTGTGAATTTTAATCCAGTACTCATAGTACCTTTGAGATATCTCAAAATTCTCTTCACTGCAGTTCAATGCTGAAGAGTAGGGGCATGCAAGAACTGACACACCTTGTTGACAGGAAAACATATGTCAGGCCTTGTAAGTGTCAAGTACTGCAAGGCACCTACCACACTTCTATAGTTTGTGGCTGCTTCGGTTCCCAAGGGCTCCCCTTCTTCCTTGGAAAATTTCTCAGTGGTTGAGAGTGGCATGTTTGAAACTTTACAACTCATCATACCTGACCTTTTTAATATATCAGACACATATTTTTCCTGACTTAAGACTATTCCATCAGTTACCTTTTTCACTTATATTCCCAAGAAGTAGTGCAAATCGCCAAGGTCTTTAAGTGCAAAGTCTCTCTTGAGATCTTCCAACAATGCACTGAACCGCATCTTGTGATGAGTTGGCCACAATAATATCATCAACATATACCAACATAAAGATGATTATTTTTTCCTTCTTATAGAAGAAAAGTGATGTATCAGCCTTTGAAGGTCGAAAGCCAAGCTTTTGAAGTTTATCACTTAACCTAGAATACCATGCTCTAGGTGCTTGTTTCAGACCATATAATGCCTTGTCAAGTTTGCACACATAATGATATTTATCTTTTACCTCATACCCAGGTGGTTGTTTCATGTAGACTTCCTCCTCTAGAATGCCATGAAGGAACGCATTCTGCACATCCAATTGACAAAGACTCCAACCATTTGATACTGCAACAAAAAGAACAAGTCTGATAGTAGCTGCTTTAACAACAGGACTAAACGTATCCTCATAGTCAATACCGTACCGCTGTTTAAAACCCTTTGCTACTAATCTAGCCTTGTATATGTCTATTTCTCCACTGGACTTTCTTTTGACTCTGTAAACCCATTTACAATCAATTATGTTTCTGCCTTTTGCTGGAGGAACCAAGTGCGTCATCCATAGCATTTTTCCAGTTTTTATCCTCAAAAGCCTCAACCAAGTTTCCCGACTCACCTGTGACAGCTAGGCCACCAAAACGAACATTACTGTACCTGACCGTGCCATCCGTCCGAACCTTGGGCTTCAAAACTCCATGCTGTGATCTGGTTCTCAGCGGCACAGAATCTGCAGCAGAGGGCCGCTGCACAGAAGATCCGGTGGGATCCAGCGCGGCAGATGATCCAGCGGGATCTGGCGCTGCAGATGATCCAGCGGCACCTGATCCGAGGCGGATTTCCTCAGAGCCAGAGCCAGTTGCTCATTGGGCCACTTGGCGAGGCCCACCAGACGAGGCGGAGAGGCGCCTCTCCTAGCGCGTGAGTGCGGTTGGCCCACCTGCGCCGCTGGGCCCGCCTTGGCTTGTCGTGATCTCGGTCGCGGGGCCGCGGGGGGACGCGTGGTCGGCCGCTGGTGGCCCGCCTGACCCCGAGGCGGGTGCGCTGCCACTGCCTGGCGCGGCAGGCGAGGGCGGATCCGCACCGGGATCGCCGCTGTCAGCTCGTAGTGCAGCACCTGAATCCTCCTCGTGCTCCGCGCTTGTCCTTTGATGTTGCCTAAAATCATAGTGCACAACCGAATTTCCTCCAAAATTTATAGCAGAATTTTCATGAGAATTACCCAAGTGATCATTAGCTATATGTTCGTCCCCATGATCAAGAGGTAAGGAGGAGGAATTTTCAGAGAGGAGAAGGACTTCGGATCTGATAGGTGTACCGACATTAGGGTTTAACTTGGCAAAGGGAAACACCGTTTCATCGAACACAACGTCCCGAGAAATATAAACACGTCCAACAGTTATGTCTAGACACTTGAAACCTTTGTGAAGGTTACTGTAGTCAAGGAAAACGCATTGCTTGGAGCGGAATTCAAGCTTGCGAGCATTGAAAGGACGAATGTTAGGCCAACATGCGCACCCAAACGTAGAAGAGCATGATAGTTTGGTGTTTCATGAAATAACTTTTCTAGTGGAGTTTCAAGATTGATCACCTTACTTGGTGTGCGATTGATCAAGTACGTGGCAGCGAGGAATGCCTCATCCCAAAATTTGAGGGGCATAGATGCATGAGCTAGCAGTGAGAGGCCAACCTCGACAATGTGACGATGCTTTCTTTCGGCGGAGCCGTTTTGCTGATGAGCATGCGGGCAGGAAACATGATGTGTGATGCCAACTTGGCGAAAAAAGGAATTTAACCTCTCATACTCACCACCCCAGTCGGTTTGCATGGTGATGACCTATGCTTAAGAAGAAATATCCACGTAAATTTACTGAAATCATCAATAAAGCTCACATAATAGTTCTTTTTATTGATAGAATCACGGGCAGGTCCCCATACATCAGAGTAAATAAGCTCTAAAGGAGCATTCGAAAAAATACTAGAATGCGGGTAGGGAAGTTGGTGACTTTTGCCTTGTTGGCATGCATCACACACCCCCTCTTTATTCAACTCATGAACAGAAAAAGGAATTTTGTTCTTGCTAAGAACATGCTGGACGATTTTCAAAGACGGATGACCTAGTCGATCGTGCCACCTTGATGGAGAGATCTTGGTGGCACCAAAAGCATGCCTGCCCGGGCCTAAAGAAGCTGATGATAGGGGGTAGAGGCCGGCTCTACACCTGCCGTGGAGGAGGGTGCTCCTCGTTGCCTTGTCCTTAATGAAGAGGAAACGAGGGTGAGTTTCAAGAAACATATTATTGTCTTGAGATAGACGATGAGCAGAAACAAGATTTTTTGTGGCTTTAGGTGAGTAAAGGACATCTTTTAGATGAAGATTACAAGTGGGAGTACGAACATATGCTTGACCAATATGAGTAATTTTCATACCTGCTCCGTTGGGCATGTTCACTTGATCATGGCCGTTGTATCTCTCCCTCATGGTGAGCTTGTCGAGCTCTCCGGTGATGTGATCTGTAGCGCCTGTGTCAACGTACCAATTGGTGTCGATGCCGTAGGAGGAGTTGGACACGGCGCTCGCACTCTTCTCCTTGGTGAATGCGATGTCGAAGCGCCTGTAGCACTCTATGGCCGTGTGGTTCGGCTTCTTGCAAATCTGGCAGAACACTTCAGGGAGCTCATCTCGTCCCCCGCCTCCTTGGCCACGCCCACCGTGGCCGTTCCCGCGGCCACCGTTGCCTCCGTTGCCACGGTCACCACCGTGACCACGGCCACCTCCGTTCCTACCGCGGCCTCCGCCGCAAGGGAAGCCACCGCGGCCGCCACGGGAGGCAGCGTTCGCGGATGAGTGGGACGATGAGTTGCCACCCTCAAACATGGCGAGGCGGCTCTCGAAGCTGATGAGTTGCGCATAGAGCTCGTTGGGCTTGATGGGGACGGTCCTGGCGCAGATGGAGGAGACGAATGACATGTAGTCGAAATCCAAGCCAGCAAGGATATACGACACCATATCATCGTCTGTGAGCGGCTTGCCGATGGCAGCCATCTCATCACTGAGGGCCTTCATGCGGCCAAGATACTCAACGATGGTGGAGTTTCCCTTCTTGGTGGTGGAAAGGGCCATCCTCGTATTGACGATGGCCGCCTGTGTCTGGGAGATAAAGATCTCCGTGATTGAAGTCCATGCTGCTGACGCCGTGGTGCAAGTTGCGATCTGAACCATCACAGGGGGGTGAGATGGAATTGAAAAGAAAACTCAGAACCTGAGAGTCTCGAGCCCTGTCGATCTCATATGCCGGGTTCGGCATGTCGGTGACCTTGCCGTCTTTGTCCGACAGCTTGGGCGCTGGTTCCTCCCTCTCTGGATCGAGGTAGGAGACCAGCTGAGCGCCACGGATCGTGGCCAGGGCCTGCGCACGCCAGATGTTGAAGTTGGAGTGATGGAGTTTCTCAGCGATGGGGATCAGCACAGATGGAGAGGCTGCGGTGGAGCTTGAGGAAGACATGGCGGCGCGAGGGGTTTTGGCGGCGCAAGAGATGTGCGTAGAGGAGAGGCTCTGAATACCATGTAAAGATGGGTTAAGCGTATACCTTAGCAGGGACGCGTTGCCTGTTATTTATAGGCACAAGAGATTACATGGTTTAGGTAGTTAAGTTGTTGTAGAATTGATCTTCAAGTCATAATCTATACAAAGGATGGAGATCAACCTAAACATATCCTAACTACCGGATTACAACACGCACACGCTCACACATGTATACGGTTTATATGTACACCGTATACATCCTATAATAGATACTTTAACAGGATGTGCGCGGGTCGTCGCCGGCGCCGACAATGGGCTCCGGTGGCCTGACGACATTCGCGCTATGCCGACCAAGTGCACACGTCAGGCACGCACACTAGCACACTGCACACGCCCACCATGGAGGCCTCCACCAGCGGGCGCAACTGGTGGATGTCCTGTTCCTGCAAGGACGCGGCGTGCTAGAGCCGGACGGCACCACCGTCGACGCCTACTTCCTGATGGGTGTGGGCTGCCGAGCACGTCTCCATGGATACCGGCGAGCGCGTCATGCTCCCAGCAGCGACCGACACTGTGAACGTGCACGTGGCCGCCAAGGGCACCATCCTGCCACTGCCGCTGACAACATCACGCGCGCGCCGGACCGCGTTTCACCTCTTGGCCCCGTCTCTTCTCGTTTGTGAACGGTCAACGGGCAGTGAATGGGAGACCGTGTGCCCATGGTGCTTGCCGCCGTTAGTTAGACTACCTGACATGCGCTACATCAGCAACATTTCGGCTGCTCTCAACATGCAGGGCATCATCGAGTTCATCTGCGTGGCAGCGCCCTCTGCAAACCCAAGATTTTCGGCGGCCTGGGTGTGCTAAACCTCCAAAATTTTGCCACCGCCCTTCGACTCCGCTGGCTTTGGTTCAAGTGGGCTGACCCCCCCCCCCCCCCCCCCCCCCAAAAAAAAACTTGGGCTGGAAAGGAGACACCCTGTAGCAATGCTGACAGAGATCTCTTTGCGACATTCACAAGTGTGACGATTGGTGATGGTAAAAAGGCAAAATTCTAGGAATCGTCATGGCTTAATGGCCTCAGACCAAAAGACGTCGCGCCCAAGATCTTTGAGATATCTAAGAGGAAGACGTGTTCGGTCAGCAAAGCGCTGGATAACCACTTCTGGATCAGTCAGATCGACGCTTCTCAGGGCCTCTCTTTGGCCCATATCCAGGAGTTCGCCAACCTTTGGGGAATGCTTCAGGATGTTACTCTCAACCTGGATAGAGAGGACACCATACATTGGAAATTCACCTCCACCAATGAATATTCGGCAGCCACTGCTTACATGGCGCAGTTTGCAGGACAAGTTCTCAGCCCGACCTCTACCACGATATGGAAGACTTGGGCTCCGCCGAAATGCAATTTTTTTTCTTAGTTGATCATCCAAAATCGTGTGTGGACGGCCAATCGGTTGCAACGGAGGGGATGGCCGAATTGCGGCTTCTGCCCCCTTTGCAAGCAGGTTCAGGAGTCAGCTCTTCACATTCTCTTCCAGTGCAGATACAGTGCCCGAGTTTGGAACGAAATCATCGCTTGGCTTGGCATTCATGGCCAATCGACGACGGCTTGGGGTCAGGAGATCTCTGTCCAGGATTGGTGGCTCAAGACAATCAACTCTGGAGGCCACATCAAGAAAGCCATTGCCTCCGTTATGATGCTTGTCTCGTGGGAAATTTGGAAGGAGCGGAATGCGAGAGTCTTCCGCAACACGGCCACCCCAACCACTGTCATTGTCGCGAAGATCAAAGAGGAGGCCCGCCTTTGGTCGTTGGCTGGAGCGAGCCACCTGAGTAATCTTATGTCGCGAGAGTAGTCTCTCCTTTGTTCCTGCCGTTTTACGGCTTATGTCTAAACCTTCTTCTTAATCAATGAAATGGCAAGTCTTTTGCCTTGTTTCAAAAAAAAAGATATCATGAATGCCCAGGTCGTAGCGCCCTCTGGCGAGGATGAGTTCATTTGGAATATCTCGGCATCTGGATTATTCTGGGTAATCGGCGTATGCTGTTCTCTTTTTGAGGGCACAGTGCAATCTCCGTCCTAGTGACTGGTTCGTGTTTACTTGGCTTGACGCTGAGGATAGGTGCTGCCTTGGCCTTTTCATTCTAGCCCTCACGATATTATACCCAGTTTTGACCCTTTTCGGTAATGCAGTTCCTAGGGGAATAAAGATGAAATGATTTCTAATTTTTAGGTCCGTGTGATTTGAAATACGTGCACACAAACCCTGAGAAAAAACGTTCTTGGAAATCTCGGCCCAAAAAAGGACGTTTAGTAATTCTAAAAGGGACTACAGGATGAAAAACAATAGTTTTGGCAGTTAAAGTTTGAGATTCGATGGTGCCGTAGATCCGTTTGGTCATCAGGGGTTACGAGCCACACCCATGGATAGCTAGAATAGTGTGCTAGGCTCAGACTAGAGAAGAAACGGGGAACAAACTGATGAAAAAATTATCATACCGAGGGAATTCACTCAGAACTAACAAGAATGATAACGTGCTCCGACTGGAGCGGTTTAGGAACTGCTGGAAGGCTCTAGGGGAATAAAGATGGAATGACTTCTAATTTTTAGGTCCGTATGATTTGAAATACGTGCACACAAACCCCGAGAAAGCGTTCCTGGAAATCTCGGCCCAAAAAAGGACGTTTAGTAATTTTAAAAGGGACTACATCATGAAAAACTAAAGTTTTGGTAGTTAAAGTTTGAGATTCGATGGTGTTGTAAATCCGTTTGGTCATCAGATGTTACGAGCCACACCCATTGATAGCTAGAATAGTGTGCTAGGCTCAGACTAGAGAAGAAACGGGGAACACACAAACCCCGAGAAAGCGTTACTGGAAATCTCAGCCCCAAAACGGACGTTTAGTAATTCTAAAAGGGACTACATGATGAAAGACAAAAGTTTTGGCAGTTAAAGTTTGAGATTCAATGTTGCGGTAGATCCGTTTGGTCATCACGTGTTACGTACCACACCCATGGATAGCTAGAATAGTGTGCCAGGCTCAGACTAGAGAAGAAACGGGGAACACACAAACCCCTAGAAAGCGTTACTGGAAATCTCGGCCCAAAAAAGGACGTTTAGTAATTCTAAAAGGGACTACATGATGAAAGACAAAAGTTTTGGCAGTTAAAGTTTGAGATTCAATGTTGCGGTAGATCCGTTTGGTCATCAGGTGTTACGTGCCACACTCATGGATAGCTAGAATAGTATGCCAGGCTCAGACTAGAGAAGAAACGGGGAACACACAAACCCCGAGAAAGCGTTACTGCAAATCTCGGCCCAAAAAAGGACGTTTAGTAATTCTAAAAGGGAGTACATGATGAAAGACAAAAGTTTTGGCAGTTAAAGTTTGAGACTCAATGTTGCGGTAGATCCGTTTGGTCATCAGGTGTTACGTGCCAAACCCATGGATAGCTAGAATAGTGTGCCAGGCTCAGACTAGAGAAGAAACGGGGAACACACAAACCCCGAGAAAGCGTTAGTAGATATCTCGGCCCAAAAAAGGACGTTTAGTAATTCTAAAAGGGACTACATGATGAAAAACAAAAGTTTTGGCAGTTAAAGTTTGAGATTCAATGTTGCGGTAGATCCGTTTGGTCATCAGGTGTTACGTGCCACACCCATGGATAGCTAAAATAGTGTGCTAGGCTCAGACTAGAGAAGAAACGGGGAACACACAAACCACGAGAAAGCGTTACTGGAAATCTCTGCCCAAAAAAGCACGTTTAGTAATTGTAAAAGGGACTACATGATGAAAGACAAAAGTTTTGGCAGTTAGAGTTTGAGATTCAATGTTGCGGTAGATCCGTTTGGTCATCAGGTGTTACGTGCCACACCCATGGATAGCTAGAAGAGTGTGCCAGGCTCAGACTAGAGAAGAAACGGGGAACACACAAACCCCGAGAAAGCGTTACTGGAAATCTCGGCCCAAAAAAGGACGTTTAGTAATTCTAAAAGGGACTACATGATGAAAGACAAAAGTTTTGGCACTTAAAGTTTGAGATTCAATGTTGCGGTAGATCCGTGCCACACCCATGGATAGCTAGAATAGTGTGTCAGGCTCAGACTAGAGAAGAGACGGGGAACACACAAACCCCGAGAAAGCGTTACTGGAAATCTCGGCCCAAAAAAGGACGTTTAGTAATTCTAAAAGGGACTACATGATGAAAGACAAAAGTTTTGGCAGTTAAAGTTTGAGATTCTATGTTGCGGTAGATCCGTTTGGTCATCAGGTGTTACGTGCCACACCCATGGATAGCTAGAATAGTGTGCTAGGCTCAGACTAGAGAAGAAACGGGGAACACACAAACCCCGAGAAAAGCGCTACTGGAAATCTCGGCCCAAAAAAGGACGTTTAGTAATTCTAAAAGGGACTACATGATGAAAGACAAAAGTTTTGGCACTTAAAGTTTGAGATTCAATGTTGCGGTAGATCCGTTTGGTCACGAGCTGTTACGTGCCACACCCATGGATAGCTAAAATAGTGTGCTAAGCTCAGACTAGAGAAGAAACGGGGAACACACAAACCCCGAGAAAGCGTTACTGGAAATCTCGGCCCAAAAAAGGACGTTTAGTAATTGTAAAAGGGACTACATGACGAAAGACAAAAGTTTTGGCACTTAAAGTTTGAGATTCAATGTTGCGGTAGATCCGTTTGGTCATCAGGTGTAACGTGCCACACCCATGGATAGCTAGAATAGTGTGCCAGGCTCAGACTAGAGAAGAAACGGGGAACACACAAACCCCGAGAAAGCGTTACTGGAAATCTCGGCCCAAAAAAGGACGTTTAGTAATTCTAAAAGGGACTACATGATGAAAGACAAAAGTTTTGGCAGTTAAAGTTTGAGATTCAATGTTGCGGCAGGTCAGTTTGGTCATCAGGTGTTACGTGCCACACCCATGAATAGCTAGAATAGTGTGCCAGGCTCAGACTAGAGAAGAAACAGGGAACACACAAACCCCGAGAAAGCGTTACTGGAAATCTCGGCCCAAAAAATGACGTTTAGTAATTCTAAAAGGGACTACATGATGAAAGACAAAAGTTTTGGCAGTTAAAGTTTGAGATTCAATGTTGCGGTAGATCCGTTTGGTCATCAGGTGTTACGTGCCACACCCATGGATAGCTAGAATAGTGTGCTAGGCTCAGACTAGAGAAGAAACGGGGAACACACAAACCCCGAGAAAGCGTTACTGGAAATCTCGGCCCAAAAAAGGACGTTTAGTAATTCTAAAAGGGACTACATGATGAAAGACAAAAGTTTTGGCAGTTAAAGTTTGCGATTCAATGTTGCGGTAGATCCGTTTGGTCATCAGGTGTAACGTGCCACACCCATGGATAGCTAGAATAGTGTGCCAGGCTCAGACTAGAGAAGAAACGGGGAACACACAAACCCCGAGAAAGCGTTACTGGAAATCTCGGCCCAAAAAAGGACGTTTAGTAATTCTAAAAGGGACTACATGATGAAAGACAAAAGTTTTGGCAGTTAAAGTTTGAGACTCAGTGTTGCGGTAGATCCGTTTGGTCATCAGTTGTTACGTGCCACACCCATGGATAGCTAGAATAGTGTGCTAGGCTCAGACTAGAGAAGAAACGGGGAACACACAAACCCCGAGAAAGCGTTACTGGAAATCTCGGCCCAAAAAAGGACGTTTAGTAATTCTAAAAGGGACTACATGATGAAAGACAAAAGTTTTGGCAGTTAAAGTTTGAGATTCAATGTTGCGGTAGTTCCGTTTGGTCATCAGGTGTTACGTGCCACACCCATGGATAGCTAGAATAGTGTGCTAGGCTCAGACTAGAGAAGAAACAGGGAACACACAAACCCCGAGAAAGCGTTACTGGAAATCTCGGCCCAAAAAATGACGTTTAGTAATTCTAAAAGGGACTACATGATGAAAGACAAAAGTTTTGGCAGTTAAAGTTTGAGATTCAATGTTGCGGCAGGTCAGTTTGGTCATCAGGTGTTACGTGCCACACCCATGGATAGCTAGAATAGTGTGCTAGGCTCAGACTAGAGAAGAAACGGGGAACACACAAACCCCGAGAAAGCGTTACTGGAAATCTCGGCCCAAAAAAGGACGTTTAGTAATTCTAAAAGGGACTACATGATGAAAGACAAAAGTTTTGGCAGTTAAAGTTTGAGATTCTATGTTGCGGTAGATCCGTTTGGTCATCAGGTGTTACGTGCCACACCCATGGATAGCTAGAATAGTGTGCTAGGCTCAGACTAGAGAAGAAACGGGGAACACACAAACCCCGAGAAAAGCGCTACTGGAAATCTCGGCCCAAAAAAGGACGTTTAGTAATTCTAAAAGGGACTACATGATGAAAGACAAAAGTTTTGGCACTTAAAGTTTGAGATTCAATGTTGCGGTAGATCCGTTTGGTCACGAGCTGTTACGTGCCACACCCATGGATAGCTAAAATAGTGTGCTAAGCTCAGACTAGAGAAGAAACGGGGAACACACAAACCCCGAGAAAGCGTTACTGGAAATCTCGGCCCAAAAAAGGACGTTTAGTAATTGTAAAAGGGACTACATGACGAAAGACAAAAGTTTTGGCACTTAAAGTTTGAGATTCAATGTTGCGGTAGATCCGTTTGGTCATCAGGTGTAACGTGCCACACCCATGGATAGCTAGAATAGTGTGCCAGGCTCAGACTAGAGAAGAAACGGGGAACACACAAACCCCGAGAAAGCGTTACTGGAAATCTCGGCCCAAAAAAGGACGTTTAGTAATTCTAAAAGGGACTACATGATGAAAGACAAAAGTTTTGGCAGTTAAAGTTTGAGATTCAATGTTGCGGCAGGTCAGTTTGGTCATCAGGTGTTACGTGCCACACCCATGAATAGCTAGAATAGTGTGCCAGGCTCAGACTAGAGAAGAAACAGGGAACACACAAACCCCGAAAAAGCGTTACTGGAAATCTCGGCCCAAAAAATGACGTTTAGTAATTCTAAAAGGGACTACATGATGAAAGACAAAAGTTTTGGCAGTTAAAGTTTGAGATTCAATGTTGCGGTAGATCCGTTTGGTCATCAGGTGTTACGTGCCACACCCATGGATAGCTAGAATAGTGTGCTAGGCTCAGACTAGAGAAGAAACGGGGAACACACAAACCCCGAGAAAGCGTTACTGGAAATCTCGGCCCAAAAAAGGACGTTTAGTAATTCTAAAAGGGACTACATGATGAAAGACAAAAGTTTTGGCAGTTAAAGTTTGCGATTCAATGTTGCGGTAGATCCGTTTGGTCATCAGGTGTAACGTGCCACACCCATGGATAGCTAGAATAGTGTGCCAGGCTCAGACTAGAGAAGAAACGGGGAACACACAAACCCCGAGAAAGCGTTACTGGAAATCTCGGCCCAAAAAAGGACGTTTAGTAATTCTAAAAGGGACTACATGATGAAAGACAAAAGTTTTGGCAGTTAAAGTTTGAGACTCAGTGTTGCGGTAGATCCGTTTGGTCATCAGTTGTTACGTGCCACACCCATGGATAGCTAGAATAGTGTGCTAGGCTCAGACTAGAGAAGAAACGGGGAACACACAAACCCCGAGAAAGCGTTACTGGAAATCTCGGCCCAAAAAAGGACGTTTAGTAATTCTAAAAGGGACTACATGATGAAAGACAAAAGTTTTGGCAGTTAAAGTTTGAGATTCAATGTTGCGGTAGTTCCGTTTGGTCATCAGGTGTTACGTGCCACACCCATGGATAGCTAGAATAGTGTGCTAGGCTCAGACTAGAGAAGAAACAGGGAACACACAAACCCCGAGAAAGCGTTACTGGAAATCTCGGCCCAAAAAATGACGTTTAGTAATTCTAAAAGGGACTACATGATGAAAGACAAAAGTTTTGGCAGTTAAAGTTTGAGATTCAATGTTGCGGCAGGTCAGTTTGGTCATCAGGTGTTACGTGCCACACCCATGGATAGCTAGAATAGTGTGCTAGGCTCAGACTAGAGAAGAAACGGGGAACACACAAACCCCGAGAAAGCGTTACTGGAAATCTCGGCCCAAAAAAGGACGTTTAGTAATTCTAAAAGGGACTACATGATGAAAGACAAAAGTTTTGGCAGTTAAAGTTTGCGATTCAATGTTGCGGTAGATCCGTTTGGTCATCAGGTGTAACGTGCCACACCCATGGATAGCTAGAATAGTGTGCCAGGCTCAGACTAGAGAAGAAACGGGGAACACACAAACCCCGAGAAAGCGTTACTGGAAATCTCGGCCCAAAAAAGGACGTTTAGTAATTCTAAAAGGGACTACATGATGAAAGACAAAAGTTTTGGCAGTTAAAGTTTGAGACTCAGTGTTGCGGTAGATCCGTTTGGTCATCAGTTGTTACGTGCCACACCCATGGATAGCTAGAATAGTGTGCTAGGCTCAGACTAGAGAAGAAACGGGGAACACACAAACCCCGAGAAAGCGTTACTGGAAATCTCGGCCCAAAAAAGGACGTTTAGTAATTCTAAAAGGGACTACATGATGAAAGACAAAAGTTTTGGCAGTTAAAGTTTGAGATTCAATGTTGCGGTAGTTCCGTTTGGTCATCAGGTGTTACGTGCCACACCCATGGATAGCTAGAATAGTGTGCTAGGCTCAGACTAGAGAAGAAACGGGGAACACACAAACTCCGAGAAAGCGTTATTGGAAATCTCGGCCCAAAAAAGGACGTTTAGTAATTCTAAAAGGGACTACATGATGAAAGACAAAAGTTTTGGCACTTAAAGTTTGAGATTCAATGTTGCGGTAGATCCGTTTGGTCACGAGCTGTTACGTGCCACACCCATGGATAGCTAGAATAGTGTGCTAGGCTCAGACTAGATAAGAAACGGGGAACACACAAACCCCGAGAAAGCGTTACTGGAAATCTCGGCCCAAAAAAGGACGTTTAGTAATTGTAAAAGGGACTACATGATGAAAGACAAAAGTTTTGGCAGTTAAAGTTTGAGATTCAATGTTGCGTTAGATCCGTTTGGTCATCAGGTGTTACGTGCCACACCCATGGATAGCTAGAATAGTGTGCCAGGCTCAGACTAGAGAAGAAACGGGGAACACACAAACCCTGAGAAAGCGTTACTGGAAATCTCGGCCCAAAAAAGGACGTTTAGTAATTCTAAAAGGGACTACATGATGAAAGACAAAAGTTTTGGCAGTTAAAGTTTGAGATTCAATGTTGCGGTAGATCCGTTTGGTTATCAGGTGTTACGTGCCACACCCATGGATAGCTAGAATAGTGTGTCAGGCTCAGACTAGAGAAGAGACGGGGAACACACAAACCCCGAGAAAGCGTTACTGGAAATCTCGGCCCAAAAAAGGACGTTTAGTAATTCTAAAAGGGACTACATGATGAAAGACAAAAGTTTTGGCAGTTAAAGTTTGAGATTCTATGTTGCGGTAGATCCGTTTGGACATCAGGTGTTACGTGCCACACCCATGGATAGCTAGAATAGTGTGCTAGGCTCAGACTAGAGAAGAAACGGGGAACACACAAACCCCGAGAAAGCGTTACTGGAAATCTTGGCCCAAAAAAGGACGTTTAGTAATTCTAAAAGGGACTACATGATGAAAGACAAAAGTTTTGGCAGATAAAGTTTGAGATTCAATGTTGCGGTAGATCCGTTTGGTCATCAGGTGTTACGTGCCACACCCATGGATAGCTAGAATAGTGTGCCAGGTTCAGACTAGAGAAGAAACAGGGAACACACACTACTGGAATCAGCTAATTTGCCATCAGCCAGCTCTTTGCCGTCTGCTAGCTGACGGCAAAGAAGCTCTTTGCCATCAGCTACCAAAAAGCAGACGGCAAAGAAACGGCAGATGGCAAAGAAGCTCTTTGCCGTCCGCGAGATCTTTGCCGTCCGCCAGCGGACGGCAACGAATCTTTGCCGTCAGCTGGCAGACGGCAAAGAGAGAGGTGGCCCCCACCCCCGGCCCGTTTGGGAAAAACTTAACGGGCCACCTCTTTGCCGTCTGCCAGCAGACGGCAAAGTGGCAAAACGGCGGACGGCAAAGAGAGGCGGACGGCAAAGAGGGCACTATCTAACGGCCCGTGCCCCCCGCCCCTCTCTGTTTTCTCCTCGCCCGCCACCAGTTCCCACCACCGCCGCCGCCGCCGCCCGGCGCGCGCCGCCGCCTCTCGCCCGCCCCGTCGCCCCCGCCGCCCCGGCCCCCCACCGCCCCGTCGCACCCCCCCGCCCCGGCCCCCCGCCGCCCCGGCGCCCCGGCGCCCCGCCGCCCCGCGCCCCACCGTGCCGGGCCCGGCCCCCCACCGCCCCAGGCCGCCGCGCGCCCCGGCCAGCTCCTCCAACGCCCCGCCCCCTCCTCCACCGGCGCTGTAGAAGGTGAGCCCCCCTCCTTTTTTCTTTTTTTTTCTGTTTTTTTTCCTTTTAGTTTTAGTTTAGATTTAGTTTTAGTTTTAGTTTTAGGTTTAGTTTTAGTTTAGTTTTAGGTTTAGATTTAGTTTTTTCTTTTTTTCTGTTTTATTTGTTTTAGGTTTATGTTTAGTTTAGATTTAGTTTTAGTTTTAGTTTTAGTTTTAGGTTTAGTTTTAGGTTTAGTTTAGTTTGAGGAAAGAAGAAGAAGAAGAGAAAAAGAGGAGAGGAGGAGAAGAAGAAGAGGAAAAAGGAAAGGAAGAAGAAGAAGAGGAGGAGGAGAAGAAAAAAGAAGAAGAGGAGGAAGAAGAAGAAAACAGAGGAGAGGAGGAGAAGAAGAAGAGGAAAAAGGAAAGGAGGAAGAAGAAGAAGAAGAAGAAGAAGGAAAAAAAAGGAAGAATAGGAAGAAGAAGAAAAGGAAAAAAAGAGGAAAAACCCCCGACCCAGACACGGCACCCCGACCCGACACGGCACCCCGACCCGACACCGCACCCCGACCCCGACCCGGCACCCCGACCCCTAGACCCCGACCCCGACACCCCGACCCCGACACCCCGACCCCGAGCCTGACCCGACACCCCGACCCCAACACCGACACGGCACCCCGACCCCAACCCGACACCCCGACCCCGAGACCCCGACCCCGACACCGACACGACACCCCGACACCGACACCCTGACACCACACCCACCCTTACCCCGACACCGACACGGCACCCCGACCCCGACCCGGCACCCCGACCAGACACCCCGACCCCGAGACCCCGACCCCGAGCCTGACCCGACACCCCGACCCCGAGACCCCGACCCCGACCCGGCACCCAACCCGACACCCCGACCCCGAGACCCCGACCCCGGGCCTGACCCGACACCCCGACCCCGACACTGACACGGCACCCCGACCCCGACCCTGCACCCCGACCCGACACCCCGACCCCGAGACCCCGACCCCGACCCCGACCGCGAGTCGGACCCGACACCCCGACCCCGACACCGACACGGCACCCCGACCCCGACCCGGCACCCCGACCCGACCCCGAGACCCCGACCCCGACACGGCACCCCGACACCGACAGGACACCCCGACCACCGACACCTCCCGAAAAGGTGTTCTTTGGCCTTCCAGAGGCCGACGGGGTCATATATTTGTGAATTATTAGTTAGGTCATATATTTTTCGATTTTGTTATGAAAAACATCATATATAATTATGTTGATCGTGTAGTTTTAAATGTGCAGTTGTTTCATCGCTGCGAGGTTTGGTGTTCGACGACCTCGCCGTGCGTTTGACGAGCTCTGCCCCTTCGTTCGTGGGTGAGCACAAATGACAAGTCCTCCTCCCCCATTAATTATTTGATCTATTCCGATGAAACTTGATAGGTAGCTATATATGTGTCTTGAATCATCAGTATGCGTAACCAATATGTGTCTCCCGTTCGAAAGCGTCATAGTTATAAATATGCATGCATTTGCATATTTATAACCTTGATTCTTTCGAATTGTCCAATGCTATCCATGGACAGCCTGAGTATGTGTAGATTGGGTTCGTTTTCCCATATGCTTTGCTCCGGATCCGACGCATATATTTCGTCAGTGCCTCCCCTGTTGTTCTCCGAGTACACATCCTCTCTGTTTATTGCAGAGACGTGTATCAGGAGAACAGCGGGGAGGTGCTGCCGAGGCACTTTTTGGTACATTGTTCGGCATAGATGGGAAGTCAAAGGATAATACTAAGGCTAGAGTCGATCTGGAGGCGCTATGTGATAGGCCGTTACAAAACATGAAAAAACCGAAAGGAAAGCAGAACTGGACGAAGCCAAAGGCATGGTTCAATCTTGGAAGGCCAGCTATGAGGGAAATTCTCTTGTGGGTGCAACAGCAGTTGATGTTCCCCGATGGGTATGCAGCGAATCTAAAGAGGGGAGCAAATCTTGATAAACTGAAGATATTTGGTCTCAAGAGTCATGATTGGCACATATGGATTGAGCGGGTAATGCCGGTGATGTTGCGTGGCTTCATCCCTGAGGATGAATGGCTAGTACTGGCAGAACTCAGCTATTTCTTCCGTGTTCTTTGTGCGAAAGAACTATCGCCTGGCGTGCTAGAAGAAATGGAAGAGTTGGCGCCGGAGTTGATCTGCAAGTTAGAGAAGATCTTTCCACCGGGCTTCTTTAATCCAATGCAGCATTTGATTTTGCATCTCCCGACCGAGGCAAGATTGGGGGGGCCCGTGCAAAATCGTTGGTGCTACCCAACTGAGAGGATGCAGAAGACGCTTCGAGAAAAATGTAAAAATAAACGTAGAATTGAAGCATGATGGCTGAGGCATTCGTTATAGAGGAGGCGGCAAACTTCGTAACAGCGCACTACGAAGCCAAAAATCGTCATTTGCATAATCCGAAGCCTCGGTACAATGCTGACGAGCCTAAAAAGGGTGGATCCAACCTCAGCCTATTCAAAGGGAATCTCGCACCAGATAGTGTTTCACATCCAGTATCTTTGGATAACGAAGAATGGCGGACCATTTCGTTGTATATCTTCAACAACCTGATAGAAGGAGGGGGGCACCGTCTACCAGCGTGGTGTTACACGGCTCCCGTCCGTGCCGGTGACCCGCGAGCAGAGGTGGTTGATTTTCCCTGATGGGGAGAGGTACGTAAGTGCATTTAATATTTTTGTACCTTGTGCATTCACGTTTTTTCAAATAACTAATGCGTTGGCCTTGTCATGCTGCAGGGGTTGGGACCACCATCATAGTGTCCGCCGGCCCAACTCCGTCTTTGGAGTTCTTTGCCGGCAGAACTTCCCGGGATTTGTCACGTTGCCTGGTGAGGGTCGGCTTCCAGAGCTTGGATTGAGCTGGGAGCACTACATGGCTGCCCCGGCCCCGCCGGATGAGATTATCGACGGTGTCGTGTGCGACACGAGGGCAGACATGGTGATCAGAAAGTTCTGGGTAATTTCTCCTTTACACATTTAAAAATCTTCAACTAGCTAGTTATTAATTGTACTAATCAATATTGTCTCATTTGATTGCAGACATTCTACAGGTGTGAGGAGGGATACGAGGCGGACGCGGCACGTGTTATCGAGAACGTCTGCAAGCGCCTACTCCAGAACTTACGGCACGAGGCTCGGGTGCAGGCTGTTCGAGACTACTACGCCTTGCGTGGTATCAAGAAGACCAAGCCGGCGTGCCGCGATAAGTTCCTGAGTAAGGAGCAGTACATGAAGGTAATTCTTAAGGCCTTCTCTACTTAAATTCCTTCATTTAGTAATTCTTAGCCGTAGCGCTCAAGTTTCTATTTGCTAACTTAGGCGCCTCCGAGATGGTGTGCGGATCGGATGGATTGTTGGGAGGTGTTGGTCGATGAGTGGTGCTCAAAAGAATGGCTAGCCCTCCACAACGAGGCCAAGGACAAACGCGCCCAAATGGAAGGTGTGCCACACCATTAAGGCAGCTCCAACTTATATCAGTTCGGGCGCAACTGGGTATGTGGTTTGCTTCATGATTCATGCAATTCATTCATCATGCTAGCTTGAGCCTTTTAATTACTAATTTTCATTGTTTCTCTCTTTCAGGCACGCTACAATAAGGCGGATAAGGTGCCAGAGGTGTACGACCTGTATGCCATGGCCCACACTGCCTCTTTCAAGAAAGTCAAGGCTTTCTCTCAGTCTGACCTCGATGATGCAAACAACTTCACCAACATCTCCTCCCACAACAAGCTCGTGAGATATAGAGATGAGGGGAAGGCGAGGAAAGGGGAGGACTTTAACCCGAGCCAGGGTCCCATTGATCCAGAGCTGTTGATGATATCTGGTGGCGGGAGGTCCCATGGCTCCATAGCCATTGGATATGGACTTATCCGTTGTCCTAGCACTCTCCCGGAGATCAAGGCGCGCCAGTCGAGCTCCGCTCCTGAGATAAGGCCTCGTGAACGGCCAGTGCAACTCGCCATCAAGGTTAGTGATATGTACTCAGTTATCTTTCTCCATTACATTGTGTGCGCTTCCATCAATGATTACAAATGGTCATGTGAGTGGTGTTGCAGGTTGCTATACAGAGTGAGAGAGATAGAATGGAGAAACTTCTGGCGGAGGCGGCGGAGAGGCAGTGGGAGTTGGAGGAGAGGACGACAAAGATGATGGAGGAGGAGAGGGCACGGAATGACATGCAGGCAAGGGCCATGTACGAGCTCCTTGTGGTAAGTTTCTTCTGCAGATTAGCCAAAACATTCATGTAGTGTTTGTCTCATTACTAACTAGTATGACTGAGTCGTCAAAACCAAATGTGCAGTCGGTGTGTGAGAAGACAGGTCAGACTGCTCCGCCGATGCCAGTGATTGCTCCTGGGACCACGGTGAGTTTTATTTGAATGGACATTACTTGCTAGTCTTAACATTTGAGTGTCATCATGCTAACAAGACATTGGAAATGATCTTTGGTGCAGCGTAACTCCAGACAAGCATCGCACGATCCTTCTCCAGCTACCGACACGAGCCACCCCGCTCCTACACCTCCTGGATCTTGGTAAGTTTATCTAGTGTTTTGCTTAACACATGCATAAAGACCTAGACTTAGCTTTATTTCCTCCAATGCTTACCATAATGACCTAGACTTAGCTTCTTCTCCTCCAAAATGACTTAATAAGCTTACTGACCTCCAAAACCATCCATTTTACCTAAGTTAGCTCTAAAACGATCTATACTTAGCTTTGTTTCCTCCAAAATGACCAAAGTTAGCTCTAATATGCTTAGTTAACTAGGTTTGCTCAATAATGACATGTACTTAGCTTACTTATGTCAAAAATGGCATAATTAGCTTAGTTAGCTCATAAACGATCCATTTTACCTAAGTTAGTTCTAAAATGATCCATTTTACCTTACTTAGCTCATAAACGATCCATTTTACCTACGTTAGCTCTAAAATGACCCATTTAACCTTACTTAGCTCATAAATGATCCATTCTACCCAAGTTAGCTCTAAAATGACCCATTTTACCTAGGTTAGCTCCAAAATGATCCATCTTACCTAGGTTACCTCTAAAATGATGCATTTTACCTAAGTTTGCTCATAAGCGATCCATTGCATCTAGGTTAGCTCATAAACGATCCATTTCACCTAAGTTAGCTCACAAATGATCAATTTCACCTAAATTAGCTCATAAATGTCATATATTCTTCTTCTTCTTCATTTTCTTCTTCTTCTTCTTCTTCTAATCTTCTTCTTCTAACTTTCTTATTTCCCATTTTGCAGAATTCATTCACTTCACGGAAGCTTGCATAGATGGAGTGCTTGTTTGGATGAACTATGTTTCCTTTGTATCTATGAACTATGCATGTATGGTAGGATGACACTATTGTAATATGTATGGTTGGATGCATGTATGTCGAACTTGCTATGTATGGTTGATGGAACTATGCATGTATGATGAAATTATATGTGTTGGATATCTCATATGTTTGCTGTGAACTTGCCATGTGAAAAATATATATGTATCATCTATTTGCTGTGAAAATGGTTGGGTATATGAAAAAACAGAAAAAAGAGCCAATATGCAGGCTCTTTGCCGTCTGCCACCGACGGCAACGGGCTCTTTGCCGTCTGCCGCGGACGGCAAAGAAGCCACGTGGCATCCAGCTGTGCTTCCTGGGAGCTGACCCATTTGGTCAGTTTGCCTACAGTGGCAGACGGCAAAGACTTTGCCGTCAGTGGCAGACGGCAAAGAACCTGCCATGTAGTGACGTCTAGATGACATCATACGGCGGACGGCAAAGACCCTACAAATTTTGCCGTCAGCGGCAGACGGCAAAGGCTTTCCGTTAGCCACTTAACGGATTGACAGCGCAATTATTGCCGTCCGCTCTCTTTGCCGTCTGCCGCGCTCTCTTTGCCGTCCGCCGCAGACGGCAAAGACTTTGCCGTCAGTAGAGGACGGCAAAGCAGCTGTTTACCGAAGCCTACTTTGCCGGAGCCTTTTGCCGTCCACGGCTGACGGCAAAGGCCTTTGCCATCCGCCGTTCAGGCCTTTGCCGTCCGCCGTGGCAGACGGCAAAGTAGCTGATTCCTGTAGTGACACAAACCCCGAGAAAGCGTTACTGGAAATCTCGGCCCAAAAAAGGACGTTTAGTAATTCTAAAAGGGACTACATGATGAAAGACAAAAGTTTTGGCAGTTAAAGTTTGAGATTCAATGTTGCGGTAGATCCGTTTGGTCATCAGGTGTTACGTGCCACACCCATGGATAGCTAGAATAGTGTGCTAGGCTCAGACTAGAGAAGAAACGGGGAACATACAAACCCTGAGAAAGCGTTACTGGAAATCTCGGCCCAAAAAAGGACGCTTAGTAATTCTAAAAGGGACTACATGATGAAAGACAAAAGTTTTGGCAGTTAAAGTTTGAGATTCAATGTTGCGGTACATCCGTTTGGTCATCAGGTGTTACGTGCCACACCCATGGATAGCTAGAATAGTGTGCTAGGCTCAGGCTAGAGAAGAAACGGGGAACACACAAACCCCGAGAAAGCGTTACTGGAAATCTCGGCCCAAAAAAGGACGTTTAGTAATTCTAAAAGGGACTACATGATGAAAGACAAAAGTTTTGGCAGTTAAAGTTTGAGATTCAATGTTGCGGTAGATCCGTTTGGTCATCAGGTGTTACGTGCCACACCCATGGATAGCTAGAATAGTGTGCCAGGCTCAGACTAGAGAAGAAACGGGGAACACACAAACCCCGAGAAAGCGTTACTGGAAATCTCGGCCCAAAAAAGGACGTTTAGTAATTCTAAAAGGGACTACATGATGAAAGACAAAAGTTTTGGCAGTTAAAGTTTGAGATTCAATGTTGCGGTAGATCCGTTTGTTCATCAAGTGTTACGTGCCACACCCATGGATAGCTAGAATAGTGTGCCAGGCTCAGACTAGAGAAGAAACGGGGAACACACAAACCCCAAGAAAGCGTTACTGGAAATCTCGGCCCAAAAAAGGACGTTTAGTAATTCTAAAAGGGACTACATGATGAAAGACAAAAGTTTTGGCAGTTAAAGTTTGAGATTCAATGTTGCGGTAGATCCGTTTGGTCATCAGGTGTTACGTGCCACACCCATGGATAGCTAGAATAGTGTGCTAGGCTCAGACTAGAGAAGAAACGGGGAACACACAAACCCCGAGAAAGCGTTACTGGAAATCTCGGCCCAAAAAAGGACGTTTAGTAATTCTAAAAGGGAGTACATGATGAAAGACAAAAGTTTTGGCAGTTAAAGTTCGAGATTCAATGTTGCGGCAGATCCGTTTGGTCATCAGGTGTTACGTGCCACACCCATGGATAGCTAGAATAGTGTGCCAGGCTCACACTAGAGAAGAAACGGGGAACACACAAACCCCGAGAAAGCGTTACTGGAAATCTCGGCCCAAAAAAGGACGTTTAGTAATTCTAAAAGGGACTACATGATGAAAGACAAAAGTTTTGGCAGTTAAAGTTTGAGATTCAATGTTGTCGTAGATCCGTTTGGTCATCAGGTGTTACGAGCCACACCCGTGGATAGCTAGAATAGTGTGCCAGGCTCAGACTAGAGAAGAAACGGGGCACACACAAACCCCGAGAAAGCGTTACTGGAAATCTCGGCCCAAAAAAGGATGTTTAGTAATTCTAAAAGGGACCACATGATGAAAGACAAAAGTTTGGCAGTTAGAGTTTGAGATTCAATGTTGCGGTAGATCCGTTTGGTCATCAAGTGTTATGTGCCACACCCATGAATAGCTAGAATAGTGTGCCAGGCTCAGACTAGAGAAGAAACGGGGAACACACAAACCCCGAGAAAGCGTTACTGAAAATCTCGGCCCAAAAAAGGACGTTTAGTAATTCTAAAAGGGACTACATGATGAAAGACAAAAGTTTTGGCAGTTAAAGTTTGAGATTCAATGTTGCGGTAGATCCGTTTGGTCATCAGGTGTTACGTGCCACACCCATGGATAGCTAGAATAGTGTGCCAGGCTCAGACTAGAGAAGAAACGGGGAACACACAAACCCCGAGAAAGCGTTACTGGAAATCTCGGCCCAAAAAAGGACGTTTAGTAATTCTAAAAGGGACTACATGATGAAAGACAAAAGTTTTGGCAGTTAAAGTTTGAGATTCAATGTTGCGGCAGGTCAGTTTGGTCATCAGGTGTTACGTGCCACACCCATGAATAGCTAGAATAGTGTGCCAGGCTCAGACTAGAGAAGAAACAGGGAACACACAAACCCCGAGAAAGCGTTACTGGAAATCTCGGCCCAAAAAATGACGTTTAATAATTCTAAAAGAGACTACATGATGAAAGACAAAAGTTTTGGCAGTTAAAGTTTGAGATTCAATGTTGCGGTAGATCCGTTTGGTCATCAGGTGTTACGTGCCACACCCATGGATAGCTAGAATAGTGTGCTAGGCTCAGACTAGAGAAGAAACGGGGAACACACAAACCCCGAGAAAGCGTTACTGGAAATCTCGGCCCAAAAAAGGACGTTTAGTAATTCTAAAAGGGAGTACATGATGAAAGACAAAAGTTTTGGCAGTTAAAGTTTGTGATTCAATGTTGCGGTAGATCCGTTTGGTCATCAGGTGTTACGTGCCACACCCATGGATAGCTAGAATAGTGTGCCAGGCTCGGACTAGAGAAGAAACGGGGAACACACAAACCCCGAGAAAGCGTTACTGGAAATCTCGGCCCAAAAAAGGACGTTTAGTAATTCTAAAAGGGGCTACATGATGAAAGACAAAAGTTTTGGCAGTTAAAGTTTGAGATTCAATGTTGTCGTAGATCCGTTTGGTCATCAGGTGTTACGAGCCACACCCGTGGATAGCTAGAATAGTGTGCCAGGCTCAGACTAGAGAAGAAACGGGGAACACACAAACCCCGAGAAAGCGTTACTGGAAATCTCGGCCCAAAAAAGGATGTTTAGTAATTCTAAAAGGGACCACATGATGAAAGACAAAAGTTTGGCAGTTAGAGTTTGAGATTCAATGTTGCGGTAGATCCGTTTGGTCATCAAGTGTTATGTGCCACACCCATGAATAGCTAGAATAGTGTGCCAGGCTCAGACTAGAGAAGAAACGGGGAACACACAAACCCCGAGAAAGCGTTACTGGAAATCTCGGCCCAAAAAAGGACGTTTAGTAATTCTAAAAGGGACTACATGATGAAAGACAAAAGTTTTGGCAGTTAAAGTTTGAGATTCAATGTTGCGGTAGATCCGTTTGGTCATCAGGTGTTACGTGCCACACCCATGGATAGCTAGAATAGTGTGCCAGGCTCAGACTAGAGAAGAAACGGGGAACACACAAACCCCGAGAAAGCGTTACTGGAAATCTCGGCCCAAAAAAGGACGTTTAGTAATTCTAAAAGGGACTACATGATGAAAGACAAAAGTTTTGGCAGTTAAAGTTTGAGATTCAATGTTGCGGCAGGTCAGTTTGGTCATCAGGTGTTACGTGCCACACCCATGAATAGCTAGAATAGTGTGCCAGGCTCAGACTAGAGAAGAAACAGGGAACACACAAACCCCGAGAAAGCGTTACTGGAAATCTCGGCCCAAAAAATGACGTTTAGTAATTCTAAAAGGGACTACATGATGAAAGACAAAAGTTTTGGCAGTTAAAGTTTGAGATTCAATGTTGCGGTAGATCCGTTTGGTCATCAGGTGTTACGTGCCACACCCATGGATAGCTAGAATAGTGTGCTAGGCTCAGACTAGAGAAGAAACGGGGAACACACAAACCCCGAGAAAGCGTTACTGGAAATATCGGCCCAAAAAAGGACGTTTAGTAATTCTAAAAGGGAGTACATGATGAAAGACAAAAGTTTTGGCAGTTAAAGTTTGCGATTCAATGTTGCGGTAGATTCGTTTGGTCATCAGGTGTTACGTGCCACACCCATGGATAGCTAGAATAGTGTGCCAGGCTCAGACTAGAGAAGAAACGGGGAACACACAAACCCCGAGAAAGCGTTACTGGAAATCTCGGCCCAAAAAAGGACGTTTAGTAATTCTAAAAGGGAGTACATGATGAAAGACAAAAGTTTTGGCAGTTAAAGTTTGCGATTCAATGTTGCGGTAGATCCGTTTGGTCATCAGGTGTTACGTGCCACACCCATGGATAGCTAGAATAGTGTGCCAGGCTCAGACTAGAGAAGAAACGGGGAACACACAAACCCCGAGAAAGCGTTACTGGAAATCTCGGCCCAAAAAAGGACGTTTAGTAATTCTAAAAGGGAGTACATGATGAAAGACAAAAGTTTTGGCAGTTAAAGTTTGCGATTCAATGTTGCGGTAGATCCGTTTGGTCATCAGGTGTTACGTGCCACACCCATGGATAGCTAGAATAGTGTGCCAGGCTCAGACTAGAGAAGAAACGGGGAACACACAAACCCCGAGAAAGCGTTACTGGAAATCTCGGCCCAAAAAAGGACGTTTAGTAATTCTAAAAGGGAGTACATGATGAAAGACAAAAGTTTTGGCAGTTAAAGTTTGCGATTCAATGTTGCGGTAGATCCGTTTGGTCATCAGGTGTTACGTGCCACACCCATGGATAGCTAGAATAGTGTGCCAGGCTCAGACTAGAGAAGAAACGGGGAACACACAAACCCCGAGAAAGCTTTACTGGAAATCTCGGCCCAAAAAAGGACGTTTAGTAATTCTAAAAGGGACTACATGATGAAAGACAAAAGTTTTGGCAGTTAAAGTTTGAGATTCAATGTTGTCGTAGATCCGTTTGGTCATCAGGTGTTACGAGCCACACCCGTGGATAGCTAGAATAGTGTGCCAGGCTCAGACTAGAGAAGAAACGGGGCACACACAAACTCCGAGAAAGCGTTACTGGAAATCTCGGCCCAAAAAAGGATGGTTAGTAATTCTAAAAGGGACCACATGATGAAAGACAAAAGTTTGGCAGTTAGAGTTTGAGATTCAATGTTGCGGTAGATCCGTTTGGTCATCAAGTGTTATGTGCCACACCCATGAATAGCTAGAATAGTGTGCCAGGCTCAGACTAGAGAAGAAACGGGGAACACACAAACCCCGAGAAAGCGTTACTGGAAATCTCGGCCCAAAAAAGGACGTTTAGTAATTCTAAAAGGGACTACATGATGAAAGACAAAAGTTTTGGCAGTTAAAGTTTGAGATTCAATGTTGCGGTAGATCCGTTTGTTCATCAAGTGTTACGTGCCACACCCATGGATAGCTAGAATAGTGTGCCAGGCTCAGACTAGAGAAGAAACGGGGAACACACAAACCCCAAGAAAGCGTTACTGGAAATCTCGGCCCAAAAAAGGACGTTTAGTAATTCTAAAAGGGACTACATGATGAAAGACAAAAGTTTTGGCAGTTAAAGTTTGAGATTCAATGTTGCGGTAGATCCGTTTGGTCATCAGGTGTTACGTGCCACACCCATGGATAGCTAGAATAGTGTGCTAGGCTCAGACTAGAGAAGAAACGGGGAACACACAAACCCCGAGAAAGCGTTACTGGAAATCTCGGCCCAAAAAAGGACGTTTAGTAATTCTAAAAGGGACTACATGGTGAAAGACAAAAGTTTTGGGAGTTAAAGTTTGAGATTCAATGTTGCGGTAGATCCGTTTGGTCATCAGGTGTTACGTGCCACACCCGTGGAGAGCTAGAATAGTGTGCTAGGCTCAGACTAGAGAAGAAACGGGGAACACACAAACCCCGAGAAAGCGTTACTGGAAATATCGGCCCAAAAAAGGACGTTTAGTAATTCTAAAAGGGAGTACATGATGAAAGACAAAAGTTTTGGCAGTTAAAGTTTGCGATTCAATGTTCCGGTAGATTCGTTTGGTCATCAGGTGTTACGTGCCACACCCATGGATAGCTAGAATAGTGTGCCAGGCTCAGACTAGAGAAGAAACGGGGAACACACAAACCCCGAGAAAGCGTTACTGCAAATCTCGGCCCAAAAAAGGACGTTTAGTAATTCTAAAAGGGACTACATGATGAAAGACAAAAGTTTTGACAGTTAAAGTTTGAGATTCAATGTTGCGGTAGATCCGTTTGGTCACGAGCTGTTACCTGCCACATCCATGGATAGCTAGAATAGTGTGCTAGGCTCAGACTAGAGAAGAAACGGGGAACACATAAACGCCGAGAAAGCGTTACTGGAAATCTCGGCCCAAAAAAGGACGTTTAGTAATTCTAAAAGGGACTACATGATGAAAGACAAAAGTTTTGTCAGTTAAAGTTTGAGATTCAATGTTGCGGTAGATCCGTTTGGTCATCAGGTGTTACGTGCCACACCCATGGATAGCTAGAATAGTGTGCTAGGCTCAGACTAGAGAAGAAACGGGGGACACACAAACTCCGAGAAAGCGTTACTGAAAATCTCGGCCCAAAAAAGAAAGTTTAGTAATTCTAAAAGGGACTACATGATGAAAGACAAAAGTTTTGACAGTTAAAGTTTGAGATTCAATGTTGCGGCAGGTCAGTTTGGTCATCAGGTGTTACGTGCCACACCCATGAATAGCTAGAATACTGTGCCAGGCTCAGACTAGAGAAGAAACAGGGAACACACAAACCCCGAGAAAGCGTTACTGGAAATCTCAGCCCAAAAAATGACGTTTAGTAATTCTAAAAGAGACTACATGATGAAAGACAAAAGTTTTGGCAGTTAAAGTTTGAGATTCAATGTTGCGGTAGATCCGTTTGGTCATCAGGTGTTACGTCCCACACCCATGGATAGCTAGAATAGTGTGCTAGGCTCAGACTAGAGAAGAAACGGGGAACACACAAACCCCGAGAAAGCGTTACTGGAAATCTCGGCCCAAAAAAGGACGTTTAGTAATTCTAAAAGGGAGTAGATGATGAAAGACAAAAGTTTTGGCAGTTAAAGTTTGCGATTCAATATTGCGGTAGATCCGTTTGGTCATCAGGTGTTACGTGCCACACCCATGGATAGCTAGAATAGTGTGCCAGGCTCAGACTAGAGAAGAAACGGGGAACACACAAACCCCGAGAAAGCGTTATTGGAAATATCGGCCCAAAAAAGGACGTTTAGTAATTCTAAAAGGGACTACATGATGAAAGACAAAAGTTTTGGCAGTTAAAGTTTGAGATTCAATGTTGCGGTGGATTCGTTTGGTCATCAGGTGTTACGTGCCACACCCATGGATAGCTAGAATAGCGTGGTAGGCTCAGACTAGAGAAGAAACGGGGAACACACAAACCCCGAGAAAGCGTTACTGCAAATCTCGGCCCAAAAAAGGACGTTTAGTAATTCTAAAAGGGACTACATGATGAAAGACAAAAGTTTTGACAGTTGAAGTTTGAGATTCAATGTTGCGGTAGATCCATTTGGTCACGAGCTGTTACGTGCCACATCCATGGATAGCTAGAATAGTGTGCTAGGCTCAGACTAGAGAAGAAACGGGGAACACATAAACGCCGAGAAAGCGTTACTGGAAATCTCGGCCCAAAAAAGGACGTTTAGTAATTCTAAAAGGGACTACATGATGAAAGACAAAAGTTTTGTCAGTTAAAGTTTGAGATTCAATGTTGCGGTAGATCCGTTTGGTCATCAGGTGTTACGTGCCACACCCATGGATAGCTAGAATAGTGTGCTAGGCTCAGACTAGAGAAGAAACGGGGGACACACAAACTCCGAGAAAGCGTTACTGAAAATCTCGGCCCAAAAAAGGACGTTTAGTAATTCTAAAAGGGACTACATGATGAAAGACAAAAGTTTTGACAGTTAAAGTTTGAGATTCAATGTTGCGGTAGATCCGTTTGGTCATCAGGTGTTACGTGCCACACCCATGGATAGCTAGAATAGTGTGGTAGGCTCAGACTAGAGAAGAAACGGGGAACACACAAACCCCGAGAAAGCGTTACTGGAAATCTCGGCCCAAAAAAGGACGTTTAGTAATTCTAAAAGGGACTACATGATGAAAGACAAAAGTTTTGGCAGTTAAAGTTTGAGATTCAATGTTGCGGTAGATCCGTTTGGTCATCAGGTGTTACGTGCCACACCCATGGATAGCTAGAATAGTGTGCCAGGCTCAGACTAGAGAAGAAACGGGGAACACACAAACCCCGAGAAAGCGTTACTGGAAATCTCGGCCCAAAAAAGGACGTTTAGTAATTCTAAAAGGGACTACATTATGAAAGACAAAAGTTTTGGCAGTTAAAGTTTGAGATTCAATGTTGTGGTAGATTCGTTTGTTCATTAGGTGTTACGTGCCACACCCATGGATAGCTAGAATAGTGTGCTAGGCTCAGACTAGAGAAGAAACGGGGAACACACAAACCCCGAGAAAGCGTTACTGGAAATCTCGGCCCAAAAAAGGACGTTTAGTAATTCTAAAAGAGACTACATGATGAAAGACAAAAGTTTTGGCAGTTAAAGTTTGAGATTCAATGTTGCGGTAGATCCGTGATACGTGAGTATCCTGTGATACGGGAGCATGGATGCTCCCATGATATGGGCTTCTGGGCCATCGAATCTCAGATCCAATGGCGTATGAGAAGCTACTATGGTTGCTGTACTTGTGCACATTTTTCAGATTCTATGATGACTTTTTTGTAAAAATGTTCGTCATCTCACAGGAGCTGTTGGATTTGAGATCCAATGGCCGAGGTCGCACGGGAGCACCAGATATTTTCCCTGTGATACTATGCATCATCATGGGGAGAGCGCTCTTCACACTGCAGTACTTCCTCTTCTCCGTTAACTGAGCTGGAAGTTGCTGAAAGCAAGGTGCCCATGCATCAGTGGAGGTTGCTTCACCACCTCCCTGCCCTTCGTAAATTAACAATCACTGATTGCAGTGATCTGACCACCTCACCTGAGATCATCCACAGCCTCTCTTCCCTTAGAGCGTTGTGCTTTGTATTATTGTCGCAGGCAGAACTGCCGAGTGGGTTGGTTGAACTGACATCTCTGCAGGAACTAACACTGTATCGGTGTACAACCATTTCAGTACCAGAGTGGTTAGGGGAATTAACCTCTCTCAAGCGTTTTGTGATATGCCCTACATTGGTGAAGTGGTGTAAATCAGAGAAGAACAAGATGAAGCTCGCTCACATCAAAAAAGTGGTATGCGCTTGCCGAGCTAGATGTTGTTTATTGCTTTTATTCTCTCACTGACATTATGTGAATACTCTTTCTTTATCTACAAACACATATACTCTGGCTAATCATGCCAAGTGGCGAATACAAAAAGTATTTTTTTTATATGATGCCTAATGTGTCAAGATTACCGAGTAAAAAGTAAAATATGCAACGCTTGCACTAATCATTGTCTTTAAGTAGAAAATAATTCTGGTTGTAGTTGTACTATAACATGGACAGTGCTATACAAGCTGTGTTGTTCTGATTATACTGTTTCTGTTGTTCAGAACTTCCTATTCGACTCAGATGAAGAAGACATAGCCGATGAATTAGACGAAGAAGAGATAGCGGAGACCATTGAGGAGACAGCCAACAACCTAGATACTGCAAGCGGATCAAGGAACATTGAGGAGACCATTGAGCTGGCCAACGCAAGAGGTGACATCGACAATTCAGTAGCTGTCATTCATGGCACTGTGAATGATGAGGTGCGCCAACGATTCAGGATGTGCTGTTGTATAGTGCTGTGATGAACATGCCTGGCTTCTTCAAAGAGGAAGCTCGTCTTGTCTGATGGACAAGAATGCCCAGCTGGGGCTCTGCATATTGTCTAATCTTGTAGTCTCAGGTGGTTTTCATGTCGTAGTGAACTAGTGATACTTCTAATCTGTGATTTCTTTCTTGTCTATTCACGTGTTGACTTGTAGCCATTTGCCATTTACCTAATTAATGTTTGTTTAGGTACATGGATTATATAGAAATTTCGATTATATATGATGCTTTGTTTTTTTTTCGAACCATGTAGGAGAACTGCATGTGACAATATAGAAGAAAAGAGATGCAAATTCTTAGAGTACACTAACGACCCAACAGCAACAAAAAGGCTAAAAAAAAACTAATGACACGAGCGATCGTAGGAGAACAACAAAAAGGCAAAAAAAAGGGCATTTAGCGCCCGCTTTGGACCAGTTGAGTGTGTCGCCTTTGATTTTGTCCAAGATACGATCAACGGAACTAGCTTTGTTATCAAATACTCTACTGTTGCGCTCATTCTAAATTGTCCAAGCCACCAAGACAATATGATGCTCTGTTTGTGAAAACTGAGATGGACCTGAAGAAGCTTTACATTACGGAACATGGGTGAAGATCTAAAGAAGTCAAACGTAGGGCATTTTTAACCTGTGCTGTAACTATGAGAATGAGAAGACGAAATGACAGAGGCGAAGGCGCCACATTCTTCTCCGTGGTGCTCTTTGCGTTGACGGAGCACACCCTGACGTACGGGCGCACTATTCGGATAATCGATCCCCCCTAAACATGCACCTCAGGCGGCTGTTTCATTGCACCTGCAGCTGCAAGCCTGCAACTGCTTCCATAACTCCATTGATGACAGATTAAAAGAGTGATGCACCTCTGATCCATTGCAAGAATTACCCATAGCAGCTGATCAATTTGGAAGAACATTAATTTGATGGAACTTCCAAGAGAAGGAAAACAACTTCCAAGAGAAGGAAAACAACGACCGAGTTTCAGAAACTGCGCATGGATTCGAACAATTTGAGAAGAGCTTCTCAATATTAATTTTGCGGACAAGCTTCCAACAAAATCTATCAAAACCTCCCAAGATATTCTAACACACCCAACTTTAGAACCTTCGAAGTTTGTGGACAGAGCAATGTGCCAAACTGATACATTCTTGGCTGCCCTACATTAGAGAAGTGGTTTCAATCATAGGAAAACACAATGAAGCAGCGCTGGAGTCTCTGTCGTCTCGTTTTGTAACCCCGGCCTCTGCATCATGCGACCCACACAGCTGATCCCTGTGGTCTCGTTGATGGTCTCATCTGTCAGCTGCTCACCTTGTTGCTGCTTCATTTCTTTTTTAACAGTTGTACTACTGTTGATCTTCATGGCAATTCGTCTTTGTTATGCACATCTTCTCAATGTAGCTCTTTCTTGTAGCAAATATTTATGCTCGGCAGAATCAGTTACCCGTAACTTTCACACTTCGTGCCCGCATGTTCATCATAGTGCTATAAAGCATTGTTCGTCACAGCACTATGAAGCACATCTGGATGCACCTCTCATCAGTCTACAGTACCTTCCTGTGCCTTCAATGATGCTGGGAAGACCTGAACAACAGATATGGTAAAAATCAGAAAAAAAAACAGAGTATGCACAGTTATCCCTGCGATAGCACAATTAAAACCAGATTTCTTTTTTCTGCTAATATGAATAGTTCTGTTAGAGATACGACAAGCAAATCAACTCAACGAAGAACGAAGAACAAGCAGGGGACACGAGATTTTAACATGGAAAACCCCTCGAACACGAAGGGGAAAAAACCACAGGCGCCAACCAGCCAAACTTCACTACATCGGGGGAGGTTACAAACGCCGGGGATTTACAAGAGGTATATATAACACCAACGACAGGCCTCGCTCCGCTCGCTCGTCAGAAGTTAGCCTCCCTCTTTATACTTGAATTTGGAGCATAACATAACAAACTCCACCTTGAGACAAATTCCATCTTGTAGCATGAATGAGAACCTCCTCCCTGAACAACAAAGAAAATACTTTCGGCGCCAAATAGCCAATAGGGCTAATGAGTTATACCAACTAAGTCTGAGCAAAACTCAAACTTAGCAACATGAACTTGCTTTGTCAACATATCAGTAGGATTATCATGAGTATTAATCTTGCATACCTTCAGTTTACCTTGCTCAACAGTGTCTCGAACATAATGATATTTGACATCAATGTGCTTTGTTCTCTCATGGAACATCTGATCCTTAGTGAGGTAAATGGCACTCTGACTGTCACAAAATAAGTTAATGCAAGAATTATCTCCACAAAGCTCAGCATACAAACCTTTCAACCAAACTGATTCTTTACATGCTTCTGCAATAGCCATGTCTGCTTCAGTGGTAGACTGGGCAACTACTGGCTGCAATGTTGCCCTCCAACTCATGGCACAACCACCAACAGTGAACACATAACCTGCAAGGGACCTCCTCTTGTCTAAACCTCTGGAAGCAAAATCTGAATCCACATAGCCAGCTAGTCCCTCACCAGTTCTGTCGAATTTTAAGCAAGCATTGGAAGTGCCATGAAGGTACCTGAAAATCCACTGAATAGCCTTCCAATGTTCTTTATCAGGGTTAGCCATGTATCGACTGACCAAACTCATTGCAAATGACAAATCAGGCCTAGAACATACCATGGCATACGTTAAAGAACCAACAGCACTGGAATATGGAACTCTTGACATGTACTCAAACTCTTCATCATTACTAGGACAATGAGACGATGACAATTTGAAGTGAGGAGCAATGGGAGTGTTTACTGACTTAGCATCATGCATGTTAAAACAATGAAGAACTTTCTTAATGTAACTCTGCTGACTAAGAAATAACAAACCGGAATTTCTGTCCCTCCTAATCTCCATACCTAGAATTTTCTTAGCAGCACCAAGATCCTTCATCTCAAACTTATTACTTAATTGTGCCTTTAAAGTAATGATCTCTTTCTTACCCTTGGCAGCAATCAACATATCATCAACATATAACAGCAAGTATATAGGTGATCCATCAACAAATTTAATGTAAACACAATTATCATATGCAGAGCTCTTAAATCCATGTGCTATCATAAATGAATCAAACCTTTTATACCATTGTCTCGGAGACTGTTTCTTCAAACCATATAGGGACCTCTTTAACTTGCAAACAAATTTCTCCTTACCAGGCACAATGAAACCTTCTGATTGGTCCATGTAAATCTTCT
This sequence comes from Triticum urartu, assembly GCF_056163025.1. NCBI lineage: Eukaryota > Viridiplantae > Streptophyta > Magnoliopsida > Poales > Poaceae > Triticum > Triticum urartu. Next base: position 7,700,418 of record NC_141877.1, read on the forward strand.
CGTCCAGTTCACCATGCAGAAAAGCAGTCTTGACATCTAATTGCTCAAGCTCAAGATCATACATAGCAACAATACCAAGCCTACCAGCCTACGCTCCACTTAGGACCAAGCCTACCAGCGACGGGCCTCGCTCCGCTCGATCGTTAGAAGTTAGCCTCCCTCTTTATACTTGAATTTGGAGCATAACATAACAGTTCATGCAAGTGTGGCCTATTTTACTCAGTAATCTAAACATATGAGGTGGAAGTTCAGACAGAATAGAGCTCGAAGAGGAAAGTAGGCCCCCCTCCCCCCCTCCCGCGCGTCGTCTCCGTGAGGCGACTCGGGTGGGCACCCCGTCGGCCGCCGCCACAGCATGTCCACCAGCCACCGCCGCTGGCAAAACGACATCGGGCGAAGCCCGTCGACGGCTGGCGGCAGCGGGATCCGGCCCCTGCGCGTGCTCTGGTCCTGCCGCCCCCTCCCCTCATCCGCATCGAGGCCGCTGGATCTGGCCTGGTGCTTCCCTTTGGCTGACTCCCTCCTTCTGATCCGTTCGGCACGCCGCGGCTGCGGGCTTCCGGCGCCCTCGGGTGGCTGCGGTGGCCTGGCCTCGTGGCTGCCTCGGCAGCGGTTCCACCCGTTGTTGTCTGCTGGGCTGGGCGCAGCGTCCCTGCTCCCACACTCTTGCGTCGGCCTTCGTCGCCTCCTGCCCTCAAGCTCGCGCTGTCAACCGCCTAGTTCGCGCTATGCATCCTGCCTCCCGCAGATCCAACTGTCGCGTCTCCCGCCTCCATCGCCCCCACCCTGTTCGTTGTCGTCATGCTCCTGTGCATGCTTGCCAAACGAAGGTGGCGTCGTGGCTGCTCCTCCTTGGAGCCCTCCATCTCCCAGTTACCCCACTGGGATGCCGCTATCTCATAGCCTTTCCTGCTGGGGCATCCCACCTGTGGTCCTCACCGGTGGCTCTCGGCGTTAAGGGTGCCTGCCGACGTCTCTGCCGGTCGGATTCACCTCGATCTGGGGCCGTCTAGTTTCAGCGCTGCCCCGCACTATTGGCGGCTGCTCTGCGTCTCGTCGCGTGGAGAATGTGACGGTGGTTTGGGAGAAATCCATGGTCGGCCGGCTGCTGCTAGCCAAGACAGCGGCGACGCTTCCCGTCGTTCCCATCTTGATGTCGTTGTCTTCATTCCCCAGTCTTGTGATGTTTTTGGCGTGCTCTGTGGTGTTCTATGCTTGGTGATGCCCTTCAACTACGCCGGTGGCACACAGGTGCCGTGGAGTCTTCTCGGCCCGGCGTGACCGTTCAAATGTACCCCATGACACAGGTGGTGTCGCGGCTTAGTGCAGTCTTGGTTGCCCGGTGCTTTTTGATTGCGTCGACGGTGCAGTGTCATAGTTGAGTCTCGGCTCGCTACTGCAGTTCAAGCGCCGTGGTGCCCCTTTGTTGTGTTATTTTGGGTGTGCTATGTGGAGTTCTATGCACTAGCAAGTACTGACGCCTAAAGTCCTTTTGGAAAGGGCTTTTGCGGTTGCAGTGATCTACCAAGTAATCCATAGTTCATGGGAATTAGTCTGACTGCTACTCTGATTTTTCTTTTCTAACTAACAAGGTAGAGTTGGAACACAACAACAAAAATGTTATAAGGCAAAGTAGAGTTGGAAATAATTAACATTTATGCATGAGCCAATCCAACAAGAAATGCCGTACAGAGTAACTTCTGCAAAATGTACATATTCACATCACAGTTTGCTACACCATCACTTGTGAAACTAAATAAATCCGATAAGATTCAGCATCACCACATTAGCTACAAATATATTCCATCTTCCTGCTAACTGCAAATCATCTGCACCCATTTCTCCTCTTCGTGGGATAGAGGACTGAATAAACAACTGAGATTCATTATCTCAATTTTCATAAAAGAACGCTACAACAAAATAGTAGGTATTGCACTGACACTTGCAGTCCGTAAATCTCATCTATCTTCACTTATACTCCCTCCGTTCCTAAATATGTGTCTTTTTAGAGATTTCAAATAGACTACCACATACGGATGTATATAGACATATTTTAGAGTGTAGATTCACTCATTTTGCTCCGTATGTAGTCACTTGTTGAAATCTCTAGAAAGACAAATATTTAGGAACGGAGGGAGTAACAGCAAAAAAAAATAGTTTGCTTCCAGTCACATCATCCTATAAACTAATTACCCCCAGCCAGCAACAGTTCAAACTTACTAGTATCTTTTCAGGTAGTTCACGAGCCATGATACTCGGTCCTCCTCAGTCATGGCCATATATGCAGAGCCCTGGGCATACTGATGTGAGCTTCCTTTCGCTCACCTAAACCTAGACATTTATAACAAGGTAAAGTTGAACACAACAAAAAAAATTTAAAACACAAAGTATATGGAAATCTAGACACTTATGCATGAGCCAATCCAACAAGAAATGCAGTACAGAGTATCTACTACAAAATGTATATACTCACATCACAGTTTGCCATACCATCACTTGTGAAACGGGATAAATCCAGTAAGATTCAGGATCACCACATTAGCTACAAAATGCAGTATATTCCATTTTTCTGCTAACTGCACATCATCTGCACCCATTTCTCCTCTTTGTTAACGACAGTAAGGGAGTGGGATAGAGAACTGGATAAACAATTGAGATTTATCTTCTCAATTTTCACAAAACGATGCTGCAACAAAACAGTAGGTGTTGCACTGAAACTTGCAGTCTGTAAATCTCATCTATCTTCACTTATGACAGCAAAAAAACATACAGTATGTTTACAGTCACATAATGCTGCAAAATAATTACCGCCAACCAGCAACAGTTAAAACTTAGTACTCCCTCCGTCACGGTTTAGAAGGCACAGTTAAATTTGCGTGCGTTTCCACAATAGACAAGGTTTAGGGTGCATTGCATTTATTTCTAGTAGCTAATTAGTACTCCGATATACTATTTCTATATGCATGCGTAGTGTGAATGCTATTTTTTAGCCCATCTCATAACCAATAGATAACCACCTAGGTCCCAGAGAATTTCCAAGCGCGCCTTCTAAACCGTGACGGAGGTAGTACTCCCTCTGGCTCTAATTAACTGTCCCGACCTATACTTCGTGTGCTTTACCACTTAGCTTGCGGGTCGCGTCAATTAAATGGGGCCGGGGGGAGTAGTATTTTTTCAAGAAGTTAATGAGCCATGATACCCGGTCTTCCTCGCTCATGGCCATATATGCAGAGCACTGGGCAGTGTTGTCCATCAACTGAGACAGAGCAACTAATAAATATTCCTCAGCAAAGCCGGGCATGTTCATCACAGCACTATACAGCACATCCGGATCCGCCTCATCCATCACAGTAGTACCATGAATGGGAGCTGCTAGAATGGCCTTTGTTGTGTCCTCTTCCTGTGCCATCAATGATCTTGGGACGATCTGAACAACAGAACAGTATAATCAGACAACAGAGCATGTACAGCTGGCCATGGTATAGCACAATTAAAACCATAATTCCGTTCTTCTTAGATGCATAATTAGTGCAGTTGTCACATATTTTAATCTGTAGTAATCTAGACATATGAGGCATCAAATAGATATAAAAAAAGACACTTAATTCGACACTTGTCATGATTATGCAGAAAAGTAAAAGCAATACAACAGTTAGCTTGGCGAGCACACATACCCCTCTGATGTGAGCAAGCTTCATCTTGTTCTCCTCTGAGTCTGATTCACACCATTTCACTAGTGTAGGGCAGCCACGGATGGTTAGCTGTTCAAGCTTAGTCAGTTGTAGTATGCTGTCAGGCAAAGACCTGATCCCCTCACAGCGCATGATCTGCAATTCCTTGAGAGAGGCAAGTTTTCCTAACCACTGCGGTAGTGACGTCATGCTTCTGCACACAGACAGCCTTAGGATCTGCAGAGATGTCACCTTGGCCAACCAACTCGGCAATTCTGCCTGGTCGAAGGACAATGATACAAGCGAGGAGAACTGTTGGATGATGTGAGGTGAGGTGGTCAGATCACTGCAACCGGTGATAGTTAAATCACGGAGGGCAGGGAGTCGGTGAAGCAACCTCCACTGATGCAAGGGCACCTTGGTGTTTTTGACAATCAGTTTTGTTATTGGAGAAGAGGAAGCACCACCGTGTGACGAGTTCTCATCCCATGATGATAGCACATTATCAGAATCTATTATCCGCAAAACCGTAGCTCTTGGTGCACATGGTTTTATCCTCAGCTTGGCACATTGATCTATGGTCAATGCCCCAAGCTTAGGCTCGCCACTGGTATATGCCGTGTTCCACTCTTCCAAGCTCTCCATGCGGCACAGACCTAGCTCTCGTAGGTATGGTAGTTGACCAAGTGATGGTAGGTCATTGCAATTAGGAAAATCACAGAAATATAACTGAGAAAGATTAGGGAGATGCTGCCTGATACCCATAAGCCAATTAGGAACGCTGACACTGCTATAACCACTTATATACAATCTCTGCACACTGGTTGGTGGCACTAGTTTTTCCAATACCTCCTTGTCATCCACAGACCTCCCACCCACGACAGTCCATTCAAATCTTAGCTCTATAATTTTTTGTATCTGCACCTGCCTTTGGGTCATTGACATGTGGGCCAGCCACCTGTTGGGCCCACATGTCATAGACACAAAGGCAAGTGCCTTAAGGCATCGAAGCATTGTCCGTTTTATACATCGTGCCTCTTCTGCAGACTTCACATTTTCGAGTCTATATATCGTCAGCACTTCAAGACAAAGCAGGCTGATATTGCTGCTAAATTTATCACTTGAAGCATGCACCACAAGATCAGCAGGAAGCTTCAATCTGGTGCAGTCTAAGAGGTACAATGTATGAAGCTTCATGAGGTTGCCAATACTTTCTGGTATACTGATGGAATAGGCTTTATTCTTAGACAAGTCCAGATGCTCTAGATTAGAAAGAGTACAGACAGAGTCAAGCAATCTGACAATTTCGTTTTCTGATGCCGGCGCCATGGCATTCATGCACCCCGATAGATTTAAATACCTGAGTTTGATTAGATTGCTAATGGCCTTTGACAGCCTTCCGATATGTTCCTTGTTACCTGATAAATTCAGATATTGAAGTTTGGTACAGCCACCCAAAGCTTCTGCTGTAGACACACTGCTGCGTGATAAATCCAGATGAACCAGCTGCTTGAGCTCTGCGAATGATATTGAAATTGAAAGTTCACGTATTTCAACACAACCTGATAAATCAAGATGCGTCATATCACCAATGGCCTCCGGCAGTGCTTTGATTTTATCAGAATCACCAAGGTTCAGGTAATTTAACTGTGAGAGCTCAGTAATACAACTGGGAACCATTTCATATCGGATTCCTGGAGCACGAAGAAATCTCAACTGCTTCAGTTGACCAATACAGCCAGGTAACTTCTTAATTAAGCATTCACTTAAATCCAAAACACGGAGGCACTTAGCTGACGAGAATGCACCATCACAAAGTTCTTGTCCGTAACAGCCCCTAAAGTGCAGCGAATATATATTTGCAGGAAAAGCCACAGACAGCTGCAATGACTTGGTACAATCTGTGAGCAATGCATAGCGGCAATTGTTTCCCTCAGTGTTAAGTTGATGGGCCAAAATCTCTCTTGCGAGATCATGCACTAGGTCATGCATCGTGAAGAATGTAATATATTTGTCTTCTTGTGTATAACCCTGCAGCAAAAAAATGTGAAATGATGTGTGCCTTCGTTATCCGAGGGAGTTTCAGAGTGCAAATATATATTTGGCACACACTTATTGTGTATTGTATTAGGGTATGACCACTATTACAAATATTTTAAACTATTCATATTTGTTACCCGTAACCGACAAAATTTGGCCAAAATGGAGAAATGACGTGTGCACAAATTTAACTTCGTACAATCCATGAATCTATACTCATTCACGTTTTTTTGTTAGTGAGCATAACACCGTACATTTGTACAACATACACATTTCTTAACTTTCCAATAAAATGTGAAAAAAAATAATTGCAACATGAGCATGTGCACTATAATGCTTCTGCTCCAGGAGTCATCGTGAAAACATACAATATGTGAGCTGGAATATCTAAGGTTGAAAGTAAGAGTAAAATTATGTTGTAACTCACCCAAGGTATCTTTGAATATTGAAGGAAGGACATCCCCAAAAGTTGAGTGACATAATTTTCGCAGAGCTGCATAGAATCAAATATCCTAGATTGCTCAACGAATCCAAGAGCAATCCATTGGTGAATTAGATCATACTTGGCTATTGTCTGACCTTTTCGAAAGATTGCACAATAGGAAAAGCACAACTTCAACCAAGCAGACATGTGGCTGTAGCTCAGCTGTAAGGACACAAGCACTTCATGGCCCACAGAAGTAGAAAGATTCCAAATATGACTGTCTCTCACCGACTCCCATTCATCTGACCTCATGCCGTTCAACATGTATCCAAGTGATTGGGCCGCTAAGGCCACTCCTCCACACTTGGTCGCAATCTCCCTTCCTATATGCTCCAATTGTTCTTGGTCGATTCGGTCTTCAAAGTCAGCTTTTTGTTTTATTATAGTCCAACACTCATTAACGGTCAAAGTCTCCAACTTGTATGGTGCAACTGCAGGACTACAAAATTTCCTTGCTAGACCTCCATCACGTGTAGTTACTATAATCACCTTGCTTCCTAGGCCAAGCCCTAGCATAACCTTCATTTTATCTAACTCTTTTGGGTTCTCCTCCCACAGGTCATCTAAAACAATAAGGATGCTCTTACCATCAAATAGCTCTTTGAGGTGTTTATGAAGCATCTGTTTGGTAGGTATATTGCTGATCTTGTCTGTTAACTGTGTTACTATGGAGTTGCCAATCTTGTTCAAGTTGAATTCCTGGGAAACATATACCCACACCCGAGTGTAGTCTTGGAACTTTGGGTCATTGAATACCAATTGTGCCAAGGTTGTCTTGCCAATGCCTCCAATGCCATATATTGGAAGGTTGACCATTTCTTCTGTGATGCTCTCGGATAAAATAGACAATATTTTCTGTTTTTCCTTGGTCCTTCCGATGATTACTTGTTCCACATCTGATGATGTTTCCCTGTCAGCAAGTTGCTGCACAGTACGGTTAGAGTTATCTGTTGGCATCAAATTGCAATGTATGTGTTCATTATTGTTTAGTTCAGCTACCATTATCTCCAACATATTAGACTCGCTCTTGAGACCAATTGTTGGACACGGGAACACATCTGCCATCTGCAACCAGTTTTTATGTGTAAGTACATGGAGAAGACCAATAGAATTATCATGATCATGAACTCACAGTCTCGTAAATTCTCTGGGATGATTAAGCTACATGTGTTTAAGCTAAGTAATTGTCTGATCGTTCAGTTAGATTGCTCTTCACAAAACGTGCAAACCGGCCAAGGAAAAAGATGTAATACCAGATGTTGGAATAAAAGTTCAACATATATACTAGAATGGCAAAATCCAACACATTGAAACAACAAACATATGAACACACCACCTTCACTAAGACGATACCGTTACACGAACAAGTCCATAGTCCTGAAAGAGGGTGACATGATGACATGATTGAAGCGGAAACAATGTGTGTGCCATGATTCTAACGCTAGGTTGATGCTTACGGAGCAGCATCATGCGGCCAGTGCTCTCCACCACCACCTCTTCCCCTCCGGCGGCGCCCCGAAGACACTCATCTCCTCCACTAGCTCGTTTCTCCTCCACCACTCTACTGCACCAGCCACTGAGCAACACCTCTCTGCGTCTCCTCTCTCCCACCACTGTCTCCAGAAGCCACTGCTGCAGCCTCCAGCAGCGTCCAGTGAGGGAGCCGCTGTTGGTTTTCTCCCTTTGACCGGGAAAACAAAATGACTGGGAAATGAGGAGCTGCAAAATCTACAACTGCTAGCTAGTCCATGTCCATGTACACAAACAACTGTTTTCTGCCAATCGGAAATTAGATGCTCTCTTGCTTTCATTTTGTTTGCGTTAAGTACGCAGATCATACCTGTCTCTTGGGAATATGAGTTTCTGTCTTGCTCAGAATATCTAGAACTTCTGCTATATTAGGTCGATTGTTTCTGTCAGGTTCAACACAACGCATTGCTGTGTCAATGCATATCTGCACTTGATGTGATTCCTCTAATGGGTACTCCGAAGTAGCCTTTATCCTATTCTTCCAATTGCCAAGCACCTATGAAACAGGAATAGAGAGATAATTTGGGATGAAAAATATGGAAGTACGATATACGATACTTGTTCAAAAGTATTCTTGACACACAAATTTCATGGTCAATACATTGTATGCAGGAGAGAAGTTTTTCTGTATATGTACATTCTAAGTCAAAAGGTGTGGCATGTGCTCTGATATATACCCAAAAAGGCTTTCGCCCCGCTTTATATATAAAGCAAACCACCAAGCCACAACATCCCACAAAGGTTCACGACACACACACACACACATATACATAAAGGTAGCACAAACACGCAGGTTCAAAGGGGGTTCTGCTGAGCGCGCAGCTCAACAAGCCCTAAATAAAACTCAAAAGGTTGAAGCAAAGGCCACCACATGGCTAATCCGGCTGTGTAGGTGCTCTGATATATACACCATATTCTTGTTCAAAGGTGTCACATACCACTTCCCAGATAACTAACCTAGATAGATAATATAAGATGTCTAATTAGGAGAGCAAAGTATTTTTTTACCATGTACTTGCTCCAAAATGCAGATGGAAACGCTCTTCGCAATCAAAAGGAACTTGAAATAAAAGAGATGTACTATATGTATATGTGCTTATCACCTCTCTCATGAAGCAAGGTTCTACGTGCACATTTCTTTCCATTTTTAGAATCTCCACATATGCATTTTTGGCACTTCACGAGTAGTATACAAAATTAATCATACTCTAGATTTTTCTTCTGGCAAGCAGATTAATTACATGAATAATTTGACTACTGGTTGTTTATGTTGATGACTAACAGTGCCATGTAGGTTCCTTATACATATAGTGGATATCCAATGCTGGTAGTTATTGGACTGGTGGAGCTCACTTTTTTTTCTTTCCGAAATACAAAAGGAAAGAAGCTTGTATATTAGGTTTTAAAAAATTATAGCTCAACTACGCTATCAACTCCTTACTTGGACGACCATAATGCATAAAGTACAGACATCAAAAATATCCATGTGGTGCTTTGTTATATGAACTAGTGTCAAACTGACCCAAAATGTTCTACCTTTTGCGTAAATTGCCCGACTTCGTCTGTTTCTATATAACCGGAGTAACCTGAAGACCCTTTAATTATCTCTATCATCACAAGACCTAAACTGAAGACATCATTCTTATGGGAGATATAGGCGTCTTTTATGAATTCTGGTGGCATATACGCCCTGCATGATATCAAATGACATGGTCAGCATAAATATTGTTTATTTGATCACAAAAGGGAGAAGACTGGAAAATGAGGAATTCCGTGAGGCACTTACTCGGTTCCTACAACTCTGTTTGTGACATGAGTGTGTGATCCACCGAAGAGCCTTGACAAACCAAAATCCGCCAGTCTAGGCGCCATGGAACTGTCTAGTAATATATTGGCAGGCTTCAGGTCAAGATGAAAGATTGGTGGTTCACAGCTGTGAAGGAAATTTAATCCTTCACAAATCCCCTTTATAATCTTGTAACGCGTGCTCCAATCAGGTGCAAAAGATTCTTCTACACAAGTTGATAAAGAGAACATTATATAGAAGAGAATTTAAGAATTTGGTTTTGCTTAAACACAAAAGAACATGAACGTATTGAAGTTAAGTTCCATCATACCACGAAGATGCTTGTCTAGGCTTCCACCCTGCAAGTACTCGAAGCAGAGGACTCTATATACGTGTCGGGTAAAACGATTTGCACCATTGTGTTCAATTAGTTCATTCTGTATTTCATAACAATAACCAAGTAACTGTACAATATTTGGATGCTTAACCTTCAAAAGGTTACCAACTTCATTGATATATTGTCTGTCATCATGTCCTAGCACCGTATCAACATGAAGCAACTTCACAGCAATCTCTCTCCCACTGTAAACTCCCTGCTTGACATAAGCATTGTACACAATTATTTCTTTATAACTGGTTCATTTGATGTTAGTTCTAGTATATTGATTGAAAGAAAAAATGCCAAGTAATAAGGTCTACCTTGTAAACATCTCCATACCCGCCCCTTCCAATCCTTGAGTGCTCTGAGAATCCATTTGTAATCTCACGTAAGATATGTAATGGTATACGCTTTTCTGCAGTCATGTTATATCAGCTAGCTTGGACCTTCTGTAGATATACAAAAGGAAAGTGTAAAAAAAAATATGTATGTTTAAATACAAGAAAAAAAAAATCTAACGATGGAAAAGAAGGCAAAATCATTGTGAGAAGAAATAGTTTAACATGGCATGGTCCTTGCATTATCTGACCATCGGTGGCATATGTAATATCAACTAGTGGGGGAACCAACCTGAAACCTCAACCAGGAACCATCGCCATCCAAGTCCTTCCACACCGGCTCCTCCCCTCTCCCCTCCGGCAGGGCTAGGCTAGCCGCCCGCGACGAGCTAGGTGAGGGTCTCACAACTGGGGCTGGATAGCAGTAGATCTAGTAGGCTTCCTGCTTAGGGCCTCCTGTATATGGATCTGAACTCCCTGAGCTAGCCTGTACAATGCAAAATCCAGTTCTTATCTACTCTTATATTGTACGGGATTGCCATAGAAACTTGCTTCTAAAGAAAATTGCCTTACATATCATGTCTCCTTGGATAAATGTCCTAAATCGAAACGACATGAAACCCAAAGAAGGCAGGCAGCGGCGATTCTGATGTAGCAGCAGCAGCAGATCTATATATCTATCTTCTAGTATGGATTTCCAAAAGCTAATGGAGATTTGGAAGTGCTGTTTCGCCACGACACAAAAGTTGCATTTAGGACTGAGGAGACCAGAAATGAGAGGGGGCATAAAGAAATCGCTAACCTGCTGCGTGAGTGGGGATCGATGGAGCTCTATACAGCAGCAGATGCCCAGCCGCGGCGTCCCCAGCGCCTTGAGACGCGCTTTGCCCTCGCCTTCTTCCCCTTCCCCCCGCGCCCGACGCGGCCTCCACCACAATCACTCTTCCCTTCTCAGCTACTGCCTCTACTGCTGCTGGATGGGTGGTTCTTTTCTTTTTCTTTTCCTTTTTCTTCAAGATTGATTGACGGGAGGCGTGGGCCAACGTATCGTCACGTCTTCTCCTTGTCTCACAAAGCACATCACGAGTCTGCTTTAAGGGCGTGCTCGCGTTCCTTCTAGTTTCACAAAACTTCACATATATCCAGCTAAACCTGGAAATAGTTTGTAATCCAGATTAAACCCAGCCTAATCCATACAGGTATAAGTCCAACAGCCAGACCAGTCCAGATCAAATTGCAAATGCTATAATCCAAGGACTGTAATATTTGGCACATGTGTGCCATATAAGCAAAACTGTCACACCCCTATTTCTTTAACTTTAAAGTACCACACGATCCCCTTTCTTTCACCCCGCCTTCTCCCGAACGACCCCGCAACCTCGCCCGAGAAACCTGCTTCTCCCGCACATCTCGCGTGCCCATCCCCGAAAAAACTGCCACTTCTTCACGTCTACCACATGATAAAAAAAATATTGCGCATGTCCCACACCTCCTTGGCACCAAAGCACGCCACCACAACCAACTCACCCTTAGGTAATTGTTGCTCAAACTAAAGAAACTAATCGTTTTGACCCCATTTTTTTACAGTTTTATTACTACAAAAAGTACAGAAAATTACCACGATTTCCCCTCAGGACAAAGTTATCATGGTATTTGCATGCCAGTTATCAGGCCTGTGATCCGTAAGTTACCGTGCTATTTACATAGAACTTACCAGATACTATGTTTCAACAACCACACCCCTTTCAAAGTTACCATTGTGTTTTGTACACAAGTTATAAGGTCTTTGATGTGTAAAATACCGTGGTACTTACACATAAGTTATCAAGGTATGTGTACATCAACCTCGCCCCTGGTCAAAGTTACCATGGGGGATTGTACATGAGTTACCGGGTCTATAGTTCGTATATTATCATGATACTTATACCTAAAAACCTGGGTTTGTTTCGGTAACTTTTTTCATGGGTCAAAAATTACCATGATGTTTTTGCATAACTTATCACGCCTATAGCGGGTCAAAGTGGGCCGTTTTTCGGGCCAACCCACGAGCACATGTGCCCCTCATGACACTAAATATTATGTGGCTTTTCAGTGGCACAACATGTGTTGTGTTCATCTAAGAGGCCCGATGAGGCGAGTGTATGTTTTTAACAACTTGTTTTCCTTTGGTAAAAAGTTACCATCATGTTTATATTATAAGTTATCGGTTACGCGGTGCTTATATTATCATGTTATTCACACAAAAATTATCGGGATGTTTTGAACAACTTTTTCCTGGGACAAAAAGTTATCATGGTGATTCTAGGTAACTTACCAAGCCCGCAGTGCTTAAAATATTATGCTATTTACACAAAATTTATCAGGGATATGTTTCAACAAACCCCCCCTCCCCCCCCCCCCACACACGGGTCAAAAACTTATCATGGTGTTTAGTTATCACAGTGCATATGTTTTCATGCTATTTACACATAAAAATATCAGGGGAGGGAGGTATAGTACCGTGCTATTTATCAGGGGTATATCCAGGCACAAATCTCTGATCAATTCATATTTGCTTTTCCACAAATCATGGCAAAAAGGGAATGGAAAACATAAGTGGACAAGTTTCCTGCTATTGTTGCCTGAAATAGCTTATCCACACACAGAGAGCTGATGCTGAAGAACATCACTAGTCAGCATCAATAAGATACTAACACCTACTTCCTTCAGAAAAGATGGCGAAGACACTAGGATACAACACCATAATACATATGAAACCTTACACTAAAGTTGCAAAATTATCCATTCGTGGCCTATATACTCCCTATCAGACTATCACAAACAACAAACCAACAACTACAAATCCAACAGATTTCTGCTTCCAAATGCTAGTCAACAACACAGAAAAAAGGCTAGCAGTAGCAAACGATCAATTTGCAATCTACATACTTTACTTTCCAACTACAATCAGGATAACTGGAACAATGTCACCTTGAAGTCCACACCAGGCTATGCCTAGGCCGGCAACGGGAACCTCATTCCAACCGAAATGTGCATGCACATTGTGAGGCATAAGGTCAAGATGGCCATGGACTTGGCGCTCAGGTACTTGACGGTGACGAGACCCCTTTCGGTGATTTCGTCACGGGCAACGACAATGCTCTTTCGTGCACCAGCGGACACCTGCTGAGTCGAGAACTCGAGGAATGACCGGACCATCTCTGCGGTACCCTGCCCTTGACATCCAGCACAAACCTCCAGTTGCTTGGCATGGCCAATGTGGTCGATACTCTCTCCATTACACAGCTAGGACCTAAATTGCAGACCTCTTGCACCACTGCTGCTTCAGCTCGAGAAATGGAGGCCTCCTTTGTGACCTGTCAAACGTCTCGACGGCGCCGTTGCAGACGGACACGAGCAGGTCCTTGAGCTTGGCGTCGTGCTTGGGGTCAGTGACGCCTGCGAGCACCTGGTCGGAGGTGCGCACAGTCGCGGTCCTGTCGAGGTAGGCGGCGACGGCGGTGCTGACGAACACCCGGACGAGCTCCGCGGCGGCTTCCTTGCCCCTGTCGCTGCACAGCGCGGTGAGCCAGTCCGGCTGGCCAGGGGCGCGGGGCCGGGCCTCAGGATCATGGCAGGAGAGCACAAGGTTCCTGGCGAAGCTCCCGAGGACGGCGGAGGCGAACCCGGCGCCGTCGGGGGAGAGGAGGCAGTCCAAGATCCGGTCGTGCAGCGGCGGGGAGGGAGGATCCGGGCCCCGGGCGGCCCGGTGGGAGGAGAAGGCGCGGAGGGCCCCCGAGGCGAGCGACTCGGAGAGGGCGGAGGCGGCGGAGGAGACATGGTCGGAGGCGGCGAGCTTGGAGAGGATGAGTGCGGGGAAGGAGTGGAAGAACCGAAAAAAGTGGATCATGCTGCGATGCCGATCGAAGGGATACCGAATGGTGTGGCAGTTTTGCAATCGGGCACAGGATTGCCAAATACATATTTCAATAATCCAAACTGTCCGTATTTTCAAGCCAAACCGATCCAAACTATTCCCCACATACAGTTTGGACTTGAAGTTTCAAACCAAGGGTGTGCGATTACTACGGTAACAGAGGCATTGGAAAGGGTGATTAGCTGTTGCTGCATGTTACTCACCACCACAATGTATGTACATAGAACTGGTCGCCGCCGGTGCGCTGCTCCACGAGCGCCCGTTGCCACCACTGCTCGAGGTACTCCGCCTCCTGCGCCGGCGTCGCGCCAAGCCACACGAGGGGAGGGGGGAGGGGGCGGCGTAGCGCTCCGCCGGTGGCTCAGCCTTGGGAGGGGACGGCGGCAGCAAAGAGGACGAGGGCCTCCGCCAGCCTGGCCTGGTATGTAGGCTGCCTCCTGCTCATCCTCCTCGATGGAGGTCTGCATGGCGGCCGCCAACGCCACCTGGTAGGCAGCCTCCTCCTCTTCCGGCTGCACCCGTGGGGGTGGCGGAGGGTTGGTGTGGTGCCCCTGGACGCCGCACCGGTGCTGCTCCGGCGTCAGGAGCTCCCAACGCCTGCGCACCGCGCCCGCTATGGCCGTGGCACCGTTAACACTGGGCTCCGCTACGGATCCAGATGCTAGTCATGCAGCAGCGTCACATCTGGGTACGACAGCGGCTGCCTGTACTGCCAGTGCCACCGCACCTGGTGCATGGGGATGTGCAGACGCTGCCTCACAGGGCGGGCAGGCTCCGGTGACGGCGGAGGAAGCGCGAAGGACGGGGATCTTCCCCTTGTTCTTGCCAGATCCGATGAAGAAACCCATGGCGCATGCTAGGGTTCGCTTGTCGCCGACGAGGGAGCACGCGGAGGGGGCTAGACGTGGACGGGCAGTGGAAGTGGATGAGCCCCCTCCCCGCGCAGCTTCCAGTCGCTGATGCGTGGGCCTGCGGTAGGTGGTCGCATTAAATATGATTGCGTGCGGGGATTGGCCTACTGACATGTGGGGCCGCGGTGGACATTGAGCAGACGCGCGACGCGTCTGCTTCGTGTTTGGGCTTGAAATGCGCCGGCGCGGACATGAAGCGGACGCATTTTGGGTTTGGTCTAGCGTTTTTTGTCCGTGGGGACCCAAATGGACATGGGCGGACGAAATAGGTCGCCCCGCTGGAGTTGCTCTACACTCCATTGATATGTCTTCATGCTATTATATTACCAATCTTGGATGCTTTATATGCATTTTTTATTATTTTTTATTATTTTGGGCTAACTTATTAACCAAGTGCTGAGTGCTAGTTGTTGTTTTCTGCTTTTTTTTGTTTTCCAAAAAATCAGTACCAAATGGAGTCCAAAGGCTACGAAATTTTTTGACAATTTTTTACTGGACATAAGAGACCCTAGAAGTTTCAGGAGGAGACCAGAGGATGTATGAGGAGACGACAAGGCAACTCGGCGCGCCCTGAGGGCACGTCCTATTGCCTTATGGGCCCCTCAAGGCTCCGTTTGACCTAATTCCACTTCTATGAATCCAAATATTTGGAAACCAATAGAGAGCCACTCGAAACATTTTTTCGCTGCCGCAAGTCTCTGTTCTTCCACGATCCCATCTGGAGGCCTTTTCCGGTACTCTGCCGAAGGAGGAATTGATCATAGAGGGCTTCTACATCAGCCTTGCTGCTTTTCGATGATGTGTGAGTAGTTTACCACAGACCTATGGGTCCATAGCTAGTAGTTAGATGACTTCTCTCTCTCTTTGACCTTCAATACAATGTTCTCCTCGGTGTTGTTGGAGTTCTATCTGACGTAATCTTCTTTTCTGATGTGTTTGTAGGGATCTAATGAATTATGGGTTTATGATCTAAATATTCATGAGAAGTAATTGAGTCTTTTTTGAACTTTATTATGCATGATTGTTATAGTTTCGTACTTCTCTCCAATCAATCTGTTTGGTTTGGCCAACTAGAATGATTTATCTTCAATGGGAGAAATGCTTTGTAATGGGTTCAATATTGCGGTGCTCTATCCCAATGGCAGAAAGGGATAAGACATGTATTTGTATTGTTGCCATTAAGGATAAAATGATGGGGCTTATTCATATTAGTTGAGTTTAATTTATCTCATTTCATCTCGCTTAAGGTGTTACTTTGTTTTTATTAACTTAATACCCTAGATGCATGCTAGATAGTCGTCGATGGGTGGAGTAATAGTAGCAGATACAGGCAGGAGTCGGTCTACTTGTCTCGGACGTGATGCCTATTGCTACTTGTGATCTGCGTTGGGATTTCCCCGAAGAGGAAATGATGATGCAGTATAGTAGAGATAAGTATTTTCCTCAGTTAAGAACCAAGGTTATCAATCCAGTAGGAGAGCTAAGCAATGACTCGTTAGTAGCACTCGCACACAAACAACAAATCTTTGCAACCCAACGCGAACAAGGGGTTGTCAATCCCTTGAGGGTGCCGAGCAAGATTAAATTGTATAGTTTTTGATAGATAGATCGGACAAAAATACAGAATAAAATAAATAAAATAAAAACACAGCAAGGTATTTTTGGTTTTAATATATGATAGAAGATAGACCCAGGGACCATAGTTATCACTAGAGTCTTCTCTGTTAAAAATAGTATACAGTGGGTAAACAAATTACTCTTGGGGAATTGACGGAAAAGCAAATAATTATGACGATATCCAAAGCAATGATCATATATAGGCATCACGTTCGAGACAAGTAGCCCGAAACAATTCTACATCTACTACTATTACTCCACACATCGACCGCTATCCAGTATGCATTTAGTGTATTAAGTTTATGGAAAAACAGAGTGACGCCTTAAGCAAGATAACATGATGTAGATCGGGATGGCAATGGGTAGGGTATGGGCGGGTAAGACACTTTTCTACCCAAACCCATACCCAAATCTTTTTTCTATACCCACCCACTTCACTATCCATGGGCGCAAATTGGTACCCATGCCCATACCCATCGGATATCCTATACCCAATGGGTATCCGGTGGGTACAATATATAGCATTGACATGACAAAAGTAAGATAAGCCCACATATGAATAAACCCAATATTTTTACCCCTAATAGAAATGATAGATACGTATTATGTCCCCTTTTTTCACTTGGATTGCGCAACGTAAGACCGAACCCATTACAAAGCACTCCTTCCCATTGCAAGATAAATCAATCTAGTTAGCTGATAACCCACAAGTATAGGGGTGAAGGAAATATGCCCTAGAGGCAATAATAAAGTTATTATTTATTTCCTTATTTCATGATAAATGTTTATTATTCATGCTAGAATTGTATTAACCGGAAACGTAATACATGTGTGAATACATAGACAAACAGAGTGTCACTAGTATGCCTCTACTTGACTAGCTCGTTAATCAAAGATGGTTATGTTTCCTAACCATAGACAAAGAGTTGTTATTTGATTAACGGGATCACATCATTAGGAGAATGATATGATTGACTTGACCCATTCCGTTAGCTTAGCACTCGATTGTTTAGTATGTTGCTATTGCTTCTTCATGACTTATACATGTTCCTATGACTATGAGATTATGCAACTCCCGTTTACCGGAGGAACACTTTGTGTACTACCAAACGTCACAACGTAGCTGGGTGATTATAAAGGATCTCTACAGGTGTCTCCAAAGGTACATGTTGGGTTGGCGTATTTCGAGATTAGGATTTGTCACTCCGATTGTCGGAGAGGTATCTCTAGGCCCTCTCGGTAATGCACATCACATAAGCCTTGCAAGCATTGCAACTAATGAGTTAGTTGCGAGATGATGTATTACGGAACGAGTAAAGAGACTTGCCGGTAACAAGATTGAACTAGGTATTGAGATACCGACGATCGAATCTCGGGCAAGTAACATACCGATGACAAAGGGAACAAAGTATGTTGTTATGCGGTCTGGCCGATAAAGATATTCGTAGAATATGTAGGAGCCAATATGAGCATCCAGGTTCCGCTATTGGTTATTGACCGGAGACGTGTCTCGGTCATGTCTACATTGTTCTCGAACCCGTAGGGTCCGCACGCTTAAGGTTTCGATGATAGTTATATTATGAGTTTATGAGTTTTTGATGTACCGAAGGAGTTCGGAGTCCCGGATGAGATCAGGGACATGACGAGGAGTCTCGAAATGGTCGAGACGTAAAGATCGATATATTGGACGACTATATTCGGACATCGGAAAGGTTCCGAGTGGTTCGGGTATTTTTCGGAGTACCGGGGAGTTACGAGAATACGGGAGAAGAAGTATATGGGCCTTCTTGGGCTTTACGGGAGAGGGAGAGGCAGGCCGCGCGCCCCCTAAGGCCTAGTCCGAATTGGACTAGGGGGAGGGGCTGCGCCCCCTCCTTCCTTCTCTTCCCTCTTCCCCTTCCTTGTCTCCTACTCCTACTACATAGAAGGACTCCTAGTTGGACTAGGAAAGGGGGAATCCTACTCCCGGTGGGAGTAGGACTCCCCTAGGGTACGCCATAGAGAGGGCCGGCCCTCCCCTCCTCCACTCCTTTATATACGGGGGCAGGGGGCACCCCATAGACACACAAGTTGATCCTCGTGATCGTTTTCTTAGCCGTGTGCGGTGCCCCCCTCCACCATACTCCTCGATAATATTGTAGCAGTGCTTAGGTGAAGCCCTGCGACGGTAGAATATCAAGATCATCACCACGCCGTCGTGCTGACGGAACTATTCCCCGACACTTTGCTGGATCGGAGTCCGGGGATCGTCATCGAGCTGAACGTGTGCTAGAACTCGGAGGTGCCGTAGTTTCGGTGCTTGATCGGTCGGGCCGTGAAGACGTACGACTACATCAACCGCGTTGTCATAACGCTTCCGCTTCCGGTCTACGAGGGTACGTAGACAACACTCTCCCCTCTCGTTGCTATGCATCACCATGATCTTGTGTGTGCATAGGAATTTTATTGAAATTACTACGTTCCCCAACAGTGGCATCCGAGCTTAGGTTTTATGTGTTGATGTTATATGCACGAGTAGAACACAAGTGAGTTGTGGGCGATATAAGTCATACTGCTTACCAGCATGTCATACTTTGGTTCGGCAGTATTGTTGGATGAAGCGGCCCGGACCGACATTACGCGTACGCTTACGCGAGACTGGTTCTACCGACGTGCTTTGCACACAGGTGGCTGGCGGGTGTCAGTTTCTCCAACTTTAGTTGAACCGAGTGTGGCTACGCCCGGTCCTTGTGAAGGTTGAAACAGCACCAACTTGACAAAATATCATTGTGGTTTTTGATGCGTAGGTAAGAACGGTTCTTGCTAAGCCCGTAGCAGCCACGTAAAACTTGCAACAACAAAGTAGAGGACGTCTAACTTGTTTTTGCAGGGCATGTTGTGATGTGATATGGTCAAGACGTGATGAGATATAAGTTGTTGTATGAGATGATCATGTTTTCTTGAAGTTATCGGCAACTGGCAAAATCCTTATGGTTGTCTCTCTATTGCATAAGATGCAAGCGTCCAATAATTGCTTTACTTTATCGCTATGCGATAGCAATAGTTGCAAGAGCAATTGTTGGCGAGACGACCACGTGACGACACATTGATATAGATCAAGATGATGGAGATCATGGTGTCATGCTGGTGACGATAGAGATCATGACAGTACTTTGGAGATGGAAATCAAAGGCGCAAGATGATGATGGCCATATCATGTCACATATTTTGATTGCATGTGATGTTTATCTTTTATACATCTTATTTTGCTTAGTTTGACGGTAGCATTTTAAGATGATCTCTCACTAATTATCAAGAAGTGTTCTCCCTGAGTATGCACCGTTGCGAAAGTTCTTCGTGTTGAGACACCACGTGATGATCGGGTGTGATAGGCTCTACGTTCAAATACAACGGGTGCAAAACAGTTGCACACGCGGAATACTCAGGTTATACTTGACGAGCTAAGCATATACAGATATGGCCTCGGAACACGGAGACCGAAAGGTCGAGCGTGAATCATATAGTAGATATGATCAACATAGTGATGTTCACCAATGAAACTGCTCCATCTCACGTGATGATCGGACATGGTTTAGTTGATTTGGATCACGTGATCACTTAGAGGATTAGAGGGATGTCTATCTAAGTGGGAGTTCTTAAGTAATATGATTAATTGAACTTAAATTTATCATGAACTTAGTCCTGGTAGTATTTTGCAAATTATGTTGTAGATCAATAGCTCGCGTTGTTACTTCCCTGTGTTTATTTTGATATGTTCCTAGAGAAAATTGTGTTGAAAGATGTTAGTAGCAATGATGCGGATTGGATCCGTGATCTGAGGTTTATCCTCATTGCTGCACAGAAGAATTATGTCCTTGATGCACCGCTAGGTGACAGACCTATTGCAGGAGCATATGTAGACGTTATGAATGTTTGGCTAGCTCAATATGATGACTACTTGATAGTTTAGTGCACCATGCTTAATGGCTTAGAATCGGGACTTCAAAGACGTTTTGAACGTCATGGACCATATGAGATGTTCCAGGAGTTGAAGTTAATATTTGAAGCAAATACCCGAGTTGAGAGATATGAAATCTCTAACAAGTTCTATAGCTAAAAGATGGAGGAGAATCGCTCGACTAGTGAGCATGTGCTCAGATTGTCTGGGTACTACAATCGCTTGAATCAAGTGGGAGTTAATCTTCCAGATAAGATAGTGATTGATAGAATTCTCTAGTCACCATCACCAAGTTAATAGAACTTTGTGATGAACTATAGTATGCAAGGGATGACGAAAATGACTCCCGAGCTTTTCATGATGATGAAATCAATGAAGGTAGAAATCAAGAAAGAGCATCAAGTGTTGATGGTTGACAAGATCACTAGTTTCAAGAAAAGGGCAAAGGATAAAAAAGGGGAACTTCAAGAAAAACAGCAAGCAAGTTGCTGCTCAAGTGAAGAAGCCCAATTCTGGTCCTAAGCCTGAGACTAAGTGCTTCTACTGCAAAGGGACTGGTCACTGGAAGCGGAACTACCCCAAGTGATTGGCGGATAAGAAGGATGGCAAAGTGAACATAAGTATATTTAATATACATGTTATTGATGTGTACTTTACTAGTGTTTATAGCAACCCCTCAGTATTAGATACTAGTTCAGTTGCTAAGATTAGTAACTGGAAACGGGAGTTGCAGAATAAACAGAGACTAGTTAAGGGTGAAGTGACGATGTGTGTTGGAAGTGGTTCCAAGATTGATATGATCATCATCGCACACTCCCTATACTTTCGGGATTAGTGTTGAACCTAAATAAGTGTTATTTGGTGTTTGCATTGAGCATGAATATGATTTGATCATGTTTATTATAATACGATTATTCATTTAAGTAAGAGAATAAATTGTTGTTCTGTTTACATGAATAAAACCTTATATGGTTACACACCCAATGAAAATGGTTCATTGGATCTCGATCGTAGTGACACACATATTCATAATATTGAAACCAAAAGATGCAAAGTTAATAATGATAGTGCAACTTATTTGTGGCACTGCCATTTAGGTCATATTGGTGTAAAGCGCATGAAAAAACTCCATGCTGATGGGATTTTGGAATCACCTGATTATGAATCACTTGATGCTTGCGAACCATGCCTCATGGGCAAGATGACTAAGACTCCGTTCTCTGGAACAATGGAGCGAGCAACTGACTTATTGGAAATCATACATACTGATGTATGTGGTCCGATGAATATTAAAGCTCGTGACAAGTATCATTATTTTCCGACCTTCACAGATGATTTAAGCAGATATGAGTATATCTACTTGATGAAACATAAGTCTAAAACATTTGAGAAGTTCAAAGAATTTCAGAGTGAAGTGGAGAATCATCGTGACAAGAAAATAAAGTTTCTACGATCTAATCGCAGAGACGAATATTTGAGTTACGAGTTTGGTCTTCAATTAAAACAATGTGGAATAGTTTCGCAAACTCATGCCACCTGGAACACCACAGCATAATGGTGTGTCCGAACGTCATAACCGTACTTTATTGGATATAGTACAATCTATGATGTTTCTTACCGATTTACCAATATCGTTTTGGGATCATGCATTAGAGACAGCTGCATTCACGTTAAAAAAGGGGCACCATCTAAGTCTGTTGAGACGACACAATCTGAACTGTGGTTTGGCAAGAAACCAAAGTTGTCGTTTCTTAAAGTTTTGGGTTGTGATGCTTATGAGAAAAAGTTTCATCCTGATAAGCTCAAACCCAAATCGGAGAAATATGTCTTCATAGGATACCCAAAGGAGACTGTTGGGTACACCTTCTATCACAGATCCGAAGGCAAGACATTCGTTGCTAAGAATGGATCCTTTCTAGAGAAGGAGCTTCTCTCGAAAGAAGTGAGTGGGAGGAAAGTAGAACTTGATGAGGTAACTGTACCTACTCCCTTATTGGAAAGTAGTACATCACAGAAACCAGTTTCTGTGACACCTACACCAATTAGTGAGGAAGCTAATGATGATGATCATGAAACTTCAGAACAAGATACTACTGAACTTCGTAGATCAACCAGAGTAAGATCCGCACCAGAGTGGTACAGTAATCCTGTTCTGGAAGTCATGCTACTAGATCATGATGAACCTACGAACTATGGAGAAGCGATGGTGAACCCAGATTCCGCAAAATGGCTTGAAGCTATGAAATCTGAGATGGGATCCATGTATGAGAACAAAGTATGGACTTTGGTTGACTTGCCCAATGATCGGCAAGCAATTGAGAATAAATGGATCTTCAAGAAGAAGACTGACGCTGACGGTAATGTTACTGTCTACAAAGCTCGACTTGTCGCAAAAGGTTTTCGACAAGTTCAAGGGATTGACTACGATGAGACCTTCTCACCCGTAGCGATGCTTAAGTCTGTCCGAATCTATTAGCAATTGCCGCATTTTATGATTATGAAATTTCGCAGATGGATGTCAAAACTGCATTCCTGAATGGATTTCTGGAAGAAGAGTTGTATATGATGCAGCCGGAAGGTTTTATCGATCCAAAGGGAGCTAACAAAGTGTGCAAGCTCCAGCGATCCATCTATGGACTGGTGCAAGCATCTCGGAGTTGGAATATACGCTTTGATAAGTTGATCAAAGCATATAGTTTTATACAGACTTGCGGTGAAGCCTGTATTTACAAGAAAGTGAGTGGGAGAACTACACCATTTCTGATAAGTATATGTGTATGACATATTGTTGATCGGAAATAATGTAGAATTATTCTGCAAAGCATAAAGGAGTGTTTGAAAGGATTTTTTTCAAAGAAAACCTCGGTGAAGCTGCTTACATATTGAGCATCAAGATCTATAGAGATAGATCAAGACGCTTGATAAGTTTTTTTCAATGAGTACATACCTTGACAAGATTTTGAAGTAGTTCAAAATGGAACAGTCAAAGAAAGAATTCTTGCCTGTGTTACAAGGTGTGAAATTGAGTAAGACTCAAAGCCGGACCATGGCAGAAAATAGAATGAGAATGAAAGTCATTCCCTATGCCTTGGCCATAGGTTCTATACTGTGTACCAGACCTATTGTATACCCTACACTAATTTTGGCAAGGGAGTACAATAGTGATCTAGGAGTAGATCACGGGACAGCGGTCAAAATTATCCTTAGTGGAATAAGGATATGTTTCTCGATTATGGAGGTGACAAAACGTTCGTCGTAAAAGGGTTACGTCGGTACAAGTTTTGGCACTGATCCGGATGACTCTTAGTCTTCATCTGGATACATATTGAAAGTGGGAGCA
This sequence comes from Triticum urartu, assembly GCF_056163025.1. Classification (NCBI taxonomy): domain Eukaryota; kingdom Viridiplantae; phylum Streptophyta; class Magnoliopsida; order Poales; family Poaceae; genus Triticum; species Triticum urartu. The sequence continues at coordinate 7,724,367 of NC_141877.1, forward strand.
ATTAGCTAAAGTAGCTCCGTGCAGAGCATTGTAGACATAGAAAATTGCAAAATACTTACGGATCTGAATATGGCAGACCCATTGACTAAACTTCTCTCAAAGGAAAAACATGATCACACCTTAGTACTCTTTGGGTGTCAATCACATAGCAATGTGAACTAGATTACTGACTCTAGTAAACCCTTTGGGTGTTGGTCACATATCGATGTGAACTTTGGGTGTTAACCACATAAAGATGTGAACTATTGATGTTAGATCACATGGCGATGTGAACTAGATTATTGACTCTAGTGCAAGTGGGAGACTGAAGGAAATATGCCCTAGAGGCAATAATAAAGTTATTATTTATTTCCTTATTTCATGATAAATGTTTATTATTCATGCTAGAATTGTATTAACCGGAAACATAATACATGTGTGAATACATAGACAAACAGAGTGTCACTAGTATGCCTCTACTTGACTAGCTCGTTAATCAAAGATGGTTATGTTTCCTAACCATAGACAAAGAGTTGTTATTTGATTAACGGGATCACATCATTAGGAGAATGATATGATTGACTTGACCCATTCTGTTAGCTTAGCACTCGATCGTTTAGTATGTTGCTATTGCTTTCTTCATGACTTATACATGTTCCTATGACTATGAGATTATGCAACTCCCGTTTACCGGAGGAACACTTTGTGTACTACCAAACGTCACAACGTAGCTGGGTGATTATAAAGGAGCTCTACAGGTGTCTCCAAAGGTACATGTTGGGTTGGCGTATTTCAAGATTAGGATTTGTCACTTCGATTGTCGGAGAGGTATCTCTAGACCCTCTCGGTAATGCACATCACATAAGCCTTGCAAGCATTGCAACTAATGAGTTAGTTGCGAGATGATGTATTACGGAACGAGTAAAGATACTTGCCGGTAACGAGATTGAACTAGGTATTGAGATACCGACGATCGAATCTCGGGCAAGTAACATACCGATGACAAAGGGAACAACGTATGTTGTTATGCGGTCTGACCGATAAAGATCTTCGTAGAATATGTAGGAGCCAATATGAGCATCCAGATTCCGCTATTGGTTATTGACCAGAGACGTGTCTCGGTCATGTCTACATTGTTCTTGAACCCGTAGGGTCCGCACGCTTAAGGTTTCGATGATAGTTATATTATGAGTTTATGAGTTTTTGATGTACCGAAGGAGTTCGGAGTCCCGGATGAGATCGGGGACATGACGAGGAGTCTCGAAATGGTCGAGACGTAAAGATCGATATATTGGACGACTATATTCAGACATCGGAAAGGTTCTGAGTGGTTCGGGTATTTTTCGGAGTACCGGGGAGTTACGGGAATACGGGAGAAGAAGTATATGGACCTTCTTGGGCTTTACGGGAGAGGGAGAGGCAGGCCGCGCCCCCCCAAGGCCTAGTCCGAATTGGACTAGGGGGAGGGGCTGCGCCCCCTCCTTCCTTCTCTTCCCTCTTCCCCTTCCTTGTTTCCTACTCCTACTACATAGAAGGACTCCTAGTTGGACTAGGAAAGGGGGAATCCTACTCCCGGTGGGAGTAGGACTCCCCTAGGGCGCGCCATAGAGAGGGACGGCCCTCCCCTCCTCCACTCCTTTATATACGGGGGCAGGGGGCACCCCATAGACACACAAGTTGATCCTCGTGATCGTTTTCTTAGCCGTGTGCGGTGCCCCCCTCCACCATACTCCTCGATAATATTGTAGCAGTGCTTAGGCGAAGCCCTGCGACGATAGAACATCAAGATCGTCACCACGCCGTCGTGCTGACGGAACTCTTCCCCGACACTTTGCTGGATCGGAGTCCGGGGATCGTCATCGAGCTGAACGTGTGCTAGAACTCGGAGGTGCCGTAGTTTCGGTGCTTGATCGGTCGGGCCGTGAAGACGTACGACTACATCAACCGCGTTGTCATAACGCTTCCGCTTCCGGTCTACCAGGGTACGTAGACAACACTCTCCCCTCTCGTTGCTATGCATCACCATGATCTTGCGTGTGCGTAGGAATTTTATTGAAATTACTACGTTCCCCAACAAGGGGATCGCAACATTTTTCGAGGATAGAGTATTCAACCCAAATTTATTGATTCGACACAAGGGGAGCCAAAAAATATTCTCAAGTATTAGCAGCTGAGTTGTCAATTCAACCACACCTGGAAACTTAATATCTGCAGCAAAGTGTTTAGTAGCAAAGTAATATGATAGTAGTGGTAACGGTAGCAAAAGTAATATTTTTGGTTTTATAGTGATTGTAACAGTAGCAATGTAAAAGTAAATAAGCGAAGAACAATATATGAAAAGCTCGTAGGTAATGGATCAGTGATGGATAATTATGTCGGATGTGATCAATCATGCAACAGTTATAACATAGGGTGACACAGAACTAGCTCCAGTTCATCAATGTAATGTAGGCATGTATTCCGAATATAGTCACACGTGCTTATGGAAAAGAACTTGCATGACTGATACGTCCCTTTTGCATCATGCTTTTATATCGATATTTATTGCATTATGGGCTGTTATTACACATTATGTCAAAATACTTATGCCTATTCTCTCTTATTTTACAAGGTTTACATGAAGAGGGAGAATGCCGATAGCTGGGATTCTGGGCTGGAAAATGAGCAAATATTAGAGACCTATTCTGCACAGCTCCAAAAGTCCTGAAACTTCACGGAAGCTATTTCCAGAATATATAAAACATACTTAGCGCAAGAAGTTCCAGAAGGGGGCCACACCCTGGCCACGAGGGTGGTGGGCGCGCCCTACCCCCTGCCTCGTGGGCCTCCTGGTGGCCCTCCGATGCCCATCTTCTGCTATATGGAGTCTTTCTCGTTGAGGAAAACTTCATAAGCAAGCTTTCGGGACGAGACTCCGCCACCACGAGGCGAAACCTTGGTGGAACCAATCTAGGGTTCTGGCGGAGCTGTTCTGCCGGGGGAACTTCCCTCTAGGAGGGGGAAATCATCACCATCGTCATCACCAACGATCCTCTCATCGGGAGGGGGGTCAATCTCCATCAACATCTTCACCAGCACCATCTCATCTCAAACCCTAGTTCATCTCTCGTATCCAATCTTTGTATCCATACCTCAGATTGGTACCTATGGGTTGCTAGTAGTGTTGATTACTCCTTGTAGTTGATGCTAGTTGGTTTACTTGGTGGAAGATCATATGTTCAGATCCATTATGCATATTAATACCCCTCTAATTATGAACATGAATATGCTTTGTGAGTAGTTACGTTTGTTCCTGGGGACATGGGAGAAGTCTTGCTATTAGTAGTCATGTGAATTTGGTATTCGTTCGATATTTTGATGACATGTATGTTGTCATCCCTCTAGTGGTGTCATGTGAACGTCGACTACATGACACTTCACCATTGTTTGGGCCTAGAGGGAGGCATTGGGAAGTAATAAGTAGATGATGGGTTGCTAGAGTGACAGAAGCTTAAACCCTAGTTTATGTGTTGCTTTGTAAGGGGCTGATTTGGATCCATATGTTTCATGCTATGGTAAGGTTCACCTTAATACTTCTGTTGTAGTTGCGGATGCTTGCAATGGGGGTTAATCATAAGTGGGATACTTGTACAAGTAAGGACAGTACGCAAGCATCGGTCCACCCACATATTAGATTATCAAAGTACCGAACGCGAATCATATGAACGTGATGAAAACTAGCTTGATGATAATTCCCATGTGTCCTCGGGAGCGCTTTCCTTCATATAAGAGTTTGTCCAGGCTTGTCCTTTGCTACAAAAAGGATCGGGCCATCTTGCTGCACCTTATTTACTTTTATTACTTACTACTCGTTACCAATTACCTTATCACAAAACTATCTGTTACCGATAATTTTAGTGCTTGCAGAGAATACCTTGCTGAAAACCGCTTATCATTTCCTTTTGCTCCTCGTTGGGTTCGACACTCTTACTTGTCGAAAGGACTACGATAGATACCCTATATTTGTGGGTCATCAAGACTCTTTTCTGGCGCCGTTGCCGGGGAGTGAAGTGCCTTTGGTAGGTGGAATTTGGTAAGGAAAAAATTTATATAGTGTGCTGAAATTTACTGTCACTTGTTACTATGGAAAGTAATCCTTTGAGGGGCTTGTTCGGGGTATCTTCACCTCGACCGGTAGAGCAAATACTTGCTCCTCAACCTACTGGACCTACTGAAAATGAAAATTTTTACTTAGAAATTCCTTCGGGTATGATAGAGAAACTGCTAGCTAATCCTTTCGCAGGAGATGGAACATTGCATCCCGACTTACACTTAATCTATGTGGATGAAGTTTGTGGATTATTTAAGCTTGCAGGTATGCCCGATGATGTTATCAAGAAGAAGGTCTTCCCTTTATCTTTGAAGGTAGATGCATTGACATGGTATAGGCTATGTGATGATATGGGATCATGGGACTACAAACAGTTGAAATTGGAATTCCATCAGAAGTTTTTTCCTATGCATCTTGTTCATCGTGATCGTAATTATATATATAATTTTTGGCCTCGCCAAGGAGAAAGCATCGCTCAAGCTTGGGGAGGCTTAAGTCAATGTTATATTCATGCCCCAATCATGAGCTCTCAAGAGAAATGATTATTCAAAAATTTCATGCTCGACTTTCTCACAACAATCGCTCCATGCTCGATACTTCTTGTACTGGTTCCTTTATGATGAAAACTATTGAATACAAATGGAATTTATTGGAGATAATTAAACGCAACTCTGAAGATTGGGATCTCGACGAAGGTAAAGAGTCAGGTATAACACCTAAGTTTGATTGTGTTAAATATTTTATGGATACCGATGTTTTCCATAAATTTAGCACTAAATATGGACTTGACTCTGAGATAGTAGCTTCTTTCTATGAATCCTTTGCTACTCATGTTGATGTCCCTAAGGAGAAGTGGTTTAAAAATAATCCTCCCATTGAAGTAAAAGTAGTTGCACCTATGAAAGTTGAAGAAAAGACTATCACTTATAATGATCCTGTTGTTCCTACTGCTTATGTTGAGAAATCACCTTTCCCTCTTAGCATAAAGAATCATGCTAAAGCTTTAACTATGGTCAACAGAAGTAATATTAAGACACCTAAACCCCCTGAGAAAATTAAAGTTGAACCTAAAATTGCTATGGTTAAAGATCTCTTAGCCGATAATATTGATGGGCATGTTATTTACTTCTGTGATGAAGCTGCTAGAATTGCTAGGCCCGATGCTAAAAATAAACACAGACCTGTTGTAGGCATGCCTGTTATTTCTGTTAAAATAGGAGATCACTGTTATCATGGCTTATGTGATATGGGTGCTAGTGCTAGTGCAATACCTATTTCCTTATACAAAGAAATTATGCATGATATTGCACCAACTGAGATAGAAGGTATTGATGTTACCATTAAGCTTGCCAATAGAGATACTATTTCATCAATTGGGATTGTTAGAGACGTTGAAGTCTTGTGTGGGAAGGTTAAATATCATGCTGATTTTCTTGTTCTTGGTTCCCCACAAGATAGCTTTTGTCCCATTATATTTGGTAGACCCTTCTTAAATACTGTCAATACTAAGATAGACTGCAATAAGGATATTGTTTCTGTTGGTTTAGGGGATATGTCTCATGAGTTCAATTTTGCTAAATTTCGTAGGCAACCCCATGATAAAGAATTGCCTAGTAAAGATGAAATTATTGGTCTTGCTTCTATTGCCGTGCCTCCTACTGATCCATTAGAACAATATTTGCTAGACCATGAAAATGATATGTTCATGAATGAAAAAGGGAAATAGATGAAGTATTCTTTAAACAGGGACCTATTCTGAAACACAATTTGCCTGTTGAAATCCTAGGGGATCCTCCTCCACCCAAGGGTGATCCCGTGTTTGAGCTTAAACCATTACCTGATACTCTTAAATATGCTTATCTTGATGAAAAGAAAATATATCATGTTATTATTAGTTCTAACCTTTCAGAGAAGGAGGAAGAGAAATTATTGAAAACTCTGAAGAAGTATCGTGCTGCTGTTGGATATGCTCTTGATGATCTTAAGGGCATTAGTCCTAATCTATGTCAACACAAAATAAATTTGGAGGAAGACGCCAAACCAGTTACTGATCATCAACGACGGCTGAATCCTAAGATGAAAGAAGTGGTAAGAAAAGAAATATTAAAGCTCCTTAAGGCAGGTATATATAATTTATCCCATTGCTGATAGTCAGTGGGTAAGTCCTGTTCATTGTGTCCCTAATAAGGGAGGTATTACTGTTGTTCCTAATGATAAAGATGAATTGATCCCGCAAAGACTTATTACAGGCTATAGGATGGTAATTGATTTCCGCAAATTAAATAAGGCTACTAAAAAGGATCATTACCCCTTACCTTTTATTGATCAAATGCTAGAAAGATTATCCAAACATACACATTTTTGCTTTCTAGATGGTTACTCTGGCTTCTCTCAAATACCCGTGTCAGCTGATGATCAATTGATACGTCTCCAACGTATCTATAATTTTTGATTGCTCCATGCTATATTATCTACTGTTTTGGGCAATATTGGGATTTATTGTCCACTTTTATATTATTTTTGGGACTAACCTATTAACCGGAGGCCCAGCCCAGATTTGCTGTTTTATGCCTATTTCAGTGTTTCGAAGAAAAGGAATATCAGACGGAGTCGAAACGGAACGAAATCAACTGGAGAAGTTATTTTGGGAAGAAAACACACCTGATGGACTTGGACCCCACGTCAAGGAAGGAACGAGGTGCTCACGAGGGTGGGGGCGCCCCCCTGTCTCGTGGGGCCCCCGTGGCTCCCCTGACGTACCTCCTGCACACATATATACCTACGTGACCTAAAACTTCCAAAACGCAACATAGATCGGGAGTTCCGCCGCCAGAAGCCTCCGTAGCCACCAAAAACCAATCAGGACCCTGTTCCGGCACCCTGCCGGAGGGGGGAACCCTCACCGGTGGCCATCTTCATGATCCCAGTGCTCTCCATGACGGGGAGGGAGTAGTTCTCCCTCGGGGCTGAGGGTATGTACCAGTAGCTATGTGTTTGATCTCTCTCTCTCTCTCTATCTCTTGTGTTCTTGAGATGATACGATCTTGATGTATCGCGAGATTTGCTATTATATTTGGATCCTATGATGTTTCTTCCCCCCTCTTCTCTCTTGTAATAAATCGAGTTTCCCCTTTGAAGTAATCTTATCGGATTGAGTCTTTAAAGACTTGAGAACACTTGATGTATCTCTTGCCGTGGATATCTGTGGTGACAATGGGATAGCACGTGCCACTTGATGTATGTTAAGGTGACCAACTTGCGGGTTTCGTGACATTGGGAACCTATGCATAGGGGTTGGCACACGTTTTCATCGTGATTCTCTGGTAGAACTTTGGGGCACTCTTTGAGGTCCTTTGTGTTGGTTGAATAGATGAATTGAGATTGTGTGATGCATATCGTATAATCATGCCCATGGATACTTGAGGTGACATTGGAGTATCTAGGTGACATTAGGGTTTTGGTTGATTTGTATCTTAAGGTGTTATTCTAGTACGAACTCTAGGGCTGTTTGTGACACTTATAGGAATAGCCCAACGGATTGATTGGAAATAATAACTTTGAGGTGGTTTCGTACCCTACCATAATCTCTTCGTTCATTCTCCTCTATTAGTGACTTTGGAGTGAATCTTTGTTGCATGTTGAGGGATAGTTATGTGATCCAATTATGTTAGTATTGTTGAGGGAACTTACACTAGCTAAAGTATGAACCCTAGGCCTTATTTCCTATCATTGCAATACCGTTTACGCTCACTTTTATCACTTGCTACCTTGCTGTTTTTATAATTTCAGATTACAAATACCTTTATCTACCATCCATATACCACTTGTTTCACCATCTCTTCGCCGAACTAGTGCACCTATACAATTTACCATTGTATTGGGTGTGTTGGGGACACAAGAGACTCTTTGTTATTTGGTTGCAGGGTTGCTTGAGAGAGACCATCTTCATCCTACGCCTCCTACGAATTGATAAACCTTAGGTCATCCACTTGAGGGAAATTTGCTACTGTCCTACAAACCTCTGCACTTGGAGGCCCAACAACGTCTACAAGAAGAAGGTTGTGTAGTAGACATCATCAATCAAAGACCACTTTTACTTTCCCTTTTGGTACTTTTGCTTATAGACGTATGCCTTTTGGTTTATGTAATGCACCTGCTACCTTCCAAAGATGCATGATGGCTATATTCTCTGACTTTTGTGAAAAGATATGTGAGATTTTCATGGACAATTTCTCCATTTATGGATCCTCTTTTGATGATTGCTTAAGCAACCTTGATTGAGTTTTGCAGAGATGTGAAGAAACTAATCTTGTCTTGAATTGGGAGAAGTGCCACTTTATGGTTAATGAAGGTATTGTCTTGGGGCATAAAATTTCTGAAAGAGGTATTGAAGTTGACAAAGCTAAAGTTGATGCTATTGAAAAGATGCCATGTCCCTAGGACATTAAAGGTATAAGAAGTTTTCTGGGTCATGCCGGTTTTTATAAGAGGTTCATTAAGGACTTCTTAAAAATTTCTCGGCCTCTAACTAATCTATTAAAAAAAGATATTCCTTTTGTCTTTGATGATGATTCTGTAGAAGCATTTGAAATACTTAAGAAAGCATTGATTTCTGCACCTATTGTTCAGCCACCTGATTAGAATTTACCCTTTGAAATTATGTGTGATGCTAGTGATTATGCTATAGGTGCTGTTCTAGGGCAAATAGTTGATAAGAAATTAAATGTTATTCGATATGCTAGTAAAACTCTAGACAATGCCCAGAAAAATTATCACTACAAGAAATATGTCAACTTATGACCTTCTGTCAGTGACCCTCGAAGAATTGGTCATAAATCTATGACCATTTTAGACCAATTGGTCAAAAGCTGTTCAGGGGGCTCCAAACCCTGAACCATTGCGACCATTTTGGTCAGAAAGGTCGTAATTTCCTTACACGAAATGGTCACAAAGCAAACAGTGCTAGTCCGCTGCCTTATTTCTAGCTGATCATGACCAATATAGATGGTCATAGCCTTGTAGATCGTGGTGGGTTGTGATGACTAGGCGCCATCTCATCAGTTTTGCCTATGTGTCATGTCCATGTGGCAGTTTTTGCCCTAGGTTGTGAAGCAACCTATATTTCTATCATTCCCAAAATTCCCAAAAAAATCTCATAAATTCTTTGGGTCATATCTTCATCAAATATTTAAAAATCCCTCCTTGCCTAGTTCAAAACTAATTCAACAATATTCATTTTCCTATTATGTTCACAACAACACTTTATGAAGGAAGTGCTATTTATATATTCTTGATTGCCCTAGGAATTTTTGGGCACTCTTTCCTATCCAAATCATTACCGCATGACAAAATTCAGCTCCATTTGCGTAGCAAATCTTCCTCGGCAAATTTCCAAAGTTTTTGTCCACCTAGAAGCATTGTGAAGGAAGTACCTTTTTATATCTCTAAATGACATGAAATTTATATAGTTCCTTCATATGCCCGAATTATCACCCTCCTCCAAATTGCAGCTCAGTCAAATCATCTATGTGAGCCCAGGTTCAATTTATATTTTATGGCCAAATTGGCACGTTGCAAAGCAAGTGTTATATAGACCCCTCCTATTACCCTCAAACTTTTCAGGCACTCTTCCATACCCAAATCATTGCCACATGATAATATTCAGCTCAATTTTCCTAGTAAATCTTTCTCAGGAAATTTCCAAAGTTTCTACCTCGAGAGAAGCTTTGTGAAGTAAGTACTAGCTAGGCTTACCCAAATGATCTGAAAATTTACCAGCGCATGACCATACCTAAGTAACTTACCTACACCAATTTTGAGCTCATTTCATTCATCCAATCTCTCTCACTAGTTTTCCCAAGTTTCTGTCCATAGAGGAGCATTGTGAAGGAAGTACCACTTTGGCATGTCCAAATGATATCAATTTTTTACAATGCTTTCCTATGCCTAAATAACCATCCTCCACAAAATTTCAGCTCAATCCATTCATTATGTTGAGCCCAGCTTCAACATTCATATTTTTGTCCAGCGTGGTACTTTGCAAAGCAAGTGGCACCTAGGATCCTCCTTTTGATCTAAAAATTTGTGAAGACATTCTCCTTAGTAGATGATCATCCTCAGCCAAAACTCACGCCCATTGGCCATGTGCATTTTCCGTACCGCTAATCAAACACTTGGCTGCTAATTCATGTTTGAGCATCGATCAGTCTCCTCGTGAGAATCTTATGTTGTACTTTTCTTCCTAGCACCAACCTGGGGAGTGCCCAGCCCACTAGACATGCCTAGGCTGCCCAGAACACATGGCAACATTACGGTCACGCGGTGACCACGCGACGGGCATGCGAGTTTACGCGCTCTAGAGTTGGGGCCCTCGGCCACCGCCCAAACCTCGACGTATCGCCACCAAACCATGTATTTATGATTAAATAGGTCCTTGTGTAACTAGAAATGATTTTTGGAAAAAATAAATAGCAAACTATGAGGCAGCTGCAGTTCAAATTTGACCCGCTTCCAACTGAATCGGCGAAAATTTGTCTTTTTTACGAGAGGTGGATCAAATTTTTTTAAACCCAACCATTTTGTCAATTGTGCATTAAATATGGCCTAGTATTTTATAAAAATGATTTGGTCCAAGTTTGCAACAATTATTTGGTAGTTCCTTCACAAAAAACCTCCTTTCGGGCACTCGAAAAATGGAAAATGGTTTTTTCGTCCAACGAAAATGAAAACTTCCTTAGGCAACATTGTTTGCCATTCCAATATGCACCCTTGTGCACAATATGAGATCATTTGAACAAACTATGCCATGACTGTGGCCATAAGATTGATCATTTGGCTTGAAAGCCATGAATCTTCACACATGATAGCTCATTTCTGAGAACACTTTTTTAAAATAATTGTTGTATGACAAGTTTGTTATTTTTCCTGGGAACTTGGCCACATATAATGACACAATGCGAAGGTTTCCCAATTTTTTGATTTTTTTTGAATTTTTTATGCCCGTTTCAAAATGCGGTCAAAACGGCGGGAATGATCGTTCCTAACTAGTGGTTGAATCTTGGAATTTTCTTGGTGTTTCTCTGATTAAATAGATACTTATGTACCTAGAAATGATTTTTGGAAAAAATAAAGAGCAAACTATGAGGCAGCTGCAGTTCAAATTTGACCCGCTTCCAACTGAATCGGCGGAAATTTGTCTTTTTCACGAGAGGTGGATCAAAACTTTTTACACCCAACCATTTTGTCAATTGTGCATTAAATATGGCCTAGTATTTTAGAAAAATGATTTGGTCTAATTTTGCAACAATTATTTGGGAGGTCCTTCACAAAAAAACCTCCTTTTGGGCACTCGAAAAATGGAAAATGGTTTTTTCGTCCAACGAAAATGAAAACTTCCTTAGGCAACATTGTTTGCCATTCCAAAATGCACCCTTGTGCACAATATGAGATCATTTGAACAAACTATGCCATGGATGTGGCCATAAGATTGATCATTTGGCTTGAAAACCATTGATCTCCACACACGATAGCTCGTTTCTAAGAACACTTTTTTAAAATAATTGTCGTATTACAAGTTTGTTATTTTCCTGGGAACTTGGCCACATATAATGACACAATGCGAATGTTTCCCAATTTTTTATTTTTTTTGAATTTTTTATGCCCGTTTCAAAATGCGGTCAAAATGGCGGGAATGACCGTTCCTAGCTAGTGGTTGAATCTTGGAATTTTTTTGGTGTTTCTCTGATTAAATAGGTACTTATGTACCTAGAAATGATTTTTAGAAAAAACAAATAGCAAACTATGAGGCACCTGCAGTTCAAATTTGACCCGCTTCCAGCTGAATTGGTGGGAATTTGTCTTTTTCACCAGAGGTGGGTCAAAACTTTTGACACCCAACAATTTTGTCAATTGTGCATTAAATATGGCCTAGTATTTTAGAAAAATGATTTGGTCTAATTTTGCAACAATTATTTGGGAGGTCCTTCACAAAAAAACCTCCTTTTGGGCATTCAAAAAATGGAAAATGGTTTTTTTGTCCAAAGAAAATGAAAACTTCCTTAGGCAACATTGTTTGCCATTCCAATATGCACCCTTGTGCACAATATGAGATCATTTGAACAAACTATGCCATGAATGCGTCCATAAGATTGAACATTTGGCTTGAAAGCCATTGATCTCCACACGTGATAGCTCGTTTATGAGAACACTTTTTAAAATAATTGTCGTATTACAAGTTTGTTATTTTTCCTAGGAACTTGGCCACATATAATGACACAATGCGAAGGTTTCCCAATTTTTTGATTTTTTATGCCCATTTCAAAATGCGGTCAAAACGGCGGGAATGACCGTTCGTAGCTAGTGGTTGAATCTTGGAATTTTTTGGGGTTTCTCTGATTAAATAGGTACTTATGTACCTAGAAATGATTTTTGGAAAAAATAAATAGCAAACTATGAGGCACCTGCAGTTCAAATTTGACCCGCTTCCAACTGAATCGGCGGGAATTTGTCTTTTTCACCAGAGGTGGATCAAAACTTTTGACATCCAATCATTTTGTCAATTGTGCATTAAATATGGCCTAGTATTTTAGAAAAATGATTTGGTCTAATTTTGCAACAAATATATGGTAGGTCCTTCACAAAAATTACTCAATTCGGGCACTCGAAAAATGAAAAATGGTTCTTTTGCAATGAAAATGAAATCTCTATTTGAAAACATTGTTTGCCATTTCAAGATGCACACCACACTTACGCAAAATACGAGATCATTTTGATATGCCATTGTTATGTTTTTTTATAAGAAATCAAAGTTTTGGGTCCAAAATTTTGAGATTCAAGCGCGAGATAGCTGGCCAATCAGACGCGAGGAACTGCCTTCACGCGGATCACCAAATTGGACGCAGTCTGAGCTGTCCATCGCGCACCCATCCAGCAGTGGAGCTTGTACCGAGAAAAAAAACCCTAACCCACGCACCCACCCACCCTCCCCTCGATCCTAGATCCGATCCGCCCACTGACCCTCCCCCTCCCCTCGATCCCCAGATCCCACCTCCTCGCCGCCGCCCGACTACTGCTCGCCGTCCCGCCCCTCCTCCCTGCAGAGGCGCGGCGCTCCGACGATGGCATGGGCGGAGGATGAGGCCATCAGCCCCACGTCGCCTCGGCAGGGCTAGACGTCTCGGAGCAGATCGGCCGCGACGCCGCCACGCAGCCCGACCTGGAGGAGGCGCTCGAGGCCTCACGCTACGCCTCCCACCCCTACTCCTCGCACCCCGCGAAGCTGCACGAGCCCCTCTCCATCTCTCTCCTTCCTGGAGATGAGAGAGGCTCGGCTGCTCCTTGTAGGTTGGCGGTGAGGAGCAAGGGGGCCGAGAAGTCGGCCGCCAACGGGAAGAAGGGCAAGGCCGGCAAGGTTAGCCTCCTTCCCCTCCTCCTCTTCCACCTCGCCTTCACCATCCCCGCACGACACTCATGAGTTGTCGCTCCAGATCCACGGATCGCTAGTCAGGAGTTGCGCCCCTCTCGATCGTTGCCGTCGCTCTCTCTGATCAACTTCATGTGGGTTCTAGTGATTAAATTTAACCTGCAGAGTTCTTTGTTCGCAGACAAGCAGGGTTTCTTCCTGCCAGTAGCGATGTTGGAAAAGATCGGGTTGCCGCCCAAGCCGTCGATGCGAGGAGCGACCTGGGTGCTGGATGCCTCCAACTGCCAGGGCTGTGCCGCTCAGTTCTTCTTGTTTACACGGAAGGTAATCAATCTCGTGATCTCTGGCCTCGTGATGATGATGTGAAGCATAACGTACTCCTCTGCCATAATCCAACCGGGCACAATAATCCAGTTCGTACCAATTTCAGTTGCATTTCATGGGAATCCCCTTCACTTTTAGACCACTGTTTCACACTACTTGTAATGTTCAAAGAAAGCCTACTCATTACTTGGATAAATTCTCGCCTCTGCCTGTGCTGTCATGACTATGCAGAACCAAGAATTAGCAGTTTTAACAGGTTGAACTGTGGGCTTGCACCGTGTGCTTGCAAGGGGGTTAGATGAGGTGTTGACACACATCTCAGCCTATTAGTACTCGATCGGATCACAGCCCCAAAAAAGTACAGAACCACTACATGCTGCAAGCTTCACGCCTTTTAGTTCCATGCACCGCGATTATGTCGAGGAGGATGAGGTCATTCCCATGAGCTTGTGCAGAGGGGGAAAACTAAGTTGGTGCACATTCTCACTGGAACGACCTCAATGTATGTTGACTGATAATCTCTTTTAGTCCTAGCAGTGAAAGTTAATAATTGCTCTGTTTCATGCCTAATAAAAAAAGTTGTACTGCATGTTTGTTTTATGCTATCTGAATCTACATTCGCAAATCCAAAGCTTTAAACAGAAAATTCTTGTGCTGTTGCCGGTCTCTCATGAAGTTTGGATTTATTGGGTCTAAAAATACCTCTTGTTCTGTTTTAGTAATTTAGATGGTTGGATTCACCGTTAGTGTTTGCATATTTGTCACTTGACAGAAACTTCACATTTCTTGTAATCTTATGGAGATGGTTGGACCAGGAGTTGTGTTAAACTTTTGTGTATTTAATATGTAGCATCATTGCCAAAGATGTGTATGGAGATGGTTAGTTGGCCAATGTATATGATTGTATTCACTTTGTACAGCTGCTCCACAACTTTTCTTATGTTGCAGTATCTGTGTATTCACTCTGTTGCCACTGAACATTGCAATCATTCAATTATTCTACTTTGTTTGTCTTGTCCACATTGAAATCCGAAGGTGCACATGCTTATATGGCTATCGAGTAAGAAAGAAAGAACATGGATATCGATCGTACAAACTAATGTATTGATAATGATTGATATCCATGATGAAACTGAATCTGTTGCTCTTCTTGTGCAAAAAAATTAGTGCTGCTAGTCAGAATGAAGTTGCATGTAGGCAGCTCTTGTTCTAGATTTCTCTGGACTATGATTGTAATGGATGGAATGAAACTTAAATCATGACGTCTTGTTGCTCCTTTGAACTGGTGCTACCATGAGTTTTGTTGTGATTTCTGTGTCCTGATCTGGTATGGGGTTCAAATTGCAGATTGGCAAGGCCGGTGGTGAGAAGTGGAAGTCCCAAGTGATGTTGTAAGTTGCACGTCTCCCCTCCCCCTCTCTGTTACTGCTCGATTCTGTGCTGGTCACTTCCTTCTTTCTTCAGTGTTTGCTCGGTGTCGTGATGACAATGTGATCGTACCTGTGTTGGTTTACTTGTTTCCGTGTCAGTTTGGCTAGTGCTCCACCCAGTTTTTCAGTTAGATTTCAAATTCAGTCGCTATGCAATGGCTGATCTACTACCTGCGCTCAATTCGGTCGTATAAATCAAATATGATTACTGCTGGCTGTGGAGGGGCTTTTTTCTGGAGCAATCAGTCAGTAGGAGGGGCTTTTTCTGCTGCTTGTTTTTGCTTCAGTTGGGTACATGAATCTCTGGTTATAAGGATTTCAGAGCCACGACTTGTTCTGAATCTCTGGTTGTTTCATGATGCTAGTCCGCACTTACAATATATTTTCCTAAGGTGATGCATGCATGATTAGTACCAGTGTGAGATGTCGATTCATGTATCTGTGTTTGGTGCGACATTCATGTATCCATACATTGGGATGTTGGGATACTTGGATTCCTATTTTGTCTCTTGTAGCACCGAATGCTAGTCTTTGTTTTACTAAATTCATCAGATAGTTAACTCACCGTGAGATGTCCACTCTTGTTTTGTTAACAAACATGAACTGTTAAGTCATCTATTCCTGGCTGTTGCTTTTATTCAGTATATATGTCTACTTTCTGATTTGTAAGCATAGGTGGTTATAGGTTGCTGTGATGAATATAAATATTAAAAAGTGCTCATGCATGACGGTATACTAGAGCTAGTTGTACAGTTTTTTGCATATTTGAAAGATACATGACATGTTCCTATTGTACATCTGTTTGCATGTTCCTATTGCACTGATCATCACTATTGGTAAATGCTATTGCCTGATATAATAGAAGTATGAGCACTCAACCATTGTACAACTGTTTGCATATGTTTTTTTTATAAATGATGATTGTGAAAGATGTTCACATGTTAATTTTTCTTGACTAAATTCTCTTATGCGCTTGACTTGGCTTGACCCAGAACAGCAGCATCCTTGATGCGTACTGACCTTCACCTTGTTTTTTCTCTCGCAGGCTCGAAGGAGGCAGTATGCAAGGCACCTCCTGGTGGATATTGCTTGCTGGCTTCTGCTTTTTGAATGCTTGTATTGCCGCAGCTTGTGCCGCTATTCCAAAAGTTATGTATTTGTGAACATAGGAGATAAGTTATTGATATGTGTTCGTCTGTCTAATGTTATGCGAGATAAAGTTGTGTGAGAAAATTTTCTATACTTGTGTTATTATTGTGGGAAAGAAGTACTATTACTATACTGATTTGAGAATATTGGCTGTAAATAAAAGAGGGCTTGGCCCACTATTGGATTGTAAAAAGGCCATGTCCAGAATTTATATTGCACTCAATACTTGGGCTCTAAAAAGGCCATGGCCCAAATTATGTTGGACTTGTTTCTAAAAAGAGCAATATAACTTTCAGATTCTAAAAAGGTTGAGGCCCAAAAAAATGGATTGTAAAAGATTGCATCTCAGAAAAAAAATCTTAATTGTTGGGCCAGGCCCATTTAGCCAATCAAAGCACAGAGAAAAAAAAGAGTTAAATGTGCTGAATTAATGGGCTCGGCCCATGTAAAACGCCGAATCGGACCGGGCTGAATCTTGTGCCACATCAGCTTGCCACGCTGGATGCCTACGTGGCCTATGGAGGTTGCTAGTGACCAAAACGCCACAGTGGACATATTTTGGTCATGAACGTTTGCGACCATTCCAGAAGAAAGGTCGCTATAGTCAGTTTATGATGGCCAGCTTTTGACCTTATGTTTTTGGTCACAAAAAGGTCACAAATGGAAATTTGTGACCATTCAGTGACCAATAGTGGTGGTCACAGGTTGACATATTTCTTGTAGTGTATGCTACTACTGAAAAGGAATTCTTAGCAGTTGTATTTGCTTGTGATAAGTTCAGACCTTATATTGTTGATTCTAAAGTAACTATTCACACTGATCATGCTGCTATTAAATACCTTATGGAAAAGAAAGATGCTAAACCTAGACTTATTAGATGGGTTCTCCTTCTACAAGAATTTGATTTGCATATTATTGATAGGAAGGGAGCTGAGAACCCCGTTGCAGATAACCTGTCTAGGTTAGAAAATGTTCTTGATGACCCACTACCTATTGATGATAGCTTTCCTAATGAACAATTAAATGTCATAAATGCTTCCCGTACCGCTCCATGGTATGATGATTATGCTAATTATATTGTTGCTAAATTTATACCACCTAGTTTCACATACCAGCAAAAGAAAAAGCTCTTCTATGATTTGAGACATTACTTTTGGGATGATCCACATCTTTATAAAGAAGGAGTATATGGTATTATTAGACGTTATGTACCTGAGCATAAACAGGAACAGATCCTACGCAAGTGTCACTCCGAGGCTTATGGAGGACACCATGCTGGAGATAGAACTGCACACAAGGTATTATAGTCCGGTTTTTATTGGCCTACTCTATTCAAGGATGCTCGTAAGTTTGTCTTGTCTTGTGATGAATGTCAAAGAATTGGTAATATCAGTAGACTTCAAGAAATGCCTATGAATTATTCACTTGTTATCGAACCATTTGATGTTTGGGGCTTTGATTATATGGGACCCTTTCCTTCCTCTAATGGGTATACACATATTTGAGTTGCTGTTGATTACGTTACTAAGTGGGTAGAAGCTATTCCAACTAGTAGTGTTGATCATAACACCTCTATTAAGATGCTTAAAGAAGTTATTTTCCCAAGGTTTGGAGTCCCTAGATATTTAATGACTGATGGTGGTTCACATTTTATTCATGGTGCCTTTCGTAAAATGCTTGCTAAGTATGACGTTAATCATAGGATTGCATCTCCTTATCACCCACAGTCTAGTGGTCAAGTAGAATTGAGTAATAGAGAGCTCAAATTAATTTTGCAAAAGAATGTTAATAGATCTAGAAAGAATTGGTCCAAGAAACTTGATGATGCATTATGGGCCTATAGAACTGCATATAAAAATCCTATGGGTATGTCTCCATATAAAATGGTTTATGGTAAAGCATGTCACTTACCTCTTGAATTAGAACATAAGTCATATTGGGCCATCAAAGAGCTCAACTATGACTTCAAACTTGCCAGTGAAAAGAGGTTATTTGACATTACCTCACTTGATGAATGGAGAACCCAGGCTTATGAAAATGCCAAGTTGTTTAAAGAAAAAGTTAAAAGATGGCATGATAAATGGATACAAAAGCATGAGTTTAATGTAGGTGATTATGTATTGCTATACAACTCTCGTTTAAGATTTTCTGCAGGCATACTCCTCTCTAAATGAGAAGGTCCTTACGTTATCGAGGAGGTATATCGTTCCGGTGCCATAAAAATCAACAATTTCGAAGGCACAAATCCGAGGGTGGTGAACGGTCAAAGAATTAAACATTATATCTCAGGTAATCCTATAAATGTTGAAACTAATATCATTCAAACCATAACCCCGGAGGAATACATAAGGGACACTTTCCAGAACGTTTCAGACTCCGAAAAGGAATAGGTATGTGGTACGGTAAGTAAATCGATTCCAAAACAGTTCTAATGGCAATTTTCTCCGTTTTGGAATAATTAGAAAAAATAGAAAAATAAGAAGCAGACCTGAAAGGACACGAGGCTCCCACGAGGGTGGGAGGCGCACCCTACCCCCTGGGCGCGCCCCCTTGCCTCGTGGGCTCCTCGTGCGCTCTCCGGACCCTGTTTTCTTGCACAATACTTCTTTTCATCGGTAAAAATTCATTATATAACCTCCCGAAGGTTTTGACCTCCCTATCACGCAAATATCTCCTGTCTTTGTTTCGATCTGTCCTACTGCAAATTAGAGCAATATGTCATCCCAGGATTCGGAAGGGGAAATCTATGTGGCTGATTACCTTGTAGATCCTAAAGTCTATGGGGACGTGGAGCATTGTGGTTGGACTACGGAAGAAGAAGAGGACTATGAACCCAAGGGAAAAGAGGAGACGAGCTCAGACAAAGATGAAGTTCCATTACCTCAACCTGGGGACATGCATGTGGAGTTCAAAAAGTCAAGCCTCCCTGATAGAGTAAAGAAACCTAAGATCGAGTTTATCCCTTTTCGCCTCTTGCAGGAAAACAATAAGGAATTATGCAAAAAGATATTAAGCCTTGAGCAGGAGATCGATGATCTAAGGGATCAAAATTCTGTCCTCAAGTGCAAATTAAGGAAGAAGCCTACGCCATCAAGAAAACCATCACCTTCTCCACCGACAAAGAAGAACTGGGTATCTGGTATGGGCACTCCCCTTGGCAACGGCCAAGCTTGGGGGAGTGCCCCGGTATCGTATCACCATCACTTTATCCTTACCGTTTTTCTTAGTTCGATCCTTTTGATAATATCTTGATCTAGTAAAATAAAGTTTTAGTATGATCTAGTTGTGAGTTTTTCTTTATGATCTTCCTATGTAATCGAGTCTGTGAGCTATATATAATAAAGATTAGTGTTGAGTCAAGGGCTTGATTATTTTGCTATCATCTTAAGGGAATAAAATAGAAAGAGAAGAAATAAAAAGAAACAAAGAGATCATATGGATCTTATGGAGAGTAATGAGCTCAGATACAAAGAGTATGATGAATAAAAGTTGTTGAGAGTTGACAAACATAGTTTTGGTTATCGTTGCAATGAATAGGAAGTAATAAAGAAAGAGAGGTTCACATATAAATATACTATCTTGGACATCTTTTATGATTGTGAGCACTCATTAAAGTATGACATGCTAAGAGTTGATGTTGGACAAGGAAGAAAACGTAATGGGTTATGTTTTCTTCCATCTGAGATGAATTATATTGTCATGGCTCATCCAACATGTTGAACTTGCCTTTCCCACTCATGCTAGCCAATTTATTTGCACCAAGTAGAGATACTACTTGTGCTTCCAAATATCCCTAAACCCAGTTTTGCCATGAGAGTCCACCATATCTACCTATGGATTGAGTAAGATCCTTCAAGTAGTTGTCATCGGTGCAAGCAATAAAAAATTGCTCTCTAAATATTTATGACTTATTAGTGTGGGAGAAAGTAAGCTTTATATGATCTTCTGATATGGAAGAAATAAAAGCGACGGACTGCATAATAAAGGTCCATATCACAAGTGGCAATATAAAGTGATGTTCTTTCACATTAAGATTTTGTGCATCCAACTATAAAAGCGCATGACAACCTCTGCTTCCCTCTGCGAAGGGCCTATCTTTTACTTTTATCTTCTACCTTACATAAGAGTCATGGTGATGTTCACCTTTCCTTTTTACATTTTATCCTTTGGCAAGCACAATATGTTGGAAAGATCCTGATATATATATATATAGCTAATTGGATGTGAGTCATCATGAACTATTATTGTTGACATTACCCTTGAGGTAAAACGTTGGGAGGCAAAACTATAAGCCCCTATCTTTCCCTGTGTCCGATTAAAACTTCATACCCATAAATATTGCGTGAGTGT
Source organism: Triticum urartu (assembly GCF_056163025.1). Lineage (NCBI taxonomy): Eukaryota > Viridiplantae > Streptophyta > Magnoliopsida > Poales > Poaceae > Triticum > Triticum urartu. Next base: position 7,745,110 of record NC_141877.1, read on the forward strand.
TAGCAATTGTGAAAGACTAAAAGATGGTTGAGTATGCGGACTTGCTGAAAAGCTCTTATATTCACTCTTTCCTACGTTATGATAAATTGCAATTGCCTCAATGACTGAGATTAGAGTTTGTTGGTTCTCAATGAAGTTTACGATTCATACTTGAAATTGTGCTAGAATTGTTACTTTAGCATAAGAGATCATATGACAATATATATATATATATATATATATATATATATATTGCTATTCTAAGAATGATCATGATGCCCTCATGTCCGTATTTTATTTTTATCGACACCTCTATCACTAAACATGTGGACATATTTTTCGATTTCGTCTTTCGCTTGAGGACAAGCGAGGTCTAAGATTGGGGGAGTTGATACGTCCCTTTTGCATCATGCTTTTATATAGATATTTATTGCATTATGGGCTATTATTACACATTATGTCACAATACTTATGCCTATTCTCTCTTATTTTACAAGGTTTACATGAAGAGGGAGAATGCCGACAACTGGGATTCTGGGCTGGAAAAGGAGCAAATATTGGAGACCTATTCTGCACAGCTCCAAAAGTCCTGAAACTTCACGGAAGCTATTTCCGGAATATATAAAAAATACTGAGCGCAAGAAGTTCCAGAGGGGGGCCACACCCTGGCCACGAGGGTGGGGGCGCGCCCTACCCCACTGGGTGCGCCCCCTGCCTCGTGGGCCCCCTGGTGGCCCTCCGATGCCCATCTTCTGCTATATGGAGTCTTTCATTGAGGAAAAATTCATAAGCAAGCTTTCGGGACGAGACTCCGCCACCATGAGGCGGAACCTTGGTGGAACAAATCTAGGGCTTCGGCGGAGCTGTTCTGCCGGTAAAACTTCCCCCGGGAGGGGTAAATCATCACCATTGTCATCACCAACGATCCTCTCATCGGGAGGGGGTCAATCTCTGTCAACATCTTCACCAGCACCATCTCATCTCAAACCCTAGTTCATCTCTTATATCCAATCTTTGTATCCAAACCTCAGATTTGTACCTGTGGGTTGCTAGTAGTGTTGAATACTACTTGTAGTTGATGCTAGTTGGTTTACTTGGTGGAAGATCATATGTTCATATCCATTATGCATATTAATACCCCTTTGGTTATGAACATGAATATGCTTTGTGAGTTTTGTTCCTGAGGACATGGGAGAAGTCTTGCTATTAGTAGTCATGTCAATTTGGTATTCGTTCGATATTTTGATGAGATGTATGTTGTCATCCCTCTAGTGGTGCCATGTGAACGTCGACTACATGACACTTCACCATTGTTTGGGCCTAGAGGGAGGCATTGGGAAGTAATAAGTAGATGACGGGTTACTAGAGTGACAGAAGCTTAAACCCTAGTTTATGCGTTGCTTCGTAAGGGGCTGATTTGGATCCATATGTTTCATGCTATGGTTAGGTTCACCTTAATACTTCTGTTGTAGTTGCGGATGCTTGCAATGGGGGTTAATCATAAGTGGGATACTTGTCCAAGTAAGGAAAGTAGCCAAGCACCGGTCAACGCACATATCAGATTATCAAAGTACCGAACGTGAATCATATGAACGTGATGAAAACTAGCTTGACGATAATTCCCATGTGTCCTCGGCATCGCTTTCCTTCATATAAGAGTTTGTCCAGGCTTGTCCTTTGCTACAAAAAGGATTGGGCCATCTTGCTGTACCTTATTTACTTTTATTACTTGCTACTCGTTACCAATTACCTTATCACAAAACTATCCGTTATCGATAATTTCAGTGCTTGCAGAGAATACCTTGCTGAAAACCGCTTATCATTTCCTTCTGCTCCTCGTTGGGTTCGACACTCTTACTTATCGAAAGGACTACGATAGATCCCCTATACTTGTGGGTCATCAATGACATCTTTTGTCCTACCCTCCCAGGGCAGCGGGGTCCTATTGGAAACTAAGGGATATTAATGCCTCCTTCTAATAGAGTACTAGACTAAAGCATTAACACATAGTGAATACATGAACTCCTCAAACTACGGTCATCACCGGTAAGTATCCCGATTATTGTCACTTCAGGGTTAACGGATCATAACACATAATAGGTGACTATAGACTTGCAAGATAGGATCAAGAACTCACATATATTCATGAAAACATAATAGGTTCAGATCTGAAATCATGGCACTCGGGCCCTAGTGACAAGCATTAAGCATAGCAAAGTCATAACAACATCAATCTTAGAACATAGTGGATACTAGGGATCAAACCCTAATAAAACTAACTCGATTACATGATAAATCTCATCCAACCCATCACCGTCCACAAGCCTATGATAGAATTACTGACGCACGACACTGAGCATCATGAAATTGGTGATGGAGGAAGGTTGATGATGGCGATGGCGACGGATTCCCCTCTTCGGAGCCCCGAACGGACTCCAGACCAGCCCCCCGAGAGAGTTTAGGGCTTGGCGGCGGCTTCGTATTGTAAAACGCGATGAATCCTTCTCTCTGATTTTTTTTCTCCCCGAACACGAATATATGGAGTTGGAGTTTAGGTCGGTGGAGTGTCAGGGGGCCCACGAGGCAGGGGGCGTGCCCAGGGGGGTAGGCGCGCCCCCACCCTCATGGACAGGGTGTGGGCCCCCTGACGTGGATTCTTATTCCAGTATTTTTATATATTCCAAAAATAATCTCCGTTGATTTTCAGGTCATTCCGAGAACTTTTATTTCTGCACAAAAATAACACCATGGCAATTCTGCTGAAAACAACGTCAGTTCGGGTTAGTTCTGTTTGAATCATGCAAGTTAGAGTCCAAAACAAAGGCAAAAGTGTTTGGAAAAGTAGATACGATGGAGACGTATGTATCAACTCCCTCAAGCTTAAACCTTTGTTTGTCCTCAAACAATTCAGTTGATAAACTGAAAGTGATAAAGAAATACTTTTACAAACTCTGTTTGCTCTTGTTGTTGTAAATATTTAAAGCCAACATTCAAGTTTTCAGCAAAGAGTATGAACTAACCATATTCACCATAAAACTTAGGTCTCATGTTTACTCATATCAATGGCATAATCAACAAGCGAGCAATAATAATAAATCTCGGATGACAACACTTTCCCAGAACAATCATAATATGATATAACAAGATGGTATCTTGCTAGCCCTTTCTGAGACCGCAAAACATAAATGCAGAGCACCTTTAAAGATCAAGGACTGACTAGACATTGTAATTCATGGTAAAAGAGATCCAGTCACAGTCATACTCAATGTAAACTAATAGTAATGGATGCAAATGACAGCGTGCTCTCCAACTAGTGCTTTTTAATAAGAGGATGATGACTCAACATAAAAGTAAATAGATAGGCCCTTCATAGAGGGAAGCAAGGATTTGTAGAGGTGCGAGAGCTCGGTTTTGAAATAGAGATGAATAATATTTTGAGCGGTATACTTTCATTGTCAACATAACAACCGAGAGATCTCGATATCTTCCATGCTACACACATTATAGGCGGTTCCCAAGCAGAATGGTAAAGTTTATACTCCCCCACCACCAACAAGCATCAATCCATGGCTTGCTCGAAACAACGGGTGCCTCGAACTAACAACAATCCTGGGGGAGTTTTGTTTGAAATTATTTTGATTTGATTTGAGCATGGGACTGGGCATCCTGGTGACCAGCCATTTTATCATGAATGAGGAGTGGAGTCCACTCCCCTTGAGAATAACCCGCCTAGCATGGAGGATACAGACAGCCCTAGTTGATACATGAGCTATTCGAGCATACAAAACAGAATGTTTATTTGAAGGTTTAGAGTTTGGCACATACAAATTTACTAAGAACGACAGGTAGATACCGTATATAGGAAGGTATGGTCGACTCATATGGAATAACTTTGGGGTTTATGGAATTGGATGCACAAGCAGTATTCCCGCTTAGTACAAGTGAAGGCTAGAAAGAGACTAGGAAGCGACCAGCTAGAGAGCGACAACAGTCATGAACATGCATTAAAATTAATCAACACCGAATGCAAGCATGAGTAGGATATAATGCACCATGAACATAAATATCGTAGAGGCTATGTTGATTTTGTTTCAACTACATGCGTGAACATGCGCCAAGTCAAGCCACTCGAATCGTTCAAAGGAGGATACCACCCTATCATACCACATCACAACCATTTTAATAGCATGTTGGCACGCAAGGTAAACCATTATAAACTCCTAGCTAATTAAGCATGGCACGAGGAACTACAATCTCTAATTGTCATTACAAACATGTTTCTTTCATAATAGGCTGGATCAGGAACGATGAACTAATCATATTTACAAAAACAAGAGAGGTCGAGTTCATACCAGTTTTTCTCATCTCAATCAGTTCATCATATAATCATCATTATTACCATTCACTTGCATGACCGAACGGTGTGGAAAATAATAATAGTGCACGTGCATTGGACTAAGCTGGAATTCCCCCAAGCTTAGGCTTTTGGCCTAAGTTGGTCTGTAACATCCCAAATTTTCAATTTGGAATGTTATACAATAGATCATCATTGCATATCATATTTTATCGCATTTGGTTGATCCTAGAAATTTCACGCAACTCAAGGACCCTCAAAGAGAGTTGGGGATTTCGTTATTTTCATATTTGAGTTTTCTTAAATTTTGAAAATAGGATCATTTGATTTTATTTATTTTATCTTCAATTATTTCTACTATAAAAAAATTATGAGAGTGGGAATAAAATGACTTTCCAAACTATAGAAATATTGGGGATTTAATAAAAAATCAAATAAGATTTTAATTTGGTTTTATTTGCTATTTTATTTGAACTTAGGAAAAAATGCACGTTTTCAAAAATTGTATTTAGGGCAAAGAAAATGTTCATCCTATTGTAAATATTTTATTTAGACCGTGAAAATTTGTTTTGGCATTTTTAGAATTTTATTAATTTTTCTAGAATTTTTTTTGTCGCAGCGAAATTGTTTAAAAAAAGAGACCCCACGCACGACTGGGCCAAGGGCCCAGCCGAGCAGGCTGGCCCAGCCAGCCACCGCCGCCCCCGCCGGGTCGGGACAGGAGTCCCGACCGCCACCGTCGCCCGAGTCCGGGGAGGACCCGCCTCCCGAGGCTGACCCCTCCCCAAAGTCGCCGCCCCCCTCTTTATAACCCCGCCGCCGCCCCCCTGCAGCCCCACACCCGCCGCCGCCTCCCATGCCTCCAGCGCCGCCGCCGCACGTCGCCCGCGCCCGCGCCGCCTCCGCACGTCGCCACCCACGCCGCCTGCCGCCCCGCCGCCACGTCGGCGCGCCCCGCTGCCCCGCACCACCCGCCGCCCGCCGGAGCCTCGCCGGAGCCCCGAGCCGAGGTAGCCGCTACCCCATTTTTTTTAGAAAAGCCGTTTTGTTTTTTTTGAAAAACCCTTGTTTTCGTTTTTTAAATAGATCAGTTTTTCTCCGGTTTATTTATTTAGCGAGCGTTCGCTCGTCCGTTCGTTTTAACAAACACGTTCATCGTTTAGTTCATGTTAACGAACGTTCGTTCGTTAACTTGTTCGTCGTTTTTATTTTTCTCGGATTAAATCCGCGATTTTCTGATCGTGATTTCTGATCCGATGTTCGTTTTAGTTTATCTTTTCGCTCGTTTGTCGGAATCAGGCGATTCAAGTGCCTGGAGTTTCGTCTCGAAACCCTCTTTCCGTTTAACCAGCTCAAACAAGTTTTTGCCTCAGTAAAATTTGACCTAGATCTAGAATAGTAAACGAAGCATTTTTCTTTTGCTGTTTGTCTTGCGTTGCTTCGTTCGATTTGATGCTTTTTGCCAACCGGAGTTCTTAAATTGAACTATATGGTTAGATCTCTTATTCGAGTTTTACCTGTGCATTAGATGAGTACTTATTGTATGCTTGTTTGTTTGCGATAGAGTACCCGGAGTGCTTCGTTTGCTACTTTGAATCGCTAGGTTTTGCAAATCATCAGCAAGGCAAGTAACACTTTGATCATACCTTCCTACTACCCAGTTTTATTGCATTAGATCAATCCTCACACATTGCATTGACTAGGGTCTAATTAAATTGTGGGTTTGGGAAGTAGATGAGGTAGTACCTATTACCTGTTATTATCAAACCTTTGGGAGTTACTTCTACGTTTGCTTATTTTGCCATGCTATGCCAGTAGACGTGGTTTGGGTGAGTGAAATCCATGACAGATGTGAGTTTGTTAAATTTAGGGTTTATCTAAGGTGGCAACTTAAATACACATCTAGGTGGATTGAGGCACCTGGGTATTCCAGCGATTGCCTGTTTTTCTTCGGACCGCCACCCAGGCTCAAAGGGATCATGAGATTATTCATGCTAGAAACGTCCGTGTGCAGCCACAAGCTACTATGGGCTCTAGCATAGTTGACTAAGTCGTGCGAACTCTTACAGTGGTAGACTAGGAAATGTAGGGGATGTAGGTGGTACGGTCTACCCATCATAAGGTGCTAGCGCTTCTGAAAGACTATGTCTCGGTCATCCGTTTCTCAAACACCATGCAGTGCGAGAAAACCAACGGAGGAGATCGAGTCTTGTGGGGAAAAGTGCGCAAACCTCTGCAGAGTGTATAAAATAATCATGGTTAGCCGTGTCCCCGGTTATGGACATCTTGAGTATCTAGTACTTGGATTATCATGTGAATCTCATCATGCTACTCTAATTAATTTGTTTGTTTCTTAATGATGATGCTTAATTGGGATTGAGAATGCTGTCAACCATTCTCAATGTTTAACAACTACCATGATAGTTAAATAAAATTTATTCCTTTGCAGTAGGGAAAAAATGGCCTTACGCAAAACTGTAACCATAGAGCTTTCCACCAGCCAAATATGCATATAGTATAGCCTATTTTCTTTCTTTGTTCTCTATGTGTTGCATTGCCAGCATATTCCATGTGCTGACCCGTTTCGAGCTGCAACGTTCATGTTGCAGATTTTCAGATGACGAGTAAGGTGCTTTTAGGTCGTGGTTCTATACTTAGTGATGCCGTTGGAGTTGATGGACTCACTTATCTTTCAAGCCTTCCGCTGTTATCGTTATTAGATGGCCTTAAGCCATTATTATTGTAATAAGTTCTCTTTTGAGACTCTTGATGTAATAAGTGTGTGATTGCTAATCTGTTATAAATCCTTCAAGTACTGTGTGGTGTTAGCATTACTAATCTAGGGATGACACCTGAGCACAGAGATTGGACCGTTTGAGGTCTGGTCGCTACATGGTCTATGCCCATGGATCAAAACTATAGTTGGGGTCGTACTGAGAAGGGTCCTCAGATTGCCACTGGCTGGCGATCTCTTCCGGATTCCACTAATAAACGGACTGACGATGAGGGTCAGATGCTGGCTCCGGCTCTGCAGCTGACATCTAGCTCCGGTAGGCATGAATGGCCTCCAGTGGAACAAGGCATATGCCTGAAAATCTGTTAAACAAAGAGGGCGCAGGGAAGGTAATAAACTCACAATAATTTTTGTTAAATATCAATTTATATTTGAGTGTCTTATTCTTATTCTTATCCTTAACAATATACTCATGTGCTACCATACTCTTATAACCTAGAGCAATAGGAGGCAGCAACTTTTCCTCTTTCTCATAATGCCTGATAGGTATGTTAAAGTGTGCAGCAAGGCGCGAGGCAAAGATGCCTCCAAGGACGGGGCCCTTAGTACGGTTCAGATTTAACCGTTTAGCAACAGTAGTGCCTAAATTGAAAATAGTATCCTGAAACAAGGCATGGCGCAAAATACCAATATCAGGGGCACTAAGGTTTCCACAGTTCCCGCGACCAATTAAGCATCTACTAGCAAATATTGCAAAGTAACGTAGAACAGGAAAATTTATGCTAGTGATTCTCGCATCGGAAACTTTCCTCGTTTCCCCTACAACAATCATATCAATAAATCCCTCCACATCATTATGATGTGGTTCCTCTTTGCTGCCCTCAAAGGGTATCAAGCAGACCCGGCAAAAATCATAAAGTGACATCTCCTTATGATCATCATATAAATAAAATTCCATCGAAGGTGGTGATCTCCTAGCATGGAAATGAAAATTTTGCACAAATATATTGGTGAGTAAGAGGTACTGTTCACGTTGGTCGTGGAGGAAGGCGGTGAGGCCTGCATTCTCAGCCAAATGATAAAAATCTTCATGAATACCAGCTTCTCTCAGGAACTCATCGCAAGGCCATTCACATGGCCGAACCTCCGCGGCACGAGGGAGATTATACTTGGGCTTCTTGTTCTCTTCACTTTGCTTATCCTTCGAGCTTCGGCTCGATGAGCCCCTCAAAAATCTCTTCATCTTTTTCTGAAAATTTCTGACATTTTTAGTGGCTTAAAATAAAAGTGAACCAAACTCAACAAAATTGATAGCAACTACTCCTACAAGTGTCTAGAGGCTATATCATGCATTAAAACTACTTTTGACCACATAAATTTGACATGCAAGCTCAAGAACAAGGGCACCTAAGCAGCAAAAAATTGCAATAAATAAAGCACTAGAACAAAAACTAATTGGACCATTGGAGGAGTCACATACCAAAGAACAATCCCCCAAAGCAGTTTTGTGAGAGGAGCTTTGAGCAAGGAGATCAAAAATGGCAGCAAGATGAGCAAGAACTCGGGTTTGAGCTGGCTAGTGATTTTTTTAGGAGGAAGGAGTGTGTGGTGGCTGGAATAAGTGGAGGGGACCCACGTGGGGTCCACGAGGCAGGGGCGTGCCCAGGGGGGTGGGCGCGCCCTCCACCCTCCTGAGCACGTGGCTGCTCCCCCTGTTATGTTCTCAGTGCCAGATATTGTCAAATATTCTAGAAAAAAACATATTTAAATTTCAGGGCATTTGGAGAATTTTTATTTTCGGGGTATTTTTTATTGCATAGATAATTTAGAAAACAGACAGAAAATATTATTTTGCTTTATTTAATATAAATAACAGAAAGTAAAAAAAAAGGTACAGAGAGTTGTGTTTTCTAACTTCATCCATCTCATGCTCATCAAAAGGAATCCACTATCAAGGTTGATCATGTCTTGTTAACAAACTCATTTCGAATAACATGAAACCGGAGAAATTTCGAATAACACTAGGTTACCTCAACGGGGATATGCACATCCCCAACAATAAGAATATCATATTTCTTCTTGACAATAGGAAGATGAAATTCAAAACCTCCAATAGTAATTGTTGAAATTTTTCCAATAGAATTGATGTTGTGGACTTGAGGTTGCTTCCTCGGAAAGTGTACCGTATGCTCATTACCATTAACATGAAAAGTGACATTGCCTTTGTTGCAATCAATAACAGCCCCTGCAGTATTCAAAAAGGGTCTGCCATGGATAATCGACATACTATCATCCTCGGGAATATCAAGAATAACAAAGTCCGTTAAAATAGTAACATTTGCAACCACAACAGGCAGATCCTCACAAATACCGGCAGGTATAGCAGTTGATTTATCAGCCATTTCCAAAGATATTTCAGTAGGTGTCAACTTATTCAGATCAAGTCTATGATATAAAGAGAGAGGCATAACACTAACACCGGCTCCAAGATCACATAAAGCAGTTTTAACATAGTTTCTTTTAATGGAGCATGGTATAGTTGGTACTCTTGGATCTCCAAGTTTCTTTCGTATTCCACCCTTAAAAGTGTAATTAGCAAGCATGGTGGAAATTTAAGCTTCCGGTATCTTTCTTTTATTTTTAATAATATCTTTCATGTACTTAGCATAAGGATTCATTTTAAGCATATCAGTCAAACGCATACGCAAAAAGATAGGTCTAATCATTTCAGCAAAGCTCTCAAAATCCTCATCATCTTTTTTCTTGGATGGTTTAGGAGGAAAAGGCATAGGTTTCTGAACCCATGGTTCTCTTTCCTTACCGTCTGTAACACCCTCGATGCGACTATAGCTCCCACGTGTCGAGGCACGACTTAGAGACATAATCGCATTGAAGGCATATGTCGCAAGTGAGGTAATGTTCACACAACCCATGTAACACATAAGGGAAAGAGATACATAGTTGGCTTACAATCGCCACTTCACGCAAATACATGAATAAAGCATTACATCATACAAATACAATCAAGGTCCGACTACGGAACCAAAATAAAAGAAGAACCCCAAATGCGACGAAGGTCCCCGATCGACCCCAACTGGGCTCCACTACTGATCAACTGGAAAACGAAACAAAACAAAGGACAAGATCTTCATCGAGCTCCTCCTGAGCTTGGTTGCGTCATCTGCACGGACTCATCGGCACCTGTAAGCTGGTTTTGGAAGTATCTATGAGCCACGGGGACTCAGCAATCTCGCACCCTCGCGATCAAGACTACTTAAGCTTATGGGTAAGGTAAAGGTATGAGGTGGAGCTGTAGCAAGCGACTAGCATATATGGTGGCTAACATACGCAAATGAGGGCGAGAAGAGAAGGCAAAGCACGGTCGATAAAAGTATGATCAAGAAGTGATCCTAAACCAACCTACGTCAAGCATAACTCCAACAACCGTGTTCACTTCCCGAACTCCGCCAGAAAGAGACCATCACGGTTACACACGCGGTTGATTCATTTTAATTAGGGTCGACTTTAGGTTTTCTACAACCGGACGTTAAGAAATTCCCATCTGCCCATAACCGCGGGCACGGCTTTCGGAAGTTCAAATCCCTGCAGGGGTGTCCCAACTTAGCCCATGACAAGCTCTCACGGTCAACGAAGGAATAGACCTCCTCCCGAGACATTCCGATCAGACTCAGTATCCCGGTACAACAAGACATTTCGACAGGGTAAAACTAAACCAGCAACACCGCCCGAATGTGCCGACAAATCCCGATAGGAGCTGCACATATCTCTTTCTCAGGGCACACTCATATTGTCTTAGGTACGGGTAGGCCAGCCCAGAGTTGCCCCTGGTGGCCACCGGCAGCTGACAGGTGGACCAACACTCAGAGGAGCACTGGCCCGGGGGGGGGGGTAAATAATGATGACCCTTGAGTCTGCAGAACCCAAGGGAAATAAAAGGCTGGGTGGCGAATGGTAAAACCAATGTTGGGCATTGCTGGAAGAGCTTTACTTAAGACGAACTGTCAAGGGGTTACCATAATAGCCCAACTGCGTAAGGAACGCAAAATCCGGGAACATAACACCAATATGACAGAAACTAGGGCGGCAAGAGTGGAACAAAACACCAGGCATAAGGCCGAGCCTTCCACCCTTTACCAAGTATATAGATGCATTAATTAAATAATATATATAGTGATATCCCAACAAGTAAACATGTTCCAACAAGGAACAACATCTCCATGTTCCAACAAGGAACAAACTTCAATCTTCACCTGCAACTAACAACGCTATAAGAGGGGCTGAGCAAAGCGGTAACATAGCCAATCAATGGTTTGCTAGGACAAGGTGGGTTAGAGGCTTGGTTCAACAATATGGGAGGCATGATAAGCAAGTGGTAGGTATCACAGCATAGGCATAGCCAAAAGAGCGAGCAACTAGCAAGCAAAGATAGAAGTGATTTCGAGGGTATGATCATCTTGCCTGAAATCCCGCAAGGAAGAAGAACGAGTCCATGAAGAAGACAAACGGACGTAGTCGAACGGGTCCTCACAAACGCGACGTTACCGGAACCAACCCGAAGAAGCAACACCGGAAAAGAAGCACACAACATAGTAAACAACCACCACAACAACATGGCATGATGCACAACAAGTATGATGCATGTCCGGTTTAATGAGTCATGGCATGGCAAAGTGCACAAACAACCCTACAAATTAAGTGGAGCTCAATATGCAACTCCGTTGCATATTGACGAAACACCACGTGACTTATTTAGTTCGATCTTGTTTATGTACTCAGCAATATTAAATGTTGTTAAGCAAGTCAAGAGGTGAAAACATAACAAAACTATACCATCTAAACAATTTAAATGGGGCCGGATATAACAAATAACAAATCCGGTAAATCCCCATATGCAATTATCAATTTGGTGCAACAACAATTTTAAACATTTAAATGTTATTATCATGATGCGAATGACATGTGCAAGTTTTATGCAGTATTTATGAAAACGTTGACATGATAAGATATGAGGCATTTGACATCATGGCGAAAACTAAAGGGGTGCCACGGCAACGACACCGGAAATGGTGTCACGGCAACATTCCAGTTCCAGTAACTCGATTGAGATACCGATGCAAAGGAGAAGTGTGCGGATGCGTGCAAAAGATGGTGGGGCGCTCCCAGATTCCGGGCGTCCCACGAGTTGGCGACAAGGAAACGGGTGACAAATTGGACATGGTGCAAACATGAGCATCTCAAACATCGCAAGCATTCGTTCACGGATGTCGTCTCGGGGTTATACCTTTGAAGCGTGCATTATCGGAACGGAACGAGTTCGGTGGTAGGGGTACACGGGTCGAAGGGGAAGTAGTCGTTCACGGGTCGTCGTGGGAAGTAGAGGAAGTAGTCGTTCAAGCGTCCGATGGTAATGGTACTCAGTCGTTTCGAAGAGGTACTTGGGGTCATTCGAACTTGCCGATCTCGTCATCTCGAAGGGGTACTTGACGTTCTTAGCGATTCCGAAGATGAGGTAGAGGTACACTTGTTGTAGGGGTACTTGTCGGATCCACGGCGACGGTAGAGGTACAAATGTTCTCGCGGTACTTGTCGGTCCAGTCTTAGTGTAGATGTACATCGCAAACGTAGTGGTACTCGCGGACTTCGGCGCCGGTAGTCGTACACAATTTGTAGGGGTACTTGGCATTTTCGTGTAGCCGAACTTGAGGGGCACCGACATCGTGGTACTTGGCGTCCATGGGTACTTGACAAAGACGAAACGGAACGCAAAGGTTGTAGTAGTACATGGCGTCCAGGGGCCTTGCGGGTCATCCTATACTTTGGCGTTCGGTGCGGTGGTCGTCCGTGTGCCGTAAGTCGTTGTACTTGCCAGGTACTCCCTGGTGGCACCGAGGTGGTCTAGCAGCAGCAGCAAGGGCGTCGGGGAGGTGATGGCCGTAGCAGGACTGCTCGAGGTAGCTGCGGGCTGGTGAGGAGTTGGACGCCGATGGCCGGATGTGCGGCGATGTGGTGGAGCAAGGCAGGGGCTCCGGTCCACTGTTAGTTGTTGACGCCGGTAGCTCAGGCGAGGTACGGAGACGACGCGACGCTCTTGGGGTCCCCTGCCCGCGAGCACAGGGGTGCACGGGGCTGGTCCTCGAGCAGAACGCCGGCGAGGAGGAAGGGCGCGAGGGAGATGGCTACAGATCGACGGAACTTGGTGCCTCGATGAAAAGCAACAGCAGCGAGCGGCTCCAGGAGAGGGACTACTCGGCAAAGGTCATGGAGGCAGGGTCGGCCGGAGCTTCGAGCTCGGCGTCCATGGCAGGACGACGAGGAGGCCGGAGGAGGAGGGCCATGGAGGAGGCGCAGGAGTCCTGCCAGCGAGGAGAAGCAGAGGCTTCAAGGTGGCGGAGGTCGCCGACAGAGGGACCTGGCGTGGGGGTCGAGCAGGGAGCGAGAGAGGAGGAGGCAGAGGAGATCGGGCGCTCTCCCTGGCGTCGATGTGTGGCGGCGGCACAGGAACGAGGGGGGAGAGATGGGGATCGGGAGAGAGCGTGGCTGCGAGGCTAGGGTTATAGGCACGGCTGGGCCTTCGGGAGGCCTTGGGCCAAATGGGCCAGCGCAGATGGAGCTGGCTTGGCAGGTTGCAGCTGGGCTGGGAGGCCCAGCCGGGCTCTTTTCTCTCCCATCTCCTTCTCTTTACAAAAAACAAAGAAAATAAGAGAAGGAAAAAAGAGAAGAGAAGGTTAGAGGAAGAATTTGGGCACGGGGATAATTTTCACGGACTCAGAAAAATGTTCACGGTCCGGGAAAATAGAAAAAGGTAAAGTTTGAAAGATTAAATTCAAATTCCTTTTAATTTAATTCAAAAGGTTTGAGCTAGGATAGGTTTTTCGAAGTACCCAAAATGTTGAGAAATTAGGTGGAGCTCCGGAAAATGATGAATGGACATGTGGCAAAGTTAGAGGCCAAGAGTTGAAATAATAAAAGGCTTTGGGATTTTTGCAAGTGTGTTAAGGTAATTCCACATAATGGGAATATAATTTATATAGCTCCCTAAAATATTGGGAGAATAAGTTTTAAAGAGTAATCACCATAGTGAATATCCCTTGATTTAAATGGACCGAACATCCATGCAATTTATTTAGTTGAGTTAAGAAAAAAATGACATGATGGCATGATGACATGATGCAATGCACATGATGCAAAGATGAAAGCGATGAACCAAACAAATCACACGATGAAACCCGAAAACCCTGGAAGGCAACTGAAGCTCCGGTCTTGGGGCGTCACACCGTCCTTCCTAGCAACGAAGTCTCTCTTATCGTAACGTTGATTCTTTGATTGTGGGTTATCAAGATCAACAGCAGGTTCAATCTCTACATCATTATCATTGCTAGGTTGAGCATCAACATGAACATCATCATTAACATTATCACTAGGTTCATGTTCATTACCAGATTGTGTTTCAGCGTCAGAAATAGAAATATCGTTGGGATTCTTAGGTGTGTCAACAACAGGTTCACTAGAAGCATGTAAAGCCCTATCATTTTTCTTTTTCTCCTCTTAGAAGAACTAGGTGCATCAACATTAGTTCTCTAAGAATCTTGCTCAATTCTCTTAGGGTGGCCCTTAGGATACAAAGGTTCCTGAGTCATTTTACCCCCTCTAGTCATAACTCTAACAACATTATCATTTTTCTTATTATTTAATTCATTGAGCAAATCATTCTGAGCTTTAAGCACTTGTTCTACTTGAGTGGTAACCATAGAAGCATGTTTACTAATAAGTTCAAGTTCACCTTTAACACTAGCCATATAATCACTCAAGTGTTCAAGCATATCAGCATTGCATTTCAGTTGTCTACCAACATAAGCATTGAAATTTTCTTGTTTAACCATAAAGTCATCAAACTCATCCAAGCATTGGCTACCAAACTTAGTAAATGGAATTTCACATTTATCAAATCTATAGAGAGAATTTACCTTTACTACCTGTGTCGAGATATAGAGACCATGTATTTCTTCAACAGGCGGCAAATTAACACCATGTATTTCTTCAATAGGTGGTAAATTCTTAACATCTTCAGCTTTAATACCCTTTTCTTTCATAGATTTCTTTGCCTCTTGCATATCTTCAGGCTGAGAAATAGAATGCCCATTTTCTTCGGAGTTGTCTTAGGAGTTAGTTGAGGAAGTGTCCAATTATATTCGTTAGTAAACATATTATTCAATAACAATTCAGCTTGATCAATAGTTATTTCCCTGAAAACACAACTAGCACAACTATCCAGGTAGTCTCTGGAAGCATCGGTTAGTCCATTATAAAAGATATCAAGTATTTCATTTTTCATGAGAGGATGATTTGGAAAAGCATTAAGTAGTCGGAGAAGCCTCCCCCAAGCTTGTGGGAGACTCTCTTCTTCAATTTGCACAAAATTATATATTTCCCTTAAAGCAGCTTGTTTCTTATGGGTAGGGAAATATTTAGCAAAGAAGTAATAAATCATATCCTGGGGACTACGCACACAACCAGGATCAAGAGAATTAAATCATGTCTTAGCATCACCCTTTAATGAGAATGGAAACAACTTAAGGATAAAGTAATAGCGAGTTTTCTCATCGTGAGTAAACAGGGTGGCTATATCATTTAATTTAGTAAGATGTGCCACAACAGTTTCAGATTCATAGCTATAAAAAGGATCAGATTCAACCAAAGTAATTAACTCAGGATCGACAGAGAAATCATAATCCTTATCAATAATAAAGATAGGTGAAGTAGCAAAAGCAGGATCATATTTCATTCTAGCATTCAAAGACTTTTCTTTAAGCTTAGCGAATAATTTCTTAAGATCAGGTCTATCATTGCAAGCTAAGAAGTCTATACCAGTTTCTTCATCCATAACATAAGCCTCAGGAACAATAGGCAATTCATATCTAGGGGGAGAATCTACATCATCACTTTCATCAATATTATCAGTTTCAATAATTTCATTCTCTCTAACCCTAGCAAGTTGTTCATCAAGAAATTCACCTAGTGGCACAGTAGTATCAAGCATAGAAGTAGTTTCATCATAAGTATCATGGAAAGCAGAAGTGGCATCATCAATAACATGCGACCTATCGAAATCAATAACATGTGTAGGTGTCGCAAGTTTCCTCAAAACAGAAGGTGAATCAAGTGCAGAGCTAGATGGCAGTTCCTTCCCTCTCCTCGTAGTTGAGGGAAAAATATTGGTTGTTTGGTCTTTCAAGTTCTTCATAGCGATAAGCAGATATAAATCCCAAGTGACTCAAAGAATAGAGCTATGCTCCCCGGCAACGGCGCCAGAAAATAGTCTTGATAACCCACAAGTATAGGGGATCGCAATAGTTTTCAAGGGTAGAGTATTCAAGCCAAATTTATTGATTCGACACAAGGGGAGCCAAAGAATATTCTCAAGTATTAGTAGTTGAGTTTTCAATTCAACCACACCTGGAAACTTAATATCTGCAACAAAGTGTTTAGTAGCAAAGTAATATGATAGTAGTGGTAACGGTAGCAAAAGTAATATTTTTGGTTTTATAGTGATTGTAACAGTAGCAATGAAAAAGTAAATAAGTGAAGAACAATATATGAAAAGCCCATAGGCAATGGATCAGTGATGGATAATTATGTCGGATGCGATCAATCATGCAACAGTTATAACATAGGGTGACACAGAACTAGCTCCAGTTCATCAATGTAATGTAGGCATGTATTCCTAATATAGTCATACGTGCTTATGGAAAAGAACTTGCATGACATCTTTTTTCCTACCCTCCCGTGCAGCGGGGTCCTATTGGAAACTAAGGCATATTAAGGCCTCCTTTTAATAGAGTACCGGACCAAAGCATTAACACATAGTGAATACATGAACTCCTCAAACTACGGTCATCACCGGGAGTGGTCCCGATTATTGTCACTTCGGGGTTGTCGGATCATAACACATAGTAGGTGACTATTGACTGGCAAGATAGGATCAAGAACTCTCATATATTGATGAAAACATAATAGGTTCAGATCTGAAATCATGGCACTCGGGCCCTAGTGACAAGCATTAAGCATAGCAAAGTCATAGCAACATCAATCTCAGAACATAGTGGATACTAGGGATCAAACCCTAACAAAACTAACTCGATTACATGATAAATCTCATCCAACCCACCACCGTCCAGAAAGCCCATGATGGAATTACTCACGTACGGCGGTGAGAACCATGAAATTGTTGATGGAGGAAGGTTGATGATAATGATGGCGACGAATGCCCCTCTCCGGAGCCCTGAACGGACTCCAGATCAGCCCTCCCGAGAGAGTTTAGGGCTTGGCGGCGGCTCCATGTCGTAAAACGTGATGAATCCTTCTCTTTGATTTTTTTTCTCCTCGAACACGAATATATGGAGTTGGAATTGAGGTCGGTGGAGCGTCAGGGGGCCCATGAGGCATGCGGCGCGCCCAGGGGGTAGGCGCGCCCCCACCCTCGTGGACAGGGTGTGGGCCCCTGACGTGGATTCTTCTTCCAGTATTTTTTATATATTCCAAAAATAATCTTCGTTGATTTTCAGGTCATTCCGAGAACTTCTATTTCTGCACAAAAATAACACCATGGCACTTCTGCTGAAAACAGCGTTAGTCTGGGTTAGTTCCATTCAAATCATGCAAGTTAGAGTCCAAAACAAGGGCAAAAGTGTTTGGAAAAGTAGATAAAACGGAGACGTATCATTAGCCAAACCTAACAAATAAATCAGAGAAGAAATACGAGGCGATAGTAATCATGCATAAAAGAGTTCATAGAAAACTCAAATAATATTCATAGATAAATCTGATCATAAACTCACAATTCATCGGATCCCAAAAAACACACCGTAAAAAGTCATAACATCAAATAGATCTCCAAGAACATCAAGGAGAACATTATATTGAAGATCAAATAGAGATAGGAAGTCATCTAGATACTAACTATGGACCCGTAGGTCTGTGGTAAAATACTCACACATCATCGAAATGGTGACAAGGTTGATGTAGAGCCCCTCTGTGATCGATTTCCTGTCCGGCAGAGTACTGGAGAAGGCCTCCGGATGGGATCTCATGGTTCTGGAACTTGCGTCTGCGGAAAAAGTACTTCACGTGTCTCTCTGATGTCACAGGAATATTTGAGTATTTTTAAAGGTGGAATTAGGGTTGGATGTGCCACGAGGTGCCCACAAGCCTGGGGGCGCGCCCCTAAGGTTGTCGCTCTCTCGTGGCTCTTCTGGCCTCCCTCGAACCTTCAAAGGTCTCTTTTGGTCCAGAAAAAATTAATCCAAAGTTTTTTCTTCGTTTGGACTTCGTTTGATATTGATTTTCTGAAAAGCTAAAAACATGCAAAAAAATAGCAATTGGCACTGGGCACTAAGTTAATAGGTTAGTCCGAAAAAATGATATATAATTGAATATAATGACATATAAAACATCCAAAATTGATACTATAATAGCATGGAACAATAAAAAATTATAGATATGTTGGAGATGTATCACCTATATACATGATCATTGCCTTGAATATTGTCATAACTATGTGCTATTCTATCAATTGCCCAATAGTATTTTGTTTACCCCCCATATGCTATGTGTTCCAAAGAGAAGCCTCCAGTGAGAACTTTGGTCCACGGGTCTACTTTAATCATATAAAAAAATCCAAAATATATTTACTGTAATTTTATTTTTCTTCTAGTTTGTTTTGAAATGTAACTATCTACCACTACAAGATTTGATCCTTGCAATTAATGAGTTTAAGGGGATTGACTACCCCCTTATCTATGTTGGGTGCAAGTATTTTTTTTTGTGTGTAGGTGTTGTTCACGAGGCTTTGTGTGATTCTCCTACTATTTCAATAAACATTGGTTCTCACTGAGGGAAATACTTATCTCTTCTTTACTACATCTCTTCTCCTCTTCGGGGAAAATCGCAACGCAGCTCACAAATAGCCGAAAGAATTTCCAGCGCCGTTGCCGGAGAGATAACATCAAAACCTCTCAAGTACCTTCACATAAACTATAATCTATTTGCTCTACTTTTTATTTGTCTTTTTGTTTTCCTTTACCTCTCATTTTCATCTCTCCCACTTCTCATGAAAATTACAAAAACATAAGAATATTTGTGTTTGCTCGTTTGTTTGATTTGTCGCTATGTCTCAAGATAACACAAAGTTGTGTGACTTTTCCAATACTAATAATAATTATTTTATTAGTACTCCAATGGCTCCTCCCGCCACTAGTGCAGAGTCATGTGACTGATATGAATGTTGCTTTATTGAATCTTGTTATGAAAAAACAATTTTCTAAAAGTTCTAATGAAGATGATGCATCTCATCTTAATATTTTCATTGATATGCAAAAGAAAAAAGATATGTGGATAATGATATTGTTAAGTTGTAATTATTTCTGTTGTCGCTAAGAGATCGTGGTAAAACTTGGTTTTCATCATTGCCTCGAAAGAGTATTTATGATGGGGAACGTAGCAGAAATTCAAAATTTTCCTACGTGTCACCAAGATCTATCTATGGAGAAACCAACAATGAGGGGAAGGAGAGTGCATCTACATACCCTTGTAGATCTCTAAGCGGAAGCGTTCAAGAGAACGGGGTTGAAGGAGTCGTACTCGTCGTGATCCAAATCACCGGAGATCCTAGTGCCGAACGGACGGCACCTCCGCGTTCAACACACGTACAACCCGGTGACGTCTCCCATGCCTTGATCCAGCAAGGAGAGAGGGAGAGGTTGAGGAAGACTCCATCCAGCAGCAGCACAACGGCGTGGTGGTGATGGACGAGCGTGGTGATCCAGCAGGGCTTCGCCAAGCACTGCGAGATATGAGGAGGAGAGAGGTAGGGCTGCGCCAGGGAGAGATCAAATCGTCTTATTTTGGGCAGCCCCAAAACTCAACTATTTATAGGAGGAGGGGAGGAGGGTGCGCCCCCTCTAGGGTTCCCACCCCTAGAGGGGCGGCAGCCCTAGATGGAGGGGGCGGCCAAGAGGGGGAGAGGGGGGCGCGCCCTAGGGTGGGCCTTAGGCCCATCTACGCCTAGGGTTTCCCCCTTCTCCTCCTAGCTGCGCCTTGGGCTTTGTGGGAGGCGCACCAGACCACTCAGGGGCTGGTGCCTTCCCACTCTTGGCCCATGCAAGCCTCTGGGGCTGGTGGCCCCACTTGGTGGACCCCCTAACCCCTCCGGTGGTCCCGGTACACTACCGGTGATGTCCGGAACACTTCCGGTGGCCAAAACCATACTTTCTATATATCAATCTTTACCTCCGGACCATTCCGGAACTCCTCGTGACGTCCGGGATCTCATCCGGGACTCCGAACAACATTCGGTAACTGCGTACATACTTTCCCTATAACCCTAGCGTCATCGGACCTTAAGTGTGTAGACCCTACGGGTTCGGGAGTCATGTAGACATGGCCGAGACAACTCTCCGGTCAATAACCAACAGCGGGATCTGGATACCCATGCTGGCTCCCACATGCTCCACGATGATCTCATCGGATGAACCACGATGTCAAGGACTTAATCAATCCCGTATACAATTCCCTTTGTCTATCGGTACGATACTTGCCCGAGATTCGATCGTCGGTATCCCGATACCTTGTTCAATCTCGTTACCGGCAAGTCTCTTTACTCGTTCCGTAACACATCATCCCGTGATCAACTCCTTGATCACATTGTGCACATTATGATGATGTCCTACCGAGTGGGCCCAGAGATACCTCTCCGTTTACACGGAGTGACAAATCCCAGTCTCGATTCGTGCCAACCCAACAGACACTTTCAGAGATACCTATAGTGTACCTTTATAGCCACCCAGTTACGTTGTGACGTTTGGCACACCCAAAGCACTCCTATGGTATCCAGGAGTTGCACAATCTCATGGTCTAAGGAAATGATACTTGACATTAGAAAAGCTTTAGCATACGAACTACATGATCTTGTGCTAGGCTTAGGATTGGGTCTTGTCCATCACATCATTCTCCTAATGATGTGATCCCATTATCAACGACATCCAATGTCCATGGTCAGGAAATCGTAACCATCTATTGATCAATGAGCTAGTCAACTAGAGGCTTACTAGGGACATGGTGTTGTCTATGTATCCACACATGTATCTGAGTTTCCTATCAATACAATTCTAGCATGGATAATAAACGATTATCATGAACAAGGAAATATAATAATAACCAATTTATTATTGCCTCTAGGGCATATTTCCAACAATTTATTCATGAGATAAGTGCTACTTCTTGAGTTTGCGTTGATTTTTCTCTTGAAGAAGAAAGGGTGATGCAACAAAGTAGAGATAAGTATTTCCCTCAGTTAAGAAGCAAGGTATCAATCCAGTAGGAGGCACAAGGAAGTCTCCAATATATGCACCTGCACAAACTAACAAACACTTGCACACAATGCGAAAAAGGGGTTGTCAATACCTTCACAGTCACAAACAAGATTGAGCTCTAATAGAGATAGGTATAAAAGATAAATAAAAGAGCAAACTAAAGTAAATATAAATAAATTGCAGCAAGGTATTTTTGGGTTTTTTGGTTTATATATATGAAAATATATGATGGAAAATAGCCCCGAGGGCTATAGGTTTCACTAGAGGCTTCTCTCTTGAAGATAGCATATACTGTTAAGAAATTGATAGAAAAGCGCATAGTTATGACGATATCTAAGGCAATGATCATGAATATAGGCATCATGTACATGAAAAGTAGACCAACTCCTGCCTCCATCTACTACTATTACTTCACACATCGACCGACTCCTGCGTGCATCTAGAGTATTAAGTTCATAAGAACAGAGCAACGCTTTAAGTAAGATGACATGATGTAGAGGGATAAACTCAAGCAATATGACATAAACCCCATCTTTTTATCCTTGATGGCAACAATGCAATACGTGCCTCGCTACCCATTTCTGTCACTGGGTGAGGGCACTGCAAGATTGAACCCAAAACTAAGCACCTCTCTCATTGCAAGAAAAGCCAATCTTGTTGGCCAAACCAGACCGATAGTTCAGAGAGAAATACAAATATATCTTAATCATGCATAAAAGAGTTCAGAGAAGACTCAAATAATATTCATAGATAATCGTCATCACCAGCCATCCTCCATCACCAATTTCATGATGCTCACAGCCGTGCGTGAGTAATTCCATGGTAGGCTTGCTGGACGGTGATGGGTTGGATGAGATTTATCATGTAATCGAGTTAGTTTTGTTAGGGATTTATATTTGCTTATCATTATGAAGAACTTGATAGACCCAAAAACCAAGATCCATCCCTCAACTATGAGGGGAGGTAAGGAACTGCCATCTAGCTCTGCACTTGATTCACCTTCTGTTTTAAGTAAGCTTGCGACACCTAAACTTGCTTCTGCTATTCGTTCTGATATGTCGCATGTTATTGATGATGCCACTTCTGCTACACATGATACTTATGATGAAACTACTTCTATGCTTGATACTACTGTGCCATTTGGTTAATTTCTTGATGAACAACTTGCTAGGGCTAGAGAGAATGAAAATATTGAATCTGGTAATACTGATGAAAGTGATGATGAAGACTCACCTGTTATTCCTAAGGGTTATGTTTTTGATAAAGCTTCTTTAGCTATTTTAGCTTGCAAAGATAGATATAAACTCAAGAGGTTATTAGCTAAATGGAATAAGCAATCTCTAAATGCTAGGATGAAACCTGACACTGCTTTTGCTACTTCACCTATCTTTGTTACTGATAAGGATTATGAATTCTCTATTGATCCTGATATAATTACTTTGGTTGAATCTGATCCTTTTCATGGCTATGAATCTGAAACTATTGTGGCACATCTTACTAAATTAGATGATATAGCCACCATGTTCACTAATGATGAGAGAACTCGCTACTTTTATATCCTTAAAATATTTCTGTTCTCATTAAAGGGTGATGCTAAGATATGGTTTAATTCTCCTGATCATAGTTGTGTGCGTAGTCCCCAGGATATGGTTTATTCCTTCTCTGCTAAATATTTCCCCGCTCATAAGAAACAAGCTACTTTAAGGAATATATATAAATTTTGTGCAAATTGAAGAAGAGAGTCTCCCACAAGCTTGGGAGAGGCTTCTCCAATTACTTAATGCTTTGCCTGATCATCCTCTTAAGAAAAATGAAATACTTTATATCTTTTATAATGGACTAACCGATGCTTCCAGAGATTACCTGGATAGTTGTGTTGGTTCTGTTTTTAGGGAAAGAACACCTGATGAAGCTGAAATTCTATTGAATAATATGTTGGCAAATGAAAATAATTTGACACTTCCTGAGCCAGCTCATGAGCCTATTCCTAAACCAACTCCGAAGAAGAGGGGTATTCTATTTCTCAGTCCTGAAGCTATGCAAGAGGCAAAGAAATCTATGAAAGAAAAAGGTATTAAAGCTGAAGATGTTAAGAATTTACCTCCTATTGAAGATATACATGGTCTTAATTTACCTCCTGTTGAAGAAACATATGGTCTTAATCCATTAACTATTGAAGAAATTCATGGTCTTGATAACCCGACACAGGTAGTAAAGGTAAATTCTCTCTATAGATATGATAAAGTTGAAATCCCATTTACTAAGTTTGCTAGCCCATGCTTAGATGAGTTTGATAAATTTATGGCTAAGCAAGAAGATTTTAATGCTTATTTTGGTAGAAAATTGAAATACAATTCAAATATGCTTGAACACTTGGGTGATTATATGGCTAATGTCAAAGGTCAACTTAAACTTATTAGTAAACATGCCTTTATGGTTACCACTCAAGTAGAACGAGTACTTAAAGCTCAAAATGATTTTCTCAATGAATTAAATAGCAAGAATAATGATAATGCTGTTAGAGTTATGACTAGAGGTGGTAGAATGACTCAGGAACCTTTGTATCCTGAAGGCCACCCTAATAGAATTGAGGAAGATTCTTAGAGAGATAATATAGATGCACCTAGTCCTTCTAAAAGGAAGAAAAAGAAAAATGATAGGGCTTTGCATGCTTCTAGTGAACCTGTTACTGAAACACCTGAGAATCCAAATGATATTTCTATCTCTGATGTTGAAACACAATCTGGTAATGAACCTGAAACTAGTGATAATATTAATGATAATGTTCAAGATGATGTTCAACCTAGTAATGATAATGATATAGAAATTAAACCCGCTGTTGATCTTGATAACCCACAATCAAAGAATCAATGTTATGATAAGAAAGACTTTGTTGCTAGGAAACACGGTAAGGAAATAGAGCCTTGGGTTCAGAAACCCATGCCTTTTCCTCCCAAACCATCCAAGAAAAAGGATGATGAGGATTTTGAGCGCTTTGCTGAAATGATTAGACCTATCTTTTTGCGTATGCGATTAACTGATATGCTCAAAACCAATCCTTATGCTAAGTACATGAAAGACATAATTACAAATAAAAGAAAGATACCGGAAGCTGAATTTTCCACCATGCTTGCTAATTATACTTTTAAGGGTGGAATACCAAAGAAACTTGGAGATCCAGGAGTACCTACTATACCATGCTCCATTAAAAGAAACTATGTTAAAACTGCTTTATGTGATCTTGGAGCCGGTGTTAGTGTTATGCCTCTCTCTTTATATCATAGACTTGATTTGAATAAGTTGACACCTACTGAAATATCTTTGCAAATGGCTGATAAATCAACTGCTATACCTGTCGGTATTTGTGAGGATGTGCCTGTTGTATTTGCAAACGTTACTATTTTCACGGACTTTGTTATTCTTGATATTCTCGAGGACGATAGTATGTCTATTATTCTTGGAAGACACTTTTTGAATACTGCGGGGGCTGTTATTGATTGCACTAAAGGCAATGTCACTTTTCATGTTAATGGTAATGAGCATATGGTACACTTTCCGAGGAAATAACCTCAAGTTCATTGTATCAACTCTATTGGAAAAATTCCATCGATTATATTAGGAGGTTTCGAATTTCCTCTTCCTACCGTCAAGAAGAAATATGATATTCTTGTTATTGGGGATGTGCATATCCCAGTTGAGGTAACATTGTGTTATTCGAAATTTCTCCAGTTCCATGTTATTTGGAATGAGTTCGTTAACAAGACTTGATCAACCTTGTTAGTGGATTCCTTTTGATGATCATGAGATGGATGAAACTAGAAGGCACAACCTTCTGCACCCTCCTTTTACTTTCTGTTATTTATATTAAATAAAATAAAAATAAATATTTTCTCGTTTGTTATCTGATTATTCGTGCAATATAAAAATACCCCGAAAATAAAAGTTCTCCAAATGCCCTGAAATTTAAATATGATTTTTTTCTGGAATATTTGAGAATATTTGGCACTGAGAACACAGCAGGGGGTCATCCACCTGGCCACGAGGGTGGAGGGCACGCCCTACCCCCTGGGCGCGCCCCCCTGCCTCGTGGGCCCACTGTGGCCCTCCTCCACTTATCCTTTCACCCACACACTCCTTCTTCCTCCCCCAAACACGAATATCCAGTTCTTACCCGAGTCCAAGCTCGTTTTGTTGCCATTTTCGATCTCCTTGCTCAAAGCACCTCTCACAAAACTTCTTGGGGAGATTGTTCCTTGGTATGTGACTCCTCCATTGGTCCAATTAGTTTTTGTTCTAGTGCTTTATTCATTGCAAATTTATGCTGCCTAGGTGACCATGTTCTTGAGCTTGCATGTCAAATTTATATGGTCAAAAGTAGTTTTGATGCATGATATAGGCTCTAGGGACTTGTAGGAGTAGTTGCTATCAATATTATTGAGTTTGGTTTACTTTTATTTGGAAGTTATTAAAAATTTCAGAATTTTTCAGAAAACAATGAAGAGACTTTTGAGGGGCTCATCGAGCCGAAGCTCGAAGGAAAAAGCACCGAAGCCCAAATATAATCTGCCTCGCACCGCGGAGGTTCGGTCATGTGAATGGCCTTCCGATGATTTCTTGAGAGCAGCCGGGATTTATGAAGATTTTTATGAATTCGCTGAGACCTCATGCCTCACCGCTTTCCTCCAGGACCAACGTGATCAGCATCTCTTACTCACAAATATCTTTGTGCAAAACTTTCATTTCCATTCTAGGAGCTCACCACCTACGGTGGAGTTTTATTTATATGATGAGCATAAGGAGATGTCACTTTATGATTTTTGTCGGGTTTGTTTGATCCCTTTCGAGGGCAGCGTAGAGGAATGATAACCTACAAGTATAGGGGATCACAACAGCTTTCGAGGGTAGAGTATTCAACCCAAATTTATTGATTCGACACAAGGGGAGCCAAAGAATATTCTCAAGTATTAGCAGATGAGTTGTCAATTCAACCACACCTGGAAACTTAGTATCTGCAGCAAAGTGTTTAATAGCAAAGTAATATGATAGTGATGGTAACGGTAACAAAAGAGTAATGAAAGCAAAGTAATGTTTTTGGTATTTTGTAGTGATTGTAACAATAGCAACGGGAAAGTAAATAAGCGTAAACCTTTATATGGAAAGCTCGTAGGCATTGGATCAATGATGGATAATTATGTGGGATGCGGTTCATCATGTAACAGTCATAACATAGGGTGACACAGAACTAGCTCCAATTCGTCAATGTAATGTAGGCATGTATTCCGAATATAGTCATACGTGCTTATGGAAAAGAACTTGCATGACATCTTTTGTCCTACCCTCCCATGGCAGCGGGGTCCTAATGGAAACTAAGGGATATTAAGGCCTCCTTTTAATAGAGAACCGGAACAAAGCATTAGCACATAGTGAATACATGAACTCCTGAAACTACGGTAATCACTGGTAAGTATCCCTATTATTGTCACTTCGGGGTTAACGGATCATAACACATAATAGGTGACTATAGACTTGCAAGATAGGATCTAGAACTCTCATATATTGATGAAAACATAATAGGTTCATATCTGAAATCATGGCACTCGGGCCCTGGTGACAAGCATTAAGCATAGCAAAGTCATAGCAACATCAATCTCAGAACATAGTGGATACTAGGGATCAAACCCTAACAAAACTAACTCGATTACATGGTGAATCTCATCCAACCCATCACCGTCCAGCAAGACTATGATGGAATTACTCACGCACGGAGGTGAGCATCATGAAATTGGTGATGGAGGATAGTTGATGATGACGACGGCGACGAATCCCCCTCTCCGGAGCACCGAACGGACTCCAGATCAGCCCTCCCGAGAGGTTTTAGGGCTTGGCGGCAGCTCTGTATCGTAAAACGTGATGATTTCTTCTCTCTTATTTTTTTTCTCCCCGAAAGCAGTTACATAGAGTTGGAGTCGGGGATCTCCAGGGGGCCCACGAGGTAGGGGGCGCGCCCTAGGGGGGGGGCGCCCCCCACCCTCGTGAGAAGGGTGTGGGCCCCCCGGTCTTCATCTTTGGCGAGGATTTTTTATTATTTATTGTAAGATATTCCATGGAGTTTCAGGTCGTTCTGAGAACTTTTGTTTTCTGCACATAAAACAACATCATGGCAATTCTGCTGAAAACAGGGTCAGTCCAGGTTAGTTCCATTCAAATCATACAAGTTAGAGTCCAAAACAAGGGAAAAAGTGTTTGGAAAAGTAGATACGTTGGAGACGTATCAACTCCCCAAGCTTAAACCCTTGCTTGTCCTCAAGCAATTCAGTTGACAGACTGAAAGAAATAAAGAAAAACTTTTACAAACTCTGTTTGCTCTTGTTGTTGTAAATATGTCAAGCTAGCATTCAAGTTTTCAGCAAAGATTATAATTAACCACATTTGCAATAATTCTCAGGTCTCATGATTACTCATATCAATAACATAATCAACTAGCAAGCTATAATAATAAATCTCGGATGACAACACTTTCTCAAACCAATCATAATATGATATAACAAGATGGTATCTCGCTAGCCCTTTCTGAGACCGCAAAACATAAATGCAGAGTACCTTTAAAGATCAAGGACTGACTAGACATTGTAATTCATGGTAAAAGAGATCCAATCATAGTCACACCCAATATAAACTAACAATAATGAATGCAAATGACAGCGGTGCTCTCCAACTGGTGCTTTTTAATAAGAGGGTGATGACTCAACATAAAAGTAAATAGATAGGCAATTCGCGGAGGGAAGCAGGGATTTGTAGAGGTGCCAGAGCTCGGTTTTGAAATAGAGGTGAATAATATTTTGAGAGGTATACTTTCATTGTCAACATAACAACCAAGAGATGGCGATATCTTCCATGCTACACACATTATAGGCGATTCCCAAACAGAATGGTAAAGTTTATACTCCCCCTCCACCAACAAACATCAATCCATGGCTTGCTCGAAACACCGAGTGCCTCCAACATACATCAGGTCCCAGGGGGAGTTTTGTTTGCAATTATTTTGATTTAGTTTGCATAAAGCATGGGACTGGGCATCCCGGTGACTAGCCCTTTATCTCGTGAGTGAGGAGCGGAGTCCACTCCTCTTGAGAATAACCCGCCTAACATGGAAGATACAGACATCCCTAGTTGATACATGAGCTATTCGAGCATACGAAACATGATGATTATTTGAAGATTTGGAGTTTGGCAAATACAAATTTACTTGGAACGGCAGGTAGATACCGCATATAGGAAGGTATAGTGGACTCATCTGGAATAACTTTGGGGTTTAAGGAGTTTGGATGCACAAGCAGTATTCCCGCTTAGTACAGGTGAAGGCTAGCAAAAGACTGGGAAGCGACCAACTAGAGAGCGACAACAGCCATGTACATGCATTAAAATTAATAAACATTGGACGCAAGCATGAGTAGGATATAATCCACCATGAACATAAATATCATGAAGGCTATGTTGATTTGTTTCAACTACATGCATGAACATGTGCCAAGTCAAGTCACTTAAATCATTCAGAGGAGGATACCACCCTATCATACCACATCAAAACCATTTTAATAGCATGTTGGCATGCAAGGTAAACCATTATAACTCATAGCTAATCAAGCATGGCACAAGCAACTATGATCTCTAATTGTCATTGCGAACATGTTTATTCATAACAAGCTGAATCAAGAACGATGAACTCATCATCTTTACAAAAACAAAAGAGGTCGACTTCGTACCAGCTTTTCTCATCTCAGTCAGTCCATCATATATCATCATAATTGCCTTTCACTTGCACGATCGAATGATGTGAATAATAATAAGAGTGCACGTGCATTGGACTAAGCTGGAATCTGCGAGCATTCAATAAATAGGAGAAGACAAAGCAATATGGGCTCTTTTGTCATATAAACAATAATGCATATAAGAGCCACTTCAACAATTTAATCATGGTCTTCTCCTACTGACCCCCAAAGAAAAGAAACAAAACTATTTACACGGGAAAGCTCCCAACAAGCAAAAGAAGAACAGGAAATATTTTTGGGTTTTCTTTTTTATTACTACTACAAGCATGGAAAGTAAATTAATTAAAAGCTACAACTAATTTTTTTGGTTTCCTTAAGGTTTATTGAACACACCAGAAGAAAGCATAAAATAAAATAAACTAGCATGGATGATACAATGAAAAAGTATGAGCACCGACATCTAGCAATGAGTGTGTGTGAACATAAATGTAATGTCGGTGAGAAATACGTACTCCCCCAAGCTTAGGCTTTTGGCCTAGGTTGGTCTATGGCCACGGCTGGCCTAGCTGATATCCATAATAATAGTTGTTGGGGTCGTACTATGATGCAGCAGCTATCGCCTCCTGAGCTGCAGTGTGGCGACGAGTGGCCTCTGCTCTCCTCTCATACTCATCTGCCTCCTCTCTGGTAATAGTATATCCTCCTCTTGCCTGATAATCAAAGAAAGCAGGAGCAGGGAGAGTAATATGGGCAGCACGGCGTCTGTCAAAGATTAGTCGGTACTGGAGAGGTGATTCGTTCCTCTCGACAAAATGGTGGGAAACCATATAATCAAAATGTAAATAAGCAGGAGGCAACTCCATGTCTCCTTCACGAACGTCTATCTCAAGAAATTTAGCTAAGCGGGTTGCATAAATTCCTCCAAAGAAATCTCCATTATGTCTATTATGATGCAACCTACGAGCTACAATGGCTCCCATATGATAAGATTGGTCTCCTGACACAGCACTCCTGAGAATGCTAAGGTCAGGGACACACATGTGACATGCTTCATCCTTAGCATTTATGCACCTACCTATGAAGAGAGCAAAATAATGTATAGCAGGAAAGTGAATGCTCCCTATGGTAGCTTGCGTTATATCTCTAGATTCCCCTACAGTTATACTAGCAAGAAAGTTTCTAAATTCAGATTTAGGGGGATCCCTAACACTACCCCATTGTGGAAGTTTGCAAGCAAAAGTGAAATCCTCTAAGTCCATGGTATAAGATTTATCATAAAGATCAAACATGACTGAAGGAGAATTACGCGAAGATGAATACTCAAACCTCCTCACAAAAGAGCTTGTAAGCTCATGATACTGGGGGCATTTGTCTGCCTCAAAGACCTCAAGATCGACATTACGCAAATATGTGTTAAATTCTTCTTTAATTCCCGCACGATCCATAAAATTTTCAGAAGGCCACTCACAAGGACGCACTGGAGCATCTCTTGGTGGCTCTTCGTCAG
Organism: Triticum urartu; assembly: GCF_056163025.1. NCBI lineage: Eukaryota > Viridiplantae > Streptophyta > Magnoliopsida > Poales > Poaceae > Triticum > Triticum urartu. Next base: position 7,775,840 of record NC_141877.1, read on the forward strand.
CATCACGCATTGCAAGCCTGGGTCCTTGCTTCTTTGAAGAACCACCTTGGAACATTTTCCTAAGCATATTTCTTCCTCTGAAAAATTCTTAAAATTTTTAGTAACTTCAAAATAAAAGTAAGCCAAACTCAATAATAGTGATAGCAACTACTCCTACAAGTGCCTAGGGCCTATATCATGCATCAAAACTACTTTTGACCATATAAATTTGACATGCAAGCTCAAGAACAGGGTCACCTAAGCAGCAAAAATTTGCAATGAATAAAGCACTAGAACAAAAACTAATTAGACCAATGGAGGAGTCACATACCAAGGAACAATCTCCCCAAGCAGTTTTGTGAGAGGTGCTTTGAGCAAGGAGATCGAAAATTGCAGCAAAACGAGCTTGGACTCGGGTTTGAGATGGTTTTTCGTGTTTGGGGGATGAAGATGAAGTGTGTGGCTAAAAGAATAAGTGGAGGAGGGCCACCGTGGGCCCACGAGGCAGGGGGCGCGCCCTCCACCCTCATGGCAAGGTGGTTGGCCCCCCTGGTGTGATCTTTGTTCCATAAATCCTCAAATATTCTATAAAAAAATCATATTTAATTTTCAGGGCATTTGGAGAAATTTTATTTTTGAGGTATTTTTATATTGCACGGGTAATCAGATAACAAATAGAAAATTATTTATTTTTATTTTATTTCAACTAAATAACAGAAAGTAAAAGTGAGGGTATAGAAGGTTGTGCTTCTAGTTTCATCCATCTCATGCTCGTCAAAAGGAATCCACTAACAAGGTTGATCAAGTCTTGTTAACAAACTCATTCCGATTAACATGAAACCGGAGAAATTTCAAATAACACTAGGTTACCTCAACGGGGATTGCACATCCCCAATAATAAGTATATCATATTTCTTCTTGACAGTAGGAAGAGGAAATTCAAAACCTCCAAATATAATCGATGGAATTTTTCCGATAGAATTGATACTATGAACTTGAGGTTGTTTCCTCGAAAAGTGTACCGTATGCTCATTACCATTAACATGAAAAGTGACATTGCCTTTGTTGCAATCAATAACAGCCCCTGCAGTATTAAGAAAAGGTCTTCCAAGAATAATAGACATACTATCGTCCTCGGGAATATCAAGAATAACAAAGTCCATTAAAATAGTAATGTTTGCAACCACAACGGGCACATCTTCACAAATACCGACAGGTGTAGCAGTTGATTTATCAGCCATTTGCAAAGATATTTCAGTAGGTGTCAACTTATTCAAGTCAAGTCTATGATATAAAGAGAGAGGCATAACACTAACACCGGCTCCAAGATCACATAAAGCAGTTTTAACATAGTTTATTTTAATGGAGCATGGTATAGTAGGTACTCCTGGATCTCCAAGTTTCTTTGGTATTCCACCCTTAAAATTATAATTAGCAAGCATGGTGGAAATTTCAGCTTCCGGTATCTTTCTTTTATTTGTACTAATATCTTTCAAGTACTTAGCATAAGGATTTATTTTGAGTATATCAGTTAATCGCATACGTAAAAAGATAGGTCTAATCATTTCAGCAAAGCGCTCAAAATCCTCATCATCTTTTTTCTTGGATGGTTTGGGAGGAAAAGGCATGGGTTTCTGAACCCAAGGCTCTCTTTCTTTACCATGTTTCCTAGCAACAAAGTCTTTCTTATCATAATGTTGATTCTTTGATTGTGGGTTATCAAGATCAACAGCAGGTTCAATTTCTACATCATTATCATTACTAGATTGAGCATCATTATGAACATCATAATTAACATTTTCATTAGGTTCGTGTTCATTACCAGATTGAGTTTCAGCATCAAAAATAGAAATATCATTTGGATCGTCAGGTGGTTCAGCAATAGGTTCACTAGAAGTTTGCACAGTTCTATCATTTTTCTTTTTCTTCTTTTTAGAAGAACTAGGTGCATCAATTTTATTTCTCTGAGAATCTTGCTCAATTCTCTTAGGGTGGCCTTCAGGATACAAAGGTTCCTAAGTCATTATACCAGTTCTAGTAGCCACTTTAACAGCACAATCATTTTTCTTACTATTCATCTCATTGAGCAATTCTTTTTGAGCTTTAAGTACTTGTTCTACTTGAGTGGTAACCATAGAAGCATGTTTGCTAATAAGTTTAAATTCACCTCTAATATTAGCCATATAATCACCCAAGTATTTAATCATATCAGCATCTTGTTTTAATTGTCTACCAAAATAAGCATTGAAGTCTTCTTGCTTAAACATAAAATTATGAAACTCATCCAAGCATTGGCTAGCAATTTTAGCAGGAGGGATTTCAGCTTTATCATATCTATAGAGAGAATTTACCTTTACTACCTGTGTCGGGTTATCGAGGTCTGGAGGTTCTTCAATAAATAAAGGATTAAGATCATATATTTCTTCATCAGGCGGTAAATTAAGACCATGTATTTCTTGAATAGGAGGTAAATTCTTAACATCTTCAGCTTTAATACCTTTTTCTTTCATAGATTTCTTTGCCTCTTGCATATCTCCAGGACTGAGAAATAGAACACCCCTCTTCTTCGGAGTTGGTTTAGGAATACGATCATTAATTGGAGCAGGAGCTGGCTCAGGAGCTGGCTCAGGAGGTGCCCAATTATTTCCATTTCTCAACATATTATTCAATAAGATTTCAGATTCATCCGGTGTTCTTTCCCTGAAAAGAGAACCAACACAACTATCCAGGTAATCTCTGGAAGCATCGGTTAGTCCATTATAAAAGATATCAAGTATTTCATTTTTCTTAAGAGGATGATCAGGCAAAGCATTAAGTAGCTTGAGAAGCCTCCCCCAAGCTTGTGGGAGACTCTCTTCTTTAATTTGCACAAAGTTGTATATTTCCTTTAAAGCAGCTTGTTTCTTATGAGCAGGGAAATATTTAGCAGAGAAGTAGTAAATCATATCCTGGGGACTACGCACACAACCATGATCAAGAGAATTAAACCATATCTTAGCATCACCCTTTAATGAGAATGGAAATATTTTAAGGATATAAAAGTAGCGATATCTCTCATCATTAGTGAACAGGGTGGCTATATCATTTAATTTAGTAAGATGTGCTACAACAGTTTCAGATTCATAGCCATGAAAAGGATCAGATTCAACCAAAGTAATTATATCAGGATCAACAGAGAATCACTACTAGGAAAAGGCCTACTAATGGCGCACCTGTTTTGGCTACTAATGGTGCGCCATTAGTACCACGCCACAGGTGCGCCATTAGTATCTGGTATACTAATGGCGCACCAGAGGTGCACCATTAGTGTCCCACAGGTGCTCCATTAGTATGTGGTATACTAATGGCGCACCACATGGAAGTGCGCCATTAGTAACCATTTTTTTAAAAAAATCGTTTTTTTTCTTAATCTCAGGTCACTATTTCACATATGAGATATCCAACACATATATATACAACAAGCATCCATATAACAATCATATCCAACACACAAGTTTCATCATATATACATACATAGCCAACACATGGTTCCATCCTTACATATTACAAAAGTTTCACATTGTTCATCCAACACCGTTATCCATCAATTCACAAAAGTTTCACATTGATACAAAATAAAAACACAAATGGAAAAGAAGCACTCAATCCATGCAAGCTTCTGTGAATTAAATCAAATCTGCAAAATGATAAACAAGAAGTTAGAAGAAGAAGAAGAAGAAGAGAAGAAGAAGAAGACTAGAAGAAGAAGAACACTAGAAGAATACTAGAAGAAGAATAAGAATAAGACTATAAGCTTATTATGTAAACTTGATCATTTTGTGCTAACATAAGTAATTTTGGAGCTAACCTATAGGAAACTAAGTATATAAGCTCTAAGTTAGCATATTAGAGCCAACTTAGGTAAAATGAAGCTAACCTATGTCATTTTGGAAAAGAAGAAGAATAAGAAGAAGACTATAAGCTTATTATGTAAACTTGATCATTTTGTGCTAACATAAGTAATTTTTGAGCTAACCTATAGGAAACTAAGCATATAAGCTCTAAGTTAGCATATTAGAGCCCAACTTAGGTAAAATGAAGCTAACCTATGTCATTCTGGAAGAATAAGAAGAATAAGAAGAAGACTATAAGCTTATTATGTAAACTTGATCATTTTGTGCTAACATAAGTAATTTTGGAGCTAACCTATAGGAAACTAAGCATATAAGCTCTAAGTTAGCATATTAGAGCCAACTTAGGTAAAATGAAGCTAACCTACGTCATTTTGGAAAAGAATAAGAATAAGAAGAAGACTATAAGCTTATTATGTAAACTTGATCATTTTGTGCTAACATAAGTTATTTTAGAGCTAACCTATAGGAAACTAAGCATATTAGAGATAACATAGGTAAGTAAGTATATATATATATATCATTTTGGAGATCTGACATACCTGACATAGTTCAGTTCTCATTGTTCTTCTCCTTCTCCTTCCTCAGCCTGATGCGCCAAGAGCGGCGAGGCGGTGGAGGCAGCTGTGGGATATAGTCTGCTACCACAATTGGCGTGGTCATGTCACCCAGCTGTGGGATCGCTGGCACCACCACCGGTGCGTGGTCGTTGTCAGGCACCACCACCATCGCGAGGCCACCTTCAGGAAGGACGGGCACGACCATCGCTAGGTCATCCTCAGCCACCACCATCTCTTGCCCATGGTCAGCCACAACCATCTCTTGCCCATGGTTAGCCACCACCATCTCTTGCCCATGGTCAGCCACCACCATGTCTTGCCCATGGTCAGCCACCACCATCTCTTGCCCTTGGTCAGCCACCACCAGTGCTAGGTCATCCTCAGCCTGATGCCCATCGTCATCCGGCAGCTCCTCATCCCCACTCTGCTCCTCTTCTCCCCCACTCCAGTCCGAATCATCCTTCTTGTTGTCAGAATCGCTGCTGCTTTCGCTAAAGCCAGAATCGTTGTTGCTTTTGCTACAGCCATAATCGCTGCTGCTTTGGCTGTAGCCAGTGCCGCTGCTGCTGCTCCCATTGCCTGTACAAATGCAACAATGACCATTAACAATCGATGTGAGACAAAGCCAAATGTAGAGGAATAAGAAGAGGCAGAACGCACTGGCATCTTCGTCATCAGCGTAGCGCATGCGACACATAGTCGTGTTGAAAACCTTCACGATGAGCATTGTGGCGTCATCGTCGTACCTAAAGAGAAGAAAGTACCCGGTCCGCAGGTCGTAGCCACTGTAGAACTTCTCCCAGCCACGACACAGGTACATGTGGCCCTCCTCGATCACCAACTCCATGTCCCACAGCCTGCGAACCCCGTTGCTGGCCTGTCAGAGCTTCACATTATCTGGCGGATCTTCAACCAGCATCTTCATAAAAGTGTCAGGCAGCCTCTGCAATTTGGGACAAGGAGTGATGTAGCAAACAACAGAGTTATCATAATGAGATGGGTGAAGGGGAGATCTCTCGTTTTATATACCTGCCTCGTGGCTGATACTGAAGAAGAAAGTATGATACTGAAGAACTTGAAAGCATCCAAGTCATACTCCGGTGAGGCAGAGCATGGGTGGCTGCTCCCCCCCATGCTTATCCAATCTTGCATGCATTTAAAGTTATTCAATCAGATGCCATATTATTTATTAACATGCTGCCAAGAAGCTTGAACATGCCATTAGTAATGTCTAGCAGCATGCTAGAAAGAAAAGAAGTTAACATCTGAATGTTTCCCATGCTTATTTAATCAAACATCAGTAATGTCTAGCAGCATGGTAGAACGAATTCAGCCCTTATAGGCAGAAAAACAACAGCAGCAACAAAAACAGAACAGCCAGTAGTGCAAGACCAGATCATTTGCACTGTCCAAATGACCAAGACCAATTGGATTTTACCCAGTTAATGCCACCACAAATGCACAGGTGTACCTATGCATTTGAGCAAATAAAACTAGTTAGAAAATCCAATAGCTAAGCCAATTAGAGTGCCACAAATACAGAGAGCAGCCAAGTTAAATTAACAGCCCAGAACCCTAGCATAAGTTAAATTACGCACACACTTAGATAGCCAACAGCACCCAAGTTAAATTACACACACACTTAGATAGCCAACAACACCCACGGGAGCATGTATGCAGCAAGTTCAGTGAGCAAGATGACCACCACAGAGAGCCATCACAAATGACCTAGAGCATAGCAACTGGCAACCCTAGATCAAGATATAGCTATCACAGAGAGCACCAAAATTAATTGATGCTCATCTGGAACATACAGCTAGAACTAGCAGGACTACCAAAGCATCTAAAACATGAACTAGGGCTAGATCATAGAGAGAACAGAGAGAGGAAAGGAGGAGCTCACCAAGAGGGGTTGTAGCCGTAGCAGAAACTCAGCCACACCGGTGCCACGGTGTGACTACCAACACAGCCGGAGCTCTGCTGCAGAGGAGGCTCATACTGGACAACATTATCCACCATTAGCATATATTGCAGACATATACTGGACAACATTAATTTGAGTAAATATTGGATCAACAAGCAGTCATGAATCAAAAAGCCACCACGATCCGAACTCTCTCTCTCTCGGCTGGACAAATCCATGAGTAAAAAAAGTTCCACCTGTAGCATATACATGGGGATCTGAGAGAGGCTCGTACCTTGAGGAGAGAAGAGTGTGCTGCGCCTCTGCCGCCGCCGTTAGCCCGCCGCAATCCCACGTAGCCCTCCGCCCCGCTGCAAGAACGCTGGCACGCAGCTCCAGATCAAGAGAGGAGGTTCCTCTGCCCCGTCCGTGACTCCCCTATGGTGATGTAGATCGAGAGAGAGAGAGAGAGAGAGAGAGAGAGAGAGGAGAGAAGAGTAAGCCGACGGCGAGAATCGGAAGGAACCGGGGCGATGGAGCAGATCGAGGGAGGAAGAGACGAGGAGAGGCGGCAAACCAAGGGAAGCGGCCCTTGGAGACGGCGCGGACTGGGGAAGCACCGCTGGCGGATTGGGCCTGACCTACTCGATCTGCGGCTCCTCGACCTAGGGTGGGGAGAGAAGCTCGGTGGGGGAGAGGGCGAGGTCACCGGCGGGGGTGGGGGTGGGGTCGGCACCGATGTGGGAGCGAGGGAGGGAGGATCAGATGGAGAGGGAGTTTTGGAACAGATCGAGAGGTATATTAATGGCGCACCAGTTAGGGTGCGCCATAACTAGTTTTGTAATATATATATATAATTGTTAGTAGTGGCACACCGTGGTTGTGGTGCGCCATTACTAGTTAGAACTAGTAATGGCGCACTTTGCCAAGATGCGCCATTAGTATGTTTGAAAAAATGAAAAAAAAATTGTTACTAGTGGCGCACCGTGTGTCTGGTGCGCCATTAGTGTCTTCCACACTAATGGCGCACTAGCACATGGTGCGCCATTAGTATATAGTAGTGGCGCACCACTTGCCTGGTGCGCCATTAGTGTCAATTTCATCTATAGCCCTTTTCCTAGTAGTGAATTCATAATCCTTATCAGCAACACAGATAGGTGAAGTAGCAAAAGCAGGGTCAGGTCTCATCCTAGCATTTCGAGATTGCTTATTCCATTTAGCTAATAACCTTTTGAGTTCATATCTATCTTTGCAGGCTAAAATAGCTAAAGAAGTATCTTGATCAAATAAATAATCCTCAGGAATAACAAGTGATTCTTCATCATCACTTTCATCTTCATAATCAGATTCAATATTTTCAATCTCTCTAGCCCTAGCAAGTCGTTCCTTGAGAAAATCACTAAGTGGTATAGTAGTATCAGGCATATCAGTAGTTTCATCATAGGTATCATGCGTAGCAGAAGTAGCATCATCAATAACATGCGACATATCAGAATGAATAGCAGAAGCAGGTCTAGGTGTCGCAAGCTTACTCATAACAGAAGGTGAATCAAGTGCAGAGCTAGATGGCAGTTCCTTACCTCCCCTCGTAGTTGAGGGATAGATCTTGGTTTTTGGATCTCTCAAGTTGTTCATAGTGTTCAGCAGATATAAATCCCAAGTGACTCAAAGAATAGAGCTATGCTCCCCGGCAACGGCGCCAGAAATTAGTCTTGATAACCCACATGTATAGGGGATCGCAACAGCTTTCGAGGGTGGAGTACTCAACCCAAATTTATTGGTTCGACACAAGGGGAGCCAAAGAATATTCTCAAGTATTAGCTGCTGAGTTGTCAATTCAGCCACACCTGGAAACTTAGTATCTACAGCAAAGTGTTTAGTAGCAAAGTAATATGATAGTGATGGTAACGGTAACAAAAGAGTAATGAAAGCAAAGTAATGTTTTTGGTATTTTTTAGTGATTGTAACAATAGCAACGGGAAAGTAAATAAGCGTAAACCAGTATATGGAAAGCCCGTAAGCATTGGATCAATGATGGATAATTGTGCCGGATGCGGTTCATCATGTAACAGTCATAACATAGGGTGACACAGAACTAGCTCCAATTCGTCAATGTAATGTAGGCATGTATTCCGAATATAGTCATACGTGCTTATGGAAAAGAACTTGCATGACATCTTTTGTCCTACCCTCCCGTGGCTGCGGAGTCCTAATGGAAACCAAGGGATATTAAGGCCTCCTTTTAATAGAGAGCCGGAACAAAGCATTAGCACATAGTGAATACATGAACTCCTCAAACTATGGTCATCACCGGTAAGTATCCCGATTATTGTCTCTTCGGGGTTAACTGATCATAACACATAATAGGTGACTATAGACTTGCAAGATAGGATCTAGAACTCTCATATATTGATGAAAACATAATAGGTTCAGATCTGAAATCATGGCACTCAGGCCCTAACAAATCTAACTCGATCACATGGTGAATCTCATCCAACCCATCACCGTCCAGCAAGCCTACGATGGAATTACTCACGCACGGAGGTGAGCGTCATGAAATTGGTGATGGAGGATGGTTGATGATGACGACGGCGATGAATCCCCCTCACCGGAGCCCCGAACGGACTCCAGATCAGCCCTCCCTAGAGGTTTTAGGGCTTGGCAGCGGCTCCGTATCGTAAAACACGATGATTTCTTCTCTCTTATTTTTTCTCTCCCCGAAAGCAGTTATATAGAGTTGGAGTTGGAGTCGGGGGGGCCTCCAGGGGGCCCACGAGGTAGGGGGCGCGCTCCCCACCCTCGTGAGAAGGGTGTGGGCCCCTGGTCTTCATCTTTGGCGAGGATTTTTTGTTATTTATTGTAAGATATTCCATGGAGTTTCAGGTCATTTCGAGAACTTTTGTTTTCTGCACATAAAACAACATCATGGCAATTCTGTTGAAAACAGCGTCAGTCTGGGTTAGTTCCATTCAAATCATACAAGTTAGAGTCCAAAACAAGGGCAAAAGTGTTTGGAAAAGTAGATACGTTGGAGACATATCAAGGAACCACATCGAGACGATGTGGATGGGTTTATTGATACCATCACTGTAGGGGAAACAAGGAAGGTTTCCGATGCACGAATCACTAGCATACATTTTCCTGTTTTACGCTATTTTGCAATATTTGCTAGTCGTTGCTTAATTGGTCGTGGAAACTGTGGAAACCTTAGTGTTCCTGATATTATTATTTTGTTCCACGGTTTATTCAGTGATAACTCTATTAGTATGGGCGATATTATTGCTAAATGGTTAAGTCTGAACCGTACAAAGGGCCCCATCTTTGGAGGCATCTATGCTTCACGCCTAGCTGCACATTTTAACATACCTATTAGGCATTATGGGAAGGAAGAAAAATTGCTGCCACGTGTTTACTTAGATTATAAGAGTATGGTAGCACACGATTTTATTGTTAAGAATAGGGAAGGGGAGCTTAAATACAAATTGTTCTTTGATAAACATCATCCTGAGACTATTACCTTGCCTGCTCCTTCCTTGTTTGATTTATCTGCAGGCCAGTACCTTGTTCCGTTGAGGCTATTCATGCCTATCGGAACCCTACATCAGCCACAGAGCCAGAGCCGGAACCACAAGTTGAGCCTCCACGACAGTCCAATTACAATTGGGACCCGGAGCTGATTGCCAACCAGTGGCAATCAGAGTCTTCTTCCTCGCAGTACGACACCAACTACTATTATGGATATCCGCCAGGCCAGCCGTGGCCATAGACCAACTTAGGCCAAAAGCCTAAGCTTGGGGGAGTACGTATTTCCCACCGACATTACATTTATGTTCACACACTCATTGCTAGATGTCGGTGCTCATACTTTTTCATTGTATCATCCATGCTAGTTTATTTTCCTATTTATGCTTTCTTCCTGTGTGTTTGATAAACCTTAAGAAAAACAAAAAAAAATTAGTTGTAGCTTTTAATTAGTTTAATTTCCATGCTTGTAGTAATAATTAAAAAGAAAACTCAAAAAGATTTCTTGTTCTTCTTTTGCTTGTTGGGAGCTTTCCCGTATAAATAGTTTTATTTTTTTTCTTTTCTTTGGGGGTCGATAGGAGAAGACCACAATTAAATTGTTGAAGTGGCTCTTATATGCATTATTGATTGATCTGACAAAAGAGCCCATATTGCCTTGTCTTCTCCTGTTTATTGAATGCTTGCAGATTCCAGCTTAGTCCAATGCACGTGCACTCTTGTTATTATTCACATCATTCGATCATGCAAATGAAAGGAAATTATGACGATATATGATGGACTGACTGAGATGAGAAAAGCTGGTATGAAGTCGACCTCTCTTGTTTTTGTAAATATGATTAGTTCATCGTTCCTGATTCAGCCTATTATGAATAAACATGTTTGCAATGACAACTAGAGATCATAGTTTCTTGTGCCATGCTTGATTAGCTATGAGTTATAATGGTTTACCTTGAGTGCCAACATGCTATTAAAATGGTTGTGATGTGGTATGATAGGGTGGTATCCTCCTCTGAATGATTTAGGTGACTTGACTTGGCGCATGTTCACGCATGTAGTTGAAACAAAATCAACATAGCCTTCACGATATTTATGTTCATGGTGGATTATATCCTACTCATGCCTGCATTCGGTGTTGATTAATTTTAATGCATGTTCATGACTGTTGTCGCTCTCTAGCTGGTCGCTTCCCAGTCTTTTGCTAGCCTTCACCTGTACTAAGCGGGAATACTGCTTGTGCATCCAACTCCATAAACCCCAAAGTTATTCCATATGAGTCCACCATACCTACCTATATACTGTATCTACCTGCCGTTCCAAGTAAATTTGTATGTGCCAAACTCTAAACCTTCAAATAAGTATCTTGTTTTGTATGCTCGAATAGCTCATGTATCAACTAGGGTTGTCCGTATCTTCAATGTTAGGCGGGTTATTCTCAAGAGGAGTGGACTCTGCTCCTCACTCGCGATAAAATGGCTGGTCACCGGGATGCCCAGTCCCATGCTTTATGCAAACTAAATCTATAATTGCAAACAAAACTCCCCTGGGACTATTGTTAGTTGGAGGCACTCGTTGTTTCGAAAAAGCCATGGATTGATGCTTGTTGGTGGAAGGGGGGTATAAACTTTACCATTCCGTTTGGGAACCACCTATAATGTGTGTAGCACGGAAGATATTGCCATCTCTTGGTTGTTAGTTGACAATGAAAGTATACCGCTCAAAATATTATTCACCTCTATTTCAAAATCGAGCTCTGGCACCTCTACAAATACCTGCTTCCCTCTGCGAAGGGCCTATCTATTTACTTTCATGTTGAATCATCATCCTCTTATTAAAAAGCACCAGTTGGAGAGCACCGATGTCATTTGCATTCATTACTGTTACTTTACATTGAGTATGACTTGACTGGATCTCTTTTACCATGAATTACAATGTCTAGTCAGTCCTTGATCTTTAAAGGTGCTCTGGATTTATGTTTTGCGGTCTCAGAAAGGGCTAGCGAGATACCATCTTGTTATATTATATTATGATTATTTTGAGGAAGTGTTGTCATCCGAGATTTATTATTATTGCTCGCTAGTTGATTATGCCATTGATATAAGTAACTTGAGACCTAAGCGTTATTGTGAATGTGGTTAGTCATAATATTTGTTGAAAACTTGAATGCTGGCTTTACATATTTACAACAACAAGAGCAAACAGAGTTTGTAAAAGTTTTTCTTTATCACTTTCAGTTTGTCAACTGAATTGCCTAAGGACAAGCAAAGGTTTAAGCTTGGGGGAGTTGATACGTCTCCATCGTATCTACTTTTCCAAACACTTTTGCCCTTGTTTTGGACACTAACTTGCATGATTTGAATGGAACTAACCCGGACTGACGCTGTTTTCAGCAGAATTACCATGGTGTTATTTCTGTGTAGAAACAAAAGTTCTCGGAATGACCTGAAACTTCACGGAACAACTTTTCAGAAATAATAAAAATCCTTGCAAAAGATGAAGGCCAGGGGGGGCACCACCTGTCCACGAGGGTGGGGGCGCGCATGCCCCCCTAGGGCGCGCCCCCTACCTCGTGGGCCCCCTGGAGCTCCTCCGACCTCAACTCCAACTCTATATATTTGGTTTCGGGGAGGAAAAAATCAGAGAGAAGGATCCATCAAGTTTTACGATATGGAGCCGCCGCCAAGCCCTAAAACCTCTTCGGAGGGCTGATCGGGAGTCCATTCGGGGCTCCGGAGAGGGGAATCTTTTACCATCATCATCATCAACCATCCTCCATCACCAATTTCATGATGCTCACCGCCGTGCGTGAGTAATTCCATCGTAGGCTTGCTAGACGGTGATGGGTTGGATGAGATTTATCATGTAATCGAGTTAGTTTTGTTAGGGTTTGATCCCTAGTATCCACTATGTTCTGAGATTGATGTTGCTATGACTTTGCTATGCTTAATGCTTGTCATTAGGGCCCGAGTGCCATGATTTCAGATCTGAACCTATTATGTTTTCATCAATATATGAGAGTTCTTGATCATACCTTGCAAGTCTATAGTCACCTATTATGTGTTATGATCCGTTCACCCCAAAGTGACAATAATCGGGATACTTACCGGTGATGACCATAGTTTGAGGAGTTCATGTATTCACTATGTGCTAATACTTTGTTCCGGTACTCTATTAAATGGAGGCCTTAATATCCCTTAGTTTCCATTAGGACCCCGCTGCCACGGGAGGGTAGGACAAAAGATGTCATGCAAGTTCTCTTCCATAAGCACGTATGAGTATATTCGGAATACATGCCTACATTACATTGATGTCACGGGAATATTTGAGTATTTTTAGAGGTGGAATTAGGGTTGGATGTGCCACGAGGTGCCCACAAGCCTGGGGGGCGCGCCCCTAAGGTTGTCGCTCTCTCATGGCTCTTCTAGCCTCCCCCCGAACCTTCAAAGGTCTCTTCTGGTCCAGAAAAAATTAATCCAAAGCTTTTTCTTCATTTGATATTGATTTTCTGAAAAGCTAAAAACATGCAAAAAAACTGCAATTGGCACTGGGCACTAAGTTAATAGGTTAGTCCGAAAAAATGATATATAATTGAATATAATGACATATAAAACATCCAAAATTGATACTATAATAGCATGGAACAATAAAAACTTATAGATATGTTGGAGATGTATCACCTATATACATGATCATTGCCTTGAATATTGTCATAACTATGTGCTTTTCTATCAGTTGCCCAATAGTATTTTGTTTACCCCCCATATGCTATGTGTTCCAGTGAGAAGCCTCCATTGAGAACTTTGGTCCACGGGTCTACTTTAATCATATAAAAAATCCAAAATATATTTAGTTTAATTTTATTTTTCTTCTAGTTTGTTTTGAAATGTAACTATCTACCACTACAAGATTTGATCCTTGCAATTAACGAGTTCAAGGGGATTGACTACCCCCTTCCCTGTGTTGGGTGCAAGTATTTTTTTTGTGTGTGTAGGTGTTGTTCACGAGGCTTTGTGTGATTTTCCTACTATTTCAATAAACATTGGTTCTCACCGAGGGAAATACTTATCTCTTCTTTACTACATCTCTTCTCCTCTTCGGGGAAAATCGCAACGCAGCTCACAAATAGCCGAAAGAATTTCCAGCGCCGTTGCCGGAGAGATAACATCAAAACCTCTCAAGTACCTTCACATAAACTATAATCTATTTGCTCTACTTTTTATTTGTCTTTTTTTTCCTTTGCCTCTCATTTTCATCTCTCCCACTTCTCATGAAAATTACAAAAACACAAAAATATTTGTGTTTGCTCGTTTGTTTGATTTGTCACTATGTCTCAAGAAAACACCAAGTTGTGTGACTTTTCCAATACTAATAATAATTATTTTATTAGTACTCCAATTGCTCCTCCCGCCACTAGTGCGGAGTCATGTGATCTATATAAATGTTGCTTTACTGAATCTTGTTATGAAAAAACAATTTTCTAAAAGTCCTAATGAAGATGATGCATCTCATTTTAATATTTTCATTGATATGCAAAAAAAAAGATATGTGGATAATGATATTGTTAAGTTGTAATTATTTCTGTTGTCGCTAAGAGATCGTGGTAAAACTTGGTTTCATCATTGCCTCGAAAGAGTATTTATTCATGAGATAAGTGCTATTTCTTGAGTTTGCGTTGATTTTTCTCTTGAAGAGGAAAGGGTGACGCAAAAAAGTAGAGATAAGTATTTCCCTCAGTTAAGAACCAAGGTATCAATCCAGTAGGAGGCACAAGCAAGTCTCCAATATATGCACCTGGACAAACTAACAAACACTTGCACACAACGCGAAAAAGGGGTTGTCAATACCTTCACAGTCACAAACAAGATTGAGCTCTAATAGAGATAGGTATAAAAGATAAATAAAAGAGCAAACTAAAGTAAATATAAATAAATTGCAGCAAGGTATTTTTGGGTTTTTTGGTTTATAGATATGAAAATATATGATGGAAAGTAGACCCGGGGGCCATAGGTTTCACTAGAGGCTTCACTCTTGAAGATAGCATATGGTGGGTAAACAAATTACTGTTAAGAAATTGATAGAAAAGCGCATAGTTCTGACGATATCTAAGGCATTGATCATGAATATAGGCATCATGTCCGTGAGAAGTAGACCAACTCCTGCCTCCATCTATTACTATTACTTCACACATCGATAAAAGAGTTCGGAGAAGACTCAAATAATATTCATAGATAATCTGATCATAAACCCACAATTTATTGGATCTCAACAAACGTGATGTCGCTTGAAGTTATGTCGGCATTTCCCCAAAGTGGAAGGGATGATGCAGCACAGAGGCAGTAGGTATTTCCCTCAGAAATGAAACCAAGGTTATCGAACAAGTAGGAGAACCAAGCAACACAACGTAAACAGCCCCTCCACACAAATAACAACACCTCGCAACCCGACGTGTTAAAGGGATTGTCAATCCATTTCAGATAACGACGCCAGAAATGGTGCGTGGACGGGAGAAAGTTGTAATAGATTGAATAATTAGATCGTTGATACTTCTCCGTCGTATCTACTTTTCCAAACACTTTTGCCCTTGTTTTGGACTCTAACTTGCATGATTTGAATGGAACTAACCCGGATTGACGTTGTTTTCAGCAGAATTACCATGGTGTTATTTATGTGCAGAAACAAAAGTTCTCGGAATGACCTGAAACTTCACGGAACAACTTTTCAGAAATAATAAAAAATCCTTGTAAAAGATGAAGGCCAGGGGGCCCACCATGCTTGATGATTATTTTGAGACATGGAGGTAATAATATCAAAGTCGTGCTAGTTGAGTAGTTGTGAAATTGAGAAATACTTGTGTTGAGGTTTGCAAGTCCCGTAGAATGCACGTATGGTAAACGTTATGCAACAAATTCGAAACATGAGGTGTTATTTGATTGTCTTCCTTATGAGTGGCCGTCGGGAACGAGTGATAGTCTTTTCCTACCAATCTATCTCCCTAGGAGCATGCGCGTAGTACCGAGGTTTTTGATGACTTGTAGATTTTTGCAATAAGTATGTGAGTTCTTTATGACTAATGTTGAGTCCATGGATTATACGCACTCTCACCCTTCCATCCTTGCTAGCCTCTTCGGTACCGTGCATTGCCCTTTCTCACATTGAGAGTTGGCGCAAACTTCGCTGGTGCATCCAAACCCCGTGATATGATACGCTCTTTCACACATAAACCTAATTATATCTTCCTCAAAACAGTCACCATACCTACCTATTAAGGCATTTCCATAGCCATTCCGAGATATATTTCCATGCAACTTTCCATCATTCTATTCATCATGACACATTCATCATTGTCATATTGCTTAGCATGGTCATGTAGTTGACATAGTATTTGTGGCAAAGCCACTGTTCATAATTCTTTCATACATGTCACTCTTGGTCCATTGCATATCCCGGTACACCGCCGGAGGCATTCATATAGAGTCATCTTTGTTCTAGTATCGAGTTGTAACCATTGAGTTGTAAATAAATAGAAGTGTGATGATCATCATTTTCTAGAGCATTGTCCCATGTGAGGAATATAAAAGAATAAGAAAGGCCATAAAAAAAGAGAAGGCCCCAAAAAAGAGAAAGGCCATAAAAAAGGGAAAAGGCCCAAAAAGTAAAAAATGAATGAGAGAAAAAGAGAGAAGGAACAATGTTACTATACTTTGCCACACTTGTGCTTCAAAGTAGCACCATGATCTTCATAGTAGAGAGTCTCTCATGTTATCACTTTCATATAATAGTGGGAATTTTTCATTATAGAACTTGGCTTGTATATTCCAACAATGGGCCTTCTCAAGTGCCCTAGGTCTTTGTGAGCAAGCAAGTTGGATGCACACCCACTAGTTTCTTTTGTTGAGCTTTCATACATTTATAGCTCTAGTGCATCCGTTGCATGGCAATCCCTACTCCTTGCATTAACATCAATCGGTGTGCATCTCCATAGCCCATTGATTAGCCTCGTTGATGTGAGACTTCCTCCTTTTTTGTCTTCTCCACATAACCCCCTCATTATATTCTATTCCACCTATAGTGCTATGTCCATGGCTCGCACTCATATATTGCGTGAAAGTTTATAGGTTTGAGATTACTAAAGTATGAAACAATTGCTTGGCTTGTCATCGGGGTTGTGCATGATGATAGCATTCTTATGTGACAAACATGAAACATGACTAAACCATATGATTTTGTAGGGATGAACTTTCTTTGGCCATGTTATTTTGAGAAGACATAATTGCTTAGTTAGTATGCTTGAAGTATTATCATTTTTATGTCAATATGAAATTTTTTTCTTGAATCTTTTGGATCTGAATATTCATACCACAATTAAGAAGAATTACATTAAAATTATGCCAAGTAGCACTCCGCATCAAAAATTTTGTTTTTATCATTTACCTACTCGAGGACGAGCAGGAATTAAGCTTGGGGATGCTTGATACGTCTCCAACGTATCTATAATTTTTGATTGCTCCATGCTATATTATCTATTGTTTTGGACATTATTGGGCTTTATTATCCACTTTTATATTATTTTTGGGACTAACCTATTAACCGGATGCCCAGCCTAGAATTGCTGTTTTTTTGCCTGTTTTAGGGTTTCGAAGAAAAGGAATATCAAATGGAGTCCAAACGGAATGAAACCTTCGGGAACGTGATTTTCTCATCGAATACAACTCAGGAGACTTGGACCCTACGTCAAGACACGTAACAGGAGGCCATGAGGTAGGGGGCGTGATACGTCTCCAACGTATCTATAATTTTTGATTGCTCCATGCTATATTATCTACTGTTTTGAATGTTTATGGGATTTATTTTCCACTTTTATATTATTTTTGGGACTAACCTATTAACCGGAGGCCCAGCCCAGATTTGCTATTTTATGCCTATTTCAGTGTTTCGAGGAAAATGAATATCAAACGGAGTCAAAACGGAACGAAATCAACTGGAGAAGTTATTTTTGGAAGGAAACCTACTGGATAGACTTGGACCCTATGTCAGAAGATGAAGGAGGTGCTCACGAGGGTAGGGCCGCGCCCCCTGCCTCGTGGCCCCCCTTCGGTCCACCGACGTACCCCTTGCACCCATAGATACCTACGTATCGTAAAACTTCCAGAGGACACAATAGATCGGGAGTTCCGCCGCCAGAAGCCTCCGTAGCCATCGAAAGCCAATCTAGACCCGTTCCGGCACCCTGCCGGAGGGGGCAATCCCTCTCCGGTGGCCATCTTCATCATCCCGACGCTCTCCATGACGAGGAGGGCGTAGTTCTCCCTCGGGGCTGAGGGTATGTACCAGTAGCTATGTGTTTGATCTCTCTCTCTCTCTCGTGTTCTTGAGGTGATACGATCTTGATGTATCGCGAGCTTTGCTATTATATTTGGATCCTATGATGTTTTCTCCCCCCTCTACTCTCTTGTAATGAATTGAGTTTCCCCTTTGAAGTTATCTTATCGGATTGAGTCTTTAAAGATTTGAGAACACTTGATGTATGTCTTGCCGTGGATATCTGTGGTGACAATTGGATATCACGTGATTCACTTGATGTATGTTTTGGTGATCAACTTGTGGGTTCCGCCCATGAACCTATGCATAGGGGTTGGCACACGTTTTCGTCATGATTCTCCGGTAGAACTTTGGGGCACTCTTTGAGGTCCTTTGTGTTGGTTGAATAGATAAATATGAGATTGTGTGATGTGTATCGTATAATCATACCCACGGATACTTGAGGTGACAATGGAGTATCTAGGTGACATTAGGGTTTTGGTTGATTTGTGTCTTGATGTGTTATTCTAGTACGAACTCTAGGGATGTTTGTGACACTTATAGGAATAGCCCAATGGATTGATTGGAAAGAATAACTTTGAGGTGGTTTCGTACCCTACCATAATCTCTTCGTTTGTTCTCCGCTATTAGTGACTTTGGAGTGACTCTTTGTTGCATGTTGAGGGATAGTTATGTGGTCCAATTATGTTAGTATTGTTGAGGGAACTTACACTAGCGAAAGTATGAACCCTAGGCCTTATTTCCACACATTGCAATACCGTTTACACTCACTTTTATCATTTGTTACCTTGCTGTTTTTATATTTTCAGATTACAAAAACTATTATCTACTATTCATATTGCACTTGTATCACCATCTCTTCGCCGAACTAGTGCACCTATACAATTTACCATTGTATTGGGTGTGTTGGGGACACAAGAGACTCTTTGTTATTTGGTTGCAGGGTTGCTTGAGAGATACCATCTTCATCCTATGCCTCCTATGGATTGATAAACCTTAGGTCATCCACTTGAGGGAAATTTGCTACTGTCCTACAAACCTCTGCACTTGGAGGCCCAACAACGTCTACAAGAAGAAGGTTGTGTAGTAGACATCAAGCTCTTTTCTGGCGCCATTGCCGGGGAGGTTAGCGCTTGAAGGTATATCTTTAGATCTTGCAATCGAGTCTTTTAGTTTCTTGTTTTATCACTAGTTTAGTTTACAAAAGAAAACTACAAAAAAATGGAATTGAGTTTGTCTCATACGCTTCATCTTTTTAATATATTTCGTGAGTATGATGGAAAGGATAATTGTGCTAAGTGCTATAAGAAGAGATCTCTAAAATGTTTGGCACTAAATATTTGAATGATGAGCATGATTGCAATGTTGTTAGTACGAATTCTTTGAATATCCATGATGCTAATGATGATTGCACTAGTTATGATGAAAATGCCTGCTATAAACATGTCAATTTTTGTGGAGTAGACTAGGTTATGAAGAAATTAAATGTAGAACTAAGGATATTCCAAAATTTTCCCTTGATAAAATTCTTCATTTTGATCTAGAGGAAATTTATATGTATTGCGCGGTGAATTGCATTGAAAATCCTTATATTTCCAATTACATAAAGAAAATAAAACAAATAGAAGATGAAGAGAATGCTAATGAAAGGGAAGAGACTTCCCAATATTCTCCTATTATTTCTTATGATGAATCAGGTAACGAAGAGGAGCCCTCTATTCAACCAATCTCATTAATAAGGAGCTCCAAAAAGAGGATTGAACCCACACATGATGTGGTGAAGAAGAAGAAAAGAAAAAGGAAGAGAGGTAAAAAGGTATATCTCCCAAATAAAGTTGCTCCTATTATTGTTGTGCCTCATGAACATGACACACTTGATGATGATGATCTCATTATGCCTATTTCTTGTTGTGATGATTATGATTGGGAAGATAATGACACTTCTTATGATCTTGAAAATCTTTTTGGCACTTGCTTGGAAGAATATTATAATTGATATACTATTGGTGCTATCTATACTATTAATGATGAGAGTGATTATGCTTATGATATGAAAAGGCCCAAGCTTGGGGATGCTATGTTTAATAATGATGATATTTTTAGCCTCTCAAGTTTTGATATGCAAAGTTGTTATGATGATAGCATGCCTTCTACTTATGATGATTATTGTGATAAAACTTATGATATGAAGAGTAGTGATGATTATATTTATAAAACTTGCCATGATTATGAGTACCCTTTCTCTGAACATTACTCCTTTAACGTGGAAACAATTTATAGTATTCAAGTCTCTTATGATACTCCCACTATTCCGAATGAGAAGAATTTTGCTTATGTGGAGAGTAGTAAATTTTCTATGAAAGTAGATCATGAAAAGGATTATTTAGGTGCTGGTTATATTGTTTAATTCATTCATGATGCTACTGAAAATTTTTATGAGGGAGGAATATATGCTTGTAGGAATTGCAATAATATCAAATTTCCTCTCTATGTGCTTAAAATCTTGAAGTTATGCTTGTTTTGCCTTCCTATGCTAGTTGATTATTGTTCCCATAAGTTATTTGCCCACAAAATCCCTATGCATAGGAAGTGGGTTAGACTTAAATGTTCTAGTAATATTCTTCATGATGCTCTCTTTATGTTTCAATTCTTATCTTTTATGTGAGCATCGTTGAAATCATCATGCCTAGCTAGGGGCGTTAAACGATAGTGCTTGTTGGGAGGCAACCCAATTTTATTTTTGTTCCTTGCTTTTTGTTCATGTTTAGTAATAAATAATTCATCTAGCCTCTGTTTAGATGTGGTTTTATGCTTTTAATTAGTGTTTGTTCCAAGTAGAACCTTTGGGAAGACTTGGGGAAAGTCTTGTTGATCATGCTGTCAAAAACAGAAACTTTAGCGCTCACGAGAATTGCTGCCATTTTTATTTGGAGAGTGATATTTAGTTAATTCTTTTTGAAGATGATTAATAGATAAATTCCTCAGGTCCAGAAATTTATTTGAGAATTTTATGAGGTCCAGAAGTATACGTTTGAACCAGATTACTACAGACTGTTCTGTTTTTGACAGATTCTGTTTTCGATGTGTTGTTTGCTTATTTTGATGAATCTATGGCTAGTAAAATAGTTTATAAACCATAGAGAAGTTGGAATAAATTAGGTTTAACACCAATATAAATAAATAATTAGTTCATTACAGTACCTTGAAGTGGTCTTTTGTTTTCTTATACTAACATAGCTTACGAGTTTTCTGATAAGTTTTGTGTTGTGAAGTTTTCAAGTTTTGGGTAAGGATTTGATGGACTATGGAATAAGGAGTGGCAAGAGCCTCAGCTTGGGGATGCCCAAGGCACCCCAAGGTAATATTCAAGTACAACCAAGAGCCTAAGCTTGGGGATGCCCCAGAAGGCATCCCCTCCTTCGTCTTCGTTCATCGGTAACTTTACTTGGAGCTATATTTTTATTCACCACATGATATGTGTTTTGCTTGGAGCGTCAATTTATTTTGTTAGGATTTGCTTGCTGTCATTTAGAACAATGTTTTGCATCTTTTATTTCAATAAAAGTGGCATTGATAGCCTATACTATGCCTATGTCACAAGTATACATGTTGCTGTTTGAAAACAGAAAGTTTACCACTGTTGCAATAATTCCCTAGAAAATTCAGAATGTGATAAAATGTCGAAACCTTTTGCATATTAAGATTTGATAAATTTAATACAGTGGGAATTTCCTTTCATAATTTTTGGAGCTAGGGAAGTATGGATGTTGCAGCATTCTTTACAGACAATCCTGTTTAGGCAGATTGCTGTTATGTTTGCATTGTTTGCATATGGTTGCTTCTTTAATGATTCTATTTGAGGATAGGAATATTAAATATGCAGAGGAATTTAGTATAGAATGTTGAATAATAATTTTAGTGATTTTCTACAGTAGAGTATGATAAGGTTTTTGCAATGGTTTATACTAACTTATCTCACGAGTCCTTGTTGAGTTTTGTGTGGATGAAGCTTTTGAGATTTAGGGAGACCATGATATGAGAGGAATTAAGGAGACACAAAAGCTCAAGATTGCGGATGCCCAAGGCACCCCAAGATAATATTTCAAGAAGTCTCAAGCATCTAAGCTTGGGGATGCCCCGGTTGGCATCCCACCTTTCTTCTTCAACAACTATCGGTTAGTACCGGTTGATCCTAAGTTTTATTTTGCTTTGCTTGCTGTTTGAATAAATTACCAAGATCTGAAATTATTAAATGTTAGAGAGTCTTCACATAGTTGCATAATTATTCGACTACTCATTGATCTTCACTTATATCTTTCGGAGTAGTTTGTCATTTGCTCTAGTGCTTCAGTTATATCCTTTTAGAGCACAGTGGTGGTTTTATTTTATAGAAACAGATGAACTCTCATGCTTTACTTAAATTATTTTGAGAGTCTTAAATAGAATGGTAATTTTCTTAAAATCCTAATATGCTAGGTATTCAAGAATAATAAAATTCTCTTATGAGTGTGTTGAATACTATGAGAAGTTTGATACTTGATAATTG
This sequence comes from Triticum urartu, assembly GCF_056163025.1. Classification (NCBI taxonomy): domain Eukaryota; kingdom Viridiplantae; phylum Streptophyta; class Magnoliopsida; order Poales; family Poaceae; genus Triticum; species Triticum urartu. The sequence goes on from NC_141877.1 coordinate 7,798,559, forward strand.
TTTTGAGATATGGAGATGGTGATATTAGAGTCATGCTAGTTGAGTGGTTATAAATTTGAGAAATACTTGTGTTGAAGTTTGTGATTCCCGTAGCATGCACGTATGGTGAACCGTTATGTGATGAAGTTGGAGCATGATTTATTTATTGATTATCTTCCTTATGAGTGGCGGTCGGGGACGAGCGATGGTCTTTTCCTACCAATCTATTGAAGGAAATATGACCTAGAGGCAATAATAAAGTTATTATTTATTTCCTTATATCATGACAAAAGTTTATTATTCATGCTAGAATTGTATTAACCGGAAACATAATACATGTGTGAATACATAGACAAACAGAGTGTCACTAGTATGCCTCTACTTGACTAGCTCGTTAATCAAAGATGGTTATGTTTCCTAACCATTGACAAAGAGTTGTCATTTGATTAACGTGATCACATCATTAGTTGAATGATCTGATTGACATGACCCATTCCATTAGCTTAGCATCCGATCGTTTAGTATGTTGCTATTGCTTTCTTCATGACTTATACATGTTCCTATGACTATGAGATTATGTAACTCCCGTGTGCCGGAGGAACACTTTGTGTGCTACCAAACGTCACAACGTAACTGGGTGATTATAAAGGTGCTCTACAGGTGTCTCCAAAGGTACATGTTGCGTTGACGTATTTCGAGATTAGGATTTGTCACTCCGATTGTCGGAGAGGTATCTCTGGGCCCTCTCGGTAATGCACATCACTTAAGCCTTGCAAGCAATGCAACTAGTGAGTCAGTTGCGAGATGATGTATTACAGAACGAATAAAGAGACTTGCCGATAACGAGATTGAACTAGGTATTGGATACCGACGATCGAATCTCAGGCAAGTAACATACCGATGACAAAAGGAACAACGTATGTTGTTATGCGGTCTGACCGATAAAGATCTTCGTAGAATATGTAGGAGCCAATATGGGCATCCAGGTCCCGCTATTGGTTATTGACCGGAGACATGTCTCGGTCATGTCTACATCGTTCTCGAACCCGTAGGGTCCGCGCGCTTAAGGTTTCGATGACAGTTATATTATGAGTTTATACGTTTTGATGTACCGAAGGTTGTTCGGAGTCCCGGATGTGATCACAGACATGACGAGGAGTCTCGAAATGGTCGAGACATAAAGATTGATATATTGGACGGCTATATTCGGACACCGGAAGTGTTCCGGGTGATTTCGGAGAAAACCGGAAAGCCGGAGGGTTACCGGAACCCCCCGGGAGAAGTAATGGGCCATATGGGCCTTAGTGGAGAGAGAGAGAGGGGCAGCCAAAGGTGGGCTGCGCGCCTCCTCCCCCCTGGTCCGAATTGGACTAGGAGAGGGGGGCGGCGCCCCCCCTTTCCCTCTCCCTCCCCACTTCTTTCCCCCTCCTAGTAGGAGTCCTACTCCTACTAGGAGGAGGACTCCTCCTTGGTGCGCCATAGGGGCCGGCCGGCCTCCTCCTCTCTTGATCCTTTATATACGGAGGCAGGGGCACCCCAGAAACACACAAGTTGATCCACGTGATCATATTCTTAGCCGTGTGCGGCGCCCCCTGCCACCATAGTCCTCGATAATATTGTAGCGGTGCTTAGGTGAAGCCCTGCGACAGTAGTACATCAAGATCGTCACCACGCCGTCGTGCTGATGGAACTCTTCCCCGACACTTTGCTGGATCGGAGTCCGGGGATCGTCATCGAGCTGAACGTGTGCTAAAACTCGGAGGTGGCATAGTTTCGGTGCTTGATCGGTCAGGCCGTGAAGACGTACGACTACATCAACCGCGTTGTCATAACGCTTCCGATGTCGATCTACAAGGGTACGTAGATCACACTCTCCCCTCTCGTTGCTATGCATCACCATGATCTTGCGTGTGCATAGGAAAATTTTGAAATTACTACGTTCCCCAACAGTGGTATCCGAGCCTAGGTTTTATGGTTTGATGTTATATGCACGAGTAGAACACAAGTGAGTTGTGGGCGATATAAGTCATACTGCCTACCAGCATGTCATACTTTGGTTCGGCGGTATTGTTGGATGAAGCGGCCTAGACCGACATTACGCGTACGCTTACGCGAGACCGGTTCTCCCGACGTGCTTTGCACATAGGTGGCTTGCGGGTGACTGTTTCTCCAACTTTAGTTGAACCGAATGTGGCTACGCCCGTTCCTTGTGAAGGTTAAAACGGCATCAACTTGACAAACTATCATTGTGGTTTTGATGCGTAGGTAAGATTGGTTCTTGCTTAAGCCCGTAGCAGCCACGTAAAACTTGCAACAAACAAAGTAGAGGACGTCTAACTTGTTTTTGCAGGGCATGTTGTGACGTGATATGGTCAAGACATGATGCTGATTTTATTGTATGACATGATCATGTTTTGTAACCGGGTTATCGGCAACTGGTGTCGGGGAAGCTGATCCACGAGCACCTATGGGACTCGGCGGACCGAGCCCCTTTCGGTTCGGCGGGGGCGGGGATTGCGCAAAGAGCAGATCGAGGCAAGGCACGCGAGCAGTTTACCCAGGTTCGGGCCGCACGGATGCGTAAAACCCTACTCCTGCTTTTGTTTGTATTGGTTTCTTGCTCGGGGCGCGGAGTGCTACAGTACACTCCAGCAGCTGGCGAGGCCGAGCGTGAATGAGTCCCCCCCTCCTCTACGTTGCGCACGGGCCTCCTTTTATATGCTCAAGGGGTCACTGACAGGTGGCAACATAGACAAAAGGGCAAAAATGGAAGAGTGGTGGTTGGTACAACTACTTGTACAGTGTATCGTACCTACCCCTGACGGCAGGGGACAAGGGCATTAATTGCCCGTCTGTGTCGCCCAAACAGTACCGAAAGGGACCGCCAGGGATGCCACCGTTTGCCACGATGGCTATCTTGTCAGCGCTTGCTTGCCACCGCGCACCCCTAGCTGCGCAGCCTCCCACCACGTGCGCTTGGAAGGGTCCCAGAGCGACACGTTGGCGGGTGTGTTGGAGCGCGGGCACGAAGTAGGGGCTTCTCGCGGCAGGCTCCTTGCCGCGGTCGTCGTCTTTTCGCGCTTGGGAACTTGTCGCTCACCGGGCCTTGCCGGGACGCGTGGCGCGTCGCGGTAAGTTTCCTTGATATGCCTTGGTTGGCCTTCCCGGCGAGCTCCTCTTGCCGGGGTCTCGTATGCCTTGGTTGGCCTTCCCGGCAAGCTCCTCTTGCCGGGGTCTTGTTTCCTTCCCGGCAAGCTCCTCTTGCCGGGGCCTTGGTTTAAGTACTTTGTTCTTGAATGGCTCCAAAGTTGCCACGGAGGATCTTGGCGGCCGCCCGGCAAGCCTTGCCGCGGGATGCTGCGACAGCCCGTGCACAAGTTCGGCATACTAGAGTACCCCTATTCTAGTACACCGACAGGAGCCCCCGGGCCTGGGCCATACACGGTGCCGAGCGCTGTTGGGCCAGGCCCAAAACAGTGCACGGGCACGCGTGGCCTAGGTCACGCCGCATATCTCTCCGCATCCACCGCGCACGCCCCGAACGGCATGCGTCAAACGCGGTGCCGTGGGTGACGTGGGCGGCATGCGTGGGGCTAAGCCCCGCGTGCATGCGTCACGTCGTGAGAAAGGGGACGGTTCGCGCCTCCCCCATAAACGGAGGGAGGCGTAGGGGCGTGGTTCATTTACTGGACGGTGCCGATGCGCGGTTTTCGAGACGTCCACTCCCCGCGATCACGGGGTGGGGCGAGGCCGCCTCATCCATCGCCTCGGTTCTGCACGCCTGCCACGCGGCTCCCATGCGCTTCGGGTCGCGGACGGCAGAAGCGAGAAACCGGGCCGTCGCGAGTAGAGGCAGCGGGTCGGCCCCATCTCCCTGCTCTTCCCGTGCCTTGATTCGCTGAGCGGGGCGGCCGAGCCCCCACGTCGCTCCTTTATAAAGAGCGGGCGGGGAGCACAGAAGCCCGCACTCTCTCATCTCCTTCTTCCTTCAGCTTCTGCTCCCCTTTCTCTCATTCGCCATGGAGAAAGGGAACCCTGGCCCTTCATCGGTGGCGGCGAGGGTCGCCGCCAGACAGCGCATCCCTCCCTCTCTCGCGCCCGCGGTGGCAGAGCCGGCCGGAAGGGGAAGAGGGAGGGGGCGAGGTCGTGGACGAGGTCGAGGACGAGGTCGAGGTGCTCGGGGAAGAGGCGGACGGGGTGACGCGCCGGCTTCGCCTCCGCCGGCGGTTCCCCTTCGCACGGCGGTCCATATTGGGGACGACCCTTGCGAGTTCTTCGTCAGGCTGCGCCGGGCGCCTCGTCGTCGCCTCCGACTCCCAGCTCCGTTTGCGAGCGCGATGGAGTTGGACCCGCCCGAGACACTGAGACTGCACATGAGGGGCTGTGGGATCAGCGGCACGCGAGTCCGTGTTGAATTCCCAGCCCCTTATGTGATGTATCTTGGTCGAGGGTGGAAGACGTTCGCCCGTATCCACAGCCTGATGGAGGGGTTCACCCTCCATTTTAAGTTGATGGAGGGCGATCTCCTCTCCGTCAAGGTCTTTGGGTGCTTCGGCACTCGGGCAAAGTGCTGCGTGGACAGCTCCTCCGATAGCGAAGGCTCCTCCTCGAGCGAGAGTGACGAGGAGGAGAGCAGCAGCGACGATGAGGGTGGCGGGCGGCGGGGCGACGGGTCCGACTAGGTGTGGGGCGCCGCCCCGTGCGGCACCGGCGACCCCATCATCCGTGTCGCTCCTTGAACTCCCCGGGGTCGTCTCCTTGGGCGGCTGGCATAGGGAGGCTGCGGAAGAGGAAGAGGGCTGGCGGCAAGGTCGTCAAGTCGGAGTACGAGGGCATGGTGCCCTCGACAGCGTGCTGACGCCCTACCGCCTTGTCTTCGAGCCCCGCTTCCGGCGCCGCCATCACCGTCCAGCCTTCGGACGGTCCCCGGGGTGTTCTCTTGGTGTCTTCTGGCACCCGTAGCTCGCCTAGGCGTCTCTTTTGTCCTTTTCGCCTCCTTGACCTACCTCCTGAAGAGAGGGACAGGAAAAGGATTACGGGCATCTTATCTTTTTAATTTGTAAGCCTTTGGCCTTAGATGCATTTAAAACTTGTAATCCTCTCTATCATGTTTTTCATCCTCTATGGACTGTACCTGAGCGGAATGTTTTTTAATGAAAAGGGGATGCTTGCCGGGTCATTTGTCTCGTGGGTAGAACCCACGTCAAGGAGCAAATCCTTGGTATCTTTCAGACAGACATCTCTTCTCCCGGCAACAGGCCCTGCCGTCTTCCCACGTCGCTCGACCTTTCTCACGCTTTTGACGGAGGAGGGAACGAGGCGGGTGCGACCTCCTCGTTTCGTCCCTTTGCTGCCGCGACTACGACCAAACTTGGCCCCGGGAACGAGGCCCAGGGCCTAGAGTTGAGGGAGCACAGTAGTTCTCAGGAAGAAACGAGGTTTCGCATTCCCCAGTCCATAAAAGAATGCATGATGAGGGACGAAAGACTTATCAGCCCCCGGCAACTCTGGCTTGCCGCAGGTGAATCTTGGTACTTGCAGCCCCCGGCAACACTGGCTTGCCGGGGTCCAGGTGCCGGTGCGTCCTTCTCCTTTTCGTCCTCAAGCGGTCTGGCCAGGATATGTGAGCCCTGCGAGCCAAGGGAAACGAAAGAAAGGCAAAGGGACGCACACTCGACCTCTAAGCTAGGGGTTAGCCGCTGTTAAGCACTATCAACCCTAACCAAGGACGAGACTCGACCTAGCATGCATGCTATAACCCCGGGGTGTCAGCGCTTCATTTACTTGTGCTCAGGGTCTGCGCCTGGCTTTGTACAAAGGATTACATGCAACAGCGGCAAGACTTGTACAAAAGGGTGGTTGCCGGACGGGGTCCGACAACCGCGCCTTACGGGTAAAACTTACGAAGATGTTCGATGTTCCAGGAGTTGCTCACTGGTATGCCATCTTCGGTCTCGAGGCGGACAGCGCCAGGCCTGGTGACTCGTTTCACCCGGTAAGGGCCTTCCCACTTCTGCGTCAACTTGTTGGAATTCTTGGCGGACTGAATGCCCCGAAGAACAAGGTCGCCTTCCTCGAAACTTCTGGCGTTAACCTTGCGGCTATGGTAGCGGCGCAAAGCTTGCTGGTAGCGAGCAGCTCGCACAGCAGCCTGAAGACGGTCTTCCTCAAGGAGTAGCGCGTCATCTTGCCGCAGCTGCTCTTGCTCAAGCTCATCATAAGCGAGCACTCGAGGTGACCCATATACGAGTTCCGTGGGGGTAACTGCTTCTGCTCCATAGACTAGAGCAAAAGGTGTCTGGCCAGTGGCTCGATTTGGCATCGTCCTGATCGACCAAAGAGCCACCGGCAGCTCCTCGATCCAGTTTCTTCCACACTTGTGCAGCCTGTCGAAAGTCCTGGTCCTGAGCCCGTGCAGCACTTCAGTGTTTGCCCTCTCCGCTTGACCGTTGCTTCTTGGGTGAGCAACAGAAGCGAAGCAGACCTTGGCGCCAAGATCTTGGACGTACTGCATGAAGGTGCGGCTCGTAAATTGCGTGCCGTTGTCGGTGATGATCCTGTTAGGGACACCGAAGCGGCAAACAATTGACCTGAAGAACTTGACTGCTGACTGTGCTGTCACCTTCCTCACTGGTTCCACTTCCGGCCACTTCGTGAACTTGTCGATTGCAACATACAAGTACTAAAAGCCCCCGACTGCTTGGGGAAAGGGGCCGAGGATGTCGAGCCCCCAGACCGAAAATGGCCAGGATAAAGGGATCGTCTGGAGAGCTTGAGCTGGCTAGTGTATCTGCTTGGAATGGAACTGGCATGCTTCACACTTGGTTACTTTTGCCGTTGCATCCTGGAGGGCTGTTGGCCAAAAGAAACCTTGCCGGAAAGCCTTGCCGACAAGTGCTCTTGCGCCAATGTGGTGACCACATATGCCTCCGTGTATCTCTGCCAACAGCTTCTGTCCATCTTCCCGGGGAATACACTTCAATTTCACACCATTGATTCTTCTTCTGTACAGTGTCTGATCGACAAATTGGTACATACTTGACTATCGGGCTACTCTTTCCGCTTCTTCTTGCTCTTCGGGAAGCTCTCCTGTCTGAAGGAAACGGACAATTTGCTGCGCCCATGCTGGAGCCTGTGGCTCAACAACAAGGACTAAAGGCATATCTGCTGCCGCGGGAACATCCGCTTCCATGGCGAGAGCCTGCGGCTCAGCCGGAGCTTGACGTTCCCCGACAACCTTGCCGGGGCGAAACTTGTCGGGAGCTTCTGCTTCGACGGGACAAAACCTAGGGCTTGCCGGAGCAGGACGTTCCTCGGCAAGCTTGCCGGAGCAAAACTTGCCGAGAGCCTCTGCTTCCACGGAACAAAGCCCAGGGTTTGCCGGAGCAGGCCGCTCCTCAGCGCTCTTGGTGTTGATCTTGGGGACCTTCTTGGCGGCGGCTTCGGGAAGCTCTGCCGGAAAATAGTCTCCAGAAACCAAATTCCTTTTCTTGCTCTGTCCAGTTGGTGGAGTCACGGACGGTTGAGTCAGCTTGAGCACAAAGATCCTTGGTTCCACAGGTAGCTTAAGTGCGGCGCACTTTGACAGGCCATCGGCAATGTCGTTCTCGGCTCTCGGAACATGTTCCATTTGCAGGCCGTCAAAGTGCTCTTATAGCTTTCTCACTTCGTTGACGTAGGCTTCCATCAACGGACTCTGATAATTCTTGTTCACTTGGCGGACGACAAGCTGTGAGTCACCCCTGACAATGAGCTTCTTAATCCCAAGGTCTGCTGCGATCCTGAGACCGGCAAGCAAGCCTTCATACTCTGCAGTATTGTTCGTTGCTTGCTCCCTGGGAAAGTGCATCTGGACTACGTACTTGAGGTGCTCTCCGGTGGGCGCGACAAGCAGCACGCCAGCACCGGCGCCTTGCAGCGAAAAGGCACCATCGAAGTACATCAGCCACTCCTTGCTTGCTTCATTGACGGGGATGCTCTTTTCTGGAACTTCTTCATCTGGCGTTGGCGTCCACTCTGCTATGAATTCTGCCAATGCTCTGCTCTGGATAGTTGAAGTGCTCTCAAACTTGAGGCCAAAGCTTGACAGTTCCAGTGCCCACTCGACAATCCTGCCTGTCGCTTCTGGATTCTGCAGTATCCTCTTCAGCGGAAAGCGAGTGACAACTGTGATTTCATGTGCTTGGAAGTAATGGCGCAGCTTTCTCGAGGCCATGAGGAGGCCGAAAAGCAATTTCTGCACGCCAGAGTACCTTGACCTAGCCCCCTGCAGGAGGGAGCTGACAAAGTAAACCAGGCGCTGCACCATTTTCTTCTGTACATCTTCGTGCATCTGCGCAGATCCATCTTTGTCGGGATCAGGGCTTGTCGGGTGAGCCCCCTGCTTGTCGTTGGATGGGCTTGCCGGGGTTGCTGACTTATCATCTGCCTCCCTCTCCGCAACTAGCACAGCACTAACCACTTGATTGGTTGCCGCTACATACAGCAGCAACTTCTCTTGTGGCCTAGGTGCGACAAGTGTTGGAGCGGAGGACAGGTATTTCTTCAAGTCCTGCAGCGCAGCCTCCGCTTCCGGAGTCCATTGCATCGGACCTGCCTTTTTCAATATCTTGAAAAATGGCAGGGCGTGCTCAGCAGACCTAGAGATAAACCTGCCGAGAGCAGCCACGCAACCGGCAAGTCTTCGTACATCCTTGGCGCGCTTTGGTGCTTCGATCTGCTCGACGGCCCTGATCTTGTCGGGATTGGCTTCAATTCCCCGCTGAGACACAAAGAACCCGAGAAGCTTGCCGGAAGGAACTCCAAACACACACTTCTCAGGGTTCAGCTTGAGGTTGATCTTGCGCAGATTCGCAAAGGTCTCATCCAAATCTTGAATCAGGGTTGCCATGTCCTTGCTCTTGATCACTATATCATCCATATAGGCTTCCACATTTCTGTGTATTTGAGGCTCAAAAGCAACATGGACAACTCTTGCAAATGTTGAACCAGCATTCTTTAAACCGAAAGGCATTCGTACGAAACAGTACGTGCCACATGGCGTAATGAATGCGGTTTTCTCCTCATCCTCTTCTGCCATGAAGATCTGATGATATCCTGAGTAGGCGTCAAGAAATGAAAGCAACTCACATCCAGCTGTGGAGTCAACAATTTGGTCAATGCGCGGCAAGGGAAATGGGTCTTTGGGACAAGCTTTATTAACATCAGTGAAGTCGATACAAAGCCTCCATTTCCCATTCGCCTTGCGCACGACTACAGGATTGGCCAGCCACGTGGGATGGAGCACTCCTCTGACAAGGCCTGCCGCTTCCAACTTCTTGATTTCTTCTGCAATGAACTCTTGGCGCTCCACTGCCTGCTTCCTGACTTTCTGCTTGACGGGCCGCGCGTGAGGACAAACGACAAGGTGGTGCTCAATTACTTTCCTGGGAACATCGGGGATGTCAGACGGTTGCCATGCAAACACGTCGACATTCGACCGCAGGAAAGCAACGAGCGTGCTTTCCTATTTAGGGTCAAGCGTGGCACTGATGGTGAAGGTACCACCAGTGCCGTCCTCCTTGGCGAACACCTTCTTAGTTTCTGGCGGAGCTGCCATCGTCTTCTTACACTTGCCGGTGGAGCTCGATGGTGCGTCCTCGACGGCAGCGCAGCACTCCGAAGAGGTGCGCTTGCCGGAGTGGGCATTAGAGCTCTTGCCGGACTTGGCCTTCTTCTTCCCCCCGGGAGCTTCAGCGGCAAGTGACTTGCGCTCTGCTACGGCTGCTGCTTCCCGGTAGATCTTGTCGGCACAGATAAGAGCATCTTTCTTGTCGCCAGGGACAGAAATGACACTTATCGGGCCTGGCATCTTGAGCACGTTGTAGGCGTAATGAGAGGCTGCCATGAATTTGGCGAGCGCTGGACGGCCAAGTATCCCATTGTAAGGCAATGGGAAATCGGCAACGTCGAAAGTCACCCTCTCAGTCCTGAAGTTTAGCTCACTGCCAAATGTCACCGGCAGCGTGATCTTCCCCTTCGGCTTGCTTCTTCCCGGGCTGATTCCTTGGAACATACTGGTCTCTTCGAGCTCGCTGTCGGGGATCTGAAGCTTCTGGAGTACAGCAGAGGAGATCAGGTTCAAGCCGGCCCCGTCGTCAATTAACATCTTGGTGACCTTGAGGTTGCGGATAGTTGGCGAAACCAACATCGGCAGGCACCCGACTACGGTTGTGCGATCAGGGTGGTCCTCAACATCAAAGATGATAGGCGTGCTGGACCATTTCAGGAGTTTGCGCGACTCGACGGGTGGCTCTGCTGCATTGACTTCTCGCGCCCACTGCTTGAGTTGGCGGTGTGAAGTATGCAGAGAAGCACCACCGTCAACGCACAAAACCTCCGTGGCTTTCTGAAACTCCTGCTCACTGTTCTCGATATCATCCATGTCTTCGTCGCTGTCATCGTCGTCTTCATCCTTATCACGACCGCGGGGAGGTCTGTCTCCTTGCCGCTGCTTGGCCTTGTCGCGGCGCCCCCCTGGCCGGTGCGCTTCTTGCCAGATTCCCCAGCACCTCCCTGGGCCCTTTCCTTGTCGCGCCGCTCGTACTCAGCTTTCTGTTGCTGGACAAGCTGCTCGACCTTCTTGCAGCTCTGGAGGTCATGGCCCTTGGTGCGGTGAATCTTGCAGTATTGCTTGCCGGAGCTGCCCTGCTTGTCGGCGGCGGCCACGGCCTGGCAGTTGGTGCATGCGGCAGCCTCCTTGCCGGAGCTGCCAACCTTGGCTTGCTTGGCGCCACCGTCGCTGCCGGACTGCTCACCGACTAGAACCTCTTTGTTCTGCTTCTTCCTGTTGCTGCGCCGCCGGTTTCTCTTTGCCGGGGCAGCATCCTCGCTGTCAGATCCTCCTGCTCCAGTATTTTCTCCAGGAAATTTCCTTCCCTCCTCAGTGCGTGCACACTTGTCGGCCAGGGCATATAGCTCGCTGACGTCCTGGATCTTGCACATCGCCATCTCCTCCCGCATCCTGCGGTTACGCACGTTCTGATGGAACGCGCTGATCACCGCGGCAGGGTGGATATTTGGGATGTTGTGCTGTACACGGCTGAACCACTGGATATACTTGCGCAGGGGCTCCCCTTCCCCCTGGACGAGCAGGTGAAGGTCACTCTCTTGGCCGTGAGGTTTGTGGCCGCCTGTGAAGGCGCCAACAAACTGATGGCACAAGTCTGCCCAGGAGGATACGGAGTTGTCCGGCAAGTGCATGAGCCAGGATCTGATGTTGGGCTTGAGCACCAGTGGGAAGTACTTGGCGAGGATCTTGTCGTCCCGTCCCCCGGCAGCCTGCACCGCGATGGTGTAGATGCTGAGGAACTCCGACGGATGCGACTTGCCGTCGTATTTCTCCGGCACATCTGGCTTGAAATTTTTTGTGCTGGGCCACTGGACTTGCCGCAGCTCAAGAGTAAACGCAGGGCAACCCACCGCGTATGGCAAGTTGTCTGGTTTCTCCGACGCGTGCATGTCAGCAGAGGGCCCAGCGCGCAGGTCTGACTGACGCCACGCTTCTCTTCGACGCTCGATACGAGTTCGAGCGTCTTCTTGTTGCCGTTCATGAAGAACTTGGCGCTGATCATGACGAGCTCGTGGATCTGACGACGTGGTGGAGTCGCTGTCGCTGTGGATCCGGCGAGTCGGCGATCTTGGCCTTCGGGGTGGAGAGTGCACGGTGGTTGCACCCTCACCAGTCTTGTCGCCACCGGCTCACGCCTGGCTGACTTGCCGCGGCTGCGATGTGCTCGGCTACCGTGGGTTGTCGCTGTTGGCGAAGCCGATGAGGCTCTGAATGGTGGCCCTCCAGTCGTCGACCTTGTCTGCCGCTGGAGGGAAATCGCGGAGCAGTTGAGCTCGCGCCAGAGCTTCTGCTGGGGTAGCGGGCGGTGGTGGCGAACGGTGCGAGGAACGGGATATGCTCGGACTTCTAACTATGTTAGAAGGAGCAGTATCTCGTCCAAGCGACCGTGCCTCGCTCGCGCCAGCATGCTGGTGTGCATGCTGGTCTTGAGCCCTCCGAGATCCGCCGGCTTGATCTTGATCCAGCGAACGCATGGTACCGTGAGTACCATGGCGCTGCCGGTCCCGCGCCTCCTGAGACGGGCGCAGTGCGTGTACGGACGCCGGAGTCTTGGAGTGCGCCCGGTCGTTGTGGGAGCCGGCTACGCCGCCGATGGGCAGCGCGGCCTTGTCCCTGGACCTGGCGGCACCATGAGTTCCGCCGTCGACGCCCGTTCTTCCACCAGCGTCTACCCCACCAGCCGTTTGCTCCGGCGGCGGCGGGTTCGGCGCGGACAGAGCGGCCGCCTCCGAAGCCTTCTTCTTCGGCGGCATGTCGGTGAAGACGACGAAGATCTAGCTCATGTGGACGCCGGATCAGGTTCACACAACCTCGACGCCCCCTACCTGGCGCGCCAAAGATGTCGGGGAAGCTGATCCACGAGCACCTATGGGACTCGGCGGACCGAGCCCCTTTCGGTTCGGCGGGGGCGGGGATTGCGCAAAGAGCAGATCGAGGCAAGGCACGCGAGCAGTTTACCCAGGTTCGGGCCGCACGGATGCATAAAACCCTACTCCTGCTTTTGTTTGTATTGGTTTCTTGCTCGGGGGCGCGGAGTGCTACAGTACACTCCAGCAGCTGGCGAGGCCGAGCGTGAATGAGTCCCCCCCCTCCTCTACGTTGCGCACAGGCCTCCTTTTATATGCTCAAGGGCTCACCAACAGGTGGCAACGTAGACAAAAGGGCAAAAATGGAAGAGTGGTGGTTGGTACAACTACTTGTACAGTGTATCGTACCTACCCCTGACGGCAGGGGACAAGGGCATTAATTGCCCGTCTGTGTCGCCCAAACAGTACCGAAAGGGACCGCCAGGGACGCCACCATTTGCCACAATGGCTATCTTGTCATCGCTTGCTTGCCACCGCGCACCCCTAGCTGCGCAGCCTCCCGCCACGTGCGCTTGGAAGGGTCCCAGAGCGACACGTTGGCGGGTGTGTTGGAGCGCGGGCATGAAGTAGGGGCTTCCCGCGGCAGGCTCCTTGCCGCGGTCGTCGTCTTTTCGCGCTTGGGAACTTGTCGCTCACCGGGCCTTGCCGGGACGCGTGGCGCGTCATGGCATGTTTCCTTGATATGCCTTGGTTGGCCTTCCCGGCAAGCTCCTCTTGCCGGGGTCTCGTATGCCTTGGTTGGCCTTCCCGGCAAGCTCCTCTTGCCGGGGCCTTGGTTTAAGTACTTTGTTCTTGAATGGCTCCAAAGTTGCCATGGAGGATCTTGGCGGTCGCCCGGCAAGCCTTGCCGCGGGATGCTGCGACTGCCCGTGCACAAGTTCGGGATACTAGAGTACCCCTATTCTAGTACACCGACAACTGGCAGGAGTCATATGGTTGTCGCTTTATTGTATGCAATGCAATCGCGTTGTAATGCTTTACTTTATCACTAAGCGGTAGCGATAGTCGTGGAAGCATAAAATTGGCGAGACGACAACGATGCTACGATGGAGATCAAGGTGTCGCACCGGTGACGATGGTGATCATGACAGTGCTTCGGAGATGGAGATCACAGGAACAAGATGATGATGGCCATATCATATCACTTATATTGATTACATGTGATGTTTATCTTTTATGCATCTTATCTTGCTTTGATTGACGGTAGCACTATAAGATGATCTCTCACTAAAATTATCAAGAAGTGTTCTCCCTGTGTATGCACCGTTGCGAAAGTTCTTCGTGCTGAGACACCACGTGATGATCGGGTGTGATAGGATCTACGTTCAAATACAATTGGTGCAAAACAGTTGCACACGCGGAATACTCAGGTTATACTTGACGAGCCAAGCATATACAGATATGGCCTCGGAACACAGAGACCGAAAGGTCGAGTGTGAATCATATAGTAGATATGATCAACATAGTGATGTTCACCAATGAAACTACTCCATCTCACGTGATGATCGGACATGGTTTAGTTGATTTGGATCACGTGATCACTTAGAGGATTAGAGGGATGTCTCTCTAAGTGGGAGTTCTTAAGTAATTTGATTAATTGAACTTAAATTTATCATGAACTTAGTACCTGATAGTATCTTGCTTATGTATGTTTGATTGTAGATAGATGGCCCGTGCTGTTGTTCCATTGAATTTTAATGCGTTCCTTGAGAAAGCAAAGTTGAAAGATGATGGTAGCAATTACACGGACTGGGTCCGTAACTTGAGGATTATCCTCATTGCTGCACAGAAGAATTACGTCCTGGAAGCACCGCTGGGTGCCAGGCTGCTGCTGGAGCAACACCAGATGTTATGAACGTCTAGCAGAGCAAAGCTGATGACTACTTGATAGTTCAGTGTGCCATGCTTTACAGCTTAGAATCGGGACTTCAACGACGTTTTGAACGTCATGGAGCATATGAGATGTTCTAGGAGTTGAAGTTAATATTTCAAGCAAATGCCCGGATTGAGAGATATGAAGTCTCCATTAAGTTCTATAGCTGCAAGATGGAGGAGAACAGTTCTGTCAGTGAGCATATACTCAAAATGTCTGGGTATAATAATCACTTGATTCAGATGGGAGTTAATCTTGCAGATGATTGCGTCATTGACAGAATTCTCCAATCACTGCCACCAAGCTACAAGATCTTCATGATGAACTATAATATGCAAGGGATGAATAAGACTATTCCCGAGCTCTTCGCAGTGCTGAAAGCTGCGGAGGCAGAAATCAAAAAGGAGCATCAAGTGTTGATGGTCAACAAGACCACTAGTTTCAAGAAAAAGAGCAAAGGGAAGAAGAAGGGGAACTTCAAGAAAAACGGCAAGCAAGTTGCTGCTCAAGAGAAGAAACCCAAGTCTGGACCTAAGCCTGAAACTGAGTGCTTCTACTGCAAGCAGACTGGTCACTAGAAGCGGAACTGCCCCAAGTATTTGGCGGATAAGAAGGATGGCAAGGTGAACAAAGGTATATGTGATATACATGTTATTGATGTGTACCTTACTAATGCTCGCAGTAGCACCTGGGTATTTGATACTGGTTCTGTTGCTAATATTTGCAACTCAAAACAGGGACTACGGATTAAGCGAAGATTGGCTAAGGACGAGGTGACGATGCGCGTGGGAAACGGTTCCAAAGTCGATGTGATCGCGGTCGGCACGCTACCTCTACATCTACCTTCGGGATTAGTATTAGACCTAAATAATTGTTATTTGGTGCCAGCGTTAAGCATGAACATTATATCTGGATCTTGTTTAATGCGAGATGGTTATTCATTTAAATCAGAGAATAATGGTTGTTCTATTTATATGAGTAATATCTTTTATGGTCATGCACCCTTGAAGAGTGGTCTATTCTTATTGAATCTCGATAGTAGTGATACACATATTCATAATGTTGAAGCCAAAAGATGCAGAGTTGATAATGATGGTGCAACTTATTTGTGGCACTGCCGTTTAGGTCATATCGGTGTAAAGCGCATGAAGAAACTCCATACTGATGGACTTTTGGAGCCACTTGATTATGAATCACTTGGTACTTGCGAACCGTGCCTCATGGGCAAGATGACTAAAACACCGTTCTCTGGTACAATGGAGAGAGCAACAGATTTATTGGAAATCATACATACAGATGTATGTGGTCCAATGAATATTGAGGCTCGTGGCGGATATCGTTATTTTCTCACCTTCACAGATGACTTAAGCAGATATGGGTATATCTGCTTAATGAAACATAAGTCTGAAATATTTGAAAAGTTCAAAGAATTTCAGAGTGAGGTTGAAAATCATCGTAATAAGAAAATAAAGTTTCTACGATCTGATCGTGGAGGAGAATATTTGAGTTACGAGTTTGGTGTACATTTGAAGCAATGCGGAATAGTTTCGCAACTCACACCACCTGGAACACCACAGCGTAATGGTGTGTCCGCACGTCGTAATCATACTTTACTAGATATGGTGCGATCTATGATGTCTCTTACTGATTTACCGCTATCGTTTTGGGGTTATGCTTTAGAGATGGCCGCATTCACGTTAAATAGGGCACCATCGAAATCCGTTGAGACGACACCTTATGAACTATGGTTTGGCAAGAAACCAAAGTTGTCGTTTCTAAAAGTTTGGGGCTGCGATACTTATGTGAAAAAGCTTCAACCTGATAAGCTCAAACCCAAATCGAAGAAATGTGTCTTCATAGGATATCCAAAGGAAACTATTGGATACACCTTCTATCACAGATCCGAAGGCAAGACTTTTGTTGCTAAATTCGGAAACTTTCTGGAGAAGGAGTTTCTCTCGAAAGATGTGAGTGGGAGGAAAGTAGAACTTGATGAGGTAACTGTACCTGCTCCCTTATTGGAAAGTAGTACATCACAGAAAGCTGTTTCTGCGACACCTACACCAATTAGTGAGGAAGCTAATGATAATGATCATGAAACTTCAGGACAAGATACTACTGAACCTCGTAGATCAACCAGAGTGAGATCCACGCCAGAGTGGTACGATAATCCTGTTCTAGAAATCATGCTGCAAGATCATGATGAACCTACGAACTATGAAGAAGCGATGGTGAGCCCAGATTCCGCAAAATGGCTTGAAGCCATGAAATCTAAGATGGGATCCATGTATGAGAACAAAGTATGGACTTTGATTGACTTGCCCAATGATCGGCAAGCAATTGAGAATAAATGGATTTTCAAGAAGACTGACGCTGATGGTAATATTACTGTCTACAAAGCTCGACTTGTCGCAAAAGGTTTTCGACAAGTTCAACGGGTTGACTACGATGAGACCTTCTCACCCGTAGCGATGCTTAAGTCTGTCCGAATCATGTTAGCAATTGCCGCATTTTATGATTATGAAATTTGGCAGATGGATGTCAAAACTGCATTCCTGAATGGATTTCTGGAAGAAGAGTTCTATATGATGCAACCGGAAAGTTTTGTCGATCCAAAGGGAGCTAACAAAGTGTGCAAGCTCCAGCAATCCATTTATGGACTGGTGCAAGCCTCTCGGAGTTGGAATAAATGCTTTGATAGTGTGATCAAAGCATTTGGTTTTATACAGACTTTCGGAGAAGCCTGTATTTACAAGAAAGTGAGTGGGAGCTCTGTAGCATTTCTGATATTATATGTGGATGACATATTACTGATTGGAAATGATATAGAATTTCTAGATAGCATAAAGGGATACTTGAATAAGAGTTTTTCAATGAAAGACCTCGGTGAAGCTGCTTACATATTAGGCATAAAGATCTATAGAGATAGATCAAGACGCTTAATTGGACTTTCACAAAGCACATACCTTGACAAGATTTTGAAGAAGTTCAAAATGGATCAAGCAAAGAAAGGGTTCTTGCCTGTGTTACAAGGTGTGAAGTTGAGTCAGACTCAATGCCTGACCACTGCAGAAGATAGAGAGAAAATGAAAGTTGTTCCCTATGCTTCAGCCATAGGCTCTATCATGTATGCAATGCTGTGTACCAGACCTGATGTTTTCCTTGCTATAAGTTTAGCAGGGAGGTACCAAAGTAATCCAAGAGTGGATCACTTGACAGCGGTCAAGAACATCCTGAAATACCTGAAAAGGACTAAGGTTATGTTTCTCGTATATGGAGGTGACAAAGAGCTCATTGTAAACGGTTACGTTGATGCAAGCTTTGACACTGATCCGGACGATTCTAAATCGCAAACCGGATACGTGTTTACATTAAACGGTGGAGCTGTCAGTTGGTGCAGTTCAAAACAAAGCGTCATGGCGGGATCTACATGTGAAGCAGAGTACATAGCTGCTTCGGAAGCAGCAAACAAAGGAGTCTGGATGAAGGAGTTCATATCCGATCTAGGTGTCATACGTAGTGCATCGGGTCCAATGAAAATCTTTTGTGACAATACTGGTGCAATTGCCTTGGCAAAGGAATCCAGATTTCACAAGAGAACCAAGCACATCAAGAGACGCTTCAATTCCATCCGGGATCTAGTCCAGGTGGGAGACATAGAGATTTGCAAGATACATACAGAGCTGAATGTAGCAGACCCGTTGACTAAGCCTCTTCCACGAGCAAAACATGATCAGCACCAAAGCTCCATGGGTGTTAGAATCATTACTGTGTAATCTAGATTATTGACTCTAGTGCAAGTGGGAGACTGAAGGAAATATGCCCTAGAGGCAATAATAAAGTTATTATTTATTTCCTTATATCATGATAAAAGTTTATTATTCATGCTAGAATTGTATTAACCGGAAACATAATACATGTGTGAATACATAGACAAACAGAGTGTCACTAGTATGCCTCTACTTGACTAGCTCGTTAATCAAAGATGGTTATGTTTCCTAACCATTGACAAAGAGTGGTCATTTGATTAACGGGATCACATCATTAGTTGAATGATCTGATTGACATGACCCATTCCATTAGCTTAGCATCCGATCGTTTAGTATGTTGCTATTGCTTTCTTCATAACTTATACATGTTCCTATGACTATGAGATTATGTAACTCCCGTGTGCCGGAGGAACACTTTGTGTGCTACCAAACGTCACAATGTAACTGGGTGATTATAAAGGTGCTCTACAGGTGTATCCAAAGGTACATGTTGGGTTGACGTATTTCGAGATTAGGATTTGTCACTCCGATTGTCGGAGAGGTATCTCTGGGCCCTCTCAGTAATGCACATCACTTAAGCCTTGCGAGCAATGCAACTAATGAGTCAGTTGCGAGATGATGTATTACAGAACGAGTAAAGAGACTTGCCGGTAACGAGATTGAACTAGGTATTGGATACCGACGATCGAATCTCGGGCAAGTAACATACCGATGACAAAAGGAACAACGTATATTGTTATGCGGTCTGACCGATAAAGATCTTCATAGAATATGTAGGAGCCAATATGGGCATCCAGGTCCCGCTATTGGTTATTGACCGGAGACATGTCTCGGTCATGTCTACATCGTTCTCGAACCCGTAGGGTCCGCACGCTTAAGGTTTTGATGACAGTTATATTATGAGTTTATACGTTTTGATGTACCGAAGGTTGTTCGGAGTCCCGGATGTGATCACGGACATGACGAGGACTCTCGAAATGGTCGAGACATAAAGATTGATATATTGGACGGCTATATTCGGACACCGGAAGTGTTCCGGGTGATTTCGGAGAAAACCGGAAAGCCGGAGGGTTACCGGAACCCCCCCCCCCCCGGGAGAAGTAATGGGCCATATGGACCTTAGTGGAGAGAGAGGGGGGCAGCCAAAGGTGGGCCGCACGCCTCCTTCCCCCTGGTCCGAATTGGACTCGGAGAGGGGGGCGGCGCCCCCCCTTTCCCTCTCCCTCCCCACTTCTTTCCCCCTACTAGGAGGAGGACTCCTCCTTAGCGCGCCATAGGGGCCGGCCGG
The DNA here is from genome assembly GCF_056163025.1 of Triticum urartu. NCBI lineage: Eukaryota > Viridiplantae > Streptophyta > Magnoliopsida > Poales > Poaceae > Triticum > Triticum urartu. The sequence goes on from NC_141877.1 coordinate 7,817,946, forward strand.
CCTCCTCCTCTCTTGATCCTTTATATACGGAGGCAGGGGCACCCCAGAAACACACAAGTTGATCCACGTGATCATATTCTTAGCCGTGTGCGGCGCCCCCTGCCACCATACTCCTCGATAATATTGTAGCGGTGCTTAGGCGAAGCCCTGCGACAGTAGTACATCAAGATCGTCACCACACCGTCGTGCTAACAGAACACTTCCCTGACACTTTGCTGGATCGGAGTCCGGGGATCATCATCGAGCTTAACGTGTGCTAAAACTCGGAGGTACCGTAGTTTCGGTGCTTGACCGGTCGGGCCGTGAAGACGTACGACTACATCAACCGCGTTGTCATAACGCTTCCGCTGTCGGTCTACAAGGGTACGTAGATCACACTCTCCCCTCTCGTTGCTATGCATCACCATGATCTTGCGTGTGCGTAGGAAAATTTTGAAATTACTACGTTCCCCAACATCTATCCCCCTAGGAGCATGCGCGTAATACTTTGCTTTGATAACTTGTAGATTTTTGCAATAAGTATGTGAGTTCTTTATGACTAATGTTGAGTCCATGGATTATACGCACTCTCACCCTTCCACCATTGCGAGCCTCTCTTGTACCGTGCAACTTTCGCCGGTATCATACACCCACCATATACCTTCCTCAAAACAGCCACCATACCTACCTATTATGGCATTTCCATAGCCATTCCGAGATATATTGCCATGCAACTTTCCACCGTTCCGTTTATTATGACAAGCTCCATCATTGTCATATTGCTTAGCATGATCATGTAGTTGACATTGTATTTGTGGCAAAGCCACCGTTCATAATTCTTTCATACATGTCACTCATGCATCATTGCACATCCCGGTACACCGCCGGAGGCATTCATATAGAGTCATATCTTGTTCTAAGTATCGAGTTCTAAGTAAATAAAAGTGTGATGATCATCATTATTAGAGCATTGTCCCAGTGAGGAAAGGATGATGGAGACTATGATTCCCCCATAAGTCGGGATGAGACTCCGGACGAAAAAATAATAATAAAAAGAGGCCAAAGAAGCCCAAATAAAAAAAAGAGGCCATAAAAAAGAGAAGGCCCAAATAAAAAAAATAAAAGAATGAGAGAAAAAGAGAGAAGGGGCAATGCTACTATCCTTTTACCACACTTGTGCTTCAAAGTAGCACCATGATCTTCATGATAGAGAGTCTCCTATGTTGTCACTTTCATATACTAGTGGGAATCTTTCATTATAGAACTTGGCTTGTATATTCCAATGATGGGCTTCCTCAAAATGCCCTAGGTCTTCGTGAGCAAGCGAGTTGGATGCACAACCACTAGTTTCTTTTGTTGAGCTTTCATATACTTATAGCTCTAGTGCATCCGTTGCATGGCAATCCCTACTCACTCACATTGATATCTATTGATGGGCATCTCCTTAGCCCGTTGATACGCCTAGTCGATGTGAGACTATATTCTCCCTTTTTGTCTTCTCCACAGCCACCATTCTATTCCACCTATAGTGCTATGTCCATGGCTCATGCTCATGTATTGTGTGAAGATTGAAAAAGTTTGAGAACATCAAAAGTATGAAACAATTGATTGGCTTGTCATCAGGGTTGTGCATGATTTAAATATTTTGTGTGGTGAAGATAGAGCATAGCCAGACTATATGATTTTGTAGGGATAGCTTTCTTTGGCCATGTTATTTTGAGAAGACATAATTGCTTAGTTAGTATGCTTGAAGTATTATCATTCTTATGTCAATATGAACTTTTGTCTTGAATCTTATGGATCTAAATATTCATACCACAATTAAGAAGAATCACATTGAAATTATGCCAAGTAGCACTCCACATCAAAAATTCTATTTTTATCATTTACCTACTCGAGGACGAGCAGGAACTAAGCTTGGGGATGCTGATACGTCTCCAACGTATCTATAATTTTGATTGCTCCATGCTATATTATCTACTGTTTTGAATGTTTATGGGCTTTATTTTCCACTTTTATATTATTTTTGGGACTAACCTATTAACCGGAGGCCCAGCCCAGATTTGCTGCTTTATGCCTATTTTAGTGTTTCGAGGAAAAGGAATATCAAACGGAGTCAAAATGGAACGAAATCAACTGGAGAAGTTATTTTTGGAAGGAAACCTACCGGATAGACTTGGACCCTACGTCAGAAGATGAAGGAGGTGCTCACGAGGGTAGGGGCGCGCCCCCCTGCCTCGTGGCCCCCCTTCGGTCCACCGACGTACCCCTTGCACCCATATATACCTATGTATCGTAAAACTTCCAGAGGACACAATAGATCGGGAGTTCCGCCGCCAGAAGCCTCCGTAGCCACTGAAAGCCAATCTAGACCCGTTCCGGCACCCTGCCGGAGGGGGCAATCCCTCTCCGGTGGCCATCTTCATCATCCCGGCGCTCTCCATGACGAGGAGGGAGTAGTTCTCCCTCGGGGCTGAGGGTATGTACCAGTAGCTATGTGTTTGATCTCTCTCTCTCTCTCGTGTTCTTGAGGTGATACGATCTTGATGTATCGCGAGCTTTGCTATTATATTTGGATCCTATGATGTTTTCTCCCCCCTCTACTCTCTTGTAATGAATTGAGTTTCCCCTTTGAAGTTATCTTATCGGATTGAGTCTTTAAGGATTTGAGAACACTTGATGTATGCCTTACCGTGGATATCTGTGGTGACAATGGGATATCACGTGATTCACTTGATGTATGTTTTGGTGATCAACTTGTGGGCTCCGCCCATGAACCTATGCATAGGGGTTGGCACACGTTTTCGTCGTGATTCTCCGGTAGAACTTTGGGGCACTCTTTGAGGTCCTTTGTGTTGGTTGAATAGATGAATCTGAGATTGTGTGATGCATATCGTATAATCATACCCACGGATACTTGAGGTGACAATGGAGTATCTAGGTGACATTAGGGTTTTGGTTGATTTGTGTCTTAATGTGTTATTCTAGTACGAACTCTAGGGCTGTTTGTGACACTTATAGGAATAGCCCAATGGATTGATTGGAAAGAATAACTTTGAGGTGGTTTCGTACCCTACCATAATCTCTTAGTTTGTTCTCCGCTATTAGTGACTTTGGATTGACTCTTTTTTGCATGTTGAGGGATAGTTATGTGATCCAATTATGTTAGTATTGTTGAGGGAACTTACACTACCGAAAGTATGAACCCTAGGCCTTATTTCCACACATTGCAATACCGTTTACGCTCACTTTTATCATTTGTTACCTTGCTGTTTTTATATTTTCAGATTACAAAAACTATTATCTACTATCCATATTGCACTTGTATCACCATCTCTTCGCCGAACTAGTGCACCTATACAATTTTCCATTGTATTGGGTGTGTTGGGGACACAAGAGACTCTTTGTTATTTGGTTGCAGGGTTGCTTGAGAGAGACCAGATTCATCCTACGCCTCCTACGGATTGATAAACCTTAGGTCATCCACTTGAGGGAAATTTGCTACTGTCCTACAAACCTCTGCACTTGGAGGCCCAACAACGTCTACAAGAAGAAGGTTGTGTACTAGACATCAGGGCGCGCCTACCCCCCCTCCCCCCCAGGCGTGCCCTCCACCCTCGTGGGCCCCCTGTTGCTCCACCAACGTACTTCTTCCTCCTACATATACCCACGTACCCCCAAACGATCAGATACGGAGGCAAAACCCTAATTCCACCGCCGTAACTTTCTGTATCCACGAGATCCCATCTCGGGGCCTGTTCCGGAGCTCCGCCGGAGGGGGCATCGATCACGGAGGGCTTCTTCATCAACACCATAGCCCCTCCGATGAAGTGTGAGTAGTTTACCTCAGACCTACGGGTCCATAGTTAGTAGCTAGATGGCTTCTTCTCTCTTTTTGGATCTCAATACAATGTTCTCCCCCTCTCTTGTGGAGATCTATTCGATGTAATCTTCTTTTTGCGGTGTGTTTGTTGAGACCTATGAATTTTGGGTTTATGATCAAGTCTATCTATAATATTTGAATCTTCTCTGAATTCTTTTATGTATGATTGGTTATCTTTGCAAGTCTCTTTGAATTATCAGTTTGGTTTGGCCTACTAGATTGATCTTTCTTGCAATGGGAGAAGTGCTTAGCTTTGGGTTCAATCTTGCGGTGTCTTTCCTGGTGACAGTAAGGGCAGCAAGGCACGTATAGTATTGTTGCCATCGAGGATAACAAGATGGGGTTTTCTTCATATTGCATGAGTCTATCCCTCTACATCATGTCATCTTGCTTAAGGCGTTACTCTGTTTTTAACTTAATACTCTAGATGCATGCTGGATAGTGGTCGATGAGTGGGGTAGTATTAGATGCAGGCAGGAGTCGGTCTACTTGTCTCGGACGTGATGCCTATATACATGATCATACCTAGATATTCTCATAACTATGCTCAATTCTGTCAATTGCTCAACAGTAATTTGTTCACCCACCGTAGAATACTTATGCTCTTGAGAGAAGCCACTACTGAAACCTATGGCCCCCGGGTCTATCTTTATCATATCAATCTCCTACTACTTAGTTATTTACTTTGCTATTTACCTTGCCTTTATTTTACTTTGCATCTTTATCATAAAAATACCAAAAATATTATCTTATCATATCTATCAGATCTCACTCTCATAAGTGTCCCTATAGGGATTGACAACCCCTATTTGCGTTTGTTGCGAGGATTTATTTGTTTTGTGCAGGTGCGAGGGACTCGCGCGTAGCCTCCTACTGGATTGATACCTTGGTTCTCAAAAACTGAGGGAAATACTTATGCTACTTTACTGCATCATCCCTTCCTCTTCGGGGAAACCCAACGCACTGCTAAAAGAGGTAGCACCAAGCCCTAAAGCCTCTCGGGAGGGCTGATCTGGAGTCCGTTCGGGGCTCCGGAGAGGGGAATCTGTCGCCATCGTCATCATCAACCATCCTCCATCACCAATTTCATGATGTTCACCATCGTGCATGAGTAATTCCATCATAGGCTTGCTGGACAGTGATGGGTTGGATGAGATTTATCATGTAATCGAGTTAGTTTTGTTAGGGTTTGATCCCTAGTATCCACTATGTTCTGAGATTGATGTTGCTATGACTTTGATATGCTTAATGCTTGTCACTAGGGCCCGAGTGCCATGATTTCAGATCTGAACCTATTATGTTTTCATCAATATATGAGAGTTCTTGATCCTATCTTGCAAGTTTATAATCACTTATTATATGTGTTATGATCCGTTAACCCCGAAGTGACAATAATCGGGATACTTACTGGTGATGACCATAGTTTGAGGAGTTCATGTATTCACTATGTGCTAATGCTTTGTTCCGGTACTCTATTAAAAGGAGGCCTTAATATCCCTTAGTTTCCAATAGGACCCCGCTGCCACGGGAGGGTAGGACAAAAGATGTCATCCAAGTTCTTTTCCATAAGCACGTATGACTATATTCGGAATACATGCCTACATTACATTGATGAACTGGAGCTAGTTCTGTGTCACCCTAGATTATGACTGTTACATGATGAACCACATCCGGCATAATTCTCCATCACCGATCCATTGCCTACGAGATTTCCATATATTGTTCTTTGCTTATTTACTTTTCCGTTGCTATTGCTATCATCACTACAAAATACCAAAAACATTACTTTTGCTACCGTTACCTTTTGCTACCGTTACCACTACTATCATATTACTTTGCTACTAAACACTTTGCTGCAGCTATTAAGTTTCCAGGTGTGGTTGAATTGACAACTCAGCAGCTAATACTTGAGAATATTCTTTGGCTCCCCTTGTGTCGAATCAATAAATTTGGGTTGAATACTCTACCCTCAAAAACGGTTGCGATCCCCTATACTTGTGGGTTATCAATCGCAAATAAAATAAAACGCAGCAAGGTATTTTTGTATTTTTGGTTTAATAGATATGAAAATAAATGCAAAAGAAAAGTAGATCGCAAAGGAAAATATATGAGAAAGAGACCCGGGGGCCGTAGGTTTCACTAGTGGCTTCTCTCGAGAAAAATAGCAACCGGTGGGTGAACAAATTACTGTTGAGCAATTGATAGAACTTCAAATAATCATGACGATATCCAGGCAATGATCATTACATAGGCATCACGTCCAAGATTAGTAGACCGACTCCTACCTGCATCTACTACTATTACTCCACACATCGACCACTATCCAGCATGCATCTTGTGTATTAAGTTCATGGAAAAATGAAGTAATGCAATAAGAACGATGACATGATGTAGACAAGATCTATCTATGTAGAGATAGACCCCATCGTCTTATTCTTAGTAGCAACGATACATACGTGTCGGTTCCCCATCTGTCACTGGGATCAAGCACCGTAAGATCGAACCTACTACAAAGCACCTCTTCCCATTGCAAGATAAATAGATCAAGTTGGCCAAACAAAACCCAAATATCAGAGAAGAAATATGAGGCTATAAGAGATCATGCAGAAAAGAGATCAAAGAAACTCAAATACTTTCATGGATATAAAAAGATAGATCTGATCATAAACTCAAAGTTCATCGATCCCAACAAACACACCGCAAAAGAGTTACATCATATGGACCTCCAAGAGACCATTTGATAACCCACAAGTATAGGGGATCAATTTTAGCCTCTTTCGATAAGTAAGAGTGTCGAACCCAACGAGGAGCTAAAGGTAGAACAAATATTCCCTCAAGTTCTATCGACCACCAATACAACTCTATGCACGCTTGACGTTCGCTTTACCTAGAACAAGTATGAAACTAGAAGTGCTTTGTAGGTGTTTTTGGGTAAGCTTGCAAGAAAGTAAAGAACACGCAAATAAAAGCTAGGGGCTGTTTAGATAAAGACACAACTAAATTAGTTTTAGTAGAGAGCTTTTGTCAACAAGAAAGTTATTTGTCCCTAGGCAATCGATAACTAGACCGGTAATCATTATTGCAATTTTATTTGAGGGAGAGGCATAAGCTAACATACTTTCTCTACTTGGATCATATGCACTTATGATTGGAACTCTAGCAAGCATCCGCAACTACTAAAGATTCATTAAGGTAAAACCCAACCATAGCATTAAAGTATGAAGTCCCCTTTATCACATACGCAAACAACCTACTTACTCGGGCATGTGCTTCTGTCACTCACGCCACCCACCATAAGCAAATCATAAGCATATTGCAAACCCTACAGCGGGAATCCCTCACACTTGCGTGACACGGAGAGCACCATAGGACAGCACCAATAATAAAACATACAACTCAAACCAATCACGATCATCAAATAGCCATTAGGACAAAACATATCTACTCAAACATCATAGGATAGCCATACATCATTGGGAAATAATATATAGCGTTGAGCACCATGTTTAAGTAGAGATTATAGCGGGTAAGAGAGAGGTTACACCGCCGCATAGAGGGGGGAAGAGTTGGTGATGATGGCGGTGAAGTTGTTGGTGAAGATGGCGGTGATGATGATGGCCCCGGCAGCGCTCCGGCGCCACCGGAAGCAAGGGGGAGAGGGGCCCCTTCTTCTTCTTCTTCTTGCTTGACCTCCTCCCTAGATGGGAGAAGGGTTTCCCCTCTGGTCCTTGGCTCCCATGGCGTGGGAGGGGCGAGAGCCCCTCCGAGATTGGATCTATCTCTCTGTCTCTCTCTGTTTCTGCGTTCTCTTCCCGCTCTGTTTCACCGTTTCGTATATATATGGAGATCCGTAACTCCGATTGGCCTGAAACCTTCGCCGTGATTTTTTTTCCGAATATTAGCTTTCTTGAGGCAAAAGAAGAGTGTCAACCGCCTTACGGTGGGCTCACGAGGGTAGGGGATGCGCCCTAAGGGGGCGCCCCCTGCCTAGTGACCACCTCGGGCACTGGTTCGCGTTGATTCTCCTTCCGAATTTTCCATATTTTCCAAAAATAAGCTCCGTTCGTTTTTATCTTGTTTGGACTCCGTTTGATATGGATATTCTGTGAAACCAAAAACATGCAACAGACAGGAACTGGCACTGGGCACTGGATCAATATGTTAGTCCCAAAAATAATATAAAAATTTGCCAAAAAGTATATGAAAGTTGAATAATATTGGCATGGAACAATCAAAAATTATAGATATGACGGAGACGTATCACCATTGTATTGAGAATTCAGCGGGAGAGAGGAAGCCATATAGCTACTAACTACGGACCCGAAGGTCTACAAAGAACTACTCACGCATCATCGGAGAGGCACCAATGGAGGTGGTGAACCCCATCCGAGATGGTGTCTAGATTAGATCTAGTGGTTCTGGACTCTACGGCGGCTGGATGAATATTTCGTCAACTCCCCTTGGGTTTTGGGACTTTTGGGGTATTTATAAAGCAAAGAGGTGGTCCGGGGGGCACCCGAGGTGGGAACAATGAAGGAAATATGCCCTAGAGGCAATAATAAAGTTATTATTTATTTCCTTATATCATGATAAATGTTTATTATTCATGCTAGAATTGTATTAACCGGAAACTTAGTACATGTGTGAATACATAGACAAACAGAGTGTCACTAGTATGCCTCTACTTGACTAGCTTGTTGAATCAAAGATGGTTAAGTTTCCTAGCCATAGACATGAGTTGTCATTTGATTAACAGGATCACATCATTAGAGAATGATGTGATTGACTTGACCCATTCCGTTAGCTTAGCACGATGATCGTTTAGTTTGTTGTCATTGCTTTCTTCATGACATATACATGTTCCTATGACTATGAGATTATGCAACTCCCAAATACCGGAGGAACACTTTGTGTGCTACTAAACGTCACAACGTAACTGGGTGATTATGAAGGTGCTCTATAGGTGTCTCCGATGGTACTTGTTGAGTTGGCATAGATCGAGATTAGGATTTGTCACTCAGATTGTAGAGAGGTATCTCTGGGCCCTATCGGTAATGCACATCACTATAAGCCTTGCAAGCAATGTGACTAATGAGTTAGTTGCGGGATGATGCATTATGGAACGAGTAAAGAGACTTGCCAGTAACGAGATTGAACTAGGTATTGAGATACCGACGATCGAATCTCGGGCAAGTAACATACCGATGACAAAGGGAACAACGTATACCGTTATGCGGTTTGACCGATAAAGATCTTCGTAGAATATGTAGGAGCCAATATGAGCATCCAGGTTCCGCTATTGGTTATTGACCAGAGATGAGTCTCGGTCATGTTTACATAGTTCTCGAACCCGTAGGGTCCGCACGCTTAACATTCGGTGACGATCGGTATTATGAGTTTATGTGTTTTGATGTACCAAAGGTTGTTCGGAGTCCCGGATGACATCAGGGACATGACGAGGAGTCTCAAAATGTTTGAGACATAATGATCGATATATTGGAAGGCTATATTTGGACATCGGAAAGGTTCTGAGTGGTTTGGGTATTTATCGGAGTACCGGAGAGTTACGGGAATTCGTGCGGGAGTATATGGGCCTTATTGGGCTTTAGGGGAAAGAGAGAGGGGAGGCTGCCCCCCCCAAGTCCTAGTCCGAATTGGACTAGGGGAGGGGCGGCGCCCCTCCTTCCTTTTCTTCTCTTTTCCCTTTCCTTCTCTCCTACTCCTACTACATGGAAGGGGGGAATCATACTCCTGGTGGGAGTAGGACTCCCCAGGGCGCGCCATAGTAGAGGGCCAGCCCTCCCCCTCCTCCACTCGTTTATATACGGGGGCGGGGGGCACCCCATGAACACACAAGTTGATCAGTTGATCTTTTAGCCGTGTGCGGTGCCTCCCTCCACCATAATCCACCTCGGTTATATCATGGCGGTGCTTAGGCGAAGCCCTGTTCCGGTAGCAACATCATCACCGTCATCACGCCGTCGTGCTGACAAAACTCTCCCACGAAGTTCTACTGGATCGTGAGTTCACGGGGCGTCACCGAGCTAAACATGTGCAGATCACGGAGGTGCCGTATGTTCGGTACTAGGATCAGTCGATCGTGAAGACGTACGACTACATCAACCACGTTGTCATAACGCTTCCTCTTACGGTCTACGAGGGTACGTAGACGATACTCTACCCTCTCGTTGCTATACATCACCATGATCTTGCATGTGCGTAGGATTTTTTTTGAAATTACTGCGTTCCCCAACAGTGGTATCAGAGCCAGGTTTATGCGTAGATGTTATATGCACGAGTAGAACACAAAGGAATTGTGGGCATGGGTATATACATATTGCTTGTCGTCACTAGTTGATTCTTGATTCAGCGGCATTGTTGGATGAAGCGGCCCAGACCGACATTACGCGTACGCTTACGCGAGACTGGTTCTACCGACATGCTTCGCACACAGGTGGCTAGTGGGTGTCTGTTTCTTCAGCTTTAGTTGAATTGGATTCAATGAACAGGGTTCTTTCTGAAGATCAAAAAGCAATCACTATACCGCGTTGTGGTTTTTGATGCGTAGGTAAGAACGGTTCTTGCTCAGCCCATAGCAGCCACGTAAAACTTGCAACAACAAAGTAGAGGACGTCTAACTTGTTTTTGCAGGGCATGTTGTGATGTGATATGGTCAAGACGTGATGAGATATAAATTGTTGTATGAGATGATCATGTTTTGTTAAAGTTATCGGCAACTGGCAGGAGCCTTATGGTTGTCTCTTTATTGCATAAGATGCAAGCGCCATATAATTGCTTTACTTTATTTCTATGCGATAGCAATAGTTGCAAAAGCAATAGTTGGTGAGACGACCATGTGACGACACATTGATAGAGATCAAGATGATTGAGATCATGGTGTCATGCCGGTAACAATAGAGATCATGACGGTGTTTTGGAGATGGAGATCAAAGGCACAAGATGATGATGGCCATATCATGTCACATATTTTGATTGCATGTGATGTTTATCCTTTATGTATCTTATTTTGCTTAGTTCGGCGGTAGCATTATAAGATGATCTCTCACTAAATTTCAAGGTATAAGTGTTCTCCCTAAGTATGCACTGCTGCGATAGTTCGTCGTGCTGAGACACCATGTGATGATCGGGTATGATAAGCTCTACATTCACATACAACGGGTGCAAGCCAGTGTTGCACACGCGGAATACTCGGGTTAAACTTGACGAGCCTAGCATATGCAGATATGGCCTCAGAACACTGGAGACAAAAAGGTCAAGCGTGAATCATATAGTAGATATGATCAACATAGTGATGTTCACCATTGAAAACTACTCCATCTCACGTGATGATCGGACATGGTTTAGTTGATTTGGATCACGTGATCATTTAGATGACTAGAGGGATGTCTATCTAAGTGGGAGTTCTTAAGTAATATGATTAATTGAACTTTAATTTATCTTGAACTTAGTCCTGATAGTATTTGCATAACTATGTTGTCGATCAATAGCTCGCGATGTAGCTCCCCGTTTATTTTTGATATGTTCCTAGAGAAAAACTATGTTGAAAGATGATAGTAGCAATGATGCGGACTAGGTCCATGATCTGAGGATTATCCTCGTTGCTGCACAGAAGAATTATGTCCTTGATGCACCGCTAGGTGGCCTATTGCAGGAGCAGATACAGACGTTATGAACGTTTGGTAAAGCTCGGTATGATGACTACTTGATAGTTTAGTGCACCATGCTTTATGGCTTAGAACCGGGACTTCAAAAATGTTTTGAATGCCACAGAGCATATATGTTCTAAGAGTTGAAATTGGTATTTCATACTCATGCCCGTGTCGACAGGTAGAAGACTCTGACAGTACTTTGCCTACAAGATGGAGGAGAACAACTCAACTAGTGAGCATGTGCTCAGATTGTCTGGGTACTACAATTGCTTGAATCAAATGGGAGTTAATCTTCTAGATAAGATAGTAATTGACAAAGTTCTCTAGTCACTATCACCAAGTTACTAGAACTTAGTGATGAACTATAATATGCAAGGGATAACGAAAGTAATTCCCAAGCTCTTCGGATCCTGAAATCGGCGAAGGTAGAAATCAAGAAATAGCATCAAGTGTTGATGGTTATCAAGACCACTAGTTTCAAGAAAAAGGGCAAAGGGAAAGAAAGAAGAACTTCAAAGAAGAATAGCAAGCAAGTTGTTGCTCCCATGAAGAAGCTCAAAGCTAGACCCAAGCCTGGAACTGAGTGCTTCTACTACAAAGGAAGTGGTCATTGGAAGTGGAACTACCCTAGATACTTGGCGGATAAGAAGGATGGCAAAGCGAACAAAAGTATATATTTGATATACATGTTATTGATGTGTACTTTACTAGTGTTTATAATAACACCTTAGTATTTCATACTAGTTCAATTACTAAGAGTAGTAACTCGAAACGGGAGATGCAAAATAAACAGAGACTAGTTAAGGGCGAGGTGATGATGTGAGTTGGAAGTGATTCCAAGGTTGATAAGATCACCATGGCACACTCCCTTTACCTTCGGGATTAGTGTTGAACCTAAAATAAATGTTATTTGGTGTTTGCGTAGAGCATAGTATGACTGGATCATGTTTATTGCAATAGGACTATTCATTTAAGTCAAGGATAATTGTTATTCTGTTTACATGAATAAAACCTTCTGAGGTCATACACCCAAGGTGAATGGTTTGTTGAATCTCGATCGTAGTGATACACATATTCATAATAATTGATGCCAAAATAAGAAAAGTTGATAATGATAGTGCAACATATTTGTGGCACTGCCGTTTAGGTCATATTGGTGTAAAGCGCATGAAGAAAATCCATGCTGATGGGCTTTTGGAATCACTTGATGCTTGCAAACCATGCCTCATGGGCAGGATGACTAAGACTCCGTTCTCCGGAACAATGGAGCGAGCAACTAACTTATTGGAAATAATACATACTGATGTATGCGATCCGATGAGTGTTGAGGCTCGCGGCGGGTATCGTTATTTTCTGACCTTCACAAATGATTTGAGCAGATATGGGTATATATACTTAATGAAACATAAGTCTAAAATGTTTGAAAAGTTCAAAGAATTTCAGAGTGAAGTGGAAAATCATGCATCGTAACAAGAAAATAAAGTTTCTATGATCTGATCGCGGAGACAGATATTTGAGTTACGAGTTTGGTCTTCATTTGAAACAATGTGGAATAGTTTCACAACTCACGCCACCTGGAACACCATAGTGTAATGGTGTGTATGGACATCGTAACCGTGCTTTATTAGATATGGTGCGATCTATGATGTCTCTTACCGATTTATCACTATCATTTTTGGGGTTATGCATTAGAGACAGCTACATTCACATTAAATAGGGCACCGTCTAATCCGTTGAGATGACACCGTATGAACTATGGTTTGGCTAGAAACCTAAGCTGTTGTTTCTTAAAGTTTAGGGTTGTGATGCTTATGTGAAAAAGTTTCGGCCTGATAAGCACAGAGCTAAATCGGAAAAGTGCGTATTCATAGGATACCCAAAAGAAATTGTTGGGCACGCCTTCTATCATAGATCCGAAAGGCGATATCTTTGTTGCTAAGAGTGGATCCTTTCTAGAGAAGGAGTTTCTCTCGAAAGAAGTGAGTGGGAGGAATGTAGAACTTGATGAGGTAATTGTACCTTCTCCCGAATTGGAAAGTAGTTCATCACAGAAATCAGTTCTAGTGATCTCTACACCAATTAGTGAGGAAGCTAATGATGATGATCATGAAACTTCAGATCAAGTTACTACCGAACCTCATAGGACAACCAGAGTATGGTCTGCACCAGAGTGGTACGGTAATCCTTTCTGGAAGTCATGTTACTAGACCATGACGAACCTACGAACTATGAGGAAGCGATGATGAGCCCAGATTCCGCGAAATGGCTTGAGGCCATGAAACCTGAGATGGGATCCATGTATGAGAACAAAATATGGACTTTGAGTGACTTGCCTGATGATCGGTGAGTCATTAAGAATAAATGGATCTTCAAGAGGAAGACAGACGCTGATAGTAGTGTTACTATCTACAAAGCTCGAATTGTCGCAAAATGTTTTCGACAAGTTCAAGGTGTTGACTACAATGAGATTTTCTCACTCGTATCGATGCTTGAAAGTCTGTCCGAATCATGTTAGCAGTTGCCGCATTTTATAAAATCTGGCAAATGGATGTCAAAACTGTATTCCTTAATGGATTTCTTAAAGAAGAGTTGTATATGATGCAACCAGAAGGTTTTATCGATCCTAAAGGTGCTAACAAAGTGAGCAAGCTCCAGTGATCCATCTATGGACTGGTGCAAGCATCTCGGAGTTGGAATATATGCTTTCATAAAGTGATCAAAGCATATGGTTTTATACAGACTTGTGGTGAAGCCTGTATTTACAAGAAAGTGAGTGGGAGCACTACAACATTTCTGTAAGTATATGTGAATGACATATTGTTGATCGGCAATAATGTAGAATTTTCTAGAAAGCATAAAGGAGTGTTTGAAAAGAGTTTTTCAAAGAAAGACCTCGATGAAGCTACTTACACATTGAGCATCAAGATCTATAGAGATAGATCAAGATGCTTGATAAGTTTTTTCAATGAGTACATACCTTGACAAGATTTTGAAGTAGTTCAAAATGGAACAGACAAAGAAGGAGTTCTTGCCTGTGTTGCAAGGTGTGGAGTTGAGTAAAGACTCAAAACCCGACCATAGCAGAAAATAGAAAGAGAATGAAAAGTCATTCCCTATGCCTCAGTCATAGGTTCTAGAAAGTATGCTATGATGTTTACCTTAGCATGATTCTGGCAAGGGAGTAAAATAGTGATGCACTGGACAGCGGTCAAAATTATCCTTAGAGGACTAAGGAAATATTTCTCGGTTATGGAGGTGATAAAAGAGTTCGTCGTAAAGAGTTGCGTCGATGCAAGCTTTTTACATCGATCTAGATGACTCTAAGTCTCGATCTGGATACATATCGAAAGTGGGAGAAATTAGCTAGAGTAGCTCCGTGTAGAGCATTGTAGACATAGAAATTTGCGAAATACATACAGATCTGAATGTTGCAGACCCGTGGACTAAACTTCTCTCAGAAGCAAAATATGATCACTCTTTGGGTGTTAATCACATAGCGATGTGAACTAGATCATTGACTCTAGTAAACCCTTTGGGTATTAGTCACATGGAGATGTGAACTAATCACATAAAGATGTGAACTAGATTATTGACTCTAGTGCAAGTGGGAGACTAAATGAAATATGCCCTAGAGGCAATAATAAAGTTATTATTTATTTCCTTATATCATGATAAATGTTTATTATTATGCTAGAATTGTATTAACCGGAAACTTAGTGCATGTGTGAATACATAGACAAACAGAGTGTCACTAGTATGCCTCTACTTGAGTAGCTCGTTGAATCAAAGATGGTTAAGTTTCCTAGCCATAGACATGAGTTGTCAGTTGATTAACGGCATCACATCATTAGAGAATGATGTGATTGACTTGACCCATTCCGTTAGCTTAGCAGGATGATCGTTTAGTTTGTTGCTATTGCTTTCTTCATGACTAATACATGTTCCTATGACTATGAGATTAGCAACTCCCGAATACCGGAGGAACACTTTGTGTGCTACCAAATGTCACACCGTAACTGGGTGATTATGAAGGTGCTCTACAGGTGTCTCCGATGGTACTTTTTGAGTTGGCATAGATCGAGATTAGGATTTGTCACTCCGATTGTCGGAGAGGTATCTCTAGGCCCTCTCGGTAATGCACATCACTATAAGCCTTGCAAGCAATGTGACTAATGAGTTAGTTGTAGGATGATGCATTACAGAATGAGTAAAGTGACTTGCCGGTAATGAGATTGAACTAGGTATTGAGATACCGACGATCGAATCTCGGGCAAGTAACATACCGATGACAAAAGGAACAACGTATACCGTTATGTGGTTTGACCGATAAAGATCTTCGTAGAATATGTAGGAGCCAATATGAGCATCCAGGTTTCGCTATTGGTTATTGACCGGAGATGAGTCTCGGTCATGTCTACATAGTTCTCGAACCCGTAGGGTCCGCATGCTTAACGTTCAGTGACGATCGGTATTATGAGTTCATGTGTTTTGATGTACCGAAGCTTGTTCGGAGTCCCGGATGAGATAAGGTACATGATGAGGAGTCTCCAAATGTTCGAGACGTAAAGATCGATATATTGGAAGGCTATATTCGTACATCGGAAAGGTTCTGAGTGGTTCGAGTATTTATCGGAGTACCGGAGAGTTACGGGAATTCGCCGCGGAGTATATGGGCCTTATTGGGCTTTAGGGGAAAGAGAGAGGGGAGGCTGCGCCCCCGCCCCCCAAGGCCTAGTCCGAATTGGACTAGGGGGAGGGGCGGCGCCTGATGATGCTACGTACCTAGGGTAGGGGCACGGACCCGTCCAAAGAGCCCTACCCAAGGACATCCCTAGAAGAAATCATCTTTCAATCGACTTGAAGGTATCCCACTCGACGGGTTCAAGACACTCGACCAATAAGCTATCACTCGACCATGAAGCTAACCACTCGACTGCCAGGAGACCTAAAGTCACTCCGCAGGCAAACGGACAGCTGTTAAGTAGTCTTTATGGTCATTATAGCACTTTATTAGGGGCGTTACCAGTAACGCCCAATCTTAAATGTACCTTAAACCCTACATTACTGAGGGCAGGAGAGGGCCGGCGAACTCTATATAAGCCGCCCCCTCCTCGGTATGAAGGGTTCGCACCCCTGTAATCCATACATGCATAATCCAGTCGACCGCCTCCGGGCTCCGAGACGTAGGGCTATTACTTCCTCCGAGAAGGGCCTGAACTCGTAAACCTCGCGTGTAACAACTTCCCAATAGCTAAGATCTAGCCTCTCCATACTCACCCCCCTACATTACTGTCAGAGTTAGAACCACGACAGTTGGCGCCCACCGTGGGGCAGGAATCTTAGCGCTTAGTTGGAGAAGTTGCGATCTTTTCCGATCCCTTTGATCATGGTTTCCTGCGGAGTTTTGGTGGAGGGCCGCGAGATCCGTCTCAGCGCGCTCACCTTCGTCGCCGATGACTCCGCCTGGCTTCAGGAGGCACCACTCGACATCGACGTGCTCCCCGTCCGCGGTGCGACGCACTTCCGCACTTGCATTCATGGCGTCCTCCTGCGGCAGCCGTCGACCCAGTATCGGTCGGCCCCTGCGTCGTCTCCCCGCCCTGTCTCCCACCAGCGCAAGCGCTCCAGTCGGTCGAGACTTCAGCGGTGGGTGAGGCATGCCGTGGCCCGCCAGTCGGCAGCCCCACAAGTCGCGGCAATCGAGCCCGTCGAATCCCTCTACGGCCTGTTCGACCTGTCAACTAGCTCCGCGGAGACCGCAGCCGAGTGCGACAGTAGCGACCCAGCGGCTGAGGTCCTGGCGGTCGATGGAACACACAGTCCCCCCGGTTTCCCTCGCGCTGACGGGGGCACGGGTGGGAGCGACCCGTCGCGTCCCCATGATGAGTATCTCCCCGAACCTCTCACGTCATTACAGCGAGAGGAACTTTGCCGCCGGAACATGGACTCACTCCACACTCCTATTGTCGGAGAAACCCCCGAGCCCGGGCCTTGGAGGACGCGCGCCTGGCTAACCTGGCCGAGCGCACTCAACTGGAGAATCTCCAGCGAATACTCGACGAGCAAGCGCGTCAGCGAGCTCCCGAGTCCAGTCGACGTCAGCGAGCTCCCGAGTCCAGTCGGCGTCAGCTCTTCTCGCCGCCTCAGGTATATCAAACCCCAGTTCAGAATTTGGCCGCTGCAGCCCGTATAGCAGAATCAATTCAGCCCTCCCAATCGGAGGCCGACAGGGGCTTGTTGCAGATCAGAGCGTTGCTCCGGGCGGCGGGAAACCAGAATTCCGCCATTTCTCAGTCACGGGATAGGATCCACAGTCAATCTGTTGCAACAGAAACAGTCCAGTCAGCTCATAGCCCGAGATCGCCCCCGAGGCATGAGGGACGTGGTGATCGGCGTGATCAGTACAGGAGGAATGAGCAGTATGACCACCGACCCCGATCGTGATGATCGACGTCGAGTGCCAACCCCTCCCCCGAGGAGTGGGTCATATGCGCCTCGACGGCAAGATGACAGACGCCCTCACAGTATTGAGCAGAGGATTCCAGTCGACCCCATGGACCCAGGCTTTGATGCGAGATCTATCCTCGTTCAAGGTTTGGTTGACAGGAACAGAGCTCATCGGGAAGGTCACAACAGGGATGCGCCTGCCAGCAGCAGCAGAGTACATGTTTCGGGGCCAGAGTGTTTCAGTCGAGCCATCAGAGCCGCAGTGATTCCCCCCAACTTCAGGTTGGCGACTGGAGTCAGCAAGTTCACCGGTGAGTCTAAGCCTGACACTTGGCTCGAAGATTACCGAGTGGCTGTACAGATTGGCGGTGGCAATGATGAGGTGCCCATGAAGCATTTGCCTCTCATGTTAGAGGGCTCAGCGAGAGCATGGTTAAATCAGTTGGCACCCAGCAGCATCTACACTTGGGAGGACCTCTCCCGAGTGTTTGTCACAACCTTCGAGGGAACATGCAAACGACCCGCAGGCCTTACGGAATTGCGGTCTTGTGTGCAGAAGCCGAATGAAACTCTGAGGGATTACATCCAGAGGTGGATCACACTGCCTCACTCGGTTGAGAATGTGCCAGACCATCAAGCAGTTTGTGCCTTCAAGGAAGGCGTCAAGTACAGAGAATTGAATCTGAAGTTCGGTCGAACTGGAGAGATGTCTCTGAATCGGATGATGGAGATTGCCACCAAGTACGCTAATGGTGAAGACGAAGATCGACTCCGGAGCGGCAAGTACAAGGCAGTCGCCCAAGAAACCGGAGGGAACTCCAGTCAGAAACAGAAGCGGAAGGCCGAGCCGGCTGCCCCTGGGGAGGCCCTGGCCGTAGCCCAGGGAAACTTCAAGGGAAAACCCAAGGGCACCTGGAAGCCCAAGAAAGTAAAAGATCAGGATGGAAACGATGTGTTGGATCTGCCATGTCACATCCACACCAAGAAAGATGAAGAGGGTAATTTTATTTACCCAAAACATACCACTCGACAGTGCCGGCTCCTAATCCAGCAGTTTCAAGGCAAGCAGTCAAAGGACAAAGAAAAAGAGTCGGACAGAGTTGAGGACAAGGAAGACAGTGACGATGGATACCCCCAAGTCAATTCCACCCTGATGATTTTTGTCGATGTCGAGAGAAAAAGTCGACTGAAAGTCATTAACCGCGAGGTGAACATGGTTGCCCCGGCAACACCCAGTTACCTGAAGTGGTCTCAGACTGCCATCACATTCGACCGGTCTGATCACCCGACGCACATTGCCACCCCTGGGAGGCAAGCTTTGGTGGTCGACCCAATTGTCGAAGGCACTCGACTGACCAAAGTCCTGATGGATGGTGGCAGTGGCCTGAACATACTGTATGCTGAGACGTTGAAAGGGATGGGCATTCCGATGTCCAGGCTCAGTACCAGTAACATGAGCTTCCACGGAGTCATTCCTGGGAAGAAATCCCAATCACTCGGCCAGATTGCTCTTGATGTGGTTTTCGGTGATTCAAAGAATTACCGCAAGGAAAAGTTGACATTCGAGGTTGTAGACTTCCAAAGTGCTTATCATGCCATTTTGGGCAGGCCAGCTTACGCACGCTTCATGGCCCGACCATGTTACGTGTATCTCAAATTGAAGATGCCTGGCCCCAAAGGTGTGATCACTGTTACAGGCAATCGGAAGAAGGCAGAAGAGTGCTTTCAGAAGGGCTCAAAGATTGCAGATGCTCAGATGGCATTGGTCGAGCTGCAAGAGTACCAAAAGACTGCCGATCCGAGTGAATTGCTACGAGCCAAGAAGCCTGCTTCAGAATCTGCTTTCCAGTCGTCCGGTGAAACAAAGATAGTCCACGTTCACCCGACCGACCCCGATGCTGCCCCGACTCACATCTCAACGACGCTCGACTCCAAATAGGAAGAAGCGCTCGTCCAGCTCCTCCGTGAGAACTAGGATATCTTTGCATGGAAACCCTCTGACATGCCTGGAGTTCCCAGGGGGCTGGCTGAGCACCGTCTACGAGTCGACCCAAAATTCAAGCCTGTGAAGGAACATCTGCGATGGTCCGCCGTCCAGAAGAAGCAAGCCATTGGCGAGGAGGTGGCTCGGCTCTTAGCAGCAGAGTTCATCCGAGAGATTTACCACTCCGAGTGGCTCGCCAATGTCGTCATGGTTCCCAAGAAGGACAAGTCACTTCGCATGTGCATTGATTTCAAACATATCAATCGGGCCTGCCCGAAAGATCATTTTCCTCTCCCTCGCATCGACCAAATAGTCGACTCAACTGCGGGGTGCGAGAGACTGTCTTTTCTAGATGCCTATTCCGGGTACCATCAGATCCGTCTGTATGGACCCGACGAGATCAAAACAGCTTTCATCACTCCATTCGGATGCTTCTGTTATGTCACCATGCCGTTCGGCCTCAAGAATGCCGGAGCCACGTTCATGAGAATGATTCAGAAGTGTTTACTCGCTCAAATCAGTCGGAATGTGGAGGCATACATGGATGATATTGTGGTCAAGTCACGCAAAGGTTCCGACCTGCGGACTGACCTTGCTGAAACCTTTGCCAACCTCAGGAGGTATGATATCAAGCTCAATCCATCAAAGTGCACATTCGGAGTTCCAGGTGGAAAGTTACTCGGTTTTCTCGTTTCCGAACGGGGGATCGACGCCAATCCTGAAAAAGTCGGCACCATACTCCGGATGAAGCGTCCCGTTCGCGTGCACGATGTCCAAAAGCTTACAGGCTGCTTGGCCGCCCTAAGTCGATTCATTTCTCGTCTCGGTGAAAAGGCATTGCCTCTCTACCGACTGATGAAGAAGGCCGACAAGTTCGAGTGGACTCCAGAAGCTGATGCAGCATTTGTAGAGCTCAAAGCTCTGCTCTCCACCCAGCCGGTGCTTGCTGCCCCAATCAGCAAAGAGCCTCTGCTGCTTTACATTGCAGCCACAGGGCAAGTTGTCAGCACAGTACTTACGGTCGAACGGGAAGAAGAAGGAAAGGCCTTCAAAGTTCAGCGCCCAGTCTATTATGTGTCTGAAGTTCTGACCCCTTCAAAACAAAGATATCCTCATTACCAGAAGCTTGTATATGGGATTTATATGACCACGAAGAAGGTTGCGCATTACTTCTCTGACCACTCCATTACAGTCGTCAGCGATGCCCCGCTGTCAGAGATTCTGCATAACAGAGATGCAACTGGTCGAGTGGCCAAGTGGGCGATTGAACTCCTTCCCTTAGATATCAAGTTCGAAGCAAAGAAGGCTATCAAGTCCCAAGTAATCACAGATTTCATCGCCGAGTGGATTGAACAGCAACTTCCGACTCAAGTTCACTCGGAACACTGGACCATGTTCTTCGATGGATCTAAGATGCTGAATGGTTCCGGTGCTGGGGTAGTATTAGTCTCCCCCCGAGGAGATAAGCTCAGATACGTTCTCCAGATTCACTTTGATTCCTCCAATAATGAAGCAGAATATGAAGCGCTTTTATATGGGTTGCGCATGGCCATTTCACTCGGCGTCTGTCGCCTCATGGTCTATGGCGACTCAGATTTGGTAGTCAATCAAGTGATGAAGGAGTGGGACGTCAGAAGTCCGGCTATGACTGGTTATTGTAATGCAGTGAGAAAGCTAGAAAAGAAATTCGAGGGGTTAGAGCTTCATCACATCCCCCGACTGAAAAATCAGGCAGCTGACGATTTGGCAAAGATAGGCTCCAAGAGAGAAGCCATTCCCAGCAACGTGTTCCTGGAACACATTCACTCGCCGTCAGTCCAAGAAGATCCTTTCACAGAAGAAGCCCCGGAGCCGAAAAGTGCCACAGATCCGACTGAAGTCGAAGTTCCTGCTGTGGTCGACCTGATCATGGAAGGCTTGGCCATCACCCCCGACTGGACGATGCCGTACATCGCGTATATCCTAAGGAAAGAACTCCCAGAGGACGAGGAAGAGGCTCGACAGATCATCCGTCGATCCAAGGCCTTCACAGTCATAAAGGGACAGTTGTATAGAGAAAGCGCGACTGGAATCGGTCAGAAGTGCATAACACCAGAAGAGGGTCGAATAATCCTTGATGATATCCACTCGGGAACCTGTGGTCACCATGCGTCCTCTCGGACCATTGTGGCTAAAGCATACCGAGCGGGATTTTACTGGCCAAGAGCAAATGAGATGGCAAAGAAGATAGTCGACAAGTGTGAAGGGTGCCAGTTCTACTCCAACATGTCACACAAGCCTGCATCAGCCCTGAAGACCATTCCACTCGTCTTGCCCTTTGCTGTCTGGGGACTAGACATGGTCGGCCCATGGAGAACAGGCAGGAGCGGTTTCACTCATGTGCTTGTGGCAGTCGACAAGTTTACCAAATGGATTGAAGCTAAGCCCATCAAGAACCTTGATGCTTGCACTGCTATCAGTTTCGTCAGAGGAGTGACATTCAGATATGGAGTCCCTCATAGCATCATCACTGACAATGGGTCAAACTTCGACTCAGACCAGTTCAGAGCCTTTTGCGCCTCTCAAGGCACGCGAGTCGACTACGCTTCGGTCGCCCATCCCCAGTCGAATGGACAAGCCGAGAGAGCAAATGGTCTGATTCTCAAAGGACTAAAGCCTCGACTGATGCGTGATCTCAAGCACGCGGCAGGTGCTTGGGTCGACGAACTTCCGTTAGTTCTGTGGGGATTGAGGACCACCCCTAACCGGTCGACTGGAAGAACTCCATTCTTTCTGGTCTATGGAGCCGAAGCGGTTCTGCCGACTGATCTTCTTCACAACGCACCCCGAGTCGAACTCTACACTGAAGATGAAGCAGAACAAGCCCGGCAAGACGCAGTCGACCTCCTAGAAGAAGAGAGGGAGATGGCCATGATCAGATCGACCATTTATCAACAAGACTTGCGTCGATTCCATGACCGGCATGTGAAGAGTCGAGCCTTCCAAGAGGGAGATTTGGTCCTCCGAGTGGATCAACAGAAACCACACAAGCTTGCTCCTACTTGGGAAGGCCCCTTCATCGTCACCAGAGTCCTCCACAACGGAGCGTATCACCTCTACAATGCTGATCGCCAGATCGACGAGCCGCGAGCTTGGAATGCGGAGCTGCTCCGCCACTTTTACACTTAAGTTCCTTCCTCTAAAGATGTAATAAGAGAAACTTTTGCAATCCATTTTTATCAAAGACAAGAGTGTTCCAATGATTGTTGTCGCTTCTGTTTGCATACGAAATCCCCCAGTGGGTGACTTAGCCGCGAATCTGTTTCGCCTAAGTTTGAAAAATCCTACCGAGCGGAGAGCCAGACTCACACTCGGGGGCTTAGCTGCAGCCCAGTGCTTGCCTAAGTGTTCAAAAATCCTACCGAGTGGAGAGCAAACCTCCCACTCAGGGGCTTAGCTGCAGTCCAGCACTCGCCTAAGTTCTCCCACTAAGAGACTTAGCTGCAGTCAGGCACTCGCCTAAGTTTGAAAAAATCCTACCGAGTGGAGAGCAAACCTCCCACTCGGGGGCTTAGCTGCAGTCCAGCACTCGCCTAAGTTCTCCCACTAAGAGACTTAGCTGCAGTCAGGCACTCGCCTAAGTTTGAGAAAATCCTACCGAGTGGAGAGCAAACCTCCCACTCGGGGGCTTAGCTGCAGTCCAGCACTCGCCTAAGTTCTTCCATTAAGAGACTTAGCTGCAGTCAGGCACTCGCCTAAGTTTGAAAAAATCCTACCGAGTGGAGAGCAAACCTCCCACTCAGGGGCTTAGCTGCAGTCCAGCACTCGCCTAAGTTCTCCCACTAAGAGACTTAGCTGCAGTCAGGCACTCGCCTAAGTTTGAAAAAATCCTACCGAGTGGAGAGCAAACCTCCCACTCGGGGGCTTAGCTGCAGTCCAGCACTCGCCTAAGTTCTCCCACTAAGAGACTTAGCTGCAGTCAGGCACTCGCCTATGTTTGAAAACATCCTACCGAGTGGAGAGAAAACCTCCCACTCGGGGGCTTAGCTGCAGTCCAGCACTCGCCTAAGTTCTCCCACTAAGAGACTTAGTTGTAGTCAGGCACTCGCCTAAGGTTGAAAAAATCCTACCGAGTGGAGAGCAAACCTCCCACTCAGGGGCTAAGCTGCAGTCCAGCGCTCGCCTAAAGTCCTCCCACTAAGAGACTTAGCTGCAGTCAGACACTCGCCTAAGTTTGAAAAAATCCTACCGAGTGAGAGCAAACCTCCCACTCGGGGGCTTAGCTGCAGCCCAGTGCTCGCCTAAGTGTTAACAAAATCCTACCGGGTGAGAGCAAATCTCCCACTCGGGGGCTTAGCTGCAGCCCAGTGCTCGCCTAAGTATGAAACACATCTCATTCCTCAAGGACGACGAGGGGCAGGTCGACTGCCACCTTCTCCTGGAGAGCTTCGCCACAAATACAATGTGCGCTCCGTCCCACTCTGCAGTAACGGGGTGCGGGTCGACCGCCACCTTCTCTTGGAGAGCTTCGCCACAAATACAATGTGCGCTCCGTCCCACTCTGCAGTAACAGGGTGTGGGCCGACCGCCACCTTCTCCTTCGAGTGAAGACCAAGTTCCACTCGACGGATCATCCACAAAGATGTTCAACGATAAATCAAGTTCAAATAAAGCCTAAAAGGTCCCAGACCTCAGATCAAAAGTATTCAAACCCTCGGCTCGGCAGGGTTTAACTATTACAAATCCACTCGGCATTCCGAGGCAAATTCAAGGCAGAGGTTCAACGGTTATAGATCCACTCGGCATTCCGAGGCAAATTTAAGTGGAGCTTAAAAGTTTTTCATTCCTCAGGTGGAGGATAGGCAGGGGCGACGAACTCATCCAAGTTGATCCCGTCTGCGATACGGGTAGCAGCAGCAATAAATGTCTCCATGAAGTCCTGGAAGTTGTGCTTCCTCGTGTTGGCAACTTGGATGGCGGCCAGCTTCTCCTCCCGCGCCTCCTTGCAATGGACGCGGACCAGAGACAGAGCCACATCAGCGCCACACCGAGCAGAAGACTTCTTCCACTCCTGCACTCGGTCAGGGATTCCGTTGAGTCGAGTCATCAGAGACTCGAGATCGTTCTGGAGCGTAGACTCTGGCCAAAGCGTCGGGTCGATCCGCGACATGGCAACCTTCAGTCGAGCCAAGTAATCCACGACGCCGTCAACGCGAGATTCCAGTCGGAGCAGATTCATGGCAGCTTCATCTTTCACCGGAGAGTTGATTGGATCCAAACCTGTTTCAATCCGTCCAGTCTCCTCTTCAAAGTTCTGGCAAAGTTCTGCATACACGATCCAAGGATAAGTCAATTTTCATAAGACTGAGTCGACACAAAAAAAACAGTCGGAACTGAATGCGCACCTTCGAGCTTGATGTACAACTTCTTGGCAAAGCTCCTCAAGTAGCTCTCTAGGTCTTCCCTCCTGCGAGCGATGCCTTCCATCTTCTCGCTCAGGGTGAGGTGCTCCTTCTTCCAGCGCGAACACTCCCTGTTGGCTTCATTCAGAGCGGTCTTCAACTTGGTATTCTCTCCTTCTAACTGGTCGACTGAAGCCAGCTTCTGCGCGGCCAGAGCGGTCTTGTCGTCAGCCTCCTTACGGGCGGCAGCCAAGTCCTGATCCTTCTTCGCCAGAGCTTCGTTCAGCTTTTCTGCAAGGAGATGATGATTGATCCAGAAATTGCAGAAGGGTACTCAAGCCTAAAAACTAACCAGTCGACAAAGGCGTCTTACCTGCGGCGCCGTCTCTGACCCTCTGCAGCTCTGTTCTGGCCAGCTCCAGATCAAGGTTCAGTTGAATTTGTTGTTTCTCCAGTTCAGCTAAGCGGGCTCCAAGATCGCAAGATTTCTGAAGTCAAAGGGGAGAAGTTATCATTACAGTAAAAAAACAACAAAGGCAATAAATACTAAGACTATGGTCGACTGCCAGCAGTCCACCATAGTCTCGGGGACTACACCCAGTGGGTGCACTTAGCGTGCCCCCACCGGTTCCTATCCCACCCGACCGACCCCCGAAGTCGAGTCCAAGACAAGTTGCTTCCGAGTAACTAAGAGACAATGATGGCGTTTCTAAGACTACAGCCGAAGCAAAAACATTCGACAGTAGTCTCGGGGACTACACCCAGTGGGTGCACTCGGCGTGCCCCCACTGTAAAAAAAAGAAGAAAGTCGACTGCCCGCAGTCGACAGGATACCGTTCCATTCGACATGGCCCGACCAGACCGAGTGAAGAAATAAAGCTACAACAACTCAACAGAAAGACTATAGTCGACCGCCCGCGGTCCACCATAGTCTCGGGGACTACACCCAGTGGGTGCACTTAGCGTGCCCCCACTCGTCCAAGAATTGGCAGACACACCCAGTGGGTGTACAAACATAAAGATCTTCGAAAAAGAGATTCTTCAAAGAACATATCGTAACAGACCAAGTGTTGAAGTCGACTAACCTGGACGTTGCTCTGAAGGGCCGAGCTTGCGTCATAAGCCGCCTGGCAGGCCTCTCGAGCCACCTTCACTTGCTCCATCATGATCCCCGCCTGGCGTACAGCCTCCTTCGCAGCAGCCGCTTGGTCTTCAAGGACGGGGTACGCAGCAAAAAGCGAAGACGGATCTGCAGTCGACGCTGAAGGCTGCACACTCGTCAGAGGAATGGCGAAAGTCGCGGAAGCCCGAGTGGGTTCGCCATCGTCCCGAGCTGCGGCCTCAGGAGCCGGAGTGGATTGTGGGGTCTTGCCAGCCGACGCCCTCTTCTTCCTCCTCACTCTCAGCGGTTCGTTGTCATCATCGTCCGGGAGGTCGATAACATGGGGAGGAGCTGCAAGGAAAACATTCAATCGACCAGAGTTGCAATAAAGGTTCAGTCGACTCAAAAGCAGGACGTCAGCGGTCGTACCAGGGTTGGAGGTAACAGCGTCCTCCATCTCTTGGTCGTCGTTCTTGGCGGAGACCTCAGAAGTAGCACCGCTGCAAATCTCGAAAGTCAGTCAGTTGGCTCAGTGAATCGACCAAGGATCCGTCCACGATCGACAAAGGAAAGCTAGTCTTATTATTACCCGGAAAAGGTGGGAACAGCTATCTTCATCTTGGGTAGAGCCTTGGGCGGCTTGGATGGCGTCGCTCGTGGGTGCTTGGGAACCTTCTCAGTCGGTGGAGGAGAGAAGGTCTGAGGGCGTTTCGACGACTGCCCAACAGGAGCAGTCGCCTTGCCACGTTCCCGCGCTGGATCGTGGGTGAGCTTGGATCGCCCCTCCAGGCGGGGGGGGGGGGGGGGGGGGGTCAGCCTCCTCCTCCTCCTCTTCGCTGGAGAAGATGTCGTCGCCTCCCTCTCCCTCACCGTCAGACTCCCACTCGCCTTGGTCGTCCCCGCTCTCGCCTCCGCTCGCCTCCCCTTCCTCAGTCGACCCCTGTGCCCCGTTGGGCGTAGAGTACATCTCGGTGGTCGCCTGGAAAACAACAGACAAGACAAAAGTCAATCGACTAACTCAAAGAAGAACAATGCAGAAGACAAGATATCAGTCGGGAGCACAAAGACTTACCTGGTCCACCTCATACGAGTTGTCGAGTGGGATTACCCTCCTGGCTCCTCGGGGGTTGTCTTTGTTCCCCGTGATGCTTGACAGCCACCCCTCCAGCATCTCGTCGGTGACCTCCTCCGGGTGGATCCGAGTGGTGTCGTCGAGGCCCGAATACAGCCACATCGGGTGGTCGCGGGCCTGGAGCGGTTGGATGCGCCTTTGGAGGAAGACCTCCAGCAGGTCCATACCAGTCACACCCTCACGGACAAGCTCAACCACTCGACCTGCCAACACCTTGACTTGGGCCCTTTCCTCCGGCGCGACCTTCAGAGAGGCAGGCTTCTCGGCTCGGTCGAGGGAAAAAGGAGGAAGACCAGTCGACTGTCCTGGGGTCACCTGGTCCTGGCAGTAGAACCAGGTCGACTGCCAACCACGGACCGACTCCGGGAAGGTGATTGATGGAAAACAGCTCTTTCCCCTCGTCTGGATCGCCAGGCCCCCGCACAGTTGGATCACCTGCGTCCTCTCGTCACTCGACTTGGCCTTCTTGACTGATTGAGAGCGATAGGTAAAAATGTGCTTGAAGAGTCCCCAGTGGGGGCGGCAACCCAAGAAGGCCTCGCACATGGAAATGAAAGCGGCGAGGTATACGATGGAGTTGGGAGTGAAGTGATGGAGATGCGCTCCGAAGAAGTTCAAGAAACTCCGGAAAAAGGGATGGGGCGGCAGAGAAAACCCGCGGTCGATGTGGGTGGCTAGGAGCACGCACTCACTGTCGCGGGGCTGAGGTTCGATCTCCCTCCCCGGGAGACGCGCAGCTTCGTGGGGAATGACTCCCCTCTCGACCATGTCGTCGAGACCTTCCTGCCGGAGCACCGACGGCATCCAGTCGCCCTGGATCCAACCCTTGGGCAGGGCGGTCCGGGAGGAAGATCCGCCCCGTGCAGACCTTTTTCCCTTCCCCGCCGCCGCCGCCTTCTTCGCGTGCTCCAAAGCAGTGGTCTTGCCCTTCACCATCGTCGCCGGCGAGGTCTCACACGGGCTTGCGGCGCTGGGGTGAGAGCGGAGGAAGCGGAAGCACTGGCAAAGGGAGAGAGGAAGCAGGAAGGAGAAGAGAGCGCGCGGCTTGGAAACCCCGAGCCGGCAACTTATAAGGGGCCGCTCCCGAGTGGCTGACTGGTAGGCCCAGGCCATCCAGTCAAATCCCGCTGCAGACGCGCGCGCAGTACGTGGCGAAAAAGGCGATGCGGAGATCGAGGAGCTTCCGCTTTATCGCTTCCGATTACTGCGGCTGCTCATGTCCCGCGCGCTTCCCAAAATCCGAATCCCGCGAGATCCGCGGGCCGCAGAACAACTTGCCAAAAACAGAAGATCCCGCTTTCGCCAACACTCGGCATGTCACAAGCAAAGATATTCACTCGACGAAAGGCCTGGAATGGATCAAGGCGACTGAAAGAGGTTGATGACGTCATCCGTGACAATTGGCCCGAAACGAGGCACTCATGCAGCCCCAAAGAACCAGTCAGAAAAGATCCCCAACTCTTTCCCCACTCTAACCTCGATCCATTCGGGGGCTAATGATGAAGCTACATACCTAGGGTAGGGGCACGGACCCGTCCAAAGAGCCCTACCCAAGGACATCCCTAGAAGAAATCATCTTTCAATCGACTTGAAGGTATCCCACTCGACGGGTTCAAGACACTCGACCAATAAGCTATCACTCGACCATGAAGCTAACCACTCGACTGCCAGGAGACCTAAAGTCACTCCGCAGGCAAACGGTCAGCTGTTAAGTAGTCTTTATGGTCATTATAGCACTTTATTAGGGGCGTTACCAGTAACGCCCAATCTTAAATGTACCTTAAACCCTGCATTACTGAGGGCAGGAGAGGGCCGGCGAACTCTATATAAGCCGCCCCCCTCCTCAGTATGAAGGGTTCGCACCCCTGTAATCCATACACGCATAATCCAGTCGACCGCCTCCGGGCTCCGAGACGTAGGGCTATTACTTCCTCCTAGAAGGGCCTGAACTCGTAAACCTCGCGTGTAACAACTTCCCAATAGCTAAGATCTAGCCTCTCCATACTCACCCCCCTACATTACTGTCAGAGTTAGAACCATGACAGCACCCCCTCCTTCCTTCTCTTCTCTTTTCCCTTTCCTTCTCTTCTACTCCTACTACATGGAAGAGGGGGGAATCCTACTCCCGGTGGGAGTAGGACTACCCAAGGCGCGCCATAGTAGAGGGCCGGCCCTCCCCTCCTCCACTGCTTTATATATGGGGGCGGGGGGCACCCCATGAACACACAAGTTGATCAGTTGATCTTTTAGCCGTGTGCGGTGCCCCCCTCCACCATAATCCACCTCGGTTATATCATAGCGGTGCTTAGGCGAAGCCCTGTTCCGGTAGCAACATCATCACCGTCATCACGCTGTCGTGCTGACGAAACTCTCCCACGAAGCTCTACTAGATCGTGAGTTCGTAGGACGTCACCGAGCTGAACGTGTGCAGATCACGGAGGTGCCGTACGTTCGGTACTAGGATCGATCGACCGTGAAGACGTGCGACAACATCAACCACGTTGTCATAACGCTTCCTCTTACGGTCTACGAGGGTACATAGTTGATACTCTCCCCTCTCGTTGCTATACATCACCATGATCTTGCGTGTGCGTAGGATTTTTTTTTGAAATTACTGCGTTCCCCAACAGAAAACCCACCAGGGCGCGCCTGGGCCTCCTGGCACGCCCTGGTGGGTTGTGTCCTCCTCGAGGCACCCCCAGGTGCATCCAGGGCCCATTATGTTCCTTCTGGTCCAAAAAAATCTCCGTGAAGTTTTGTTGTGTTTGGACTCCGTCTGATATTGATTTCCTTCGATGTAAAAAATATGGAGAAAACAACAACTGGCACTTGGCACTATGCCAATAGGATAAAAAGGGGCAGCCCCAGTGCATGTAGCTCCCGCTTGCGCAGGGTCTGGGGAAGGGTCCGACCACTTTGGGTCTATTGTACGCAGCCTTTCCCTACATTTCTGTAAGAGGTTGTTTCATGGTCACAAGGCAGCAGCTTTACCACTGCGCCAAGGCTCCCCTATGCCAATAGGATAGTACCAAAAAATGATATAAAATGACTATAAATGATTATAAAACATCCAAGATTGATAATATAACAGCATGGAACAATCAAAAATTATAGATACGTCGGAGACGTATCAAAACACACCGCAAAAAAGAGATTACATCGAATAGATCTCCAAGAACATCGAGGAGAACATTGTATTGAAGATCAAAGAGAGAGAAGAAGTCATCTAGCTACTAGCTATGGACCCGTAGGTCTGTGGTAAACTACTAACGCATCATCGGAAGGGCAAACAAGGTTGATGTAGAGGCCCTCCATGATCGAATCCCCTCCGGCGAGGCCCTGAGATGGGATCTCACGTGAACAGAAGTTTGCAACGGCAGAAAAGTATTTTTTTTGGACGCTTGTGATGTTCGGGAATATTTGAGAATTTATAGAGGTGGAAATAGGGTTAGAGAACCCTCGAGGGGCCCACAAGCCAGGGCGGCACCCCCTCCCCCGGGGTGCGCCCTGGTGGCTTATGGCCTCCTCGGGACTCTTCTGGCCCTCTCTCCAACTCACGTAGGTGTCTTCTGGTCCAAGAAAAATCATCGCGAAAGTTTTATTCCGTTTGGACTCCGTTTGATATTCCTTTTCTGTAGAAGTCAAAAATAAGGAAAAACCATAAACTGGCACTGGGCTCTAGGTTAATAGGTTAGTCCCAAAAATAATATAAAATAGCATATTAATGCATATAAAACATCCAAAACATATAATATAATAGCATGGAATAATAATAAAATTATAGATACGTTGGAGACATTTCAATAAGTATAAGGATGCTTTTATTGCCAAGTTTTTTTCCTCCCGCTAAGATTATTCCTCTTAGAGATGAAATTATGAATTTTAAGCAACTCGAACATGAACATGTTGCACAATCATGGGAGATAATGAAATTAATGATTAGAAATTGTCCCACTCATGGTTTAAACTTATGAATGTTATAGGAAAAATTATGCGGGACTAAACTTTGTTTCTAGAAATCTTCTAGACTCTATTGCAGGTGGTACTTTTATGGAAATTACATTGAGAGAAGCTACAAAACTCCTTGATAATATTATGACAAATTATTCTCAATGGCACACCAAAAGAGCTACAACTGGTAAGAAGGTAAATTATGTCAAAGTAATTAATTTTTAAGTGATAAAATGGATGCTCTTATGAAAATGGTTGCTAGTAAAAATGCCCATGTTGATCCTAATGATGTGCCACTGTCTACTTTGATTGAGCAATATAAGGATGCTATATATTGACGTGAATTTTGTCTCTAGAAATAATTTCAATAACAATGCTTATAGGGCTAATTTCAATCCTAGACCGTATCCTGGAAATTCCTCTAATAATTATGATAATTTATATAATAATAATAGGATACCTACTGATCTTGAGAATGATATTAAAGAATTCATTAGTTCTCAAAAGATTTTTAATGCCATGGCAGGGGAAAAATTGAATAAAGTGGATGATATGGATGGAAACATGGATATAATTGCTCATGGTGTGGATAATCTTAAAATTAAAATTTTGCCACCCAAGCATGATATTAATGACTCTATTAAATCTAGCCATGTCTCCATTAATGAAAGTAAAGAGAGAGCCGCTAGGTTAGAGGTAAGCGAGAATTCCTAGAAAAAGCTATTCCACCCAGTTTTTATCGTAATCGTGATGAATATATTCAAATGATTGGTGTCTCACCTATTGAATCTTTATTTAGTAATATAAAACTTGATGAAAAATGGACTGGAGATAAGTCAACTTTAGCTAGAAGGCATCCCAATTGTTTGGAGGTAGATGACCATAATGATAAAATGATAAAATTAGGTTTGGAGAGGTTGAGACTTTAAATAGTGATGTGCCCAGTACTTTAGATTACAAGGACTTTAATGATGATAGTTGCTCTTTAGTTGAATGTATTTCTTTGTTGAAATCCATGATAAATTCACCCAATGTTTATTAACAAAATACAGCTTTCACTAAACATATTGTAGAAGTTATGATAAAAGCTCATGAAGAAAAGCTAGAATTAGAGGTTTCAATACCTAGAAAATTGCATGATGAATGAGAACCTACAATTAAAGTAAAAAATTAAAGATAATGAATGTAATGCTTTATGTGATTTGGGTCTAGCGTCTCCACTATAGAAAAATATTTATGTGATGTGCTAGGCCTTACCGATATGGATGAATGTTCCCTTAATTTGCATTTAGCGGATTTAACTATTAAGAAACCATTGGGTAGAATAAATGATGTGCTCATACTTGCTAATAGGAATTATGTGCCTGTTCATTTCATTGTGCTTGATATTGATTGCATTCCCTCTTGTCCTATAATACTTAGTGCAGCTTTCCTACGAACCATAGGTGCTATTATTGATATGAAAGAAGGAAATATAAGGTTCCAATTCCGATTAAAGAAAGGGATGAAACACTTCCCTAGAAAGAGAATTAAACCACCATATGAATCTATTACGAGGGCCACCTATGGAATTAATTTGAAGGATGACAACTGATACGTCCATTTCGCATCACATTTTCCTACTGTTATTTATTATGTCTTATGTCATTATTTCACTTTACGATACAATTCTTATGTCTTTTCTCTCATATTTTGCAAGTTTTACATGAAGAGAGAGATTGTTGGCAGCTAGAATTCTAGACCAAAAGGGGCTACAGCAAAAATAGTTATTCTGCACAACTCCAAATGGCCTGAAAATCTACGAAAAATTGTTCTGAAATATATAAGAAATATTGGCGGAAGAAACCATTGACATGTCTCCTTTTGTGGATCCGAAAAAGAAGTCGTTGGGCATCTCAAAGTTTATTAAGGATCTCAAAATTGTGAAGATTGATAGACAAGTTAACAAGGTGACGCATGAGATTGCGAAATTTAATTTTGATAGCAAAAGCAATGAACTATGTAATGAAAGATTGTAAGAATATTGATATTTAAATTAATATATGGGTGAGGTTTTCAAAAAAGAAAGAAAGACGTGTCGACCACTTTCATTCACACGACTACCTGATGCCAAGTTGGTTGGCTGGGTGACTACCGTTGATAGTCAAAGACGACAAGTGGTTTGGCCTTTATATGTATAATGAACGCGGCTAGTAGATAGTCATTTTTTTTATCAAGTGGATAGAAGCGACGACAGATGTTGTTGAATGGTGTCTTCAGACTTAGTAATGTATTACTTTATAAGTCTTTGTGAATAATTAATAAAGTGGCCGTATGCATCGCCCAAATGCAGAGGCCGGAGGTCATCCTCCTTTTTAAAAAAAAATAGATACTCATTTTTATAGTTAGGCACCTGATTTTTTCTGCGGACCATGAATGCGCTTAACTGTAAATAAGGACCATTTAGGGACCTGTTAGGTTACTTGCATCTTTTTTGCCACTTTGCATACTTGTCTCATTTGACCCTGACTGAGCATATTCTGGCAAAAAATAATATTTTCATGTTGATTGATTGCCTGGATCCCCTCAGAAGGCCTGCTGTTTGGTTGCGAATTTGTTTGAGGGGAAACATAAGTCCAGTTGTTTGGTTACATCTAAGACAGTTGTGTGGTAACCTCCTTCTCGATGATGAACTACCAAAAACTAAACTAGGAGCAACAGAACAATCTTAGACACAAACACAAGTCTTAATCATGCATTACAAGTTTTAAACCAACATAGTATAATACGTTTTTTGCTGGCCATGAATGCGCTTAACTGTAAATAAGGATCATTTAGGTGAATAAATACTGGTTGCCCGGCAACCCAGAGAAGCCTTGACCGCCAAATCGTCTCCCCTCTTTCCCCACCTACGGAGCCCATGACGCGACCAAGCAGGGGGACGCGTATGAACTGAACGTCTCTTTTGACGTCTCGCGCCCTAGGCCCTAGCTAGGTAAGGAACCGTGTCGCTGTTGGCAGTAGGATCCAAGAAGGAGCAGCGCACTTTACACTCCGCGTGCACTGCAGCCAGCGGCCAGCTTCACATGGTGCACAGTAGTACGTATCGTATCATCAACTGGCTCGTGAGTAATAACTACACTGCTATGCGCAGCAGCATGACGCGTCCAATCAAGGCCATGCTTTCAGTTCACACGGCAAATTTCATTTTTCTCCATCTCGCAAAATAATAACAATAATTCATTTTTCTCTTTCTTTTTTCGGGCGAAGTAAACTTTGTCATTTTTTCTGTCCTAGTGAGAAAAGGCGTACAGCAGCAATTGACCCGCTGGTAAAACCACACAAGCAAATCTCGTGAGGAGTGAAAGGACCCGAGAGGGCGAAGCTAGGGTTCCTCCCCTGCTCCCCCGCCGCCGCCGGCAACCCACGCTCTCCCCCGCCACCGCCGGCCGCCGGTCGCGCCCCCCAGCCCGCCTCCCTCCCCTTTCTTCCCTCCTCCCCTGCGCTCCCGTCGCCCCCCGAAGCGGCGGAGCGCCCCATCTGCTCCTCCCGTCTCGACCCGCCCTCCTCCTCCTTCCCCCTTCGTCGCCGCCGGCAGCGGCCTCTGCGTGCTCGGGTGGCGCCGGCGGCGGCGGATGTCCCTTCCCCGCGCGCCTGAAGGGGGAGTCGGGGCTCCCTCCTGCCCGGCAGTGGGGCTCGACGGCAGAGCCCGGCGGGCCTCGGGTGCCCTCAACGTGGCGGCGTGGTCGTTGGCTGCGGGGCGGCGCTGTGGGCTGCTGGCCGGCGCCACCCGCTCGGCCCAGATCTGGGCCCTTTCGGGCCCCATCTAGGCTGGGGCGGGCCTGCGGGTCCGGGCGTGTTGGCGTGGCTCCCTGGTGGTGTGGCGAGGCGGCGGTGGCTGTGGTGGTGATGGCTCCGGTGGCCGACGTGCTGCAGCGTGGCTGCAGGGATTGTCCAGACCTGTTTGGGTCCGGCCGGGCCGGCCTGGCCTGGCAAGTCCCTGTCGCTACGTCTGGTCGGCTCCGCGCGGCGGTGGAGGTTGTTCCCTTCTGTTGGCTGCGGTGCGGTTGCCCCCGAGCCCGGTGTCTTCTCGTCCTTCCTCCAGGCTTCGTGTTGGCGACCTCAGTGAGACGGTGAAAATGGGGCAGTATCCGTGGTGGCACAGGCTGGTGGGCGGCACGTTGAGCGGTGCGCTTCCGATTATCTGAGGTGGCGGTGGTGGTTTTAGGGCAGGAGAAATCTCTGGCGGCTCGTTCGTCACCAGCGTGGCTGCGCCCGTGGGCGTTGCCGGACCCTCCTGAGGGGCGTCGGTGATACACCTTCCCCACCCCATCTGTGTACCGGGGAAAACCCTAGGATTTGTCCGGGCAGCATTGGCGTCGTCGTCACATTTCTTCCTGAAGATGTTGCTTGGTACGTGAGGCTTCGGAGTGCTTGGCGGGCGGTGGTACTTCTCCGGAGGGTACAGCGGGTGTCAGCCATCTTTGCTTAGTTGAACTGCCGGTGTCGGTATTTGTTTTTTTTTTTTTGGGGTGGGAGGGGGGGGGGGGGGGGGGCTTGTTTGTGCTGCGGCTCCAGCAAGCTGCTTGTATCGGTTGAACGTTGTTTTATAATCTAAAATGGGGGAAACCTTTTTTCTCAATGGCGTACAGCAGCTGAGTAGAAACAGAGTAGCAAGAGTGCACACTGCCCAGCCCAAGATCCACCCCCTTCCTCCCTCAGTCCCTCCTCTTACGCGCTGGTGGGTAAGGTTCCTCGCCGAGAGCAAACCACTCGTTTCCGACCATCGCCGTGCGTCCCCTGCCGCCGCCGCTCCTGCTGGGGGAGTAGCCTCCAGGTCCAGGTGAGCTGAACTGCCCCAACCAACTCTTGCATTACCAATTTCTTCTACTCTTTCATTTGTCTCCAACTCATAAAAATCAAACGCAAACTACTCCACTTGTTAGTTCTCAGTTTCGGCCCATCTCTTCTTAGTTGCCTTTTTGCATATTAACATGTTCATAGCTCTTCGTCTCCACTTGTTACTTCCCACCCACTCTGTTTTTTTCTTCTTTTTTTGAGAGAAATTTGTCTGATTCTGAAGGTTTTTTTTGTTGCTGCCTATGTAGCGCAAGAAAAAGGGTCAGCATAGCAGATTTTTGTGAGGCAGGTTTCAAATAAGGTATATTAAGCAGGTCTCAAGATTTTTCTTTTTAAGCAGTATAAAATTACTCATCAGTACTAGAACCAAACTAATCGCGTAGCCAAACAAATCACTTATGCACTTATGCCCTAGTTATCAGAATGCCAAATTTTCAATTGATCCCCTCTCAGTTACCATTTTGCATACAACAAGTTCATAGCTCTTCCTCTCAACTTGTTAGATCTCAGTCACCCTTTTTTCTGTCTGATTCTGAAGCCTGCAGGGGGATTCTTTTGCTTATGTAGTGCAGAAAAAGGAATTGTCAACATCAGCATAACAGTTTTTTGTGAGGCAGGTCTCAAATATGTAGTATATTAAACAGGTTCCAAGCAAATTTGGTTTTTAGAAAAGAAAAGAAAAAACTATTTGTTAGTAGAACCAAACTTATTATCGCGTAGCCAAACAAATCACCTACACTCTGCTCTCAGCTCTGCTGCCTCCAGCGCTGAGTTGCTTGCTGCTGCAACACGCATGGTTGAGTCAATTCAACTTGCTATGCTTATCGATCAGATCGAGGTTGAGTCAATTCAACTTGCTCTGCTTATTAATCAGATCAAACCGCTCTTCTTAACTTTTGTGAGCTCTTCCATTTGCGCTATCTCCAACTAAGTTGAATAGCTGCAACTCTTACTTAATAATTCCACTTCATTTTATTTTGTTCAGTTATGGAAGTGCATTTTACAGAAATTTACTAGCAGTTCACTTGTCTGACTCATGCATGCACTCGAGGATTCAGTGTTGAGTCCGGTTTTCAGAAAATGCATTATGTTGTTGTGTTGTGTCTGTGAGGAATTTTGTGTTTTTCAGGGAGACGAACATCTGAAGCTGTACTTAGTACTCGTACATTCCTAGGAGATTGATATGGATCTCACGTTCCAGTTGATAGAACAGATAACCAAAAGTTTCTCTGACGATCAAAAAATTGGCTGTGGTGCGTATGGGGAAGTTTACAAGGTACGACGTGATTTCCAGATAGTAGTTATCACTTGCTATGACCGAGTGCTCCATTTTAACACCGGGTTTTAAATAACAGGGAGTGCACAATGGTGAAGAAATTGCCATTAAGAAGCTTTACAACATGCAAGGGATTGATGACAAGGAATTTACAAATGAGTTCCGTAATCTTATGAAGGTCAAGCATCCGAACATCGTACGCTTAATTGGCTACTGCTATGAAATACGACATAGACATGTTGAGATGAACGGAGAACTTGTTTTCGCTAAAATAATAGACCGACTTTTCTGCTTTGAATATATGGAGGGTGGAAGCCTTGCTAAGTATATTTCTGGTATGATGGTATTTCTAATACTTTTAATTCAATATGTTTATGTCTGACAGTCTGAGTATAATGCCTGTCTTTACCTCTTGTGCAGATGAATCCTGTGGTCTTGATTGGCCCACTCGATACAAAATCATTAAGGGAATTTGTGAGGGTCTAAATCATCTTCATAATGGGCGGAGTGATTATATTTATCATCTGGATTTGAAACCGGATAATATACTGTTGGATAAAAACATGATGCCCAGGATTGCAGATTTTGGCATGTCAAGACTCTTAGCTTCATCCAAAACCCATATAACTCAAACTCTAAAAGGAACACTGTAAGTTGATTGAGCATGTCTGATCCATTTCTCTTCATTCAATAGCAATATGTTGTGCTTGCATTGCCTTTACTGTATGTGTCAATACCATGCAGAGGGTACATGCCACCAGAATTCATTGACAAGCGCAGAATCACAAAGAAGTATGATGTGTTCAGTGTTGGTGTCATAATTTTACAAGTAATGGCTGGAGCTCAGGGCTACAACAATTGTTGTGAGATGTCTTCTCCCCAACAGTTTATCGAGCTTGTAAGCCTTTGTACTATATTTTGAGCAAATGTTATGTTTTTTCTGGTATCTTCACACTATCCAAGAATGCGTGCGCTTATGAATCTTTATATATATACCGCAGGTACATGAGAACTGGAAGAAAAGGCTTCAAGGGATGCCAATGCAGGAAAATACTTACTCAATTGACATCCTAGCAGTGCAGAGATGTATTGAACTCGCAGTGAGATGTGTGGAGGCCGATCCCGTAAAAAGGCCTAGTATAATGGACGTCGTCGATGAGCTGAATAAACTAGATGCTGACATGAAGAATATATCACTTCCATGCCAGGTAAGATTCAGGTTATCTTTTCAAATGAAACTGAATCAAAACTTTGGGAGTTTAAGTAATTTGGTGGATCCTAAACATTTCTGTCATTCTGTGGCATGTGTATCTGAGCCAAATTCATACGAATACAAATTAACATTGGTCATATTTCCACAATTCAGAGATCACTCGAAGTTATGTGAATTTCTTTGTCATTTGGCCGAACTGGAATCTCCAATTTTTCAGTTATTTCAGTGGTGCCCAAAATATTTTCAAATCTGAGATTTGATACCATGATCTATTTATTCTCATTGCAGGAAACTTCTGATTCCAAAGATCTTGAGCTCGATCCTGCCCTCGAGCTACGCTTCCCATTTGAGCTAAACAGGGACATATCATGTTGTATGCAGCTAATCAACAAGACAAACGAGTTCGTTGCATTCAACAGCAGAACCAATAAAATGAAGTACAGTGCACGGCCAAATAACGGGACTATGGCACCATATTCCAAGATTTATATCACATTTACATTGCTGGCACAAGACAAGGATCCACCCTATATGCGGTGCCAAGACATGCTCATTGTGCAGAGCACTAGGCTCAGCATGGAATCCGGTGATGAGATCACTGACGAGTTCTTCGAGAAGGCAGTGGCAAGTAGGGTGGTGGATGAGGTGAAGTTGCCGATTGTCTATGTTGTGTAGTTACTGTGCTGGAGCATGAGTGAAATCCATCTAGGTGAGTGACATGACAAGGGAAACATAGAGGCTCATGACTTGCATAAAGTTCTGCGGATATTTGAGAGTAGATTCTGTCGGCAAGAAAACTATGTTCAACTTTTGCGTGTATAACCGTTTAGAAAGACTAATATGAACTTAGATCTGTATCCACCCTTCACTAGTTATATGGACTCAAAGGATTCATGCTACTACATTGCGTTTTTGTAAAGGGGGTGTATATTAATTAAGAACCATTGTCATCATTACAATCACACAACGTCAGATTGGACACGCATGTTAGAGCATCTACAGCCGGACTTGACAAATTCAACCCCTCAAACGCCTGTGGACATGCCCGAGCGCGTCCGCGGACAGTGACCGGTCACCCCTCAAAAAACAGATTCCACATCCGGATACCTCAAATTAGAAACCTTAAATCCATATTATTATATGCAATGTGAAACCTAATCTACGCGGAGCTCGTCCGGTTCTGCTCCCCGCTCGTCCGGCTCCGCCTTGGCCATGTCCAGTGGCCGCCTGCACTCCTCAGAGTGTTGGGCCGGTCGCCGGAAAGGTAGGGTAGAGCATGGGACACGAGCTGGCTCACGGGACTGAAGGCCCCGCCGTCTCCCATGCCCTACTCTTCCTAGTCGGAGACCGGAACCCGAACGGTGTCGCCGACGTCAGATCGATGATGGATCCATCCGGACTGTTGCGCCATACGGGACGTCGGAGAATGCGACGGGAGGCACCATGGGCCTCGTCCGACGAGGCCATGGCATGGCGTGCCTGCTGTGCAAGGCACCAGGCCCGGGAGGCGGCGGCAGCCACGGTGGCGGAAGTCGGCGAGGCGGAGTCTCGGCGGCGTGGCACAACGGGGTCTCGGCGACAGATGCATAACGATGTACGCGCGTAGGGAGGTGGTGTTGTCTAGTGTCGTGCCAGCATTGATGGCAGGCCTGACAATGTCGATGCATCAGTACCTGCTCTGAAGATAGATGGACCAGTGAAAGACGGCGGCGATGACCTACGAGTGTGCGTCGGACCGGTGTGTGCCCCAGAACGGTATGCGGCTTGGTTGGGGCCTCCTGCTATAGATGTTAGGCCTAGGAGAGAGGTCTAGGTATTCGGCTCGGACTATCTACATCCCTTCATCAAGTGGATAGGAGTAACAACAAATATTGCGAAGATGACAGCTTCAAACATATTGAGGTATTTCTTTATAAGGTCTTTATAAATAATTAATAAAATGGTTAAAATGGTTGTATGCACCGCTTAGATGCAGATGTGTCAAGGATCGACCTTCTTTTCAAGGAAAAATGTAAGAGAAGGGCAATCAAATCAACGCGTAGAACCTGCAAAAAAAAACACGTAGAACATAAAAGCAAAGTTGAGAAGCCTTTATCTGAAAGTTCAATTTGAGATATATATGGGGGGCGTATGAAACTGCTTTGTGAGACAAGGAGGGGACGTAACGAGACGGGAAGACGCCTGCTGCCCCCATGTGCAGGGACGGATTCAGGGGGGGACGAGGGGGGGGGGGGGGGCGAGACCCCTCCCCCCCAAGGATCGTGTCGTACCTTGATGGGGATGAGTTAATCGCTGATTTTTTGGCTTCCATAATTGCCCGCAACGTGCATCGCCCCCCCTATCCATTTCGGCCTTTGCAATTAACGTTAAGCCAGCTCAGCCCACATACAGCCCGATCCCATTTTAGGCAAAGCCCAAAATCATGGAAAGAAAAATGTCAGCCCAACGCTGAAGTTGGACTACGCACGTAGTCACGTACATATCGCTAACCTCTTCGTTTCCCCGCTTTTATATGATCCTGACCGGCTGATCAGACTCTCCATCGCGCCGCCATCGAGATGGGCAGAAGGGAAGGGGACGCCGGACAGGGTGCCGATCCACGGACACGTTGTCGCCACCTTGCGAGCGGATCGGACGCACGGATGAATCATGAGGGGCAACAACACTAGGAGATCTTTCTACCTGTACTACGCTTGAGTCTCCGCCTATCGCCGCCAGGGCAATTTGCTCCAGTTTCCAGTCAGAAACCAGAAGAGGACTCAACGAGATCCTCCATGGCTGCATAGGTGCACAATTATTCCTTTCCCCTTTAGTTCATCTTTTGATCTTTAATTTGTTCAAACCCATGCGTATTGGTCTATTCAAAACGACAGACGGTTGACACTAGCTAGGAAATACTTGATTGTCCAAATATACTTGTGTAGATATGAAACAAGGCGTGATTTGTTCACGTACATGATGATGCACGTCGTCTGTTTAGGCCTCTACTATGGTACGTTCAGCCTCATTATTAACATTGTCTACAAATCTCTAATTTTTTTCGTCGTCTAACATGAACAATCGTTGATTAATTGACAAAAAAATTGGAGTTGGAATCAATTAGTTACAGCATACCAAAATTTCCTATATAACTAATTTTGTCTTGCCAAAGCGGACAATTTGTATTTTGTTCTTGTTGTGTACCAAACGTCAATGAAAACATGAGTTCAA
Source organism: Triticum urartu (assembly GCF_056163025.1). Lineage (NCBI taxonomy): Eukaryota > Viridiplantae > Streptophyta > Magnoliopsida > Poales > Poaceae > Triticum > Triticum urartu. The sequence continues at coordinate 7,860,013 of NC_141877.1, forward strand.
GATTAGCCTTTTTTTCACACTCAAATCAACTTTGAGCTCATTAGTCTAGTAAAGCTTAAGTGTGGAACTCGCCCCCCCTATATCAAATTTCTGGCTCCGTCCCTGCCCATGTGAAAGTGAAATCAAGAACGACTCGTCTCGTTCCCGTCAAAATCAAAAGGAAAAAAGAAAAAGAAAAAAGCTACCCGTCTCGTCTAGTCGTCTTAGAGGTTCTAGTCTACGGCATTTTTTCGGCGAAAACTGTATTTTTAAAGGTTTGAGGGTTTGAGGGCTCTACCCTGAAAGCGTCGTTCCTAGCAGCAGTAGCAGTAGAGAGACCGTGCATGGCACATTCTTGTTCCTGGCCATGGTGCGGCATAGCTGAAGAGTGAAGAGAGATCCCCTGGTGGTGGAGGCGGCGTCGCGCGGGGGGAAGGGGAAGAAGTCAAGGCGCGTCTCAAGGCGGTGGGACGCTGCGGCGGGGGCGCCTAGCCCCGCATGCGCATACACTTGGAGTTGGAGGGGATTTGGCCGCTGCATCTGTATCCGCTCCATCGATCCCCACGCAGGCAGCAGGTTCGGGATCTATGCTCCCTCTCATTTCTTATCTCCTAAAACTGCAACATCTGTATTAATTGTGGCGTTCCAGCAATTCCGAATGTCCGTTACCATTTGGTTTCTTTTTCGACAAAGGGTGTATTTTATTATTATTTTTGGTTTCTAGAGTGGGCTAATAGGAGTCCATATATAAAAAATAAATAGATCTGCTGCTACACCAGAATGGCTGCTCAAGGTATATTATATCATCGAACATTTAAGGAAACGTTTTCAGTTTATGACATTTAAGGCCCAAATAAATTTTCTTTATTTTTTTCGAATAAATAATTTAAAGGAATCCCCTAGAATAATTTAAGGGAGTACTAGATAAGAAACCAATGTCTCAAAAAAAAAACTAGATAAGAAACCAATTTCGCATTGCACAGGCTAGCTAAGGGAGTTCAGATCTGCGTACATACAAGACATACAAGAGGTCCTTAGCAGGAAGGCTACTCGATCTACTACTATCCAGCTACGGTTGTATACAGGTGGGAGCCTCGCTTTTGGCTCGTCGCCGGCGAGCTGGTTCCTGGTTGAGGTTTCAGATTTGGTTCCCCAAGTACTTGATATTACATATGGCTCTGAGGGTCAGATAATGCAAGGACCATGACGTGTTAAACTATTTCTTAGAGCTAAGATACTTGATAGTTTTTTTCACAGTTCTTTTTTCTGTATGTGCAGAAGGGCCAAGCTGGATGAATGACATGACTGCAGCAATGAATATACGTTTACATATTTTAGAAAAGATTACAAATGGATTCTCACCGGACTCGATAATTGGAAGGGGTGAGTATGGAGACGTTTACAAGGTATGGCTTATGACTAGATATTTTGTGTTTCAACAAATGTACCAGCACTAACAACAAACCACACAAATATAAAAAATAATAATTATCTACGGTACTTATGTCAAGCAGGGAGTCTACAATGGTGAAGTGATTGCTGTGAAGTTGCTTCATAATGATCCGCAGCAAGTACTCGATGACACACAATTTAACAGCGAAGTCGGTAACCTTTTGAGGGTTGAGCATCCAAATATTGTATGGTTGCGTGGTTATTGTTATGAAGCACAGTATAAATATGTTGAACACAATGGTGAGAAAGTTTTGTGTAAACATATGTATATAGAGTTCTCTGCTTTGAGTACTTTCAGGGTGGAAGCCTAGACAAACATCTTAATGGTACAATGGAACTTCACTTCAGTATGGTCATTATTTTCTATGCTTAAGCAAAACCGAATTCTTAAATTCTCATTTGTTAACATTATCTTTACCAACTTCTGTAGAACAATCTTTTGCACCTAACTGGAGCACACGTTACAGTATTATAAAAGGGATTTGTGAAGGTTTAAATTTCCTTCACGGGTGTGAACCACCAATTTTTCATCTTGATCTGAAGCCTGCCAATATATTACTAGACAGTTCCATGGTGCCTAAATTGGCGGATTTTGGATTGTCAAGGCTCTTCAATCGATCACACACTCATGTCACAGAAAGAATTATAGGAACACAGTAAGTGCTCGTGGGACTCCTCATTTTGTATTTTTCTTTCTTTTGTGATCAAATAAATGGTATCTACACCTGACTGTGTTCTTTATATATCACAGGAAGTACATGCCACCAGAATTCATAAAGAAAGGCTTCATCTCAATTAAGAATGATGTCTTTAGTTTAGGTGTTGTAATCATGGAGATAATAACAGGGCTTAGTGGTTACTCAAGTTTCTTAGAAATGGACGACGTCACACAATTTATGCAGGAGGTAAGAATAAGCATAGAGTTTGGCACTCAAGTTCATATAACAAACTACCACATGATGAAATGCCTGGTGTCTATACTCTATGAGTCATGGTCGTCCAATAAATGAGTTAATAAGAGGACCGAAGGATAAAGAAACATATAGCAAAACTTTTTGCCCCCACACAATACATTCTGCATGGAATATTTTTGTCAAGGACAAATTTGAACAAGTATCATATATCATAGTTTTACATCCTTCATCTCCAATGTTATCTGTATATTTTGGTTTCATAGGTACTTACCAATTGGAAGAATATCATTCAAGACTCATCGGTGTACCCATCAGAGGAACTACATCAAGTGAAGATATGCATTAACACAGCAATATGTTGTGTGGATTCTGAAAGAGACAGTAGACCCACTGTAGCAGGTATCCTGGATACCCTGAATAAGACAGAAACACATATTCCCAGGAGACAGGTACAATCTGCCTACTTAATGAGAACGAAATGCATTACAGTTTGCAGAAAATAATTGGTCGGATAGTTAATAAAAAAGAAACGATCTCTTGGATACATGGACTACTAAGCACTTGTAGAGTTTGCAGCGCCTCATTTCCGGTCAAATATCTTTCCATATCTGTGCGCTTTCTCTGTGCTGCAATTTGCCACACTTGTATGTTGCTTTTTTATGTTTGAATGTGGTGCCTTTTTCCATGGTGCCGTTTTGACATTGTATTAAAGCTCTTCCCCTGCTGGTTTGCATGTTTTGTGAATAGCAGTTTAATCACCGAATTGTCTACCACATAATGAAAGCATATTCATCACAGAGAGTTAATTGATTATGATAATTTTCCTTATCCTTCCTAGTACTTATACATGAAAGTTATTGTAGTTGGAAGATGTGCTCCCTTGTCCGACAGTTGGTCCCACGAATACAATGGCTAAAAGGTTGAAGACGATTCCTGCAAAGAAAAATAAAAGGCTGAAGACTCTGACAACTGAAGTGGACAATATAACAAATAAACACCAAAATTTCTGTTGCACGCCAAGAGATAGCTTTAACATTAATGTTCAGCAAGTTCCTGACAAGGAAACATCGTCGGATGTGGAACAAACATTAATCATTGGAAGGACTGAAGAAAAACAGAAAATATTGTCTATTTTATCTGAGAGCATCACAGGAGAGATGGCCATTCTTCCAATATATGGGATTGGAGGCATTGGCAAGACAACCTTAGCACAATTGGTATTCAATGACTCACAGTTCCATGAATATTCTCGGGTGTGGGTATATGTTTCCCAGGACTTCAACTTGAAGAAAATTGGCAACTCTATAATATCACAGTTAACAAACAAGACCAGCCATATAGCAGAGAAGCAGATGCTTCATAACCGCCTTGGAGAGCTATTTGCTGGTAGAAGAATCCTTGTTGTTTTAGATGACCTGTGGGAGGAGAAACCATCTGAGTAAGATAAATTGAAGGCTATGCTAATGCCTCACCTGGGAAGCAAGGTGATCGTAGTAACTACACGTGATGAAGCCATTGCAAGGAAAGTTAGCAGTACTGTTATGCCATTCAAGCTAGATATTTTGACGGATGATATGTGCTGGACTATAATAAAACAAAAAAGTTCCTTTGAAAATCGACCTGACAAAAAACAGTTGGAGAAGATAGGAAGGGACATTGCAATCAAGTGTGGGGGCATGGCTTTGGCAGCTCAATCACTTGGGTACATGTTGAGGGACATGACGTCTGACCAATGGCAGTCAGTGAGGGACAGTTATATCTGGAATTTATCTACTTCTGAAGATCCATCATTAAGAAATCATGAAGTGCTTGCATCCTTGCTGTTAAGCTATAGTCACATGCCTGAATTCTTGAAGTTGTGCTTTTCCTATTGTGCAATCTTTAGGAAAGGTCAGAAGATAAAGAAGTACGATCTAATTCACCAATGGATAGCTCTTGGATTCACCGGACCATCTAGGATACTTGGTCCTATGCAGCTCTGCGAGAAATATGTTAGTCAACTTTTGGGGATGTCTTTCCTTGAATATTCAAAGGCACCTCAGGTGAGTTACTAAATGGTTCTATTATTCTTTTCTATCTTATGTATACCAACTCACATGGGATATATTTTTTCATGTCGACTCTGGTAACATATTATAGTGTGTATGCCCATGTTGTAGTTTTTCTGCCCTATCTTTTGGAAATTCACAAATGTGTATATTTTACACAAATGTATGAGGCTACAGTGCTGTACCCACTAACAGTAATTTTGTGCCAAACATAATAGAAGATTCAACATTCTTATTCATCACATGCCTCATGGTTGCAACAATCTGAGTACCGCTTGGATCACAGTGTGCATCAAATGCTAAAGAGAAGTGTGCAAATAAACAAATTTTTTGTTGATTATGTCTATGGGCGTAGGCAAGGTTGTCAGAATCGCGATTCCGTTATACGATTCTACGACTTTACGATCCAAACTAACCCCTATGATTCTACGATTTTAGTTCATAGAATCTACGTTTCTACGATCCTGATAGTGAAGATTCTACGATTTGCGATCTTACCATCGAAGCTCCGATCCGATTCAAAATCACGATTCTGACAACCTTGGGCGTAGGGGCAATGTAGGCGGAAAGTAGTGCTGCCGTCACACAAGGCTGTTTTCAGTTGACGATATGATTCCTTAGATTTTTCGGATATAATTGACCGAAATATTTGAAAGGTTGCATGGTAATAAAATCACGGTGTACAATTATGAAGATCTACTGATAGTTGGTCATTAGCTAAAATAATAGTTTGCTGGTCATATATTTTGCTTTTCTGTAGGAATTTTTAGCCTATTCCTCTTTTTTCCTTCGTATGGTGCTTTTAGTTTATAAAATATGGATATACTATACAATGAAGTAAATTCAAAATTCTGACACAAATAGGTGTTTTCTATGCAGAGAGGACAGCGGGACAAATATGTTACACTATTCACGATGCATGACCTAGTGCACGATCTTGCAAGGGCGATCTTGGCAGATCAAGTTAATGATAAGGGCAGTCCTGGGGGAAACAGTTGCCACTATGCATTGATCACAGATTGTAGCAAGCCATTGCAGTTGTCCCCGAGTTATCTTGAAAATATAAGGGCGCTGCATTTTCGGGCCTGCCACGAAATAGAGCTTCATGGTGGTGCATTTTCACCGGCTAAGTGCATCCATGTCTTGGATTTAAGTGAATGCCTTATTCAGAAGTTACCTGATTGTATTGGCCAACTGAAGCAGCTGAGGTATCTTCGTGCTCCACGGATACGAGATAAAATGATTCCCAATTGTATCACCGAGCTCTCAGAATTAACTTACCTCAACCTTAGAGACTCTCATATCTCAGCACTGCCGGAGTCAATTGGTGATATGAAAGGTCTGATGCATCTTGATTTAGCAGGTTGTGCTGGCATTTGTGAATTTCCAAAATCATTCGCGGAGCTGAATCAGTTGGTGCATCTGGATTTATCAGATCGCTATTATACCAAACTTCACTTGAGTTTATCTGATACCATTGGCAATCTAATCAATCTCAGGTATCTAAATCTTATGGGGTGCATTAATTCTTGGGGCGTACCAGATGATCAAGTGGGCAACTTGCTTCACTCTGTCAGCACCCTTTCCAATCTAGAGCATCTGGACTTGTCGTACAATAGTAATCTTTCTACTATACCAGAAAGCATTAGCAACCTCAGGAAGCTTCATACATTGGACCTCTCATGCTGCTGCAACCTAGAGAAGCTTCCCGATAGTATGTATCAGATGGTTAGTCTGAAGGTTCTAATTGTGGATAAAGAGGTTACATTGGATGAATCCATGCTCTCTCGGTTGAATTTTGCCTCGTTGCCACAATTTGTGGTGCATACTTCAAGTGATAAATGTTGCAGCTATATCAGCCTGCTCCAACATACAAATACTGATGACCTGATGATAGATAGACTTGAAAATGTGAAGTCTTCCGAAGAGGCACAGAGTATAGAACTGATAGATAAACGAAATATTGAAGTGTTAAGATTTGAATGGACTTCAGCTGCTCAGAGGTTTGTGGATGACAAGGATGTGTTGGAAAAACTAGTGCCACCAAGCAGTGTACAGAAATTGACTATAGTTGGTTACAGGAGTGTCAGCTTACCTGGTTGGTTTATGGATATTACGCGGTATCTCCCTAATCTTTTGGAGATAAATCTATATGATTTTCCTAGGTGCAAGAAGCTACCACCACTTGGTCTACTACGAAACTTAGAATACCTGGGTCTCCACCGTATGGACGGCTTGGAAGAGTGGACCACGACACATTACAGTGGCAAGGAAGGTTCAAATGAGCTCATGTTCCCTAAGCTTCAAAGGTTGACCATAGAGCAGTGTGCCAAGCTGAGGATAAAATCGTGTCTGCCTAGAGCTATGTATTTGTATTTGTACATAAAAGATTGTGATACTATGCTATCATCATGTGGAGAGAGCTCTTCACACAGCGGTACTTCCTCATCTTCTCCATTAACTTGCCTGAATGTTGCTGAAAGCAAGGTGCCCATGCATCAATGGAGGTTGCTTCACCACCTCCCCGCCCTTCGTTGGTTAACTATTACCGGTTGCAGTGATCTGACCACCTCACCTCACATCATCCACAACCTCTCTTTCCTCACAGAACTGTGCCTCAAATTCTTGTCCCAGGCAGAACTGCCGAGATGGTTGGTTGAGCTGACATCTCTGGAGCAACTAACTCTGCGTGGGTGTGCAAGCATGACACTACCGGAGTGGTTAGGTGAACTTCCCTCTCTCAAGAGATTTGAGCTCTGGAACTGCAAGGGTATCAGGTATTTGCCGGACAGCATACAACAACTGACCAAGCTTGAACATCTATCCATTCACGACTGCCCAACATTAGAGAAGAGGTGTGAATCAAAGGAGAACAAGAGGAAGCTCTCTCACATCAAAGAGGTATGTGTGCCCGCGAAGCTATTTATTGTATTTCTTTTATTCTTGGACGGACTAGTCCTCTTTTCTTTATCCGCAAATACATATACACATGGCACGAGTATCTTGTATATTCATCTAAGAAGAAAGGAATTCTGTTTTTTTTTTTTTGCGGGAGAATTCTGGATGTAATTGTGCTATAGCATGGCTGGCTGTACACATGCTCTGATTATACTGTTTATGTTGTTCAGGTCGTCCCATCATCACTAAGGGCAGATCCCATTCATGGTACTTTGATGGGTAAGGTGCGTCGAGATGTGGTGCGTAGTGATGTGATGAACACTAGGAGGCCCGCTCACATCACAAAGGTTTGTGTGCCCTCCAAGCATCTGTTGCATTGCTTTTATTCCCGCCCTGACTAGTGCCTACAAATTTATCCACATGGCATGTGTATCTTATATATTCAGAAGAAAGGAGTTCAGGTTGTAATTGTGCCATAGCATGGCTGGCTGTACACATCATAGATTAAAATAGCCCGCAAAATTGCCGCGATAGCTGCGCTATAGCTGCCCAGGAGCCTCGCCGCAATGCTATGGCTGCTGCCGCGAAATCCTCCACAACTCCTTATAAATGGCTCAACAATGAGCAAAACCCTTCGGAAATCATCTCTCCCATCAGATTTTTTTTTTGCTATTTGCCGCAATTGCCCGCTATGGCGGCCACTATAGCTGCTGGGAGAGGCCGCCACGAAATTGTTTCTCCCGTGATTTTAATCTTTGGTACATATACATGCTCAGTTGTTTTGATTATACTGTTTATATGTTGTGCAGATCGTCCCATCATCATTAAGGGCAGATCCCATTCGTTGTACTCTGATTGGTAAGGTGCGTCAAGGTGTGCTGCGTAGTGCTGTGATGAACACGCCTGGCTTCACGGAGGAAGATTTGAGAGTTGCCGTATCTCATTTGGAAGAAACGTTCCATGGCTCTGTGTATATGGGCACATTGGTAGAAAAAGGGCCTGTTGTCCCGGTTCGTACGGGCCTTTTGTCCCGATTCCTGAACCGGGACTAAAGGGTCGGTACTAATACCCTGTTCCTTTAGTTCCGGTTCAATCCAGAACCGGGACAGATGGGCCTCCACGTGGCCTGTGCGGGGAGCCCAGGCAGGAGACCTTTTGGTCCCGGTTGGTGGCATCAACCGGGACCAATAGGCATCTACGCGTCAGCATTTTTGTAGCTGGGGTTTTTGTTTTTATTTTTGAAGGGGGGGGGGGGGGGTTGGGGGTTTTGGGGTTAATTTAGGTGTTTCATATATTGTGTTAGCTAGCTATAATTAATAGAAAGAAGTGTCCTCTCTTATGTCCGTGCTTGGTCGACGCTACGTACTATACATACGTATAGAGAGGACTAGACACGCTAGCTAGCTAGTAAGCAAACGAAGCAAACAGAAGATCGTCATGAACATATATGCATACAGAGAGAAGTGATATCGACCACCTCTCCTTCTCCGAGAGATTGACCGAACAACAAGTTCTCGTATATCTATCCGACACTACCGGCTACATATATACAATAATTATCTCTTACAAATATAATCATACAGACTCATGGTCCACATAGTATTCTCCGTCTTCAGCGATCACGTGGTCAAGAAAGAATGCCGCCAATTCCTCTTGAATTGCTCGCGTGCGAGCTGGTGCTAGGAGTTCATCGCGCTTCCGAAACATCTAATTTGAAGAAGGGGGTCAATACATATATATATGAATGAATGAAACTCAACACAAATGATGGTAATAAAATAAAATTGTGAATGTTGTTATTTACGTACTTCATATTGTTCGTCAGTGTAGCCCCGCTCATAGGTCGTGTGGCGGATGGACTTACAAATGTAGTATCCACAGAAATTATTCCCTTGTTCCTGCCACAACCACTTTATAAGAAATAGAGGTCAATCAAACTGATAAGTAAGAATGCCAAATGGTATATTGATGAAACTAGCGCTTGAATCAATAGGAGATGCGCGGGACATGCTACTATAGTACTTACTTTCGGGTGTCTAAATTGCAGCTTCTTCGGGAGTCCTGAAGCTTTTTTGGAGAATTTTTTTCAAACCCTGTCAGACAAAGAAAATAATTACTTGATATATCAGGAAATTAACAAAGTTGCTGATATGGTGGATAATGATCGATTTAACTTACTTCTCGAGCATTTGAGTCATGTCCGCATAATTCTGGGGATCTTTTCGTCTTGAGTCTAAGACTGTTACTAGTCCCTGCTCAAACTTAATCTCTAGGAGAATATAGTGGTAACTGCACATGCATGCATAACTCATCAATTACATTACTATAACCTTGACTAATATATAAGGGAAACCGAATACGCACAAGACAGTAACACTCACTTGAAGTTGTAAGGAAAGAGTATTATATCTTTGTTTTCATTTATTACCAACGATCGTAGCAAGTTGGCCTCTGTATCTGCGGCATGAAATTTAACCTGAGTTGCATCTATGAGATATGTGTTAATGAACCCAATATCACCGACTTGTCTTTTCTTTAATTCGGCGATCTTCAATCTGCATAATATAGTGAGGATAATTATAAATACATGCAATGAAAGAGCTGAGCTATATAGAGAGACTTAATGACAGAAGTAGTACTACTTACAGACAGTAGCAGGTGACCGTTGCTTTATCGAGGGCCAACTGATTGAAAAACTGAAACAACTCCTCAAATGGAACAGGCAACACTTCAATTCCAACTAGGTCATGCTCCTTTTTAACTCTCACATACAAAGTATTCCTCCCCCCAGACTCTCTGCAGATTTTGAAGTACCAATCGTGCAATCTTCGCATCATCGTTGATAGAGATCTTTCATCTTTGACGAGAGGTAATCTCCAAGATTGCTATAACCGGGCACCATCCTCGGATCGACGATGTCGCTAGGCACCTTGAGCGGGGGGCACGATTGATTCCCTTGTTCGCCGAGCTGGGAAATTTGTTTCCCAGCTCATTGTTCTTTCATCCTTTGATCACTGACTGTACTTCCCGACCGCTCCGCTTCGACAAATGCCTTTCCAATAATGCGCTCATAGTTGCCTTTCCGCGGAGACTTGGGTGGTTTTGCCGGGGCAGCAAGAGTGCGCTTCGCTTTCACCGGATCTACCTTCACCTTCGGAGGTGGATGTCTCTATGCTTTCAACCCTTGAAACGAGTCATTCACTTCGGTTTGCGCGATCTTCGCGTTCTCCTCCGGGGTCATCTCATATGGTAACTTCTTTGGACTCTTCATAGAAGGACCGAATCTGTATGTCCTCCCGCCTCTGGCTGTACTGCTAGACACCGGCAGAGCAGACGGAGCGGCTGTCTTCTTTACTTGCTTACGAGGCGGAGGAGAAGGACTACGATGCGCCGGAGCAGCGGCGGGTCTCTTCCGCCCTTGCTGACGAGGCGGAGAAGGAGGAGGCTGGCTGCTCGGGGCGCCGGTATAGGCGGAGAAGGAGGCGGAGTGCTGCCACGCGCCGGAGAAGGAGCCGGCCGAGTGCCCTGATCGTCACTCGCCGGAGGAGGAGGCGGTGGAGGAGGCAGAGTGCCCTGACTCGCCGGAGGAGGAGGAGGAGGCGGAGGCGTCCAGTTCGGAAGGTTGATGAGCTCCTTCCGCCATAGGCATGGAGTCTTCAGAGCAGAACCCAGCCGAGTCTCCCCGTCACCGGTAGGGTGGTCAAGCTGGAGGTCCTCAAATCCCTCCGTTATTTCATCCACCATCACCCTAGCATATCCTTCTGGAATCGGCCGGCAGTGAAAAGTTGCGCCGGGTTCAGTAGGAAAAACAAAGCCAATAGCTGCCCTGACCTTCATATTAATCCATTGCGTCATAAGGTGGCAATTTTGAGACTCCGTGATAGCATCCACGGGATAGCTGGCAGGAGCCGTCAATACATGCTCCGGCTGAAGTAGCTCGGTGGAAGCCACGCTGCTTCTCCACTGAGATGGCGGGGTAGCTTCGGGGGAAGCTTTGGCAGTTCGTTTGCTGCGATTTGCTTCTCGTTACTCTATCGCTTGTATCCTAGCGTGCAGCACCTGCAGTTGGGTCTGCTCCACTTTCTTCCTCCTCTTGTGGCATTTGTAACCGCCTGCGTCTGGAAACCCAGCCTTCCACGGAATGGAGCCTGGCATGCCTCGTGTCCGTCTAGGGTGCTCAGGATTCCCGAGGGCCATTGTGAGCTCGTCGTTCTCTCTGTCTGGAATGAACGTCCCTTGCAGCGCTGCTTCGATATAGTGCTGAAGCCTCGTGACTGGTATTTCCAATTGCTCGTCTGTCCAAATGCACTTCTCTATTACAGGGTCCAAGGTTCCGCCAGCCCTGAAGAACCAAGTCCGGCAACGGTCTGGCCGGTTCATTGTCTCTGGTTCGATCCCTTTATCAACCAGATCATTCTCAGCCTTGGCCCACTTAGGCCGGGCTACGTGGTAGCCACCTGACCCCGTGCGATGGTGAAGCTTCTTCTTCGCAGCATTTTTCTTGTTTGTCGCCCACATCTTCTTACTCTTTTCCGATGTCTTGTGGGCCACAAATGCGGGCCAGTGATCTCTGATCTTCTCATATCTGCCCTTGAATTCTGGAGTCTCTTTTTTATCGACAAACCTATTCAGCTCTTTCTTCCACCTCCTGAATAGGTCTGCCATCCTCTTAAGAGTAAAAGACTTGATTAATTCCTCTTTAGCTAGCTTCCCCGGATCATCCTCTGGCGGTAGGGTGAAATTTGACTTCAGCTCAGTCCAAAGATCATTTTTCTGCATATCATTGACATAAAACACCTCAGGGTCTTCTGTAGCCGGCTTTAACCATTGCTGGATGCTGATCGGGATCTTGTCCCTAACCAGAACCCCGCACTGAGCAACAAATGCGTTCTTTGTCCGGATGGGTTCAATCGGTTGGCCGTCGGGCGTGATTGCTATGATCTCAAACCTTTCATCTGAGCTCAACTTTTTCTTCGGGCCTCGTCTCTTTACCGAAGTTGTGCTCGATCCGGAGGGCTAGAAAAAGAATAAAGACTTAATTAATATGTGTACATACCAAAACAATGAATGCATCAATTAGCTAGTCAGCACAAGCTTAACTAATATATATACCTGGCCGGACTCGGTTCGATCACCGGAGCCGTCATCATGGTCTCCTTCTTGCACCGACATTGGATCACCGGAGCCATGCTCACGGTCTCCTTCTTGCACCTGCATTGGGTCACAGGAGTCATCATAATCATAGCCAGTTGCTTCTTCACCCTCTCCTTCCAGACCATCGGTGTCGTAGAGAAACAACGAGCAGACGACATCACTTCCTTGTGCGATCATGTCCCTCAACAACGCTTCTTTTCCTTTGTCTCGGGCGGTGTCCATAGTTTCTACAAATATTTACAACATGGCAATTATTATTCAAACATGACAGATGGATATATTAGTGGCAAATGTAGAACTAGCTAGCTAATCACAGTAAGGAATCATATTAATTAGTGGCCTCGACGCTGCTTCTCTAGGCTTTTGGGTGGCCTCGACAACGCTTCAAGGGTTAGGGGTGGCCTCGAGAATGCTTCAAGGAGGGGGTAATATCGACAACGACGAGATACATACATGGGAAAATAATGTTATCGGGGAGGGGGTATATCGACCCCCCACGTGTTGAAGTTATCGGGGCGGGGGGTATATCGACCCCCCCATGTGTTGAAGTTCTCGGGGAGGGGGTATATCGACCCCCCACATGTTGAAGTTATTGGGAGGGGGTATATCGACCCCCCTCGTGTTGAAGTTATCTGGAGGGGGTATATCGACCCCCATGTGTTGAAGTTATCGGGAGTTTATATCGACACGACATACATACATGGGAAAATAATATTATCGAGGGGGGGGGGGTATATCGACCCCCCCACGTGTTGAAGTTATCGGGAGAGGGTATATCGACCCACCCCCCACGTGTTGAAGTTATCGGGAGTTTATATCAACATGACATACGTACATGGGAAAATAATATTATCGGGGAGGGGGTATATCCACCCCCCCTCGTGTTGAAGTTATCGGGAGGGGTATATCGACGACGACAGACCCGATAAAACATAAGAAAACGAAGAAGAAATAAAAAGAGGAGAAGAAGTAAGGAATAGCTAGAGGAGAAGATCGAAGAAAAAAAAGAAGAAAAAAAGAGGAGAAGAAGAAAGGAATAGAGGAGAAGAAGAAAAAATAGAATATATTCTATTTTCTCTTCTTCTCCTCTATTCCATTCTTCTTCTCCTCTTCTTTTTCTTCTTTTTTCTTCTTCTTATTTATTTCTCCTCTTCTTCCTCTCCTCTTCTTCTTTATTTCCTCTTCTTATTTTCTTCTTTCCTATCCTTCTTTTCCTTCCTTCTTAATATCACTTAGCAAATTTTGCAACGATAGGGAGGGGGTTCTCCCATGGTCTAAAATCCGTCTATGCATGATAGAAAATTCTGAAAATATACATCTATGATCCCTCAACGTCCCCGCCTCTCTCATGAACAAAAAAAAATCTGTGAATTAAAAAAACATCATGTTCTATGAACAAAAAAACATCATATTTCATCCACATTCGTGTATACATCATATATGTGATCATCTATGAAAAAACATCATATTCTATAAAAAAATCATTACATATATATAAAAAACAAGCATATATATATATATATAAACAAGCACACACATATATATAAACAAGCATATATATGAAAAAAAATTGCAAAGGGAGGGCGCCGGTGGCCGGACCAAGCTGAGGAGAGGACCGCGCGCGGGGTCGGCGGCGAGGATGGCGTCGGGGCAGGGACGCGGGCGACGGCGAGGGCGGCGTGCGTCGGGGCAGGGGCGGGCCGGGGCGGCGCGCACCGGGGTTAATGAACCCAATATCACCGACTTGTCTTTTCTTTAATTCGGCGATCTTCAATCTGCATAATATAGTGAGGATGATTATAAATACATGCAATGAAAGAGCTGAGCTATATAGAGAGACTTAATGACAGAAGTAGTACTACTTACAGACAGTAGCAGGTGACCGTTGTTTTATCGAGGGCCAATTGATTGAAAAACTGAAAGAACTCCTCAAATGGAACAGGCAGCAGTTCAATTCCAACGAGGTCATGCTCCTTTTTAACTTTCACATACAAAGTACTCCTCCCCCAGAGTCTCTGCAGATTTTCAAGTACCAATCATGCAATCTTCGCATCATCGTTGATAGAGATCCTTCATCTTTGACGAGAGCCTTCCCGTACTCGTATCTTTGTATCTACACCTTCATGAAATCGTAATGTACATCGTCGGGCAGGTAATCGCCAAGATTGCTATAACCGGGCACCATCCTCGGATCATTAGCGACGTTGTCGCTAGGCACCTTGAGCGGGGGGCACGATTGCTTCGCTTGTTCGCCGAGCTAGGCAATTTGTTTCCCAGCTCATCGTTCTTTCAGCCTTTGATCACTGACAGTACTTCCCGACCGCTCTGCTTCGGCAAATTCCTTTCCAATAATGCGCTCATAGTTTCCTTTCGGCGGAGACTTGGGTGGTTTTGTCAGGGCAGCCAGAGTGCGCTTCGCTTTCACCGGATCTACCTTCTCCAGAGGTGGATGTTTCTTTGCTTTCACCCCTTCAAAGTAGTTCCTCACTTCTTCTCGTGCGATCTCGGCGTTCTCCTCCGGGGTCCTCTCATATGGTAACTTCTCTGGAGTCTTCAGAGAAGGACCGAATCTGTATGTCCTCCCGCCTCTGGCTGTACTGCTAGATGCCGGCAGAGCAGATGAAGCGGTTGTCTTCTTTACTTGCTTACGAGGTGGAGGATAAGGACTACGACGCGCCGGAGCAGCCGGAGCGGCGGCAGGTCTCTTCCGCCCTTACTGACGAGGCGGAGAAGGAGGAGGCTGGCTGCTCGGGCGCGTCGGCGCAGGCGGAGAAGGAGGCGGAGTGCCGCCACGCGCCGGAGAAGGAGTCGGTCGAGTGCCCTGATCGTCACTCGCCGGAGGAGGAGGCGGTGGAGGAGGCGGAGTGCCCTAACTCGCCAGAGGAGGAGGCGGTGGAGGAGGCGGAGTGCCCTGACTTGCCGGAGGAGGATTGGGAGGCAGAGGCGTCCAGTTCGAAAGGTTGATGAGCTCCTTCCGCCATAGGCATGGAGTCTTCAGAGTAGAACCCAGCCTAGTCTCCCCTTCACCGGTAGGGTGGTCAAGCTGGAGGTCCTCAAATCCCTCCGTTATTTCATCCACCATCACCCTAGCATATCCTTCTGGAATCGGCCGGCAGTGAAAAGTTGCGCCGGGTTCAGTAGGATAAACAGAGCCAACAGCCGCCTTGACCATCAAATTCATCCATTGCGTCATAAGGTGGCAATTTTGAGACTCCGTGATAGCATCCACGAGATAGCTTGCAGGAGCCGTCAAGGCATGCTCCGGCTGAAGCAGCTCGGTGGAAGCCATGCTGCTTCTCCGCTGAGATGGCGGGGTAGCTTCGGGGGAAGCTTCGGCAGTATGTTTGCTACGATTTGCTTCTCGTTCCTCTATCGCTTGTACCCTTGCTTGCAGCGCCTGCATTTGGGTCTGCTGCAATTTTTTCCTCCTCTCCTGGGATTTGTAACCGCCTGCGTCCGTGTAACACCCTTGATGCGACTATATCTCCCACGTGTCGAGGCACGACTTAGAGGCATAATCGCATTGAAGGCATATGTCGCAAGTCAGGTAATCATCACAAACATCCCATGTAATATAGATAAATAAAAGGGATAACATAGTTGGCTTACACTCGCCACGTCAATCAAGTACAAAAATAACATACATCATCCAAACACTCATGGCCCGACTACGGCGCCAAAATAGAAGAAAACCCAACATGCGACACGGTCCCGATCACCCCAACTGGGCACCACTACTGATCATCAGGAAAAGAGACATAGTAACGCTGAGAGTCCTCGTCGAACTCCCACTTGAGCTCGTACGCGTCACCTGGAGCGGAATCACCTGGACCTGCATCTGGTGTAATAGTAATCTGTGAGCCACAGGGACTCAGCAATCTCGCACCCTCGCGATCAAGACTATTTAAGCTTAATAGGTAGGGTAAGGTAAAAATATGTGGAGCTGCAGCAAGCGACTAGCATATATGGTGGCTAACTTATTCGCAAAAGAGAGCGAGAAGAGGAGGCAAAGCGCGAGTGAGAAACTAGAGAGCAACCTGCGCAAACATTACTCCAACACCGTGTCCACTTCCCGGACTCCGCCGAGAAGAGGCCATCACGGTAACACACACGGTTGATTCATTTTAATTAAATTAAGGTTCAAGTTATCTACAACCGGACATTAACAAATTCCCATCTGCCCATAACCGCGGGCACGGCTTTCGAAAGTTCAATCCCTGCAGGGGAATCCCAACTTAGCCCATGACAAGCTCTCACGGTCAATGAAGGAATAGACCTCCTCCCAAGACGTTCCGATCAGACTCGGTATCTCGGTAATTCAAGACACTTCGACAGGTTAAAACAAGACCAGAAACACCGCCCGAATGTGCCGACAAATCCCGATAGGAGCTGCATATATCTCTTTCTCAGGGCACACTCAGATTGTCCTAGGTACGGGTAGGCCAGCCCAGAGTTGCCCCTGGTGGCCACCGGCAGCTGACAGGTGGACCAACACTCAGAGGAGCACTGGCCCGGGGGGGTTTAAATAAGATGACCCTCGGGCTCCGGAAACCCAAGGGAAAAAGAGGCTAGGTGGCAAATGGTAAAACCAAGGTTGGGCATTGCTGGAAAAGCTTTAATCAAGGAGAACTATCAAGGGGTTCCCATTATAACCCAACCGCGTAAGGAACGCAAAATCCGGGAACATAACACTGATATGACGAAAACTAGGGCGGCAAGAGTGGAACAAAACACTAGGCGAGAGGCCGAGCCTTCCACCCTTAACCAAGTATATAGATGCATTAAGATAACATAGCAATATAATGATATCCCAACAAGTAAATAGATGTTCCAACAAGGAACGGCCTTCAATCTTCACCTGCAACTAGCAACGCTATAAGAAGGGCTGAGCAAAGCGGTAACATAGCCAATCAACGGTTTGCTAGGACATGGTGGGTTAGAGGTTTAACATGGCAATTTGGGAGGCTGACAAGCAAAAGGTAGGCATCGTAGCATTGCCATAGCAAAGAGCGAGCAAACTAGCATAGCAAACATAGTAGTGATTTCGAGGGTATGATCATCTTGCCTGCAAAGTTGTCAGAGTTGACTGGATCCTCGAAATCAAACTCAACGGGCTCCTCGTTAGCGAACTCGTCTCCCGGCTCTACCCAAACAAGACAAACAAGCAACAAGGATACAATCAACCACGTGCAAGCCTAAACAATAAGATGCAATGATGATATGCTATGCGGGATGCGATGCGGGATGCAAAATGCAAGATATGACAGGAAATGCATGAACCTGGCCTCAACTTGGAAAACCAAGTGTGCCACTGGAAATATGAGATGAAATCGCTTGAAAACGATATAAAGATCGCCGGAATCGGAGTTACGGTTTGGAAATGGCAAGCGATTCAAAATTGGCACCGGTCTGCGATTTACAGCAAGTAGGCATCTAAATGCAACGAAATGAACTTGCTACATCACTCAAACATGGCATCAAAATACATGGCAGGGAAGCATTCAAGATTTTTAACAAAAGTCTAGCACTGAGCTATGGCCAATTCATCCATTAACAGGTTCAAACAAGCATGCCAAAAACGCAAATGGAAAACAGATCTCAGACTTAGTGAAATTAACACTTGTCTGAAATTTCAGATCATATAGCCCTCTTCGGAGCAACAAAACAACATGCTACAGGACCTGATTATGACAAAGAAGAACATGGCATGGAGCTACTCAACAAGCTTAACAAAAGTCCCTTAGTGACCTTGAGCCAAAAGGGGTCTGAAAATATACTAACAAGCACACGAAATAGCAAAAACATAATCAGTTTTCAGACTTGGTGAAAAACTGACACATGCTGAAATATAACTCAAGTAGGCATGTTTACGAGCTTGATGCTCTCACTACGGTGCAAGTCATGCCAAGGCAATCATACATCCATTAATAAGGCACAAAATGCAAGCTAGACATGGCAAGAAAAATAGCATAGCATGCACGGATCAACTACAACATCACCGGCAAAATTGCAAACGAGTTGACAATCTGCCCAGTTTCACAACGAAGCAAAAGTAGAGCTCGATTGACTCAAGCTAGGATGCTCCATAATTGCAAGCAAAGACATGGATGGATAGAGAACTACAATATTAATAAAACTCCTTTACTGATCATCCTCAAAAGATGCACGGATCACTAGGAAACAACACGAACATATGGCATCGTGAACTAAACAATCCCAGGACTTAGTGAAAACGCCAAGTCCCTAAAAACAGAATTACCGGGTGCCTCACTTTGCAAGCTTGCACTAGGCACCACACACATCACAAAAATACATGGGTTGCACCTCTGGAAAGATGACAAAACTCTTAACAAAACATATGTAGAACTCATGGGCATATCATGCACACAACAATCATGGCAAAAATGACAAATGTCTAAGATGAAGTAGCAGATCTGACAATTAACTCAAGTAGCCCTCTTCTAATAGCATTTCGGGCATCAAGATGACCTCAAATGAAAATGATGCAATGGAATGAAATGATTTACTCTCTGAGACGAACATTTTGATATGCTATATGCCAAAAACGGAGTTACGATGATGAAGTTATCACAGGTCAAAGTATGCCAAAAATAACATGGAGGAGAGGGAAAAAATCAACCCTAGATCTCAGATCTGAGATCTTGCACTGTAGCCACTGCACGCGCCACGAGGATGGCCGGCCGGAGTCGCGGCTCTCGCAGGAGAAAGGGGAACCGGCCGGAGCTGGGACCGTCGCCGGACTTGGACGGCGGAGCGGGCGACGAGGGGGCGGCGGACGGCGGCGGTGGGCGGCGCCGGAGCGAGTCGGCGAAGGGGCGACGAGGCGGCGGTGTGCTGCGGCGGCCGGCGGCGAGGTCGCTCGCGGCGGCCGGCAACAGAGGCGGCGGGGCGCTGGGTCGCCGCGGGCGATGAAGAAGATGGCGCGGGCGGCGGGAGGAGATGGGCCGGGGAGGGCCGCGGTCGGGCCCCGCGGGCCGGCGCGGTGGGAGGCGGCGGCGCGCCACGTGGCGATCGCGGAGAGGGCGGCGGCGGTGTCCGGCGCGCCGACGGACATGTCCGGCGCGCAGATGAGGAGCGGAGCTAGGGTTAGGTTGGTTTGGATCCGGAATTTCGGGGAGAGGCCTTTATATAGGCATAGAGGGAGCTAGGAGAGTCCAAATGAGGTGCGGTTTTCGGCCACGCGATCGTGATCGAACGCTCTAGGTGATGGAGCAGAGTTAGGTGGGTTTTGGGCCAAATTGGAGGGGTGTTGGGCTGCAACACACACGAGGCCTTTTCGGTCCCTCGGTTAACCGTTGGAGTATCAAACGAAGTCCGAATGATACGAAACTTGATAGGCGGTCTACCGGTAGTAAACCAAGGCCGCTTGGCAAGTCTCGGTCCAATCCGGAAATGTTTAATCCCCACACACGAAAGAAAGGTAGAATTGACCACCGGAGGAGAACGAAGCGCCGGAATGCAAAACGGACAATGGGGAAAATGCTCGAATGCATGAGACGAACACGTATGCCAATGCAATGCACATGATGACATGATATGAGATGCATGACAACGATAACAACACACGGAGACGAAAAACCCGAACCCGAGAAAATAAATATAACTTAACACCGGAAACGGCAAGAGTTGGAGTACAAATTGGGAAAGTTACATCCGGGGTGTTACAACACTCCACCACTACGAAAGGATCTCGTCCCGAGATCTAGGACTGAAAGAACGCCGGGTACTCAGAACGGAGGTGATCCTCGCGTTCCCAGGTAGCTTCACGGTCGGAATGGTGTGACCACTTGACTTTAAGAAATTTGATCGACTTGTTGTGAGTGTTGCGTTCAGTCTCTTCAAGAATAGCAACTGGGTGCTCACGATAAGAGAGTTCTTCTTGGAGCTCAATGTCCTCGAAGTTCACGGTGCGGTCAGGCGTCTTGAAGCACTTTCGAAGCTGAGAGACATGGAACACGTCATGAACATTTGCAAAGTTTGAAGGAAGCTCGAGTTGATAGGCGAGATCGCCTCTCTTGCTGACAATCTTGAAAGGTCCCACGTATCTAGGGGCAAGCTTCCCTTTGATACCGAAGCGACGAGTACCTTTCATAGGAGAGACGCGGAGGTAAACATGATCTCCGATCTCGAAAGCCAAATCACGGTGCTTACTATCATAGTAGCTCTTCTGGCGGGATTGGGCTTCTTTGAGGTTATCACGAATGACTTTGCACATTTCCTCTGCCTCTGTGATTAAGTCATTACCCAAAAGCTGACGTTCACCGGTTTCAGACCAGTTGAGAGGGGTACGGCACTTCCTGCCATACAGAATTTCAAATGGGGCCTTGCCCGAACATGCTTGAAAACTGTTGTTGTAGGAGAATTCAGCATAAGGAAGACAATCCTCCCACTTCATGCCGAAGGAGATCACACAAGCCCTGAGCATATCTTCAAGAATCTGGTTGACACGCTCGACTTGGCCGCTTGTTTGTGGATGGAAAGCTGTGCTGAAGCGGATGTTGGTGCCCATGGCCTTCTGAAAAGAATCCCAAAACTTGGAGGTAAAGATGCTGCCACGGTCTGAAGATATCACTTGAGGAATACCGTGCAGAGAGACAATTCGAGAGGTATAGAGTTCCGCCAATTGAGTTGCAGTGATCGACTCTTTGATAGGCAGAAAGTGAGCCACTTTGGTGAGTTTATCGATGACAACGAATATAGCATCATTGCCACGCTTGGACTTTGGAAACCCAGTCACGAAGTCCATTTCAATGTGGTCAAACTTTCATTCTGGAATGGAAAGAGGTTGGAGGAGACCAGCTGGCCTTTGGTGTTCTGCCTTCACACTTCTACAGACATCACATTCATTCACGAATTGAGCAATCTCGCGCTTCATTCGAGTCCACCAATAAGCCTGCTTAAGGTCCTGATACATCTTCGTGCTCCCAGGGTGGATGGGAAGGAGAGAATTGTGAGCCTCGTTCATGATCACTTTACGAAGTTCACCTTTGGGTACAACAATTCGATCCTCGAAGAAGAGAGTATCCTTGTCATCAAGGCGGTAGCACTTGTACTTGGGTTGACTCTTGGTAATCCCAATCTTCACCTTTTTCACCATAGCATCAAGAAGCTGGGCTTGGCGAATCTGGTCTTCCAAGGTAGGAGAGACTTGAAGGTTGGCGAGGAAACCTTGAGGAACAACTTGCAGATTAAGTTTGCGGAAAGCTTCACAAAGCTCGGGTTGATAAGGCTTAAGAATCAGACTGTTGCAGTAAGCCTTTCTGCTCAAAGCATCAGCAATCACATTGGCCTTGCCTAGAGTATACTCAATACTCGGATTATACTCTTGAATCATTTCGACCCATCGAGTTTGCCTGAGGTTGAGATTAGGCTGAGTGAAGATGTACTTGAGGCTCTTGTGATCAATGAAAATGTCCACTTTTCTTCCCAATAGAAGATGTCTCCAAGTCAACAGAGCATGCACAACTGCCGCCAACTCGAGATCGTGAGTGGGGTAGTTCTTCTCATTAGGCTTCAACTGGCGAGAGGTATAAGCAACAACTTTCTTCTCTTGCATCAACACTGCGCCAAGACCTTGGAGAGAGGCATCACAAAAGACCTCGTACGGTTTGGATTCATCAGGCGGAGTCAGAACTGGAGCAGTGATCAACTTCTCTTTCAAAGTGTTGAAAGCAATATCACACTCCGGAGACCAAACGTACTTGACGTGCTTCTGAAGAAGATTTGAGAGAGGCTTCGCGATCTTAGAAAAGTTTTCAACGAATCTTCGGCAATAGCTTGCGAGACCGAGGAAACTGCGGAGTTGCTTCACGTTCTGAGGAGGTTCCCAATTCAAAATTGCAGACACCTTCTCAGGATTCACGGCAATGCCCTTGGCAGAGATGATATGACCAAGATAAAGAACCTCATCGAGCCAAAATTCACACTTGCAGAACTTGGCGTAGAAATGGTGTTCCCTGAGCTTATCAAGCACCAAACGCAAGTGTTTGGCATGATCTTTCTTGTTCTTCGAGAAAACCAGAATGTCGTCAAGATAGACCAAAACGAAGTCATTGGTGTAGGCGTTGAAGATGAAGTTCATCATGCGAGAGAAAGTCGGAGGAGCGTTGACGAGGCCAAAAGACATGACAGTGTATTCATATGAACCAAAGCTTGTCCTGAAAGCTGTCTTGGGAATATCTTGCTCACGAATACGAATCTGATGATAACCCATATGGAGATCAAGCTCGGAGAATACTTGAGCACCTTTGAGTTGTTCGAACAGCTCATTGATGTTGGGAAGTGGGTATTTGTTCTTGATGGTCTTCTTGTTCAATGGACGGTAATCAACACAAAGTTGGTCCGATCCATCCTTCTTCTTCACAAAAAGAACACCACAACCCCACGGAGAAGAACTAGGCCGGATGAGACCCATTCTCTCTTGCTCATCGAGTTGTTTCTTCAGCTCCTTCAACTCTTCAGGTCCGAGCTTGTAAGGACGCTTGCACACAGGTTCCGTACCAGGCTCAAGATCAATGACAAATTCAACTGGCCGGTGTGGAGGCATTCCTGGAAGCTCTTCTGGAAAGACGTCTTGATATTCGCAAACGACTGGAATTTGCGAGATAGCATCGAGTTCACCATTCTCATTGAGAGAAAACAGACGGATGGTATCATCACGAGCGGCAAAGACAATTACATCCTCAGACGAATGAGTCAACTGTATCTGCCTGGCTGCACAATCAAGCTGAGCCTTGTGCTTAGAAAGCCAATCCATTCCGATAATAAGATCAATATCCGAGTCACCAAGAACCGTAGGAGAAGATAGAAACTTGTAGTTGCCCAAAGTGATAGTAACATCCGGAGCAATGGAGTTAGCATGCATGCGCCTACCAGGAGAGACAACTGCTAATGGACTAGGCAAAATTTGCTAAGCCAAACCATGCTTAGATGAAAACGGTCTCGAGATGAAACAATGCGATGCACCAGTGTCAAAAAGAACTTTTGCGGGAACATCATTAATAGGAAGGTTACCCATAATCACATCTGATGAGTCCTGTGCCTGAGCTGCATTCATCAAGTTGACCTTGGCGTGCTTGGGGTTATGCTTGACCACAGCTGTACTTGTCGATCTCACAGGAGGAGGAGGAGGAAGACGCCTCTGGTTGAAACACTTGTTGGCATAGTGACCCTTTTCTTGGCACTTGTTGCACGTGACCCCTGAAAGCGGACGGTGGTACGGAGCACTCAATCTTGGAGGTTGAGACGAAGACTTGTTCTGAAAGCCAGGGTTGGGTGGGTGGGAAGAACCAATGCCACCTTTGCTCTTCTGCTGATACGGCTGACGAAACGGAGGAGGAGGAAGCCAATACTTCTGCTGCTTGTCCACTTGAGTAGAGGAAGAAGGAGTAGCATCTCTGACTCGCTTCTTGGAAGCATCACACCTCAACTGAGCAGCCTCTTGCTTCAGTGCCATGTTGTAGAACTCATCGTACCTCAACGGCTCAAAGAGAAGAAGAGCGAGCTGAATTTCTTCTCTGAGACCACCCCTGAACTGGTATATCATGCTCTTCTCATCAGGTACGTCCTGCTTGGCAAAGCGGGCGAGCTTCTGGAACAACTTGTTGTAGTCATAGACAGACAAAGAGCCTTGCTTCAAGTTGCGGAATTCCTGACGCTTACTTTCAACCACACATTGAGGGATGTGATGAGCTCGGAAATCTTGACGGAAATCATCCCAAGTGATCACACGTCCACCTCTGGAATCCTTGTACTGCTGGAACCATTCTGCAGCTTGATCTTTGAGTTGGAAGGAAGAGAACTTGACGAAATCTTCAGGCCTGACGTTGCTGCACTCAAAATGCTTACACAGATCCACAAGCCAATCGTCAGCATCGGATGCCTCAACACAATTGCTGAACGTCTTTGGCCCATTAGCAAGGAACTGGTTCAGTGTAGCAAAGTGATTCTGATTGCTGCCTTGATTCCCTTGACTGCCTTGATTGCGCTCTTGGAGGATTTGCATGATCAACTGTGTGTTTGCATTGGTTGCGGCCATCACAGCTTGCCATGCCTCCGGAGGAGGTGGAGGTGGTGGCGGATCTTGATTTTGATTCTGACCAGTGCTCTTAGCGGGAGCCATCCGGAAGAGGTTGACCACCGTTAGCACATAGACAGATAAATGAAGCTGAAACCAACGGAATGAAAATTGCAACCTAAAGTCTTCACATCCGAACAAAATGAACGAATGCATTTCTCTTGAAGTGGTCACATATCCATAAATTGTGAAGCCACGTAGAATGAAGGTAGATAAATAAATCAACAAGGTACGGCTCAAGAACGAATAATCAGTAAGAAATCCCAATCTCAAACCAATATCCGTGGAAGAAGAACTAGAGCTACAAGAATTCCCACCTATGAAACTCCCGAACCTTTCCAGTTATGCAATCGGGTGTTGGGGATACAGGGAAAGCATAATATCTCACCAAAATCTAGCAAATCCTACATCCAGCTGTATCCATCCTTCAACACATAACCAAGAAAAACTTCGGAAACCATCTACCTCAACCTTCGAAAAACATCCGTTATACAAGTTATGGTGATACTCCCGAACTCCCGCCCCAGTACTGGGTGGCGTCGAGGTTATCTCACCAACGAACTGCATAAAATAGATTTACGATGTCAGCATACTAAACTCAAGTATTCCAGAATTGCAACGATAAAATTATGATGACAACACCTCAGAGCTCAACTCCCCGGGACACTTCCACTAAACCCCTGACAGGAGGCACCAAGACAATGTTCTCATCATAAAACCATTGGAACGATTCCAAGATACCCGCGTGATCCTAAAATTTTTTTTAGTGAAATTTGAGAAGAGAAGACTCAAAACTCTACGTCAGGATGCCTTACCAGAGCGTTGACGAGACTGGGAAGTAAAAAGAATTCCTAACTCTCCGATATATAATTCCTAAATGACTCAAAACATTTTTCTAGACACAACTCGGCTGCTAAAAACAATCAAGCAATGGGGCTCCTAAGGTCGGGGAAGGCTCTGATTACCAAATTGTAACACCCTCGATGCGACTATATCTCCCACGTGTCGAGGCACGACTTAGAGGCATAATCGCATTGAAGGCATATGTCGCAAGTCAGGTAATCATCACAAACATCCCATGTTATATAGATAAATAAAAGGGATAGCATAGTTGGCTTACACTCGCCACGTCAATCAAGTACAAAAATAACATACATCATCCAAACACTCATGGCCCGACTACGGCGCCAAAATAGAAGGAAACCCAACATGCGACACGGTCCCGGTCACCCCAACTGGGCACCACTACTGATCATCAGGAAAAGAGACATAGTAACGCTGAGAGTCCTCGTCGAACTCCCACTTGAGCTCGTACGCGTCACCTGGAGCGGAATCACCTGGACCTGCATCTGGTGTAATAGTAATCTGTGAGCCACAGGGACTCAGCAATCTCGCACCCTCGCGATCAAGACTATTTAAGCTTAATAGGTAGGGTAAGGTAAAAATATGTGGAGCTGCAGCAAGCGACTAGCATATATGGTGGCTAACTTATTCGCAAAAGAGAGCGAGAAGAGGAGGCAAAGCGCGAGCGAGAAACTAGAGAGCAACCTGCGCAAACATTACTCCAACACCGTGTCCACTTCCCGGACTCCGCCGAGAAGAGGCCATCACGGTAACACACACGGTTGATTCATTTTAATTAAATTAAGGTTCAAGTTATCTACAACCGGACATTAACAAATTCCCATCTGCCCATAACCGTGGGCACGGCTTTCGAAAGTTCAATCCCTGCAGGGGAATCCCAACTTAGCCCATGACAAGCTCTCACGGTCAATGAAGGAATAGACCTCCTCCCAAGACGTTCCGATCAGACTCGGTATCTCGGTAATTCAAGACACTTCGACAGGTTAAAACAAGACCAGAAACACCGCCCGAATGTGCCGACAAATCCCGATAGGAGCTGCATATATCTCTTTCTCAGGGCACACTCAGATTGTCCTAGGTACGGGTAGGCCAGCCCAGAGTTGCCCCTGGTGGCCACCGGCAGCTGACAGGTGGACCAACACTCAGAGGAGCACTGGCCCGGGGGGGTTTAAATAAGATGACCCTCGGGCTCCGGAAACCCAAGGGAAAAAGAGGCTAGGTGGCAAATGGTAAAACCAAGGTTGGGCATTGCTGGAAAAGCTTTAATCAAGGAGAACTATCAAGGGGTTCCCATTATAACCCAACCGCGTAAGGAACGCAAAATCCGGGAACATAACACTGATATGACGAAAACTAGGGCGGCAAGAGTGGAACAAAACACTAGGCGAGAGGCCGAGCCTTCCACCCTTAACCAAGTATATAGATGCATTAAGATAACATAGCAATATAATGATATCCCAACAAGTAAATAGATGTTCCAACAAGGAACGGCCTTCAATCTTCACCTGCAACTAGCAACGCTATAAGAAGGGCTGAGCAAAGCGGTAACATAGCCAATCAACGGTTTGCTAGGACATGGTGGGTTAGAGGTTTAACATGGCAATTTGGGAGGCTGACAAGCAAAAGGTAGGCATCGTAGCATTGCCATAGCAAAGAGCGAGCAAACTAGCATAGCAAACATAGTAGTGATTTCGAGGGTATGATCATCTTGCCTGCAAAGTTGTCAGAGTTGACTGGATCCTCGAAATCAAACTCAACGGGCTCCTCGTTAGCGAACTCGTCTCCCGGCTCTACCCAAACAAGACAAACAAGCAACAAGGATACAATCAACCACGTGCAAGCCTAAACAATAAGATGCAATGATGATATGCTATGCGGGATGCGATGCGGGATGCAAAATGCAAGATATGACAGGAAATGCATGAACCTGGCCTCAACTTGGAAAACCAAGTGTGCCACTGGAAATATGAGATGAAATCGCTTGAAAACGATATAAAGATCGCCGGAATCGGAGTTACGGTTTGGAAATGGCAAGCGATTCAAAATTGGCACCGGTCTGCGATTTACAGCAAGTAGGCATCTAAATGCAACGAAATGAACTTGCTACATCACTCAAACATGGCATCAAAATACATGGCAGGGAAGCATTCAAGATTTTTAACAAAAGTCTAGCACTGAGCTATGGCCAATTCATCCATTAACAGGTTCAAACAAGCATGCCAAAAACGCAAATGGAAAACAGATCTCAGACTTAGTGAAATTAACACTTGTCTGAAATTTCAGATCATATAGCCCTCTTCGGAGCAACAAAACAACATGCTACAGGACCTGATTATGACAAAGAAGAACATGGCATGGAGCTACTCAACAAGCTTAACAAAAGTCCCTTAGTGACCTTGAGCCAAAAGGGGTCTGAAAATATACTAACAAGCACACGAAATAGCAAAAACATAATCAGTTTTCAGACTTGGTGAAAAACTGACACATGCTGAAATATAACTCAAGTAGGCATGTTTACGAGCTTGATGCTCTCACTACGGTGCAAGTCATGCCAAGGCAATCATACATCCATTAATAAGGCACAAAATGCAAGCTAGACATGGCAAGAAAAATAGCATAGCATGCACGGATCAACTACAACATCACCGGCAAAATTGCAAACGAGTTGACAATCTGCCCAGTTTCACAACGAAGCAAAAGTAGAGCTCGATTGACTCAAGCTAGGATGCTCCATAATTGCAAGCAAAGACATGGATGGATAGAGAACTACAATATTAATAAAACTCCTTTACTGATCATCCTCAAAAGATGCACGGATCACTAGGAAACAACACGAACATATGGCATCGTGAACTAAACAATCCCAGGACTTAGTGAAAACGCCAAGTCCCTAAAAACAGAATTACCGGGTGCCTCACTTTGCAAGCTTGCACTAGGCACCACACACATCACAAAAATACATGGGTTGCACCTCTGGAAAGATGACAAAACTCTTAACAAAACATATGTAGAACTCATGGGCATATCATGCACACAACAATCATGGCAAAAATGACAAATGTCTAAGATGAAGTAGCAGATCTGACAATTAACTCAAGTAGCCCTCTTCTAATAGCATTTCGGGCATCAAGATGACCTCAAATGAAAATGATGCAATGGAATGAAATGATTTACTCTCTGAGACGAACATTTTGATATGCTATATGCCAAAAACGGAGTTACGATGATGAAGTTATCACAGGTCAAAGTATGCCAAAAATAACATGGAGGAGAGGGAAAAAATCAACCCTAGATCTCAGATCTGAGATCTTGCACTGTAGCCACTGCACGCGCCACGAGGATGGCCGGCCGGAGTCGCGGCTCTCGCAGGAGAAAGGGGAACCGGCCGGAGCTGGGACCGTCGCCGGACTTGGACGGCGGAGCGGGCGACGAGGGGGCGGCGGACGGCGGCGGTGGGCGGCGCCGGAGCGAGTCGGCGAAGGGGCGACGAGGCGGCGGTGTGCTGCGGCGGCCGGCGGCGAGGTCGCTCGCGGCGGCCGGCAACAGAGGCGGCGGGGCGCTGGGTCGCCGCGGGCGATGAAGAAGATGGCGCGGGCGGCGGGAGGAGATGGGCCGGGGAGGGCCGCGGTCGGGCCCCGCGGGCCG
Organism: Triticum urartu; assembly: GCF_056163025.1. Lineage (NCBI taxonomy): Eukaryota > Viridiplantae > Streptophyta > Magnoliopsida > Poales > Poaceae > Triticum > Triticum urartu. The sequence continues at coordinate 7,889,064 of NC_141877.1, forward strand.
GCGCGGTGGGAGGCGGCGGCGCGCCACGTGGCGATCGCGGAGAGGGCGGCGGCGGTGTCCGGCGCGCCGACGGACATGTCCGGCGCGCAGATGAGGAGCGGAGCTAGGGTTAGGTTGGTTTGGATCCGGAATTTCGGGGAGAGGCCTTTATATAGGCATAGAGGGAGCTAGGAGAGTCCAAATGAGGTGCGGTTTTCGGCCACGCGATCGTGATCGAACGCTCTAGGTGATGGAGCAGAGTTAGGTGGGTTTTGGGCCAAATTGGAGGGGTGTTGGGCTGCAACACACACGAGGCCTTTTCGGTCCCTCGGTTAACCGTTGGAGTATCAAACGAAGTCCGAATGATACGAAACTTGATAGGCGGTCTACCGGTAGTAAACCAAGGCCGCTTGGCAAGTCTCGGTCCAATCCGGAAATGTTTAATCCCCACACACGAAAGAAAGGTAGAATTGACCACCGGAGGAGAACGAAGCGCCGGAATGCAAAACGGACAACGGGGAAAATGCTCGAATGCATGAGACGAACACGTATGCCAATGCAATGCACATGATGACATGATATGAGATGCATGACAACGATAACAACACACGGAGACGAAAAACCCGAACCCGAGAAAATAAATATAACTTAACACCGGAAACGGCAAGAGTTGGAGTACAAATTGGGAAAGTTACATCCGGGGTGTTACAACACTCCACCACTACGAAAGGATCTCGTCCCGAGATCTAGGACTGAAAGAACGCCGGGTACTCAGAACGGAGGTGATCCTCGCGTTCCCAGGTAGCTTCACGGTCGGAATGGTGTGACCACTTGACTTTAAGAAATTTGATCGACTTGTTGTGAGTGTTGCGTTCAGTCTCTTCAAGAATAGCAACTGGGTGCTCACGATAAGAGAGTTCTTCTTGGAGCTCAATGTCCTCGAAGTTCACGGTGCGGTCAGGCGTCTTGAAGCACTTTCGAAGCTGAGAGACATGGAACACGTCATGAACATTTGCAAAGTTTGAAGGAAGCTCGAGTTGATAGGCGAGATCGCCTCTCTTGCTGACAATCTTGAAAGGTCCCACGTATCTAGGGGCAAGCTTCCCTTTGATACCGAAGCGACGAGTACCTTTCATAGGAGAGACGCGGAGGTAAACATGATCTCCGATCTCGAAAGCCAAATCACGGTGCTTACTATCTCCTTGCACCGGCATTGGGTCACCGGAGCCGTCCTCACGGTCTCCTTCTTGCACCGGCATTAGGTCATCGGAGCCATCATAATCATAGCCAGCTGCTTCCAGACCATCGGTGTCGTTGAGAAACAACGAGCAGACGGCATCACTTCCTCATGCGATTATGTCCCCCAACAACTCTTCTTGTACTTCGTCTCGGGCGGTGTCCATAGTTTCTACAAATATTGACAACATGGCAATTATTATTCAAACATGACAGATGGATATATTAGTGGCAAACGTAGAACTAATATTAATTAGTGGCCTCAACGCTGCTTCTCTAGGGTTTGGGGTGGCCTCGACAACGCTTCAAGGATAAAAAAAGAAGAGGAAGAAGAAAAAAAAGAGGAGAAGAAAGAATAGAGGAGTAAGAACTCCTCTATTCTTTCTTCTCCTCTTTTTTTCTTCTTCTCCTCTTTTTTTTATCGGGAACGAGGGTCACCGAGCGGTAGAGGAAACCCTAAATAGCAAGTATCGTGGGTGTGAGATACATGTGGCCGTCGGTGTCGGACACTACATCCACGTCCCACAAGTGACGTGGGCGTCGAAGCCCGCGTCACTTGTGGGACGTGGATGTACTGTCCGACACCGACGGCCACAGGTATCTCACACCGACGATACTTGCTATTTAGGGTTTCCTCTACCGCTCGGCGACCCTCGACGACCCTCGTTCCCGATAAAAAAAGAGGAAAAAGAAGAAAAAAAAAGAGGAGAAGAAAGAATAGAGGAGAAGAACTCCTCTATTCTTTCTTCTCCTCTTTTTTTTTCTTCTTCCTCTTCTTTTTTTATCCTCTTCTTCCTCTCATGTTTGACGACCCTCGACCCCTCGGCGACCCTAGACCCCCTCTCGACCCCCTCATGTCGAAGTTATCGGGTAGGGGGTATATCGACAACAACATACCCGATACATACATGCATATCACATACATCCATACATATATGAACAAAATTAATATCTACTAATTAACAACCTAAATAAAAAAACTAATACATATAGGAAGAAGAAGAAAAAAGAAGAGAAGAAAGAATAGAGGAGAAGACTTCCTCTTCTTCCTCTCCTCTTCTTCTCCCTCTTCTTCCCCTTCTTCCTCGCCTCTCTCATGAATGTCCGACGTTCTCGACCCTTGACCCCCTAAACTAGTTCTCAACCCTCGACCCCCTAAACTAGTTCTCGACCCCCCTCATGTCGAAGTTATCAGGGAGGGGGTATATCGACCCCCCCTCATGTCGAAGTTATCGGGGAGGGTTATATCGACCCCCCCTCCTGTCGAAGTTAACGGGGAGTGGGTATATCGACAATGACATGCATACATGGAAAAAAAATGCTATCCATCTATACATACATAGCCACATACATATATACATGGAAATAATGCTATGAAAAATATATGAACAAAAAAATGCTATGAACAAAAAAATAATACACATAAACAAAAAAATACATATATGAACAAAAAATGCTCTGAACAAAAAAAATACACATATATGAACATCTATACATACATATAGCCACATACATATATACATTATATATACGAACAAAAAATGAAAAAAATGATAAACCGGGGCAGCAGCGGCTCACAGCAGCGAGGTTGACCGGCGAGGGCGTCGGCGAGGGCGACGGCGAGGGCGTCGGCGATGGCGGCGGATGGCTCGGGGAGAGGGCTCGGGGAGGACGGCGAGATCGGGGGCGGCACGGGCTCGGGGCGGCGCGGGCTTGGGGACGACGGCTTATAGAGAATAGATGCGCTTATAGAGAAAATTCAACCTAAATTCATAGTAAATTTCTATGAATTTCAGAGAAATTTACTACGAATTTAGGTTGAACTTTTCTCTATTAGGGCATCTATTTTCACTTTGAGAGGAGCTCAACAAGGCAGAGAGGGAAGGGCTTATAAACCGGTGTGAGCCCCCTTCGGTTGGCGAGGTGGGACTAAACTCTGCCTGCAACGAGGACCAACCCTTTAGTCCCGGTTTGTGGCACAAACCGGGACTAATGGTCATGGGCCACGGGCGAGGAGCAAAATTATAAACTTTCTGTTAGTGACATTAGTTTTAGAAAAATTATAAACTTTCTATTAGTGCCATTAGTTTTCAAATTTGAATAGTTAAAATTTGAATTCTTTGAAAATTGTTTGAATCACAAGTTTGTGATTAACTTTACTTTTTCCAGTTTTTTTGTTGTTTTTTGCATTATTTATTTTCTTTTGTTTTTTGCATTTTTTAATTCTTTTTGCTTTTAGGTCAGAAAAATTATAAACTTTCTGTTAGTGCCATCAGTTTTAGAAAAAATTATAAACTTTCTGTTAGTGCCATTAGTTTTCAAATTTGAATAATGGTATTACGAGGGTCGAACCATAAGATATTAAAGCATTTCAAATGAACTCTGAAAAAGTTGAAAGTTGGCATGGTATCATAATTTCACCCACATAGCATGTGCATGTACAAAACGGACAATGGTAGCATGTTTGTGTGTTACAAATAAGTTGGCATGGTATCATCATAATAGTTGTGGGAGAAAGTCTTCACTTTTTCTTCGCTTGTGTCATTTGCTTATTGCGCCATAACCATGGATAATCTTCATCGTTTATCAGGATGCTTGGGTCAGCCTTGACATTGAAGGGAGGAATTTCACGAAACTTTTCATAATCTTCAGACATGTCTGTCTTGCCGTCCACTCCCAGGATGTCCCTTTTTCCTGAAAGAACTATGTGGCGCTTTGGCTCATCGTATGATGTATTCGCTTCCTTATCTTTTCTTTTTCTCGGTTTGGTAGACATGTCCTTCACATAGATAACCTGTGCCACATCATTGGATAGGACGAACGGTTCGTCAGTGTACCCAAGATTTTTCAGATCGACTGTTGTCATTCCGTACTGTGGGTCTACCTGTACCCCGCCGCCTGACAGATTGACCCATTTGCACTTAAACAAAGGGACCTTAAAATAAGGTCTGTAGTCAAGTTCCCATATGTTCACTATGTAACCATAATATGTGTCATTTCCGCTCTCGGTTGCTGCATCAAAGCGGACACCGCTGTTTTGGTTGGTGCTCTTTTGATCTTGGGCGATCGTGTAAAATGTATTCCCATTTATCTCGTATCCTTTGTAAGTCAATACAATCAAAGATGGTCCCCTGGACAACAAGTACAACTCATCACAAACAGTGTTGTCACCTTTGAGACGTGTTTCCAACCAACTGCTGAAAGTCCTGATGTGTTCACATGTAATCCAGTCGTCGCACTGCTCCGGGTGTTTGGAGCGCAGACTGTTCTTGTGTTCATCGACATACGGGGTCACCAAGGTAGAGTTCTGTAGAACTGTGTAGTGTGCTTGAGACCAAGAATATCCGTCCCTGCATATTATTGAGTCTCTTACAAGAGTGCCTTTTCCAGTCAGTCTCCCCTCATACCGCGATTTAGGGAGACCTATCTTCTTAAGGCCAGGAATGAAGTCAACACAAAACCCGATAACATCCTCTGTTTGATGGCCCATGGAGATGCTTCCTTCTGGCCTAGCGCGGTTACGGACATATTTCTTTAGGACTCCCATGAACCTCTCAAAGGGGAACATATTGTGTAGAAATATGGGCCCCAGGATGACAATCTCGTCGACTAGATGAACTAGGATGTGCGTCATGATATTGAAGAAGGATGGTGGGAACACCAGCTCGAAACTGACAAGACATTGCGCCACATCACTCCTTAGCCTTGGTACGATTTCTGGATCGATCACCTTCTGAGAGATTGCATTGAGGAATGCACATAGCTTCACAATGGCTAATCGGACGTTTTCCGGTAGAAGCCCCCTCAATGCAACCGGAAGCAGTTGCGTCATAATCACGTGGCAGTCATGAGACTTTAGGTTCTGAAACTTTTTCTCTGGCATATTTATTATTCCCTTTATATTCGACGACAAGCCAGTCGTGACCTTCATACTGAGCAGGCATTCAAAGAAGATTTCTTTCTCTTCTTTCGTAAGAGCATAGCTGGCAGGACCTTTATACTGCTTCGGAGGCATGTCGTTTTTTTCGTGCAAACGTTGCAGGTCCTCCCGTGCCTCAGGTGTATCTTTTGTCTTCCCATACACGCCCAAGAAGCCTAGCAGGTTCACGCAAAGGTTCTTCGTCATGTGCATCACGTCGATTGAAGAGCGGACCTCTAGGTCTTTCCAGTAGGGTAGGTCCCAGAATATAGATTTCTTCTTCCACATGGGTGCGTGTCCCTCAGCGTCATTCAGAACAGGTAGTCCACCGAGACCCTTTCCAAAGATTACGTGTAAATCATTGACCATAGCAAGTACGTGATCACCGATACGCATGGCGGGCTTCTTCCGGTGATCTGCCTCGCCTTTGAAATGCTTGCCTTTCTTTCGACATTGATGGTTGGTCGGAAGAAATCGACTATGGCCCAGGTACACATTCTTCCTGCATTTGTCCAGGTATATACTTTCAGTGTCATCTAAACAGTGCGTGCATGCGTGGTATTATTTGTTTGTCTGTCCTGAAAGGTTACTGAGAGCGGGCCAATCGTTGATGGTCACGAACAGCAATGCCTTAAGGTTAAATTCCTCATGTCTGTGCTCATCCCACGTACGTACACCGTTTCCATTCCACAGCTGTAAAAGTTCTTCAACTACTGGCCTTAGGTACACATCAATGTCGTTGCCGGGTTGCTTAGGGCCTTGGATGAGAACTGACATCATAATGAACTTCCGCTTCATGCACATCCAAGGAGGAAGGTTATACATACATATAGTCACGGGCCAGGTGCTGTGATTGCTGCTCTGCTCCCCGAAAGGATTAATGCCATCCGCGCTTTCATTATGACGTGCGTGAAACTCATCCCAGTACTTTCTCTCGATTTTTCTCCACTGCGACCCGTCAGCGGGTGCTCTCAACTTCCCATCTTTCTTTCGGTTCTCACTGTGCCATCGCATCAACTTGGCATGCTCTTCGTTTTTGAACAGACGTTTCACCGTGGTATTATAGGAGCATACCACATCACCTTCGCAGGAACCCTCTTCCTGGGGGGCTCACCGTCAACATCACCAGGGTCATCTCGTCTGATCTTATACCGCAATGCTCCGCATACCGGGCATGCATTCAGATCCTTGTATGCATCGCGGTAGAGGATGCAGTCATTAGGGCATGCATGTATCTTCTCCACCTCCAATCCTAGAGGGCATACGACCTTCTTTGCTGCGTATGTACTGTCGGGCAATTCGTTATCCTTTGGAAGCTTCTTCTTCAATATTTTCAGTAGCTTCTCAAATCCTTTGTCAGCCACAGCATTCTCTGCCTTCCTCTGTAGCAATTCCAGTATGGTACCGAGCTTTGTGTTGACATCTTCGCAATTGGGGTACAACCCTTTTTGTGATCCTCTAACATGTGATCGAACTTCAGCTTCTCCTTTTGACTTTCGCATTGCGTCCTTGCATCGACAATGACCCGGCGGAGATCATCATCATCGGGCACATCGTCTGGTTCCTCTTGATCTTCAGCAGCTTCACCCGTTGCAGCATCATTGGGCACATCGTCTGGTTCCTCTTGATCTTCACCAGCTCCCCCCGTTGCAGCATCACCGTATTCAGGGGGCACATAGTTGTCATCATACTCTTCTTCTTCGCCGTCTTCCATCATAACCCCTATTTCTCTGTGCCTCGTCCAAACATTATAGTGTGGCATGAAACCCTTGTAAAGCAGGTGGGAGTGAAGGATTTTCTGGTTAGAGTAAGACCTCGTATTCCCACATTCAGTGCATGGACAACACATAAAACCATTCTGCTTGTTTGCCTCAGCCGCATCGAGAAACTCATGCACGCCCTTAATGTACTCGCAGGTGTGTCTGTCACCGTACATCCATTGTCGGTTCATCTGCGTGCATTATATATAATTAAGTGTCCAAATTAATAGAAGTTCATCATCACATTAAAACCAAAGTGCATACATAGTTCTCATCTAACAACATATAGCTCTCCAAAGCATCTAATTAATTAAACCATACATTGAAACTATGTAAAACATTTCAATGCGAAAACAAATGCGATCATAATCGCAACCAAGGTAACAATTGATCCAACGGCATAATGATACCAAGCCTCGGTATGAATGGCATATTTTCTAATCTTTCTAATCTTCAAGCGCATTGCATCCATCTTGATCTTGTGATCGTCGACGACATCCGCAACATGCAACTCCAATATCATCTTCTCCTACTCAATTTTTTTATTTTTTCCTTCAACAAATTGTTTTCTTCTTCAACTAAATTTAACCTCTCGACAATAGGGTCGGTTGGCATTTCCGATTCACATACATCCTACATAAATAAAATCTATGTCACGTTGGTCGGCATAATTTTCATAAACAATAAATGAACCAATAGTTATAAAGATAATATATATACCATATCTAAATCATAGACAGGACGAGGGCCGACGGGGGCGGATACCAAAACCATCGCACTATATAAGATGCAATAATAAAAGTAAGAAAATAATACAAGTATCTATGTAAACATACAAGTAAGAATATTTTTCCTTTCAGAAAGAAGATAAGAACAAGAGGCTCACCACGGTGGTGCCGGCGATGAGCTCGGCGCGGGTGATCGACGACGGTGAAGACGGGGACGGGGCGTGACGGACCGCTAAACCTAGACAAATATTGTGGAAAATGGAGCTTGGAGGTCGAGCTTGGAGAGGAGAAAGCTTAAGTAGTGTGGCTCGGGCATTCCATCGAACACCTTGTGTGCATAGGAGGTGAGCTAGAGCACCACCAAGCCCTCTCCCCCTCGGCCAGGAAAAAACAGAGCAGTGTGCTTTGCTCTTACGCGAGGGGGTATATATAGGCACTTCATTGGTCCCGGTTGGTGGCATGAACCGGGACTAAAGGGGATCCTTTGGTCCCGGTTCAAGCCACCAACCGGGACCAATGGTGGTGGGCCAGGAGCGAGGCCCATCGGTCCCGGTTCATCCCACCAACCGGGACCAAAAAGTCCAGATAAACCGGGACCAATGGCCCACGTGGCCCAGCCGGCCCCCTGGGCTCACGAACCGGGACCAATGCCCCAATTGGTCCCGGTTCTGGACTGAACCGGGACTAATGGGCTGATCCGGCCTGGACCAAAGCCCTGTTTTCTACTAGTGGCATGAACAAGGAGCACCGAGTATTGTGGCTGAGGAGCTTCCTGGTAGAGTACTACTACAATTTAACCAATGGTGGTTGGCAGTCAGTGACGAATCTACCACCCCTGCAGTTGAGAATGCACCAGCAGCGATGAGCAAAGTTGCTGGCAGCGAGCAGAGTGATGTGATTGATGTGGCGCGTCTGGATTTTAACTGCTGCTGGTTGGTGGTAATTATTTTGCAAGGTGATGTGACTGTAAAACAAACATTATATTTTTGCTGTTACAATCTATCTAGAACGCACCACAATCCTTGGTGGTAGTGCATCACTATGCTTATTGGCCTGTTTCAGGGATAGTATGCCTAGCTCTAGATTGAACAACCAAACTGTACGTGCTATTGGTAGAATCAAGTACTCTACCAGGTCTAGGCCGTAGGTGGTAAGGGAAGTATGGAGGATGGCGTGGCGAGGAACGGGCGCGCCGGCGGCAGGGCGCCGGCGCGAGCTAGGAGAAGGGCGGCGGCGGTTAGGGCTGTTGGCGGCTAGGGTTTCCGGCTCCTCGGGGAGCCGGGCAATAGGAGATAATATTCTTCTTATTGCTTGCTCTCAAACGATGTCTTACACGAGTATTTATAACTTTAGCCTAAGATAACTTGCCTAAGATAACTTGCCTAAGATAACTTGTGGGCCAAGCCCCTAATACTAATGCCCGGTGGGCCTCTTCCTAGTATAGACCAAACCGGTCATAACATCTCTCCCCGCCTGCGCAAACAGCTTGTCCTCGAGCTGAAAGTCTGGATAGTGTTGACGGAATTACTCACGCTGTTCCCAAGTAGCCTCCTCCTCCGGAAGGCCTGCCCACTGAATTAAGACGAACCAGATGCCACGACGGAGCTGGGCCTGCAACACCTTTGCTGGTTCTGGAAGAATGCGACCATCGGCGGTTGGAGGAAGCGCCGGAGGGGCCGCCGGTGGCTCGCCACGGAAAGGCTTGAGCAGCCCCACATGGAACACGTCGTGGATGCGAGCGCGTGCTGGAAACTGAAGACGACAGGCCACCTTCCCGATGGGCTCCACGATAGGGAAGGGCCCGGCGTAGCGAGGGCCGAGCTTGCGCTTCGCGCGCGGGTCTAGTGACTGCGTAGAGCGGTGGAGAAGAGGCGGCCACACCCAGTCACCCACTGCGAACTCCACCTCGCGATGATGATCGTCGTAGTAGTGCTTGGCCGTCTGCTGGGCCTGAAGTAGACGCTGACGGACCTCAGGCAGCATCTCATCACGGGTGCGGATAAGGTCACCGGCAACCGCCGTCCGAGCCGTCTCTGGGTCGACCGGAAGTATAGGCAGGGGTGGTCGACCATAGACCACCTCAAATGGCGTCGCGCGCAGGGCGGAGTGATAAGAGGTGTTATAGCAGTACTCCGCCCAAGAGAGCCAGTCCACCCAAGCTCGAGGCCGATCACCTGTCACACAACGCAAATACATGGCAATGACCTTGTTAACCACCTTAGACTGACCGTCCGTCCGAGGATGGAACGCCGTACTCAGGCGGAGCTGGACACCCGCCATCCTGAAGAGGTCGCGCCAGACATGGCCCGTGAAGACTGGGTCCCGATCACAGACGATCGAAGTAGGGAACCCGTGTAGACGGACGATGCCGTCGAAGAAGGCCCGGGCCACGGACGCCGCCATGTACGGATGGCCGAGCGCGATGAAGTGGCCGTACTTAGAGAAGCGATCGACCACCGTGAGGATGACCGACTTGCCCCCCACCTTGGGAAGGCCCTCGATGAAGTCCATGGAGATATCCGCCCAGACCTGAGACGGCACTTCCAAGGGATGAAGGAGCCCAGCCGGCCTCAGGGTCTCTGTCTTGTTGTGCTGGCAAGTCTGACAAGACCGAAACCAGTCGCGGACCAGGGCACGATCACCAGGGATGTAGAAGTCGGCGCGAAGATGATGGAGGGTTTTCTACACACCCTCATGCCCCGCCGAGTGGGCGAGTTGCAACACCTGGTGACGGAGATCATCATGAGCCGGAACAAAGATCCGGCGCCCATGGAGGAGCAGTCCGTCAGAGAAGCGCCAGGGCTCCTCCAAGTCGCCCCCCGCGAGCTGCTGCTGAAGAAGTGTGGCGTCATCGGCCGTCACAGTGGCGCGGCGAATGTCGGCGAAGAGACCGAACGATGGCCCGGAGCGGATGCACAGGGCCGTCCCGGCGGACGCGTCGGCGGGTGGCGCGAGGTCAGAATCGCAACGGGACAGCGCGTCGGCCACGGTGTTAAGACGGCCCGGCCCATACTCGACGGAGAAGTCGAAGCCGAAGAGCTTGCTGATCCACTGGTGCTGCGGAACGGTCGACAGCCGTTGATCCAGCAAGAACTTCATGTTGTAGTGGTCCGTGCGAATATGGAAGGTCCGCCCCCACAAGTATGGTCGCCAATGACGCACGGCCTGGACGAGGCCAATGAGCTCCCGCTCGTAAGATGCCAACTTAAGATGGCGCGGCGCGAAAGGCCGACTGAAGAAAGCGAGGGGCCCATCGCCCTGATGAAGTACGGCGCCGAAACCGGCACCCGAGGCATCACAGTCCACCACAAACGGGCGGTCAAAGTCTGGCATCTGGAGGACGGGGCCCGTCGTGAGGGCCCCCTTGAGGGTCTCGAACGCCGTCGTCACCTCGTCGTCCCAGGCGAAGGCGTTGCGGCGAAGCAACCACGTGAGGGGCGCCGCGATGAGTCCGAACTCCCGGATAAATTTCCAGTAGTAGCCGGCGAGTCCAAGGAACCCGCGGAGAGCTCGCGGCGAGTGAGGCGTTGGCCATGCGGAGACGGCCGCCACCTTATCGGCGTCCATAGCCACCCCGTCGGCCGAGATGACATGGCCGAGGTAGGCGACGGTAGGCGTCCCGAACGAGCACTTCGAGCGCTTAAGGTGGAGGTGGTGCGCCCGAAGCTCGTTGAAGACGATGGCGACATGCTGGAGATGCTCGGCCCAGGTGGCGCTGTAGATAAGAATGTCATCAAAGAAAACAAGCACAAACCGCCGTAAGTAGGGTCGAAGGACGTCGTTCATCAGGGCCTGGAACATCGCCGGGGCGTTGGCGAGGCCGAAGGGCATCACCAAGAACTCAAAGTGACCATGGTGGGTGCGAAATGCCATCTTGGCGATGTCGTCCGGATGCATGCGCACCTGATGATAGCCCGACCGGAGATCGAGCTTGGTGAAGAAGCGCGCCCCGTGGAGCTCATCCAAGAGCTCGTCGACCACCAGTATAGGGAACTTGTCCTTCAGCGTGAGCGCGTTGAGGGCACGGTAGTCGATGCAGAAGCGCCATGTGTCGTCCGACTTACGGACGAGAAGCACCGGCACCGAGAAGGGCGACGTGGAGATCCGGATGATGCCCGCGGCGAGCATCAGTGCACACTGGCGCTCCAACTCATCCTTCTGCAGCTGGGGGTAGCGGTAGGGCCGCACCGCCACCGGAGTGGAGCCCGGTACGAGGTGAATATGATGGTCGTACACCCGGGCAGGCGGAAGACCCTGCGGCTCGTCGAAGAGGGTGTTGTGCTGCTGCAGAAGGGAATCCAGCAGGGGGTGCTCGGCCTCCGAGGACGCGGCGGCCAACTGGAGGTGTGGCACGGCCGGCGCGGCGCCCCCAAGGCCCTCCCACCGGATGCGGCGGCCCTGCCGCCAGAATGTCATCATGAGCACATCGAAATCCCACAGGATGGGGCCGAGGGTCCGGAGGAAGTCCACCCCGAGAATGAAGTCGAAGCAGCCGAGGTCGATCCCTGCATAGGTGATGGAGAAGTGTTCGCCACCGATGGAGATGGGAACGTTGCGGGCGAGTCCATGGCACCGGAGGCGATCGCCGTTCGCCACCGTGATCCGCAGGTGCTCCCCGCCTGTCGTCGGAAGGGCTACTCGACGCATGGTCGACTCGGGCAGAAAGTTGTGAGTGGAGCCCGTATCCAGCAGGGCCACCAGGCGCGCGCCATGTATTGTCACAGGCAGCAGCATGGTCTGCTCGCCCCGGATGCCGGCCAGGGCGTGAAGGGAGACGACGCACGCCGTCGCCACAGGATCCGCGGCCGCGTCCTCGGGCACCGCAGGTGGAGGTAGTGCGTTGGGCGAGTCGTCCGCCTCAGTGTAGTCGACCATCTCCAAATAAAATAGGCGGGGGCAGACATGGGTCGGCGTGTATGGCTCATCGCAGATGAAGCAGAGACCCTGAGGGCGGCGCTCCTGCTGCTCGGCCGGTGACAGCCGACGGAAGGGTCGTGTGACGGCCGGGGGTGTGGCCGTCGCGGCTGGAGGAGGCCGACCCGGGGCTGGGGGAGTCGGAGCTGGCCGACTGGGCTGGCGGCGCTCCGTCCGAGTGGCTGCTGAAGTGCCTGGGCCCGCTGCTCGAAGGCCCGGGCGTAGTGCATGGCCGTCTGGAGGTCGGGGGGTCTCGGAGCTCGACGTCCACGCGAATATGGTCCGGCAGGCCGCCCACAAAGAGCTCGGCGTGCTGGGTTGCGGAGACGCCCGGCGCGTGGCACGCCAGGGCCTGGAAGCGGTCGGCATAGTCCTGCACCGTAGATGTGAAAGGTAGACGGCCGAGGGCCGCCAGTCGGCTCCCGCGGATAGGAGGCCCAAAGCGGAGGAGACAAAGCTCCCGGAAGCGCTCCCATGGTGGCATGCTGCCCTCGTCCTGCTCGAGAGCGTAGTACCAAGTTTGTGCTGCGCCTCAAAGATGATAGGAAGCGAGCCAAGTACGATCCGAAGCGAGCGTCCGTTGCCCTCGAAAGAACTGCTCGCACTGGTTGAGCCAGTTGAGGGGGCCCTCCGTGCCCTCATAGGTGGCGAAGTCCAGCTTGGCGAAGCGAGGGGGTGGCGGCCCGCCGTGCCTGGGGGCGGCTGCAGTCGCCGGCAGCGCGTATGCCGGTTCAGAAAGCGCCGGGGCGTAGTTCACTGAGCTGGAGGGGTGATCGAATCGTAGGGAGGGCGTCGGGTGTTCCGGCGTCGTGGAGTATACCGGGCCCGGAGACGAGCCGGTCGCCCACGCGGGGATCGCCGAGGGTGACGATGGAAACTGCACCTGGTGCAGGGGCCGACCCGTGGCCCGAGACGCGGGTGGTGGTGCTGACGATGGCGGTGGCGCCGGGTGGAGCTGCTGCACCGGCGCCTGCGCCGGGGGGGGAGGGGGGTCGGCGGTGGCGCCGGAAGAAACTGCTGGGTCGGGCCCCCCAGCGGCGCGGTGGAGGCCGGCCACGCTGGCCAAGGCCGTCCCGCCGCCGAGTAGTGCGGCAGCAGCAGCGGCGGCTGGGGCGCCCCTCCGGAGGGCGCCTGGAGGGCCGGGGCGGCCCACTGTAGCGGCGGCGGTCCGTAGGCGGTGGCGACGGCGCTCGGTGGCGGGGCTGGTTCCCGGCGAGGTAGAGGGTAATGCTCCTGACCGCCTAGACAAGCTCCCGCAGGGTGCCCGACACCTCCTCCGGCGAGAGGAGCGGGGGCGGATCCCCCGTAGTGGTGATGGCCGCTGGCGCGGAGGGGGCGGTGGTCTCGGACGCGATCTCCGTCATCGCTGTGGAAGTGGCCGGCGGCAGCGAGAGCGGGACGGAGGTGGATGGTAACGGCGGCGGTGATGGAGGGAGTGACATGATCGGCCTGGTGTATCTGGATACCAAATTGGTAGAATCAAGTACTCTACCAGGTCTAGGCCGTAGGTGGTAAGGGAAGGATGGAGGAGGGCGTGGCGAGGAACGGGCGCACCGACGGCAGGGCGCCGTCGCAAGCTAGGAGAAGGGCGGCGGCGGTTAGGGCTGTTGGCGGCTAGGGTTTCCGGCTCCTCAGGAAGCCGGGCAATAGGAGATAATATTCTTCTTATTGCTTGCTCTCAAACGATGTCTTACACGAGTATTTATAACTTTAGCCTAAAATAACTTGCCTAAGATAACTTGTGGGTCAAGCCCCTAATACTAATGCCCGATAGACCTCTTCCTAGTATAGACCAAACCGGTCATAACAGCTATACTATAAACTCCATGTACGGTAGAGGTGTCGCCCGCCTTCTTCTCCATGGGCACAAACCTGGCCTTGATGGAGCGGACCCCTGACGCACCGGTGCACCATTCGGATCAGGGTTCAGGGATCATCCTCTTTCCCGCCACATGTACATGCATCAGTTGTTTTTTGTTGAGTATATGTGTTATGTGTATATTGTGTATTAGGTCTATCTTCTAGTTCTTTGTATAGTTGAGGTCCGTGACCCATTTCTGTACATCATATATACGTCTCTATGCACAAAAGCAATATATTATGTAATCATAATCTCATACACCCTCCGTCCAAAAATACTTATCACAAAAATGGATATAAATGGATATATCAGTTTTTGAGATTTTAATCTCGCCTTCGGCTGCCGCCGCCGCCGCTGCCCGCGCGTCGTCTCCCGCGCCAGCCGCTGCACCCCCGCTCCTCCGCCCGCTCGGTAAACTGCCGATCGGCCCGCCGGCCTGCATCGCTAGCTAGCTACCCACCCCGTGCCCGATTCCGTCAGCCGCCAAGTCACGCCCGCGTTCACTCGCCTCCATCGCCCGCTTTGCCAGCTCACTGCCTCGCTAGTTCCATCCGCTGCTGCCTGCCACGCATCGCTCCACCCGCTGCCTGCGCCGCGTCGCATCACCCGCCACCGCCAGCCGCCAAGACGCCTCCAGTCGCAAGCCGCTTCGCTGCTGCAGTTTGCTCTCTGCCGCCCGAGCCGTCCGCACTGTCCCGTCCTAGCTATGTCGTCCGTCATCTCCTCCGCGTCCACCAATTTCAATCCGTTCGTCGATGCCAACCCTCCCGACGTCAATGACATCCGCAAACTCAACATCTTCGAGCGGGTGCCGGTTCGTCTCTCGCAGACGGACTCCTCCTACTACACGTGGAAAACGTATTTTTCTTCGATCAGGAGCTACCAGCGAGAAGTCCCGAGATGCTCGGTTGAGACGAGGGACTAGTGCTACAACAGGACATCACTAGCGCAGTGGTTAGGACTTAGGAGAGATTTGTGATAGCGGTCTTTGCCGGACTGCATCAATAACTGTGAACTGACCAGGCCTGAATATCTAAGCACTGATGGCTTCTCTACATTATTGAAGTGGTGTCAATCAGAGGAGAACAATATGAAGCTTGCTCACATTAGAGAGAAGGTATTGGTGGCAACATTATATTGGATGTAATACATCTTATATTATGGGACGGATGGCGTATCTATTAGGTTGTCTTGCTTTCATTCTAGAGCCATACATGCTCTGTTGTTCTGATCATACTATTTCTGTTGTTCAGTCCTTCTCAACAGCCTATTAACGTCAAGTGGATCAAGGATGAAAACAGAGCCCAATCCATGGTAGCATGATGAAACAAGCTGCAAGCAAGACAAGGTTGAACAACGAATCCCCAATATACATGCCAGGCCTCCAATGCCTCAAGTTTTTTTGTGCGAATCGATGTAGCCGGCCTGATTTCATTTTTCTATACTGACTCGTGATAGGTGTTTGCCAAAGATGAAATGTTTGTTTAGCTCATATATGACGATTGTTGATTTCCAATTGGATTCACTCTGTTTCGCTGCCATGTGTAACGAGCTCTGATTTGAATATACATTTTGCAGATGCTACCCCCGTTTCACATTTCTGGGCGGATTGTTTCATATGCATAGATGTTGTAGATTTCCAGCCTATTGGATTGTTCACAACCTCAGACAGATGACTTTGCCTGAGGTTGTTATAGCTTGTTTAGACTGCTGGTTTTACCTGCAGCAGCAATCAATCGATGTATAATACCAATAGCAAAGAGTTAAACAAACCAAAGCTGTTGACCGAGGTTCTCCTGAGATTCAGATATTTGAACCTGATATTTCCTACGAGGTGACTACAGCCGGTTCTGTTGGTTGCTGATGGCCTGAAGCCTAAAAAAACTTGCTCATCCATATAGCTTATAAGAAAATAGATTAATTATAGGTTTGACCCGTATCAAGAAAACCCACTATCTGTACTGGTACTCGAATACAAACTACTTATTGGACGAAAAACCTCATGCACCAAACTACCCTATTACAAACACACAATATAGAAAATGGTTCTAGCTAAACACACAGTACATGTTCTGCGTTGATGCGGGGACGGCTGGGTTTTTTCTCGCTGTGATTTGAGACGAAGCGGTGGTGCAAGGCGACGCAGTGTGGGCTGATCCAACGGTTAACATGCCTGCCATCCAATGGTGTGGAAGGGGACCGATCCTGGCTCAGATAGGTCAGCCGGCGAAGAGTGCTGGCTGGTGGAATTCCATCTCTTACATATATTGATCTGACTTCTCCCCGTGTAAGAGAAATGTCTCGCTCATTGAAGGCATAGTAATATGGACGCAGGATATATAGTCTAGGGCTTCTTTGATTCAAAGGAATTATATAGGAATTCTGGAGGATTGAAATCCTCAGATATTTTTCTTATGTTAGTCCTTTGATTCATAGGATTAGATCCCATATAAATTTTTTCTATGAAATCTTTTATACTACATTTCATGGGAAATCTAACATCCATTCCAACCTCTTTTTACAAATTTTTTTTCTATGGCATCAAACACTCTTTGCTAATCCTACAGAATTCAAGTGGGCATACCACTCCAATCCTCCACTTTTTCTATTCCCGTGTTTTCAGAATCCTGCAAATCAAATAGGCTCTTACTTTTGTAGGCAATAACCATCACCCACTCATAACTCACGGGTCATCTTAGATGGGAATTTCCTTTACATTCGGGTAGTCGAGCCCTTTTCTTTCCCCTCTCGCAAGGCGAGTAGGGAATTCCTTACTCCTCTCAATCTTTGTCGGCAAACCTGTGGCTTCATTTCTCCTATGCCCGCCGCTCCGGTGTTCGATGGCGGAGAGGGGCTTACTAGTGCCTCAGCTCTGGCTAGTAGATAGGTAGGATTTTAGTCATCGTAGGGGCGGCGGTTCTTCTTCGAGTCGGTCTTCCAGGCTCCGATCCTCCTCAAGTTCGTCTATCAGGACGGTTAGACAAAGCTCCGACGTAAATTACTGCCAGCTCCTCGGGGCGGTGAGGGTTAGGTTTTCTCGCCATGCGTATGCAACAACGAGATTTGGTATCAGATCGATTTAAGGATTCAACGACGATGACTGCGACTCTGGGGCGTTGGTTCTTATGGGCATGTCTACAAAGACTTCCCAGCCATCATCGACAAGGTCGGATTGGATCCAGTATGGGAGCAGTGACAACGGTGCAACAGCAGCTCGTTTTGACGGCGACAATCGTCGTTCGGTGGTCCATGAACCTAGATGTAATTTTTATTATGTTTGATGTGCTTTGTACTTCTGACAAATCTTTATAGTAGATTGACTATTTTCATTAAAAAAAGGTCATACATACATACTCCCTAGCTACATTTCAGAATGTAAGGTGTATTGATTTTCGTGCAAGTCAACCATTTGAATGTTTGACCAAGATTATAGAATAAAATAGCAACATCTAATAGATGAAATATGAAACTACTTTTCATGATGGATCAAATGATGTAAAATTCATATTGTGGATATCGAAAATACTTTTATAAAAACTCAGTCAAACATGCACTCGTTTGTTTTCTGAAAAACAAATACACCTTATATAAAGGAACGGAGGGAGTATATCATAGGGTGGATTGTTGAAGCATCACACCACATGCTTGCCTGGCCCGGCATATTCACATTATTCTCCGAAAAATTTGATGATTGCTTACTTGATTAATTATCCTTCAGTTGAGTTCGTTCCATAAAAATAGTCTACTAGTTGCCAAACCATGATGTCCTTGGTGGATTGAACCAGTTCGCAGAGTTCCGCGCGGTGGGGGGGGGGGGGGGGGGGGGTCCATTTTAGAATCGTGCCATTGATCTGACACTTTCCTCTTCCTAAAAGAGATGTCTCACTCAATCTCTACTCCTAATGGACGAATTGGTTGAATAGTCCCCCCACTTTCAACCGGTTTATTTTCAACCGGTTTTTCTTCGTCCCACCTCCCACCAGCCCCTCCCACCGGTTTTTCTCTTTTCTCGTCTGACCGGCAATACCCAACGTATTTATGGTAATCAATCATAATTAATCCACGTATAGTAATAAATCAATCCAGGTATGGTAAGGTCATAACTCAGGAAATTTTGAATATGGTAATTATATGGTAATAAATTTAAATTACCCCAAAGGCTATCAATCCAGGTATGGTAAGGCCATAACTCGGGAAATATCGAATATGGTAATAAATTTAAATTACCACCAGGTATGGTAAGGCTATCCACGTATAGTAATAAATCATATAGTAATAAATCATAATTAATCCACGTATAGTAATAAATCAAACCAGGTATGGTAAGGTCATAACTCAGGAAATTTTGAATATGGTAATTATATGGTAATAAATTTAAATTACCCCAAAGGCTATCAATCCAGGTATGGTAAGGCCATAACTTGGGAAATATCGAATATGGTAATAAATTTAAATTACCACCAGGTATGGTAAGGCTATCGATCCAGGTATGGCGCGCCCTCACTTGATCACCTATCACAATCTCCAGCCTCACGCACGCACCAAAGAACCCACCCGGCACCAAACGCAGCTCCTCTCGATCCCGTCGAGTAAACGCCGCCACCGTCGTGCGATCTTCCTGACACAGACGCCGTCGCCGCCTCCTTCCCACCTACGGCGTCCCCCACGTCCATGGTGACGGCGCTCGCGTCCTACACTGACCCTCCGCCTCATATAGGTTGGTCGTTGATGGAGTGGGATGTGCCGCTGCGGTTTGGGGAGGCGCAATCACGATCTGGTTGGGATCTCAGTGTGGACTCGTTCTCTGCGATGAAGGATGGCGCTGCCTCCCTGGCAAATGGGATCGGAGGAAGGGGCTCTACGTCGTGATTGTCGGCGAGGCAGCGGCCGAAGGCGAGCCCGACGGTGAGAACGGGTGTTCGTCCCATGAAATAGGCGGCCACGGAGGGCGGATCTGAGGCCACCCCAATCGTCGGCGGCCCTTCCTCCCATCGCTCATCGCCTCCATTCTCTCTCTCCTCTAAATCTTTGTCGCCCCTGCCTGATTCTGGCCGACGCCATCCGGCTCTCGCATCAACCACCACCAGCACGGCTGCGGACGAGGCGCAACCGCAGACGCCGCCGCCGCCATCCTCATCCACCTCCTCCACCATCCTTCCCAGCCGTCGTCGGGGGCACCCGCCATCTGCGCTCTAGCCCACCCGCTCCCTCCTATCCCCTCCTGGGCACCGCCTTATTCTCATGCGTGCACGTCTATATCAACGTCTCATTCCACCTCACCCGAGCCTTTACCTTCCCACCTTTGCTTCAGATCCACATCACTTTGCAAGGTATGTGCTTGATTGTTCCGAACTGGATCGATGGATTGTGCAAGGTACTTTGGGTGTCGTCATTGACGGCAATTGTCATGCCATGCTACCATCGGAGGGGTCCCTCATCAATGATTAGGGTCTTCCGAACTGCACGAGCTCCATTGAGAAGGATGTTTTTAATTCTGGTTTTGCCTACATGCTTTCTTTGCCTGTATCTACTTAGCTAATGTCTTCTTATAGATAGTAGCTGCTGAAGTGGTGATCAAAGTTGTTCACTATAAGGAAACAACCATGATAACAGAAGTGTATATTCCCTGACCTTTGACCTGAAGTACTTTTTCATTAGAAACTTGCAACAGCCAGGCATTGAAATTAGCAATAGCTTCGTACGTACTGAACTAATTTGCAGCAACACGTACTGAACTAAGTTAGGTTATGCTCATCGTTCCAACATGCTTAGTGATAACCACCTAGCAAGCTGATCAAACATGAAAAAATTGAAGTGCTACTGCTAATCGTACTATTCTGAATGTGAAAATCTATTTAATTGGCTCTTCTCTAATTGTACACTTGCATAAATCTCAGATCTTGCAAATTACAGTATAACCATAAAAGTCATGCTTTGACTCCTATAGGGCCTTTTGCACTTTAATATGACTAATAATTTGCCTTAATATCACATATTGTATTACTACCTTTCTAAGTGAATGATATTCAAGAAGGTCATTAAATAAAACCAAGAAATCCTTCTGGTATTGGAGTGTAGGAAAGTTGAGACTATAAAACCAAAAGGTTATATTTACGTTTATTAGAGAAGGTTCTTTACTTTTTATAGGAAAACACAAAATGTTGCGATGTAGAGTCTAGGTGGTGGGCCTCCTTGATCCACTTGGTGGATGAGGGCGACTCCGGTCCTGGCACCCATAGTGCCAGTGATCCAAAAATCATAGGGCCTGGATATAGCTCTAGCAGACGTATGCGGCTTGCGCATCGAGCTTGGTCGTCTCGAGCATGGAGATAGGCGAGTTGTAGACCAAGAGCTGGTACAGAGATAGGCGAGTTGTAGACAAGAGCTGGTGGGCAGCAAGAAACGCATGCACACTAAAGAACAAATCTGAGTCACATGCCTACTTCTATTGGTTTCTGCAAAGAGCGGCTAGCTTAGATCTTAGACCAGTCTGTCACTGTCGAGGTCGCCAAGGTGATCTTACAGCACCGCCGTGGGGATTTCTCATGATTTTATGTAGGCAAGCCGCAAGCGGTGGTGGTGATTGGCTGGGTGGTGTCGCTGCCTTGGGAAGAGACGAAGTGATGGTAAAAGTAAGCAGGATCCGATGATTCTTCCGTGGGGATAGCCAAAGTCAAGATGTCGACTACAGACTCGTTGCAGACTTGCAGTGAACCTAGATGCGGCGAGCCTGATTTGTGGATCGATGGCGGGTCTTGACTTTGTTAGGCCGGGATTGGATGGTTGCGGAGGGTGGTGTGCTTGGTTGGGTTCCCATGGAAGAATGTGGCCTCCTCGTGGATCTGGTCATGCCCATCCTAGAGAACATTGTGTCCCTAGCTCCCTCGAGGAGCAAGGACAGTGCAAGCGGCAGCAGGGGGTAGGGGTAGATGTGGGGAGGGATGTCGGCGGCTGCTCGAGGTTATCATGATGAAACCCTTGACGTCCCATCTTTATCAATGGAAGTGGAAGAGCACGAAGTCGAGATTGGATAGGAGTTTGAGTTCTTTTTGGCACCGATCGGTTCCCCACTTTAGAGATGTATTTTTTTGCGTGCGAGCAAACAGTGGGTTGATTCTAAAAGGGATAGGCACTTTTCAACAGAAGTGCATGACGGACCAAAAATATGACCTCATTTTATTCGTTTGATAGATATCGTATTATTCGTTGTTGTTCGTTCGGTGAAATTTCCTAATATTTGATTGTTGTGTTTCTAATTAGAGCACCCCATAATCACCCAATATGAGGGGATGATAAATGAAAGATACTGATTATAAATTTTGAAGAGCCCGTGGCAACGCACGGGCGTTATACTAGTAGAGGTATTAAAATCTGGTTAATTATGTGATATTGTTTGTTCTTTAATCAAAGACGACCATGACCCGTTCACAATACTAATTCACAGTTCATCTTAGCCATTGATCAGCTCTTAAGATACCTGTGCGCAATATGAGTATATTGATCTTGTGGCTAGATAATGACCAGTCTTTGGATGCTACTGATCCAGCTACATCCATGATTTAGTTACATAGTAATAGTATATACAGAGAAGTATGTAATATATGGTACAAAATCAACGGAAAGATCGAAGACATGTAAATTAAGCTAGTGTCTCTTGAGAGAGAGGATAGCCTTGAAGATGCTCACAAGAACACCAGTGATGGAGAGCACCGTGACGATTGCTTTGAAGTTTTTGTAGACGAACTGGTGCACCTTGATCCACATCCACCTGTTGAGCTTGTAGGCCTCAACCTCCTCCATGATTTGAATGTAGAGGGGGCCGCCACTTATGCACTTGACAAGCATCTTGAAGAAGTCAAGCGTCTCTTTGTTGGTGAGTTCTCCCTGCACCAGGCGCTTGGATCGCAGCTCGTGCACGTCCTCCTCCCGATCCATGAGCATGGCGAGGACAGCAAGGTAGGAGCAGACGACTGCTGTACTTTGATGAGCACCAGCTGCCATGCCCAGGCATACCTCGAAAGCCGCCATGTTGACAAGCCAGCAGGACCTTATGTCGTCCAGCAACAGAGGCGCCAGGAAGATCTCGGCAGAGAGGAATATTTTCTTGATGCCCGTGTCCATGAACTTTGTCGTCTTGCCGGCTGTGAGCTTAATGCCAATCTCTGCAAGCTCAATGGCGCTAATACTCTTTGACATGGATCTAAAACCATCTGGAACAGACAGGGGCACATTATTATTTATGCCTCCGGCTTTGTAGAACAGGAGGATGCCAAGAAGATGTGGCGGCATGTAGCAAGCATCCATCACAACTGGTCTCCTGTGCATGTCCCCACGGATTTGGAGTGTGGGTCCCATCTTACCGATAAACTCCTCCACAGGCACGGACCTGAACGTCCTTAGGATGTTGACCACCATCCAGGGAAGTTGATTCTCGAGCAGCATTATGTCATTGATGATGCAAGCCTCGTTGGACTTGAAGCAAGACAATAATGACGGAGGCAGCTTGCCAAGGCCGGTACACATAAGCATATACTGCAGCAAGAAGCAACCATCGATGAACATCATGTCCGCAAATTCAGCATCTCCTACGTCGACCATGGAATCCTTTGTGTCGTAGAAGCTGCGGGCAGCACCTATGACGGAGAAGACCGCCGCATACATCTCAAATGAGCGGCCTGAGTAACTGATGAAGTGGTGTGTAGCCACACGCTTCACCTTCTCCATCTCATGCAGGCTACTTGAGCCATGGTGGTAAAGACCGATGCTCACAGCCATTGGGAGGATATAACGCCGTCCAAGGCTCCGCATGCTTGCAGGGAACCTATGAATCTTCATTTCCATCTCGCCAAAATCAGTCTCAAACTGTTGTGCTTCTATCTTCCACTCCTCGACCTGAACCTGTTTATCTGGGAACATAACAACAGGTAATAGTCCTTGTTCCATCTCCAAATCATCAGAATAATTCTGAGGATCTCCTTCATTGAAGTGATAGTAATAATAGCAGCTAGGCCGAGACCGATGTGTAGCTGCTTTCTTCAACTCCTCCTCAACCATTTTTGGATCCTGGCATCTAGGTTCGCCCCTGGCATCTGTTGGATCCTGTACAAAAGTTACAGTTAGACCATTTTTGCAAGACAAACCAAAACCAGTGTCCTCAATGTTACCACCAAGGTCGGCCCCTGTACAGCTGACTCTTGCACACACTCACCGCGGAGGACGGTTGAGAGGCTTGTATCACCATCTGCAAATAGCTGTGCTGGGTTGCTGTTGCTGAAGTGCTGCTGCGGTTCCTATCCAAGTTAAATGTATATATAGGCTTTGTACTAGCTAGACTAGTTGCTGCCCTCCACGTTCTGTCAGCAACTTGTCATTGCTGCCTCCATGATAAATGATGGAATAATCCAACTTGTTGCGTCTTAATGTTTTGACTTTCAGGCTTTAACTCAGAAAACATTGGCAAGTTTTAGTTGGTATTGACTTGGTAGCACATTGCCAGCCAGACCTGTCGACATTCCCAGACCTCAAACAATTTCCTCTCAAAGTCAAAGCTATGAGCTCTGAGGAATAAATTCCTAAAGCCAGAACAGCAAGTCATGAGCTGGGTGCAAGTAAAGAAGACACCAATCCATGTGTGCTGCAGAAGATGGTGCATGCAAAATATCATCTCATTAACATGTATAAAACTTGGTTAAATACATCCCTTGCAAAAACATTGCCTGCTAATTGTGGGAACAAGTCTCGACTTGTTTTTGTCGTGGGCAAAGAAGGTGGAAAGGTATGCTACAATAACAAGAAGCTTCATAAAATCTACACCAGCAGCAGCTTCAATGGTCTTGCTCAAGAATAGCTCTGGGCGTTGCACTACATCACTTGTATTCTAGTGGTAAGAACTAAGAATATCATAGCAATCAATGCCCAATGCTACTTGGTACCTCCTCTGAGCATTTTCCTTTTCTTATGACTTTGGGCAACCTCTTAATGCAACTAGCACACACATGCTTGATAATAGTTGCACCAGAACCAACCTCTAGAAAAGTGTAAATTATTTAGGAAACAGACAAATGCCAGCATAAGATGGATTTGTTTATAAACGTTGAACTAGGGTGAAGCATAAGTATACTTTGACAAAATGACCTGTCACTCCTAAGAAACACGAGAAGTAAGACTTTACTGTCTTGCATATACTTCCGCTTTTTCTTAAAACTATTTTCTGTTGGATTATATTAAGTGTGCCTGACCCAATGTTTACGAGTCGAAGAGTCGTCGAGTCGTTCCAAGGTTGAGACTCATAAACTAATCGTGACTAGTCTAGACTAGTGCAAGACTAGTCGACATGGTACTGTAGCACTGAACTTACAGTACATAACTACTAGTAATACCTAGTAGTAGTATGCAGTATTACATTATATAAGTATACAAGTACAGTATACAATACAAATGAATGCATGGCTTTGAACTTGGTTGAGTTAGTCTTCATGTACGAATGCATCTCTTTCCTGATTTCATCGGTTGCTTTCAGACACATTAACACCACTGTGTAACCCCCACACCAAGGTGCTTCTTCATCCTTAGCACTATAGAAGACACGTTTTTGCCACACAAAACACACTGGATTGTCAATTTGTCCTACAGATTAGGCCAAAAGGCATACTAACATATGCTGGGTCCTTGGTCCTAGTTGGCTTCCTCCCAGGATCCTTTGATGGATCATAATCCTCAGCAGCTTGAGCTAAAGCGGCTGCTGAGCACACTGTTTGAGATATCTCTGGTGTTGTAGACATTGTAACTCTAGCTCTGCTCAAACCTAAGGATGTTGAATTGAAACAAGCAAACCTAAACCAGGAACCAACAGTAGAGGAACCAGCCAAGGAACAAGCAATATAGGAACCATATGAGGATAAGAGAAGGGAGAAATTACTTGCAAAGGGAGGATCCAGGAGCAGATGAACCAGCCCAGGAACCAGCAGAGATAGGGCTGGATCTGGACAGCAGAACGAGTGAAAAGGGGGAGCTCCAGAGGAGTGGGAAGCTCTCTCTGGAGCGAAACTGAAACCTAGCCATAAAATTTCCCTCTGTAGGGCTCGCGGGCCGAGTGCCTCTCTTATCCCCTCGAAAAAAGATTGAGTCGTTCGACTTAATGTACACAACTAGTCTAGACTAGTCTCTCGACCGCTCGACTCATCGAATTAGTCTACACGAGATTTGCAGTCGACACCACAGTTGCGACTCATAGACTAGTCCATCGACTAGTCTCGACTAGTCCTTCGACTCGTAATCAGTGGCCTGACCACCATCCGCATCAGTATCCCCTGATATTGCAAGTCTATCAAGAATGGTGTTGGATAAACTGCGATTTCTTTTATTCGTCGTTTGAAACTTTCCAGCAAAAAAACCTGGAAAGCACAAAGCATATTCAGCAAAGAGATTGCCAGCCCCAGAACTGAATAGCTACCAATTTGAATATTAGGCAAGACGCCCGATCGTGGAAGACGATCGACTATTGGAGTATGTTGCCAATATTTCAGTTCATGTGAGGACTGTAGAGGCCAGCAAAAAATGTATGTTATTCAAAAGTTTTCTCCAAATCTGTCTCTTTCTCACATAAAATTCAGAGCATTGAGAATAATAGATAGTTGAATGTTCTATAATCCTATGACACGGCTGCAAGGGCACATAAATAAAATAGTTGCTTTACCACCAAAAATCTAACATCAGCCCTTGGCATTGAGCCAGTAACCAGCAGATCGCAAGACATATAATGATACAGTTCAGGACGGAGATGCTGCAGATAACAAGTTAACAACCCCCTCAAAGCCAGCACTGGACTCCCTATTGGCGATTTACTAATTAACTGGTTTTAAGCATTCACCAGCATACCATTAGCACAAATGTTTCTCCATTTATTGTGAGCATATTAGCATAATGCTACAGGGGTCGTTTAGCCGGAGTGAGTCAAATTAAGAGTCTAGCATGCCATGCCAATTCCTTTTTTTTTTCGAACAATGCCAATTTCGATAGATGGAAGTAGTCAAAGTATGTACCGAGATCCCGCAGCATGCGCAGATCGAGCGCGTCGGCGAGGTTAGCGTGGACGGCCGTCTCCGACCGCTTCGGAGCCAGCATCTTCAGGCGGACGAGGAAATCCTGCACACAACCACCATCGAATTAGCTCTCGTCAGCAAGGAAGATAAATACCAGCGGGGAGGGGGAGTGAGGGTTGGGGGGGTGACGCCGTCGCTGCTGCTCTGTGTGCCCACGGGTTTCGCCGCCGGCGGCGGCCTCCGTGAGGAAGAAAGGACTTTTTTTTAGGTAAAAATGAGGAAGAAAGGACGAGACGGTTTTTTTGTTTTTGACCTTGGACGAGATGGGTTTGTTTGTGTCTACTGTTCGTGGGCTCACAGGCCCAACTTGATCAAGTCCCTCACAAAGACCACGAGGCCGACCGCGCCGTGGCCCATGGACATACCCCTAAAAAACCCTTAAAAATAGACTTACCCCTAGAAAAACTTAAAAAATATTGCTCAAAAAAAAACTTAAAAAATGGACGGTGCCCCGCCTGGACTGCTGGATCTGACGGCGGCGGAGCGGTTTCCGTGGTGGAGCATGGTGCGCCAGCACGGCTATACTTAGGGTTGTGGCATGCTGCACCTGTGTGCACTGGATCGCCGCTGACTTGGGCGGCGATCTCTTATGTGGCTTGTGGTGCCGGCAGGATCCTCCCTCGATCTGATGCCCAAATGGCCAGTGGTTTCGACCAGTGGCTGGTTGCTACAGAGTGCGTGTTGCAGGTCTCCATGTCGGTCGGGCGAGCCGCAAATGTTTCCCAACCTTGTGAGCTGTGAGGAGCAGTAGCCGTCTTGTGTTGGCTCCATATGACGTGGTAGAGGCGTGACTGTGACAGTGTTCCGGGCATGGGTGTGTAGCTTCTCCGGACAAAAGCCCAGCTCGACTCCTGTCGATGCGGTAATTACGACCACACCTTCTGTGTGGTATTCCTTGTTGAAGGCGTCACCATGGAGCGTTGGCACCCCTCCCTATCTGAACTCCTGACTCAGGGTGAAAACTTTGATCCGTCTATCGGATCGGTGATACGTCTCCAATATATCTATAATTTTTTATTGTTCCATGCTATTATATTATCTGTTTTAGATGTTTTATATGCATTATTATGCTATTTTATATTATTTTTGGAACTAACCTATTAACCTAGAGACCAGTGTCAGTTTTTGTTTTTTTTTCTGTTTTTAAATATTG
Organism: Triticum urartu; assembly: GCF_056163025.1. Lineage (NCBI taxonomy): Eukaryota > Viridiplantae > Streptophyta > Magnoliopsida > Poales > Poaceae > Triticum > Triticum urartu. The sequence goes on from NC_141877.1 coordinate 7,916,715, forward strand.
CAGAAAAAATATCAAACGAAGTCCAAACGGAATAAAACTTTCGCGATGATTTTTCTTGAACCAGAAGACATTTGTGAGGTTTGGACTCCAAGTCAGAAGACCTTGGAGGAGACGACAAGCCACAGGGGCGCGCCCTGAGGGGGGGGGGGGGGGGGGGGCTGGCTTGTGGCCCCCTCGATGCTTTCAGTCTAGCCATGCTTGCGAGACAAGCATGAAGGCTTATTCAAAATCCAAGCTCGTCATGTGCGCAGGTTTTGTCTGCAAGGTACTATCCAAATGATTGAATTCTAAATGCCAGTTCCAAGGGTGGTATCTCCTACACATGGTGTGGTATATTAAAAGGGATAAACTTGCTAAAGAAGGGGATCATATGGAGAGTTGGCATCGGTAACAACATTTAGTATCTGGTCTGATCCATGGATTTCGAGAGGAAGCACTAGAAGAGTCATCACCCAAAGGGGTAGAAATGCTATTACCAAAGTAAATGAGCTAATTGATCCCACCACAAACAATTGGGATGAATATTTAGTAAGGCAAACCTTCCTTCCAGAATATGCAAAGATTATCCCACAGCTCCCGATTCATGAACATAACGATGATATTATAGCATGGCATTTTGATAAAAAAAATGTATTTTTGGGTAAAATATGCATACATAGTGGTTGTAGACAGTGCAACCCGTGAATCAATTACCGAAAAAGGGTTTTCCCCCGCTTTGCATTCCAAAGCAACCAACACCGATACAGGATTGCTGGGGCGAACAACACAACAAGCCAAACAGAAAAAGAAGAAGAAGCAAATGCCAACAACGCAGCTCGACAAGCGCGGATGACCCACCACCGCTACGCCCACCAGAGACAAACCACTACAACCCGAGGCTCCGTACCACCGCGAACAAAACAGCACCTCCAAGAAGGAAAGCGACGCCGCCGATGCTGCTGCCCGGACATGTCCTAGGGTTTCCCCGGCACGCGAAGGGAGGTGGGGGATGGATATCACTGACACCCTTCAGGAAGGAATGGTGGCACCCGTAGGTGTCACCGCATCGGAGCCGAAGACCGGCAAAGATTTCTCCCGTACTCCAATCCCCACCGCCCAACGGACCAGAGCCGATCAGCCAAACCGCCGCCCACCACCATGTGCCATCGCGGTTGCGCCGCCACCCACGCCGCCTCACTGCGAACCCCCACATGAGGCCAAGAGGACCGGAGAGAAGCGCCCCGCGGAGGGAGAAGTAGCACCGAAGCCAAACGGGAGGGAACCACCTCCACCGCCGTCGTGCGGGAGGATAGTGAAGGAAATATGCCCTAGAGGCAATAATAAAGTTATTATTTATTTCCTTAAATCATGATAAGTGTTTATTATTCATGCTAGAATTGTATTAACCGGAAACATAATACATGTGTGAATACATAGACAAACAAAGTGTCACTAGTATGCCTCTACTAGACTAGCTCGTTAATCAAAGATGGTTATGTTTCCTAACCATGAACAAAAGAGTTGTTATTTGATTAACGAGGTCACATCATTAGTTGAATGATCTGATTGACATGACCCATTCCATTAGCTTAGCACCCGATCGTTTAGTATGTTGCTATTGCTTTCTTCATGACTTATACATGTTCCTATGACTATGAGATTATGCAACTCCCGTTTACCGGAGGAACACTTTGGGTACTACCAAACGTCACAACGTAACTGGGTGATTATAAAGGAGTACTACAGGTGGCTCCAAAGGTAGATGTTGGGTTGGCGTATTTCGAGATTAGGATTTGTCACTCCGATTGTCGGAGAGGTATCTCTGGGCCCTCTCGGTAATGCACATCATATAAGCCTTGCAAGCACTGCAACTAAGATGTTAGTTGTTAGATGATGTATTACGGAACGAGTAAAGAGACTTGCCAGTAACGAGATTGAACTAGGTATTGGATACCGACGATCGAATCTCGGGCAAGTAACATACCAATGACAAAGGGAACAACGTATGTTGTTATGCGGTCTGACCGATAAAGATCTTCGTAGAATATGTAGGAGCCAATATGGGCATCCAGGTCCCGCTATTGGTTATTGACCGGAGACGTGTCTCGGTCATGTCTACATTGTTCTCGAACCGTAGGGTCCGCACGCTTAACGTTACGATGACAGTTATTATGAGTTTATGCATGTTGATGTACCGAATGTTGTTCGGAGTCCCGGATGTGATCACGGACATGACGAGGAGTCTCGGAATGGTTGAGACATAAAGATTGATATATTGGAAGCCTATATTTGGACATCAGAAGTGTTCCGGGTGAAATCGGGAATTTTACCAGAATACCGGGAGGTTACCGGAACCCCCCGGGAGCCAAATGGGCCAACATGGGCCTTAGTGGAAAGGTGAAAGGGCTGCCCACAAGGGCTGCGCGCCTCCCCCCTTCCCCTAGTCCTATTAGGACTAGGGAAGGTGGCCGGCCACCCCCTGTCTCTTTCCCCCCTTGGGGAGTCCTAGTTGGAATAGGATTGGAGGGGGGAGTCCTACTCCCGACGGGAGTCCTACTCCTCCTAGGCGCACCCTATGGCTGCCGCACCCCTCCCCCTTTGCTCCTTTATATACGGGGGCAGGGGGCACCTCTAGACACAAGTTGATCATTGTTGATCGTTCCTTAGCCGTGTGCGGTGCCCCCGCCACCAAATTCCACCTCCGTCATATCGTTGTAGTGCTTAGGCGAAGCCCTGCGTCGGTAGAACATCAAGATCGTCATCACGCCGTCGTGCTGACGGAACTCTTCCTCGACGCTTTGCTGGATCGGAGCCCGAGGATCGTCATCGAGCTGAATGTGTGCTAAGAACTCGGAGGTGCCGGAGTAACGGTGCTTGGATCGGTCGGATCGGGAAGAAGACGTACGACTACTTCCTCTACGTTGTGTCAACGCTTCCGTTGCGATCTACAAGGGTACGTAGATCATACTCTCCCCTCGTTGCTATGCATCACCATGATCTTGCGTGTGCGTAGGAAATTTTTTGAAATTACTACGTTCCCCAACAGTGGCATCCGAGCCTAGGTTTTATGGTTTGATGTTATTTGCACGAGTAGAACACAAGTGAGTTGTGGGCGATACAAGTCATACTGCCTACCAGCATGTCATACTTTGGTTCGGCGGTATTGTTGGACGAGACGACCCGGACCAACCTTACGCGTACGCTTACGCGAGACCGGTTCCCTCGACGTGCTTTGCACATAGATGGCTTGCGGGCGACTGTCTCTCCAACTTTAGTTGAACCGAGTGTGACTACGCCCGGTCCTTGAGAAGGTTAAAACGGAGTCTATTTGACAAACTATCGTTGTGGTTTTGATGCGTAGGTGAGATGAGTTCTTGCTTAAGCCCGTAGCAGCCACGTAAAACTTGCAACAACAAAGTAGAGGACGTCTAACTTGTTTTTGCAGGGCATGTTGTGATGTGATATGGTCAAGGCATGATGCTAAATTTTATTGTATGAGATGATCATGTTTTGTAACCAAGTTATCGGCAACTGGCAGGAGCCATATGGTTGTCGCTTTATTGTATGCAATGAAATCGCGATGTAATGCTTTACTTTATTACTAAGCGGTAGTGATAGTCGTGGAAGCATAAGATTGGCAAGACGACAACGATGCTACGATGAAGATCAAGGTGTCGCGCCAGTGACGATGGTGATCATGACGGTGCTTCGGAGATGGAGATCACAAGCACAAGATGATGATGGCCATATCATATCACTTATATTGATTGCATGTGATGTTTATCTTTTTATGCATCTTATCTTGCTTTGATTGACGGTAGCATTATAAGATGATCTCTCACTAAATTATCAAGAAGTGTTCTCCCTGAGTATGCACCGTTGCCAAAGTTCGTCGTGCCCAGACACCATGTGATGATTGGGTGTGATAAGCTCTACGTCCATCTACAACGGGTGCAAAACAGTTGCACACGCGGAATACTCAGGTTATACTTGACGAGCCAAGCATATACAGATATGGCCTCGGAACACGGAGACCGAAAGGTCGAGCGTGAATCATATAGTAGATATGATCAACATAACGATGTTCACCATTGAAAACTACTCCATCTCACGTGATGATCGGTTATGGTTTAGTTGATTTGGATCACGTGATCACTTAGAGGATTAGAGGGATGTCTATCTAAGTGGGAGTTCTTAAGTAATTTGATTAACTGAACTTAAACTTATCATGAACTTAGTACCTGATAGTATCTTGCTTGTTTATGTTGATTGTAGATAGATGGCTCGTGCTGTTGTTCCGTTGAATTTTAATGCGTTCCTTGAGAAAGCAAAGTTGAAAGATGATGGTAGCAATTACACGGACTGGGTCCGTAACTTGAAGATTATCCTCATTGCTGCACAGAAGAATTACGTCCTGGAAGCACCGCTGGGTGCCAGGCCTGCTGCTGGAGCAACACCAGATGTTATGAACGTCTGGCAGAGCAAAGCTGATGACTACTCGATAGTTCAGTGTGCCATGCTTTACGGCTTAGAATCGGGACTTCAACGATGTTTTGAACGTCATGGAGCATATGAGATGTTCCAGGAGTTGAAGTTAATATTTCAAGCAAATGCCCGGATTAAGAGATATGAAGTCTCCAATAAATTCTATAGCTGCAAGATGGAGGAGAACAGTTCTGTCAGTGAGCATATACTCAAAATGTCTGGGTATAATAATCACTTGATTCAATTGGGAGTTAATCTTCCGGATGATTGCGTCATTGACAGAATTCTCCAATCACTGCCACCAAGCTACAAGAGCTTCGTGATGAACTATAATATGCAAGGGATGAACAAGACTATTCCCGAGCTCTTCGCAATGCTGAAAGCTGCGGAGGTAGAAATCAAAAAGGAGCATCAAGTGTTGATGGTTAACAAAACCACTAGTTTCAAGAAAAAGGGTAAAGGGAAGAAGAAGGGGAACTTCAAGAAGAACGGCAAGCAAGTTGCTGCTCAAGAGAAGAAACCCAAGTCTGGACCTAAGCCTGAAACTGAGTGCTTCTACTGCAAGCAGACTGGTCACTAGAAGCGGAACTGCCCCAAGTATTTGGCGGATAAGAAGGATGGCAAGGTGAACAAAGGTATATGTGATATACATGTTATTGATGTGTACCTTACTAGAGCTCGCAGTAGCACCTGGGTATTTGATACTGGTTCTGTTGCTAATATTTGCAACTCGAAACAGGGACTACAGAATAAGCGGACACTAGCAAAGGACGAGGTGACGATGCGCGTGGGAAATGGTTCCAAAGTCGATGTGATCGCGGTCGGCACGCTACCTCTACATCTACCTTCGGGATTAATATTAGACCTAAATAATTGTTATTTGGTGCCAGCGTTGAGCATGAACATTATATCTGGATCTTGTTTAATGCGAGACGGTTATTCATTTAAATCAGAGAATAATGGTTGTTCTATTTATATGAGTAATATCTTTTATGGTCATGCACCTTTGAGGAGTGGTCTATTTTTGATGAATCTCGATAGTAGTAATACACATATTCATAATGTTGAAGCCAAAAGATGCAGAGTTGATAATGAAAGTGCAGCTTATTTGTGGCACTGTCGTTTAGGTCATATCGGTGTAAAGCGCATGAAGAAACTCCATACTGATGGACTTTTGGAACCACTTGATTATGAATCACTTGGTACTTGCGAACCGTGCCTCATGGGCAAGATGACTAAAACACCGTTCTCCGGTACTATGGAGAGAGCAACAGATTTATTGGAAATCATACATACCGATGTATGTGGTCCGATGAATATTGAGGCTCGCGGCGGATATCGTTATTTTCTCACCTTCACAGATGATTTAAGCAGATATGGGTATATCTACTTAATGAAACACAAATCTGAAACATTTGAAAAGTTCAAAGAATTTCAGAGTGAAGTTGAAAATCATCGTAACAAGAAAATAAAGTTTCTACGATTTGATCGTGGAGGAGAATATTTGAGTTACGAGTTTGGTGTACATTTGAAAAATTGTGGAATAGTTTCACAACTCACGCCACCCGGAACACCACAACATAATGGTGTGTCCGAACGTCGTAATCGTACTTTACTAGATATGGTGCGATCTATGATGTCTCTTACTGATTTACCGCTATCGTTTTGGGGATACGCTCTAGAGACGGCCGCATTCACGTTAAATAGGGCATCATCAAAATCCGTTGAGACGACGCCTTATGAACTATGGTTTGGCAAGAAACCAAAGTTGTCGTTTCTTAAAGTTTGGGGCTGCGATGCTTATGTGAAAAAGCTTCAACCTGATAAGCTCGAACCCAAATCGGAGAAATGTGTCTTCATAGGATATCCAAAGGAAACTATTGGATACACCTTCTATCACAGATCCGAAGGCAAAACTTTTGTTGCTAAGTTCGGAAACTTTCTAGAGAAGGAGTTTCTCTCGAAAGAAGTGAGTGGGAGGAAAGTAGAACTTGACGAGGTAACTGTACCTGCTCCCTTATTGGAAAGTAGTACATCACAGAAAACTGTTTCTGAGACACCTACACCAATAAGTGAGGAAGCTAATGATAATGATCATGAAACTTTAGATCAAGATACTACTGAACCTCGTAGATCAACCAGAGTAAGATCCGCACCAGAGTGGTACGGTAATCCTGTTCTGGAAGTCATGCTACTAGATCATGATGAACCTACGAACTATGAAGAAGCGATGGTGAGCCCAGATTCCGCAAAGTGGCTTGAAGCCATGAAATCTGAGATGGGATCCATGTATGAGAACAAAGTATGGACTTTGGTTGACTTGCCCGATGATCGGCAAGCAATTGAGAATAAATGGATCTTTAAGAAGAAGACTGACGCTGATGGTAATGTTACTGTCTACAAAGCTCGACTTGTCGCAAAAGGTTTTCGACAAGTTCAAGGGATTGACTACGATGAGACTTTCTCACCCGTAGCGATGCTTAAGTCTGTCCAAATCATGTTAGCAATTGCCGCATTTTATGATTATGAAATTTGGCAGATGGATGTCAAAACTGCATTCCTGAATGGATTTCTGGAAGAAGAGTTGTATATGATGCAACCGGAAGGTTTTGTCGATCCAAAGGGAGCTAACAAAGTGTGCAAGCTCCAGCGATTCATTTATGGACTGGTGCAAGCCTCTCGGAGTTGGAATAAACGTTTTGATAGTGTGATCAAAGCATTTGGTTTTATACAGACTTTCGGAGAAGCCTGTATTTACAGGAAAGTGAGTGGGAGCTCTGAGCATTTCTAATACTGTATGTGGATGACATATTACTGATTGGAAATGATATAGAATTTCTGGATAGCATAAAGGGATACTTGAATATAAGTTTTTCAATGAAAGACCTCGGTGAAGCTGCTTACATATTAGGTATAAAGATCTATAGAGATAGATCAAGACGCTTAATTGGACTTTCACAAAGCACATACCTTGACAAAATTTTGAAGAAGTTCAAAATGGATCAAGCAAAGAAAGGGTTCTTGCCTGTGTTACAAGGTGTGAGATTGAGTAAGACTCAAAGCCCGACCACTGCAGAAGATAGAGAGAAAATGAAAGATGTTCCCTATGCTTCAGCCATAGGCTCTATCATGTATGCAATGCTGTGTACCAGACCAGATGTGTGCCTTGCTATAAGTTTAGCGGGGAGGTGCCAAAGTAATCCAGGAGTGGATCACTGGACAGCGGTCAAGAACATCCTGAAATACCTGAAAAGGACTAAGGATATGTTTCTCGTATATGGAGGTGACAAAGAGCTCACCGTAAGAGGTTACGTTGATGCAAGCTTTGACACTGATCCGGACGATTCTAAATCGCAAACCGGATACGTGTTTACATTAAACGGTGGAGCTGTCAGTTGGTGCAGTTCTAAACAAAGCGTCGTAGCGGGATCTACATGTGAAGCGGAGTACATAGCTGCTTCGGAAGCAGCGAACGAAGGAGTCTGGATGAAGGAGTTCATATCCGATCTAGGTGTCATACCTAGTGCATCGGGTCCAATGAAAATCTTTTGTGACAATACTGGTGCAATTGCCTTGGCAAAGGAATCCAGATTTCACAAAAGGACCAAACACATCAAGAGACGCTTCAACTCCATCCGGGATCTAGTCCAGGTGGGAGACATAGAGATTTGCAAGATACATTCGGATCTGAATGTTGCAGACCCGTTGACTAAGCCTCTTCCACGAGCAAAACATGATCAGCACCAAGGCTCCATGGGTGTTAGAATCATTACTGTGTAATCTAGATTATTGACTCTAGTGCAAGTGGGAGACTGAAGGAAATATGCCCTAGAGGCAATAATAAAGTTATTATTTATTTCCTTAAATCATGATAAGTGTTTATTATTCATGCTAGAATTGTATTAACCGGAAACATAATACATGTGTGAATACATAGACAAACAGAGTGTCACTAGTATGCCTCTACTAGACTAGCTCGTTAATCAAAGATGGTTATGTTTCCTAACCATGAACAAAAGAGTTGTTATTTGATTAACGAGGTCACATCATTAGTTGAATGATCTGATTGACATGACCCATTCCATTAGCTTAGCACCCGATCGTTTAGTATGTTGCTATTGCTTTCTTCATGACTTATACATGTTCCTATGACTATGAGATTATGCAACTCCCGTTTACCGGAGGAACACTTTGGGTACTACCAAACGTCACAACGTAACTGGGTGATTATAAAGGAGTACTACAGGTGGCTCCAAAGGTAGATGTTGGGTTGGCGTATTTCGAGATTAGGATTTGTCACTCCGATTGTCGGAGAGGTATCTCTGGGCCCTCTCGGTAATGCACATCATATAAGCCTTGCAAGCACTGCAACTAAGATGTTAGTTGTTAGATGATGTATTACGGAACGAGTAAAGAGACTTGCCAGTAACGAGATTGAACTAGGTATTGGATACCGACGATCGAATCTCGGGCAAGTAACATACCAATGACAAAGGGAACAACGTATGTTGTTATGCGGTCTGACCGATAAAGATCTTCGTAGAATATGTAGGAGCCAATATGGGCATCCAGGTCCCGCTATTGGTTATTGACCGGAGACGTGTCTCGGTCATGTCTACATTGTTCTCGAACCGTAGGGTCCGCACGCTTAACGTTACGATGACAGTTATTATGAGTTTATGCATGTTGATGTACCGAATGTTGTTCGGAGTCCCGGATGTGATCACGGACATGACGAGGAGTCTCGGAATGGTTGAGACATAAAGATTGATATATTGGAAGCCTATATTTGGACATCGGAAGTGTTCCGGGTGAAATCGGGAATTTTACCGGAATACCGGGAGGTTACCGGAACCCCCCGGGAGCCAAATGGGCCAACATGAGCCTTAGTGGAAAGGTGAAAGGGCTGCCCACAAGGGCTGCGCGCCTCCCCCCCTTCCCCTAGTCCTATTAGGACTAGGGAAGGTGGCCGGCCACCCCCTCTCTCTTTCCCCCCTTGGGGAGTCCTAGTTGGAATAGGATTGGAGGGGGGAGTCCTACTCCCGGCGGGAGTAGGACTCCTCCTAGGCGCACCCTATGGCTGCCGCACCCCTCCCCCTTTGCTCCTTTATATACGGGGGCAGGGGGCACCTCTAGACACAAGTTGATCATTGTTGATCGTTCCTTAGCCGTGTGCGGTGCCCCCTGCCACCAAATTCCACCTCCGTCATATCGTTGTAGTGCTTAGGCGAAGCCCTGCGTCGGTAGAACATCAAGATCGTCATCACGCCGTCGTGCTGACGGAACTCTTCCTCGACGCTTTGCTGGATCGGAGCCCGAGGATCGTCATCGAGCTGAATGTGTGCTAAGAACTCGGAGGTGCCGGAGTAACGGTGCTTGGATCGGTCGGATCGGGAAGAAGACGTACGACTACTTCCTCTACATTGTGTCAACGCTTCCGTTGCGATCTACAAGGGTACGTAGATCATACTCTCCCCTCGTTGCTATGCATCACCATGATCTTGCGTGTGCGTAGGAATTTTTTTGAAATTACTACGTTCCCCAACAGATAGAGCCTTCGGCACCGTCGCGGTAGCCGTCCGGACGCGGCAGCAGGGCATGCTAGGCCACCCCTGGCCCAGCCAGGCCCGAAACGGGCCCGCTAAGCCCCGCTGCCACGCTGCAGCAAGCCGGCGATGGCGCCGCCAGCACCCTGCCGCTCATCGCCGCTCCCTCGCCTCCCAAAAGCCACGAAGCAGACCCACCCCGCCGCCAGCCCGCCCAGGCCCAGATGGGGCCCGAAGGGCCCAGATCTGGACCGAGCGGGCGCCGCCAGACTGCGTCGCCGCGTCGCCAACGGCGACGCCGCCGACCAGAAGTCCGACCCCGCTCTCGCCAGGAGCCCCCGCCGCCGCGCTGGACCGTCGCCGCCTAGAAGCACCACCCGGGGTCGCCCCGTCCCGCGACGGTGGACACCCGAGAGGGGAAAGGCAGGGGGCCGCCGCCACCAGCATCGCCCGGGCCAGGCCCGCAGCGGGCGCCGGCGACGGCAGCAGGGAGGAAGGGGGAGGGAGAGTTGAGCGGGGGAGGAGGCTGGACGCGACCGGCCGACCGCGGGGGCGACGCGGTCGCGGGAGAGGAAAGGGGTCACTTATGAGGTCATCTATCATATCCTATTGTACTTTTTCTCGTGAATCAATTACAATACTAACTTCTTCCTCAAGTGCAGATGAAGAAGCAGGAGGTCTTAACTGGCAGAAGTTGTGGCCGCTCCCCCTTTCGAACAAGGTTATGCACTTCCTGTGGCGCCTATCTACGGATAGTTTACCCCTGTGTATGAAGCTTCAACACAGTGGTATGCAAGTAGATACTCTCTAACCTGTTTGCTTTCGGTTGGATGAGGATGGCTGATATTGCTTTATTAAATGTAAAAAGGTTAAGGAAGTATAGATGAAAGCCCAACTGGAGCATGTTAGACTGCGGATTCTACCTTGTGTAGATGCATTGAGTTGTATGGAGGAATTTTTGAATCTCAATGATGATGAAAAGCTTACATTTTGCTTGCTACTTTGGCGGTGGTGGTATGAAAGGAAGAGGGCTAATGTAGGAGATACTATTAGATCCTCTGATGAAATATTGCATTCTATTGATTATCTTTTTATGCATCTATGCAAGGTGAAACAGAGTGAAAAAAAATGCAAAAACAACAGCAAGACGGAAGATAATCCAGGCCTCCACCGGGAACTCTGAAAATAACACATATGGTGCCTTCCTGAAGGAAACAAATACTAGATGTTGGGGCTTTGTTATTAAAGATGAATGTGGTGTGGTTATGCCATAAACACAACCATTCAGCTAGGTTGTGACAAAGTAATGATTGAAACTGATTCCATACAACTGAAGAATGCAACAACCACTGAAGACTTTGACTTGTTAGCATTAGGAGCTATATTCAGAGATATTAAGGTACAGTTGCATGTAGGTTTCAATGATGTATGTGTGGTGTATTGCCCTCAAACTTGTACCGTAGTGGCGCACAAGCTAGCTACTTATGGAGCTAAATTAGGAGCTAGCTTATGTGAGATTTGGCTTGGGCAGGTCCATACTCTGTAAAAAATGTTGTTGCTGACGATGTATCCGGGCGTGTCCGTGGACAGTGACCGGTCATGCCTCAAAAAATGCATTCTATATTCGGATACCTCAAATCCATATTATTACTTGCAACGTAGCGATCTTTGAGCGGAGCTTCGTCCATTTATGCTTCGCTTGTCCAGCTCCGTCGTGGCCATGTCCGGCGGCCGGTTGTGTCCTTCAGAGTGTTGGTCCGGTTGCCTGCAAGGTAGAGTAGGGCATGAGACACGAGCCGGCTCACGGGACTTAAGGTGTCGCCGTCTTCCATGCCCTACTCTTCCTCGTCGGAGCCTAGAACCCGTTGAGTGTCGATGGACGTCAAATCGATGATGGATCCGTCCTGGGACGAGCCGGTGACATATTGGTGCACCGTACGGGGCGCCGGAGAATACGACTCTGCCTCGCCGACATCCACCGCCGCGTCCCACGCCCATTGCTGCGTGCGGCGTGTTTGCGTCGGACAACGCCCACGGTGCGTCCATGGCCTCGGCGCGTCAACGGAGGGATTGCGCATCTGCCACCGCGTTCGGACGCCAGACGGACCGCACTGCCTCTGGTGAGGCAGCGACAGCTGCCTTAGCGCCGGATCCATGCGTCATTTGGGCGGACGCAATGGATTCTCGACGGAAGGAGTCCGAGCGCTGCTGTGCACGGGCCTCCTCCCGGGAGCGGCAAAGCGCAAGCCAGGCGACCATCTCCTCTTCGGAGCTGCATGGAATAAGATCGGGGTCGGCGGATTTGGAGGTGAAGGACTTGGATCAACTGCCCGCCATGCCGGAGACTGCTGGACGGCGCAGACGAGGTTGGGTGACGGAGGGGAGTGGAGTGAAGCGGCTAGGGTTTGGTCCGGCGAGTAAGTGGGGAGAAAATGTGGGGTCGGGTGGGCTAGCTTAGGCCGGGTCCGATGTGGTGGGCGTGTCCGGGTGATCCATATCCATCTCATATTTAAGCTGGATGGATATGAGGAGTGCCGGTCAGTCCAAATATTTGAGACCCGTTTGAGGCGCCCGTCTGGATAAAAATTTCGCGACCGAACAGTGCGGGGCAGTCCGCCCGGGAGTATGAGGCTATGTGTTCCTTCAAAAAAAAAAAAAAAACTCCAACTCAGACCGAAATCCCCAAATCGACGTAGCCTCCTCCCGCACACTCCGCTGCCGCCGCCCACCCTCCGCCACACCCCAGTGCCAGCTTCCTTCCCGACCACGCCGCCAACCACCGTCCGCCACACCCACTGCCACTCCCTCCCGGACCATGCCGCCGAGCACCCTCCGCCGCCCCGACCACCATTGGCCGGACCTCCAGCAGCGCCCAAGCAGCCAAGCCTCCTCCACGCGCTCTCCGCCAGGCTCGAGTTGCTCAAGCGTTTCAGCGGAAGGATCTGTTCGGGTGATGAAGGATGGCTTCTATCTTCCACCAGATTTCGCATGACCACGAGGTAATCCAGTTAGGTTTAGTTTGGATTTGGCTGTCTTGCTCGGTGTCGCCGCCGCCGAGCTGCGTCCCGATGCCGACGTCGCTGCTGCTGGACGCCAGCGCCGGGCGGAAGAAGATGCCGACCCCGTGCGCCGTGCAGGTGGCTGGCGGGGGGCGTGGAGGTCGGCGCCACCAAAACAAGCTGGTCCTCTCGATCTAGCAGTTCGCCTTGGTCTGTTCTTCATCCTAGACCGAGCGGAGTATGCTTCATCCTGCAGGTCTAATACCAGTCGTCCTGCTCTGTACTGAAATTCAGTTCGCTTTCTTCCACTATTACTCCATTTTTTGCTCAAGTAGGTACTGCTCAAGTACCAGTCGCCCACGCTTGAGTACACCCCGATGGAGTAAATGTCATCAGGTTCTTTCAGTCATCTTTGCTCAAGTAGGTACTGCTCTGTACTCTTTCAGTCATCTTTGCTCAAGTACTCCATGGTTGGAGTAGTACTGAAATTAGCCCCCTCGTATCATCATCTGCTTCATAATTTTTCCTTGTAACATTTGCTTCAGTTAGTACTCCAATGGTTGGAGTATGTGATTAATTTCCATTTCAGTATTTCACACAACCAATTCACTGCTTCCATGGTGTATCAGGTCCCCCATGGCATTGGCAAGAAGAAGAATGAATACTGAAATCAAGTCAGAATAACAAGGATCACAGCACCTGGAACTGCCTGATGTACTCCACCATCGGACGGCGAACATCTCCGCCATCGGACGAGGGAAGCGGGGGGAGAACGGGATCCCCAACGCGGCGCCGGCGCGCACCCGGTCCATCGGTAGTATACTCGTTCAGTCATCTTTGCTCAAGTAGGTTCACTTTCTTAATGTGATGCTGCTGCTGGAGTAGTACTGAAATTCACATAATGTGATGTTGCTGCTGTAGTACTCACATTGTGGGAGTATATTCAGTGATTTAGTGATTCAGTTTGGAGGACTTGCTGCTGTTTTGTTCCAAGCAGGAGTGCTTAAAATGGAGTAAAATGTTCAGGACATGCTGTTGTTTTAGCGTAGCAAATTCAGTAGGAGTAATCTCTTTCAAAATGTTCAGGAGTGCTTAAAATGGACTAGTGTAGGACTTGTTGTTGTTTTCTTCCAAGTAGGAGTAGCAAGTGGAGCAGCAGTACTGTAGGACTTGATGTCATGGAGTAACATGTTACTGTGAGTGAGTTTATAATTGTACCCACTTGCAGCAACTTGCTGGTCCTTATGTTTTCTGTAGCTTGTGCTTGCAGTAATTAAAATTAAAATTATAGCACATGAAGCTTCAGTATTTTAGCACATGAAGCTCTTGGAGTAGGACTTGGTGGTATGAGTAATTTGGAGTAATTTGGTTGCTCAAGCCCAATTAATCACCAACCTACTCCACTAATTTCAGTCAGCTTACCATCCATTAGTTCCAACCATGAAATGTTTGCTTGGCCTTATGAGCAGGGGAAGTGTAACTGAAGATGAGTACTCACACCTTGGCTGCTGATAAAGGCGATGGCGAAGCGGTTCTGGGATCATTGGCGCTGAGAGAGGATTGTACCCAGGGGCTCATTAAACTCTACGTTCCTGTTACAAAGAGGCCTGAATGCCTACATGACCATGATGTTCTTTGTTGCTGTCAAAGAAAATCTTTGGTGGGAGCACATTTGATCCATTTAGTGAGCACATTTTCTAGGAGTAGAAATCAGTGTTAACTGACAAATGTTCAGTAAATGGATGCTATCAAAGATTTTATTTACTGCTGTCATATTAGTGTTAGCGGTATATGCTCTATGTAAACTCTATTTAGAGATTCAGTGATGGGTTGATTTACAAATACTGAAGATTTGGAGTAGATGGGATAAGCTTGACAACAACTACTCAATTTGCCTGGAGTAGGCCTATTTTGCTTGCAATAAGTTGGAGTGCAGCAAGTGAGTAGTGCTCAGTACTGTTAAGTTAGAGTAGTCATGTTTAGTTCAGTACTGTTGAGTTAGAGTAGTCAACAAGTGTTGCTTAGGACTACACTGAACATGTTGCACCTAACTGACCATATTCAAAGCAAGTTAAATGAAAAGCAAGTTAATGTCAAGTTAACTGACCATATTCAAGTTAACTGACCATTTTGACAATAAGCGTTCATTTAAGTTAACAGTAAATCAAGTTAATGTCAAGTTAACAGTAAATCAAGTTAAATGAAAAGCAAGTTAATGTCAAGTTACTTTGTCAACTTGTTTCTGTTCACAGTGGTGAAATTTTGTCAAAATGCTTGTTACTGACCATTTACTCTTGTCAAAATGCTTGTTCCAGTGTATTGACCATTTAATCTACTGACCATTTATATCATGGATGGAGAAGTTCATTTTGCTGTGTACTGATGGAGAAGGTCATTTTGCTGTGTACTGAAAGCACTCACAATGCTTGTTCCAGTATAAATAATGTTTAGTTAAAACTGAATTAATCTTTTCAGTACAACTAAATGATCCACTGTTCTTCTGAACAATGACATGCTTTGTATAAATACTGTTTAGTGCATATTACTCCTATACTCATCAGTGCATTTTACAATGATATACAGATCGAGTGTAGTCATTTGGTACTTGCCTTTGAAGTTGTAGCCCCTGTAGTAATGTCAAAATGATGCTTATCTACTCATGTCAATTAAGTGATGGAACTACAAGTACTCCATTAAGTGATGTAACATCATCATGTACTGGCACCATTTTTGCCTTGCTTGTTACTCCATGCTGGTCCCATGTCAATTAAGTGATGGAACTACAAGTACTCCGTTCCATAATTTTTATCGTGGTTTTAGTTCAAATGGAACAGAGGGATTAATTGGCAGTGCCAAATGCAGAAGCATTTGGTTCTCAACATTGAACATGGGTTTAGACTGAATTTGACAAGGAACATGGGTTTAGGCATATTTGGATGCCTGATGGAAAATGTGAGCTGCAGCCTGCACACTGGACCTGTTAACTCCTGAATTTCAGTGCACTTGCGACTTTTATTTGTTTGCTTTCAAATTCTAGTGATTCCTCAAATTCTGCTGTAAATTACTGCTGTTGTCGCGCTGTTTAACTGATTCCTCAAATTCTGCTGTAAATTCCAGTGTACGGGCGAGGAGTACCTGCCTGGAGTGTTGTTTGCGGCGAGGACCAAGCTGGGCAGCGTTGAGAGGACCAGGCTGGTGTGGCGAGGACCAAATTGGGAGCGGCGGAGGTGGCGATCAAATTGAGAGCGGCGGCGACCAAACTGGGCAATGATGACGGGGAAGAGTCTGGCGAAGGGGCCTGCTGGTGGATGGACTAGCAGCTGGAGGAGGTGGAGGGCGGAGGAGGAGGTGGCCGGCCTGGTGGAGGAAGACGACGACTCTCAGCGACAACTCTCGTTTTCAAATCAGGGGTATTTTTGTACTTTTGTTCGTTTTCACCTTGTCGGAAATTTCTCCCAGCTACAACTATGTTGGTACAGAGGGAGTAATCTGCATGTTGGTTTGTGTTCTTCAGCAATCACGATACTACTTTGTGATCTGATTAGTGAGAGGTATTTTGCATGGTTCTCTTATATCTTTTTTCTCTCTATATAAAGTAGCATTATTTCAAAATGTCCTTGTATTTTCTCTCAGAAGCTCACACCTGAATATCATGATATATGCTTGTAAAAAGTTCTGTATGTTCTTTTGAGTTAAACCTAACACTGAACATTTTAGTTTCTATAATTCTGTCAGTTAATGCTGGAAAAACGTTTGAATTTTGTTTGCTGTACTACTCACCTTTGTGTGCTCAACTGCTCATACAAAAATACAAGATCCTCTGATGTCAAAAATTCATACAGGTTGTGGATGTCACTTCCTTTTTCTCCATCGTTGTCCCTATTTTCTCTTATGTGCAGTTTTTTCAAACAGAGTTCGATGAGTCTTCACTTTCAGGGAACTGAACTTAATATCAGAGGCAATCATCATCTGTCCAGACCTGAAACTGTTGTCATGCTTTCCTGGAAGGGCAACGAGATAATTCATGTGCCCAGGCTTGAAACTGCGGACATTTGTTAGTTTCTTATTAAATCAAATATTCACTTGATGCCTTGAAGGGAAATTTTTGAGAAATTCTCTTGATATGTAGACGTCTTTCTTATAAAAGTGGGGGCGGTGCACTCTGTAGATTCTTTTAGTATCGTAATAAATGTAATGGAGATAATGTTTCCTAATATACTTGTCATTTGGTCTCTTCCTGTCCAAGTTGAAAAGGTTCCTGCAGGACTGGTTTAAGACACCTTGCCGTAACCATATGCCCTGAGCTCACACAGAAGACCTTACAAGCTTTACTCTTTGTGTTTGTTAAATTTTCGACTGCTCGGATGTCTAGAAACTGCAGATTCTATTTATTAGGGAAGTCTTCATGTGTAATCAATGAATTGTATACATTGTAAAATGTTTGATGACCAGACTTCATAATGTATAGCGAAGTGCATCTGCAAAATCCTTTTGCTTTATTTGAATGGATGCATCATCTTTTGAATGGGCGGTGTGTATGTAAATGTGAAATAAATGCAGTACAGAGTGTAATAGCCTTATTAATTGGGATAATTGGCACCACTGGCCCATCATCTGCCGGGAAGCTGTTGATTGCCGGCAGAAAATGTATGCCGGGAGAAATTTGAACATGACGGCATCTTCGTCTGCCAGGAATTCTAATCCGCCGCGAAAAAAACATTGATGTGCTCACCTCGTTGTCCGTGACAGGATGGTGGTGAAGACCAGCAGTGATGGCTGTGGATCGTCGGTGGAGTGAAGGGTGCCGGCGAAGTGTTAGGTGGAGAGGGCAGCGCCAACGCAATGGGCCAGGAGAGGTGAAGAGAGGGCGTTGCCGGCAAGCTTTCTGGGTGGAGTGCGGTGGCGGCGTGATTTGAAGACGAAGGGGCCGGCGTTTGCACAACCCAGACATAAGCCTAGTGTCCTTTCACGACCACTCGGCTTTCCGGGGAGTCGAATGGTTTTTTGATTTAAAAAAGGAAAATGGGAAATATAAGCCGAGTGTCGGGGAAGCGTACTCGGCTTATACCAATGGTCGTCAAGCTAGCCGTTAAGTGCGCCGACAGCGGCCATGTGGCAGAAACTATTGTCGGGGACACCCCGGCCCGTAAGCCGATGCCTTTATATTTTACGTCGGAGATTTCCTATAAACCAAGAGCCTTTTCTTTAGCCATTCGGCTTACCACTTTGTAAACCGAGAACTCTTTTGTTGCCGTGTATCTTCCTCTAAGCCGAGTACCTATACTCGGCTTAGAGGAAGATACACGGCAACAAGTGATCTTGGTGTAGTGGCAGGAGAAGAGAATTTCCATATAAACAACGTTCCGTAAAGAAAAGAAAAAACGTTGTCGGACAAGAATAGTATGTAGGGGTTTACAACCTAGCACCACCAACCTGGCGGCCTCGGCCTGAGCAAATGTCAGCGCAGGATGCGGCCGGTCGCAAACGCTGTCTTCCGTCAGATTTTTCAGGTCCTGGCTCTGCACCGCCAACAGCAGAATGTCTTTGGAGCAGTCGATCCCGACCAGCCTTGCCGGCGCGTACTTGCGATTGTCCTCGAGAACCCCCGCAGCCTGGTATTGTTCTTCCTGGTGATCACACACCACCCTGACAGTGTACATGTTGAACGTGTCTGCGGTCAGGGGGTCGGACCTCGCTCGATACAGATGTTGGAACCCGTGCGCGGTCGTCATGATGAAGGGGCCCACCGGCCCTACGAAATGCACGAAGCCCGTGCAGCTGAATCCTCTCCGGACAGCCTCCGCCCTGTCAGCTGTTCGTCGAACGGTCATTACTCTGCCAGCTAGGTTTCGCAGCCGAGTTAGCATCTCGGGCTTCGGAGCGAATTCGACCAAGAACAGCGAGTCCCTTCCTCGCTCGGCCACTGCTGTCCAATCAGTCCATTCTTCAGCCTGCGCCATCGTCTTCCTGAACGGTCCAAAAGAGCAATTGCACATGAGGGTCAGATCAGTTGATCAAGAAATTGAGATAATCTATGGAGCTAGCGCCGGCGGGACCGGCCGGGGGAGATGGCCAGATGGGGGAAAGAAGATACCCCAAAGTGGGCGAACGATTGGGGACGGGGAAAGAAGAGGAAGCGCGACTTACCCACGGTCCCCGGCGGAGAGGGAGGGGGCGTCGCCGCTACGGCTTGTTGATCCCGGCAGGACCTTTTCTTGGTTTCTTGATTCGCCGCTGGTGGGCTGCCGCGAGCTCGTCGCCGGCGGCCCTGACGTTTCTTGATTAGCTGCCGGTGGGCTGGCGCGAGCTCGTCGCCGGCGGCCCTGACGTTTCTTGATTCGCCGCTGGTGGCTGGCGTGAGCTCGTCGCCGGCGGCCCTGACGTTTCTTGATTCTGGTCTGTTCTTCTTGATCTTGATTCCGCCCCTGCGGGCTGCGGGCTGCGGCTCGTCTTGATTACGGCAGCGGAGCCGCCGCTCTTGCTTCTGCTTGATATTTGGTCGCTCGTGGGGTTGCGCCTCTCGATCTCGTCGTCGGGGTGCGAGTTGAGCTGTTGGTTGGTTTGTTCTGCGGAAGGGAAGGGTGGGTTCAAATCTTGATTTCTGGCGGCTGCTGCGTTTGAGGCCTTCGTTATATAAGGGATGTTGCACCAAAGGGTAAACGGCTGCTGCAGGCAGTTTACACAAGGAGGGAGCGCAGGTGTTGCATAGCCGCTCTCTTTGCACACGCACAGGTTGCAGTGCAGCAACGTTACACGTACGCAGGTGTGCTACAAGTGCGAACTTTGCTTCGGTACACCCGGGTAGAAAAGTTTACGGATTTTGATGCAGATTAAAATGGGAGATTAGAAGGTACCCTTTGAATGAAAAATGATAAATATAATCTTTTGTATCCAAATCAATGTATTCAATATGCTTCATCTGCATGCTAATATGGCTATATATAGACTTTGTAAGTAACTTTAAGGTTCGTGCAAACATTTAAGGGGGGTTTACCGAAGCAAAAATCGTGCTACAAATGTTAATAAACCTGAACCAAGTAGAACCCTTTCTTGGTTTCACAAAGAATTGCAACCACTTTGGATCATCGAGAAGAATCATCATGCCGCATCTCGGGAGGGAGTTCACTCTTCAACACAATTCTCCGAACGGAAAAGTTGTACCGCTAACGTTCCCATGGAACACGTGACATGATGCCGGCCTTCCGATCGGCCGTGCGAATCTCCACGCACATGTCACATGGCAAGACTCAGAAGGAGAGCTTTCGCTTCAGAGCTCTCTCAGCTCTAGTGTGAACCATAACGACAAACGCCCGATCTATACGCAAGAATCATAAGGGTCATCTGGTTCTCATTCCGCCGGATCTCCAATCACTCAAAGTCCTCATCCTCTCGCCTCGCTCGTCTCAACTCGCGCCTCCCATTGTCGGACGAACTTCTCGTTACCGTCAGGATTCTTGCACCGCCAACCACCACGTGCCACCACTTCCGCATGCTCCCATGAGCCACCTTCCCACCCATCAATCATGATGAAGATTGATGTTGAAGTCTCCTTGATCGGGTTTATGGCATGGCAATGTCCTTTTGTAGATTCCCCCTCTGATACCTTCCGGAGGTGAGGTTTTCTAGTTATGGATCTGTTGGGGAACACAGTAATTTCAGAAAATTTCCTACGCACACGCAAGATCATGGTGATGCATAGCAACGAGAGGGGAGAGTGTAGTCCACTGATGTCTACTACACAACCTTCTTCTTGTAGACGTTGTTGGGCCTCCAAGTGCAGAGGTTTGTAGGACAGTAGCAAATTTTCCTCAAGTGGATGACCTAAGGTTTATCAATCCGCAGGAGGCGTAGGATGAAGATGGTCTCTCTCAAGCAACCCTGCAACCAAATAACAAAGAGTCTCTTGTGTCCCCAACAAACCCAATACAATGGTAAATTGTATAGGTGCACTAGTTCGGCGAAGAGATGGTGATACAAGTGCAATATGGATGGTAGATAAAGGTATTTGTAATCTGAAATTATAAAAACAGCAAGGTAACTAATGGTAAAAGTGAGCGTAAACGGTATTGCAATGATAGGAAATAAGGCCTAGGGTTCATACTTTCACTAGTGTAAGTTCCCTCAACAATACTAACATAATTGGATCACATATCTATCCCTCAACATGCAACAAAGAGTCACTCCAAAGTCACTAATAGCGGAGAACGAACGAAGAGATTATGGTAGGGTATGAAACCACCTCAAAGTTATTCTTTCCAATCAATCCGTTGGGCTATTCCTATAGGTGTCACAAACAGCCCTAGAGTTCGTACTAGAATAACACCTTAAGACACAAATCAATCAAAAACCCTAATGTCACCTAGATACTCCAATGTCACCTCAAGTATCCGTGGGTATGATTATACGATATGCGTCACACAATCTCAGATTCATCTATTCATCCAACACAAAGGACCTCAAAGAGTGCCCCAAAGTTCTACCGGAGAATCACGACGAAAACGTGTGCCAACCCTTATGCATAGGTTCCCAATGTCACGAAACCCGCAAGTTGGTCACCAAAACATACATCAAATGGCACGTGGTATCCCATTGTCACCACAGATATCCACGGCAAGACATACATCAAGTGTTCTCAAGTCTTTAAAGACTCAATCCGATAAGATTACTTCAAGGGGAAAACTCAATTCATTACAAGAGAGAAGAGGGGGAGGAGAAACATAAGATCCAACTATAATAGCAAAGCTCGCGATACATCAAGATCGTATCATCTCAAGAACACGAGAGAGAACACGAGAGAGAGAGAGAGATCAAACACATAGCTACTGGTACATACCCTCAGCCCCGAGGGAAAACTACTCCCTCCTCGTCATGGATAGCGCCGGGATGATGAAGATGGCCACCGGAGATGGATCCCCCCTCCGGCAGGGTACCGGAAAGGGGTCCCGATTGGTTTTTGGTGGTTCTGGAGGCTTGCGGCGGCGGAACTCCCGATCTATTGTGCTCACGGATGTTTTTAGGGTATATGGAGATATATAGGCGGAAGAAGCACGTCGGTGGAGCTCCGAGGGGCCCACGAGGCAGGGGGGCGCGCCCAGGGGGGGGCGCCCTCCACCCTCGTGACCTCCCCGAAAACTTCTTGGAGTAGGGTCCAAGTCTCCTGGATCACGTTCGGTGAGAAGATCACGTTCCCGAAGGTTTCATTCCGTTTGGACTCCGTTTGATATTCTGTTTCCTCGAAATACTGAAATAGGCAAAAAAAAAACAGCAATTTTGGGTTGGGCCTCCGGTTAATAGGTTAGTCTCAAAAATAATATAAAAGTGGAAAATAAATCCCAATATAGTCCAAAACAGTAGATAAAGTAGCATGGAGCAATCAAAAATTATAGATACGTTGGAGACGTATCAGGCATCCCCAAGCTTAATTCCTGCTCGTCCTCGAGTAGGTAAATGATAAAAAGAGAATTTTTGATGCGGAGTGATACTTTGGCATAATTTCAATGTAAATCTTCTTAATCATGGTATGAATATTCATATCCGAAAGGTTCAAGACAAAAGTTCATATTGACATAAAAATGATAATACTTCAAGCATACTAATCGAACAATTATGTCATCTCAAAATAACATGGCCAAAGGAAGTTCATCCCTACAAAATCATATAGTTAGGCTATGCTTCATTTTCGTCACACAAAGATGTTCCCAACTTCTATACCCCGATGACAAGCCAAGCAATTGTTTCATACTCAAATAATCTCAAACTTTTTCAACCTTCACGCAATACATGAGCGCGAGCCATGGACATAGCACTATGGGTGGTATAGAATATGATGATGGGGATTGTGTGGAGAAGACAAAAAAGGAGAAAGTCTCACATCAATGAGGCTAATCAATGAGCTATGGAGATGCCCATCAATTGATGTTAATGCAAGGAGTAGGGATTTCCATGCAACGGATGCACTACAGCTAAGAATGCTCAACAAAAGAAAACTAGTGGGTGTGCATCTAACTTGCTTGCTCATGAAGACCTAGGGCATTTTGAGGAAGCCCATCGTTGGAATATAGAAGCCAAGTTCTATAATGAAAAATTCCCACTAGTATGAACAAGACAACTTATGAGACTCACTATATGAAATCATGGTGCTACTTTGAAGCACAATATATGAGACTCACTACATGAAGAACAAGGTGCTACTTTGAAGCACAAGTGTGGAAAAAGAGATAGTAGCATTGCCCTTTTTATTTTCTCCTTCTTTTTTTTGGGCCTTTCTTTTTTTCTTTTTGGCCTTTCTCTTTTTTTGGGCAATGCTCTAATAATGATGATCATCACACTTCTATTGATTACAACATAATGATTACAACTCGATACTAGAACAAGATATGACTCTATATGAATGCCTCCGGCGGTGTACCGGGATGGTGCAATGAATCAAGAGTGACATGTATGAAAAATAATGCATGGTGGCTTTGCCACAAATACGATGTCAACTACAAGATCATGCAATGGCAATATGACAAAAGTAAAGCATGTCATGATGATGATGATGATGATGATGGAAGTTGCATGGCAATATATCTCGGAATGGCTATGAAAATGCCATGATAGGTAGGTATGGTGGCTGTTTTGAGGAAGATATAGGGAGGTTTATGTGTGAAAGAGCGTATCATATCACGGGGTTTGGATGCATCGGCGAAGTTTGCACCAACTCTCAATGTGAGAAAGGGCAATGCACGGTACCGAAGAGGCTAGCAAATGGCGGAAAGGTAAAAGTGCGTATAATCCATGGACTCAACATTAGTCAAAAGAACTCATATACTTATTACAAAAATTTAGAAGTCATCAAAAATCAAGTACTACGTGCATGCTCCTAGGGGGATAGATTGGTAGGAAAAGACCATCGCTCGTCCCCGACCGCCACTCATAAGGATGCACAAGCCAGGTACACTTCATGCTTCAAATTTGTTACACAACTTTAACCATACGTGCATGCTACGGGACTTGCTAACTTCAACACAAGTATTTCTCAAATTCACAACTACTCAACTAGCACGACTATGATATTATCACCTCCATATCTCAAAACAATTATCAAGCATCAAACTTATCTTAGTATTCAACCCACTAAAAATAAAGTTTCACATATCTTGAATACCAAGTATATTAACATTAAGCAAATTACCATGCTATTAACGACTCTCAAAATAATCTAAGTGAAGCATGAGAGATCAAGTTTCTTTAAAACAAACCACCACCGTGCTCTAAAAGATCTAAGTGAAGCACTAGAGCAAAAATTATCACGCTCAAAAAGATATAAGTGAAGCACATAGAGTAAACTATCAAGCTCAAAAGATATAAGTGAAGCACATAGAGTATTCTAACAAATTTCAATTAATACATGGCTCTCTAAAAAGGTGTGTACAGCAAGGATGATTGTGGTAGACTAACAAGCAAAGACACAAATAATACAAGACGCTCCAAGCAAAACACATATCATGTGGTGAATAAAAATATAGCTCCAAGTAAATTACCGATGGAAGTGGACGAAAGAGGGGATGCCTTCCGGGGCATCCCCAAGCTTTGACTTTTTGGTGTCCTTGGATTATATTGGGGGTGCCATGGGCATCCCCAAGCTTAGGCTCTTGCCACTCCTTGTTCCATAATCCATCAAAAGAATTCACCCAAAACTTGAAAACTTCACAACACAAAACTCAATAGAAATCTCGTGAGCTCCGTTAGAGAAAGAAAACAAAAGACTACTTTAAGGTACTGTAGTGAACTTGTTCTTTATTTGTATTGGTGTTAAACCTACTGTATTCCAACTTCTCTATGGTTTATAAACTATTTTACTAGCCATAGATTCATCCAAATAAGCAAACAACACACGCAAAACAGAATCAGTCAAAAACAGAACAGTCTGTAGTAATCTGTTACTAACGCAAACTTCTGGAACCCAAAAAATTCTACCAAAATTAGACGACCTGGGAAATTTGTTTATTGATCAGCAGCAAAAAGAATTAACTAAATAGCACTCTCCAAATAAAAATGGCAGCAATTCTCGTGAGCGCTAAAGTTTCTGTTTTTGACAGCATGGTCAACAAGACTTTCCCCAAGTCTTCCCAAAGGTTCTACATACACTAAAATGAGTCTACATACATCCGTATCTAGACAAATCCAAGACAAGTAATTTAGAATGGAGGGAGTACTTGGCACAAACACTAATTAAACACATAAAACCACATCTAAACAAAGGCTAGATGAATTATTTATTACTAAACCAGAATAAAAAGCAAGGAACAAAAATAAAATTGGGTTGCCTCCCAACAAGCGCTATCATTTAACGCCCCTAGCTAGGCATGATGATTTCAATGATGCTCACATAAAAGATAAGAATTGAAACATAAAGAGAGCATCATGAAGAATATGACTAGCAAATTTAAGTCTAACATACTTCCTATGTATAGGGATTTTGTGAGCAAACAACTTGTGGGAACAAGAATCAACTTGCATAGGAAGG
This sequence comes from Triticum urartu, assembly GCF_056163025.1. Lineage (NCBI taxonomy): Eukaryota > Viridiplantae > Streptophyta > Magnoliopsida > Poales > Poaceae > Triticum > Triticum urartu. Next base: position 7,942,235 of record NC_141877.1, read on the forward strand.
TAAAACAAGCATAGCTTCAAAATTTTAAGCACATAGAGAGGAAACTTGATATTATTGAAATTCCTACAAGCATATATTCCTCCCTCATAATAATTTTCAGTAGCATCATGAATGAATTCAACAATATAACCAGCACCTAAAGCATTCTTTTCATGATGCATAAGTATAGAATTTTTATTACTCTCCACACAAGCAAAAATCTTCTCATGAATAATAGTGGGAGTATCATAAGAGACTTGGATACTATAAATTGTTTCCACATTAAAAGAGTAATGTTCAGAAAAAGGGTAACCATAATAATGATAAGTTTTATAAGTATAATCACTACTTTTTATAGCATAAGTATCATCACAATAATCATCATAGGTAGGAGGCATGCTATTATCATTATAAATTTGCATATCAAAACTTGGGAGGCTAAAAATATCATCTTTATTAAACGTAGCATCCCCAAGCTTGGGACAAACATTAATTGCAGCAAATATATTCTCAAAAACATCATCTTCATCAAACATAGCATCCCCAAGCTTGGGCCTTTTCATATCATAAGCATAATCACTCTTGTAATTAATAATACGGATAGCACCAATAGTATAGCAATTATCATTTTCTTCCAAGCAAGTGCCAAAAAGATTTTCAAGATCATAAGAAGTATCATTATCTTCCACAATTATATTTTCATGAGGCACAATAGTAATAGGATCACCATTATTTGGGAGGGGTACCTTTTTACCTCTCTTCCTTTTTCTTTTCTTCTTCTTCACCACATCATGTGTGGGTTCAATCCTCTTTTTGGAGCTCCTTATTAATGAGATTGGTTGAATATGAGGCTCCTCCTCGTTACCTGATTCATCATAAGAAATAATAGGAGGATATTGGGAAGTCTCTTCCCTTTCATTAGTATTCTCTTCATCTTCTATTTGTTTTCTTTTCTTTATGTAGTTGGCAATATAAGGATTTTCAATGCAATTCACCGCACAATACATATAAATTTTCTCTAGATCAAAATGAAGAACTTTATCAAGGGCAAATTTTGGAATATCCTTAGTTATACGTTTCATTTCCTCATACCCCAAAAGAAGACTAAGTTCTTTATGATGCTCAAGGGTAATCAAATTATCACAATTTTTGGATACGATTCGGTCATGAAACAATTTGCATTGGAGATTTAAATGACCATGTTCATTGCAAAGTTCACAAGGGGCACGGAAAAAATTGAATTTTTCAGCACAATCATCAAGACTTTCTTGCAACAATTCAGTTTCTAAGTATTTATGCCTCTTGCAATATCTATCTTCCCTATTTGGTGTGTACTTACAAACCCAATGCACTCCTCAAAAATTGACATGTTTATAGGAGACATTTTCATCATAACTAGAGCAATCATCATTAGTATCATGGATATTTAAAGAATTCGTACTAACAACATTGCAATCATGCTCATCATTCAAAGATTTAGTGCCAAACATTTTATAGATTTCTTCTTCTAGCACTTGAGCACAATTATCCTTTCCATCATACTCATGAAAGATATTAAAAAGGTGAAGCGTATGAGACAAAGTCAATTCCTTTTTTTTAATTTTCTTTTATAAACTAAACTAGTGATAAAACAAGAAACAAAAAGACTCGATTGCAAGATCTAAAGATATACCTTCAAGCGCTAACCTCCCCGGCAACGGCGCCAGAAAAGAGCTTGATGTCTACTACACAACCTTCTTCTTGTAGACGTTGTTGGGCCTCCAAGTGCAGAGGTTTGTAGGACAGTAGCAAATTTCCCTCAAGTGGATGACCTAAGGTTTATCAATTCGTAGGAGGCGTAGGATGAAGATGGTCTCTCTCAAGCAAGCCTGCAACCAAATAACAAAGAGTCTCTTGTGTCCTCAACACACCCAATACAATGGTAAATTGTATAGGTGCACTAGTTCGGCGAAGAGATGGTGATACAAGTGCAATATGGATGGTAGATAAAGGTATTTGTAATCTGAAATTATAAAAACAGCAAGGTAACTAATGGTAAAAGTGAGCGTAAACGGTATTGCAATGATAGGAAATAAGGCCTAGGGTTCATACTTTCACTAGTGTAAGTTCCCTCAACAATACTAACATAATTGGATCACATATCTATCCCTCAACATGCAACAAAGAGTCACTCCAAAGTCACTACTAGCGGAGAACGAACGAAGAGATTATGGTAGGGTACGAAACCACCTCAAAGTTATTCTTTCCAATCAATCCGTTGGGCTATTCCTATAGGTGTCACAAACAACCCTAGAGTTCGTACTAGAATAACACCTTAAGACACAAATCAATCAAAAACCCTAATGTCACCTAGATACTCCAATGTCACCTCAAGTATCCGTGGGTATGATTATACGATATGCGTCACACAATCTCAGATTCATCTATTCATCCAACACAAAGGACCTCAAAGAGTGCCCCAAAGTTCTACCGGAGAATCACGACGAAAACGTGTGCCAACCCTTATGCATAGGTTCCCAATGTCACGAAACCCGCAAGTTGGTCACCAAAACATACATCAAGTGGCACGTGGTATCCCATTGTCACCACAGATATCCACGACAAGACATACATCAAGTGTTCTCAAGTCTTTAAAGACTCAATCCGATAAGATTACTTCAAGGGGAAAACTCAATTCATTACAAGAGAGAAGAGGGGGAGGAGAAACATAAGATCCAACTATAATAGCAAAGCTCGCGATACATCAAGATCGTATCATCTCAAGAACACGAGAGAGAACACGAGAGAGAGAGAGAGATCAAACACATAGCTACTGGTACATACCCTCAGCCCCGAGGGAAAACTACTCCCTCCTCGTCATGGATAGCGCCGGGATGATGAAGATGGCCACCGGAGATGGATCCCCCCTCCGGCAGGGTACCGGAAAGGGGTCCTGATTGGTTTTTGGTGGTTCTGGAGGCTTGCGGCGACGGAACTCCCGATCTATTGTGCTCACGGATGTTTTTAGGGTATATGGAGATATATAGGCGGAAGAAGCACGTCGGTGGAGCTCCGAGGGGCCCACGAGGCAGGGGGGCGCGCCCAGGGGGGGTGCCCTCCACCCTCGTGACCTCCCCAGAAACTTCTTGGAGTAGGGTCCAAGTCTCCTGGATCACGTTCGGTGAGAAGATCACGTTCCCGAAGGTTTCATTCTGTTTGGACTCCGTTTGATATTCTGTTTCCTCGAAATACTGAAATAGGCAAAAAACAGCAATTCTGGGCTGGGCCTCGGGTTAATAGGTTAGTCCCAAAAATAATATAAAAGTGGAAAATAAATCCCAATATAGTCCAAAACAGTAGATAAAGTAGCATGGAGCAATCAAAAATTATAGATACGTTGGAGACGTATCATCCACGTACCCTCGTAGACCGTAAGCGGAAGCGTTATGACAACACAGTTGATGTAGTCGTACGTCTTTACGATCCGACCGATCCTAGTACCGAAAGTATGGCACCTCCATGATCTGCACACGTTCGGCTCGGTGTCGATGGAGAGCTTCGTCAGCACGACGGCGTGATGACGGTGATGATGAAGCTACCGGCGCAAGGCTTCGCCTAAGTGATGACCCACAAGTATAGGGGATCTATCGTAGTCCTTTCGATAAGTAAGAGTGTCGAACCCAACGAGGAGCAGAAGGAAATGATAAGCGGTTTTCAGTAAGGTATTCTCTGCAAGAACTGAAATTATCGGCAATAGATAGTTTTGTGATAAGGTAATTTGTAACGGGTAACAAGTAAATAAGGTGCATCAAGATGGCCCAATCCTTTTTGTAGCAAAGGACAAGCCTGGAAAAACTCTTATATAGAGAAAAGCGCTCCCGAGGACACATGGGAATTATCATCAAGCTAGTTTTCATCACGCTCATATGATTCGCGTTTGTTACTTTGATAATTTGGTATGTGGGTGGACCGGTGCTTGGGTGCTGTCTTTTGTTGGACAAGCATCCCACTTATGATTAACCCCTATTGCAAGCATCCGCAACTACAAGAGAAGTATTAAGGTAAACCTGACCATAGCATGAAACATATGGATCCAAATCAGCCCCTTACGAAGCAACTCATAAACTAGGGTTTAAACTTCTGTCACTCTAGCAACCCATCATCTACTTATTACTTCCCAATGCCTTCCTCTAGGCCCAAACAATGGTTAAGTTTCATGTAGTCGATGTTCACATAACACCACTAGAGGAAAGACAACATACATCTCATCAAAATATCGAACGAATACCAAATTCACATGACTACTTATAGAAAGACTTCTCCCATGTCCTCAGGAACAAACGTAACTACTCACAACTCATATTCATGTTCATAATCAGAGGAGTATTAATGTGCATAAAGGATCTGAACATATGACCTTCCACCAAATAAACCAACTAGCATCAACTACAAGGAGTAATCAACACTACTAGCAACCCACAGGTATCAATCTGAGGCTTTGAGACAAAGATTGGATAAAAGAGATGAACTAGGGTTTGAGAGGAGATGGTGCTGGTGAAGATGTTGATGGAGATTGACCCCCTCCCGATGAGAGGGTCATTGGTGATGATGATGGTGATGATTTCCCCCTCCCAGAGGGAAGTTTCCCCGGCAGAACAGCTCTGCCGGAGCCCTAGATTGGTTCCGCCAAGGTTCCGCTTCATGACGGCGGGGTTTCTTCCCAAAAGTTTGCTTATGATTTTTTCTAGGGTAAAAGACTTCATATAGCATACACTACAAAAAAATACACTTCCGTCATGATACGTGTTTGTCACAGCAGGTCGCGTTTTCTATCATGCATGTACATCCATGACAAATTTATGACAGAATCAAGATAGTCATACCTGTGCTGTCGTAGAAGTGTTCCATGACATTACCAAAATTATCATCACGGAAGTGTCCACTTCCACGGAAGTGTCCACTTCCATGACGATAAATCGCGCATCACAGAAGTGCGTTCGTCAAGGGTGACCGACACGTGGCATCCACCGTAACGGAACGCCGTTAAGCTATCGGGTCGGATTTTGGATCCGATAACCCGTTAACAGCCCTGACCAATGGGAAATTTCCACGTGTAAAATTCTGATTGGCCGAAGGGAACACCTGTCAGCTCGTCAGAGGGCCAGATGTCGCCCGTCCATTGGAGGAGACATGCCTATGATACGTCAACACGTGGCTGAGCCCAACAGAGCCCCATATAGGTTAAAAAGGCCGGCCCAGTCAAAGGCCCGTAGAACTTAATCAGGTACTAGCGGGCCAGCCCAATAACGAACTACTTAATAAAGGCCCATTTACGGTGAGCCAGATCTGGCCCGTTAATTGTTCGCCCAATATTTGGGCCCATTTACGGCCCGAAGCCAGATCTGGCCTGTTAATTGTTCGCCCAATATTTGGGCCCATTTGCGGCCTGAAGCCAGATCTGGCCCGTTAATTGTTCACCGAATATTTGGGCCCAACTACAGCCCAGTGACTTTCGGCCTGTTAGAGGCCTGATGTAGACATGGGCCCATTTCAGCCCGGTGTGACTTTCGGCCTGGGAATGGCCCGTGCTGCCCATGGGCCATATATGGTCCGACGGGACATCGGGCCCACTAATGGCCCATGCTAAAGGTGGCAACAGTTAAGCCCAACGTGACTTTGGGCCTGTTAAAGTCCTGTAGCGTAATTTGGCCCGTTGATGCATGTGCTAAGCTTTCGGCCTCTTAAAGGCCCATGATATCAGTGGGCCAACTAAGGCCCGCGATATGTTTCGGCCTGGTAATGGTCCGGGAGCTAACTGCGCCCAAAATGGCCCAGTTTACATTTCGGCCTGCTGAAGGCCCGTCGACGACTAGTGAAAATTGAGGCCCAACATGCATTTTGGCCTGCTAAAGGCCCATGGTTTCATCTCGGCCGTAACAGGCCAGTACAATATTCAGCCTGTTAATGGCCCAACACTACCTGGGCCAAACTAAGCGCTGGGTCGACAAAAGGCCCAACTAAAATATAGGCCGGTGTAAGTTTGGGCCTAGCGCAATGTGTGAAGGCCCCAATCATTCGGGCCCAAGAAAGACGCAGGCCGGCCCAATTGTGGCCCGCTAAAAACCTGGCCCGTTAGAGTCGAATGTTTCGGTCCGGTCGACTACATCTGATTTTTTCAGATAGCGAACGATGGCAGTAACTAGTAGGAATTAAGAACAAACCTACTCTATACAATAAAGAAATTACGGCATAGTAACTAAGAATAAACCTACACTATACAATAAAGGATTTAAGGTATATTACATCCACTGGGTATCGAAGTTCGCCTCTAGTGATCATAAAGCGCAACGAAGAAGCAGATTACAAAAACTGGGCACCATTGCAGCGTAACAAAATAATACTGAACCGACACCACTTCCAAGACAGTTCTAGAAAGGTTAGCCTTGCGGGGGAACTGCTATGCAAGCTGCTGAGCAAGGCTGTGAGACCGACCTAGCATGTCGGTCATAGCTTCCAGGTGTAGCTATTTAGCGATGAGGTTCTCATTGGTGTTCTCCGCAATCTTTCTTAAAGATAGGACATCAAGTCGAAGTTGAGTTGCAGAATGCCTTTTTCCTAGAACTTGGGACTGAAGAAGTCGAACTGATTCAGACAACGAATTCTGTGAGCTTGTCTGACTGTTAGTCTCAAGTAACTTGAACACTGCATCAAGACAAGACTTTGGGGTTGTCTCGCTATCTTCAAGATGTTTTGCCTTCTTTGCTGCAATATATGTTGGGTTTGTCTCACAGCCTTCAGCAGACTTGTGCATGCCATCAGGCATATCACCCTGAAACAAAGCAGAGAGATGACAGGTTTTGCACGTGTATAAACAAAGATGATAACTGTTCTGTCAATTCTATCCAATTTCAAATTAGAAAATAAAGAGTACGTTCAAAATATCAATAGCATAATTTGGCATTGTTCATAATGCGGGGAGCTTCACCACACTACTGGATTACCATGTCAACATAACAAGCATAGATGAAGGACAAAGAAAATCATTGTATCTATTTTGGATAATGTGCATGGCATGTTGTTCATATCATCAGCCACATCAGTAAGATAAAACAGGAGATGACAAGGTGCAAACGTGGGCTGCTTCACCACACACTGGCTTATAGATCCACAAAAACAAGCATACATATAGGGAGTATTCAGTAATGTGCATGCTATGAATAAGGAATTTGGTTTTACAAATAAAATTTAGAACTTACGGTTCTTACGAACATGCATTTTGGTAGAAACAGCAAACTAAACAGCAGTAAACGATAGGGAGTATGAGCAAATTAAACAGCAGTTGAGGAGAAAGGCTTTAGAAGGACTGACTTACATTAACAGTTAACACCGGCTTTATAATGCCCTTCTCCATGTCAAGGGAAGGATAACTCAAGAATTTCAGCACAAAATCTTCTTCATAAGCATTGTCTGTACTCTACATTTTGTAGAGAGTAATTATAGATATGATAATACTGGAAGGGATAGAGGATAATGAAGATAAGATGCAGATTGATGCTACATAATCAACTACCAATCCCTGGAAGTACAAGCGTTACAGGACAAAATATACTGACAAGAGCAATGGGCTACACTTCTGCACTGGCATTGTCTGTGTATTCTACTTGTTGGTAAGATTAAATATAGATCTGATCTTTTTTAGTAAATGGTGGGTGAGGGAGATAAGACGCAGAATGCTACAAAATGAACCAATCCCTCTTCCCATAATACAAGAGTGTTTTGAACACTGGTGTACTGTACAAAACTTTCTTATATTATGGGATGGAGGGAGTAGCTGTTAATGTAAGTACAGTGATAGACCACGTTCAGTCCTTACAAGAGGACTGTAGAGCTAAACCTCTTCAAAAGCATTGGGTTGATTCTAAATTTATGTAAGAGTTCATAAGGATCTTATAATGTCCACCAAATGGACGATTACGAGGCTAACATGTGCAGTGATGCTACATAATCAAACAACTATGAAAGTAAGTATGGTCATACAGGGCAAGAGGTACTCACAAGAGCAATGCAGTGTGCAGTATAGTTGCGAGATTCTATGGTCCCTTGAGAAGGAATGTTCTTCTGCTAACAGTTTTTGTACAAATGAGAAATTAAGGCAAATGCAGAAATGTAGTTCAAATTGTGATGTGATATCATAGACAGTACCTTACGCTGCAGCCGAGACCAATGTGTCACAAGATTATTCCAGTCACCGTCGGATAAATGTAGCACTGGAGACTTTACAGAAATTTCGTTCAGAGGCTTGCCATCGAAGTGCGCTTGCCTCAGGTAGGAACGATACTTCATCAACAAGTGCTTGAAAAGCGCAACCAACCCTTGCTCGTCATCACAATCCAGTTTGCTCCTCGCCTATTTAAAAGAATGAAACCTTGTGTATTCTGTCAGTAGAAACATATGCAGTAATGACCATGAATAACATTAGTACATTACTTACGTGTAAGTTGCGGAGGAAGACTGGAAATTGTTCTGTGTCTGCGGTATAATATTTCCATGAAGGAAAGATGCGCACAAAGTTCCTGACAACTACATAAGCTTCATCTTCTAAACTGGGAAGAAATGGAACAGGGGTCCTATTTGCTGCAATTGGGGCTCTCTCTGGTTCGAAAAGGGATTTGGCAACTGAATTTGGTGTACTCTTTGCTGGAATGGGGTTTTTGCGTCGTACAGCTGGTGCTATGTCAACTGGCACAATCATACTGTTTGCTGCAGTTGGGGTCTGCTGAGTTGGGGCATCAGAAATGACCAGTGTAGTAGGGCTAGAGTCTGCTAGAGTTGGGGTATTTTGTGGGTCAGGTGATATTGCAACTACACCTAATGGGCTATTTGATTTATCAGGTGCCACTACCTTTTCCAAATACTTTGCTTGTGCTCCTCCACGATCAGCAATCGCCCTCTTCCTTTTGAACGTCTGATACACAAAAACATCATTTGAATGGATAAATATGGTATGATGACAGATGGAATATGTACTGAAAATGGATAGGCAGGGTGTATTCACATACACGATGTGTAAACTAAGCTAATGGCAGTTCAACAAAGTAGAAGCAATGCAAAGCATCAGTTGCAAGATATGTGCGAGTGATAACCCACAAGTATAGGGGATCACAACAGTTTTCGAGGGTAGAGTATTTAACCCAAATTTGTTGATTCGACACAAGGGGAGCCAAAGAATATTCTCAAGTATTAGCAGCCGAGTTGTCAATTCAACCACACCTGGAAACTTAGTATCTGCAGCAAAGTGTTTAGTAGCACAGTAATATGATAGTGGTGATAATGGCAGCAAAAGTAAAGACAACAAAAGTAATGTTTTTGGTATTTTGTAGTGATTGTAACAGTAGTAGCAGGAAATTAAATAAGCTAAACCAGTATATGGAAAACTCGTAGGCACCGGATCAGTGATGGATAATTATGCCGAATGCGGTTCATCATGTAACAGTCATAACATAGGGTGACACAGAACTAGCTCCAATTCATCAATATAATGTAGGCATGTATTCCGTATATAGTCATACGTGCTTATGGAAAAGAACTTGCATGACATCTTTTGTCCTACCCTCCCGTGGCAGCGGGGTCCTATTGGAAACTAAGGGATATTAAGGCCTCCTTTTAATAGAGTACCGGAACAAAGCATTAGCACATAGTGAATACATGAACTCCTCAAACTATGGTCATCACCGGGAGTGGTCCCGATTATTGTCACTTTCGGGGTTGCCGGATCATAACACATAGTAGGTGACTATAGACTTGCAAGATAGGATCAAGAACTCACATATATTCATGAAAACATAATAGGTTCAAATCTGAAATCATGGCACTCGGGCCCTAGTGACAAGCATTAAGCATAGCAAAGTCATAGCAACATCAATCTCAGAACATAGTGGATACTAGGGATCAAACCCTAACAAAACTAACTTGATTACATGATAGATCTCATCCAACCCATCACCGTCCAGCAAGCCTACGATGGAATTACTCACGCACGGCAGTGAGCATCATGAAATTGGTGATGGAGGATGGTTGATGATGACGAGGCGACGAATCCCCCTCTTCAGAGCCCCGAACGGACTCCAGATCAGCCCTCCCGAGAGGTTTTAGGGCTTGGCGGCGGCTCCGTATCGTAAAACGCGATGATATCTTCTCTCTGATTTTTTTCTCTCCGAAAGCGAATATATAGAGTTGGAATTGGCGTCGGAGGGTTTCCAGGGGGCCCACGAGGTAGGGGGAGCGCGCCCTAGAGGGGGGGGGGGCGCCCCCCACCCTCGTGGACAGGGTGTGGGCCCCCTGGTCTTCATCTTTGGCGAGGATTTTTTATTATTTTTTCTAAGGTGTTCCGTGGAGTTTCAGGACTTTCCGAGAATATTTGTTTTCTGCACATAAAACAACACCATGGCAATTCTGCTGAAAACAGCGTCAGTCCGGGTTAGTTCCATTCAAATCATACAATTTAGAGTCCAAAACAAGGGCAAAACTGTTTGGAAAAGTAGATACGACGGAGACGTATCAGCGAGCAATGTAACCTTGGAAAGTTAGAGCAAGTACCTTGATGGGTGAATAAGATAGGGCATCTTCCTCTGACTCCTCAACTAGGGAGCTACATTGACTTAGGTCTCCCTCTAGCTCAGAATCACTATTAGGATCATATTCTGAGCATGAATCTGTAGGTGGAGAGCGTTTGCATTGCATTGCATCCAGACTTGATTTCAGTCCCTTAATGCCAAGTTTGACAACCATGGCATTATTCTGCTTTATTCTTTTCATGCACGCAAGCTCATAATCATTATGATGCTGTTCAGAATCTGAGATTCATGAAACCATAAAAAGTAGTCAGATTATCTATGGAATGCATTGCAGATTCAACTCGGAGAGTGTCTCCCTATAAACCCCTGCATATGCAAAGTTCACCTCCCCAACCGTGCTGACCAGACCACACACAGAAATACAAACCCCTTATGTCTCTATAACAGGCAAGCACACATTTCAAAACTGAAGTAGGAACACTAGAATCATATGAAATTCGTATTTGAACAAATAAACTAAACAATTATGAGTGGCGTAATGTTTAGCTTCAAGGGTGGAGTGTTGATAGTGCGACACAAAGCAAGTAGGCAGATTGTATTCCATGTAAAAGATCGAAACCTATGTAAAAGCTCGAAATGACACTTTGTTTCTATATAATGCAGTGTTCGTTACCCACACATGATGGAAGAGATCACATAGAGACATACTATTCACTCATGTCTACGGTTCCAGTATTTAGAAACAGGGTGGTCCACCATAAAAGAATATTGACAACAAATATGACAAGGCAAGCATAAATGTAGTGAATCAATCATTTACTTGTGAGCTTACTACGCCAAGTATGCAGAATTGTAACTGCAGTAAGAGACCGTCCAAAATCTGAATGAAGAAGTTTGTCTAGCACTTATTGTTTGCAACTAATTGACGTGAATAATTGTTTATTATATCGAATGAGTAAGAAAGACAAGTAAAATTGTCAACAAACCTGGCTTGCAGTAGTAATCTGGGTCAATGTCACTACGACCAACAATCCAAAATGACTAGTTTCTATTCCGAGGGCCGGAATTTTGAAAACCCTGTGAACTTTAGAGGTACTAAAGATTACCAAAATACATCTGAACCATTAAGTGTAGGTAGCACTGAGCACACAACAAACCCTAATGACAGTCCTGCCTAATGAGTAATGAATCAATTAGAAAATGGGTGATGAGGAGTGGCTGCTGAGTGTTGAGGACGTATCTCAGGATAAATCGGGTTGGCTTGGTGGGTGCTGCACGCCTGAGCCCTGAACGGACTGGAAAGGTAGGCACGGTGGCGCGCCCGGGCAGCGGTGACGCTGTTGGGCGAGCGGCTCCTGGCCTCCTGTTAGTCCGGCGTCTCCTCCTAGAGTCATGCCGTCCGGGGACGGAAAGTCACCGGCGAGGCAGGCGGCTGGGGGCGAGTAGAGAGCGGAAGCGCGCAGCAGAACAGAGGGGAATCGGGGCCTGGGACAACCCAAAATCCCAGGGTGGGCCAGCCCACCGTGGGCACCCTGTAGAGATACACACCCGAGCGGCGAACATGCATTTCCGAAACTAATTTAGGAACATTTAGCTGACCAATTAAACAACTCTGTTTTAATAATATCAGATTCGTATTTGAACAACTAAGCTTGTTTAGCTTGATGGGTGAAGCAGTGTTATTATGACACGAAGCACGTATTCTAATCGTATAGTGATCATAAAAGGGGGAAACTCTAAGCATATTTTTTTAGCAAAAGAGGGTTTCCCCTCCGATGTCTATTAAAGAAACCACCACGGAACCAACATGATCAATTAAACCCTAAGCATGATCAATTAAACCGTATTATGGCTGTGCCATGGCAGATTTGAAGCTGCAAACCGGAGAAATGATATTTAGCATCCATTGTTTGCTTCGAACTAAGAACTAAATTCTAAGAGCTGAAAAGAAAGTAGAGTAACCAAGTTAAGATCTATTTTCTGGTTGAGATCAAAAAGTTGAGGAGATATGAAGTACCACCTCTCTTGCGGCGCCGTGTAGGCATCGGGGGTGCGATGGCTATCGGTGGCGTTGAAGCAGATCTGCGATGGTAGACGGGTGCATCGGGGGATAAGTCCCGTTGCGGTGGAAGAGAAGGTCGTGTGAGCGGCCCCGGCAAAGAGGACGACGACGCCGATGAAGCGAGAGGACGCGATGCAAGGCTATTCGTCCGTCGCCGTGGATGAGAAACGTCCATCTCTTGCAGTGGACGACGCGGTCTTGGTAGGCGCTCCGACATGGTGGAGTACGGTGGCGATGGATGTGGTGGAGGACGGCGGCGATGGATGGGGTGGCGGATGGAGGCTGGTGTGGGGATGGGGTGTTCCAGCGTGGACGGTGTATGAATGGTAAAATGGAGGGAGAGGTACGGGGAACCATGTTTTTGGGACGCGCCTGTCTGAAATATGGGAAAGTTACGAACTTAGCCCCCGTTTAAAATTTGGACGTCTCGTCGGTTGGGGATAGGACGGTAATCGCGCATCTCGCCAATATTTGCCCAGAGCGATTTCAGGTGAGGAGAGGGTGGTTGGCGCCCATGGTGTATGAACGGTGCTGACAGGTAGGGCGATTGTGTCACGTCTGAGTGAAGTTACAAACCTGCCCCTATTGAAAATATTTGCCTACATCGATTTCGGTCGAGTCGAGTTTGTTTTGCCGCCCACCAGGTATGAATGGGGAATGGAGGGAGAAACAGAGGTCTTTCGGACGAGCTTGAATCAAATGAGTTTTGCCGCCCATGTTTGACGCCCACCATGTCGGAATGGGCTCAGAGGCGGTCGTGTCACGTCTAATTGAAGTTACTAACCTACCCCTATTTAGAGCAGTGGAAATCGGGCTGATGGATTGTCTGTGTAATGGGTAGACAGTAATTTCCATCTCCCAAACACTTGGCTTCGGGCAGCCGACGTGGGAGTGGACATTTTGCCGCTTCTTTCGAATTTTGGGACAATAAGCATCCACGTTTACCCTAGCAACTAAATTCGAATCCATTTTGTATTCCTATATGAATCTTTATAAATCATTCTATGTGTTTTTTATATATCTTCAAAAGGACGACAAAGATGCATTCCACTGTCTTATATGAATATGGTTTACAAATGCCGATACTCAAATTCAGAAACTAGAACCCAGTTTAAGGTGAATTCGAATATTTGGAACACTTCATGTACAACTCAAATGTCACACGCAGCATAATGTGTACTCCCATTTAGATATGTACACAAGCGATGTATCAAGATTCAAATTCCGAGTCAATCAACCAAGAATGTACAAAACTAACAGACATATAAACACTTATAGAGTATATGGATCAATAATATCAACTAACATACATAAGCCAGGCCGCTGTACTTTTTTTTGGCTACAACAGCATCCTTTTTTAGCCAGCATCTTGGCCCTTTCCGATGCGTGCCACTTATGGTCCATCTATACTACTACTATTGCTGAATGCACATTCAGCCCGATTGGCATATTTGTAGGTCTGGCATAGCAATCCAAATGAAATGTCTCCGAGTCTTATCAATTAATACAGACTTGTGCTCAAATAAAATTACAAACAAAAAAACAAAAAAACAATTATTACATGATCTCTAAAACAAATGGTTTGATTGATTACATGAACAGACAACACAAAGGTTATTCAACTATGGAAAGGACATTTCACCTATGATTTACCAAGTAGGAATTTAATTTCCTTTTTTTCCTTCAGGACCTTAACAATCTGGTCAGTCTCAGCTTGCTTCGTTTTGAAATCCACCAAATATTTAATGGTTGTCTTGAGTACTGCTTGTGATTGTGCTGTTTGCTTTCTCAACATATCAACTTCATCTCTAAGTTCAGAAGCAGAATCTCTTTCTACCACTAGTTTAGCCTCTAGAGCATTAGCAGTTGGCAATTCATAATGCACGATTGGGCCGGTGCCACTGCTGTGGGATGATGTAATGTCCATGGGGACCTCGCTCTTTGATCTTGGGCTAACCTGTTTTGCCATTAAAGTTCCGATTGGATTCAGAAAAGTTAAAGTTAGCAAAACATCTCAACTGGGAGTTATAACAGAAAACCAGTTAAACAAACAAGGAATTAAAGAGTTTCAATTGGATGCTGAAAAGTAGTTATTAACACCATTGTAACCCGCTGTTGCAACAACAAAGCAGTTAAACAAACAAGTAGATATTTAAGTTAAGGCAAACATGTAATTCTTAATAGAAGTATCAAACACATAGGTAGGCGCAGTCTACAATATGATTAACAGGCTGTGCCATTATGTAATCAGTAGCAAACTAAATTGAGCCAAGCAACGTAATTGAACAATTTTGCAATAAGTGGCTAACTAAAATTCCGAGAAGCAGGTAACTGAACTTACGCTAGTTCTTTGTACAGGCACACTACAACTTCTTTTTTGCTTACAAGGTTGTACGAAGGAGTCCATGGCATCAATTGCTTGGATACACAGTCCCAATACTTCTTTCTTCCCACACTGCATGGGTAAGTCGAATGGTTAATCTGGTAAGATGGTGCGTCCTTGATATGTTATATGAGGACGTGTACTCAGACTAGTTGTAGCCAAACACATCACACTGGCTTTTACTGTATATTTCATGCGATTACTTTTGGCATATCGAGATCTAAGCAATCTACAATAGGATGAAAAGACTGGCATCCTTCACATTGTTGGCGAACTCAGTTCATAGAAACAAGCAATTCAACCATTCTGTGGGTAAATCAAAAGCGCCACTGGAATATTTTTCACTATCCAATCATACACGCAAAAAGGGGCGACGCCACCATAGGGGCTGGTATGGGCGGCCGCCTCAGGTGGATGGAAAGTGTGCACCTAGTTTGAGTCGTCCAGGTTGGCCCATGCTAGTTTTGTTCGTCCCAACGCATGAGCAGGCAATGTAAAAAATGAAGAAAATGTTTCAATTTGGATGGGCCAATAACATAAGTGCAAGGTAGGCCCTATAGCAGGCTCGCGGCCCAAACAAGCGCCTCCCATATCGATCGACAGCAGGAAACATCCCAATTCATTCGCTCCAGCCTCCAGTCTGGTTCGCTCCTAACCTAGCCGCCGCTGGACAGACCGACATAGCACTTCCTCGCGCCCTCGTTGGAGGGCGGTCGCCGGGCTTCAAGCGAACGGAAGGACAAGAAGATGAAGATCCAACCCTGGGTGTAGCCTGCGTGGGAGGCAGCGACGGCAGCACGGGCATGGCATCGAGCTTGCGCAAACGGATAGTCGCAGCTTGCAAGAGTAGCATGCGCAACGAGCAGGTACATCACATTCCTGATTATATCTAATTCAACTCTTCAATTTTTGGCCAATAGTTAAACCTGACGGTGTTGTAAAACTGCTTGTATGTAGGGAAACTATGAGAAAATGAAACCAATTTCTACTTATTTTATAACTCCCCCAATCAATACTGAACTGACTGAATCTGATGTATCTAATCAAGTTTCCGGTGCAAACATACAAGCTCATGTTGTTCTTGAGCCTGAAGTGTCTAATGAATAGACTGCTAATGAAGGATTTGATGCAAACATTTTACATGCTCCTGGTGATGAACATATAGTGTCTAAGGAGGGATCTAATGCAAGCATTTTGCAAGGTCATTGAAGGATTTAGTGTCTAATGATGATCTACTATGTTGAGAGAGACAGAGATTTGCAGGCATTGATGACAAGCAAATTATAGTGCATTTTCATAGCTTGAGGAAACGTCGCGGCCATCTACCAGAAAGTCCCCGTATCATGACAACATAGCATAAATACTTTTCTAAACTATTGGCATACTTGTCCAGGATAGATATATTGATATGCAGTTTGCGGACTGGTTATACGTGCAATTACACTTCGATATTTTCAGCCAGAGAATGAATAATTCAAGCAGGTACAGACCATGTTTGTAGTCCTTGTACACCATGTTGCATTTTGTGTTTTTTGGTGCTTGCATCATTTAGTGTTTATAATCTGAACTACTTTGGATCATTAGCTGGTTTTCAAAGTGCATGTAGCTTCACATTTCTCAAGTTATGTTGATTTATGGAGTGCAAGTGCCTTCGTATTTTTTAAGTTAAATGTTCGCCCCTGGTAACTTGAATTCGTGGATCAGCCACTGTACACAAATCATACACGAATGCCAGTACAAATTAAATGAAATGCAGGGACTTACGCTAGATCGTTGTACAGGCTCACTGCAGCTCTGCTTGCGCTTGGGATGTTCCATGTACAAGTCCATGTTACCACTTGCTTGGATGTGCAGGCCTTATGCTCCTTGCACCCCCCTCTGCATTTTTGACACGGCGAATGGTTGATCAAATAAGAGGAACCGACCTTGATGTTGTACCGGAGGACAAATACTTACAAGGTTATACGGGTGTGCAGGATGTGTACCAGATCCTGTAGCGCCATCATGCTTCGCTAAAAAATGGATTTGCTTGTTTCAGATGATATCTCCAGAAGAGATAAGATTTAAAGTCAGAGTTGCATAGGCGTGTAAGCTAAGAGAGCAGTGAAAGGATATCCAAACATCGTCGGAACAATGAACAAGGGAGTGATGTGTGGATACCTAGTTAGGGCCGGCGTTTGGGCATGCTCGCGTAGCTAGAGTGTGGGTCACTTCAGAGCCGTTGACGGTGATGCGCTAGCGTTGGCTGGCCGCGCACGGATACAGATCTTGAGTGGCAGCGGAGCGCTACGATGCGGTGGACGAGACCGTTGGTGAAGCCCCAATGGCCTCGGGGGGCGGCGGTGCGACGATGTGCTCGGTGAAGTAGCCCTGGTGAGCTGGGAGACGGCGTCGGTGAAGCGCACCTGATGCGGTGGAACTCGGTGTCTGTGAGGCACGTCGGTTGCGGCAGCCGACATTGTCGGTGGACCACCCGGTGCGGTGGACGAGGGCGTAGATGAGGTAGCTCCGGTGCGGTGGTGAAGCGCGACCATCGTCTTCGTCGTCGTCATCCGACACAGAGGTGGGGAACGGTGGGTAAAGAGACGAGACGAGGGGCGATTTGAGGGTTGGCGGCGAATTAGGGATTTGAGCAATCTGGGCGCGGAAGGGGACGGTGGAGAAGAGAGATTTTGCAGGGCTGGAATTGGGGCCGCCAGATATTTCAATCCGAAACGTGGAAGCGCGAACTTATATTGTTGTCGTCCTTTTTTGGGGGGGAGGGGGGTGGGTGGCTGGGTGCTACGCGTCCGTCTGACACACGCGACCACCCCGACAGGACTATGCTTCGGTGCCTTAAGGCACCTTCCTTTGTGTCCATGACATGTGGCCCCAATAGGTGGCTGGCCCACATGTCAGTGACCCAAAGGCAGTTGCCTTTAAGGCACCGAAGCAGCGTCCACCCCGACACGACCCTAGTCTGCCTGGTGCGCCTACATTTGAGAATGCAAACGAATCTTCTTTCATTTGCAAACGAAACTGTATGTATTACCATGCCCGTGTTTTCCTTGCAATAATTAGTCATTCGAAACGAGATACTCCATCCGTTCACTTTTTTAAGTCGTTTCAGACAACTTAAAATGAACTATTTTGCACATTGTCTGAAATGTCTTCAAGGTCTTATAAAAGTGAATAGAGGGAGTACTATAAATTAATTAATGAGGAGTTATTTGAAAAAAATCGAAACGGTACCCACACTAACGTGGATTAGAGTGTGTGTCACATAATTAGTTATTTGAATTAGAGTGTGTGTCACGTAGTTAGTTATTTGAATTAGAGTGTGTGTCACGTAGCGATCTCCAATTCTAACGTGGATTTCGCATTTCACTGTATCCACACTACTTTTTTAATACAAGTTCATATGTATATGATGAACACCATGGTAGTGAGAAAACTTTTGGATGGATTCAAACATATGACCTACAAAATAGCACAACAAACTGAGTCAATGTCAACTTTTTGAAACTTAGTATGGCACGAATTCGAAATAATTACCCGTATGCTTGGTCCTCGGTTCAAATCTTACAATGTACACCGAATTGAAACATCGATATTAAGTCTCGTACTATGTACATTCAAATGTTGTTTTTAGCCCCCCCGCACAAACGCTACATACTTCCTGTATCGGTCAATCTTCCTCTCCTAACCACCTTAGGAAGCTATCGGTTTCCAACACACGCTCATTCAACTACACAACCCCTTTTTCCACTCTGTTACCAAATGTATTTACCTCACACACCCGCCATTGCACCCCATGCCGAGCTCTCTCTCTCCCCCCTCTCCCTCTCACCCTCCCGCGCTAAATACATGCATTAACTATCTAGCCCCCCAAGCCACACTCGCTCAATCTCGCTCTTTTTATCCGAGTCTCGTTTAACCTCGTTTTCTTCAGACACAAATGATATATCTCCCTGTCCGGGCCTCGATCGACACACTCTATACTCTCTCACGCAGATTGTCTATCTAGGTCAGTCCATCCAAGCCACCGCCACTCTTTCGACCTCATGGTGGGCCACGCTCACTCAATCTCTCTCTCTCTCTCTCTCTCTTTCTCTCTCCGTATGTCTCGACTGAAACATATTTTATCCATTAATATTATCAGATTCTACAAAGCTTGACTTTGACCAAAATCAATATTATCAGATGCACCATGAAACATATTTTCATACTATATAGTTTTAGTATCATAGATGTTCATATTTTTTTATATAAATTTCGTCAAACTTTGTGTAGTTTGAATTTGACCAAATCTTATATGCGGAGTAAAAAGAAACGGAGGGAGTATTATTTTTAGTACTATTCGCCTTCACTTACTGGTGGGTTCCATGTGTGCTCTCTCTCTCCTCCCCTTCTGCGTTTTAGACGCACGGGCAAACAGGAAGAACTCACGGGCGATGTTGCCGTTGACCATATCTGGACGCGTTCACAAGTCACGACACCAGTTTCATGTACTAGCAGCACTAGTCAGTGTGTACGTGCAATGCACGTTAATTTGGAAGTATATTAAGTGCATGCGGATATTAACTACTAGGATATTATTTGTGTGTTGTCATGTGATTAGCACTATTTTTGGCATGAAATTAAATGCACGCTAAACATGTTGAGTGCTCGACATTGAAGCAGTCTAGGTCGTTGGATGACAAGGAATACATGTGGCTTGATGACGTTTTATATTTAATTTGACACGGCTCGAGCAGAACATTCAATCGATCAAACCATACATTTCGTTCAGTCTGACTCCGACTTTAAATTATAAGACGATCGATATAAAATAAACATAAATGATAAACATTCGGATTTTAAGCATGGCAATCCGAACGTTTTTCATGGCAAATTTAGATTACGCGGCGGCAGCGGGGGCGTCTCGCGGTGGGAAGCGGCTCCTCTACCGTGCTCTGTGTGTCGTCGGGCCACAGACCGACGGCGACGGTGGCGTCTTGCGCCGTTGTTGGCGTACTCCTGGACGTTGGCCTAGCTTCAAGGAAGGCTAAAATGTTCTGGACTTCGGAGCGAGTCAACTGGCGGGAGGAGGCGACTGGCGTTGGTGCAATGAAGCGGTCGACGGCGGCCATCCATGCCGCTGAGGGGGGCACTGGCACCCGTGCGGGGACAGGCGTTGTCAACGGCGCGGTGAAGACATTCGTGTGCACGGGCACCGGCACGGGCGCACACGTCAGTGCACGCGCAGGCACATGCGCTGGCAGGTGCACGGGCACCGGCACGGGCGTGCGCGTCAGTGCACGCGCAGGTGCATGCGCTGGCAGGTGCACGGGTGCGTGAAAGTTGGCGGGGACCGCGTGGAACCCCGTGGGATCAAGCTCAGCGACAATGTGCGGCTCCTGGCCCATCAATGCCACGGGAATGGGCGCTGGCGCAGTCGGGGCGACGGGAGCCAGAACGGGAGTGGGGACAGGCTCGACATCTTCTCGCAAGGCCAGTTCAAGCTCGTCCCAAAGCGCCTTATGTTCTTGAGACTCCGGCTGGGTGTCTTCCTCAGGAAACTGGAACACTAAGGGCAGACCATCATGATGCGGCATGGCGTACGTTTAGGTCAGGCTAGTTGGAGGTAGACAACAGGAGAATCAGAGAGGAAGAGAGAGGATTGTAGCGATACCGGGTAGTGCGGGGTTGATTTTAAACTGCGGCGCCGACGACATTAAAAGTGGGAGCAGTTGGGACGACGGTGGGCGGCGGAGCCTGGTCAAAGGGCTCGCCTCCCGGTGAGCTTGCACAGTGGTTTGCTCGCACGCATCCCTGACAGCCGGCGCAGCGGTCTGCTCGCACGCCTCCCGTCGACTCACACGCTTGCTCGGACGGCACCTGCCGATGAGAAGCGGGGACTCGTGGCGGCACGTAAACGCCCATGGTTTCAATAGTGAAAGCGTTCTCCTTAACGTGACAGGTCTTTGTTCCAAAATACCTTGGCTCTTCATTTGTGCAACTTGTCATAAGCAACTTTTCTCAAATTGAAGAAAAAACTTATGAAGTAATATTTGTGCCATATCACGTGACCATGCTTAGTTTCAAGAATTTATGCTCACTTTTGGATTTTCTGAAATTTAAGATCCAGGATTCGAAATAATATCATAACCTGCATCATGCAATAAATTTTCAAGCCGTACATCTGTCCTGTTGTATTTCTTAAGAAAGGATTTGGTCAAACATTTTGCTTAGTTAGACTTGAGACAAGTTATATATGCAGAGTAAAAGGATAATCCCTCAAGTACTAGGCACGAACAAACGGGCTCAATTCTATGCTCATCCTGGTGTAGTAGTAGTAGTAGTACTAGGCAATGCAGTTGACAGGTGACCTTGACGAGCGGCGACCGAGGGAATTGAACCGTGCTGGGCACGGTAGGTAACGTTGTCTAGTTACTAAAGCATCCCTCCGTTGTTCATCGGTAGTCATTATAGACCGAGGACATGAGGGGAATCTCCTAGGGCTGGAATTCTGGCCGCCAAATATTTCGACTTGAAACGCTGAGGCTCGACTGGTTGGGGTTGCCTAATGTGCGTACCACGCACGCCACCGAAGGACACGAGCCCGTTTTTTTAGGATCAACACAAGCCAAGGTCTGGCTGTTACGCCGTTGGGTTCTACCATTCGAGAATACGAAAGGAACCTTTTAAATTGCCGAACGAATCTATGTGTATTACAATACCCGCATTTTCCTTGCAAATACTAATCTCAATGTGGTAATTGATTTATGACGAGTTGTTGAATTAGAGTGAGTTTGTGATATAGTGATCTCAACGTGGATTTCACATTTCATGGTATCCCTAGTAAGTTTTCTAATGCAAATTCAAATTTAAAAGATGAACAATATGGAGGTGAGAAAACTTTGTATGTATCAAGCATATGACCACACACACACACATACACACACACGCACGAACACAACAACAATCCAATAAGTATAGTGCATTTATTTTTCCAAACCATGCATGTATGACACGAATTCAAAAATACTCCTTCTATTCCTAAATATTAGTCTTTTAGAGAGTTCAACAAGTGACTACATATGGAGCAAAATGAGTGAATCTAGACTCTAAAATATGTCTATATACATCCGTATGTGCCAGTCCATTTGAAGCCTCTAAAAAGACTAATATTTAGGAACGAAGGGAGTAAAATGTAATTCATCCATGGTCCTCAGTTCAATATTTAAGATGAACATGAAAATGAAACATGAATATTAAGTCTAGTACTACAGTACATGCAAATGTTGTGTTTAGGCGGAGCTATGGTTGTCGGGGGTCAACCCCTCGACCTTAGATAAAATTGTGGAGCTCTGTTTAGGGTTGTTTAGATTATATTTGTCCCCACCCTCCCAACCACCGATTGGTTGTGCACCCCCCACCCCTCCTCCCTGAGAGAATATCATGTGCCCCCATACCTTAGATGCTATATGCCGATACGAGTTGCTTGGAGCTTGTAGATCTGAGATATAGCAGCTCACATGATGTGTCTTAATATTTTTGCAGGAAACCTTGATGAGTTTGAGAATTGCACACAATTTGTACAAAAACTACTTAGATGCCCTTTGATCCCATATCCAACGACCTCGAAGCTCGTATCACCGTAGCATCTAAGATGAAGGAGGACATCATATTCTCCTGTATGTAAGAATATCATGTGCTACCACACCTTAGATGCTTTGGAGATACAAGCTCTTCGGAGGCGTTGGATTTGTGACCCAACACCTCCTCGGTGGTTCGAATGGTTTTTTTTCAGAAAAGCCCCAAAAGAGTTCGGCCACTGCTTACAAGCACAAAGACTGCTCAGATGCCATTGGATCTCAGATCAAACGACCTCCAAGCTCGTATCACCGTAGCATCCAATCTGCGATAGCACCTTATGTTTTCTCGCACGGGAGAGTATGAGGTGCTCCTGCACCGTAGATTCTATGGTGATACGAGTTCACTGAGATCTAACGGCCCACAATAGGAGGTTTGAATGTTTTTGCAATATACGGCTGATAGAGTTTGGGAAATGCGCAGAAAGTACAAGTACTACGCATGTGTCGTCTGATCACTGATCATACGACCTAGATGCTCATATCACCATAGCGGGTAATTAAGCTACGGGGAGCACCTAATATGAGCACATGGGAGCCATTGGATCGAAGATGCAACGGCACACACAAGGCCTGAATGTTTTATTTGCAAAAAAAACCTTTGGAGAGTTTGGAAATTGCGCATAATTACAAAGACTACTCCCAAGCCATTGGATCTCACTTCTAACGGTGTAAAAACTCGTATCACCATAGTATCTAAGCTGCGGGGTGGATGTGATATTCTATGCCGCTGTCATTTTTGTTCGTAAACTTGCAAAATACGTGTAACTCGTGCCGTTACTTGTCTAACCACGCAAAGTGTTTTTTCAAAAAAACCATCCTACACTGAAATATCGGAACAACACACGGGGGTCCCACTTGTGATTAATCAAATTTGGACCTTAAACTAACAAATCTGAAAGACGAGATTCGAACTGGCAACCTGGACTACAAAGCGTAAGTCGATAGCCTGAAAAAACAAACGGTTGTTGGCTTTGTCCCATAACTTGATTTTATATAGTACTTGCGTTAAGTAGAGTAGAGGGAGTGCCTCGTCAACACGTGCATGACCGTTGTCTCACTTACTGGTGGGTCCCAGGTCTGCGATCTCAATCTCTCTTCTCTCCATCGTCTAACCTTTGCACGGGCACACACGAAGAGTGGCGCTAGCTTGCCGTGGTGTTATTACAACTAAAAAAAAGCTTGGAAAATAGAATAATCGCCTAGAACAAGAGACGTTGTGGCTGGTCGAGACGGAGCTAACCACATCTATCCTCCGTGCCACATTTGCATGATGAAGCTGTGTGGCTAGTGGGGTGTTTTCGACCGACTGGCTGGGTCCCGAGGTCGAACTTTAGGTACTACGTCTAATATAGTATATTTTTACACGCACCTTTTTCCTCCGTGCCGAGACGTGGCACACCCTACCACGCAGTTTCGGGGTCCTCCCGGATGGTGCACGCATATATTCTTCCTGACGTGGGACGCCCTACCGCGCGTTTTCTGGGTCCTCCTCGGTCGTAGCGCCGAAGCAAGTAAATGAGTCGTCAAATCACGAAAGACCACCTTTCCTGCCGAGTACATCAGTGAAGCACGGTGGTTAGCTAGTTGGGCTAGTTCGACCGATTAGTTAGGCCGCCGCTACATTTGTATTTTCACCTCTTTTTTATCTACTTGCCGGCAGGTAAATTTAAATATCCACCGCGGCGTTGCTCTAGTGTTTGGGTGCGGCAGGATTTTTAATATTTTGATTGACGGGAGCAGGCGCGGCAGGATTTTTAATTTTTTGATTGACGGGAGCAGGCGCGGCAGCAATTAGTCACGATGACTCCGCCTGTAAAAACCCACTGCTCCTTGATTTGAGAAGTCGTCGACTGGTGTTTTACCGTGGTGAAAACCAAAAGATTCCCCGCTTCCTCCGCCTTCCCGTAGATTGCATTGCCTTTCAGCCGTTTCGCCCCCTTTGCTTCCTCTCCCCATTGCTTCTACCTGGTGCCATGGCGGCGCAGCAGATCACGGAGTCCGAGGTGAGGCTCCTGACACAGGAGCTCCATGCCAAGGATGCGGAGCTCAGGGCCAAGGACGTGGAGCTCTGTGAGCTCAAGGAGGAGAGGAGTGCCATGCTCCTCCGTTATGTGCGGGAGTTCACGGAGCTTCAAAAGCGGCAGGCGTCCACCACAAAGATGCTCGAGGCGTCGGCGGCGTTGCTGTAGAAAGCGGGAGATACGATAGGTCGTCAGGGGAGCCGGCTGGAGCGCGAGCGAGCCAATCGTGACGAGGTCCAGGATCGCCTCAGCCACTTGGTGAACCAAGTTGCCATGCACGTGTTGCGACTGTGCGATGCCTGACCTGGTCGACTTCAACGAGCTGCGGCTTCCTGACCTGGTCTCCTTCTTCACCTATATCTCCGAGGAGCTGAGCCGTCTTCGCGCGATGGTGGGGGCTGAGCTGGACAAGGAGGGGTTGCGGGCTGCCGTCGCCGCTGCCGGGCGAATCCTTTAAGGGCTCCGTCACCGGAATCCATTCGTGCCATTGGACGCCATGTTTGACGAGCTGGCTCCCGTCGACCGGGAGCGGGCTCTACGGGCGGTTGCACCCTGCATCACCAACATCGTGCGCCTCAAGAAGCAGAGGGACTTCGGTGGTGTTTAGGCGCCCTCTGCATGGGCATGTCCATGTCTCGGTGCAACATGACCGTTGGATCAAACTCAGACAGTGCAGATCAGTCACTGTAGCACAAAGCGTGTGGGTATGTTTGGTTGCATTCTCATCTCAATATAGTTGTTTCCTCTTCGTGTATTTTTGTCAACCTACTAGTGTGGACTCATGCACCCTTCATGCACTCCGCCAAACACCCAAAACTGGGTCGAGGAGGGAACTTTTGCTCCCATCCCATGCACCCTTCATACACCCTGCCTAACACTATTTATGATGAAGAGAAAATATGCATTAGCCGCCAAGTACCGAGGGCATAACTTGTTATGTGCTTGGTACTTCAAGTATGTACTATCACCTCATCGTATAACTATCTCTATGCAGGCCAAGTTGAGCAAGAAAGCCAAACCGCTGACCTGCAGGAGAACCTTAAATCACAACAAGCTGAAACCTCCAAGGCGAAGGAAGAATTGACCATCGCTTTAAGAGCTATGGAGAAACTTAAAGAGGGCTTCAACAAAGAGCTGGCGGATTGGGAGAATGAAAAATCCGCTTTGGTGCAAAGGGCTGAAAAAGCAGAAGCCGCTCTTAAACCGGTGGTTGATGAGTTGACCAGCGTAAAGCGGCAGGTTCATGCCATGACTGCAACTGTGTTTGGTAAGCATCCTTGTCTCCTGATGTGACCATATCTTTTCACGTAGCTGCTGGTTTACTAATCCTTGCAATGACACAGGGACTCGTATTGGCCATTTGGGATCTGATGTTCGGAAGAATTTAAAAGTTGCCTACACTCTGATAGAGCAGCTGTATACCGGCGCACAATGGATCATCTACACTGCTTCCCACAACAATCCGCCTCCCACTTTGATCAAAGATATCATTGAAAGGTTATCTATGCTTCCTGTCCGGGTTGACGAACTGAAAAATTCTGCTGCTAGAACGGGCGCTTTGGCTGCTCTGACCCGGGCAAAGGCATGGGTACCTGACTTTGATCCAATTGAAGCAGCCCAAGGTTATCCCAGCTTGAAGGAAGACGGGACAGAATTTGGTGAAGATGATCTCCGGATCATAAATCGGGAGGTATGCCTATTAGCTTGCCAACTGGTTGAAGAAGCAGACCTGTCATACTATCAAGCCAGCTATGATGATAAGAACAAGCAGATTGCTGCACCGATCCCAGAGGCTCAAAATCTTATCCCGCTAATCCGTAAGCACACTTATGCCCCTGATATTGAACCGTCCATGCTGATAAGTGATGAGGCCGCATTCCAAGCCCTAACTGGGATCGACTGGGCAACTGTTGATTTTCAGCCACTAGGTAGAGAAGAGGAAGCTGAACCGGAGCAAGATGATCCCCAACCGTCAGGCCAAACTGGTGACAAACCATAAACCGGAAGCCGGTTTAATCTTCCACATGCTGTGACATGTATATGAGAAAAACAATGATCCTTTTGGGCACTGAAAAGCCTTGTAATAGGTTTAGCTAAAATACTTGTGCTGATATGCCTTGGCACATATTTATCTTCAATTGATGCTTTGATTGATTCGACATACATAGGATATGATATCCATATTTATTTGTCCAAGTTGTTCCTGCAGATAAGAAGCTTAAAAGCGCCCTGACGGTTTACCGTTGGGCGGGTCATGATACCCATATATATATATAGTGTTACTATTCATCACCCAGGGTGCAGAATAAGTTATTCTTCACCCGAGGTAATCTTACGATCATTTCATAATTGAATTACGTTTCAAATTCAAATAGTTACATTCCTATTGATTCACTACGTAAAATTTGACATAAAAAAATAAAAATAAATGTCATAAGACAAGAAAATTTGCAGTTTATGTGTATTTTAGACTATGTTTTTACGTTTGTAATTTTACATCACATAAAATATTTTTTACGGCAATTATATATTTTTTTACGGTTCCATTTTACGTCGGAAATAAGACAAAACTTATGAAACGTAAAATTACAATGCATTGATGGTAAAATAGAGGGGATGAAGAATAACTATTCCTCACCCAGGGAGCACTATTTTAATCCTGGGATTAAAATAGTTATTTGGAGCGAGCCTATATAGGGCCGATCCATTGTTCCCGAGATCTAAAAACGAAAAACCGAGCCCCACCTCCCACTCTTCCACCTCTCTGCCCCACCCCATCCCCGACCCTCATCCCCACGGCGGAGCGCCTCCTCCCCCGCGGCCGGCGCGCCACCTCCCCTCCTTCCCCGCGGCCGGCGCGCCACCTCCCGTTCTCCCCCGCGGCCGGCACGCCACCTCCCCTCCTCCCCAGCGGAAACGCGCCTCCGGAACGCCAGCGTGCTTTCACCAGTCCACGGATCCCCGTGCGCCGCCGCAGGGCCCTGTTCCCCGGATGCCTGCTTCCAACGCGGCGTCGCCCTCCGCCCCGCACGCTTCTGGCAAAAAGCAACGGTGCCATTCACCTGCGGCATGCTACTCCACCGGCCGTCAACCTCATGCACACCGCCGCCCTCCTTCCCCCGGTGCCCTGCACACCCTTGGCCGCCGACGTGAAATCTCTTGGTGTCGGCCCTGGATCCAGCGTCATCCGAGGTGCAGCACCGTCCTGGGCAGGTCACAGGCAGCGCCCTGGCAAGGTCGCAGACAGCACCTTGGGTAGGTCACGAGTACTCTGTCTGTCGCTACTTGTGCATCGACAGGAAAACCCGTGCCCCGGTTCATCATCCTCGTCTAAAGCTGTTCTCTCTGGCCACCTGCAACGACGTCGGTCGTCCCGCCGGAGCGCACGAATCTCCCTTCCATCCCCTCTCTACTTATTCCATTGCTTCTGAAATAGGGTCTCAATTGAAAAAGAATCTGTGTTCGGCAGCGATGGCAATGTTGTGAAAAGATAAATTTGGTTTTAAGTCGTCACAAAATTTAGTTTTGCAGTCTAATGTGACTCTAGGTTGAAATTTGATGCATTGTACGTGATTGTCGTACGTTATGTCCTACTTTTTTTTGAGGATACGTTATATCCTATTACACAAAACACTTCTTGTCCGATTGTACGTGATTGTGCAGTCCAAAGTGACAACAGGTTGAAGATTGTAGTAATTCAAAAAACTTTGTATAGTCGTGCTGGGCAATTACAGCAAAGAGGAGTGGAGCCTCCAAAAAAAGAGCAAGTGCATATCGAAAATGGATACATGCCTAAGGTGCTGGTGGTTATGCCAAAAATAGAAATAAATTATTTTGGTGTTTCCTTTTATCTCAAACCAATTAACTTCTCCGCTTTTGCTCAACGCACAGGAAAGGTGTTAAAAGTTAGATTTTCCTCGTTTCCAAAAAAATAAGAGAGAATGCCAACTCAAAATAACAGAGCAGTTCAAAAAAAGTTTATAAAAATGGATTTTGAAAACCCTAGAAGTTCAATTTGAAATAAGGTCAAAAAATGTAGAAGTTCAAATTTGAAAACCCTAGAAGTTCAATTTGAAATAACCGAGAAGGTTAATAAACCTAGAAGTTCAAAATTTTAAAACGAGAAAATTGTTTGCTTATGTAAAACCATATTTTTCTAAGAAGTTCAAAGTAAAAAAGAGAGAGAAGTTCGAAGGTTAAAAAACTTAGATGTTTTCTCGTTAATAAATAATCAAATATAGAAGTTCAAAAAAATTAAAAAGAAAAACTAAATAAGTTTTAAAATAATTTTCTCATTTAAAAAAATCAGAAGTTCAAAATAAAAAAATGAAGTGGTTTGATGTTTATTAAAAAAACTAGGATTTTACATCCATTTAAAAAACTTAGATATCCGTTATTATTAAAGAATCAGCCATGAAGATCAAAAATAAAAAAGTAGTCTAATTTATTTTTATTTAAATAAAACAATAACTTTACTCAAAACAATAAAAAGTGTGAAGTTCAAAAAAAAATAACACATAAGTTCAAAGTATATTAAAACCTAGGATTTAGAAGCTCAAAAAACAAAAGAAAAAACAATGCCATTTTGGGCATTTTCCCCAATAGCAAAGATTAAAACCGAGAAGTTCAATTTTAACAAACGGAGTAGTTCAATGTATGTAAAAACCTCAAGTTTTCTCGTTACTAGAGAATAAAACCAAGAAGTTCAAATGGAAAAAGGGAGCAATTTTATATTTATTTGAAAAATCAGTTTTTCTTAGTTATTAAAGAATAAAACCAATAAGTTCGATTTGAAAAAACGACAAATTTCAATGTTTCTTAATAAACTCCAATCTTCACATTTCTAAAAATGCACAAACGAAGTTCAAATAAAAAAGTTAGAGCGGTTCGATGTCTATAAATAATCTGAGTTTTTTTCCGTTACCAAATCGAAACAGAGAGAAGTCCAAATTGATAACTGCCGGAAGTTCACGCATTGCATGGTGTGCATTTCATATGAGAAAAAAATAATAAAAAAAATGCAAAGTTTAAAATTTTGTTGCTAGAAGTTCATGTGCTCAACATGGGAAAATTCTAAAATTCCCGTGAGAGAGATTCACCATGTATTTCATTGTTGAAAAACATAAAAAAATATGTTGTTTTTTGCATTTTGAAATAATTCCCTCAATCCACAAAGAAGTTCAGTATATTATTTGGGAGCAATTTGATTTCAAAAATAAAAATAAAAATTCAAATTATAAAAGTGGAAAAAAGTACATGTACTACATGGTGTGTGTTTAATATGAGAAAAATGAATAAAAGGCAAGGTCCAAAATTTTGTTGTTATAAGTTCAAGTCCTGGCTTAGCTTAAATGCCCCTTTTAGACACCAAAAAGCCCAAGAGCTTGCCTGCCGGTACACCAAAAACACATTTGGCCGGATTAAGCATCATCTTGTAAACCCGCAGGTTATCAAAAGTTTCCTTCAAGTCATCATTCAATGTTTCCTTCTTCCTGGATTTGACCACAATATCATCCACATAGCCATGAACATTAAGGCTGATTTGTTTATGAAGACAATTTTGCACACATCGCTGATAAGTCGTCTGGGCACTCTTGAGCCCAAAGGGCATGGACACATAGCAGAAGGCTCCAAAGGGAGTTACGAAGGCCGTCTTCTCCTGGTCCTTAACTGCCATTTTGATCTGATGATAACCAAAATATGCATCCAAAAAACTCAAACGCTCACAACCCGCCGTAGCATCAATAATTTGATCAATACGGGGGAGGGCAAAAGGATCAGCTGGACAAGCTTTATTGAGATCTGTGTAGTCCACACACATACGCCAAGTGCCGTTCTTCTTAAGGACCAGCACCAGATTAGCCAACCACTCAGGATGGAATACTTCAACGATGAATCCGGCCGCCAAGAGCCTGGCCACTTCTTCTCCAATAGCCTTACGTCTTTCTTCATTGAACCGACGGAGAAACTGTTTGACCGGTTTATACTTAGGATCAACATTAAGAGTGTGCTCAGCGAGTTCCCTCGTTACACCTGGCATGTCAGAAGGCTTCCACACAAAGATGTCCCGATTCTCACGGATGAAAACGATGAGCGCGCTTTCCTATTTCAGATCCAAGTTAGCGCTGATGCTGAACTGCTTGGACGAATTGCCAGGTATGAAGTCAACAAGCTTAGTCTCATCAGCCAATTTAAACTTCAGGGCCGGATCATGCTCTGTAGTTGGCTTCTTCAATGAAGTCATATCTGCCGGATCAACATTATCTTTGTAAAACTTTAACTCTTTTGTGGCACAAACCGACTCAGCGTAAGCCGCATCACCTTCTTCACATTCCAGAGTAATCTTGCGGCTCCCATGGACGGTTATAGTTCCCTTGTGACCCGACATCTTGAGCTGCAGATAGACATAGCAGGGCCGTGCCATAAATTTAGCATAAGCCGGCCGTCCAAACATGGCGTGATACAGACTTCTGATTTTCACCACTTCAAATGTCAAAGTTTCTGATCTCGAGTCCTGATCATCTCGAAAAGCCACCTCGAGAGCTATCTTACCAACAGGATATGCCGATTTACCAGGCACGACACCATGGAACACCGTATTGGACGGTTCAAGATTTTTATCTGTTAACCCCATGCGACGGAAGGTTTCATAATAAAGGATATTGATACTGCTTCCTCCATCCATGAGTACTTTGGTGAACTTATAACCTCCCACCTGAGGTGTCACCACCAATGCCAAATGACCCGGATTGTCAACTCGGGGTGGATGATCCTCTCTACTCCAAACAATTGGCTGCTCAGACCAGCGTAAGTAACAGGGCACTGCCAGTTCAACGGAGTTCACTGCCTTCTTATGAAGCTTTTGGTCATGCTTGTCTAAGCTAGTGGTGAAGACATGATATTGTCCACTGTTTAACTGTTTCGGGTTGCTCTGGTAACCCGATTACTGCTGCTGCTGATGATTGCCTTGTTGATTGTAGCCACCCTGGTTGCCCTGATTACCTTGATTGTTATGTCCGCCTTGATTACCATGGAAGCCTGAACCGGAATTTCGTCCACCATAACCCGGCCCATGAGATCCAGGGCCTGAACCGCCACCTGGTCCGTGATCATACCGGAAAGCATTAGAATTTTTGAACTCTTGCATGATGTAGCAGTCCTTCTAGAGGTGTGTGGCCGACATCTCCTTTGTCCCATGTTTTGGGCAGGGCTGGTTCAACAGGTAAGATAGGCGGTCCGGGTTAGGACTAGGTGCTCCGCCGCGATGTGGCGGTTTACCCTTACGTCGCTGGCCCTTGTCCTGCACGCTGGTGTTAGCCACAAAGTCCAAGCTATGATCCGCTTTGCGTTTGCCACCGTTTCCATGACCCGCCGAGTTGTGGTGCTGTCCCTTGGCATTGCCGCTCTTTTTTCCCTTCCCTGCTTTATCATCATCAGACTCGGGATCCTTGGTACTATCAGAGTCGGAATACTTCACTAAAGCAGCCATGAGGGTTCCCATATCATTGCAATGGCGTTTGAGCCGTCCCAACTTTAACTTTAGAGGTTCAAACCGGCAGTTGCCTTCCAAGATCAGAACTGCGGTATCTGCATTGATGCGGTCTGATGAATGCAAAATTTCTGAAACCCGACGCACCCACCAGGTTGTTGACTCTCCTTCCTCCTGGACACCGGCAGCTAAGTCCACAATTGACATGGGTTGCTTGCAGGTATCTTTGAAATTCTGGATAAACCAGGTTCTCAACTCGGCCCACAACCTGACAGAATTCGCCGCTAAACTCTTTAACCAAGTACGTGCCGTACCTTCCAACATCATGGTGAAATACTTTGCACATGCTGTATCATCCACATCCAGCATCTCCATGGCCATCTCGTAGCTTTCAACCCATGTCTTAGGGGATAAATCGGCCGTGTAATTCGGCACCTTACGCAGGCCCTTGAAATCCTTGGGCAAGCGCACGTTGCGCAACACCGGGATGAGACACGGCACCCCCAAAGAACTAGAGGTAACTCCTGGCTCTACTGACGTGGTTGGACGAACCAGAGTAAGCTGACGGGCTTCATGCTGCGCCGCTAACTCGGCCTCCCTGTGTGCTCGAGCCCGGTCCACGACCTCCTGAGCATCACCAGCGCCACCTTCCGGGTTGTTGCCACGGGGCGGTTCACGGTTCTGTGCATTGCTTGACACGGCCAGTTCATCCATACGCCTGCTGTAACTTCGGCTTGGACGGGGGGTGGAATGAATTCGATCACGACTGTATGAGTAAGCCTCCTATTGAACCAAGGATGTCCGAAGAAGCTCCTTAACCCGACGCGTCTTGACCGCCGCCGGAGAATCACCGTCAATCGGGATAGCCTCCAGCCGTGAAGCGGCAGCAACAAGATTGTCCATCGGAGTAGAATAATGACCCGGTGGTGTTGGGACAGGCTGTGTCACAATGTTGTTCTGTCGAGGCGGATCCATCAATCATGGCTGAACCGGCGCCCCTGCCCCAGGTGCCTCCGCCCGGTTTACCACCGGCGGATTACTGGTCCCTGCTCCCGGGGTGTTAAAGAGGTTCTTAGCATCATAAACTAGAGGCAGGCGAGAACGGTCACTACAAAAAAAAACTTCCGTGATGATACGTGTTTGTCATAGTAGGTCGCTTTTTTTGTCATGCATGTACATCCATGACAAATTTATGACAGAATCAAGATAGTCATACCTGTGCTGTCATAGAAGTGTTCCATGACATTACCAAAATTATCATCACGGAAGTGTCCACTTCCATGACGATAAATCGCGCGTCATAGAAGTGCTTTCGTCAAGGGTGACCGACACGTGGCATCCACCATAACGGAACGCCGTTAAGCTATGGGGTCGGGTTTTGGATCCGATAACCCGTTAACAGCCCCGACCAATGGGAAATTTCCACGTGTAAAATTCTTATTGGCTGGACGAAACATGTGTCAGCTCGTCAGTGGGTCAGATAGGCGCCTATGATATGTCGACACGTGGCACGGCCCAACAGTGGCCCATTTAGCTTACAAAGCCGGCCCGTTTGACTCGGTCAAAAGTTAATGCGCTGGCCCATGAAAAGCCTGTTAACTGTCTCTTCGCAAATAGCCCATTTTATGGCCCGTTAACTCACGGCCCATTAGGCCTTAAAGGAAATCGACCCAACAACGCATGTGGGCCGTCAAATATAATACCAGCCCATTTCACTTTCGGCCCATGTATGGCCCACGACGTCTTTCGGCCCATATAAGGCCTTCGTATCTTTCGGCCCATTACAGGCCCACGGTGAGTCTAGCCCATAATGAACAGTAATTTTCTTTATACCCGTTAACGGCCCATGATTTACATGGGCCATTTCCAGCCCGTGTTAGCTTTCGGCCTATTGACAGCCCATACGTTCTTGGGCTCCTTTTCGGCCCTCGATTACTTCCGGCCCGTTACTGGCCTGTTCCCCTAATGGGCCAAATTCGGCCCATGGCAAGAGTCGGCCCGTTACTGGCCTATTCCTCTAATGGGCCAAATTCGGCCCATGCCAAGAGTCAGCCCGTTACTGGCCTGTTACCCTAATGGGCCAAATTCGGCCCATGGCAAGAGTCGGCCCGTTTCTGGCCTGTTAACCCGTTGCGCCGTTTCCAGCCCGTCCTATATTCTGGCCCATTAACGGCTCGTTATGCCTGTGACAGAATTAAGCTTTTGCTGTCCTACGGCCTGTTAACGGCCTGTTACCGTGCTGGGCTGATACCAATTACGCCCGATTATGGCCCATGTAGACACATTTATCTGACGGCCCGAGGCCCACCGATTATAGGCCCATTTATCGACGGCCCGTAGGAGACCCATGGATCCTATGACCCGTATATAGCCCATGGTAGTTGCGGCCACTAGCAAACCAGGGAAAAAGAAGACTAGGAAATAAATAAGTCCGAAACTAATGCTAGGCTATTAAGGCGATTGCACAGATTACATCCACTCGGCATCAAAGATCGCCACCAGTGCAAATATAGGGAACACCCTACACTATACAAAAATGGCTTGCTGTTTTCTTCAGGCGGTGGCTGCACGTTAAGAATACATTTTGTATCGCACCAAAACAAATTATAACTATATAACAAAAGGAAGGTTGGCATAAAACTTAACAGTCTAGCAGATAAATGCACCACCAGAAGTTCAAAAGCTCAGTTCATTTGACCTGACTGTTACATTTTCATGCTGTATTGTTCGATGGAGCACCATAACCCTCGCCTTCATTTCCCCTAGGCTCCTGAACAACATAGCAAATGTTTGATAGTCTGGTTTCAAAACCATGCATATCTTGACGACATTGAGCAATGTTTCTCCTTGTTTCACAAAGGGTCTCTGTTAGGGAATGGACTTGTGTCTGGAGCGCAGATACAACATTGCTTTGAGCTTGCATATCTTGATCATGAGGTAGTTCGGACGATATTTCCTTAACAACCAACCCAGTATTTCGCAGGAACATGCTTTTGGCACTGTTAGTGGACAGGTACTGACCCACTGTAGAAAGAGCTGACATTGCGGTTATAGTTGCCTCGCCACCTTCAGAAGTTGGCGGCTCCACCATTTTTTCCATAGCTTGCTGAAAAGTTGAGGTTTTACATTAGTAGTACCAGAACAGAAGATATTAAGGAGGCAGCAAAACCAAACAAAATAGCTTTGGTCTATATACAGAACTTATTCTGGTGAACCCATGTAAAATATTAGTTGTATGTTATTGCAAAGTACATAATAAAACCAGGTTCCAAACATATGACCATGTACCATCGCTAATGTATTGTATATTTCTTCACATTGTATTGAGGGCTAAGGATGAAGAGACGAAGTTGATAATATGATAAGCATAGTATGACGTCATTCATATCACAAAACAACTGAGAACAGACAAACAGGCAATTGTAACGTTGTGTGGGCAAGTCCAGCACGGAACTAGATTATGGGTCAAGATCAAAGGAACATCACTCCTCTGTTTTAAACCTTGTAAGGTGCAATGATACGCTAAGACAATTGTGTATAAAATTGAAAAGAGTAATAGAGATTGGCTGCAAACCATGCAGTTCAAGGCACAAGTCAGAGTAAGTAGTTGTTAAAAGGCATGAGGATTAAGGACTTACAACAGCGGCTTTGACTGGTGTAGTCATGCCCTTCTTCTTGCTGGTGTGATAGTCCTTGAAGATTTCCACAACATTTGGTTCAGGTACTTTTTGGTCCTTGCGGGATTTCCTCTGCATTTGGAACAAGTCAATATAGATCTGATAATATGGTACAGCGAAAAGAGTGAAACAACAACTAATTACAAGAGCCTCGCGGTGTGCAATATAGCTACGAGATCCCGTCGTCTGTTGGAATTTCACTTTCATATGGTTGGCCTTGTTCTTTGAACAGTTCACCTACAAGAAGATAGATTTGTATGGCACATGCGTAAATAGGACTTCAATATGTGATCTGATGACATATATATATATATAATGTACATGATACTTCGGATCGGACCAGTGTTTAACGAGGCCTCTCCAGTCTTCATCAGATATATTTTCCACTGGAGATGTTTGGGCAAGTTCACTGTTAGCCTTGCCTTCAAAGTGAGTTTTCCTCAAGTTATACCGATACTGTCGCAGAGCAGACTTGAAAACATGGGTGCAAGCTTGTCTGGTTGCATCATCTTGGCTATCCAACTTGAACCTCATTTGTTGAAAATTATGGGAGTCTCATTATCAGCAACCTAGAAAGTATTGGACAGAGCAAGACGATATTACTAGTTTCCATACATAACCATACTTATAGATAAATGGTCGAGGAAGGTGTTGAACTGGGTTTCGTCTTTGTCATTCCTGTACTGAATCCATGTTGGGAGGATACGTACATGACACCTAACAGCAACCGCTACCTCTGATACTAACTTGGCTGACTCTGTAGCATCACGTGGCCTTTTTAAACCTGCCTCAAAAGGGATCTCCATTCTTCCTCCTCTAGATTTAGTTAACCTATCGAGCATTATCCCTGATGTTTGTTTCCTCTTGTGCCTAGGTGCTAGTCCAAGAACAAACATAGGAAGTGTTAGTGTACATCAAACTGTGAGACTACATATAAAGAAGCATGCAACTGTAAATTGACTCCAGCAACTATCTTCTTGCTGTTGAAGCTCACAAGGTTCATCTGATATTGCCAACTCGTCTTGTGTCAAGAGTGCTTGGGAAGTAGTGTCAGGTGGCAAGGGAGCTTGGGAACGTGCTGCTAGCTCAGTTGATGCACGAGT
This sequence comes from Triticum urartu, assembly GCF_056163025.1. Taxonomy (NCBI): domain Eukaryota; kingdom Viridiplantae; phylum Streptophyta; class Magnoliopsida; order Poales; family Poaceae; genus Triticum; species Triticum urartu. The sequence continues at coordinate 7,979,121 of NC_141877.1, forward strand.
ACGTCGTGCAACTGCTAGTACTGTGGTAGGTGTTGCAAGAACTAGGGCTATCTCTACTTGTTTGGTGGCAGCTATTTGTTTCTGTTTGTCTTTTTTTGCAACTCGTGTAGCATGGGATGCCGTGTTTGTAGAATTTTCTGCTGGACTTTGACCTTCTATTGCACCATCAGTACCAGCAGAATCTGCAAGATTCATCCGCTTCTCATCCCCTGCCATTCTATGTTTCTTCCTCTTTCTCTGTGCCATGTTAAGTGAAGCCGACAAGAAAAACGAATAACAATTTAGTTCTTCAGAACAAATTGATGCGTGATGCAGACAAACTGAACTTTGATGTTAGACAACCACATGATAGGAGGATGTAATATGTATGAAAAACAGGACGGAAGAGATAACCAGAACTATGATGTGTAAACTAAGAAGAAGACATTTCACCAAATTAGAAGCAATGCAATGGAAGGTAGACACCATATGAAAGATGCTACAAATATCGCTCTGCCAAGTTAACAGTGTCTCATCATAAATGGCGTTTAAAAAAATGTGAAGCAGTACATGAAATAAATCATATGCAAGATGCAAACAACATCACACTACCATGTTAGAGGTCTCTCGTCATTAGTGCCATTGCATATTCACAGCATTGCATATTCACAGCTTATGATGTGTAAACTAAGGATTAGACATTTCAACAAATTAGAAGCAATGAAAGCTAGACATCATATGAAAGATGCAACGAATATCACTCTACCAAGTTAAAACTGTCTCGTCATAAGTGACATTTCAACAAATTAGTAGTACAAGCTAGAAAAGAATGTGAGATGTAACCTATATCACACTCCAAAGTCAAATGTGTCTTATGATAAGTGATTGTTGCAGGTTACACAACAGTAGTAATTTCTAATTTGATGTAAGAACATGGTGTGATAGACAGATATTGTATGCTCTAGAAACAGGAACACGTGTCTTATTCAAGTATAATGTGTAAAGTAAGCAGATGGAATTCAACAAAATTAGAAGCAATACAAGCTAGACATCACACATAACATGCAACCACATATAATAGTGCCAAGTTAGAGGGAGCACCGGTGATGCTGCACTAGGGGAGACGTGCTCATCATAAACACATCTTTGTTGAGTGTCTATGCATGTGTTTTCTTGGAAATCATCTTGGGGGTGTGGAGGAGTAGAAATTGTAGAGGCCCTCTGTTCGGAAGGAGCACCTTTATCCGCTGCCTTGCTAACTTCCTTCCGCTTTATTGATTTTGAATTGTCAAGTAAAACCGACAAGAAAAAGCAATAAAATTCTCTCTTCAGAACTAATTCATGCATGATACTGACAATCACTACTTGATGTAAGGAAAACACATGATACCAGGATGGAATATGTACGAAAAACAGGACGACATGGCATGTTCACAACTGTTTGTGTAAACTAAGCAGAAACCATTCCAGCAAATAAGAAGCAATGCAAGCTAGACACCACATGAAAGATGCAACCAATATGACTCTACCAAGTTAAAAGCGTCCCATCATAAATGGAATTTCAACAAATTAGAAGTAGCGCATGCTATACATCATATGAAAGATGCAACTAATATCGCACTACATATACTAAAGGTGTCTCGTCATGTTGATTGATGCGGGATACAAAAAAACAATAGTTTTATGTAAGGACATGCTTAATAGACAGATGTACTATGTACTAAATATAGGAAAGCATGTCACATTAACAGGTATAATGTATAAGCTAAGCAGACTACCATATGCAGTTTAACCAGATTGGAAGAATTACAATCTAGACACCATATGCAACATGCAACCACATATCACGCTGCCAAGTTAGAGCAAGCACCTACGATGCTAGTGTAGGGGAAATGCTGTAATCAACTACAGAGCTACGTTCACTATCTTCATGTAGCATTTCTGTTTCTTGAGAATCATGTCAGGAGGCTGACGCTGCATTCTTTAAATGAGGAGTAGTCCCCTTGCCTGTCTGCCTTGTCATAAGTGATTGATGAGGGATACACAAGAACATTAGTTTGATGTAAGAACATGGTTAATACACAGATGTATTAGTATGTACCAAAAACAGAAAGGCATGTCATATTCAAAGGTATAATGTGTAAGCTAAGCAGATGCAATTTAACCAAATTGGAAGCAATACAAGCTAGACATCCGGCTGGAGTGGTGAGCATGATCATCTAGGACCTGAGAGCCTGGTGGGAGGCGGGCTGCTTCGCCACCATCGTAGCTTTTTAGTTGGCTTCCAAGTGATGCCTATCTTTGCTGGGCTTGTCACTGGCTCGGCCAGTGCCCTGACTAGCTATTTGTCTTCTGGTGCTCATGGGATGGTGGTTCATGTAAAAAAATATTTTTCCTTATCTTACCGACTTCGGCCTTTCGAATACAAGCTAGACACCATATGGAACATGCAACCACATATGAAACCGCGAAGTTAAAGCAAGCACCTGGGATGGTGGTTCATTGCGAGCGAGGTCATCAACACCAGAGCTACGTTTACCGTCTCCATCCACTAGTAGAAAACGGGCCTATTGTCCCGGTTCGTAAGGGCCTTTTGTCCCGGTTCCTAAACCGGGACTAAAGGGTCGTTACTAATGCCCTGACCCTTTAGTCCCGGTTCAAACCAGAACCGGGACAGATGGGCCTCCACGTGGCCTATGCGCCGAGCCCAGGTAGGAGGGCCTTTGGTCCCCGTTGGTGGCACCAACCGGGACCAATAGGCATCCACGCGTCAGCATTTCTGTGGCTGGGGTTTTTGTTTTTTTGAAAGGGGGGTGGGTGGGGGTTTTGGGGGGTTAATTTAGGTATTTCATATATTGTGTTAGCTAGCTAATTAATAGAGAGAAGTGTCCTCTCTTATGTCCGTGCTTGGTCGACGCTACGTACTATACATACGTATAGAGAGGACTAGACACGCTAGCTAGCTAGTAAGCAAACGAAGGAAACAAAACATCATCATGAACATATATGCATACAGAGAGAAGTGATATCGACCACCTCTCCTTCTCCGAGAGATTGGTCGAACAACAAGTTCTCGTATATCTATCCGACACTACCGGCTACATATATACAATAATTATCTCTTACAAATATAATCTCCTAAACTACGGACACATGGTCCACATAGTATTCTCCGTCTTCAGCGATCACGTGGTCAAGAAAGAATGTCGCCAATTCCTCTTGAATTGCTCGCATGCGATCTGGTGCTAGGAGTTCATCCCACATCCGAAACATCTAATTTGAAGAAGGGGGTCAATACATATATATATGAATGTGTCGGGGGTGCTGATCCCTCGGACACCTATGGGACCGCGGCGGACCGGGGCCCCTTTCGGTTCTGCAGGGGGGCGGAGAGCGCACAAAGAGCAGATCGAGGCGAACGCACGAGCACACGCGGTCGGTTTACCCAGGTTCGGTCCGCACGGATGCGTAAAACCCTACTCCTTCTTTGGTTTGTATTTGTGTTCTTGCTCAGGAGCGACGAATGCTACAGTACGCTCGGATGGCTAGTGAGACCGAGCGTGAGAATGGCCGTCCCCCCCCCCCACTGTTGCGCATGGGCCTCCTTTTATTTGCCAAAGGGGTCACCGACAGGTGGCAACAGAGGTGAGGGTAAAAATGTAAAAGAGGCGGTAGTTGGCGCCACCGCTTGCTACAGTTGTATCATACCTAACCCTGACGGCAGGGGACAAAGGCATTAAATGCCTGTCTGTGTCGCCTAGACGGTGCGGAAAGGGACCGTCAGGGGCGCCACCGTTTGCCATGATGGCTATCTTGTCAGCGCCTGCTTGCCACCACATGCCCCTGGCTGCACAGCCTCCCGCCACGTATGCCAGGAACGGTCCCAGAGCGACACGTTGGCGGGTGAGCTGGAGCGCGGGCTGCGGAGTAGTAGCTTGCCGCAGCAAGTGCCTTGCCGTGGATGTTGTCTTGTCGCGTCCGGGAGCTTGTCGCTCACCGGGTCTTGCCGGGACACGTGGCGTGCTGCGGCGAGTTCCTCGGGATGCCTTGGTTGGTCTTCCCGGCAAGCTCCTCTTGCCGGGGTCTTTGTGCTTCCTCCCGGCAAGCTCCTCTTGCCGGGGTCTTGGATACTTTGAGTGGCCTTCCCGGCAAGCTCCTTCTTGCCGGGGTCTTGCGCCTTGGCTCGGATACTTTGTCTTTGAATGGCTCCAAAGGAACCACGGAGGGTCTTGGCGGTCGCCCGGCAAGCCTTGCCGCGGGGTGCTGCGACTGCCCGTGCACAAGTTCGGGATACTAAGGTACCCCTACTTTAGTACACCGACAGGAGCCCCCGGGCCTAGGCCATACACGGTGCCGAGCGCTGTTGGGCCATGCCCAAAACAGTGCACGGGTACGCGCGGCCTGGGTCACGCCGTTCCTGACTCCGCATCCACCGCACCCTCCCCGCATGGCACGCGTCGAATGCGGCATCGTGGGAGAGGTCATGGGCGGTTCGCGCCCTCCCCATAAACGGAGGGAGGCGTGGAGGCGTGGTTCATTTACTGGACGGGGCCGATGCGCGGTTTTCGAGGTGCCCACTCCCCACGATCACGGGGTGGGGAGAGGTCGCCTCACCCGTCGCCTTGGTTCTGCACGCCTGCCACGCGGCTCCCATGCGCTTGGGGTCGCGGACGGTGGAGGCGGGAAACTGGGCCGTCGCAGGTCGAGGCAGTGGGTCGGCCCCAGCTCCCTGCTCTTCCCGTGTCTTGATTCGCTGAGCGGGGTGGCCGAGCCCCCACCTCGCTCCTTTATAAAGAGCGGGAGGGGAGGAAGGAAGTCCGCATTCCCTCATCTGCTCCTTCCTTCAGCTTCCGCTCCCCTTTCTCTCATTCGCCATGGAGAAAGGGAACCCTGGTCCTTCATCGGTGGCAGCGAGGGTAGCGGGCGGCAGGATGACGGGTCCGACTAGGTGTCGGGCGCCGCTCCGCGCGGCACCGGCGACCCCATCATCCGTGTCGCCGGCTCCTTGAACTCCCCGGGGTCGTCTCCTTGGGCGGCTGGCGTAGGGAGGCTGCGGAAGAGGAAGAGGGCTGGCGGCAAGGCCGTCAAGTTGGAGTACGAGGGCGTGGTGCCCTCGACAGCGTGCTGACGTCCTGCCGCCTCGTCTTCGAGCCCTGCTTCCGGCGCCGCCGTCACCGTCCAGTCTTCGGACGGCCCCCGGGATGTTCTCTTGGTGTCTTCTGGCACCCGTAGCTCGCCTAGGCGCTCCTTTTGCCCTTCTCGCCTCCTTGATCTACCTCCTGAAGAGAGGGACAAGAAAAGGATTACGGGCATCTTATCTTTTTAATTTGTAAGCCTTCGGGCCTTAGTTGCATTTAAAACTTGTAATCCTCTCTTTCATGTTTTTCATCCTCTATGGACTGTACCTGAGTGGAATGTTTTTTTAATGAAAAGGGGATGCTTGCCAGGTCGTCTGTCTCGCGGGTAGAACCCACGGCAAGGAGCAAATCCTTGGCATCTTTCAGATAGACACTTTTTCTCCCGGCAACAGGCCCTGCCGTCTTCCCACGTCGCTCGACCTTTCTCACGCTTTTGACGAAGGCAGGGACGAGGCGGGTGCGGCCCCTCGTTTCATCCCTTTGCTGCCGCGACTACGACCAAACTTGGCCCCAGGAACGAGCCTCAGGGCCTAAAGTTAAGGGAGCACGGCAGTTTCCAGGGAGAAACGAGGTTTCGTATTCCCCAGTCCATAAGAGAATGCATGATGAGGGATGAAAGACTTATCTGAGATTGCAGCCCCCGGCAACTCTAGCTTGCCGTGGGTGAATCTTGGTACTTGCAGCCCCCGGCGACACTGGCTTGCCGGGGCCCAGATGCCGGTACGTCCTTCCTCTCCTTTTCGTCCTCAGGCGGTCTGGCAAGGATATGCGAGCCCTGCGAACCAAGGGAAATGAAAGAAAGGCAAAGGGACGCACACTCGACCTCTAAGTTAGGGGTTAGCCGCTGTTAAGCACTATCAACCCTAACCAAGGACGAGACTCGACCTAGCATGCATGCTATAACTTAGGGCGCCAGCGCTTCATTTACTTGTGCTCAGGGTCTGCGCCTGGCTTTGTACAAAGGATTACATGCAACAGTGGCAAGACTTGTACAAAAGGGTGGTTGCCGGACGGGGTCCGACAACCGCGCCTTACGGGTAAAACTTACGAAGAAGCTCTATATTCCAGGAGTTGCTCACTGGGACGCCATCTTCGGTCTCCAGGCGGACAGCGCCAGGCCTGGTGACTCGTTTCACCCGGTAAGGGCCTTCCCGCTTCGGCGTCAACTTGTTGGAATTCTTGGCGGACTGAACGCGCCGAAGAACAAGGTCGCCTTCCTCGAAGCTTCTGGCTTTAACTTTGTGGCTATGGTAGCGGCGCAAAGCTTGCTGGTAGCGAGCAGCTCGCACAACAGCCTGAAGACGATCTTCCTCAAGGAGCAGCGCGTCATCTTCACGTAGCTGCTCTTGCTCAAGCTCATCATAAGCGAGCACTCGAGGTGACCCGTATACGAGTTCCGTGGGGATAACTGCCTCTGCTCCATAGACTAGAGCAAAGGGTGTCTGGCCAGTGGCTCGATTTGGCGTCGTCCTGATCGACCAAAGAACCACCGGCAGCTCCTCGATCCAGTTGCGCCCGCACTTGTGCAGCCTGTCGAAAGTCCTGGTCTTGAGCCCACGCATCACAGCAGCATGTGCCCTTTCCGCTTGACCGTTGCTTCTCGGGTGAGCAACAGAAGCGAAACATACCTTGGCGCCAAGATCTTGGACGTACTGCATGAAGGTGCGGCTCGTAAATTGCGTACCGTTGTCGGTAATTATCCTGTTAGGGATCCCGAAACGGCAAACAATCGACCTGAAGAACTTGACGGCTGACTGTGCTGTCACCTTCCTCACTGGTTCCACTTCCGGCCACTTTGTGAACTTGTTGATTGCAACGTACAAGTACTCAAAGCCCCCGACAGCTCGGGGAAAGGGGCCGAGGATATCGAGCCCCCAGACAGAAAATGGCCAGGATAAAGGGATCGTCTGGAGAGCTTGAGCTGGCTGGTGTATCTGCTTGGAATGGAACTGGCACGCTTCACACTTGGTTACTTGTGCAGTTGCATCCTGGAGGGCTGTCGGCCAGAAGAAACCTTGCCGGAATGCTTTTCCGACAAGGGCTCTTGCGCCAATGTGGTGACCACATATGCCTCCATGTATCTCTGCCAATAGCTTCTGTCCATCTTCCCGGGGAATACACTTCAATTTCACACCGTTGAGTCTTCTTCTGCACAGTGTGTTGTCGACAAACTGGTACATACTAGACTGCCGGGCTACTCTTTCCGCTTCTTCTTGTTCTCCGGGAAGTTCTCCTGTCTGAAGGAAACGGACAATCTGCTGCGCCCATGTTGGAGCCTATGGCTCGACAACAAGGACTAAAGGCAATTCTGCTACTGCGGGAACATCTGCTTCCACGGCAAGAGCCTGCTGCTCTGCCGGAGCTTGACGTTCCCCGACAAGCTTGCCGGAGCAAAACTTGTCGGGAGCGCCTGCTTCAACGGGACAAACCCTGGGGCTTGCCGGAGCAGACTGCTCCTCAGCATTCTTGGTGTTGATTTTGGGGACTTTCTTGGCGGCGGCTTTGGGAAGCTCTGCCGGAAAGTAGTCACCAGAAACCAACTCCCTCTTCTTGCTCCGTCCATTTGGTGGCGTTACGGACGACTGAGTTAGCTTGAGCACAAAAGTCCCTAGTTCCACAGGTAATTTAAGTGCAGCGCACTTCGACAGGCCATCGGCAATGTCATTTTGAGCTCTTGGAATGTGCTCCATCTGCAGGCCGTCAAAGTGCTCTTCTAGCTTTCTCACTTCGTCGACGTAAGCTTCCATTAATGGACTCTGATAATTCTTGTTCACTTGGCGGACGACAAGCTGTGAGTCACCCCTGACTATGAGCTTCTTAATCCCAAGTTCTGCCGCGATCCTGAGACCGGCAAGCAAGCCTTCATACTCTGCAGTGTTGTTTGTCGCTTGCTCCTTGGGAAAGTGCATCTGGACTATGTACTTGAGGTGCTCTCCGGTTGGTGCGATAAGCAACACTCCCGCACCGGCGCCTTGCAGCGAGAACGCACCGTCAAAGTACATGAGCCACTCCTTGCTTGTTTCCTTGGCGGGGATGCTTGTCTCCAGAATTTCTTCATCTGGGGTTGGCGTCCATTCTGCTATGAACTCTGCCAATGCTCTGCTTTGGATTGTTGAGGTACTCTCAAATTTGAGGCCAAAGCTTGACAGTTCCAGTGCCCACTCGACAATCCTGCCTGTTGCTTCTGGATTTTGCAATATCCTCTTCAGCGGAAAGCGGGTGACAACTGTGATCTCATGTGCTTGGAAGTAATGGCGCAGCTTTCTCGAGGCCATGAGAAGGCCGAAAAGCAATTTCTGCACACCAGAGTACCTTGACCTAGCCCCCTGCAAAAGGGAACTGACAAAGTAAACTGGGCGCTGCACCATCTTCTTCCGTATCTCCTCTTGCATCTGCGCAGATCCATGCTTGTCGGGACCAGAGCTTGTCGGGGAAGCCCCCTGCTTGTCGCTGGATGTGCTTGCCGTGGTTGCTGGCTCATCATCTGCCTCCCTCTCCGCTACTAACGCAGCACTAACCACTTGATTGGTTGCCGCTATGTACAGCAGCAACTTCTCTTGTGGCTTAGGCACGACAAGTGTTGGAGTGGAGGACAGGTATCTCTTGAAGTCCTGCAGCGCAGCCTTCGCTTCCGGAGTCCATTTCATTGGACCTGCCTTTTTCAAAATTTTGAAAAACGGCAGGGCGCGCTCAGCAGACCGAGAGATAAACCTGCTGAGGGCAGCCACGCAACCGGCAAGCTTCCGTACATCCTTGACGCGCTTTGGTGCTTCGATCTGCTCAATGGCCTTGATCTTGTCGGGATTGGCTTCGATTCCCCGCTGAGACACAAAGAACCCGAGAAGCTTGCCGGAAGGGACTCCAAACACGCACTTCTCGGGGTTGAGCTTGAGGTTGATCTTGCGCAGATTTGCAAAAGTCTCTTCTAAATCTTGGATCAGAGTTGCCCTGTCCTTGCTTTTGACCACTATATCATCCATGTAAGCTTCTACATTTCGGTGCATCTGTGGCTTCAAAGCGATATGGACTACTCTGGCGAATGTTGAACCAGCATTCTTTAAACCAAAAGGCATCCGTACGAAACAGTACGTGCCACATGGTGTAATGAATGCGGTTTTCTCCTCATCCTCTTCTGCCATGAAGATCTGATGGTATCCTGAATATGCGTCAAGAAATGAAAGCAGATCACATCCGGCTGTGGAGTCAACAATCTGGTCAATGCGCGGCAAAGGAAATGGATCTTTGGGACAAGCTTTATTAACATCAGTGAAGTCAATACAAAGCCTCCATTTTCCATTTGCCTTGCGCACTACCACAGGATTGGCCAACCACGTGGGATGGAGCACTCCTCTGACAAGGCCTGCTGCTTCCAACTTCTTGATTTCTTCTGCTATGAATTCTTCGCGCTCCACTGCCTGCTTTCTGACCCTCTGCTTGACGGGCCGCGCATGAGGACAAACGGCAAGGTGGTGCTCAATTACTTTCCTGGGAACACCGGGGATGTCAGACGGCTGCCATGCAAACACGTCGACATTCGCCCGCAGGAAAGCAACGAGCGCGCTTTCCTATTTAGGGTCAAGCGTGGCACTGATGGTGAAGGTACCATCAGTGCCGTCCTCCCTGGCGTACACCTTCTTGGTATGCGGTGGAGTTGCCATGGCCTTCTTACACTTGCCGGTGGAGCTCGATGGTGCGTCCTCGACGGCAGCGCAGCACTCCGAGGAGGTGCGCTTGCTGGAGTGGGCATCAGAGCTCTTGCCGGACTTGGTCTTCTTCGTCCCCCCGGGAGCTTCAGCGGCAAGTGCCTTGTGATCTGCCGCAGCAGCTACTTCCCGGTAGATCTTGTCGGCGCAGATAAGGGCGTCCTTCTTGTCGCCAGGGACAGAGATGATGCTTATCGGGCCTGGCATCTTGAGCAAGTTGTACGCATAGTGAGAGGCTGCCATGAACTTGGCCAGTGCTGGACGACCAAGTATGCCATTGTAGGGCAATGGGAAATCGGCAACGTCAAAGGTGACCCTCTCAGTTCTGACGTTCATTTCGCTACCGAACGTTACCGGCAACGTGACCTTCCCCTTTGGCTTGCTCCTTCCCGGGTTAATTCCTTGGAATGTGCCGGTCTCTTCGAGCTCGCTGTCGGGGATCTGGAGTTTCTGGAGTACAGTGGAGGAGATCAGATTTAAGCCGGCCCCGCCGTCAACTAACATCTTGGTGACCTTGAGGTTGCGTATGGTTGGTGAAACCAACAGCGGCAAGCACCCGACCGCAGTTCTGCGATCAGGGTGGTCCTCAATGTCAAAGATGATAGGCGTGCTGGACCATTTCAGAAGTTTGCATGACTCGACAGGTGGCTCTGCCGCAACTTCCCGTAGCCACTGTTTGAGTTGGCAGTGGGAAGTATGCAGAGAAGCACCGCCGTCAACGCACAAAACTTCCGTGGCTTTCTGGAACTCCTGCTCACTGTTCTCAACATCATCCATGTCTTCGTCGTCGTCTTCGTCTTCGTCCTTGTCGCGGCCGCGGGGAGGTCTGTCTCCTTGCCGCTGCTTGGCCTTGCCGCGGCTTCCTCCCTGGCTAGCGCGCTTCTTCCCGGCTTCTCCACCGCCTCCTTGGGCTCTCTCCTTGTCGCGCCGCTCGTACTCATCTTTTTGTTGCTGGACAAGCTGCTCGACCCTCTTGCAGTTCTAGAGATCATGGCCCTTGGTGCGGTGAATCTTGCAGTACTGTTTGTCGGAGCCGTCCTGCTTGTCGGCGGCCGCCACAGCTTGGCAGTTGGTGCACGCGGCAACCTCCTTGCCGGAGTTGCCAACTTTGGCTTGCTTGGCGGGGCCGTCATCGCCGGACTGCTCAATAACTAGTACCTCTTTGCCGCTCTTCTTCCTGTTGCACCTCCGGTTTTTCTTTGCCAGGGCAGCATCTTCACTGTCAGATCCTCCTGCTCCAGTGTCCTCTCCAGGGAGTTTCCTCCCTTCTTCAGCGCGTGCACACTTGTCGGCCAGGGCGTAAAGCTCGCTGACGTCCCTGATCCTGCTCATCGCCATCACCTCCCGCATCCTGCGGTTACGCACGTTCTGATGGAACGCGCTGATAACTGCGGCAGGGTGGATGTCTGGGATGTTGCGCTGCACACGGCTGAACCTCTGAATATACTTGCGCAGGGGCTCTCCTTCCTTCTGGGCAAGCAGGTGAAGGTCACTTTCCTGGCCATGTGGCTTGTGGCCGCCTGTAAAGGCGCCGACAAACTGATGGCACAAGTCCGCCCAAGAGGATATGGAGTTGTCCGGCAAGTGCATGAGCCAGGATCTGACTTCGGGCTTGAGCACGAGCGGGAAGTAGTTGGCAAGGACCTTGTCGTCTCGCCCCCCGGCAGCCTGCACTGCAATGGTGTAGATGCTGAGGAACTCTGACGGGTGCGACTTTCCGTCGTACTTCTCCGGCACGTTTGGCTTGAAATGCTTCTGGCTGGGCCACTGGACTTGCCGCAGCTCACGGGTAAACGCAGGGCAACCTACCGCGTACGGCAAGTCGCCCGGTTCTCCGGGCGCATGCATGTCAACAAAGGGCCCAGCGCGCAGGTCTGATTGACGCCGCGCTTCTCTTCGGCGCTCGATGCGTGTTCGAGCGTCTTCTTGCTGTCTCTCATGAAGGACTCGGCGCTGATCGCGACGAGCCCGCGGATCTGATGACGCGGTGGAGCTGCTGTCGTGGTGGATCCGGCGAGTCGGCGATCTTGGCCTTCGGGGCGAAGAGTGCACGGTGGTTGCACCCTCGCCAGTCTTGTCGCCACCGGTTCGCGCCTGGCTGACTTGCCGCGGCAGTGATGCGCTCGGCTGCCGTGGGTTGTCACCGTTGACGAAGCCGATGAGGCTTTGGATAGTGGCCCTCCAGTCATCGATCTTCTCTGGCGCTGGAGGGTAATCTAGAAGCAGCTGGGCCCGTGCCAACGCTTCTGCCGGAGTGGCAGGCGGTGGCGGCGAACGGTGCGAGGAACGGGACATGCTCGGACTTCTAACTACGTTAGAAGGAGCAATATCTCGTCCGGGCGACCGTGCCATGCTCGTGCCAGCATGCTGGCGTGCATGCTGGTCGTGAGCGCTTCGGGATCCGCCAGCTTGATCTTGGCCCGGCAGACGTATGGTACCGTGGGTACCATGACGCTGCTGGTCCCACGCCTCCTAAGATGGGCGCGGTGCGTGTACGGACGCCGAGGTCTTGGAGTGCGCCCGGTCGTTGTGGGAGCCGACCGCGCCACCGATGTGCAGCGCGGTCTTGTCCTTGGACCTGGCAGCACCACGAGCCTCCTCGTCGGCACCCGCTCTTCCGCCGGCGCCTTCTCCATCAGCCGCTCGCTTCGGCGATGGTGGGATCGGCGCAGACGGAGCAGCTGCCTCCGAAATCTTCTTCTTTGGCGGCATGTTGATGAAGATGATGAAGATTCGGCTAGTGCGAACGCCGGATCAGATTCACACAGCCTCGACGCACCCCCTACCTGGCGCGCCAAAGATGTCGGGGGTGCTGATCCCTCGGACACCTATGGGACCGCGGCGGACCGGGGCCCCTTTCGGTTCGGCAGGGGGGCGGAGAGTGCACAAAGAGCAGATCGAGGAGAACGCACGAGCACACGCGGTCGGTTTACCCAGGTTCGGGCTGCACGGATGCGTAAAACCCTACTCCTGCTTTGGTTTGTATTTGTGTTCTTGCTCGGGAGCGACGAATGCTACAGTACGCTCGGATGGCTAGCGAGACCGAGCGTGAGAATGGCCGTCCCCCCCCCACTGTTGCGCATGGGCCTCCTTTTATATGCCAAAGGGGTCACCGACAGGTGGCAACAGAGGTGAGGGTAAAAATGTAAAAGAGGTGGTAGTTGGCGCCACCGCTTGCTACAGTTGTATCATACCTAACCCTGACGGCAGGGGACAAAGGCATTAAATGCCTATCTGTGTCGCCTAGACGGTGCGGAAAGGGACCGTCAGGGGCGCCACCATTTGCCACGATGGCTATCTTGTCAGCGCCTGCTTGCCACCGCATGCCCCTGGCTGCACAGCCTCTCGCCACGTACGCCAGGAACGGTCCCAGAGCGACACGTTGGCGGGTGAGCTGGAGCGCGGGCTGCGGAGTAGTAGCTTGCCGCGGCAAGTGCCTTGCCGCGGATGTTGTCTTGTCGCGTCCGGGAGCTTGTCGCTCACCGGGTCTTGCCGGGACACGTGGCGTGCTGCGGCGAGTTCCTCGGGATGCCTTGGTTGGTCTTCCCGGCAGGCTCCTCTTGTCGGGGTCTTTGTGCTTCCTCCCGGCAAGCTCCTCTTGCCGGGGTCTTCACTACAAGAAATATGTCAACTTGTGACCACCACTATTGGTCACTGAATGGTCACAAATTTCCATTTATGACCTTTTTGTGACCAAAAACATAAGGTCAAAAGCTGGCCGTCGTAAACTGACTATAGCGACCTTTCTTCTGGAATGGTCGCAAACGTTTATGACCAAAATAAGCCTATTGTTCTGTTTTGGTCACTAGCAACCTCCCCAAGCCACGTAGGATCCAGCGTGGCAAGCTGACGTGGATAAGATTCAGCCCGGTCCAATTCGGTGTTCTACATGGGCCTAGCCCAACAGTTCGGCCTTTTTGTATTTTTTTTCTATCAATTTTTGATCAGCTTCATGGGCCAAGCCCAACATTGCAGCCTTTTTATTTTTGGCCCATGGCCTTTTTGTCTCAACAGTTTCATTTTTTTCTTTTTTTATAAATTGGGTTCACTAGTCAGGTGGGTCCCCATTGTCAGGTTCTAGTACTGGGTCCTAGCCATCAAGGAAATATTCTTCATTTTTTTATTTCACGCAAATAAATACCTGGTATTTAAATTGGCACACAGAAAACACATGAAATACTTCAAATATTATCAACCATCAAAGTGCTAGATCATATAACACACATACAAATGTGATTAGCATCAAGTTTACAATCAGATAACAAGCTCCACAATAGGAGCAGTTTACATCAAGGTTACAGTCAGATGAAATCCTATGCACGACTCACTAGGCGACCATAGTCGACTAGGCCACCTTCGCTACACTAGAACAGCAATAGAACTATCATCATGCCTTCGGCCGTCGCCCTGTTACATGAATCAGAAGAGAAGAATTAAAACACTAGAGCCAATATATTATGAACAGACATATTATATAAATATATTATGAGGTTCAAAAAAGTTTTATTGTAAACGCATAGTTCTGGTCAACAACACTAACAATTTCAGATCAGATTCTGGAACTACCACTACGAATTCAGTAAACTAACAGTTTGAGATCCAGTTCAAAATGTTTTAGATCAGTTTCAGATCAGATTCTGGAACTACCACTAGGAATTCAGTAAACTGTATGGAGGTTCAAAATGTTTTATACTATAATAAAGAGTTTTATTGATTAATTGTATTTCTAGTTCAACAAACAATTTAAGATCCAGTTCTACATAGGGTACTGGAATTACCCCTAAGAATACTAACCACGTATGGAGGTTTAAAATGTTGTACTGTAAAAGAGTATTATTGATTAATGATGTTTGCTGCATACCATGAGAGTCTCTAGTTCCTGGTTCAACAATTGGCGCTGAAGGGCCTAGTTCTCCTCGGCCATCTTGATCCTCCTCGTCCGTATCTTGGACTGGACCCGGGACAGAGTCTGCATGCAGCGAAGCGTGCTGGTGGCCTGGCGCTTGACGGAGTGGCCTTGGACCAGAGACTTGAGTCTGACCAGGCCTTTCAATGCCCGCAGCGCCCTTCTCGTCACTCTCACTAGCCAGATATTCATGCATGGGGGAATGGATAGCAGCAACTCAAACGGTACACTCATAGTATCAGTAAAAAAATGCTTGCTAGTATGTGTCAAGAGAAACCCTGAACCTAAAAGCTCATGCTGCTGCTTATTTTGTTACTGTGTGGTAAGTACTACTAAGATCAAAATGCATTCAAGGGAGCATAAAAGCCATCCCCATTTGAAGCATGTACAGTCTACAGAGATACTAACATGTGAACAGACAGCCCCTAGAAATTGGCTAACTACTTCTACTCTATAATATGCAGTCTACAGAGATACTAACTACTTCTACTGTATAATCACAGTCTGCAGTCACTAAATAAATCAAAGGTGTATGATGGAAATACAACAAAATAGTCCAGTTAACTTGTCGATTAAGAGATTAATGAAACCAGTCACTCTAAGCATACTAGAGCTTCAAACCAGTTCATTTAGTTGAACTAAAGAGGGTCACAGAATACCCTAAAGGGTGTCCATTTGCACTCCTACACTCGAACACACACACACACACACACTATGGATACTTTTGAGATTCACATGCACATTCAGTAAATTCAGTGAAATTCAGTAAACATGGAGTACAGAAGAGAGGTTCAGACTTCAGACACAGGATGTAGGCACTGGTGACAGAGATGATCCAGGTTGTAGGACTTGGAGATGAGCTGCAGCAGTGGAGAAAACTTGTAGCCGCCGCCACTGCTGCCAGGTAAGCAGGCACGACCCACTGGACAGCCCAGCCACCGTGTCACACTAGCAGCAGCAGGTGTTCAATTAGTCAAGCAGCAAGCCACATGATTTGTGCTCTTTTAAAACTTTCTGCTCCGCCTACCTGAACACACATCACCATTTATGATAACATAAGCAAAGCATGATAGAAAGTAACAAACCAATTGAAAAGAACATATACATTGATTTTCTTCAAATTCAAAACTATTCCTTCTAAGCTTGGTAGCTCTTCCTAATCAAAATTCCTGATGACATCTCAATGCACAACAAGGTTGCAGTTAATAACTCCTTATTTATCATGTATTCTCCAAAGTTACATGATGAAAGACATAAATGAGCAGGACTGTAATTTGTAATCCTCGGTTCATTTAGCCAAACTTCAATCCAGTATACTTTGTCCATTGATAGCTAAGGCATTTTTTAAGAATACTAACTGACCCTCAATCATCCATTGTACGATGGCATGAAACAGAGCATGGATAGCAGAGGAGGGAGAGGAGCAGCAGTAGCTCACTGTGGTGGTTTGTGTGACCGATGTTGAACAGGACCGCCTCCCCTCCATGGCTTGCAACCACCATGCACCTTTCCTGGCTGGTATGATGAAGTGAAGCCCTTCTACTCTGCTGTAGGGATGAAAACTTCCCCTGCACAAGGATAGGAGAAATATGAATCAACTACACATACCTAGATGAACAGAATCAACATCACTTGCATCTCAAAACTATGTTACTACCTCAAAAACATCAAATAACCCATTTGGCCGAGTGGGAGAAGGGGCTACCTTGAGGAAGTCGGCCATGGTGTGACTGGGAGGGCCGGGCCTCCCGGCGAGGCCGTGGGGAGGTCAGACGGACGGCGACCGCGGCGAAAGGTGAGCGGGTTGGCGACATAGTAGAAGCCCGCAACGCAGCCGTGGAGGCAGACGAGGCCGCGCGACGAGGCGCGGATCCAGCTCGACGACGCGCGGATCCGGAAGGCCCGCTGTGGCCGTGGAGGCTCGAGGAGGCGCGGATCCAGCTCGACGAGGCGCGAATCCAGCTCAACGACAGCGCGGATCTGGCGCCATGGGAGAGAGGGAGAGGTACGGCTCGATCTTGTCGGTGGTCGGAGAGCGACACGGAGATCGCGGAGGCAAGGGAGGAGGCGGCGGTGGCGACGAGGTGGTCGCGGAGCGGGTGGTCGGCGGGGAAGGTGAGGAGCGAGGCGATGAGGAACGGCTTGAGGTCGGATCTGGCGCCGTAGGTGGCGGCGACGGTCCGATGGGAGGGTTAGGGTTTGGGCTGCGGGTCGTGGGGGGAGGAGTGGTGTGTGGGGGAGAGGGGAGAGGGGGGGAGTGGTGTGCGGTGGGTGAGTGGTGTGTGGGGGAGAGGGCGAGAGGAAGGAGGCATTCGGCCACTAACATGTGGGCCCACGAGGAATTAGGCCCACATGTCAGTGTCCTCAACGACATGTGGTGTATGTGAGGGGAGCTACTTTCGGGTGGGTGTGGGTGGGGGACAGGGTGAGGAGTGTGGGCCGTTGGATCTGGCAGTATCCGACGGTTCTGATGCACGATCCGCGTGATGGGCTCCTAGACCAATCAAAACGCAGCAAGCAATTTGAAGACTTTATGACCATCTAAATTGGTCAAAATCAATTAGATTAAAGATAAGAAATTTCATGAAAACTTCCTTTTTCATTTTTTGAGTGCTTAAAATGAGTATTTTTTAAAGGATCAACCAAATATTTTTCAAATGATACCATATTTTGCACAAAGTTTGCATTTTGGATTGGCAAACAATATTGACAAAAATAGTTTTTATTTTCTTTGCACGAAAAATCAATTTTCCATTTTTTGAGTGCCCAAAATAAGTTTTTTTGTGAAGGACCTACCATATATTTTTTGCAAAATTGGACCACATCATTTTTATAAAATACTAGGCCATATTTAATGCACAATTGACCAAATGGTTGGGTGTCAGAAGTTTTGATCCACCTCTCGTGAAAAAGACAAATTTCCGCCGATTCAGCTGGAAGCGGGTCAAATTTGAACTGCGGCTGCCTCATAGTTTGCTTTTTATTTTTTCCAAAAATCATTTCTAGGTACATAAGTATCTATTTAATCAGAGAAACATCAAAAAATTTCCAACATTCAACCACTAGCTAGGAACGGTCATTCCCGCCGTTTTGACCGCATTTTGAAACATGCATAAAAAATTAAAAAAAAAATTGAAAAATTGGGAAACCTTCGCATTGTGTCATTATATGTGGCCAACTTCCCAGGAAAAATAACAAACTTGTAATACGACAATTATTTTAAAAATGTGTTCTCAGAAACGAGCTATCATGTGTGGAGATCAATGGCTTTCAAGCCAAATGATCAATCTTATGGCCACATTCATGGCATAGTTTGTTCAAATGATCTCATATTGTGCACAAGCGTGCATATTGGAATGGCAAACAATGTTGTCTAAGGAAGTTTTCATTTTCGTTGGACGAAAAAACCATTTTCCATTTTTCGAGTACCCGAAAGGAGGTTTTTTTCTGAAGGAACTACCAAATAATTGTTGCAAAATTGGACCAAATCATTTTTATAAAATACTAGGCCATATTTAATGCACAATTGACAAAATGGTTGGGTGTAAAATATTTTGATCCACCTCTCGTGAAAAAGACAAATTTCCACCGATTCAGTTGGAAGCGGGTCAAATTTGAACTGCAGCTGCCTCATAGTTTGCTATTTATTTTTTCCAAAAATCATTTCTAGTTACATAAGGACCTATTTAATCAGAGAAACACCAACAAAATTCCAAGATTCAACCACTAGCTAGGAATGGTCATTCCCGCCGTTTTGACCGCATTTTGAAACGGGCATAAAAAATTCAAAAAAAATCAAAAAATTGGGAAACCTTCGCATTGTGTCATCATATGTGGCCAAGTTCCTAGGAAAAATAACAAACTTGTAATATGGCAATTATTATAAAAAAATGTTCTCAGAAACGAGCTATCATGTGTGGAGATCAATGGCTTTCAAGCCAAATGATCAATCTTATGGCCACATTCATGGCATAGTTTGTTCAAATGATCTCATATTGTGCACAAGTGTGCATATTGGAATGGCAAACAACGTTGCCTAAGGAAGTTTTCATTTTCTGTGCACGGAAAATTCATTTTCCATTTTCTAAGTGCCACAAATGAGGTTTTTTTATGAAGGACCTACCAAATAATTGTTGCAAAATTGGACCAAATCAATTTTATAAAATACTAGGACATATATAATGCACAATTGAAAAAATGGTTGGGTGAAAAAAGTTTTGATCCACCTCTGGTGAAAAAGACAAATTGTCGTCGATTCAGTTGGAAACGGGTCAAATTTGAACTGTAGCTGCCTCATAGTTTGCTCTTTATTTTTTCCAAAAATCATTTCTAGGTAAATAAGTATCTATTTAATCATAGAAACACCAAAAAAATTCCAAGATTCAACCACTAGCTAGGAACGGTCAAGTCCGCCGTTTTGACCGCATTTTGAAACGGGCATAAAAAATTCAAAAAAAATCAAAAAATTGGAAAACCTTCGCATTGTGTCATTATATGTGACCAAGTTTTCAGGAAAAATAATAAACTTATAATACGGTAATTATTTTAAAAAAGTGTTCTCAGAAATAAGCTATCATGCGTGAATATTCATGGCTTTCAAGTCCAAATGATCAATCTTATGGCCACATTCATGGCATAGTTTGTTCAAATGATCTCATATTGCGCACGAGGGTGCATATTGGAATTCCAAACAATGTTGCCTAAGGAAGTTTTCATTTTCTTTGCACGGAAAATTCATTTTTCATTTTCCGAGGGCCCAAAAGGAGGGTTTTTTGTGAAGGAACTACCAAATAATTGTTGCAAAATTGGATCAAATCATTTTTACAAAATACTAGGCCATATATAATGCATAACTAACAAAATGGTTGGGTGAAAAAAGTTTTGATCTACCTCTAGTGAAAAAGACAAATTGTCGTCGATTCAGTTGGAAACGGGTCAAATTTGAACTGTAGCTGCCTCATAGTTTGCTCTTTATTTTTTCTAAAAATCATTTCTAGGTACATAAGTATCTATTTAATCATAGAAACACCAAAAAAATTCCAAGATTCAACCACTAGCTAGGAGCGGTCAAGCCCGCCGTTTTGACCGCATTTTGAAACGGGCATAAGAAATTCAAAAAAAATCAAAAAATTGGAAAACCTTCGCATTGTGTCATTATATGTGGCCAAGTTCCTAGGAAAAATAACAAACTTGTAATACGGCAATTATTTTAAAAAAATGTTCTCAGAAATGAGCTATCAAGTGTGAAGATTCATGGCTTTCAAGTCAAACGATCAATCTTATGGCCACATTCATGGCATAGTTTGTTTAAATGATCTCATTTTGTGCAAAAGGGTGAATATTGGAATGGGAAACAATGTTGCCTAAGGAAGTTTTCATTTTCTTTGGACGAAAAAACCATTTTCCATTTTCCGAGTGCCTGAAATGAGTTTTTTTTGTGAAGGACCTACCATATATTTGTTGCGAAATTGGACCAAATCAATTTTCTAAAATACTAGGCCATATTTAATGCATAATTGACAAAATGGTTGGGTGTCAAAATTTTTGATCCACCTCTGGTGAAAAAGACAAATTCCCGTCGATTCAGCTGGAAGCGGGTCAAATTTGAACTGCAGCTGCATCATAGTTTGCTATTTATTTTTTCCAAAAATCATTTCTAGGTAAATAAGTATCTATTTAATCAGAAATACATGGTTTGATGGAGAGACATCGAGGTTTGGACGGTGGCCGAGAGCCCCAACTCTAGAGCGCGTAAGCTCGCATGCCCGCCGCGTGGTCACCGCGTGACCCTGGCATTGCCGTGTGTTCTGGGTGGAATAGGCATGTCTAGTGGGTTGGGCACTCCCCAGGTAGGTGCCAGGAAGAAAATTACAACATAAGATTCTCATGAGGAGACCGATCGATGCTCAAACATGAATAAGCAGCCAAGTGTTTGATTAGCGGTACGGGAAATGCACATGGCCAATGGGCGTGAGTTTTGGCCGAGGATGATCATCTACTAAGGAGAATGTATTCACAAATTTTCAGCTCAAAAGGAGGATCCTAGGTGGTACTTGCTTTGCAAAGTACCACACTGGACAAAAATATGAATGTTGAAGCTGGGCTCAAAATAATGAATGGATTGAGCTGAATTTTTGTGGAAGATGGTTATTTGGGCATAGGAAAGTATTGTAGAAAATTGATATCATTTTGACATGCCAAAGTAGTACTTCCTTCACAATGCTCTTCTATTGACAAAAACTTGGGAAAACTAGTGAGAGAGATTGGATGAATGAAATGAGCTAAAAATTGGTGTAGGTAAGTTACATAGGTATGGTCATGCGCTGGTAAATTTTCAGATCATTTGGGTAAGCCTAGCTAGTACTTACTTCACAAAGCTTCTCTCGAGGTAGAAACTTTGGAAATTTCCCGAGAAAGATTTACTAGGAAAATTAAGCTGAATATTGTCATGTGGAAATTATTTGGGTATGGAAGAGTGCCCAAAAAGTTTTAGGGTAATAGGAGGGGTCTATATAACACTTGCTTTGCAACGTGCCAATTTGGCCATAAAATATAAATTGAACCTGGGATCACATAGATGATTTGACTGAGCTGCAATTTGGAGGAGGGTGATAATTTGGGCATATGAAGGAACTGTATAAATTTCATGTCAATTAGAGATATAAAAAAGGTACTTCCTTCACAATGCTTCTAGGTGGACAAAAACTTTGGAAATTTGCCGAGGAAGATTTTCTAGGCAAATGAAGCTGAATTTTTTCATGCGGTAATGATTTGGATAGGAAAGAGGGCCCAAAAATTCCGAGGGCAATCAAGAATATATAAATAGCACTTCCTTCATAAAGTGTTGTTGTGAACAGAATAGGAAAATGAATATTGTTGAATTAGTTTTGAACTAGGCAAGGAAGGATTTTTACATATTTGATGAAGATATGCCCCAAAGAATTTATGAGATTTTTTTGGGAATTTTGGGAATGATAGAAATATAGGTTGCTTCACAACCTAGGGCAAAAACTGCCACATGGACATGACACATAGGCAAAACTGATGAGATGGCGCCTAGTCATCACAACCCACCACAATCTACAAGGCTATGACCATCTATATTGGTCATTAACAACTAGAAATAAGGCAGCGGACTAGCACTGTTTACTTTGTGACCATTTCGTGTATGGAAATTACGACCTTTCTGACCAAAATGGTCGCAATGGTTTAGGGTTTGGAGCCCCCTGAACAGCTTTTGACCAATTGGTCTAAAATGGTCATAAATTTATAACAATTCTTCGAGGGTCACTGACAGAAGGTTATAAGTTGACATATTTCTTGTAGTGCTTGGATACTTTGAGTGGCCTTCTCGGCAAGCTCCTTCTTGCCGGGGTCTTGCGCCTTGGCTCGGATACTTTGTCTTTGAATGGCTCCAAAGGAACCACGGAGGGTCTTGGCGGTCGCCCGGCAAGCCTTGCCGCGGGGTGCTACGACTGCCCGTGCACAAGTTCGGGATACTAAGGTACCCCTACTTTAGTACACCGACAGAATGAATGAAACTCAACACAAATGATGGTAATAAAATAAAATTGTGAATATTGTTATTTACGCACTTCATATTGTTCGTCAGAGTAGCCCCGCTCATAGGTCGTGTGGCGGATGGACTCGCAAACGTAGTATCCATAGAAATCATTCCGTTGTTCCTGCCACAACCACTTTACAAGAAATAGAGGTCAATCAAACTGATAAGCAAGAATGCCAAATGGTATTGATGAAAATAGCGCTTGAATCACTAGGAGATGCGCGACATGCTACTCTAGTACTTACTTTCGGGTGTCTAAATTCCAGCTTCTTCGGCAGTCCCGGAGCTTTTCTGGTGAATTTTCTCCAAACCCTGCCAGACAAAGAAAACAATTACTTGATATCAGAAATGAACAAAGTTGCTGATATGGTGGACAATGATCGATTTAACTTACTTCTCGAGCATTTGAGTCATGTCCGCATACTCCTGGGGATCTTTTCGTTTCGAGTCTAAGACAGTTACTACTCCCTGCTCAAGCTTAATCTCTAGGAGAATATAGTGGAACCTGCGCACGCATGCATAACTCATCAATTACATTAGTATAACCTTGACTAATATATAAGGGAAACCGAATATGCACAAGACAGTAACACTCACTTGAAGTTGTAAGGAAAGAGTATTATATCTTTGTTTTCATTTATTACCAATGATCGTAGCAAGTTGGCCTCGGTATCTTCGGCATGAAATTTAACCTCAGTTGCATCTATGAGATTTGTGTTAATGAACCCAATATCACCGACTTGTCTTTTCTTTAATTCGGCGATCTTCAATCTGCATAATATAGTGAGGATAATTATAAATACATGCAATGAAAGAGCTGAGCTATATAGAGAGACTTAATGATAGAAGTAGTACTACTTACAGACAGTAGCAGGTGACCGTTGCTTTATCGAGGGCCAACTGATTGAAAAACTGAAACAACTCCTCAAATGGAACAGGCAACACTTCAATTCCAACTAGGTCATGCTCCTTTTTAACTCTCACATACAAAGTATTCCTCCCCCCAGACTCTCTGCAGATTTTGAAGTACCAATCATGCAATCTTCGCATCATCGTTGATAGAGATCTTCAATCTTTGACGAGAGGTAATCTCCAAGATTGCTATAACCGGGCACCATCCTCGGATCGACGATGTCGCTAGGCACCTTGAGCGGGGGCACGATTGATTCCCTTGTTCGCTGAGCTGGGAAATTTGTTTCCCAGCTCATTGTTCTTTCATCCTTTGATCACTGACTGTACTTCCCGACCGCTCCGCTTTGACAAATGCCTTTCCAATAATGCGCTCATAGTTGCCTTTCCGCGGAGACTTGGGTGGTTTTGCCAGGGCAGCCAGAGTGCGCTTCGCTTTCACCGGATCTACCTTCACCTTCGGAGGTGGATGTCTCTGTGCTTTCAACCCTTGAAACCAGTCATTCACTTCGGTTTGCGCGATCTTCGCGTTCTCCTCCGGGGTCATCTCATATGGTAACTTCTCTGGACTCTTCAGAGAAGGACCGAATCTGTATGTCCTCCCGCCTCTGGCTGTACTGCTAGACACCGGCAGAGCCGACGGAGCGGCTGTCTTCTTTACATGCTTACGAGGCGGAGGAGAAGGACTACGATGCGCTGGAGCAGCGGCGGGTCTCTTCCGCCCTTGCTGACGAGGCGGAGAAGGAGGAGGCTCGCTGCTCGGGGCGCCGGTGTAGGCGGAGAAGGAGGCGGAGTGCCGCCACGCGCCGGAGAAGGAGCCGGCCGAGTGCCCTGATCGTCACTCACCGGAGGAGGAGGCGGTGGAGGAGGCAGAGTGCCCTGACTCGCCGGAGGAGGAGGAGGAGGCGGAGGCGTCCAGTTCGGAAGGTTGATGAGCTCCTTCCGCCATAGGCATGGAGTCTTCAGAGCAGAACCCAGCCGAGTCTCCCCGTCACCGGTAGGGTGGTCAAGCTGGAGGTCCTCAAATCCCTCCGTTATTTCATCCATCATCACCCTAGCATATCCTTCTGGAATCGGCCGGCAGTGAAAAGTTGCGCCGGGTTCAGTAGGAAAAACAAAGCCAATAGCCGCCCTGACCTTCATATTAATCCATTGCGTCATAAGGTGGCAATTTTGAGACTCCGTGATAGCATCCACGGGATAGCTGGCAGGAGCCGTCAATACATGCTCCGGCTGAAGTAGCTCGGTGGAAGCCACGCTGCTTCTCCGCTGAGATGGCGGGGTAGCTTCGGGGGAAGCTTTGGCAGTTCGTTTGCTGCGATTTGCTTCTCGTTACTCTATCGCTTGTATCCTAGCGTGCAGCGCCTGCAGTTGGGTTTGCTCCACTTTCTTCCTCCTCTTGTGGCATTTGTAACCGCCTGCGTCCGGAAACCCAGCCTTCCACGGAATGGAGCCTGGCATGCCTCGTGTCCGTCCAGGGTGCTCAGGATTCCCGAGGGCCATTGTGAGCTCATCGTTCTCTCTGTCTGGAATGAACGTCCCTTGCTGCGCTGCTTCGATATAGCGCTGAAGCCTCGTGACTGGTATTTCCAATTGCTCGTCTGTCCAAATGCACTTCTCTATTACAGGGTCCAAGGTTCCGCCAGCCCTGAAGAACCAAGTCCGGCAACGGTCTGGCCGGTTCATTGTCTCTGGTTCGATCCCTTTATCAACCAGATCATTCTCAGCCTTGGCCCACTTAGGCCGGGCTACGAGGTAGCCACCTGACCCCGTGCGATGGTGAAGCTTCTTCTTCGCAGCATTTTCCTTGTTTGTCGCCCACATCTTCTTACTCTTTTCCGATGTCTTGTGGGCCACAAATGTGGGCCAGTGATCTCTGATCTTCTCATATCTGCCCTTGAATTCTGGAGTCTCTTTTTTATCAACAAACCTATTCAACTCTTTCTTCCACCTCCTGAATAGGTCTGCCATCCTCTTAAGAGTAAAAGACTTGATTAATTCCTCTTTAGCTAGCTTCCCCGGATCATCCTCTGGCGGTAGGGTGAAATTTTACTTCAGCTCAGTCCAAAGATCATTTTTCTGCATATCATTGACATAAAACACCTCAGGGTCTTCTGTAGCCGGCTTTAACCATTGCTGGATGCTGATCGGGATCTTGTCCCTAACCAGAACCCCGCACTGAGCAACAAATGCATTCTTTGTCCGGATGGGTTCAATCGGTTGGCCGTCGGGCGTGATTGCTATGATCTCAAACCTTTCGTCCGAGCTCAACTTTTTCTTCGGGCCTCGTCTCTTTACCGAAGTTGTGCTCGATCCGGAGGGCTAGAAAAAGAATAAAGACTTAATTAATATGTGTACATACCAAAACAATGAATGCATCAATTAGCTAGTCAGCACAAGCTTAACTAATATATATACCTGGCCGGACTCGGTTCGATCACCGGAGCCGTCATCATGGTCTCCTTCTTGCACCGACATTGGATCACCGGAGCCATGCTCACGGTCTCCTTCTTGCACCTGCATTGGGTCACCGGAGTCATCATAATCATAGCCAGCTGCTTCTTCACCCTCTCCTTCCAGACCATCGGTGTCGTTGAGAAACAACGAGCAGACGACATCACTTCCTTGTGCGATCATGTCCCTCAACAACGCTTCTTTTGCTTTGTCTCGGGCGGTGTCCATAGTTTCTACAAATATTTACAACATGGCAATTATTATTCAAACATGACAGATGGATATATTAGTGGCAAACGTAGAACTAGCTAGCTAATCACAGTAAGGAATCATATTAATTAGTGGCCTCGACGCTTCTTCTCTAGGCTTTTGGGTGGCCTCGACAACGCTTCAAGGGTTAGGGATGGCCTCGAGAACGCTTCAAGGAGGGGGTAATATCGGCAACGACGAGATACATACACGGGATAATAATGTTATCGGGGAGGGGGTATATCGACCCCCCACGTGTTGAAGTTATCGGGGCGGGGGGGTATATCGACCCCCCATGTGTTTAAGTTATCGGGGAGGGGGTATATCGACCCCCCACATGTTGAAGTTATTGGGAGGGGGTATATCGACCCCCCCTCGTGTTGAAGTTATCGGGAGGGGGTATATCGACCCCCCATGTGTTGAAGTTATCGGGAGTTTATATCGACACGACATACATACATGGGAAAATAATATTATCGGGGGGGGGGGGGGGGTATATCGACCCCCCCCACGTGTTGAAGTTATCGGGAGAGGGTATATCGACCCACCCCCCACGTGTTGAAGTTATCGGGAGTTTATATCAACATGACATACGTACATGGGAAATAATATTATCGGGGAGGGGGTATATCCACCCCCCTCGTGTTGAAGTTATCGGGAGGGGTATATCGACGACGACAGACCCGATAAAACATAAGAAAACGAAGAAGAAATAAAAAGAGGAGAAGAAGTAAGGAATAGCTAGAGGAGAAGATCGAAGAAAAAAAAGAAGAAAAAAAGAGGAGAAGAAGAAAGGAATAAAGGAGAAGAAGAAAAAATAGAATATATTCTATTTTCTCTTCTTCTCCTCTATTCCATTCTTCTTCTCCTCTTCTTTTTCTTCTTTTTTCTTCTTCTTATTTATTCTTCCTCTTCTTCCTCTCCTCTTCTTCTTTCTTTCCTCTTCTTATTTTCTTCTTTCCTATCCTTCTTTTCCTTCCTTCTTAATATCACTTAGCAAATTTTGCAACGATAGGGAGGGGGTGCTCCCGTGGTCTAAAATCCGTCTATGCACGATAGAAAATTCTGAAAATATACATCTATGATCCCTCAACGTCCCCGGCTCTCTCATGAACAAAAAAAAAATCTGTGAATTAAAAAAACATCATGTTCTATGAACAAAAAAACATCATATTTCATCCACATTCGTGCATACATCATATATGTGATCATCTATGAAAAAACATCATATTCTATAAAAAAATCATTACATATATATAAAAAACAAGCATATATATATATATATAAACAAGCACACACATATATATAAACAAGCATATATATGAAAAAAATTGCAAAGGGAGGGCGCCGGTGGCCGGACCAAGCTGAGGAGAGGACCGCGCGTGGGGTCGGCGGCGAGGATGGCGTCGGGGCAGGGACGCGGGCGACGGCGAGGACGGCGCCCGTCGGGGCAGGGGCGGGCCGGGGCGGCGCGCATCGGGGCAGGGGCGCGGGCGACGGCGAGGGCGCGGGCGACGGCGACGACAGGCACGGGCGAGGCGACGGCGACGGCAGGGGCGGCGGGCGGCGTCGGGGCAGCCTGGCGGCGTCGGCGTCGGGGCGGCAACTGCAAGAGATGAGAGTGAAAATTTCCTAAGTGTGAACTTATATAGCAAAGCCTTTAGTCCCGGTTCGTGGCACAAACGGGGACTAAAGGTGGGCACTAGTCCCGTTTGGTGCCACCAACCGGGACCAAAGGCCTTTTTCAGCGGCCCAAAGGGCAGGAAGCGGCGGCCTTTGGTCCTGGTTGGTGGCACCAACTGGGACTAAAGGGGGGAACTGGTCCCGGTTGGTGCCATGAACCGGCACCAATTCCCCCCTTTAGTCCCGGTTGGTGCCACCAACCGGGACTAATGGCCTTGCGCTGGTGCGGTGGTGGGAGTTTAGTCCCACCTCGCTAGTTGAGAGCGGCCAGCACCTGTTTATAAGCTCCGCTGCCTCTTCCCTTTCGAACTCCTCTGAACTGCAGGCTTACGGGCCTAATTGGACACTGCAATGCCTGTGGGCCTACTGCGGGCCTGAATCCTGGCCCATGGTTGGGTTTCTAGTCGTATTCAGGCCGTGCTGGCCTAGTATGTGGCATTTTTTTCTATTTATTTTTTCATTTCTACTTAGAACTAAATACTTATAGTTTTTTAGTGATTTATTTTTTCTTTTAGGTCACAAAAATTATAAAATTTCTGTTAGTGCCATTAGTTTTAAAATTTGAATAGTTTAAATTTGAATTTTTTAAAATTTGTGATAATCACTAGTTTATGAATAACTTTACTATAAAAATTGATTTTTGAGTCATTATTTTTCCTGCTATTTAATATTACTGTATTTTATCATTATACTCAATTTGGTAATTTAGTTAGTCATAACAAATATTATAGGCATTTTTTTTCTTTTTTTCTATTTATTTTTTCATTTCTACTTAGAACTAAATACTTATAGTTTTTTAGTGATTTCTTTTTTCTTTTAGGTCACATAAATTATAAACTTTCTGTTAGTGCCATTAGTTTTAAAATTTGAATAGTTTAAGTTTGAATTTTTTAAAATTATGTGAATCACAAGTTAGTGATTAACTTTACTAAAAAATGAACATAGATGCACCTACAGAGAAAATTCGACCTAAATTTATAATCAATTTCTATGAATTTTAGAGAAATTCATTATGAATTTAGGTCAAATTCCCTCTATAGGGGCATCTATTTTCACTTTGAGAGGAGCTCAACAAGGCACAGAGGGACGGGCTTATAAACCGGTGTGGGCGCCCTTCGGTTGGCGAGGTGGGACTAAACTCTGAGCGCAACGAGGACCAACCCTTTAGTCCCAGTTTGTGGCACAAACCGGGACTAATGGTCATGGGCCAGGGGCGAGCCCTATTTTTTCCATTTTTTGTTTTGTTTTCTGCATTATTTATTTTCTTTTGTTTTTTGCTTTATTTTTAATTCTTTTTGCTTTTAGTTTTAGAAAAATTATAAAATTTCTGTCAGTGCCATTAGTTTTCAAATTTGAAAACACTTTTTTTAGTTTTCTTATTTTCTTTGTTGCTTTATTTATTTTATTTTGTTTCTACTTACAACAAAATACTTATTGTTGCTATTTTTATTCTTTTCCAGTTTTTTGTTTTGTTTTCTGTATTATTTATTTCTTTTGTTTTTTGCTTTATTTTTTAATTCTTTTTGCTTTTAGGTCAGCAAAATTATAAACTTTCTGTTAGTGCCATTAGTTTTAGAAAAATTATAAATTTCTGTTAGTGCCATTAGTTTTAGAAAAATTATAAACTTTCTGTTAGTGCCATTAGTTTTAGAAAAATTATAAACTTTCTGTTAGTGCCATTAGTTTTCAAATTTGAATAGTTAAAATTTGAATTCTTTGAAATTTGTGTGAATCACAAGTTTGTGATTAACTTTACTAAAAAAATGAACATAGATGCACCTATAGAGAAAATTCGACCTAAATTCATAGTTTTCAAATGAACTCTGAAAAAGTTGGCATAGCATACTCGTCTGTTACAAAGTTGGCATGGTATCATCATAATAGTTGCGGGAGAAAGTCTTCAGTTTTTCTTTGCTTGGGTCAGCCTTGACATTGAAGGGAGGAATTTCCTGAAACTTTTCATAATCTTCAGACATGTCTTTCTTGCCCTCCACTCCCAGGATGTCCCTTTTTCCTGAAAGAACTATGTGGCGCTTTGGCTCATCGTATGATGTATTCGCTTCCTTATCTTTTCTTTTTCTCGGTCTGGTAGACCTGTCCTTCACATAGATAACCTGTGCCACATCATTGGCTAGGGCGAACAGTTCGTCAGTTTACCCAAGATTTTTCAGATCCACTGTTGTCATTCCGTACTGTGGGTCTACCTGTATCCCGCCTCCTGACAGATTGACCCATTTGCACTTAAACAAAGGGACCTTAAAATCTTGTCCATAGTCAAGTTCCCATATGTCCACTATGTAACCATAATATGTGTCCTTTCCCTTCTAGGTTGTTGCATCAAAGAGGACACCGCTGTTTTGGTTGGTGCTCTTTTGATCTTGGTCAATCGTGTAAAATGTATTTCCATTTATCTCATATCCTTTATACATCAATACAGTCAAAGATGGTCCCCTGGACAACAAGTACAACTCATCACAAACAGTGTTTTCACCTCTGAGACGTGCTTCAAACCAACTGCTGAAAGTCCTGATGTGTTCACATGTAATCCAGTCATCGCACTGCTTCGGGTGTTTGGAGCGCAGACTGTTCTTGTGTTCATCGACATACGGGGGCACCAAGGTAGAGTTCTGTAGAACTGGGTAGTGTTCTTGAGACCAAGAATATCCGTCCCTGCATATTATTGAGTCACTTCCAAGAGTGCCTTTTCCAGTCAGTCTCCCCTCATACCGCGATTTAGGGAGACCTATCTTCTTAAGGCCAGGAATGAAGTCAACACAAAACCCGATGACATCCTCTATTTGATGGCCCATGGAGATGCTTCCTTTTGGCCTAGCGCGATTACGGACATATTCTTTAGGACTCCCACGAACCTCTCAAAGGGGAACATATTGTGTAGAAATACGGGCCCTAGAATGACAATCTCGTCGACTAGATGAACTAGGACGTGCATCATGATATTGAAGAAGGATGGTGGGAACACCAGCTCGAAACTGACAAGACATTGCGCCACATCACTCCTTAGCCTTGGTACGATTTCTGGATCGATCACCTTCTGAGAGATTGCATTGAGGAATGCACATAGCTTCACAATGGCTAATCGGACGTTTTCCGATAGAAGACCCCCAATGCAACCGGAACCAGTTGCGTCATAATCACGTGGCAGTCATGAGACTTTAGGTTCTGGAACTTTTTCTCTGGCATATTTATTATTCCCTTTATGTTCGACGAGAAGCCAGTCGGGACCTTCATACTGAGCAGGCATCCAAAGAAGATTTCTTTCTCTTCTTTCGTAAGAGCGTAGCTGGCAGGACCTTCATACTGTTTCGGAGGCATGCCGTCTTTTTCATGCAAACATTGCAGGTCCTCCCGTGCCTCAGGTGTATCTTTTGTCTTTCCATACACTCCCAAGAAGCCTAGCAGGTTCACGCAAAGGTTCTTCGTCACGTGCATCACGTCGATTGAAGAGCGGACCTCTAGGTCTTTCCAGTAGGGTAAGTTCCAAAATATAGATTTCTTCTTCCACATGGGTGCGTGTCCCTCAACGTCATTCGGAACAGCTAGTGCGCCGGGACCCTTTCCAAAGATTATGTGTAAATCATTGACCATAGCAAGTACGTGATCACCGGTACGCATGGCAGGCTTCTTTCGGTGATCTGCTCGCCTTTGAAATGCTTGCCTTTCTTTCGACATTGATGGTTAGTCGGAAGAAATCGACGATGGCCCAGGTACACATTCTTCCTGCATTTGTCCATGTATATACTTTCAGTGTCATCTAAACAGTGCATGCATGCGTGGTATCCTTTGTTTGTCTGTCCTGAAAGGTTACTGAGAGCAGGCCAATCGTTGATGGTCACGAACAGCAACGCCTTTAGGTTAAATTCCTCTTGTCTGTGCTCATCCCATGTATGTACACCATTTCCATTCCACAGCTGTAAAAGTTCTTCAACTAATGGCCTTAGGTACACATCAATGTCGTTGCCGGGTTGCTTTGGGCCTTGGATGAGAACCGACATCATAATGAACTTCTGCTTCATGCACATCCAAGGAGGAAGGTTATACATACATAGAGTCACGGGCCAGGTGCTGTGATTGCTGCTCTGCTCCCCGAAAGGATTAATGCCATCCGCGCTTAAAGCAAACCATACGTTCCTTGGGTCCTTTGCAAACTCATCCCAGTACTTTCTCTCGATTTTTCTCCACTTCGACCCGTCAGCGGGTGCTCTCAACTTCCTGTCTTTCTTATGGTCCTCACTGTGCCATTGCATCAACTTGGCATGCTCTCCGTTTCTGAACAGACGTTTCAACCATGGTATTATAGGAGCATACCACATCACCTTCACAGGAACCCTCTTCCTGGGGGGCTTGCCGTGAACATCACCAGGTTCATCTCGTCTTATCTTATACCGCAATGCACCGCATACCCGGCATGCGTTCAGATCCTTGTATGCACCGCTGTAGAGGATGCAGTCATTAGGGCATGCATGTATCTTCTCCACCTCCAATCCTAGAGGGCATACGACCATCTTTGCTGCGTATGTACTGTCGGGCAATTCGTTATCCTTTGGAAGCTTCTTCTTCAATATTTTCAGTAGCTTCTCAAATCCTTTGTCAGGCACAGCATTCTCTGCCTTCCACTGTAGCAATTCCAGTACGGTACCGAGCTTTGTGTTGCCATCTTCGCAATTGGGGTACAACCCTTTTTTGTGATCCTATAACATGCGATCGAACTTCAGCTTCTCCTTTTGACTTTCGCATTGCGTCCTTGCATTGACAATGACCCGGCGGAGATCATCATCATCGGGCACATCGTCTGGTTCCTCTTGATCTTCAGCAGCTTCACCCGTTGCAGCATCATTGGGCACATCGTCTGGTTCCTCTTGATCTTCACCAGCTCCCCCCGTTGCAGCATCACCGTATTCAGGGGGCACATAGTTGTCATCATACTCTTCTTCTTCGCCGCCTTCCATCATAACCCCTATTTCTCCGTGCCTCGTCCAAACATTATAGTGTGGCATGAAACCCTTGTAAAGCAGGTGGGTGTGAAGGATTTTCCGGTTAGAGTAAGACATCGTATTCCCACATTTAGTGCATGGACAACACATAAAACCGTTCTGCTTGTTTGCCTCAGTCGCATCGAGAAACTCATGCATGCCCTTAATGTACTCGGAGGTGTGTCTGTCACCGTACATCCATTGCTGGTTCATCTACGTGCCTTATATATAATTAAGTGTCCAAATTAATAGAAGTTCATCATCACATTAAAACCAAAGTAAATACATAGTTCTCATCTAACAACATATAGCTCTCCAGAGCATCTAATTAATTAAACCATCATAATCGCAACCAAGGTAACAATTGATCCAACGGCATAATGATACCAAGCCTCAGTATGAATGGCATATTTTCTAATCTTTCTAATCTTCAAGCGCATTGCATCCATCTTGATCTTGTGATCATTGACGACATCCGCATCATGCAACTCCAATATCATCTTCTCCTCCTCAATTTTTTTTATTTTTTCCTTCAAGAAATTGTTTTCTTCTTCAACTAAATTTAACCTCTCGACAATAGGGTCGGTTGGAATTTCTGGTTCACATACATCCTAGATAAATAAAATCTATGTCACGTTGGTCGCCATAATTTTCATGAACAATAAATGAACCAATAGTTATAAAGATAATATATATACCACATCCGAATCATAGATAGGACGAGGGCCAACGGGGGCGGATACCAAAACCATCGCACTATATAAGATGCAATAATAAAAGTAAGAAAATAATACAAGTATCTATGTAAACATACAAGTAAGAATATTTTTCCTTTCAGAAAGAAGATAAGAACAAGAGGCTCACCACGGTGGTGCCGGCGCTGAGCTCGGCGCGGGTGATCGACGGTGGTGAAGACGGGGACGGGGCATGACGGACCGCTAAACCTAGACAAATATTGAGGAAAATGGAGCTTGGAGGTCAAGCTTGGAGAGGAGAAAGCTTAAGTAGTGTGGCTCGGGCATTCCATCAAACACCTTGTGTGCATAGGAGGTGAGCTAGAGCACCACCAAGCCCTCTCCCCCTCGGCCAGAAAAAACAGAGCAGTGTGCTATGCTCATTCGCGAGGGGGTATATATAGGCACCACCATTGGTCTCGATTGGTGGCATGAACCGGGACTAAAGGGGGGCCTTTGGTCCCGGTTCATGCCACCAACCGGGGCCAATGGTGGTGGGTCAGGAGCGAGGCCCATTGGTCCCGGTTCGTCCCACCAACCGGGACCAAAGGTCCAGACGAACCGGGACCAATGGCCCACGTGGCCCGGCCGGCCCCCTGGGCTCACGAACCGGGTCCAATGCCCCCATTGGTCCCGGTTCTGGACTGAACCGGGACTAATGGGCTGACCCGGCCTGGACCTTTGCCCCCTTTTCTACTAGTGATCTGCTGACATTGCACCCTTTATAGCATTGTAACGTGTCTTGCCTATCAGCATACTAAGCTTGAGCGACTTCTCTCTTTTCTTTTTTGCTTCTCTCATGGGATCTGAGTCTGAAATACCCTTGCATAAAAACACAATAGTGAGAGTAAGTGTGAAGTGTGTGCAGAACTAGTGCACTATAAAAGTAGCAGATAGCAGGTGGCTGAAAAATAAATGACAGAAGACATATGATAGCTCTACAACATTGCACGGCAAACAAAATTAGATTCTACTCCATATGATTTTGTAATATATGAGCACAGGAAATGCAGGTACTCCTCCAGCACAACACCACATGTGGTCATATCTAAGATAACAGTCGACTGGATATAAATAGGTCAGTCGATTTTTTAATGAACCGTCCGATCTATAAGGAACGGGTAGATGGCCTTCGCCTACCTCCCGCCAGTCACTGTTGACGATCTTTCTCGAACCGCCAGCGACCACCGGCCCAGACCCTTGCCTCCGCCGCCCTGCCCTCCCATCGACCTCACACCACCGCCGTGCTTGGCAGCGCCCCCAGGCCATCCCTTTAATACCGGCCGACCTCCAGATTGGGCGCCAGTAGCTCTAGGCCGCACACGCCCCTAAGATAAACACTAACGCGCTGCTTCCCCAGCGTAATAGGCGTACTAGCGCCTGTTACACCGGGGAATGCTTCCGTTAATTGGGAATCAACTGGCCAGAAATTGAAATTCAGGGGGGCGACGGACCTCTAGCTAAGGTGAAATAGTATATGAGGAGAAACCTTGTGCATCGCGAGTTACTAGGAACATCTAGTATCAAGAAGAAGCGGTCAACTAGTGTCTTCTGTGGGATGAATACCGTGCAAGCAGAGATGTAAGATTTGCACGAATAAGGGAAGAGGAGTACCTTTTTCGGTTGCCAGTGTGGTCACCTCCACAAGTCGCGCCGATTTTCTTCTTTTTACCGGGGAAACCGATGTTCTGGAGGGTCCAGGCTTGGACGAACCCATGGCCAAATTGTTGACTGTGTTGCCGTGGCCGTATGTCGGCGGAGGGGAAGCGGATCCGAGGCGGGAAGGATGGCGTAGCAGGAACAGCTCTGGTGCGGTGGAGGGTGGCGAAGTTGGAGCGGCAGCGATGAGGCGCAGGACGACGTGGTTGAACTGGCTTGGGTACGGACGGCTTGGCCTCGGCTTCAACTACTAGCCGTGGAGGGCGTTGCGGTTGAGGTTGCGGTGGACGACGACGTCGGGGTATCGGCTCCGGCATGATGGAGGAGGGCGGCGGTTGATGGGTGGGATGGGGTGGCGGATGGAGGACGCCGGGGTTTCACGGTTGGTGGAGAGGTAGTTTTGGCGCCCATGGAGTACGAATGGGGAATCAGACGGGTGGGGGGGAACCATGTTTCGGTCTGGGACGCGCTTGTTTTTGGCTTTTTTTAACAGAAGATGGGAGGTGCTTGTTTGAACTTTGGGGAAAGTACAAACTTTGCCCCCCTCTTAAATTTCGAACCTACTGCGGGTCGGGGGTAGGATGGTAATCCCAGGTGTCCCAAATAGTGGGCGGGAGCGATTTCGGCCGCGCGCATGTGTGCTTAGGCGCCATTGTGTATGAATGTTTTTCGGATGCGGTTGCGTGGCGTCTAGATGAAGCTACAAACCTACTGAAAGTGCAACTATCCCTAGGTGGTTTTGGTAATTCATAACAACATATAGCTCATTGAGCTAATGCTATTCCAAGATGATTATTTCAGGAAAGCTCAATGATTGGCATGGCATGGATGTGAAAGTGGAACCCTCAAAATGCTAAGGACAAAGGATTGGCTCAAGCTCAAAAGCTCAAGACTCTTCATTTTATATTTTAGTGATCCAAGATCACATTGAGTCTTTAGGAAAAGCCAATACTATCAAGGAGGGATGAGGTGTTGCTTAATGAGCCTCTTGCTTCATGCGCTTAGTGATATGCTCCAAAATCCTCAACTACTTTCCCATATCCACAAATGACCTAAACCCTAAGCCAAACTCGGTCATACCGATTCTTTCTATCCGGCGCCACCGAGTTTCATTTGTCATAAGCCACTGCCAAACCCTAGCAATTCGGTCCTATCGATAGGGATCTCGGTCTCACCGAGATGGGATTGCAAACTCTCTGTTTCCCTTTCGTAACTTTTCGGTCTAACCGAAATAGCGAATCGGTCCCACCGAGATTGCAATGTAAACTCTCTGTTTCCTTTTTGTAACTTTTCGGTCTCACCGAAAGAGCGAATCGGTCCCACTGAGATTGCAATGTAAACTCTCTGTTTCCTTTTTGTAACTTTTCGGTCTCACCGAAAGAGCAAATCGGTCCCACCGAGTTCACCTGGCCAACTCTCTGGTTAGCTTATTACCAAACTCGGTCTCACCGAGTTTGTGTAATCGGTCTCATCGAGATTACGTTATGCCCAAACCCTAACAGAATCGGTCCTACCGAGTTGCATGTCAATCCCACCGAAAATCTCTAACAGTCACTAGGTTTACCTTTTCGGTCCGACCGAGTTTGTTGATTCGGTCCCACAGAGATTGGTAAATTGTGTGTAACGGTTGGATTTTGTGTGGAGGCTATATATACCCCTCCACCTCCTCTTCATTCGAAGAGAGAGCCATCAGAACACATACACAATTCCAACTCATATGTTCTGAGAGAGAACCACCTACTCATGTGTTGAGACCAAGATATTCCATTCCTACCATATGAATCTTGATCTCTAGCCTTCCCCAAGTTGCTTTCCACTCAAACCTTCTTTCCACCAGATCCAAATCCTATGAGAGAGAGTTGAGTGTTGGGGAGACTATCACTTGAAGCACAAGAGCAAGGAGTTCATCATCAACACACCATTTGTTACTTCTTGGAGAGTGGTGTCTCCTAGATTGGCTAGGTGTCACTTGGGAGCCTCCGACAAGATTGTGGAGTTGAACCAAGGAGTTTGTAAGGGCAAGGAGATCGCCTACTTCGTGAAGATCTACCGCTAGTGAGGCAAGTCCTTCGTGGGAGATGGCCATGCTGGGATAGACAAGGTTGCTACTTCGTGGACCCTTCGTGGGTGGAGCCCTCCGTGGACTCGCGCAACCATTACCCTTCGTGGGTTGAAGTCTCCATCAACGTGGATGTAGGATAGCCCCACCTATCCGAACCACGGGAAAAACATCCGTGTCTCCAATTGCGTTTGAATTCTCCAAACCATTCCCTTTACATTCTTGCAAGTTGCATGCTTTACTTTCCGCTGCCAATATACTCTTTGCATGCTTGCTTGAATTGTGTGTTGATTGCTTGACTTGTCCTAAGATAGCTAAAATCTGCCAAGAACTAAAATTGGGAAAAGGTTAAGTTTTTATTTTGGTCAAGTAGTCTAATCACCCCCCCTCTAGACATACTTCCGATCCTACACCTACCCCGGTTTAGACCTTTGGACGTCGGGCCGGTAGGTTTCACAGGTCGGAGTTATTAGAAAAGTAATTTCCTTGTACTACCAAACATTGGTCTCACACGGTTTCGGGCGAGTAGAGGCTCTTTTGGCGCTTCGTTCGAAATTTTGAAACACATGCATTCACGTTTAGAGTACTCTTGAACTATGAGGATTGACCTAAATATACAACGTTATATTTGACCTTGTATGTTTCAAAACCTCATTAAATTATCCGCTTCTTTTTGAAATTTTGGCACTTGAAAATCCTATAACTATGATTATTTTGGAATGGAGGAGCCAAATTTGAATCTATTTTGTACACGACTACATATGCTATTATGTAAAAAATCAGAGCAAAGATTGGTGCCCCCATAATTTAGGTATGGTTTACAAATGCCATGATATCAAATTCAAATAATTGAATGGACTTCATGTTGCATTCGATTTTTTTAAACCACCTTAAGTTGAATTCAAATGTATGCTAGTTCATAGGTAGTAGCTATTTATAATGTCCATTGTGTAACTTTCGTATGTATAATGTGCTTTACACACACAACATGAACTATACTCACGTTTATATTCGATTGCTTAAGCGATACATTGTCTGGAGTTCAAAATACTAACTATGTGGATCAATTGTGTCGAATAATAATATAGACATGCTCAAATTCGATAGAATCTAGATGTCTGATGGATCAATGACCGCTCCTTACGCGAATTGCAAATATCATGATCCCATCCTAATATTTGGATACAATTTATATCTTTAATCAATGTGTAGAGCAATCTTTTACGTGTAGTTTCACTCTCCATCGGTGGTCTCTCACACATGCTCACACACTCTCTCCCGAGGTGTCTTTCTCGCACACATGCTCTAGATATAACCCTCCCTCTCTCTCGTAACCATTTACAACTGTTTTCACAAACCTTTATCACAGGCACTCTTCCTCTCGCAAACATACACACGCACAATCCTCATCGACCCTTTCTATATACATGGACCTGCCTATGTGTCTCATGTACGCACATTATCTTTACTCCTATCTCTCACGCATTGTCTCACACCTCCCTTCCTAATCAACGTGTATGATTCTAGCAGAGCATTCTGTAGGATGCCCGTTAAAGTTAGGTTGGATGAATAGTAATATCAGAGATAAAGGGGTTACCTTAGTCCGAGCACCTAGGGTTACAAATCCTAGCCGTCTTTGTCAGTGGACACAGAGTCCTTCACAATTCTGCTATGTTTGTCTTGTACGACTAGTCATCCATGGGTCTTCCTAAATGTGTCATGGGCCGACCAATGTGGCGCAGGACGGAACAGAACGAAGGGCCTCACCTCGACCCACCGGATCTCACACGGTGACACACCCTCTGCCCCCACGTCTCATTATCTTCTCACACCCACACATACCAACACAAACACCACACACACAGAAAATTTCTCCTGGTGCCTCTATTCCCTCCCCCCATGCATATACACACTGAAGGGAATGGAATCTCTTGTCATGACGTCATAGTCGTCTCTCTCTCTCTAGACCACTCTCATTTCTCGTGCTATCTCTCCCACGCCCCCCCGTCGGCCCCTCTATCCATGCCTCTCTCGAATACGTAATACACACACATACCTCTCTAGGCCCTGCCAAATGCATCAACTACACATTCACACATGTTACATCACGTACCCCATTGATCTAAAAAGCCCTCTCTTCACGTTTATTTTGCATACAACATTACTTTTGAATAAAGTGTGGCCAAAAACGTATTTTAGAGTTTCTACATATATACAACATTACAAAGTTATATGGAGGAGTACGAACGCTAATTTGCATTGCATGGTGCCCACAATGATATTTATTCTGCACTGTGAATTTGTATATTTTTATACTATATACAAAGTTAGTCATAATAAAGAGAAACGAAGAGCATCTCTCTCTCCATCGCATACCACCCGTACGCCCTTTCACGTATGCACACAAAACTATCTCCATGTCCTCTAAAAGTAAGCCCCCTAGAAAATTCAGGCATGTTTCATCTTTTTCTCTCGCGATATATGCAATGACGATCATTGTATTTGAAGCGAAAGCACGATACGTACATTGGACTTCAGAATCCACTTATTACGGTCACCATTTATGTTTAGTGCTTATTATGCAGTCACGGGCTCACCGTACAACTCTGTATTTGCTTATGACATGACTAGTTGACCAGTTAAACGCTCCATGTGGCACCTCTAGTGTTGCATCACATTATCTCACTACCATCGCGCCCACCTGTCGACTTGTATCTACTCTACATCTACACTCTTATAAAATACATAAAATACACTCTTATAAAAAACAGAGTTGGTGATGATGGTGTGCCTGCCATCCTGCAATATAGGCCGTTCGATTTATATCTGACGGATAGGAAAGAAACTATGGTAATTTTGCAAAAAGGTACCCACACACCTCTCCACATTTGCAAATAAGGCCTTCTCTCGTTCATCCTTTTCTCTCACAAGATAAACAAGTCATACAAATGCATCTTGATGTTACGTGGCATCTTGCTAGTAAGAATGAAAACAAACGACACAAAAATATTTGGACGGTCGTTCGAAGTCATGACCGCAGGCACAGCGGACAAGGTGGCCTTGTATTGGTATGCCGAGCCGTCTGTTTTAACACACAGGAGCTGGTGTGGTGATTATACACACACGCACGCATGCACACGAACTGCATCCATGCAACACTCACACAAACACATGCACCCATGCACGCACGCAACACTCACACGTACACACGCAGCCACGCACGCACGCAACACTCACGCGCATGCACGCAACACTCACACGCACACATGCACGCATGCATGCACACACCAGCACACCACACGACCAACACACACTCTCACGCTCAAGTGCTCAACCTACACATGCATGCGCACACATCAGGCCCTGACAGACACATACACAACCAGGTGATTCCCGCGCACAGGTTGGAGCCTTGTCACGCCTGCGTAAATTTTTTTTTATCTGACCTTTTGCCTATGCGAACTGACAGGTGGGACACACAACAAACATGGTCAACTTAACTATTCAACATGGCATCATGCAGACTATTTGGCCGGTCAACAGAGTGCAATCCGATGCTGAGCTGTGAGCAAGTGACCGTATAATCACCGCAAAACATATATAGTGACCATAATCAGCTTATTCTGAAGTTCGGTGACCGTATTACACCTTTCTCTCTGTAGGCCCTCCAAAACTACATCTCTACACGTTCTCGCATGTTACATCTAATAACTATGCAATACAGCACTACTACTACACTCTAACACAATAAATCATTTGTGTTTTTAGCTTTACTAGGTATCATATTGTTACTTATAATTTTTCAGTTTGCATACATTAAAATTGCCTTTGAAATGTATGGCCAGTATCATCTACCGCGCGGAAAAAATCCCGCCGTTTCCTGTTTAATCGGGTTTGTATCGATGGATCGTGTGAAACAGCAAAACTATACTAGTACTATACAGTACAAGTGACAGTTCACTGGGCCGTCGTGTCGTCTACTCCTCGGTCGTAAGAGTGGAGCGCTCGCTTTCATAAATCTTCTTGTCCCTTTCGCCAACATGTGGTACATCAAGCTACCGGGTCCACGTGCCATACCGGAATACAGTGCAGAGCAGCCGGGGTGAAGCACCCCAGTCATGGCGCCGGCATAGTAATGAGCAATGAGGCGTCAAATCACAAAGCTGCACCTTTCTCGCTGTTAAGTTGGAGGGATGAAGCAACCATCATTTCACTTGTTGTTGAATCCGCTTCTCCCTCATCTTCTTCAACTTAACCACGTGTTGCTTCTCCCGTTGTTCTGCCTCATGTGGGACGCGGATCGGCTTGGTAAAGCACTAACACGTGGGACTGCCTGTTAGCAAACTGCCAGGACCAATACTAGGAAAAGGGCTATAGATAGGATTGACACTAATGGCGCACCAGGGAAGTAGTGCGCCACTACTATATACTAATGGCGCACCAGTTGGTGATGCGCCATTAGTGTGGAAGACACTAATGGCGCACCAGAAAATAGGTGCGCCATTAGTGATAATTTTTTTTTCATTTTTACATACATACTAATGGCGCATCCTACCGAAGTGCGCCATTACTAGTTCTAACTAGTAATGGCGCACCAGACAGGGAGTGCGCCAGTACTGAATTTTTTTATTCTTTTTTTTTGCAAAACTACTAATGGCGCACCGCCTCACAGTGCATCATTAGTAGTTTAAACTACTAATGGCGCACCCTATAAAAGTGCGCCATTAGTATATATATATATATATTTACTTTTCTGCAAAACTACTAATGGCGCACCACCTGCAGGTGCGCCATTAGTAACCAGGGTTACTAATGGCGCCTTTGCAGGTGGTGCGCCATTAGTAACCTGAGACCCCAACAAGATATTTTGGACAACCACACCTACCCACTCACTTTCCCCACTTCATTCCCTCCACCTCCTTCTCCAAGCTTTCGGCTGCCTCCTCCTCCTCACCTCATTTCCACCATAGATTCATCAAAATTAAGTGGTGAAATTACCTTTTTTTGATAGGTAAGTAAGGGGAAAGCTACCTTCATGATGTAGATCTACTTTTTTTCTCCCTAGCTCGCTCCAACAACGTGCACATGCACTTTTTGTGGCCTAGCTAGATCTATGTATGTTTGTGGTGTTGCATGTTTGTGGTGTTGCATATATGTTTGTGTTTGCAGGTACCGGTATTTGAAATGCGATAGTTGCCAATATTTTGCCGAAATGTTGATTCATTTCCGTTTCGGCGAGAATTTTGGCACTATGCATTCTTTTTGGTCCTATTTTTAGGGAAGGTCATGCCAAATTTTTTCTTGGTTCTAAAATATCGATTTGCTCTACCCCGTAGGCGACCATGGTCCGCACGATGACCGTAGGCATCGTGAATAGGTTTTTGAGCTCCGCGAAGGCCGAGATGCTTCAAAAGAATGAGACGGAGATAAGATGTCCGTGTCGAAGATGCAAGCTGAAGAGCCTTATTGCGGACCCGGATTCCGAGCAGGTGCGGGACCACCTACTCTTGCGTGGTTTCATGGATGGCTATCGGTGGCAAGGTGATGAAGATGACTATGAAGTCGTCCATGGGGGCCAGGCAAGAAATGAGGAAGGGCAACAAGACAAGTACCACCGCGGCGAGGGCGGGCGAGAAGACGAAGAATCTCCAAGACATGATCACGACGGTGATGCTGTACACAGTCATCATGTAGAAGATGCCGTACATGATGATGAGGAAGATCAAGATGAAGGGCATGATCATGAAGATGAAGATGCCGGAGCAGACGACGATGGAGGCTGGGTGCAGGACCCTCATATTCAAGAGCTGCTTCTCAAGCAGACGAATAACGCAAGAGCTGCCGCCCGAGAGAAAGCCAAGCTGGATCAACTAGAGATAGACGCGGTTACTCCATTGTATGAAGGATGCAGGCCCGAGGATACCCGCCTGAAAGTAACGCTCATGGCTCTGGAGATGAAGGTAAAACACAAAATGACCGACGCATGCTTCGACGAGAACATGTCATTCTGGCACGAACGTCTTCCCAAGGGGAACAAGTGCCCGACAAGTTTCGAGGAGGCGAAGAAAATCGTGTGTCCTCTGGATTTACCGCACGTGAAATACCATGTGTGCATGAACAATTGCATGATTTATCGGGACGAGCACGCGGAGTCTACCATATGTCCGGTGTGCGGCGTCACTCGATCCAAGAAGAGGAAGAAAGTTCCTCGAAAATCGGTGTGGGACTTTCCGATCACTCCTCGTCTGCAGCAGTATTTCACGGACCGTAAGGTAGCAAAGCTCCTGTGTTGGCATGCGGATAGGGAGGAGAAGAAGCGGGAAGATGACGTAAATGATCCGGAGATAAATAAAAAAGACAAGATGCTGAGTCACCCTAAGGATGCGAGCCAGTGGCAAGCGTTGAACTTCGAATACCCAGAATTTGGGAAGGATCCAAGGAACATCATGCTGGGTGCGAGCACCGATGGAGTCAATCCGTTTGGCAGCCAGAGAAGCACACATAGCACCTGGCCTGTGTTTGTGTGGATGTACAACCTTCCCCCTGGTTGTGCACGAAGAGGAAGTACATTCACATGAGTATGCTAATTGAAGGGCCGAAACAACCAGGGAACGACATCAATCTGTATCTAGGGCTGCTGAAAGAGGAGCTAGGCATGCTGTGGAAATCGCCAGCCAATACGTGGGACGCCGCAGAGAAAGAATATTTCCCTATGAGAGCCGCACTGCTCACGACGGTGCACGACTATCTCGGTTACGGATATCTCGCGGGGCAGGTAGTCCACGGATTTTCTGGATGCGTAAGGTGCATGGATGACACAACGTATCGCCAGCTAGATAGAGATCCCGGATCTTCGAAAACCGTGTTCATGGGACATCGAAGGTGGCTTCGCGACGATGACCCATGGAGGAAACGCAAGGATCTATTCGATGGTGAAACCGAACCCCGAAAAC
Source organism: Triticum urartu (assembly GCF_056163025.1). NCBI lineage: Eukaryota > Viridiplantae > Streptophyta > Magnoliopsida > Poales > Poaceae > Triticum > Triticum urartu. Next base: position 8,023,102 of record NC_141877.1, read on the forward strand.
GCCCGCGTACGAGGAGCGGCGAGGAAATAGATGAGCTGTTGAAAAATTGGAAAGATTGCCCACTGCCGGGAAAGAAGCAAAAGGCGCCAGAGCCGGGAAAGAAGCGAAAGGCGCCAGAGCCACTGCTGAAGGTATGGAAGACGAGGTCTGTTTTCTGGGACTTGCCGTACTGGAAGATCCACCATGTGCCTCACAGCCTTGATGCCATGCATATCGCGAAGAACGTGTGCGAGAGTCTGCTTGGTACCCTGCTCAACATGCCAGAGAGGACCAAAGATGGGCCGAAAGCAAGGGCAGACTTGAAATCAATGGGCATCAGGCAGGAGCTTCACGCTAATGATGATGATGATGAGGGAAGCAGGACACAGAAACTTGTCGCAAAGGCAAAAAGGCCAAGAAGACCGGAAGTGACTACCCTCCCGCGTGCTTCACTCTAAGTCAGGAGGAGATCGAGCAGTTTTTCACCTGCCTCGTAGGAGTAAAACTTCCTTACGGTTACGTGGGGAAGATAAGCAGATACCTAGACCCAGCGAAGCAGAAGTTCAGCGGGATGAAGTCTCACGACTGTCACGTGCTGATGACGCAGATACTTCCAGTTGCAATCCGTGGGATCATGGACGCGCACGTCCGTGAAATGCTATTTGGCCTATGCAACTTTTTCGACGTCATCTCTCGAAAGTCGATTGGCGTGAGGCAACTCAGAAGGCTACAGGAAGAGATCGTGGTGATACTATGCGAGCTTGAGATGTACTTCCCGCCTGCATTCTTCGACGTTATGGTGCATCTGCTGGTCATATCATGGAGGATATCATCCTACTCGGGCCGATGTTCCTGCACAGCATGATGCCATTCAAAAGGATGAATGGTGTCATCAAAGGATACGTTCGCAACATGTCACGTCCAGAGGGAAATATAGCCAGGGGCTTTCTGACCGAAGAGTGCATCTCCTACTGCACGAATTATCTAGGCATCAAGAACCCCGTTGGTCTACCCGTCAACAGGCACCTCGGCAGGCTCGCTGGACGGGGTCACCGTGAGGGTCGCCGCGAAATGCATGTCGACTTCGAGGGTCGACTCGCCTACTTTGAAAGAGCAAACCTAGTCGTGCTACAACACATAGACGTGGTCGATCCTTGGGTGGTAGAGCACAAATCCTTTATTGAGAATACGTACAATGACCGAGGCCAACAGAGGACGGACAGAGATATAATCAAAGAGCACAACTCATGTTTCACGCGTTGGTTCAAGCAGAAGCTTCTGTCGTATCCTTTACATGAGGATTCTTCCGCGGAAGAAAAACTCATATTCGCCTTGTCACAGGGCGCCGAGCACAACCTGATGACCTATGAGGCGTACGATATCAACGACTACACATTCTACTCCGAGAACAAGGACATGAAGAGCGATGGTTATCAGAACTCCGGGGTAACGATGGAATCCTACACCGATAACGACAAGGACAGATACTACGGAAGGATCGAGGAGATCTGGGAGCTGAGCTACGCTGGAGAGAAGGTCCCGATGTTCCATGTCAGATGGGCCAAGAGCGTCCTAAAAGAAGACCGGTATTTCACCACCATGGTTATACCCGAAGCCAAATCCAAGACCGCGGGCGCAAACATCAGCGTGAAAAATGAGCCATGGGTACTGGCTTCCCAAGTGGACCAATGCTTCTTCATTACCGACCCGTCAAAGCCCAGTCGTGTTGTCGTGAGGAGAGGCAAAAGGAAGATCATCGGAATGGATGGAGTAGCCAATGAGCAAGACTTCGACAAGTACGGTGACCCGAAGATCGAACATGACGACGACGATGAAGTAGCAGCACACACCACAAGAAGAAGCAGGACCACCCTACCTAAAGGACGTCCGTTCCACAGAAGAACTCCATTTGCGAAAAAGAAGGGCCCACTAGCACCCCACCGCCCGACCCTCGCCGGACTCCTCCTCGCCGTCGGCGCCGAGCAGCGACGCAGCACTGTACGCCCCCGACCCTCCTCCTCCCCTTGCCCCTCCTCCTCCTCCCCTTGCCCCCTGCCTGCGCAGCTGACGGCCCCTTCTCTGTCTCGCAGGGCAAGGTCTCCGGCGCCTCTATGACACCGACGCCTCCACCGTCTATGGCGTCTGCGCCTTCTTCCACCTCCGGCCACCGCGGCCTCACCGTCTGTGGAGGTATCTGCTCCTAAGATCTCTGCGTCCCGCTCCCCTTGGCCCTCCCGGTTCTTCTCCACTAAGGTGCGTTTCTCCATGCCCTTGTCTCCGCCGTTCCAGGGCTTAATAGATCTCCTATGATATATGACTTGTTTATGAAGATTTTGATGTGTTATGCCTTGTTCTTGTCTGTACATTTGCGCCCTTCTAGGGCTTAACTTGCTTATGAATACATCTCCCATTGATTTTTATGTAGTTTTAGAGTGGCTAGTATGTATGTAGTGGAGCTAGCAGTAGCAGCTACTTCTATGGCACCTTCTTTGCTGTTCAGCTGTGTCAAACAAAATTCCAATGGCCAACTCATATGCCCTGCAATTTGCTCATGATTATTATTTATCTCACATCACCTTCTCCTCTTTTCTTGCCATGCACTCCCAGCTCCGTCATCGCGACCGCGTAATAGTCCGTGGGTGATACAACATGCTCAAATTCAGTAATTAATTAGTATGTATATACCATAAGAGAAGTCTCAAAGATTGGGACTATCTTGCCTTATGTTTCAAACTTTGAACTATATACATGACTTCTATTTTATTTTTGAAATTCACAGAGTTAGGACTATCGTGTGGATGATGCTAATCAGAGATAGGAGTAGTAGTGGTTGCCATCTAGTTGTACTACTACTGCTAGGACTTGCTCCAGATTTTAGGATTTCTTTTCTTTTAGGATTTCTTTTCTTCTAGGACTAGGTTTTTATTATTTTTCTGTTGTGATTGTTTTTGAGCTCTTTCTTTTTCATTTCCCATTATCCTTATCCTAATTATCTTAAATTGTTATGATGTGTGTAACAGGATTAGATCTTGGATTTGCTAGTGGACTTTGGGAGTTTCTTAGCCAGCTTGGTGACTCCATATTTTTCACTATTTCAGCAAGTCTTTCGTAAGCATTAAACTTTCAGCACTACATTTCTATCTTATGTGCACATCTGTTTGCTTCCAATTGCTATATATGTATTGTTGTTACTAAAAATGTTGAAGCTCCTGTCAATTGCTATACATATATATGTGTATGATGATCCTCCTTCCCTACAGTAGTATAACTAGGATATAAAGCACATTGAACTAACAATCTTGTATGGTGCCTAAACTACAATGATTCAGGAACATCAGATGACATAACATGTGGATATTGACATAGGATGAGTAGATTAATAAGTGAGCCAAAAGTGATGGACAAACCTCATGCTAGGAATTCTCCAGGGTTGCAGTACATGGAATGCATTTGCAAATGCAGCCAAAACCTGATATATACCAAAAAAATTGTATAGAAATATGCTGAATTTTCGGCTCTGATTGTTGCTCAAAGAAATTTAGCAAAAAAATGGGGTCCTGGGAGACGCCGCTGCTGCTTGAGGCCCTTCGTGTCGTGATGATTTTGCAGGTACCCCGAGAGGCCCTTGAGTTTGCCGGAATGTCGATTAACTTCCGTTCCGGCAAATTCGGGTACTCCATATGTCCTATTTTCAGCAAAGGTCATGCTGAAATTTTCCGTGAATTTTAGCATGACTTTGCTTAAAATCGGACATATGAGGTACTTGCTACTAATGCATGGGCCGGGGTATCTTAGTACTTAATTAAGTAGGATCAACTGCCCCTTTGTTCTTGCTGCATTAAACCATAGGTGGCAATAGAGCCAAGTGATTAGGCCCAACTTAAAAATTCTCCTCAGCATCGATAAACCCTAGATGATAAACCCAACATAGGTGGAAATAGAGCCAACTAATTAGTGCCAAGTGATTAGGCCCAACCTAGGGTGCCTCGGCATCGATAAACCCTAAATGATGAAAACTTAGCATTTAGGGTGCCTCGGCGTCGACAAACCCTAAATGATGAAACCTTGGCTTTTAGGGTGCCTCGGTGTCGATGAGAACCTAAATGATGTACGCTTAGGCTTTTAGGGTGCCTCGGCGTCGACAAACCCTAAATGATAAAAGCTTAGCTTTTAGGATGCCTCGGTGTCGACAAACCCTAAATGATGAGACCATGATCTTGTTCCTTGACAATAACCAACTTTTTGACCAAACTTTTTTCCTATTTAGAGCGAAACATGGCCCACAACGATGAGGCCGGCGGTTCGGGCGGCAAGCAATTCTGGGAGCTGTCCCTGGAGTTGGAGGAAGAACCTCACCGCTATGAGGACGCCGCGGAAGACACCGATCCTGACTACACAACCCCTAGTGGCGTCGGGGATGACACCACTGGTGATGGCGCCACGGATGCCACCACTGATGATGGCGGCACACGCACATATGGCAGCCAACCGAAGAGGCAACGGAAGGACTGGCGCCCGAACGTGCTCGGCACCGTCAGGGAGGAATTTACTAAAGTGAACTCCGAAGGGCATCCGACGGCGCCCAAACACGTAGTCAAGGGGTACTCGATTCAGCTCGGGTGCATTCTCCGGAGCACCGCCTCGATCAACACCGAGAACCTAAGGCATAAGGACCTAGGGAATTTGCGCAGCCTCCTCTTCACGAAGCTGCACGAACGATACAAGTTCCCCACTGAGTTCGCAAACACACGCCTCTCGGGTAATAAAGTGAACGGTGCCGCCCTCATGACGATGAGCACGACGCTGTCTACTTGGAAAAGCACGGTGAAGGCAATGCTTGACAAAGGTGATAGTTATGAGAAGATCAAGGCGAAATATCCTTTGATGAGCGAAGATGACTACAAGGAGTTCAAGATCAAGTGCGAGAGCCCCGCAACCTCCGAATCAAGTAAGGGAGGGAAAGAAATGCGGCAGTTGAACATAGGGGTCCACCAACTCGGTCCCGGCGGTTACAGAGTGGCGGAGCCTGTATGGGACAAGGAGGACGCGGAGCGTGCCGAGCAAGGCCTACCGCCCCGCTTCGAGAAATACAGTGACAAGCATACCAGGAACTTTCTCAGGGCCCGGTACAAGGAGGACCCGGTAACAAAGGAGCTTACCACGGATCCGGAGACCAAGGAGCTTGAGCTTGTTCTGGTAAGGAAGACACCCCCGCGTAATTAGCTCCATATGGTTGCATTCTAATTAATCCCCAATATTTCTAAATGGTTCACGTTCCTTCCACAGGACAAAGAAAGCAGTAGCGCGGGGTCATCTCAGAGCTCCCCTTTCGACACCCCTTTGAATAGGGCATTGAACGTAATGAAAAATAGGGATAAGGTCAATAAGCCGACGTCAGCTGGTCATGTGGCTGGCAAAGGCTTGTCCACAAAATGGTTGTCATACTATGGCGCTGGTGGGCGAAAGGAGAAAAAGACCAGCTCGGAAAGCCAGCCGCACGAGGTTGAAGCACTCAAGGCGCAAGTGGCACGGATTCCGGAGATGGTCCAAGAGCAAGTGCAACAACAACTGGGATCGACGCTTACCGGCATTATGCCTACCTTGATTCATGGGATAACGACGTGGATTGCGGGTGGCCAACAGGGGCCGCCCCCGATTCCCAGCTTCACGGCCAGCAACTCACACAACGCGCAGGCGGCACCATTGGTGTCTCCGGCGGCGGCGGTATTGGTGTCTACGGCGACGGCGCCATTGGTGTCTCCGGCGGCGGTGGTATTGGTGTCTCCGACGCCGGCATTGGTGCTTAATGCAACCGGGTGTACGCCGGCTGGCACCTCGCCAGCAAGCGGCCCCTCCGTCAGTTGCACGCCCGCCGTTGGCGGTGCCTCGACATTAGCCGAGCTCGACAGCATCACGGTAACTAAGCCTCTCAGCCGAGGACTTCATCTCCTTGCCTTTGACTGGGCATCCTTGACGCCCTACATGTTTTCGCAGGGCGCAGCCAACGTTCCTTGCACTCTCCTGCACTTCGTGGGCGGCGAGTTGGTTGATGTCGCCAAGGGCAGAATCATTCAACCGGGCAACCCCGTGTTCCACAGTAATCCAATGCCACCCACAATGTATAGGGTTGAAGTGGTTCGGGTGCTGCCAGGCTGCGACGAGCTGTTACCTCCGATTCGACCCGTTGGGCCGACAAAGAAGATGAGATGACCCTCAGCGCCTGCGTAAGCTGGCCCCTGCTTTGGCCGAAGAGCCAGATTCGTTTGGGGGTGGGGGACACCACCCCACAGACAAGACCGCCAGTCATGCCGACGCCAAGCCATGGTAAGAACGCCGCAACGCTACCGGACATGCCGAACATCCCTATGGCACAGGATCCGGATGACGACGACAATGACAACGACGATGGTACATTTACCAACGTCGATAAGTACTTTGCCGAACATGGGTACGGTGACGAGTTTTGCGGGCCTCCTTCTCAAGAACCCAAAAAAGACGACCGTGATCTAGCTGGTACGGCGGAGAAACCCAATTGCAACAGGCATCATCTGGCGTTCAGTTCTCAAGAGACGCCTCCAGCTGCCGCCTTCACCGAGCCTCAGATAGCGGAGGTGCCAAATATTATCAGCCCCAACACGCTCAAGAAGGCGGTCTGTGAGCAGAACTCGGTCCCATTATAGCAGATCAAGAAGAAGGGCCGGAAATGGCCGACTAGAAAGGCCGCCGGTGCGAGCCAGCCGGCACCGAGTACGATCCGTGCTCAGGACGGACCACCTTCACCTAAGGATATTTCGAGGAGGGTGCATGCGGCGGGCAGGGCGATGCTACCGACAAATATGCTCAATGCTGCAACCGGTGCTATGCGGAGTCTGCACGACAGTGTTCTTTCTTTGGAGAAGCGGCGTCTCAAAGAGAATGATGTGGCATACCCGGTTTTCGTGGCCAAGGTGCCAGAGGGCAAGGGCTTTGTGGATGGCGACATCGGGGGTACGATCATCCTGCGGTTTGATGACATCTTTGCTATGTTTAACCTTCATCCGCTGCACTACACCTTCGTTCGGCTGTTTTCGCTGAGTATGGAGATGCGGATCATTAGAGACAAGACCCCGGACATCGTGATCGTCGACCCCTTCTACATGCGTGCCAAGCTCTTGAGCAGCGCTAGGGACCGCAAAGTTGTGAGTTCACACCTCGAAGACGCCATTCTGGCAAACCCAGATAAGGATAACTTCCTTGTGGCTTACTTTCCTGAGTAAGTCATCCCTTAACCGCCCCATAACATATGATTTCTTAGATTTCGATCATTCTTTTTTTTCTAACATTCCGTGTTCTGGGCAGTGACACACATTGCACACTCATCCTCTTAAGCCCGAAATATTCCATGGCCACGTATTTCAACCCGAACCGTAACTCCAAGATAGACTACACAAATATGAAGAAAGTTCTTGATGATGTTCTCCCCGGCTACGCGAAATCTGGAGGCACCTTCACCAGGGCAATTCGTAAGTACGGCAAGCACGTGTTCGCCCACAATACGACGTTCTGCTGCGTCAAGCAGCCGCCTGGTGGTCAGAAGGATGCCTACTACGCCCTCCATCACATGCGAGCGATCATAAGGGACCATCATCACCTTCTGCTACCAAATAATCTCAAAGATTGGGCCGCGAGCTTGTCAGCAATCCAGGACGCGGACATCAGACAAGAATTCTTTCGCATCCAGTCGGAGTTTGCGGACATCATCCATCAAGATGTCCTTCATACCTCGGGGCAGTTCTTCCTCAGATATCAACCGTCCAACATTGAGATAGACGGAATGCTACAAATGCAGGCTGACAACGCCCGCGATTTCATGACCATCATGATAGACGACAGCTTCATCCACGCTGCTGTCCATGATTCGAGTCGAAAGTAGTGATGTGTAGTTCTGAAACATTGATTGGCTCATGTTGTAATTAAACTTTAATGAATTGTATGTCTCTTTGGTTTGTATAGTCGTTCAACTTAGATGTAGTCGATGCTATTTATTAGTAGGACCATGAATCGTGCTATTAATGTCTTGCTTTTCTCTTCCGATCCTTTTGTTGCATACTTATATATTGCTTATGTATGTATTGTCTGTTGTTTGGCTTGTGCATAGAGATGCCGTCGTATGTCGTGTACAAGGGTAAGGTTCCCGGAGTCTACGACGACTGGGAGGAGTGTCGGAGACAGGTTCATCGTTTCAGCAGTAACAGTTACAAAGGGTACACCACTAGCGCGGAGGCGGAATCTAGATACGCCCGCTATCTAGCGGGAGAGAGGAGGGAGCGTTGGAGGAACCGGATGAAGACCAGTTTCGTCGCGATGATGCTCATCGTGATGACCGCAGCTCTCTTCTATGTGATGGTAGTTTAGATGATCGATATCGACTTGTAATGTGAAGACAAACTCGATACTCGCGGTCTCGAGACTTGTAATGTTTTATCTTTGTTCGGTCTTTTGAATTCGGAGACTAATATGATGAATTGTATTCGGAGACTAATCTTCTATTGTATTCGATGAATCTGCTGTTGCTGTGTGCTACTGTCTATATTCTGTCAAATAATATATTTTGTAACCTGTGCAAAAATCAGAAAAGTAAAAAAAATAAAACCTAATATTCATACTAATGGCGCATCACTACAGAGTGCGCCATTAGTATGCCAAAGTATACTAATGGCGCATCACCAAACAGTGATGCGCCATTAGTATGCCAAGTATACTAATGGCGCATCCATCCGCAGTGTGCCATTAGTGTGCCAAAGCACATGGTTAAACATGGCCCCTAGGAGGCATACTAATGGCGCATGGTGTTATATACTAATGGCGCACTGCGTGGTGCGCCATTAGTATACCAGATACTAATGGCGCACCAGTTGTGCGCCATTAGTAATAAATACTAGTGGCGTGCTACTAATGGCGCACCAGTGATGCGCCATTAGTAGGCAAAACTGGTGCGCCATTAGTAGGCCTTTTCCTAGTAGTGGACAACGCCTCCGAAAATAAGAAGCCTAATCCTAGACTTACAAAGGGCTACGTAGCTGCTACGTATACTTTCCATCTAATCTATATATGCCCCCTGATTTTCAGGTGGGGTGGGCCTAATCCTCTCCTTTAATCCAATCAAATAGTCCCACATCACATCAGTTCGTAACTTTACGTAAAACATTACGTGGATGTAGCATTGCTCAAATAAGAAACCTCCCCCGCCATCCGCGCGGCAAAATCACCTCCTTTTTACCAATCTCGATTCTATAATTTTTTAGATCAATATAATTGAGATTTGTATAGATAGCACACAGGAGCAAAACCAAGTGGTACGGTTAAGGGCATCCACAATGTGTAGCCAAATGTGAAAATAGCTTTTGGCATCGTGGGAACCATTGTGGACGGTGTTGCCAAAGCCAAAAAGATGGAACCGAAGCTCCGTGATTGATTGATTGAAGGAATAGAAAAATGCAACATCTCTCCTCTTTCTCCCTGCTTGGACGCATGTAGTACTACAGTATAGAGCACAGAGTCTACTCCCCTGTCCCTTCTATCACAAATCACAAAGCAGTGAGGCGTCAAATCACAAAAGCACGGACGAAGCAACCATCATTTCACTCTTCGCTGACTCCGCTTCTCCATCGTCTTCTTCGAGAAGCCATCTCACCGCATTAGTTACTCCTAGTAGTACTAGTAAAGGACTTCCTGGATGCAAATAAGGCGGTTGTCTCGGCTTGTAGGCGGCGCTTGCGAACGACTTACCGTGGTCTCCCTCAATGGTGTTCTCCGTCGAACGCACTTCGCCAAACCACCACAAAAAAATATCGTCGACGTCACCGCAATGGGGAAGGAAGTCAAATATAGTTACTACCTCCATTTTTTGTACACAAGGCCAGTATATCAAAATTACAATTTAGAAAGGTCCACTAACACTAATCAAGGCAAAATTGATGGGGTTAGCAACCAAGGACATTAATATCCCTTGCATGCATGCGGAAGTGAGAAGGTTGGTTTGCATGACACTACATTAATCAAGTGACGAGGAGTGAGATGGTTAGCTCTTTGGTCTTTGGAGATTAAAATACGCATTAATTTACACGTGAAACGAGGATTTGCATCGATTAAATCCCGCGAAGGAAAACCTGGCCTTTCTTTTTTAACACTAGTACTCCTAGTACATACGTACTTATCCTGTTTGGGTCTAGGCCTTGCATTGCCAAACTTCGCCACACATTTTTGCCAAGCTTGCCTAAATTTTTCAAAATGAGAAGGAGGTACACTTGCGCACGGCTATCGCGGTCGCACTACACCCTCACACGGTCGCTCCTGCATGCCGCGGTCGCACCGCACCCTCACACAGTCGCTCCTGCATGCCGCAAACCCAACCAAGGGAACGCACCCTCACTGACATGTGCTGTCGCATGTGAACACACCAATCTCAGCCATCCTATCGCTGACACATAATTTTCGTTCATAGAGTATGTTTATCCAACCGCATGTCGGGGAGTATCCGTATGGCCCGTGCGGTGGTCTGTTAGGGAAGAAGAAGAGGTGGGGAAGAAGGAAAGAAGGGTTAGGAGACGTAGGATATTCATCCAACCACCTGAAATGGTAGACTGACCCAAGTCAGGCGACTTGCATAACAAATATATGTTTCTACACAGCAAAAGATCCATGAAAACAACAACATAAAGAAAAACTATCACTGCTCGCGGAAAGAGACGGCCTCGTCGTCTTTGGCTGCCGGCGCGAACCAGCAGTCGCTGCCGGCGTGTGTCTCCGCACCGTAGTTGTCCTCAGCCTCCAGCTACTCGTTCAAGTGGAGCGTGCGGGCGCTCTGCACGGACGAGAGCACAGCCCGGTTCAAGTCGAGGACGTCCAGTTCCGCCTGCAGGAGGGCCTCGATGGCAGCGGCATCCGCGCGCTCTGCGTCGAGTCAAGCCTCCGCCGCCCGGTTCAAGTCCAGGACGTCCGGTTCCGCCTGCAGGAGGGCGTCGATGAGAGCGGCATCCGCGCGCTCTGCGTCAAGTCGAGCCTCTGCCGCCCGGTTCAAGTCCAGGACGTCCGGTTCCGCCTGCAGGAGGGCCTTGATGGCAGCGGCATCTGCGCGCTCCACCTCAAGTTGAGCCTACGCCGCCCGGTTCACATCCACGACATCCGATTCCACCTGCAAGAGAGCCTCGATGGCAGCGGCATGCGCGCGCTCCGCGTCGAGTTGAGCCTCTGCCTCCAGGTCCTCCTTTAGTATTGCCATGTTGAACCGCTGGTCCGCCTGCACCATGCGGGACTCGGACGCCGGCACGAAGTCGACGTCCATCGTCTCATACCCATCGGGGGCCTTTTGCGCCGTGACCTCCGCCATGAACATTGGATCGGCTTCCTCCTCCTTGTAGCTTGGCTCCAGAGAACTCGGGGATTGGCCCGCCGCAAAGCGAGCTTGGGAACGGAGGTCTGTGGCGCAGACCGCCACCACGATTTCTGCGCGGCGCTCCGGCGTCAGCATCTTGTAGTAAGTGATCTTGCGGCACACCATGGCTTTCCGGCGAACTAGGGGATGCTTGATGCGGGCTAGGGGATCGAAAGGTGGGGGAATGGGCTGGAGATTTGGTGTGGTTTTAGGGCAGTGGTTGGCGTAGGCCGAGCAGCGAAGGTTCTGGTGTGAATAGTGGTTCCAGTGACGACCGGTCAATTGGTTTTGACTGTACATCGCTCTTCTCGCGTTCGCGTTGCAGCCCGGCACGCTGGACCCTCCACGTCACTCACCGAATGGAACACGCTTCGTCTTGCATTTTCGCTCGCTTGTGGGACCGAAGTTGAGAGCAAAACGACGTCCCTCCCCCTACCCCGCCCGCGTCATTTATTATACCACCACTCCCTCCGTTTTATGTGGAGTAAATAAAAACAAACGGAGTATTACTATGGATGAGGATCCGCTGGCGTGGCCGAACCCATTCAGTAACTGACATGCGGGGCCTAGCAAGCATGGTGTCCGCCAGTAAGTGACCAAAAGGGAGGGTAAGGCAGGGATACCTACGTCAGAGGGTCCACTTCCACTATACTATTTTGAATAAATGTTAGAGTAATAATATATGACATGCAACTTACACAAATGTTAGAGTAATAATATATGACATGCAACTTACACAAAGCATACACGGTCTAATGCGTTTTTCGAGGCTAACTTTGACCAAATGTTAGAGTAATAATATATGACATGCAACTTACCCAAAGCATACGGTCAAATTCGTATGTGAAAGGAGTTTCCAATGATATAATTTTCACAATATACATCTCACGTACTATTAATCTTGTCAATAGTCAAATCGGAAAACATCTCGTGTACAAATCTAGGAGTACGTACGGATCTAACAATATTGATTGGGCGTTGTTGAATGTTGATACCTTTTTTTATCAAAGTAGATATACTTTGACTACAGATAAAACTTATATGTAAACTACTCCCTCCTTCCATCTGTATAGGTCCTAATGCTTTTTCGAGGATAACTTTGACCAAAAGGTAGAGCAATAATATATGACATGCAACTTAAACAAAGCATACCATCAAATTCGTATGTGAAAGGAGCTTCCAATGATAAAATTTTCGCATTATACATGTCATGTACTATTAATCTTGTCAATAGTCAAAGGCGGTCTTGAAAAATGCATTAGGCCTAATATAGATGGAAGGAGGGAGTAGAAAGGATAGGAGGGAGTATATTGTACGTTCAAAAACGAAACGAACATTGAATACCCTTTATATATGATTTGCGGATGCTATGATCACCGGTTCAAAATTTTGAATCCGCCTTAGGTATCACGTGCCCCCACTCGTTCCCTCTCGATTTCATCTCAGGGTCCGAAGATCTATTGAAAGAGAACTAGGGTGGGTACATGCAAATGATACTCAGCGGAATGTTCAAATGAGGCATGCGGGAGGATGGACTCACTGGAGGGCGACATGATCAATGGAGAAGAGGGTTGGAGAGGAATGAGAAATAAGGAAACACCACATGATTATACTTGAACGGCTCAAATAAACAATAAGTTGTCTTGCTTGTCCCACATAGTGAAAGGCCTAATGCGCAACGCGGAGCACTGATGCTCGAATATGGCCGGGAAAACTGGGAAACAGACATGTGGGGCACACCCGTCGGGACGACGTAGCGCAGACTAGTCCAATGGAGGAGCTAGCCCACGACCTCCTCGCCACCGACAACCGTTCATGTGGGTCGTTGGGGCCAACAACGGGGCGCAGCTCCAGCATCGCCTCGGGACATGGCGACCGCGGTGAGCGACACGCTCATATCATCGCTAGACACGGTCGGTTTCAGTTTGCCGAGGGTGGCATTAGTGCTGTGGCATGACCAACGGTATGTTTGGTTTGTGCCCAAGGTTGCCCCATCAAAGCATTGGGTAGCCAAAATTTTGGTTGAGGTATTGGTTGACCATGATTTGGCCGTCATTGGCAAGAAAAATGAACTTGAGTTGGCTAGAGTTCATTGGCATGCCAAAGAAATGGCAACCATCCAAACAAAGACCAATCTTTGGGTCATGACCAAAATTTTGGTTGAGGTATTGGTTGCCCATGATTTGGCCGACATTGGCAAGAAAAATGAACTAGAGTTTGCTAGAATTCATTGGCATGCCAAAAAATGGCAACCATCCAAACAAAGACCAATCTTTTGGTCATGACCAAAATTTTGGCCAGGTGCACTTTGGCCACAATCCAAACACACCCCAACACCCGGCTCGTCGAGGATGCACGGGGCGCCGTGACGCACGCGTCCGCGGAGTGGTGTAGCACGGCCAACTGCATCCTCTGGACCTGAGACCATGCCGGGTCGTCTTGCTTTTTCAATGACATGCGTGGATCGCATGTGAGCAAAGGGCATCTCCAACGTTGCCACGACCGCACCTGATTACCCTGGAACACCAAAACCCTCATCCCTCGCGCCGTCGCGCGGTGCGTTCCCAGCCGGGGCCAGCTGCCCACATTCATGCCATCCGTTTGTATGTCGTCATTAAGAGGCTCGGTGCCCGAGGAACAACTCCGGCGACTTAATGACGCACCCGGACGCTTGGCCGCACCGGAATGCGCTACTTAAAGCGGCAACGCCCAGCTAACCTCCACACCATAGCGCATCATCCTCCTACCTGGAACCACATCCGCCATGACCGCAAGCGCGAACGCTCTGCGGGAGAGCTTGTCTTTGGTGATGGAGCTCGAGGTCGCCGCCCTCGCTGAAGTCGCCGCACAAGCGGTGGCCACGCTGGCGGCCGACGAAGGGAGCACCGTCAGCCACGCGTCCTACTTGCTGCCGTCCAACATCCGGCACCGCCGAGGTCGGGGACTCCTCCGAGGATGAGTAGGGCATGGGAGGCGGCAGGGCATGGTGTGCCAACTGGCCGGTCCGTCTCCCGTGCTCTACTTTTCCTCGCCGGAGACCGCACCTTCACTTCACGGGTCTTGAACCCCACCCCCGTACATGGAGATCATAGATGGAGGACGTCGGTCGCCGCCGTAGAATAGGTTTAGGGTCGGGTTTCTTTTTTTTTGTCCTATAAAAGTTTGAAATGTAATGAAAATCTGCCGTGTTTGCATTGATCTCGGCCGGTGTATATGAACTTTCACAATAATATACATATTGTAGGAGTACTAGCAAGATGCCCGTGCATTGCACGGAAGATCAAGATCTTGTGGGAGAAAAGGATGAACGAGGGAAAGCCTTATCTGCAAATGTGGAGAGGAGTGCGGGTAAATTGTCATAGTTTCCTTCCTATCCATTAGATATAGATCGGACGGCATATATTGCAGTATCGGACACATCTTTCTACATCTACGGGAACCTACGAAAGGGTTAACGTAAATTGCCTCTCTCTCTCCTCCCCTGATTTTCATGATGGTGGGCCCCTCCCCTCCCCAATCTACAATCAACAGCTCACACGTTTCACATTACGTTAATTACGTAACTGGGATTACGTAGGTGTAGCATTACTCGTCCTAAGAAACCCAACTAAGCCAACCTCCTAGCATATCGCGCGGGAAAAGACCCTGCCGCGCCGTTTTAGTCGGGATTACCGGATTACTAGTAGTAGTATCGATGGATCGTGCGAAGCAACAAATTCTTTTTGTGGTGGCGAAGCACCTAGTTTAAAAGGAAAAAATGCGGTACACTCACAACACTCCTGTCGCGGTCGCATTGCACCCCACACACGTTCGGTCCTGCACACGGCTCACGCAAACGGAAAGCGCTTTGGCTTGCCTCTTCACTGACACGTGGGACTGCACTTGGAGAAACCGACCATGCGCCAAACTCCCCCCGCCCACCGTGCGAAAATCCTCCCCCCACACCCAAAAATTCCCCCCAAATCCAATTCAACCGCCCTTCGGCCAACTAGCCAATAATATTCCCCAAACCCCCTCCCCCCTGTCCCCCTCCACTCCATTCGCTCCGCCAAAGCCGCCCTCCCCACCGCACCGATACGTCGGCGCCGCGGTTCGGCGATCCTCTCGCTCCTACAGTACACTCTCATAGACTGCCGTCCCCTAGCCGTGCCGCCACCTCTGGCTACGTTCTTGTGGAGGCGCACGACGGTCAGCACCTCCACCGCTGGCGACGTTCATGTGGAGACACACGGCGGTCAGCTTCTCCCACGTTACCCGCATTCTAGCCTGAGGCCCCATTCATGTCAGTGTAGCGCTGAATATTAGCTAATAGACGATGTTAATCTCACTGTTTGCCGAAGTAGTTTACTGTCAATGTGCTCTGCTTAAGAAGCTTCCTTGCCCTGTTCTGCACTCAATCTACTTAGCTGAGATGGCATGCCAAGGCCAATTAGTTGCTAAAATATCCTGCCATATATTTATTGTGACGTAGATTGCCATGGTCTAGTAGCCAATCTGTTAGGTGAAATAGCTCTACACCGTTTTATACTCGATCTTTGTTGCTGCGATGGCCTTCGATAGTTTGATGGCTGTGTGCTCGGCGTCATTGACTACTGAAATAGCTTGCCATAATTTGGCACTCAAATCTGTTTGCTGAATTAGCTTTACATATATTTCGTTACTTAGATTTGCTCGTCCAAATATCTTGCCATAGCTTTAGACATCGACCTAGGTATTTTTTTTCTGGACTTCATAAAAAAGCATATATGTTTTTCCTGTAATATCTAGTAGAAGAACTAATTTGTATGTCTAACAGATGGACAGGACTTGGATAACTTCTGCTCAAAGATTCTCCGCTGCATATGTCGAGGGGGTTCAAAACTTCATGAACTTTATCAGAGCTGAGTACGGTGGTCCAAAATCAAATGTGCTCTGCCCGTGTAGCAGTTGTATGAATTCAGTTACAAGACCCCAGTCAACTGTGCAAAATCATCTACACTTGTATGGGATGTCGGTCACATATACTAGGTGGGTTCATCATGGTGAAGCTGTGAACGTCAATGTTATTGACTACGAGGAAGCAGCAGATCACCATCTTGATCTGCCTGATGCTCAGGTGGAAGAGGAGGAGGAGGTGGTGGTGGCAGAGCCAGTGAGTTTGACCAACATTGAAACAATGCTACGAAATGCTCGTGCATTCCGTGAACTTTCACCTGCAGAAGAAAAATGGTGGGCCCGCATGTTGGAACAATGCAATGTTGCTGTCACCCCAGGAAATAAGCTGTCAGTATTCTCAGCTATGGTCACCTTTCTTCAGGTGAAGACATTTGAGCGGATGACCAACAAATCATTCGATGCAATGTTGGCTGCTTTCCGCGAATCTTTCCCGGATGCGTCTGAGCTGCCACACACCTACAGTAAAATGAAGAATTTCCTTCGTGCAGTTGGAATTGGATATGATATGATCCATGTTTGTAAGAATAATTGTGTTCTATTCCGGAAGGATTATGCCAACTTAAGTGAATGCCCGAAATGCAAATCATCAAGATGGAAAGATGGCGATGCTGTGAAGAGGATTCCCCATAATGTTCTGAGACATTTTCCAATTACACCAAGATTGCAGAGGTTGTTTCATGATGCTGAAACAAGAGAGGATGTACTGTGGCATTCTAGGAACCAGGAGTACGGAGATCAGAATGTAATGAGCCATCCATCTCATGGTAGTGAGTGGAAAAGCTTCAATGATAAACACAAAGAGTTTGCTGCTGACCCAAGAAACATTAGACTTGGCTTAGCTTCAGAATGATTTAACCCATTTGGCCACCAGAGCGCCACATATAGGATGTGGCCAGTGCTTGTTATCCGTTGCAACATGCCTCCAAATGTCCGCACCAAAGAATCAAACTACATGATGGCCTTGCTCATCCCAGGTCCAAAAAGTCGTGGAAAGGATTTTGATTTGTTCATGGAGCCTCTTGTGGAGGAACTTCAACAGCTATGGAAGGGTGTTCTCACTCGAGACCTATATAGCAGCCCACCAGCTGATTTCTTTCTGCGTGCTATTATAATTTGGTGCATCCATGATTATCCGGCTTTGGGAACTATGTCAGGGTGAATGACACATGGTTACAATGCATGTGTTCGCTGTGACAGGAATCCGCTGTCATACACAATACTTAGCAAGATCTATTACATTGGACACCGCCGTTTCCTTGCCAAGGACAAGCCGCTTCCTAGAAAATACCGAAGACATGTGTTCAATGCAAAGCATGAAAACCGTGATGCGCCAAATAGGCTCACCACCGATGAGTTGCAAGTGGAATTAGAGAAGGTCAGGCATATTACACCAGGAAACCATCCTGATAATGGTAGTGGGAAAAGGAAGCGTGGCAGGGCAGAAGAGCGATTATTGTTTACCCGCAGGTCCACTTTGTGGGACTTGGAGTATTGGAAAGATTTGGATCTGTGGCATAATGTTGATGTGATGCACATCAAGAAAAATATATGTGACAGCATTATCAGCACACTTCTTAATATTGAATGCAAGATGAAAGATACCTTAAAATCTAGGATTGATTTGACACACCTGGGTATCAGACAGGATTTGCAGGTGCAAGATGAAGGTAAACCACGGGATATGGCACCAGCTGTGTACGTCTTGGACAAGGTAAAAAGAAAAGAATTCTGCGAGGTCCTGTCACGTGTGAGATACCCACATGGATTTGCTTCCAACCCTAAAAGGAGAGTGAGTGCAGATGGAAACAAGGTACAAGGGTTGAAAAATCATGACTGCCACGTCCTACTTCAAAGGGTTTTACCTGTTATCCTTAGAGGATTGGGCCGCCCTGACTTATACAGAGCAGTTGCAGAGTTGGGACAATTCTTCAGGGAACTCTGCAGTAGGAATATCAGGATAGATGCTTTGGAGCGTCTTAGAGACAAGATAGCAACTATCGTATGCGACCTTGAGAAGATATATCCTCCGAAAGTTTCAAGGGCTATGTTAGGAATAGAGCTAGACCCGAGGGTTCCATTGCAGAGGCCTACATTGCTACAGAAGCGTTGACATTCTGCTCAAAATACATTGAAATAGCTGATCAACTTAGCAAAGAGGTGGGTGAAGACAATCCCGGGCTCAATGTTTTCGATTATTCTGTTCGAGTTATAGGGAAGAGTCGACAAGAGGACAAACCTAAATATTTGGACAAAATGGTTTGGTATGTGTTCAATAACTGTCCTGAGATACTACCTTATATCAAGTAAGTGCAGTACTGCAGCTTATACATCATAATCTACTAAACTTGCAGCACATTCTTATATATTTAGATGTTTGACGCGATCACTATGTTGTGCAGCATCTACAAAGAGGAGTTACTGCCGCAAAATCCAAGAAACATTGGCAAACTGGTTATGGCAGGATTTGCGAAATGGTTCAAGAACCATGTAAGCTTTTGAAGTGCACTGTCAGTTTTTTTAATATATTGAGTACATAAGATGATCAGCTTGTCTATTTTCTAACCATAGGTTAAGAAGATGCGGGAGGATGGGCAGGCAGTTGATGATGGCCTTTACTCACTAGCAATGGGTCCTGATACTCAGGTAAGACATTATGAATCTTGCGTTGTTGGAGATGTGCGCTACAACACCCTTGCACGAGACGAAGGCAGGAAGACACAAAATAGTGCCATCATGAGCACGGATACGTATGACAAAGAGACAACTGAAATGTATGCTAACATAACAGACATTGTTCAGTTGCATTATATCTCCAGTTTCGAGGATCATCGGTGTGTGGTTCTGTTGTGCTGTCGTTGGTATAACCTGTTTTCCAGGATCGCAAAACCCAGAGCTGATGATTATTTCAAATCCATCAATGTCAAGGCGGCATACCAGACCAACGAGCCTTTTATTTTGGCAAATCAAGCAACACAGATATTTTTCTTGGAAGACACATTTGCACGTAGCGATGACTAGAGAGTATTGCAAAGGTTTGAGCAGAGGAATTCGCTTAATGAAGTTGCACAACAAGATGATGCTTACACTGCTCCTGATGTACAAGATAACACAGATGTTCCGAATATCTTTGAGAACCATCACGTCAATGACGCCGGTGAAAAGATTGTCTGTCGTGCTGTGGACATACAAGAGTTGATCAAGAAGAAGCCAACGTTCGAGGACGTTGAGGACGAAGAAGAAGATGACACCGTGGGGAATTATGATTCAGACTGATACACATGGCGAAGATGTTGACGCTACTGCTGCGGATGATGATTACATTGCTTTTGTCGTATTTGCCTGTCAGAAGACATTTTTTTATCTACTATGTGAAATTGTGTTTTCTATGAAAACTTAAACCTGATGAACATGTTGTTTAGTATTTTCCTGTGAGAACATCACTTGTTATGTATGCTGATTTGTGTTTGGTTATTGTATGACAACTAAAACATGATGACATTGTTGTTTAGTTGTACTCATATTTGGCTGTGAAACTTGAATTTTATGACATAGTTTGTTGTTCGACTGCAATTTGCTCGACGTCTTCGAATGAGAACAAAGCCGACCCGACAGGGCCTCTGCTATTTATTTATTTATATGAGCAAAAGGGGATACCCCCTGATTTCCGTTAATAGAAATCATTAGATGTTCAAAACACTACGCCCAGCCTGCTACACATGTTTCATTCATTACTAGTTTCAGCAAAGTGCTCATGTTGTAGCCACTGAATACATCACGAGTGCTACATACACTGCAAATAAAGGGACAATCATCCTACAGAGCACATCAATTTTGCCCATTATCTTCACAAGCTCTTTCATCTCCTCATTGCTGTCAGGGCCGTTCAACAGCTGTTGCTTGGCCATGATCAGAGGAACTGCATCTTTAACCTTCTGCTCTACATCTTCCTCTTCTGCCGTTCCTTCAGTTACTTATCCAACACCCCAACCTGTTGGTATTGGGATTCCTTGGCTAACCAAATAATCGGTGTAGTTGCATTCCCCCACGTCAGCAACTTCCCAGAAATACAAATCACACGAATCTTCCCTTTTCTGCACGAATCAAATTGGTAGATCATCAACCAAACTATTAAAAAAATCAGCAACTGAAACCAGCACAACAACACTTAAACATATTATTACCCCATGATTCGGGCATTTGTAGAAGACTCGGCAAGGGTTGCGGATTGTGGTTGAGACGCGACGGATGACTCTGCATGATTTGCAGCAGTGGCACCACACCAACGACAGTGGGTTGCGATGAGCAATCGGCTACGGTGCGCGTGCCGGCGAGGGTGTGGTGAGACCCATAGGTGATGGTACGGGTTGCGACTTGGCGCATATATGGTTGTTGCCTGCTGAAGAGCAGGTGGACGAGCAGCCAGCGGACATGGTTGCTGCGGCCTGAGCTTCTGATGCTAGGCAGAGTAAGTAGAGAAGAGGAGAAGCGAACGTTGGATATGTCAGTTTCATTACTTGCAGAGTAGCATAGCACCATATATAGTCATAGTCTAGGTTTGGATTCGAACCAGCTACAAGAGCACGTCTTTCTTTTTTCTAAAACTCAGCAACGTCTCTTTACTGGTACACTAGCTTGTTCTATACGCCTTCCCAAGTCTTTGATTTTCTTTCCCTATTTTTGCGAGGACCTGACAGCTGGGACCCACCGGAAGGGCCTCTATATTTCGTGAAAAAAACGTTCCCCCTGCTGACATGTCGGACCCACCAGCTATATCTTCGCACGCAAGGAAGTGCCTCCTTATTACGCACAAAAAAATGAATTCCCCCTGCTAGCTGGGACCCACCATAGTGGGAGGATGACTTGTGGGCCAACAATGTTGACGGGGACGGAGGGCTTTGTCAACTCAGTCAATATGAACGATTCTAGCTCCAGTGACCGTACGATGTCCATCCAACGGGCGTAGTGCTTCTTCAACCTCTGGTCTTCTTGCTCTAGCCGCCCAAAGCAGCGCCGGTCGTGCCGCATGCTGTCCTACCACGGAGGCCTCACCGCCCCCTACTATTCCCACCGCTGGCCAGGCCCTGCGGCGACAGCAGCCTCACATCGCAGCCGAACCAGTGAACCCTCGTACTCCTCTCCGGATGGGCTTCCACTGCCGCGTCTTCCCCGGCTCCGCGTCGTCCCCTTCCTAGGCCTCGCCGTCGTCCACCGCCGTGGTGCTCTCCGCGCGGCGTGGTCAACGTGGTCAAGGAATGACTTCCATCGCAAGAGTACTTCCACAGCCCAGTTTTTTTGTGATTTGCCAAGTAAGTCGCTTTGTCAGGCCTGTTGGGCTGCAAATCTTTCAAGACGAGGAGAGCTTTCATTCGGCTAGCCGAGATAATGGCCCATCAGTAATGAGAAATGGGTTGTACATTTTTAAAACACATCAAAACGACAATTTGTTTCAAATATCTTTTTTTTCATTTCAAGATTTTAAATTACATTAATTTTTATGCGTGGAGAATTTGTTGGATTTTATATTGATATACATTTATTTTTAAAATCAGTTTGAATGTGAGTCAAAATTTCAGGATAAAAACAGTTCGGACCGCACCGAAATATGCAAAATTTCGTATAATTTTCTAACCGTGGCCACAATTTGGGCTGTAATGCTAACAAAAAGAATATGGGCTCCACAGATTTGAGGCTTTCCTAAAAAAAGGTTGACGCACAAGCAGTGACTGTTGGATGTCTATCCAACGGCCATCGTGCTTCTTCAATCTCTGGTCTTCCTGCTCCAGCCGCTCAAACAGGCGCCGGCGGGACTGGCTGCTCACTCCTCCCCGCGGCCGGCTCTACTGCCGCGCAGGCCTCACCGCTCCATCGTACTCCCATCGCTGGCCTACCCACCCCTCTACTCACCCACACCTGCTGTTATTCTTCGGCGATGGAAGACGAACCAGTAAACCCTTGTACAGTCGTACTCCCTTCCGCGTGGGAAACAACTTCCGAGTGTTCCCTGCCTCCGTGTCGTTCCCTTCCTAGGCCTCACCGTCGTCCACCACCCTGGTGCTCTCGGCGCGGCCTGGTCAACGTGGTCAATGAACGACATGCATCTGAAGTTGACTGTACATGGAGAGGCCGACAGTTGGGTCCACGGCCGCACGCAAGGAAATGCCTCCTTATTACGCGCAAAATAATGATTCCTCCACCTGACATCAGGGACCCACCGAAAGGGCCTCTGTATTTCGCGAAAAAACGTTAGCGCCGCTGACAGCTCGGACCCACCAGCTATATCTTCGCATGCAAGGAAGTGCCTCCTTATTATGCACAAAAAAATGAATACTCCCCCTGTTAGCTGGGACCCAGTATAGTGGCAGGCTGACTTGTGGGCCTACTAAGTTGACGGGGACGGAGGGCTTCGTCAACTTAGTCAATAATGCACGATTCTAGCTCCAGTGACCGTACGATGTCCATCCAACGGCCGTAGTGCTTCTTGAACCTCTGGTCTTCTTGCTCCAGCCGCCCAAACCAGCACCGGTCGTGCCTCGTGCTCCTGCCTCCCGTGGCTGGCTGCGATGCGGCGGAGGCCTCACCGCCCCCTACTACTCCCACCGCTGGCCAGGCCATCCCTCTACTCACCCATACCCCCTATTACTCTGCGGGGACGGCAGCCTCACACCACAGCGAACCAGTGCCCTCGTACTCCCGTACGCGTGGGCATCCACTGCCCCGTCTTCCCCGGCTCCGTGTCGTCCCCTTCCTAGGCCTCGCCGTCGTCCACCACCCTGGTGCTCTCGGCGCGGCGTGGTCAACGTGGTCAAGGAACGGCTTCCATCGGACATGCACTATACGTGGAGAGGCTGACATTTGGGTCCACGACCGTAGCAAGGAAGTGCCTCCTTATTACATGCAAAATAATTATTCCTCCACCTGACAGCGGGGACCCACCGGACGGGCCACCAATATTTTGCAAAAAAAATCGTTTCCCCCTGACTGCTGGGACCCACCGGACGGGGCACTGTATTTCGCGAAAAAAACGTTCCCCCCGCTGTCAGCTCGGACCCACCGGAAGTGCCTCCTTATTACGCACAAAAATGAATACTCCCCCGGCTAGCTGGGACCCACCTTGGTGGGAGGCTGACTTGTGGGCCTACTAAGTTGACGGGGATGAAGGGCTTTTTCAACTTAGTCAATATGAACGATTCTAGCTCCAATGACCGTACGATGTCCATCCAAAGGCCGTAGTGCTTCTTCAACCACTGGTCTTCTTGCTCCAGCCGCCCAAAGCAGCGCCGGTCGTGCCGCATGCTCCTGCCTCCCGTAGCCGGCTGTGCTGCCGCGGAGGCCTCACCGCCCCTACTATTCCCAATGCTGGCCATGCCCTGCGGCGTCGATAGCCTCACACCGCAGCCGAACCAGTGAACCCTCGTACTCCTCTCCGTGAGCGCGCGGGCTTCCACTACCGCGTCTTCCCCGGCTCCCGTCGTCCCCTTCCTAGGCCTCGCCGTCGTCCACCGCCCTGGTGCTCTCGGCGCGGTGTGGTCAACGTGGTCAAGGAAAAACTTCCATCGGACGTGGACTGTACGTGGAGAGGCTGACAGCTGGGTCCACGGCTGCAGCAAGGAAGTGCCTCCTTATTACATGTAAAATTATTATTCCTCCGCCTGAAAGCGAGGACCCACAGGACGGGCCACGTATTTTGCGAAAAAAACGTTTGCCCCTGAATGCTGGGACCCACCGGCTACATCTTCGCACGCAAGGAAGTGCCTGACAGTCGGGACCCACCTCATCGAAGCGTATGTAGCGTTGTCATTCTGGTCGCGAATGTGTACGTACATATATACTGGTCGATGTAGAGGCGCGCACGTGTCGTAGTAGAGGCGCGCACGTAGCATGTACACGTACGTACAGCGGCCAGGGTGCAAGAAAGAAAATACGGCCACGTATGTGTACATACGGGCGGGGTCTCGAACGCCTACTCGCGCATACGTATGGCGAGGGCTCGTTGACATGGCTGGGTCGGAAAGGAGAAACAGCGTCGTTGTCGTGTTCATGGGGAGGCAACGGAATGCGTCGTGTTCATGGGGAGGCAACGGAATGCGTCGTGTTCATGGGGAGGCAACAGAATGCGTGGTCGTGTTCATCGGGAGGGCTTGGAAAGAACAGGCGATGGAAACGAGGCCTGGCGTACCGCAGAACGGAGGAAACAACCTTGTGTTCGACCGGCCACGTTCGAAACGGGATCCTGTTCATCGGGAGGGGTCGAGCGTACCGCAAAATGGAGGAAACGGACCTCCTACGGTTGAAACGGGGGTCCTGTTGATCGGGAGGGGTGTAGCGTACCGCAAAACGGAGGAAACGGACCTCCTACGGTCGAAACAGGGGTCCTTTTGATCGGGAGGGGTGTGCCGTACCGCAAAACGGATGAAACGGACTTGTGTTGGAGCGCTACGGTCGAAACGGGGGTCCTGTTCATCGGGAGGGGTGTGGCGTACCGCAAAACGGGACTCCACGGGATACTGTTCATCTCCACCGTCGACCTCCTCCAGCCTCCAGGGGCTCCTGTTCATCCAGCCTCCATGGGCTCCTGTTCATCCAGCCTCCACGGGCTCCTGTTCATCCAGCCTCCATCGCGCGCTACTCCACCGGCTACTTTTCAACCACCCCTCCACCATCTACTGTTCATCCAGCCCTCCACACCACGGGGTCCTGTTCAACCACCCCTCCACGGGCACCCCTCCACCGTCTACTGCTCATCCAGCCCTCGACACCACGGGGTCCTGTTCAACCACCCCTCCACGGGCACCCCTCCACCGTCTACTGTTCATCCGGCCCTCCACACCATGGGGTCATGTTCATCCACCCCTCCACGGGCACCCCTCCACCGTCTACTGTTTATCCTGCCCTCCACCACACCACGGGGTCCTGTTCATCCAGAGGCAATGCCACCGCTCACTGTTCATTCAACCCCCCCCCCCCCCCCCCCGCAACGCTCACTGTTCATCCGATCGATCGGCTTCAGTTAGCAGCAGTAGCGAGGGAATCGCTCGATCGGGTTCAGTTAACAACCATCGATAGATCGCTCAGGTTCAGTAACGCGTAGCCTGCAGTGCAATCGCTCGGGTTCAGTTAGAGCCCAACGCCTCGCTCGGGTTCAGTTAGTGCCAACGCCTCGCGCACACACGCGTACGTGTATGAGAGAAATGCGCATCGCTCGGCCCCCGACCTCCCACCGTAACCGGGAACTCCCCGAAATTTTCCTCCCCCTCGCTTCTACCACGGTTTTTTCTGTCATGGACGGCCCAAAGAATGTCATGCAGCTGCGTCTCCGGCCCGCCCAGGACGAAAAGCCCATTTTCTGTCATGATTTTTTGTCATAGAAGTAGTAGCCCACCACATCTATGATGATACCGGGTTTTGTCACAATTATCGTCATAGAAGTGTCATATGTATGACAGGAAAAAAATTCGTTCGGCCCAAAATGTCACGGATGTATCTTTCTTTTGTAGTGGGTGTCTCCTTTTCAGCATCTCGTGTGACGCATTCTGATCCGGCATAAGCCGGTAGGCCTGGGCATCCAAAGCGGCCTGCTCTGTGGCCATCCTGGTATCCTCAGCGGCCAAATCGGCTTTGGCCTGAGTAATCTGATCATTTACCTTCGCGATCTCTGCATTGTGTGCATCCTGATCTGCCGGGTTAGCCTCCGCCATCAGTGCTGCTAACGCGTCGAACAGATCAGATAAAACCTGAGCTGGCGGTCGCACAGGGCCTCCTGCCCCGGCTGCCGTCGCCGCTGGTGATCCAGAAATCATTGCTGCTGCGGTCGAAGAGTGAAGCACCGGCTGCGTACCGGCCATGAATATTGCAACCAGGTTTGGCAGATCAGAGGGGTCCGGAATACTGTTGCCATCGGAACATCCCCCAATCCGGCCATCTTGTAACTGATATAATGACTCGATCTCTCCGGTCGATGACTCGTCACCGGAATAAACGACGGTTTCACCACCAGATTCCGATCTTTCCTCGTATTCCTCTCCATGGATGACTCCCCCGAAGGCACGCTTCATGACAGGTTTGACCCGGGCAGATCTCACACGCTGAGCCGTTTTGTCGAGGTCAGTGTATGTAGATGTCTGGCTCAGGACCCGGTCCACCGATCTTGCCAATGAAAACATGTATGCCACCAAAGGGGACCCGGTACCCATACTCGATTGAGTCGGCCTTGGGGCCCCAGCCTGCATCGTCAATGTAGAGTTTGCCGCGACGACTCTTGGTCATCCGGCCCACAGCGTAACCCTTGAGTCCTTCGAAGTTGCCCTCCAAGAACTTGAAACCATCGTGCGATAGCCCCACGGTGGGCGCCAACTGTCGTGGGTTTGTCACGGCAGATGTCCTCATGAAAGGACTTAGTCGTGGAGCCATCGCAACGGGTTAGCTTAAAGGGGTTAAAGCGGACAAGGGATGCAAGAGAGTTTTATACTAGTTCGGCCCCTTATGATGAAGGTAAAAGCCTACGTCTAGTTGTGATCGAATTGATGGAGTTTCGATGACCAGGGAGCGAATATGCTTTGCCTGAGTCTCGAGTTGTTGTCTGTTCTCCCGAACCGCCGCCGGGTCGTCCCCTTATATACATGGGTTGACGCCCGTCGGTTTACAGAATCCCGAGACCGGCTCATAAACGTTTTTGGCTCGGTCTCCGCTTCTCTCTATCTTACAATGCAAGTTACATATCAATGCCGGTTTATAGCTACAGGCCTTAAACCGGTTCTGGGCCCTGGGCCTTTACACAGAATCACCATCTGTCTTCATGGGCTTCAAGCACAATGAACTACTGAGGAAGTTAACCCGGCTTCTCCTGGCCGGTTTACGCCCGGTAGTAATATCCCCAACACTATTCGTGCTTCATATGGTTCATGTTTCATGGAGTACTGTAGCACCGTACTCTCCGTGCGCTGTGGACCTAGTTCTGTTAACATTGATCTCACCGTTCATTCTCGACCGGACAGTCGAGAAAGCGGTACTATGTTACATATAGGAGTAGTTGACATGCGCACAACATCATTTGTTATCGTCATATCTTACTACACTAGCAACAAGATTGTGTAGTACTCCCTCCAGTCCTTTTTAGTTCGCATATAAGGTTTGTCTGAAGTCAAACCTCGTAAACTATGACCGAATTGATAGAGAAAAATACCAACATTCAGAATGTGAAAATCAACAAGATTAGATGCGTCATGACTTTAGTTTTCATATTGTATAAATTTAGCATTGTAGATATTAATATTTTTCCATATAAATATGGTCAAACTTTACGAAGCTTGACTTCAGACAATTCTTATACGCGGAGTAAAAAGAACTGGAGGGAGTACTGATGTATGAACCACTGCACATGCCTAGTAGTAGGAGCACTGTGTATGTTCAAGTGGCTGCCGTGTTTCGCACTCCTCCGTCATAAGAGTGGAAACGCTTGCTGTAATCATTGTTTTCTTCAGAAAAAACAGTGGACACGCTCTACCGTGCGGATCCTCCTCCAGCCATGCACTAAATTACTCACTTTCGCCGACGTGTGGGACAGCCAGCACCTGGGTCCACCAGCCATTCACTAAATTACTCTGTAGTAGAGTGACGGTAGACTACCCCGATCGAACCGCCGCAGTAATGCCGAATGAGCCATCAAATCACAAAACCCCCTCCTTTCCAGTAGTAAGTTGGACGGACGAAGCAACCATCATTTCACTCTTCTCTCTCAGCTTCCTCTCTTGAAGAAAACCCCCACTCGCTTTGCTTCTCCCTCATCTCATTCCTCATTTCACTCTTCTCTCTCAGCTTCCTCTCTTGGATGGACGCCGGAGCACCGGCCAACGTGATGTCTATGGCTCTGGCCAAAACCATCGAGGCTCATGGTACGAAGAAGCGCAAGCACCCCGCCGAGACTACGGCAGACAAGCTCAAAGCCATCGCCCTGTCCAAGCCCCCCTCTCCAGGATCCCTCATTAAGCAAGTCCAGGTAATGTCTCTTGTTGACGATCTTTTTCTAGATCTTGATCGTATTTTTTCATCTAACACGTAGTACTAGTACTGGTAGTACAACTTTCTGGGTGATCTTGCATGTGATTTTAGTGTGCCAAATGACGATTCTAAATTCTTCTTTTGACCAAAACATGCGAGAGGTTGACACTGATTTCTTATAGATTACTTTCAACTACTCCCTCTATCCCAAATTTCTTGTCTTAGATTTATCTAGATACGGATGTATCTAATACTAAAATGTGACTTGATACATCCGTATCTAGACAAATGTAAGAAAAGAATTTTGGGACGGAGGGAGTACTTTATGAACATCAGTGCTACCTTTTAAGAGGGTATATTTGCCTCAGTAACTTGTTTTATGGATATTGCATGTAATCCCTCTGCTCTCATACCTTTGAAGACATGTTCTAGTGTCTTTGTTCACTCATTTTTGTGCGTATATGTAGTCATATATGGAGTATAATATCGAAAATCATCTTATATATCTGAACGGAGGTAGTAATAAAATATGGTTTCTGTTTGAATTAGAACCAGGTCCGCGGTGGAGATGAAGTTCTCAAAGTCATGCCGTGTGAACTGGAAGACCTGATGATGAGTTCTACTACTCAACTATCCAGCTGCTGTGTCCTTGTCGCCATGTGTCCTGAACTAGTGTTTTCCTGTAGCGTTGTTGTCAGGCGTGTTCTCGAGGCTGTACTTGACCACAAAAATTTCCTGGCTGTGCCTTCGATTACAAAGGGTATGGTTCTTGTAAAGCTTCCCAACAAATCTGATGCGGCCTGTCTTCATCATCATGTTTATGAGTGAAAATACCACTCTATTAGGTTCTCCAAGGTTGACAAGATGGTGATGGTGCATGCAGACATCTCACACGAAGTCCATGGCCTAGTCAGCTATGTGGTGTTCATCCGGTAGGTCGGTGGCAAGAAATAGTCTGCAGAGTTTAGTTAGTGCAACTTTGCTTGTCTGTAGTAAGTACTATTGTTCAGTACTTGATTTGTGTTTGTGAACCCTGTATTGTTTATTAGTACTGCCGCTTTTGGTGTGTGGTCAGTCCTGAGAACGGTCTATGTTAATGTCTGTCCACTCAATTCAGTCTGCATATTTTGAAGTATCCAGATCATATTTTTTGTGAGGACGGTTTATCAATTATGGTTACACTCCAATATCTGTATGCATTGCAGGGTTTATCGCACCCACCAGGATTTCTAGTCCATACGATTTGTCACGACCTTTGGACTGTCCTGCTTGTGGGAGTAGGCAGGGCCCCTGCATGCCATGTCAGGACCCCGATTCCAAGTCACATCGATCTAGCCGGTAACACCTCATATCACTTTGCGGCCTCACGCACGGTATCCCACGGGTGTCGCCTTACCATGGCCCGGGACCGTTTGCGCCTTTTGGCTCACGTATATGATAATGTCGCTAGCATCCATATGACAGAGAACCCGGGCCGACATGGCTAGTAGTGAACCCAAAGCGGCACAGACCTATGGAGACAGGCATACATGAACCACATCGAGCATGTCGGTCATCAGCGAGTGATTCCGGGCTGTAGCACTAGTCTAACAGGACTCGGGGAACCCGGGCTATAGCAGGCTAGGGAGGACTCCGGATATCACAGCGTGACATTTCCCCGAAGGGACAGACATAGGAACGAAGTGAAACACATGCCGGCCAGTCAAGTGTCCTGAGCAGTAGTGCTGGGCTAGCAGGACTCCGGTGAACCGGGCTGTAGCAGACTACTATGGCTCATGGAAGCACAAGTCTACATTTCCCCATAAGAGAGGCTGCCAAGGATAAACAACTAGATTGTCGGATCCCACACATACCAAGCATTCCAATCATACACACAATATGCTCGATATGTGTAAATACAACATGGCATCACAACATAACTCTACGACTCAAGTATTTATTCATTAGGCTCCGAGGAGCGAGATATTGCAAACATGGGTCTCATGACCCCACATTCAGAGCATACAAGTCAAAACACAAGCGGAAGCTTAACATGTCTGAGTACAGACATCTACAAATGAAAAAGGCTGAGAAGCCTGACTATCTACCAAATCCTGCCGAGGGCACAAGATCGTAGCTGAGGTATCAAGCTAAACGTCGAAGTCCACGCAGAACTACAGGCGAGACGGAAGTCTCTCTGCAAAACATAAATTAAGCAAACATGAGTACAAAGGTACTCAGCAAGACTTACATCAGAACCAGCTACATATGCATCAGTATCAACAAGGGGGTTGGTGGAGTTTAACTGCAGCAAGCCAGCTTTGACTCAGTGGCTAATCTGAACTACGACTGCAAGCAATTCTTTGAGGTGGCGCACACGAGTCCACATATCCACCAATCAATACACCACTATGGATCCGCTCTCGTCTCCCTACGAGAAGGCCATCCATAGCACTCACACTTATCTTGCGAGTTTTAGAGTACCACTTTCACTTGTCTATGAACTGTTATAGGCAACCCAGAAGTCCTTTACCGCGGACACGGCTATTCGAATAGATCATTTATAACCCTGCAGGTGTGTACTTCGTCACACAAGTTTCCACCACTTAGCGTCTGCACACGACATATGCTCGGCAGACTTCAAGCGAAAGCCGATGTGGGTGTAGACCATGACCTGACTAACCACACAAGTCTCTAGTCCAGGTTTATCGCCTATTCGGGTTCCATCCGCGAGGAGATCCGGCCGGAGTTTCGCTCACAACCCCAAATGATGTGTGCAGGGTTCCCGAGACACCAAACGGGCGCTCAGTACACCGCGCCACGATGTATCTACCGCAACATAGCCCACCCGTAGGGTCAGCGCTACGCACGGCCGCCAACACATAACCTACAAACACCAGAAACTAGTTGCAACTCCTGTACAGAGGATGAGAGGGGTTAGTAAGTCGAGCGGGGTCATATTTCAGGGCCCAACGTGTGGTAGTAGCTATTTCATGGATCACAAACACAGAACTCAGTTCCTGAGGACGGTTTCAATGAGACAACCCACCATGTAATCCTACATGGCCTCTCACCGCTACCTTTACCAAAACGTGTTCACACGCTTAGCTCACACACAGTAGGACATGTTTACACACCTCCGATCCATCCCCGATGAATCAGACCTGACTCAACTCTAAGCAGTAGCAGGCATGACAAACAAGCATGAATGAGTAGGCACATCAGGGCTCAAACAACTCCTACTCATGCTTGTGGGTTTCATCTATTTACTGTGGCAATGACAGGTCATGCAGAGGATAAGGGTTCAACTACCGCAACAAGTAACAGATGAATCGTTGTTGTCCTAATGTAGTAAAAGAGAGAAGGAGTGAGAGAGTGGGCTTGTATCGGAATGAACAAGGGGGTTGTGCTTGCCTGGCACTTCTGAAGATAACATTGAGTCTTCATCAGTGTCAACGATCATGGCGTCCGTACATCGTCTATCGAGAGGGGACATTTACCGGCAAACAAGGAAGAACACAATCAATGCGATGCAACAATATGATGCATGGCCATGACATTGCAATATGCTATTGATTGAGCTAATGCAACTTACAACAAGTTATATGGAGTTGGTTTGAACACTAGGTTCAAATTCAAATTCAAGCTATGAATTCAAATAGTGCATTATCATGTTTTGAACTAAACAGTGAGGTTAATTTGTTCAAACATGCATGAAAATGCCATAAACAGATTCCTTGAATTTTTCTGATAATTTTTCATATATAAATTATTTCATTTGGAGTTATGGTTGAATTTCTATGATTTTTAGAAGTTTTCAACATTTTCTGGAATTTCCTGGTTATTTAGAAATATATCAAATCCAGAAAAGGACTTATTGCGTCAACATGACGTCACCCTGATGTCAGCAGGTCAACTGGGCGCCTCCAGGTCAAACTGACCAGTGGGTCCCGCGTGTCAGTGACTCAGTTGGTTAACTGAGTTGATTAGGGTTAAACTAATACTAACTAACATCTAACTAATCCAGCTAGTGCCAGCCCCACATGTCAGTGAGCCAGGTGGGGCCCGACCGGGGTCAAAGTGGGTCAAACCCAGGCCGGCGGGGTCAAACCCACCGGCGGCTCGACGCCGGCAAGGCCTGAGACGGCGGCGCGGCTTGGAAACGCAATATAGGCGACGAGACGAGCGGCGAAGGGCATCTGCGGGGAGCTGGAGCTCCCCCGCATCCATCCCTGCAAGCAGCGGCAGCTAGGGCGGCCGGAGCTCGTCGGAAACGAGCTCGGGGCGGCGCCGGAGTTCGGACACGAGCGGGGACGCGGTTGCGGTGGCCGTGGTGATGTGTGCATAGCACCTACGGCGTCTATGGGGTGCAGTGAGTACGATGGGCGCATGCCCGGGACCAAATGGTCACCGGAGCATCACCGGCGACGAGCGCGGCGGCGGCGGGTTTCGGTCAACAAGGGGGCGACGGTACGGCGTGTGAGAGCGAGAACGGAGAGGGGGAGAAGGGGCAGGAGCTCACGTCGAGGTCGAAGCGGAGCTCAGCTGGCTCGGGGACGACCGGAAGGCGACGAATTCGTCGATGGAGTCCGGCGGTCGTGCTCGGGGAAGACGACTCGTGGCGGCGATGTGGGGCTCCCGCGGTGGCGTGGCTTGGGGTGGAAGAAAGAGGGGGTCGAGGCGGAGCTCTCGAGCACGTTGGATGGGCGAGGGAGGGCCGATGGCCGCGGTGGTTCTCGTCGGCGGCGGCGGGCGCGTTCGGTGAGGAGAACAGTGGAGGGGGGAGAGCGTTCGGGGGAGAGAGAAGGAGAGCTAGACGGCTCTGGGGGTCGCGTGGCGTCGTCCGGACGCGTCGAGGAGGAGCCAGCCAGGCAGGAAGGGAGGAGGTGGCCGGGCGCATGCCGGTGCGCGGTGGCCACACGCCTCGCGTCCTTCTGGCGCTAGGTGGGAGACGGTGGCGGCTCTGGTGGGCTGGGCCAGGTAAGTGGGCCACCAGGTGGGCTGCGCAGGTACCTCAGGTGGGCTTTCTCTCTCTCTCCTTTTCTAGTTCTTTTCTGTTTTTCTATTTCTGACATTTGTTTTAATTTGGTTCTTGAACCAAACTAATTTTTCTGCTTCTGACAATTTTTGCAGGGACTAAATGGATTATTCCAAAGCCCCTCAACAATTACCAGAATTATTGGACGTATAGTTAATATATCACCTATATAAATCCAATGCAAATAATCATTTGATTAACTCAAATGCCCAAAATAAATATTTTCTATGAATCCAAAAATATTGGTTTGAATTTTACTTCTTGCCAATATTTTTATAGCTTAAAAGGAACATTTTATTGGGTTATTTGAAGCAATTTTTAATGTTATCATTTTTTTAAATGATTTCTGAGGCTTTCAGCTTTCCCCAATTCAACTTTCAGAATTTAGACATGATGCATGATGCTCACTCAGGTAAATAGCTACAAGCCAATTCTTGGGCTGTGACAACTCGCCCCCACTAAACAAGAATCGCGTCCCGAGATTCAAGAAGTGTGGTAAGAAGACAGAGGGGATACAAGCTAACACAATCTTCATGATCCAGATGTCTTTCTCAAGGATGTTGATTCATTGCATCATATTGATCTTGACATCTTTGCTTCGAGAACTACATCCAACATGACAACAAGTAGAAAGGGAGAATTTAAGAAGAATCGACCTTCCCGAGGTTCGAGCAACTTAGGATCATCTCAATGATCACAAGATCAACTCACGGAATGAGACATAGAAACTTCTCTGGAGCTGAGAGGCAAAACACACATCGAGAGAGATGGAAGGTAATAGATGACAAGGGTTCAAATTGGTAGGCAACGATTCCACGCTGGACTAGGATGGTGCATGGTTTCAAAGTAGCGAGGAGATAATTGTCATGATACCATAACGAGACATCTTAGGGAAGGTGACTCGCAGAAATATTCCCTTAAGTGGCAAAAGAATTACTTTTGATTCAGAGATCATTGAAACTCTTCTCACTAGCTTAAAGCAATTTACAATTGATCGTTTGAGATAGCTTGAAGAGATGGCATACTTGGACTAGGATGGATGATGTGGACTACCTTGTTGAAGACAACACAATGGATGATTTTTGCTTATCATCGGAAATGGATGGGACCTATGGTAAGTCCACTTTTGAGGATGTTCCTGAACAACAGCTACTGAGGTGTAAGCTGGGAACAAAATGCAAATGTTGGGAATGATTCTAGTAACTGGGGAGAAGGTTCATCGGCAAAGGTGATTCCACCAATTGGATGGCTAACGAACAACTGAGAGGACGGAGGCACATTCCAGTTAACGACAACATCAGAACCTAGTGCCCGAGCGTGCTCTCAAGAACTTGAGCATTTTCATACTCATCAACGTCTTACCAACATCCGTGCCGAGGATCCTGGGAACACATCTTACTACCATGATGAATAGTGATGGATAATGCGGGTGCAAAGGAAGATAACACTTTCTCATATTTCACCTTGGCGAGGCCAAGGAGAAGAAATTTGGATGATCGACCGAGAGACATATAGCACTCCGCTTCTAATGTTCTCCTTGATGTACTGGTTACCACGGTCATGCTTTAAGCATCGTCATAGCCACCAAGTAGTGGTCGGACTTCGGAATTCAATAGATCCATAAGGAACAACTTCTGGAGTAAATCCTATGAAATCCTTATGGGAAGGTGGCCAACTTTCTTCAATCGAGATATTACAATAATAGGTCTTCCGGCTGGATGTGTTGGCCACGACATCCACTTTACCGTTTATCGAGAGACCAATATTATAGTTCTTGGAAAATGCTCCAACCATCATATCTGCCTGAGATTCAGATCTGGTTGGTGACGGGATATTCCAGACTCATCGAGTCTAGAAACAAAATGAAAGTTTGCAACACAAATCAACGAGATGACATTGCGAGATTCTCAGGAAATGGACTATGGTAGTAAGCTCCAAAACATGAGCTGGTGCTGCTAAACACATGTGAACACGCTGTCCCAGACAAGCATGACCACATGGTGGTCTTACAATGAAACACTACCGAGTCCTGGTTGGGAACCATCATCAAGGATATCGAAGTCCTTGCATAAGTCATATGATTAGCTCTTATGGAGAACTTCTTCTCCCTGAACAAGTCAATCAGTGGCTTGGTGTGCTAGGGATACGTATGGAATGAAGATGATCAGTCTATCAGACCATAGAGTACTTCGCACGTGCATGACTGACTTGGGACGATTCCAAGGAAGCAAAAACAATCTTTTTCGAATTCCCGGCGGCAACTTGCACCTAATGCACATGAACTTGGAGAAAGTTACTTCTTACACCAAACATTTATTTCATGAACGGGACATGAAGATAATGCTTACAAAAGTTTCCAACACTAACTTAGATGTTCAACATGAATCATGGGGGACACAACATGCTGCTGATGGGATCAACAACAACTCATCAAAATTTCCATATCACTGGACTTCCACCATCATGTGAACACGGTGGTAGCATTGGTCAGACCAAAGGATGTAATGGTGTATGCCCGAGGGATCAACCACAAGTAAAACAACATTACGAACATCGTTGGTTCTGATTTGACTTGACGATAGCCCCTACTCAAGTCAAAGTTTTGACAAGACAATAGATCCAACAACTGATCACGAGGACCAATTGGTGAAGATATCATCTTTCTTCAACACATGCACAAACACAAGGATATCCCTTAACATGAACTAAGTCAGACAAGCTTTTATCTTCCAACTCTCCAAGCTGTTGTTAAGCTTAACCAACTAGCTCAGGGGTATCCAACACAGGTTCTTGGGGAAAGGTGGTTTATCGGAAAACCAACTTGATCACGAACTCAACATAACGGTCAGGTGACAACCTGGTAACACTTCCGAGAAGATATTCGGAAAATCACGAACCACTGGTATGTTATTAAGCTTGAGAAGAATCTTGCTCTTCAGGGCAAGACGATATGATCGATAGGTCAAGGGTTTGGGAAAATCCTAGCTCGTTGATCGAAGAGTGCACCAGGAAATAAGGACTAGGTAGCACAATCTATCTTAGAATGATGATTCAATAACCAACACGCTAAGAATGAGAATATTGTCCATTAACTACCAAGCAACGGGGTTGCTAGGAGTATTGATTTCACACACCACGATTCACTTGTTGACATTCCGGTTGCAACAACACGGAAACCGAGAAATGAATAATGATGGAGAGAGTATCACTGCGTCAAGAATTCATAGGAGAAGGTGCAATTCTCACGACGCTCTTGACATAAAGTGGGTAATACTTCAGAGTAGAACAGAACCAAAAGCTGGGTTGCATTTTGATCTGCGGAATACAACTACTTTGGCCCAATCCTGGATATGGATGAGGTACTGGAGTTTGTTTCTCCTAGTCATTCTGAAATAGAATGGCTTGAAGGATCACATGAATAACAGGCATCGATAACATCAATGCACAACTACTCCTGACTATCAATTGATAGACGGGGGTCAGAATATAATAGAAGGGGGACAACTCAAAGGAACATATATCTTTCTGAGTTGTGGATGCATAGATTAATATGTCGAACCAAGTTTGACATGTTTCTTCCGGATAACCCATGCAGAGAGGTAGGACTGGCAGAGTCACAATTATGAATGGAGAACTCCTCAAGATTACGCTGATTGTGATCTTTTGGTTCAAATAACTTCTGTCATATTGGCTCATGGTATTGGAAGAACGATATACCACAGACCTTGAGGACTATCGCAAAGGTTACTAATATCCTAAAGGAACTAGCAACACTATCAACAAGAGGTAAAGTAGAGTGAATCTCGGGTTCAAGAACCCATGAATAGAATACCTACCACTACATGGCATCACGGGATGCTTTCGAGAATGGTGGCCAGAATCATCACACTGGGAACACAAAACATGGCTAGATTACTAGGTGATCCTGTAAGACACCTAGGGTCATAATAATAGCTCCAACATATATGCCGAGGCAATGGAGTACCTCAACTTGACGATTAGTGTGCTTATTCTGACCAAAAAGGACATCAGGAACGGAAAGAAGGGATTTTCTAATGCATCAGACTGTTTAGAAACCTGGAATGACTCGGACAGCATAATGACTGTAATTGCTCAAAAAGATTTGAGACAACCTGATGGTGGCATAATCACTCAACAACATCATATCAAGGTTCTGGTGCCAGCTATGAACATATGGAAGTAGTAGGAACTGAACTGAGGCTTTAACTCAACAATCCTAGGCAACTACAGTTTAGTAACACGTCATCCTGAGAGATAGAAGAGAAACCTAGTTCTTAACCCCGTAGGAAGGATAAGATGACTCAGATCAGAAGGTCATGAGGATAAGGAGTAAAAAGAGCCTTACGTTCCCTTCCACAATCAATTCCCTTATATAACTAAAGCATTTCTAGACTCAACTTCGACCAGTTTGGCTTGGTAAACCTACAGGCAGTCAGGCTCTGATACCAACGCTGTCAGGACCCCGATTCCAAGTCACATCGATCTAGCCGGTAACACCTCTTATCACTTTGCGGCCTCACGCACGGTATCCGACGGGTGTCGCCTTACCATGGCCCGGGACCGTTTGCGCCTTTTGGCTCACGTATATGATAATGTCGCTAGCATCCATATGACAGAGAACCCGGGCCGACATGGCTAGTAGTGAACCCAAAGCGGCACATACCTATGGAGACAGGCATACATGAACCACATCGAGCATGTCGGTCATCAGCGAGTGATTCTGGGCTGTAGCACTGGTCTAACAGGACTCCGGGGAACCCGGGCTGTACCAGGCTAGGCAGGACTCCGGATATCACAGCGTGACATTTCCCCGAAGGGACAGACATAGGAACAAAGTGAAACACATGCCGGCCAGTCAAGTGTCCTGAGCAGTAGTGCTGGGCTAGCAGGACTCCGGTGAACCGGGCTGTAGCAGACTACTATGGCTCATGGAAGCACAAGTCTACATTTCCCCATAAGAGAGGCTGCCAAGGATAAACAACTAGATTGTCGGATCCCACACATACCAAGCATTCCAATCGTACACACAATATGCTCGATATGTGTAAATACAACATGGCATCACAACATAACTCTACGACTCAAGTATTTATTCATTAGGCTCCGAGGAGCGAGATATTACAAACATGGGTCACATGACCCCACATTCAGAGCATACAAGTCAAAACACAAGCGAAAGCTTAACATGTCTGAGTACAGACATCTACAAATGAAAAAGGCTGAGAAGCCTGACTATCTACCAGATCCTGCCGAGGGCACAAGATCGTAGCTGAGGTATCAAGCTAAACATCAAAGTCCATGAAGAACTACAGGCGAGACTGAAGTCTCTCTGCAAAACATAAATTAAGCAAACGTGAGTACAAAGGTACTCAGCAAGACTTACATCAGAACCAACTACATATGAATCGGTATCAACAAGGGGGGTGGTGGAGTTTAACTGCAGCAAGCCAGCTTTGACTCAGTGGCTAATCTGAACTACGACTGCAAGCAATTCTTTGAGGTGGCGCACACGAGTCCACATATCCACCAATCAATACACCACTATGGATCCGCTCTCGTCTCCCTACGAGAAGGCCATCCATAGCACTCACACTTATCTTGCGAGTTTTAGAGTACCCACTTTCACTTGTCTATGAACTGTTATAGGCAACCCAGAAGTCCTTTACCGCGGACACGGCTATTCGAATAGATCATTTATAACCCTGCAGGTGTGTACTTCGTCACACATGCTTCCACCACTTAGCGTCTGCACATGACATGTGCTCGGCAGACTTCAAGCAAAAGCTGATGTGGGTGTAGACCATGACCTGACTAACCGCACAAGTCTCTAGTCCAGGTTTATCGCCTATTCGGGTTCCATCCGCGAGGAGATCCGGCCGGAGTTTCGCTCACAGCCCCAAATGATGTGTGCAGGGTTCCCGAGACACCAAACGGGCGCTCAGTACACCGTGCCACGATGTATCTACCGCAACATAGCCCACCCGTAGGGTCAGCGCTACGCACGGCCGCCAACACATAACCTACAAACACCAGAAACTAGTTGCAACTCCTGGACAGAGGATGAGAGGGGTCAGTAAGTCGAGCGGGGTCATATTTCAGGGCCAACGTGTGGTAGTAGCTATTTCATGGATCACAAACACAGAACTCAGTTCCTGAGGACGGTTTCAATGAGACAACCCACCATGTACTCCTACATGGCCTCTCACCGCTACCTTTACCAAAACGTATTCACACGCTTAGCTCACACACAGTAGGACATGTTTACACACCTCCGATCCATCCCCGATGAATCAGACCTGACTCAACTCTAAGCAGTAGCAGGCATGACAAACAAGCATGAATGAGTAGGCACATCAGGGCTCAAACAACTCCTACTCATGCTAGTGGGTTTCATCTATTTACTGTGGCAATGACAGGTCATGCAGAGGATATGGGTTCAACTACCGCAACAAGTAACAAATGAATCGTTGTTGTCCTAATGCAGTAAAAGAGAGCAGGAGTGAGAGAGTGGGCTTGTATCGGAATGAACAAGGGGGTTGTGCTTGCCTGGCACTTCTGAAGATAACATTGAGTTTTCATCAGTGTCAACGATCACGGCGTCGGTACATCGTCTATCGAGAGGGGACATTTACCGGCAAACAAGGAAGAACACAATCAATGCGATGCAACAATATGATGCATGGCCATGACATTGCAATATGCTATTGATTGAGCTAATGCAACTAACAACAAGTTAAATGGAGTTGGTTTGAACACTAGGTTCAAATTCAAATTCAAACTATGAATTCAAATAGTGCATTATCATGTTTCGAACTAAACAGTGAGGTTAAGTTGTTCAAACATGCATGAAAATGCCATAAACAGATTCCTTGAATTTTTCTGATAATTTTTCATATATAAATTATTTCATTTGGAGTTACGGTTGAATTTCTATGATTTTTAGAAGTTTTAAACATTTTCTGGAATTTCCTGGTTATTTAGAAATAAATCAAATCGAGAAAAGGACTTATTGCGTCAGCATGACGTCACCCTGATGTCAGCAGGTCAACTGGGCGCCTCCAGGTCAAACTGACCAGTGGGTCCCGCGTGTCAGTGACTCAGTTGGTTAACTGAGTTGATTAGGGTTAAAGTAATACTAACGAAAATGTCAGCAGGGCTGGGCCCACATGTCAGTGGCTCAGGTTTAGTTTAGCGAGGGGATTAGCACCTAACAGTGGTGATTAGCACTAACTAACATCTAACTAATCCGGCTAGTGCCGGCCCCACATGTCAGTGAGCCAGGTGGGGCCCGACCGGGGTTAAAGTGGGTCAAACCTGGGCCGGCGGGGTCAAACCCACCGGCGGCTCGACGCCGGCAAGGCCTGAGACGGCGGCGCGGCTCGGAAACGCAATATAGGCGACGAAACGAGCGGCGAAGGGCATCCGCGGGGAGCTGGAGCTCGCCCGCATCCATCCTTGCAAGCAGCAGCAGCTAGGGCGGCCGGAGCTCGTCGGAAACGAGCTCGGGGCGGCGCCAGAGTTCGGAGACGAGCGGGGACGCGGTTGCGGTGGCCGTGGTGATGTGTGCATAGCACCTACGGCGTCTACGGGGTGCAGTGAGTACGATGGGCGCATGCCCGGGACCAAATGGTCACCGGAGCATCACCGGCGACGAGCGCGGCGGCCGCGGGTTTCGGTTAACAAGGGGGCGATGGCTACGGCGTGTGAGAGCGAGAACGGAGAGGGGGAGAAGGGGCAGGAGCTCACGGCGAGGTCGAAGCGGAGCTCAGCTGGCTCGGGGACGACCGGAAGGCGACGAATTCGTCGATGGAGTCCGGCGGCCGTGCTCGGGGAAGACGACTCGTGGCGGCGATGTGGGGCTCCCGCGGTGGCATGGCTTGGGGTGGAAGAAAGAGGGGGTCGAGGTGGAGCTCTCGAGCACGTTGGATGGGCGAGGGAGGGCCGATGGCCACGGTGGTTCTCGTCGGCGGCGGCGGGCGCGTTCGGTGAGGAGAACAGTGGAGGGGGGAGAGCGTTCGGGGGAGAGAGAAGGAGAGCCAGACGGCTCTGTGGGTCGCGTGGCGTCGTCCGGACGCGTCGAGGAGGAGCCAGCCAGGCAGGAAGGGAGGAGGTGGCCGGGCGCGTGCCGGTGCGCGGTGGCCACACGCCTCGCGTCCTTGTGGCGCGAGGTGGGAGACGGTGGGGGCTCTGGTGGGCTGGGCCAGGTAAGTGGGCCACCAGGTGGGCTGCGCAGGTAACCTCAGGTGGGCTTTCTCTCTCTCTCCTTTTCTAGTTCTTTTCTGTTTTTCTATTTCTGACATTTGTTTTAATTTGGTTCTTGAACCAAACTAATTTTTCTGCTTCTGACAATTTTTGCAGGGACTAAATGGATTATTCCAAAGCCCCTCAACAATTACCAGAATTATTGGACGTATAGTTAATATATCACCTATATAAATCCAATGCAAATAATTATTGGATTAACTCAAATGCCCAAAATAAATATTTCTGTGAATCCAAAAATATTGGTTTGAATTTTACCTCTTGCCAATATTTTTATAGCTTAACAGGAACATTTTATTGGGTTATTTGAAGCAATTTTTAATGTTGATCATTTTTTTTGAAATGATTTCTGAGGCTTTCAGCTTTCCCCAATTCAACTTTCAGAATTTAGACATGATGCATGATGCTCACTCAGGTAAATAGCTACAAGCCAATTCTAGGGCTGTGACATGCCACGCGTAGTTGGACGATCAATCTTCTGTTTAGTACTTCAACATAGTGATTTCCTGGTAAGGATTCACTCGTGTCACATCAAGTAAGTCTTATTGATTTACTGTCTAAATCTTATTGATTTAATGTCATGTTTTCTTTCTTTTCCTGCAATTTTACGATGCATGTTTTGCCATGTGACATTCATCACAGAATAAACTGTTTGGTTTGCTCTATGATGGCTATTTTTGCAGGTTTCACTTCTTATGTCGTGTCAGTAACGAAGGCACTGTCCATCACTTATATTACTGGAAAAAATTGGATCAGTCTGTTGTCTGAGTACAAGATGAATCCCTATGATGAACTGCAATTTGGTTTAACAAAAACACCACAATTAGTCCTTCTCGCGTTTAAAAGAAATGAAGAAAAAAACTAGATCACGGTCACAGATCCTAGTCAAGTTAGAAAGCTGATCATAGCAGACCAGACACGATCGCCGCTGTCTCGCACAGATCGAGCACTGGCAGTTGCTCTAGCACTGACAGTGGCAACAGCTTAGTCTGACCCAGCTGAGGATTGGGCACCGACAGCGTCAGCGGATCAGTCTTATCTACCGGAGGATCGGGCATCGACACAGGCACCCGCTCCAACACCGGCACCAGCTCTACAAGGAGCATCATCTCCGGCAGCAGCAACGGTTTCGACACCTGCACAAACACTTGCACTTGCATCTCCTCCGGCTCGTGCAGTTGCACCGGCAACAGACTGGGCTGCAGTTCACACTTCATATACCAAAGTCCTTACAAAAACCGACATGTCCACCTTCTTGGTAAGCATTGGCCGCCCAATTGCTTCGTTCTTTTTTCTTTCCATGTTGTTTCACATGATTCACTATGTTGATCTAACTATTTGGGTATGTCTTGTTGTTTGCAAACAGAGAATTCCTAGAGCAACGAGGGAGTCGTTCAACAATTCGGGCGACCGCGGTCAAGTTTCTCTTACCATGCGCAGCCTTGGTGTGAATGAACCTGCTCAATATACCATAAGTACAAAGTATGGTCGCATGATGATTGATGCTAAAGGATGGTCAAGGTTCTAATCTAAATCATATCTTGCGG
Source organism: Triticum urartu (assembly GCF_056163025.1). Taxonomy (NCBI): domain Eukaryota; kingdom Viridiplantae; phylum Streptophyta; class Magnoliopsida; order Poales; family Poaceae; genus Triticum; species Triticum urartu. The sequence goes on from NC_141877.1 coordinate 8,066,270, forward strand.
TAGGGGATGATGTCAAAATCGAACTTTCTCGGCAAGGAGAGCTGGTCCAAATCAACTTTGAAATTCTTCAGTAGCAGCACGCAACTGCCGAACTGATCTATCCTCCGAGAGATTTTGATGTAATAATCTGGCGTGGTGAAACAAGTGTCCTGTGTGTATAAGTAGTACGACAGTATTATTCATCACATGGTATATCGTTGATAGAATTGCAACTCTGATTGCTGGTTAGGAACCGTCGTTCGATTTCATTCCAACAGCTGCCGTGCTTTATTCAATTTTGTGTATTCGCCTTGCGACAACATCTAAAACCAGCGCCGTACCGATCACTTGCAATATGAAAAGCGCTGAGGTAGAACACATGGGCCCCCAAACATGAAGGGTCGGCCTGCGGCCTAAAGTCCAGAGCCGTGAGCCTATCAGAGTATTATATTCTTAGCTAAACCCCCATAAAAAAGATGAACCCCCATAATGCCCGTGCGTTGCAGAGGGAGTATATTTCTCGGCAAGGTGAGCCTGTGATATAAAAGATTTGTATATTTCTTTACAGAGGGAGTATCTCTTTGTCAAAAAAAATATTTATGTGTAACTAGTTACTCCTGTCTTTCTACTTCCTTTCGCTGATATGTGGGGCAACCGGCAACAGGGTCCATGTGCCATTTGCACAAATTAGAGTGCACAACTTCATTGTAGACACACCCCGGTCGTAGCGCCACAGTAATGCCCAATGAGCCGTCAAATCACAACCCCCCCTTTTCATCTTTAGCAGTAAGCTGGACGGACGAGGCGGCAATATTTCACTGGGCCTGAATCCCCTTCTCCCTCGTCTGCTTGTTCAGAGAAAACCCCCTCTCGGTGATTGCATAGGGTTTTCTCATGGAGAACTAGGTACGAATTCTTCATCCATCCCCGATAAATCCAAGTCCATTGGCGCAGGTAATCCTAGGATGGCAGCTGCCACTGTTGATGCATTTTTCTTCCTACTGAATCTGGCGTGTTTCATTTGCAATGCCCAAAGTGTGAGTACCCTACAGGTTTCTACACCCTTGGCGAGATGCCACACTTGTTCCTTCTCATCCTAAAACAACATTTTGAAACGCGCACAGTATGTTCCTAGAATCCTCTTTTCTATCTAGAAGGGTGGGGTTTTTTTCAACATGCTGTGTTCTCATATTATTTTTCCTGCAGTGTATTATTTGCTCTGCCAGAACACATGTACTCAAGATGCTCGGCCTTGCCATAACTGAATACACTAGTTTAATGGTCACAGTGAAGACAAGCCATGGATATAAGTTCCGAGTTGGGTTCATGAACCAAGAAGATCGCTGCTTTTTTATGGACGAACTTGGATAAACTTTCCCAAGTGTTACGGACTGAAAGTTGGCGCACAAATGTTGATGGAAATAGCAGAACCTGGTCTCATCTTCACTGCGATCTTCCACCCCGACATCGTTCCAATTGTTCATCCATGTTAGTTTTGTATCTGGTTCTTGCTTGTTGCCTTGATTACTTCTTAATCCACCTATTCTGTCTAACTAATCACAATTTAACTTTAGAAGTAGCAACGAATCTCTCACGAAGATGCTACTTCTAACTAATATTTTCTTATAATTGGTGGCATGTGTAGGTTTTTTCAGAGTTAAGCAGTCTGCTCATTTGTTACACTACAAAAAAGATACACTTCTGTGATGATACGTGTTTGTCATAGTAGGTCACGTTTTTTGTCATGCATGTACATCCATGGAAAATTTATGACAGAATCAAGATAGTCATACCTGTGCTGTCGTAGAAGTGTTCCATGACATTACCAAAATTATCATCACAGAAGTGTCCACTTCCATGACGATAAATCACGCGTCACAAAAGTGCTTTCGTCAAGGGTGACCGACACGTGGCATCCACCGTATCGGAACGCCATTAAGCTATTGGGTCGGGTTTTGGATCCGATAACCCGTTAACAGCCCCGACCAATGGGAAATTTCCACGTGTAAAATTCTTATTGGCCGGATGAAACACGTGTCAGCTCGTCAGTGGGTCAGATAGGCGCCTATGATACGTCGACACATGGCATGGCCCAACAGAGGCCCATTCCTGTGAAAAGGTCGGCCCGTTTGACTTGGTCAAAAGGTGGCGGGCCGGCCCATGGAAAGCCTGTTAATGCCCTGTTCACATATAGCCCATTTACAGCCCGCTAACCCAAGGCCCGTTACACCCTATCTGAATTAGGCCTAGTAGCGTCATCTGGGCGATTCAATATGATTCCAGCCCATTTTCACTTATGGCCCATGTATGGCCCATGACATCTTTCGACCCATATGAGGCCCTATGTAACTCTTGGCCTATTAACGGCCCGTGGTGAAACTGGCCCGTAATGAATAGTGTATCACTTTACGCCCATTAACGGCCCGTGGTAAAACTGGCCTGTAATGAACAATGTATCACATTATACCCATTAATGGCCCGTTATTCCGTTGGGCCGTTTCCAGCCCATGTTATCTTTCGGCCTTCTCAGAGCCCATTTATTCTTGGGCTCATTTCCAGCATTCGTTTACTTACGGCCCGTTACTGTCATTTTCTGCTTGTGGGCCAAATTCAGCCCGTGGTTACAGTCGGCCCGTTTGTGGTCCGTTAATTCGTTGGGACATTTGCATAGCGTCATCAAATACGGCCTATTAACGATGGCCCGTTGTGGTCGGCCCATGAACGGACGATTCCAACTCTAGCCTGTTTACGGCCATAATGAGACCTGTTATTGGCCCATGTTTGGCCAATCGATCATACGGCCCGTATAAGGCCCATTGATGATACGGCCAGTAGAAGGCCCATTGTTTCTACGGCCCGTAGAAGGTCCAGTGTTTCTTAGGCCCGTAGAAGGCCTACTGTTTCTACAGCCCGTAGAAGGCCCACTGTTTCTACGGTCCGTAGGAGGCCCAGTGTCACTACAGTAAATATTAGCCCATGGTTATTGTGGCCTAGTTTTAAAAAATAGGTTATTGCAGCCACTAGCAAACCGCAGAAAAAGAACTGCAACGACTACAAGCAAACCAAGAAACAAGACAACAAGGAAATAAATAAGCAAGCAACTTATGCTAGGCTATCACGGCTATTACACATATTTCATCCACTGGGCATCAAAGTTAGCCACTAGTGCAAATATAGGGAACACAGCAGCATATAACCGCCGCAGCAAAACAAGTCCAGAACTGAAACCACTTCAGAAGAGCTCAAGAAACAATATCCTGGGTACCCATAATGCTGGCAAGATGCTTAGCAAGCTTATTAACTTTCTCTTGTTTGGCGCTTAAATCCTCCAGCACTTGCTGTTGCACAAGAAAGTACGCATCTGAATTCTGCAGGGACTTCCTCAGTCCTTCGGCTTCTTGCCGCAGCACAACTGACTGATGCCTTTCAGCTTGTAGCTGAGACTGAAGAAGCCGAAGTGATTCAGGCAGCGAGTTCGAAGAGCTTATGCCAGCGGTACTGGCCAGTAACTCGAACACTACATCAACGCAGGACTGTGGGGTTTTCTCACTGTCTACAAGATCGTTTTTATCACCTTTCTTGGAGACTAACAGGGTTGTCTCACTATCTTGAACCTTATCTGCATTACTTTCTCTACCATTGCATAGTGGGGTGCTCTTCTCCAATATTCTGTTTGCATACTACAAGAGAAACAAGCAGACACATCACAGGTTTAGCTTGTAGTATACGAAACTTATTTTGGTAAACCGGTTCAGTAGTAAGGTGGACAGGATAACAGCATGAAACAAACATATATCTATGTACTATGGTCACTATATTGTCCATATCATTCTAGTTTATGTTCCCTAATCAAGATAGAGACACAGTTAAACTCATATATTTTTAAGACACAGCAGCATAGACAGAATATAAGTGTGAGAAACTACACAGCATTGGCAGCACTTGTAATGTGCATCACATGAGAACATAACTGTTTATGCAACTTAAACTGAAATCAACATAGAGCAAGAAGTTAGAACAGCAATCCAGTTAAAGAAATAGGTTTAAAACATACCTGTTGCACCATTGGAGTTTCAATTGGATCCTTCAAATTCGAAAGGAGTTGGTATGAGTAAATACAGTGATGCAACAGCAAAGGAGTATGGACCATAGCTACGGAATCTGACCTGAGAATAGTTGCTCTTCTGCTTTAAACGTGGAGTTTGGGTTAGCTGTGGTGGTCTTCGTGCTTTGGGCACTGCAGTAGCTTTACAAACTGCTCGTGTGGGGGTACTCTATGGTGGACATGGTGCTTTGTCAGCTATAAGTGGGTTACTATCCGTTGGGGTTGCGGTTAGATGGGTTGTAGCTTGGTCTCTGCCCAACGGTTTAAGTGTGCAATCTGGGAGAGTCTCGATTATGTGTGGTGGGGCTAGTTTGTGGGCCAGTACAACCATGGTTCTATCTGCATCAACGGGTAGCACTGTCTTTTGTGAAGAACGGGGTTTTGCTCCCTTAGATACTGCCATCACCCCCTCCAATTCAAATGGCTGATAAACAAGAAAAGAAATTGAACATACAGACATTGTATGATAGACAGATGTGGTAATTCACATGTATGTTGTCTAACCAAACAGGACAGCATGACACAATTTCACATATATGATGCCTAACTAAACAGGATAGCATGACACAGTTTCAGATATATGATGGATAACTTAACAGGATATAATGGCATAATTCAACATATGATGAGTACCTAAACAGGATGACATGACAAAACTATATGATGTCTTTCTAAAATAGGTTGGGATGAAATAATTCACATACATGTTGTCTAAGTATACAGGATGGCATGATATAATTGACATAATTGATTCATATACTAAGCAACTGGCACTCGCATGTATGATCTCTAAACCAAGCAGATAGAATTCAATAGTGTGCATATGATGTCTAAACTAAGCAATGCAAGACACCATATGCATCATATGAGAAATATAAACATTGCAACTTAGAGCGTACACCTCAGGTGGGATATAGGACTGGTCATCTGTCTCTGAATCCTCCTCTGAGGAGCTCACTGTAACCATCGAGATATATGCTTCAACAGGTACCATTGCCTGCTCTGAAGTCCTTGTTTTCACTCCAGATTTTTCCATAACAGGCTCAAATGGCTGATACACATGAAGAGTAGTTCAATATACACAGATTGTCAACAAATGGAATACGTAATGAAAAAAAAGATGGCATGAGATAATTCACATATATGATGCCTGACTCCATGGCGGTGCATAATTCACATATATGATAACTGGCTGAAAAAATGGCGTTGCATAATTCACATATCCGATATAGAAAGCAAACAGGAGGCATTCACACAAAGCATGTCTATTCTAAGCAGATGGCATGGCAATGCAAGATATGCAAGATATGAGCAATATAACCCAGCTAAGTTAGGGCATGCACCTCAGGGGGGGGGGAATACGACTGGTCATCTCTCTCTGAATCCTCCTCTGAGGAGCTATCTGTAACCAACAAGAAATCTGCATCGACAGGTAGCACTAACTGCTAAGAAGACCTTGTTTTCACTCCAGATTTTCCCATGACCGACTCAAATGGCTGATGCATAGGAAGAGTAGATGAATGTATAAACATTGTTGGCAAATGGAATACATTATGGAAAAAAAATATGGCACGATACAATTCACATATACGATGACTGGCTAAACAGGATGTCATTGCATGATTCACGTATATGATGCCTGGCCAAAGAAGATGGCATTGCATAATTCCCATATACTCCCTCCATTCCTAAATAATTGTCTTTTTAGAGATTTCAAATGGACTACCACATACGGATGTATAAAGACATATTTTAGAGTGTAGATTCACTCATTTTGTTCTTTATGTAGTCACTTGTTGAAATCTCTAAAAAGATAAATATTTAGGAATGGCGGGAGTATGATATAGAAACCAAACATGTGGCATTCACACAAAGCAAATATAAACTAAGCTGATGACATATAAGATGTATAATGTAAGCAATGCAAGGCGCCATATGCATGATATGACCAACATCAGCATGCCAGGTTAGAGCAAACACCTCAGGTGGTAAACAGGCATGGTCAGCTCCTTCTGAATCTCCATCTGAATAGTTATCTTCCTCTGGAATACAATCTGGAAATGCAGGAGGGGGGCACTTCACCCACCATGGTGCGGTGTCTTCATGACATTATATTCGCACGCAACGATCTTCTCTTTTTCTCTACATGTTCAGTACGATTGTGTACAATATCTGACATGCATAAGAAAAAATAGTTAGATTTTGTAAGGCCTAAGGGGTGCATGCAAAAATCAAGACTAATGGTAGCAAACGAGTGGATGGATCCAAAACTAATGATACCAGGTAGATTATAGCTTCAGTTTAAAAAGATAGACAATGGATCATCTATTGATTGTTTCCCACCCAACATGACCCACATAGAAGACCCCAGATGAACCAGATAGTAGACAGATACTATTCGTTGCTAGCTTGATATGAGACCCATGGGCAATTCAAAACTCAAGATTGAACAATAAAGTAGCAGGTAATAATAACCGATGTATAACGTAAGCAAACACGAAAGACTGCGACCTCTCTTCCGGAACTGTGTAGTCCTCAGGTTCATCTGCTCAGTCGGTGATGGTAATGTGGTTAGCGTGGCTGCCGGCAACGGGGAAGATTATCTGAGGCGGCGAAAGGAACTCTGCAGGGGGGGATCTCTGCTGCAGTGAACACTTCTGTCAATGGTGCACCTCAGGTGGGGCGGATGACGGCACGGCAGGAGCAGGACATAACACACAGAGTTTTCTTTGACGCCTATATGAAAATGAAGTAAATCTGTAAGGGCTCCTTAGAATTGGAGGATTCTATAAACGCAGGAACATGAAAAACACAAGAATAGGATAGGAATGCACGTGCAAAACGGAGCATTTGGAAACATAGGATTTCAGTCAACCTGTGTGTTTGGCTCACATGAATTGGAAGAATAGATGAATGGAGAAACAAAGTGATGCGACGAGTGTACAACCTATTTGGCATAGCCTTGTGGACCTCAGCATCATTGGGTTGGATGTGGAGGATGGTGATGATGCTGGTGTGACTGTCGGAGGAGGGGAAGAAGATCCGAGGCCTCTGGAAACGGCGCCGAGGGTACTGCTCCGCTGTGATGGACGGTTCCATCGTTGGAGCAGCTCCGCTAAGGTGTACGGCGACGAGGCTGAAGCATGACAAGACAGACAACGTTAATCTGAAGTGGGACCCTAATATCATCTGCAATAGATGATGTAAAATACATCACCAAAAAGTGCTAGATGTAAAACGCATCAGCCGCGCCACGGCCGCTTTGACAGATGCTTTAAGTACTGTTCACTCTGAACTTAACTGAAGAAAATGAACTTCACAGTCGAAACTGAATTTTACTGTCGAAACTGATTGAACTAGTAAGAGAGCATTGCAATAGATGTTTAGGGCGTTCGGGCACTAGTAGAAGAGAAGCAGTGATCTAAATCAGCAGACGCTCGAGCAGGGAACGCACTAGTAGAGAGCAAGTCGTGCAGTAGCGCTGCGAGCGAGTGCTAAAGCAGCAACTCCTCTAGCTGTCGGAGGTCGTGCAGCAGCAGCAGCAGTAGCGCAAGCGAGAGCAAGAGCAGAGCAGCGGCATGAATGAAAGAAGGAGCAGTGCAGTAGCGCGACCGACAAGCAAGAATAGAGCCGCAGCGCGAGCGAGAGCCGGAGCAGCTGCAGCTAGTGCCGTTGTGGAAGTCGTCGTCGAGGAAGCAATGACATGGGGGAGAGACACCGTGGATGATGTGGCCGGCGACGGCGCCGTCGATGGAGACATGCCATGTATGCTCGGTATCGAGCACCGACAGCCCCGTGAGATAGAATAAAAGATAAAATGCAGCGGTGAGTGCAGAACCTCCTTGGTTGCGCCGAGTTGGCCTCGGCTTCATCGGAGGAATTGGTGAGGGTGCTGCGGTTCCGGTGGGGCAGGTCAAGACGGCGCTGTGGGGATTGAGGTGGCGCAATAGATGAAGCGAATGTCGGGGTAGCTCCTTGGAGGTGGAGGACGGGGCGACTGATCCGGCGGGACGACGAGATCTACAACGGATCCTCGTCCGGTGCGGTGGATGAGGGATGGCGAGCTGTTGCAGTGGACGACGTAGTCAGGGAAGAGTCTCCGGCTGGGCGGCGGTCAGGAGGCTGACGGAGGAGCGTGGGGTTTTGCGGGTTTTGGCGGCCTCGGTGTACGAATGGGGGGCGAAGGGGGAGGGGGGAGCCAAGCTTAGGGACGCGCTTGTCCAAAATGTAGGGTAAGTTACCAGCGTACCCCCACCAGTTTTGACACCACGACGTGGAGCTTCATTTCCGGCTGAGGGGTAGAAGGGGGATTTCGCGTGTCTGGGCTACGGGAGCGATTTCGGATGAGGAGGGAGTTCTCGCGCGCGTCCAAATTTCGGGATAACAAGGCGCGGCGCGGGTTGAAGAAGCGGGAGTTTCAAAGCAGGTGAGACAAAAGATACTCGAGCTTGAAAATTTCGGGATAACAAGGTGCGGATTCCTTGTTCGGCAGAACAAACTTAACGTGTAAAAAAACAATTCATACAAGACAAAAGAGAGTAATGTCCCCTTTTACTATATTGCTATAGATGCCATTGAAAAAACTACAAGAAAAATGTAAAAAAAAATCGGGAGAACAAGATTACCCTGCACAGTACCAAATCGATTCGCACTTCCCTCAACAAGAACAAAAAACAAATCAATTCCCACCAAAGAAAGAGTAATGTCCCTTTTTATATGATTACAGATGCCATGATCTCAAATTTCAATTTTTGAATCCACATTATGTTGAATTCGAATATATCGTTAGGTGACCTTGCGGTTTATAATTGATGTAGTCATACATTTTGATCTTCCATCATATATGAACATTTTACTCCACCATGTGAACATATATATTGTCGTCTACCATATGGACTAAATTTGAATCAATTTTCCTTATTTGAATACGATTATTGTCAAGTTATGCAATAATTTAAATATTATCTTGATAACAAAAAACATACATATAGCAGTAATCATATTTCACTATGAACTACATGTACCATACGCTCTCCAATTCAAATATTTGTATCCATTTTATGGTGAATTCAAATCATAGTACATTATTGGTCTAGGTAGCGAGATGTTTGGGATAATCTAAACCCTATTTTCATACATATAATTTTTTGCTGAATTGGGACAAGTTTTCGTATAAGCCTCTTGCAAAACCGGAGATTCTCTCAACAAGCCTTGTGGTTCCTAGAGGGAACGTGTCAACTTTGTGTGCGAAACGATATACGCTGCCTCCCCCCTGATTTTATTTATAGAGGCAACATAGAACTATATGAGTGCCCTGTTAAATTTTGGAATTATTTCAGGTTCATTTGGCCTTTTTATACATTAATTGAGTTTCTGGACTTTTAGTGTGCATAATCTAAATATGAATTGCATGCACATGCTCCGGTGCACCAAAGTGGGTTGAAAAATCACATGTGTGTCCTTGGCTGAATTTCTAGGTCCCATGGAAGAAATGAGAATGAAATTCAAACATCTGGGCGTCATGGCTCGGCCGAGAGCATCGAGAAACTTTGATTTTAAATTCATGTAAAGTCTAAACTCGCCTGGAAATCATGAAACTTGGCATGGTGTCATGTCATGGCACTAACATGTTGTGGTAAAAAATTGGGCCGATTTGGAAGCTCGTGGTTCTAAGAGGGAACGTGCCACCTTTGAGTGTGAAACGATATACGCTGCCCCCCTCCCTTGAGTTTCTTGACAAAGGCAACATAGAACTACATTAGTGCCCTGTTAAATTTTGGAATTATTTCGGGTTCGTTTGTCATTTTTTATACATTAATTGAGTTTCTGGTCATTTAATGTGCATAAGTCAAATTTGAACTACAGACACATGCTCTCGTGCACCAAAGTTGGTTGAAAAATCACATTTGTGTCCTCGGGTGAATTTCTAGGTCCCATGCAAGAAATGAGAATCAAATACAAACATCTGGGAGTCGTGGCTCGGCAGAGAACATTGAGAAACTTTGTTTTAAAATTCTTCTAAATCCAAAACACGTCTGAAAATCATGAAACTTGGCATGGATGTCATGTCATGGTACTACCATGTTGTGGTAAAAAAATTGGCCGAATAGGAACAGATTTTGGCATAAGCTTCTTGCAAACCCAAGCTTCTCTCAAGAAGGCTCGTGGTTCTGAGAGGGAACGTGCCACCTTTGAGTGTGAAACGATATACGTTGTCCCCCTTGAGTTTATTTACAAAGGCAACATAGAACTACATGAGTGCCCTATTAAATTTTGGAATTATTCCGGCTTCGTTTGGCCTTATTTACACATTAATTGAGTTTTTGGTCATTTAATGTGCATAATTCAAATTTGAACTACAAGCACATGCTCCCGTGCACCAAAGTTGGTTGAAAAATCACATTTGTGTCCTCGGGAGAATTTCTAGGTCCCATGCAAAAAATGAGAATCAAATTCAAACATCTGGGCATCGTGGCTCGGTTGAGAACATTGAGAAACTTGGTTTTAAAATTATGAAACTTGGCATGGTGTCATGTGATGGTAGTACCATGCCGTGGTAAAAAAATTGGCCGGATAGGAATAAATTTTGGTATAAGCTTCTTGCAAATCGGAGCTTCTCTCAAGAAGGCTCGTGGTTCTGGGAGGGAACGTGTCACCTCTGTGTGCATAATTCAAATTTGAAATACAAGCACATGTTCCAGTGCACCAAAGTTGGTTGAAAATCACATGTGTGTCCTCGGGTAAATTTCTAGGTTACATGCAAGAAATGGGAATGAAATTCAAAATTCTGGGCGTCGTGGCTGGGTTGGAAACATGGAGAAACTTAGTTTTTTAATTCCTATAAATCCAAAACACGCATGAAAATAATGAAACTTGGCTTGGTGCCATGACATGGCACCAACATGCTATGGTAAATTTGCAGTCCGATTTGCGAAGGCGCACACATTAACAATCAACAAAGTCATTTTGGAACAAGTGCTGTCACGTTGCAATCGGAAACACAAGTATTGTTGAAACCGTGGGCGTTCTACTTACTAGTACCATTTACGTGTCGCCACGCGTACCCATTTTTTATTAGCTAGGAGGCGCCGCGCCGTGCAGGGTAGCAATTTGAGTAGTACGAGAGGCGTGCGATCAGACCCCGGCGCGTGCTTATCGGGAGGAGAGCCCTTTGACCTCCATCTGCCGTCCACGTCTCTCCCAAGGTCTCCATTAATGGCGCTCAAGCCAATGTTTAATGGCGTGGCTATGTCTCACTCGACTGAGATTTAAGAGAGAAAAAAAATAAAATATGATGTCAGGGGGTGCTAATCCCACGGACACCTATGGGACCACGACGGACCGAGCCCCTTTTTGGTTCGGCAGGGGGCGGAGAGAGCACGAAGAGCAGATCGAGGCGAAGCGCACGAGCAACACGATCAGTTTACCCAGGTTCGGGCCGCACGGATGCGTAAAACCCTACTCCTGCTTTGTGTTTTGAATTGAGTTCTTGCTCGGGAGCGCTGATTGCTATAGTACACACCAGCAGCTAACGAGACCGAGCGTTCTGTTTGGCCGACCCCCCTCTACGTCGCGCATGGGCCTCCTTTTATATGCTCAAGGGGTCACCGACAGGTGGCAACGTAGACAAGGGCAAAAATGGAATAGGCGTGGCGGTTGGCACCGCCGCCTACAACAGTGTATCGTACCTAACCCTGACGGCAGGGGACAAGGGCATTAAATGCCTGTCTGCATCGCCTAGACGGTGCAGAAAGGGACCGCCAGGGACGCCATTGCTTGCCACGATGGCAATCTTGTCAGCGCCGCTTGCCACCGTGTACCTCTGGCTGCACAGCCTCCCGCCACGTATGCCTGGAAGGGTCCCAGAGCGACACGTTGGTGGATGTGCTGGAGCACAGGTACAGAGTGGAAGCTTGCCGTGGCAAGCGCCTTGCCGGGGTCATTGTCTTCTCGCGTCCGGGAGCTTGTCGCTCACCGGGCCTTGCCGGGACGCGTGGTGCGTTGCGGCAAGTTCCTTGAGATGCCTCGGTTGGCCTTCCTGGCAAGCTCCTCTTGCCGGGGTCTTGCTCTTCCCGGCAAGCTCCTCTTGCCGGGGTCTTTTGTCCTTGGCTTGGATACTTTGTTCTTGAATGGCTCCAAAGGAACCACGGAGGACCTTGGCGATTACCCGGCAAGCCTTGCCGCGGGAAGCTGCGACTGCCCGTGCACAAGTTCGGGATACTAGGGTACCCCTACTGTAGTACACTGACAGGAGCCCCTGGGCCTGGGCCATACACGGTGCCGAGCGCTGTTGGGCCAGGCCCAAAATAGGGCACGGGCACGCGCGGCCTGGGTTACACCGTATCTCACTCCGCATCCACCGCGCCCTCCCCGAACGGCACGCGTCGAATGCGGCGTCATGGGAGAGATCGTGGGCAGTTTCTTTATTCGGAAAGGTGGAACGTCCGCCCACTCCCCCTTTATCAGCAAGGGGAAGCAGGGGTAGTGCGCCCACTCGCCCCCTTTCCATTCCAATCTTGAAAATCTCCGCCGCGCCTCCGTCTTCCCAAAGCAAAGAGAGCAGCGCCCTGCCCCCCCCATCGCCACCAGCACCACCAACGCCGTCGACCTCCTCCACCACTTCCGCCATGGCTCCGAAAGCCGACAAGGGGAAGGCTGTGAAGTCGACTGAGGCGCAGCGGCTCGCGGCACTGCGGAAGGAGCGGGCAATCTTCCCCCCCAAGCTTGCCGCAAAGGAGCTGAGGGAGTACTACTACCTCTTTTGGTCGACGGAGACGCGAGCACATCCGAGCACGAAGGTACTTCCAGCCACCGCTCATAAAATGGCTCCACACAGATATCCCTTCTTCGGTGTGTTCTTCTACTGCGGGCTCTGCCCGCCCTTCTCTGAATTCTTCTGCGACATCATGAACACCTACAGGCTCTGCCTCCTTGACGGGGATGCTCGTTTCTGGAATTTCTTCATCTGGTGTTGGCGTCCACTCTGCTATGAATTCTGCCAATGCTCTGCTTTGGATAGTTGAAGTACTCTCAAACTTGAGGCCAAAGCTTGACAGTTCAAGTGCCCACTCGACAATCCTGCCTGTCGCTTCTGGATTCTGTAGTATCCTCTTCAGCGGAAAGCGAGTGAAAACTGTGATCTCATGTGCTTGGAAGTAATGGCGCAGCTTTCTCGAGGCCATGAGAAGGCCGAAAAGCAATTTCTGCACACCAGAGTACCTTGATCTAGCCCCCTGCAGAAGGGAGCTGACAAAGTAAACTGGGCGCTGCACCATTCTCTTCTGTATCCCTTCGCGCACCTGTGCAGATCCATCCTTGTTGGGACCAGAGCTTGTCGGGGAAGCCCCCTGCTTGTTGCTGGATGCGCTTGCCGCGGTTGCTGGCTCATCATCTGCCTCCCTCTCCGCCACTAACGCAGCACTAACCACTTGATTGGTTGCCGCTATATACAGCAGCAACTTCTCTTGTGGCTTAGGTGCGACAAGTGTTGGAGTGGAGGACAGGTATCTCTTCAAGTCCTGCAGCGCAGCCTCCGCTTCCGGAGTCCATTTCATTGGACCTGCCTTTTTCAAAATTTTGAAAAACGGCAGGGCGCGCTCAGCATACTTAGAGATAAACCTGCTAAGAGCAGCCACGCAACCGGGAAGCCTTCGTACATCCTTGACGCGCTTTGGTGCTTCAATCTGCTCAATGGCCCTGATCTTGTCGGGATTGGCTTCAATTCCCCGCTGAGACACGAAGAACCCGAGAAGCTTGCCGGAGGGGACTCCAAACACACACTTCTCGGGATTAAGCTTGAGGTTGATCTTGCGCAGATTTGCACAGGTCTCGTCTAAATCTTGAATCAGAGTTGCCCTGTCCTTGCTCTTGACCACTATGTCATCCATGTAGGCTTCCACATTTCTGTGCATCTGCGGCTCAAGAGCGACATGGACTACTCTTGCAAATGTTGAACCAGCATTCTTTAAACCAAAAGGCATCCGTATGAAATAGTACGTGCCACATGGATTAATGAATGCGGTTTTCTCCTCATCCTCTTCTGCCATGAAGATTTGATGGTATCCTGAGTATGCGTCAAGAAATGAAAGCAAATCACATCCGGCCGTGGAGTCAACAATCTGGTCAATGCGTGGCAAGGGAAATGGGTCTTTGGGACAAGCTTTATTAACATCAGTAAAGTCGATACAAAGCCTCCATTTCCCGTTTGCCTTGCGCACGACTACAGGATTGGCCAACCACATAGGATGGAGCATTCCTCTGACAAGGCCTGCTGCTTCCAATTTCTTGATTTCTTCTGCAATGAATTCTTGGCGCTCCACTGCTTGCTTCCTGACCTTCTACTTGACGGGCCGCGCATGAGGACAAACGGCAAGATGGTGCTCAATTACTTTCCTTGGAACACCGGGGATGTCAGACGGTTGCCACGCAAACACGTCGACATTTGCCCGCAGGAAAGCAATGAGCACGCTTTCCTATTTAGGGTTGAGAGTGGCGCTGATGGTGAAGGTACCACCAGTGCCGTCCTCCTTGGCGGACACCTTCTTGGTTTCTGGCGGAGCTGCCATTGCCTTCTTACACTTGCCGGTGGAGCTCGATGGTGCGTCCTCGACGGCAGCGCAGCACTCCGAAGAGGTGTGCTTGCCGGAGTGGGCATCAGAGCTCTTGCCGGACTTGGTCTTCTTCTTCCCCCCGGGAGCTTCAGCGGCAAGTGATTTGCGATCTGCTGCGGCTGCTGCTTCCTGGTAGATCTTGTCAGCGCAGATAAGAGCATCCTTCTTGTCGCCAGGGACAGAGATGACGCTTATCGGGCCTGGCATCTTCAGCATGTTGTATGCGTAGTGAGAGGCTGCCATGAACTTGGCGAGTGCTGGACGGCCGAGTATCCCATTATAAGGCAATGGAAAATCGGCAATGTCAAAAGTGACCCTCTCAGTCCTGAAATTCAACTCGCTGCCAAATGTTACCGGCAACGTGACCTTCCCCTTCGGCTTGCTCCTTCTCGGGTTGATTCCTTGGAATGTGCCGGTCTCTTCGAGCTCGCTGTCAGGGATCTGGAGTTTCTGGAGTACAGCGGAGGAGATCAGGTTCAAGCCGGCCCCGCCGTCAACTAACATCTTAGTGACCTTGAGGTTGCGGATAGTTGGTGAAACCAACAACGGCAAGCACCCGACCGCAGTTGTGCGATCAGGGTGGTCCTCAATATCAAAGACGATAGGCGTGCTGGACCATTTCAGAAGCTTGCGCGATTCGACAGGTGGTTCCGCTGCATCGACTTCCTGCGCCCACTGTTTGAGCTGGCGGTGGGAAGTATGCAGAGAAGCACCACCGTCAACGCACAAGACCTCTATGGCTTTCTGGAACTCCTGTTCACTGGTCTCGACATCATCCATGTCTTCGTCGTCGTCGTCGTCTTCATCCTTGTCATGGCCGCGGGGAGGTCTGTCTCCTTGCCGCTGCTTGGCCTTGCCGCGGCGTCCTCCCCGGCCAGCGCGCTTCTTGCCGGATTCTCCAGCGCCTCCTTGGGCCCTCTCCTTGTCGCGCCGCTCGTACTCAGCTTTCTGTTGCTGGACAAGCTTCTCGACCTTCTTGCAGCTCTGGAGGTCATGGCCCTTGGTGTGGTGGATCTTGCAGTACTGCTTGTCGGTGCCGTCCTGCTTGTCGGCGACCGCCACAGCCTGGCAGTTGGTGCATGCGGCAATCTCCTTGCCGGAGCTACCAACTTTGGCTTTCTTGGCGCCACCGTCGTTGCCGGACTGCTCAACGACTAGCACATCTTTGCCTTTCTTCTTCCTGTTGTTCCACCGCCGGTTTTTCTTTGCCGGGGCAGCGTCCTCGCTGTATGATCCTCCTGCTCCAGTATTCTCTCCGGGGAGTTTCCTCCCTTCCTCAGCACGTGCACACTTGTCGGCCAGGGCATATAGCTGACTGACGTCTCTGATCCTGCACATCGCCATCTCCTCCTGCATCCTGCGGTTACCCACGTTCTGATGGAACGCGCTGATGACCGTGGCAAGGTGGATATCTGGGATGTCGCGCTGTACACGGCTGAATCTCTGAATGTACTTGCGCAGGGGCTCTCCTTCCTTCTGGGCGAGCAGGTGAAGGTCACTCTCTTGGCCATGAGGTTTGTGGCCGCCTGTAAAGGCGCCGACAAACTGATGGCATAGGTCTGCCCAAGAGGATATGGAGTTGTCCAGCAAATGCATGAGCCAGGACCTGACGTCGGGCTTGAGCACCAGCGGGAAGTAGTTGGCAAGGACCTTGTCGTCCCGCCCCCCGGCAGCTTGCACCGCGATGGTGTAGATGCTGAGGAACTCCGACGGGTGCGACTTGCCGTCGTACTTCTCTGGTACGTCTGGCTTGAAATTCTTCTGGCTGGGCCACTGGACTTGCCGCAGCTCACGGGTAAACGCAGGGCAACCTACCACGTACGGCAAGTCGCCTGGTTCCCCTGGCGCATGCATGTCAACAGAGGGCCCAGCGCGCTGGTCTGATTGACGCCGCGCTTCTCTTCGGCGCTCGATGCGTGTACGAGCGTCTTCTTGCTGTCGTTCGTGAAGAACTTGGCGCTGATCGCGACGAGTTCGTGGATCTGATGAAGCGAGTCGGTGATCTTGGCCTTCGGGGCGGAGAGTGCACGGTGGCTGCACCCCCACCGGTCTTGTCGTCACCGGCTCGTGCCTAGCTGACTTGCCACGGCTGCGAAGTACTCGGCTGCCGTGGAATGTCGCCGTTGGCAAAGCCGATGAGACTCTGAATGGTGGCCCTCCAGTCGTCGATCTTGTCTGCCGCTGGAGGGTGGTCTAGGAGCAGTTCAGCTCGCGCCAAAGCTTCTGTTGAAGTGGCGGGCGGCGGCGGCGAACGGTGCGAGGAGCGGGATATGCTCGGACTTCTAACCATGTTAGAAGGAGCAGTATCTCGTCCAGGCGACCATGCCCTACTCGCGCCAGCATGTTGGCGTGCATGCTGGTCTTGAGCGCTCTGGGATCCACCGGCCCGATCTTGGTCCAGCAAGCGTATGGTACCGTGAGTATCATGACGCTGCCGTTCCCGCGCCTCCTGGGATGGGCGCGGTGCATGTACGGACGCCGAGGTCTTGGAGTGTGCCCGGTCGTTGTGGGAGCCGACTGCGCCGCCGATGTGCAGCGCAGCCTTGTCCTTGGACCTGGTAGCACCTTGAGCTCCCTCGTCGACGCCCGTTCTTCCGCCGGCGTCTACCCCACCAACTGTTTGCTCCGGCGATGGTGGGTTAGGCGCGGACGGAGCAGCCGCCTCCGAAGCCTTCTTCTTCGGCGGCATGTTGATGAAGACGATGAAGGTTTAGCTCGTGCGGACGCCGGATCAGGTTCACACAACCTCGACGCACCCCTACCTGGCACGCCAAAGATGTCGGGGGGTGCTAATCCCACGGACACCTATGGGACCACGGTGGACCGAGCCCCTTTTTGGTTCGGCAGGGGGCGGAGAGAGCACGAAGAGCAGATCGAGGCGAAGCGCACAAGCAACACGATCAGTTTATCCCAGGTTCGGGCCGCACGGATGCGTAAAACCCTACTCCTGCTTTGTGTTTTGTATTGAGTTCTTGCTCGGGAGCGCTGATTGCTACAGTACACACCAGCAGCTAACGAGACCGAGCGTTCTGTTTGGCCGACCCCCCTCTACGTTGCGCATGGGCCTCCTTTTATATGCTCAAGGGGTCACCGACAAGTGGCAACGCAGACAAGGGCAAAAATGGAAAAGGCGTGGCGGTTGGCACCGCCGCCTACAACAGTGTATCATACCTAACCCTGACGGCAGGGGACAAGGGCATTAAATGCCTGTCTGCATCGCCTAGACGGTGCAGAAAGGGACCGCCAGGGACGCCATTGCTTGCCACGATGGCAATCTTGTCAGCGCCGCTTGCCACCGTGTACCTCTGGCTGCATAGCCTCCCGCCACGTATGCCTGGAAGAGTCCCAGAGCGACACGTTAGTGGATGTGCTGGAGCGCAGGTACAGAGTGGAAGCTTGCCACGGCAAGCGCCTTGCCGCTGTCATTGTCTTGTTGCGTTCGGGAGCTTGTCGCTCACTGGGCCTTACCGGGACGCATGGTGCGTTGCGGCAAGTTCCTTGAGATGCCTCAGTTGGCCTTCCCGGCAAGCTCGTCTTGCCGGGGTCTTGCTCTTCCCGGCAAGCTCCTCTTGCCGGGTTCTTGTCTCCTTGGCTTGGATACTTTGTTCTTGAATGGCTCCAAAGGAACCACGGAGGACCTTGGCGATTACCTGGCAAGCCTTGCCGCGGGACGCTGCGACTGCCCGTGCACAAGTTCGGGATACTAGGGTACCCCTACGCTAGTACACCGACATATGAAAGCACAGATATTGATGTAAGATCCGACGGACCTATATAGCATCTACTGCGACTTATAGCAAGACTGATGAATATATAAGGACGATTAATTTTTTGTTTGATCAAAGAAGGGCTTGTCCCTTCCGATTTTCATTACTGAAAACCACCAGAATTCACGAGAAGTTTAGCACAACTCCATCCTAACACGAAGGACTAAAAGCTACCAGATTGAAATCGCAACATCCCAAGAGGCCAACAAAGGCCAAACATCCCCGCTAGAACCCAACATTACAACCGATGACACAATCCACATCCTAAACCGATTATTACATCAAAAGAAACGAGGAAACTGAAGGAAGCCGGGCAGCAACTAGAAGAACAGCAATGCCAGGGTCGCCACAGCAAGAGTTTTCTTCATCGCAGCCTCGCAACATTGATCTTCCACAAAAAGATAAGGACGATTAATTGTCTTACATAATTAGAAAGATAATTGAAAAATCCACATGCGGCTACGCCCGAAATACACAAGGGCAAAAGAAGAAGGAAGACAAGGATCTGGCTCGCTGATCTCTACTTTCTTGATGCGTTGCTGCAGGCCGCGGGAACTAGTCTCCGCGGCGAGCGGCGATGAGCTCTTTCGTGTCCTCAAGACGCTGCTTGAGAACATCCACGGATTCCTCCACCAGCCTTTGGCACTCGTTGCGGACCATGTCATTCTCGTCCATAAGTTTCTTGACGATGACGCTGGTCCTCTTCAACAAGGCACTGGTCTCCTCTTGCTGGTCAGCACTTCGCACAATCTTCTCCCCCAACAGGTCGCGCTCGGCTCGGAGCCTCTCATTGACCTCCCTTAGTGCGCCGATAGCTTGTTCAAACAAGGCTTTCATGTCGTCCTGCAACCTCGCAAAACGGGAGATCTGATCCATCTGGCCATGGACGATCGCATGCATGCGCCTGTAATAGTCGTCGCCTGCACGCGAGAAATTTTCCCAGGCCGCCGCGGCGTGGTGGGACATCTCTGCCGCATTCGTGGCGCAGTGGGACATCTCTGCTGCTTCTGCGGCGCGGCTGGACCAGTCTGCTGCATCGACGGCGCGACCGGACCTCCGTGCTGCTTCAGCGGCGCGGCGGGACCTCTGTGCTGCTACTTCCACGCGGCGGGACATGTCGGCTGCTCTCGCAGTGAGGCGGGAGTTCTCTCGTGCTTCCGCTTCCATGCTCGCCTCTCCCTGGTGGCAATCTCTCGACCCAGAACTCACGCTGGCCATGGCAGACGCAAGGGAAGGATGCTGAATGGCTTGTTTGTTTTTGTGGATGAGGAGTTGAGGAGGAATGCGCAGTCATCTTGGCATACTAGTATTTATAACCGAGTACTAATACCCTCCTAAGTGGGAAACCATTTAGGTTGTGATCGGTGTGAACAGGTTTGCAATTCAATATAGCATGGAGTAATTTGGAATGTGACGAGACGCAAGCTCAAAATTTATTGACGGTTCAAGTTTTGAAGTGCGGCACTATTCCCGGATGGAGTACTTCTTTTTCTACTCTCTCCTTTCTGGTTTTATAGGGCTTATCTCAAAATTTTAGTTTTTCCATTTTATAAGGCTCAATTTGGTTGTTCCCCAACACATGTTCAGATTCCAAGGTGCATTAAATCATTGCATGCAAGTATTAAGAGAAAATTGACCAATGCATGTACTTTATGCATGCATGCATTGCAATTAATGCATTGATAAACATAATTTTTTATCGCCACCAAAACCCACCATTTCTTAAGCTAAAGTAGACCAAGGTAATCCCTATATTAGCATATTACTAAGATAAACAGAAGGCACTGTAGAAACATTTAGGACGTGAGCTTGTCAATCTGAATGTGGAGGGACACAAACTTAGCCCCGGCCAGCAGCTTGGGAGGAACTGTCAAGAAGGTCAGCTCCTGCACGTCGACGTCGCCGGGATCCTTGCTGCTTGTCACCTCCATTTCCACCTTGACGGCGTCGGTCGTGCCTTTGGGCTCCCCCGGTAGGCCGTTCGCCCACAGCTTGGCCACGTAGTGCGGCAGTGGGGACGCCCCCGCTTTGATGCAGACGACCGACACGACGGTAGGCGCGCCGATGTCAAGCACGCCGCCGACCAAGAAAAACGTGCGGCGGTCCTCCTCCGCGAACAGCAAGAGCCGTGGCTCTGACAGTGGCACTTGCAGCTGGAGCACCTTGCCGTACTGGATCATGTGCACGTGCATGGGATGCGCGGTGCTGATGTGGTGGTAGAGCACCAGCGGCGGGCCTTCGTAGCCGCAGACGGGCACGGGGCATTTGCAGGGCGCGAGCGGACACACGCTCTGGTGATCGGCGAGCTTGTGGTAAGTGACGTAGAGCCCACAGCCTTCGTGCGGGCACTCCACCCTCACCGACGAAAGGACGGAGTCCACCGCCGTGTTCCGCACGTCGAAGCCACCGCCGCGCTCGCACTTCTGGCACTGCCGCTGGTTCCCGGGGCACTCGACGCGGCAGTCCGCGCAGGCCAGGTGCCCTCCCTTGCACTACAGAAATCAATCGAACAGCACATCAATCAAGAAACCTACACCTTGCTCAATCAGCCGAACATACGAGGTGTATTCGAACCTCATACACCCGAGTCGTCAAGGGGCGGAGGCACAAGGGGCAGTGGAGCACGGTGAGGTCCATCGAGACCTTAGAGAGCTCCATCGTCGGGTCCTATTCGGTCTGCATGATCTCGCCCTCCTCGTGCACAACCATCTCTCGACTTGGGCCGGGGTATTACAAAGCTTTACCGTCACATATTTTATACTACTTCAAGGTGCATTAAATCAACACATGCAAGTATCAGAAGGAGAGTCATGGCATGCATGCATGCGTTGTAACTAATGCATCGGTAAACGCAAATTATTGAAATATATCGAGTGCAGTGCTTTGATGTGTCACGTCAACTCGTACATCAACGAGAAGTTCGATTATCCTCTCCCTCGCCGACTTAACTGCACCTGCCTTTGGCTGTATGATAGGTTGGCCACAAACCTGTCATACACGCAAAGGCAGGAGCGTCCCTCCCTCGCCCATGAGCGTGGTGGCTGGCAAGACTAGGAGAAGCTTTCGCTACACGCTCTCCCTCCCGCACGTGGTGGACATGCAGCAGTTCAATCGGTGTCAGATGGCCAGAAGCGTACTGTAGTACTCCTCCAGTGCAGTAGTACTCCATCATTGTTCGACTTCCCGAAGAGGCGAAGGGCCAAGCGTAGCCCGGACACTCGTGTGGCAGTTTCATGTGTAGAGTAGTCTAGGATAGCGTGTACCGTGCCTATAAGCTTAAAATCGTTGGGGTCGGCTCCATGCTATGTGTCCGTCTCGAAGTTTTTAAAAAAAATTTAAAATAGTCTTCTGGCCCTACCTGACACCCTGGTGATTGTAGTTTGCACGCTCATCTGGTCAAGACAGGAATGTATATTTTAATTTGTTTTTTCTTCGAAAAGGGGGGACTCCCCGTCCTCTGCATCAGAACGATGCATACGGCCACATATATTTTAATTTGTGGTGGGTAAATGTTAGAGGTTGCAGCAAATATATTGTACACTGTGGGTCTTTCAGCCAAGTTTAGGGGCAAGCATGTGGGTCCAGTGCTATGATGTGTTGCGTCAACTCGTACAACGAGGGGAAGCTTGATTTTATTACACGCCTTCTCCCTCACCCATGCGCGCGGTTGCTCGCAAACGAGGATAGGCTTTTACTACTTAGTAGGACTTCTACAACAAGCTATCCATCCCGCTCGCGGTGGATGGACATGCAGCACTGGATTCGACACTGTAGAAGCAGTAGTAGTAACAACATTGTTCGTCTTCTCGAAGAGGCGAAGAGCCAAGCGCAAACCGAACATTGCAGTTGCGAACATTGGAGCACGCATATAGCCAGGCTCTTGCATGAGACAAAATTGCTATGTGAGCCCACTATTGTACTAGTACGTACAACTACTTGCTAGTATAGCCCTGTAAACCAGAAAGGAGTATTTGCCCTTCTAGAGATTTCAACAAGTGACTAGACTACACCGAGACGGAGTACATATGGAGCAAAATGAGTGAATCTACACCGTAAATAAATACTCGTACGTACTAGTTCTATCGTTTTCCTCTCCGAGGTGCACAATATTGAGTATACTGACTAGTCTCTTTTTGCCACGCATTTACGTTTTTTTTACACAGTACACACACAAGCGCTCATATACACGCGCATACACTCACCCCTATGAACGCACACATGCACGGCACTATCATCTTGAAATTTACGAAGTCACCATAGGCACCTCGTCGTAGGCGGGTCCATAGGTGCTTCAATGCCAAGGAGGGAGAGGGTAGCGGTTCCCGAGACGTTGAACGGTCAATGATGCATCCTCAATTACATGCAAAGGGAATTAATTGGAGAAGCAGAATAGAGCCAGCACGATGTGATGCAACAGAGTTTGGACTCTCATATAATAAAGGCGCCCCACCACTCCAATCCATCGACTCCCAAGTCTCTGCCCAACACTGCTCACTCCAATCCAAGACCAAGTGACTAGAAGCCACAAGCACCTATGGAGGCGATGGACGCAAGCGGCAGTCGGTTGTGCCAAATCATTCAAGGCGCCGGCATGCGGCCTCGCACCGTGCAGCGTTTCTAGACGGTGCTGGCGACCGCAGGCATTGTAGCCCTCGCCGACGCCGGCTTCGCCTCTCTTATGGACCACATGATGGTCAACTCCATCCGCAAGTTCACCGCCGTCAAGAAGCGCCCGGACGACCTTGCCGTACTGCTCCAGCCCGCGCGCCCAAGCTCCTCATTGCCTGCCACCCTCATCGGCCTCCATGGTGAAGAACTCTTTCAAGCCCTGGTGGCCCTGCAGGTGCCGGAGGTCGCGACGAAGAATGTGCACCTTGAGGCCGCGCTTGCCGCGCAGCGCCTCACCATGCAAGAAACCGTCGAGCTGCACATCCACATCTACGAGGAAATCGTCTACATAGGCCACTACAAGGCAAGCGAGGATAGAAAGACGTTGACCTTCTTCCAGCGGCTGGAGTCTTTGGACGCCATTGTTCAGAAGCACGTCGACCTGGCCACGAAAGCCGCTGCTACTTAGGCGTTGTTCGGTGGGTCGTCGCCCTGAGTCGAGGAGGTGGACGTCGTCGATGGATGCATCTCTTCTTCTTGCCTCCTGTAACCAACACTGCATCGCCTCGTGGCCTTAATGTTTTATTATTAAATACTCCCTTCGTTCCCAAATATAATTCTTTCTAAAGATTCCAGCAATCGACTACTACATACGGAGCAAAATGAGTGAATCTACACGCTAAACTATGTCTACATACATCCGTATGTTGTATTCCATTTGAAATAATATCTAAAAAGGCTTATATTTATGAACGGAGGGAGCATATGGCATTTTTATTCCAGTCGTAATGTTTTCACTGTGAGGTGGGGCCGCAGTTGAGCAAACCGACCCTGCCCACTGGGCGTCGGCCGAGTTTAGAATTAGAAGAGAGAAACGAGGGAGGAGAGCTAGCTGTAGCACGGACGCTGTTGTCAGATGGGACTCGTGTTTATAGAATAGGAGTACTGAGCACTCGTGCCTCTCTTTTTTTATTTTTTGAGGGAAAAATTAGTCGTATGTCTAGTACCACTAGTTGGGTGTGTGTGACCTATAGCTGTCATCACTTTAGGTCTCCTTTTCGAACCGCGGCTACGCTTCACAGTACATATTATTTCACGCATTTATCCTCCTATATGTACTCCTAGGATATTTCCACATGCCCCCATTTGCCGACATGTGGGACATAGAGCATCTGGGTGGTAGTGCATGCACAACTCGGAGCATATGCCGGGGTACTTTACATTTCGGACCTCACGAATTTCGTGCAAAGCCCCCATAGAAGAATAAATAAATGAATGAATTACTACATGAAACCGGATTATTTTCATGGAAACTGGAGCACGTTCATTAAATTTTGGACATAACAAGTTTATAAAAAATGACCGGACCGAAACCAGTCTAAGGGCCTCTTTGATTTTTCTGGCAAAAAAAGGGCCTCTTTGATTCGCAGGATACTGAAAACACAGGAATGGGGAAAGTATGATGGCGATGAACCGAGACGAGGAGAACTCTAACTAAGTTAGAGGTTAGAGTTAGAATCTAACCCTGAACTAACTCTAAACCAAGGAGGTGTATGGATGGCAGGGTTAGATTGTTTGACAATAAATGCTCTATCTCAATCATTTGACTACTTTGGACCCTATTTCCTGCAGGATTTGGAGGGTGCTTGGATACGTTTTAGTTCCATGACTAAAAGTAGTGAGACTAAAACTTGCTAGCCTCACCCATGCTTGGATCCAAATACTCCAAACCCTCCAATCCAAAGACTAAAATCAAGTTAATCATCATTTATTATCCTCCAAGCCCTCCAATCCATAACTCGCCTGTGTTAAAGGAGAGGATTTAAATGAGGAGAGAGATGACTAATCCACATTTTAGTAGGGGTACCCCTGACTAAATTTTTTTAGTCTCAAGACTAGGTTTAGCCCCTGTTTAGTCAGGGGTGCTTGGAACTCTTAGCCTCTTAAACAGACAATTTTTAGTCAGACTAAAATAAGTCCGTTGGATCCAAGCACCCTCTTGGTGTGGCCGGCTCTTCTGTGGCCTCCTCCCGCTCACAATTGACATAAACGAACCATCTGTACAAATCAAGCATGCAAAACATGATAATTTTTACTTTGTCCATACAAATGAGATATCCCACTTAAACATACAAGTCGTCAATCAAGCTTCACAAAATAAAAAAACACTTCATGAAACAAAGAATGAGCTAACTCATCACGGAAGTCATTCACGATAGGGAGGGAGCCCGGAACCCCTCACGCACCGAGGGAGGAGCTCTCCATTGTCGCTCTGGAGGAAGGCTCTGTAGAGCCCAAGCCCCGAGAAACCCTCCGACGCCGGCCCTTGCGAGTTGAGGTTGACACCAACATGGGTAGCAGGGCCACTTGCCGCCGACTGGGAACTTAATCTTTGGGCCTCTAGAAATAATGCAAGCCTGTAACTAAAATACCTAGAAAGGTGAACTGAATCTTTGGGCCTCTAGAAATAATGCAAGCCTGAAACTGAAATACCTAGAAAGGTGAACGAAATCTTTGGGCCTCTAGAAATAATGCAAGCCTGAAATTGAAATACCTAGAAAGGTGAACTGAATCTTTGGGCCTCTAGAAATAATGCAAGCCTGAAATTGAAATACCTAGAAAGGTGACCTGAATCTTTGGGCCTCTAGAAAGATTTATTACCTCCTCAAGCAGCATCAAACAATTCCATGCGTGCACCACAAATCTATACCATGTTTGATGAGGATCTACTTTTCCAAATCAGAATTAGTGCTAGAGAAAGCAAGATCATTGATATGGCTGTGAGACAGAGAAGGAACGGACAAACTCACCCCTCTCGCGACCTCCCTGGTAGATGCGCCGCCGCTGCGCATGAAAGAGGGAGAAAACGACTGGTGAAGGGGGAGCGGGGCGACCTTCGAAGGCCGGAGGGAGAGGGCGGCCGGAGTAGGGTGGCGGAGGCCGAAAGGAGAGGGCGGTCGGAGGAGAGAGAGGGCGAGCGACCCTATGGGGAACAGAGAGAAGTCGTGTGATAGGTGGGGGGAGCGATCTGGTGCGGTCAGTGGAGATTTTTTTAGTTCTCTTCTAGTGGGCCCGAGGATAACTAATCCAATTAGAACCTCTCCACCGGGCTAGTTTTTTAAGCTGGGTTAGAGGAAACTAGCTCAAACTAACCCATCTTGTTTTGATAATTTGAGGCTATTTCAGCCCAAACTAGCTCTAACTCAGGGATCCAAACAAATAGGAGTGTTACTGTACTTGCTACAGTGTGGACCGTAGCACATTGTTTTTTATGGCCATATCACCACATTGTTTTCTACTGCCGGTTCACTGGGCTACTGTGGTTCGCACTGCTGGTTCACTGGGTTGCGTGGTTCGCACTCCTCCGACCTGAGTAGTACTAGTATAGTACTAGTATATACCGCATCATTCTTTGCTCCTTCTTACTACTCCGACAGGTGGGAGAGCCAGCATCCGGGTCGACGTGTCATGCACCAGATTAGAGCGCAGAACGGAAGGGGGGCATCACCCCGGTCGGAGCGCCAGTAATTCATGACTATAGTGAGTGGTCATATCACAAGTCTTTCCAGCAGTAACGTGCCGGCAAATCGCACAGCCCCACTTGCTGACCCTCCTCGCCTCTCTATCAGACCGCCTACCCGAAAACTGCCGCGCGTACTGCTCGGGAAAATCCCCACCCTCAACTTTTAACTACGCGGAAATAGTTCGAGCTTGTTCGTTCTATATAAATATAGTAAGTACTGTATGTTTATTCACTCGTGGGGTTTTTCAATGAATGGAGGGGTGGGGAGCACAAGTGAACAATACTATAGTACTGAGTAGGACTCGTGCAGTAGTCACCTTAAATAGAGAGTTTCTTTTCTTTAATGCCACGTACACAAATTGAAACGCTTGTTGTGGAGAGAAAAAAGATAATCACTCCACTATATATGGACGCAGCGGCCTGAGCGCTTGCTTTACTAGGGTTGCTCTCTTCATTCTCTCATCCTCTCCAGATATAAACAAGACAGCGGTAGCGACATTTTCTCTCTGCTCACCGCTGGTCACAGATCCGGCCAGATCCCTTCGGCCGGTGTGTGTAGAGGACTAAAAGGTGCATCGTTCACGCAGTCATCGCCGCCGAGGGAGGAAACCCACAGCTGCCGGAGGGGCCCGATCTTCTGCCCATGCCATTCTCTCCGACACAGTGCCGGCTCGGGAGGTCCTCCGACCCTTCTTCCTCCCTGCCGTATTGTCCGCAGATCCGACCTGCCGCCGCTAACATCTGGCGACCCTCGGGTATAAGTTCTTCGAAAGCGGCCTTGCTCTACTGCCCCAGCTCCCAACGAGTCTGCATGTGCATCTTTTTCTACTCCCATTAGCTCTTCCAAAGCCACCTAAATTTTTAGTATTATTAGAGGTAAAGCTACTTCATGCATTCGAATCTAGGGCTTTGTTCAAACAACGAAGAAAGGGGGGAAAGTTGTAGCATGAATCTAGGACTTGATTCAAAGAGGAAATAATATGGTGAAAGTAGTAGAGACCGGATACCCAACCGGTCTCTAGGCTGAAAAGGGAAATAATGGAAAAACGCAGTATAAACTGGATAAGGAACAGATCTATTATTGGTTGAAAAAAGGATAGAAAGTGGCGGCTGGTGGACAAGTAAACAGAGTATGTCCAGGATTAGATTTGCTACCATCATATAGTAAAAGGTCTCCAGGATTAGATTTGCTGCCCTCACATAGTAAAAGGTCTCAGGATTAGATTTGCTGCCCTCACATAGTAAAAGGTCTCAGGATTAGATTTGTTGCCCTCACGTAGTAAAAGGTCTCCAGGATTAGATTTGTTGCCCTCATATAGTAAAAGGTCTCAGGATTAGATTTGCTGCCCTCACATAGTAAAAGGTCTCCAGGATTAGATTTGCAGCCCTCACATAGTAAAAGGTCTCCAGGATTAGATTTGCTGCCCTCACATAGTACAAGGTCTCCAGGATTAGGTTTGCTGCCCTCACATAGCATGAACAAACTGGGCATCACCACTTTATGCCTCCTTGTAGGTAGATTGTGCTGATGCGTCCACTGTCGCATGTCCTTATACCAACCTTTTGCTATTGTTAATGTAAGGGCGCATGTAAAATGAAGCGATCACACTGTTACCTTAGGGACATGTCTAACCAGTGTTATTGTTAATCTAATGCCTCCAGTGATAAGATGCAATTAAACAGTGTTACAAATGGCACTCCTGCTGTTTTCCCCAGTATGATAGGTAAGTTTCTCCTTTACGCTGCTGAGTGTCCTGGTGTCCCCACGGTCCCATGCCCTTAAACAACTCTTTAGCTGTTGTTGATTTACTGTGTCTGATAAACAAGCAATGCCACCATTAAAGTAATCCCACATTTGAGGAATCTCATTGTCGATCGTAATGCTTCCGGTAACATCAAGCAATGCTGACGTTTTAAAATTTCTACTGTCCTTGCGTGATTGCCATGAACATAATTAAGATGCTTCTTTTCATTTTGTATATGTTTCGTATATTCTTATTGACCAGCAACTGTTTACTTTCTATGTTTTTGTGCAGATAGGGATATCCATTTCACCTTGTTGCTATTGTGACCTTTTGGTGAACTGCACAAAACACTTTTTTTGGAATGAGTGTCTTGTGCAGTTCAACTAAAATGTCACGTGGGCAACAACTCTCAATTTTGGTGGAACTGCACAAAATGGTGATTGGAGTTTCCAAAATCTCCGTCTAGTTCTGCTGGTAATCTCGTGCAACATTTTATTAGCCTTTGCAAGATGAGCCGTCACTGTCACCACAATGGCACTTTATTTTAGTGGAACTGCACAAAAGGATAAATAAATTATAGTTGCACCTTACATGAGCCGGATAGCCAACCTTAATGTTCCTCAATTTTAGTGCAACTACTAAAGAAGAACCTGCCAGCTCACGAGAGCAAGTACTTCTTGCTAGCTGAATGATGCAATATTTGCTTCATTTCAGGTGAACTGCAGAAAAAGGTGCATGAATTGAATCATGGAACTCCAGGCAGGCTTCATCCGAGTGGAGCTGCAGGTTGAGTAAAGGAGGCCACTATTAAAGTGAAATCATGCTCTCCTGGTTTGTGATATGCAAACAGGAATACTCTACTACAGATGTTGTGACGGTCAAGAGCATTCGCCAAGTTCTTCGATTGTATGACATGGCTAGCGAAGATGGATTTAATCCCGATATTCACTTTATCAAAAGGCTCTAATGGGTTGGTTCTGAATCTTGCAAGCTGGGAATCAATGAGATGTGTAGGCATCTTTGTTGTACTTATTATTTGCATCTTATTTGTTGGTTCTGAATCTTGCAAGCTGGGAATCAATGTGATGTGTAGGCATCTTTGTTGTACTTATTATTTGGATCTTATTTGTTGGTTCTGAATCTTGCAAGCTGGGAATCAATGAGATGTGTAGGCATCTTTGTTGTACTTATTATTTGGATCTTATTTGTTGGTTCTGAATCTTGCAAGCTGGGAAACACGGCTTGATGATGCAGAGGACAACAACCATAACAAACAGTTCAAACTTGGTAGTATTATCTTTGTGAAAGTGCAACAAATGTGCTGATCGTGTGCGTTCTGAGAATAATAATTCTAATTGTTGTGCATATTGAGCCTGTGGCACTGATAGAATGAGCGAATGCATTGCTTGTTTTAAGTATAAATTTCTATTAGAGCTAATTAAATTTAAGTAAAGTGACCATAACTCCTGTTATTACAGTACCAATACAGACCCGCTCATGAACCAATGTGTGGCCGAGGGTGCATCTTCTGTCGGGCGTGCAGCGGACGAGGGAGGGGTAGTAACTGTTGTCGCCTGTACACACTCAGCTTACTTTTGAATCCAGTTCCCCAGGAGCTGAAAAACGAACTGCTGCCGCCGCCTACATATCGGTTCACTCGAAGAGACTCCAATGGCGATCCGAGGGGTGAGCCTGCTGGATATGGACTTCAGCAAGGAGTCCCCCTTTGAGTTCCCCGTTTAGTCCTATGGCTGCACCAAGTTGAATGTGATGTACACCAACGATACGGAGTCGGTGAAGCTCTGCCTCGCCTCAGTCCTATGGCTGCACCATGTTCTGGAGCATTCGCCCATTTCATCGGCAGCGCCGACTGCACCTTCGCTATGGTGGAGAGAAGGAAGAACGCGACGATTCGGCCATCTGGTGCAACAAGCTTGTCGACATCCAGAAGCAATACAAGATCATCAGCAACGGGCAGGAGAAGGACTCAATGGTTGACCTCGCTGAGGGGTGTGGCGTACCACAAAATGGGACTCCACGGGATACTGTTCATATCCACCGTCGACCCCCTCCTGCCTCCACGAGCTACTGTTCATCCACCGTCGACCTCCTCCAGCCTCCACGAGCTCCTGTTCATCCATCCTCCACCACGCGCTACTCCACTGGCTACTTTTCAACCACCCCTCCACCGTCTACTGTTCATCCAGCCCTCCACACCACGGGGTCCTGTTCAACCACCCCTCCACGGGCACCCCTCCACCGTCTACTGTTCATCCTGCCCTCCACACCACGGGGTCATGTTCATCCACCCCTCCACGGGCACCCCTCCACCGTCTACTGTTCATCCGGCCCTCCACACCACGGGGTCATGTTCATCCAGAGGCAACGCCACTGCTCACTGTTCATCCAAACACCCCCCCCCCCCGCAACCCTCACTGTTCATCCAGAGGCAGCATCGATCGGCTTAAGTTAGTAGCAGTAGCCAAGGAATTGCTCGATCGGGTTCAGTTAACGGAAATCGATCGATCGCTCCGGTTCAGTAACGTGTAGCCTGCAGTGCAATCGCTCGGGTTCAGTTAGAGCCCAACGCCTCGCTCGGGTTCAGTTAGAGCCAACGCCTCGCACACACGCGCGTACGTGTACGAGAGAAACGCGCATTGCTCGGCCCCTGACCTCCCGCCGTAACCGGGAACTCCCCGAAATTTTCCTCCCCCTCGCTTCTACCATCGTTTTTTCCGTCATGGACGGCCCAAAGAATGTCATGCAGCTGCGTCTCCGGCCCTCCCAGGACGAAAATCCCATTTTCTGTCATGATTTTTTTCATAGAAGTAGGAGCCCACCACATCTATGATGATACCGGGTTTTGTCACAATTATCGTCATAGAAGTGTCATATGTATGACAGAATTTTTTTCGTTCGGCCCAAAATGTCACGGATGTGTATTTTTTTTGTAGTGTTACTCTGTAATAACTCGGTTGTTACTAATGGCACTGAAGTTGACTGGATCGACATCCACAAGTTCCTACACTTTATTGATCGTCTTGAGGTCCTTGTGGGGCGTTTCAATGGTGGAAGGCCACGTGGGATATGTGTGCCACTGCTGCACTCGTTGAATAGGTCCAACTGTGTCGAGAAACTTATGGTACGAGTTGTTTTCTGTTATATATGTTGTTCATAAACTATTTTTAATACACAGTTTTACAGTTGTGATCTTCTTGAAACAGGAACTGACGAGTTCTATTGTTCCTATACAGATGCCTGACCATGGTCGGGTCAGACTTGCGCTTGGTCACAACATGATATTTATGTCGACCTACTCAATTCCCCTTGGAGGTGAAAAGATACTTATTCATGGGTGGTCTCAAATAATGAAGGCCCGTCCTTCTTGGAGAATAGGACAGAAGATTATGTTCATGCTTTTCCATGGCTCTAAAGCGAATATCCTGTTTATTGACCACGTTGCGAGATGAAGCCGCTTTCAGAAGGTTGTGGATGCGCGGGGTGGCGCCTGGGCCTTGTCCTTGGGCTTGGCGGCCTCACCCTTGGTTAACTATAGGCAAAGTAGCACTGTTCGAGGCGTGCTTTGTATGGTTGAACCTGCATAAGTACTCAAACTGCTTTCAGCTTTGTTTGTTAAGTGCCCCTGCTGGTTTCAGTTAAGGTTGTTAAGTACTCCTGCTGCTTTTACAGTCTGTCGTGTTTCTTCAGTCCTGTCTTCCTCCAGCCGCCAAAACCAAACCAGCGCTGGCGGGGCCGCCTGCTTCCGCCTCCCACGGCTGGCTGCGCCTCAGCGCACGCATCGCCGCCCCACCGTCTCCTAAATCATTAACGCCGACGTCCTCCACGCGCTTTGGTGCGCTCGCTGCGGCGCCGCCCTCTCGCGTTTTCAACATGGTCAACAAACAACAGGAATCGGCAGAAGTATGTGGAGAGGATGACAGTAGGGGCCCACTACGTCAGCGTATGGAAAAATAAAATGCTTCCTCCTAGTGTTTTCCTGACATCTGGGACCCACGACATTGTGAGCGTATATAGTCAATAGACAAGAGAACATCACAAGATCAGCTGACACTTGGGACGTAGCTACTCGAGCAGTATTTTTTTTTGTTTGGTATTGTTGAGACGGAGTAGGGTTTGAACTGGGATGTGGCCCGTCTAGCCCAGGCTTATATTTTATGTTCACCATGTGACCAACCCGGCTATTTTTTCTTTCTGAAAATGAGCCAAGTTTATTTTTTCTGAAGAATACCCAATCTAGGCCTACTTATTTTTCTACGCCCTGATGGGCTGCAACTCTTTCAAGACGCCTGCAAATCTTGAAAGTAATGTGAAATGGGTTGTAAATATAAAAACAGATGACAAATTAGCAATTACTTTATAATTTCTGAATTTTTTAACATTTTCAGATTCCTATTTCACTGGGTATTAACCTAATTTCAATATATCTTTAAAGTACTTTAAATCTGGCTCGACATTTCGGTATTAAAAATAGTTTGGAACCCATAGAAATATGCGAAATTGGCCTTGCCAACCAAAAAACGACTGCAATAAATTGCATAAGAAGTTGCCATGAGCTATATATAAATTATTAAAAAAAGAGGGAGTGGTCCGACTTGTGGGCCTGTTTAGTTGACGCATATGCAAGATATTTTTAGTTATTATATATATCAACAAAAGATTCTAGCGGACGTAACCATTGGATGTCAATCCAACGGCCATTGTGTTTCTTCAATCTCTGATCTTCTTGCTCCAGCCGCCAAAGCAGCGCCGGCGGGACCACCTGCTCCCACCTCCCGTGGCCGGCTGTGCTATCGCGCAGGCCTCAGCGCCCTCTACTACACCCACCACTGGCCAGGGCATCCCTCTACTCACCCACACCCCCTATTATTCTGCGGTGACAGCAGCCTCACACCGCTGCCAAACCGGTGAACCCTCGTACTCCTATCCGCAAGGGTTTCCAGTCCCGCGTCTTCCCCGGCTCCGCGTCGTCCCCTTCCTAGGCCTCGCCGTCGTCCACCGCCGTGGTGCTCTCGCTGCGGCGTGGTCAATGTGGTCAATGAACGACTTCCATCGGAAGAGTACTGTGCGTGGAGAGGCTGACAGCTGGGTCCACGGCAGCCGCATGGAAGTGCCTCCTTATTACGCGGAAAATAATTATTCCTCCACCTGACAGCAGGGACCCACCGGACGGGCCACCAGTATTTCGCGAAAAAAAACGTTTCCCCCTGACTGTTGGGACCCATAGGACGGGCCACCGTATTTCACGAAAAAAACATTCCCCCCGCTGTCAGCTCGGACCCACCGGAAGTGCCTCCTTATTACGTACAAAAAATGAATATCCCCTGCTAGCTGGGACCCACCTTGGTGGGAGGCTGACTTGTGGGCCTACTAAGTTGACTGGGATGAATGCCTTTGTCAACTTTAGTCAAGATATGAACGATTCTAGCTCCACTGACCGTATGATGTCCATCCAACGGCCGTAGTGCTTCTTAGACCTCTGGTCTTCTTGCTCCAGCCGCCCAAAGCAGCGCCGGTCGTGCCACCTGCTCCTGCCGCCCGTGGCCGGCTGTGAAGCCGCGGAGGCCTCACCGCCCCATACTACTCCCACTGCTGGCCAGGCCATCCCTCTATGCACCCACACCCCCTATTATTCTACGGCGACGGCAGCCTCACACCGCAGCCGAACGAGTGAACCCTCATACTGCTCTACGCGTGGGCATCCACTGCCGCGTCTTCCCCGGCTCTGCGTCATCCCCGTCCTAGGCCTCGCCGTCGTCCACCGCTTTGGTGCTCTCGGCACTGCGTGGTCAACGTGGTCAAGGAATGGCTTCCATCGGACGTGGACTGTACGTGGAGAGGCTGACAACTGGGTCGATGGCCGCAGCACGGAAGTGCCTCCTTATTACGCGAAAAATAATTATTCCTCCAGCTGATAGCGGGGACCCACTGGACAGGCCACCGTATTTCGTGAAAAAACCGTTTCCCCCTAACTGCTGGGACCCACCAGCTACATCTTCGCACGCACAAGGAAGTGCATCCGAAAAAAAACGATTCTCCCCCCTTACTGCTAGGACCCACCAGCTACATCTTCGCACGCAAGGTAGTGCGTCCGAAAAAAACGATTCGCCCTCCTGATTGCTGGGACCCACCAGCTACATCTTCGCACGCAAGGAAGTGCGTCCGGGCAAAAGAAAAAACAAAACGATTCCCCCCTGACTGCTGGGACCCAGCAGCTACACCTTCGCACGCAAGGAAGTGCGTCGGGGCAAAAAAAACAAAACGATTCGCCCCCTGACTGCTGGGACCCACCAGCTACATCTTCGCAGGCAAGGAAGTGCCTGATAGTCGGGACCCACCTAGTCGAAGCGTACGTAGCGTTGTCATTCTGGTCGTGAACATGTACGTACATATATACTGGTCGATGTAGAGGCGTGAACGTGTCGTAGTAGAGGCGCGTACGTGTCATAGTAGAGGCGCGCACGTAGCTTGTACACGTACGTACAGCGGCCAGAGTGCAAGAAAGAAAATACGTCCATGTACGTACATACGGGCAGGGTCTCGAATGCCTACTCGCGCATACTTACGGCCAGAGCTCGTGTACATGGCTGGGTCGGAACAGAGAAACAACGTCATCGTCGTGTTCATGGGGAGGCAATGGAATGCGTTGTGTTCATGGGAAGGCAACGGAATGCGTCGTGTTCATGGGGAGCCAACGAAATGCGTCGTGTTCATTGGGAGGCAACGGAACGCTTGGAAGCCAACCGGCTGGCTCGTAATGGAATGCGGTCGTGTTCATCGGGAGGGCTTGGACGGAACAGGCGATGGAAATGAGGCCTGGCGTACTGCAAAACGGAGGAAACAGCCTTGTGTTCGATCAGCCACGTTTGAAATGGGATCCTGTTCATCGAGAGGGGTCTGGCGTACCGCAAAATGGAGGAAACAGACTTCCTACGGTCGAAACAGGGGTCCTGTTGATCGGGAGGGGTGTGGCGTACCGCAAAACGAAGGAACCGGACTTGTATTGGAGCGCTACGGTTGAAATGGGGGTCCTGTTGATCGGGAGGGGTGTGGTGTGCCGCAAAATGGACGAAACGGACCTCCAACGGTCGAAACGGGGGTCATGTTCATCGGGAGGGGTGTGGCGTACCGCAAAACGGGACTCCGCGGGATACTGTTCATCTCCACCGTCGACCTCCTCTAGCCTCCATGGGCTACCGTCGACCTCCTCCAGCCTCCACGGGCTCCTGTTCATCCAGCCTCCACCGCGTGCTACTCCACCGGCTACTGTTCAACGACCCCTCCACCGTCTACTGTTCATCCAGCCCTCCACACCACGGGGTCCTGTTCAACCACCCCTCCACAGGCACCCCTCCATAGTCTACTATTCATCCAGCCCTCCACACCACGGGGTCCTGTTCAACCACCCCTCCACGGGCACCCCTCCACCGTCTACTGTTCATCCAGCCCTCCACCATACCACGGGGTCCTGTTCATCCAGAGGCAACGCCACCGCTCGCTGTTCATCCAACCCCCCCCCCCCCGCCCCCGCAACGCTCACTGTTCATCCAATCGATCGGCTTCAGTTAGTAGCAGTAGTGAAGGAATTGCTCGATCGGGTTCAGTTAACAGCCATCGATCGATCGCTCGGGTTCAGTAACGCGTAGCCTGCAGTGCAATCGCTCGGGTTCAGTTAGAGCCCAACAACTCGCTCGGGTTCAGTTAGAGACAATGCCTCGCACACACGCGCGTACGTGTATGAGAGAAACGCGCATCGTTTGGCCCCCGACCTCCCACCGTAACCGGGAACTCCCCGAAATTTTCCTCGCCCTCGCTTCTACCATGGTTCTTTCCGTCATGGACGGCCCAAAGAATGTCATGCAGCTGCGTCTCCGGCCCGCCCAGGATGAAAAGCCCATTTCTTGTCATGATTTTTTGTCATAGAAGTAGGAGCCCACCACATCTATGATGATAACGGGTTTTGTCACAATGATCATCATAGAAGTTTCATATGTATGACAGAAAAAAAATTTGTTCGGCCCAAAATGTCACGGATGTGTATTTTTTTCTAGTGATAAGATGGGCACCGGAGGCCTGCCAGGCGGCCCACGAGGTAGGGGGCGCGCCCAGGGGGGTAGGGCGCGCCCCCCACCCTCATGGCTAGGGTGTGGGCCCCCTCTGGTACTTTCTTTCGCCAATATTTTTTATTAATTCCAAAAATAACTTCCGTGAAGTTTCAGGACTTTTGGAGCTGTGCAGAATAGGTCTATAATATTTGCTCCTTTTCCAGCCCAGATTTCCAGCTGCCGGCATTCTCCCTCTTCATGTAAACCTTGTAAAATAAGAGAGAATAGGCATAAGTATTGTGACATAACGTGTAATAACTTCCCATAATGCAATAAATATCGATATAAAAGCATGATGCAAAATGGACGTATCAACTCCCCAAGCTTAGACTTCGCTTGTCCTCAAGCGGAAGCAGATAAGGATAAATATGTCCACATGTTTAGAGATAGAGGTGTCGATAAAATAAAATATGAACATGAGGGCATCATGATCATTCTTATAACAACAACATATATGGATATTGTCATATGATTTCTTATGCTCAAGTAATAATGTATTCACAATGTCAAGTATGAATCAGAAACTTCACTGAGAACCAACAAACTATGAACTCAGTCATTGAAGCAATTGCAATTTATCATAACATCGAAAAGAGTCAATGTAAGAGCTTTTCAGCAAGTCCACATACTCAACTATCATTTAGTCTTTCACAATTGCTAACACTCACACAATACTTATGTGTATGGAGTTTTAATCGGACAAGGAGAAAGATAGGGGCTTATAGTGTTGCCTCCCAACCTTTTACCTCAAGGTTAATGTCAACAATAATAATTCATGCTAACTTACATCCAATTGGATATATATATTAGGATCTTTCCAACAGAAGGTGCTTGCCAAAGGATAAAATGTAAAAAGGAAAGGTGAAGATCACCATGACTCTTGCATAAGGTATAAGACACAAGTAAAAGATAGGCCCTTCACAGAGGGAAGCAGAGGTTGTCATGTGCTTTTAGGGTTGTGTCGTGGTTTTGTCACGGCAGATGTCCTAGAGAAAGGACTTAGTCGTGGAGCCATCGCGACGGGTTAGCTTGAAGGGGTTAAAGCGGACACAGGGATGCAAGAGAATTTATACTAGTTCGGCCCCTTCAAGGAAGGTAAAAGCCTACGTCTAGTTGTGATGGAATTGATGGGGTTTCGATGACTAGGGAGCAAACAAGCTTCGCCTAAGTCTCGAGTTGTTGTCTGTTGTCCATGAACCGCCGCCGGGTCGTCCCCTTATATACACGAGTGACGCCCGCCGGTTCACAGAGTCCCAATACCGTTTCATAGATGTGTCCGGTTTGGTCTCTACTTATTCCTAACTTACAATACAAGTTAAATCCCAACGCCGGTTTACGGCTACAGGCCTTGAACCGACCATGGGCCTTGAGCCCTCCTCTGCCTTCTTGGGCTTTAACATACTTAACTACTGACGAAGTAACCCGGCCCAGATAGGCCGGTTTACGCCCAGTAGTGATATCCCCAACATTAGGCCCCAGATTGATTTGAACATGTTCATGTCAATCCTTTAGCAAAAATCTTCATCTTCAATATCTTCTTGTAGTTTGTGGAACCGCCGTGATGTCATCTTCTCTGGTCGTTGTAAACCGGCATGACGTCACCTGTTATAAAGAACCTTAATAGGTCTGCGACAATTAAGGCGACATCTTCATTTCCAGGCCCACAGTCCCTTAATTTTCGCACCTGACTCCTGTCCCTTGCCTTATAAATAGGACCGAAGGGTAATTTCTTTTTCGCCTCCGTGCCCTTCTGCTTCGTCTTCCTCGCGTCGCCCAGCTTCAGAGCTTCGCCGCCACCGTCAACCTCTGCATCAACCTTGGCTGCTGCATCAACCTGGGCGCACAAGAGCACCGCGGCAACGTTCCGCGTCTTTCTCATCTCCAGTAAGTCTTCTATTCTTTTCAACACAGATCTGTTCTAGGGTTTCATGTTCTCCTAGTGTTCATCGCCTGTTTCGTGTTCAGACGATAGCTCCTAGATGCATCTGTGAATCCTTGCTTTGTGTAGCGGTAGGTTTTAGCATCCGCCTTCAGTTTCATGCCTCAAGTCCATAGATCTATATGTATCTTTGCCAATTGATTCAGTACTGTTCTTTTTTAAACCTTGAATATTTTCCTTCTTTTCTGAACTTGCTTCAGATCCGTCGCTGTAGAGAAGTCTTGTGAAATCTGTTTCTGTAAACTTACTCATCTGCTTCAATGTTTAGACCAGGCGGTT
This sequence comes from Triticum urartu, assembly GCF_056163025.1. Taxonomy (NCBI): domain Eukaryota; kingdom Viridiplantae; phylum Streptophyta; class Magnoliopsida; order Poales; family Poaceae; genus Triticum; species Triticum urartu. Next base: position 8,104,948 of record NC_141877.1, read on the forward strand.
TAACTTTGTAGAAAAAATTGCCAAACCGGTTTATACCATTAGTCCCCTTGTTGAACCGCCATACGCTGTTGCTCCATAAAACTCTGGTTTAGATAGAACTGTTTCCAGTTTTAATATTGGACATGCCAGTGTACTTTAATCAATGCATTCTTGAACCGGAATCACCTATTTTGTAGATTTCTTCATGGCCAAGCAAGTATATGAGTGCAACTGGGTTCCTTCTCGCGTCACAGAGACTGAACTGAACAACTTAGTCCTGATCGACGCTTTAGGCAGCAAAAATACCATCCATTAGAGGGCCCTGGCGAAGAATGCCCTCCCACACCTCAAGAAGGAGAGGTCGTCATTTTCGTAGATCACTTAACCCGGGGCTTTAAGCCGCCCGGTTCTAAATTTTATCGGGACGTTTTACCCAATTTTAAACTCCACCCGCAAGACATTGGCGCCAACTCTGTCACAAACATGTGTCATTTCCATGTACTTTATGAGGCGTTCTTTCAAGAGGAGCCCACCTTTGAACTGTTCAGAGACTGCTTCCATCTAAACTGCCGCGCTGAGTTTACTGATGGTTCCAACACAGAATTGGGTGGTGTGGCGATTCAGAAAAGAAAAGAGGTCACATACCCTCATGCCAAACTGCACAGCCACCCCAAAGAGTGGAACCAAACATGGTTCTATTGCAAAGACACCTCCCCTGCTGGTGAAAATCCTTTGCCTGGCTTTCGTCCGGAGCGGCTTAGCAATACACACCCCTTTCCGCAAAGGTTGACTGCCAAGGAGAGAAGAAAATACGCTCCTCAACTGTCCAAGCTTAGAGCCTTCATGGCCAATGGTTTATCAGGAGTTGATCTCGCTCGCTGTTGGATATCATGGAGCATACTGCCCCTTAGTCAGCGCTCCGGCTTGATGTGCGAGTATACTGGCAGTGTTGATGACCCACTGCGGCATGCTAACATCCAGCTTACTGATGAAGAAATCACAGAGGCTGTGAATAAAATGCTGAATGAACCGGAATACGTCTGTGCTCAAACCGGCCTGCTTCCCTTCTGTGCTACCAACAAACCGCCAGCTGTAAGAGTTTGATCTTTCCTTTTATTGAACCTGCTATTGGTATATCTGGTCATTGTTTAACACCAACGTCTGTTTAAACAGGGTAATGATCCGTTTTGGAGCAAAAACTTCCACAGGAAAAGCCAGAAAAAGTAGATAAACCGGAACGATCAACCCCGCAAAAGACTAAAGCTGTGAAGAAGACTACCCGCAGGAAAAGAACCATTGCCTCCTCTGATCCGGCCGCTGATGACAATGTGGGTAACCCGGACCTTGAGGTAGAGCTTAATTCACTTGGCTTATTTTTCATGCGCCTTATTGATGATGATATTTGTCAGGATGATGCCGAAGCCAGTCATGCTGATGTTGCAGAGGTAATTATTCTTTCCTCTGATTCAGATCCTTTGCCTTCACTAAAAATCCGTCAGGCAAACCGGAAGGTTAAGTTTTCTCATCCTCTTGCTTACTTGGATCCCAAATTTCTTATGAAGACCCAACAACACGAAGCTCGCCGCACAACCCGGCATAGTGGCCAGGTAGTTACCGCCGCCGGTTTACCGAATAGTCCGGTTCGGAAACGCCATTCAGAGGTCTCTAATTTGCCAGTTAGTGCTTGTCCTAAAATGGGCTATCTTCGTCAACCTTTTAATCCGCCTGACTCTGATTATCAGGTCACTTCCCCTTCATCATCTGGCGAGTCATCAGCTACCCAGCTGCCGCCGCTCAAAACAATGCTTGGTGAGCCATACTTATCATAATGCTTTTGGTGTATTACTTTGTAGTATATATTATACTGACCTTTGTTACTCCTTTCAGGGCCAAGCCTAAGCCAAGCAAAAAGGCTCGCTTAGATAAAGCGGCTGAAGAAGATGCCGTCCCTGAACCGGGCACAATACCAGATCTTGAAGCGGCTATTCCTGAAGATATACCCAATGATCCACCGCAGCGGGATGACAATCATATTGTTGAAGAGAGGCCTATTGATACCTCAAGTCCTGTCAACCAGCCCACAAGCCCCATCCGGATTGAGAAATCCACCAATCCATCAAAGCCTACTGATAAGCCAACGGCCCCCGTGCATACCGGCGACGCCAAGGATGATGAAGTTGTTATTACTGGCATTGGCCATACAGAGCCAAGCAATCCTGTCGCTTTGTCTAAACATACTGCCAAGGAAGAATTTGCTGCCTTTGGCAAGGGCAAGTGGAATGTTGATCTGGCGACTTACGCTTCTCTGAACGCCCAAGACATCCATTCCGGCTATCTAAACCGGCTGTATACCAGTCGTGACTATGAAGCCGGTCTGGTTAACATGATGAAAGATAAATATGAGGTAACCTTCATATGCTCTTTCCTGCTTGTATGCTTCAATGCTTGCTGACTCGCCTAGCCCCCAAGGACCGGTTTGTAATCTTCTTTCAAACCGGGACTTAGTAATATAAATGTTAAAGCCTTGAAATTCGCTGATGTAGCCCCCAAGGGCCGGTTCAACTTAGTGTAGTTAAACCGGGACTTAAGTAATTAATATCACCGCATCAGAACGTATTTGAACAAATAGCCATTAGCCCCCAAGTGCCAAGTTGAATACTTGTATTGAGCTTGGGACTTTATAATCAAGTGAAATATGAAGATCAAATAGGCATTAGCCCCCAAGCGCCAGGTGCATAACTTGTTATGTGGTTGGTGCTTCAATTCTTGCAATGCTTGCTGAATCATATAACTGTCTGTATGCAGGCTGAACTGAAGACTAAAGAGAACCAAGTCGCCGATCTCCAAGAAAATCTGAAGTCCCAACAAGCCGAAACCTCCAAAGCAAAAGAGGAGTTAACCAGCGCTTTACGTGCCATGGAACAGCTTAAGGAGGCCTTCAAGAAAGAGCGGGCGGATTGGGCCACTGAAAAATCTGCTTTAACGAAATGAGCAGAAGATGCCGAGGCTGCACTTAAACCGGTGGTGGACGAACTGGCCAGCATAAAGCGGCATGTGCATGCCATGACCACTGGTATCTTTGGTAAGCCGGTTTGATTTCTGTATCGATTCGGCCGTCTTACAGAGCTGCCGGTTTGTTAACCCTTTGTGATATTTTAGGGACACACATTGGTCATTTGGGGTCAGATGTGCGGAAGAAATTGAAAGCCGCCTATACTTTGATCGAACAACTGTATACTGGTGCACAGCGGATCATCTGTACTGCATCCCACAACAAGACGGCGCCCACTTTGATTCAGGACACTCTGCAGAAACTGTCGGTGCTTCCTGCCCGGGTTGAGGAGCTGAAGAAATCTGCTGCTCAAACCGGCACGATCAATGCCTTAATCCGGGCAAAAGCTTGGGTGCCGGGATTTGATCCTATTGAAGCGGCTCACGGCTATCCCAGCTTGAAGGAAGACGGGTCAGAATTTGGTGAAGCGGATCTGCGAGCAATAAACCGGGAGGTGCGTCTGCTAGCTTGCCAATTGGCTGAAGAAGCAGACTTGTCTCACTATCAAGCCCATTATGAGAATCAAAACAAGCGAGTAGCTGCCCCAATTCATGAAGCGGAAAATCTTCTCCCTCCAATCCGTAAGCATACTTATGCTCCCGATATTGAACCGTCGTTGCTGATCCATGATGAAGCTGTCTTTCGAGCATTAATGGGAATCGACTGGACACTGTTGATTTCCAGCCGCTGGGTAGAGAAACTGAAGCTGAAGCGGCGCGGGACGACCCACAACCATCAGGCCAGGCTGGTGACCAAGCTTGAACCAGAAGCCGGTTTAAAACTGCTTCTCCCTTGCGAAAAACAATGATCTTATTGTGGGCACTGTGTTGCCTTGTAATAGGCTAGCTGATACTTTTGATGTTGATATGCCTTCATGCATAATTACTGCAACTTGCTCTTCCTTTGGGTGATGAACTTTCCAAAGTACTTTCTGCAATAAAAAATCTTAAAGTGCCACCGCGGTTGTACCGTCAGGCGGAATATGATGTCTGCATACATGAAATCAAAATATCCGAAATCTTTAAGTATATGACCAAATTTTGAGATACATAATACCTGCCATCGTTGGACGTGAAGTTGGCTTGGCCAATCTTGAAGCGGAGTTATAAACCCACACTGTTGGAGGAGATAGCAGCTCCTGTATATATATGATGCCGGTTTACCATGTAAACCGTGCCAGGTTGTAAAACACCGTGTTACTCCGTAATAGGATGTTAACAAAAAAATCAAACCGAGCAAATAGTCTCCGGATTAAAAATGGACCGTGTTCCGTCAATTGACAGTGTGAACCGGTTTTAAAATTTTGTTGGTTTAAAAAATGCAACAAAAAAGAAAGAAAATATCTATCAAAGAAAATTGTGAAGCAAAGGCAATGATAAAACCATTTGCAAAAAGAGGCTTATTTGAGTTGATCAGATGGCGTTACCATGGTCGGACATGACCAAGCTCCCGATAGGTGTAGCTATGGTTCAAGTCAGCCAGGTCCCCAAATGAAACCGTGGCATTTATGCCGATCAAGTGGCATGGCAATGGTTCGGGTTCGACCAAGCCCCCAAGTGATTATGTGGCCTTTAGGCCGATCAAGAGGCATGACTGGTTCAGACGTGACCAAGTCCCCAAGTGATCTGGTGGCTCTCGCCTATCAAGAGGTATTGCATTGGTTCGGACACGACCAAGCCCCCAAGTGATATAACATGATGCTTTTGAAAAGCTAACTCAAGGGGTAAACCGGAGGCCGCTTTAGAACAACTCCGTGTAACCACACATGATGTACAAGAACAGATACCCCGCTTTAGCTGAGGTTCCGGTTTATTATATTTAATCATAATATATACATCGTCGTAATATGTACATAAGTAGAGCCAATGGCTCAGGTATAGTAAGGCCGAAGATGAGCTATGTTCCACGGCCTGTTGGTCTCTTCCTCTGACGTACGTGAGTCTTTATGCTCTCGAACACCGATCAGATAGTATGAACCGTTGTGCAGATTCTTGCTGACCATGAAAGGTCCCTCCCAAGGTGGGGATAGCTTATGCATATCAGTGTGATCTTGGATGAGCCGAAGCACCAAATGTCCTTCCTGAGATGTTCTGGTTCTGACTCGGCGACTGTGATAACGACGAAGATCCTGTTGGTAAATCACCGAGCGGGCGGCTGCTATGTCACGTTCTTCATCCAACAGGTCCAAAGCATCTTGCCATGCTGTCTCATTGTCCGCATCAACCTAAGCCGCCACACGAGGTGAGTCATGACGGATATCACTAGGGAGAACCGCCTCCGCTCCATAGACCATGAAGAACGGTGTCTATCCTGTTGATCTGCTGGGTGTAGTATTGATGCTCCATAGCACAGATGGTAACTCTTCTACCCAACAACCCGGTGTTCTTTGCAAAGGAACCATAAGCCGGGGCTTGATGCCTCTCAAGATCTCTTGATTAGCCCTTTCTGCTTGACCATTGGACTGTGGGTGTTCCGCCGATGAAATGTCGAGCCGGATGTGCTCCCTTTCACAGAACTCCTTCATGGCACCTTTGGACAAATTGGTACCATTATCAGTGATGATACTGTGTGGAAAGCCAAACCGGAAAATTACTTTTTTGATGAACTGAACCGCCATGGCTGCATCACACTTGCTAACAGGTTCTGCCTCCACCCACTTTGTAAACTTGTCAACCGCCACCAGGAGGTGGGTCTTCTTATCTTTGGACCTTTTGAAAGGCCCAACCATATCCAGCCCCCAAGTCGCAAACAGCCAAGTAATTGGAATCATTCTCAATTCTTGAGCCGGCACATGAGCATGTCTTGAAAACTTTTGGCAACCATCACATCGTCTGACCAGATCCTCCGCATCAGCATGAGCAGTTAACTAATAGAAGCCATGGCGAAACGCTTTAGCCACCAGAGATTTTGAACCGGCGTGGTGACCACAATCTCCTTCGTGGATCTCACGCAAAATTTCATGGCCTTCTTCAGGAGACACACAACGTTGAAATGCCCCTGACACACTGCAATGATGCAACTCGCCGTTGATAATAGTCATGGACTTGGATCACCGGATTATCTGTCAGGCCAGAGTCTCATCCTCTGGTAACTCACCCCGGTTCTTGTATGCCAGGTAAGGAAGCGTCCAATCTGGAATAACATGAAGAGCTGCCACCAATTGAGCCTCCGGATCAGGAATAGCCAAATCCGCTTCACCAGGGATCTTGACAGACGGGTTCTGCAGCACATCCAGAAAAACATTGGGCGAGACCGGTTTGCGCTGAGAACCCAGCCGGCTTAAAGCGTCCGCCGCTTCATTCTTCCGCCGGTCCACGTGGTCCACCTGATAGCCTTTAAAGTGACCTACAACAATATCGACCTCACGACGATATGCTGCCATGATCGGGTCCTTGGGGTCCCAAGTGCCAGATACTTGCTGAGCCACGAGGTCCGAGTCACCGAAGCACTTAACTCGACTTAGAGTCATCTCCTTAGCCATCCGGAGACCATGGAGCAAGGCTTCATACTCAGCTGCATTGTTAGTACAAGGGAACATTAAGCGGAGAACATAACAAAACTTATCACCTCGTGGGGAAGTTAATACGACTCTAGCCCCCGAGCCTTCCAATTGCCTGGATCCGTCAAAATGGATGGTCCAATATGTGTGATCCGGTTTTTCTTCAGGTGCTTGCAGTTCCGTCCAATCATTGATGAAATCAACAAGTGCTTGAGACTTAACCGCCGTCCGAGGCACATACTTCAAACCGTGCGGCCCAAGCTCTATGGCCCACTTGGCAATCCGGCCAGTCGCTTCCCAGTTCTGGATGATATCCCCCAAGGGAGCAGAACTGACCACCGTAATGGGGTGCCCTTGGAAGTATTGCTTGAGCTTCCGGCTTGCCATAAAAACTCCATATACCAGCTTCTGCCAATGCGGATACCTTTGCTTGGACTCAATGAGTACCTCGCTGATATAATAGAACGGACGTTGAACCGGATGCTCCTTACCTGCCTCCTTTCGCTCCACCACAATAGCCACGCTGACCGCACAAGCATTAGCAGCTACATACAGTAGTAACGGTTCCTTGTCAATGGGAGCGGCGAGCATAGGCGGATTGGCCAATTGTCGCTTTAAGTCCTCAAATGCTTCATCAGCAGCAGAACTCTAGACGAACTGATCCGTCTTCTTAAACATCTGATACAAAGGGATTGCTTTCTCACCAAGGCGGCTGATAAACCGGCTCAACGCGGCAATCCGGCCTGGCAGGCGTTGAACATCATTGATACACTTCGGGTTAGCCAGGGAGGTGATGGTTGTGATCTTCTCCGGATTGGCCTCAATTCCCCTGTTGGACACCAGAAACCCCAATAGCTTGCCTGTCGGTACACCAAAGACACACTTGGCTGGATTAAGCATCATCTTGTACATCCTCAGGTTATCAAAGGTTTCCTTAAAATCGTCAACCAGAGTCTCCTTCTCCCTGGATTTGACCACAATATCATCCACGTAAGCATGTACATTACGGCCAATCTGCTTGTGAAGACAATTTTGTACACACCGTTGATAAGTTGCCTGGGCACTCTTGAGCCCAAAGGGCATAGACACATAGCAGAAGGCTCCAAAAGGAGTTATGAATGCCGTCTTCTCCTGGTCCTTAACTGCCATTTTGATCTGATGATAGCCAGAATATGCATCCAAAAAACTTAAACGCTCGCAACCCGCCGTAGCATCAATAATTTGATCAATACGGGGGAGGGCAAAAGGACCTGCTGGACAAGCCTTATTAAGATCTGTGTAATCCACACACATGCGCCAGGTGCCGTTTTTCTTAAGGACTAGCACCGGATTGGCAAGCCACTCAGGGTGAAAAATTTCAAAAATAAAGCCAGCTGCTAAGAGGGCTTCCATGCAAAAATGTCCTGATTCTCACGGATGAACTCGATGAGCGCGCTTTCCTATTTCGGATCCATGTTGGCACTGATGCTGAACTGCTTGGACGAAACGCCAGGCATGAAGTCAACAAGCTTAGTTTCAGCTGCCGATTTGAACTTCAGGGCCGGATCATGCTCCGTAGTTGGCTTCTTTAATGGAGTCATGTCCGCCGGATCAACATTGTCCTTATAATACTTCAGCTCCTCGGTGGCACAAACCGACTCTGTGTAGGCCGCATCTCCTTCCTCGCACTCCAAAGCGATTTTACGGCTTCCGTGAACCGTTATTGTCCCCATGTGACCCGGCATCTTGAGCTGCAAATACACATAACAGGGTCGTGCCATAAACTTGGCGTAGGCCGGTCGCCCAAACAGGGCGTGATATGGACTTTGGATTTTCACCACTTCAAACGTCAGTATCTCCAACCTGGAATCATGATCATCTCCAAAGGCCACTTCCAGAGCTATCTTACCAACATGATAGGCTGACTTGCCAGGCACCACACCATGGAACACTATATTGGACGGTTTGAGATTTTTATCTGTTAGTCCCATACGACGGAAGGTCTCATAGTACAAGATATTAATGCTGCTCCCTCAATCCATGAGCACCTTGGTGAACTTGTAACCTCCCACCTGAGGCGCCACCACCAGAGCCAACTGACCCGGATTATCAACCTGGGGAGGGTGATCCTCTCTGCTCCATATGATTGGCTGTTCAGACCAGCGTAGATAACGGGGCACGGCCGGTTCAACAGAGTTGACTGCCCGCCTCGGAACCTTCCGGTCTCGCTTGTCCAAGCTAGTGGTGAAGACATGGTACTGCCCACTATTCAACTGCTTTGGGTTGCTCTGGTAACCTGACTATTGCTGCTATTGGTTGTAACCACCCTGGTTGTTCTGATTATTTTGATTATTATGTCCGCCCGGATTACCATTAAATCCTGAACCGGAATTTCCTCCACCGTAACCCGGCCCGGATCCTGAGCCACCGCCAGAGCCGTGATCATACCAGAAAGCATTAAAATTCTTGAACTCCTGCATAATGAAGCAATCCTTCCAAAGGTGGTTTGCTGGCGCCTCCTTCGTCCCATGTCTGGGACAGGGCTGGCTCAGCAGATAGTTTAGGCGGTCCGGGTTAGGATTGGGCGCCCCACTGCGATTTTTCGGTTTACCCTTGCGTCGCTGGCCGTTGTCCTGCGCGTTGGTATTAGCCACAAAATCCATGTTCCCATCCGCTTTACGCTTGCCTCCACCACCATTGCCTGCCCAGTGATGCTGCTGACCTTTGGAGTTGTTGTTCCTCTTTCCCTTCCCTGCCTTGTCATCATCAGATTCGGGATCCTTGGTACTATCAGAATCAGCATACTTTACCAAAGCAGCCATGAGTGTCCCCATGTCAGTGCAATGGCGCTTCATCCGTCCCAACTTCAGCTTTAGGGGCCCATACCGGCAGTTGCCTTCTAGGGTTAAGACTGCGGTGTCAGCGTTGATGCGGTCTGATGAATGCAACATTTGTGAGACCCGGTGCACCCAATGAGTCGTCGATTTTCCTTCCTCCTGGACACAGGCAGCTAAGTCTACTATCGATATGGGCTGCTTACATGTATCCTTGAAATTATTGATAAACCGGGCTCGTAATTGGGCCCATGAACTGATAGAATTGGCCTGTAAGCTTTTTAACCAAGTGCAGGCCGTTCTTTCAAGCATCATGGTGAAGTACTTCGCACACGCCGCGTCATCCACATCAAGCATCTCCATGGCCATCTCATAGCTCTCGACCCATGTCTCTGGAGGTTGATCCGCCGTGTAATTTGGTACCTTGCGTGGGCCTTTGAAATCCTTGGGCAGGCGCACATTGCGTAAAGCGGGGACAAGGCAAGGCACCCCCAAAGAACTAGAAGTAACACCAGGTTCGATCGAGACAGTTGGACGAACCGGCGTAAGCTGCCGAGCCTGATACTGTGCGGCTAACTCGGCCTCCCTGCGTGCTCGGGCCCGGTCCACCACTTCCTGAGCGTTATCAGCACCACCCGCCAGGTTGTTGCCGTGGGGTTCTCCACGTCGTTCATTACTTGACACTGCCGGTTCATCCATATGCCTGCTATAGCTCCGGCTTGGACGAGGGGTCGTGTGAATCCGGTCGCGGCTGTACGAGTATGCTTCCTGTTGGACCAAAGCCGTCCTCAGAAGCTCCTTGATCCGTCGCGTCTCTACTGCCTGCGGCGAGTCACCTTCAATTGGAATGGCCTCCAGCCGTGCAGCAGCGGCAACGAGATTGTCCATCGGGTTGGAGTAGTGACTCGGAGGTGTCAAAATAGCCTGAGGTATAACAGTGTTTTGGCGAGGCGGATCAATCTGACGGGGCTGAACCGGCGCACCGGTCGCGGGAGCCTCCGCCCAGTTTACCTCCAGTGGATTACTAGTTCCTGCTCCTGGGGTGTTGAAAAGGTCTCTGGCCTCGAAAACTGGAGGCAAACGGGATTGGTACTTCCTCTTCATGACTTCATGCGACGCGTTCTGGTCCAACATGAGCCTGTAGGCTTGTGCGTCTAGAGCGGCCCGCTCTGCGGTCATCCTGGCATCCTCAGTTGCCAGGTCTGCCTTGGCCTGGGTGATCTGTTCCTTCACCTTTGCTATCTCTGCACTATGGGCGTCCTGATCCGCCGGATTAGCTTCTGCCATGAGCACAGCCAATGCATCAAATAGATCTGATAGAACTTGAGCCGGCGGGCGTACAGAGCCTCCTGCCCCGGCAGCCGTTGCTGCTACTGAACCGGAGGTCATTGGCGCAGCGGTCGAAGAATGAAGTGCTGCTTGTGTGCCAGCCATGAATATTCCAACTCGGTTGGGTAGATCAGAGGGGTCCGGAATACTATCGCCATCGGAACAGCCCCCAATCCGGCCGTCTTGTAGCTGATATAGAGATTTGGTTTCTCCGGTTGATGACTCGTCGCATGAACAAATGACGGTCTCGCCGCTGGATTCCGATCCATCCTCATAACTTCCTCCATGGATGACTCCGACGAAGGCACGCCTCACGGCCGGTTTAACCCGGGCGGATTGTGCACGCTGAGCCGTTTCGACGAGGTCGGTGCAGATGTCCGGCTCAGGGCCCGGTTCACCGATATTGCCGATGAAAACGTGTATGCCACCAAAGGGGACCCGGTATCCGTACTCAACTGAGCCGGCTTCGGGGCCCCAGCCTGCATCATCGATGTAGAGCTTGCCGCGACGACTCTTAGTCATCCAGCCCACGATGTAGCCCTCGAGTCCTTCAAAGCAGCCCTCCAAGAACATGAAACCATCGTGTGATAGCCCCACGGTGGGCGCCAACTGTCGTGGTTTTGTCACGGCAGATGTCCTAGAGAAAGGACTTAGTCGTGGAGCCATCGCGATGGGTTAGCTTGAAGGGGTTAAAGCGGACACAGGGACGCAACCGAATTTATACTAGTTCGGCCCCTTCAAGGAAAGTAAAAGCCTACGTCTAGTTGTGATGGAATTGATGGGGTTTCGATGACTAGGGAGCAAACAAGCTTCGCCTAAGTCTCGAGTTGTTGTCTGTTGTCCTTGAACCGCCGCCGGGTCGTCCCCTTATATACACGGGTGACGCCCGTCGGTTCACAGAGTCACAATATCGGCTCATAGATGTGTCTGGTTTGGTCTCTACTTATTCCTAACTTACAATACAAGTTAAATCCCAACGCCGGTTTACGGCTACAGGCCTTGAACCGACCATGGGCCTTGAGCCCTCCTCTGCCTTCTTGGGATTTAACATACTTAACTACTGACGAAGTAACCCGGCCCAGATAGGCCGGTTTACGCCCAGTAGTGATATCCCCAACAGGTTGGATGCACGAAATCTTAATACAGAAGAACATCACTTTATATTGCCACTTGTGATATGAACCTTTATTATGCAGTCCGTCGCTTTTATTGCTTTCATATCATAAGATCATATAGAGTTTATTTTCTCCACACTAATAAATCATACATATTTAGAGAGCAATTTTTGATTGCATGCAACATGACAACTTACTTGAAGGATCTTACTCAATCCATAGGTAGATATGGTGGACTCTCATGGCAAAACTGGGTTTAAGGATATTCGGAAGCACAAGTAGTATCTCTACTTGGTGCAAATAATTTGGCTAGCATGAGGGGGAAAGGCAAGCTCAACATGTTGGATGATCCATGACAATATACTTTATTTCGGATATAAGAAAACATAACCCATTACATTGTCTTCCTTTTCCAACATTAACTCTTTAGCATGTCATACTTTAATGAGTGCTCACAATCATAAAAGATGTCGAAGATAGTATATTTATATGTGAAAACCTCTCTTTCTTTATTACTTCCTATTAATTTCAATGATTACCAAAACTATGTTTGTCAACTCTCAACATATTTTATTCATCATACCATTTATATGTGAAGTCATTACCCTCCATAAGCTTGATATGATCTCTTTACTTCTTTTTATTCTTTCTCTTTTCTTTAATTCCCTCATGATCATAGCAAGATAATCAAGCCCTTGACTCAATACTAATCTTTATTATATATAGCTCACAAACTCGATTACTTAGAAGGATCATAAGGCAAAACTCAAAACTAAATCATACTAAAACTTTATTCTAGTAGATCAAGATATTACCAAAAGGATCGAACTTAGAAAAACGGCAAAGATAGGAGTGTGATGGTGATACGATACCGGGGCACCTCCCCCAAGCTTGGTAGTTGCCAAGGGGAGTGCCCATACGCATGTGATTATGTCTCCTTCTTTAGGGGTGGTGATGCTGGAGTTAATTGTGCCTTCAGCTTTTTCATATTGTATTTGAGAAGAGCAATTTCCTCCTTTAAATCATCGACTTCCGTTTCCATCTTCAAGATCTTGTCACATAAATCTCCTTTGCTTTTCTGCTGAAAACGAGAAGGAATAGATCAGTTGTTAGACAGCTTAGCCCTCTTAAGAATACTATACTTCCTAAACTTCACGTGCATATCCCCAGGTTGAGGTAGAGGGACATCCTCCTCCTCCGAACTTGAATCATTGATCCTACCACTAATAGAAAAAGGGTCATCTGTCCCAGTTGGTAAGGGCGTTTTGTCCCGGTTGTTGAACCGGGACTAAAGTGTCGTTACTAATGCCCTAGCCCTTTAGTCCCGGTTCTTACACGAACCGGGACAGATGGGCCTCCACATGGCCGATGCGACGAGCCTGGGCAGGAGGGCCTTTGGTCCCGGTTGGTGGCACCAACCGGGACCAATAGGCATCCACGCGTCAGCATTTCAGGGGCTGGGTTTTTTGTTTTTTTTGAAAGGGGGGGGGGGGGGTTGGGGGTTTTGGGGGGTTAATTTAGGTGTTTCATATTTTTGTTAGCTAGCTAATTAATAGAGAGAAGTGTCCTCTCTTATCTCCGTGCTTGGACGACGCTACGTACTATATACGTATAGAGAGGACTAGACACGCTAGCTGGTAAGCAAATGAAGGAAACAGAAGATCGTCATGAACATATGCATACAGAGAGAAGTGATATCGACCACCTATCCTTCTCCGAGAGATTGGTCGAACAACAAGTTCTCGTATATCTATCCGAGACTACCAGCTACATATATACAATAATTATCTCTTATAATATAATCTCCTAATTATACATGAACACAGGGTCCACATAGTATTCTCCGTCTTCAGCGATCACGTGGTCAAGGAAGAATGCCGCCAATTCCTCTTGAATTGCTCCCATACGATCTGGTGGTAGGAGTTCATCCCGCATCCGAAAGATCTAATTTGAAGAAGGGGGTCAATACATATATATATATGAATAAATGAAACTCAACACAAATGATGGTAATAAAATAAAATTGTGAATATTATTGCTAACGCACTTCATATTGTTTGTCAGAGTAGCCCCACTCACAGGTCGTGTGGGGGGTGGACTCGCAAATGTAGTATCCACAGAAATCATTCCCTTGTCCCTGCCACAACCACTTTACAAGAAATAGAGGTCAATCAAACTGATAAGCAAGCATGCTAAATGGTATTGATGAAACTAGTGCTTGAATCACTAGGAGATGCGCGAAACATGCTACTATAGTACTTACTTTCAGGTGTCTAAATTGCAGCTTCTTCGGTAGTCCCGGAGCTTTTTTGGTGAATTTTCTCCAAACCCTGCCAAACAAGGAAAACAATTACTTGATATCAGGAAATGAACAAAGTTGCTGATATGGTGCGATAATGATCGATTAAGTTACTTCTCGAGCACTTCAGTCATGTCAGCATACTCCTTAGGATCTTTTTGTCTCGAGTCTAAGACGGTTACTAGTCCCTCCTCAAGCTTAATCTCTAGGAGAATATAGTGGAACCTGCACATGCATGCATAACTCATCAATTACATTACTATAACCTGGACTAATAAGGGAAACCGAATATGCACAAGACAGTAACAGTCACTTGAAGTTGTAAGGAAAGAGTATTATATCTTTGTTTTCATTTATTACCAACGATTGCAGCAAGTTGGCCTCGGTATCTGTGGCATGAAATTTAACCTCATATGCATCTATGAGATTTGTGTTAATGAACCCAATATCACTGACTTGTCTTTTCTTCAATTCGGCGATCTTCAATCTGCATAATATAGTGAGGATAATTATAAATACATGCAATGAAAGAGCTGACCTATATAGAGAGACTTAATGACAGAAGTAGTACTACTTACAGACAGTAGCAAGTGACCGTTAATTTATCGAGGGCCTTTTGATTGAAAAACTTGAAGAACTCCTCAAATGGAACATTCAACAGTTCAATTCCAATGAGGTCATGCTCCTCTTTAACTTTCATTGTCAAAATATTCCTCCCCCCAGACTCTCTGCAGGTTTTCATGTACCAATCATGGAATCTTTGCATCATCGTTGTTAGAGATCTTTCATCTTTGACGAGAGGCTTCCCGTACTCGTATCTGTGTTCCTCCACCTCCGAGAAATCATAATGTACATCATCGGGCAGGTAATCTCCGAGATTGCTATAACCGGGCACCATCCTCGGATCATTAGCGACGATGTCGCTAGACACCTTGAGCGGGGGGCACGATTGGTCCGCTTGTTCGCCGAGCTGGACAATTTTTTTCCCAGCTCGTCGTTCTTTTAACCTTTGATCACTGACAGTGCTTCCCGACCGCTCCGCTTCGACAAATGTCTTTGTAATAATGCGCTCATAGTTGCCTTTCGGCGGAGACTTTGGTGGGTTTGTCAGGGCAGCCAGAGTGCGCTTCGCTTTCACCGGATCTACCTTCTCCTCTGGAGGTGGATGTTTCTTTGCTTTCACCCCTTGAAAGAAGTTCGTCACTTCGGCTCACACGATCTTCGCGTTCTCCTCCGGGGTCCTCTTGTATGGTAACTTCTCTGGAGTCTTCAGAGAAGGGCCAAATCTGTATTGCCTCCCGCCTCTGGCTGTACTGCGAGACGCCGGTAGAGCAGACAGAGCGACTGCGGCTGTCTTCTTTCCTTGCTGATGAGGCGGAGGAGAAGGACTCCGATGCGCCGGAGCAGCCGGAGCGGCGGCGGGTCACTTCCGCCCTTGCTGACGAGGCGGAGAAGGAGGAGGCTGGCTGCTCGGGCGCACCGGCGCAGGCGGAGAAGGAGGCGGAGTGCCGCCACACGCCGGAGAAGGAGGCTGAGTGCCCTGATCACTCGCCGGAGGAGGAGGCGGAGGAGGAGGTGGAGTGCCCTTACTCACGAGAGGAGGAGGAGGCGGAGGTGTCTAGTTCGGAAGGTTGATGAACTCCTTCCACCATAGGCATGCAGTCATCCGAAAAGAACCCAGCCAAGTCTCCCCTTCACCGGTAGGGTGGTCAAGCTGGAGGTCCTCAAATCCCTCCGTTATTTCGTCCACCGTCACCCTAGCATATCCTTCTGGAATTGGACGACAGTGAAGAGTTGCACCGGGTTCAGGAGGTCGAATAGAGCCGGCAGCCGCCTTGACTTTGAAGTTATGCCATTGCGTCATAAGGTGGCAATGTGGAGACTTCGTGATAGCATCCACGGGGTAGCTAGCAGGAGCCGTCAAGACATGCTCCGGCTGAAGCAGCTCAGTGGAAGCCACACTACTTCTCCGCTGAGATGGCGGGGTAGCTTCTGGGGTAGTTTTGGCAGGTCGCTTGCTGCGAGCTACGTCTCGTTCCTCTAGCGCTTGAACCCTTTCGTGCAGCTTATGAATTTGGGTCTGGTCCACTTTTTTCCTCCTCTCCTGGCATTTGTAACCGCCTGCATCCAGAAAACCAGCCTTCCACGGAACGGAGCCTGGCGTGCCTCGTGTCCGTCCAGGGTGCTTAGGATTCCCGAGGACCATTATGAGCTCGTCGTTCTCTCCGTCTGGAACGAACATCCCTTGCTGCGCTGGATCGATATACTCCTAAAGCCTCGTGACTGGTGTTCTCATTTTCTCGTCCGTCCAAACGCAGTTCCCTGTTACAGGGTCCAAGGTTCCGCCAGCCTCGAAGAACCAAGTCCGGCAACGGTCTGGCCAGTTCATTGTCTCTGGTTCGATCCCTTTATCAAGCAGATCATTCTCAGCCTTGGCCCACAACAGCCGGGCTTTGAGGTAGCCACCTGACCCCGTGCGATGGTGAAGCTTCTTCTTCATGGCATTTTTCTTTTTTGTTGCTGACATCTTCTTACTCTTTTCCGATGTCTTATGTGCCACAAATGCGGGCCAGTGATCTCTGATCTTCTCATATTTGTCGATGAATTCTGGTGTCTCTTCTTTGTCGACAAACGTTTTCAGCTCATTCTTCCACCTCCTGAATAGGTCTGCCATGTTCTTAAGAGCATGAGACTTGATTAATTGCTCTTTAACTGGCTTCTCCGGATCCTCCTCTGTTGGTAGGGTGAAATTTGCCTTCAGCTTAGTCCAAAGATCATCTTTCTGCATATCATTGACATAAGACACCTCAGGGTCTTCCTTCTTAGGCTTATACCATTGGTGGATGCTGATCGGGATCTTGTCCCTAACAAGAACCCTGCACTGAGCAGCAAATGCTTCCTTTGTCCGGATGGGTTCAATCAATTTGCCGTCGCGCGCGATTGCTGTGATCTCAAACCTTTCATCCGACCGCAACTTTTTCTTCGGGCCTCGTCTCTTTACGAAGTTGTGCTCGATCCAGAGGGCTATAAAAGGAAGAAAGACGAGAGTTAATTAATATGTGTACATACCAAAACAATGAATGCATCAATTAGCTAGTCAGCACAGGCTTAACTACTATATTTACCTGGCCGGACTCTGTTCGGTCACCGGAGCCGTCACCACGGGCTCCTTCCTGCACCAGCATTGGGTCACCGGAGCCATCATAATCATGTCTTTCCTCCTCCATTCTTCGATCACTGTAGCCCTCTTCTTCACCCTGTTCTTCCAGACCATCATTGTCGTTAAGATTCGACAAGACATCACCTCCGGCTAAGATTATGTCCCCCAACACCTCTTCTGCTTCCTCGTCTCGTCCATGCTCCATTGTTTCTGCAAATATTACAACATGGAAATTGTTACACAAACATGACAGCAGGTGGATATATTAGTGGCAAACGTAGACCTAGCTTATTCCAGGTTTGGGGTGGCCTCGGCAATGCTTCAAGGGTAGGGGCACGGCAGGAGGGGGTAGGAGACCGACATCATTTTTTTCTAGGGTTTGGGTGTCCTCGAGAGTTTTGGTCGACTGAGAGGGCCAGGGGGTGCTCCCATGATATAAGTTATTACGGTCGAGAGGGGGTATATATATCGACCGCCCCTCATGTCGAAGTTATCCGGGAGGGGGTTATATCAACAACGACGACATACATACATGGTAAAATAATTTTATCAGGGAGGGCGTAGGTCGAACCCCCCCTCGTGTTGAAGTTATCGGGACACGGGGTATATCGACAACGACATATCCGATAAAAAATAAGAAGACAAAGAAGAAATAAAAAGAGGAGAAGAAGAAAGGAATAGAGGAGAAGATTGAAGAAAAAAAGAGGAGAAGAAGAAAGGAATAGAGGAGAAGAAGAAAGGAATAGAGGAGAAGAAGAGAAAATAGAATATTATTCTATTTTCTCTTCTTCTCCTCTATTCCTTTCTTCTTCTCCTCTTCTTTTTCTTCTTCTTCTTATTTATTTCTCCTCTTCTTCTCCTTTCTTCCTCTTCTTATTTTCCCTTTTCCTCTCATTCTTTTTCTTCTTCTTCCTTCTTAATATCACTTAGCAACTTTTGCAACGATAGGGGGGTGGGGGGGTGCTCCCGTGGTCTAAAATTGGTCTATGCATGATAGAAAATTCTGACAAAATACATGAAGTAGTATTGCTTGTTTTTTTAAAATAATGTTCAAAAAAGTAAAGGTTTTGCCTAATGCATTGTTCATATGAATATACAAACATTTTCATATTCTACAATAATTAATATCACCCAAAAAAATCTATGAACAAAAAAAATCCTAACTTTTCTAAAAATCTATCTTTTGCATACATGAACATATATATACAGAGAGAACATACATACATATGTACATTTTTATAAAAATGCAAAAAACAAAAATAAATCTAAAAAGGACATATAAATTAACAGATATACACACATACATATACTCACACATATACATATAATCAGGACAAAACATCATATATATATATATATATGTGAAAAAACAGGGAGGAAGGGGGCGGTGCCGGCCGGCCTGACCAAAGGAGAGGTGCGGCGTGGTCGGGGTAGCGTGGCAGAGGCACGGCGCGCGTCGGGGTAGAGGCGACGGCGGCGTGGTCGGGGCAGTGGCAGAGGCGACGGTGGCGTGGTCGGGGCAGGGCGAGGCAGAGGCGAGCTCAGGCGCGCGGCATGGTCGGGGCAGCTAGGGCGACGACGACGTGGTCGGGGCAGGGGCGTGCGGTGTGCTCGGGGCAGGCCGCCGGTGGCGTGCTCGGGGCAGGGGCGGCTGCGCGTCGACGAGGCAGCAGAGGGCAGCAACGGCGTCGACGGGGCGAGCTCGGGCAGCCTGGAGGCGTCGTCGGGGCGGGGCAACTGATGCAAAGATTAATCTGAAAAGTACCAAGTGCTTTCTTATATACTAAGAGCATTGGTCCCGGTTCGTGGCACCAACCGGGACCAATGCCACCCTTTAGTCCCGGTTGGTGGCACCAATCGGGACCAAAGGTCTCTTTTCAGCAACCCAAAGGGCGGGAAGCAGAGGTCTTTGGTTCCGGTTGGTGGCACCAACCGGAACTAAAGGGGGGCATTGGGAACTAAAGGGGGGCATTGGTCCTGGTTGGTGCCGCGAACCGGTACCAATGCAAACCTTTAGTCCCGGTTGGTGGCACAAACCGGGACCAAAGGCCTTGTGCTGCCCCGCGTCAAAAGTTTAGTACCACCTCGCTAGCTGAGAGAGCTCAGGGTGGTTTATAAGCGCTGATGCACCCACCCTCTCGAGCACCTCTCAATTGTAGGCTTTCGATCCTAACCGTATGATGTGTGCCTGTGGGCCTACTGGGCCTCCTGCGGGCCTGAATCTTGGCCCATGGTTGGGTTTCTAGTCATATTCAGGCCGTGGGGGCCCAGTAGGTGGCACTTTTTTTGTTTTTTGGTTTTCTTTGTTGCTGTATTTATTTTATTTTGTTTCTACTTACAACAAAATACTTATTTTTGTTACTTTTATTTATTTTATTAAAGTTTATTTTTAATTATTTTTCTTTTAGGTCACAAAAATTATAAACTTTCTGTTAGTGCCATTAGTTTTCAAATTTGAATAGTTAAAATTTGAATTCTTTGAAATTTGTGTGAATCACAAGTTTGTGATTAACTTTACTATAAAAATATATTTTGGAGTTATTCTTTTTCCTGCTATTTAATATTACTGTGTTTTATGATTCTATTCAAAAACAGATTTTGTTATTTTGTCTTATTGTTGCTATTTTTATTTATTTTATTAAAGTTTATTTTTAGTTATTTTTCTTTTAGGTCACAAAAATTATAAAATTTCTGTTAGTGCCATTAGTTTTCAAATTTGAATAGTTAAAATTTGAATTCTTTGAAATTTGTGTGAATCACAAGTTTCTGATTAACTTTACTATAAAAATATATTTTGGAGTGATTCTTTTTCCTGCTATTTAATATTACTGTGTTTTATGATTCTATTCAAAAACAGATTTTGTTATTTTGTCTTATTGTTGCTATTTTTATTTATTTTATTAAATTTTATTTTTAATTATTTTCTTTTAGGTCACAAAAATTATAAACTTTCTATTAGTGCCATTAGTTTTCAAATTTGAATAGTTAAAATTTGAATTATTTGAAATTTGTGTGAATCACAAGTTTGTGATTAACTTTACTATAAAAATAGATTTTGTAGTGATTCTTTTTCTTGCTATTTAATATTACTGTGTTTTACGATTCTATTCAAAAACAGATTTTGTTATTTTGCTACAAAGGGATTTCATTTTTTGAACTTATTTGAACTCCATAGTTTTTCTGTGTTCAAAATGCACCATTCAAAGCCACATCATCAATTTCCAACCCTTTCTAACATCATTTGTTATTTTTCATGAATTTACTGATTTTTTTTGAGCTATAAGACCCTGAAATTGAAAAGCATTTCAAGTGAACTCTGAAAAAGTTGAAAGTTGGCATGGTATCATAATTTCACCCACATAGCATGTGCAAGAAAGTAGAGAGGGTTACGGCAAAAACTGGATGCACCTCGTGTACAAAATGGACAATGGCATCATACTCGTCTGTTACAAAGTTGGCATGGTATCATCATAATAGTTGCGGGAGAATGTCTTCACTTTTTCTTCGCTTGTGTCATTTGCTTATTGCGCCGTAACCATGGATAATCTTCATCGTTTATCAGGATGCTTGGGTCAGCCTTGACTTTGAAGGGAGGAATTTCGTGAAACTTTTCATAATCTTCAGACATGTCTGTCTTGCCCTCCAGTCCCACGATGTCCCTTTTTCCTGAAAGAACTATGTGACTGAGGGAGTCCTGGGTTAGGGGTGTCCGGATAGCCGGACTATAACCTTTGGCCGGACTCCTGGACTATGAAGACACAAGATTGAAGACTTCGTCCTGTGTCTGGATGGGACTTTCCTTGGCGTGGAAGGCAAGCTTGGCGATACGAATATGTAGATCTCCTACCAATGTAACTGACTTTGTGTAACCCTAGCCCTCTCCGATGTCTATATAAACCGGAGGGTTTTAGTCCATAGGACAGAAGAAGAACAATAATCATACCATAGGCTAGCTTCTAGGGTTTAGCCTCCTTGATATCGTGCTAGATCTACTCTTGTACTACCCATATCATCAATATTAATCAAGCAGGAGTAGGGTTTTACCTCCATCGAGAGGGCCCGAACCTGGGTAAAAACATCGTGTCCCTCGTCTCCTGTTACCATCCGCCTAGATGCACAGTTCGGGACCCCCTACCCGAGATCCGCCGGTTTTGACACCGACAGTGGCGCTTTTGCTCATCGTATGATGTATTCGCTTCCTTACCGTATCTTTTTCTCGGTTTGGTAGACATGTCCTTCACATAGATAACATGTGCCACATCATTGGCTAGGACGAACGGTTCGTCAGTGTACCCAAGATTTTTTAGATCTACTGTTGACATTCCGTATTGTGGGTCTACCTGTACCCCGCCTCCTGACAGATTGACCCATTTGCACTTAAACAAAGGGACCTTAAAATCATGTCCGTAGTCAAGTTCCCATATGTCCACTATGTAACCATAATATGTGTCCTTTCCCCTCTCGGTTGCTGCATCAAAGCGGACACCGCTGTTTTGGTTGGTGCTCTTTTGATCTTGGGTGATCGTGTATAATGTATTCCCATTTATCTCGTATCCTTTGTAAGTCAATACAGTCAAAGATGGTCCCCTGGACAACGAGTATAGCTCATCACAAACAGTGTTGTCACCTCTGAGAGGTGTTTCCAACCAACTGCTGAAAGTCCTGATGTGTTCACATGTAATCCAGTCGTCGCACTGCTCCGGGTGTTTGGAGCGCAGACTGTTCTTGTGTTCATCGACATACGGGGTCACCAAGGTAGAGTTCTGTAGAACTGTGTAGTGTGCTTGAGACCAAGAATATCCATCCCTGCATATTATTGAGTCCCCTCCAAGCATGCCTTTTCCAGTCAGTCTCCCCTCATACCATGATTTAGGGAGACCTATCTTCTTAAGGCCAGTAATGAAGTCAACACAAAACCCAATGACATCCTCTGTTTGATGGCCCATGGAGATGCTTCCTTCTGGCCTAGCGCGGTTAAGGACATATTTCCTTAGGACTCCCATGAACCTCTCAAAGGGGAACATATTGTGTAGAAATACGGGCCCCAGAATGATAATCTCGTCGACTAGATGAACTAGGACGTGCGTCATGATATTGAAGAAGGATGGTGGGAACACCAGCTCGAAACTGACAAGACATTGCGCCACATTACTCCATAGCCTTGGTATGATTTCTGGATCGATCACCTTCTGAGATATTGCATTGAGGAATGCACATAGCTTCCCAATGGCCAATCGGACGTTTTCCGGTAGAAGCCCCCTCAATGCAACCGGAAGCAGTTGTGTCGTAGTCATGAGACTTTAGGTTCTGGAACTTTTTCTCTAGCATATTTATTATTCCCTTTATATTCGACGAGAAGCGAGTCGGGACCTTCATACTGAGCAGGCATTCAAAGAATATTTCTTTCTCTTCTTTCGTAAGAGCGTAGCTGGCAGGACCTTCATACTGCTTCGGAGGCATGCCGTCTTTTTCATGCAAACGTTGCAGGTCCTCCCGTGCCTCAGGTGTATCTTTTGTCTTCCCATACACGCCCAAGAAGCCTAGCAGGTTCACGCAAAGGTTCTTCGTCACATGCATCACGTCGATTGAAGAGCGGACATCTAGGTCTTTCCAGTAGGGTAGGTCCCAAAATAAAGATTTCTTCTTCCACATGGGTGCGTGTCCCTCAGCGTCATTCAGAACACCTAGTCCTCCGGGACGCTTTCCAAAGATTACGTGTAAATCATTGACCATAGCAAGTACGTGATCACCAGTACGCATGGCGGGCTTCTTCCGGTGATCTGCCTCGCCTTTGAAATGCTTGCCTTTCTTTCGACATTGATGGTTGGTCGGAAGAAATCGACGATGGCGCAGGTACACATTCTTCCTGCATTTGTCCAGGTATATACTTTCAGTGTCATCTAAATAGTGCGTGCATGCGTGGTATCCCTAGTTTGTCTGTCCTGAAAGGTTACTGAGAGAAGGGCAATCGTTGATGGTTACAAACAGCAACGCGTGCAGGTTAAATTCCTCCTGTTTGTGCTCATCCCACATATGTACACCGTTTCCATTGCACAGCTGTAAAAGTTCTTGAACTAATGGCCTTAGGTACACATCAATGTCGTTGCCGGGTTGCTTAGGGCCTTGGATGAGAACTGGCATCATAATGAACTTCTACTTCATGCACATCCAAGGAGGAAGGTTATACATACATAGAGTCACGGGCCAGGTGCTATGATTGCTGCTCTGCTCCCCGAAAGGATTAATGCCATCCGTGCTTAAACCAAACCATACGTTCCTTGGGTCACCTCCAAACTCAGCCCAGTACTTTCTCTTGAATTTTCTCCACTGCGACCCATCAGCGGGTGCTCTCAACTTCCCGTCTTTCTTACGGTCCTCACTGTGCCATCGCATCAACTTGGCATGCTCTTCGTTTCGGAACAACCATTTCAACCGTGGTATTATAGGAGCATTCCACATCACCTTCGCAGGAACCCTCTTCTTGGGGGGCTCGCCGTCCACATCACCAGGGTCATCTCGTCTGATCTTATACCGCAATGCACCACATACCGGGCATCCGTTCAGATCCTTGTACGCACCGCGGTAGAGGATGCAGTCATTAGGGCATGCATGTATCTTCTGCACCTCCAATCCTAGAGGGCATACGACCTTCTTTGATGTGTATGTACTGTCGGGCACTTCGTTATCCTTTGGAAGCTTCTTCTTCAATATTTTCAGTAGCTTCTCAAATCCTTTGTCAGGCACAACATTCTCTGCCTTCCACTGCAACAATTCCAGTATGGTACCGAGCTTTGTGTTGTCATCTTCGCAATTGGGGTACAACCCTTTTTTGTGATCCTCTAACATGTGATCAAACTTCACCTTCTCCTTTTGACTTTCGCATTGCGTCCTTGCATCGAAAATGACCCGGCGGAGATCATCATCATCGGGCACATCGTCTGGTTCCTCTTGATCTTTAGCAGCTTCCCCCGTTGCAGCATCATTGGGCATATCGTCTGGTTCCTCTTGATCTTCAGCAGCTTCCCCCGTTGCCGCATCACCGTATTCAGGGGGCACATAGTTGTCATCGTCCTCTTCTTCTTCGTCGTCTTCCATCATAACCCATATTTCTCCGTGCCTTGTCCAAACATTATAGTGTGGCATGAAACCCTTGTAAAGCAGGTGGGTGTGAAGGATTTTCCGGTCAGAGTAAGACTTCGTATCCCCACATTTAGGGCATGGACAACACATAAAACCATTCTGCTTGTTTGCCTTAGCCACTTCGAGAAAATCATGCACGCCCTTAATGTACACGGAGGTGTGTTTGTCACCGTACATCCATTGTCGGTTCATCTGCGTGCATTATATATATTTAAGTGTGTCAAAAACCATTACAGAACATGAATAGATAATTAAGTGACCAAATTAATAGAAGTTCATCATCACATTAAAACCAAAGTACATACATAGTTCTCATCTAACAACATATAGCTCTCCAGAGCATCTAATTAATTAAACCATACATTGAAACTATGTAAAACATTTCAATGCGAAAACAAATGCGATCATAATCGCAACCAAGGTAACAATTGATCCAACGGCATAATGATACCAAGCCTCAGTATGAATGACATATTTTCTAATCTTTCTAATCTTCAAGCGCATTGCATCCATCTTGATCTTGTGATCATCGACGACATCCGCAACATGCAACTCCAATATCATCTTCTCCTCCCCAATTTTTTTTATTTTTTCCTTCAAGAAATTGTTTACTTCTTCAACTAAATTTAACCTCTCGACAATAGGGTCGGTTGGAATTTCCGGTTCACATACCTCCTAGATAAGTAAAATCTATGTCACGTTGGTCGGCATAATTTTCATAAACAATAAATGAACCAATAGTTATAAAGATAATATATACCACATCCGAATCATAGACAAGACGAGGGCCGACGGGGGCGGATACCAAAACCATCCCACTATATAATAACAAGCAATAAAATAGTAAGAAAATTAGACAAGTATCTATCTAAAGTAAAAAAATTCTTTCAGAAACAAGATAAGAACAAGAGGCTCACCATGGTGGTGCCGGCGATGTGATCGGCGCGGGCGATCGACGGCGGTGAAGACGGGAATGGGACGTGACGGGCCGCTAAACCTAGACAAATCTCGAGGAAAATGGAGCTCTGAGGTCGAGCTTCGAGAGGAGAAAGTTTAACTAGTGTTGCTCGGGCATTTCATCGAACACCTCATGTGCATAGGAGGTAAGGTAGAGCACCACAAAGCCCTCCCCTCGCTGGCCATAGTAAAACAGAGCACTGGAGTGCTCTGCTCGCGGGCGAGGGGTATATATAGGCACCTCATTGGTCCCGGTTCGTGGCATGAACCTGGACTAAAGGGCAGCCTGTGGTCCCGGTTCAAGCCACCAACCGGGACCAATGGTGGTGGGCCAGGAGCGAGGCCCATTGGTCACGGTTCGTCCCACCAACCGGGACCAAAGGGGCCAGATGAACCGGGACCAATGCCCCCACGAGGCCCGGCAGGCCCTAGCCTCACGAACAGGGACCAGTGCCCCCATGGGTCCTAGTTCTAGACTGAACCGGGACTAATGGGCTGACCCGGCATGAACCAAAGCCCTCTTTTCTACTAGTGTCAACAAATGAGCATCCTCTTCATCATCCGTAGTTCGACCACAAGGAGATAGATCCCCATAGGTCTTTGGGTCAATGACGAGATGTGAGACATACCTCTCTCCGTCGGAATCCTGAGATGACATCTTGCTCCAAACCTGCTACAGAAACAGCTCGAAAAAAATAGAGGATATTTGCGTGGTACGATGGTCAAAACCTTCGGGAGATTATATAATGAATTTTTACCGACCAAAAGAAGTATCGTGCAAGAAAACGGAGTCCGTAGAGCACACGAGGTGCCCACGAGGCAGGGCGGCGCACCCTCTACCCTCATGGACACCTCGTGTCCTTCCCGGACTACTTCTTATTTTCCTATTTTTCTAAATATTTCAAAACGGAGAAAAAATGCCATTAGAACTGTTTTGGAGCCGGTTTACTTACCGTACCTCATACCTATTCCTTTTCGAAGTCTGAAACGTTCTAGAAAGTGTCCCTTATGTATTCCTCCAGGGTCACGGTTTCTATAACATTAGTTTCAACATTTATAGGATTACCTGAGATATAATGTTTGATTCTTTGACCATTCACCACCTTTGGATTTGTGCCTTCGAAGTTGTTGATTTTTATGGCACCGGAACGATAGACCTCCTCGATAATGTAAGGACCTTCCCATTTGGAGAGAAATTTTCCTGCAAAAAAAATCTTAAACGAGAGTTGAATAGCAACACATAATCACCTACATTAAACTCACGCTTCTGTATCATTTTGTCATGCCATCTTTTAACTTTTTCTTTAAACAGTTTGGCATTCTCATAGGCCTGGGTTCTCCATTCATCAAATGAGCTAATGTGAAAAAGCCTCTTCTCACCGGAAAGTTTGAAATCATAATTGAGCCCTTTAATGGCCCAATATGCCTTATGTTCTAATTCGAGAGGTAAGTGACATGCTTTTCCATAAACCATTTTATACGGAGACATACCCATAGGATTTTTATATGCAGTTCTATAGGCCCATAATGCATCATCAAGTTTCTTCGACCAATTCTTTCTAGATCTATTGAAAGTCTTTTGCAAAATTAATTTGAGCTCTCGGTTACTCAATTCTACTTGAAAACTAGACTGCGGGTGATAAGGAGATGCAATTCTATGATTAACATCATACTTAGCAAGCATTTTACGAAAGGCACCATGAATAAAATGTGAACCACCATCAGTCATTAAATATCTAGGGACTCCAAACCTCGGAAAAATAACTTCTTTAAGCATCTTAATAGAGGTGTTATGATCAGCACTACTAGTTGGAATAGCTTCTACCCACTTAGTAACGTAATCAACAGCAACTAAAATATGTGTATACCCATTAGAGGAAGGAAACGGTCCCATATAATCAAAGCCCCAAACATCAAATGATTCAATAACAAGTGAATAATTCATAGGCATTTCTTGACGTCTACTAATATTACCAATTCTTTGACATTCATCACAAGATAAGACAAACTTATGGGCATCTTTGAAGAGAGTAGGCCAATAAAAACCGGATTGCAATACCTTATGCGCAGTTCTATCTCCAGCGTGGTGTCCTCCATAAGCTTCGGAATGAAACTTGCGTAGGATCTGTTCCTAGTTCATGCTCAGGTATACAACGTCTAATAACACCATCTACTCATTCTTTATAAAGGTGTGGGTCATCCTAGAAGTAATGTCTTAAATCATAGAAAAACTTTTTCTTTTGTTGGTATGTGAAACTAGGTGGTATAAATTTAGCAACAATATAATTAGCATAATCAACATACCATCGAGCAGCACGAGAATCATTTATGACAGCTAATTGTTCATCAGGAAAGCTATCATCAATAGGTAGTGGGTCATCAAGAATATTCTCTAACCTAGACAAGTTGTCTGTAATGGGGTTCTCAGCTCCCTTTCTATCAATAATATGCAAGTCAAATTCTTGTAGCAAGAGAACCCATCTAATAAGTCTAGGTTTAGCATCTTTCTTTTCCATAAGATATTTAATAGCAGCATGATCAGTGTGAATAGTTACTTTAGAATCTACAATGTAAGGTCTGAACTTATCACAAGCAAAAACAACTGCTAAAAATTCTTTTTCGGTAGTAGCATAATTTCTCTGGGCACTGTCTAGAGATTTACTAGCATATTGAATAACATTTAATTTCTTATCAACTCTTTGCCCTAGAACAGCACCTACAACATAATCACTAGCACCACACATAATTTCAAAGGGTAAATTCCAATCTGGTGGTTGAACAATAGGTGCAGAAATCAATGTTTTCTTAAGTATTTCAAATGCTTCTACACAATCATCATCAAAGAAAAAAGGAATATCTTTTTGTAAGAGATTAGTCAAAGGCCTAGAATTTTTTGAGAAGTCCTTAATGAACCTCCTATAAAAACCGGCATGACCAAGGAAACTTCTTATACCTTTAATGTCCTTGGGACATGGCATCTTTTCAATAGCATCAACTTTAGCTTTATCAACTTCAATACCTCTTTCAGAAATTTTATGCCCCAAAACAATACCTTCATTAACCATAAAGTGGAACTTCTCCCAATTCAAGACAAGGTTAGTTTCTTCACATCTCTGCAAAACTCGATCAAGGTTTCTCAAGCAATCATCAAAAGAAGTTCCATATACGAAGAAATCATCCATGAAAACCTCAACAATCTTTTCACAAAAATCAGAGAATATAGCCATCATGCATCTTTGAAAGGTAGCAGGTGCATTACATAAACCAAAAGGCATACGTCTATAAGCAATGGTACCGAAAGGACAAGTAAAAGTGGTATTTTCTTGATCCTATATTGACACACGTATTTGAGAGAAACCGGAATAACCATCTATAAAGCAAAAATGTCCACGCTTGGATAATCTTTCTAGCATTTGATCAATAAAAGGTAAAGGGTAATGACCCTTTTTAGTAGCTTTATTTAATTTGCGGAAATCAATTACCATTCTATAACCTGTAACAATTCTTTGTGGGATCAATTCATCTTTATCATTAGGAACAACAGTAATACCTCCCTTCTTAGGGACACAATGGACATGACTTACCCACGGACTATCAGCAACGGGATAAATTATACCTGCCTCCAGAAGCTTTAGTATTTCTTTCCTTACCACTTCTTTCATCTTAGGATTTAAACGTCATTCGTGATCAACAACTGGTTTAGCGTCTTTCTCCAATTTTATTTTGTGTTGGCATAAAGTGTGACTAATGCCCTTAAGATCATCATGAGTATATCCAATAGCAGCATGGTTCTTCTTTAGAGTTTTCAATAATTTCTTTTCTTCATACTCTGAACGGTTAGCACTAATAATAATAGTATATATCTTCTTTTCATCAAGATAAGCATATTTAAGAGTATCAGGTAATGGTTTAAGCTCAAACACGGGATCACCCTTGGGTGGATTTCAACAGGCAAGTTGTGTTTCAAAATAGGTCACTGTTTAAAGAATACTTCATCTATTTCCCATCTTTCATTCATAAACATATCATTTTCATGGTCTAGCAAATATTGTTCTAAAGGATCATTAGGAGGCACGACAATAGAAGCAAGACCGATAATTTCATCTTTACTAGGCAATTCCTCATCACGGGGTTGTCTATGAAATTTAGCAAAGTTAAACTCATGAGACATATCCCCTAAACCAATAGTAACACCATCCTTTTCGCAATCTATCCTAGCATTAACAGTATTCAAGAAGGGTCTACAAAATATGATGGGACAAAAGCTATCTTGTGGGGAACCAAGAACAAGAAAATCAGCAGGATATTTAACTTTCCCATAGAAGACTTCAACATCTCTAACAATCCCAACTGGTGAAATAGTGTCTCTATTGGCAAGCTTAATTGTAACATCAATTTCTTCTATCTCAGCAGGTGCAATATCATGCATAATTTCTTTGTATAAGAAATGAGGTATTGCACTTGCACTAGCACCCATATCACATAAGCCATGACAACAGTGATCTCCTATTTTAACAGAAATGACAGGCATGCCTAAAACAGGTCTATGTTTATTTTTAGTATCAGGTCTAGCAATTCTAGCAGTTTCCTCACAGAAGTAAATAAAATGCCCATCAATATTATCATCCAAGAGATCTTTAACCATAGCAATACTAGGTTCAACTTTAATTTTCTCAGGGGGTTTGGGTGTCTTAATGTTACTTTTATTTACCACAATTGAAGTTTTAGCATTATCCTTTATTCTAATAGGGAAAGGTGGTTTCTCAATATAAGTAGTAGGAACGACAGGATCATTATAAGTGATAGTCTTTTCTTAAAATTTAATAGGTGCAACTAATTTTACTTCAATGGGAGGATTATATTTAAACCACTTCTCCTTAGGGAGATTAACATGAGTAGCTAAGGATTCACAGAAAGAAGCTACTATC
The DNA here is from genome assembly GCF_056163025.1 of Triticum urartu. NCBI lineage: Eukaryota > Viridiplantae > Streptophyta > Magnoliopsida > Poales > Poaceae > Triticum > Triticum urartu. The sequence continues at coordinate 8,135,219 of NC_141877.1, forward strand.
TCAGAGTTAAGTCCATACTTAGTGTTAATTCACGGAAAACATCAGTATCCATAAAAGATTTAACACAATCAAACTTAGGTGTTATACCTGACTCCTTACCTTCGTCGAGGTCCCAATCTTCAGAGTTGCGTTTAATTCTTTCCAATAAAACCCATTTGAATTCAATAGTCTTCATCATAAAGGAACCAGTACAAGAAATATCGAGCATGGAGCGATTATTGAGAGAAAGACGAGCATAAAAATTTTGAATAATCATTCCTCTTGAGAGCTCATGATTGGGGCATGAATATAACATTGACTTAAGCCTCCCCCAAGCTTGAGCAATGCTTTCTCCTTCGCGAGGCCAAAAATTGTATAGATAATTATGATCACGATGAACAAGATGCATAGGGTAATACTTTTGATGAAATTCCAATTTCAATCTTCTATCGTTCCATGATATCGTATCATCACATAGCCTATACCATGTCAATGCGTCTCCCTTCAAAGATAAAGGGAAGACCTTCTTCTTGATAACATCCTCGGGCATACCTACAAGCTTAAATAATCGACAAACTTCATCCACGTAGATTAAGTGCAAATCGGGATGCAATGTTCCATCACCTGTGAAAGGATTAGCTAGTAGTTTCTCTATCATACCCGATGAATTTCAAAGTAAACATTATCAGTAGGTTTAGTAGGTTGAGGAGCAACTCTGTGCTCTACTGGTCGGGGTGAAGATACCCCGCACAAGCCCCTCAGAGGATTACTTTCCATTGTAACAAGTTACAGTAAAATTTCAGCACACTATATAAATTTTTCTTACCAAATTCCACCTACCAAAGGCGCTTCACTCCCCGACAACGGAGCCAGAAAAGAGTCTTGATGACCCACAAGTATAGGGGATCTATCGTAGTCCTTTCGATACGTAAGAGTGTCGAACCCAATGAGGAGCAGAAGGAAATGATAAGCGGTTTCAGTAAGGTATTCTCTGCAAGAACTGAAATTATCGGTAACAGATAGTTTTGTGATAAGGTGATTGTAACGGGTAACAAGTAATGAAAGTAAATAAGGTGCAAAAATATGGCCCAATCCTTTTTGTAGCAAAGGACAAACTTGGACAAACTCTTATATAGAGAAAAGCGCTCCCAAGGACACATGGGAATTATTGTCAAGCTAGTTTTCATCACGCTCATACGATTCGCGTTCGTTACTTTGATAATTTGGTGCTTGGGTGCTGTCCTTTCTTGGACAAGCATCCCACTTATGATTAACCCCTATTGCAGCATCCGCAACTACAAGAGAAGTATTAAGGTAAACCTAACCATAGCATGAAACATATGGATCCAAATCAGCCCCTTACGAAGCAACTCATAAACTAGGATTTAAGCTTCTGTCACTCTAGCGACCCATCATCTACTTATTACTTCCCAATGCCTTCCTCTAAGCCCAAACAATGGTGAAGTTTCATGTATTCAACGTTCACATAACACCACTAGAGGAAAGACAACATACATCTCATGAAAATATCGAACGAATAACAAATTCACATGACTACTTATAGCAAAACTTCTCCCATGTCCTCAGGAACAAATGTAACTACTCACTAATCATATTCATGTTGATAATCAGAGGAGTATTAATATGCATGAAGGATCTGAACATATGATCTTCCACCAAATAAACCAACTATCATCAACTACAAGGAGTAATTAACACTACTAGGAACCCAGAGGTACCAATCTGAGGCTTTTAGACAAAGATTGGATACAAGAGATGAACTAGGCTTTCAGAGGAGATGGTGCTGGTGAAGATGTTGATGGAGGTTGACCCCCTCCCAATGAGAGGATCGTTGGTGATGACCATGGTGATGATTTCCCCCTCTCGGAGGGAAGTTTCCCCGGCAGAACAGCTCTGCCGGAGCCCTAGATTGGTTCTGCCAAGGTTCCGCTTCGTGGCGGCGGAGTTTCTTCCTGAAATCTTGCTTATGATTTTTTCCAGGGTAAAAGACTTCATATAGCAGAAGATGGGTACCGGAGGCCTGTCAGGGGGGTGCACCCAGGGGGGTAGGGCGTGCCCCCCACCCTCATGGCCAGGGTGTGGGCCCCCTCAGGTACTTTCTTTTGCCAGTTTTTTATAATTCCAAAAAAAACTTTCGTGAAGTTTCAGGACTTTTGGAGCTGTGCAGAATAGGTCTCTAATATTTGCTCCTTTGCCAACCCAGATTTCCAGCTGCCGGCATTCTCCATCTTCATGTAAACCTTGTAAAATAAGAGAGAATAGACATAAGTATTGTGACATAACGTGTAATAACAGCCCATAATGTAATAAATATCGCTATAAAAGCATGATGCAAAATGGACGTATCACTAAGCACTGCAACAATATGACCGAGGTGGATTATGGTGGAGGGGGCACTGCACACGGCTAAGACAATGTATGTTGTTGTGTTCTAGGGTGCCCCCTGCCCCCGTATATAAAGGAGCAAGGGGGAGGCCGGCCGGCCCTAGGGCGCCAAGGAGGGGAGGAGTCCTCCTCCTAGTAGGAGTAGGACTCCCCCTTTCCTAGTCCAACTAGGAGGAGGAAGGGGGAAGGAAGGAGAGGGGGAGAGGGAGGGAAAGAGGGGGCGCGGCCCCCTCCTTGTCCAATTCAGACTCCTCAATGGGGGGGGCAGCCCTAAGGCCCCCTCCTCTCTCTCTCACAAGACCCATGTAGGCCCATTAGTTCCCCCAGGGTTTCCGATAACCCCCTGGCACTCCGATAATTATCCGGTGACCCCCAGAACTCATCTGGTGTCCGAATATAGTCATCCAATATATCAATTTTTATGTCTCGACCATTTCGAGACTCCTCGTCATGTCCGTGATCACATTCGGGACTTCGAACTATCTTGGTACATCCAAACACATAAACTCATAATACCAATTGTCACCGAACGTTAAGCGTGCGGACCCTACGGGTTCGAGAACTATGTAGACATGGCCGAGACACGTCTTCGGTCAATAACCAATAGCGGAACCTAGATGCTCATATTTGCTCCCACAAATTCTATGAAGATTGAGGGAGTCCTGGATTAGGGGGTGTCCGGATGGCCGGACTATACCTTCGGCCGGACTCCTGGACTATGAAGATACAAGATTGAAGACTTCGTCTCGTGTCCGGAAGGGACTTTCCTTGGCGTGGAAGGCAAGCTTGGCGATACGGATATGTAGATCTCCTACCATTGTAACCGACTTTGTGTAACCCTAACCCTATCCGGTGTCTATATAAACCGAAGGGTTTTAGTCCGTAGGACAACATACAGAACAACAATCATACCATAGGCTAGCTTCTAGGGTTTAGCCTCTCTGAACTCGTGGTAGATCTACTCTTGTACTACCCATATCATCAATATTAATCAAGGAGGACGTAGGGTTTTACCTCCATCAAGAGGACCCGACCCTGGGTAAAACTTCGTGTCCCTTGCCTCATGTTAGCATCCGTCCTAGACGCACAGTTCGGGACCCCCTACCCGAGATCTTCCGGTTTTGACACCGACATTGGTACTTTCATTGAGAGTTCCTCTATGTTGTCGCCATCAGGAAGGATGCCTCACCCCGGCTTTAAAGACGGCACCATTGCTAAGGGAGCTTTGGCTTTCGGCCAAACCCTCTGGCTAGGTGGTTTTCTTATGACCGCATGTTCGGCTTCTGCGCCGATGATGACCTCTCGAGCCATCGAAAACAATCTTCATGTTAGCTCGGAACTTGCCGAGCAGTTAGATCCAATGGAGCTCTCCTCCATAAACGAGCTCTTGGATCGCATCGCCGCCCTAGGAGTCGCTACGGATTACGACCAGATTGGGCCTAAACCCGACCTGAGAGAGATTAACTCTCCCCACGTCACCCATCATGTTGCCGTGGTATAGGGACAGTGCGGCGACCCTTCATCTATCTTAAGGACTAGGTACGTCCGGATTCCCGATCCCTCCAAGCCGGATACCCGCAGAGGGGAGGATATCACTCAAGACCTGAACTTAGAGTCAGGCGACGGGCTGGATTCATCGGACAACATCCAGGAATCCAAATTTTCGAGTTCGGAAATTCCTCGGCCTCTGAGCCTCAGATTGGGTGAGGCTTCGGATTTAATTCCACCCACCCAACCGAACATAGGCGATCTATCCAAAATCAGGCAAGAGCCCGAAGAAACAGTACATCATTACTGGGCCAGATTCCTCCTGGTTAGGAACAGGATAAGGGACTGCCGCGAGGAAGACGCAATATCAACCTTCTGCAATAATTGCACGGACAAGGGAATCCTCAACGCCATAAGTCGCCGTGATATTACACGCTTCGCTGACTTGGCGTCCATTGTACGAAAGTACTGTGCGATGGAAAGCGCCTGGAAAACCGAAATGAAATTTTGGGACGATCTGGCCGTGAATACAAACCCAGTCCGAAATAAAAGGGTGCATCATCGCCAGACACCCGGGTCAAACACCAAAAAGCAAAAACCCTCTACAGGGCATGGAACCGTACTGGAAGGATGGCTCAATGGACCCTTAAAATTCACAGTAGAGAGGACGCCACACCAACTCACAGCCTTAGAGCATGTTGAATACTCCGGCAGGTGGCCAAAATTGGCGAAGATCTCCTAATTCCGGAGGCCACAGAAAGCCACCCCAGAGACACTAGTACGGTATTAACAGTCTTCGAGACTTTCGCATCAAATAATATGCGAAAAAGGACACTCCGCAGCCTTGCCGAAGTCTACCAAGTAGCAACGATAAACCCATGGAGTGACACGGCTATTACCTTTAACGCCAGTGATGAACCTAAATTCCGAATAGCCCGAGCACCAGCCGCATTGGTCCTCAGTCCAATAGTGGACGGCTTTCGTCTTACCAAGGTACTCATGGACATCGGCAGCGGATTGAACATCATTAACGAGGAAACCCTTCAAAAAATGGAAATAGACTGGAACCGCATTGAGCGAAGCAGCACAACCTTGAGAGGAATAATCCCCAGTCGGGAAGCGCGCTGGATAGGAAAAATCACACTAGATGTGGTGTTCGGCACGCTGGATAATTACAGGTCCGAAGAGGTCACGTTCCATGTGGCTCCGTTCAGCAGCGGTTATCGCGCTCTGCTAGTGCGGGAAGCGTTTACAATCTTCCAAGCAATACCCCATTACGGGTACATGAAGCTCAAGATGCACGGGCCTAATGGGATCATCACTCTCGCTAGTGATCCGGACATAGCACTCCGCGCCGAAAACAAGACAGCCGCACTAGCCCTCGAGGCACTATCCGAAGCCCTAGCGGCTAAGGAACTGACTACGCTGCGCTCCATGGTGAATAGGGACAATGTGGTACTCGACAAAAGATCCAAGTCCACCTCCTTTAAACCGGCGGACGAAATAGTCAAATTCCAGGTCCATCCAATGGACCCCAACAAAACAGCATCCACCGGGGCACAGTTAAACCCTGATGTAGACGCCGCACTGCGAGAGTTCCTATGAGAGAACTGGGACATTTTTGCCTGGCACCCTTCAGACATGCCAGGAATCCCACGCAGGCTGGCCGAGCACAGCTTAAATATCCTAAAAGGATTCAAACCTGTCAAACAAGCTCTTCGGCGTTTTTCCGAACCTAGGAGACAGGCCATGGGAGAGGAGCTAGCAAAGCTATTGGAGGCCGGATTCATCAGAGATATAAAACATCCAGACTGGCTAGCAAACCTGGTGATGGTACCAAAGAAGGACAAATCCTGGCGCCTGTGCGTTGATTTTAAAGACCTTAACAAGGCTTGCCCAAAGGATCCCTTCCCCCTCCCCCGCATCGATCAAATTATCGACGCTACTGCAGGACACGATTCATTGTGTTTCCTCGACGCATATTCCGGCTACCATCAAATCAAGATGGCAGAATCAGACCAAGCCACAACGACATTTATCACACCATATGGCCCATTCTGCTTCAACACAATGCCCTTCAGGCTCAAAAATGCCGGCGCAACATATCAGCGCATGATTCAGACATGTCTGGCAAACCAGATCGGCAAAACAGTGTGGCATATGTAGATGATGTGGTCGTCAAAACAAGACATGTTGAATCTCTAGTAGACGACTTGACGCTCACATTTAATAACCTCCGAACATACGACATTAAGCGCAACCCGGAAAAATGTGTTTCCGGCGTTCCAGCCGGAAAGCTCTTGGGCTTCATTGTATCCAGTAGAGGAATTGAAGCAAATCCAGCCAAGATCCGAGCTCTGTCACAATTGGATATCCCAAAGGACCTCAAACAAATACAAAAGTTAACCGGATGCGTGGCGGCTCTAAGCCGCTTTATCTCCCGCTTGGGAGAAAAGGCCCTACCCCTTTACCGCCTCCTTCGGCGCACCGAACACTTCGAATGGACGGATGCAGCCACGGCCGAACTCGACAAAATAAAAGCCATATTGGCAACAAACCCAGTCCTGGCCACGCCAAACATTGGCGAACCAATGCTATTGTACATTGCAGCAACACATCAGGTTGTAAGCGCAGTGCTCGTCGTCGAACGAGAAACGGACGGACACAAATTCCCCCTTCAAAAGCCGGTCTATTATGTGTCCACTGTCCTCACTCCGTGCAAATCACGATACCCGCATTATCAAAAGATTGCGTACGCGGTATTCATGGCATCCCGGAAGCTACGACACTACTTTCAAGAGTGTTCAATAAAAGTAGCCTCGGAAGTGCCACTTAACGATATTATAAACAACCGTGATGCAACGGGCCGGATTGCACAATGGGCCATTGAGCTCCTCCCATTCGACATAACTTATAAGCCATGGCAAGCCATCAAGTCGCAAGTTTTGGCCAACTTCGTCGCAGAATGGACGGAGGCCAAACTCCCTAAAGAGTATGGCGCATATTCAAATTGGATCATGCATTTCGACGGATCCAAGATGTTGGCCGGACTAGGGGCTGGCGTCGTTTTGACGTCCCCCACAGGACACATAGTTCAATACATACTCCAGATTATGTACACAGACTCCAACAATGCAGCCGAATATGATGCCCTTTTACATGGTCTCCGGATGGCAGTATCCATCGGCATTCAACGCCTAGAGGTGCGCGGGGACTCGAACCTCGCAATATCCCAAATAAATGGAGACTTCGATGCCAAGGATCCAAAAACGGCAGCCTACCGCAACGCCGTCCTAAAAATGTCAGCTCGGTTCGAAGGGCTTGAATTTCACCATATAGCCCGGGAAAATAATCAGGCGGCAGATGTCCTGGCACGCATCGGCGCAAAACGCGATGTAGTCCCCCCCAACATCTTTTTGGAAAGGCTGTTCAAGCTATCCGTAGTATGGGAAGGGGAGCCAAACAACAACAGCCCAACTGCACTGCCCGACACCGAACATTCTGACACAATCGAAGGCTCTGCCAATGAAATAACACCTTCAGCCCACGTAATAATGGCCGTCATCGCCCCGTGGACAGCACCATTCCTCGCCTACCTTACTAGGCAGGAACTCCCCGAGGACCAAAATGAGGCACGCTGCATAGTGCGGCGATCCAAAGCCTACAAAGTCCACGAGGGAGAGCTTTATAAGAAAAGCACTACCGGATTCCTTCAAAGGTGCATCTTCGAAGAGGAAGGGTGGAACCTCCTGGCTGAAATTCATGCCGGACTCGGCGGTCATCACGCTGCAGCTCGGTCACTTGTAAGCAAGGCCTTCCGTACAGGCTTTTATTGGCCGACGGCCCGGGCGTACGCACAAGACTTAGTCCAACGATGCGTCGGTTGCCAGCTTTTTGCAAACCAAAGCCATATGCCACCCACCGCCCTCCAAACTATCCCCATCACTTGGCCCTTCGCGGTCTGAGGGCTTGACATGGTTGGACCCCTTAAAGGCGGAACCCACAAGCAAAAATACTTACTGGTCATGGTGGATAAGTTCACCAAATGGATAGAAGCCAAGCCTGTTAAGACGGCCGAATCCGGACCGGTGATAGACTTTATATCCGGGGTTGTACACCATTACGGCGTCCCCCGCAGCATCATCACTGATAACGGCACGAACTTTATGGCCGACGAGGTAAAACTCTGGTGCAAAACCATGGTCATCAAGCTCGATTATGCTTCCGTCTATCACCCACAAACTAACGGCCAGGTCGAACGTGCAAACGGTCTTATCATGAGCGGCATCAAACCCAGATTAGTGCAGTCCCTCAAGGAATCTAACACGCACTGGGTAGAGGAGCTCGACTCCGTACTCAGGGGGCTGCGGACCACGCCGAATCGCACCACCGGATACACACCATTCTTTATGGTGTATGGCTCAGAGGCAGTTTTGCCTTGCGACATAATTCATGACTCACCTCGAGTGCACATGTACGAAGAAAGAGAAGCCGAGCTCGATCGGCAGGACAGTTTGGACGCACTGGAGGAGGAGCGTGACGTGGCAAAAGCCCGTTCCGCATTCTATCAACAGCAGGCTCGAAGATACCAAAGCAGAGAAGTACGGGCCAAAAATTACAACGTTGGCGGATTAGTTCTACGCCTGCCAGACAAGAAAAAGGACAAACTCAAGCCCAAGTGGGAAGGTCCCTTCATAATTGACCAAGTCCTGACTGGTGGAGCGTACCGCCTGCGAGATGCATCGGATAACCGACTCGAGCCGAACCCATGGAACGCAGCCCGTCTTCGAAGATTCTATGCCTTGCGCCGGACTCTGTGTTCGTCTCCTTCCTCTTTCCATTTTTTATATACTGTCTGTCTTACATTTCTCTCCTTCTCCCCTTCCTTTCTCTTATAGCCTTTAAAGGCTCATCCAATGACGTGCTATTCACACTCATTAAACCTGGGGGCTTCTTTTAACAAAAGCTTATTTATACGAGCTTCATGCCCAACACATGTGTTACACTTCCGCATGTACCTTTTATTTCACCATTATATGCATCGATATGACTTAAGTTTTGGCCAAGCTGGGTTGCCTGGCTCCTGTGCTTACACCTACGTTCCTGATTATTCGGCTAGGCGGTAAAGGGAGCACCTCTACGATTGTTACTGCCGAATCAGCCGGATGTGTACCTCAGACTGGGTGAAGCCGAAAGCGAGCGTTCTTAAGGGAATATTCGGTCGGTGACCTAAAAGATGATCTTTTAAATTATCTATTTATACGCCCCCAGATGCTTTTTCCCGCGTCTTTTTCGCAGAATGGGCATGCACTTTAGGGCATGCCTCCCAGGGAAAGGAACCCCTAACGGAACTATTCTCCCTGGAAGATGTTTCTTACTAACCATGTAATATAACATAACTAGTCGGGCACTTGTCTGTTCACGCACTAATGACCCCTATGCCTGGTCTCCATGCATTCCCCGGTTCTTATAGAACTGCATGGGAATTCAGACACACTCCGGACCGTCAGGTCCCGAGGCTGAAGCGAAAAGGTCGGCCATGACAAATGATCTAAAATCCGGCTAGAAGGCATTATAAATGTCAATTCAATTACATAGTCATTCTGACTGATTGTATTCCTCTTCAATACCATCTAACAGGCTGTCTAATTTACAGTCCTGCTGGGAATACTTTGCGGCCTATTCTACTTGGCCGTATACTAAGCTTACAGGGATCTCCTTCCCATCGGGCCCCAAAGGACCGACCTCTGCCATGTGGTTGGGGTCAGCCTTTGTGTACTGCGTCTTTCCCATGGCCCAGGCCTCCCTAGCGCCTTGACGGCAGGCCGATATCTTCCACAATCGGAAGCGCCGCCGTGCTCCCGTTAGCTTCTCCGCAAGCTCTCCAAGACCTTCGGGCATGGAGATGGATCTCCACAAGGCCTGGGCGACGCCTTACATCGCCTGCCGAACTCGCTCGAGCAGTTGCGAGAGCTCGGGAAGAAGGTCACCCGTAGAACCGGGCATCTCCTCTGCAGGACGACCTGTTAGCACACCTACAGACATTACTCTGTTAGTCGACTTCCCCGCCGAACTTTTTTCAAAGGTTCGTTCAAGCACTTACTAAATATGCCGCGCCGAAGCCGCTGATTCTCCTTAACGGAGTCCAACAGCTGGGCACGAACATCCTTCAGTTCAACGCCCAGCTTGGTGTGGGCATCTTGGAGATCGTTCTTCTCCCGCCTCACCTTTGTCAGCACCTTCTCACCAGCCTTCAGCTGGCGTAGGAGGTGTTGCCTTTCCGGATTCAATCCGGCGCCATTTGCAATTTCATTTGTCGGATTCGCACCCATGCCGTGCTTCGCAAAATGCTTATCTTTCGAAGTGTATATTACCAGAGGGGGTCTCCTTGGGCTCCCCTGCCGCGGCTAGTGCGGCCTCAAGTTGGGCTTTGCACTCTTCCAGCTCCTGGGACAGTAGGGAATTCTTTTCTGTAAGAACCTGCATAACAAATGATCCTTAAATTAGTTATTCCAACTGTTTCAAGTCTCGGGGGCTACTGGTATGTATATATATAATTACCAAAATTTTCTTACCCATATGTCTTTTACATATTGCTCCGTGGCTCTGGCTAGACCATTTTGAGCGGCACGGAGGTACGCATCTCCCGACTTGAAGGCATCTAATGCCTCTTGGGAGAAACAAGCGTCGCGAAGAATTTTCCGGCGACGCCTGTGGTTCATGGCACTCTCCACCTCAAAGGTGGTGGCAGACAACCTGTCCACATCCTCCATCGGAGGAGCGTCCGGTGCGCACCTTTTGTTCGCCTCCGCCTCCGGACCAGGCTTTGGAGCCTGGCTGGTGGAGGCGCGATTGGCAGCCTCTCCGAATATAGTCCGGCGAGATCTCTTTGTCCTGAAGAGAGCACGAGTGTTATTATGTCTTGAAGGTATAACACCTGGGATAAGGGGGCGCGCCATACCTTTGCGCTGACGCCTCGGTCCGGACTGCACCTCTTTTCTGCCCACGGGGCCCTGCGGCCCCTGGTTGGCTTATCGCCGCAGGTTCGGCCTTCCGTCTCAGAAACCTCCCCTGCAAAGCTCGGTTGTAAACAGGAAACTGAAAACATGAGAGGGCGGACCCCTATTCGGGGTACTAGAACTTCGATCTCAGTTACCTGGGAGGCCGGGATTAGCCCTGGGTAGTCGGCCGTAATGGCTACCAAGGCGTTGTCCTTGCTCAATTGATGGAACACTCCATCAATCAGCTCCACAGATAAGTCCGAATCCTCTTGAGAGGCCGGGTCGAAGGACCGTCCTGGGTCCTCGGGTTGTGGAGGAGGGCTGTTTATTTCTTTAACAGCCTGGCGCAGTTCCTGCATTGAAGTCGCTAGACTGAATATATAACAACAGGGATATAAAACGGATGGGCAAGATGCGATCACTTACCCTACCATTGTAACCGACTTTGTGTAACCCTAACCCTATCCGGTGTCTATATAAACCGGAGGGTTTTAGTACGTAGGACAACATACAGAACAACAATCATACCATAGGCTAGCTTCTAGGGTTTAGCCTCTCCGATCTCATGGTAGATCTACTCTTGTACTACCCATATCATCAATATTAATCAAGCAGGACGTAGGGTTTTACCTCCATCAAGAGGGCCCGAACCTGGGTAAAATTTCGTGTCCCTTGACTCCTGTTACCATCCAGCCTAGACGCACAGTTCCGGACCCCCTACCCTAGATCCGCCGGTTTTGACACCGACAAATATCTTTATCGGTCAAACCGCATAACAACATACGTTGTTCCCTTTGTCATCGGTATGTTACTTGCCCGAGATTCTATCGTCGGTATCTGAATACCTAGTTTAGTCTCATTACTGACAAGTCTCTTTACTCGGTCCATAATGCATCATCCCATAACTAACTCATTAGTCACATTGCTTGCAAGGCTTATAGTGATGTGCATTACCGAGAGGGCCCAGAGATACCTCTCTGACAATCGGAGTGACAAATCCTAATCTCGATCTATGCCAACTCAAGAAACACCATCAGAGACACCTGTAGAGAAGCTTTATAATCACCTAGTTACGTTGTGACATTTGGTAGCACACAAAGTGTTCCTCCGGTAATCAGGAGTTTCATAATCTCATAGTCATAGCAACATGTATAAGTCATGAAGAAAGCAATAGCAACATACTAAATGATCAAGTGCCAAGCTAATAGATGGGTCTTGTCCATCACATCATTCTCTAATGATGTGATCCCGTTCATCAAATGACAACACATGCCTATGGCTAGGAAACTTAACCATCTTTGATTAACGAGCTAGTCCAGTAGAGGCATACTAGGGACACTCTGTTTGTCTATGTATTCACACATGTACTAAGTTTCTGGTTAATACAATTCTAACATTTATCATGATATAAGGAAATATAAATAACAACTTTATTATTGCCTCTAGGGCATATTTCCTTCAGTCTCCCACTTGCACTAGAGTCAATAATCTAGTTCACATCGCCATGTGCTTTAACACCAATAGTTCACATCACCATGTGATTAACACCCATAGTTCACATCGCTATGTGACCAACACCCAAAGGGTTTACTAGAGTGAGTAATCTAGTTCACACCGCCATGTGATTAACATGCAAAGTGTACTATGGTGTGATCATGTTTTGCTTGTGAGAGAAGTTTAGTCAACGGGTCTGTCACATTCAGATCCGTATGTATTTTGCAAATTTCTATGTCTATAATGCTCTGCACGGAGCTACTCTAGCTAATTGCTCCCACTTTCAATATGTATCCGGATTGTGACTTAGAGTCATCCAGATCTGTGTTAAAGCTTGCATCGACGTAACTCTTTACGAGGAACTCTTTATCACCAACCGAGAAATATTTCCTTAGTCCTCTAAGGATAATTTTGACCACTGTCCAGTGATCTGGGCAGGGTATACAATAGTTCTGGTACACGGCATGGCATACTTTGTAGAACCTATGGCTGAAGCATAGGGAATGACTTTCATTCTCTCTCTATCTTCTTCTGTGGTCGGGCTTTGAGTCTTACTCAACTTCACACCTTGCAACACAGGCAAGAACTCCTTCTTTGACTATTCCATTTTGAACTACTTCAAAAGCTTGTCAAGGTATGTACTCATTGAAAAAACTTATCAAGCGTCTTGATCTATCTCTATAGATCTTGATGCTCAATATGTAAGCAGCTTCACCGAGGTCTTTCTTTGAAAAACTCCTTTCAAACACTCCTTTATGCTTTCCAGAAAATTCTACATTATTTTCGATCAAAATATGTCATTCACATATACTTATCAGAAATGATGTAGTGCTCCCACTCACTTTCTTGTAAATACAGGTGATACGTCCATTTTGCATAATGCTTTTATATCGATATTTATTGCATTATGGGTTGCCATTACACATTATGTCACAATACTTATGCCTATTCTCTCTTATTTTACAAGGTTTACATAAAGAGAGAGAATGCCGGCAACTGGAATTCTGGGCTGGAAAAGGAGCAAATATTAGAGACCTATTCTGCACAACTCCAAAAGACCTGAAACTCCATGGAAGTTATTTTTGGAATAATAAAAAATACTGAGCGAAGAAAATATCAGAGGGGGCCCATACCCTGGCCACGAGGGTGGGGGCGCACCCTACCCCCCTGGGCGCGCCCCCTGCCTCGTGGGCCCCTGGTGGCCCTCCGGTGCCCATCTTCTTCTATATGAAGTCTTTCGTCCGAGAAAAAATCATAAGCAAGCTTTTGGGACAAGACTCCGCCGCCACGAGGCGGAACCTTGGCGGAACCAATCTAGGGCTCTAGCGGAGCTGTTTTGCCGGGGACACTTCCCTCCGGGAGGGGGAAATCATCGCCATCGTCAACACCAATGCTCCCCTCATCGGGAGGGGGCCAATCTCCATCAACATCTTCACCGGCACCATCTCCTCTCAAACCCTAGTTCATCTCTTGTATCCAATTCTTGTCTCTAAGTCTGGGATTGGTACCTGAAGGTTGCTAGTAGTGTTGATTACTCCTTGTAGTTGATGCTAGTTGGTTTATTTGGTGGAAGATCATATGTTTAGATCCTATATGCATATTAATACTCCTCTGATTATGAACATGAATATGCTTTGTGAGTAGTTATGTTTGTTCCTGAGGACATGGGAGAAGTCTTGCTATTAGTAGTCATGCGAATTTGGTATTCGTTCGATATTTTGATGAGATGTATGTTGTCTCTCCTCTAGTGGTGTTATGTGAACGTCGAATACATGACACTTCACCATTGTTTGGGCCTAGAGGAAGGGCATTGGGAAGTAATAAGTAGATGATGGGTTGCTAGAGTGACAGAAGCTTAAACCCTAGTTTATGCGTTGCTTCGTAAGGGGCTGATTTGGATCCATATGTTTCATGCTATGGTTAGGTTTACCTTAATACTTCTTTTGTAGTTGCGGATGCCTGCAGTAGGAGTTAATCATAAGTGGGATGCTTGTCCAAGTAAGGAAAGTACCCAAGCACCGTTCCACCCACATATCAAATTATCAAAGTACCGAATGCAAATCATATGAACGTGATGAAAACTAGCTTGACGATAATTCCCATGTGTCCTCGGCAGCGCTTTTCTCTATATAAGAGTTTGTCCAGGCTTGTCCTTTGCTACAAAAAGGTGTTCGAAATATGCCCTAGAGGCAATTATAAATTAGTTATTATTATATTTCCTTGTTCATGATCGTTTATTATCCATGCTAGAATTGTATTGATAGGAAACTTAGATACATGTGTGGATACATAGACAACACCATGTCCCTAGTAAGCCTCTAGTTGACTAGCTCGTTGATCAATAGATGGTTACGGTTTCCTGACCATGGACATTGGATGTTGTTGATAACGGGATCACATCATTAGGAGAATGATGTGATGGATAAGACCCAATCCTAAGCCTAGCACAAAGATCGTGTAGTTCGTATGCTAAAGCTTTTCTAATGTCAAGTATAATTTCCTTAGACCATGAGATTGTGCAACTCTCGGATACCGTAGGAGTGCTTTGGGTGTGCCAAACGTCACAACGTAACTGGGTGGCTATAAAGGTACACTACAGGTATCTCCGAAAGTGTCTGTTGGGTTGGCACGAATCGAGACTGGGATTTTGTCACTTCGCGTAAATGGAGAGGTATCTCTGGGCCCACTCGGTAGGGCATCATCATAATGTGCACAATGTGATCAAGGAGTTGATCACGGGATGATGTGTTATGGAACGAGTAAAGCGACTTGCCGGTAACGAGATTGAACAAGGTATCGAGATACCGACGATCGAATCTTGGGCAAGTATCGTACCGATGGACAAAGGGAATTGTATACGGGATTGATTGAATCCTTGACATCGTGGTTCATCCAATGAGATCATCGTGGAGCATGCGGGAGCCAACATGGGTATCCAGATCCCACTGTTGGTTTTTGACGGAGAGTTGTCTCGGCCATGTCTGCATGACTCCCGAACCCGTAGGGTCCATACACTTAAGGTTCGATGACGCTAGGGTTATAGGGAATAGATGTACGTGGTTACCGAATGTTGTTCGGAGTCCCGGATGAGATCCCGGACGTCACGAGGAGTTCCGGAATGGTCCGGAGGTAAACATTTATATATGGGAAGTCATCATACGGTCCCCGGAATAATTCGGGGGGTTACCGGTATTGTACCGGGACCACCAGAGGGGTTCCGGGGGTCCACCGGGAGGGTCCACCTGCCCCGGAGGGCCCTATGGGCTGTGTGTGGAGAGGGACCAGCCCCTTAGTGGGCTGGGCGCCTCCCCCCTAGGGCCCATGCGCCTAGGGTTTGGGGGAACCCTAAAGGGGGGGGGCGCCCCCCTTGCCTTGGGGGGCAAGGCAACCCCCCAGGCCGCCGCCCCCTCCTCAGATTGGATCTGAGGGGGCCGGGCCCCCTCTCCCTTGCCCCTATATATATGTGGGGGGGTGGGAGGGCAGCCGCACCAAAGTTCTGGCGCAGCCCTCCCCCTCTCCCAAGTCCTCCTCTTCTCCCGCGGTGCTTGGCGAAGCCCTGCAGGATTGCCACGCTCCTCCTTCACCACCATGCCGTCGTGCTGCTGCTGGATGGAGTCTTCCCCAACCTCTTCTTCTCCCCTTGCTGGATCAAGGCGTAGGAGACGTCGCCGGGCTGCACGTGTGTTGAACGCGGAGGCGCCGTGGTTCGGCATTTAGATCGGAATCAACCGCGATTTGAATCGCTACGAGTACGACTCCTTCATCCTCGTTCTTTCTACGCTTCCGCTTAGCGATCTACCAGGGTATGTAGATGCACTCTCCTTCCCGTCGTTGCTAGATTACTCCATAGATTGATCTTGGTGATGCGTAGAAAATTTTAAATTTCTGCTACGATCCCCAAAAGTGGCATCATGAGCTAGGTCTATGCGTAGTTTCTATGCACGAGTAGAACACAAAGCAGTTGTGGGCGTCGATATTGTCAATTTACTTGTCGTTACTAGTCTTATCTTGATTCGGTGGCATCGTGGGATGAAGCGACCCGGACCGACCTTACATGTACGCTTACGTGAGACTGGTTCCACCGACTGACATGCACTAGCTGCATAAGGTGGCTAGCGGGTGTCTGTCTCTCCCACTTTAGTCGGATCGGATTCGATGAAAAGTGTCCTTATGAAGGGTAAATAGAAATTGGCATATCACGTTGTGGTTTTCGCGTAGGTAAGAAATGTTCTTGCTAGAAACCTATAGCAGCCACATAAAAACTTGCAACAACAATTAGAGGACGTCTAACTTGTTTTTGCAGCATATGCCTTGTGATCTGATATGGCCAAAAGGATGTGATGAATGATATATGTGATGTATGAGATTGATCATGTTCTTGTAATAGGAATCATGACTTGCATGTCGATGAGTATGACAACCGGCAGGAGCCATAGGAGTTGTCTTAATTTATTTATGACTTGCGTGTCAACATAATAGTCATGTAATTACTTTACTTTATTGCTAAAGCGTTAGCCATAGTAGTAGAAGTAATAGATGACGAGACAACTTCAAGAAGACACAATGATGGAGATCATGGTGTCATGTCGGTGACAACGATGATCATGGAGCCCCGAAGATGGAGATCAGAAGGAGCAAAATGATATTGGCCATATCATGTCACTATTTGATTGCCTGTGATGTTTATCATGTTTTGCATCTTATTTGCTTAGAATGACGGTAGCTTAAATAAGATGATCCCTCACTAAAATTTCAAGAAAAGTGTTCCCCCTAACTGTGCACCTATGCGAAGGTTTGTTGTTTCGAAGCACCACATGATGATCGCGTGTGATAGATTCTAACGTTCGAATACAACGGGTGTTGACGAGCCTAGCATGTATAGACATGGCCTCGGGACACATGCGAAACACTTAGGTTGACTTGACGAGCCTAGCATGTACAGACATGGCCTCGTAACACGGAAGACCAAAAGGTCGAACATGAGTCGTATAGAAGATACGATCAACATGAGATGTTCGCCATTGATGACTAGTCCGTCTCACGTGATGATCGGACACGGCCTAGTCGATTCGGATCATGTTTCACTTAGATGACTAGAGGGATGTCTATCTGAGTGGGAGTTCATTAAATAATTTGATTAGATGAACTCAATTATCATGAACATAGTCTAAATTATCTTTGCAAATATGTTGCAGATAAATAGCTCACGTTGTAGCTCCCTGTTTCAATACGTTCCTAGAGAAAGATTAAGTTGAAAGATATTGTAAGCAATGATGCGGACTAGGTCCGTAGTCCGAGGAGTGTCCTCACTGCTACACAGAAGGCTTACGTCTTTGATGCACCGCTCGATGTGCAAACCCCTACAACGTCGTCTGTGGATGTTGTGAACACCTCACAGACACATCCTGATGACTACTTGATAGTTTAGTGCACCATACTTTACGGCTTAGAATCGGGATTCCAATGACGTTTTGAATGCCATAGAACATCTGAGATGTTCCAAGAGCTGAAATTGGGATTTCAGGCTCGTGCCCATGTTGAGAGGTGTGAGACCTCTGACAAGTTCTTGAGCCAACAAGATGGAGGAGAATAGCTCAGCTAGTGAGCATGTGCTCAGAATGTCTGGGTGCTACAATCACTTAAATCAAGTGGGAGTTAAACTTTCAGATAAGATAGTGATTGATAGAGTTCTCTAGCCACTATCACTAAGCTACTAGATCTTCATGATGAATTATGACATGCAAGGGATGGAGTTGATCTCGGAGTTGTTCGCGGTGCTTAAGACCGCAAAAGGTAGAAATCAAGAAGGAGCATCAAGTGTTGATGGTTTAACAAGACCACTGGTTTCAAGAAGGGCAAGGGCTAGAAGGGAAACTTCATGGATGGCAAACCAGTTGCCGCTCCAGTGAAGGAACCCAAGGTTGAACCCAAACCCGAGACTAAGTGCTTCTATTGTAAGGGGAACGGTCACTGGTAGCGGAATTACCCCAAATGCATGGTAGATAAGAAGGCTGGCAACTTCAAAGTATATACGTGTTATTAATGTGTACCTCACTAGTACTCCTGGTAGCACCTGGGTATTGGATATCGGTTTAGTTGCTATTATTGGTGACTTGAAACAAAAGCTACGGACTAAACGGAGACTGGCTAAGGGCGAGGTGACGATGTGTGTTGGAAGTGTTTCCAAAGTTGATGAGATCACCATCGCACGCTCCATCTGCCTTCGGGATTAGTATTGAACCTAGATAAATGTTATCAGGTGTCTACGTTGAGCATGAATATGATTAGATCATATTCATTGCAATACGGTCATTCATTTAAGTCAGAGAATAATGGTTATTCTGTTTACATGAATGATACCTTTCATGGTCATGCACCCTATGTGAATGGTTCATCGAATCTCGGTCGTGGTAATACACATGTTCACGCCAAAAGATGTAGAGTTAATAATGATAGTACCACTTTCTCGTGGCACTGCCGCTTAGGTCATATTGGCGTAAGATGCATGAAGAAACTCCATGTCGATGGATGTTTGGAGTCACTTGATTTTGAATCACTTGACACATGCGAGCCATGCCTCATGGGCAGGATGACTAAGACCCCGTTTTCAGGTACAATGAAACGGGCAAGTGACTTGTTGGAAATCATGCATGCTGATGCGTGTGATCCAATGAGAATTGAAGCGTACGGTGGATATCGCTATTTTCTCATCTTCACTGACGATTTGGGTAGATATAGGTATATCTACTTAATGAAGCACAAGTCTGAAACATTTGAAAAGTTCAAGCGATTTTAGAGTGAAGTTAAGAATCATCATAACAATAAGATCATGTTCCTACGATCTGATCAAAAGGGGATTTTCTGAGTTATGAGTTTGGCAATCACTTAAGACATTGTGGAATTGTTTCACAGTTGAAGCCACCTGGAACACCACAAAATAATGGTGTGTCCGGACGTCGTAATCGAACCCTATGAGATATGGTGCGATCTATGATGTCTCTTACCAATCTACCATTTTCATTTTGAGGTTATGCGTTAGAGACAGCTGCATTCACTTTAGATAGGACACCATTTAAGTCCGTTGAAACGATGTCGTATGAACATTGGTTTGGCAAGAAACCAAAGTTGTCATTTCTTAATGTTTGGGGCTGCGATGCTTAAGGCTTCAGCCGGAGAAGCTCGAACCCAAAGCGGACAAACACATCTTCATAGGATACCCAAAGGTGACAGTTGGGTACACCATCTATCTCAGATCCGAGGGCAAATTGTTTGTCGCTAAGAACGGGTCCTTTCTCAAGAAGGAGTTTCTCTCAAAAGAATTGAGTGGGAGGAAGATAGAACTTGATGAGGTTGTTGAACCTTTACTTCAACCAGAGAGTGATGCAACACAGAAAGATGTTTTCTATGGCGCCTACGTCTGTTGAATAGGAAGTTAATGATAGTGATCATAAAGCTTCGGATCAAGTTGCTACCGAACCTCATAGGTCGACAAGGATATGTGCTACTCCTAAGTGGTACGGTAATCCTGTCTTAGATATCATGTTGTTAGACAACAATAAACCTACGAGCTATGGAGAAGCGATGGTGGGCCCGTATTTTGACAGATGATTAGAAGCCATGAAATCCGAGATAGGATCCATATATCAGAACAAATTATGGACTTTGGTGGACTTGCCCGTTGATCGGCAAGCCATTGAGATAAATGGATCTTTAAGAAGAAGACGGACGTGGGCGGTAATGTTACCGTCTATGAAGCTCGACTTGTGGGAAAGAGTCTTTTCACAAGTTCAAGGAGTTGACTATGATGAGAATTTCTCACCCGTAGCGATGCTTAAGTCCATCGGAATCATGTTAGCATTAGCTGTATTTTTCGATTAGGAAATCCGACAGATGGATGTCAAAAACAAGTTTTCTTACCAGTTTTCGTAAGAAAGAGTTGTATGTGATACAATCAAAGTTTTGTCGATCCTAAGGATGCTAAAAGGTATGCTGGCTCCAGCGATCCTTCTATGGACTAGAGCAAGCATCTCGGAGTCAGAATATATGCTTTGATAGAGTGATCAAAGCTTTTAGGTTTATACAATGTTTGCTAGAAACTTGTATTTACAAGAAAGTGAGTGGGAGCACTACAACATTTCTGATAAGTATATGTGGACGACATATTGTTGATCCAAAATAATGTAGAATTTCTAGAAAGCATAAACGGTTGTTTGAAGAGTGTTTTTCAAAGGAAGACCTGGATAAAGCTGCTTACATATTGGGCATCAAGATCTATAGAGATAGATCAAGACGCATGATGGTGCTTTCAAAGAACGCACACCTTGACATGTTTTTGAAGGAGTTCAAAATAGATCAGTCAAAGAAGGGGTTCTTGCCTGAGTTGTAAGGTGTGAAGTTGAGTAAGACTTGAAGATTGACCATGACAGAAGAAAGAGGAAGGACGAAGGTCTTCCCCTATGCTTTTGTCATAGGCTCTATACGGTATGCCATGCTGAAGTACCGCACCTGATGTGTGCCTTGCCACATGTTTGGCAAGAGGGTACAAAGGTGATCTAGGAGTAGATCACCAGATAGCGGTCAAAATTATCCTTAGAGATGTTTCTCGGTTATGGAGCTGATAAAGAGTTCGACGTAAAGAGTTATGTCGATGCAAGCTTAACACCTATCCGGATAGCTCTGAGTAGAGATACCGGATACGTATAATGGAGCAACAATTTGGAATAACTCCAAGTGGAACGTGGTAGCAGCATCTACGATATGACATAAAGTTTTGTGAAATACATAGGGATCTGAATATGGCAAGACCCGTTGACTACAACCTCTCTCACAAGCATAACATGATCAAACCCAGAACTCTTTGAGTGTTTATCACATAGTGATGTGAACTAGATCATTGAGTCTAGTAGACTCTTGGATGTTGGTCACCTGGCAATGTGACCTGTGAGTGTTAATCACATGGCGATGTGAACTAGATTATTGACTCTAGTGCAAGTGGGAGACTGTTGGAAATATGCCCTAGAGGCAATAATAAATTGGTTATTATTATATTTCCTTGTTCATGATAATCGTTTATTATCCATGCTAGAATTGTATTGATAGGAAACTTAGATACATGTGTGGATACATAGACAACACCATGTCCCTAGTAAGCCTCTAGTTGACTAGCTCGTTGATCAATAGATGGTTACGGTTTCCTGACCATGGACATTGGATGTCGTTGATAATGGGATCACATCATTAGGAGAATGATGTGATGGACAAGACCCAATCCTAAGCCTAGCACAAAGATCGTGTAGCTCGTATGCTAAAGCTTTTCTAATGTCAAGTATCATTTCTTTAGACCATGAGAATGTGCAACTCCCAGATACCGTAGGAGTGCTTTGGGTGTGCCAAACGTCACAACGTAACTAGGTGGCTATAAAGGTACACTACAGGTATCTCCAAAAGTGTCTATTGGGTTGGCACGAATCGAGACTGGGATTTTGTCACTCCGTGTAAACGGAGAGGTATCTCTGGGCCCACTCGGTAGGACATCATCATAATGTGCACAATGTGATCAAGGAGGTTATCACGGGATGATGTGTTATGGAATGAGTAAAGAGACTTGCCGGTAACGAGATTGAACAAGGTATCGAGATACCGACGATCGAATCTCGGGCAAAGTATCATACCGATGGACAAAGGGAATTGTATACGGGATTGATTGAATCCTTGACATCGTGGTTCATCCGATGAGATCATCGTGGAGCATGCGGGAGCCAACATGGGTATCCAGATCCCGCTGTTGGTTATTGACAGGAGAGTTGTCTCGGCCATGTCTGCATGACTCCCGAACCCGTAGGGTCTACACACTTAAGGTTCGATGAAGCTAGGGTTGTAGGGAATAGATGTACGTGGTTACCGAATGTTGTTCGGAGTCCCGGATGAGATCCCGGACATCACGAGAAGTTCCGGAATGGTCCGGAGGTAAAGATTTATCTATGGGAAGTCATCATACGGTCACCGGAATAATTCGGGGGTTACCGATATTGTACCGGGACCATCGGAGGGGTTCCGGGGGTCCACCGGGAGGGTCCACCTGCCCCGGAGGGTCCTATGGGCTGTGTGTGGAGAGGGACCAGCCCCTAAGTGGGCTGGGCGCCTCCCCCTAGGGCCCATGCGCCTAGGGTTTGGGGAAACCCTAAAGGTGGGGCGCCCCCCTTGCCTTGGGGGGCAAGGCAACCCCCCCTGGCCGCCGCCCCCTCCTCAGATTGGATCTGAGGGGGCCGGCCCCCCTTTCCCTTGCCCCTATATATATGTGGGGGGTGGGACGGCAGCCGCACCAAAGTTCTGGCGCAGCCCTCCCCCTCTCCCAAGTCCTCCTCTTCTCCCGCGGTGCTTGGCGAAGCCCTGCAGGATTGCCACGCTCCTCCTTCACCACCATGCCGTCGTGCTACTGCTGGATGGAGTCTTCCCCAACCTCTCCTTCTCCCCTTGCTGGATCAAGGCGTAGGAGACGTCACCGGGCTGCATGTGTGTTGAACGCGGAGGCGCCGTGGTTCGGCGCTTAGATCGGAATCAACCGCTATTTGAATCGCTACGAGTACTACTCCTTCATCCGCGTTCTTGCAACGCTTCCGCTTAGCGATCTACAAGGGTATGTAGATGCACTCTCCTTCCCCTCGTTTCTAGATTACTTCGTAGATTGATCTTGGTGATGCGTAGAAAATTTTAAATTTCTGCTACGATCCCCAACAAAAGGATTGGGCCACCTTGCTGCACTTTATTTACTTTTGTTACTTGTTACCTATTACAAATTATCTTATCACAAAACTATCTGTTACCTATAATTTCAGTGCTTGTGGAGAATACCTTGCTGAAAATCGCTTATCATTTCCTTCTGGTCCTCGTTGGGTTCGACACTCTTACTTATCGAAAGGACTACGATAGATCCCCAATACTTGTCGGTCATTAAGACTCTTTTCTGGCGCCGTAGCCGGGGAGTGAAGCGCCTTTGGTAGGTGGAATTTGGTAAGGAAAAATTTATATACTGTGCTGAAATTTACTGTCACTTGTTACTATGGAAAGTAATCCTCTGGGGGCTTGTCCGGGGTATCTTCACCCCGACAAGTAGAGCAAAGAGTTGCTGCTCAACCTACTGAACCTACTGAAAATGAAAATGTTTACTTTGAAATTCCTTCGGGTATGATAGAGAAACTGCTAGCTAATCCTTTTGCAGGAGATGGAACATTACATCCTCATGAGCACCTAATCTATGTGGATGACGTTTGTGGATTATTTAAGCTTGTAGGTATGCCCGGTGATGTTATCAAGAAGAAGGTCTTCCCTTTATCTTTGAAGGGAGATGCATTGACATGGTATAGGCTATGTGATGATATGGGATCATGGAACTACAAATGATTGAAATTGGAATTTCATCAGAAGTTTTATCCTATGCATCTTGTTCATCGTGATCGTAATTATATATATAATTTTTGGCCTCACGAAGGAGAAATCATCGCTCAAGCTTGGGGGAGGCTTAATTCAATGTTATATTCATGCCCCAATCATGAGCTCTTAAGAGAAATGATTATTCAAAAAAATTATGCTCGGCTTTCTGACAACAATCGCACCATGCATGCTCGATACTTCTTGTACTGGTTCTTTTATGATGAAGTCTATTGAATTCAAATGGGATTTATTGGAAAGAATTAAACGCAACTCTGAAGATTGGGATCTCGACGAAGGTAAGGAGTCAGGTATAACACCTAAGTTTGATTGTGTTAAATCTTTTATGGATACCGATGTTTTAAGTTTATTTAGCACTAAATATGGACTTGACTCTGAGATAGTAGCTTCTTTTTGTGAATCTTTTGCTGCTCATGTTGATCTCCCTAAGGAGAAGTGAGGGAGTCCTGGATTAGGGGGTGTTCGGGTAGCCGGACTATACCTTCAGCTGGACTCCAGGACTATGAAGATACAAGAGTGAAGACTACGTCCCGTGTCCGGATGGGACTTTCTGTGGCGTGGAAGGCAAGCTTGGCGATGCGGATATTCAAGATCTCCTACCATTCTAACCGACTCTATGTAACCCTAACCCTATTTGGTGTCTATATAATCCGGAGGGTTGTAGTCCGTAGGCAATCAACTCCATATACAACAATCATACCGTAGGCTAGCTTCTAGGGTTTAGCCTCCTTGATCTCGTGGTAGATCTACTCTTGTACTACCCATATCATCAATATTAATCAAGCAGGACGTAGGGTTTTACCTCCATCGAGAGGGCCCGAACTTGGGTAAAACATCGTGTTCCCTGCCTCCTGTTACCATCCGGCCTAGACGCACAGTTCGGGACCCCCTACCTGAGATCCGTCGGTTTTGACACCGACATTGGTGCTTTTATTGAGAGTTCCTCTGTGCCGTCGCAATCAGGAAGGATGCCTCCTCCCGTCTTTAAAGATGGTGCCGTTGCTAAGGGAGCCTTGGCTGTCAGCCAAACCCTCCGGCTAGGTGGTTTCCTCATGACCACATGTTCGGTTGTTGCACCGACGGTGACCTCTCGGGTCATCAAAAGCAACCTACACGTCAGCTCGGAGTTCGTCGAGCAGCTAGATCCAATGGAGCTCTCTTCCGTAAACGAGCTCTTGGATTGCATCGCCGCCCTGGGGGTCGCTACGGATTACGACCAGGTTGGGCTTAAACCCGATCTAAGAGAAATTAACTCTCCCCAAGTCACCCACCATGTTGCCGTGGTAGAGGCGTAGTGCGGCGACCCTTCATCTATTTTAAGGACTAGCTACGTCTGAATTCCCGACCCCTCCAAGCCGGATACCCGCGGAGGGGAGGATGTAACTCAAGACCTGAGCTTAGCATCAGGCATCGGGCCAGATTCATTGGACAACACCCAAGAATCCAAAATTCAGAGTTCGGAAACTCTTCGGCCTCCGAATCTTGGATTGGGTGAGGTTTCAGAATCAACGACACCAACCCACCCGATCATAAGAGATCTCTCCCAAATCAGGCAGAGGCCCGAGGAAACAGTACATCATTACTGGGCCAGATTCCTCCTGGTTATGAACAGGATAAAGGATTGCCGTGAGGGAGAAGCAATCTCAATTTTCTGCAGTAATTGCACGGACAAGGGAATCCTTAACGCCGTAAGTCGTCGTGATATTACACGCTTCGCTGACTTGGCGTCCATAGCACAAAAATACTGTGCGATGGAAAGCACCTGGAAAACCGAAATAAAATTTTGGGATAATCCGGCCTTGAATAGTAATCCCATCCGAACTAAGAGGGTGCATCATCATAGGACACCCGGGATAAACACCAAAAAGCCAAAACCCTCTACAGGGCATGGAACCATACTGGAAAGATGGCTTGATGGACCCTGTAGAATTCACGGTACAGAGGACGCCACACCAACTCATAGCCTTAGAGCATGTTGGATACTCCGGCAGGTGGCCAAAATCGGCGAGGACCTCTTAATTCCGGAGGCTGCAGAAAGCCAGCCTAAGGACACCAGTACCGTTCTCACAGTCTTCGAGACTTTCGCATCAAACAATGTGCGAAAAAGAACACTCCGCAGCCTCGCCGAAGTCTATCAAGGTGCAACAATAAATCCATGGAGCGACACTGCCATTACCTTCAACGCATGTGATGAACCTAGATTCCGAATAGCCCGAGCACCAGCCGCATTGGTCCTTAGTCCCATAGTGGACGGCTTTCGCCTAACTAAGGTGCTCATGGATGGAGGCAGCGGACTGAACCTCATTTATGAGGAAACCCTTCAAAAAATGGAAATAGACTGGAACCGCGTCGAGCGAAGCAACACAACCTTTAGAGGAATAATCCCCAGTCAGGAAGCGCGCTGCACAGGAAAAATCACACTAGATGTGGTGTTCGGCATGCCGGATAATTACAGATCCGAAGAAGTCACGTTTCAGGTGGCCCCGTTTAAGAGCGGACATCACGCTTTACTAGGGCAGGAAGCTCCAAGCAATACCCCATTACGGGTACATGAAGCTTAAGATGCCTGGGCCGAACGGAATTATCACTCTAGCTAGTGATCCGGACATAGCACTCCGCGCCGAAAACAAGACGGCCGCATTAGCCCTTGAGGCGCTATCTGAAGCCTTAGCGGCCGAGGAACTAACTGCACTGCGCTCCACGGTTAACAGGGATGATGTGATACTCGATAAGAGATCCAAATCCACATCCTTCAAGCCTGCTGACGAAATAGTCAAATTCCAAGTCCATCCAACGGACCCCAATAAAACAGCTTCCATCGGGGCACGACTGAACCCTGATGCGGACGCCGCACTGCGAGAGTTCCTACGAGAGAACTGGGACATCTTCGCTTGGCACTCTTCAGACATGCTAGGGATCCCACGCAGGCTGGCCGAACACAGCTTAAATATCCTAAAAGGATTTAAACCTGTCAAACAAGCCCTTCGGCGTTTTTCCGAACCCAAGAGACAGGCTATGGGAGAGGAGCTAGCCAAACTATTGGAGGCCGGATTCATCAGAGACATAAAACATTCGGACTGGCTAGCGAACCTGGTGATGGTACCAAAGAAGGACAAATCCTAGCGCCTGTGTGTCGATTTTAAAGACCTTAACAAGGCTTGCCCAAAGGATCCCTTCCTCCTCCCACGTATCGATCAAATTATCGATGCCACCGCAGGACACGATTTCTTGTGTTTCCTCGACGCATACTCCGGTTACCATCAAATCAAGATGGCAGAATCAAACCAAGCTGCAACAGCATTCATCACACCATACGGCCCATTCTGCTTCAACACAATGCCCTTCGGGCTGAAAAACGTCGGCGCAACATATCAGCACATGATCCAGACAGGTCTGGCAAACCAGATCGGCAAAACAGGGGAGGCGTATGTGGATGATGTGGTCGTCAAATCAAGACATGTCGAATCCCTAGTAGACGACTTGAGGCTTACATTCGATAACCTCCGAAAATATGAAATCAAGCTCAACCCAGAAAAATGCGTCTTCGGCGTTCCAGCCGGAAAGCTCTTGGGCTTCATTGTATCCGGTAGAGGAATTGAAGCAAACCCAGCCAAGATCCGAGCTTTGTCACAATTGGATGTCCCAAAGGACCTGAAACAAATACAAAAATTAACCAGATGCGTGGCGGCTTTAAGCCGCTTCATCTCCCGCTTGGGAGAAAAGGCACTACCCCTCTATCGCCTCCTTCGGCGCACCGAACACTTCGAGTGGACGGATGCCGCCACGGCTGGACTTGATGAAATAAAAGCCATATTGGCAACAAACCCAGTCCTGGTCGTGCCAAACACTGGCGAACCAATGTTATTGTACATCGCAGCAACAGACCAAGTTGTCAACGCAGTGCTCGTTGTCGAGCGGGAAACGGACGGACACAAATTCCCCCTTCAAAGGCCGGTCTACTACGTGTCCACTGTCCTCACTCCATGCAAATCACGGTACCCGCATTATCAAAAGATTGCATACGCGGTATTCATGGCATCCTGGAAGCTACGACACTACTTTCAAGAGTGTTCCATAACAGTAGCCTCGGAAGTACCACTCAACGATATTATCAACAACCGCGATACAACGGGCCGGATTGCAAAATGGGCCATCGAGCTCCTCCCGTTCGACATAACCTATAAGCCACGGCAAGCTATTAAATTGCAAGTTTTGGCCGACTTCGTCGCAGAATGGATGGAGGCCGAGCTCCCTAAAGAGTACGACACATACTCAAACTGGATTATGCATTTCGATGGCTCCAAAATGTTGGCCCGACTGGGGGCTGGCGTCGTCCTGACGTCCCCCACAGGAGACACAGTCCAATATGTGCTCCAGATCATGTACACGGATTCCAACAATGCAGCCGAATATGAGGCCCTCCTACATGGCCTCCGGATAGCAGTATCCATGGGTATCCAGCGC
This sequence comes from Triticum urartu, assembly GCF_056163025.1. Taxonomy (NCBI): domain Eukaryota; kingdom Viridiplantae; phylum Streptophyta; class Magnoliopsida; order Poales; family Poaceae; genus Triticum; species Triticum urartu. Next base: position 8,163,499 of record NC_141877.1, read on the forward strand.
CTAGAGGTACGCGGGGATTCAAACCTCGCGATATCCCAAATAAATGGAGAATTCGACGCTAAGGAACCAAAAATGGCAGCTTACCGCAACGCCGTCCTAAAAATGTCAGCTCGGTTCGAAGGGCTGGAGTTTCACCATATAGCCTGAGAAAACAATCAAGCGGCGGACGTCCTAGCACGCATCGAAGCAAAACGCGATGCAGTCCCCCCCCCAACGTCTTTTTGGAAAGATTGTTCAAGCCATCCGTAGCATGGGAGGGGGAACCCGCAAATAACAGCCCGAACCCAGCCGCACCACTCGATGTCGAACAATCTGACACAATTGGAGGCTCTACCAACGAAATTACACCTTCAGCCCACGTAATAATGGCGGTTATCGCCCCGTGGACAGAACCATTCCTAGCCTACCTTACTAGGCAGGAACTCCCGGAGGACCAAAACGAGGCCCACTGCATAGTACGGCGATCTAAGGCCTACAGAGTCCATGAGGGAGAACTTTACAAGAAAAGCACTACCGGAGTCCTTCAAAGGTGCATCTCCGAAGAGGAAGGGCAGAACCTTCTGGCTGAAATTCATGCCGGACTCGGTGGTCACCACGCTGCTGCTCGGTCCCTTGTTAGCAAGGCTTTCCGTACAGGCTTTTACTGGCCGACGGCCCGGGCAGACGCTCAGGACCTAGTCCAACGATGCGCTGGTTGCCAACTATTTGCCAACCAAAGCCATATGCCACCCACTGCACTCCAAACTATACCCATCACCTGGCCTTTTGCGGTCTGGGGGCTTGACATGGTCGGACCCCTTAAATGTGGAACCCATAGGAAAAAATACTTACTGGTCATGGTGGATAAGTTCACCAAATGGATAGAAGCCAAGCCTGTTAAAACGGCCGAATCCAGACCTGTGATAGACTTCATATCCGGGGTTGTACACCGTTATGGCGTCCCCCACAGCATCATAACCGATAACGGTACAAACTTTACCGCCGACGAGGTAAAACTCTGATGCAAAAACATGGGCATCAAGCTCGATTATGCTTCCGTCTATCACCCACAAACCAACGGCCAGGTCGAACGTGCAAATGGTCTTATCATGAGCGGCATTAAACCCAGACTAGTGCGGTCCCTCAAGGAATCTAACACGCACTGGGTAGAGGAGCTCGACTCCGTGCTATGGGGGCTGCGGACCACGCCAAATCGCACCACCGGATACACACCATTTTTTATGGTGTATGGCGCAGAAGCAGTTCTGCCCTGCGACATAATTCATGACTCACCTAGAGTGCGCATGTACGAAGAAAGAGAAGCCGAGCTCGATCGGCAGGACCACTTGGACGCCTTGGAGGAGGAGCACGATGTGGCAAAAGCCCGTTCTGCATTTTATCAATAGCAGGCCTGAAGATATCAAAGCAGAGAAGTATGGGCCAAAAATTACAATGTTGGCGAACTAGTTCTACGCCTGCCGGATAAGAAAAAGGACAAACTCAAGCCCAAGTGGGAAGGTCCATTCATAATCGACCAAGTTCTGACTGGTGGGGCGTACCGCCTGCGAGATGCGTCGAACAACCGACTCGAGCCGAACTCGTGGAACGCCACCCGTCTCCGAAGATTCTATGCCTAGCGCCGGACTCTGTGTTCTTCTCCTTCCTCTGTCCATTCTTTTTTGTATTTTTCTGTCTTACATTTCTCTACTTCCCATTTTTTCTTTTATAGCCCTTAAAGTCTCATATAGTGACGCGCCACTCGCGCTCATTAAACCTGGGGGCTTCTTTAACAGAAGCTTATTTATATGGGCTTCACGCCCCACACATGCGTCAAACTTCCGCATGTACCTTTTTCTTCACCATTATATGCATCGATATGACTTAAGTTTTGGCCAAGCTGGGTTGCCTGGCTCTTGTGCTTACCCCTACATTCCTGATTGTTTGGCTAGGCGGTAAAGGGAGCACCTCTGCGATTGTTACCGCCGGGTCAGCCGGATGTGTACCTCAGACTGGGTGAAGCCGAAAGCTAGCGTTCTTAAGGGAATATTCGATCGGTGAAATAAAAGATGACCTTTTTACTTATTTTATGCGCCCCCAGATGCCTTTTTCTCTGCGTCTCTTCACGCAGTCCGGACATGCACCTTAGGGCATGCCTCCCAGCGAAAGGAACCCTTAACGGAACTATTCTCTCTGGAAGATGTTTCTTACTAACCATGTAATATAACATAACTAGTTGGGCACTTGTCTGATAAAGCACTGATGACCCCTACGCCTGGTCTCCACGCATACCCCGGTTCTTATATAACCGCTAGGGTATTCGGACACACTCCGGACCGTCAGGTCCCGAGGTTGAAGCGAAAAGGTCGGCAACGACAAACGATCTACAATCCGGCTAGAAGGCATTACACATGTCAATTCAAAATTACACAGTCATTCTGACTGATTGTATTCCTCTTCTATACCATCTAACAGGCTGTCTAATTTACAGTCCTGCTGGGAATACTTCGCGGCCAACTCTACTTGGTTGTATACTAAGCTTACAGGGATCTCCTTCCCGTCAGGCCCCACTGGTCCGACCTCGGCCATGTGGTTCGGGTCAGACTTCGTAAAACGGGTCTTCACCATGGCCCAGGCCTCCCTAGCGCCTTGTCGGCAGGCCGATATCTTCCACAACCGGAAGCGCCGCCGAGCTCCCTTCAGCTTCTCCGTAAGCTCTCCAAGGCCCTCGGGCACGGAGTGGGCAGGCCATAAGGCATGGGCAATACCTCGCATCGCCTGCCGAACTTGCTCGTGCAGTTGCAAGAGTTCGGGAAGAAGGTCACCCGTAGAACCGGGCATCTCCTCTGCAGGACGACACGTGAGCATACCTACAGATATTACTCTATTAGTCGACTTCCTCGCCGAACTCTTTTTTCAAAGTTCGTTCAAGCACTTACTAAAAATGCCGCGTCGAAGCCGTTGATTCTCCTTCGTGGAGTCCGATAGCTGGCCACGAACATCTTTAAGTTCGACGTCCACCTTGGTGTTGGCATCCTGAAGATCATTCTTCTCTCGCCTCACCTTTGTCAACGTACTCTCACCGGCCTTTCGTCGGCGTAAGAGTTGTTGCTTGTTCGGATCGAGTCCGGCGCCATCTGCAATATGAATTGTCAGATTTGCACCCACACCGCACAATACTAATCTTTCGAAGTGTATCTTACCTGAGGGGGTCTCTTTGGGCTCCCCTGCTGCGGCTAGTGCGGCCTCTAGTTGGGCCTTGCACTTTTCCAGCTCCTGGGACAGCACGGTATTCTTCTCTGCAAGAACCTGCATATTAAATGATCCTTAAATCAGTTGCTCTAACTGCTTCAAGTCTCAGGGCCTACTGGCATATATATATATATATATATATATATATATTTAACCAAAATTTTCTTACCCGTATGTCTTTTACATACTGCTCCGTGGCTCTGGCTAAACCATTTTGAGCGGCACGGAGGTACGCATCTCCCGAATTAAAGGCATCTAAAGCCTCTTGGGAGAAACAAGCGTCGCGTAGAATTGTCCGGCGACGCCTGTGGTTCATGGCACTCTCCACTTCAGAATTTGTGGCAGACAGCCCGTCCACATCCTCTGTCGGAGGAGCGTCCGGTGCGCGCCTTGTGCTCGCCTCCGCTTCCTGGCCAGACGTTGGAGCCTGTCTGGTGGAGGCGCGATTGGCAACCTCTCCGGATGTAGTCCGGTGAGGTCTCTTCGTTCTGAAGATAGCACGAACGTTAATATGCCCTGACAGAATAACTCCAGGGAAACAGAGGGTGCACTATACCTTTGCGTCGGCATCTCAGTCCGGACTACATTCCTTTTTGCCCCACGAGGCCCTGCGGCCCCTCGTTGGCTAGCCGCCGCAAGTTCGGCCTCCTGCCTCGGAAATCTCCCCTGCAAAACACGGTTGTCGTCAGAAACACCGGGATACGTGAGGGTGGAATCTCTTTCAAGGGAATAAGACCCCGGTTTCTGTCACCTGGGAGGCCGGGATTAACCCTGGGTAATCCGCCGTAATGGCTACCAAGGTATTGTCCTTGCTTAGTTGATGGAACACCCCGTCCATAAGCTCCACCGATATGTCCGGATCCTCTTTGGAGTCCGGATTGAGGGACCATTCTGGGTCCTCGGGCTGTGGAGGGCGGCTATTTATATCCTTTACCTCCTGTCGCAGTTCCTGCATTGAAGTCGTTAGACTACCTATCTAACTGTGGGAGTATAAAACAAACGAGCAAGCGCAATTGTTCACTTACCCAACTTGGAGGATCATACATACTGAATCCGGCCTACGGGTTGACGCAGAGGAATTCCTCCTTTTCTCCCTTGTACAAAGAGGATAAGATCATTACTAAGGCGGCGGCTGAGGCCAGCCCCTTACGACCGTAACGTGTGGCGTTATCCTCCTCGTTGAAATCCCACATGGGGTGGCCTCTATATTGAAGCGGCTGCACCCCCCGCATAATGCATGCGGCCATGACTCCAATCATGGTTAGTCCGGAATAAGCCAACAGTCTTATCCGGCCCATCAGGTAAAGGACGTCTCTGTCGCTTTCTCTCTGAGAGCTCTGCGGACGCCAGCTCAAGCGTTTCTTCAATGGAGCACTGTTGAACTCAGGAAGACTGACCCGGATAGGGTCCGGTAGCGGGACGTCATCTATGTAAAACCATTCCGAAGGCCAGTCCTCGGACGCCTCCTTTGGGGTTCCGGGTAGGTATCCGGTCCCGGCGATGCGCCATACTTCGGCTCCGCCCACTTGGTATATGGACCCCTCTTGAGAATGGGGCACTAGGCAGAATAACCTCTTCCACAGTGCGAAATGAGCCTCAACGCCTAAAAATAGCTCGCAAAGGGCGACGAAACCCGCGATATGTAATACGGAGGCGGGCGTGAGATTGTGCAGGTGGAGGCCGTAGAACTCCAGAAGCCCGCAGAGAAATGGATGAATTGGAAATCCCAGTCCCCTTATTAGATAGGGGACGAGGCACACCCGCTCTCCTTTAGAAGAATTGGGGGTGCTCTCCGCTTGTTTTCCGCCATTGTAGGTGGCGAGACCGGCTCAGACCGGGACGATGTATGCCTGAGGGAGAAATCCCTTGGCCTGAAGCGACACTAACTCGCTATGCGGGATGGTGCAACTCTCCCAGTCCCCGGGTTTGGGACTGGAGGGGCGAGGGGAGGAGCTGCGACGGCTGGTCATGTTGGAATGGACCTTCGCTGGAAGCGCTCTGATGATAACTCGCGCAGAGGAGAAGATGTGGTTTGAACCTGAATCCCCATCCCGTTAAATAGGCGGCTCGTTTATATGGCTAGGGGTGTGGATGTAAAAACGCCCTGGCTTTTCGCATTCGTTTAACACGTGGAAGACGGCCATTATTGGGCGTGGAAGCCAAGGAGCAATACATTACAAAAATCAGACATTATTCCTACAGGTACACAGGATTGGGAGAAGAACCCGCCTTGTAATGCCGAACAATCTGCGCGCCGGACTTAACGTCATTGAAGCCTGGTTCGGGGGCTACTGAGGGAGTCCTGGATTAGGGGGTGTTCGGGTAGCCGGACTATACCTTCAGCCGGACTCCAGGACTATGAAGATACAAGATTGCAGACTACGTCCCGTGTCCGGATGGGACTTTCCTTGGCTTGGAAGGCAAGCTTGGCGATGCGGATATTCAAGATCTCCTACCATTGTAACCGACTCTATGTAACCCTAACCCTATCCGGTGTCTATATAAACCGGAGGGTTGTAGTCCGTGGGCAATCAACTCCATATACAACAATCATACTGTAGGCTAGCTTCTAGGGTTTAGCCTCCTTGATCTCGTGGTAGATCTACTCTTGTACTACCCATATCATCAATATTAATCAAGCAGGATGTAGGGTTTTACCTCCATCGAGAGGGCCCGAACCTGGGTAAAACATCGTGTTCCCTGCCTCCTGTTACCATCTGGCCTAGACGCACAGTTCGGGACCCCCTACCCGAGATACGCCGGTTTTGACACCGACAAGAAGTGTTTAAATATCATCCTCCCATAGAAGTAAAAGTAGTTGAACCTATTAAAGTTGAAGAAAAGACTATCACTTATAATGATCCTATTGTTCCTACTGCTTATGTTGAGAAACCACCTTTTCCTGTTAGGATAAAGGATCATGCTAAAGCTTCAATTGTGGTTCATAAAAGCAATATCAGAACCTATACACCTCCTGAGCAAGTTAAAGTTGAACCTAATATTGCTATTTTTAAAGATCTATTGGTTGATAATATTGATGGGCATGCTATTTATTTCTGTGATGAGACTGCTAGAATTGCTAAACCTAGTGCTAAAGATAAACATAAACATGTGGTAGGCATGCATGTTATTTCTGTTAAGATAGGAGATCATTGTTATCATGGCTTATGTGACATGGGTTCTAGTGCTAGTGCAATACCTATTGACTTATAAAAATAAATTATGCATGATATTGCACCTACTGAGTTAGAAGAAATTGATGTCACAATTAAGATTGCCAATAGAGACACTATATCATCAATTGGAATTGTTAGAGATGTTGAAGTCTTGTGTGGGAAAACTAAATATCCTGCTGATTTTCTTGTTCTTGGTTCCCCACAAGATAGCTTTTGTCCCATTATATTTGGTAGACCCTTCTTAAACACTATTAATGCTAAGATAGACTGCGAAAAGGATGTTGTTACTATTGGTTTGGGTGATATGTCTCATCAATTCAATTTTTCTAAATTTCGTAGACAACACCGTGAAGAGGAATTGCCTGGTAAAGATGAAATTATTGGTCTTGCTACTATTGCCGTACCTCCTAGTGATCCTTTAGAACAATATTTGCTAGATCATGAAAATGATATGTTTATGAATGAAAGAAGGGAAATAGATGAAGTGTTCTTTAAATAGGGACCTATTCTGAAACACAACTTGCCTATTGAAATCATAGGGGATCCTCCTCCACCCAAGGGTGATCCCATGTTTGAACTTAAACCATTACCTGATACTCTTTAATATGCTTATCTTGACGAAAAGAAGATATATCCTATTATATTAGTGCTAACCTTTCAGATAAGGAAGAAGAAAAATTATTGAAAACTCTCAAGAAGCACCGTGCTGCTGTTGGATATACTCTTGATGATCTTAAGGGCATTAGTCCCACTCTATGTCAACACAAAATAAATTTGGAGAAAGATGCCAAACCAGTTATTGATCATCAACGATGGCTGAATCCTAAGATGAAACCATTGTTGAGGAAATCGTTAACTGGTAGCTGCTCGGTTGGCTAGCGAGTAGGGGATTAATCGGCTAATCGGCAAGTTAATCGGCCATTTAATCAATTAATCGGATGAATTTTTGGTTTATCGGCTACTCGGTGACCCTATGAGTAGGGATTAATCGGCAAGTTAACTGGTTAATCGGACGAATTCTTGAACAGGGGATGAAACAAGTGGTAAGAAAGGAAATACTAAAGCTCCTTGAGGCAGGTATAATTTATCCCGTTGCTGATAGTCAGTGGGTAAGTCCTGTCCATTGTGTCCCTAAGAAGGGAGATATTACTGTCGTCCCTAATGATAAAGATGAATTGATTCCACAAAGAATTATTACAGGTTATAGGATGGTAATTGATTTCCGCAAATTAAATAAGGCTACTAAAAAGGATCATTACCCCTTACATTTTATTGATCAAATGCTAGAAAGATTATCCAAACATACATATTTTTGCTTTCTAGATGGTTATTCCGGTTTCTCTCAAATACCTGTGTCAGCTGATGATCAAGCTAAGACCATATTTACTTGCCCTTTCGTTACTTTTGCTTATAGACGTATGCCTTTTGGTTTATGTAATGCACCTGCTACCTTTCAAACATGCATGATGGCTATATTCTCTGACTTTTGTGAAAAGATTTGTGAAGTTTTCATGGACGACTTCTCCGTTTATGGATCCTCTTTTGATGATTGCTTGAGCAACCTTGATCCAGTTTTGCAGAGATGTGAAGAAACTAATCTTGTCTTGAATTGGGAAAAGTGCCACTTTATGGTTAATGAAGGCATTGTCTTGGGGCATAAAATTTCTGAAAGAGGTATTGAAATTGATAAAGCTAAAATTGATGCTATTGAAAAGATGCCACGTCCCAAGGACATCAAAGGTATAAGAAGTTTCCTTGGTCATGCCGTGTCGGGGGTGCTGATCCCACGTACACCTGTGGGGATCGGCGGACCGAGCCCCTTTTGGTTCGGCAGGGGGCGGAGAATGCCCAAAGAGCAGATCGAGGCGAACGCACGAACGACGCGATCAGTTTACCCAGGTTCAGGCCGCACGGATGCATAAAACCCTACTCCTGCTTTGGCTTGTATTGGTGTTCTTGCTCGGGAGCGATGACTGCTACAGTACACTTGGGTGGCTAGCGAGACCGAAAGTGAGAATGGTTGTCCCCCCCCCCCCGAACTGTTGCGCATGGGCCTCCTATTATATGCCAAAGGGGTCACCGACAGGTGGCAAGAGAGGTGAGGGTAAAAATGTAAAAGAGGTGGTAGTTGGCGCCACCGCTTGGTACAGTTGTATCATACCTAACCCTGACGGCAGGGGACAAAGGCATTAAATGCCTGTCTGTGTCGCCCAGACGGTGCGGAAAGGGACCGTCAGGGGCGCCACCGTTTGCCACGATGGCTATCTTGTCAGTGCCTGCTTGCCACCGCATGCCCCTGGCTGCACAGCCTCCCGCCACGTACGCCAGGAATGGTCCTAGAGCGACACGTTGGCGGGTGAGCTGGAGCGCGGGCTGCGGAGTAGTAGCTTGCCGCGGCAAGTGCCTTGCCGCGGAATTTGTCTTGTTGCTTCCGGGAGCTTGTCGCTCACCGGGTCTTGCCGGGACACGTGGCGTGCTGTGGCGAGCTCCCCGGGATGCCTTGGTTGGTCTTCTCGGCAAGCTCCTCTTGCCGGGGTCTTTGTGCTTCCTCCCGGCAAGCTCCTCTTGCCAGGGTCTTGGATACTTTGAGTGGCGTTCCCGGCAAGCTCCTTCTTGCCGGGGTCTTGCGCCTTGGCTCGGATACTTTGTCCTTGAATGGCTCCAAAGGAACCACGGAGGGTCTTGGCGGTCGCCCGGCAAGCCTTGCCGCGGGGTGCTGCGACTGCCCGTGCACAAGTTCGGGATACTAAGGTACCCCTACTTTAGTACACCGACAGGAGCCCCCGGGCCTGGGTCATACACAGTGCCGAGCGCTGTTGGGCCAGGCCCAAAACAGTGCACGGGCACGCGCGGCCTGGGTCACGCCGTTCCTGACTCCGCATCCACCGCACCCTCCCCGCAAGGCACGCGTCGAATGCGGCATCGTGGGAGAGGTCGTGGGCGGTTCGCGCCCTCGCCATAAACGGAGGGAGGCGTGGAGGCGTGGTTCATTTACTGGACGGGGCCGATCCGCGGTTTTCGAGGTGCCCACTCCCCACGATCACGGGGTGGGGAGAGGTCGCCTCACCCGTCGCCTTGGTTCATCACGCCTGCCACGCGGCTCCCATGCGCTTGGGGTCGCGGACGGTGGAGGCGGGAAACTGGGCCGTCGCGGGTCGAGGCAGTGGGTCGGCCCCAGCTCCCTGCTCTTCCCGTGTCTTGATTCGCTGAGCGGGGCGGCCGAGCCCCCACCTCGCTCCTTTATAAAGAGCGGGAGGGGAGGACGGAAGCCCGCATTCCCTCATCTCCTCCTTCCTTCAGCTTCCGCTCCCCTTTCTCTCATTCGCCATGGAGAAAGGGAACCCTGGTCCTTCATCGGTGGCGGCGAGGGTCGCCGCCAAACAGCGCATCCCTCCCTATCCCGCACCCGTGGTGGCAGAGCCAGCCGTAAGGGGAAGAGGGAGGGGGCGAGGTCGTGGACGAGGTCGAGGACGAGGTCGAGGCGCTCGGGGAAGAGGTGGACGGGGCGGCGCGCCGGCGTTGCCTTCGCCGGCGGTTCCTCTTCCCACGGGGGTCCATGTTGGGGACGACCCTTGCGAGTTCTTCGTCAGGCTGCGCTGGGTGCCTCGTCGTCGACTCCGACTCCCAGCTCCGTTCGCGGGCGCGATGGAGCTGGACCCGTCCGAGACACTGAGACTGCACATGAGGGGCTGTGGGATCAGCGGCACGCGAGTCCGTGTTGAAGTCCCAGCCCCCGGTGTGATGTATCTTGGTCGAGGGTGGAAGACGTTCGCCCGTATCCACAGCTTGACGGCGGGGCTCACCCTCCATTTTAAGTTAATGGAGGGTGATCTCCTCTCCGTCAAGGTCTTCGGGTGCTTCGGCACTCGGGCAAAGTGCTGCGTGGACAGCTCCTCCGATAGCGAAGGCCCCTCCTCGAGCGAGAGTGACGAGGAGGGGAGCGACAACGACGACGAGGGTAGCGGGCGGCAGGATGACGGGTCCGACTAGGTGTCGGGCGCCGCTCCGCGCGGCGCCGGTGACCCCATCATCCGTGTCGCCGGCTCCTTGAACTCCCCGGGGTCGTCTCCTTGGGCGGCTGGCGTAGGGAGGCTGCGGAAGAGGAAGAGGGCTGGCGGCAAGGCCGTCAAGTCGGAGTACGAGGGCGTGGTGCCCTCGACAGCGTGCTGACGTCCTGCCGCCTCGTCTTCGAGCCCTGCTTCCGGCGCCGCCGTCACCGTCTAGCCTTCGGACGGCCCCCGGGGTGTTCTCTTGGTGTCTTCTGGCACCCGTAGCTCACCTAGGCGCTCCTTTTGCCCTTTTCGCCTCCTTGATATACCTCCTGAAGAGAGGGACAACAAAAGGATTACGGGCATCTTATCTTTTTTAATTTGTAAGCCTTCGGGCCTTAGTTGCATTTAAAACTCGTAATCCTCTCTTTCATGTTTTTCATCCTCTATGGACTGTACCTGAGTGGAATGTTTTTTTAATGAAAAGGGGATGCTTGCCGGGTCATTTGTCTCACGGGTAGAACCCACGGCAAGGAGCAAATCCTTGGCATCTTTCAGATAGACACTTTTTCTCCGGCAACAGGCCCTGCCGTTTTCCCACGTCGCTCAACCTTTCTCATGCTTTTGACGGAGGCAGGGATGAGGCGGGTGCGGCCCCTCGTTTCATCCCTTTGCTGCCGCGACTACGACCAAACTTGGCCCCAGGAACGAGCCTCAGGGCCTAAAGTTAAGGGAGCACGGCAGTTTCCAGGATGAAAACGAGGTTTCGTATTCCCCAGTCCATAAGAGAATGCATGATGAGGGATGAAAGACTTATCTGAGATCGCAGCCCCCGGCAACTCTAGCTTGCCGTGGGTGAATCTTGGTACTTGCAGCCCCCGGCGACACTAGCTTGCCGGGGCCCAGATGCCGGTGCGTCCTTCCTCTCCTTTTCGTCCTTAGGTGGTCCGGCAAGGATATGCGAGCCCTGCGAACCAAGGGAACCGAAAGAAAGGCAAAGGGACGCACACTCGACCTCTAAGTTAGGGGTTAGCCTCTGTTAAGCACTATCAACCCTAACCAAGGACAAGACTCGACCTAGCATGCATGCTATAACTTAGGGCGCCAGCACTTCATTTACTTGTGCTCAGGGTCTGCGCCTGGCTTTGTACAAAGGATTACATGCAACAGCGGCAAGACTTGTACAAAAGGGTGGTTGCCGGACGGGGTCCGACAACCGCGCCTTACGGGTAAAACTTACGAAGAAGCTCGATATTCCAGGAGTTGCTCACTGGGACGCCATCTTCGGTCTCCAGGCGGACAGCGCCAGGCCTGGTGACTCATTTCACCCGGTAAGGGCCTTCCCACTTCGGCGTCAACTTGTTGGAATTCTTGGCGGACTGAACGTGCCAAAGAATAAGGTCGCCTTCCTCGAAGCTTCTGGCTTTAACTTTGTGGCTATGGTAGCGGCGCAAAGCTTGCTGGTAGCGAGCAGCTCGCACAGCAGCCTGAAGACGATCTTCCTCAAGGAGCAGCGCGTCATCTTCACGCAGCTGCTCTTGATCAAGCTCATCATAAGCGAGCACTCGAGGTGACCCGTATACGAGTTCCGTGGGGATAACTGCCTCTGCTCCATAGACTAGAGCAAAAGGTGTCTGGCCAGTGGCTCGATTTGGCGTCGTCCTGATCGACCAAAGAACCACCGGCAGCTCCTCGATCCAGTTGCGCCCGCACTTGTGCAGCCTGTCGAAAGTCCTGGTCTTGAGCCCACGCAGCACTTCAGCATTTGCCCTTTCCGCTTGACCGTTGCTTCTCGAGTGAGCAACAGAAGCGAAACAGACCTTGGTGCCAAGATCTTGGACATACTGCATGAAGGAGCGGCTCGTAAATTGCATACCGTTGTCGGTGATTATCCTGTTAGGGATCCCGAAACGGCAAACAATCGACCTGAAGAACTTGACGGCTGACTGTGCTGTCACCTTCCTCACTGGTTCCACTTCCGGCCACTTTGTGAACTTGTCGATTGCAACGTACAAGTACTCAAAGCCCCCGACAGCTCGGGGAAAGGGGCCGAGGATATCGAGCCCCCAGACCGAAAATGGCCAGGATAAAGGGATCGTCTGGAGAGCTTGAGCTGGCTGGTGTATCTACTTGGAATGGAACTGGCACGCTTCACACTTGGTTACTTGTGAAGTTGCATCCTCGAGGGCTGTCGGCCAGAAGAAACCTTGCCGGAATGCTTTTCCGACAAGGGCTCTTGCGCCAATGTGGTGACCACATATGCCTCCATGTATCTTTGCCAACAGCTTCTGTCCATCTTCCCGGGGAATACACTTCAATTTCACACCATTGAGTCTTCTTCTGCACAGTGTGTTGTCGACAAACTGGTACATACTAGACTGCCGGGCTACTCTTTCCACTTCTTCTGGTTCTTCGGGAAGTTCTCCTGTCTGGAGGAAACGGACAATCTGTTGCGCCCATGTTGGAGCCTGTGGCTCGACAACAAGGACTAAAGGCAATTCTGCTGTTGCGGGAACATCTGCTTCCACGGCAAGAGCCTGCGGCTCTGCCGGAGCTTGACGTTCCCCGACAAGCTTGCCGGAGCAAAATTTGTCGGGAGCGCCTGCTTCAACGGGACAAACCCTGGGGCTTGCCGGAGCAGACTGCTCCTCAGCATTCTTGGTGTTGATTTTGGGGACTTTCTTGGCGGCGGCTTCGGGAAGCTCTACCGGAAAGTAGTCACCAGAAACCAACTTCCTCTTCTTGCTCCGTCCATTTGGTAGCGTTACGGACGGCTGAGTTAGCTTGAGCACAAAAGTCCCTGGTTCCACAGGTAATTTAAGTGCAGCGCACTTCGACAGGCCATCGGCAATGTCATTCTGAGCTCTTGGAATGTGCTCCATCTGTAGGCCGTCAAAGTGCTCTTCTAGCTTTCTCACTTCGTCGACGTAAGCTTCCATTAATGGACTCTGATAATTCTTGTTCACTTGGCGGACGACAAGCTATGAGTCACCCTTGACTATGAGCTTCTTAATCCCAAGTTCTGCCGCGATCCTGAGACCGGCAAGCAAGCCTTCATACTCTGCAGTGTTGTTTGTCGCTTGCTCCTTGGGAAAGTGCATCTGGACTATGTACTTGAGGTGCTCTCCGGTTGGTGCGATAAGCAGCACTCCCGCACCGGCGCCTTGCAGCAAGAAGGCACCGTCAAAGTACATGAGCCACTCCTTGCTTGTTTCCTTGGCGGGGATGCTTGTCTCCGGAATTTCTTCATCTGGGGTTGGCGTCCATTCTGCTATGAACTCTGCCAATGCTCCGCTTTGGATTGTTGAGGTACTCTCAAATTTGAGGCCAAAGCTTGACAGTTCCAGTGCCCACTCGACAATCCTGCCTATTGCTTCTGGATTTTGCAATATCCTCTTCAGCGGAAAGCGGGTGACAACTGTGATCTCATGTGCTTGGAAGTAATGGCGCAGCTTTCTCGAGGCCATGAGAAGGCCGAAAAGCAATTTCTGCACACCAGAGTACCTTGACCTAGCCCCCTGTAAAAGGGAACTGACAAAGTAAACTGGGCGCTGCACCATCTTCTTTCGTATCTCCTCTTGCATCTGCGCAGATCCATGCTTGTCGGGACCAGACCTTGTCGGGGAAGCCCCCTGCTTGTCGCTGGATGTGCTTGCCGTGGTTGCTGGCTCATCATCTGCCTCCCTCTCCGCTACTAACGCAGCACTAACCACTTGATTGGTTGCCGCTATGTACAGCAGCAACCTCTCTTGTGGCTTAGGCGCGACAAGTGTTGGAGTGGAGGACAGGTATCTCTTTAAGTCCTGCAGCGCAGCCTCCGCTTCCGGAGTCCATTTCATTGGACCTGCCTTTTTCAAAATTTTGAAAAACGGCAAGGCGCGCTCAGCAGACCGAGAGATAAACCTGCTGAGGGCAGCCACGCAACCAGCAAGCTTCCGTACATCCTTGACGCGCTTTGGTGCTTCGATCTGCTCAATGGCCTTGATCTTGTCGGGATTGGCTTCGATTCCCCGCTGAGACACAAAGAACCCGAGAAGCTTGCCGGAAGGGACTCCAAACACGCACTTCTCGGGGTTGAGCTTGAGGTTGATCTTGCGCAGATTTGCAAAAGTCTCTTCTAAATCTTGGATCAGAGTTGCCCTGTCCTTGCTTTTGACCACTATATCATCCATGTAAGCTTCTACATTTCGGTGTATATGTGGCTTCAAAGCGATATGGACTACTCTGGCAAATGTTGAACCAGCATTCTTTAAACCAAAAGGCATCCGTATGAAACAGTACGTGCCACATGGAGTAATGAATGCGGTTTTCTCCTCATCCTCTTCTGCCATGAAGATCTGATGGTATCCTGAATATGCGTCAGGAAATGAAAGCAGATCACATCCGGCTGTGGAGTCAACAATCTGGTCAATGCGCGGCAAAGGAAATGGATCTTTGGGACAAGCTTTATTAACATCAGTGAAGTCAATACAAAGCCTCCATTTTCCATTTGCCTTGCGCACTACCACAGGATTGGCCAACCACGTGGGATGGAGAACTCCTCTGACAAGGCCTGCTGCTTCCAACTTCTTGATTTCTTCTGCTATGAATTCTTGGCGCTCCACTGCCTGCTTTCTGACCCTTTGCTTGACGGGCCGCGCATGAGGACAAACGGCAAGGTGGTGCTCAATTACTTTCCTGGGAACACCGGGGATGTCAGACGGCTGCCATGCAAACACGTCGACATTCGCCCGCAGGAAAGCAACGAGCGCACTTTCCTATTTAGGGTCAAGCGTGGCACTGATGGTGAAGGTACCATCAGTGCCGTCCTCCTTGGCGTACACCTTCTTGGTATGCGGTGGAGCTGCCATGGCCTTCTTACACTAGCCGGTGGAGCTCGATGGTGCGTCCTCGACGGCAGCGCAGCACTCCGAGGAGGTGCGCTTGCCGGAGTGAGCATCAGAGCTCTTGCCAGACTTGGTCTTCTTCGTCCCCCCGGGAGCTTCAGCGGCAAGTGCCTTGTGATCTGTCGCAGCAGCTGCTTCCTGGTAGATCTTGTCGGCGCAGATAAGGGCGTCCTTCTTGTCGCCAGGGACAGAGATGACGCTTATCGGGCCTGGCATCTTGAGCAAGTTGTACGCATAGTGAGAGGCTGCCATGAACTTGGCCAGTGCTGGATGGCCAAGTATGCCATTGTAGGGCAATGGGAAATCGGCAACGTCAAAGGTGACCCTCTCAGTTCTGAAGTTCATTTCGCTGCCAAACGTTACCGGCAACGTGACCTTCCCCTTTGGCTTGCTCCTTCCCGGGTTAATTCCTTGGAAGGTGCCGGTCTCTTCGAGCTCGCTGTCGGGGATCTGGAGTTTCTGGAGTACAGTGGAGGAGATCAGATTTAAGCCGGCCCCGCCGTCAACTAACATCTTCGTGACCTTGAGGTTGCGTATGGTTGGTGAAACCAACAGCGGCAAGCACCCGACCGCAGTTGTGCGATCAGGGTGGTCCTCAATGTCAAAGATGATAGGCATGCTGGACCATTTCAGAAGTTTGCGCGACTCGACAGGTGGCTCTGCCGCGTTAACTTCCCGCAGCCACTGTTTGAGTTGGCGGTGGGAAGTTGCAGTGAAGCACCGCCGTCAACGCACAAAACTTTCGTGGCTTTCTGGAACTCCTGCTCACTGTTCTCAACATCATCCATGTCTTCGTCGTCGTCTTTGTCTTCGTCCTTGTCGCGGCCGCGGGGAGGTCTGTCTCCTTGCCGCTGCTTGGCCTTGCCGCGGCTTCCTCCCTGGCCAGCGCGCTTCTTGCCGGCTTCTCCACCGCCTCCTTGGGCTCTCTCCTTGTCGCGCCGCTCGTACTCAGCTTTTTGTTGCTGGACAAGCTACTCGACCCTCTTGCAGTTCTGGAGATCATGGCCCTTGGTGCGGTGAATCTTGCAGTACTGTTTGTCGGAGCCGTCCTGCTTGTCGGCGGCGGCCACAGCTTGGCAGTTGGTGCACGCAGCAACCTCCTTGCCAGAGCTACCAACTTTGGCTTGCTTGGCGGGGCCGTCATCGCCAGACTGCTCAACGACTAGTACCTCTTTGCCGCTCTTCTTCCTGTTGCGCCTCCGGTTTTTCTTTGCCGGGGCAGCATCTTCACTGTCAGATCCTCCTGCTCCAGTGTCCTCTCCAGGGAGTTTCCTCCCTTCTTCAGCGCGTGCACACTTGTCGGCCAGGGCGTAAAGCTCGCTGACGTCCCTGATCCTGCTCATCGCCATCTCCTCCCGCATCCTGCGGTTACGCACGTTCTGATGGAACGCGCTGATAACCGCGGCAGGGTGGATGTCTGGGATGTTGCGCTGCACACGGCTGAACCTCTGAATATACTTGCGCAGGGGCTCCCCTTCCTTCTGGGCAAGCAGGTGAAGGTCACTTTCCTGGCCATGTGGCTTGTGGCCGCCTGTAAAGGCGCCGACAAACTGATGGCACAAGTCTGCCTAAGAGGATATGGAGTTGTTCGGCAAGTGCATCAGCCAGGATCTGACTTCGGGCTTGAGCACGAGCGGGAAGTAGTTGGCAAGGACCTTGTCGTCTCGCCCCCCGGCAGCTTGCACCGCAATGGTGCAGATGCTAAGGAACTCTGACGGGTGTGACTTGCCGTCGTACTTCTCCGGCACGTCTGGCTTGAAATGCTTCTGGCTGGGCCACTGGACTTGCCGCAGCTCACGGGTAAACGCAGGGCAACCTACCGCGTACGGCAAGTCACCCGGTTCTCCGGGCGCATGCATGTCAACAGAGGGCCCAGCGCGCAGGTCTGATTGACGCCGCGCTTCTCTTCGGCGCTCGATGCGTGTTCGGGCGTCTTCTTGCTGTCTCTCATGAAGGACTCGGCGCTGATCGCGATGAGCCCGCGGATCTGATGACGCGGTGGAGCCGCTGTCGTGGTGGATCCGGTGGGTCGGCGATCTTGGCCTTCGGGGCAGAGAGTGCACAGTGGTTGCACCCTCGCCAGTCTTGTCGCCACCGGCTCGCGCCTGGCTGACTTGCCGCGGCAGTGACGCGCTCGGCTGCCGTGGGTTGTCACCGTTGGCGAAGCCGATGAGGCTCTGGATAGTGGCCCTCCAGTCATCGATCTTCTCTGGCGCTGGAGGGTAATCTAGAAGCAGTTGGGCCTATGCCAACGCTTCTGCCGGAGTGGCAGGCGGTGGCGGCAAACGGTGCGAGGAACGGGACATGCTCGGACTTCTAACTACGTTAGAAGGAGCAATATCTCGTCCGAGCGACCGTGCCATGCTCGCACCAGGATGCTGGCGTGCATGCTGGTCTTGAGCGCTCCGGGATCCGTCAGCTTGATCTTGGCCCAGCAGACGTATGGTACCATGGGTACCATGACGCTGCTGGTCCCGCGCCTCCTGAGATGGGGGCGGTGCGTGTACGGACGCCGAGGTCTTGGAGTGCGCCCGGTCGTTGTGGGAGCCGACCGCGCCGCCGATGTGCAGCGCGGTCTTGTCCTTGGACCTGGCAGCACCACGAGCCTCCTCGTCGGTGCCCGCTCTTCCGCCGGCGCCTTCTCCACCAGCCGCTCGCTCCGGCGATGGTGGGATCGGCGCAGACGGAGCAGCTGCCTCCGAAATCTTCTTCTTCGGTGGCATGTTGATGAAGATGACGAAGATTCGGCTCGTGCGAACACCGGATCAGATTCACACAGCCTCGACGCACCCCTACCTGGCGCGCCAAAGATGTCGGGGGTGCTGATCCCACGTACACCTATGGGGATCGGCGGACCGAGCCCCTTTTGGTTCGGCAGGGGGCGGAGAATGCACAAAGAGCAGATCGAGGCGAACGCACGAACGACGCGATCAGTTTACCCAGGTTCGGGCCGCACGGATGCGTAAAACCCTACTCCTGCTTTGGCTTGTATTGGTGTTCTTGCTCGGGAGCGATGACTGCTATAGTACACTTGGGTGGCCAGCGAGACCGAGCGTGAGAATGGTTGTCCCCCCCCAACTGTTGCGCATGGGCCTCCTTTTATATGCCAAAGGGGTCACCGACAGGTGGCAACAGAGGTGAGGGTAAAAATGTAAAAGAGGTGGTAGTTGGCGCCACCGCTTGCTACAGTTGTATCATACCTAACCCTGACGGCAGGGGACAAAGGCATTAAATGCCTGTCTGTGTCGCCTAGACGGTGCGGAAAGGGACCGTCAGGGGCGCCACCGTTTGCCACGATGGCTATCTTGTCAGCGCCTGCTTGCCACCGCATGCCCCTGGCTGCACAGCCTCCCGCCACGTACGCCAGGAATGGTCCTAGAGCGACACGTTGGCGGGTGAGCTGGAGCGCGGGCTGCGGAGTAGTAGCTTGCCGCGGCAAGTGCCTTGCCGCGAATGTTGTCTTGTCGCGTCCGGGAGCTTGTCGCTCACCGGGTCTTGCCGGGACACGTGGTGTGCTGCGGCGAGTTCCCCGGGATGCCTTGGTTGGTCTTCCCGGCAAGCTCCTCTTGCCGGGGTCTTTGTGCTTCCTCCCGGCAAGCTCCTCTTGTCGGGGTCTTGGATACTTTGAGTGGCCTTCCCGGCAAGCTCCTTCTTGCCGGGGTCTTGCGCCTTGGCTCGGATACTTTGTCCTTGAATGGCTCCAAAAGAACCACGGAGGGTCTTGGCGGTCGCCCGGCAAGCCTTGCCGCGGGGTGCTGCGACTGCCCGTGCACAAGTTCGGGATACTAAGGTACCCCTACTTTAGTACACCGACATGCCGGTTTTTATAGAGGTTCATTAAGGACTTCTCAAAAATTTCACGACCTCTGACTAATCTATTACAAAAAGATGTACCTTTTGTCTTTGATGATGATTGTGTAGAAGCATTTGAAATACTTAAGAAAGCATTGATTTCTGCAACTATTGTTCAGCCATCTGATTGGAATTTACCCTTTGAAATTATGTGTGATGCTAGTGATTATGTTGTAGGTGTTATTCTAGAACAAAGAGTTGATAAGAAATTAAATGTTATTCAATATGCTAGTAAGACTCTAGACAGTGCTCAGAGAAATTATGCTACTACTGAAAAAGAATTCTTAGCAGTTGTATTTGCTTGTGATAAGTTCAGACCTTATATTGTTGATTCTAAAGTAACTATTCACACGGATCATGCTGTTATTAAATATCTTATGGAAAAGAAAGATGCTAAACCTAGACTTATTAGATGGGTTCTCTTGCTACAAGAATTTGATTTACATATTATTGATAGAAAGGGAGCTGAGAACCCCGTTGCAGACAACTTGTCTAGGTTAGAGAATGTTCTTGATGACCCACTACCTATTGATGATAGCTTTCTTGATGAACAATTAAATGTCATAAATGCTTCTCGAAATGCTCCATGGTATGCTGATTATGCTAATTACATTGTTGCTAAATTTATAACACCTAGTTTCACATATCAGCAAAAGAAAAAGTTTTTATATGATTTGAGACATTACTTTTGGGATGACCCACATCATAAAGAAGGAGTAGATGGTGTCATTAGACGTTGTGAACCTGAGCATGAACAGGAACAGATCCTACGCAAGTGTCAGTCCGAGGCTTATGGAGGGCACCACGCTGGAGATAGAACTGCACATAAGGTATTGTAATCCGGTTTTTATTGGTCTACTCTCTTCAAGAATGCTTGTAAGTTTGTCTTATCTTATGATGAATGTCAAAGAATTTGTAATATTAGTAGACGTCAGGAAATGCCTATGAATTATTCACTTGTTATTGAACCATTTGATGTTTGGGGCTTTGATTATATGGGACCGTTTCCTGCCTCTAATGGGTATACACATATTTTAGTTGTTGTTGATTACGTTACTAAGTGGGTAGAAGCTATTCCAACTAGTAGTGCTGATCATAACACTTCTATTAAGATGCTTAAAGAAGTTATTTTCCTGAGGTTTGGAGTCCCTAGATATTTAATGACTGATGGTGGTTCACATTTTATTCATGATGCTTTCCGTAAAATGCTTGCCAAGTATGATGTTAATCATGGAATTGCATCTCCTTGTCACCCACAGTCTAGTGGTCAAGTAGAATTGAGTAATAGAGAACTCAAATTAATTTTGCAAAAGACTGTTAATAGATCTAGAAAGAATTGGTCCAAGAAACTTGATGATGCATTATGGGCCTATAGAACTGCATATAAAAATCCTATGGGTATGTCTCCGTATAAAATGGTTTATGGAAAAGCATGTCACTTACCTCTCGAACTAGAACATAAGGCATATTGGGCCATTAAAGGGCTCAACTATGATTTCAAACTTGCCGGTGAGAAGATGTTATTTGACATTAGCTCACTTGATGAATGGAGAACCCAAGCCTATGAGAATGCCAAGTTGTTTAAAGAAAAAGTTGAAAGATGGCATGACAAAAGAATACAAAAGTGTGAGTTTAATGTAGGTGATTATGTATTATTATACAACTCTCGTTTTAGATTTTTTGCAGGAAAACTTCTCTCTAGACGGGAAGGCCCTTACGTTATCGAGGAGGTCTATCATTCCGGTGCCATAAAAATCAACAACTTCGAAGGCACAAATCCGAAGGTGGTGAACGGCCAAAGAATCAAACATTATATCTCAGGTAATCCTATAAATGTTGAAACCAACGTTATTGAAACCGTAACCCCGGAGGAATACATAAGGGACACCTTCCAGGATGCTTCAGACTTCGAAAAAGAATAGGTATGTGGTACGGTAAGCAAACCGACTCCAAAACAGTTCTAATGGCAATTTTTCTCCGTTTTGGAATATTTAGAAAAATAGGAAAATAAGAAGCAGTCTGGGAAGGACACGGGGCATCCACGAGGGTGGAGGGCGCGCCCTACCCCTTGGGTGCACTCCCCTGCCTCGTGGGCACCTCATGCGCTCTCCGGACTCCATTTTATTGCACAATACTTCTTTCGGTCGGTAAAAATTCATTATATAATCTCCCAAAGGTTTTGACTCCTGTACCATGCAAATATCCTCCGTTCTTCTTTCGAGCTGTTTTCTGTCAGGGTTGTCAAGGCCAGGCATCATCTCGTCTCCCTCCTCTAACAATGGTGACAATGCTTGGCTAATGAAGATAGAGCTGAAGAGGGAAGAACCCATGGAGATCAACAAGGATGAAGGGATCAAGAAGGCCACGGAGGACCAAGCTCCAGCGGCAGAAGACATCCTTCAACTAGATCACAATCTTCTTACCCCAACTGAGATCGAAGCTTTCAAGATGATTGAGTTAGCTCGTATACAAAACAAGTATCTCACACGTGAAAATATTTTGTTGAAGGAGCATATCGTCGCACTCTAGGGCATTATCTGCAAGTTGGAGGATCTCTTACGCTTGATGTGTGACTACCCATCATCACGACCATCTTCTTCACCAGCAAAGGAGACATAATCATATGGGTATGGGCACTCCCCTTGGCAACTTCCAAGCTTGGGGGAGCTGCCTCGGTATCGTATCACCAGCACATCTCTATCTTTACCGTTTTTGTTAGTTCGATCCTCTTAGTAATATCTTGATCTAGTAGAATAAAGTTTTGATATGATCTAGTTTTGAGTTTTGCTTTATGATCCCTTTATGTAATCGAGTCCGTGAGCTATATGATAAAGATTAGTGTTGAGTCAAGGGCTTGATTATTTTGCCATGATCTTGAGGGAATAAAAGAAAAGGGAAAGAGTATAAAGAAAAAAAGATATCACATTGATCTTATGGAGAGTAATGACTTCACATATAAAGAGTATGATGATTAAAATTTGTTGACAGTTGACAAACATAGTTTTGGTCATCGTTGCAACTAATAGGAAGTAATAAAGAAAGAGAGGTTTCACATATAAATATACTATCTTGGACATCTTTTATGATTGTGAGCACTCATTAAAATATGACATGCTAAAGAGTTGATGTTCGACAAGGAAGACAACGTAATGGGTTATGGTTTCTTATATCTAAGATAAAGTATATTGTCATGGATCATCCAACATGTAGAAAAATAGTTAGTTATAATAGAGCTTTGTAGACAGTAACATTACCGTCAGCGTCAGTCTTCTTCTTTCATCATAATAGCACTCATTTATCATAGAGCTTTGTAGACAGTAACATTACCGTCAGCGTCAGTCTTCTTCTTGTAGACCCATTTATTCTCGATGGCTTGCCGATCATCGGGAAAGTCAACCAAAGTCCACACTTTGTTCTTATACATGGATCCCATCTCAGATTTCATCGCCTCAAGCCATTTCGCGGAATCTGGGCTCATCATCGCTTCCTCATAGTTTGTAGGTTCATCATGGTCTAGTAACATGACTTCCAGAACAGGATTACCGTACCACTCTGGTGTGGATCGTAATCTGGTTTACCTACAAGGTTCGGTAGTAACTTGATCTGAAGTTTCATGATCATCATCATTAACTTCCTCAATAATTGGTGTAGGCATCACTAGAACTGATTTCAGTGAAGAGCTACTTTCCAATTCGAGAGAAGGTACAATTACCTCATCAAGTTCTACTTTCCTCCCACTCACTTCTTTTGAGAGAAACTTCTTCTCTAGAAAGAATCCCTTCTTAGCAACAAAGATCTTGCCATCGGATCTGTGATAGGAGGTGTACCCAACATTTTCTTTTTGGTATCCTATGAAGACACACTTCTCCGATTTGGCTTCGAGCTTATCAGGTTGAAACTATTTCACATAAGCATCGCAACCCCAAACTATAAGAAACGACAGCTTAGGATTCTAGCCAAACCATAGTTCATACGGTGTCGTCTCAACGGATTAGACGGTGCCCTATTTAATGTAATGTAGTTGTCTCTAATGCATAACCCCAAAACGATAGTGGTAAATCAGTAAGAGACATCATAGATTGCACTATATCGAATAAAGTACGGTTATGACGTTCAGACACACCATTATGCTGTAGTGTTCCAGGTGGCATGAGTTTGTGAAATTATTCCACATTGTTTCAAACTAAAACCAAACTCGTAACTCAAATATTCGTCTCCACGGTCAGATCGTAGAAACTTTATTTTCTTGTTACGATGATTTTCTACTTCACTCTGAAATTCTTTGAACTTTTCAAATGTTTCAGACTTATGTTTCATCAAGTAGATATACCCATATCTTCTCAAATCATCTGTGAAGGTTAGAAAATAACGATACCCACCGCGAGCCTCAATACTTATCGGACTGCATACATCAGTATGTATTATTTCCAATAAGTCAGTTGCTCGCTCCATTGTCCTGGAGAATGGAGTCTTAGTGATCTTGCCCATGAGGCATGGTTCGCAAGCATCAAGTGATTCATAATCAAGTGATTCCAAAAGCCCATCAGCATGGAGTTTCTTCATGCGCTTTACACCAATATGACCTAAACGGCAGTGCCACAAATAAGTTGCACTATCATTATTAACTTTGCATCTTTTGGTTTCAATATTATCAATATGTGTATCGCTACGATCGAGATTCAATAAAAAGCAAACAGCAAATAACATTTATTTTGGGTTCAACACTAATCCCGAAGGTAAAGGGAGTGTGTGATGGTGATCTTATCAACCTTGGAATCACTTCCAACTCACATCATCACCTCGCCCTTAACTAGTCTCTGTTTATTTTGCAAGTCCCGTTTTGAGTTGCTACTCTTAGCAATTCAACCAGTATCAAATACTGAGGGGTTGCTATAAACACTAGTAAAGTACACATTGATAACATGTATATCAAGTATACCTTTGTTCACTTTGCCATCCTTCTTATCCGCCAAGTATCTAGGGCAGTTCCACTTCAAGTGATCATTTCCTTTGAAGTTAGAAGCACTCAGTTTCAGGCTTGGGTCTAGCTTTGGGCTTCCTCATGGGAGTGGCAACTTGCTTGCCATTCTTCTTGAAGTTCCCTTTCTTTCCCTTGCCGCTTTACTTGAAACTAGTGGTCGTTTCAACCATCAACACTTGATGCTTTTTCTTGATTTCTACCTTCGCCAATTTCAGCATCGCGAAGAGCTTGGGAATCGTTTCTGTTATCCCTTGCATATTATAGTTCATCATGAAGTTCTAGTAACTTGGTGATAGTGACTAGAGAACTCTGTCAATCACTATCTTGTCGGGAAGATTAACTCCCACATGATTCAAGTGATTGTAGTACTCAGACATTCTGAGCACATGCTCACTCGTTGAGCTATTCTCCTCCATCTTGTAGGCAAAGTACTTGTTAGAGGTCTCATACCTCTCGACTCGGGCATGAGTCTGAAATACCAATTTCAGCTCTTGGAACATCTCATATGCTCCATGGCGTTCAAAATGTTTTTGAAGTCCCGGTTCTAAGCCGTAAAGCATGGTGCACTAAACTATCAAGTAATCATACCGAGCTTGCCAAACATTCATAATGTCTGCATTTGCTCCTGCAATAGGTTCATCACCTAGCGGTGCACCAAGGACATAATTCTTCTGTACAGAAATGAGGATAATCCTCAGATCATGGACCTAGTCCGCATCATTGCTACTATCATATTTCAACATAGTTTTTGTCTAGGAACATATCAAAAATAAATGGGGAGCTACATCGCGAGCTATTGATCTACAACATAGTTATGCAAATACTATCAGGACTAAGTTCGTGATAAATTAAACTTCAATTAATCATATTACTTAAGAACTCCCACTTAGATAGACATCCCTCTAGTCATCTAAATGATCACGTGATCCAAATCAACTAAACCATGTCCGATAATCACATGAGATGGAGTAGTTTTCAATGGTGAATGATAACCCACAAGTATAGGGGATCAATTGTAGCCTCTTTCGATAAGTAAGAGTGTCGAACCCAACGAGCAGCTAAAGGTAAAACAAATATTCCCTCAAGTTCTATCGACCATCGATACAACTGTACGCATGCTTAACGTTCGCTTTA
This sequence comes from Triticum urartu, assembly GCF_056163025.1. NCBI lineage: Eukaryota > Viridiplantae > Streptophyta > Magnoliopsida > Poales > Poaceae > Triticum > Triticum urartu. The sequence goes on from NC_141877.1 coordinate 8,188,745, forward strand.
CCTAGAACAAGTATGAAACTAGAAGTACTTTGTAGGTGTTGTGGAATAGGTTTGCAAGAATATAAAGAGCACGCAAATAAAAACTAGGGGCTGTTTAGGTAAAGAAGCAATAAAGTTAGTATAGCGAGTGTGGAAAAGTGGTGGTAGGAGTTGCGAAATTGTCCCTAAGAAATTGACTACTTTAATAGATCGATAGCAAGTATTATGTGCGAGAGGCCACTTCTAGCATGCCATCCTTGACTTGGAACTCTATGCACTTATGATTGGAACTATTAACAAGCATCCGCAACTACTAACATTCATTAAGGTAGAACCCAACCATAGCATTAAGATATATTGGTCCCCCTTCAATCCCGTATGCATCAATTTCTATGCTAGGTTGAAGTTTCTGTCACTCTTGCCCTCCAATACATACTCCTATCAACATACAACTAACCCTATGGTGTGATCCACGCACGCGCTCATATGATGGGCACCAAAGGACAGCAACATAACCACAAGCAAATTAAACCAATCATAGCAATTCACCAATTACCAATAGAACAACGAAAATTTACTCACACATCATAGGATGGCAACACATCATTGGATAATAATATGAAGCATAAAGCACCATGTTAAAGTAGAGGGTACAGCAGGTTGCGGGAGAGTGGACCATTTTAGATAGATAGGGGGAAGGTGATGGACATGTTGGTGAAGATGGCGGAGGTGTTGGTGTACATTGCGGTGATGATGATGGCCCCGGTGGCGTTTCGGCGCCATCGGGAGAGAGCCCCCCTTCTTCTTCTTCCTTGACCTCCTCCCTAGATGGAAGAAGGGTTTCCCCTTTGGTCCATGGCCTCCATGGCATGGGATGGGCGAGAGCCCCTCCAAGATTGGATCTGTCTCTCTGTCTCTCTCTGTTTCTGCGTTTTGGATTCTGCCCTTTCACCGTTTCTTTAATAACCGGAGAACCGTAACTCCGATTGGATTGAAATTTGAACATGATTTTTATCCGGATATTAGCTTTCTTGTGACGAAAGAAGGGCAACAACCGCCTTATGAGGTGTCCATGAGGGTCAGGGGCATGGCCCCTGCCTCGTGGCCCCCTCGGGCATCGTCTCGCGTTGATTCCACTTCCCAAAATTCACATTTATTCCAAAAACAATCTTCGTCAGTTTTTATCCCGTTTGGACTCCGTTTGATATGGATTTTCTGCGAAACAAAAAAAACATGCAATAAACAGGAACTGGCACTGGGCACTGGATCAATATGTTAGTCCCAAAAATAGTATAAAAATTGCCAAAAGTATATGAAAGTTGTATAATATTGGCATGGAACAATCAAAAATTATAGATACGACGGAGACGTATCAGCATCCCCAAGCTTAATTCCTGCTCGTCCTCGAGTAGGTAAATGATAAAAAAGATAATTTTTGATGTGGAATTCTACCTAGCATAATCTTGATCACATAATCTAATCATGGCATGAATATTAGGACACGAGTGATTCAAAGCAATAGTCTATCATTTGACATTAAGATAATAATACTTCAAGCATACTAATAAAGCAATCATGTCTTTTCAAAATAACATGGCCAAATAAAGTTCTCCCTACAAAATCATATAGTCTGGTTATGCTCCATCTTCACCACACAAAATATTCAAATCATGCACAACCCCGATGACAAGCCAAGCAATTGTTTCATACTTTTGACGTTCTCAAGCCTTTTCAACTTTCACGCAATACATGAGCGTGAGCCATGGAAATAGTACTATAGGTGGAATAGAATATGATGGTGGAGGTTGTGGGGAAGACAAAAAGGATAAAGTCTCACATCGACGCGGCTAATCAACGGGCTATGGAGATGCCCATCAATTGATGTCAATGTGAGGAGTAGGGATTGCCATGCAACGGATGCACTAAGAGCTATAAGTTATGAAAGCTCAAACTGGAAACTAAGCGGGTGTGCATCCAACTTGCTTGCTCATGAAGACCTCGGGCATTTAAGGAAGCCCATCATTGGAATATACAAACCAAGTTCTATAATGAAAATTCCCACTAGTATATAAAAGTGATGACTCAAGAGACTCTCTATATGAAGAACATGGTGCTACTTCGAAGCACAAGTGTGGTAAAAGGATAGTAACATTGTCCCTTCTCTCTTTTCTCTCATTTTTTAATTTTTTCCTTTTTTTGTGGGCTTCTTTGGCCTCTCTTTTTATTTGGGCTTCTTTGGCCTCTTTTATTTTGATAACCTCACCTGGGACAATGTTCTAATAATGATTATCACCACACTTTTATTTACTTACAACTCAATATTACAACTCGATACTAGAACAAAGATATGACTCTATATGAATGCCTCGGGCGATGTACCGGGATGTGCAATGATCTGGCGTAGCAATGACATAAAAATGGACAAGTCATGAAAACATCATGCTAGCTATCTTACGATCATGCAAAGCAATATGACAATAAATGCTCAAGTCATGTATATGATGATGATGGAAGTTGCATGGCAATATATCTCGGAATGACTATGGAAATGCTATAATAGGTATGTGTGGTGGCTGTTTTGAGGAAGATATAAGGAGGCTTATATGTGATAGAGTGTATCATATCACGGGGTTTGGATGCACCGGCGAAGTTTGCACCAACTCTCAAGGTGAGAAAGGGCAATGCACGGTACCGAAGAGGCTAGCAATGATGGAAGGGTGATAGTGCGTATAATCCATGGACTCAACATTAGTCATAAAGAACTCACATATTTATTGCAAATGTCTATTAGCTATGGAAACAAAGTACTACACGCATGCTCCTAGGGGGATAGATTGGTAGGAAAAGACCATCGCTCGTCCCCGACCGCCACTCATAAGGAAGACAATCAATAAATAAATCATGCTCCGACTTCAGCACATAACGGTTCACCATACGTGCATGCTACGGGAATCACAAACTTCAACACAAGTATTTCTATGATCCACAACTACCCACTAGCATGACTCTAATATCACCATCTTTATATTGCAAAACTATTGCAAGGAATCAAACATATCATATTCAGTGATCTACAAGTTTTATGTAGGATTTTATGACTAACCATGTGAATGACCAGTTCCTGTCATCTCTCTAAATAGATATAAGTGAAGCAAGAGAGTTTAATTCTTTCTTCAAAAGATATTCCCATGCTCTAACAAATATGAGTGAAGCAAAAGAGCATTCTACAAATGGCGGTTTTCTATGTGAAGAGAAACAGGCAATCCAAACTTCAAAAGATATAAGTGAAGCACATGAAGCATTCTATAAAGCCATACCCAAAAGATATAAGTGAAGTGCAATGAGCATTCTATAAATCAACCAAGGACTATCTCATACCAGCATGGTGCATCAAAGAAAAGTGAAAACTAAATGCAAAAGACGCTCCAAGATTTACGCATATCATGTGACGAATAAAAATATAGCTCCAAGTAAAATTACCAATGATCATTAGAAGAAAGAGGGGATGCCTTCCGGGGCATCCCCAAGATTGGTTGCTTGGGAGTCCTTGAATATTACCTTGGGGGTGCCTCGGGCATCCCCAAGCTTAGGCTCTTGCCACTCCTTATTTCTTCATCCATCGTGATCTCACCCAAAACTTAAAAACTTCAATCACACAAAACTTAATAGAAAGTTCGGTAAGATCCGTTAGTATAATAAAGAAAATCACTACTCTAAGTACTGTGGCAAACCAATTCATATTTTGTTTTTACATTGTAGCTACTGTAATATAACTTTTTCATGGCTTAATCCACTGATAGAAATTGATAGTTTCATCTAAACAAGCAAACTATGCATCAAAAACAGAATTTGTCTTCAACAGGAGAGTCTGTAGTACTCTGAACATTTACCATACCTCTGATACTCCAAAAATTCTGAACAAATTAGGACAAATAAAATATTTGTATAGAAAGACAGTGCAAAATGTTTCAGAACCGTTCGACGTTCCGGTAAAAAATGTAAAATCATGCACTACAGCCAAAGTTTCTGTTTTGCACCACACAAACCAACAAGCAATGTAAACATCCTAAAGGAAAACCTTGGCACATTATTTTTATAATACAATGGAATTGTACAATAGGATAATTTTTTTTGTTGAAAATTTTCTGTAATCAAGATTCACAAAGTTTCCATGAGCATGAACGAAGTTCAAGGAGCTCCCCCACTTCAATAATGCTTGTTTCTCTCACTTTCACTTTCCTTTTTGAAAAGCTTTGTGTTCCCCTCTTTAATTTTTTTGTTTTTAAACTATATAAAAGCACTCAACAGAAATAAATGACTCTCTAAAACTTCCGGGTTGTCTCCCTGGCAGCGCTTTCTTTAAAGCCATTAAGCTAGGCATATAGTGCTCAAGTAATGGATCCACCCGGATCCCAAGGTATATCAAAGCCATTTTAATTAACAATGATTTGTGATTTAGTAGTGAGCATAAAGTAGCATATATCATGCAACAACGAAGTCTAACTCTCTTCCTATGCATCGGCATGTCATAAAAGAACAACTCATGCACACATAGTAAAGGCCAATGCATAGTATAAACAGTTTCTTACAATTTTATCATATTGGAAACATGGAGAGGCGGAGATATAGTTCCTCTCTCATAATAATTGCAAGTAGGAGCAGCAAACACATGCATATTATATCTATCAAAATCATCATGTGTAGTAGTGAAACGCAACCCATCAATATAATCCTTAATAAGGGCAAACTTCTCCGATATAGTGTAGTTTGGAGAATTCAAAAATATAATAGGACTATCATGTGCGGGTGCAATAGCAACAATTTCAAGTTCAACATAAGGAACTATAGCAAGTTCATCTCCATAAGCATAATTCATATTGGCATCTTGGCCACAAGCATAGCAAGCATCATCAAAAAGGGATATTTCAAAAGAATCAACGGGATCATAACAATCATCATAGCATCCATCCTTCGGTAAGCCGAAGGGAAATTAAACAATGTATGAGTTGAAGAGTTACTCTCATTAGAAGGTGGGCATGGGTAGCTAATCCGTTCTTCCTCCTTTTGTTCTTCGCTCTCCTCGTCATCTTTTTCATCCAATGAGCCCACAGTTTCATCAATTCCTTCTTCCATAGACTCCTGCAAAATATTAGTCTCTTCTTGGACAGCGGAGGAGTCCTCAATATATGGTTTAATATAATGATTAGAAGCATAATTATCATAGCAATATTTAAGTATGGCCAAATTTTCAGATTTGTAGAGAGTAGTATCACACTCTTCAATAAAAGAAGCAATTTCACAAGTACCCCTAAAAGCAACAAATTCTTCAATTTGTTGAACATCATAGTAATTACAAACACCCTTAGTATACACAGATACGATTCCATTATCACTAAACTCACATTGGTAAGGAAGGTGTTTATTAGGGTCTTTAGAACAACAAGTACAATCATATATTTCACATAAATTCCAAGCATAGCACTGCAAACGATGAATTTGATCCAGTAAAAGTTTCCCTTTTTCAGATATGCGGTGTCGCACATAACAAGCATGCTCATCTAAAGATTTGCCCTCAACTAAGATAGTTGGGGTTTCAGCACGAGCACATAGGGATCGGAGATGATCCTAGTAAAAAGCTTCAGGAGTGTGATAGATTTTGAGTGGTTCTTCAACCATTGGTGTAGTAGGTACAACTAATTTTTTTGGTATTTTACGTTTCCTACCCATAACTAAAGATAGAAAAAAAGAGCACAAAATAAAAACTACTTAGTGATAAAGCAAACAAGCACACACGAGAATATTCACCCCACGCTATAACTCCCCGGCAACGGCACCAGAAAAAGGTCTTGATAACACACAAGTATAGGGGATCAATTGTAGCCTCTTTTGATAAGTAAGATTGTCGAACCCAACGAGGAGCAAAAGGTAGAACAAATATTCCCTCAAGTTCTATCGACCATCGATACAACTCTTCGCACGCCTAATGTTCGCTTTACCTAGAACAAGTATGAAACTAGAAGTACTTTGTAGGTGTTGTGGGATAGGTTTGCAAGAATATAAAGAGCACGTAAATAAAAACTAGGGGCTTTTTAGGTAAAGAAGAAATAAAGTTAGTATAGCGAGTGTGGACAAGTGGTGGTAGGAGTTGCGAAATTGTCCCTAAGCAATTAACTACTTTACTAGATCGATAGCAAGTTTTATGTGGGAGAGGCCACTTCTAGCATGCCATCCTTGACTTGGAACTCTATGCACTTATGATTGGAACTATTAACAAGCATCCGCAACTACTAACATTCATTAAGGTAGAACCCAACCATAGCATTAAGATATATTGGTCCCCCTTCAATCCCGTATGCATCAATTTCTATGCTAGGTTGAAGTTTCTGTCACTCTTGCCCTCCAATACATACTCCTATCAACATACAACTAACCCTATGGTGTGATCCACGCGCGCGCTCATATGATGGGCACCAAAGGACAGCAACATAACCACAAGCAAATTAAACCAATCATAGCAATTCACCAATTACCAATAGAACAACGAAAATTTACTCACACATCATAGGATGGCAACACATCATTGGATAATAATATGAAGCATAAAGCACCATGTTCAAGTAGAGGGTACAGCGGGTTGCGGGAGAGTGGACCGCTGTAGATAGATGGGCGAAGGTGATGGAGATGTTGGTGAAGATGGCGGAGGTGTTGGTGTAGATTGCGGTGATGATGATGACCCCGGCAGCGTTCCGGCGCCACCGGGAGAGAGGGGGAGAGAGCACCCATTCTTATTCTTCTTCCTTGACCTTCTCCCTAGAGGGGAGAAGGGTTTCCCCTCTGGTCCATGGACTCCATGGCATGGGAGGGGCGAGAGCCCCTCCGATATTGGATATGTCTCTCTGTCTCTCTCTATTTCTGCGTTTTGGATTCTGCCCTTTCACCATTTCTTTTATAACCAGAGATCTGTAACTCCGATTGGATTGAAATTTGAACATGATTTTTATCTGGATATTAGCTTTCTTGCGGCAAAAGAAGGGCAACAACGACCTTATGGGGTGTTCACGAGGGTCAGGGGCGCGCCTGATACGTCTCCGTCGTATCTACTTTTCCAAACACATTTGCCCTTGTTTTGGACTCTAACTTGCATGATTTGAATGGAACTAACCCGGACTGACGCTGTTTTCAGCAGAATTGCCATGGTGTTATCTTTGTGCAGAAACAAAAGTTCTCGAAATGACCTGAAACTTCACGGAGATTATTTTTGGAACTAATAAAAAATACTAGCGAAAGAATCAAGTCCAGGGGGGCCACACCCTTTCCATGAGGGTGGGGGCGCGCCTGCCTGCCCTGGGCGCGCCCCCCTGCCTCATGGGCCCCTGGAGCTCCACCGACCTAAACTCCAACTCCATATATTCGTGTTCGAGGAGAAAAAAATCAGAGAGAAAGATTCATCGCGTTTTACGATATGGAGCCGCCGCCAAGCCCTAAACTCTCTCGGGAGGGCTGATCTGGAGTCCGTTCGGGGCTCCGGAGAGGGGAATCCGTCGCCATCATCATCATCAACCATCCTCCATCACCAATTTCATGATGCTCACCGCCGTGTGTGAGTAATTCCATCATAGGCTTGCTAGACGGTGATGGGTTGGATGAGATTTATCATGTAATCGAGTTAGTTTGTTAGGGTTTGATCCCTAGTATCCACTATGTTCTGAGATTGATGTTCCTATGACTTTGCTATGCTTAATGCTTGTCACTAGGGCCCGAGTGCCATGATTTCAGATCTCAACCTATTATGTTTCCATGAATATATGTGAGTTCTTGATCCTATCTTGCAAGTCTATAGTCACCTACTATGTGTTATGATCCGGCAACCCCGAAGTGACAATAATCGGGACCACTCCTGATGATGACCGTAGTTTGAGGAGTTCATGTATTCACTATGTGTTAATGCTTTGGTCCGGTACTCTATTAAAAGGAGGCCTTAATATCCCTTAGTTTCCAATAGGACCCCGCTTCCACGGGAGGGTAGGACAAAAGATGTCATGCAAGTTCTTTTCCATAAGCATGCATGACTATATTCGGAATACATGCCTACATTACATTGATGAATTGGAGCTAATTCTGTGTCACCCTATGTTATGATTGTTACATGATGAACCGCATCCGGCATAATTCTCCATCACCGATCCAATGCCTACGAGCTTTTCCTATATTGTTCTCCTCTTATTTACTTTTCAGTTGCTACTGTTACAATCAGTACAAAACCCAAAAATATTACTTTTGCTACCGTTACCGTTATTATCATACTACTTTGCTACTAAATACTTTGCTGCAGATACTAAGTTATCCAGGTGTGGTTGAATTGACAACTCAACTGCTAATACTTGAGAATATTCTTTGGCTCCCCTTGCGTCGAATCAATAAATTTGGGCTGAACACTCTACCCTCGAAAACTGTTGCGATCCCCTATACTTGTGGGTTATGAAGACTATTTTCTGACGCCATTGCCGGGGAGCATAGCTCTATTCTTTGAGTCACTTGGGATTTATATCTGCTGGTCACTATGAAGAACTTGAAAGATGCGAAAACAAAAATTTATCCCTCAACTACGAGGGGAGAGACCACCTGGATAGTTCTGCTGGTTGTGTTTTCAGGGAAACAACACCAGATGAAGCTGAAATTCGATTGAATAATATGTTGAGAAATGAAAATAATTGGACACTTCCTGAACCAACTCCTAAGCCAACTCCGAAGAAAAGGGGTGTTCTATTTCTCACTCCTGAAGATATGCAAGAGGCAAAGAAATCTATGAAAGAAAAAGGTATAAAAGCTGAAGATGTTAAGAATTCACCTCCTATTGAAGAAATACATGGCCTTAATTTACCGCCTGTTGAAGAAATATATGGTCTTAATCTATAGCCTATTGAAGAAACACATGGTCTTGATAACCCGACACAGGTAGTAAAGGTAAATTCTCTCTATAGATTTGATGAAGGTGATATTCCTCATTATAAGTCTGCTAGCCAATGCTTAGATGAGTTTGGTAATTTTATTGTCAAACAAGAAAACTTCAATGCTTATGTTGGTAGACAATTGAAACACAATTCTTATATGCTTGAACACTTGAGTGATTATATGTCTAGAGTTAAAGGTGAACTTAAACTCATTAGTAAACATGCTTCTATGGTTACCACTCAAGTAGAACAAGTACTTAAAGCTCAGAATGATTTTCTCAATGAATTGAATAGTAAGAATAATAATTTTGTTGTTAGAGTGGCTACTAGAACTGGTAAAATGACTCATGAACCTTTGTATCCTGAAGGCCATCCTAAGAGAATTGAGCAGGATCCTCAGAGAAATAATTTAGATGCACCTAGTCCTTCTAAGAAGAGGAAAAAGAAAAATGATAGGACTTTGTATGCTTCTAGTGAACCTGTTGCTGACACACCTGAGAATCCCAATGATATTTCTATCTCTGATGCTGAAACACAATCTGGTAATGAACATGAACCTAGTGATAATGTTAATGATAATGGTCATGTTGATGCTCAGCCTAGCAATGATAATGATGTAGAAACTGAACCTGTTGTTGATCTTGATAACCCACAATCAAAGAATCAATGTTATGATAAGAGAGACTTTGTTGCTAGGAAGCACGGTAAGGAAAGAGAACCATGGGTTCAGAAACCCATGCCTTTTCCTCCCAAACCATCCAAGAAAAAGGATGATGAGGATTTTGAGCGCTTTGCTGAAATGATTAGACCTATATTTTTGCGTATGCGTTTGACTGATATGCTCAAAATGAATCCTTATGCTAAGTACATGAAAGAAATTGTTACAAATAAAAGAAAGATATCGAAAGCTGAAATTTCCACCATGCTTGCTAATTATACTTTTAAGGGTGGAATACCTAAGAAACTAGGAGATCCAGGAGTACCAACTATACCATGCTTCATATAAAGTAACTATGTTAAAACTGCTTTATGTGATCTTGGAGCCGGTGTTAGTGTTATGCCTCTCTCTTTATATCGTAGAGTTGATTTGAACAAGTTGACACCTACTGAAATATCTTTGCAAATGGCCGATAAATCAACTGCTATACATGTCGGTATTTGTGAGGATGTGCCTGTTGTGGTTGCAAACGTTACTATTTTAACGGACTTTGTTATTCTTGATATTCCCGAGGACGATAGTATGTCTATTATTCATGGAAGACCCTTTTTGCATACTGCAGGGGCTGTTATTGATTGCAACAAAAGCAATGTCACTTTTCATGTTAATGGCAATGAGCATACGGTACACTTCCTGAGGAAAAAACCTCAAGTTCATAGTATCAACTCTATTGGAAAAACTCCATCGATTATTTTTGGAGGTTTTGAATTTCCTCTACCCACTGTCAAGAAGAAATATGATATTCTTATTATTGGGGATGTGCATACCCCCGTTCAGGTAACATAGTGTTATTCGAAATTCTCCGGTTTCATGTTATTTGAAATGAGTTTGTTAACAAGACCTGATCAACCTTGTTAGTGGATTCCTTTTGATGAGCATGAGATGGATGAAGTTAGAAAGCCCAACCTTCTGTACCCTCCTTTTACTTTCTGTTATTTAGTTGAAATAAAGTAAAAATAGTATATTCTGTCAGTTTTCTGAATTATCCGTGCAATAAAAAAATACCCCAAAAATAAAAGTTCTCCAAATGCCCCAAAATTGAAATATGATTTTTTTTTGAAATATTTGAGAATATCTGGCACTGAGAACACAGTAGGGGGAGCAAGCACCTGGCCTCGAGGGTCTAGGACATGCCCCCCTGCCCCGTGGGCCCACGATGGCTCCCCTCCCCTTATTCCTGCACCCACACACTCCTTCCTCCCAAAAAATCACCAACCAGCTCAAGCACGAGTTCTAGCTCATTTTGCTGCGATTTTCGATCTCCTTGCTCAAAGCACCTCTCACAAAACTGCTTTGGGGGATTGTTCCTTGGTATGTGACTCCTCCAATGGTCCAATTAGTTTTTGTTCTAGTGCTTTATTCATTGCAAATTTGTGCTGCCTAGGTAACCATGTTCTTGAGCTTGCATGTCAAATTTATATGGTTCCAAGTAGTTCTAATGCATGATATAGTCTCTAGGCACTTGTGGGAGTAGTTGCTATCAATTTTGTTGAGCTTGGTTCACTTTTATTTGAAGTTACTAAAATTTCAGAAATTTTCAGAAAATGATGAAGAGATTTCTGAGGGGCTCTTTGAGCCGAAGCTCAAAGGATAAGCAAAGTGAAGAAGAAGAGAGGCCCAAATATAATCTACCTCGCACCGCGGAGGTTCGGCTGTGTGAATGGCCTTGCGATGATTTCTTGAGAGAAGCCGGGATTTATGATGATTTTTATGAGTTGGCTGAGAATGCAAGCCTCACTGACTTCCTCCGCGACCAACGCGAACAGCTAGTATCTCGTTCCGCTGGCGGCCATCCACGCCTACCGGAACCCTACATCAGCTACAGAGCCAGAGCCAGAACCACAATTTGATCCTCCACGACAGCCTGATTGTCAGTGGGATCCGGAGGTGATTGCCAACCTGTGGCAATCCGAGGCTTCTCCTCAGTACAACTCCAGCTACAGCTTTTGATATCTGCCAAGCCAGCCGTGGCAATAGACCAACTTAGGCCAAAAGCCTAAGCTTGGGGGAGTACGTATCTCTCACCGACATTACATTTATGTTCACACACTCATTGCTAGTTGTCGGTGCTCATACTTTTTCACTGTAATATCCATGCGAGTTTATTTTTCTCGATTTCTTTTTGTGTGTTTGAAAAATCTTAAGAAAACCTAAAAAAATTAGTTGTAGCTTTTAGCTAGTTTACCTTTCTTGCTGTAGTAGTAATAATTAAAAGAAAATCCAAAAATATTTCTCGTTCTTCTTTTCCTTGTTGGGAGCTTCCCGTGTACATAGTTTTATTTCTTTTCTTTTCTTTGGGGGTCCATAGGAGAAGACCATGATAAAATTGTTGAAGTGGCTCTTATATGCACTATTGTTGATTTAACCAAGAGGCCTATTTGCCTTGTCTTCTCCTGTTTATTGAATGCCTGCAGATTCCAGCTTAGTCCAATGCACGTGCACTATTATTATTATTATTCACATCGTTCGGTCGTGCAAGTGAAAGGCAATTATGACGACATATGATGGATTTATTGAGATGAGAGAAGCTGGTATGAACTCGACCTCTCTTGTTTTTGTAAATATGATTAGTTCATCGTTCCTGATTCAGCCTATTATGAATAAACATGTTCGCATTGACAATTAGAGAGTATAGTTACTTATGCCATGCTTAATTGGCTAGGAGCTTATAATGGTTTACCTTGCGTGCCAACATGCTATTAAAATGGTTGTGATGTGGTATGATGGGGTGGTATCCTCCTTTGAATGATTTAAGTGAATTGACTTGGCACATGTTCACGCATGTAGTTGAAACAAATCAACATAGCCTTCACGATATTTATGTTCATGGTGGATTATATCCTACTCATGCTTGCACTCAATGTTCATTAATTTTAATGCATGTTCATGACTATTGTTGCTCTCTAGTTGGTCACTTCCCAGTCTTTTGCTAGCCTTCACTTGTACTAAGCGGGAATACTGCTTGTGCATCCAATCCCTTAAACCCCAAAGTTATTCCACATGAGTCCACTATACCTTCCTATATGCGGTATCTACTGATACGTCTCCAACGTATCTATAATTTTTGATTGCTCCATGCTATATTATCTACTGTTTTGGAACATATTGGGCTTTATTTTCCACTTTTATATTACTTTTGGGACTAACCTGTTAACCGGAGGCCCAGCCCAGAATTGCTGTTTTTTGCCTATTTCAGAGTTTCGAAGAAACGGAATATCAAACGGAGTCCAAACGGAATGAAACTTTGGGAATGTGATTTTCTCACCGAATATGATCCAGGTGGACCCTACGTCAAGAAAACTAGGAGGTGGGCACGAGGTATGGGGTAGGCCCTACCCCCCAAGCGCGCCCTCCGCCCTTGTGGGCCCCACCTTGCTCCACCGACGTACTTCTTCCTCCTATATATACCTACATACCCCCAAACGATCAGATACCGAGCCAAAAACCTAATTCCACCGCCGCAACCTTCTGTACCCATGAGATCCCATCTTGGGGCCTGTTCCGGAGCTCCGCCGGAGAGGGCATCCACCACGGAGGGCTTCTACATCATCATAGCCCCTCTGATGAAGTGTGAGTAGTTTACCTCAGACCTTCGGGTCCATAGTTAGTAGCTAGATGGCTTCTTCTCTCTTTTTGGATCTTAATACAATGTTCTCGCCCTCTCTCGTGGAGATATATTCGATGTAATCTTCTTTTGCGGTGTGTTTGTTGAGACCGATGAATTGTGGGTTTATGATCAATATTATCTATGAACAATATTTGAATCTTCTCTGAATTCTTTTATGTATGATTGGTTATCTTTGCAAGTCTCTTCGAATTATCAGTTTGGTTTGGCCTACTAGATTGGTTTTTCTTGCAATGGGAGAAGTGCTTAGCTTTGGGTTCAATCTTGCGGTGTCCTTTCCGAGTGACAGTATGGGCAGCAAGGCACGTATTGTATTGTTGTCATCGAGGATAACAAGATGGGTTTTTTTATCATATTGCATGAATTTATCCCTCTACATCATGTCATCTTGCTTAAGGTGTTACTCTGTTTTCTTGAACTTAATACTCTAGATGCATGCTGGATAGCGGTCGATGAGTGGAGTAATAGTAATAGATGCAGGCAGGAGTCGGTCTACTTATCTCGGACGTGATGCCTATATACAAGATCATACCTAGATACTCTCATAACTATGCTCAATTATGTCAATTGCTCAACAGTAATTTGTTCACCCACCTTAGAAATACTTATGCTCTTGAGAGAAGCCACTAGTGAAATCTATGGCCCCCGGGTCTATCTTCATCATATTAATCTTCCATCACTTTATTATTGCTTTGCTTTTTACTTTGCCTTTTATTTTACTTTGCGTCTTTATAACAAAAATACCAAAAATATTATCTATCATCTCTATCAGATCTCACTCTCGTAAGTGACCATGAAGGGATTGACAACCCCTATTCGCGTTGATTGCGAGGAGTTGTTTGCTTTGTGTAGGTACGAGGGACTCGCGCATAGCCTCCTACTGGATTGATACCTTGGTTCTAAAAAACTGAGGGAAATACTTATGCTACTTTGCTGCATCATCCTTTCCTCTTCGGGGAAATCCAACGCAGTGCTCAAGAGGTAGCAAGAAGAATTTCTGGCGCCGTTGCCGAGGAGGGTAGGCGCGAAGTCAATTCAAGATTTGACTCCCGACAACGAGCCATTTCGGGCGCCGTTGCCGGGGAGTCTACGCAAAAGTCAACATACCAAGTACCCATCACAATCCCTTATCTCTCGCACTACATTATTTGCCATTTGCCTCTCGTTTTCCTCTCCCCCACTTCACCCTTGCCGTTTTATTCGCCCTCTCTTTTTCGTTTGCCTTTTTCTCTCTTTCTTGTCGTTATGGCTAATCTTATATCTTCTCCATTGTCTCCTGAGAATGAAGTTCTAAATTTTAAGCAAAGGGAGGGAGAAAATCTAAAAGACGGTTGGTATAGAATTTGCAATGCTCAAAATAGATCTACCAGGAAGCAATCTACTTCTGTTCTTCTCCGCAATTTTTATGTAGGTGCTAATCCTTGGTATAGATATATCCTTGATACCATTACCGGAGGGAATTTCTTGGGTAGCCACACTTTTGACTCTTATAATGCTATGATAGATTTATTTGGCTCACCACCTCTTTTGGTTAATGGAACTATGTTAACTTTGGAGCATGTAATGCAAAGACTTGAAATTATTGAAAATAAAGTTGCTACCATTGAATTAATTGAAAATGTAGATAAAAATATCCACAATCAAATTACCCAATATGGATCTAAGGTAGGAGTAACTTTGAAAAATATTAAGGAGAAGGAACCCGTAGTTAATGAAAGAATAAATCAAGATTCCACTAGAATTGATAAACTTGAGGGTATCATTACCAACTTGGGAACCGCTTTTTCTTCCGTAAAGAATACTCCAAGTCCTTCTAATAAAGTTGCTAAGCTTATGTATGTTCCTAAAAATAAGGGTGAATCCTCTAGTAAGGAAACTGCGGATCTTAAATCTATAAGTATTCATCCCAATCTTTTTGCTATCATTAAGGAACCATTTGCTACGAATGAATTTTTTGATCTTGTGCCTAAAAGTTTGATAATAACTAGAAAGAAAGAAATTACTAAGGAATGTAGATTCCTCATTGAAGAATTGCCTACCAAAGATGGCAATACCTAGATCTATCCTTGCTTTTATGCCTAGCTAGGGGCGTCAAACGATAGCGCTTGTTGGGAGGCAACCCAATTTTATTTTTAGTTTTTTTGCTTTTGCTTATGTTTAGGAATAAATCTGTGATCTAGCCTCTGGTTAGATGTGTTTTTATGTTTTAATTAGTGTTTGTGCCAAGTTAAAACTATAGGATCTTCTTGGATGATACTTATTTGATCTTGCTGTAATTTCCAGAAACTTTCTGTTCACGAAAACAATTGTTAAAAATTACCAGGACATGATAAAATAGTGATTCCAATTTCTTCTGATCAATAAACAAATTGCCTAGGTCTTCCTATTTTGGCTGAATGTTTGGAGTTCCAGAAGTTTGCGTTAGTTACAGATTACTACAGACTGTTCTGTTTTTGACAGATTCTGTTTTTCGTGTGTTGTTTGCTTATTTTGATGAATCTATGGCTAGTAAAATAGATTATAAACCATATACAAGTTGGAATACAGTAGGTTTAACACCAATATAAATAAAGAATGAGTTCATTACAGTACCTTGAAGTGGTCTTTTGTTTTCTTTCGCTAACGAAGTTCACGAGATTTCTGTTGAGTTTTGTGTTGTGAAGTTTTCAAGTTTTGGGTGAAATCTTTTGATGGATTATGGAACAAGGAGTGGCAAGAGCCTAAGCTTGGGGATGCCCATGGCACCCCAAATATAATCTAAGGACACCAAAAAGTCAAAGCTTGGGGATGCCCCGGAAGGCATCCCCTCTTTCGTCTACTTCCATCGGTAACTTTACTTGGAGCTATATTTTTATTCACCACATGATATGTGTTTTGCTTGGAGCGTCTTGTATGATTTGAGTCTTTGCTTTTTAGTTTACCACATTCATCCTTGCTGTACACACATTTTGAGAGAGCCATACATGATTTGGAATTTGTTAGAATACTCTATGTGCTTCACTTATATCTTTTGAGCTATATAGTTTTGCTCTAGTGCTTCACTTATATCTTTTAGAGCACGGTGGTGGATTTGTTTTATAGAAACTATTGATCTCTCATGCTTCAATTAGATTATTTTGAGAGTCTTAAATAGCATGGTAATTTGCTTAAAAAATATTAATATGCTTGGTATTCGGGATTTGTAAAACTTTCTTTTGAGTGTGTTGCATACTAAGAAAAGTTTGATGCTTGATAATTGTTTTGAGATATGAAGATGGTGATATTAGAGTCATGCTAGTTGAGTAGTTGTGAATTTGAGAAATACATGTGTTAAAGTCTGTGATTCCCGTAGCATGCACGTATGGTGAACCGTTATGTGATGAAGTCAGAGAATGATTTATTTATTGATTGTCTTCCTTATGAGTGGCGGTCGGGGATGAGCGATATTCTTTTCCTACCAATCTATACCCCTAGGAGCATGCGCGTAATACTTTGCTTTGATAACTTGTAGATTTTTGCAATAAGTATATGAGTTCTTCATGACTAATGTTGAGTCTATGGATTATACGCACTTTTCTTCCTTCCACCATTGCTCGCCTCTCTAATACCGCGCACTTTTCGCCGGTATCATACACCCACCATATACCTTCCTCAAAACAGCCACCATACCTACCTATTATGGCATTTCCATAGCCATTCCGAGATATATTGCTATGCAACTTTCCACCGTTCCATTTATTATGACACGCTCCATCATTGTCATATTGCTAGCATGATCATGTAGTTGACATCGTATTTGTGGCAAAGCCACCATTCATAATTCTTTCATACATGTCACTCTTGATTCATTGCATGTCCCGGTACACCGCCGGAGGCATTCATATAGAGTCATATTTTGTTCTAAGTATCGAGTTGTAATTGTTGAGTTGTAAGAAAATAAAAGTGTGATGATCATTATTTTTAGAGCATTGTCCCAAGTGAGGAAAAGGATGATGGAGACTATGATTCCCCCACAAGTCGGGATGAGACTCCGGACGAAAAAAAGAGGCCATAAAAAAGAGAGAAAAGTCCCAAATAAAATAAAAAAAATATGAGAGAAAAAGAGAGAAGGGACAATGTTACTATCCTTTTACTACACTTGTGCTTCAAAGTAGCACCATGATCTTCATGATAGAGAGTCTCTCATTTTTTCACTTCCATATACTAGTGGGAATTTTTCATTATAGAACTTGGCTTGTATATTCCAATGATGGGCTTCCTCAAAATGCCCTAGGTCTTCGTGAGCAAGCGAGTTGGATGCACACCCACTTAGTTTCTTTTGTTGAGCTTTCATATACTTATAGCTCTAGTGCATCCGTTGCATGGCAATCCCTACTCACTCACATTGATATCTATTGATGGGCATCTCCATAGCCCGTTGATATGCCTAGTTGATGTGAGACTATCTTCCCCTCTTTTTGTCTTCTCCACAACCACCATTCTATTCCACATATAGTGCTATATCCATGGCTCACGCTCATGTATTGTGTGAAGATTGAAAAAGTTTTGACAATGTGAAAAGTATGAAACAATTGCTTGGCTTATCATCGGGGTTGTGCATGATTTAAATACTTTGTGTGGTGAAGATAGAGCATAGCCAGACTATATGATTTTGTAGGGATAACTTTCTTTGGCCATGTTATTTTGAGAAGACATGATTGCTTTGTTAGTATGCTTGAAATATTATTATTTTTATGTCAATATGAACTTTTGTCTTGAATCTTTCGGATATGAATATTCATACCACAATTAAGAAGAATTACACTGAAATTATGCCAAGTAGCACTCCACATCAAAAATTCTGTTTTTATCATTTACCTACTCGAGGACGAGAAGGAATTAAGCTTGGGGAAGCCTGATACGTCTCCAACGTATCTATAATTTTTGATTGCTCCATGCTATATTATCTACTGTATTGGACCATATTGGGCTTTATTTTCCACTTTTATATTACTTTTGGGACTAACCTATTAACCGGAGGCCCAGCCCAGAATTGTTGTTTTTTGCCTATTTCAGAGTTTCCAAGAAACCGAATATCAAACGGAGTCCAAACGGAATAAAACCTTCGGGAACGTGATTTTCTCACCGAATATGATCCAGGAGTCTTGGACCTAATGTCAAGAAAGCCAGGAGGTGGGCACGAGGTAGGGGGCGCGCCCTACCCCCCAAGGCGCGCCCTCTACCCTCATGGGCCCCACCTTGCTCCACCGACGTACTTCTTCCTCCTATATATACCTATGTACCCCCAAACGATCATATACGGAGCCAAAAACCTAATTCCACCGCCACAACCTTCTGTACCCACGAGATCCCATCTTGGGGCCTGTTCCGGAGCTCCGCTGGAGAGGGCATCCACCACGGAGGGCTTCTACATCATCATAGCCCCTCCGATGAAGTGTGAGTAGTTTACCTTAGACCTTCGGGTCCATAGTTAGTAGCTAGATGGCTTCTTCTCTCTTTTTGGATCTCAATACAATGTTCTCCCCCTCTCTCGTGGAGATTTATTCGATGTAATCTTCTTTTTGCGGTGTGTTTGTTGAGACCGATGAATTGTGGGTTTATGATCAAGATTATCTATGAACAATATTTGAATCTTCTCTGAATTCTTTTATGTATGATTGGTTATCTTTGCAAGTCTCTTCGAATTATCAGTTTGGTTTGGCCTACTAGATTGGTTTTTCTTGCAATGGGAGAAGTGCTTAGCTTTGGGTTCAATCTTG
Source organism: Triticum urartu (assembly GCF_056163025.1). Lineage (NCBI taxonomy): Eukaryota > Viridiplantae > Streptophyta > Magnoliopsida > Poales > Poaceae > Triticum > Triticum urartu. Next base: position 8,207,756 of record NC_141877.1, read on the forward strand.
CGGTGTCCTTTCCCAGTGACAGTAGGAGCAGCAAGGCACGTATTGTATTGTTGTCATCGAGGATAACAAGATTGGGTTTTTATCATATTGCATGAATTTATCCCTCTACATCATGTCATCTTGTTTAAGGCGTTACTCTGTTTTCTTGAACTTAATACTCTAGATGCATGCTGGATAGCGGTCGATGAGTGGAGTAATAGTAGTAGATGCAGGCAGGAGTCGGTCTACTTGTCTTGGACGTGATGCCTATATACATGATCATACCTAGATACTCTCATAACTATGCTCAATTCTGTTAATTGCTCAACAGTAATTTGTTCACCCACCGTAGAAATACTTACGCTCTTGAGAGAAGCCACTAGTGAAATCTATTGCCCCCGGGTCTATCTTCATCATATTAATCTTCCATCACTTTATTATTGCTTTGCTTTTTTACTTTGCCTTTTATTTTACTTTGCATCTTTATAACAAAAATACCAAAAATATTATCTATCATCTCTATCAGATCTCACTCTCGTAAGTGACCGTGAAGGGATTGACAACCCCTATTCGCGTTGGTTGTGAGGAGTTATTTGCTTTGTGTAGGTACGAGGGACTCGCGCGTAGCATCCTACAGGATTGATACCTTGGTTCTCAAAAACTGAGGGAAATACTTACGCTACTTTGCTGCATCATCCTTTCCTCTTCGGGGAAATACAACGCAGTGCTTAAGAGGTAGCATCTACCTGCCGTTCCAAGTAAATTTGTATGTGCCAAACTCTAAACCTTCAAATAAAATTATGTTTTGTATGCTCGAATAGCTCATGTATCAACTAGGGCTGTCCGTATCTTCCATGTTAGGCGGGTTATTCTCAAGAGGAGTGGACTCCGCTCCTCACTCAAGAGAAAATGGCTGGTCACCGGGATGCCCAGTCCCATGCTTTATGCAAACCAAATCAAAATAATTGCAAACAAAACTCCCTCGGGACTCTTGTTAGTTGGAGGCACTCGTTGTTTCGAGCAAGCCATGGATTGATGCTTGTTGGTGGAGGGGGAGTATAAACTTTACCAGTCTGTTTGGGAACCGCCTATAATGTGTGTAGCATGGAAGATATCGCCATCTCTTGGTTGTTATGTTGACAATGAAAGTATGCCGCTCAAAATATTATTTATCTCTATTTCAAAATCGAGCTATGGCACCTCTACAAATCCCTGCTTCCCTCTGCGACAGGCCTATCTATTTACTTTTATGTTGAGTCATCACCCTCTCATTAAAAAGCACCGCTGTCATTTGCATCCATTACTATTAATTTATATTGGGTATGACTATGATTGGATCCCTTTTACCATGAATTACTGTGTCTATTCAGTCCTTGATCTTTAAAGGTGCTCTGCATTTAAGTTTTGCGGTCTCAGAAAAGGCTAGCGAGATACCATCTTGTTATATCATATCATGATTCTTTTGAGAAAGTGCTGTCATCCGAGATTTATTATTATTGCTCGCTAGGTGATTATACCATTGATATGAGTAAACACGAGACCTAAGTGTTATTTTGAATGTGGTTAGTTCATGATCTTTGCTGAAAACTTGAATGCTGGCTTTACATATTTACAACAACAAGAGCAAACAGAGTTTGTAAAAGTTTTTCTTTATCACTTTCAGTTTATCAACTGAATTGCTTGAGGACAAGCAAAGGTTTAAGCTTGGGGGAGTTGATATGCCTTCGTTGTATCTACTTTTCCAAACACTTTTGCCCTTGTTTTGGACTCTAACTTGCATGATTTGAATGGAACTAAACCGGATTGGCGTTGTTTTCAGCAGAATTGCCATGGTGTTATCTTTGTGCAGAAACAAAAGTTCTCGGAATGACCTGAAACTTCACGGAGATTATTTTTGGAAATAATAAAAAATACTGGCAAAAGAATCAAGGCCGGGGGGCCCACACCCTTTCCACGAGGGTGGGGGCGCGGCAGCCCCCCTGGGTGCGCCCCCTGCCTCGTGGGCCCCCTGGAGCTCCACCGACCTCAACTCCAACTCCATATATTCGTGTTCGGGGAGAAAAAAATCAGAGAGAAAGATTCATCGCGTTTTATGATACGGAGCCACTGCCAAGCCCTAAACTCTCTCGGGAGGGCTGATCTGGAGTCCGTTCGGGGCTCCGGAGAGGGGAATCTGTCGCGCGTCATCATCAACCATCCTCCATCACCAATTTCACGATGCTCACCGCCGTGCGTGAGTTGTTCCATCATAGGCTTGCTGGACGGTGATGGGTTGGATGAGATTTATCATGTAATTGAGTTAGTTTTGTTAGGGTTTGATCCCTAGTATCCACTATGTTCTGAGATTGATGTTGCTATGACTTTGCTATGCTTAATGCTTGTCACTAGGGCCCGAGTGCCATGATTTCATATCTGAACCTATTATGTTTCCATGAATATATGTGAGTTCTTGATCCTATCTTGCAAGTCTATAGTCACCTACTATGTGTTATGATCCGGCAACCCCGAAGTGACAATAATCGGGACCACTCCCGGTGATGACCGTAGTTTGAGGAGTTCATGTATTCACTATGTGTTAATGCTTTGGTCTAGTACTCTATTAAAAGGAGGCCTTAATATCCCTTAGTTTCCAATAGGACCCCGCTGCCACGGGAGGGTAGGACAAAAGATGCCATGCAAGTTCTTTTCCATAAGCATGTGTGACTATATTCGGAATACATGCCTACATTACATTGATGAATTGGAGCTAGTTCTGTGTCACCCTATGTTATGATTGTTACCTGACGAACCGCATCCGGCATAATTCTCCATCACCGATCCAATGCCTACGAGCTTTTCCTATATTGTACTCCGCTTATTTACTTTTCTGTTGCTACTATTACAATCAGTACAAAACCCAAAAATATTACTTTTGCTACTGTTACCGTTACTATCATACTACTTTGCTACTAAATACTTTGCTACATATAATAAGTTATCCAGGTGTGGTTGAATTGATAACTCAACTGCTAATACTTGAGAATATTCTTTGGCTCCCCTTGTGTCGAATAATTAAATTTGGGTTGAATACTCTATCCTCGAAAACTGTTGTGATCCCCTATACTTGTGGGTCGTACTAAGCAAAATAAGATGCATAAAAGATAAACATCACATGCAATCAAAATATGTGACATGATATGGCCATCATCATCTTGTGCCTTTGATCTCCATCTCCAAAGTACCGTCATGATCTCCATCATCACCGGCATGACACCATGATCTCCATCATCTTGATCTCTATCAATGTGTCATCACATGGTTGTCTCGCCAACTATTTCTTTTGCAACTATTGCTATCGCATAGCGATAAAGTAAAGCAATTATATGGCGCTTGCATCTTATACAATGAAGAGACAACCATAAGGCTCCTGCCAGTTGCCGATAACTTTAACAAAACATGATCATCTCATATAACAATTTATATCTCATCATGTCTTGACCATATCACATCACAACATGCCCTGCAAAAACAAGTTAGACGTCCTCTACTTTGTTGTTGCAAGTTTTACATGGCTGCTATGGGCTGAGCAAGAACCGTTCTTACCTACGCATCAAAACCACAACGATTTTTCATCAAGTATGTGCTATTTTAACCTTCAACAAGGACCGGGCGTAGCCACACTCGATTCAACTAAAGTTGGAGAAACTGACACCCGCCAGCCACCTGTGTGCGAAGCACGTCGATAGAACCAGTCTCGCGTAAGCGTACGCGTAATGTCGGTCCGGGCCGCTTCATCCAACAATATCGCTGAATCAAAGTATGACATGCTGGTAAGCAGTATGACTATTATCGCCCACAACTCACTTGTGTTATAAACCTGGCTCAGATACCACTATTGGGGAACGCAGTAATTGCAAAAAAATTCCTACGCACACGCAAGATCATGGTGATGCATAGCAACGAGAGGGGAGAGTGTAGTCCACGTAGCCTCGTAGACCGTAAGTGGAAGCGTTATGACAACGCGATTGATGTAGTCGTACGTCTTCATGATCCGACCAATCCTTATACCGAAAGTACGGCACCTACGCGATCTGCACACGTTCGGCTCGGTGACGTCCCATGAAATCTTGATCCAACTGAGTGTCGAGGGATAGCTTTGTCAGCACAACGGCGTGATGATGGTGATGATGAAGCTACCGGCACAGGCCTTCGCCTAAGCACTGCAACGATATGACCGAGGTGGATTATGGTAGAGGGGGGCACCGCACACGGCTAAGACAATGTATGTTGTTGTGTTCTAGGGTGCCCCCTGCCCCCGTATATAAAGGAGTAAGGGGGAGGCCGGCTGGCCCTAGGGTGCGCCAAGGAGGGGAGGAGTCCTCCTCCTAGTAGGAGTGGGACTCCCCCTTTCCTAGTCCAACTAGGAGGAGGAAGGGGGAAGGAAGGAGACGGAGAGAGGGAGGGAAAGAGGGGGAGCCGCCCCCTCCTTATCCAATTCGGACTCCTTAGGGAGGGGGCAGCCCTAAGGCCCCCTCCTCTCTCACACACAAGGCCCATGTAGGCCCATTAGTTCCCCTGGGGTTTCCGATAACCCCCCAACACTCCGATAATTATTCGGTGACCCCCGGAACTCATCTGGTGTCCGAATATAGTCATCCAATATATCAATCTTTATGTCTCGACCATTTCGAGACTCCTAGTCATGTCCGTGATCACATTTGGGACTCTGAACTATCTTCGGTACATCAAAACACATAAACTCATAATACCGATCGTCACCAGACGTTAAGCGTGAGGACCCTATGGGTTCGAGAACTATGTAGACATGACCGAGACAAGTCTCCGTCAATAACCAATAGCGGAACCTGGATGCTCATATTGGCTCCCACATATTCTACGAAGATCGATCTTTATCAGTCAAACCGCATAACAACATACGTTGTTCCCTTTGTCATTGGTATGTTACTTGCCCAAGATTCGATTGTCGATATCTCAATACCTAGTTCAATCTTGTTACCGGCAAGTCTCTTTACTCATTCCGTAATGCATCATCACGTAACTAACTCATTAGTCACATTGCTTGCAAGGCTTATAGTGATGTGTGATACGTCTCCATCGTATCTACTTTTCCAAACACTTTTGCCCTTGTTTTGGACTCTAACTTGCATGATTTGAATGGAACTAACCCAGACTGATGTTGTTTTCAGCAGAATTGCCATGGTGTTATCTTTGTGCAGAAACAAAAGTTCTCGGAATGACCTGAAACTTCGCGGAGATTATTTTTGGAAACAACAAAAAATACCGGCGGAAGAATCAAGGCCAGGGGGCCCTAAACTCTCTCGGGAGGGCTGATCTGGAGTCCGTTCGGGGCTCCGGAGAGGGGAATCCGTCGCCATCGTCATCATCAACCATCCGCCATCACCAATTTCATGATGCTCACCATCGTGCGTGAGTAATTCTATCGTAGGCTTGCTGGACGGTGATGGGTTGGATGAGATTTATCATGTAATCGAGTTAGTTTTGTTAGGGTTTGATCCCTAGTATCCATTATGTTCTGAGATTGATGTTGCTATGACTTTGCTATGCTTAATGCTTGTCACTAGGGCCCGAGTGCCATGATTTCAGATCTGAACCTATTCTGTTTTCATGAATATATGTCAGTTCTTGATCCTATCTTGCAAGTCTATAGTCACCTACTATGTGTTATGATTTGGCCCCTGAAGTGACAATAATCGGGACCACTCCCGGTGATGACCATAGTTTGAGGAGTTCATGTATTCACTATGTGTTAATGCTTTGGTCCGGTACTCTATTAAAAGGAGGCCTTAATATCCCTTAGTTTCCATTAGGACCCTGCTGCCATGGGAGGGTAGGACAAAAGATGTCATGCAAGTTCTTTTCCATAAGCACGTATGACTATATTCGGAATACATGCCTACATTACATTGATGAATTGGAGCTAGTTCTGTGTCACCCTATGTTATGACTGTTACATGATGAACCGCATCCGGCATAATTCTCCATCACCGATCCAATGCCTACGAGCTTTTCACATACTGTTCTTCACTTATTTAATTTTCCATTGCTACTGTTACAATCACTACAAAACCCAAAAATATTACTTTTGCTACCGTTACCGTTACTTCCATACTACTTTGCTACTAAATACTTTGCTGCAGATATTAAGTTATCCAAGTGTGGTTGAATTGACAACTCAACTGCTAATACTTGAGAATATTCTTTGGCTCCCCTTGTGTCGAATCAATAAATTTGAGTTGAATACTCTACCCTCAAAAACTGCTGCGATCCCCTATACTTGTGGGTTATCAAGACTATTTTCTGGCGCCATTGCTGGGGAGCATAGCTCTATTCTTTGAGTCACTTGGGATTTATATCTGCTGGTCACTATGAAGAACTTGAAAGACGAGAAAACTAAAATTTATCCCTCAACTACGAGGGGAGGTAAGGAACTGCCATCTAGCTCTGCACTTGATTCACCTTCTGTTTTTAGTAAGCTTGCGACACCTAAACCTGCTTCTGCTATAAATTCTGATATGTCGCATGTTATTGATGATGCCACTTCTACTATGCATGATACTTATGATGAAACTACTTCTATGCTTGATACTACTGTGCCACTTGGTGAATTTCTTGATGAACAACTTGCTAGGGCTAGAGAGAATGAAATTATTGAAACTAATAATATTGATGAAAGTGATGATGATGATTCTCCCCCTAGATATGAATTGCCTGTTCTGCCCGAGGGCTATGTTATGGATGAAGAAACTGCTAGAGACTTTCTTGCTTGCAATGATAGAAGTGATCTTAAGAAATTATTAGCTAAGCTGAAACAAAAAACTCTGAATGCTAGAATGAAATATGATCCTGCTTATGCTACTTCACCTATCTTTGTTACTGATAAGGATTATGAATTCTCTGTTGACCCTAATATAATTACTTTGGTTGAATCTGATCCCTTCTATGGCTATGAATCTGAAACTGTTGTGGCACATCTTACTAAATTAAATGATATAGCCACCATGTTCACTAATGATGAGAAAACTCGCTACTATTATATCCTTAAAATATTTCCGTTCTCATTAAAGGGTGATGCTAAGATATGGTTTAATTCTCTTGATCTTGGTTGTGTGCATAGTCCCCAGGATATGATTTATTACTTCTCTGCTAAATATTTCCCTACTCATAAGAAACAAGTTGCTTTAAGGGATATATATAATTTTGTGCAAATTGAAGAAGAGAGTCTCCCACAAGCTTGGGGGAGGCTTCTCCAATTACTTAATGCTTTGTGTGATCATCCTCTCAAGAAAAATGAAATACTTGATATCTTTTATAATGGACTAACCAAAGCTTCCAGAGACCACCTGGATAGTTGTGCTGGTTCTGTTTTCAGGGAAAGAAGTGTCGATGAAGCTGAAATTCTATTGAATAATATGTTGACTAATTAAAATAATTGGACACTCCCTGAACCAACTCCTAAGCCAACTCCAAAGAAAAGGGATGTTCTATTTCTCAGTCCTGAAGATATGCAAGAGGCAAAGAAATCTATGAAAGAAAAAGGTATAAAAGCTGAAGATGTTAAGAATTTACCTCCTATTGAAGAAATACATGCTCTTAATTAACCGCCTGTTGAAGAAACACATGGTCACTACTAGGGAAAACCTTATACACAGAACTTTAGCAGTAGCGAGGGTCAAAAAAGCACGCTGGTGCTAAGTAGCAGTAGTGCGCCTACGCAAACTACGCTGCAGATAAAGTTCTAGCAGTAGCGCATCTTGTTCTAAACACGTTACTACTAAAATTCCCACGGCTTAGCCGATAGGCTACACATAGTAGTAGCGACGTATAACGAACCGCGCTACCGCTACTTTCTTTGTAGCAGTGCATTTTAGTCTAAACTCGCTACTGCTAGAGGATATAAAATTAAATGGAAAGCAAATAGAAAGGTAATTGAAAATAAAACAAATAGAATAAGGTGAAAGGAAAAAAATAAAATGTGAAGAAAACTAAATGAAAAAGGGGAAAAGGAGAATGGTGTAGCAGTAGCGTGTATTCCAGAACGCGCTGTAGCTAACGTAGCAGTAGCGCCCTTTCTGGAACGCGCTACTGGTACTTCTGACTTAACCACGGGGTTCGTCCTTCCCCACGGCCACTTCATCCCCCAAATCCAACTCCACTCTCGCCACCGCCGTCGCCCGTCGGCCGCCGCGCGCTCTCCGCACACCCTCTATGCCGCCCTCGACTCCAGATTCAACGCCGCCCCCGCCCCCGGCCTCAACGCTGCCCCCGCCCCCGACCTCAACGCCTCCCCAGACGCCGCCCCCGACCCCGACCTCAATGCCGCCCCGGACGCCGCCCCCGCCCCCGACCTCAACGCCGCCCCGGAGCCCCGACCACGACCTCGACGCCGCCTGCCCCTCCCTCGTCGCAGGCACCCGAGGTGAGCACGCCTGCTCCTCCCTCTCCCCTACCTCTTCCTAGTGTTTCTACCTCCATCAAATTAGTTAGGGTTCATGTAAGGGTGGAAACGAATCGGATGCGAATGCGGCTCAAATGAGTTAGGGTTCATGTAAGGGTGGAAACGAATCAAATTTCTAAGATGAATCATAAAACGAGTAAAATTTGACCATTTATTTCACTTTATAGTTGGATAATTGGAATATCCGCTACCACTTTCCACCCCTATAGGTTCATCAAATTAGATGGTAATTAGGGCAGTAGTTCCTAGGTACTAATTAGTTAGTAAGAACTAGGTACTAATTAGGTACTAGAATATTTTTATTTATAGTAAGTTTATTTTTAGTAAGAACTAGTTGAATTAATAGAACTAGTTAGTAAGAACTTGTTGCTATTTTTTTAGTTAAAGCAATTTTCCCGCATCGACGTGGACGATGACTATCCCGCATCCTCGTCATCGAGTCGGCGGAGGACGACACCTGCTTGACCAGATGGGCCATGTCTGGGACTGGGCTCCGCCGGGGTGGTACTAGGAGGCGCTACCTACCGGGGGGCGCAGGTTGGTGAGGAGCCAGCCTGTCGTTGACCCGAACCTTCTTTGGGGGCGGTCGCGTGGGCCAGTGACGGTCCAGAGGCTCGAGGACTCCGCGGAGGTGGTGCGTCACCGTGTCAGTGAGGAGGACGCGCACGTCCGTCGCTACTTGTTTGCGTTGGAGCACAGGTTCTCCAATACCTGGCAGGTTCTCCAGGGATCTCATTGGAGCTATGATCCCGTGATGGTTCCTTCTCTATGGGTGTCCACCGCCCGCGCCGATACCCGTCATGTGCTAGGGTTTTAGTTGTATTAGTGATGTTATATGTATGACACTATTCGGGATGTATTAGTGATAATATTCGATGATGTACGGACGCATGAGATGATTTACTTTTGCTTATTGAATGCATGCTAATTTGAGTCCTATAAGATATTTTGAAATTTATATCTTGTGTTGCTCAATATCCAAGTGGCCGGTCACGTTTGCAGGTTACACCTCCGAGTGGCCTATGTTTTGCCGGAGTGTTGATTCATTTCCGTTCCGGCAAATATCGGGCGCTCGATATGTCCTATTTTAGCAAAGGTCATGCCGGATTTTTCCGTGAATTTTGGCATGACTTTTGCCAGAATATGTAGGAAATATCGAGTGCCCCGGATTTGTGTGTTGAGTATCCTGGTAGTTGTCTTCTATCGATTTTCAATTAATGTTTTAACTATGAACATAGGAAATGTCTGACAACGAAAAGGATTTCGGTATTTGCAAATACTGCAAAGACGAGCACGGCCTGTGCGACGGAATCTTCCTAGATGATGATAGGCGCTTCAGCATCAAGCTGGACGAGAACTTCTAAGTGGATACAGTAAGTCACAACGACAAGTCTTTTTTCGTAATTAAGCATGACATCTGCTTCATTTGCTTCAACTTATATTTTTTTTACTATTCTACTAGCGTATCCCCTGCCATGCAAGAGTTTTTGTATTGGATAAGATAGGTTTCAGTCATAGTATGGAGGTAAAGAAAGTTTACTTGAAGACCGAGCATGGTCATATTTTCCACGCAAAATTATACAATTCAGACGACTACACCTATTTTGGATGCAAAACATGGCGAGCACTATGCAAGACTTATGCATTTGAGCCTGATATGGTTATCACCTTTGATATTCGTCCGGAAGATGATATTGAAGGTAATACCGACATCTGGTTCGATGTGCAGACGCCTCCAGTTACACCATTATGTAAGTTTCTCAACCATATTTATGTCTTTGATATTGTATTGTAAGCTTATTTCGGTGCAAGCAAACATGTCCAGCGCTTGGTAGACAGGACCTACTATTGTCCCGGGGCTGAACTAAACTGCGAAGAGCTAAGTCATTATGTTTCATGGCTTGAGGATCTTGATACTGTCAAGACAAATTTTCTTCCTGGACTTAGAAATGTTAGTACTGAAAACGTGCGACCAATAGTGTTCGTAATGAACTACGGTCACATCTATTTAGGAAGGATGGTAAGATTTTTACTATTTGTCCTCAGTGCATCTTTTCCATACATTATTTGTGAAGCTAAACTTCATTGCTAAGTATGTTACCATACGATGTTCTTCAACAGGGACTCCCAATAAATGTTGTGCCTTATGGGATCGAGACTAAAGGTACCATGAGTATTATTAGCTTACGGCCAAGATATCCTACATGTTACTTTAGTGCATTCAAGATCAGCGATGAATGCTTAATAGTGCAAGACTGGACCAAATATGTGATGGGGGAGCGCAGAGAAGTACTAGGGGGCAGCAAACAGATGTGCTACCCAAAATTAGGAGACAGGTTCATTTGCATGCTCCAACTTGATCAAGGAAGAGAGCTACGCATGTTTTATGTTATTTTACCTAAGAGAGAGCAGCAGGAGTGATTAGCTAGCTAGAAATGAGTTTGAGGATGATGATGTGCTACACTATTACTATGATGATAAAATAGCTAGTGTTGGTGGTAATGACTATGATGATTATTATTAGCTAGTGTTGGTGGTGATTAGCTAGCTAGAATGAGAGTTTGAAGATGATGATGTGTGCTACACTTTGACTATGATGATTAAATAGCTAATGTTGGTGGTAATGACTATGATGATGATTAAATAGCTTGTTGTCGGTGTACTAAAGTAGGGGTACCTTAGTATCCCGAAATTGTGCACGGGCAGTCGCAGCACCCCGCGGCAAGGCTTGCCAGGCGACCGCCAAGACCCTCCGTGTTTCCCTTGGAGCCATTCAAGAACAAAGTATCCAAGGCCCCGGCAAGAGGAGCTTGCCGGGAAGGCCGCTTGAAGCACAAAGACCCCGGCAAGAGGAGCTTGCCGGGAAGGAGACAAGACCCCGGCAAGAGGAGCTTGCCGGGAAGACCAACCAAGGCATCCCGAGGAACTCGCCGCAGCACGCCACGCGTCCCGGCGAGACCCGGTGAGCGACAAGCTCCCGGACGCGACAAGACAACATCCGCGGCAAGGCACTTGCCGCAGCAAGCTACTACTCCGCAGCCCGCGCTCCAGCTCACCCGCCAACGTGTCGCTCTGGGACCGCTCCTAGCGTACGTGGCGGGAGGCTGTGCAGCCAGGGGCATGCGGTGGCAAGCAGGCGCTGACAAGATAGCCATCGTGGCAAACGGTGGCGCCCCTGACGGTCCCTTTCCGCACCGTCTAGGTGACACAGACAGGAATTTAATGCCTTTGTCCCCTGCCGTCAGGGTTAGGTATGATACAACTGTAGCAAGCGGTGGCACCCAACCACCACCTCTTTTAACTTTTTACCCCCATCTCTGTTGCCACCTGTCGGTGACCCCTTTGACATATAAAAGGAGGCCCATGCGCAACAGTGGGGGGAGGGCCATTCTCACGCTCGTTCTCGCTAGCCGACATCTTTGGCGCGCCAGGTAGGGGTGCGTCGAGGCTGTGTGAATCTCATCCGGCGTTCGCACGAGCCGAATCTTCGTCATCTTCATCAACATGCCGCCGAAGAAGAAGATTTCGGAGGCAGCTGCTCCGTCTGCGCTGATCCCACCATCGCCGGAGCGAGCGGCTGGTGGAGAAGGCGCCGGCGGAAGAGCGGGTGCCGACGAGGAGGCTCGTGGTGCTGCCAGGTCCAAGGACAAGACTGCGCTGCATGTCGGCGGCGCGGTCGGCTCCCACAATGACCGAGCGCACTCCAAGACCTCAGCGTCCGTACACGCTCCGCGCCCGTCCCAGGAGGCGCGGGACTAGCAGCGTCATGGTACCCACGGTACCATACGTTTGCCGGGCCAAGATCAAGCTGGCGGATCTCGGAGCGCTCAAGACCAACATGCTGGCACGAGCGTGGCACGGTTGCTTGGGCGAGATATTGCTCCTTCTAACGTAGTTAGAAGTCCGAGCATATCCCGCTCCTTGCACCGTTCGCCGCCGCCGCCCGCCGCACCCTTCGCTCTAGTCTATGGAGCGGAGGCAGTTATCCCCACGGAACTCGTATACGGGTCACCTCGAGTGCTCGCTTATGATGAGCTTGAGCAAGAGCAGCTGCGGCAAGATGACGCGCTGCTCCTTGAGGAAGATCGTCTTCAGGCTGCTGTGCAAGCCGCTCGCTGCCAGCAAGCTTTGCGCCGCTATCATAGCCGCAAAGTTAAAGCCAGAAGCTTCGAGGAAGGCGACCTTGTTCTTCGGCGTGTTCAGTCTGCCAAGAATTCCAACAAGTTGACACCGAAGTGGGAAGGCCCTTACCGGGTAAAGCGAGTCACCAGGCCTGGCGCTGTCCACCTGGAGACCGAAGATGGCATCCCAGTGAGCAACTCCTGGAATATTGAGCATCTTCGTAAGTTTTACCCGTAAGGCGCGGTTGTCGGACCCTGTCCGGCAACCACCCTTTTGTGCAAAGTCTTGCCGCTGCTGCATGTAATCCTTTGTACAAAGCCGGGCGCAGATCCCGTGCATAAAGATTATGTGCTCAGCACACCTTGTCTATTTCATGATTTTTAAATTTTGCATGTATTATCTAACATTTTGTGCAGCGCTTACTCCCGGTAAGCAATAACGAGCCATAAGGCTCCATACTGTTACCTCGTCTTCTTTCTTTTTTCGCAAAGAAAAGGAGGTTCCCTCGCGCACAAGTTTGCCGGAGGGGGAGGGGAGAAGATACGGTATGGACCAGGCGCCGTTCAAGAAGGTTTTGCCTCGCCGGGAGCAAATAACAGAAAAGATAAGTTGCCAAAGTCTGAGCAATCAAATTTCCTTTAAATTTTTAAGTTATCTTCCTCGAACGACCGTACTTTGTATGGAAAACCTGTGCGCGGAGGAACCGACTCGTAGCTAGTTGCGCCCTTACTGTTGTTTCGAGTCCGCTCAACAACTTAAGTGAGCTGCAACTAGCTCTGCGACAAGGTTTCTTGTCGGTCGCGGCACCGCCAGCAGGTTGCTGACGTTCCGCACTCAGCACTCACGGCAAGCGTGCCCGCGGCGGCAAGTTCCCTAAAAGCGTAGGGTAAAAACATACAAAGGAAGGAGTCAAGTAAAGGAAATAACATAGCAATTAAATTCATAGAGTTATCTTCCTTGAACAACCATCCCTTGTATGGATAACCTGGGCGCGGAGGAGCCGACTCGTAGCTAGTTGCGCCCTTACTATTGTTTTGAGTCCGCTCAACAACTTAAGTGAGCCGCGACTAGCTCTGCGACAAGGTTTCTTGCCGGCCGCGGCACCGCCAACTCGTAGCTAGTCGCCCCCTTACTGTTGTTTCGAGTCCGCTCAACAACTTAAGTGAGCTGCGACTAGCTCTGCGACGAGGTTTCTTGCCAACCGCGGCAGTGTCTGCAGGCTGCTAATGTTCCGCACTCAGCGCTCGCGGCAATGGTGCCTGCGCCGGCAAGTTCCCTAAAAGCGTAGGGTAAAAACATACAAGGGAAGGAGTCAAGTAAAGGAAATAACATAGCGATTACTACCCAGGATAGAATATATTACAAAATAACTTGTCCCAGCTCTAACAGACTATTTTTTCATAACATGATTGATAGCGACCAAGAAAGAAGAAGATAAATGGCCTAGTCCACGCGGTCGCCCTCGACCCTTCTGATTCCGCTCACCCTGTCCACAATAGGTGCGACAAGGGCCTTGAGCTCCGCCAAATCAGCATCTGGCGGCAGGCTTCGGAGGACGTTGGTGAGGCGGAGGCCTAGGTTGCGGAAGGCCACCTTCATCAGCACCTTCTCGAGAGCTCCCGCGCAAATCTTGCGCGACTCGTCGGCAAGCTGCTTTGGGATCTGCTCCCGGAGTCGCTGGAGCGCCGTCGCCACGCCCTTGAAGAACATAGTCAGCTTGGCGCTGGGTTGGAGATTCTCGTCGGAGGAGTACCCGAGATCTACCATCCCCAATTGCGCCAGCTCCCTGTCGACGTCCGCGGCGACGTCCACCAGACCCTCCGTCCAGTGCTCCACATTCTCTGACAAAGTCTTCCGGGCGGCAGCGGCCTTCGCCAGCAGCACCTTGCCAGCCTTGACCTCCTCCTTCAAGGCCGTCTCCCGCTCCTTGGCACTGTCCAGAGATTGCGTTAGAGCCGCCAGCTTCGCTTCGAGATCGGCGTTAGAGTTCTTGGCGGCGTCCAGTTCCTTGCCCTTCTCGGCGAAAAGGGCCTGCAGCTCCGCGTAGCTGTTGGCGTCCTTCTCACGCTCAAGCTTGAGCGCGGCAAGCTCGTCGCCGCTCGCCTTGAGGCCCGCCTCCAGCTGCACCACCTTCAGCTCCAGCTCAGTCTTGGCGGCCTCGGCAGCTGCGGCGGCGTCTTCGGCCTGCTTGACAGCTCCGCCAACTGCCCGCTCGCGCGCAGCAAGTTCCTCTTCGTGGCTGTCGAGGTGGACCTTCCGCTGCACCAAGTCACCCTCCCGCGAAGACAGCTTCTCCGTGGCAAGCCTTTGGCGCTCTTCGGCATCGGCCTTCTCGAGGAGGAAGGCCTGCTGCGCTTCGGCAAGATCTTCCTGCTCCTTTGCCAAGGAACGGAGAGCTTCCTGGTTGGCGCCTCGGAGCTCTTCTGCGCGCTTCTCGATATAAGCGCCAGCCATCGCCGCGAGTGCTTCACGGGACTCCAGCTTGGCCTGCCGGGCACAGTAGAGCGCCACTAGCTTCCGCAGCAGGCGCTCCTCTTTAGGTTCGCCGCTGCTGCTGCTTGGCGCGTTGACCAGCTTCAGCCCGGCGGAAGCAAGCACCTCTCCGTTAAGCATTTCTCCCTCGACCGGCGCCCTGGAGCCCGACGCCCAGGGGAGGCTGATGAAGATGTTCTCGCCGGCCTTCAGGTAGACGCCAGGCTGGGGCTCATCGGAGCCTGGCGCGGTGGCTGCGGCGGAGGAGTCGGTAGTCGGAGCAGCGCCTGGCGCTCCTGCGGCCTCTGGGTCGTCAGTACGACCGCCAGACTCCCCGCCCGCGTCTGCGGCGGCACCCCCGGCGGCCTCCTCGCCGGCACCGGCTGCTTCCTTGGCGGCGACCTCCATCTCCATCGGCTCTGCAGCAGACGGATATGACGGCCGGAAGAGGGGAAAAGATTCAAGCAAAATTCGAGCAAAACCCAAGAGAAAGATCAAGAAGACGAAGAAGCCAAGGGGAGTTTGGAAGCAAGGGAGTTACCTGTGCCAGGGTCTGCAGCTGTGGTCTCCGTCGCCGGGGGCTCCTCCCTTGTTGGAGTCCCCTCCCTTGCCGGAGATCCTTCCCCTGCTGGGGGCTCCTCCCTTGCCGGAGCCTCCTTCCTCGCCGGGGGCTCCTCCCTTGTTGGAGTCTCCTCCCTCGCCGGAGAGCTCTCCCTTGCCGGAGACCTCTTCCTCACCGGAGGACTCTCCCTTGGCGCTTCGGGAGCGGCCTCCAGGCTCTCCTGGTGAGGCTGCTCTGCTCCTGCACAAGTCAGCAGACAAGTATCAACACAGCAAGAATCTTCGTGGGCGCCCAACAGCGGGAAGTAAACAAGACACTTACGCTGGGGGCTGCTCCGAAGATCAGCCGCTGGGTCCGGCAAGTTCGTCTCAGGCACGTCCCCTGTTGATGCAGTGGGTTCGTCCTCGATGACGATCACTGGCACCTTGGCTCTCTTTGCCGCCCTCTGCGCCAGAGTCCTAAAAAGGAACAGATACGGGGAAAGACAAGTGAGGAGCAAGACAAGACAAAAATAGCAAAGAACAAAGAATTGCAAGTGCAATAAGAAGAACTTACTCTTCTTCTTCTTCCTCATCGGAGCTAAATGCGGAGAAGTCAAAATCTGGCCCGCGTCTGGCGCAGGAAGGTGGAGGAGTAGGCTCCCTTGGTCGCTTACCGGGAGCCGAAGCGGCAGTCCGGGAAGACCCCGCTCCAGTCGAAGCAGCAGCATGGGGCGCTCCCGCGGCAACGGTGCTTGCCGCGGTGGAGCGCGTCGTGCGGCGCGGCGACTGCCGGCCCACCTGCCGCCACGCCGCATCCCCGGCCTTGCGGAGACGCCTTCTTGGTGGGGACGGAGACGCCGCTGGCGGCGTGCTGTCGGAGGACGAGGTGGAGGAGGAACCGATCTCCAAAGAGCCGCTCGCATCATCGGCAGGCTCGCTCGGTTCGGCGTCGTGCCCGGCAACTTGGCTTGGCCCGGCATCGCGCCCAGCGACCTCTTTCTTGCCGGCAAGATCCTTCCTGCCGGCAAGAGCTTCCCGCTCGGCACGGTTTGCCGCCTCTGCCGCCGCAGCCTCCTCCAAGGTGAAGCCGAACTCGCCCGCCGCGGCAACTGCTGCCGCCTCTTCCAACCTGGTGGCGATGTACGCCAGTTCCGCCTCGGTGGTGTCGCGGGTGAGAGCGTCCTTCTCGTCGGCGCGGATTGGCACTTCCACCAAGTCGTCGAAGAATTGCTGCACAACCTCGTCCTCCGGCTCTTGCCAGGTTGGCACGATTCCGTGCGAATCGAACAGTGGCATCATCGCCCTGATGTGGTCGAGCGCCGAATTGTTGCACAGAGGGACGACGCCTTGCGGCAATCTGAAGACCTCGGGGTGATCTGAATCGTACTTGAAGAGCTCCTGCAGTACTCCGTTGAGCTCGAGGACGGTGAAATTGTAGTTGAGGCCTGGGCGCAGCCTCATGACGTCTGCCGCGTTCTTGAACTCCCAAGCAGGCCTCCCCCGTTCCTGCAGGGAAGCGATGCGGCGACGAAGAAAGTCCGCGCCGACGGCCCCTACAGTGAGTCCGGCAAGCCTAAGGCGCTGGATCCTGGTGACGGCGATCTTCAGCCTGCCGTCCTCCGGGGCCACGTCGCTCCAGTCACTACCGCGCACTGCTGCTACTTGATGCCGGACGGTGAATGGCTGCGGGCTCTCCTCAACAATCCAACACCAATCCGCTCTCCACTCCTCCCACTTGTCGCGGAACTCCCCCTCCAGATAAGATTCCTTCTTGCCGGTCCTAGTGACCCAGGCCGCGCGTGCCCGTGCACTGTTTTGGGCCTGGCCCAACAGCGTTCGGCACCGTGTATGGCCCAGGCCCGGGGGCTCCTGTCGGTGTACTAAAGTAGGGGTACCTTAGTATCCCGAACTTGTGCACGGGCAGTCGCAGCACCCCGCGGCAAGGCTTGCCAGGCGACCGCCAAGACCCTCCGTGTTTCCCTTGGAGCCATTCAAGAACAAAGTATCCAAGGCCCCGGCAAGAGGAGCTTGCCGAGAAGGCCGCTCGAAGCACGAAGACCCGGGCAAGAGGAGCTTGCCGGGAAGGAGACAAGACCCCGGCAAGAGGAGCTTGCCAGGAAGACCAACCAAGGCATCCCGAGGAACTCGCCGCAGCATGCCACGCGTCCCGGCGAGACCCGGTGAGCGACAAGCTCCCGGACGCGACAAGACAACATCCGCGGCAAGGCACTTGCCGCGGCAAGCTACTACTCCGCAGCCCGCGCTCCAGCTCACCCACCAACGTGTCGCTCTGGGACCGCTCCTAGCGTAAGTGGCGGGAGGCTGTGCAGCCAGGGGCATGTGGTGGCAAGCAGGCGCTGACAAGATAGCCATCGTGGCAAACGGTGGCGCCCCTGACGGTCCCTTTCCGCATCATCTAGGCGACACAGACAGGCATTTAATGCCTTTGTCCCCTGCCATCAGGGTTAGGTATGATACAACTGTAGCAAGCGGTGGAGCCCAACCACCACCTCTTTTACCTTTTTACCCCCATCTCTGTTGCCACCTGTCGGTGACCCCTTTGACATATAAAAGGAGGCCCATGCGCAACAGTGGGGGGGAGGGCCATTCTCACGCTCGGTCTCGCTAGCCACCCGAGCGTACTGTAGCAATCATCGCTCCCGAGCAGGAACACCAATACAAACCAAAGCAGGAGTAGGGTTTTACGCATCCATGCGGCCCGAACCTGGGTAAACCGATCGCGTCGTTCGTGCGTTCGCCTCGATCTGCTCTTTGTGCATTCTCCGCCCCCTGCCGAACCAAAAGGGGCTCGGTCCGCCGATCCCCATAGGTGTACGTGGGATCAGCACCCCCGACACTTGTGTTGGAGGATTAGATTCAAGTGGAGGAAACATGTGGTGCACATCGAAAGTACTACTAGTCCAAACTAGATCAAGTTTGGATTTGTAGTATACTTTTGACATGCACCACATATTGCCTCCACTTGAAACTAATCCACCTTCATTTGACACACTGTTATGGACATAATGATGTAAACCTCATAACTGGTATTGTACCAATATTTGTATGACAGTGCATAAATACACTAAAAATAAAAAAATAAAAAAAGAATACTAGTAGCGATGGACAGAAAACGCGCTGACAGTAGTTACATTAGCAGTAGCGTGGGATTGAACAAACGCTGCAGGTACTTGTCCTAGCAGTAGCGCATGCGGGCATGCGTTACTGCTAAGAAATAGCTGTAGCACCTTATTAGTAGCGCCGGTACCCGCGCTACTGAGAGGCCCAAAACCCTCGCTGCTGCTAGGCTTTTCCCTAGTAGTGGGTCTTGATAACCCAACACAGGTAGTAAAGGTAAATTCTCTCTATTGATTTGATGAAGGTGATATTCCTCGTTATAAGTCTGCTAGCCAATGCTTAGATGAGTTTGATAATTTTGTTGTCCAACAAGAAAACTTCAATGCTTATGTTGGTGGACAATTAAAACACAATGCTTATATCATTGAACACTTGATTGATTATATGTCTAGAGTTAAAGGTGAACTCAAACTCATTAGTAAACATGCTTCTATGGTTACCACTCAAGTAGAACAAGTACTTAAAGCTCAGAATGATTTGCTAAATGAATTGAATAGTAAGAATAATGACTTTGCCGTTAGAGTTGCAACTAGAGGGGGTAAAGTGACTCAGGAACCTTTGTATCCTGAAGGTCACTCTAAGAGAATCGAGCGGGACTCTCAGAGAAATAATATTGATGCGCCTAGTCCTTCTAAGAAGAGGAAAAAGAAAAATGATAGGACTTTGCATGCTTCTAGTGAACTTGTTGTTGACACACCTAAGAATCCCAATGCTATTTCTATTTCTGATGCTGAAACACAATCTGGTGACGAACATGAACCTAGTGATAATGTTAATGGTGATGTTCATGTTGATGCTCAACCTAGCAATGATAATGATGTAGAAATTGAACCTGCTGTTGATCTTGCTAACCCACAATCAAAGAATCAACGTTATGATAAGAGAGACTTTGTTGCTAGGAGGCACGATAAAGAAAGAGAGCCATGGGTTCAGAAACCCATGCCTTTTCCTCCTAAACCATCCAAGAAAAAGGATGATGAGGATTTTGAGCGCTTTGCTGAATCATTAGACCTATCTTCTTGCGTATGCGTTTAACTGATATGCTCAAAATGAATCCTTATGCTAAGTATATGAAAGAAATTGTTACTAATAAAAGAAAGATACCGGAAGCTGAAATTTCCACCATGCTTGCTAATTATACTTTTAAGGGTGGAACACCAAAGAAACTTGGAGATCCAGGAGTACCCACTATACCATGCTCCATTAAAAGAAATTATGTTAGAACTGCTTTATGTGATCTTGGAGCCGGTGTTAGTGTTATGCCTCTCTCTTTATATCGTAGACTTGATTTTAATAAGTTGACACCTACTAAAATATCTTTGCAAATGGCCGATAAATCAACTACTATACCTGTCGGTATTTGTGAGGATGTGCCTGTTATGGTTGCAAATGTTACTATTTTAACGGACTTTGATATTCTTGATATCCCCGAGGACGATAGTATGTCTATTATTATTGGAAGACCCTTTTTGAATACTGCAGGGGTTGTTATTGATTGCAACAAAGACAATGTCACTTTTCATGTTAATGGTAATGAGCATATGGTACACTTTCCGAGGAAACAACCTCAAGTTCATAGTATAAATTCTATTGGAAAAATTCCATCGATTATTTTTGCAGGTTTTGAATTTCCTCCTCCTACTGTCACAAAGAGATATGATATTCTTACTATTGGGGACGTGCATATCCCCGTTGAGGTAACCTAGTGCTATTCAAAATTTCTCCGGTTCCATGTTATTCGGAAAGAGTTTGTTAACAAGACTTGATCAACCTTGTTAGTGGATTCCTTTTGATGAGCATGAGATGCATGAAATTAGAAAGCACAACCTTCTGTACCCTCCTTTCACTTTCTATTGTTTAGTTGAAATAGAGTTAAAAATAGTATTTTCTGTCAGTTTTCTGAATTATCCTTGCAATAAAAAATACCTTGAAAATAAAAGTTCTCCAAATACCCCAAAATTGAAATATGATTTTTTCTGGAATATTTGAGAATATCTGGCACTGAGAACACAGTAGGGGGAGCAAGCACCTAGCCACGAGGGTCCAGGGCGCGCCCACCCCTAGTACCCCTGCCTCGTGGGCCCATGGTGTCTCCCCTCCACTTATTCCAGCCACCACACACTCCTTCTTCCTCCCAAAAAAAATCACCAACCAGCTCAAGCACGAGTTCTAGCTCATTTTGCTGTGATTTTCGATCTCCTTGCTTAAAGCTCCACTCACAAAACTGCTTTGGGGGATTGTTCTTCGGTATGTGACTCCTCCAATGGTCCAATTAGTTTTTTGTTCTAGTGCTTTATTCATTGCAAATTTGTGCTGCCTAGGTGACCATGTTCTTGAGCTTGCATGTCAAATTTATATGGTTCCATGTAGTTCTAATGCATGATATAGTCTCTAGGCACTTGTGGAAGTAGTTGCTATCAATTTTGTTGAGTTTGGTTCACTTTTATTTTCAAGTTACTAAATTTTCAGAAATTTTTCAGAGGAATAAATATGTTTAGGAAAATGTACCAAGGTGGCCCTTCAAGGAAGCAAGGACCCAGGCTCGCAATGCGCGATGCCGGCCATGAACCACCAAGGGATGCTCAAGTGCGGGCTTGTGAATGGCCTTCAGAGGACTTCATGGATCGAGCAGTAATCAAGGAAGAATTTAACGCATATGTGCGTAACGCTGATCTTGTGAGCTTCGAGGCAGATAAGTGCCGCCAGTACCAATATCTCACTGATTCCTTTGTGAGGAGGTTTGAATTTTCATCATCACGCAATTCTCAAACTGTCTTGTTTGATCTTTATGAAAATTCTTATACTATGGACTTAGAGGATTTTAATACTGCTTGCAAACTTCCACAATGGGGTAGTCCAAGTGAACCCCGCAAATCTGAATTTAGAGATTTTCTTGCTAGTATAACTGTGGGGGAATCTAGAGACATAACACAAGATACCATAGGGAGCACTCATTTTCCTGCTATACATGATTTTGCTCTCTTCATAGGTAGGTGCATAAATGGTAAGGATGAAGCATGCCACATGTGTGTCCCTGATCTCAGTGTTCTCAGGAGTGCTGTATTAGGAGATAAACATTATAATTTGGGAGCCATTGTTGCACGTAGGTTGCATAATAATAGATTTAATGGAGATTTCTTTGGTGGAATTTATGCAACCCGTTTAGCTAATTTTCTTAATATACCCATTCGTGATTATGATATGGAATTGCCTCCTTCTTATCTAGATTTTAATGCCATGGTTCACCATCGGCTTGTTGAGAGGAATGAACCGCCTCTCCAGTAACGACTAATCTTTGACAGGCGTCACGCCGTCAATATTGCCCTCCCTACTCCTACTCTCTTTGACTTTCAGGCAAAATGGAGATATGTCATAACTAGGGAGGAGGCAAATGAGTATGAGAGGAGGATGAGCGCAGCTCGCCTCCAAGCTGCAGCCCATGATGCAATAGCCACTGCATCTCAGTACGACCCCAACTATAACTTTGGATATCCGCCAGGCCAGCTGTGGCAATAGACCAACTTAGGACAAAAGCCTAATCTTGGGGGAGTACGTATCTCTCACCGACATTACATTTATGTTCACACACTCATTGCTAATTGTCGGTGCTCATACTTTTTCACTGTAATATCCATGCTAGTTTATTTTCCTTTTTATGCTTTCTTCTTGTGTGTTTGAAAAACTTTAAGAAAAACCAAAAAAAATTAGTAGTAGATTTTAGTTAGTTACTTTCCTTGTTTGAGTAGTAATAATTAAAAGAAAACCCAAAAATATTTCCTATTCTTCTTTTGCTTGTTGGGAGCTTACCGGTGTAAATAGTTTTATTTCTTTTCTTTTCTTTGGGGGTCAATAGGAGAAGACCATAATAAAATTGTTGAAGTGGCTCTTATATGCATTGTTGTTGATTTAACCAAGAGCCCATATTGCCTTGTCTTCTCCTGTTTATTGAATGCTCGCAGATTCCAGCTTAGTCCAATGCACGTGCACTATTATTATTATTCACATCGTTCGGTCGTGCAAGTGAAAGGCAATTATGACGATATATGATGGACTGATTGAGATGAGAGAAGCTGGTATGAACTCGACCTCTCTTGTTTTTGTAAATATGATTAGTTCATCGTTCTTGATTCAGCCTATTATGAATAAACATGTTTGCAATGACAATTAGAGATTATAGTTACTTATGCCATGCTTAATTAGCTAGGAGCTTATAATGGTTTACCTTGCGTGCCAACATGCTATTAAAATGGTTGTGATGTGGTATGATAGGGTGGTATCCTCCTTTGAATGATTCGAGTAACTTGACTTGGCACATGTTCACACATGTATTTGAAACAAATCAACATAGCCTTCACGATATTTATGTTCATGGTGGATTATATCCTACTCATGATTGCGCTCAATGTTTATTAATTTTAATGCATGTTCATGACTATTGTCGCTCTCTAGTTGGTTGCTTCCTCGTCTTTTGCTAGCCTTCACTTGTACTAAGCGGGAATACTGCTTGTGCATCCAATCCCTTAAACCCCAAAGTTATTCCATATGAGTCCACCATACCTTCCTATATGCTGTATCTACCTGCCGTTCCAAGTAAATTTGTATGTGCCAAACTCTAAACCTTCAAATGAAATTCTGTTTTGTATGCTCGAATAGCTCATGTATCAACTAGGGTTGTCCGTATCTTCCATGTTAGGCGGGTTATTCTCAAGAGGAGTGGACTCCGCTCCTCACTCACGAGAAAATGGCTGGTCACCGGGATGCCCAGTCCCATGCTTTATGCAAACCAAATCAAAATAATTGCAAAAAAAACTCCCCCGGGACTCTTGTTAGTTGGAGGCACTCGTTGTTTCGAGCAAGCCATGGATTGATGCTTGTTGGTGGAGGGGGAGTATAAACTTTACCATTCTGTTTGGGAACCGCCTATAATGTCTGTAGCATGGAAGATATCGCCATCTCTTGGTTGTTATGTTGACAATGAAAGTATACCGCTCAAAATATTATTTATCTCTATTTCAAAACCGAGCTCTGGCACCTCTACAAATCCCTTCTTCCCTCTGCGAAGGGCCTATCTATTTACTTTTATGTTGAGTCATCACCCTCTTATTAAAAAGCACCAGCTGGAGAACACCGCTGTCATTTGCATTCATTACTGTTAATTTATATTGGGTATGACTATGATTGGATCTCTTTTACCATGAATTACAATGTCTAGTCAGTCCTTGATCTTTAAAGGTGCTCTACATTTATGTTTTGCGGTCTCAGAAAGGGCTAGCGAGATACCATCTTGTTATATCATATCATGATTGTTTTGAGAAAGTATTGTCATCCGAGATTTATTATTATTGCTCGCTAGTTGATTATGCCATTGATATGAGTAAACATGAGACCTAAATGTTATTGTGAATATGGTTAGTTCATAATCCTTGCTAAAAACTTGAATGCTGGCTTTACATATTTACAACAACAAGAGCAAACAGAGTTTG
The DNA here is from genome assembly GCF_056163025.1 of Triticum urartu. Lineage (NCBI taxonomy): Eukaryota > Viridiplantae > Streptophyta > Magnoliopsida > Poales > Poaceae > Triticum > Triticum urartu. The sequence continues at coordinate 8,231,969 of NC_141877.1, forward strand.
TAAAAGTTTTTCTTTATTACTTTCAGTTTATCAACTGAATTGCTTGAGGACAAGCAAAGGTTTAAGCTTGGGGGAGTTGATATGTCTCCGTTGTATCTACTTTTCCAAACTCTTTTGCCCTTGTTTTCGACTCTAACTTGCATGATTTGAATGGAACTAACCCGAACTGACACTGTTTTCAGCAGAATTGCCATGGTGTTATCTTTGTGCAGAAACAAAAGTTCTCGGAATGACCTGAAACTTCACGGAGATTATTTTTGTAAATAACAAAAAATACTGGCGAAAGAAGCAAGGCCATGGGGCCCACACCCTGTCCACGAGGGTGGGAGGCGCGCTTGCCCCCTACACTCTGATAATTATCCGGTGACCCCCGGAACTCATCCGGTGTCCGAATATAGTCATCCAATATATCAATCTTTATGTCTCGACCATTTCGAGACTCCTCGTCATGTCCGTGATCACATTTGGGGCTCCGAACTATCTTCGGTACATCAAAACACATAAACTCATAATGCTGATCGTCACCGGACGTTAAGCGTGCAGACCCTATGGGTTCGAGAACTATGTAGACATGACCGAGACACGTCTCCATCAATAACCAATAGCGGAACCTGGATGCTCATATTGGCTCCCACATATTCTACGAAGATCGATCTTTATCAGTCAAACCGCATAACAACATACGTTGTTCCCTTTTTCATTGGTATGTTACTTGCCCGAGATTTGATCGTCGGTATCTCAATACCTAGTTCAATCTCATCACAGGCAAGTCTCTTTACACATTCCGTAATGCATCATCCCGTAACTAACTCATTAGTCACATTGCTTGCAAGGCTTATAGTGATGTGTGATACGTCTCCGTCGTATCTACTTTTCCAAACACTTTTGCCCTTGTTTTGGACTCTAACTTGCATGATTTGAATGGAACTAACCCGGACTGACGTTGTTTTCAGCAGAATTGCCATGGTGTTATCTTTGTGCAGAAACAAAAGTTTTCGGAATGACCTGAAACTTCACGGAGATTATTTTTGAAAATAACAAAAAATACTAGCGAAAGAATCAAGGCCAGCGAGCCCAGACCCTGTCCACGAGGGTGGGTGGCGCGCCCCCTGCCTCGTGGGCCCCCTGGAGCTCCACCGACCTCGACTCCAACTCTATATATTCATGTTCGGGGAGAAAAAATTAGAGAGAAAGATTCATCGCGTTTTACGATACGGAGCCGCCGCCAAGCCCTAAACTCTGTTGGGAGGGCTGATCTGGAGTCCGTTCGGGGCTCTGGAGAGGGCAATCCGTCGCCATCGTCATCATCAACCATCCTCCATCACCAATTTCATGATGCTCACCGCCGTGCGTGAGTAATTCCATCACAGGCTTGCTGGACGGTGATGGTTTGGATGAGATTTATCATGTAATCGAGTTAGTTTTGTTAGGGTTTGTTCCCTAGTATCCATTATGTTCTGAGATTGATGTTGCTATGACTTTGCTATGCTTAATGCTTGTCACTAGGGCCCGAGTGCCATGATTTCAGATCTAAACCTATTATGTTTTCATGAATATATGTGAGTTCTGTTGGGGAACGTAGTAATTTCAAAAAAATTCCTACGCACACGCAAGATCATGGTGATGCATAGCAACAAGAGGGGAGAGTGTTGTCTACGTACCCTCGTAGACCGCAAGGGAAGCGTTGACGCAATGTAGAGGAAGTAGTCGTACGTCTTCCCGATCCGACCGATCCAAGCACCGTTACTCCGGCACCTCCGAGTTCTTGGCACACGTACAGCTCGATGACGCTCCCCAGGCTCCGATCCAGCAAAGCTTTGGGGATGAGTTCCGTCAGCACAACGGCGTGGTGATGATGATGATGTTCTACCGACGCAGGGCTTCGCCTAAGCACTACAACGATATGATCGAGGTGGAATATGGTGGCAGGGGGCACCGCACACGGCTAAGGAACGATCACGTGGATCAACTTGTGTGTCTTGGGGTGCCCCCCTACCCCCGTATATAAAGGAGCCAAGGGGAGGGGCGGCCGGCCAAGGTGGGCGCGCCAAGGGGGAGTCCTACTCCCACTGGGAGTAGGACTCCTTTCTTTTCCTAGTTGGACAAGGAGAGAGAGGGGAAAGAGGAGGAAGAGAGGAAGGAAAGGGGGGGCGCCGCCCCCCTTCCCTTGTCCTATTCGGACTAGGAAGGGGAGGGGTGCACGACCACCTCTTACCTCCTCTCCTCTTCTCCCTTAAGGCCCATGTAGGCCCAATAACCCCCGGGGGGGTTCCGGTAACCCCCCAGTACTCCGGAAAAATGCCGATTTCACCCGGAACGATTCCGATGTCCAAATATAGGCTTCCAATATATCGATCTTTATGTCTCGACCATTTCGAGACTCCTCGTCATGTCCGTGATCACATCCGGGACTCCGAACAAACTTCGGTACATCAAAATGCATAAACTCATAATAAATGTCATCGTAACGTTAAGCGTGCGGACCCTACGGTTCGAGAACAATGTAGACATGACTGAGACAAATCTCCAGTCAATAACCAATAGCGGGACCTGGATGCCCATATTGGCTCCTACATATTCTACGAAGTCTTTATCGGTCAGACCGCATAACAACATATGTTGTTCCCTTTGTCATCGGTATGTTACTTGCCCGAGATTCGATCGTCGGTATCCAATACCTAGTTCAATCTCGTTATCGGCAAGTCTCTTTACTCGTTCCGTAATACATCATCTCACAACTAACTTATTAGTTGTAATGCTTGCAAGGCTTATGTGATGTGCATTACCGAGAGGGCCCAGAGATACCTCTCCGACAATCAGAGTGACAAATCCTAATCTCGAAATACGCCAACCCAACATCTACCTTTGGAGACACTTGTAGAGCTCATTTATAATCACCCAGTTACGTTGTGACATTTGGTAGCACACAAAGTGTTCCTCCGGCAAACGGGAGTTGCATAATCTCATAGTCATAGGAACATGTATAAGTCATGAAGAAAGTAATAGCAACATACTAAACGATCGGGTGCTAAGCTAATGGAATGGGTCATGTCAATCAGATCATTCAACTAATGATGTGATCTCGTTAATCAGATAACAACTCTTTGTTCATGGTTAGGAAACATAACCATCTTGGATTAACGAGCTAGTCAAGTAGAGGCATACTAGTGACACTCTGTTTGTCTATGTATTCACACATGTATTATGTTTCCGGTTAATACAATTCTAGCATGAATAATAAACTTTTATCATGATATAAGGAAATAAATAATAACTTTATTATTGCCTCTAGGGCATATTTCCTTCAGTCTCCCACTTGCACTAGAGTCAATAATCTAGATTACACAGTAATGATTTTAACACCCATGGAGCTTTGGTGCTGATCATGTTTTGCTCGTGGAAGAGGCTTAGTCAACGGGTCTGCAACATTCAGATCTGTATGTATCTTGCAAATCTCTATGTCTCCCACCTGGACTAGATCCCGGATGGAATTGAAGCATCTCTTGATGTTTTTGGTTCTCTTGTGAAATCTGGATTCCTTTGCCAAGGCAATTGCACCAGTATTGTCACAAAAGATTTTCATTGGACCCGATGCACTAGGTATGACACCTAGATCGGATATGAACTCCTTCATCCAGACTCCTTCATTTGCTGCTTCCGAAGCAGCTATGTACTCCGCTTCACATGTAGATCCCGCTACGACGCTTTGTTTAGAACTGCACCAACTGACAGCTCCACTGTTTAATTTAAACACGTATCCGCTTTGCGATTTAGAATCGTCCGGATCAGTGTCAAAGCTTGCATCAACGTAACCGTTTACGATGAGCTCTTTGTCACCTCCATATACGAGAAACATATCCTTAGTCCTTTTCAGGTACTTCAGCATGTTCTTGACCGATGTCCAGTGATCCACTCCTGGATTACTTTGGTACCTCCCTGCTAAACTTATGGCAAGGCACACATCAGGTCTGGTACACAGCACTGCATACATGATAGAGCCTATGGCTGAAGCATAGGGAACATCTTTCATTTTCTCTCTATCTTCTGCAGTGGTCGGGCATTGAGTCTGACTCAACTTCACACCTTGTAACACAGGCAAGAACCCTTTCTTTGCTTGATCCATTTTGAATTTTTTCAAAATCTTGTCAAGGTATGTGCTTTGTGAAAGTCCAATTAGGCATCTTGATCTATCTTTATAAATCTTTATGCCTAATATGTAAGCAGCTTCACCGAGGTCTTTCATTGAAAAACTCTTATTCAACTATCCCTTTATGCTATCCAGAAATTCTATATTATTTCCGATCAGTAATATGTCATCCACATATAATATCAGAAATGCTACATAGCTCCCACTCACTTTCTTGTAAATACAGGCTTCTCTGAAAGTCTGTATAAACCCAAATGCTTTGATCACACTATCAAAGAGTTTATTCCAACTCCGAGAGGCTTGCACCAGTCCATAAATGGATCGCTGGAGCTTGCACACTTTGTTAGCTCCCTTTGGATCGACAAAACCTTCTGGTTGCATCATATACAACTCTTCTTCTAGAAATCCATTCAGGAATGCAGTTTTGACATCCATCTGCCAAATTTCATAATCATAAAATGCGGCAATTGCTAACATGATTCGGACAGACTTAAGCATCGCTACGGGTGAGAAGGTCTCATCGTAGTTAATCCCTTGAACTTGCCGAAAACCTTTTGCGACAAGTCGAGCTTTGTAGACAGTAATATTACCGTCAGCGTCAGTCTTCTTCTTAAAGATCCATTTATTCTCAATTGCTTGCCGATCAACGGGCAAGTCAACCAAAGTCCATACTTTGTTCTCATACATGGATCCCATCTCAGATTTCATGGCTTCAAGCCATTTTGCGGAATCTGGGCTCACCATCGCTTCTTCATAGTTCGTAGGTTCATCATGATCTAGTAGCATGACTTCCAGAACAGGATTACCGTACCACTCTGGCGCGGATCTTACTCTGGTTGATCTACGAGGTTCAGTAGTATCTTGTTCTGAAGTTTCATGATCATCATCATTAGCTTCCTCACCAACTGGTGTAGGTGTCACTGAAACAGTTTTCTGTGATGCACTACTTTCCAATAAGGGAGCAGGTACAGTTACCTCGTCAAGTTCTACTTTCCTCCCACTCACTTCTTTCGAGAGAAACTCTTTCTCCAGAAAGTTTCCGAATTTAGCAACAAAAGTCTTGCCTTCGGTTCTGTGATAGAAGGTGTATCCAATAGTTTCCTTTGGATATCCTATGAAGACACATTTCTATGATTTGCGTTCGAGCTTATCAGGTTGAAGCTTTTTCACATAAGCATTGCAGCCCCAAACTTTCAGAAACGACAACTTTGGTTTCTTGCCAAACCACAGTTCATAAGGCGTCGTCTCAACGGATTTTGATGGTGCCCTATTTAACGTGAATGCGGCCGTCTCTAGAGCGTATCCCCAAAATGATAGCGGTAAATCAGTAAGAAACATCATAGATCGCACCATATCTAGTAAAGTACGATTACGACGTTCGGACACACCATTACGCTGTGGTGTTCCGGGTGGCGTGAGTTGCGAAACTATTCTGCATTGCTTCAAATGTACACCAAACTCGTAACTCAAATATTCTCCTCCACGATCAGATCATAGAATCTTTATTTTCTTGTTACGATGATTTTCAACTTCACTCTGAAATTCTTTAAACTTTTCAAATGTTTCAGACTTATGTTTCATTTAGTAGATATATCCATATCTGCTTAAGTCGTATGTGAAGGTGAGAAAATAATGATATCCGCCACGAGCCTCAACATTCATCGGACCACATACATCTGTATGTATGATTTCCAACAAATCTGTTGCTCTCTCCATAGTACCGGAGAACGGTGTTTTAGTCATCTTGCCCATGAGGCACGGTTCGCAAGTACCAAGTGATTCATAATCAAGTGGTTCCAAAAATCCATCAGTATGGAGTTTCTTCATGCGCTTTACACCGATATGACCTAAACGGCAGTGCCACAAATAAGTTGCACCTTCATTATCAACTCTGCATCTTTTGGCTTCAACATTATGAATATGTGTATCACTACTATCGAGATTCAATAAGAATAGACCACTCTTCAAGGGTGCATGACCATAAAAGATATTACTCATATAAATAGAACAACCATTATTCTCTGATTTAAATGAATAACCATCTCGCATTAAACAAGATCCAGATATAATGTTCATGCTCAACGCTGGCACCAAATAACAATTATTTAGGTCTAATACTAATCCCGAAGGTAGATGTAGAGGTAGCGTGCCGACCGCGATCACATCGACTTTGGAACCGTTTCCCACGCGCATCGTCACCTCGTCCTTAGCCAATCTTCGCTTAATCCGTAGTCCCTATTTCGAGTTGCAAATATTAGCAACAGAACCAGTATCAAATACCCAGGTGCTACTGCGAGCATTAGTAAGGTACACATCAATAACATGTATATCACATATACCTTTGTTCACCTTGCCATCCTTCTTATCCGCCAAATACTTGGGGCAGTTCCGCTTCCAGTGACCAGTCTGCTTGCAGTAGAAGCACTCAGTTTCAGGCTTAGGTCCAGACTTGGGTTTCTTCTCTTGAGCAGCAACTTGCTTGCCGTTCTTCTTGAAGTTCCCCTTCTTCTTCCCTTTGCCCTTTTTCTTGAAACTAGTGGTCTTGTTGACCATCAACACTTGATGCTCCTTTTTGATTTCTACCTCTGCAGCTTTCAGCATTGCGAAGAGCTCGGGAATAGTCTTATTCATCCCTTGCATATTATAGTTCATCACGAAGCTCTTGTAGCTTGGTGGCAGTGATTGGAGAATTCTGTCAATGACGCAATCATCTGGAAGATTAACTCCCAATTGAATCAAGTGATTATTGTACCCAGACATTTTGAGTATATGCTCACTGACAGAACTGTTCTCCTCCATCTTGCAGCTATAGAACTTATTGGAGACTTCATATCTCTCAATCCGGGCATTTGCTTGAAATATTAACTTCAACTCCTGGAACATCTCATATGCTCCATGACATTCAAAACGTCGTTGAAGTCCCGATTCTAAGCCGTAAAGCATGGCACACTGAACTATCGAGTAGTCATCAGCTTTGCTCTGCCAGACGTTCATAACATCTGGTGTTGCTCCTGCAGCAGGCCTGGCACCCAGCGGTGCTTCTAGGACATAATTCTTCTGTGCAGCAATGAGGATAATCCTCAAGTTATGGACCCAGTCCGTGTAATTGCTACCATCATCTTTCAACTTTGCTTTCCCAAGGAACGCATTAAAATTCAACGGAACAACAGCACGAGCCATCTATCTACAATCAACATAAACAAGCAAGATACTATCAGGGACTAAGTTCATGATAAATTTAAGTTCAATTAATCATATTACTTAAGAACTCCCACTTAGATAGACATCCCTCTAATCTTCTAAGTGATCACGTGATCCAAATCAACTAAACCATGTCCGATCATCACGTGAGATGGAGTAGTTTCATTACTGAACATCACTATGTTGATCATATCTACTATATGATTCACGCTCGACCTTTCGGTCTCCGTGTTCCGAGGCCATATCTGTATATGCTTGGCTTGTCAAGTATAACCTGAGTATTCCGCGTGTGCAACTGTTTTGCACCCGTTGTATTTGAACGTAGAGCCTATCACACCCGATCATCACGTGGTGTCTCAGCACGAAGAACTTTCGCAACGGTGCATACTCAGGGAGAACACTTCTTGATAATTTAGTGAGAGATTATCTTATAATGCTACCGTCAATCAAAGCAAGATAAGATGCATAAAAGATAAACATCACATGCAATCAATATAAGTGATATGATATGGCCATCATCATCTTGTGCCTGTGATCTCCATCTCCGAAGCACCGTCATGATCACCATCGTCACCGGCGCGACACCTTGATCTCCATCGTAGCATCGTTGTCGTCTCGCCAATCTTATGCTTCCACGACTATCGCTACCGCTTAGTGATAAAGTAAAGCATTACATCGCGATTGCATTGCATACAATAAAGCGACAACCATATGGCTCCTACCAGTTGCCGATAACTCGGTTACAAAACATGATCATCTCATACAATAAAATTTAGCATCATGTCTTGACCATATCACATCACAACATGCCCTGCAAAAACAAGTTAGACGTCCTCTACTTTGTTGTTGCAAGTTTTACGTGGCTGCTACGGGCTTAAGCAAGAACCAATCTTACCTACGCATCAAAACCACAACGATAGTTTGTCAAGTTGGTGCTGTTTTAACCTTCGCAAGGACCGGGCGTAGCCACACTCGGTTCAACTAAAGTTGGAGAAACTGTCGCCCGCAAGCCACCTATGTGCAAAGCACGTCGGGAGAACCGGTCTCGCGTAAGCGTACGCGTAATGTTGGTCCGGGTCGCTTCATCCAACAATACCGCCAAACCAAAGTATGACATGCTGGTAAGCAGTATGACTTATATCGCCCACAACTCACTTGTGTTCTACTCGTGCATATAACATCAACATATAAAACCTAGGCTCGGATGCCACTGTTGGGGAACGTAGTAATTTCAAAAAAATTCCTACGCACACGCAAGATCATGGTGATGCATAGCAACGAGAGGGGAGAGTGTTGTCTACGTACCCTCGTAGACCGCAACGGAAGCGTTGGCGCAACGTAGAGGAAGTAGTCGTACGTCTTCCCGATCCGACCGATCCAAGCACCGTTACTCCGGCACCTCCGAGTTCTTGGCACACGTACAGCTCGATGACACTCCCTGGGCTCCGATCCAGCAAAGCTTTGGGGATGAGTTCCGTCAGCACAACGGCGTGGTGACGATGATGATGTTCTACCGACGCAGGGCTTCGCCTAAGCACTACAACGATATGATCGAGGTGGAATATGGTGGCAGGGGGCACCGCACACGGCTAAGGAATGATCACGTGGATCAACTTGTGTCTCTTGGGGTGCCCCCCTGCCCCGTATATAAAGGAGCCAAGGGGAGGGGCGGCCGGCCAAGGTCGGCGCGCCAAGGGGGAGTCCTACTCCCACCGGGAGTAGGACTCCTTTCTTTTCCTAGTTGGACAAGGAGAGAGAGGGGAAAGAGGAGGAAGAGAGGAAGGAAAGGGGGGGGCGCCGCCCCCCTTCCCTTGTCCTATTCGGACTAGGAAGGGGAGGGGCGCGCGGCCACCTCTTGCCTCCTCTCCTCTTCTCCCTTAAGGCCCATGTAGGCCCAATAACCCCCGGGGGGGTTCCGGTAACCCCCCGGTACTCCGGAAAAATGCCGATTTCACCCGGAACGATTCCGATGTCCAAATATAGGCTTCCAATATATCGATCTTTATGTCTCGACCATTTCAAGACTCCTCGTCATGTCCGTGATCACATCCGGGACTCCGAACAAACTTCGGTACATCAAAATGCATAAACTCATAATAACTGTCATCGTAACGTTAAGCATGCGGACCCTACGGTTCGAGAACAATGTAGACATGACTGAGACAAATCTCCAGTCAATAACCAATAGCGGGACCTGGATGCCCATATTGGCTCCTACATATTCTACGAAGATCTTTATCGGTCAGACCGCATAACAACATACGTTGTTCCCTTTGTCATCGGTATGTTACTTCCCCGAGATTCGATCGTCGGTATCCAATACCTAGTTCAATCTCGTTACCGGCAAGTCTCTTTACTGGTTCCGTAATACATCATCTCACAACTAACTTATTAGTTGTAATGCTTGCAAAGCTTATGTGATGTGCATTACCGAGAGGGCCCAGAGATACCTCTCCGACAATCGGAGTGACAAATCCTAATCTCGAAATACGCCAACCCAACATCTACCTTTGGAGACACCTGTAGAGCTCCTTTATAATCACCCAGTTACATTATGACGTTTGGTAGCACACAAAGTGTTCCTCCGGCAAACGGGAGTTGCATAATCTCATAGTCATAGGAACATGTATAAGTCATGAAGAAAGCAATAGCAACATACTAAACGATCGGGTGCTAAGCTAATGGAATGGGTCATGTCAATCAGATCATTCAACTAATGATGTGATCTCGTTAATCAAATAACAACTCTTTGTTCATGGTTAGGAAACATAACCATCTTTGATTAACGAGCTAGTCAAGTAGAGGCATACTAGTGACACTCTGTTTGTCTATGTATTCACACATGTATTATGTTTCCGGTTAATACAATTCTAGCATGAATAATAAACATTTATCATGATATAAGGAAATAAATAATAACTTTATTATTGCCTCTAGGGCATATTTCCTTCAAGTTCTTGATCCTATTTTGCAAGTCTATAGTCACCTACTATGTGTTATGATCCGGCAACCCCGAAGTGACAATAATCGGGACCACTCCCAGTGATGACCATAGTTTGAGGAGTTCATGTATTCACTGTGTGTTAATGCTTTGGTTCGGTACTCTCTTAAAAGGAGGCCTTAGTATCCCTTAGTTTCCATTAGTACCCCGCTGCCACGGGAGGGTAGGACAAAAGATGTCATGCAAGTTCTTTTCCATAAGAACGTATGACTATATTCGGAATACATGCCTACATTACATTGATGAATTGGAGCTAGTTCTGTGTCACCCTATGTTATGACTGTTACATGATGAACCGCATCCGGCATAATTCTCCATTACCGATCCAATGCCTACGAGCTTTTCACATACTGTTCTTCGCTTATTTACTTTTCCGTTGCTACTGTTACAATCACTACAAAACCCAAAAATATTACTTTTGCTACCGTTACCGTTACTTCCATACTACTTTGCTACTAAATACTTTGCTGCAGATATTAAGTTATCCAGGTGTGGTTGAATTGACAACTCAACTGCTAATACTTGAGAATATTCTCTGGCTCCCCTTGTGTCGAATCAATAAATTTGGGTTGAATACTCTACCCTCGAAAATTGTTGTGATCCCCTATACTTGTGGGTTATCAATGTGCATTACCGAGAGGGCCCAGAGATACCTCTCCGGCAACCGGAGTGACAAATCCTAATCTCGATCTATACCAACTCAACAAACACCATCGGAGACACCTGTGGAGCACCTTTATAATCACCCAGTTACGTTGTGACGTTTGGTAGCACACAAAGTGTTCCTCCGGTATTCTGGGGTTGCATAATCTCATAGTCATAGGAACATGTATAAGTCATGAAGAAAGCAATAGCAACATACTAAACGATCAAGTGCCAAGTTAACGGATGGATCCCGTTCATCAAATGACAACACATGTCTATGGCTAGGAAACTTAACCATCTTTGATTAACGAGCTAGTCAAGTAGAGGCATCTAGGGACACTCTGTTTGTCTATATATTCACACATGTACTAAGTTTCCGGTTAATACAATTCTAGCATGAAAAATAAACATTTATCATGATATAAGGAAATATAAATAACAACTTTATTATTGCCTCTAGGGCATATTTACTTCAGGATCATGGTTCTGGTCTCTCTGTTTCCCTTTGTGAGATATGAAGACATAGTGTTGAAGTAGTCGACCAGGGGAGGCAGCGCCGTGTGGTACGAAACGGGCATGCTCGTACCAAACGCCGTCTGGCGGGGTTGAATCCAGCAGATCTCGGGTAGGGGCTCCCAAATGGGTGATCTTGGCTTAATGGTAACAAGACAAAGAGGGACACTATGTTTACCCAGGTTCAAGCCCTCTCGAAGAGGCAAAACCCTATGTCTTGCTTCTGTTTTATTGATTGTGGATGGGGTACAAAGTACATGATGATCTAACTCTAGATCGTATGTTAATGAATCTAACCCTACGGTCTAAACCTCTTGGCTTAATTATATGGCACCGGGGGTACCTAGGGTTTCATGTAGGTCGGTTACATGAAGGGATAAACATGCTGGTGATTCAAATGTGTCTTGGAGTGTGTGCAAAGTCTTTGTAGGATTCCATCTGGTGTATGCCATTGGGAATGACAAACATGGCCCACTTGTTAATTGGCTGGGGGTCCTCGGCCCAGCCCATGATTGGGGGGCCGATGTGGATAGCATCCCTAATCTAGGACACCATCATTGTCTTCGCCTCCGGACTAATCTGTGCGGCTGGTCGTTATCCCACTTGATCACTTCATAAGGTACGTTATTACCATGTCAATCAACATAATTGTCACCCATAATTGGGTGTTTCCCAACTAGTGCTCCAAAATCTTTTCTCCTATAGAATACTGGTTAAATTGGGCAAAACGAATGAGCGAACATAGTAAAATTCTGGAAATCCTATAACTACAATGCAAAACAATGAGTGAAAAGTGAAGAAAAAAATGGACTCATAAGTGCGCAACCGTGGCCATCGCCGATGGTGCCGAGGAGGCGGACGAGGGAGGTGGAGCAAAGGAGCATGGGGTAATACACCAGTTACCCGTGTAGACGCATATGGGGATGCAGAGGACGTTGCGACTAATGGGAATCGAATTGAGGGTGAGTCTGAGCCGAGCCAAAAGACAACATCGTAGGAGAGGCCACCGTCAGATGGAAAGACAAAGGCGACAATGATTTGTTGCCCTTGTGTGTGGGGGGGGCGGGGGGGGATAAAGTTTGTGAGAGAGACGGTTGGAAAGAGAGCGGCAGCGGCGATGTTGGGGGGGGGGGGGGGGGGGGGGGGTTAGAGGCGAGACACCAGACTCGTGTATTGTAAGCTGGCTTTTTAAGGAGTCCGGTTGTGGATGCTCTTAGATGAAACAAGCTTCAACTAGACAATAGACAAAACTTTAACCAGGCGACTGCTCAAACGAAAAATTTGCAACCATTGACAAAAAAGTTTCCACCATATATGGAAAGAGCTAGCTCTAACCGGCGAGAGAAAAGGTTTCAAACAGACACGGCGCATCCCTCAAAAAAAAACAGACACGGCGCAACTAGAAAAGTTGCAACTGCCGACAAAGAAATCTTCAATTGTATATGGAAAAAGCTTCAATTGGCGACACAAAAAACTTCGACTGGCGACCAGGGGAGGGAGACGAAGATGGTACGTGTTTTTTATTTTTTGCTGGAATCAGTGGCACGAAAAGCTGTAACCAGAGAGTCGATTTGCTGGGACCGGCATCAGGCAGTGGCAAGCTGCGACGGTGGAGAGCGGCTGGTAGGTGAGGGAGGTGCTCCACACCGGAGACGTCGCTGGGATCGAGGGGGGAGGATTGAGGGGTGGGCAATGGCGTCGAGCGAAGACGAACCAGCTTCAGTTCAATCTGAAGCGTTCACGGAGGGCCAGATCGGACGCTCGCGCGGTGACCGGCGCCTACCAGTACGAAACCGACCGTCAATCTGCCAACAGACCGACACAGTCCGGAAACTAACACAGACCACAACGAGGCCTTAAATAGGACGGCGTTGGCGTCGACTGAGAGTCTGAGATACACCCCCCAAAAAGATACTCGACCAATAAAAGACAGAGTCGGCGGCGCGATTGCAAAGGGGATCGACGATCAGAACAAGAAGATGAGTGCGGGTGTGGAGAAGCCAAACAACAAAAGGGCCACGGCGGCCGATCCGACCAGCCGAGGCGATGCCGACGCCAAGAGGACGAAAAGGAATCTGGGGAGCGACGGGGAAGATACTCTGTCGCCTGGTTCCGTCGACCATGCGTACGCCCTTGTCTTTGCCAAGATTGCACAAGACGAAATAGACCAAGAGTCAGGTATATATATGATTGCGCCATCCCGTAGCCACTATCCAAGTTTTCAACCGAGAATTCCTAAATAATTATACAAATTGTCTTCCTCTTCTCGTGTATGATATGATCTGATCGATATCTGTTTATGTTCCTGCCGCCTGTAGCTCCCCGCCCTGTGCAAATTCCTACAATCGCTTACTTCAAACCTCCGACCTTGTTTCACACTGATGAGCTCTTTTCTGTCCGTCGGTCTGGAACAAAGGCCGTGCTCTCGGCAGCCAAATTTCTTCTAGGGGTTTCATCCTCTCTCGGTACGTGCATATGTGGTCTTGTACCACGTACCCTCCATGTTTCGGATTGTTCGTCGCGCAGCTTGATCGTATATCTTGTGCTTGAATCACACAGATGGTGAACCGCTAAGACGGTGCTCTGGCTTCTGGATTGATTGGGATGAGGAGAGCAAAACCGGCCTTGTTCTGACAACCGCGCGGCTGATTCGCACAAAGGATGCTCCTGTCAGCGTCTGGTCAGGCGGTGAAGAGTATGCTACAAACGCTGATGTGAGTCAATGTGTTTCTTCTATTAATGTACTTTCTTTTCAAACTGGTTCCATCGGATATAAATAAATTAATCTCCGGTGTAAATCTAACTAGTTGCAATTCACATGTTTTTTCTTGCTATTGGCCTTTTCAAATAACAAAATGGAAACAAAACATATGTGTTTGCTTACTATTCAAAAATCCTATATAATCTGTCTCACAACTTTTTTTAGGTCACTGTTCATTTGCTAAATGGCACCAGTGCAAAGGGCCAGCTGGTCTATCACCAGCCCCACTATGATCTCGCTTTCCTGAATGTTCAGATGGATCAACCAATCAAGTTACCATCTTTTAATGAAAAAGATGTAGAATTTGCTCAAAAGATTTTTCGACTTGGAAGAGACAATGCCTTAAATCTAAGGATAACATATGCTAGAGCAGAATATCTGAATCCAACCATGTATGAACGGTACCACAATATATATTTCCGTTCTCCAGATGGCCATGGCGATGATAATGAGGTAATATATCTTATCATGAGATAGTATTGTATAGATTTGTTACAATTTTGAGTTTTGTTTCATGACAACTTTGTGTTCTATATTGCTATCTATTGTTATAAGATTTTCCTTGTTCTTGCAAACTCTCATATGTTGCCAATATGAATTGTTGCAGTATGACAATGGGGGGCCAGTTATTGACTTGGGTGGAAAAGTGGTCGGAATGGTCAATGACCCTGAGAGATTTGAGTCTTTTATACCTTCTTCCATTGTGCTCAATTGTTTGGATTCATGGAGGAAATATCAGTACGTTTTTCCTCTCAGTTCTGTAATGGTATCAATGAAAATGTGTTCTCCCCTACTGTTTCTTTTTTACTTATTGTTAGAAGTCGAACTATTTCTCGTAGTATCTGTTTTATCATTTTTATGCAATCTAATGACCATAAGTTATGTATAGATTCTACAACAAGGTGATCATTGTTGTGTTTTATTATGTATATATACAGAGAGATATGTTAGTGGCTGCAATATATAACTTAACAACAATAATCATTTATAAGCAAATCAAGAACTGGGTCTAGACAAAAACAAACATCTAGAACCACGCTGAGATGCTGAGAGTACAAAATGGATTATGATGACAACTAGTTATAAGAAGGGTTCTGCTTTGATGTCCTTAGCCAAGTTCTAGAGTAAAGTTTAATGGAAAAAAAATATGTTTTAGGCTTTTCTCTCAATTTTGATGGACAATTTTCCTGAAGCCATCTTTTTTCAAGGAGAGTTTCAAGTTAAACCTATGAGATATTCATGAACAAATGTATTCTCAGCCGTTCTCAGTCGTAATGAAATATGATGTACTCCCTCCGTCCCATAATATAAGAGCGTTTTTTAGTGTGTCAAAAACGCTCTTATATTATGGGACGGAGGGAGTAATTCTTTTACATAATATCATGAAAGTCCCTCTTTAGCATTTGTCAACTACTATGAATGATTCATCCCCGTTGGGCCTTTCTAAAGTCTATTTGAATCAATTAATTGGTTATTGTTGTGTTTTTTGACATGTTAAGATAGAAGCTCGATTCCACCAAAGATTGCTTACTCTGAAAGTGTTATACTTGCGCCCTGTATACCTTGCTTGAAATATATTAAATGATTATCTGATTTGATGTAGGCATTTCGCCCGGCCCCATCTTGGAATGACGTTTAACGCCATCGAACTTCTAGAACCTTCTCATGTTGACATGTTATGGCGTATGTATAACATTGATGACGGTCTTGTTGTTCAAGAGGTAGGGTGTAATGATTTCCTCGAGGTGCTCTATTTCTCATGCATGTAGTGGTTAATTATTTGGCAACTGAAACCTAGGTGTCAAAAGGATCTAATGCTGAGATACTCGGAATCCAAAAAGGTGATGTTATTGAATCTATCAATGGAAAACGTGTTTCTACAACAATTGAGGTGGGTGTATTAATGAGGTGAAAATAAATTATATTTTTGTGATAGTTGTTTGCTTCACGGTCTTCACTGCAATGTTTTTTCTCTGCAATTATCAGTTCGAAAATATGCTGATGAGCACATGCAAGGTCCCTTCAGATGTTGAAGTTCATATTTCTGTAAGTACATTTCTATATCATAACAGCGGTTTGCTTGATCCCTGCCATCCATTTCTTTGTGCTGATGTATTATTAGCAAAATGCTAGCACTAAGAGATTTGCTTCGCTAACTCCATAGGTTGGGGTGTTTCACACACTCAAAAAAGAACGAAGCACCATAGAGTTGACTGCAAATTTATCCGAACTTGGAGAAGTCATTACAAGCTAGGTACACATCTCCTCTTTTAATTAGCCCCACCCACAAATTATTATTTCAATTCTCTAGTATTATATTCCATTTTTTGCAGATAATTATTATACAGATACAGTGCTAGCACTAAGTATGTAAGCTTATGTGCGTTGTGCAATACACTCTTACGTGAAACCCATGTGATGTTTAAAATATCATACCACACCATAAAATATGCTGATATTTTGGAAGTTTATGGTTTTCGTAAATGGGTGGTGTGCAGCAGGTTGTGGAGAACAGACTTCTTTTTTTTTTACGGGGAGTGGAGAACAGACTTCATCCATGTTTTTTTACCCTAGCATCCATCTTCCATTTGTAGACTTGGAAGTTTTTGGGTTTTTTGGAACAAGAGATGCATGTCTGTGCTTGTAGGTTTGTTGACGGGCGCTAACTTTGAGTTGTGTGACATTTTGCAAAGAATACAGATTAAATATTGATTGCATGTTCACTCTCCGTTTTCTTTTTGGATGGGAATACAAAACATTCGCCTTGAGAGAGGTGGTTTGCATGCCAAAGAGGGATTGTTTATTTGACACTCATTCTGTGTTATAATTCGTCACAGGTCCTACAGGCTGCCAGATTGAGGACGGATGTTTCTATAGTGTGGTATACTATGATGGATATTTACCTGTGACCATATGTAGTATGCTAGATATATTAGAAATAACATCTTTATCTGTAGTTTAGTGCCTTGGTTCTCCAAAGTAGAAGCTCCTTGTGAGATTTTCTGTACTCCTTATTGAAAGCCCTATTAGTGCCCGACGAAGTGTTGTTTGTTGCCTTATCTCATTTTCAGTACACTACAGCTAAGACGAGGGGATGTGGTGTATCCTTGTGCTGAACTGCTGATACAGATCTAGAAAAATATTCATACAGAATTTAGACACTCAAAATATATCAACAACAAGACAGTGCATCTTAGAGCATCTTCAGCCGTTCGGCCCCCCAGGGCGCAAAAAAAGAGCGGTCTGGGGGCGAACCGGCGCTAGTTCGGCCCCTGGGGGCGACCTAGCTCCCAGTCACGCCCCCAGGACGCGGAAAATTCGAACTTGGTCGTTCCCGCTCATAAAAGACGCCACAAGTCCGGCGATCGCAAGTCACAGTTCGGCATACAAAAAATAGAGCGGCACAGTCGGTGCAACGCATCACTCGGCGGGCTCTGCTCCAGGCGTCGGCGGAGTTGGCGTGCACGGGCTTGGCGGTGTCGGAGCTGCTTCTGTGCTGGGCGGTGTCGGCGCGGCTTCGGTGGTGCTGGGCGTCGTGGAGGCGTCATCACGCGAGCTTGGTGGCGGCGGCGTTGAAGAGGCAAGCTGGTTCGGGATGAGGCCGCGCTCCGCCAAGTACCACGCCTTGACCGCCTCGTCGGTGCTCTGGAGCATGACCGCCCCGCCCAGCAGGAAAGCCAGGTCGGTGTTTCTCTTCTTCACGGCGATGTTGGTCCGGAGCAGGTCGAGTTTGATGGTGCTGGTCGACATCAACGCCGACCACCGTGCATCGGTCTTCTCTTCTCGAAGGACGGCCCGGGCCTGCGTGTCGGCGAGGCAGTGCGCGATGGACTCCTGCACTTGAGCGGTAGCCGCGTCGGCGTATTTCCCTTTCTTGGCACCTTTGTTGCCGTCCGGCCGCCCTTCCGATGCGCCAGGAGTCGGCGCGTCCGGCTTGTAGGTCTCCTTGGCCTTGTCGAGGGTGCGCCGGACTTTCGCCCATTTCTGGCACTTGTCAATGCGCTTGTAGACGTGGAGGTACTTGAATTCGGTGTCGCTGTTGCTCTGCCGGTACAGGGCGAACATGCGAAGCAACTGCGTGGAGGAACAAATAGTTGGCGGGCGTGCATGGCGAAGAGAGGCAGGAGACCGGCGTGGCATACCTGATCCTCAACGCTGGCGCCGCTCTCCGGGCGAGCCGCGACCTCCTCGACGACCCCATGCCATTGCACGCTCCTGGATACGCCCCCAATGGTTCGCCATCGCCTTGGAGCCGCGTTGCATGTAGACGCCTTTGAAGTAGGGGTCGACGAGCTTGCGCTCGTCGAACTTGGCCTTGATGCGGTCCTAGTACGTCTCGATGCTCTAGTTCGTGCCGGTGGTCGGGTCGAGGCAGACGACTTTCCATGCTTCGCCGAGGCATTCCTCCTCCTTGGACGCCCACTTGATGCGCGGCTCGCCTGACCTGGCCGCCCGCTTCTTCTTCTTGCGCCCCTTCGCCGGAACAGGCGCCGGCTCCTCCTCCTCCTCCTCCTCCTCGTCGTCGTCCTCCTGCTCCTGCTCCTCCTGCTCGTCCTCTCCGTAGACGTAGTCGAGCTCGCCTTCCATGCCGCCGCTGAGATCCATCGTCTCGTCCTGGGTGACGAACCCGGGAGACGCGGCGGCCGCGGCCAAACCTGCCGCGATGATGTCGTCCATGTCGGCCTCGGTCTCGTCGGTGCCGCCGAGGTGCGAGAAGGGCAGCAGGCCACGACAGAGTGGGGGCGTCGGGGAGGAAGCGTAGGCGGGCGACGAGTAGTTGTATGGAGGGTACTGCACGCCGGCGAAGGCGGGCGAGGGCGTGCGCTAGGTCGGGTGTCCATGGGGGAAAGTGACGTTTGGGTTGAACCCACCGTGCGCGTCCCTGTCGGCGTAGCCCGGCGAGGGTGATCCCCATGGCTGCGGAGAGCCAACGCCTTGCTGGCCCCAGAGCGCGTACTGGGCGTGGCTGCCGGGTGGATTCATCATCCCCGCGCAAGTCGCGTCGGCCTCGGCATGGTCCGCCGATGAGGCAGCCACAGCCGTGCGCGCCGCGTTGTCGCGGGCCTTCTTGACGATGGCCCTGTTCCGCCGGTCGGCGGTGACAGCCTCCCGTCGCTGAACTTCCGCCCTCCACTCGGCATTTGACATGCCCGGTGGCTTGGACGGCGGTGCCCTCGGCTTCCTCTGCTTCAGCTGGGCGACGGAGGCGGTCGCGGTTGTCGCCGCGCGGGGGACGACGTATTTCTTCGGTGGCATGGCGGCCGGCTGGGAGGCGAGCGGGAGGGAGATTGGCGGGAGGAAGGAAGAGAATGGGAGAGAAGTGGGGGAAAAGCGGGAAGAAACGGCGGGAAGAGGCGCTCGACTCGCCGACAGGGTGGACCCACGCTCCCTTTTCGCTTGTGCCGGCGCCCCAGGTGCCCCCAGGGCGCCGGGTTTGGCGTGGGTCCGCCGGCACTAGTTTCGACCCGAGCCGGCGAAAAACGGGCTTCTGGGGTCACGACTGGGTCGTTTTTTCAGCGCCGGCACGGCAAAAATGCCTGGGAAGGGCCTGTTGGGGGCGCGGCTGGAGATGCTCTTAGGCCAACACATATTGAATTGAAATACACACCATCCCATCACAAATGGCACGAACTAGAAGGGCACCTTTTATTTTATATTTAATAACCAGCTCCATCGCCTGGTCTCACCTCGGTTGGTTTAATAACAAGCACCAATCGCCTCGGTCCTGGAAGGGAGTTGCTTGCTGTTGACGGCGGGGGAAGGGTGTTTCCCACACTCGTCGCAGCAAAAGGGGACGCAATAGTCGTTGTTGTCGCCATGGGGGAGAAGATGGTTGTCAGGGAAGCGGGGGGAGGGGCGCCCCCCCCCCCCCCCCCCCCCCACACACACACACACACCCTTCGGCACTTTGCATGGAGACTCGTCTCGGATTCCCTTCTTCCTGGAAAAACAAGATGAAAATGTCCTTTGAGCCTACAAATAATTGTTCCTTTTGCGGGATGGAGGCAGAAGACAATTTGCACCCCTTTCTTCGATGCCCACAAGTGAAGCTCCTATGAATGAGATGGCTGATACTTGGAGGCTACCAAGTATGGAGAGAGTGCTAAATACCACTGGAGGAGCTACACCAAGGCCGAATGGGCCATATGCCCCGCCCACCGTATGGCAAAAACAGTATGGGTTTGAGACTAACAGGGCGAAATACTAAGAAAGATTGGCTTCTAAACCTTCTTTTTTTTGCGGGGAAAAGAGATTAAATTAAACTGGGGTGTGAGTACAATCAGCACAAATCGCCTATGTGATTTCTGGAGGGTAGTTTCTAAGCCAAACGGCTGTTCTGCCTTGTACTCTACCTAGTCTAGCCAGCTCGTGACTTGCCTTGTTAGCATCACGGCTGATTTGAACTACCTGGATATCTCTTTCCCTGATGAGCTCCCGAATCACACTTATCCTTGATGCATAGATGGACGCATTCGGACTTCTCACATCCAATAGCTTGATGGCCTCTGCATAGTCTGATTCTAGAGTGAAGGCGTTCGGAGTCCAGTGCAGCGCGAGGGCGAGGCCCTCCTCCATCGCTGCAAGCTCCGAGTCGAGTGCATCGATGCCAACACGTATCTGCCGGCTTGCTGCGAAGATCACGGCTCCCGTGTAGTCGCGGAGAATCATACCTGCGCCTGCTGTTCCATCATTTGCATATGCCCCATCAACATTCAGCTTCATTCTCCCTTCCTCAAGCGGCTGCCACTTCTTCCTGATTTTCTTTCGGCCATCTCCCATATGCTTGTCTTGGTTACTCACTGATATGTATGACACTGTTTCCTTTCCTTTCACCACGTCTGCTGTTGGGTGTTGCTTTATATACATCAGCGTGTCCATATAACTACACAGAAATCTGCGGGAGCTCTCAGCTGGCGGAGCCGGCTTATTATGCGTAAGTTCATTGTGTACATGCCGAATCCTCCACAAAAGCATTAGCAGCAGCGAACGTTGGGTCTCAGTTTGTCTCGCAAGGATCTGCAGTAGCCATTCATGTCCATCTGGTCGCACCATGTCATCCCTCGGCAGGTCCCAAACTTCACGCATCACCTCCCAGAGCAGCCGCGCGTGGGTGCAACGAACTAGCGCATGGAAAGTATCTTCATCTTCCCTCCCACAGATGCGACATGTTGCATCATGTGTCATATGTCGTGTTTTCATGTTCACTTCTGTTGCCAGAATATTTGAGGCTACCTTCCATGCAAAGACGCGTACCTTTGGGGGTACTAGACACTGCCATATCAAGCGCCATCCAGGCCGCTCACCATCTGGTCGGCTGCTAGTAGCTCCAACCCCTTGCTGGTTCATTTGTAGCTGGAGCGCGAGGCGATAGGCGCTGCGGACAGAGAAAATTCCCAGTTTATCTGGTTGCCAGGCCAGAAAGTCTTGTTCATTCCTCAGTGATGGTCTGATCTTTATTATCTCCGCAACATCCGTTGAAAGGAAATATTGGTTTAGCAGTTGCATATTCCAATTGCCATTGGGTTCTAGAAAGTCAGCTACCCATCTCAATCTGCATCGTCGCTGCTGTGTTACAGGTCTCAGACTCCATGCTCTTGGTATCCAAAGGTCTCGCCACACTCGGATACTTGCTCCGTTGCCTACACGCCAAATGATTCCCTGTTTCAGCAGTTGCAGCCCATACTCAATGGCATGCCAGGTCGATGATGCGTTGCCTGTAAAGACAGTATCAATCAAATTGCCATTAGGGTAATATTTTGCTTTTAGTACACGTGCACAAAGGGAATCAGGGTACTGGAGGAGGCGCCAAGCTTGTCGCGCAGGAGAGCTTGGTTGAACAAACGCATATCTTTAAAGCCCATGCCCCCTTGGTCTTTCGGTCGTGTTAGTCTATCCCACGCCATCCAATGAGTTTTCCTTTTTCCATCCTTTGCACCCCACCAATAATTTCGGATCAATTTCTCTACATCATCACATAGACCAAATGGTAGCTTAAAAACTCCCATGACATATACCGGCAAGGCTTGAGCCACTGATTTTATCTTTACCTCCCTTCCGGCTGAAGATAGGTCATTATCACCCCCTTGCATTAACCTCTTTGTTGTCGTTGATTGTAGATTTTGAAACTTATCCTTAGTCATTCTGCCCTCAGGAGTTGGCAGCACCAGGTACTTGGGCTCAAACACCTCATTTGTTACCTGCAAGGTATGCTTTACTTCCTCTCTAGTTTCTTGTCACAAGAATCTCCAAAAAATATTGAGCATTTTCCTGGGTTAATAAGTTGTCCTGTACTAGTAGCAAATGTATCTAGTACATCTCGGATCCGGATGGCCTGCTCAACATTAGCTTTGAAAAACAAATGACTATCATCCGCAAAGAGCAAGTGTGAAATGCCTGGCGCTCTTCTGCATATTTTAACTGCTTCAATATTTTCATTCTGCACCTCACGTTGTAGTAGAGCCGAGAGGCCATCGGCGACAAAGAGGAAAAGAAAGGGGGACAGAGGGCAACCTTGCCGGAGTCCACGGGAGGGTGAGAATGAATCCAGAAGAGCTCCATTAAATTTTACTGTATACCTCACTGTGGTCACACATGACATAATCCATCCGACCCACCGGTGAGCGAAGCCCATTCTTTACATCGTTCTCCTTAAAAACTCCCAGTCCACCCTATCATAAGCCTTAGATAGGTCTAGCTTATATGCACAGAAATTCTTATCCTCATTTGTATTATGCTCGATGAAGTGCAGACACTCAAAGGCAATCAAAGCATTATCAGTAATTAAGCGTCCAGGCACAAATGCACTTTGGTTCTCAGATATCAGTTCACCCAGGATTGGTCTAAGTCTATTTACCAGACACTTTGCCACTACCTTGTAGAGCACAGTGCAAAGACTTATAGGTCTGAAGTCCTTGAGGCATTCTGGTTGCTCAACTTTGGGTATAAGCACAATGGCCGTGTCGTTAATGCCCTCTGGCATCCTCCCTGTCACAAAGAATAATTTAACTGCATTAGTTACCTCAGATTGTAAAGTAGCCCAATTTCGTTGAAAAAAGCGAGCTGGGAATCCATCAACCCCCGGTGCCTTTAGAGGTCCGATTTGAAATAAGGTATCACCAATTTCCTCCTCTGTGAAGTCCTTGCATAACATGTCATTCATGTCAGCCGTTACCAATTCTTGAAAGAGGGGTACCAAATTATCAACATTTACATTGGGGTCGCGGGTGAATAGCTCCTTAAAGAAGGATGTCGCCATTTGCTCCATGTCCGAGGGTGTATCCTTCCAAATTCCTTCAGCATCTTTTAGCCTGTTTATCCTATTTTTTCGTGCACGCCACACAGCTCTTTGGTGGAAAATATTTGTGTTGCGGTCCCCTTCTTTGAGCCAGCTTATACGGGATCTTTGCAACCATAACATCTCTTCCCGATAGAGCAACTCGTTCATGTAATCTGTGACACGTCGCACCTCTCGTTGATCTGCACCTTCTTTGTGTAACCATTCCAACTCAGCTCTTGTTCTTTCTAGTTCTTTGAGAACGTTGCCAAACCTCCTTTTACTCCATCCTTGGAGAACATTCATGACCTTGTCCAGGCCCATGCGTATTGTTCCCAGGTCGTTCTTCCGGCCAGCCTCTGCCCATGCATTAGCTACCAGCTCCGGTAACTCCCCTGCTCGCTCCCATAGTATTTCGTAATGTCGGCTAGGTGCGTGGCACCTCTGAATATGCTCATCTTTTTCTTGTGCCAACCGTACAAGCAGAGGACAGTGGTCTGAACATGGCGACACCAAGTGCACAACCCGTGATTCTGTACAAATATTTCTCCATCTGTCGTCCGCTACTGCCCTATCGAGACGTACTTTAACATTGCACTGCCCTCTCTGCTTATTGTCAAAGGTGAATGGCAAGCCAGAGAAGCCAATATCCCTCAGCTCACAAACAACAAGTGCCTCTCTGAAAGCAACCATCTGATTCTCTGGGCGAGGAGTAGTCGAGAAATGCTCGAACTGCCATAGAGCTTCGTTAAAGTCTCCAACTATCAACCAAGGTAAGTTTGATTTTTGTTTTAACTCCTGCAGCTTGCTCCACATATGGTGTCTATTCTCAGTTTTTGGTTCTCCATAAACGCAAGTCAGCCGCCACAAGGGATCCTCCGGAGACACCCTCACATGGACATCAATATATCTATCACTAGTATCTTGGACTTCAACGAACAAACTGTCATCCCAGTATAGTGCAAGTCCTCCACTATTTCCATTGTTACTTACTCCGGTGAAGCCACGTAGGCCTAACCTTCGACAGTGCCGTCGCATCCTTTTTTTTCTTTGCCGCGTCTCACAGAGGAAAACAATCCGGGAGTCATTAGCCTTTATCAGGCCTTCCAGATCACGAATAGTAATGGCGTTCCCCCCTCCGCGACAATTCCATGATAAGCAATTTAAGTTGCTGATCTGATTTCTCGAAGGACGGCCCGGGCCTGCGTGTCGGCGAGGCAGTGCGCGATGGACTCCTGCACTTGAGCGGTAGCCGCGTCGGCGTATTTCCCTTTCTTGGCACCTTTGTTGCCGTCCGGCCGCCCTTCCGATGCGCCAGGAGTCGGCGCGTCCGGCTTGTAGGTCTCCTTGGCCTTGTCGAGGGTGCGCCGGACTTTCGCCCATTTCTGGCACTTGTCAATGCGCTTGTAGACGTGGAGGTACTTGAATTCGGTGTCGTTGTTGCTCTGCCGGTACAGGGCGAACATGCGAAGCAACTGCGTGGAGGAACAAATAGTTGGCGGGCGTGCATGGCGAAGAGAGGCAGGAGACCGGCGTGGCATACCTGATCCTCAACGCTGGCGCCGCTCTCCGGGCGAGCCGCGACCTCCTCGACGACCCCATGCCATTGCACGCTCCTGGATACGCCCCCAATGGTTCGCCATCGCCTTGGAGCCGCGTTGCATGTAGACGCCTTTGAAGTAGGGGTCGACGAGCTTGCGCTCGTCGAACTTGGCCTTGATGCGGTCCTAGTACGTCTCGATGCTCTAGTTCGTGCCGGTGGTCGGGTCGAGGCAGACGACTTTCCATGCTTCGCCGAGGCATTCCTCCTCCTTGGACGCCCACTTGATGCGCGGCTCGCCTGACCTGGCCGCCCGCTTCTTCTTCTTGCGCCCCTTCGCCGGAACAGGCGCCGGCTCCTCCTCCTCCTCCTCCTCCTCGTCGTCGTCCTCCTGCTCCTGCTCCTCCTGCTCGTCCTCTCCGTAGACGTAGTCGAGCTCGCCTTCCATGCCGCCGCTGAGATCCATCGTCTCGTCCTGGGTGACGAACCCGGGAGACGCGGCGGCCGCGGCCAAACCTGCCGCGATGATGTCGTCCATGTCGGCCTCGGTCTCGTCGGTGCCGCCGAGGTGCGAGAAGGGCAGCAGGCCACGACAGAGTGGGGGCGTCGGGGAGGAAGCGTAGGCGGGCGACGAGTAGTTGTATGGAGGGTACTGCACGCCGGCGAAGGCGGGCGAGGGCGTGCGCTAGGTCGGGTGTCCATGGGGGAAAGTGACGTTTGGGTTGAACCCACCGTGCGCGTCCCTGTCGGCGTAGCCCGGCGAGGGTGATCCCCATGGCTGCGGAGAGCCAACGCCTTGCTGGCCCCAGAGCGCGTACTGGGCGTGGCTGCCGGGTGGATTCATCATCCCCGCGCAAGTCGCGTCGGCCTCGGCATGGTCCGCCGATGAGGCAGCCACAGCCGTGCGCGCCGCGTTGTCGCGGGCCTTCTTGACGATGGCCCTGTTCCGCCGGTCGGCGGTGACAGCCTCCCGTCGCTGAACTTCCGCCCTCCACTCGGCATTTGACATGCCCGGTGGCTTGGACGGCGGTGCCCTCGGCTTCCTCTGCTTCAGCTGGGCGACGGAGGCGGTCGCGGTTGTCGCCGCGCGGGGGACGACGTATTTCTTCGGTGGCATGGCGGCCGGCTGGGAGGCGAGCGGGAGGGAGATTGGCGGGAGGAAGGAAGAGAATGGGAGAGAAGTGGGGGAAAAGCGGGAAGAAACGGCGGGAAGAGGCGCTCGACTCGCCGACAGGGTGGACCCACGCTCCCTTTTCGCTTGTGCCGGCGCCCCAGGTGCCCCCAGGGCGCCGGGTTTGGCGTGGGTCCGCCGGCACTAGTTTCGACCCGAGCCGGCGAAAAACGGGCTTCTGGGGTCACGACTGGGTCGTTTTTTCAGCGCCGGCACGGCAAAAATGCCTGGGAAGGGCCTGTTGGGGGCGCGGCTGGAGATGCTCTTAGGCCAACACATATTGAATTGAAATACACACCATCCCATCACAAATGGCACGAACTAGAAGGGCACCTTTTATTTTATATTTAATAACCAGCTCCATCGCCTGGTCTCACCTCGGTTGGTTTAATAACAAGCACCAATCGCCTCGGTCCTGGAAGGGAGTTGCTTGCTGTTGACGGCGGGGGAAGGGTGTTTCCCACACTCGTCGCAGCAAAAGGGGACGCAATAGTCGTTGTTGTCGCCATGGGGGAGAAGATGGTTGTCAGGGAAGCGGGGGGAGGGGCGCCCCCCCCCCCCCCCCCCACACACACACACACCCTTCGGCACTTTGCATGGAGACTCGTCTCGGATTCCCTTCTTCCTGGAAAAACAAGATGAAAATGTCCTTTGAGCCTACAAATAATTGTTCCTTTTGCGGGATGGAGGCAGAAGACAATTTGCACCCCTTTCTTCGATGCCCACAAGTGAAGCTCCTATGAATGAGATGGCTGATACTTGGAGGCTACCAAGTATGGAGAGAGTGCTAAATACCACTGGAGGAGCTACACCAAGGCCGAATGGGCCATATGCCCCGCCCACCGTATGGCAAAAACAGTATGGGTTTGAGACTAACAGGGCGAAATACTAAGAAAGATTGGCTTCGAAACCTTCGATGTGACTTACCAGAGACTGACAGGGTTATGCTATTGATGATGAAAGGACATCTAGCCTCGAATGAGGGTTTTGGTGTTAATGCCATTATGATTAGATGACTAAGTATGTTTTGAGCGTGTTGACAACATACATATCATATGAAATGGAACATAAAGTTGAGCGGCGACACCCTACAGAAAGAGCTTTTTACCAGAACCGGTATCCAGCGGTGGTTCCCCAACCAGTGTTTCCTGCCAACTCAAAAGCTGCCATATGATGTATCTATGTATTTCAATTGTTTTCTTCACTTCCTGCTGGGCCCACTCACTTGACCTCACCAGCACGAGCCACCCATGTGATTTCAGCCATGCCACCCTAAGGCGAGTCTCTCATTTTCACACATGTAAAGACTTACATTCAAAAGGATGAACCTCTCTCAATTTAAACATATTTCAAATCTTTTAGAACACACATTTGAATTTGAAAAATAATTGCATTCATTTCAACTAAAACTCCGTTCATTTACAAGAAACTAGTTTTAATAATTTTGAAAACCGATTTCACAAAAAAATGAAATTGTTCATTTTTAGAGTGCGACACAAATAATTTTGAATTTCGAACATTAGTCATTTCATATATTCCAATCTCAAAAAGAGTGAAATTGTTTATTTCAAAAGGGACACAAATAATTTCAATTTAGATTTTCAACAACTATTTCAATAATGATCGCACTAAAATAACAAATTACACATATAAGAAATACCAGTTTCATATATTTCAGACAAGTAATTTCATATATTTTCACAAAAAAAGTGAAGCTGATTATTTCAAATGGGTGACAAACAATTTCAATTCCTTTAAAAGATGATTTCAGCTATTCCAATTTTATAATTCTCAAAAAGAGTGAAATTGATTATTTCAAAAGTGAAGCGGCCAATTTTTAATTTCATACATAAGTGATATCATATATTCTAATCTCACACACCACAAAAAGTAAAACTAATTATTTCAAATAGGTGAGACATATACAATTTATGTTCTTTAAAACGTGATTTCAGCTATTCCAATCTCATAATTCTCAAAAAGAAGTGAAACTAATTATTTGAAAAGTGATGCAAACAATTTCAATTTATATCTCAACGGCTATTTCAATACATCAAACTGAAATGACAAGTTAGACATATGAGAAATATTGGTTTCATATTTTTCAGAGAATAATTTCATATATTTCACAGAAATTAGTTTCACAACTTGCAACAACACATTGAAATATAAGTTTCACGTATCTTGCATAGCTCAACTACACACAGGTACATAGATATCACACAAATGAGTTTCAGCAAGTACCATTTCCACAAATATGCACAATCTATACAGGGATATATCGCTGTGAGGACATCAACCAACTATTTACTAACAACTACGAGCACAAACTGACTAAGAGGATAGCAACTAGAGAAATTTTACTGATCTTGTCCATGCTCGCCATCCTCCTTGCCAGATCCCAGAGGAGGAGTGGTGGCAGAGTCGCTCCACAAAACTGGTCGTCGACATCTTGTGCATCTGGTCGATGCAGGGTACGAGTGCAGGCCAGACTAGATGGGAATGAATCTGTCTCGTTGGATCTTGCTGGAGCACGAAGACTTTTGTACTTGTACGCGTGGTGGTCGCCATGGTCAGCGCTGGCCGGGGAAGGAGGATCGAGCGACGCCCAGGGAAGGAGAGTAAGTAGATCTCGGTGGAAGACGAGTGGCCGCCATCGGAGGTGAGCAGGCGACCCATCGGGGAAGAAGATCAAGGCTCCCTACGAAGAACAGGAGGTGGCGGTAGCTCCATATCGTAAAACACGAAGAAACTTTCTCTCTGATTTTTTCTCGGATGATGTGAATATATAGTGTTGGAATTAGGTCAAATGGAGGTCCAGGGACCCCACAAAGCCTGGGTGACACAACTAGGGGGAGGCCGCGCTACCTGCCCTTGTGGGGCCCCTGTGTCTCTTCTGCAACACTTCTTCATTCCGGTATTTTTCATTTATTCCAAAATAATTCTTCAGGAAGTTTCGTCAAATTTTGAGAACTTTTATTTTTGTACAGAAGTAACAACACAATAGTTCTGCTAGAAACAACGTCAGTCCGGGTTAGTTTAATTCAAATCATGCAAATTAGAGGTCAAAAGAAGATCAAAAGTGTTTGGAAAGTAGATACGTTGGAGATGTATCAAATCCCCCAAGCTTAACTCATTGCTTTTCCTTAAGAAATTCAGTTGACAAACTGAAAGTGATAAAGAAAACTTTTACAAACTCATTTGCTTTTGTTCGTGTACATAAGTTTAACTAGTAATGGAGTTTCAGCAAAAATCATGGAGCAACCAAATATATGATAGCACTTAGCAGCCACATTTAATCATATCCATAACATAACCAGATAGCGAGCAATAATGCTATATCTTAAATGCCAACACTGATGGAATGGTATCTCACTAACCCCTTTTTGGACTAAACATTGTAATTCAGTGTAGCAAACATCCAGTCATACTCACATACAACATTAATTAGACCACATGTATGTTAAACTAACAATGACAATAACGCTCTCTATGTTGGTGCTTGAATGAGAAGGTGATGATTCAAAAAAAACATAAAGTAAAAGAAAGGCCCATCGCAAAGGGGAGCTGAGATTTGCAATGTGCCAGAGCTCATTGTTTGAAACAGAGATAATTGCATTTTGAGATGTGTACTTTTAGTCAATAGTTTACGACAGGGTATCTCATCATCTTATATGATAAACATGCGTGAGAGTGGTTCCCATGATTAACACTCCCCGTCCACCTTTGGCATTCCATAAACCATTGCTAGTCGAAACCACATGTGGCTACCAACATATCGTGGGGAGGAGTGCTTTTAATTTGTTTAATTAATGTAGGACTGAGCGTCCCATTACCGGCTCTTTTTGCAATATTAAGACAAGTACATGTCATACTCATCGATCTAGAGGAACACAATATTATTCATACAAGATGGCGCTCTTCCCCATCGCTCCATAAACTTTCCGGGCACACAAAACAAATATTCATTTGGATGGTTTAGAGGTGACACGTGCAAATTTACTTGGAACGACAGAGTAATACCGCATACATATGATAACCGACACACTTTTGGTTTTAAGGATTTGGATGCACAAACAGTATTTCCACCTAGTACGAGCGAAGGTTAGCAATTGACTGGAAAGCGACCAACTAGAGAGCGACAACGGTCATAATCATGCATTTGAATTAACCAACATTGAAAATGAGCATGATGAGGATATAAACATTCTGAACATAAGTATCATACATGCAAGATTGGATTTGAATCAATTGCATCCACGAAATGTGCCAAGTCAAGCCACTTGATTCTTCAGAGGAGGACATAACATACCACATCATAATCGATGTAATGCATGTTTCTACCCAAAATAACATATTATCCACTCCTAACTAATTAGGCATGGCATGAGCAACCGTCAACTCTAATCGTCATCACACACATGTTTATCCATAATAAGTTGAACCAGAATTATTAAGGTAAACATATTAACAAAAACAGAAACAAGTAGAGTTCATACCAGCTTTTCTTCACCACTGTCACTTCATCAAATCATTGTCATTATTAACTTTAACTTGCACAATCAAATGGTGTGAAAATCTAACATAGTGCAAGTGTCGCCGTGGACTAAACTGGTATCTGCAAACATTATATACAAAGGAGAAGACACGAAATTTTTCGGCTTTCATTAGTTCAAAGATAAAGCACGTAACAACCAATTTGGAAATTCATTTTGTTGTTGACTCCTTTTGGAACACGACTCAATAAGACACAAAGAAAGATTAAAAGAAACGGCAAAGAGAAAGGACAAAAGGAAACAAACAAGATGAAACGAAAGGAAAATTAGAGAAACTAGCCGTCTACCCGTGCATTCGCACGGGGCTAGCCTATAAAAGTGAGTGCTGATTAGAACTTTATGTCCGCGCTCAATTTAAAGTCATTGGGTGCCTTTCTTGGACCATGGTTCATTATTTCGCACTTCTATGATAAATTATGCTAACAATTGTACACAAATATAATTTGCTAGCAATGTTATAAAGTGTACAAACAAATTATCATTCAAAAATTGAATATAAAAATGTCATTCTTGTTAAATAATACACCACATTATTGAAAAAAAAATCTGATATCTATGTCTTCAGTCTCAACACTAAGCAATTTGCCTCCAGAATGTTGTCAATTACCAAATCATTTTTGCTGCTTCAACACTATTGAAGTTGTCGGTACAGATCACTTCCCTCTAGTTTGTAGTGTTCATGTAATAAAGTGTGTGACAACATCTTCACCAGTTTGGTTAGCCTAATCTTCTCTGGCCATATATCTTGGCTGCATATGGCAACAGTAAAAGTCTTCACCTGTTGTGTGTTGGGACACCCAATTCACAACCCAATGTCTGAAATTTCGTAAATTCCATGACTTGTGTGTGCTCCATTGACCTGTCCTACATATGTAGCTAATACAACGATGCTGAAGCTCTGTTAATATATTACCAAAGTTGTAAATCATGTTTACAGCTACCATGTACAGAATTCCATCGTTTGAATAATTATTGATGCTTATCTGAGACCCGTAAGCAAAATATTTAGTATTCTTTCACTTTTTCCAAGAATGAAAGTAATTGCCGACAAAATCTAAATATTCGCAATCATGGTTGTGATCATTGTTGGATCTGTGGCATAAACTTGTCTACTTTGTGCCTTTTACAACACCATATCATGTTGTCCTGTATTCTTGCGACAGCCATGCGACGATCTGAGAATATATATTTCTTGTCAAGTCGTGTTCATAAATACCTTGTACATGTTTCCCCCATGTTCTTTCTTTCTCAAAACCATGTGCGACGGTAACTTACAACAATCATGATGAAGTAAGACTATATATTTGTCCACTATTAAAACCTCTAATAGTTGAGTGATGATGAGAAACATTTGCTCATGTTCTTCAATAACAAAATCATGGCACTATAATAAGAAAAAAAAGAAACACAACTTTCTACTTCATCGACATCTAGTATCCATCCGCCGGTCAAAAAATTGCAGGACAAATATTTGTCAAAATGTAACGTTCTCCAGATCAAACCCATTCCTGGCAATTGGACATTCTCCTTCTGGACTCTGAACCATCACTTGATGCACCTCGGCCATGACAGAGGCGCACATCAGGACGGTTGAAACAAACTGCTTGTATGCCTTTTCGTGTAACGTTTTCTCCATGTACGTCAAGGTTAGTCATGATCTTTGTTACAAATTGATTGTATAGGTTAGTAATCATAGAAGAATACTAATAAGCGTTCTATGTTCAAACCTTCGAAGTGAGAACAATGAATCTGGGAAGAAGAAATAACATCTGGTAGATCGAATAGCTGAAAATCGGACAAAGTTCTGAAGGATAACATATCATGTGCTTTTACCACTTTTCATATTCCGTTTTTTCTTCCATGTTAGATTTTATATCATGGATATACGGTGCAACCAATCCATCTCTTACATTACTCTTTTCAGTATCATCATGGTCACAAAGATTTTACATGGATTCCACTTCCATGTGGTCAAAGATAAATGTTACGGTGGAAGATATATATATCGGTACAAATATATGATTGCGCTAATCAATACCAATCTATCGGCATCAGACGTCCTAGCCTGCTGATCACGTTTCATCACTATACACATATAGGCATGCATCAATGACGTGCATGATGTTTATGCTATAGAGATGAATGCCAAACCATTGTCGGGAATTGAAGCTTCTTGACGCCACACATTTCCGTGCTGTAGGCTATGAAGCTACTCCTGCTCGAACACCCAGCAACCGCTACAGCCCAAGAGAAACTGAGATCCGGCAACTCACTCAGACAGAGCATTAAGGCATCAGATTATTACTACTATTGGTAGGGAACAGAATTTGTAATTTAAAGGACAGATTGTGATAATGTATGCGATAAATTGTACTGTATATTATATTTTTATAAATTTATATAGTGTACCCTCAATGGAGCAACCAACATACGGTACATGCTTATATATACGCCTGAATCTCTGCATTGCACAATCTAAATTACTATGTACATTCTGAATATCATTTGCGTATAATAGAAGATTACATACCTCAACCTGTATCTGTGAAGCTCCTGGTTTTCCTGGTCTATTGAAAGGGACAGAAGCAGTCGCGCCTTACGGAACAACGCGCCCCGTAGCACTTCTTTGAACAATCCCAGGTTATCTGCAGTCTCCATACATTATGGCGTTCAGAGCGCTAGGCCAACAGTGTTATTGCTTTCTCAGGCTATAAATTGTATCATATAGTGTACATACCATTCTGTGAAAAAGAACGAAATATAATACGGCACTAAGTTATAAGAAAACTCGAAAAAGAGAATAAAACCATAAGTGAAATATCTCATACCCTCTTGAGCGCTCTCAATCTTCAAAGCGGTTTTCTTGGGAGTTCATCATAGGCTGCTTCTGTCCATTGCAGATGTGCGCGATGCAGAACCAAAAAAGCATGCACATAGGTCTGGTAATCTGGAGTTGGACACCATAACATGCTCTGCTCTCCAACAATTACAGAGAATCTTCTCATGGAGTGGCATGCAGCGGCATACAGGTTATATTCTCATCATGCCGGCCTTACCAAAGCTTTCTTCTATGTCACAACTGCCTGCCCCTAAGGCACTTTGATGTGGGTTGATTTAATTGACCATCTGATGCGTCTGTGTGTGCTTGATTAGTTTTTATAGTCGATCAGAGGCCATCAGTACTCCTCCTTGAGCAGAAGCAACACAAATCAATTAGAGGCTTAGGGAGCGGGATGGCAGCGAGATCGAAGCTTCAACGTTCTCTTCCAACTTTCTGGCTGGCCTTGAAGTTAGTGTACAGAAATAATCAGGCTAAAGCAGGAATTGTAACGTAATTAAGGGTTCGTCTTACCTGAACCTGTTGGCGGATGTTCTGAGCAACCCCATCGGCTCAGCAAGAACTCTGGGCGGGGTTGAACCTAACTTGATGAAAGCTCGAATGTCTGGTTTTCTTTCCTCACAATGTTGCTTTCAGATAGATCTAAACCTGATTACCAAAGATCATTAAATGCAATCTTGTCTCCCCAACCCGGTTACTCGAAACAGTAGCTGCACGCAGTCGTACAACAAAGCAGTCTAATAGACTTTGCTTCCATGGTGTGATCCTTTAGTTGCAGTTATACCTTATAGAGGCAGCCTTTGATTGATGTAAAGAGCTGGCCTGAACTCACGAAATATACTGATCTCAACTGGCTGGACACGCACGTACAGCAACAGCAAGCAGTTGGATTGATGTTTAACGCCGGCTTCAAATTAACACATACAACGCACGCACGTGAGAGAATTTGGCGAGTTGTTAGGATCCAACGGAACCAACCTGGAGCTGGCCATGATGAAGGCGCTGCTGAAGACCTTGGTAGAAATCCCCAAACATATAGCTAGAGGGTGGAGCTCGAGGGGACATCCCTGGCATATATGTGGAGGTCGCTGGTCGCTGTCGGGGCTTGCGATCCGATCGGGGGAGATATCTTTTTAATAATAAACTGGACATTGCCGATAGAACTTGGATGTTGGGGACGTCATGGAGGGGAGATCTAGTAGCCGGAGACTACGAAAAGTTTGGCTAATGCTGCAACTTTGTTGGATGCGAGAGCAGAAGAGGTGGAGGAGGGTTGGGGAAGACGCATCGGCAGATCGGGCAAAGGGAAACCAATTGTAATTTGCTCCTTCGTGAGGAGGAAGGAGAGAAGGAGAGGACGTTTGGCTTGTCTGGTTGAGGGAACGGTGATTTATCACTTTTTTTAATAGTAAATCCTGACTCATGACATGGACGAAGGAGAGAAAGAGAGAATCGTTTGGATTATTTGTGCGATCTATTGTTTCATCCAATGGTTGTAGATGGATCTATAGATGGTGGTTAGTTTTTTTTTTGCGGGGTGATGGTGGTTAGT
The DNA here is from genome assembly GCF_056163025.1 of Triticum urartu. NCBI lineage: Eukaryota > Viridiplantae > Streptophyta > Magnoliopsida > Poales > Poaceae > Triticum > Triticum urartu. The sequence continues at coordinate 8,267,169 of NC_141877.1, forward strand.
TTTAGGACCCAGATGTGATACAAACATGATACAATTACATGATACAATTATACGGGTTGATCTACACCGTAATAACATGGTCCCACCAGATTAATGGCTCTTAATTACTAATTAACGTGGTAATTTCTAGAGAGTCCAAAATTAGTATAGGTATAGATCTTTTTGTTCTTTTCCGAAAAAAAATAGCAAAAGAAGAAGAGTTTAGACAAATGCACTTATATATTTTTGAAATTTTTGTTTTTTCTAAAGAAAGCAAATAAATGAAGATTCTACGAAAAATGAATAGAGAGAAAAATATTTACACCGAAGAACTTCAAACAAACAACAAAAGAAGAACGAGAATATTTTTTGGATTTATTTTTATGAAAAAACCCAGCAAATAAAAGAAAAAAACTGAAAAGAAGCGAGAAATATTTTTGGGTTTTCCAGGTTTTAACAAACAGGCAAAAGAAATCGAATAAAAGTGAAACATTGGTATACAAAGGAAATTAAGAACACCGACAAGTATAACGAATGTGTATGACACATGAATAAAATGTCAATGGGAATACATACTCCCCCAATCTTAGGCCTGAGCTCGCTCCCACTGATTAGGTGGGTAATAATCCTAATGAAAACTCATTATGGACCTTTGTGCATTTAACTCTGGGAGGCGAGCAGCTTCCATAGCTGCCCGATGCGTTTCGGCTTCCTCATATATCATTTTTTGTCCTGCTGGTCAAATAGAGTAGGAGCAGGCAAGGTAATAATAACTGGATGTGATACATATCAAACACCAAGCTATATTGGTAAACATTAGGCTCCACTCCATAATCAGTAAATCTGTGACGGTTCATAACCTCAAAATCGAGCAAGCTAGTGGGAAGCTCATAGTCCGTGTTGAACTTAATAGGTATTTCAAAATAAGCAGTAAGACGGGTAACGTAAATCCCTCCATAAATATCACCGCTGCCTACATTTCTACTTAGTCTACGCGCAATAATAGCTCTCAAATTATGAGTCCAATCAGCATGCAAAGCCATATGCAAAAGTAGCACTAGGGTCCTGCTTACTAGTCACACATCTTCCTATAAAGTAAGCAAAGTAATGAACAAAGGGAAATGAATGTTGCCGATTCTACCTTGAGTAACTCCCCTAGTTTCATCATTACAAAGATTCATAAGGAATGCCTCATAGTCTCCTCGGCGAGGCTCACTGAGCGAACCCTAGAAAGGAATTTTACATATTTCACAAAACTCTTTTAAAGACAATGAGATGGCCGATCATATAAACAGAAAGCTACTCAATGCCCAGTGCGATTAGTGGTGTAATTAAAGTTTTGGACGAAGGTGTTAGTAAGGGGATGATACTGTCAACACTTATCTGCAGGGAAGGCGGTCGGACCAGCATTCTCCACAAATTGTTCTAATTCTTGCCTAATGCCCATCCAATTGATGAACGTTTCACATGGCCATTGGCATTCCGTAGAGAGTTATATCCTTGTTCATGATAGGCAGTTCTTGCTGTACTGCAGCTCGAAGAACACTTAGATAATAACTGTCGTGGAATTGTCACGGCAGATGTCCTAGGGTGAGGACTTAGTCGTGAGGCCAACACATCTATGTTGTAGCTTGAGAGGGGTTGAGCGGAATCGAGAGACGCAACACAAGACAAGGGTTTAGACAGCTTCGGGCCCCGGGAAACATCATCCGTTAACAACCCTACATGCTGTTTGTGGCTAGGTCCCATTATCATCACGAGGGAGTCGCCATAAACCGGCTCTCCTAGTTGTGTCTAACCCTTAAGATTATTTCTCCCCCCTCCCCTTGGGGTGCCCTGCCCCTCCTTATATAAGTTGAAGGGGCGGGTTACATGTAGAGTCCAACTCAGATTAAGACTTAAACTATTCTGACTTCTCTTCATGGGCTTCTTAACATCTTGGGCTTCTTAACGTCTCGGGCTTGTTAACCCCCGGCGACTCTGTCCACTGGGTTATGACTGTCTGCAGGTTATGACTGTCTGCCGGGTTATGACTGTCTGCCGGGTTATGATCTGACTTAACATCTGTCGGGTTATCATCTGACTTAACACCTGCCGGGTTATCAACTGACTTAACACCTGCCGGTTTACCATCTGGTTTATCATTGACTTAACTGTCAGCCGGTTTATCACCTGTCGGTTTACCATCTGGTTTAACTGTCTGCCTTAACAGTCTGCCTGTTTACCATCTGCCGGTTTACCAAGTCCCAGCTAGGTTATAACTCCGTCCGGGTCATACCGTGGGGTATATCCCCGACAATAACCTCTTCATTCTCTCCATTTTCTAGAAAAAATTCAACAACTCATAAAAAGTAAACAAAACTCAACATAATTGATAACAACAACTCCTACAAGCTTGTAGAGGCTAAACCATGCATCAAATCTACTTAGGACCAAGCTTGTAGAGACTTTGGATATCACACTCTTGTAATGGGGTAACTCAACCCTTTATTATTCACAACTATGAACTTGGTACAACTCTTTATGGCTACCTCTCACTACTATGACATCTCTGTCTCTCTCACTTGGTACCTCTTACTTCATTCCTTTCTTGCTTGCATGCTTACTTACATGGAAGGGGTGGCACCCCTACAACACAATTCTAGATAACTCCATACAATTATCTTATTTCTAGATTACTCTACTATTTTCCTTGAACCATGCCCAATGTTTATTCTAGAGTATCTAGTTTCTAGATATTTCCTACTACACCGAAATATCTTACTCTAGAACTTCCCATAATTCTAGAATTATCTCTAAATCTCTCCACCATGGTTATTCATGTAGCTTCTAGAACCTTCTTCCAAATATCCTCCTTTCTCATGAAGTATTCCATAATATTCTAGAAGATTCATGAAGTGTTCTTCATATTTCTAGAACCTTCCAAGTATGCATTGCATATCTCAACAATGTTTGTTGTATCTCTGTCATGACTGTGGCTGCCTTCCCTGAGGAAGCTTTATCAGTTGTCGTATCCCATTTGATAGTAGGGCTCTGCGTAAATGGGTACGCGGAAGGAGCATTGAGTATTGTGGCTCGGGATCTGCCTGGAAAAGCACTACTAATAAATTTAAATGCTTCTGGTTGGTGGTAATTATTTTTCAGGATGATGAACCACCTAAGTATTTTTCTGTTATTTATAAGTATTATGCATCACAATCATTGGTTTTGATACTGGGGGTGCTGGTAGTGCGTCACTGTTCTTATTGGATTGTTCCATGCATAGCATTTCTAGAATTACATGTACTTTGCATTTTCATAGTATGTCAAGATTTCGATAGATCACCAAGGCTCTGGATGCCGCCCTATCTAGAACACACTGGCCACACCATAAAATGAGATATCAACAAAATATAATGCGCCGAATTGTAGCCACTAAACGAAACTTGGTTCTGGGTCTTGCTGTGGTTTCAAACTTTAAACAAGTCTCACTGGACCTGCGCTTAATCGATGTTTAATTGCAGGATTACGTCAACCAAATATTTTCCACGTTCTAATTGGAACTGCGCTTCAAATAAGCTTCATATAGGAACTGGGCACAATAGATGTTCAGTTGCAGGATTTCACGGTAAACTGCAGAGTAGCTCACCTAGTTGCCGCGCGTGCCTCCGGAGACCCTCGCCGTCACGGTGACGATCGTCGCCATCGTCCGTGGAAATCGCTGCCTGACTGGTACCCCGTCTCCGAGCATGGGCGCACGCCGGTGCCATCTGGCGGCCGCCGTCTCGGGCGACCGATCGGTACGCCTCCTCTGCTTCGGTCTAGCGGCGATCCAAAATCAGGAAGGAAGGTGGGCGTGGCCTGCTTCTGAGAAAGAGGGGCTGCTATACGGAAACGCGGAAGCTATATCTCGCTTGTAGCCAGATGATAGCTCTCCTCGCCTGAAGCTTTCCCGCAGCGCTGCACAAATGGCCGGGTCGGCCCAGTATATCGTGTATTCTCCGTCCTTCGTTGTTCCTTCTTCATTTTTTGCTCAGAAAAAATGTTCCCTCTTCATTTCTCATCGCTCCTTGTTCCCTTTTTTTTTTGTTTTCTTCTGTTTTTTCTTCTGCTTTTTTATTTCTTCCCTGGTTTTCTTTGATTCCTTTCTCTATATTATATTTCGGTTCTTCTGTTTCCTTCAGAATTTTCTCGTATCTTTTCTTTTTTGCATTGGTCATCTCAAGTTTTCACTGGGTTTTCTTTTTTCGTTGTTTTTACTGGTTTTCTTTGTTTCTTTATCTATTTTCTGTTTTCTGCTTTATTTTTTATATTCTTTCTTTAATCTTTATTTTTGTTTCTTTCCTGGTTTTTACCGGTTATTTTCTTTTCTTTTCTTCTTCTTCTTCTTCTTCTTCTTCTTCTTCTTCTTCTTCTTTTACTACTACTACTACTTCTTCTTGTTCTTCTTCAGATTATTTTTGTATCTTTCTAGTTTTTTGTTTCTTTCACATTTTTCCATTCTTTTGCAATGTTTACTTTGGTTTTCTTTTATTTCCTTTTTTCTTTCTTGGTATTGGTTGTTTTTCTTTGTTTTTCTTTTGTTAGTATGAGAAATATTCACCATGGTTTTCAAAAACATTAAAAGTGTATACAAAAATGTTGATCAAAAAAATATATTTAAAATAATTTATTAAGTATTTAGAAAATGTTAAACATGTATATAAAAAAGTTTTGATGTATACAAAAAATACATATTGTGTGAAAACAAATATCTGTTGCCATTAATTCAAGACATTATCAACATTTTATTTATATACATGTTTAACATATTTTAAATACATGATCAACATTTTGTTCGACATGTTAACATATTTTAAATACATGATCAACATCCTTTTAATACCCATTGTATTTTTTTGTATACATGAGAAACATTTTTATGTACACTTTTAACATTTTTCAAATACTTGACAAACATTTTTAAATACTTGATTAACATTTTTTATACAGATTTAACATTTTTCAAATACTTGATTAATATTTTTAAATACTTGATTAACATTTTTCAAATGCTTGAATAACTTTTTTTTCATACACATTGTACATTTTTCGTTTGCATTAGAAATATTTTTTATACATGTTAGCATTTTTCAAATGTTGATTAACATTTTTGAAAATACTTTATTAACTTTTTTTATAAGCATAGAATATTTTTCGTACACATTAGAAGCATTTTTCATACACGTTTAACCTTTTTCAAATATATGATTAACATTTAAAAAATATGTAAACTGATATTTGTATTATATATATTAGACTATTTTAAAATATAAATAAAAGCAAAAAATAAATCAGAAAACAAAAACATATAATACACAAAAGGAACAGGAAAAAAAACAAGTGTTTAATGCCCCGCGCGCTAGACCGGGCCATCAGCGTGGGTGCTTGAAGCTAGTGCTCCTGTTGTCCGTGAAGCGAGGTATAGCCACACATATACGGAAAAGCATATTCGGCGCTATCGTACAAGCTAACTCTTAACACAACATGCAAGAGATATATATCGCTCATATCGGTTCCTATTAGAAATTGCCTCTAGCGTCGACAAGATTAGGTTGGCCCATAATTCAAATCGTTGCTCGGATTGTTGACTGGTCTGGCTTTCTCCTTCTGATTTCTTTAGCCGTCTAACTGTCTGAATGACAAGTATCTAGGCATGCCTTCTGATGCAGGTACATCAAAGTTTGGGTCATTCAAATATCTGAAAGATAGGTTATAGAGCAAGGTGAAGGGGTGGATTGAGAGAACGTTATCCATAGCTGGAAATGAGGTGCTAGTTAAATCAGTTGCACAAGTTGTGCCCGATTTATTCTATTTCTTGTTTTAAAGTGCCAAGGGGACTATACTAGCATCTTAATAAACTCATTAGGCAATTCTGGTGGGGAAGTAAAGAAGGGAAAAGAAAACCGGCGTGGGTGTCATGGAAGTCTATGAGGCCTCTTCCAATGCAAAGGTGCTTAGATGAGGTGCTAAGTGCATTAAATAGCTTAGCAACTTAACTCCCCAATGCATAGGTGCTTAACTTGTTGTTGCTAAACTCACTTTATTTAATGAGTTGGCACCTAAGGCTACTGCCAATGCATCGGTGCTTAGATGAGGTGCTAAGCACATTAAATAGCTTAACAACTATACTCTCCAATGCATAGGTGCTTAGTTTATGGTACTACCTCCGTCACGGTTTAGAAGGCGCATTTGGAAATTCTCTGTAACCTAGGTGGTTATTTATTGGTTGTGAGATGGGCTAAAAAATAGCATTCACACATGCATATAGAAATAGTATATCGGAGTACTAATTAGCTATTAGAAATAAATGCAATGCGTCCTAAACCTTGTCTATTGTGAAAACGCACCCAAATTTAACTGTGCCTTCTAAACTGTGATGGAGGAAGTAGCTAAGCTTGCTTCATTTAATGGTTTAGCAACTAAAGCTCTTCATGTATTGGTGGGCTTCCTTCATTTAAATATTTTGCTTAGGTTCACGCGCTTAACATTGTTTCTTCCTGGAGTCATCACACCCATCTCTCTCCTCTTAAATAACTTGCCACATCAGATTTTTTGCCTACGTGGAAGGCTTAGCACCTGTACAAGATGGAGCATTGGGAGGAGCCTAGAGTCTTTCATGCATTGGTCAAGTTGTTTCATTTAAGTGGTTTTCTTAGGTTCACGCGCTTGGCGTTGATTCTTCCTGGGGTCACCAAAGTGCTCTCTCTCTCCTCCTTAATTGTTGTGTCATGTCAAGTTTTTGCTTATGTGGCATGCTTAGCACCTCTACACAGTGGAGCATTGGGAAGGGCCTAACTCAGCCAAAAATCATTGTAGGTCTCGGATTCCGAGATTTTGAGTTATTCAACCTTGCACTCCTGGCAAGACAATTATGAAGGATTTTTCAGCATTTGAATTCTTTGTGTGCATAGATACTGAAAGCGGTCTACTTCCCACAAGGTTCAATCTTCACTGCTGAATTGGGGAGCAGGCGTCTCAAATGTGGCGAGCCATTCTAGAAGGACGTGATGTCCTTTGTCAAATGTGGCGAGCCATTCTACGAGGATTTGGAGTGATAATTGGATCCCGATGCATGCAACTATGCGACCATTAGGATATCTTTCGACCAACCCACCTAATCTGGTGACCGTTCTAATTGATAGTACTACCACCACTTGGAATAGAGGTGTACTGGACCAAACATCCCTGATAGTGCCAAAATGAGTATTCCCTTATGTACTCGGAGGATGAATGATTTTTGGGCACGGGCCTTGGAAAGAAACGATTTCACAATGCGATCAGCTTACCGTATGTTGGCAGACACAATAAGGCGAAGGAAAGATTGGCTAGAAGGCAATGTGGGTTCTTCTAACTATGAGGCCCAAGCTAAATCATGGACCTCGCTCTGGTCGGTCCAAGTGCTAAGAAAGATTCGCAACTTTTTGTGAGACTAGCTAAGCACACCATACCCACTGAGGATGTTCGGCGTACGAGGAAAATGACTGACAATGATAAATACCAGGTCTGTGGGACGCGGGATAGTTGGCGCCATTCATAATTATAGTGTTCTGTCGCACAATGTGTCTGGGCTCTGGTAGATGAGGACGCTACTTATTATATTCAAGCGTCGACTGACAAATGCTAGGCTTCGATTATTTTTGGTTATCAATGATTTATCTCAAGCTAGTATGATCAAACTGGCCATTATTTTATGAGCGATATGGGCAGCACCATGCAAAGCGACCCACGAGGGAGTTCTTCAGAGTCCACATGCTACACATTCTTTTTTTAACAGCTTTATATCTGAACCTGAATCCTTGATACAGCACCAAATACTAGGACAGGAGCAAGGGGTACTGATACATGGACAGCTCCGAGCATGGGGGTGGCGAAGATTCATGTAGACAGAGGTCTGGCAAGGAACAGGGGAAGCGACGCATCGGCTACAGTGTGTCGTGACCACACATGCCTCTTTCTGGGGTTGTCAGCCATGGTTATCGGTGACATCTTAGATCCGGTGACACTGGAGGCCCTCGCTTGTCGGAAAGCTTTGGCACTTGAGTTGGACTTATCACTTGACCAAGTTATTATCGCATGTGATAACAAAACTGTTGAGGCGGAGATAAAGAATGGAACTGAAGGGCGGTATAGTGCGATCATCAAGGAGATATGTGCCAGTGTGAGAGGTTTTAGAAGCTGTGAGTTTGTTTTTTGAAAGCCGTGCTTTGACCATTGATGCACACAATTTAGTTAAATTTTGTACTTCTTTAGATGTTGTTTGCCATCTGTGGCTAGGAGTACCCCGTGACCAGTTTGTTATTCCCATAAAACGATCTCTACTTCTTAATAAAGTTGTGGTTTACCACTCAAAAAAATTGTCTGGATTGGTCTGGTCTTACTTGGTTTTCTATTTTTATTTACATTTTTCTATGTTTTTATAATGGGTTTCTATCAAAAAAATGTAAGGGAGGGGATTTTCTCGCTATTAGCTCGCTTCGATCTCTCCAATCAGGTCGCTACATTTTTCCATTTCCTTTTTTATTTTAGTGGGTTTTAATATTAGGTTTTGTCCATAGTTTTTTCTATTTTCTTTCATTTTCTTTGGTTATCTTTGATTTTCCTTGTTTTTTTGTTTTCACTAATTTTCTTTGGGGTTCTTTTTAAATTCTTTTTTCCCAACACATGTCTAATATTTTCATACAAGTTCTAAATTTTTCATGTGTACTAGTAAATAAAATCATACTCCCTCCTTCCCGAGTTATAGTCGTGAAATGAATAAAAAGAATGTATCTAAAATTAACATACATATATATACATTCATTCATGTCACAAGTAATTCCAAACGGAGGGTGTACTTGTTTAATATTACGCAAATACATGGTTGACATTTTTTTCAAATATATGTTCTGATGTCAACTTTTTTTCATACACATTGTACATTTTTCTATACATCTAAAACATTTTTATATACATTTAACATTCTATGAATACATGATTAACACTATTTTCAAATACTTATTTTTATCATTATTTTCAATTCATGTTAAATGTTTTCCAATTACATGCTGGTTTTTCCCGAATGATAAAAATATTTTTTTAACTGGATGAACATTTATTTACATCTGATAACCCTTTTTTAAAAAAATAGCACAAACACATCTTTTGAAAAGTGTGAGCATTCTTTTAAAATGTCACATACATTTTTTGGAATGGTACTAGGCATGTTTTTAAAATATTGTGAACATTGAGTACCATGAACGTTTTTTAATAGTTGTGTGGGTATTTTTTAGCACTGCATAAACGTGTGCTAACTCTACATAAACCTTTGGTTAAACACTACAGAAAGAATTGAAATATAAATATTTATATTTGAAAATATTTCGGAAGATGAATAAATAACAGAAAAGAAAAAGGGGAAATTGAAACAAACGAACGATCGAGAGGAAGCTAAGGAAGAAGAACGTTTCTTGGGCTGGCCCAATTATCACAGCGATGTAGGCAAGCGTACTGAGCGGCACATAGATGTCCCCTACATAGCGCACCCTTTGCCCTTCAGTAGACTTTCTAAGTGCCGGCCCCATTAAGCTCTCGTGCGGAAACCCCTCTCGGAATTGGGAAGCTCCTGGAAGGTATAGGCCAGCTTTTTGCTGTCATTTATTACTCTGTGTTTGTTTTCTCACCTAGTTTTAATATTCACCATTTCCATTTTTTCAAAACTAGTGATCATTTTCAAATTTATTTTCTCAAAGTTTTTGTTTTCCTTACAAATTTATGCTTATCTTTCAAAGTTACGATTTTTTAAAACAAATCATGAATTTTTTCCCCACATTTTTGAATATTTTTAACAATTCATAATTTTTTTCAAATTCTCGGTCTTTAAAATTTAAATTTCAAGAACGTTTAGAAAAATCTTGGACTTCTTTTAAATTCTTGCAGAATTTTATATCACTGAACTTTTTAAATCTGGCAAAAAAATGATAGTCTGTTTTTAAAAAGAGTAGTTGTTGATTTTTTTTCAGAATAAACAGAAAAAAGAGGCAAGCGTACATCAACCAGACAAGGAACCGAGTGTGTGTAAAGCGCAAAACCGAGCGTGCTTGTGAACGCTGATGACCAGCCTGGGATCTCATATGGAAGAGCCAAGTGCCATCCAAAGTGCGCATCTTTGCGTGGAAAGCTGCACACGAAGCCCTGGCCACTGAAGCAACAATGAAGTCCAGGCACATGCAAGAGGTTCAGGCCTGTACTATATGTGGGAGTGATGTGGAGGATGCTCATCATGCGCTAATTAGCTGCCCACATGCCGCAAGCCTATGGAACGCCATGAGGGAGGTTTGGGACATTCCAAATAGTGATGACCTTCAGGACAGGGAGCCGGAGTGGATTTTTCGCCTCCTTGAGAAGTTAACTGAAATTCAACGTACCATGGTTCTGATGACTATGTGGATGGCGTGGCATGTGCATAATGAAATAACTCACCATAAGCCGGCAATCCTGATTGAGGTCTCACGTAGGTTTCTTGCAAGCTATTTAACCTCGCTTCTGATGCTGCAACAGTACCCCGAGGCTGATGAAATCAAAGGTAAATTTGTTGTCGATTATCTTGGTGAACCTGCGTGCAAGATGAAGCCTACGCTGCCTGTGGAACAGTGGCAGGCGCCGGTAGCCGGCTAGGCAAAGCTCAATGTGGATGGGTCATTCATGGCCACTGACGGTACAGTAGGGGCGGGCATGCTTCTTCGGGATCGTAATGGGACTGTGATACTTGCTGCTATTAGAGGACTTGTGAACTGCGCTGATGCGCTGGAAGCAGAAGTGACGGCAATCCATGAAGGTATTATATTGGCCCTAAGCTGGACTGAGGTGGACCTCATAGTGGAGACTGACTGTGCAGAGGCTGTGCATTTGATTTCTTCTACAGAACAAGATCGTTCAGCGCATAGCCACAGAATAATGGAGATTAGATTGTTGCTGTCTCAAGAAAAGAGGATTCAACTAGTTAAGATCAAGCGTAACATGAACTCTGCTAGCCACACTCTCGCGCAAATGGGACGAATTCAACAGCGAACTGTTTGTTGGCTGCGAAACCCCCCTGACGAGATTGCGAGCATCATTGCCGCTGATTGTAACAACATTACTTGATGAATGAATTTTCCTTTCCCGCACAAACTAGCGCCATAAGCATTGTAGAGGAGCTCTCCTGCTATTTGTTGCGTCAAAATAGGTGGGAAAACGCATAGGGACCACCCGAGCGTACATCAGCCAGACTAGGAACTAAGCGTGTGTAAAGCCCAAAACTGGCTGGCCCAACTGAGCGTGCTTGTGAACACTGATGCGCCAACTAAGCATTGTAGAGGAGCTCTCCTGCTATTTGTTGCGTCAAATAGGTGGAAAAACACATAGGGACCATCGCTGGCCGGTCAATTCCTATCATACTGTACAAACCCGGTAGCGAGTAAAGATTTTTCGGTGTCGTACACTTGAAGCGGTTTTTTTTGCTTTCAATCAGGGTTTTTCATTATAGCTTCTTGAAAAATATTGGAAAACATATTTATTTTAAAAAATATTGAATTTTGATATTTTTACAAAATCCAAACACTCTTTAAACATGAAAGTTTCCAAAATTTTGAACATTTTTTGATTTTTTTTTAAATTTCCCCAAAACAAAATTATTTTTTGAAAACACAAATATTTTTTAATTGTGAAAACATTAACAGAAATATTTTTTTAAATTATCCATTTTTTAATATTCGAATATGTTTTTGAACAATCTTTTTTGGACATTTTTTGAAAAACTCGAAATGGACAAAAGAAAACAAAGTAATAAAACTATCAAAAACAAACAGAAAAAAGAAAACATGTAGTGAGGCGAAAGAACACATTGCCTCAGTGCCCCAGTGTTATGGTTGAGGGATGCTCATCATGCCGGAAGCCAACCTGATAGGCCGGTCCAAGGCCCCCTAGGTCGGCTTGTCCTGGGCCATCACCCCAACCCATGGATCTGAGAAGGGCCCGAAGGACTATTAGCGTACGACAAGGCAACCGGCGTCCAGGAGGGCTCCTCCAACTAACTAGGATCGTGTAACCCTAGACCCCGATACCCATATAGGTTGCGGGTAGGTTAGTCGATAGACACAAAACCTTAGAACAATTGCTCAATCCATCGATCATTGTAACCCCTATACATAAGCAATATGCACGAGCAGGGAGTGCAATTTAACCTCCTCTGCAAGGGCCTGAACCTGGATAAACCCCTTCTTATTTCCCATTCATTTTAATCATCCGGCCAGAGTACCTTATCAAGTGATCTGCTGGAAATAAATCTAAAACCCTCATAAATGGGTTAGGGCCGGGCGAAAGTGAAGGTATGCGCCTAGCTGGCGAAGCGTGCACACTCGTCTATGACCTCCAATCTAAGGATGCCATTTACTCTGTAGCGAGCCCATGGTACATGTGAGTTGGAACGCTGCTTAGGAAATCTAGACTTAATTTGCAGGCAATCCAAGATGGGATCTATAGGCAACTGTGAATTCCATCACAATCACTATCAGTTCATCGCTGGTTCGATTCCTACTAGAAAATTGGATCAACGATCCTGGATGGATATGTCCATTGCTAAAAATCGTGGCTGTTGAGAGTCTCGGTATGGCCTGTAGCTAGAGGACACCGACACCCCTCACGTCCTCTACCCGCACCACACAAACCCAGCTTATCCAACTCAACTTGCTTTAAGGTTTATGGGCAAAAGAAGCAGTGTTAAAACCAAACACCATACTCTTGAACCTATGAAATCAATAGTTAATTCCGTTGGGTTGCCTATGTGATATTAAATTTATATACAACATGCTTGATCTATAAAGTTGATAACACTTACTAAGAATATTTCAAAATACAATGCTTGGTGCTTCACAATCTATTACAAAGTTGTGTTCACCCATCCAATGCAAAAAAAGTTATGTGAATGATGTTAACATAATAGCAAGTAGAGAGAGAGAGAGAGATTAAAGTCCATTTTTTCCTGATGACCATCATAGGTCCATTATAGTACACTTAGGACTGCCTGAACCTGAATAAACCCCTTCTTATTTCTGAAACGGTATAATCTTCCGGCCAGAGTACCTTATCAAGTGATCTGCCGAAAATTACTCCACCACCTCATGAATGGGCTAGGGCTAGGTTTTATTTTTATTTTTATTTTCTCCTTTTCTAGTATTTTGTTTATACTTATGTTTATATTTAAATATATTGTAAATACATATATTTCTAAAAATTCTTCATTAATTATTAATAACATTCATCGTGCCAGAAAAAAGGTCATGAAACGTAATAATTTGTCACACAATTAGAGAAATTGTTCATATCATTCAAAATAATGTTTGTATCATTTATAAAATGTTTGCACATTAAAAAATATGTGTTATTTTTAAAAATGTTTATTAAATATATAAAAATTACTAGTGTAATTTTTAAAAAAATGTTCATACCATTCTAAAAATGTCCAGGCATTTTATTTTTATGTTTGCGGTACTTTTTAGTAAATTCTCTTGAAATAGAAACTTTCTAGCCAATTTTTTCAAAGTTTATAACATACAAAAATGTTTGTAAAATTTACAAAAATGTTCATAAACACATACGAAATTGTTGAAAATATGCCCTAGAGGCAATAATAAATTGGTTATTATTATATTTCCTTGTTCATGATAATCGTTTATTATCCATGCTAGAATTGTATTGATAGGAAACTCAGATACATGTGTGGATACATAGACAACACCATGTCCCTAGTAAGCCTCTAGTTGACTAGCTCGTTGATCAATAGATGGTTACGGTTTCCTGACCATGGACATTGGATGTCGTTGATAATGGGATCACATCATTAGGAGAATGATGTGATGGACAAGACCCAATCCTAAGCATAGCTCAAAGATCGTGTAGTTCGTTTGCTGTAGCTTTTCCGAATGTCAAGTATCATTTCCTTAGACCATGAGATTGTGCAACTCCCGGATACCGTAGGAGTGCCTTGGGTGTGCCAAACGTCACAACGTAACTGGGTGACTATAAAGGTACACTACAGGTATCTCCGAAAGTGTCTATTGGGTTGGCAGGAATCGAGACTGGGATTTGTCACTCCGTATGACGGAGAGGTATCTCTGGGCCCACTCGATAATGCATCATCATAATGAGCTCAATGTGACCAAGTGGTTGATCACGGGATCATGCATTACAGCACGAGTAAAGTGACTTGCCGGTAACGAGATTGAACGAGATTGTTCGGAGTCCGGGATGAGTCAATAACCAATAACTAATGGAATGGGTCATGTCAATCACATCATTCTCCTAATGATGTGATCCCATTAATCAAATGACAACACATGTCTATGGTTAGGAAACATAACCATCTTCGATTAACGAGCTAGTCAAGTAGAGGCATACTAGTGACGTTTGGTTTGTCTATGTATTCACACAAGTATTATGTTTCCGGATAATACAATTCTAGCATGAATAATAAACATTTATCATGATATAAGGAAATAAAAAAATAACATTATTATTGCCTCTAGGGCATATTTCCTTCATAATGGTGTGTCCGGACGTCGTAATCAAACCCTATGAGATATGGTGCGATCTATGATGTCTCTTACCAATCTACCATTTTCATTTTGAGGTTATGCGTTAGAGACAGCTGCATTCACTTTAGATAGGACACCATCTAAGTCCGTTGAGACGATATCATATGAACATTGGTTTGGCAAGAAACCAAAGTTGTCGTTTCTTAAATGTTTGGGGTTGCGATGCTTAAGGCTTCAGCCGGATAAGTTCGAACCCAAAAGCGGACAAACACATCTTCATGGAATACCCAAAGGTGACAGTTGGGTATACCTTCTATCTCAGATCCGAGGGCAAATTGTTTGTCGCTAAGAACGGGTCCTTTCTCGAGAAGGAGTTTCTCTCGAAAGAATTGAGTGGGAGGAAGATAGAACTTGATGAGGTTGTCGAACCTTTATTTCAACCAGAGAATGATGCAACACAGAAAGATGTTTTCTGTGGCACCTACGTCTGTTGAATAGGAAGTTAATGATAGTGATCATGAAAGCTTCGGATCAAGTTGCTATCAAACCTCATAGGTCGACAAGGATATGTACTACTCCTAAGTGGTACGATAATCCTGTGTTAGATATCATGTTGTTAGACAACAATGAACCTACGAACTATGGAGAAGCGATGGTGGGCCTGTATTCCGACAAATGGTTAGAAGCCATGAAATCCGAAATAGGATCCATGTATCAGAACAAAGTATGGACTTTGGTGGACTTGCCCGATGATCGGCAGGCCATTGAGATAAATGGATCTTTAAGAAGAAGACGGACGTGGGCGGTAATGTTACCGTCTATGAAGCTCGACTTGTGGGAAAGAGTCTTTTCACAAGTTCAAGGAGTTGACTATGATGAGAATTTATCACCCGTAGCGATGCTTATGCCGGGGTACTGATCCACGGGCACCTATGGGACCGGCGGACCGAGTCCCTTTCGGTTCGGCGGGGGCGGAGATCGTGCAAAGAGCAAATCGAGGCGATACACGCGAGCGATTTACCCAGGTTCGGGCCGCACGGATGCGTAAAACCCTACTCCTGCTTTGTGGTTTGTATTGATATCTTGCTCGGGAGCGCGAAGTGCTACAGTACACTTCAGCAGCTAACGAGACCGAGCGTGAGAGTATCTGAGTTAGCTAACCCCCCCCCTCTACGTTGCGCATGGGCCTCCTTTTATATGCTCAAGGGGTCACCGACAGGTGGCAACTGAGGCAAAGGGTAGAAATGGAAAGGTGCTGTGGTAGGCACAGCTACCTGCTACAGTGTATCATACCTAACCCTGACGGCAGGGGACAAGGGCCTTAAATGCCCGTCTGCGTCGCCTAAACAGTGTAAAAGGGACCGTCAGGGACGCCACCGCTCGCCACGATGGCAAACTTGTCAGCGCCGCTTGCCACCGCACACCGCTGGCTGCACAGCCTTCCGCCACGTACGCCTGGAAGGGCCCCAGAGCGACACGTTGGTGGATGTGCTGGAGCGCGGGCACGGAGAGGTGGCTTGCCGCGGCAAGCGCCTTGCCGCGGTCGTTGTCTTGTCGCATCCGGGAGCTTGTCGCTCACCGGGCCTTGCCGGGACGCGTGGTGCGCCGCGGCAAGTTCCTTGAAATGCCTTGGGTGGCCTTCCCGGCAAGCTCCTCTTGCCGGGGTCTTGGGATGCTTTTGTTAGCCTTCCCGGCAAACTCCTCTTGCCGGGGTCTTGTCTCCTTGACTTGGACACTTTGTTCTTGAATGGCTCCAAAGGAACCACGGAGGACCTTGGCGGTCACCCGGCAAGCCTTGCCGCAGGATGCTGCGACTGCCCGTGCACAAGTTCGGGATACTAGGGTAACCCTACTCTAGTACACCGACAGGAGCCCCCGGGCCTGGGCCATACACGGTGCCGAGCGCTGTTGGGCCAGGCCTAAAACAGGGCACGGGCACGCGCAGCCTAGGTTACGCCGTATCTCACTCCGTATCCACCGCGCCCTCCCCGAACGGCACGCGTTGAATGCGGCATCGTGGGAGAGGTCGTGGGTGGTTTCTTTATTCGGAAATGCGGAACGTCCGCCCCCTCCCTTTTTATAAGCAGGGGAAACAGGGGCAGTTCGCCCACTCGCCCGTTGCTGTTCCAATCTCAGAAATCTCTGCCGCTCCCTCGCCTTCCCAAAGCTGAGAGAGAGAGCAGCGCTCCACCCCCCATCACCACCAGCACCACCAACGCCGTCGACCTCCTCCACTGCTTCCGCCATGGCTCCAAAAGCCGACAAGGGGAAGGTCGTGAAGTCGACCGAGGCGCAGCGGCTCGAGGCGCTGTGGAAGGAGCGGGCCGTCTTCCCCCCCAAGCTTGGCGCGAAGGAGCTGAGGGAGAACTACTACCTTTTCTGGTCGGCGGAGACGCGAGCGCATCCGCGCACGAAGGTACTCCCCGCCGCTGCTTGGAAGAAGGCTCCGAATGGATACCCCTTCTTTGCTCTGTTCTTCTACTGCGGGCTCTGCCCGCCTTTCTCTGAATTTTTCTGCGATATCATGAATACCTACGGATTCCACCTCCTTGACTTCACCCCCAATGCCGTCCTGACAATGGCAGTTTTCGCACATCTCTGCGAAAACTTTGTCGGAGTCCTTCCCAACGTAGCCCTCTTCCGCCATTTCTTCATACCCCGAGTAGAGAGAGGAGAGCCTCTATCCGACGGAATCGCCTGGATCTCAAGGGCCGGCAAGAAGGAAACCTATCTGGAGGGAGAATTCCGCGGCAAGTGGGAGGAGTGGAGAGCTGATTGGTGCTGGATTGACGAGGAGAACCCGCAGCCATTCACCACCCAGCGCCAAACCCCAGTAGCACGCGGCAGCGATTGGAGCGACGTGGCCCCGGAAGACGACAGGCTGAAGATTGCCGTCACCAGGATCCTGCGCCTCAGGCTTGCCGGGCTTACTGTAGGCGCTGTTGGCGCGGACTTTCTTCGCCGCCGCATCGCCCCCCTGCAGGAACGGGGGAGGCCCACTTGGGAGTTCAAGAACGCGGCAGACATCATGAGGCTGCGGCCGGGCCTCAACTTCAACTTCACAGTTTTGGAGCTCAACGCGATGCTCCAGGAGCTCTTCAAGTATGACCCCCAACATCCCAAAGTTTTCAGGTTGCCGGGGGGCATCGTTCCGCTGTGCAACAATTCCTCGCTCGACCGCATCCGTGCAATGATGCCGGAGTGCGACTCGCATGGAATTGTGCCAACTTGGCAGGAGCCCGCAGACGACGTCGTGCAGCAGTTCTTCGACGACTTGGTGGAAGTGCCAATCCGCCCCGACGAGAAGGACAGCCTCACCCGCGACACCACGGATGCGGAGATGGCGCTCATCGCCACTAGGCTGGAGGAGGCAGCGGCAGCCGCAGCCGCAGGCGAATTTGGATTCACCGTGGAGGAGGCAGATGCAGCAGAAGCGGCAAGCCGTGCCGAGCGAGGGGAGCCTGCCGGCAAGAAGGAGCTTGCCGGGCGTGACGCCGAGCCGAGCGAGCCCGCCAAGGACACGAGCGGCTCGCTGGAAATCAACTCCTCTTCCTCCTCATCTTCAGGCAGCTCGCCGCAAGCAGAGCCTCCATCCCCACCAAGAAGGCGTCTCCGCAAGCCCGGTGACGTGGCGGAGCAGCAGGCGAGTGAACAGCCGCCGCGCCGCGCGACACGCTCCACCGCGACAAGCACTGTTGCCGCGGGAGCATCTCACGCTGCAATGGGAACTGGAGCGGGGCCCTCCCGGACCACCGCTTCTACTCCAGCTGGAGCGGGGTCGTCTCAGACCACCGCTACTGCTCCCGCCAAGCGGCCAAGGGAAGCCACCCCTCCGCCTCCTCGCGCCGGACGTGAGCCAGACTTCGACTTCTCCGTGTTCAGCTCCGACGAGGAAGAAGAAGAAGAGTAAGCTTTTCTTGCTGTACTTGTAGTTCTTCAATCCTTGTTGTTTGTCTTGTTTCTCACTTGCTTTTCTCTGAACTTGTTCCTCTTTAGGACTCTGGCCCATAGAGCGGCAAAGAGAGCTAAGGTCTCGGTGATCATCATCGAGGACGAGCCCACTGCGACAGCAGGTGGCGCGCCCGAGACAACCTTGCCGGACCCGGCGACTTTTCTTCAGAGCAGCCCCCAGCGTAAGTGTATGATTTACTTTCCGCTGTGAGGCGCGCATGGGTACTTGTCTTTGCTGATATCTGCTTGTTGACTTGTGTAGGAGCCGAGCAGCCCCACCAGGAGCCAAGGGAGAATCCCCCGACAAGGGAGAATTCTCCGGCAAGGGAGGGCTTCCCGGTAAGGGAGAAGTCTCCGGCAAGGGAGGGTTCTCCGGCAAGGGACAGCACCAGCGGCCCCCCGACGGCGGAGACCACGACTGCAGAACCTGGTGCAGGTACTCCTCTTGCTCCAAAACTTCCCTTGGGTTCTTCTTTTCTTGATCTTTCTGGGTTTTTGCTGGATTTTGCTTGACTCCCCTCCCCTTGCCGGCTGTCAGACCCATCTGCTGCAGAGCGGATGGAGACCGAGGTCGCCGCCGAAGAAGCAGCCGGCGCTGGCGATCCCTCCGGCGCCGAGGCTGCCAAGGCTGCCGCCGCAGCAACTGGCGAGGGGTCTGGCGATCGTACTGATGGCCCAGAGGCCGCAGGAGCGCCAGGCACTACGCCGACCGCCGACCCGTCCGCCGAAGCCGCAGCGCCAGGCTCCGAGGAGCCCCAGCCGGGCATCTACTTGAAGGCTGGCGATGATGTCTTCATCAACCTCCCCTGGGCGTCAAGCTCCAGGGCGCCGGTCGAGGGAGAGACCTTCGACGGGGAGGTGCTCGCTTCCGCTGGGTTGACGGTGGTTGGCGCGCCAAGCAGCAGCAACGAGTCTGAGGAGGAGCGGCTGCTGCGGAAACTGGTGTTGCTCTACCGCGCGCGGCAAGCCAAGCTGGAGTCCCGCGAGGCACTTGTCGCGAAGGCGGGAGCAGACATCGAAAAGCGCGCGGAGGAGCTCCGGGGCTTCCACCAAGAAGCTCGTCGGTCCATGGCAGAGGAGCGGGAGCAACTCGACGAAGCGCAGAAGACCTTCCTCCTCGAAAAAGCTGAAATCGAAGAGCAACAGCGGCTTGCCGCCGTGAAGCTATCCGCGGAGGAGGGCGAGCTGGCACAGCGGAAGGTTAATCTCGATGCCCACGAGGAGGAGCTTGCCGCGCGCGAGGAAAAACTCGGCGGAGCCCTCAAACAAGCAGAGGACGCCGCCGCCGAGGCCGCCAAGGAGGAGTTGAAGATGAAGGTGGCGTGGCTGGAGGCCGATCTCTCCGAGAAGGGCAAAGAGCTCAGTGCCGCCAAGGTCTCCAACGTGGATCTTGAGTTAAAGCTAACCACTTTGACCAAGACTCTGGACAGCGCCAAGAAGCGGGAGGCGGCCTTGAAGGAGGAAATCAAGGCCGACAAGGCGCTGCTGGAGAGTGCTGCCGCCGCCCAGAACGCTTTCAGGGAGACCGTGACGCACTGGACGGAGAGTCTTGTGAATGCCGCCACAGACATCGACAAGGAGCTGGCGCAGTTGGGGATGGAGGATCTCGGGTATCCCTCCGAAGAGAACCTCCAACCCAGCGCCAAGCTCGTCTTGTTCTTCAAGGGCGTGGCGACGGCCCTCCAGCGGCTCCGGGAGAAGATCCCGAAGCAGCTGGCCGACGAGTCGCGCAAGATCTACGCAGGAGCTCTTCAGAGAGTGTTGATGAAGGTGGCCTTCCGCAATCCGGGCCTCCGCCTCACCAACGTCCTCAGGACCTTGCCGCCGGATGCTGATCTGGAGGCACTCAAGGCCCTTGTCGCACCCATTGTGGACAAGGTGAGCGGGATCAAGAGGGTCGAAGGCGATCGCGTAGATTAGGCCGCCCATTTCTTCTTTTCTTGTCGCTGTTTGACATGTTATGAAAACAATCTGTTAGAGCTGCGACAATAGTATAACTTTATTCTGGGTAATGATTGCAATGTTATTTCCTTTACTTGACTCCTCCCTTTGTATGTCTTTTTTTTACCCTACGCTTTTAGGGAACTTGCCGGTGCAGGCACCAGAGCCGCGAGCGCTGAGTGCGGGACGTCAGCAGCCTGCTAGCGGTGCCGCTACCGACAAGAAACCTTGTCGCAACTAGTTGCAGCTCACTTAAGTTGTTGAGCGGACTCGAAACAAAGTAAGGGCGCAACTAGCTACGAGTTGGTTCCTCCGCGCACAGGTTTTCCATACAAAGTGCGGTCATTCAAGGGAGATAACTTAAAAATTTTAAAAAATCTGATTGCTCAAACTTTGGCAACTTAGCTTTTCTGTTGTTTGCTTCCCGGCAAGGCGAAACTTTCTTGAACGACGCCTGGTCCATACCATCGTCTTCTCCTCCCCCCCCCCCCCGGCAAACTTGTGGGCGAGGGGAACCTTCCTTTCAAAAGAAAGAAGAGACAATACAGATATGGAGCTTTACGGCTCGTTATTGCTTACCGTGGAGTAGGTGCTGCACAAAGTGTCAGATCACATATGCCAAAAAATAGAAAGCATGAAGTCGACAAAATGCGCGGAGCACATGAGCTTTACTTATGCACGGGGTCTACGCCTGGCTTTGTACAAAGGATTACATGCAACAGCGGCAAGACTTGTACAAAAGGTGGTTGCCGGAACAGGTTCCGACAACCGCGCCTTACGGGTAAAACTTACGAAGATGCTCAATGTTCCAGGAGTTGCTCACCGGAATGCCATCTTCGGTCTCAAGGCGGACTGCGCCAGGCCTAGTGACTCATTTTACCCGGTAAGGGCCTTCCCACTTCGGCGTCAACTTGTTGGAATTCTTGGCGGACTGAACACGCCGAAGAACAAGGTCGCCTTCCTCGAGACTTCTGGCATTAACTTTGCGGCTATGGTAGCGGCGCAAAGCTTGCTGGTAGCGAGCAGCTCGCACAGCAGCCTGAAGACGGTCTTCCTCAAGGAGCAGCGCGTCATCTTGTCGCAGCTGCTCTTGCTCAAGCTCATCATAAGCGAGCACTCTAGGTGACCCGTATACGAGTTCCGTGGGGATAACTGCCTCTGCTCCATAGACTAGAGCGAAAGGTGTCTGGCCAGTGGCTCGATTTGGCGTCGTCCTGATCGACCAAAGAACCACCGGCAGCTCCTCAATCCAGTTTCTTCCGCACTTGTGCAGCCTGTCGAAAGTCCTGGTCTTGAGCCCGCGCAGCACTTCAGCATTTGCCCTCTCCGCTTGACCGTTGCTTCTCGGGTGAGCAACAGAAGCGAAGCAGACTTTGGCGCCAAGATCTTGGACGTACTGCATGAAGGTGCGGCTCGTGAATTGTGTACCGTTGTCGGTGATTATCCTGTTAGGGATCCCGAAGCGGCAAACAATCGACCTGAAGAACTTGACTGCTGACTGTGTTGTCACCTTCCTCACTGGTTCCACTTTCGGCCACTTTGTGAACTTGTCAATTGCAACGTACAAGTACTCAAAGCCCCCGACAGCTCGGGGAAAGGGGCCGAGGATGTCGAGCCCCCAGACCGAAAATGGCCAGGATAAAGGGATCGTCTGGAGAGCTTGAGCTGGTTGGTGTATCTTCTTGGAATGGAACTGGCACGCTTCACACTTGGTTACTTGTGCAGTTGCATCCTGGAGGGCTGTTGGCCAGAAGAAACCTTGCCGAAATGCTTTGCCAACAAGTGCTCTTGCGCCAATGTGGTGTCCACATATGCCTCCATGTATCTCTGCCAACAGCTTTTGTCCGTCTTCCCGGTGAATACACTTCAATTTCACACCATTGAGTCTTCTTCTGTACAGTGTCTTGTCGACAAACTGGTACATACTTGACTGCCGGGCTACTCTTTCCGCTTCTTCTTGCTCTTCGGGAAGTTCTCCTGTCTGAAGGAAACGGACAATCTGCTGTGCCCATGCTGGAGCTTGTGGCTCGACAACAAGGACTAAAGGCAAATCTGCGGCTGCGGGAACGTCCGCTTCCACGGCAAGAACCTGCGGGTCTGCCGGAGCTTGACGTTCCCCGGCAAGCTTGCCGGAGCAAAACTTGTCGGGAGCTTCTGCTTCAACGGAACAAACCCTAGGGCTTGCCGGAGCAGACTGCTCCTCAGCGCTCTTGGCGTTGATCTTGGGGACTGCTGCGGGAACATCCGCTTCTACGGCGAGAACCTGCGGCTCTGCCGGAGCGTGACGTTCCCCGGCAAGCTTGCCGGAGCAAAACTTGTCGGGAGCTCCTGCTTCAACGGAACAAACCCTAGGGCTTGCCGGAGCAGACTGCTCCTCAGCGCTCTTGGCGTTGATCTTAGGGACTTTCTTGGCGGCGGCTTCGGGAAGCTGTGCCGGCAAATAGTCACCAGAAACCAACTTCCTCTTCTTGCTCTGTCCAGTTGATGGCGTTACGGACGGTTGAGTCAGCTTGAGCACAAAGATCCCTGGTTCCACAGGTAACTTAAGTGCGGCGCACTTTGATAGGCCATCGGCAATGGCGTTCTGAGCTCTTGGAACATGCTCCATCTGCAGGCCCTCAAAGTGCTCTTCTAGCTTTCTCACTTCGTCGACGTAAGCTTCCATCAATGGACTCTGATAACTCTTGTTTACTTGTCGGACGACAAGCTGTGAGTCACCCCTGACAATGAGCTTCTTGATCCCAAGGTCTGTCGCGATCCGGAGACCGGCAAGCAAGCCTTCATACTCTGCAGTATTGTTTGTTGCTTGCTCCTTAGGAAAGTGCATCTGGACTAGTACTTGAGGTGCTCTCCGGTGGGTGCGACAAGCAGCACGCCAGCGCCGGCGCCTTGCAGCGAAAAGGCACCATCAAAGTACATCAGCCACTCTTTGCTTGCTTCCTTGACGGGGATGCTCATTTCTGGAATTTCTTCATCTGGTGTTGGCGTCCATTCTGCTATAAATTCTGCCAATGCTCTGCTCTGTATAGTTGAAGTACTTTCAAACTTGAGGCCAAAGCTTGACAGTTCCAGTGCCCACTCAACAATCCTGCCTGTCGCTTCTGGATTCTGTAGTATCCTCTTCAACGGAAAGCGAGTGACAACTGTTATCTCATGTGCTTGAAAGTAATGGCGCAGCTTTCTCGAGGCCATGAGAAGGCCGAAAAGCAATTTCTGCACGCCAGAGTACCTTGACCTAGCCCCCTGCAGAAGGGAACTGACAAAGTAAACTGGGCGCTGCACCATCTTCTTCTGTTTCTCCTCGCGCACCTGCGCAGATCCATCTTTGTCGGGACCAGAGCTTGTCGGGGAAGCCCTCTGCTTGTCGCTGGATGCGCTTGCCGTGGTTGCTGGCTCATCATCTGCCTCCCTCTCTGCTACTAACGCAGCACTAACCACTTGATTGGTTGCCGCTATGTACAGCAGCAACTTCTCTTGTGGCTTAGGTGCGACAAGTATTGGAGGGGAGGACAGGTATCTCTTTAAGTCTTGCAGCGCAGCCTCCGCTTCCGGAGTCCATTTCATTGGACCTGCCTTTTTCAATAATTTGAAAAATGGCAGGGCGCGCTCAGCAGACCTAGAGATAAACCTGCTGAGGGCATCCACGCAACCGGCAAGTCTTTGTACATCCTTGACGCGCTTTGGTGCTTCAATCTGCTCAATGGCCTTGATCTTGTCGGGATTGGCTTCAATTCCCCGCTGAGACACAAAGAACCCGAGAAGCTTGCCGGAGGGAACTTCAAACACACACTTCTCTGGGTTGAGCTTGAGGCTGATCTTGCGCAGATTTGCAAAGGTCTCGTCTAAATCTTGAATCAGGGTTGCTCTGTCCTTGCTCTTGACCACTATGTCATCCATGTAGGCTTCCACATTTCTGTGTATTTGTGGCTCAAGAGCGACATGGACTACTCTCGCAAATGTTGAACCAGCATTTTTTAATCCGAAAGGCATCCGTACAAAACAGTACGTTCCACATGGAGTAATAAATGCAGTCTTCTCCTCATCCTCTTCTGCCATGAAGATCTGATGATATCTTGAGTATGCGTCAAGAAATGAAAGCAAATCACATCCGGCTGTGGAGTCAACAATCTGGTCAATGCGCGGCAAAGGAAATGGGTCTTTGGGACAAGCTTTGTTAACATCGGTAAAATCGATACAAAGTCTCCATTTCCCATTCGCCTTGCGCACGACTACAGGATTGGCCAACCACGTGGGATGGAGCACTCCTCTGACAAGGCCTGCTGCTTCCAACTTCTTGATCTCTTCTGCAATGAATTCTTGGCGCTCCACTGCTTGCTTCCTGACTTTCTGCTTGATGGGCCGCGCATGAGGACAAATGGCAAGGTGGTGCTCAATCACTTTCCTGGGAACACCGGGGATGTCAGACGGTTGCCACGCAAACACGTCGACATTCGCCCGCAGGAAAGCAACGAGCGCACTTTCCTATTTAGGGTCGAGAGTGGCACTGATGGTGAAGGTACCACTAGTGCCGTCCTCCTTGGCAGACACCTTTTTCGTCTCTGGCGGAGCTGCCATCGTCTTCTTAAACTTGCCGGTGGAGCTCGATGGTGCGTCCTCGACGGCAGCGCAGCACTCCGAAGAGGTGCGCTTGCCGGAGTGGGCATCAGAACTCTTGCCGGACTTGGTCTTCTTCTTCCCCCCGGGAGCTTCAGCGGCAAGTGACTTCTGATCTGCTGCGGCTACCGCTTCCCGGTAGATCTTGTCGGCGCAGATAAGAGCATCCTTCTTGTCACTGGGGACAGAGATGACGCTTATCGGGCCTGGCATCTTCAGCATGTTGTATGCGTAGTGAGAGGCTGCCATGAACTTGGCGAGTGCTGGACGGCCAAGTATCCCATTGTAAGGCAATGGAATATCAGCAACGTCAAATGTGACCCTCTCAGTCCTGAAGTTCAGCTCGCTGCCAAATGTTACCGGCAGCGTGACTTTCCCTTTTGGCTTGCTCCTTCCCGGGTTGATTCCTTGGAATGTGCCGGTCTCTTCAAGCTCGCTGTCGGGGATCTGGAGTTTCTGGAGTACAGCGGAGGAGATCAGGTTCAAGCCGGCCCCGCCGTCAACTAGCATCTTGGTGACCTTGAGGTTGCGGATAGTTGGTGAAACCAACATCGGCAAACACCCGACCGCAGTTGTGCGATCAGGGTGGTCCTCAATGTCAAAGATGATAGGCGTGCTGGACCATTTCAGAAGCTTGCACGACTCGACAGGTGGTTCTGCCGCATTGACTTCTCGCACCCACTGCTTGAGTTGGCGGTGCGAAGTATGCAGAGAAGCACCGCCGTCAACGCACAAGACTTCTGTGGCTTTCTGGAACTCCTGCTCACTGGTCTCGACATCATCCATGTCTTCGTCATCGTCGTCGTCTTCATCATTGTCGCGGCCGCGGGGAGGTCTGTCTCCTTGCCGCGGCGTCCTCCCCGGCCGGCGCGCTTCTTGCCAGATTCTCCAGCGCCACCTTGGGCCCTCTCCTTGTCTCGCCGCTCGTACTCAGCCTTTTGCTGCTGGACAAGCTGCTCGACCTTCTTGCAGCTCTGGAGGTCATGGCCCTTGGTGCGGTGAATCTTGCAGTACTGCTTGTCGGTGCCGTCCTGCTTGTCGGCGACCGCCACAACCTGACAGTTGGTGCACGTGGCAACCTCCTTGCCGGAGCTACCAACTTTGGCTTTCTTGGTGCCACCTTCGTTGCCGGACTGCTCAACGACTAGCACCTCTTTGCCTTTCTTCTTCCTGTTCCGCCGCCGGTTTTTCTTTGCCGGGGCAGCATCCTCACTGTCAGATCCTCCTGCTCCTACATTCTCTCCAGGGAGTTTCCTCCCTTCCTCAGCACGTGCACACTTGTCGGCCAGGGCATACAGCTCGCTGACGTCTCTGATCTTGCACATCGCCATCTCCTCCCTCATCCTGCGGTTACGCACGTTCTGATGGAACGCGCTGATAACCGCGGCAGGGTGGACATCTGGGATGTTGTGCTGCACACGGCTGAATCTCTGAATGTACTTGCGCAGAGGCTCTCCTTCCTTCTGGGCGAGCAGATGAAGGTCACTCTCTTGGCCATGAGGTTTGTGGCCGCCTGTAAAGGCGCCGACAAACTGATGGCATAGATCTGCCCAAGAGGATATGGAGTTGTCCGGCAAGTGCATGAGCCAGGACCTGACATTGGGCTTGAGCACCAGCGGGAAGTAGTTGGCAAGGATCTTGTCGTCTCGTCCCCCGGCAGCCTGCACCGCGATGGTGTAGATGCTGAGGAACTCAGACGGATGCGACTTGCCGTCGTACTTCTCTGGTACGTCTGGCTTGAAGTTCTTCATGCTGGGCCACTGGACTTGCCGCAGCTCACGAGTGAACGCAGGGCAACCTACCGCGTACGGCAAGTCGCCTGGTTCCCCTGGCGCGTGCATGTCGACAGAGGGCCCAACGCGCTGGTCTGATTGACGTCGCGCTTCTCTTCGGCGCTCGATGCGAGTACGAGCGTCCTCTTGCTGCCGTTCGTGAAGAACTCGGCGCTGATCGCGGCGAGCTCGTGGATCTGATGACACGGTGGAGTCGCTGTCGAGGTGGATCCGGCGAGTCGGCGATCTTGGCCTTCGGGGTGGAGAGCGCACAGAGGTTGCACCCCCATCGGTCTTGTCGTCACCGGCTCGTGCCTGGCTAACTTGTCGCGGCTGCGACGTGCTCGGCTGCCGCTGAGTGTCGCCGTTGGCGAAGCTGATGAGACTCTGGATGGTGGCCCTCCAGTCGTCGATCTTGCCTGCAGTTGGAGGGTAGTCTAGGAGCAGTTGAGCTCGCGCCAAAGCTTCTGCTGCAGTGGCGGGTGGCGGTGGCGAACGGTGCGAGGAGCGGGATATGCTCGGACTTCTAACCACGTTAGAAGGAGCAGCATCCCGTCCAGGCGACCGTGTCTCGCTCGCGCCAGCATGTTGGTGTGTATGGTGGTCCTGAGCGCTCCGAGATCCACCAGCTCGATCTTGGTCTAGCAAACGCATGGTACCGTGAGTACCATGACGCTGCCGGTCCCGCGCCTCCTGAGATGGGCGCGGTGCTTGTACGGACGTCGAGGTCTTGGAGTGCGCCCGGTCGTTGTGGGAGCCGGCTTCACCGCCGATGGGCAGCGCAGCCTTGTCCTTGGACCTGGCAGCACCGTGAGCTCCCTTGTCGACGCGCGTTCTTCCGCCGGCGCCTGCCCCATCAGCCGTTTGCTCCGGCGATGGTGGGTTCGGCGTGGACGGAGCAGCCGCCTCCGAAACCTTCTTCTTCGGCGGCATGTTGATGAAGATGATAAAGATCTAGCTCGCGAGAACGCCGGATCTGATTCACACAACCTCGACGCCCCCTACCTGGCGCGCCAAAGATGCCGGGATACTGATCCACGGGCACCTATGGGACCGGCGGACCGAGTCCCTTTCGGTTCGGCGGGGGCGGAGATCGTGCAAAGAGCAAATCGAGGCGATACACGCGAGCGATTTACCCAGGTTCGGGCCGCACGGATGCGTAAAACCCTACTCCTGCTTTGTGGTTTGTATTGATTTCTTGCTCGGGAGCGCGAAGTGCTACAGTACACTTCAGCAGCTAACGAGACCGAGCGTGAGAGTATCTGAGTTAGCTAACCCCCCCCCCTCTATGTTGCGCATGGGCCTCCTTTTATATGCTCAAGGGGTCACCGACAGGTGGCAACTGAGGCAAAGGGTAGAAATGGAAAGGTGTTGCGGTAGGCACAGCTACCTGCTACAGTGTATCATACCTAACCCTGACGGCAGGGGACAAGGGCCTTAAATGCCTGTCTGCGTCGCCTAAACAGTGTAAAAGGGACCGTCAGGGACGCCACCGCTCGCCACGATGGCAAACTTGTCAGCGCCGCTTGCCACCGCACGCCGCTGGCTGCACAGCCTTCCGCCACGTACGCCTGGAAGGGCCCCAGAGCGACACGTTGGTGGATGTGCTGGAGCGCGGGCACGGAGAGGTGGCTTGCCGCGGCAAGCGCCTTGCCGCGGTTGTTGTCTTGTCGCGTCCGGGAGCTTGTCGCTCACCGGGCCTTGCCGGGACGCGTGGTGCGCCGCGGCAAGTTCCTTGAAATGCCTTGGGTGGCCTTCCCGGCAAAATCCTCTTGCCGGGGCCTTGTCTCCTTGACTTGGACACTTTGTTCTTGAATGGCTCCAAAGGAACCACGGAGGACCTTGGCGGTCACCCGGCAAGCCTTGCCGCGGGATGCTGCGACTGCCCGTGCACAAGTTCGGGATACTAGGGTACCCCTACTCTAGTACACCGACACTTACGTCCGTCGGAATCATGTTAGCATTAGCTGTATTTTTCGATTATGAAATCTAACAGATGGATGTCAAAGCAAGTTTTCTTACCAGTTTTCGTAAGAAAAAATTGTATGTGATACAATAAAAGGTTTTGTCGATCCTAAGGATGCTAAAAGGTATGCTGGCTCGAGCGATCCTTCTATGGACTAGAGCAAGCATCTCGGAATCGGAATATATGCTTTGATGGAGTGATCAAAGCTTTTAGGTTTATACAATGTTTGCTAGAAACTTGTATTTACAAGAAAGTGAGTGGGAGCACTACAACATTTCTGATAAGTATATGTGGATGACATATTGTTGATCCCAAATGATGTAGAATTTCTGGAAAGCATAAACGGTTGTTTGAAGAGTGATTTTCAAAGGAAGACCTGGATAAAGCTGCTTATTGGGCATCAGGATCTATAGAAATAGATCAAGACGCCTGATGATACTTTCAAAGAACGCACACCTTGACATGTTTTTGAAGGAGTTCAAAATAGATCAGTCAAAGAAGGGGTTCTTACCTGAGTTGTAAGGTGTGAAGTTGAGTAAGACTCAAAGCTTGACCACGGCAGAAGAAAGAGGAAGGACGAAGGTCGTCCCCTATGCTCTTGTCATAGGCTCTATACGGTATGCCATGCTGAGTACCGCACCTGATATGTGCCTTGCCACATGTCTGGCAAGAGGGTACAAAGGTGATCTAGGACTGGATCACCAGATAGCGGTCAAAATTGTCCTTAGAGGAATAAGGAAATGTATCTCTGTTATGGAGGTGATAAAGAGTTCGACGTAAAGAGTTACGTCGATGCAATCTTAACACCTATCCGGATAGCTCTGAGTGGAGATACCGGATACGTACAATGGAGCAATAATTTGGAATAGCTCCAAGTGGAACGTGGTAGCAGCATCTACAATATGACATAAAGTTTTGCAAAATACATAGGGATCTGAATATGGCAAGACCCGTTGACTACAACCTCTCTCACAAGCATAACATGATCAAACCTAGAACTCTTTGAGTGTTAATCACATAGTTATGTGAACTAGATCATTGAGTCTAGTAAACTCTTTGGATGTTGGTCACATGGCGATGTGACCTGTGAGTGGTAATCACATGGCGATGTGAACTAGATTATTGACTCTAGTGCAAGTGGGAGACTGTTGGAAATATGCCCTAGAGGCAATAATAAATTGGTTATTATTATATTTCCTTGTTCATGATAATCGTTTATTATCCATGCTAGAATTGTATTGATAGGAAACTCAGATACATGTGTGGATACATAGACAAAACCATGTCCCTAGTAAGCCTCTAGTTGACTAGCTCGTTGATCAATATATGGTTACGGTTTCCTGACCATGGACATTGGATGTCGTTGATAACGGGATCACATCATTAGGAGAATGATGTGATGGACAAGACCCAATCCTAAGCCTAGCACAAAGATCGTGTAGTTCGTTTGCTAAAGCTTTTCTAATGTCAAGTATCATTTCCTTAGACCATGATATTGTGCAACTCCCGGATACCGTAAGAGTGCTTTGGGTGTGCCAAACGTCACAACGTAACTGGGTGGCTATAAAGGTACACTACAGGTATCTCCGAAAGTGTCTGTTGGGTTGGCACGAATCGAGACTGGGATTTGTCACTCCGTGTAAACGGAGAGGTATCTCTGGGCCCACTCGGTAGGACATCATCATAATGTGCACAATGTGACCAAGGAGTTGATCATGGGTTGATGTGTTACGGAACGAGTAAAGAGACTTGCCAGTAACGAGATTGAACAAGGTATCGGGATACCGACGATCGAATCTCGAGCAAGTATCGTACCGCTAGACAAAGGGAATTGTATGCGGGATTGATTAAGTCCTTGACATCGTGGTTCATCCGATGAGATCATCGTGGAGCATGTGGGAGCCAACATGGGTATCCAGATCCCGCTGTTGGTTATTGACCGGAGAGTTGTCTCGGCCATGTCTGCATGACTCACGAACCCGTAGGGTCTACACACTTAAGGTTCGATGACGCTAGGGTTATAGGAAAAGTATGTACGCGGTTACCGAATATTGTTCGGAGTCCCGGATGAGATCCCGGACATCACGAGGAGTTCCGTAATGGTCCGGAGGTAAAGATTAATATATAGTAAGTATGGTTTTGGCCACCGGAAGTGTTCCGGGCATCACCGGTAGTGTACCGGGACCACCAGAGGGGTCCGGGGGTCCACCAGGTGGGGCCACAAGCCCCGAAGGCCTACATGGGCCAATAGTGGGAAGGGACCAGCCCCTAGGTGGGCTGGGGCACCTCCCACCAAGGCCCAAGGCGTCCTCAAGAAGAGAGGGGGCAAACCCTAGGCGCAGATGGGCCCTAAGGCCCACCCTAGGTGCCCCCCCTCTCTCTCCCCCTTGGCTGCCTCCCAGATGGGATCTGGGGGCTGCCTCCACCCCTAGGGAGGAAACCCTAGGTGGGGGCGCAGCCCCTCCCCTCCCCCTATATATACTTGAGGTTTGGGGCTGCCCAACACATGTGATTTGCTCTCCCTGTTGGCGCAGCCCTACCCCTCTTCCTCCTCGTCTCTCGTAGTGCTTGGCGAAGCCTTGCTGGAGTCCCGCGCTCCTCCACCACCACCACGTCGTCGTGCTGCTGCTGGATGGAGTCTTCCCCAACCTCTCCTTCTCCCCTTGCTGGATCAAGGCGTAGGAGACGTCACCGGGCTGTACGTGTGTTGAACACGGAGGTGCCGTCCGTTCGGCACTAGGATCATCGGTGATTTGAATCACGACGAGTACGACTCCATCAACCCCGTTCACTTGAACGCTTCCGCTTAGCGATCTACAAGGGTATGTAGATGCACTCTCCTTCCCCTCGTTGCTAGATTACTCCATAGATTGATCTTGGTGATGCGTAGAAAATTTTGAATTTCTGCTACGTTCCCCAACAGAAATGATTGCGCACATTTACGAATATCTGGATGTCTTAATTTTTTAAAAAGTATCTATTAAATTTACAAAAATGTTCCTAATAGAAACGCTCTTACAAAAATTTGTGAATATAAAAATGTCTGTAAAATTAAAAAAAATGTTCGTAATAGAAATGTTTTCACAATTTTTTGAAAGTTTGGAAGTTGGTTTCTGATTTATTTTTTCAAAACTTTGAGCTCCATGGAGATCGGGATCCAAAAATCCACTCTCTACCAACTATATGCATGTATCTTGTAGCAAGCCACAAGCAGGGTTGCTACATGATCAATTGCTCACTGGGTAGTGTGTTCTCTTCATTTTGGGCAGATCATGAGTGTTTGACATCTCTCTCTACATTAGTTATCCTTTTCAACTTGAATTTTAAGATGTGCAGAATGTGCTTTCCTTGTTGTTCCCTCGTCATTCTAGCATGGATCCAAAGCAGAACTAAAATTACTAGCCTTAAAAAATGTCTCGCTACCTATGTCCATAACATGCCCATTGGACTGCATGGTGAAAGTGAAGGTGTGCGCCCTGGCTGGCGGAGCTGCCAAACTCGTCTGTGACCTCCGATCTAAGGATGACATTTACTCTGTAGCAAGCCCATGATGCATGTGGGTTGGAACCCTGCTTAGGAAATCTAGACTTAATTTGCAGGCAAGCCAAGATGAGATCTTTAGGCCCATGTGAATTCCATCACAATCACTAACAGTTCAACACTGGTTCAAATCCTAATAAAAAATTGGATCAGTGGTCCTGGATGGATATCTCAATCGCTGAAAATCGCAGTTGTTGAGAGAGTCGGTACGACCTGGAGCTAGAGGATGCCGACACCCCTCACTTCCTCTACCCACACTAAACAAACCCTAGCTTATCCAACTCAAATTTCTTTAAGATTTGTGTGCAAAAGAAGTAGTGTTAAAACCAAACACCATGCTCTTGAACGTGAGAAGTCAATACTCAATTTACCTATGGATATTAAATCTATCTACACCATGCTTGATCTATAAAGTTGATA
Organism: Triticum urartu; assembly: GCF_056163025.1. NCBI lineage: Eukaryota > Viridiplantae > Streptophyta > Magnoliopsida > Poales > Poaceae > Triticum > Triticum urartu. The sequence continues at coordinate 8,299,922 of NC_141877.1, forward strand.
ATACTTACTAAACATATTTTAAATTACAATGTTTGGTGCTTGACAGTCTGTTACAAAATTGTTGTTCACCCATCCATTGCAACAAAAAGTATGTGAATCATGTTAATGCAATAACGAGAGAGAGAGAGAGAGGGAGGGGGAGAGAGAGAGAGAGAGAGATTAAAGTCCATTTTTTCCGCATGACCATCATAGGTCCACGATCAGTAACGAAGAGACAATGAAAATATGGATAGAAATAAGTATTTAGTCTGTAAATGGTAGGTGACAAATCTAGCCACAAAATTGTGCAAGCAACCCACTAGTTTTATTGAATATTAAAATAACACCGCTGATTTATAGAACATAAAAAATATGATCTCATCCACACATCATTATTTTGAGAACCATAAAGTTGATATTTGTCCACCCAAAATAGGGGAGATAACAGAACTATTGTGTTGTTGTTGCTGCTGGTGTGCAATTAATCTTGGAGGGACAGTTGATGAAGCATTCTCCAAGATTTTGCCAGCACAAGTTATCTATTTTACAGCAGAATTCCCGTCCTGGGAGCTGGTGCCCATCTTTATAACAAGGGGGTCTGGTTACATGGCTTACTTTGCTCATCATATTGCTCCCCTTGTCTTTTATGATTCCACCTAATTAACATAAAATAAAGAATAGACTTATCATCTCATCATATAAACAATAAAAGTCCACAATCTATATCCTCCCAAAAATTGAGTTGTTAATTACCATATGTGCCTCCAAGACAAGTCAAACACACCACAAGAAGAGAAAAAAGTAGCACAACTCCTTGCACATTGTTCCTCATGTACTTGGTCATCATCACCGAGGAACAGAGGCTATTAATGGTTCGTACTCTTGTAAGTGGGGTTGATGAGTGTTATGACCGTGAAGTGCTTGTTCCATGAATGGTTCATATATATAGGAAAAGCTTCTTCATGTTGATGCGTGAAGTTACTGAAAATATTAATGCTTGGAGTTATGACTAGTCTGAATGTCCAATTTTAGTTTGACTTCTAAAGATGCATGGTTCCTTCCTATTTTTTTTTAAAAAAATTGATGCTTTTGTCATATGGCGTAAGTTACATTAGTACCCTTCTAGAATTGACCGCTTGTTTTTAGGGGTATAATTGACAGCTTATAATGGGTATCTAAAAACTGGTGCATGGCAATATTATGCTTAAGGCATTGATAATAATTGGTATAATATCAATAATTCCTATATATATGATGCCTTATCTGTATAATTATTAATTCTCCCTTGGTATAAGAGAACAAAAGTTAAAATCCACTAAGAATGGTCCTCTTAACATTGGACTTGTTTTTTTTATGTAAGCAACTGTTCTCAAGTATATCGGCAATTTCCAAATACATTTTTTTATTTTTTATCGCATGAACACGCATTAATTATGGGATGGCCATTTTATAAATATAAGATGATGATTTATTGTCATATACATGAATAGTTTATATCGAGGTACTTGAGCATTTTTTTAGTTTTTTATACACAGTTTTTTTCTCTCCAATATTAAGTTGGTTTTGATTTTTAAAATAGATTAGTTTCCCTGAAATTTTCTTTTATTAGAATAGTGAAAATGCCGCGCTGGCCCGGCTAGGGTAAATTTCATTAGGCGGAGCTTCCCGATTCTTGGGACTCCCTATACGCTGCTCCTTGCGGCTGAGTGCTGACAACCTCCCCTTCGCGCAATGCGCGCCCGACTGGGCCGGCACATCGACACCACGAGTGGACACCAGGGAGCGGGAGAGTAGGCGCTGGCCTGATCCACTTTGGCGACAGTTTTTAAATTTTGAAACATTTTTTTGAAAATGAATAAGCATTGAAAAATGCAATGATATTTTGCATTTTTTTCTAAATTTTGTTTTTTTCTAAAAGCCATTTTTGGAATTTAATACATTTGTCGAAAATTCTGAACATTATTTGCAAACTATGACCTTTTCCTGGAAAACCAACAATTTATGAAAAATGCGATAGTTTATAATTTGTAGAACGTTTAAAAAAATCTGATTTCTTTGATAACACAAACACCTTTTGAAATTCCGAACAAAATATGAGAATGGGAATATTTTGTGAAAACTTGAACATTTCTTAAATTTAAATTTGAAGTTAAATTTCCAAAAATATATTAAAAAGGAGACTTTTTGAAAAAGTAAATAAGAAAAATAAAACAAGAAAAGAAACAAAGATAAAAATAAAAAGAACCCAAAGAAAACCGGTAAAAGAAACATAAGGAAAAAAGAACAAACGAAAACACTAGTAAAAATCGGATTAAAACCTTCTGGAAGGTTCCCAAAGTCGACAAAAGCCCGAAGGAACATTGTGGAACGTTCATACAACCAGAGTGGCGTGGCTAAAATGGGTCGGCTCTCCCTAAGCGCTAGCGTTAGTTCTCTATACAAGCCCCGACATTTTACGTCGAATGCTAAAATAGGGTTTACGCCATTCTCCAAAAAATGTGCACTTTTTTGAATATTTTGAACAATTTTTAAAATTTATTTCTTTGTAAAAATACGAACAAGAATTTTGTACATTCTTTCAAAAAACAAACACTTTTTAAAAATCTAATCATTTTTTGAAAATTATAACAATGTTTTGATAAATCGACAATTTATGAAATGTGCAAATAGTTTTTAAATGTGCAAATACCCTCTCCAAAGTATGATGGCTCCTTCTCCATGTGATCTGTACCGATGGACTTGGTTTGCAAAGGAAATTCTTCTTCGTCATCAGCACATAGTGAAAGATAAAAGTCTACTCTCGAGTCCAGAAGGGACGCTTCACCAAAGATGGGTCTGTGACGGAACTCTGAGAACTCCTTGGAGTTCATATCAGCAACAGACTTGGCCTTCTCCTTTTCCTTTCTGGTAACTGACTGCGTGCTTGTTGATGGAGAGCCTCCCGGTAATGGCTTCCCCTCCAACAGAACTTTGGAACAGGGCTTAGAAGTGATCTCTTTGGAACAGAGGCTTGCAGCGGTGACAAAATTCTTTTAGAGGTACGACAGATGGTTTCTAATGAAGAAGCTCCATTTATTGGGCTGGACCACTTATGACAGTGATGAAGCGGCACGTAGACGCGCCCTAGACAGCGCACCCTTTTCCCTTGGGTAGACTTTTTATGTGGCGGGACCCTTTAAGCTCTCGAGCGAAAACTCCCTCCCGGTTTTGAGAAGCTTGTAGAAGTTATAGGCATGCTTTTTTCTGTCATCTATTACTCGGTGTGTGTTTTCTCACTCGGTTTTAATTTTATTTTTACAAAAATAATGAACATTTTCAAATTTATTATTTAAAAATTATAATTTTCAAAATTTATGAACATCTTACAAATTTTTGTTTTTAAAAATATCATGAACTTTACCCACATTTTATTTACTTTTTTTAAAATTCATAAGCTTTCCTAAATTCTTCAAATTTTTAGAAATTCATAAAATTTTAAAGTTCTTGAACATTTAGAAAGTTCATGGACATCTTTAAAATTCTAGGATTTCTTTCATTTCATTGATCTTTTAAAATTTGTCAGAAACCTGATAGTTGATTTTTAAAATGAGGTGTTGTTGTTTTTATAGAAGAACCAGAAAAAAAGGCGAGCATACAGTAGCCAGACGAGAAACCGAGCGTGTGTAAAGCGCTAAACTACGCTGCCCCAACAGAATGTGCTTGTGAGCGTTGATGCGCCAACCAGCGCCATAAGCATGGTAGAGGAGAGCTCCTGCAATTTGTTGCACCAAATAGGTGGGAATACACACATAGGGACAGGCGCTGGTCGGCCCATTCATGTCATACTGTACAAACCCGGTAGCGAGCAATATTTTTTTCGATGTTGTACACTTTCAAACGGTTTTTTCATTTCAATTGGGGGTTTTCGTTGTCGTATTTTGAAAAAAATTAGAAAAGCTTATTTATTAAAAGTTAAGCATTGAATTTTGCATATAATTTTAAAAAATCTGAACACTTTTTAAACATGAATGTTTTTCATAATTCTGACCATTTCAATTTTCAAACTTTTTTTCAAAATACGAATATATTTTAACAACACAAAAAATTATGAAAAACATTAACAGAAAAAATTTTAAAATTACCCATTTTTGTAAAAAAATCAAATATTTAACGAACGTGAATTGTTTTGAACATTTTGTGAAAACTCCTGAAAAGGAAAAAAGAAAACAAACAAGTAAAGCCAGCAAAAAGACTAAAGAATATGAATCCTTAATGCCTCATAATAATGCACGCCTATTTTTTATGCATTAGTCATCAAATCAAAATGCCTTTCATGCATGTGTGCCCCTGTATTGTGGCCTAGGGATCCCTCATCATGCAGGAAGCTGGCCTGGTAGGCCGGCCAGGGCTTCCTATGGTCGGCTTCTCCAGGGCCATCACCCCGGCCCATGGATCCATTTAGAGAAAGGCCTAGAGTATTTGGAGCGGGTGACAGGGCGACCGGCGTCCAGGAGGACTCCTCCAACAATCAACTACGATAGTTTAATCCTAGACCCCGATCCCTATATATGTTGCGACTAGATTAGTAAATAGACGCAGAACCTTAAAGCTATTGCTCAATCCATCAATCATTGTAACGCCTATACATAAGCAACATACATGAGTAGGCGGTAGGATTTTACCTCATCCGTGAGGGTCTGAAACTTAATAAACCCCTTCTTATTTCCCATTTGGTTTAATCGTCCGGTCAGAATAACTTATCAAGCGATCTGCCGAAAATAACTCCACCACTTCATAAATGGGCTAGGGCCAGGTAACACTTTTTTCTCCCGTTTTATTATTTTGTTTCTACTTCCATCTATATTTAAAAATATTGTAAATACATATATCTTGAAATATTCTTCATCAATTATTAATAACATTCACCGTGCTTGGAAAAATGGTCATGAAATTTAATTATTTGTCCGCACAATTTGTGAAATTCTTCATATCATACAAAAGAATATTTGTATCATTTTCAAAATGTTCACATGTTTCAAAAAATGTGTTATTTCTTAAAAGTGTTTATTAAAAATATAAAAAATGTCAGTGTAATATATAAAAAATATACCATTCAAAAACAATGTTGGCTCTTTAAAAATGTTCAAACATTTGAATTTTATGTTAGTGGTATTTTTACTATTGAAATAGAAAAAAATTGACAATTGTTTTAAAATTTTATAACATATAAAATGTTTGGAAAATTTCCAAATATGTTCATAAACACTTACAAAATATTTTGCACTTTTAAGAATATGTTGATGTCTTAATTTTATTGAAAACTATCTATGAAATTTACAAAAATGTTCCTAATAGAAATGCTATTACAAAACTTTATGAATAGGAAATGTGTATAAAATTTACAAAATGTTCCTAATAGAAATGTTTTCACAACTTCTTGAAACTTCAGAAGTTGGTTCCTATTTTTTTCCAAAATTTTGAGCTCCATGGAGCTCGGGATCCAAAAATCCACTCTCTACCAACTATATGCATGTGTCTTGTAGCAAGCCATGAGCCGAGGGTTGCTACATGATTAATTGCTGACTGGGTAGCTCACGAATGTTTGACATCTCTCTCTCTCTCTCTCTCTCTCTCTTTCTACATTGGGTATCCTTTCACACTTGAATTTTAAGATGCACGGAATGTGCTTTCCTTGTTGTTGCCTCGTCATTACAACGTGGAATCAAAGCAAAACTGATATTACTAAAAATAACAATACTAAACTAAAAACAAAGAAAACTTTTTTGCATGATTCAAATGAAAAATCTTTCTCAACGATTCCTATTCTAACAAGAGTAGACATGCAAAACGTATTTGTTACTGAAGAGAAAACCGTTCCATCTATGTATGTTCTTAACATGCCCATTGGACTGCATGGCGAAAGTGAAGGAGCGCGCCTAGCTGGCGGAGCAGACACACTCATCTGTGACCTCTGATCTACATATGACATTTACTCTGTAGCGAGTCCACGGCGCATGTGGGTTAGAATGCTGCTTAGCAAATGTAGACTTAATTTGCAGGCAAGCCAAGATGAAATCTGTAGGCCCATGTGAATTCCATCATAATCACTATCAGTTCAACTCTGATTCGAATCCTAATAAAAAATTGGATCAGCGGTCCTAGATGGATATGTCCATCGCTAAACATCGCAGTAGTTGATAGAATCGATATGCCCTGTAGCTAGAGGATGCCGACACCCCTCACTTCCTCTACATGCACTAAACAAACCCTAGCTTATCCAACTCAATTTGCTTTATGGTTTGTGTGCAAAACAAGAAGTGTTAAAACCAAACACCATGCTCTTGAACCTGGGAAACCAATAGTCAATTTACCTAGTGATATTAATCTATATATATACCATGCTTGATCTGTCTAGCTGATAATACTTAGTAAACATATTTTAAATTACAATGTTTGGTGCTTCATAGCCTGTTATGAAACTATTGTTCACCTCGCCAATGTAACAAAAAGTATGTGAATGATAATAACACAATAACGAGTAGAGAGAGAGAGAGAGATTAAAGTGTATTTTTCCTGATGTCCAACATAGGTCCACGATCAGTACACCTAGGAGGAGACAATCAAAATATGGACAGAAAATAAATATTTAATATGTAAATGGTAGGTGACAAATCTAGCCACACAATTGTGCAAACAACCCATCGGCTAGTTTTATTGAATATTAAAGTAACATATTTCATTTCTAAAACATACAAAATTTATGATCTCATCAGCACATAATTATTTTGAGAACCATAAGGTTGGGATTTATCCACCCAAAATAGGGGTGATAACGAAACTATTGCGTTGCTGCTGCTGCTGGTGTGCAATTAATCTTGCATGGACAGTTGATGAAGCATTCTCCGAGATTTGGCCAGCACAAGTTATCTATTTTACAGCAAAATTCCCGTCCTGGGAGTTGGTGCCCATCTTTATAACAAGGGGGTCTTGTTACATGGCTTACTTTCCTCATCATGTTGCTCCGCTTGTCATTTATGATTTTGCCTAATTAACATAAAATAAAGAATACACTTATCATCTCATCATATAAACAATAAAAGTCCACAATCTCAATCGCCCCATAAAAATTGAGTTGTTAATTACCATATGTGCCTCCAAGACAAGTCAAACACACCACAAGAAGAAAAGAAAGTAGCACAAGTCCTTGCACATTATTCCTCATGTACTTGGTCATCATCACCGGGGAACAGAGGCTATTAATGGGTGGTACTCTTGTATGTGGAGTTGATGAGTGTATGACCGTGAAATGCTTGCTCCATGAATGGTTCATATATATATAGTGAAAGCTTCTCCACGTTGATGTGTGAAGTTGAAGAAAATATTAATGCTTAGAGTTATGGCTTGTCGGAATGTCCAGTTTTAGTTTCACTTCTAAAGATTCATGGTTCCTTCTAAAGTTTTTTTTTCAAATTGATGCTTTGTCATATCATGTAAGTTACTTTAATGCCCCATCTAGAATTGATCGCTTATTGTTTCCGAGGGGTAGAATTGACCTATTATAATGGGTAGCCAAAAACCGGTGCATGTTAATATTATATTCAAGGCATTGATAATAATTGGTATAGTATCAATAATTCCTATATATATGATGCCTTATCTATATAATTATTAATTTCTCTCTTGGTATAAGAGAACAAAATTTAAAATTCACCAAGACTCATCCACTTAACATTGGACTTGCTTTTTTAATGTATATAAGAAACTGTTCTTAAGTATATGAACAATTTACATGTACATTTTTTTTCTTTTTTGCATGAACATAGATTAATTATGGGATGGCCATTTTTGAAATAAAAGTTGATGATATATTGTCATATACATGAACATTTTATATCGAGGTACTTGGGCATTTTTTTCATTTTTCTATACACAAATATTTCTCCAATATTAAGTCGATTTTGATTTTGTAAGTAGATTAGATTCCCCGAAACTGTCTTTATTAGAATAGTAAAAAAATTCGCGTTGGCCTGGCTAGGGCAAATTTCGTTAGGCGGAGCTTCCCAATTCCCAGGACTCCCTATACGCTCCTCCTTGCGGCTAACAACCTCCCCTTCGCACAACGCGCACCTGACTGGCACGGCCCATTGACGATACGACTGGACATCAACGAGCGGGAGAGTAGGCACTAACCCGGCCCGCTTTAGCATCATTTTTTTATTTTTAAAACATTTCTTTGGAAAATGAACAAGCATTGATTAATGTAAACATATTTTAAAAACTTTTGAACATTTTAGAAAATTTAAAATATCTTAAAACCCCAATTATTTTTGAAATTTCGTACATTTTTTGTAAAAAATGAACACTTTTGAAAATTTTGAACATTATTTGCAAACTATGACCTTTTCTTGGAAAACCAACAATTAATGAAAAACGTTATAGTTTTATAATTTGTACAACATTTTTAGAAATTATGAATTTTTAGAAAAACAATTTTTGAAATTCCGAACAAAACATGAGAATGGGAACATTTTTTGAAAACTAGAACATTTTGAAAATTTCAATTTTTTTTGAAATGTCCGAACATTTTCAAAAAGGAGACTTTTTGAAAAAGAAAATAAGAAAAATAAACAAGATAAAAAAGAATCCAAAGAAAACCGGTAAAAGAAATAGAAGGAAAAAAGAACAAACAAAAATACGAGTAAAAATCATATCAGAACCTTTTGGAAGGTTCCGAAAATCGGTAAAAGCCCGGAAGGAATATTCTGAAAGTTCGTAAAACTTGAGCGGCGCGGCCAAAATGGCGGGGCCGTTCCCGAGCGCTAGAGTCAGTTCTGTGTGCAAGCGCCCACAATTTGACTTTAAATGCTCAAATAGGGTTTCCGCCATTTCTCTTGTTTCTTGTTGCCTCATATGAGTTTGTTGTTGTTTGGTTCATATCTGGGTTGAAGCCCCAATCACACCCCACCTACCGTTTTATGCCCTTACGTGAGTGGCCTTCCTAGAGATGTCATGGCGTCAGTGTCGACGCCTTCCCTCTCCCCCGTACGAGCCCCTTACAATTGACGCTCTTGGCTGCAATCGCGTTTCCCTTCGACCTCACCGTGTTCCTGCAAATTGTCCAAGTGTTTTGGGGTATATACTCCTTGGAGCTTTCTGGCATCAATATTAGTTAGACCTCACCTCAACTGGATTAACTTTGCTGAGAAGACTTTGGATATAGTGAGACCTCTGGTTTGAAATTGATAAGTTCCCACCAAGTCAAGTTGTCCAAGTTTGATCTATGCACATCAACTCATTACTTACTCAACTTATTTCCTTACATATCAATGTATGACCCAGCTTTAGCATCGAGATGTCAAAAAGGCAAAGAGGGACTAAACGACCCAAGGTGGTAGCCCTAGTCCTCCTCCTCCATGGACTCCTCCGAGTCGTTGTCACTGTCCTCCTGGTGCTCCTCGTGAACGTCCTCATCCTCGCCATCGGCACCATGGAAACTAGACGTAGTAGCGTTGGAGTCATCGGAGTCGGTCCACTTGTTGCGTCTGCCCAATCCACCTATCCTCTGAGGTCATCTTCTTCTCAGAGCCACTCTGCACCTCAATCTCAAGGTTCCTATAATCATGGTGACCTGGCACTGCCGGGCAATCTTCTCAGCCACATGTGCCTTGTACATATTCTTCTGAGTATCCACCTGAATGCAGAAGAGCTTCCTCGTCTTCTTCTTGAGTTTGATGTCCCAAGTAGGCTGATCCGAGGGTGGTACATAGTCAGGCTCCTTAGATCCATCAGACTTTGCTCCTGGAATATTGATCTCTGGTGCATCTGGCACAATTCCCCAGTTCTCCTTCTGCCTGAGCTTCATCACATCATGAGTGGCAAGCTTGCCAGTCTCTAGGCGCTCATCTAGAACCTGAGCCGCCCAAGTAGTAGTGATGAGCTTGAAGAGATAGGACCCATAGATGGGGACCTTCCTATCATACATAGCAGCAGTGAGCTCATACCACATCACATGTCAAACGTCTAGCATGCTAGTCTTGTTCTTTGCTACTTGTGAGTTGCGTTGGGATTTCCCCGAAGAGAAGAGGATGATGCAGTATAGTAGAGATAATTATTTCCCTTAGTTAAGAACATAGATTATCAATTCAGTAGGAGAACCACATAAAACCTCGTGAACAACACATACGCACAAAAGAACAAATACTTGCACCCAACACAAACAAGGGTTGTCAATCCCTTGGAGGTTAATTGCAAGAATCAAGTCTGATAATGATAGATAGCTAAACAAAAACACAAAATAAAATAAAGGTAAATAAATTGCAACAATGTATTTTTGGATTTTAATATATGATAAAAATAGACCCCGATCCCTAAATATGTTGCGGCTAGATTAGTAAATAGACACAGAACCTTAGAGCTATTGCTCAATCCATCAATCATTGTAACGCCTATACACAAGCAATATACATGAGCAGGGGGTAGGATTTTACCATGCGTGAGGGTCTGAAACTAGATAAACCCCTTCTTACTTCCCATTTGGTTTAATCGTCTGGCCAGAATACCTTATCAAGTGATCTGCCAAAAATAACACCACCACCTCATAAATGGGCTAGGGTCAGGTAAGACATTTTTTCCTCCCTTTTTGTTATTTTGTTTCTACTTCCGTCTATTTTGAAAAATATTTTAAATACATATATTTTGGAATATTCTTCATCAATTATTAATAACATTCACCGTGCTTGGAAAAATGGTCATGAAATGTAATTATTTGTTTTCACAATTTGATAAATTCTCCGTATCATTCAAAAGAATATTTGTATCATTCTCAAAATGTTCGCATGTTTGAAAAAATGTGTGATTTAAAAAAAATTATATATATAGTCAATTTTTTTCGATTTCAATAGTAAAAATACCACTAACATAAAATTCAAATGTTTGAACTATTGAAAAAAATTGACAATTTTTATAAATTTTATAACATATAAAAGTCTTTGTAAAATTTCCAAATATGTTCATAAACACTTACAAAATATTTTTCACTTTTACGAATATGTTGATGTCTTAATTTTTTGAAAACTATCTATGAAATTTACAAAAATGTTCCTAATAGAAATGATATTACAAAAAATATGAATATCAAATGTGTATAAAATTTACAAAATGTTCCTAATAGAAATGTTTTCACAACTTTTTGAAACTTCAGAAGTTGGTTTCTATTTTTTTTCAAAATTTTGAGCTCCATGGAGCTCGGGATCCAAAAATCCACTCTCTACCAACTATATGCATGTGTCTTGTAGCAAGCCCTGAGCCGAGGATTGCTACATGATCAATTGCTGACTGGGTAGCTCACGAGTGTTTGACATCTCTCTCTACATTGGGTATCCTTTCACACTTGAATTTTAATATGCACGGAATGTGCTTTCCTTGTTGTTGCCTCAACATTACAGCATAGAATCAAAGCAAAACTGATATTGCTGCCCTTAAAAAATGTCTCGCTATCTATGTTCTTAACATGCTCATTGGACTGCATGGCGAAAGTGAAGGTGTGCGCCTAGCTGGTGGTGGAGCAAACACACTCATCTGTGACCTCCAATCTAAGTATGACATTTACTCTGTAGCGAGTCCACGGTGCATGTTGGTTGGAACGCTGCTTAGCAAATGTAGACTTAATTTGCAGGCAAGCCAAGATGAAATCTGTAGGCCCATGTGAATTCCATCATAATCATGGTCAGTTCAACTCTGATTTGAATCCTAATAAAAAAGTTGGATCAGCGGTCCTGGATGGATATGTCCATCGCTAGACATTGCAACAGTTGATAGAGTCGATATGACCTGTAGCTAGAGGACGCCGACACCCCTCACTTCCTTTACATGCACTAAACAAACCCTAGCTTATCCAACTCAATTTGCTTTATGGTTTGTGTGCAAAAGAAGAAGTGTTAAAACCAAACACCATGCTCTTGAACCTGAGAAACCAATAGTCAATTTACCTATGGATATTAAATCTATATATACTATGCTTGATCTGTCTTGCTAATAATAGTTACTAAACATATTTTAAATTACAATGTTTGGTGCTTCATAGCCTGTTATGAAACTATTGTTCACCCATCCAATGCAACAAAACTATGTGAATGATAATAACGCAATAACGAGTAGAAAGAGAGAGAGAGAGAGAGAGATTAAAGTCCATTTTCCCGATGTCCAACATAGGTCCACGATCAGTACACCTAGGAGGAGACAATCAAAATATGGACATAAAATAAATATTTACTATGTAAATGGTAGGTGACAAATCTAGCCACAAAATTGTGCAAACAACCCATTGGCTAGTTTTATTGAATATTAAAATAACATAGTTGATTTCTAAAACATACAAAATTTATGATCTTATCAGCACATAATTATTTTGAGAACCATAAGGTTGGGATTTATCCACCCAAAATAGGGGTGATAACGAAACTATTGTGTTGCTGCTGCTGCTGGTGTGCAATTAATCTTGCAGGGACAGTTGATGAAGCATTCTCCGAGATTTGGCCAACAAAAGTTATCTATTTTACAGCAGAATTCCCTTCCTGGGAGCTGGTGCCCATCTTTATAACAAGGGGGTCTCGTTACATGGCTTACTTTCCTCATCATGTTGCTCCCCTTGTCATGTATGATTTCGCCTAATTAACATAAAATAAAGAATACACTTATCATCTCATCATATAAACAATAAAAGTCAACAATCTCAATCCCCCCATAAAAATCAAGTTGTTAATTACCATATGTGCCTCCGAGACAAGTCAAACACACCACAAGAAGAAAAGAAAGTAGCACAAGTCCTTGCACATTGTTCCTCATGTACTTGGTCATCATCACCGGGGAACAGAGGCTATTAATGGGTGGTACTCTTGTGAGTGGAGTTGATGAGTGTATGACCGTGAAATGCTTGCTCCATGAATGGTTCATATATATAGTGAAAGCTTCTCCATGTTGATGTGTGAAGTTGAAGAAAATATTAATGCTTGGAGTTATGGCTTGTCGAAATGTCCAATTTTAGTTTCACTTCTAAAGATTCATGGTTCCTTCTAAAGGTTTTTTTTTCAAATTGATGATTTGTCATATCGTGTAAGTTACTTTAATGCCCCATCTAGAATTGATCGCTTATTGTTTCCGAGGGGTAGAATTGACCTATTATGATGGGTAGCAAAAAACGGGTGCATGTTAATATTATATTTAAGGCATTGATAATAATTGGTATAGTATCAATAACTCCTATATATATGATGCCTTATCTGTATAATTATTAATTTCTCTCTTGGTATAAGAGAACAAAATTTAAAATTCACCAAGACTCATCCACATAACATTGGACTTGCTTTTTAAATATACATAAGAAACTATTCTTAAGTATATCAACAGTTTACATGTACATTTTTTTTAATTTTTTCGCAGAACATTATTTGTAAACTATGACCTTTTCTTGCAAAACCAACAATTTATGAAAAACATGATGGTTTTATAATTTGTACAGCATTTAAAAAAATTATGAGTTTTAGAACAAAAACAATTTTTGAAATTCTGAACAAAACATGAAAATGGGAACAATTTTTTTAAACTAGAACATTTTGAAAATTCCAAATAAAATTTGAAATTTCCGAACAATTTTAAAAAGGAGAGGTTTTGAAAAAGAAAATAAGAAAAATAAACAAGATAAAACAAACATAAAAAAGAACCCAAAGAAAACCGGTAAAAGAAACATAAGGAAAAAAGAACAATCGAAAATCTTTCCCTAATAATAAAGCACGGATTGACTCCGTGGGTTCACCGTCACAATACGCTTTCTTCTCATGTCATAATACGCTTTTACGATTTGTATAAATATTTGCCTGACCTCTTTGGCCCAAATACCCCTCCCCGCTCCTCCCACCACGATCTCCGGCGGCACTGCTATGCCCCCCACCTCACACCCAACCGCCAGCGGTGCTCTTGCGCCCCAACCTCCAACCCTCCTCCCGCCTCCCACCCCAACCTCCGACGGGCCCCTGTGCTCTGCTCTGCGGTCAAGCCCCTGTCCTGGCTGGTCTCCTCCCTGCGCATCACCTCGCCGGCAGCGCTAGCTCAGAGGCATACCCCGTTTCCCACCTACCAACCCGACCTTCGGCGGTGCTCCTCCCGCCCCGACGTTCAGTGGCGCTGCGAAAATGGAGCCCAAACTACTGCTTCTCTCCCGCCCCTTCCTACCTTCGTTCTCCTGAAAATCAGAGCAGAAGTCAACTTGGGTCAGAAAGTCTCTGTTGTGTCTTGCTCGAGCACGCTATCAAGCAGTGCTGGACATGGACTCTATATGAACCGCCCTGCTTTGCTGCAGTCATAATACGCTTTTACGATTCATATATATATATATATAATCGTAATATAAACGAGGTGGTACTAATTTGCCTGACCTCTCTGGCCCAAATACCCCTGCCCGCTCCTCCCACCACAATCTCCGGCGGCGCTCCTGTGCCCCCCACCTCCCACCCGGCCGCCAGCGGTGCTCTTGCGCCCCAACCTCCAACCCTCCTCCCGCCTCCCACCCCAACCTCCGACGGGCCCCTGCGCTCTGCTCTGCGGTCAAGCCCCTGTCCTGGCTGGTCTCCTCCCTGCGCATCACCCCGCCAGCAGCGCTAGGTCGGAGGCGTACCCTATTTCCCACCTACCAACCCGACCTTCGACGGTGCTCCTACCGCCCCGACGTTTAGTGGCGCTACGAAAATGGAGCCCAAACTACTACTTCTCTCCTGCCCCTTCCTGACTTCGTTCTCCTCCTGAAACTCAGAGCAGAAGTCAACTTGGGTCAGAAAGTCTCTATTGTGTCTTGCTCGAGCACGCTATCAAGCGGTGCTGGACATGGACTCTATATGAACCGCCCTGCTTTGCTGCAGTCATAATACGCTTTTATGATTCGTATAGATAAAATCATAATATAAACGAGGTGGTACTAATTTGCCTGACATCTCTGGCCCAAATACCCCTCCCCGCTCCTCCCACCACGATCTCCGGCGGCGCTCCTGTGCCCCCCACCTCCCACCCGACCGCCAGCGGTGCTCTTGCGCCCCAACCTCCAACCATCCTCCCGCCTCCCACCCCAACCTCCGACAGGCCCCTGCGCCCTGCTCTGCGGTCAAGCCCCTGTCCTGGCTGGTCTCCTCCCAGCGCATCACCTGGCCAGCAGCGCTAGGTCGGAGGCGTACCCCGTTTCCCACCTACCAACCCGACCTTCGGCGGCGCTCCTCCCGCCCCGACGTTCAGTGGCGCTGCGGAAATGGAGCCCAAACTACTGCTTCTCTCCTGCCCCTTCCTGCCTTCGTTCTCCTCCTGAAACTCAGAGCAGAAGTCAACTTGGGTTAGAAAGTCTCTGTTGTGTCTTGCTCGAGCACGCTATCAAGCGGTGCTGGACATGGACTCTATATGAACCGCCCTACTTTGCTGCATAAGAAGGCCTCACACCTATACGGAAGCATCTAATCTGACTATTGTACAATATCGTCGTTCTACGAACTCCGTCAGAAAGCCGATCGCCCAATCTCGCCGTTGTACCAACTTCGTTAAACTATGGCAGCCACTGTTCCACCTGAGGTACGTCGTACAATCAGCAGTTTCTGATTAAGCAAACAAATGATCATTTTCAATTTTGTTATTCCTGCTGGTTTTCTATGAAGTATGAAGCATCCAAACACACAATTTGATGATGATGCAGAATTTAAGATAGGGTTCAACAAGCTTGATCTTCTTAGATGCAGAGCCTGGAAAGATCGTGGTCTTCTCATTCTCTTATACGCGATATAAACACTACAGGGAGGGGAGCAGAAGTTGGCA
Source organism: Triticum urartu (assembly GCF_056163025.1). NCBI lineage: Eukaryota > Viridiplantae > Streptophyta > Magnoliopsida > Poales > Poaceae > Triticum > Triticum urartu. The sequence continues at coordinate 8,315,723 of NC_141877.1, forward strand.
GGGATGAATTTGACCACGTTTACAAGCTCTTAGATTACATCTTGAAGAAAAGGTAGTCTTAGTTTCTAGGGCATAAAATTGATAGATGCTACAACCAAATTGCCACTTTTCCCATTTGAAAAGCATACAAAAAATCTAATTACGCTATGTTTCAGTCTGTTAATTTACTATTCAGCCAATGCAATATGTCACTGTTACTTTCATGGTCTCTTTTCTGCAAGGAACAAGGGGTTTTTAGAATTCTATATCTATTTCTGAAGTGCCTTGTGATGATTGGTGCTTCATTAGGGAGGAGGAGGAAGCTGGAGCGACAACCATGGTGCAGTGGAAGTGGGGTGTCATGGAGGCGGAGTTAGTCAGTGCGAAGTTGTGCGAAGCGAAGCTAGGCTACGCAGACAAGCAGACAGAGGGCAAAGGCGGCTGGGTGCCACAGATGGAGGCCCTAGTACAGGGTGGTGAGGTGAAGAGGACGGGGTCGAGAGCAGCTGCAGTGCGTGCATCTGCCCCCTCCATTGTTTCTTCACCAAGCCTACATAAAATCTATCAAATTGTTCAGGATAAGATAGCTGAATACATCTACCTCTGGTTAATTTTATTTTTTAACATGCAAGTACTTTATTCAGCTGATCTCGGGTCTTCTTTTACGTCCATTCCTCAATTGTATTCATTAGTTGATCGCCATGCATCGAGAACGTGTCGTCCCGATGCATCTATCAACATGGGTTATAGACCGAATTATCAACAAGTATGGTGTTAACCAGTGTTACCGTGTGCTCTAAAACTATGCAACAGTGATCTAAAAAACCATAAATATCCAACATAGTGGTGGACTTTGGCATTTTGTGTTTTTGTTATGACTGGACTTTGAATATTTTGTTAATTTTCTAATTAATCTTTCCTTACCAGCACTATCAGGGTATGATTCACTATTGAAATTTTGATTTAATATCTCAATGATGCCAATTCTTTACATACGTATAGTTCTTCAGCACCCACTTTCTGACAACTATATAGGAAATTTGATTGAAGATCTGATTGATGGCGAATCTAGGTACTAAGGTACAGTTATTCAGCTCCTGCTTTCTAACCCATCAAATATTTTGGTATGCATTTATTTCCCCCTCATTAGTCAGATGCTTGTTGCCATTGGATATACAATGACATCATTCTTTATTTCAGAAAAGTAATTGCTCCATCAGAATTACATAAAAAGAAATTGCACAACTGCTCAGGTTCTGATATCTGATGCAGAGATGGAGTAATGCACTGACTTTTTTTTCACTCACTACATAGGCAGCGTTACAGTAGAGATATGTTGTACTTCTCGGCATTATGATCTTCCCTCAGTCTAAATAGTTACTGTTACTAATTATTATGTTCTTCCTCAGTCTAATTAGTTAGTGTTAGTTGCCTAAATCAGAAGGGCAGTGGTAGCGAATTTTTACTTACAAAGCAAGTGTATTCTTTGGGCTTTTGATCATTCTGTAGGTGTCTTTACTTCTTAAAATTGCTAATTATTATTATTTTTCCCACTCAATTTTGGAGAAATGAACACTGGTACAATTTTTTTGCCCAGTGCAATGCACGGGCTTTTGTGCTAGTACTACTAAAAATCATATCAGAACCTTTTGGAAGGTTCCCAAAATCGGTAAAAGCCCGGAAGGAATATTCTTGAAGTTCGTAAAATTAGAGCGGCGTGACCAAAATGGCTCGGCCATCCCCAAGCGCTAGAGTCAGTTCTGTCTGCAAGCCCTGGCAATTTGACGTTGAATGCTCAAATATTGTTTCCGCCAATTCTCTTGTTTCTTGTTGCCTCATATGAGTTTGTTGTTGTTTGGTTCATATCTGGATCGAAGCCCCAATCACGCCCCACCCACCGTTTTATGCCCTTACGTGAGTGGCCTTCTTAGAGATGTCATGGCATCAGTGTCGACGCCTTCCCTCACCCCCTACGAGCCCCTTACGATTGGCACTCTTGGCCGCAATCACGTTTCCCTTCGACCTCACCGTGTTCTTGCAAATTATACAAGTGTTTTGGGGTATATAATCCTTGAAGCTTTCTGGCATCAAGATTAGTCATACCCCACCTCAACTGAAATAACTTTGCTGAGAAGAGTTTGGATATAGTGAGACCTCTGGTTTGAAATTGATAAGTTGCCACCAAGTCCAGCTGCCCAAGTTTAATCTATGCACATCAATTCATTACTTACTCAACTTATTTCCTTACATATCAATGTATGACCCAACTTCTTGTTTTCTCTGGTCCAACCTGCCTTTGTTTTTCCATAAATATCATCCAAATAATCATTTTAGCTATATGCAAATAGCTCATATGTGCTACCAGCTTCCATTGCCAAGATGTGTTTTCTCTAGGCAATGTGTTGTTTGTCTATACCCTTGTATTTTTGTGTTGTGGATCACTCTGTTAGTCGCTATGTACTTGAAAGGACATTGATTCAGAAATGTTACATAACTTTGAATATGTTGGCTAGTGAATACTTTTGAGTTCCCACCATAGTCCTTTAGTTTAGCATGACATCTTCAAGGTTTTTTTAAAATAGTACAGACCCGTACGCTCATGCATACGCACATACACTGGTACAACGAGGTGCTATACAAACGATTTTTAACCCCTTTCCGCGACGGCATTTGGAACCGTCGCCTAGTGAGTGACTACAATAGGGGGGTCCTTCCCACATGACCCAGAAACCATCGGGGATATGCCCTCCTGGCACACACGCTCGGCAAAATGAGGTCGTGTCCGGCCGACGAGCGATCAGATACGGTTATACGTATAGTAGTGCTAAAAATACAATTATATAGGCGAAATCGTTTTCGGTCGTAAGTACATCCCACACAGTCAGTCCCTGCTAAACACTTCCATTTGTATGTACATTCCACACAGTCAATCCAAGGAATACATTTCCGTTAGTATGTACATCACACACGGTGCGTGGAAGAAACTGTGTGGCAAAGGCTGTCCATCACACACACTTTTTATGTGGTAATCGTTTGCGTAAGGTGGCCTAACGCAAACAATTTTCAAGAGGATGTCGTGTGTGATTGTTCATTGATCCAACACGGTTTATTCCTAGAAACTATGTGCGTTGTCAGAGGTCATCGCCCACAGTGTTTTCTCAATAACCGTTTGCAATAGAAAAACTCAATTAGAAGGCTAATTGTCCTATTATTAATAATCCATTTATTACTCTAATTAACATTTCATATTAAGCAAGCACACAATATATTTCATTTCCATAAGATTTCATAATTGAAATACATCAGAGTACAACCCGGAACACCACAACGTAATGGTGTGTCCGAACGTCGTAACTGCACTTTATTAGATATGGTGCGATCTATGATGTCTCTCACTGATTTACCGCTATCGTTTTGGGGTTATGCTTTAGAGAAGGCTGCATTGACATTAAATAGGGCACCATCTAAATCTGTTGAGACAACACCTTATGAACTGTGGTTTGACAAGAAACCCAAGTTGTCGTTTCTTAAAGTTTGGGGCTGCGATGCTCATGTGAAAAAGCTTCAACCTGATAAGCTCGAACCCAATCAGAGAAATGTGTCTTCATAGGATATCCAAAGGAGACTGTTGGGTACACCTTCTATCACAGATCCGAAGGCAAGATATTCGTTGCTAAGAATGGATCCTTTATGGAGAAGGAGTTTCTCTCGAAAGAAGTGAGTGGGCGGAAAGTAGAACTTGACGAGGTAATTGTACCTTCTCCCTTATTAGAAAATAGTTCATCACTGAAATCAGTTTCAGTGATTCCTACACCAGTAAGTGAGGAAGCTAATGATGATGATCATGAAACTTCTGATCAAGTTACTACCGAACCTCGTAGGTCAATCAGAGTAAGATCCGCACCAAAGTGGTTCGGTAATCCTGTTCTGGAAGTCATGTTACTTGACCATGACGAACCTACAAACTATGAGGACGCGATGATGAGCCCAGATTCTGCAAAATGGCTTGAGGTCATGAAATCTGAGATGGGATCCATGTATGAGAACAAAGCGTGGACTTTGGTTGACTTGTCCGATGATCGGCAAGCCATAGAGAATAAATGAATCTTCAAGAAGAAGACTAATGCTGATGGTAATATTACTGTCTACAAAGCTCGACTTGTTGCAAAAGGTTTCGACAAGTTCAAGGAGTTGACTACGATGAGACCTTCTCACCCGTAGCGATGCTTAAGTCCGTCCGAATCATGTTAGCAATTGCCGCATTTTATGATTATGAAATTTGGAAAATGGATGTCAAAACTGCATTCCTTAATGGATATCTTAAAGAAGAGTTGTATATGATGCAACCAGAAGGTTTTGTCGATCCAAAAGGTGCTAACAAAGTGTGCAAGCTCCAGCGATCCATTTATGGACTGGTGCAAGCCTCTCGGAGTTGGAATATATGCTTTGATAGTGTGATCAAAGCATATGGTTTTATACAGACTTTTGGAGAAGCCTGTTGAGGGAGTCCTGGATTAGGGGGTCCTCGAACAGCCGGACTATATACTTTGGCCGGACTGTTGGACTATGAAGATACAAGATTGAAGACTTCGTCCCGTGTCCGGGTGGGACTCTCCTTTGCATGGAAGGCAAGCTTGGCAATTCGGATATGTAGATCTCCTCCCTTATAACCGACTCTGTGTAACCCTAGACCCCTCCGGTGTCTATATAAACCGGAGGGTTTAGTCCGTAGGACAACAACAATCATAATCATAGGCTAGCTTTTAGGGTTTAGCCTCTACGATCTCGTGGTAGATCAACTCTTGTAATACTCATATAATCAAGCTCAATCAAGCAGGAAGTAGGCTATTACCTCCATCGGGAGGGCCCGGACCTGGGTAAACATTGTGTCCCCCGCCTCCTATTACCATCAGCCTTAGATGCATAGTTCGGGACCGCCTACCTGAGATCCGCGGGTTTTGACACCGACATTGGTGCTTTCATTGAGAGTTCCACTGTGCCGTCACAATAAGGCTTGATGGCTCGTCTTGTTGTCAAGGACAACATTACCTCTGGGGAGCCCTGGCTGTAGGCCAAACTCTCTAACTAGGCGGCTTCGTCATGACCGCCCGTTCGGTCGTCGCGCCGACGATGACTTCTCGGGTCATCAAAAACAGCCTCCACGTCGGCTCGGGATTCACTGAGCAGATGGATCCAATGGAGCCCTCTTCCTTGAACGAGCTCTTGGATCGCATCTCCACCTTGGGAGTCGCTATGGAGTATGATCGGATCGGGCTTAAACCCGACCAAAGGGAGATTAACTCTCCACCGGTCACCCATCAGATAGCGGTGGTGGAGGAGCAATGCAGTGATTCTTCCTCTATTTTGAGGACAAACTATGTCCGGATTCCCGAGCTCTCCGAGCCGGATACCCGTCTACGGGAGGACATGGCCCAAGCTTCGGACCTAGAATCGGACAGCGGGCCAGTACTATTGGGCAACGTCCCGGAGCCCGAACTGCCAAGCTCGGAAACTCCTCCGCCCCTGGGTCTTAGATCGGGTCAGGGTTTGGACTTAAATCTACCCACCCACCCTCACATAAGTGATCTTTCCCACATTAGACAAGAGCCCTAAGAGACAGTACATCACTATTGGGCCAGATTCCTCCTTGTAATAAGCAAGGTCAAGGACTGTCGCGAGGAAGACGCAATTTGATTCTTTTGCAAAAATTGCACGGACAAGGGAATCCTCAACGCCATAAGTTGCCGTGACATAGCACACTTCGCTGACTTGGCGGCCATAGTATAGAAGTACTGTGCAATGGAAAGCACCTGGAAAACCCAAACAAAATTCTAGGATCCTCCGGCTCTCACTAAACCCTCTGTCCGAACTAAAAGGGTGTACTCTCATAAGTCACCCGATCCAATTACAAAGAAACCAAAGCCCACTACAGGGCGTGGAACCGTATTGGAGGGATGGCTCAATGTGCCATGCAAAATTCACAGTAAACCGGATACCATGCCAACACACAGCCTTAGAGCATGTTGGATAATCCGGCAGGTGGCCAAGAGCGAAGAGGATCTCCTCATCAACAATACCACAGAGCACAATCCCGTGGAAAATAACAATACAGTACTGCCAGTCTTTGAGACTTTCGCCTCAAATAATAGGCGCAAGGGAGCACTCCGCAGCCTCGCCGAAGTCTGCCACATTGCAACAATAAATCCATGGAACGATACGGCTATAACCTTCAATGCCAGTGACGAACCTCAATTACGAATAGCCCGAGCACCAGCTGCGTTAGTCCTTAGTCCAATTGTGGACGGCTTCCGGCTTACTAAAGTGCCCATGGACGGTGGCAGCGGATTAAACCTCATCTACGAGGAGACTCTTAGCAAAATGGAAATAGACAAGAGCCGCATTGAGCAAAGCAGCACGACCTTCAGAGGAATCATCCCTAGTCGGGAGGCATGATGTGCGGGAAAAATCACACTAGATGTGGTATTCGGCACGCCGGAGAATTATAGGTTCGAAGAAATCACATTCCAAGTGGCCCCGTTTAGTAGCGGATACCACACCCTTTTAGGGCAGGAGGCATTCATGATCTTCCAAGCTATACCCCATTACAGGTACATGAAGCTCAAGATTCCCGGGCCCAATGGAATCATCACTCTAGCTAGTGATCCAGACATAGCACTCTGCGTCGAAAATAAAACCGCCGCACTGGCCCTCGAGGCGTTATCCGAAGCCCTCACGGCCAAAGAACTAACTGCGCTGCGCTCCGCAGTGGACAGGGATGACGTGATACTCGACAAAATACCCAAGTCCACCTCTTTTAAACCAGCGGACGAAATAGTCAAATTCCAGGTCCACCCAACGGACCCTACAAAAACAGCATCCATCGGGGCACAACTGAACCCCACAACAGACGCCTCACTACGGGAGTTCCTGCGCGAGAATTGGGACATCTTCGCCTAGCATCCCCCAGACATGCCAGGAATCCCACGCAGGCTGGCCAAGCATAGGCTAAACATTCTAAAGGGATACAAGCCGTTCAAGCAGACTCTTCGGCGTTTCCCAGAGCCCAAGCGACAAGCCATGGGAGAAGAGCTAGCCAAGTTACTCGAGGTTGGATTCATTAGAGAGATAAAACATCCGGATTGGCTAGCAAACCTGGTGATGGTACCAAAGAAGTACAAATCCTGGCGCCTATTTGTCGATTTCAAGGACCTTAACAAGGCTTGTCCCAAGGATCCCTTCCCCCTCCCCCACATCGATCAAATTATCGATGCTACCGCAGGACACGACTCATTGTGTTTCCTCGATGCATACTCCGGATACCATCAAATCAAGATGGTGGAGTCTGATCAAGCCGCAACGACATTCATCACTCCATATGGCCCTTCTGTTTTAACACCATGCCTTTCGGGCTAAAAAATGCCGGTGCAACCTATCAACGCATGATTCAGACATGCCTGGAAACACAAATCGGCAAAACAGTGGAGGCATATGTAGACGATGTGGTCATTAAAACCAGACACGTCAAATCTTTAATAGACGACTTGAGGCTTACGTTCGACAATCTCCGAACATATGACACCAAGCTCAATCCGGAAAAATGCGTTTTTGGCGTGCCCGCCAGAAAGCTCTTGGGCTTCATCGTTTCCAATAGAGGAATTGAAGCAAATCCGGCTAAAATTCGAGCTCTGTCACAGTTGGCTATCCCAACAGACCTCAAGCAAATCCAGAAATTAACCGGATGCGTGGCTGCCTTAAGCCACTTTATCTCCCGATTGGGAGAAAAGGCATTACCTCTTTATCGCCTTCTTCGACGCACCAAACACTTCGAGTGGACGGATGCGGCCACAGCCGGATTGGAAGAAATAAAAGCCCTCTTGTCCAGCAACCCAATCTTGGACGCACCAAATATCGGCGAACCAATGTTGTTATATATAGCGGCAATGCACCAGGTTGTAAGCGCAGTGCTCATCGTCGAACGAGAGACGGACGGACATAAGTTCCCGCTTCAAAAGCCGGTATACTACGTATCTGCTGTCCTCGACATAACATACAAACCATGGCGAGCCATTAAGTCTCAAGTACTGGCTGATTTCGTCGCCGAATGGACAGAAGCCGAACTCCCTAAAGAGTATGGCACGTACACCAGTTGGATCATGCACTTTGATGGCTCTAAGATGCTGGCTGGTCTGGGGGCAGGCGTCGTCCTGACATCCCCCACCGGAGATACAGTCCAATACGTACTCCAAATATTATACACAGACTCCAACAATGCAGCAGAATATGAGGCCATTTTGCATGGTCTCTGGATGGCAATCTCCATGGGGATTCAATGCCTAGAGGTGCGTGGGGATTCGAACCTCGCAATATCTCAAATAAATGGAGATTTTGACGCCAAGGACCCAAAAATGGCGGCTTACCGCAATGTCGTCCTCAAAATGTCAGCTCGGTTCGAGGGGCTCGAATTCCACCATGTGGTCCGAGAAAACAATCAAGCGGAGGATATCCTCGCCCGCATCGGTGCTAAGCGTGACCCTGTCCCACCTAATATCTTCTTGGAAAGGCTGTTTAAGCCATCCGTGGTGTGGGAAGGGGACACCGGCAACAACAGTCCGGATCCGGCCACAACACCAGATCCCGAACACTCTGACGTAATCGGAGGCTCCGCCACCGAAATAACAACTTCGGCCCACGTGATTATGGCTGTCATCGCCCCGTGGACAGAACCCTTCTTGGCTTACCTCAATAGGCAAGAACTCCCTAAGGACCCAAACGAGGCACGTTGCATTGTGCGGCGGTCTAAAGCCTACAAGGTCCACGAGGGAGAGCTTTATAAGAAAAGCGCTACCGGAGTACTTCAAAGTTGCATCTCCGAAGAGGAAGGACGGCAACTTTTGGCAGAAATTCATGCTGGACTCGGCGGCCATCACGCCGCAGCTCGGACCCTTGTAAACAAGGCCTTCCATACAGGTTTCTACTGGCCGACAGCCCGAGCAGACGCACAGGACCTCGTACAACATTGCGTCGGTTGCCAGCTTTTTGCAAACCAAATCTATATGCCACCTACCGCTCTCCAAACAATCCCCATTACTTGGCCCTTTGCGGTCTGGGGGCTTGATATGGTCGGACCCCTTAAAGGAGGAAGCCATAAGAAAAAGTACCTATTGGTCATGGTGGATAAATTCACCAAATGGATAGAAGCCAAACCAGTTAAAACGATCGAGTCCGGACCAGTGATAGACTTCATATCTGGGGTTGTACACCGTTATGGTGTCCCCCACAGCATCATCACCGATAACGGCTCGAACTTTACAGCTGTCGAGGTAAAAACTTGGTGCGGCAACATGGGCATTAAGCTCGATTATGCCTCTGTCTATCACCCCCAAACAAACGGTCAAGTCGAACGAGAAAATGGTCTTATTATGAGCGGTATTAAACCCAGATTAGTGCGATCCTTGAAGGAATCAGATACGCGCTGGGTTGAGGAGCTCGACTCCGTACTATGGGGGCTGCGGACCACGCCGAATCGCACTACCAGATACACACCGTTTTGTATGGTGTACGGCGCAGAGACGGTACTGGGGTGGTGTTGTGGCATGTCTGAAGAGGCGGCACGCGTCTCCGGGATGTGGCCCCCCTCACGGACGGTGCCGCCACCGCCACCTGGAGGGGGGAAAGGACGCGTCGGGTCTACACGGGGAGTTTGTAGCTGTGGGTTTGGCCCAGATGTTGCTCCCAGGTGTCCCTCTGGGCTGACCTAACACAACCGGGTGGAGAGGTCCACTGGTCAAAGCCCGTCTGTGGGAAGTCAAAGGGCTAGATCTCTTGGTCAACTGCTCCAGGGTTAGGCGGGACAGGGGCCCTGGGGGTTAGCAATGCCACCGGAGCATCATACCGGGCCATCATACATGCGGGGTGGTGTTGTGGCATGTGTGAAGAGGCGGCACGCCTCTCCGGGGTGTGGCCCCCCTCACGGACGGCGCCGCCGCCGGCACCTAGAGGGGGGAAACGGACGCGTCGGGTCTACACGAAGGGGATGTAGCTATAGGTTTGGCCCGGATGTTGCTCCCAGGTGTCCCTCTGGGCCGACCTGACACAACTAGGTGGAGAGGTCCACTGGTCAAAGCCCGTCCGTGGGAAGTCAAAGGGCTAGATCTCGTGGTCAACCGCTCCAGGGTAAGGCGGGACGGGGGCCCTGGGGGTAGCAATGCCAGTGGAGCGTCGTATCGGGCCCTCGTACATGCGGGGTGGTGTTGTGGCATGTCTGAAGAGGCAGCACGCGTCTCCGGGGTGTGGCCCCCCTCACGGACGACGACGACGCAGGCACCTGGAGGGGGGAAACGGACGCGTCGGGTCTACACGGAGGGGATATAGCTGTGGGTTTGGCCCGGATGTTGCTCCCAGGTGTCCCTCTGGGCTGACCTGACACAAACGGGTGGAGAGGTCCACTGGTCAAAGCCCGTCCGTGGGAAGTCAAAGGGCTAGATCTCGTGGTCAACCGCTCCAGGGTTAGGCGGGACGGGGGCCCTGAGGGGGTAGCAATGCCACCGGAGCGTCGTACAGAGCCCTCATACATGCGGGGTGTTGTTGTGGCATGTCTAGAGAGGCGGCACACGTCTCCGGGGTGTGGCCCCCCTCACGGACGGCGCCGCCGCCGACACCTGGAGGGGGGAAACGGACGCGTCGGGTCTAAACGGAGGGGATATAGCTGTGGGTTTGGCCTGGATGTTGCTCCCAGGTGTCCCTCTGGGTTGACCTGACACAACCGGGTGGATAGGTTCACTGGTCAAAGCCCGTCCGTTAGAAGTCAAAGGGCTAGATCTCGTGGTCAACCGCTCCAGGGTTAGGCGGGACGGGGGCCCTGGGGGATAGCAATGCCACTGGAGCATCGTACCGGGCCCTCATACATGCGGGGTGGTGTGGTGGCATGTATGAATAGGCGGCACGCGTCTCCGGGGTGTGGCCCCCCTCACGGACGGCGCCGCTGCCAGTACCTAGAGGGGGAAAACGGACGCGTCGGGTCTACGCGGAGGGGATGTAACTGTGGGTTTGACCCGGATGTTGCTCCCAGGTGACCCTCTGGGTTGACCTGACACAACTGGGTGGAAAGGTCCACTGGTTAAAGCCCGTCCATGGGAAGTCAAAGAGCTAGATCTCGTGGTCAACCGCTCCAGGGTTAGGCGGGACGGGGGCCTTGGGGGCTAGCAATGCCACCGGAGCGTCGTACCGGGCCCTCATACATGCGGGGTCGTGTTGTGGCATGTTTGAATAGGAGGCACACGTCTGTGGGGTGTGGCCCCCCTCACGGACGACGTCGCCGCCGGCACCTGGAGGGGGGAAACGGACGCGTCGGGTCTACATGGAGGGGAAGTAGATGTGGGTTTCACCCGGATGTTGCTCCCAGGTGTCCCTATTGGCTGACCTGACACAACCGGGTGGAGAGGTCCACTGGTCAAAGCCCGTCTATGTGAAGTCAAATGGCTAGATCTTGTGGTCAACCACTCCAGGGTTAGGCGGGACAGGGGGCCCTGGGGGGTAGCAATGCCACTGGAGCGTCGTACCAGGCCCTCATACATGCGGGGTGGTGTTGTGGCATGTCTGAAGAGGCGGCACGCGTCTCCGGGGTGTGGCCCCCTCACGGACGGCGCCGCCGCCGGCACCTGGAGAGGGGAAACGGACACGTCGGGTCTACACGGAGGGGGTGTAGCTGTAGATTTGGCCCGAATGTTGCTCCCAGGTGTCCCTCTGGGCTGACCTGACAAAACCGGGTGGAGAGGTCCACTGGTCAAATCCCGGTCATGGGAAGTCTAAGGGTTAGATCTCATGGTCAACCGCTCCAGGGTTAGGCGGGACGGGGACCCTGCGGGGTAGCAATGCCACCGGAGCGTCGTACCGGGACCTCATACATGCGGGGTGGTGTTGTGGCATGTCTAAAGAGGCGGCACACGTCTCCGGCGTGTGTCCCCCCTCACGGACGGCTCCGCCACCGCCACCTGGAGGGGGGAAACGGACACGTCGGGTCTACACGGAGGGGATGTAGCTGTGGGTTTGGCCCGGATGTTGATCCTAGGTGTCCCTCTAGGCTGACCTGACACAACAAGGTGGAGAGGTCCACTGGTCAAAGCCCTTCCGTGGGAAGTCAAAGGGCTAGATCTCGTGGTCAACCCCTCCAGGGTTAGGCGGGACGGGAGCCTGGGGTATCAATGCCACCGGAGCATCGTACCGGGCCCTAATACACACGGGGTGGTGTTGTGGCATGTCTAAAGAGGTGGCACGCATCTCCGGGGTGTGGCCCCCCTCACGGACGGCACCGCCGCCGACACCTTGAGGGGGAAACGGACGTGTCGGGTCTACACGAAGGGGATGTAGCTGTGGGTTTGGCCCGGATGTTGCTCCCAGGTGTCCCTCTGGGCTGACCTGACACAACCGGGTGGAGAGTTCCACTGGTCAAAGCCCATCCATGGGAAGTCAAAGGGCTAGATATCGTGGTCAACCGCTCCAGGGTTAGGCGGCACGGGGGCCCTGGGGGTAGCAATGCCACCGGAGCGTCGTACCAGGCCCTCATACATGCGGGGTGGTGTTGTGGCATGTCTGAAGAGGCGGCACGCGTCTCCGGGGTGTGGCCCCCTCACGGACGGCGCCGCCACCGGCACCTGGAGGGGGAAACGGACGCGTCGGGTCTACACGAAGGGGTTTTTGAAGTGAATTTGCATCGGACGTTGCTCACAGACGTCTGCAGTAACGGTGCGGCATGAATATTATTAAAGACTCGGAGCGTGATAAAATTACGAGTCGTGAAGGGATAGCTAGCCCCCGATGGCCGTGGACCACACCGGAGGGGGAAAACGGCCGTGTCGTCAGCCTTGGGTAGGGTCTTGTGCTGGGTTAGACTACTGGATTTTAATAAATTAGTAGTAGATTTATTTTAAAATTTTAAATTTGTTGCGAATAATATATATATATATATATATGTGTGTGTGTGTGTGTGTGCCTACGGCTAAGCCGTCGGCACAGGTGCCACGTGGCGTCTTCACCTATGCCGATGGCTTAGTCGTCGGCATAGTTCACCTTATCCATTCGCCGGGCGCCCCCTCCACTCATTCCTCTCATCTCTCCCTGACCCCGATCCCGCGCGCCCCCTAGCCCGACCCGCGCCGCCGCCGCCGCATTTGGCCCCGCCCCCTGCCGCCGCCCCCTTGCCGGTGCCGCACTCTGCCCCGCCCCCTGTCGTCGCCGCCGCACTACGCCCCACCCCCTGCCGCACTCCACCCCAACCCCTGCCGCCCCCGCCGTCGTCTCCACTCGCCGTCGCCCCGGCCTCCCCCGACCCCACCGTCGCCCCGACCCCACCGTCGCCCCGACCTCCTCCCGACCGCGCGCCAGCCACAGCTCTTGCCGGCCCACGCATCGGGCGCCCTTGCTTCTCCGGTCGGCCCTGGCCCTCCTGTCCCCGGTCGCCCTGCTTCACCAGCCCCTCCACCGCCGCCCCCTCTTCGCCCGCTGCACTGGTGCCAACGTTGCCCGCCGGTGAGCTTTTTTCTTTTTTTTTCTTTTTTTACTGCTTGTTATGTGATAGATGCATGTGTATTGAAATATGGATGAATGGAAGGATTGATATATATTGGTTAGTTTTGTCTTTGGTCAAGTTAGTGATGTTGTCAAATAGCTATGTGAGATGCGCTAATTTTTTTTGAAGAACAAAATTGGTATATTTGAGATGTAGTCAAATAGCTATAGTTTCATTTTGTGATGTTGACAAAATTGGTATCTGATGAGTAGTTATTTTATCATGACGATCTTGCTAAAAAAGTTGAAGAACAAAATTTGACACTTGATGAAAATTAGGATTTGAAGTATCATGATGATCTAAAACCTTGACTAGATGTCATTAGCAATATGATTTTTTTTCATAGTTTGAAGTGTCAATGCTTTATGTGATGTGATGCCCCCAAATTTTTTGACTCGGTAAAATTTACAGGCTTTGTGGTATTTCATCTCCCTGGAGCCTTCGTCGTCAGGGTTTGGTCCGTGATCCTGCTGCTGCTCGACTACTTCCTCTACAACGGAGGGTGAGCTACGAATCCACCTTCACCTCCTACCCTCTTTTAAGTAGATTTCATTTTCACATCAAGTCGGTAACCTAGGCGTCTCCCGTCCGAAAGGGTTGCATCGATAAATATGCATCCAATTGCATATTTATCACTGCAGCTCTTTTGAATTGTCCAGTGATGACCCACAAGTATAGGGGATCTATCGTAGTCCTTTCGATAAGTAAGAGTGTCAAACCCAACGAGGAGCAGAAGGAAATGATAAGCGGTTTTCAGCAAGGTATTCTCTGCAAGTACTGAAATAAGTGGTAACAGATAGTTTTGTGATAAGATAAATTGTAACGAGCAACAAGTAACAAAAGTAAATAAAGTGCAGCAAGGTGGCCCAATCCTTTTTGTAGCAAAGGACAAGCCGGAACAAACTCTTATAATAGGAAAAGCGCTCCCGAGGACACATGGGAATATCGTCAAGCTAGTTTTCATCACGTTCATATGATTCGCGTTCGATACTTTGATAATTTGATATGTGGGTGGACCGGTGCTTGGGTGTTGTTCTTACTTGAAAAAGCATCCCACTTATGATTAACCTCTATTGCAAGCATCCGCAACTACAACAAAAGTATTAAGGTAAACCTAACCATAGCATGAAACATATGGATCCAAATCAGCCCCTTACGAAGCAACGCATAAACTAGGGTTTAAGCTTCTGTCACTCTAGCAACCCATAATCTACTTATTACTTCCCAATGCCTCCCTCTAGGCCCAAATAATGGTGAAGTGTTATGTAGTCGACGTTCACATAACACCACTAGAGGCTAGACAACATACATCTTATCAAGATATCAAGCAAATACCAAATTCACATGACTACTAATAGCAAGACTTCTCCCGTGTCCTTAGGAACAAACGTAATTACTCACAAAGCATATTCATGTTCATAACCAGAGGGGTAATAATATGCATATAGGATCTGAACATATGATCTTCCACCAAATAAACCAACTGGCATCAACTACAAAGAGTAATCAACACTACTAGCAACCTACTAGCACCAATCCCGGACTTTGAGACAAGAATTGGATACAAGAGATGAACTAGGGTTTGGAGATGAGATGGTGCTGGTGAAGATGTTGATGGAGATTGCCCTCTCCCGATGAGAGGAGCGTTGGTGATGACGATGGTGATGATTTCCCCCTCCCGGAGGGAAGTATCCCCGGCAGAACAGCTCTACCGGAGCTCTAGATTGGATCCACCAAGGTTCCGCTTCATGGCGGCGGAGTCTCGTCTCGAAAATTTCCTTCCTATTTTTTTCTCATCGAAAGACTTCATATAGGAGAAGATGGACGTCGGAGAGCCACCAGGGGGGCCACGAGGTAGGGGGCACGCCCTAGGGGGGCGCGCCCCCACCCTTGTGAGCAGGGTGTGGGCCCCTGGCCTTCATCTTTGGCGAGGATTTTTCTTTATTTATTTTAAGACGTTCCGTGGAGTTTCAGGACTTTTGGAGTTGCGTAGAATAGGTCTCTAATATTTGCTCCTTTTCTAGCCCAGAATTCCAGCTGGCGGCATTCTCCCTCTTCATGTAAACCTTGTAAAATAAGAGAGAATAGCCATAAGTATTGTGACATAAAGTGAAATAATAGCCCATAATGCAATAAATATCGATTTAAAAGCATGATGCAAAATGGACGTATCAACTCCCCCAAGCTTAGACCTCGCTTGTCCTCAAGCGAAAAGCCGATAACAATAAATATGTCCTCATGTTTAGAGGTAGAGGCGTCGATAAAAATAAAATACGGACATGAAGGTATCATGATTATTCTTCATAACAGAAACATATATAGATTTTGTCATATGATTACTTATGTTCAAGTGATGATCTATTCACAATGCAAAAGTATAAATCATAAACCTTATTGGGCTCCGGCAAACCATAATCTCAGTCATTGAAGCAATTGCATTTTATCATAACATCAGAAAGAGTCTATGTCAGAGCTAAAAAGCAAGTCCGCATACTCAACTATCATTTAGTCCTCCATAATTGCTAACACTCACGCAATACTTGTGGTTACGGAGTTTTAATCGGACACAGAGAAAGATAGGAGCTTATAGTTTTGCCCCACAACCTTTTACCTCAAGGGTAATGTCAACAATAATGGTTCATGCTCCCCTACATCCAATTAGATATATATATATCATGTTCTTTCCAACATGCTGAGCTTGCCAAAGGATAAAATGAAAAAGAAAAGGTGAAGATCACCATGACTCTTGCATAAGGTAGAGGATAATAATAAAAGATAGGCCCTTCACAGAGGGAAGCAGAGGTTGCCATGCGCTTTTATGGTTGGATGCATAAAATCTCAATGCGAAAGAACATCACTTTATATTGCCCCTTGTGATATGAACCTTTATTATGCAGTCCGTCGCTTTTATTACTTCCACATCACAAGATCGTATAAAGCTTATTTCTCCCACACCAATCAATCATACATATTTAGAGCAATTTTTATTGCTTTGCACCGATGACAACTTACTTGAAGGATCTTACTCAATCCATAGGTAGATATGGTGGACTCTCATGGCAAAACTAGTTTAGGGATTTTGGAAGCAGAAGTAGTATTTCTACTTGGTGCTGAGAATTTGGCTAGCATGAGGGGGAAAGGCAAGCTCAACAAGTTAGAGGATCCATGACAACATACTTTATCTCAGATATAAGAAAGACATAACTCATTACGTTGTCCTCCTTGTCCAACATCAACTCTTTTGCATGTCATATTTTAATGAGTGCTCCCAATCATAAAAGATGTCAATGATAATATATCTATATGTGAAAACCTCTCTTTCCTTATTACTTCCTATTAATTGCAACAATGACCAAAGCTATGTCTACCAACTCCCAACAACTTTTAATCATCATACTCTTCTATGTGAAGTCATTACTCTCAATAAGATCAATATGAACTCTTTTGTTTCTTTTTATTCTTTTTCTCTTTTATTTTATTCACCCAAGATCATGGCAAAATAATCAAGCCCTTGACTCAACACTAATCTTTATTATATAAAGCTCACGGACTCGATTACAAAGAGAGATCAAAAAGCAAAACTCAAAACTAGATCACACCATAAACTTTATTCTACTAGATCAAGATACTACTAATAGGATCGAACTAAGAAAAATGATAAAGAAAGGAGTTGTGATGGTGATACGATACCGGGGCACCTCCCCCAAGCTTGGCAGTTGCCAAGGGGAGTGCCCATACCCATGTGATTATATCTCCTTGGTTGGTGAAGAAGGTGAAGGTGTTGTTGATGATGCGGGCTTGTCATCCATCTTCCAAGGCATAGGTTCACCATCATAGAAGGATGATCGAGTCTCCGGAATCCTCAAATCTGCAGCTAAACTCATTCTTTTGAATCTATATTCATACTCACAGTTTTGGTTTTGCAGGTCATAGATTTGGGCTTGGAGGCGCTCGATCTTCTCATATAGCTTGAAGATGGCCTCCTCGGTGTTCTTGGCATCCGGCTTGTAGTTGTTAGTGAACTCCGCGAGCATCATGTGGCTAGCGTTGATTCCACGCTCCACCATCCCCTGGCACTTGAAAATTTGTTGCTCCATTACTTCAAGCCTCGTCTCCACGCTTCCGGTTCCCTTTGGTCCCTCAACATCACGGATGTGCAGCAACTCATCACGCATCTCAATGGTTTGAGGGTGTCGCAGCACCTCCGCGAGGTAAGGGTTGATGACCTTCTCGAAGAACTTGTCCTTGGAAGCACTTGGGGACGTCATGATAATCTAGATCTGTCAGAAAAACAGCTCGAAACAAAAAAACAGGAGATTTTTGCGTGATACAGGAGTCAAAACCTTCGGGAGAATATATAATGAATTTTTACCGACCAAAATACGTAACGTGCAAGAAAACGGAGTCCGGAAGGCACACGAGGTAGGGGGCGCGCCCAGGGGGGTAGGGCGTGCCCACCACCCTCGTGGGGCCCTCGTGTCCTTCCCGGACTGCTACTTATTTTTCTATTTTTCTAAATATCCCAAAATGGAGAAATATTGCCTTAAAAAAAATTTGGAGTCGGTTTACTTACCGTACCACATACCTATTCCTTTTCGGAGTCTGAAACGTTCCGGAAAGTGTCCCTTATGTATTCCTCCGGGGTTACGGTTTCAATAATATTGGTTTCAACATTTATGGGATTACCTGAGATATAATGTTTAATTCTTTGCCCGTTTACCACCTTCGGATTTGTGCCCTTGAAGTTGTTGATTTTTATGGCACCGGAACGATAGACCTCCTCGATAACATAGGGGCCTTCCCATTTAGAGAGAAGTTTTCCTGCAAAAAATCTTAAACGGGAGTTGTATAGCAATACATAATCACCTACATTAAACTCACGCTTTTGTATCCTTTTGTCATGCCATCTTTTAACTTTTTCTTTAAACAACTTGGCATTTTCATAAGCTTGGGTTCTCCATTCATCAAGTGAGCTAATATCAAATAACCTCTTCTCACCGGCAAGTTTGAAATCATAGTTAAGCTCTTTAATAGCCCAATATGCCTTATGTTCTAGTTCTAGAGGTAAGTGACATGCTTTTCCATAAACCATTTTATACGGAGACATACCCATAGGATTTTTGTATGCAGTTCTATAAGCCCATAATGCATCATCAAGTTTCTTAGACCAATTCTTTCTAGACCTATTAACAGTCTTTTGCAAAATTAATTTGAGCTCTCTATTTCTCAACTCTACTTGACCACTAGACTGTGGGTGATAAGGAGATGCAATTCTATGATTAACATCATATTTAGCAAGCATTTTACGGAAGGCACCATGAATAAAGTGTGAACCACCATCAGTCATTAAATATCTAGGGACTCCAAACCTCGGAAAAATAACTTCTTTAAGCATTTTAATAGAAGTGTTATGATCAGCACTAGTAGTTGGAATAGCTTCTACCCACTTAGTAACGTAATCAACAGCAACTAGAATATGTGTGTATCCATTAGAGGCAGGAAAAGGTCCCATATAATCAAAGCCCCAAACATCAAACGGTTCAATAACAAGAGAATAATTCATAGGCATTTCTTGACGTCTACCAATATTACCAATTCTTTGGCATTCATCACAAGACAAGACAAACTTACGGGCATCCTTGAAGAGAGTAGGCCAATAAAAACCAGATTGCAGTACCTTATGTGCGGTTCTATCTCCAGCGTGGTGTCCTCCATAAGACTCGAAATGACACTTGCGTAGGATCTGTTCCTGTTCATGCTCAGGTACACAACGTCTAATAACACCATCTACTCCTTCTTTATAAAGATGTGGGTCATCCCAAAAGTAATGTGTCAAGTCATAGAAGAACTTTTTCTTTTGTTGGTATGTGAAGCTAGGTGGTATAAACTTAGCAACAATATAATTAGCATAATCAGCATACCATGGAGTACTACGAGAAGTACTTATAACATTTAATTGTTCATCGGGAAAGTTATCATTAATAGGCAGTGGGTCATCAAGAATATTTTCTAACCTAGACAAGTTGTCTGCAACGGGGTTCTCAGCTCCCTTTCTATCAACAATATGCAAATCAAATTCTTGTAGCAAGAGAACCCATCTAATAAGTCTAGGTTTAGCATCTTTCTTTTCCATAAGGTATTTAATAGCAGCATGATCAGTTTGAATAGTTACTTTAGAATCAACAATATAAGATCTGAACTTATCACAAGCAAATACAACTGCTAAGAGCTCTTTTTCAGTAGTAGCATAATTTCTTTGAGCATTGTCTAGAGTCTTACTAGCATAATGAATAACATTTAATTTTCTTATCAACTCTTTGCCCTAGAATAGCACCTACAGCATAATCACTAGCATCACACATAATTTCAAAGGGTAAATTCCAATCAGGTGGCTAAACAACAGGTGCGGAGACTAATGTTTCTTAAGTATTTCAGATGCTTCTACACAATCATCATCAAAGACAAATGGTATATCTTTTTGCAATAAATTAGTCAGAGGCCGAGAAATTTTTGAGAAGTCCTTAATGAACCTCCTATAAAATCCAGCGTGACCAAGGAAACTTCTTATACCTTTGATGTCCTTGGGACATGGCATCTTTTCAATATCATCAACCTTGGCTTTATCAACTTCAATACCTCTTTTAGAAACTTTGTGCCCCAAGACAATACCTTCATTAACCATAAAGTGGCACTTTTCCCAATTCAAGACAAGATTAGTTTCTTCACATCTCTGCAAAACTCGATCAAGATTGCTTAAGCAATCATCAAAGGAAGAACCATAGACGGAAAAGTCATCCATGAAAACCTCACAAATCTTTTCACAAAAGTTAGAGAATATAGCCATCATGCATCTTTGAAAGGTAGCAGGTGCATTACATAAACCAAAAGGCATACGTCTATAAGCAAAAGTACCAAAAGGGCATGTAAAAGTAGTCTTAGATTGATCTCTAGCCGACACAGGTATTTGAGAGAAACCAGAATAACCATCTAGAAAGCCATAATGTGTATGTTTGCATAATCTTTCTAGCATTTGATCAATAAAAGGTAAGGGGTAATGATCTTTCTTAGTAGCTTTATTTAATTTGCGGAAATCAATTACCATCCTATAACCTGTGATAATTCTTTGTGGAATCAATTCATCTTTATCATTAGGAACAACAGTAATACCTCCCTTCTTAGGGACACAATGGACAGGACTTACCCACTCACTATCAGCAACGGGATAGATTATACCTGCCTCCAGAAGCTTAAGTATTTCTTTTCTTACCACTTCTTTCATTTTAGGATTCAAACGTCGTTGAGGATCACGAACTGGTTTGGCATCTGCTTCCAAATTTATTTTATGTTGACATAGAGTGGGACTAATGCCCTTAAGATCATCAAGAGTATATCCAATAGCAGCACGATGCTTCTTTAGAGTTTTCAATAATCTTTCCTCTTCATGCTCTGAAAGGTTAGCACTAATAATAACAGGATATATCTTCTTTTCATCAAGATAAGCATATTTAAGATTATCAGGCAAAGGTTTAAGTTCAAACACAGGATCACCCTTGGGTGGAGGAGGATCCCCTAAAATTTCAACAGGCAAATTGTGTTGTAGAATAGGTTCCTGTTTAAAGAATACTTCATCTATTTCCCTTCTTTCATTCATAAACATATTATTTTCATGGTCTAGCAAATAGTGTTCTAAAGGATCACTAGGAGGTACGGCAATAGAAGCAAGACCAACAATTTCATCCTTACTAGGTAATTCTTCCTCACGATGTTGTTTACTAAATTTAGAGAAATTAAACTCATGAACCATATCATCCAAGCCAATAGTAACAACATTCTTTTCGCAGTCTATCTTAGCATTAACAGTGCTCAAGAAGGGTCTACCAAATATAATGGGACAAAAGCTATCTTGTGGGGAACCAAGAACAAGAAAATCAGCAGGATATTTAGTTTTCCCACACAAAACTTCAACATCTCTAACAATCCCAATTGGTGAAATAGTATCTCTATTGGCAAGTTTAATTGTGACATCAATATCTTCTATCTCTGCAGGTGCAATTTCATGCATAATTTCTTTGTATAAGTCATGAGGTATAACACTAGCACTGGCACCCATATCACATAAGCCATGATAACAATGATCTCCTATCTTAACAGAAATAACATGCACGCCTACCACAGGTCTATGTTTATCTTTAGCACAAGGTTTAGCAATTCTAGCAGTTTCACCTTCGAACTGAATAACATGCCCATCTATATTATTAGACAAGAGATCTTTAACAATAGCAATATTAGGTTCAACTTTAACTTGCTCAGGAGGTGTATATGTTTTAATATTGCTTTTACGAACCACAGTTGAAGCTTTAGCATGATCCTTTATCCTAACAGGGAAAGGTGGTTTCTCAACATAAGAAGTAGGAACAATAGGATCATTATAAGTGACTGTCTTTTCTTCAACTTTAATAGGTGCAGCTACTTTTACTTCTATGGGAGGATTATATTTAAACCACTTATCCTTAGGGAGATCAACATAAGTAGCAAAAGATTCACAGAAAGAAGCTACTATCTCAGAGTCAAGTCCATATTTAGCGCTAAACTTATGGAAAATATCGGTGTCCATAAAAGATATAACACAATCAAACTTAGGTGTCATACCTGACTCCTTACCTTCGTCGAGGTCCCAATCTTCAGAGTTGCGTTTAATTCTATCCAATAAATTCCATCTGAATTCAATAGTCTTCATCATAAAAGAGCCAGCACAAGAAGTATCGAGCATGGTGCGATTGTTTTCAGAAAGCCGAGCATATAAATTTTGCATAATTATTTCTCTCGAGAGCTCATGATTGGGGCATGAATATAACATTGATTTAAGCCTCCCCCAAGCTTGAGCGATGCTTTCTCCTTCGCGAGGCCAAAAATTATATATATAATTGCGATCACGGTGAACAAGATGCATAGGGTAATACTTTTGATGAAATTCCAACTTCAATCTTTTATAGTCCCATGATCTCATATCATCACATAGCCTATACCATATCAATGTGTCTCCCTTCAAAGATAAAGGGAAGACCTTCTTCTTAGCAACATCATCGGGTATACCTGCAAGCTTAAATAATCCACAAACTTCATCCACATATATTAGGTGTTCATCAGGATGCTTTGTTCCATCTCCTGTAAAAGGATTAGCTAGCAGTTTTTCTATCATACCCGAAGGATACTCATAAGGAATTTCATTTTCAATAGGTTCAGTAGGTTGAGGAGCAACTCTTTGCTCTACTGGTCGGGGTGAAGATACCCCGAACAAGCCCCTCAGAGAATTACTTTCCATAGTAACAAGTGACAATAAATTTCAGCACACTATATAAATTTTTCCTTACCAAATTCCACCTACCAAAGGAGCTATACTCCCCGGCAACGGCGCCAGAAAAGAGTCTTGATGACCCACAAGTATAGGGGATCTATCGTAGTACTTTCGATAAGTAAGAGTGTCGAACCCAACGAGGAGCAGAAGGAAATGATAAGCGGTTTTCAGCAAGGTATTCTCTGCAAATACTGAAATAAGTGGTAACAGATAGTTTTTTGATAAGATAAATTGTAATGAGCAACAAGTAACAAAGGTAAATAAAGTGCAGCAAGGTGGCCCAATCCTTTTTGTAGCAAAGTACAAGTCGGAACAAACTCTTATAATAGGAAAAGCGCTCCCGAGGACACATGGGAATATCATCAAGCTAGTTTTCATCACGTTCATATGATTCGCGTTCGATACTTTGATAATTTGATATGTGGGTGGACCGGTGCATGGGTGTTGTTCCTACTTGAACAAGCATCCCACTTATGGTTAACCTCTATTGCAAGCATCCGCAACTACAACAAAAGTATTAAGGTCAACCTAACCATAGCATGAAACATATGGATCCAAATCAGCCCCTTACGAAGCAACGCATAAACTAGGGTTTAAGCTTCTGTCACTCTAGCAACCCATCATCTACTTATTACTTCCCAATGCCTCCCTCTAGGCCCAAATAATGGTGAAGTGTTATGTAGTCGACGTTCACATAACACCACTAGAGGCTAGACAACATACATCTTATCAAAATATCAAATGAATACCAAATTCACATGACTACTAATAGCAAGACTTCTTCCTTGTCCTCAGGAACAAACGTAATTATTCACAAAGCATATTCATGTTCATAACCAGAGGGGTAATAATATGCATATAGGATCTGAACATATGATCTTCCACCAAATAAACCAACTAGCATCAACTACAAAGAGTAATCAACACTACTAGCAACCTACTAGCACCAATCCCGGACTTTGAGACAAGAATTGGATACAAGAGATGAACTAGGGTTTGGAGATGAGATGGTGCTGGTGAAGATGTTGATGGAGATTGCGCTCTCCCGATGAGAGGAGCGTTGGTGATGATTTCCCCCTCCGGAGGGAAGTATCCCCGGCAGAACAGCTCTGCCGGAACTCTAGATTGGATCCATCAAGGTTCCGCTTCGTGGCGGCGGAGTCTCGTCCCGAAAAGTTCCTTCCTATTTTTTTCTCATCGAAAGATTTCATATAGGAGAAGATGGACGTCCGAGAGCCACTAGGGGGCCCACGAGGTAGGGGGCGTGCCCTAGGGGGGGCGCGGCCCCACCCTCGTGAGCAGGGTGTGGGCTCCCTGGCCTTCATCTTTGGCGAGGATTTTTCTTTATTTATTTAAGACGTTCCGTGGAGTTTCGGGACTTTTGGAGTTGCGCAGAATAGGTCTCTAATATTTGCTCCTTTTCTAGCCCAGAATTCCAGCTGCCGGCATTCTCCCTCTTCATGTAAACCTTGTAAAATAAGAGAGAATAGCCATAAGTATTGTGACATAAAGTGAAATAACAGCCCATAATGCAATAAATATCGATATAAAAGCATGATGAAAAATGGACGTATCATCCAGCGCTTTCCACGGACAGCCTGAGGATGTGTAGATTGGGTACGTTGTTCATGCTCTACCCCGTTCCGAGATAGGATTTCGGCGGCGCCTCCCTGTTGTTCTCTAGATGCACATTCTCTCGGCATTTTGCCGAGACGTGTATTTGGAGAACAGCGGGGAGGTGCTGCCGAAATTTTGCCTCGGAGTGGGGTAGAGTATGGACAACGTACTCAATCTACACATTCTCAGGTGGGATTAGGACCCATCTTTACCTACTAGAGATGTAGGTGGATTAAATGTCGTTTCTCGTCAACCTTGTAAAAAATAAAATATTGATGTGAGTAATTTAAATGAATCCTTAATTTTGTTGTGTGGCTTCCAATAAAGCAGAGATGGCAGATAATCAGTGGATGTATAGTGGGTTTTTCTATCGGAAACAAGTAACAACAGAGTGTGTCGAGAAAACTTATGTGTTTTTGAAAGAGATATTCCGTAGTCCAATGAGGATTGTGCCAGAATGGCCATGTGCCAAATGTAAGAGACGTATGCCCAGAGATAAGAGTGAGATGACTAAGCACCTTCGCACGCATGGATTTATGCCCAACTTTAATATGCCGATAAACTTTGCCCATCGGGACCGTGGTAGAGAGGAGGTGATATGACAACGCGTCGCTGGTTATGAGGACGATGGGGTTAGAGACATGCTAGATGATGTCTTTGCCGCATAGCCGACACCTCCGTCACATTCAGCGAATGAACCAGAGGAGCCAGAGGAAACCGCAAAGGCCTTCCTGGATATCTTGGCCTCGTCAAAGAAACCTCTTTATGAGGGTGCCAAGCTGTCTATGCTGGATGCCATCTCGCAACTGATGGCAATCAAAGCTGAGTACGGCTATAGACGAGGTTGCTTCGAAGCATTTCTGGGAGTATGGGCTAACAGCCTGCCTGAGGGCCATGAACTGCCGAAAACCATGTATGCTATGAAGAAAATCATGAAGGCGCTCTCCATGGATTATGAGAAAATACATGTTTGTCCAAATAATTGCCTTTTGTTTAGGCATGAGTATGTGGATGACAACTACTATAGGAAGTGTGGTTCCTCTCGGTATATTGAGGTGGTCGATGAGCATGGTCAGAAGCAGCAGCTAAAAATCCCTATGAAGGTTCTTCGGTATCTTGATTTTATAAAAAGACTGCAGCGTCTTTTCATCACCGAGGAGTCTGCCAAAATGATGAAGTGGCACAAGGAAGGGAAAAGGTACAATTAAAAAAATTGTACATCCATCACAAGGTGAAGCATGGAAGTCATTTGATATAGAGTACCCGGAGGAAGCAGCTGAGGCTGGGAATGTCAGAATTGCTATAACAAATGATGGGTTCAATCCATATGGTATGTCGTCTAATCCATACAGCTGTTGGCCCGTATTTGTTATTCCGCTCAATCTCCGTCTCGGCGCCATAATGCAACGCAAGACCATGTTTCTGTCGCTTATAATTCCGGGGCCTGAATATCTGGGGAAGAATTTGAGTGTGTTTATGCAGCCATTGGTGGATGATTTGCACCATTCTTGGTACTTCCCGAGGTTGACATACGACCGGCATCTGCAGAAAAATTTCTTGATGAAAGTTTGGCTACAGTATTGCATGCATGACTTTCCCAGCTATGCCCTGTTCTATAGATGATGTACAAGTGGAAAGATGTCTTGCCCAGTGTGCATGCAGTCCTTGATTTTCATTTGGCTGAAGAAGGGTGGCAAGTATGTTGCCTTTGATATGGATCGATAGTTCCTCCCTCCAGACAATCCTGATAGGGAAGACAAGAAGAACTTCACAAAAGGCAAAGTTGTCCATGAAGTAAATGAGATTCCAATGTTTTCTGGTGCGGATGTGCTTGCTCAGCTGAAAGCTCTTAAGCCTGCCGACGAAGGGAAAGGCAAAGGCAAAGGCAAAGCCACAGGCGAAGACGAGGGCGAGGGCAAAGGAAAAGGGAAAGGGGAAAAATGTTTTGAAGGATATGGTGAGACGCACAACTGGACTCACATTACCCCCTTCACGCAGCTTCCCTATTTTAAGGACCTCAAACTTCAATACAACATAGACGTGATGCACACCGAAAAGAATGTCGCAGAGTCCCTTTTTGCACGATCCTCAACATTCCTGATAAGACAAAGGATAATGTTAATGCTAGAGTCGATCAACAGAATATTTGTGATAGACCACGTCTACACATGTAGCCTCCCACAGGCAGTCGAAAATCTTGGTTCAAGCCAGATGTTGACTTCGTACTTAAAAAGGATCATAAGATGGAGGCATTGAAGTGACTGAAACACGTCGTGAAGTTCACTGATGGTTATGCGTCGAATATAAGTAAGGGGGTCAATCTTTCAACGGGCAAAGTGACCGGGCTCAAGAGTCATGACTATCATGTATGGATTGAGAGGATTATGCCTGTGATGGTTCGGGGCTATGTTCCCGAGCGTGTCTGGCGTGTGCTTGCGGAGTTAAGCCATTTCTTCCGCACGCTTTGTGCTAAAGAAGTATGTCCTGAGAAGATAAAAGAAATGCATAAGAAGGCGACGGAGTTGACATGCAAGCTAGAGAAGATCTTCCTGACAGGCTTCTTTACTCCGATGACACATCTCATTTTGCACCTCATGAACGAGGTATTGTTGGGGGGCCCTGTGCAGAATCGTTGGTAGTACGGCCCTGAGAGACAGAACAAGCATCTGAGACAGAAATGTGGAAATAAAGCTAAGATTGAAGCTTCCATAGCTGAGGCAGTTATCCTAAAGGAGGTGGCAGACCTCAGGACATCCTACTATCCGGACCATGTTCCCACGTTGCACAATAAGGTGTCTCAATACAATACAGAAGAACCCAAGTATAAACCCAAGCTGCCTCTATTCATCGGGCAAGGTGGCAGGGCTGGATGCTCGACACCTTATCTCATGCCATGAGATGAGTGGGAGGATGTCATGTTCTATATCTTGCACAACATCAAGGAAGTTGAGGATGAGTGGATGAGGTAATACCTTTGCACCATTCTTTTAGTCAATTTGTTATGTTCACTTTGCCTAGTTCGTATACCGCTTTTCTTATTGTAGTCGATTCGTTGATGAAGAGTGGACGGGAATGCTGCCTCCTACTGAAGCGGAGGCACTTTCTCTTCTCCGAAAGGGTGCTGATGGAAGGAAAAATTTCGTTGCGTGGTTCATGAAGAAAGTAATTTTTCACACTTCCCTATTACCTATTTCACCGTACAATTCCAATTAAACTCATGCACCCTATAATTTCAATTAAACTTGTAGGGAAATGATCCGAACGAATCAATGGATGAAGAATTGAGATGGGTTTCCATGGGTTTTGACCCTGCCGTCATGACATGCCAAAAGTATGATGTGAATGGGTATCGCTTCCATACAGACGAGCACCAGAACGGTCGGCTTGATCCCAAAACCATAAATACTGGGGTCTTCACCGAAGGAGATAATAAAGTAGATTACTATGGAAGGGTAGGAAAAATATATGAGCTTACATTCAAACGTGGCCACGAACCCCTAAGTCTCACTATGTTCAAATGCCGATGGTTCGACCCCAAAAAGGGTCTGAGACATACGCCTTCTGTTGGTTTAGTTGAAGTTAAACCATCAACCATCTATGCCGGAGCTGATCTCTTTATCGCTGCTACCCAGGCCACACAAGTATATTATCTGCCTTACCCATGCCAGAAAGAGTACTTAAAGGGTTGGTAAGTTGTGTTCAAGGTGTTTCCACATGGTAAGCTATCGGACCCGAACGATGCTGATTACTACAACATAAACCCCATGACATATGAGGGAGTGTTCTTTCAAGAGGAACATGATGATGTGGTCCGAAACAAGGAGGAGGATGACTTGGGTTATGTTGACCTGGACCCAAACGACGCGATGAATGGATTGATGGTGAGGCAGTTGTGAATCGAAGAGACATAATTATGCTTGAAAAGTTAAATGAAGACGCTGACGATGAGGAAGAGCCTCCACCTCCGTCACACAACGAAGAAGATATGCGTGATAGTGATGATGAGACTGGTGGACAAATAGATTAAAATAGTGATGATTCATATGGGTTCTAGAAAATGTAAGTTCTTTTAATGATCATTACAATAGTATGCTTAATGTGCTCTTCTGTTATTAATGTTCTTTCTTGTATACTTAATGTGCTCTTCTTTATTAATGTCTTTCCTATATGCTTGTTTATTTGATATCCTTACTAATTGTTTATTCTCTTCTCAATGCAGGTTTGCTAATCATGGGCAAGTCCAGCGGCGCCAGTTTCCTTAGTAAATTCAAAGGACTTACTCGGAGTGGACGAGCCCACAAGGTTCCCTCCTGACTACGCGAGGATGACACCTCACAGGGAGGTGGAGGGGTTGGGGGAGGAGACCCTAGAGGAGGAGGGGGTGGGGGAGAGCCCCTAGAGGAGGAGGAGGAGGGGGAGAGGAAGCTGGGGCAAAAAACTCCGGGCCGTGTCCGAAATAGGAGGGTCTTCTTCGATGCCCTCCTATACTGAGGCACCTTCTGAGTCTGAGGAGGAGTAGTATGTTCCTGATGGCGAGGAGGAGGAGGGTGAGGAGGAGGAGGCCGAGGAGGAGGGTGAGGAGGAGGGCGAGGAGGGTGGTGGAGGGGAGGTTGACCCCGAGTTGTGGGGTGACTTGCCACCGGGTGCTCCGCAGGGGTGGCTGCGTGGTACTGTCGGAGTACCTACACCACCTTCTATCAAGGCGCACAAGTGGCTCATTGAACCTGCGGGGACAGAGTAAGTGCCTCTCAATCATATTTTCAACACATGACAACATTTTCTGTTTATACACATGGCAATCCTTTGATTCTTTTGCAGGAACTGGATCCTTCACGGAAAGGGCCGTAAACCGAACGGCCTTATCACTGTCCTGTTGAAGGAGTTTTGGTCGGGCCTATTCTGCCCACGGCCAGACAGGGACCCGCAGCTGCAGGTTTTGGCCACGAGCTGGGCCCACTACGAGACTGACAGCCACGCGGAGTACGGGACGGCCGCTAAGGCCGTGATCACCAAATTTTGGGTAAGTTCTCTTCTGAATCACTTGTCTTCAGTTTTGTTCATAGTTTATCATTAAATCACTCAACTCATGCCTTGTTTGCTTCTGGTTTATGCATGATTGCAGCAACTCTATAGAGTTCTTGGCGAGCACAAGGCCAGAGCCGATGTGGTCTTGCTTGCGGCTGCGAAGAAGAAAGCTCGTCGGTTGTAGTACGAGGTGCGCTGGGTTGCCGTCTCGTAGTACTACCATAGCTACCTTCATCAAAAGATGACCAAAACTCAAGCACAGAGGCAACGACTTACCTTGAGCAGGGAGCAGTTCATGAAGGTAACTATTACTGACTTTTCATTGTTTCAAACAGTCAACTACTCCCTCCGTTCCTAAATATTTGTCTTTCTAGACATTTCAAATGACTACTACATACGGATGTATGTAGACATATTTTAGAGTGTAGATTCACTCATTTTGCTCCGTATGTAGTCACTTGTTGAAATGCCTATAAAGACAAGTATTTAGGAACGGAGGGAGTATATGTTTCGTGCTCACATGTCATGCTTCCAAAATTTGCATAGGTTGTTCCTCGTTGGTGCTATGGAAGGGATGACAGATGGGCGAGTTTGGTGGATAGGTGGCTCGGCGATGATGCAGAGTTTGCTGCCAAGAGCAGCAAGGCCCGGGCTAACAGTGGAAAAGACAGGACACACGGCCAAGGAAACAGGAACCAGTGGGGCTTCAAGGCCATGAAGGTATATCTATATGCATGATGCATTTTTGTTCTTCTTTACCGTCATGTTCTTATGTATGGCTAACTTCTGTTTGACGTTGCAGGAGGACAAGTTGAAGAGGCCACTCTCAGACATTGAGTCGTGGAAGCTGGCCTGCGAGCGGAGTGATCGCAAGGACGGCGAGAGCCAGTACTACGGCAAGACCGAGGAGCACCTGGAGTCTTACACTCAGCACTTTCAGAAGTTGCATCCGAATGTTCCTGTTCCTGAGGTTGCCCAGTCTCAGATCGACGACACGGCAGGGGTGGCCATCCAGGGGAAGTCCCATGGCCGGTATCCGTGTTTCGATGGCTTGATCACTCCTTCGGTCTCGTACACACGTCTTTGGACTACCAACCCGAGCCCGTCAGAGAGTACGGGGCATTCGCAGCCTCCCTTAGCCCGCCAGCATGCTGTAAGTACTTCCCCTTTATCTTCTTTCTCTCTAACATTCTCAGTTTATTTTCAGCATTGCTCACTTAGAAACAACCTAAATTATGTAGGCATATAAGGCCTTTGTCGAGCATAGGAATCTCGAGGTGCGGGAGTACTTGCAACGAGTGAAGGCAAACGATGATTACAATCGTAAGATGATGACGGTTAGTTTTGCCCTCTTAAAACCAAGCTAAAATTTTGCACTTTCATTCCTTTTGACCTTCTAGTTTTCTTGTTTAACTAACATCCAGGCTATGTTGGCGTCTTGGAGTAACCGCACGGATCCACCACAAATGGGACCCCCACCACCACCTGCGGGACAACCCCCACATGTGCCCACGTTCGATGAATGGGTGGCACTAGGCAATGATAGTCCGGTTAGTACATTTTCCTAACTACTGACAAACTAGTTCTCGTTCATTCAACACTATCATATCATATTTACCGTTATAATCTTCTCTCAAACATGTAGGGGACCGGTGGCTCGACTCCTGCTTCGTCGACCCCGGTCACTCCGATCTAGCAGAGTGGTGGTGGTCTTGGCGATGGCGGTTTTGGCGGAGGTGGTTTTGGCGGAGGTGGTCTTGGCGGTGGTGGTTTTGGCGGAGGTGGCCTTGGCGGTGGTGGTTTTGGCGGCGGCGGTCTTGCTTGATGTCGATGATGATACCCGTGCATGTGGTCGTCGGGCCATACCTTTCATGTCCCTACTTGTTAGTTTCTGCTTTGAAATGATGTTCCATGTCTTGCACTACTTATGTTCATGAACTTTCGCCGGTGATAATCTTTAGATGATGAACTTGAGTATGTTTAAATGATGATGATGAACTTGAGTATGTTTAGATGATGAACTGTCATATTTCTGCATAATCCCATATTTTCTGCTTTGAAATGCTGTCAAAATGAATTGAAAAGGAGAAAACAGGGAAAATAAAAAAAACAGATCTATGCCGATGGCAAAGCCGTCGGCATAGATGTGCCCAGGGCTTCCCAGAGCCTACCACGTGGCAGGGATATGCCTACGGCAAAGCCGTCGGCATAGATGGAAAATCTATGCCGACGGCTTTGCCGTAGGCATATCCCTGCCGCCAGGAGGCACCATAGGACGCCACGTGGCAGAGGTATGCCGACGGCAAAAGCCGTCGGCATAGATTTTGGCCTATGCCGACGGCTTGGCCGTCGGCATACCTCTGCCACGCAGCGTCACGTGATTCGTCAGCGCTTTTGACGGCACTGTCCGCTGCCGTCAGGCAAAAAACACTGCCGACGGCTAAACTATGCCGACGGCCGGACGGGAGCCATCGGCATAGGCCCCTATGCCGACGGCTAAACTATGCCGACAGTCTGACAAGAGTACGCTGGCATGATCTATGCC
The DNA here is from genome assembly GCF_056163025.1 of Triticum urartu. Lineage (NCBI taxonomy): Eukaryota > Viridiplantae > Streptophyta > Magnoliopsida > Poales > Poaceae > Triticum > Triticum urartu. The sequence continues at coordinate 8,347,808 of NC_141877.1, forward strand.
GACGGGAAATGGCCTATGGGCCGTCGGCATAGGTGGCAAGTCCGGTAGTGTCTCCCACATGGGTTTTCGCAACCAGTGGCGTGACATGACATCCCTGCTCTGGAGCACTGCCTCTTCTTGTGTGATGGTGAATGGTGAGCTCTTGGCCTAGCCCTTCACCCACCATAGAGGCCCGCGTAAAGGAGACCCACTTTCTCCCATGATTTTCATTCTGGCAATTGCATTTCTCCACTGAATCTTTGCAAAGGCAGCAACAACTCAACTTCTCGACCCGGCCAGCTTGCCACCATCACAGCTAAGAGTGATCCTTTATGCCGATGATGCTACACTCTTCATGTCTCCGAAGCCTGCGGACATCATGCGTGATAACCAACATGGTGGTAGCCTGTTTTGGTGCTGCCTCTGGTCTCGTCTACAATTTGGAGAAGAGCGGCATACTCCCTCTTTCCTTGATGACATTGACCTATACCCACTCTCGTGCAACAATTCCCAGTGCCATTGCTTCATTTCCCATGTACCTACCTTGGGCTACCTCTACACTACAAGAACATCACCTGAGCAGATATCCAGCCAATCCTGGACAAGCTGGCCTCCATGCTCCAAAAATGCATGGCAAGCTCAAGTCCGCTGATGCTCGTCTGCGGCTGATCCATTTTGTTTTACTTTTATCAGCAATCCCAACCTACCTGATTACCATCTTCAAGCTCGGTGCATGGGACATCAAACAAATCGACAAAACCTATAGAGAAATTCCTTTGGAGATCAAGGCCAGACGCAGACCGTAGAATTGCTTTAGTGAACTGGTCCACCGTCTGCTGGCCCAAATGCCTTGGTGGACTTGGCATCATCGACCTCAAACGCTTCGGACGGCCCCCACGGTTACGATGGAAGTGGCTGGAATGGCGCACACAGGACAAGCCCTCGAGTGGCTCTCCCATCCCCTACGAGGCTACGACAAAGACGACCACACCCTCTTCGCGGCTGCCACCAACATCACCGTCGGCGGCGGCACGCGCCCGCTGGCTGGGCGGGGATCCACCTGCAGAGCTGGCCCCTGACCTCTTCCGTCTTTGCTACAGAAAAAACTTCTCTTGTAACACCAACACAAAGCAAAGATTATCTCACCAGCGTGATTTAACACAATAGTTGATTTGATTGAGTTATCACATTAATTTCCCTATTGTTTAGATTCAGTATGTTTTAATTCAAATTTGAAGGTTGTAGAGGAGATTTTCCTGTGCAGTAAATAGCTTCATGAAGAAATAATTTGTTCTTCCATCTCATTTTGTTTGTAACAGATTGTTCGCTTCATGAAGAGCATGGGCTTGAACTCTCGTTGCATCTTGAATGGAAAAGCGAAGTATTTCGATCACCCTTAGCTGGCAAATACTTTACAATACTGGGCACAAGATATGGAGGGTAGAAAAGAAGAAGAATAGCCATCATTTAGCAATGTGTACTATCACCCTGAAGTGGCCATTACTTTACAATACTGAGCACAAGCTTTTACACGTATAGTAAATTGCATTTTATCTTTACAAAAGATTTTCCATCTTTACCCCCTATCACCCCCACCACCTACGCTTTATATTACATTTCCTGCTATACCCCCTCTCCTGTATCAAATGGCAACTACAAAGCTACAACCCCATGCTCTTGCAGGCATGTTATTATTCTGCCACTAGGAGTTTCTTTTACAAATGCTGTCACCCCCCACCCAATCTTTGTGTCAATGGTCCTGATCTGATGCATCATCATGATTCAGGCCACAAAATCATGCAAAAGAGGCGATTGCTCAAAGCGTTGCCGCTGATCCATCTGGTTCAAAGATTCGTAGTCCGAAGATGCAATGCTAACACCGAGAGGAGCACCGGCATTGTAGATGTCATCGTCACTGACACCAGGGAAGTTTGCTTGGGCATTTGGAACCGACAGGCCGCTGCCAGAGTGCTGTAGGCCCAGCGTCAGCGATACGTTGCCGTTTCCGTACCGCCCAAGCTCTGCCAAGTGGTAGGCCATGAACCGCGCATTCTCGTCCGAGTGCTGCGCGACGGCGTTGTGGAGGAGGAGGCCTCCATCTGCCTCACCGGATCGCTGATCCTTCATCATCAGGTTCATGAAACTGTCATCAGGGTTGGCCTCGTTCTGGAAGCTAACAGGTGCCCCACCAACATTCATAGTTCCCATGCTGGCTCTCGACTCACTTAGCTGGCTGGTCTCGCAAACCCGAGCCCTGGCGTTCTTCAGATCTTCATTCTCTTCTGAAGATGCCACTTTGTTCTTGCTTCTCGACACATTGTCAGAGGAAGAGTTGGAGTCTTGCTCCAGATCACCGGTCTCTTCTTTGTACATGTCTTCAATCATTGGTTTCCAAAGGCGGACACGAGCGTTTATGAACCAATTCGAAATCTGGAAAAGCATGAAAGAATAAAATAAATATCCTTGAAGAAACACAGATAGCTGTTATAAGGAGAAAATGCAAGTTGTAGGTTTTATGCTGTGGTTGGACACAAATAAATAATGAGAAATAAAATACAAGCAAGTACACCGTGCAGTGGTACAAACTTTGAAGACAAGTAAAGTACTCTGATATTTCTACGTTTATTCGAATTGCAAGATTTTTTCAGAAATAAAATCAAGTGTAGATCAATGATTAAGCACAGGAAAAGACAATGGTATATATTACCTGACTCCTTGTCAAGCCAGTCTGCCTTGCAAGCATTAACTTTTCAGAATCTTTTGGATACCTGCAAAAAATTTATGAAGAATGATAAGACACGAGAACAAATGGTCTTCACAGAAAAAGAAACAACAACAAATGGATTAAACTTCATGAAGAAAGATACTTACGGGTGAAGGAAGTGTTCGAAGAGCCAAGCACGAAGAACTGTAACCGAGTTTTCAGGCAGTCCCCTCTGCGGTCTCCAGGCATTCTGAGGAATCATACCGTACTGTTGGAAAGCACGCTGTTGCCTTAGCTGCTGATCAATGTACCGAAGACGGGTCAATTTGCCTTCCTTGCTAGACGAATTTTCTTCCTCGCCGAGCTTCTTCCTGATAACATTGATCTGATCATTGATAGCGTCCTTCAAGCACCGGAAATGTCGTGAGATTGTCTGCAGAGCAACTGCGGTGTAAGGCTTGGCAGATCCGGGCCCAGCCACCATGTCAAAAGATGCAACCACATTTTGCATTTGGTGGTAATAGTGCTTGTATTTCCGGTCCACCTGAAATATAATTTTTTATCTTAATGTTAGAATAATTTACTACGGTAACAAAAAACACTGTGCAAAATACAAAGCAACATTCATTCTTAATGGATAGAAGCTACTATGTCAGTCTGATCCAGAATCTACCAGCCAATTCGCTAACATCAACGTGTTAAAAGTCAAACTAATCGGTTAGACATACTGACAGTCAGTGTCAGTAAACAGAAATCTGCATTGAGTTGTTTGTATTTCAGAAGAAAGAAAGGTACAAGCAGAAATTGAACATAGTCACCAACCCACCTCATCCAACATTGCCATCAGTTTGGCCATCTTGTTCTGAAGCTCTTGCTTCTCAGCAGTGGACAGCTCAGGTGCTGCATTTGCGCCGGATTCTTGCGATGCGCCCTCGCTTTTTGGCCCTCCATCGGTCTCTTTGCCATCTGCTTTACCAGGTTCAGCTTGCTCTTTCTGAGCTTTCTGTTTGATGTTCTTCCAAACATTCACAACTTCATCTAGCACTTCTTGAGCTGCCTTGAGATACCTCGAGTGCCGGATCGCACGAGAGGCCTCAGACTGCATGTTCTTCATCCGGATGTCGTCTATTCTAAGGCTTTCCTGGTAAGAGTTTGGCGTCAACATGTCTGGTTTGATAGACCAGTATGGCAAGGACGGCGCGAGGATTTGTGTGTTGAGGCTCAGAGACAGCCCTTGGCCTTGGCCTTGGCCTTGCCCTACCGGAACATCCGACGAGTCATGGTTGTTCAGGACACCAAACTCGAACTGTGCACCATTGTGGGGATCATCATGGATGAGTTCAGCACCACCACTCTGTGCCCCATCCATCATATGCATCAACATCTCATTCTTCATATCTTTCACATGACCAAACGAGCGTTGCCCATGGTGGGAAGCAAGCATGTCCTGCGACTCCCTTGCCGATGAGTCCTGGGACATTGCAGAATGATGGCCATGGCCAGGCATCTCCATGAAATTCTGCTGAGTCTGCAGAATGCCGCTGAACTCAGTGTATGGCCCAGAAGATGGATTGTTCAGATAGAGCAAGTTGCCCAGAGCAGACGACATCGGATAGGATGCACCGCCCGGGTCTCTTGAGTACATGTCTTGCGACTCTCTTTCGCTGCCAGGGCTCGAGTAGTAAGTAGCCATCTCTCTTTTACTGACCAAGATCACCGTGAAGCATAGATATTATTAACAACCAGTAGCAAGTTTCAGTAGAAGATCAATCCAACCTCCTGCAATCGACATAAATGAAATGGGCTGATAAGAATATGCAACCAAGTTTTAAAATCTGAGCAAGTATTCTTTTTACTGATGTAAAAAAAAGGTACTGCAAGTGTTTGTAAAGCAGTTGAATAAAAGATCTCCACAACACTCTGAACGTGAAAAGTTTGACAACCAAAAAACAGCTTGCTCTGCAGTGGAAGCAGTAGCAAAACAGAGGTCAGTCTTCACAAGTTGGAAATCAAAACTGAGGTTCAGGCCCGGTTTTGGCAGGATTTAACCAAGTCTGTTTGAAATGCAGTCCTCTGCAAAAAATTTGCTCGAGAAGTGGGATTTTTGCAAGGTTCTGGCAGGAACTGACACCGTGACGTGCGAATTTGCAGGCTAAAGGTACAAGTGGTCCTTCAAACTTTCAGATTGGATCAAGAAAGTTTTGGGCTCTGTGCTCCTCCTTTGTTATCAGGATAACAGGAATATATGCTTGTGAATTCCTACTGTTATACCAACCCAAGTAGCCGGATAACACAAGTAACCAGAATCAAATCATTGCACCAGTGTATTCCTTTTTTTCATTCATTCAAGAATCATATGGACAACGCCACGGTCTTACTGCGGAAAAACCGCGGCCATACGAGAAAAAGGAAAATTGCATAGATAACTAGAGTTTCAGCGAACGATTATCGAGTGATTAGTTACCGATCGTTTGCCAGGAGTACCTTGTTAAACCAACATGAAACCCCTCGAAGACGCTCCGCTACCGCGTTACCGATGTGACTGTGGCTTCCTGATCAATCTGCAAGAAGAGATGAACCTGCTCAGCATAGTTGCTCGCCGAAATTCTGTTTGAATACTCGATTTTACGATGCGAAAGAGGCAGCAGAGCCAGGAGGAAACTCCAAGGCAGCAAGTTCGCAGTTTACAAGCTAGTACTACATGATAAAGCTAAAATAACCACCCCTTAGTTTTGATAAAACAAAAGAGGTAGGATTTGATTAGCACCAAGAATCTTCTATAGTGTGGTGACTCAACACAATAACAGCTTCAAAAAGGCAATTGTAACAGGAAACAGAGCCTTTGAAGAGCTGGACTTGATGAAAGGAGGAAATCAAGGAGAAAGACAAAAGGACTTTTACAATTTGGCCAGCAATCACAAAATCCCCTCCACAGATAATAAGCTCAAATTACAGGCCAAGAAACGAACATGCTGCTGTAGAGAGGAAAACAGAGAGCTTGGCAATTTGAGAAGGGAAAAGAGAGAGAGAAGATATCACATAATTCAGAGGGAAAAAGACTGAAAGAACATAATACGCACCAAGAAAGGCAGGAGCTATAATAATAAAGGTAATAAAAAGGATAAAAGGGGGCCATATTTTTCTCCTGAACTTTCAATTCCTCGAGAAAATCCAACCGCCTCAGAATCGACTGGCACCCGTGCAAAATCCCCGAACACCGAAAAAACGAGCTCAAAATTCAGAAGGCGTAGCAGAGCCCTACTTCTACAAATCCAGGAAATCGGAAGCATGGACAAGAAGAGCACAATTCAGCGAAACCCTATCATCGGACTGGAAGCAGACAAGGGCAAAGACGAAGGTAAGCAAGCAGCCATACATGCAAGAAGAAGCAGAGAAGGTGCAGCCGCAGGGAGACGGAGGCGCAGAGCAAGGGAGGGAAGGTCATAAGAAAATGGAAGGGAGGGAGGGGAGACCTGGGGGCGAGGGTGTGCTCCTCGTGGGGGGCAGGCACAAGAAGAAGAAGAAGAAGATTGCATCCAAAGCTGATCTCCTCCTCCTCCACCAGTCTATGGAGAGAGTAAGATAGAGGGAGAGAGGGAGAGGGGAGGGGTGAGAGGAGGGGGTGGGGAGAAAGATAATCGATCCTCCCAATATGGGGACAAAATCAGATCCCAGGATTAAAATACCCAAAAAACCAGAGCTCAAAGGGAGAAAAAGCTCCTCCCTTTCTCTCTCTCTCTCTCTTGCTCTGTTTCTTCCCTCGGAGTTCAGGCCCCTCTCTCTCCCTCTCCCTATCTACTGTGCAGCAGCTGTGTGGCTTGCTGCCTAATTAAAATAAATAAATAAAGAAAAAAGAAAGGTGAGCTCAGAGAGACCACCCACTAACAGCACAGCAGCACCAAATATGGAATAATTTGGTTTCCTGATTTACTATTATTATTAGTTGGTGTGGACTGGGCAAGAAGATTATTAGTATGTTGGAGTATGTATGTCTACTCTTCCCTTCCCTTGCCCTTTAACTAACCTTCTCCTCCCCCAACTGCTGCCGCTTGGAGCCATTTGCTGGTGTAACCACCGCAAGTTCCGGCTACTTGTCGTCGTCCCCTTGTTTCTCCCTTCACGATAAAGTCTATGCTATACCACAATTTCCACACACATAAAAAAACACAAACAAGCAAATAAAATTTCAGAGCTGTTTTTCTTTGAGACAGAGCAAAAAAAAGTTCAGAGTTTTCATCCTGCAGCTGAAGCAGAACCACCGGCGGTAGTGCAGCTTGGCTTTTGGTTTTGGTGCCAGCTAATGGAGATATGCAAGCAGGATCACCAAATCATTTGGGATTGAGGGGGATTCATCACGTGTGACATCAACACCCCAATGGGAGGGAGAAAACAATTAGTGGTGGGGTTCTTGGCCTGGCCTGGCCTGGCCTTGGGTGGTGAATGTGGTCCACCAGCCAAGTTCATCCTCTCCCTCTATAACTCTCTCTTGCTTGTTTGGAGAGCTGTCTTGAACTCAATTCAAGGCCCTTGAATGGATTCGAGAAGTGGCATCCCAATTGAGGCAGCGACAACGCCCCCGCGGCGGATCCCTTCTCGGCGCGGCGCAGAGAACATGGACGAATTTGGGCTAAATTTTGCATGAGCAGAATAGAAGGAATGTCACCACCCATCATATATGGAACTAACTAAAGTTCTGGGGGCAGAATGTTCCAGCATGCTGCCCAAAATATCATTCTGTTTTCTCACATACTTCCTATGTAATGGTCTAAAGCGTCTGATATTTGTTTACGGAGGGAGTATACGTTCTAAAGCAATGTAAAAATTTAGCTCATACAAAGATATTTTTTAAAACTGTACTTTGCTTGCCTCTCCAGTAAAAACAGCACTAATGTTGTCATGAAGACCAATTATCTTTACTGTCTTCCTTACGGCGAAGTTACGTTGCCGCTCGCTCTTTTTCATCGTGGTTACCGCGCCATGGCCACGCCATCTATATATATATATATGTGTGTGTGTGTGTGTGTATTCAATGACCTTAGCGCACACGTGATCCGTGATTTAGACACAATCCAGCGAACCAGGAGAGCAGCAGCGCTAATTAAGTGCGGTCGCTAATGGTGGTTAACCCGGTAACCTCTCTTCAAATCAAAGGCAGGGGGGAGGGGGTCTTGCTGCGCACACATTGAGGTTGGGAGTGGGTATTGTGGTTAGGGGTGGTCAGATGGATGGATGGATGCCCTCCTCCATCTCCTAACAACCAGTGGGTGGACCTAAATCCCAATCCAACACTTGTCTTGGACTTTAAATTAGAAATGCCACCCCCTACCTGCTGCCTTCCCTTTTTATCCTACTACTACTAGTACTGCTAGCCTCTTCTTCTACCATCTTCTTTTTTACTTTCTGGTAACCACCCACTAATTACCCTTTTTTCACCTTTTTAGCTAGTCATCACGATAGCATATTTTAAGCATGATGCAGTTCCATCAAAATGTAAAGATGGCAAGAAAAAGAACTATTTCATGATTATTGCAGCAGCAATCAAACCTCATATTTGCATCCTGATATCAAGATGAGGAAGGTGGTGCAGTTGTAGGGCATAAAGCACCCCAGAGCACAATAAACAAGTAAATGATTGAGCAATATGTAACTAATTAATCGGCGTGAGAAACCTTATGGTGCCTTGTTAGTGAAGATACACGCTTGGATTGGCTGTTAATTAGTTTCTCAGGGCATACCAGACCAAGAGGAGTTTCCTTGCAAGTTGTGGCTGGTTCTAGCAAGCATCGATTGCCGATATCTTAATTAAATGAGCGGGTTTACGATAAAATAATTGGCATGATTAGTTTGATGGATAATTAAGTTGTTGTTTGGCCGCCTTGGTAAGCCCTCCTCCTTGGGTCCAACTAATAGCCGTTTATGGATTATAAATATTTCATTCATGCAAAACAAACAGAGCATCAATGAAACTGCCATCTAACTCCCAACCACAGTAAATAAATTACCCTATAAAACAAACATATGTGCAAAAAAACAAGAGGAAACTGAACTATGGCCAGTTCTGTTTGCACGAATATTCGGTTAGCACCAATATTAAAGCCCACTGTTTAGCTAAGCTGTTCCTGAGGTAGGCGTGACGTGTGCGATTAATTAGCACTACTATATTGGCCACACAATATGTAGTAGGGGGGTAGGGGTTGCTGTCATGGTCCTTGATTTTTAGTGTGGGTTGCTGTTTCTGCTTGCTTACTCAGCTTTCCTACATTAACTACTGGTATCTTTTTTCCAGGCCATTTGTCGCCATTATACGCGTGTTCCTACTTGATTGCTTTCAATCACGGAGAAGCTTCTCTTTGAATTTGGTGGCCGGGGCGCGCCACGTGGCCGCTGCTGATTGGACGGGCTAATCCTGGCTGTCAAACCCTGTGAGCTTATACTAGTGCTAGTCTTGAGTATAAAAATCATCAGCTTTTGCCTTACCAGCTCAGGGCCTTGTTTGATTTGGTTTCCATGTGCGAAGCAAATCTGGTTCCATGCTTCAGACAAGATCTGCAGAAAGACCACAAGACCTAATTAAGCATATATGCAGAGTGATATGTTTTCTTACATATCTAGGCTGCTTTAGAACCATTTTTAACTTGTCGCGGAGGTGTGAATGTTTGATGTTACCGAAAACTTGACGTGTGAAAAGAAAATCGGCATTTACATGGTTTGTTTCATGCCGTGTCAGTTTGTCGATGACTCTAGCGATGTGTGATACACGGCATAGACAATGTGCATTAAAGAAGTCTTGGGATAAAAGCCAAAGTCCACATATGATTAACTTAACTTGACTTAAACCAACTGGATCACCATCAAGGTACTAGTCTATATTATTCTTGTCTGAACCATGTCATCACCCAAGCTACCAAACAGTAGTATATTAACTCTGAGTAGAATATAATGGCTTGCAGCCAGAGGGATTAGAAGGCTCTAAACAACGCACTGATTGTGCCATTGTTTTAGCAACACCTGGACAAACACGTCTTGTCAAATGCTGACTAAACAAATACTAAAGTTTTTGTGCCACAGAAGCAAGATCTGATTTTATATTATTTTGCTTCTTCTTGTTTATTATGAGATAGAATAGATTTCACAAGAAAATTATTGTGTTGTTTAATTCAGCTTGGCAGCTCTAGGTGAGGGCATATCCATCTTTGAATATTCAGAGGGCTGTTGTGGATCTTAGACCTTGTCAAACCCTAAAGTATGTACAAACAAGATCATGAGATGGATTAAAAGAAGAGAGGAACATCAAAAGGCAATTCAGTTTTCAGCTTTTTGTCCATGCCAATGATACCCATCACAACTTATTTTGATTCCTCCTGCCTTCATAATTTACCTACTGACAAACAGATGATCAAGTCTTAAACTGAATTTGTGCAGCCAATCAATTTGACTTGGTTCTTTTTTTTTACAAGCCACCCATTCCACTAATTAAATTTTAGCATCTACGCAAATTAGTCCCCAAAATTTCTAAACTGAAATTTTACAGCTAATCAGTTTGATTTAGTTCAAGATTTTGACAAGTCATCCATTGCACTAGTTAACTTTTGGCATCTACAAATGGATGCTGAGCATCTGATAAAACAATAATTTTGTTTGTTTAGCTTTGCCGGAAAGCAAAATTTCCATACTTAGACATAGTCACCATCTACTTTCTGTATCCCTGGAAATACCTGTGAGAACAGAGGAGCATCAGAAGACTTCTTATGAAGAGTCAAGAACATTCGGTCTGTCCATAACTTGGTTTTCAGACGTAAAAACAGCTAGCCGCAGTACATATCATGGTGCACGTATATGTCAGTAATCATAACCGAAACCGACCTAACAATTCGGCGTCCCTGTCGATCCCAGGATACATTTTCGGCACAAAAAATGCACCGAAAAGTTGCCTATGGAAAGAGACTAACATGACAAGTTCTTCGGCAACTCTTAGGCATCAACGACGGTGATGGACCGATCCATGCAAACGCAATCAACTGAAACATCACACAGATGATTGTGGGCAGAGCTATCCTTGTTCATATCAGTCATATATCCATGATCCCCAGGAAACAATGACCCATGACTAAGCATCTCTCTCTGTCTCCCCTTTCTTTCTTTTTTGGAGCAAACACATCACTTCAGCTGGCTATAAATATATGCACTTTCATGTTGGTACCACTGTAGCATCATACCATTATTTAACAAGAGAATTTCACCATCAAAACAGTACTAGTGGTAGCTAACAAGTAGCTGTGCATGTCAAGGACAAGCGGCAGAGCAGAGGCCGTTTGCACTTTTACATTGGTCAAAGGCTTCTCTCCTCCAGAACCCTAGCTAGATGCTATTGGGACCCCTGGCCTTTTTGCCAGTGACAAGTACACTGTGGGCATATACACCAAGGAGGAGACGGTGGCACTGTTGTTCTGCCCTGTCAACATTTACTTCTCAACAAATTTGCACATTGGTCCGGCCCTCTGTCTGTGCCCTAGTGCCATGAATAAACCCATAGCCTTTTTGGAGGGAAATTATCTGCTGGTTATTGCACACATTTGGCACCTACCACAGGATATATGGAACTCTGGAGAAGATTGGTTGAGTTCTATGTGTATGTGCATTTTTTAGGGTATGGGCATGATTAAATCCTGTCTAAGACATTGGACAAGGACATTCAACAAGACAAAAACTGGGGGAACAGGGCACCGAAATGCAGGCTTGATCAACTCCACTTGGTATTTAAACGCCTCTCTTTCAGTTGATAACTTTGAATGGCCTCCAGTTCCACTGAATTTTTCAATTTATTTTGTTCAGAATAACAAAGGAAAGGAGTGATGCCTTTGACACACTAGTATTTATCTCTTATGACTGATGAATGTGCATTGAGTCCAGAAGCAAAGCCCTTACAGGGAAATGGAATAAAAACTTGGAAATTATTTGTGATAACTCTGAATGGATCAGAAGGTGCAGATGCACTTGTAAAAAAAGGCATGCATTTGCAGCAGCTTTGATCTGATGATGACACCATTCTGTTAAGAAGGCAAGATACACATACATACATGTAGGAGCTGCAGCTATCAATTGCAATCTGACCACCATTATAACATGTGCCTCCAAAACCTAGTACTGAAAGGTGGAAGCAGGGCAGGAAAAAAGTGCTGCTGATGATGCAGAGATGGCTGGCTGGCTGGCTCCATTGACACACACAATCAATGGGCCTCCCAGATTAAACTGACTGGCCACCCAGCTAGAGCCTAGACCTAGAGGATGGCCACATTTGCAGGCATAGAGTTGAGCAAGAACAGTACAAGGATAGGTTCAGCGCATCAACAGTTGGGGAGGGACAAATGAACAGGGCATCACTGTAGCTATACTGCACAACAAACTATTAGTCTTAGGATGAACACTCCTCAGATGAGATGAGAGGATTTTATTAAATGGCTTTTCCCTCTAGCTACCTTTATTTATGGGTTTAGACTTCACTGGGTTATCTTACCAGACACTCAAATACCAAACTGATGCCGGCCCTCGATTAGATTAGATATATGTGAATGATCTCTTGTATTTTTGCAGGTGGTTAGCTAGGGACTGTCCAGTTCTACAAGCATCTAATATTGGACATGCTCATACTCATATACATGCTGCTCCTCTCTCATTGGTTTTGGATGCTAGCTCGGTTAATTAGGGTCCATTTGTCCATGATGGGTGAAAGCTTCTTCTTGCATCTATGCTAGCATATATATTATATAGTGCCTAGCTAGGTGCTGGATTTTGAAACTTCTTGCCAAATTAAAGTATGTGGATGAGCTCAGTGGAGGCCAAACTCTAGATTAATATCACCACTTGCCAGAAGCATGACTCATCTTTCTTATTAACTTGTAAAAACTGTTCTACATATTATTGTTTCTTATGTCCATATACATACATACATACATACATACATACATACATACATACATACATACATACATACATGACATATACATCCTTCAAATTCAAAAGGTGTAGACTTTTCTGGTCTCAACCATGAGCAGATCTGCAGACGTAGATGTATGATTCTTCATAGGAATAATTAATAATACACCTTCAAATCAACACTACTTGCAAGCAACTAACTGGATAAACTTCATATTTTGTAACATTGTACGCCCTACCTGCTAACCCACGCATCATCACTCAAACAAACAACCCTAATCATTTCATATATTTGATCCAGCAGGATAAATAAGCGGCTGCGCGGTGCTGATACTATGCAATCGTCAGGTAGGCAGGCTCCGTGACCACACATAAGCAAGGATTAATCCATATATTTAATTAAACGCGGACGCATTGTATTGTAGCACCGTGGACTGAGGGAGGGATAATGACCCCTCAACCGTACTTGGCAGCGTTTTAATTTCAGGTCGTTAGAGGTTGGAGAGGCTGCCATGCCGTTTCCCCTCGTGACAAAGATGCTTGCCTTGCTTGCATAGTTGCATTGCATAGCCTTTTGGTCACCACCCTCTCTATTTTTTCTTAAATCATGATTGACTTTGCAACAGTAGTTTTGGGTCAAGTTGTTGATCACGCAATTTATTATGACGCACGAGCTCGATCGACTGATCGGTCGTACACGGATGGATATGCACATGATCACAGATGAGATGATTCGTTCACTCATTTTGGGCCACAGAAAGATGATCTCCCCTTTTTTTCTATTTTCTTCTTTTCTTTTCAAAGGACTAATTAAGTGCTGCAGTCTCTACTACTATTTGTGAGGAAAGATATGTCCTAGCACGAACCCTATCACAAGTACAGCTTAAATGTGGATTTTGTTGGGGTGCGAGTATATATCAGGGCACAGTGAAGTCAGCATCTCCGTATTCGAAGAAAGGTTATGCGTAGTCCATCCAGTTGTAATAATCTTCACAGATACAGATGAATTAACGCTGTCCACAAATCCCTACAGTTTCTATCTGCGTCGACTTTTCTCATCAGGATATTATATGCTTACCCTCTAAAAACAAAACAAAATAACTTTAATTTTGTCGTGGCCCTTAATTATGATGCCTGGCTAAGCTAGCAGTAAGAAGGGGGCTACGCATGGTGGGAACATTATTGCGGCCAGCCATGGACCATGGCATCTGGCGACGGGCGGGAAGCGATAAGCGCGTGGAGAAAACCTGTGTGGTCCGTGATTGCCTTCCTTCCCCCCAATTATTGGCACAAAATCTTGCTGCATCTTCCTTCTCTCTCTCGATCCCAAGGGAAAAAGAAAAGGGAAATGAGATGGGTGCAGATTATGATGATGGTGCATGAGAGAGAGAGAGAGGCAGGCATGGGCCAGGATTTGGGCGGATCGCCATTCATTCATTCATTCACGCTCATTCTAGCTAGCCTTGCAGCCCACTAAACCCAGAACGCCCACACCTCGCTGTTCTTCATTTTATTTTGCTATATATTGTCAATATATTGTTGTTCTTGTGTTCCTTTTCAAGGCAAGGTAGAATGTTTACACAAAATCATGCTGCATTGCACCATTCAAGATGCAGGATGGAGGCAAAAAACACATGGGAGTACATATAATCTGATCAGGAGGATCGAGTGACTTACACCGCACTGGTCACAGTAGATTTTTGCTGAGCTTCTCTCTCGGTATGCAGTTCAGACTTCAGAGTTGATCAGAGTGCATGTGCATTGCCCCATCCATCTGGATCCAGAATTCCAGATGGAACCACGAACGAACCTATTGCATTCTGCATCTTCAGCCTTTCCCCCCTATCAACAGAGACATGTTTCTGCTCATCATCAGCCAGGTCACCTAATAATAAAGTACTACTAGTAATCTGCACTGGCGTCGTAAAAATCTCGCAAATTGTTCGATCGATAGAAAGCTAGTACTCCCTCCGTTCCAAATTACTTCTCATATTTATCTAGACACGGATGTATCTAAACACTAAATAAGTATAGATACATCCGTATTTAGACAAATTCAAGTCAACTAATTTGGAACGGAGGGAGTATGAACTAGTGTCAGTTTGATCGAAGGCTATCTATGTATGAACTAGTGTCGATCCAAAAGGATGTATTGATTAGTAACAAGGGACTGATCGATGCTAGTAGGAACAGTCAGGATAACGTACGAAAAGCCTAACCTCGATGAACTCGTTGCGCCACCGCCGATGAGATGGCCTCCGACTCCCTAGAGAAAGTGCCTCTCGATCCTAGGTAAGTCTCCATGGATGGTCGCCGCGTAATCCCGCCGCCGCCACCGCCGCCTGCCCATCGCCGGCGCCCAGGCCGCCGCCGACCTCTCTGTTTTCTTCGAAGTACGCCTCCCTCCTCTCTGCTCTGCCAAGGTGAGTGGGCCTCCACGACATACCCTAAGGACTGGGCCTCGCGACAACGTTGCTCGAATGGCTCAGTGCGTCTGGCCCGTTTCCATTTACATTTCTGCTTCCGTTTCCCTGTCATTTTTGGTAAAATACACCAATATAACGTGTTTTCAAAAACAAATACTCACGTACATTAAAGAAATATATGTGGACATAAGAAAATGTTAGTGTGTATTCTTATTTTTGCATGGTTGTTGATGTGTATTACAAAAATGGTTCTTGTATCCTAAAAAAATCTTATACGTATATTGCTCATCACTAGTAAAAATGCCCGTGCGTTGCACCGGGCGACAAAAGGGGCACAACCTGCTTCATGTGCCATTTTGCACCATTTTTTATATGCAATTTCAATAAACGTCGACAATAATGTTGAACGTGGAAATTTCCTTATTTTTAATAAAAGTTAACGTTTTCATTAAAAATGTAACACCTTTTGAAGAATAGTTAGCATTTTTATGAAAATTGGAACATTTCTCTATAAATTATTTTTTTATCAGGTGTTTCTTTGAAAAGAATGTTTTTCTGTTGTACATTTAGAAATGGTCTTTTAGAATGATTTGAAAAGAAAGTTCATTACAATAATTTCAGTTTTATAATTTACATTTCCAGTTATTCATATAGTAAATATGTATGCTCGTGTGTTGTAACAGGAGAAACGAATCAAAACCTTGCCAATAAATCTTTGTGCATGTATTGAAGCCTTACCAAAATCTCAACATTTTCTACACCTTCCAAACACCCACTTCCTATTTCAAGCCGAATTGAATTAAATTCACATGAGTTGGATCAAAATTTCCACACATGACTATTTCTATTTTCCTGGATCAATCTCATTTTTTGTAAGACCAAGGAAAATAACTCCATGTCCAAACTCTCTTCCTAGCCCTCTCTTTCTTTCTCTAAATCTCTATTTTTTTCTTTAAAATCGATGAACTTTTTTTTCAAATTTGATGAACTTTTTCCTAATTTGATGATTTTTTTTCAAATCTGATGAAGCATGTTTTAAAATTTGATGAACTTTTTCCAAATTTGATGAACTTTTTCTAAATTAGATGAACTTTTTCCAAATTCGATGAATTTTTTTCAAATTTGATGAACTTTTTAAAAATCCGATGAACTATTTTTTTAACTTTGATGAACTTTTTCCAAATTCGATGATCTTTTTTCAAATTTGATGAACTTTTTTTCACCAATGAACTTTTTTATAAAGTTGATGAATTTTTTTCAGATTTGATGAAGTTTTCTAATTATGATGAGCTTTTCTGATATTCGATGAAACTTTTCCAATTTTAATGAACTTTTCTCAAATCCAATGATTGTTTTTTTCAGATTTGATGATCTTTCTTCAAATTTGATGAACTTAAAAGACCGATGTTTTTTTCAATTTTTAAAAAAGCTCGTGCATTTTGAGAAAAAACTTTCTTTGTTTTTTTTTCAAAAAGTGCACGTATTTAGAAAAAAAGGAAAGAAAAAAGGCGAACAAAACCGTTACAGAAAAAAAGAAAAAAAGTTCTGCGGAACGGTCTGGGGTTCGCGAGCTGCAAAAAGAATAAAAGGTAGCAGATGAAGATTCTAAGCATATGTCGTTCCATGGTGTAATGGTTGGTGCATCCGTAAGTGGTTTCTGAGGTCCGTTGTTTGACTCTTGCTACCCGCGCATTTTTTTTGCAGTTTCTAACAGAAAGGAAAAAACAAATGGGCCGGCCCGTTACGCGCCCCTGCGAGCGCCAGCTTCTCTGATCGGCGCTGTTAGCGCCCACTAGGAGCTCCCCGTTCCGGTCGTGCTCGGCTGGAATTGGAAATTTCTTACACGCGCCCGCTCTTGGGCCACAACCCAAAATGAGTAGCTTATTTGGCGGCCAGACGTCGGATTTGCGCGCTTGTAGCCATTCAATCGCTGCAACGCCACGGCAACAACGACCACGCTACGCTTCAACGCAGCGCTAATGGCACCCTGTCAAAGCTTCACTGCAGCTCTCATGGCGCACTGGTCGGCGAAAATTGCTTCAACGCAACATCGATAGCGTCCGGCGAAGCACCATTGCAGCCCCGGCGGAGCTCCAACGCAGCATCAACCACGCCGACGAACCTTCATTGCAACTCTGGCGAAGTTCCATTGCAGCGCCCGGTATGCTTCCGACGACCCGGCGTTGCTCCATTGCAACACCAGCGGTGCTCCCTGACAGCTTCGAGGCAACATCGCCGGAGTTGCAGCGCCTCCGGCGGCCACTCGCCGCAGTCACCATGGCAACACCGCGCGGTGCTCCATTGCAACTCATGGAGACGCCCATGGCGGGTGGGGGTCGGCGCAGAAGCTACACTCGATTCGTGGTCTCCGGCGCGGCGGTGCTGAGTCGTAGCACCACCTGCCTCCGTTGCAGCTCCATCACCTCTCTCTCCTCTCCATGGCTTTGGGCGGCGGGGATTGGAGCATCCCTCAAACGCGACAGGAAGGAGGGAGAGGGGGGGAAGCAATTCTCTAGCAGTGGTGACGGCCGGCTCTGCTTCCTCCTGGCGGTGTCTGCATCAGGGAGAGGTGAGAGGGGGAGAGACGAGGGAGAGAGATGCGGGAGAGGAAGATGACCCGTGTGTGGATGACGATAGGAGAGGATAAGGTTGGGCGGTTGCCAGCGACGCGTGGGGCTGGACACGTGTCGTGCTTTCCAGGCGGCTTACCCGGCGTGGAAATAAGTCGGCTTAATTTAAACGTTTTCCAGCTTATTTTTGCCTCTTTCTCACCTACGCTCGGGCCGAGAGTTCCTTGAAATCGCTAACTGAGAAGTACTCATTTTAAAGATCACTTCCATCTTCTCGGTAGCGATAAGTGGCGCACTACATGTGCGCCACTTATCGCAACCTGAGTGTTTTCCTTATTTTCATACATATGTTTATTCAAAATGTTTTATTTCTTAAACCGTGCGTTCAAATCATGAACCGTTTTCACCGTTGGATACCTCACACCGAGATCTTCAAAACTAGATTCCATGTTGGTAGATTTTGACTAACTTCTTTTGTCACAAAAAACCAGAAGAAAAAACCACACCGGGTGATGAGGACATCAATACCATTGTTACACCCACAACCCTTACTATTACATATACTGGACCAATTACTAGAGCTCGCGCACGCCAATTAAATTACCAGGTACTTTCGTTTCTTGGTAATGATTCTAATGTTCATGAGATTATGATGCTGCCTAAATTGGATACATTTGTTTTGCTTTCAAATGAAGGGCCTAGCTTGGAGAAGGATGAACATTGGAGCAAGAACACGCATGAAGTTGATGGCATGCGCAAGGGGATCAAGAACGGAGTTACAAGTGATGATTTCAGGACTTTGAAGCCGCCATAAGGAGTGCATGAAGCCATGGACGAAATATACAAGATGCCACTTCATAATATTCGTCCATAGGCTATTCTAGGTGCTGCGTCACCTTATTAATGGGCCAGGCCCATGTAATTTCGAAATACTTAAGTATAGGCTATTTTTAGAGTCCGTATGGTGGGGAAACAAGAGTTAGGGTTGGTTTCGGACCCCACCCTCAAGGGCCACGAAATTCCCCTCTCTTCCTCCATATATACAGCCCTTAAGGCGTCGTTTAGACTTTGGGTTTTGTTTAGATTAAAAGTTCGCCATAGCTGCAACTTCGCGTACTTTGTTTGTGTCAAACGACCAGACCAAGACGTCACAGAACCCCACCTTGATCAATAAAGCTTTCATCTTATATTCGCAATATCCAGATTGCAATCTCAGTTTCTTGCTTGTTCTTCGTTTGCTCGCAGGAAACAGGCCCTCGTGGTCAGGTTGATCGTGCTCCGGCGTGGTCAATAACCCCTCGGAAGTTGGTTTAGCGATTGCTAAGGCGCGACGTCTCGCACGTTCGTAGTCGGATCGTCAAGGTCGACTCCCACAGAAAACGATAGCCACCATCTCATCGAAACATCGGGACACCTTTGCCTCTATCACCGGGAGCACTTTTTCTTTCCATTTCTGAAAGCTGTTTTCGACAGGCATATTCATGCCTCGTGAAAGCAAAACCGTGCCTCTTGCAGAAGAAAAACCCTTTTTCTATTTTTGAGAGGCAAGGCCGTGCCTCTCACGGAAGCAAAATCGTGCCTCTCGCGGAAGCAAAACCGTGCCTCCCGCGAAAGCAAAAGAAAAACGCAAATTTTTTCACGTAACTTTTTTCAAATTTTTATTGTCGAAAAGTTAAAAAAGACCGGTGAAAAACCGAAAAGCCAAATAAAACAAAAAAACAATCTAAAAAGAAAAAAATGCGTGTGAAAAAATAAAAACAAAAAAAATCCAAATAGAATGCACAGAGCGTGGCACGTGACAGCGGCTGAGAGCGCGCCAAGTGACGCGCTCTCAACCCACTCCAAGTGACCCATGACGAGGCTCCTGAATGAGCGCTCCACGTTAGCATTTGTTGCGCAGGTCATAGTTTACAAATAATGTTCAAAACTTTCAAAAGTGTTCATTTTTTAGAAAAATGTACAAAATTCCAAAAATAATCGGGGTTTTAAGAAATTTTAAATTTTCAAAATGTTCAAAAGTTTTTAAAATATGTTCACATTAATCAATGCTTGTTCATTTTCCAAAGAAATGTTTCAAAATTAAAAAAATGTCGCTAAAGAGGGTCGGGTCAGCGCCTACTCTCCCGCTCGTTGATGTCCAGTCGTATCGTCAATGGGTCGTGCCAGTCAGGCGTGCGTTGTGTGAAGGGGAGGTTGTTAGCCGCAAGGAGGAGCGTATAGGGAGTCCTGAGAATTGGGAAGCTCCACCTGACAAAATTTGCCCTAGCCACGAATCAACCTGTGGTTGAGTTGGTTAGGTGGACAGTGGTATCCCCAACCCACCAGGGTTCAAATCCTGGTGCTCGCATTATTCCTGAATTTATTTCAGGATTTCTGGCGATGCGCTTTCAGTGGGAGGAGACGTTCCCGTCGACGACGAGGCGCCTACGGTGACGGAGGTGCTCATAAGGGTAGGGTGTGCGTGTGTGCGTTCATAGGGGTGAGTGTATGCGCGTGTATATGAGCGCTTGTGTCTGTACTGATGCTAAAAAAAATTTGCCCTAGCCGGGCCAACGCGAAATTTTTACTATTCTAATAAAGAAAGTTTCCGGGAAACTAATCTATTTAAAAAATCAAAATCGACTTAATATTGGGGAAATATTTGTGTATAAAAAATGAAAACAAATGCTCAAGTACCTCGATATAAAATGTTCATGTATATGAGAATAAAACATCAACTTATCTTTATAAAATGGTCATCCCATAATTAATCCATGTTCATGCGAAAAAACTACAAAAATGTACATGTAAATTGTTGATATACTTAAGAACAGTTGCTTATATACATTAAAAAAGCAAGTCCAACGTTAAAGTGGATGAGTCTTAGAGAACTTTAAATTCTGTTCTCTTATACCAAGAGAGAAATTAATAATTATACAGATAAGGCATCATATATATAGGAATTATTGATACTAAACCAATTATTATCAATGCCTTAAATATAATATTAACATGCACCAGTTTTTTGCTACCCATTATAAGAGGTCAATTCTACCCCTCGGAAACAATAAGCGATCAATTCTAGATGGGGCATTAAAGTAACTTACACGATATGACAAAGCATCAATTTGAAGAAAAAAAACTTTAGAAAGAACCATGAATCTTTAGAAGTGAAACTAAAATTGGAAATTCAGACAAGCCATAACTCCAAGCATTAATATTTTCTTCAACTTCACACATCAACACGGAGAAGCTTTCCTATATATATATGAACCATTCATGGAGCAAGCATTTCACGGTCATACACTCATCAACTCCACTTACAGGAGTACCACCCATTAATAGCCTCTGTGCCCGGTGATGATGACCAAGTACATGAGGAACAATGTGCAAGGACTTGTGCTAATTTCTTTTCTTCTTGTGGTGTGTTTGACTTGTCTTGGAGGCACATATGGTAATTAACAACTTGATTTTTATGGGGGGATTGATATTGTGGACTTTTATTATTTATATGATGAGATGATAAGTGTATTCTTCATTTTATGTTAATTAGGCGAAATCATAAATGACAAGGGGAGCAACATGATGAGGAAAGTAAGCCATGTAACGAGACCCCCTTGTTATAAAGATGGGCACCAGCTCCCAGGACGGGAATTCTGCTGTAAAATAGATAACTTGTGCTGGACAAATCTCGGAGAATGCTTCACCAACTGTCCCTGCAAGATTAATTGCACACCAGCAGCAGCATCAACAATAACACAATAGTTTTGTTATCACCCCTATTTTGGGTGGATAAATCCCAACCTTATGTTCTCAATAATTATGTGTTGATGAGATCATAAATTTTGTATGTTTTAGAAATCAACTATGTTATTTTAATATTCAATAAAACTAGTTATTGGGTTGTTTGCACAATTTTGTGGCTAGATTTATCACCTACAATTTACATATTAAATATTTATTTTCTATCCATATTTTGATTGTCTCCTCCTAGGTGTACTGATCGTGGACCTATGCCGGACATCAGGAAAAATGGACTTTAATCTCTCTCTCTTTACTCGTTATTGCGTTATTATCAATCACACACTTTTTGTTGCATTGGATGGGTGAACAATAGTTTCATAACAGGCTGTGAAGCACCAAACATTGTAATTTAAAATATGTTTAGTAAGTATTATCAGTTAGACAGATCAAGCATGGTATATATAGATTTAATATCCATAGGTAAATTGACTATTGGTTTCTCAGGTTCAAGAGCATGGTGTTTGGTTTTAACACTTCTTCTTTTGCACACAAACCATAAAGCAAATTGAGTTGGATAAGCTAGGGTTTGTCTAGTGCATGTAGAGGAAGTGAGGGGTGTCGGCGTCCTCTAGCTATAGGTCATATCGACTCTATCCACTGTTGCGATGTCTAGCGATGGACATATCCATCCAGGACCGCTGATCCAATTTTTTATTAGGATTCGAATCAGAGTTGAACGGACAGTGATTATGATGGAATTCACATGGGCCTATAGATTTCATCTTGGCTTGCCTGCAAATTAAGTCTACATTTGCTATGCAGCGTTCCAACCCACATTCACCATGGACTCTCTACAGAGTAAATGTCATACTTAGATCGGAGGTCACAGATGAGTGTGTCTGCTCCGCCAGCTAGGCGCACACCTTCACTTTTGCCATGCAGTCCAATGGGCATGTTAAGAACATAGATATCAAGACATTTTTAAGGGCAATAATATCAGTTTTGCTTTGATTCCATGCTGTAATGATGAGGCAACAACAAGGAAAGCACATTTCGTGCATTTTAAAAATCAAGTGTGAAAGGATACCCAATGTAGAGAGAGATGTCAACACTCGTGAGCTACCCAGTCAGCAATTGATCATGTAGCAACCCTCGGCTTACGGCTTGCTACAAGACACATGCATATAGTTGGTAGAGAGTGGATTTTTGGATCCCAAGCTCCATGGAGCTCAAAATTTTGAAAAAAAATAGAAACTAACTTCTGAAGTTTCAAAAAGTTGTGAAAACATTTCTATTAGGAACATTTTTTAAATTCTATACACATTTCCTATTCATAAATTTTTGTAATAGCATTTCTATAAGGAACATTTTTGTAAATTTCATAGATATTTTTCAAAAAATTAAGACATCAACATATTCATAAAACTGCAAATTATTTTGTAAGTGTTTATGAACATATTTAGAAATTTTACAAACATTTTTATATGTTATAAAATTTTAAGAAATTTGTCAATTTTTTCTATTTCAATAGTAAAAATACCACTAACATAAAATTCAAATGTTTGAACATTTTTAAAGTGTCAATTTTTTTTGAATGGTATGTTTTTCTTACAAATTACACTAACATTTTTTTATATATTTTAATGAACATTTAAAAAAATCACACATTTTTTAAACAATTCTTTTGAATGATATGATGAATTTCTCAAATTGTGCGAACAAATAATTACATTTCATGACCATTTTTCCAAGAACGGTGAATGTTATTAATAATTGATGAAGAATATTTCAAAATATATGTATTTACAATATTTTTAAATATAGATGGAAGTAGAAACGAAATAACAAAAAGGGAGAAAAAAGTCTTACCTAGCCCTAGCGCATTTATGAGGTGGTGGAGTTATTTTCGGCAGATGACTTGATAAGGTATTCTGACCGGATGATAAACCAAATGGGAAATAAGAAGGGGTTTATCCAGTTTCAGACCCTCACGAATGAGGTAAAATCCTACCCCCTGTTCATGTATATTGCTTGTGTATAGGTGTTACAATGATTGATGGATTGGGCAATAGCTCTAAGGTTCTGTGTCTATTTACTAATCTAGCCGCAACATATATTGGGATCGGGGTCTATCTTTATCATATATTAAAATCCAAAAATACATTGTTGCAATTTATTTACCTTTATTTTTTGTGTTTTTGTTTATGTATCTATCATTATCAGACTAGATCCTTGCAATTAACCGCCAAGGGATTGACAACCCCTTGTTTGCGTGGGTGCAAGTATTTATTCTTTTGTGTGTAGGTGTTGTTCATGAGGTCTTGTGTGGTTCTCCTACAGGATTGATAACCTTTGTTCTTAACCGAGGGAAATAATTAATTATCTCTACTATACTGCATCATCATCTTCTCTTTGGGGAAATCCCAACGCAACTCACAAGTAGCAAAGGACAAGACTAGCATGCTGGACGTTTCACATGTGATGTGGTCTGTGTAGGGGAACACAATAGAAAACAAAAATTTCAGTATAGCGAGCACGCCCAAGACCACTATGGAGACTGCATACATGGTTTGATCTGATCCGTACCGACTCGAAGCGCAGCGGAAGAAGAGTCGGTGCAGATCGTCGGTGCAGATCCCCGCATGTAGGATTTACAACCTCCCAACCGCGAGGATGTACTCCCTCGTCGGACAACCCTTCGGGATGCGGTCGGACAGTCGCTCGGCCGATGTCGCGGACAGCCCTTCGGGAGGACCCTCAAAACTCGAATGGTAACTCGGACAGCCCTTCGGGAGGACACTTGAATAGCCCATCGGGCAAAAGATCGAAACTATATTCTCTCTACGGGGTTGCACACATACAGTGTCAGCTATCTGGCAGGGCTTCACCGTCCAAAACTAGTTCTTGTCGGAACCCAGACAACCTTTCGGCTCTACAAAACTATATCGCTGGGAGGGAGAGAGAAGCCAGGCAATTCATGGCATGTGTATGAGAGCAAGGGATGAAGAGATGGCAGCCCTCACCTCCTTATTTATAGGAAAACCAAGGGGTAGTGTGCCTCCACAAATTACCAAAAAAACCTATGCATTAGGCCACATATGAGGGTGTTAAGGACAAAATGGGATGCCATGTGGAGCTCCAAGGAGCTCCACCACCCATGCCCCCCCCCCAAAATGGGGTTCCTTCCCTTGAAGCCACTTCCTTCTAGAACTTTGACCAAGTCCAAAAAGGTGGCTCTCCAAAAAATATCCCAAAAAGCACTTTCACTATTCACGACGACATTTTTCAGCGTCCGTTCGAACTGAAAATATTTATGTGGGCTTAGAACATTTCCAGTAACCACCAAAATAATTTTCAATGCGTTCCGAAACAATTCCGGATTAGTGATATTCATCTACGAAAAGCATCTGAAGTGGTTCCGGGAGCTCCGGAGCATATCCAGCTTTTATCCCGAAAAATTCCAGAAAGTTTCCAGAATGATTCTGGCACCCTCCAAGAATTATCAGGCATGTGCCAAAACCAATTTGACTTAATAGTATATCCCGAAACAACTTTTTGGTTTCACCGAAACTCATCCGATGACCTCTCTCTGCAGAACTTTTCCGTTGTCCGAAACTTTTCCGGTGTCCAAAACTTTTTCGGTGATTTTCTCTCAGACTCCCCGTCTAGTATTCAGTAGATAGATGACCCTTAAGCGTGTGACCCTGTAGGTTCGGTGAAGTATAGACATGACCCGGAACCCCTTCTGATCAATGATCAACATCGGAGCCGTGGACACCCATATTGACCCCTATACCCACACAAATAAATATTCGAGTGAACCTCCAGTTGCAGTGAGATATTCCTGTTGCTTCGCGATATGTCACAGACACCCGAGGTGAGATTTATTGCATCCCCGTGGACGAACAATTTGTCCACCATGCAAGTTACCTCGTTATTGGGGTTTTTTTTCTTTTTTTCTCATTTTCGTGTCCGGCATCCCAGTGATCAAATCACAAGGTGTCTGGCCAGGCGATTATGGATATCATAACACCGAGAAGGCCCGAGAATATCTCTCCATTGTCGGAGGAGCCAATCCCAATCTTGAGCTATCTTGTTACTTGTCATACTTTTCCGTGAACCCGTAAGCCGCCATAATAGCCACCCAGTTACGGATGACGTTTAACAAACCCCAAAGTTCATGAAGCAAGCACGAAGGAACTCGATACTCTCATGGTCTAAGGAATTATGCAAACATTAACTATCTCTGTGATATTAACCATAAACTTGTGACGAAAAGAATCTCATAGCATAACATCAATTTGGGTCGATTCAACACAAGTGTTCTACCAACATCGTGCCCTCAAAATTGCCAGCATAGACATGCCCATGATCAGGAAAACAGGATCATCATGCAATACATGAGCCAATCTTAGAGGCAAGACTAGGAATACATTTTACCTCTTAGTATACCACACGTGCACATGAGTTTCCCTCCGAGCCTCGTGGATATTGCAGACTCAAGAATCATTGCAGTTACAGCATGGAAGCTAAACATTCATTACAAACTTTGGAGATACAAAATAACTATTATTACTGCCTCTAGGGAAAATCTCCTACAGTATGAGCTCATTGCTACTATGTAATGATAGGAAGGTCCCCATCTATGGGTCCTATCTCTTCAAGCTCATCACTACTACTTGGGAGGCTCAGTTTCCACATGAGCGCCTAGAGACTGGTGAGCTTGCCACTCATGATGTGATGAAGCTCAGGTAGAAGGAAAACTGGGGTGCTGTGCCAGATGCACCAGAGATCAATATTCCGGGAGCAAAGTCTGATGGGTCTGAGGAGCCTGACTATGTACCACCCTTGGATCAGCCTACTTGGGATATCAAACTCAAGAAGAAGATGAGGAAGCTTTTCTACATTCAGGTGGATACTCAGAAGAATATGTACAAGGCACATGTGGCCGAGAAGATTGCCCGGCAGTGCCAGGTCACCATGATTAGGAAGCTTGAGATTGAGGTGCAGAGTGGCTTTGAGAATAAGTTGACCTCAAAGGACAGGTGGATTGGGCAGATCAACAAGTGGACCAACGACTCCGATGACTCCAATGCTGCTACTCTGGTTGCCATTGTGCCGATGCCAAAGATGAGGACATTCACGAGGAGCACCAGGAGGACAGTGACAATGACTCGGAGGAGTCCATGGAGGAGGAGGAGGACTAGGGCTACCACCTCGGGCCGTTTAGTCCCTCTTTGCCTTTTTGGCATCTCGATGTCAAAGAGGGATCAGAGAGGTTCGGACTGGGGATTTGCATTTGCTTTCCTAGGGGAGTTGCCGAGTCACAAGCTCGAGTGTTATTTGCTTCATTTTAGCGCTTGTGAACTCTTTCATCTTGTTTGGTGTGAGACTTGGAGACCGTGTGTGTGTGTGTGTGTGGTGTGTGAGACATACATTATCCCATACTACCTCTTTTATGTTTATTATGCAAGCTTAGTTAAGACAAGATAATCAACACAAAACTTTTGTTAGCATAGATAAATAATCAACTAGCTTTTATTCTATTTCTTCTAGCTAACTTTGCTTGACAGGAACATTTTGGAAGAGCCTTTTCAATTTAAAGTGAACCTCAGTGGGTAAGTATATATCGGTGTTTACTTGTTGTAAAATTGGTGTTTACTTATTAGAAATGAACCACTTTGTGGGTTCATCATAGAATTGGTGTTTACTATTGTATTGTGTACATGTCTTGGAGGACAAGAAGCCCCCATAGAGATAACATAGGAGAGGGATATGGATCCAATACTACCAAATACAAGTATGCCAAATATACTCTAACAAACTAGACAGTGTCCAAGCCGGTGATTGGAGGCTCAAACATGCTTGGATTGGCACCTAACTTTATGAGCTAGTTCCTTACTTTGGGTACTTCGATCTAGTTAGATGGACTGAGATTGTCTTAGTGGAGCATTTGATTTGAGAGTGGTTTTATCAGTTTGAGTTGATGCATGTTTCAGCATAAAGTAGTTTTGGGAGATGAAAAAATTGGGTAGGGAAATGGTGTCCAATTGATCCGAATTTTTCAGTAGATCTTTGGAACTCGTGTGTCTACTTTTCGAACAAATTTGGTGCTTTTTCATTCAGCGGTTTGTGAGAAGTTTGCAAAATAAAAAAGGGCATAAACTCTGCTTTGCTGAAATCCTCTTGTGGTTGTTTTTGTTGTTGCCGGTTGGCAACATGGAGAGTGTGTTGTAAATCTCTCTAGATGTTCTAGAGAAGACTTTTGACTCAAAATTCTCATAGTGATGTTGTGTGGACGGGTCAGTCCATAGCCGGGTTTTTTTACTCCTAGCGTTAAGGAGGTTTTGCCACGTACTCGTGTCACGTGTACATGTTATTTGAGTTTATTCCGCTACTTACTTGTTGGATGAAACTGTCCTCAAATTTCACCACAAGTGAAAGGTATTTTTAGTGTGCATATTTTCCGTATTGATGAATTTGTGCATCAGATCTTTGCTATCCAGCCCCAACTACAAATATTGCACAATACTCTGTCACAGAACTGCATCCAATACGGCTTAAAAGCAAAGAAAACAAAACCAAAGGTATGCCTATCACAAATAAGACTTCATGCATACAAACTGAAAAATCATAGTAGAGAATTTTTGTGCCAACTAGTTCAACAGATATTCTACGCAAATGATCGCATGGTATCAAGACCTTGAAGATGTTGCGAACTAAGCCTAGCTCAAATGGTTAGGTTCTTTGTGGTGGAACCAGCCCAACAGAGTTCAAGTCCTAGACTTAACGCTAGTGCTTGCATTTTTCTGGATTTATTCCAGGCTTTCCTGCGATGTTCGCTTAGTGGGAGGAGATGTTCCCCTTGACTACGGAGGCGCCTAAGGTGACTTCATCAATCTCAAGATAATGTGTCCGCTCAGTCTATCAGAGGAGCTCGTAGGGGTAGGGTGTGCATGTGGTGCGTTCATAGAGATAAGTGTATGTGCGTATGCATGAGTGTATGTGTCTGTACTATTTAAAAAAACCTTGAAGATGTCATGCTAAACTAAAGGACTATGGTGGGAAATCAAAAGTATTCACCAGCCAACATATTCAAAGTTATGTAACATTTCTGAATCAATGTCCTTTCAAGTACATAGCGTCTAACAGAATGATCCATAACACACAAATACAAGGGTATAGACAAACAACAGATTGCCTAGAGAAACCACATCTTGGCAATGGAAGCTGGTAGCACATATGAGCTATTTGCATATAGCTAAAATGATTATTTGGATGATATTTATGGAAAAACAAAGGCACGTTGGACCAGAGAAAACAAGAAGCTGGGTCATACATTGATATGTAAGGAAATAAGTTGAGTAAGTAATTAGTTGATGTGCATAGATTAAACTTGGACAGCTGGACTTGGTGGCAACTTATAATTTTCAAACCAAAGGTCTCACTATATCCAAACTCTTCTCAGCAAAGTTATTTCAGTTGAGGTGGGGTCTAACTAATCTTGATGCCAGAAAGCTCCAAGGAGTATATACTCTTGAACAATTTGCAGGAACACGGTGAGGTCGAAGGGAAACGTGATTGCGGCCAAGAGCGCCAATCGTAAGGGGCTCATACGGGGTGACGAAAGGCGTCGACACTGACGCCATGACATATCTAGGAAGGCCACTCGCGTAAGGGCATAAAACGGTGGGTGGGGCGTGATTGGGGCTTCGACCCAGATATGAACCAAACAACAACAAACTCATATGAGGCAACAAGAAATAAGAGAAATTGACGGAAACCCTATTTGAGCATTCAACGTCAAATCGCCGGGGCTTGCACACAGAACTGACTCTAGCGCTTGGGGACGGCCGAGCCATTTTGGCCGCACCGCTCTAGTTTTTCGAACTTCCACAATATTCCTTCCGGGCTTTTACCGATTTTGGGAACCTTCCAAAAGGTTCTGATATGATTTTTACTCGTATTTTCGTTTGTTCTTTTTTTCCTTCTGTTTCTATTACCGGTTTTCTTTGGGTTCTTTTTTATCTTTGTTTTATCTTGTTTATTTTTCTTATTTTCGTTTTCAGAAAGTCTCCTTTTTAAAAATGTTCAGAAATTTCAAATAATCAAATTTTATTTGGAATTTTCAAAATGTTCTAGTTTTTTTTAAATCCCATTCTCATGTTTTGTTTGGAATTTCAAAAATTGTTGGTTTTCCAAGAAAAGGTCATAGTTTACAGATAATGTTCCAAATTTTAAATGTGTTCATTTTTTTAGAAAAACGTATGAAATTCCAAAAATAATTGGTGTTTTAAGAAATTTTAAATTTTCAAAAGTGTTCAAAAGTTTTTAAAATATGTTCACATTAATCAATGCTTGTTCATTTTCCAAAGAAATGTTTCAAAATTAAAAAAATGTCACTCAAGTGGGTCGGGTCAGCGCCTACTCTCCCGCTCGTTGATGTCCAGTCGTATCGTCAATGGGCCATGCCAGCCAGGCACGCTTTGTGCAAAGGGGAGGTTGTTAGCCACAAGGAGGAGCTTATAGGGAGTCCTGAAAATTCGGAAGCTCCACCTAACGAAATTTGCCCTAGCCGGGCCAATGCGAAATTTTTACTATTCTAATAAAGAAAGTTTCGGGGAAACTACTCTATTTAAAAAAAAAAATCAAAATCGACTTCATATTGGAGAAATATTTGTGTATAGAAAAATGAAAAAAAATGCTCAAGTACCTCGATATAAAATGTTCATGTATATGAGAATAAATCATCAACTTATATTTATAAAATGGTCATCCCATAATTAATCTATGTTCATGCAAAAGAAGTATTAAAAAATTGTACATGTAAATTGTTGATATACTTAAGAACAATTGCTTATATACATTAAAAAAGCATGTCCAATGTTAAGTGGATGAGTCTTGGTGAATTTTAAATTCTGTTCTCTTATACCAAGAGAGAAATTAATAATTATACAGATAAGGCATCATATATATATATATAGGAATTATTGATACTATACCAATTACTATCAATGCCTTAAATATAATATTAACATGCACCGATTTTTTGCTACCCATTATAAGAGGTCAATTCTACCCCTCGGAAACAATAAGCATTCAATTCTAGATGGGGCATTACAGTAACTTACACGATATGACAAAGCATCAATTTGAAGAAAAAAACTTTAGAAAGAACCATGAATCTTTAGAAGTGAAACTAAAATTGGACTTTCAGACAAGCCATAACTCCAAGCATTAATATTTTCTTCAACTTCACACATCAACACGGAGAAGCTTTCCTATATATGGACATTAATCTCTCTCTCTCTCTCTCTACTCGTTATTGCGTTATTATCATTCACATACTTTTTGTTGCATTGGATGGGTGAACAAAAGTTTAATAACAGGCCGTGAAGCACCAAACATTGTAATTCAAAATATGTTTAGTAAGTATTATCAACTAGACAGATCAAACATGGTATATATAGATTTAATATCCATAGGTAAATTGACTATTGGTTTCTCAGGTTCAAGAGCATGATGTTTCGTTTTTTAACACTTCTTCTTTTGCACACAAACCATAAAGCAAATTGAGTTGGATAAGCTAGGGTTTGTTTAGTGCATGTAGAGGAAGTGAGGGGTGTCGGCGTCCTCTAGCTACAGGTCACATCGACTCTATCAACTGTTGCGATGTCTACCGATGGACATATCCATCCAGGACTGATGATCCAATTTTTTATTAGGATTCAAATCAGAGTTGAACTAACAATGATTATGATGGAATTCACATGTGCTACAGATTTTATCTTGGCTTGCCTGCAAATTAAGTCTACATTTGCTAAGCAGCGTTTCAACCCACATGCACCGTGGACTCGCTACACAGTAAATGTCATACTTAGATCGGAGGTCACAGATGAGTGTGTCTGCTTCGCCAGCTAGGTGCACACCTTCACTTTCGCCATGCAGTCCAATGGGCATGTTAAGAACATAGATAGCGAGACATTTTTTAAGGGCATCAATATCTATTTTGCTTTGATTCCATACTGTAATGATGAGGCAACAAAAAGGAAAGCACATTCCGTGCATCTTAAAATTCAAGTGTGAAAGGATACCCAATGTAGAGAGAGATGTCAAACACTCGTGAGTTACCCAGTCAGCAATTGATCATGTAGGAACCCTCGGCTCACGGCTTGCTACAGGACACATGCGTATAGTTGGTAGAGAGTGGATTTTTGGATCCCGAGCTCCATGAAGCTCAAAATGTTGAGAAAAAATAGAAACCAACTTCTGAAGTTTCAACAAGTTATGAAAACATTTCTATTAAGAACATTTTGTAAATTTTATACACATTTCCTATTCATAAATTTTTGTAATAGCATTTCTATAAGGAACATTTTTGTAAATTTCATAGATAGTTTTCAAAAAATTAAGACATCAGCATATTCGTAAAAGTGCAAAATATTTTGTAAGTGCTTATGAACATATTTGGAAATTTTACAAACATTTTTATATGTTATAAAATTTTAAAAAAATTGTCAATTTTTTTTCTATTTCAACAGTACAAATACCGCTAACATAAAATTCAAATGTTTGAACATTTTTAAAGTGTCAACATTTTGTTTGGATGGTATTTTTTTTTACAAATTACATTGACATTTTTTATATTATTTAATAAACATTTTTAAAAAAATCACACATTTTTTAAACATGCGAACATTTTGAAAATGATACAAATATTCTTTTGAACGATATGAAGAATTTCTCAAATTGTGTGAACAAATAATTACATTTCATGACCATTTTTCCAAGCACGGTATAATTGATGAAGAATATTTCAAAATATATGTATTTACAATATTTTTAAATATAGACGGAAGTAGAAACAAAATAACAAAAAGGGAGAAAAAAAGTCTTACCTGGCCCTAGCCCATTTATGAGGTGGTGGAGTTATTTTCAGCAGATCACTTGGTAAGGTATTCTGGCTGACGATTAAACCAAATGGGAAATAAGAAGGGGTTTATCCAGTTTTAGACCCTCACGGATGAGGTAAAATCCTACCCCCTGTTCATGTATATTGCTTGTGTATAGATGTTACAATGATTGATGGATTGAGCAATAGCTCTAAGGTTCTGTGTCTATTTACTAATCTAGCTGCAACATATATAAGGATCGGGATCTAGGATTAAACTATCGTAGTTGATCGTTGGAGGAGTCCACCTGGACGCCGGTCGCCCTGTCACCTGCTCCAAATCCTCCAGGTCTTTCTCTAATTGGATCCATGGGCCAGGGTGATGGCCCTGGAGAAGCCGACCATAGGAGGCCCTGGCCGGCCTACCAGGCCGGCTTCCTGCATGATGAGGGATCCCTGGCCACAATACAG
Source organism: Triticum urartu (assembly GCF_056163025.1). Taxonomy (NCBI): domain Eukaryota; kingdom Viridiplantae; phylum Streptophyta; class Magnoliopsida; order Poales; family Poaceae; genus Triticum; species Triticum urartu. The sequence goes on from NC_141877.1 coordinate 8,380,505, forward strand.
GGGCACACATGTATGAAAGGCATTTTTGATTTGATGACTAATGCATAAAAAATAGTCATGCATTATTATGAGGCATTAAGGATTCATGTTCTTTAGTCTTTTTGTGGGTTTTACTTTTTTGTTTTCTTTTGTCCTTTTCAGGGGTTTTCATAAAATGTTCAAAAAAAATTACATTTATTAAATATTTGAATTTTTTAAAATGGATAATTTTAAAATTGTTCCTGTTAATGTTTTTCATATATTTTTTTGTGTTGAAAATATATTCTTATTTTGGAAAAAAACATTTGAAAATTAAAAAATGGTTAGAATTATGAAAAATATTCATGTTTAAAAAATGTTCAGATTATTTAAAATTATTATCAAAATTCAATGCTTAACTTTTTATAAATAAGCTTTTCTAATGTTTTTCAAAATACGACAACAAAAACCCCCAATTGAAATGAAAAAAACCGTTTGAAAGTGTTCAACACCGAAAAAAATATTGGTCGCTACCGGGTTTGTACAGTATGACATGAATGGGCCGACCAGCACCTGTCTATATGTGTATTCCCACCTATTTGATGCAACAAATTGCAAGAGCTCTCCTCTACCATGCTTATGGCGCTGGTTGGCGCATCAACGCTCACAAGCACACTCGTAGGGGCAGCATAGTTTAGCGCTTTACACACGCTCGGTTTCTCGTCTGGCTACTATGCGCTCGCCTTTTTTTTTCTGGTTCTTCTATGAAAACAACAACACCTCGTTTTAAGAATCAACTATCAGTTTTCCGACAAATTTTAAAAGATCAATGAAATAAAAAATTCACTAGAATTTAAAGATGTTCATGAACTTTCTAAATGTTCAAGAATTTTAAAAATTTATGAATTTATAAAAAGTTGAAGAATTTGGTAAAGCTTATGAATTTTAAAAAGTAAAAAAATGCGGGTAAAGTTCACGATATTTTTAAAAACAAAAATTTGTAAGATGTTCATGAATTTAGGAAAATTTATAATTTTTAAATAATAAATTTGAAATTTTCATTATTTTTGGAAAAATGAAATTAAAACTGAGTGAGAAAACTCACACCGAGTAATAAATGGTAGAAAAAAGCATGCCTATAACTTCTAGAAGCTTCTCAAAATTGGGAGGGAATTTTCGCTCGAGAGCTTAAAGGGTCCCGCCACGTAGAAAGTCTACCCAAGGGAAAATGGTGCGCTGTCTAGGGCACGTCTACATGCCGCTTCATCACTATCATAAGTGGTCCAACCCAAATAAATGGAGCTTCTTCATTAGAAATCATCTGTCGTACCTCTAGAAGAATTTTGTCACCGCTGCAAGCCTGTGTTCCAAAGAGATCCCTGCTAAGCCCTGTTCCTAAGTTCTGTTGGAGGGGAAGCCATTACCGGGAGGCTCTCCATCAACAAGCATGAAGTCGGTTACCAGAAAGGAAAAGGAGAAGGCCATGTCTATTGCTGATATGAACTCCAAGGAGTTCTCAGAGTTCCATCAGTGCAACCCTTATCGCCGTCCTCAAGACCCATCTTTGGTGAAGCGTCCCTTCTGGACTCGAGAGTAGCTAGAATTTTATCTTTCACGATGTGCTGAAGACAAAGAAGAATTTCCTTGTGCAAACTAAGTCCATTAGCACAAATCACATGGAGAAGGAGCCATCGTACTTTGGAAAGGCTCTTGCTCTTCGCCATCAGTTCGATATCGTCAATATTATGACATACAATAATGAATTTGACCCAGAGCTTATGGCTCAATTCTTTGCCACGGTTCACTTTGGCAGGGATGAGGCAAGGACTCTAACATGGATGACACATGGGAAAGTTATGCATGCAAATAGGAAGGAATTCGTGAATTTGCTTGGCTATGGGGATGATGGCCCACATAACTCACTTGGTCTCTGCCCTCACAAGGCAGCGACCGCTACTCACAAGTCCAAGCTGTACAAGTATATGCGTATCAAGAAGACAAACAAGAACATATATTAGAGAGTTGACTTGCTTCCTGGATATCATGCACCACATCTTCAGGCAGACTTTTTTCCCTTGAGTGGGAGACCAGGGTGTGGTGCACTCCTATCTCGTTGACATGCTGCTGATGTGCCAGAAGGAGAAGAACAAGACTAGTGAGTTGGACGTTTACGTGTGATGTTGTCTGAGCTCCTTGCTGCTGTGAATGACAGGAAGGTCCCCATCTATGGGTCCTGTCTCTTCAAGATCATCAGTACTACTTGGGAGGCTCAGGTTCCAGACGAGCGCCTTGAGGCTGACAAGCTTGCCACTCATGACGTGATGAAAATTCTGGACGGAGGTAGTATGATTTCACAATTGCCATATTGAAGGTTGGTACTTTCAATTGTAGTTGTTTCTGTTGGAAATGTTTCTGTTATTAATGTACAAAAATACTATGTGCATTGCGTTTCCAAATCTATCGTGATCTCTCTCTTACAGGAAGCTGGCACTGACGGTGAGAAAGCACAACTTCACTTGGAGGAGGTTATTAAGAGCAACATTCCATTATATGTGGTATGCACTATGCAATGCTGTTGGCACGGAATTTCTTTGTGGCCAGAGAAATACTGCTCACCATATTTCTTGATTTTATTCCTGATTTAGAGCTCAAATAGACGTCAGCAATGTTGTTTGGTGTTGATTTGATGTTGATTTGATGCATAATAAACATTTGTGCATGAGTAATTGCTTATGAAGCATTTCAGTGATTTGATCAAGTTTGTCAAAACGCTGACATGTAACGAGTAGAATTCTGTTACAACATTGTGCTCTCTCTCTCTCTCTCTCTCTCTCTCTCTTTGTCTCTCTACAATTACATATCTTCTTCTCTGTCGGCGAACACAACACTTGTTGTCGCCACAGGGGAGAAGATGATTGCAGCGTGTGGGAGGGGCGATGCGCGGCACATGTCGATGCACTGGGGGTAGCAGATGCAGCCGGGGAACCCACCAGTGAGCACAAGAAGGAGAGACGCGGCTGGAAGGATTTGGCAATTAGCTCTCTCTAAAGCGCCGGTCAAACAGATTGCAAATCGTCAAATTCTTCCATCCACTAAATGCCGATCAAAGAGATAGTGCACAACCGCGAAGCTGTGTTGAGGCCAGAGGAGCAGGGCCGCTCCCCCCAGGCTTCTACCGATTTTGGGAACCTTTCAGAAGGTTCCGACCCGACTTTCCTGGTGTCTTCGTATGTTCTTTTTCCTTCTATTTCTTCTGCCGGTTTTCTTCGGTTTCTTTTGGTTTTCTCTTTTTCTTGTTTTAATTTTGAAAAGTCTCATTATTAAAAATGTTCAGAAATTTCAAAATTTCTTTGCAATTTACAGATTGTATGAGTTTTCAAAAAAGAATCCATGATTTATCAAAAAATATTCCCATTTACTAATTTTGTCTAGAATTTCAAAAAATTCTGCATGAAAAAAACAACATTTTAAAAAATTTAACAAATTTAAAAACTATTTGCACTTTGCATAAATTGTTGCTTTACCAAAACATTGTTATAATTTTCGAAAAATGATTAGAATTTTAAAAAGTATTTGTTTTTTGAAAGAACGTACAAAATTCTAAACATTGTTCATATTTTTACAAAAATGTTCAATTTTAAAAATTGTTCAAAATATTCAAAAAAGTGCACATTTTTTTTGGAGAATTGGCGTAAACCCTATTTTAGCATTCAACGTCAAATTGCCGGGGCTTGTACAAAGAACTAACACTAGCGCTTAGGGAGAGCCGACCCATTTTAGCCGCACCACTCTGGTTGTATGAATGTTCCAGAATGTTCCTTCTGGCTTTTGCCGATTTTTGGAACCTTCCAGAAGGTTCTAATCTGATTTTTACTAGTGTTTTCATTTGTTCTTTTTTCCTTATGTTTCTTTTACCGGTTTTCTTTGGGTTCTTTTTATTTTTATCTTTGTTTCTTTTCTTTTTTATTTTTCTTATTTTATTTTTCAGAAAGTCTCCTTTTTAAAAATGTTTGGAAATTTCACTTCAAATTTAAATTTAAAAAATGTTCAAGTTTTCAAAAAATATTCCCATTCTCATATTTTGTTCAGAATTTCAAATGGTGTTTGTGTTATCAAAGAAATCATTTTTTAAATGTTCTACAAATTATAAACTATCGCATTTTTCATAAATGGTTGGTTTTCCAAGAAAATGTCATAGTTTGCAAATAATGTTCAGAATTTTGACAAATGTACTAAATTCCAAAAACTGACTTTTAGAAAAAACAAAATTTAGCAAAAAAAAATCAAAATATCGTTGCATTTTTCAATGCTTGTTCATTTTCAAAAAAATGTTTCAAAAATTAGAAATTGTCCCCAAAGTGGATCAGGCCAGCGCCTACTCTCCAGCTCCCTGGTGTCCACTCCTGGTGTCGATGTGCCGGCCCAGTCGGGCGCACGCTGTGCGAAGGGGAGGTTGTTAGCCGCAAGGAGCAGTGTATAGGGAGTCCCAAGAATCGGGAAGCTCCGCCTAACGAAATTTACCCTAGCCTGGCCAACATGGCATTTTCACTATTCTAGTAAAAGAAAGTTTCAAGGAAACTAATCTATCTAAAAAATCAAAACTGACTTAGTATTGAAGAAAAAAAACTGTGTATAGGAAAATAAAAAATGCTCAAGTACATTGATATAAACTATTCATGTATATGACAATAAATCATCATTTTATATTTATAAAATGGTCTTCCCATAATTAATGCATGTTCATGCGATTTTTTTTGGAAATTGTTGATATACTTGAGAAAAGTTGCTTACATGAAAAAAAAACAAGTCCAATGTTAAGCGGACCATTCTTGGTGGATTGTAAATTTTCTTCTCTTATACCAAGGGAGAAATTAATAATTATACAAATAAGACATCATATATATATAGGAATTATTGATATTATACCAATTATTATCAATGCCTTAAGTATAATATTGCCATGCACCGGTTTTTAGCTACCCATTATAAGCCGTCAATTATACCCCTAAAAAACAAGCGGTCAATTCTAGAAGGGCACTAAAGTAACTTACGCCATATAACAAAGCATCAATTTTTTTAAAAGGAAGGAACCATGCATCTTATAGAAGTGAAACTAAAATTGGACATTCAGACTAGTCATAACTCCAAGCATTAATATTTTCAGTAACTTCACGCATCAACACGAAGAAGCTTTTCCTATATATATGAACCATTCATGGAGCAAGCACTTCACGGTCATATACTCATCAACCCCACTTACAAGAGTACGAACTATTAATAGCCTCTGTTCCTCGGTGATGATGACCAAGTACATGAGGAACAATGTGCAAGGAGTTGTGCTACTTTTTTCTCTTCTTGTGGTGTGTTTGACTTGTCTTGGAGGCACATATGGTAATTAACAACTCAATTTTTGGGAGGATATAGATTGTGGACTTTTATTATTTATATGATGAGATGATAAGTCTATTCTTTATTTTATGTTAATCAGGTGGAATCATAAACGACAAGGGGAGCAATATGATAAGCAAAGTAAGCCATGTCTCCAGACCCCCTTGTTATAAAGATGGGCACTGTAGGAGATATGGCGCCCTAGAGGCAATAATAAATGTTATTATTTTTCTCCATGCTCATAATTATGTTTATGTTCCATGCTATAACTGTTGTGGTTCCCGAGCCCGTATATCCATAAAGGCTCTGAGGAAAACCCATGTGCACGTGTGGAATAATAAACAGTAAAATGTATTCCTAGTCATGCCTCTAAGACTAGCTCAAGTGTTGCATGATGATTATGTTTTCCCAATCATGGGCATGTCTATGCCAGCAATTTTGAGGGCACAATGCTAGAAGAACATTTGTGTTGAATCGACCCGAATTGATGTTATGCTAAGAGATACATTCGTCACAAGTTAATGGTTAATAACATAGAGATGGTTAACGTTTGCATGATTCCTTAGACCAAGAGAGTATCAAGTTTCTTCATGCTTGATTCATGAACTTTGGGTTTGTTAAACGTCATCCATAACTGGATGGCTATTACGGTGGCTTACGGGTTCATGGGAAAGTATGTCAAGTAACTTAATAGCTCAAGATTGAGATTTGCTCCTCCGACGATGGAGAGATATCTCTGGGCCTCTTGGTATTACGGTATCCATCATCGTCTGGCCAGACAAAGGGTGATTTGATCACAGGGATGCCGGAACACAGTAACGAGAAAAGAGAACAATACCGGTAACGAGGTAACTGGCACAGTGGACAAGTTGTTGATCCACGGGAATGCCAACATGTCTCACCTTGGGTATTTGTAAAATATCGCGAAGCAACAAGAATAGCACATGACAACTGGAGGTTCACTCGAATATTCATTTGTGTGGGTATAGGGGTCAATATGGGTGTCCACGACTCCGATGTTGATCATTAATCAGAAAGAGTTCTGGTCATGTCTATACTTCACCGAACCTATAGGGTCACACGCTTTAGGGTCATCTATATACTGAATACTAGACAGAGAGTCTGAGAGAAATTCGCCGAAAAAGTTTCGAACATACCGGAAAGGTTCCAGAGAGAGAAGACCGAATAGTTTCGGTAAAATCGAAAAGTTGTTTCGGGGTATTCCATTAAGTCAAATTGGTTCCGACACACGCCTGATAATTCTTGGAGGGTGCCAGAATCATTCTGGAAACTTCGAGGAATTTATCGAGATAAAACCGGAAATGTTCCGGAGCTGCCGGGACCGGTTTGGTTGCTTTTCGTAGATGAAATTCACAAATCCGAAATTGTTTCGGAATGAATCCAAAATCATTTTAGTGGGTACTAGAATTATTCTAAGACCCGCAGAAATATTTTCGGATTTAACGGACGCTGAAAAATTTGGTCATGAATAGTGAAATCAACTTTAGGGTTACTTTATGGAAAGCCACCTTTTGGGCTTTGCCCCAAAAGATCTAGGGATGATATGGGAGGATAGGAACCCTTTTTTTGGGGGGGGGGGGTCCAAGGGTGTTGGACTGATACGTCTCTGTCGTATGTACTTTCCCTAACATTTTCCCTCTTGTTTTGGACTCTAATTTGCATGATTTGAATGAAACTAACCCGGGCTGGCGCTGTTTTCAGCAGAACTACAATGGTGTTGTTTTTGTGCAGAAATAAAAGTTCTCGGATTGGAAAGAAACTTTGCGAGAAATTTTTATTCAATAAATAAGAATTTCTGAAGCCAAGAACCATCGGAGGGGGGCACCTGGGTGGGCACAACCCACCAGGGCGCGCCCCCTCTAGGCGCGCCCAGGTGGGTTGTCCCCACATGGTGGCCCCGCAGACTCCAACCCTGATACTATAAAATCACATATTTGGAGAAAAAATCAGGGATAAATAATTATCATGTTTCACGAGACGGAGCCGCCGCTACCTCCTGTTCTTCATCGGGAGGCCAGATCTGGAGTCTGTTTGGGCTTCGGAGAGGGGAATCTTCGATCTTCGTCATCACCAACCCTTCTCCATCGCCAATTCCATGATGCTCCCATTTGGAGTGAGTAATTCCTTCATAGGTTCGCTGGTCGGTGAGTAGTTGGATGAGATTCATCATGTAATCGAGTTAGTTTTGTTAGGGCTTGATCCCTAGTTTCCATTGTGTTCTGAGATTGATGTTGCTATGACTTTGCCATGCTTAATGCTTGTGACTTTGGGTCCGGGTGCCATGATTTCAAATCTGAACCGTTTATGTTATCACCATTATATCTATGTTCTAGATCCGATCTTTCAAGTTATAGTCACCTACTACGTGTTATGATCCAGCAACCCCGGAGTGACAATAGTCGGGACACTTCTCGGTGATGACCGTAGTTTGAGGAGTTCATGTATTCACCATGTGTTAATGCTTTGTTCCGGTTCTCTATTAAAAGGAGGCCTTAATATCCCTTAGTTTCCAATAGGACCCCGCTACCACGGGAGGGTAGGACAAAAGATGGCATGCAAGTTCTTTCCATAAGCACGTATGACTATTTACGGAATGCATGCCTACATTATATTTATGAACTGGAGCTAGTGCTGTATCGCCCTAGGTTATGACTGTTATATGATGAATATCATCCAATGAATTCAATGATCCAATGCCTATGAATTTCTCTCATATTATTCTTGCTAAGTTGCTACTACTACTACTGTTACTATTGCACTTGCTACAAAATCATTGCTATCACTGTTACCGTTACTATTGTTGTTGCTACTACTATCAAAGCTATCATACTACTTTGCTATTGATCATGTTGCTGTAGATAATTAATCTCTAGGTGTGGTTGAATTGACAACTCAGCTGCTAATACTTGCAAATATTCTTTGGCTCCCCTTGTGTCGAATCGATAACTTTGGGTTGAATACTCTACCCTCGAAAACTATTGCGATCCCCTATACTTGTGGGTTATCAAGACCTTTTTCTGGCGCCGTTGCCGGGGAGCATAGTGATACGTCTCCAACGTATCTATAATTTTTGATTGTTCCATGCTATATTATATTCTGTTTTGGACATTATTGGGCTTTATTATACACTTTTATATTATTTTTGGGACTAACCTATTAACCGGAGGCCCAGCCTAGAATTGATGTTTTTTTTGCCTATTTTAGGGTTTCGCAGAAAAAGAATATCAAACGGAGTCCAAACGGAATAAAACCTTCGGGAACGTGATTTTCGGAACGAACATGATCCAGAGGACTTGGAACCTACTTCAAGACATCAACTAGGGCGCCACGAGGTAGGGGGTGCGCCTACCCCCCCAGGTGCGCCCTCCACCCTCGTGGGCCCCCTGTTGCTCCACCGACGTAGTCTTTCCTCCTATATATACCTACGTACCCCCAAACTACCATATACGGAGCTAAAAACCTAATTCCACCGCCGTAACTTTCTGTATCCATGAGATCCCATCTTGGGGCCTGTTCCGGAGCTTCGCCGGAGGGGGCATTGATCATGGAGGGCTTCTACATCAACACCATAGCCTCTCCGATGAAGTGTGAGTAGTTTACTTCAGACCTACGGGTCCATAGTTATTAGCTAGATGGCTTATTCTCTCTTTTTGGATCACAATACAAAGTTCTCCCCCTCTCTTGTGGAGATCTATTCGATGTAATATTCTTTTGCGGTGTGTTTGTTGAGACCGAAGAATTGTGGGTCTATGATCAAGTTTATCTATGAACAATATTTGAATCTTCTCTGAATTCTTTTATGTATGATTGGTTATCTTTGCAAGTTTGTTCGAATTATCAGTTTAGTTTGGCCTACTAGATTGATCTTTCTTGCAATGGGAGAAGTGCTTAGCTTTGGGTTCAATCTTGCGGTGTCCTTTCCCAGTGACAGTAGGGGCAGCAAGGCACGTATTGTATTGTTGCCATCGAGGATAACAAGATGGGGTTTTCATCATATTGCATGAGTTTATCCCTCTACATCATGTCATCTTGCTTAAAGTGTTACTCTGTTCTCTTGAACTTAATACTCTAGATGCATGCTGGATAGCGGTCGATGTGTGGAGTAATAGTAGTAGATGCAGGCATGAGTTGGTCTACTTGTCTCGGACGTGATGCCTATATACATGATCATACCTAGATATTCTCATAAATATGCTCAATTCTGTCAATTGCTCAACAGTAATTTGTTTACCCACCGTGAATACTTATGCTATTGAGAGAAGACATGTAACGCCCGGATAATCTTGCTACAGTAATCCCACGCTAATCATGGCACGTCATCCCGATTACTGTTGCTAACCTCGCAACGATCCGAAACCGTTCAAATTCAAATTCAAATTACAATTAACAATAAAAGTTTTCAAAAATTAAAACAAAAATGTTCGGGGGTTGCAGAATATTGCACTGGTAATTATAGTGTAGTCAACACATTTTAAGAACTGCCTAAGTATTTTAGAATGAATTAAAAACAAAAGAGAAAATAAATAAAAGAAAAAGACAAAACCTAACAAAAAAAAAAGGGGCAACCCACTGGGCTCCGGCCCAGCAGGCCACCAGGCCAGCCGACCGGCCCACCCCGTTCCCACATAACCCCCCCGGAACCCTAGCCCGACCCCCACTTCCCCCCCCCACTCCGAAAATATCTCCCTCCCCCCCCATCTCTCCCGATTGGATCGGGAGGAGACGGCCACCCCGACGCCGTCGTTGCCGGCCCCGCCGATCGCCTCCTCGTCCTCCTCCTCGCCGGTCTTCCCCGACCGCCCCCGAGCCCGCTGCCCCGTTGCCCTACTCCCCCTCCTCCCCGTGAGCTTCCCCCTTCGCCCTCCTCTCCCCCTAGATCGCCTCGGGCGTCGCCGCACGATGCGCTCCGGCGCCACCGTCGCCGCGCCGGGCCATCTCGCCCCCGGCCCCTCACCGCTTCCTGTGCGGCTCCCCTGCCGCTGCTCTACCTCCCCCCCCCTGCGCACGCGCCGCATCGCCCGCGCCCCGCGCGTGGACTCGCCCGCTCTGCTTCCCCCGCTCGGCTCCACCACGACCTTGCTCCGCGCTGCTCCACCTCCTCCCCCCCTGCTCGACGCGCCACCGCGCGCGCCCGGCGCTCGTCGCCGTGGCCACCGTGCGCGTGCGCCCCGTGCACGCCTCGCCGTCCCGCTCGTCGCGCCCGACCCTCCTCTTGTCGTGCTGCCGCGGCTCCGCCGCCCCCCCAACCACGCTGCTGGCCCGCGCCGCGGCCAACCCCTCTCCGTCGACGCCCCGGCTCCGGCCGCTCCGGCCGCCGCGGCCGACGACTCCCCTGGCCGGTGCCCTGCTGCGTTGGGTCAGGGGCTCGGCCCGCTAACGGGCGCCCCGTGGCTCCTGCACCCGCGCGCCCATGCGCCCGCACCCGTTAAGGCCCCCTGGGGCCACTGACAGAGGGGGCCCACGCCCCAGAACGCTTTATTAAAAAAAAAGGAATTAAAATTAATAGTAATAAAAATAATTAATTAATTAATTAATTAATTAAGGAATTAATTAAGTTAATTAATCATAATTAGATTAATCAAATTAACTAATTAGTCTAATTGAACTGTGATTAGTTTAGCTAAAACCTAATTAACCTAAACAGTGTATGACAGGTGGGTCCCACTGGACCCACATGTCAGTTTGACCCAGTCAACTCTGTTGACTGCTGACGTCAGCATGACATCAATGCTGATGTCATTAATTTATTTTCGAATTAATTTAGTTAATTAATTAAATTCCAGAAATTAATAAAATCTTTAGAAAATCATATCTTTTAATCCGTAACTCGGATTAAAATAATTTCAACATGAAAGTTGCTCAGAACGACGAGACGAAGCCGGATACGCAGCCCGTTCGTCCACCACACCTCCCTAACCTATCGAACTCGCAACTTTCCCCCCCTCCGGCTCCTGTGCCCGAAAACGCGAAACACCGGGGATACTTTCCCGGATTTTATCCCCCTTCACCGGTATCACCTGTTACCGCGTTAGGGCACCTCTAACGTCGTTACTTGTCATGTCATGCATCACTATGCATATGCTTGCTTATATATTTATTGTTTTCCCCCCCCTCTTCTCTCGATAGACACCGAGACCGACGCCGCTACTACCCAGTACGACTACGGAGTTGACGGCCCCTCTCTCTTGCCAGAGCAACCAGGCAAGCCCCCCTTTGATCACCAGATACCGCCTACTCTTCTCTATACTGCTTGCATTAGAGTAGTGTAGCATGTTACTGCTTCTCGTTAATCCTATACTGATGCATAGCCTGTCCTTGCTACTACTGTTGTTACCTTTACCTGCAAACCTAATGCTTAGTATAGGATGCTAGTTTATCATCAGTGGCCCTACATTCTTGTCCGTCTGCCATGCTATACTATTGGGCCGTGATCACTCGGGAGGTGATCACGGGTATATACTATATACTTTAAACATGATACATGTGGTGACCAAAGTCGGGTTGGCTCGAGGAGTACCCGCGAGTGATTCACGGATTGGGGGCTGAAAGGACCTTTGTCCCGACGGCCCTCTGTGTGGATCTTTGTGGCGGAGCGACAGGGCAGGTTCCGACCACCTAGGAGAGAGGTGGGCTTGGCCCTGTTCGGCGTTCGCGGACACTTAACACGCTTAACGAGATCTGGGTATTTGATCTGAGTCTGGCCATTTGGTCTATACGCACTAACCATCTACGCGGGAGTAGTTATGGGTATCCCGACGTCGTGGTATCAGCCGAAGCTTTCGTGACGTCAGCGACTGAGTGGCGCGCGCCGGATTGGACTGGAAAGCCACTAGGCTAGGTCTGCTTCCGGCCGCGTACGCAACGTGCAGGTGTGCAAAGGGCGATGGGCCCAGACCCCTGCGCCATAGGATTTAGACCGGCGTGCTGACCTCTCTGTTGTGCCTAGGTAGGGCTGCGACGTGTTGATCTTCCGAGGCCGGGCATGACCCAGGAAAGTGTGTCCGGCCAAATGGGATCGAGCGTGTTGGGGTATGTGGTGCACCCCTGCAGGGAAGTTTATCTATTCGAATAGCCGTGTCCCTCGGTAAAAGGACGACCCGGAGTTGTACCTTGACCTTATGACAACTAGAACCGGATACTTAATAAAACACACCCTTCCAAGTGCCAGATACAACCGGTGATCGCTCTCTCACAGGGCGACGAGGGGAGGATCATCGGTTAGGATTATGCTATATGATGCTACTTGGAGGACTTCAGTCTACTCTCTTCTACATGCTGCAAGACGAAGGCTCCCAGAAGCGTAGTCTTCGACAGGATTAGCTATCCCCCTCTTATTCCGGCTTTCTGCAATTCAGTCCACTTATAATAGCCTTATCCCAGTTGATACCATTGCATACATATGTAGTGTAGCTCCTTGCTTGCGAGTACTTTGGATGAGTACTCACGGTTGCTTTCTCCTTCTTTTCCCTCTATCCCTTCTACCTGGTTGTCGCAACCAGATGTCGGAGCCGAGGAGCCAGATGCCACCGTCGACGACGACTCCTGCTACACCGGAGGTGCCTACTACTACGTGTTGCCCGCTGACGACGACCAGGAGTAGCTTAGGAGGATTCCCAGGCAGGAGGCCTGCGTCTCTTTCGATCTGTATCCCAGTTTGTGCTAGCCATCTTATGGCAACTTGTTTAACTTATGTCTGTACTCAGATATTGTTGCTTCCGCTGACCCGTCTGTGATCGAGCTCTTGTATTCGAGCCCTCGAGGCCCCTGGCTTGTAATATGATGCTTGTATGACTTATTTTATTTGTAGAGTTGTGTTGTGATATCTTCCCGTGAGTCCCTGATCTTGATCGTACACGTTTGCGTGTATGATTAGTGTACGGTCAAGCCGGGGCGTCACAAGTTGGTATCAGAGCCGACTGCCTGTAGGAATCCCCCCTTCCACACTCCTTGGCCGAAGTCGAGTCTAGACATTGCAAAAACTTTTACTAACTAGGCTGTGTGCCTTACGGGCCCACGTCGCCATCGGGTGATATTAGGATCTTTTACTCCTCGATCCTTACTCTGGGACTCTGATCTCTCTTCTACTCGGGTTAAACGAATTTATTAACTCTGACACTAGGATCCCGTTACGACATTCACCCCAAAGTTGGATAAGCCCTAGTTATTCTTTAGAGTAGTATTTGAACATTGTCCACCTTGTCATTTGACTCCTGTGAAAACATCTTTGTTTTCAGATGGAACCCACGAGGCAGGTCGTGCGCCACACGACGGCCATTGGTGCCTCAGGATCACCTGCTGTGTTGGTTGAGATGATGACCTATCTGGGTTATCGCTGGCACCCTGAGTACACCGTCTATGAGGAGTACCAGGGCTTTAACCAGGAGCAGTACCGTGCCACCGTCCACCTCTACTCCCGGGATTATGACTCCACTACTGTGCTGCACACCGCTTATGGTGTTGGAGTGACCATCGATATGGCAGTTCACGATGCTGCCTATGCTGCTCTGACACGCCTTCGTAGGGAGTACCGGGAGTTGGACACCTCCCCCTTTAGGCACATTGCTATCGCATCTGATATTGGTGCGGAGGGCTACTACACTGCTGCCTACTCCACTGTCACCCGCGAGCCCTTCCACCATCAGAACTTTGTTCTGTATGCTGATGGTCTGGATCGAGCTAACCGAGCTCTTCGCCACGAGTTGTACACCACTCGTCAGCACCTCTACCGTGCTTTGACGATGTTACACCCCTTTGTTGGATCTGGGGAGCTGCCGCGTTCTGCTATCTACCCCGCCAGGACCGTGATGCCTCAGGGTGTCGGTTGGCCAGAGGTGGGAGGCTACTCTCCCGCACTTGGCCCTCTTCTGCCACCTGAGCGGCGGGTTCAGCACCAGAGCCCCCGCGGACCCCAGGTTGCCGACGTGGTGTACCCGCTGCCACACTACCAGCTTTCAGGCTACACCTACCTCCACAGTACCGCGTGGGACTGATGTAGACTTGCTTGTTACTGTTAGTTGCATTCGCCGCGAGCCTGCGTGCCGCCTATGATGTCTTAGACTTTGTACCGAACTCTGTGTAACGAGCTCTATGCATGGTCTCTTTTGTAAGATATGCCGACTACTATGTAGTATCTATCGTACTGCTTTCGTTGTGCATGTTTCTTCATGAATGATTCTTGTGCTTGCAAATTTCTAAATGCTGAACTACCCCTGTTATATATTAGCAGGATGGTTAGACCAGGTGGTCGTGGTCGTGGTGGCAACCCCCCACCACCGCCTGAGTACATGGCTGGGATGATGCAACAGTTTGAGCTGAATCGTCAGTTCATGGAGAATATTATGGCTCAGTTCCCTCGCCCCAATATGAACCAGCAGCCAACCCAAGTGACTCTGCAGGATTTCATGCGCCTCAACCCAACCGTGTACCGTAGCTCAATTCAGCCTCTGGATGCTGATGACTGGCTCCGTGACATCACCTATGAGATGGAGTCTGCTGATGTAGTCCCTGCCAGCTATGTCACCTTTGCTTCATTCTTCCTGAAAGGACCCGCAGCTCAATGGTGGGACAGCCACAGGCGTACCCTGCCAGCTGGGACAATCATCACCTGGCCAGACTTCCAAGCTGCCTTCCGGGCTCGCTTCATTCCTCAAGGAGTCATGGACCGGAAGAAGCGTGAGTTCCGCAACCTCACCCAAGGCAACAAAACTGTGGAAGCTTATCAACGGGAGTTTCTGGACTTGTCCCGCTATGCTGAAGAGGACATTGCAACTGATGCACGCAGACAGGAAAAGTTCCGGGATGGCCTTCAAGCTGACATCAAACTCGCACTTCTAGTGCATGACTTTGCTGATTTCTCCACTCTGGTGAACAAAGCCATCAATGTCGAAACTGGTCTGCAGGAATACCAGAGCTCTCACAGGCGCAGCCGTGACACGGGCTCATCTTCGGGTCCGTCCTCGCAGAAGCGCAAGATATGGATTCCCAACAGCGTGTACCAGCCTAATACACCTGCCCCAAGGCAGTCCTATGCTGCACCTCGTCTGCCTACTGCTCCAGCTAGGCAGCCAAGGCTTCCAGCTCCACCACCCCAAGCTCCTGTTCCTACTCCCGAGAATGGTTTGTGCTTCAGGTGTGGACAACCAGGGCACCGTGCTAGGGAATGCAACCAGAAACAGAATCAACTGGCCCTTCCAGCAACTGGCCGTGGAAACAACCAGCCCCGCAACAACAATGCCAAGTCTTATGGTCGCGTTCATGCCAACCATGTTGATCTGAACGAAGCCCAAGACCAGCCTGCTACCGTGATGGGTACACTCCTCGTAAACTCAGTACCTGCATCTGTTTTATTCGATTCAGGAGCATCGCATTCATTCATGTCAGAAGATTTTGCATACAAGCATGACATTAAATGTGAGGAGATGAACACTTCGGTATTGGTAAAAACCGCCGTGGGACAATGTCAAACCTCATTGGTTGGCATCGATGTCCCCGTGGAAATCGAAGGGCTGGAATTCTATGCCTCTCCCATTATCTTGAAGTCGTCTAACATAGACCTCATTCTGGGAATGGATTGGTTGAAAGCGCATACTGCTTCTATAGTTTGCGCCACTAAGGTCGTCCATCTGCTACACCCTTCTGACGAAATAATAGCTTACCAAGCTCATCTAGTTCAGAACGCCGAGGCACGACTTTATGCCTTGAATGCGTTGAACGCTGCACCACTCGAGGGCATTGAAAACATTCTCGTCGTTCGTGAATTCCAAGATGTCTTCCCAGAAGAACTTCCAGGGATTCCCCCTGCTAGAGCTGTCGAATTCATCATCGACTTGAAACCCGGCACCACCCCTATAGCTAAACGACCCTATAAGATGCCGCCGCATGAACTCATTGAGCTTAAGGAGGAAATCGACAAATCTCTTGTCAAAGGTTTCATTCGCCCAAGTTGCTCTCCTTGGGGAGCACCTTCTCTCTTTGTTAAGAAGAAGGATGGGACAAACCGATTAGTCCAAGACTACCGTCCTATAAACCAAGCTACCATTCAGAATAAATACCCACTTCCTCGGATCAATGATCTTTATGATCAGCTGGCTGGCTCATCAGTGTTCTCCAAACTCGACTTGAGGTTAGGTTACCACCAGATCCGTGTTCGTGAAGAGGACATTCCAAAAACCGCCTTCGTTACTCGGTATGGATCATACGAGTACACCGTCATGTCATTCGGCTTAACGAATGCTCCAGCCACCTTCTCTCGTCTGATGAATTATATATTCATGGATTACCTCGACAAGTTCGTCGTGGTTTATTTGGACGATATCCTTGTATTTTCCAAGAACAAGGAGGAGCATGCTGAACATCTTCGTCTTGTGCTGGAAAAACTTCGAGAACATCAGCTGTATGCTAAGTATTCCAAGTGTGAATTCTGGCTCCCCGAAGTAACCTATCTTGGGCATGTCATCTCCAAGGATGGTATTGCCGTCAACCCTGAACGAGTTCAGGCTATTCTCGATTGGACTCCTCCTAAGAATGTGAAGCAAGTCCGAAGTTTTCTCGGTCTCGCCAGCTATTGCCGTCGATTCGTCGAGAACTTCTCCAAGATTGCCAGGCCTCTGACTAGTTTATTGCATAAGGGTGTCAAGTTCGACTGGACAAACAAGTGTCAGGAAAGTTTCCAGGCGCTCAAAGACAAATTGACTTCTGCCCCCGTGCTTGCACCACCTGATACTAAGAAGGACTTCGTCATTTACTGCGACGCTTCCCGTCAAGGATTAGGCTGTGTCCTAATGCAAGAGCGCAGAGTGATTGCTTATGCCTCTCGTCAACTGCGCCCTCATGAAGCAAACTACCCAGTTCACGACCTCGAGCTTGCTGCTGTCATTCATGCACTGAAGCAGTGGCGACATTACCTTCTCGGTAATCGTTGCGAGATCTTCACCGACCATCAAAGTCTGAAGTATCTGTTTACTCAGCCAGATTTAAATCTACGTCAGCAAAGATGGATTGAGACTGTTGCAGACTTTGACGTGGGTATATCCTATACCCCCGGCAAGGCTAATGTAATGGCTGACGCCTTGAGCCGCAAGTATTACTGTAACCACCTCCAGGCTCACAAAGTTCACCCATCGCTTGTTGAAGAATTTAGAAGGCTGAACCTCCATATTGTTCCTCCGGGATCACTCGCTCCCCCTCCCGAAGGTTTCCCCAAACAGAACCTCCATGTTGTTTCCAAGGGTTCTCTCAATACCCTGGTTGCGAAACCAGATCTTGTGGACACCATCAAATGGATACAGAAGTGTGACGATGAAGTCCTCAAGATTAAGCGCGACCTCAAAAGGGGAAAGCTCTCATTCTTCACGATCGCTGACGATGGCGCCTTGTATTTCAAAGGCCGCTTAGTGGTACCATGTTCGAAGAAAAACCTGGATAAGACTATAAGGGTTATGCAAGAAGCCCATGATACGCCTCTGTCCATCCATCCTGGTAGTACAAAGATGTACCAGGATATTCGTCAAAGATTCTGGTGGTCTAATATGAAGCAGGACATTGCTCGTTATGTTGCTGAATGTGACGTTTGTCGCCGAATCAAAGCAGAGCATCAAAGGCCTGCTGGAACTCTGCAACCTATCTCTATTCCTGAATGGAAATGGGACCATGTTGAGATGGACTTCGTCACTGGTTTTCCCAAATCGCAGAAAGGTAATGATGCTATTCTTGTCATCATTGACCGGCTTTCCAAAGTTGCCCATTTTCTGGCGGTCAAAGAGACAATCACGGCTAGTCAGCTTGCTACTCTCTACATGGCCAGAATTGTTTCACTTCACGGTATCCCACTGGTTATCAGTTCAGACCGTGGCAGCTTATTCACTTCAAGGTTTTGGGCAAGTTTCCAAGAAGCTATGGGGACTCATCTGTCGTTCAGTACTGCGTTCCATCCTAAGTCACAAGGGCAAGTTGAACGTGTCAACCAAGTTCTCGAAGACATGCTTCGAGCTTGTGTAATCTCATTCGGCAAGAAATGGGAGGAATCTCTTCCATATGCCGAGTTCTCTTATAATAATAGCTATCAAGCTAGTCTGAAGATGTCCCCCTTCGAAGTGCTTTATGGACGGAAGTGTCGAACCCCTCTGAACTGGTCAGAAACTGGGGAACGCCCACTCTTCGGTCCGGATATTATCCAACAGGCCGAAGAACAAGTTCGCATTATTCGCGAGCATCTCAAGACTGCTCAGTCACGTCAGAAAAGTCAGTATGACCGTCATCACCAAGACATGGTCTATCAACCTGGCGAAAAGGCTTATCTTCGAGTTACACCAATGAAGGGTGCTCACCGCTTCGGGATCAAGGGCAAGCTAGCTCCCCGCTATATTGGCCCATTCACTATTCTGGAAAGGCGTGGAAAAGTGGCATATCAACTGGAGCTTCCGCCGAACCTTTCTCAGGTTCACGATGTGTTCCACGTGTCACAACTCCGACGCTGTTTCAAGGACCCAATCCGAGCAGTGGATCATGAAGTGCTCGAATTGCAACAGGACCTCTCCTATAAGGAGCATCCGGTCCGCATTCTCGACCAAGCTGAACGCCGCACACGCCAGAAGGCGATCAAGTTCCTCAAGGTCCAGTGGTCGAATCACTCTGAGGACGAAGCTACCTGGGAACGCGAGGATCGCCTGCGTGATGAATACCCCGCACTGTTTCCTTCTACCTCCTAAATCTCGGGACGAGATTTCTTGTAGTGGAGGAGATTTGTAACGCCCGGATAATCTTGCTACAGTAATCCCACGCTAATCATGGCACGTCATCCCGATTACTGTTGCTAACCTCGCAACGATCCGAAACCGTTCAAATTCAAATTCAAATTACAATTAACAATAAAAGTTTTCAAAAATTAAAACAAAAATGTTCGGGGGTTGCAGAATATTGCACTGGTAATTATAGTGTAGTCAACACATTTTAAGAACTGCCTAAGTATTTTAGAATGAATTAAAAACAAAAGAGAAAATAAATAAAAGAAAAAGACAAAACCTAACAAAAAAAAAGGGGCAACCCACTGGGCTCCGGCCCAGCAGGCCACCAGGCCAGCCGACCGGCCCACCCCGTTCCCACATAACCCCCCCGGAACCCTAGCCCGACCCCCACTTCCCCCCCCCACTCCGAAAATATCTCCCTCCCCCCCCATCTCTCCCGATTGGATCGGGAGGAGACGGCCACCCCGACGCCGTCGTTGCCGGCCCCGCCGATCGCCTCCTCGTCCTCCTCCTCGCCGGTCTTCCCCGACCGCCCCCGAGCCCGCTGCCCCGTTGCCCTACTCCCCCTCCTCCCCGTGAGCTTCCCCCTTCGCCCTCCTCTCCCCCTAGATCGCCTCGGGCGTCGCCGCACGATGCGCTCCGGCGCCACCGTCGCCGCGCCGGGCCATCTCGCCCCCGGCCCCTCACCGCTTCCTGTGCGGCTCCCCTGCCGCTGCTCTACCTCCCCCCCCCTGCGCACGCGCCGCATCGCCCGCGCCCCGCGCGTGGACTCGCCCGCTCTGCTTCCCCCGCTCGGCTCCACCACGACCTTGCTCCGCGCTGCTCCACCTCCTCCCCCCCTGCTCGACGCGCCACCGCGCGCGCCCGGCGCTCGTCGCCGTGGCCACCGTGCGCGTGCGCCCCGTGCACGCCTCGCCGTCCCGCTCGTCGCGCCCGACCCTCCTCTTGTCGTGCTGCCGCGGCTCCGCCGCCCCCCCAACCACGCTGCTGGCCCGCGCCGCGGCCAACCCCTCTCCGTCGACGCCCCGGCTCCGGCCGCTCCGGCCGCCGCGGCCGACGACTCCCCTGGCCGGTGCCCTGCTGCGTTGGGTCAGGGGCTCGGCCCGCTAACGGGCGCCCCGTGGCTCCTGCACCCGCGCGCCCATGCGCCCGCACCCGTTAAGGCCCCCTGGGGCCACTGACAGAGGGGGCCCACGCCCCAGAACGCTTTATTAAAAAAAAAAGGAATTAAAATTAATAGTAATAAAAATAATTAATTAATTAATTAATTAATTAAGGAATTAATTAAGTTAATTAATCATAATTAGATTAATCAAATTAACTAATTAGTCTAATTGAACTGTGATTAGTTTAGCTAAAACCTAATTAACCTAAACAGTGTATGACAGGTGGGTCCCACTGGACCCACATGTCAGTTTGACCCAGTCAACTCTGTTGACTGCTGACGTCAGCATGACATCAATGCTGATGTCATTAATTTATTTTCGAATTAATTTAGTTAATTAATTAAATTCCAGAAATTAATAAAATCTTTAGAAAATCATATCTTTTAATCCGTAACTCGGATTAAAATAATTTCAACATGAAAGTTGCTCAGAACGACGAGACGAAGCCGGATACGCAGCCCGTTCGTCCACCACACCTCCCTAACCTATCGAACTCGCAACTTTCCCCCCCTCCGGCTCCTGTGCCCGAAAACGCGAAACACCGGGGATACTTTCCCGGATTTTATCCCCCTTCACCGGTATCACCTGTTACCGCGTTAGGGCACCTCTAACGTCGTTACTTGTCATGTCATGCATCACTATGCATATGCTTGCTTATATATTTATTGTTTTCCCCCCCCTCTTCTCTCGATAGACACCGAGACCGACGCCGCTACTACCCAGTACGACTACGGAGTTGACGGCCCCTCTCTCTTGCCAGAGCAACCAGGCAAGCCCCCCTTTGATCACCAGATACCGCCTACTCTTCTCTATACTGCTTGCATTAGAGTAGTGTAGCATGTTACTGCTTCTCGTTAATCCTATACTGATGCATAGCCTGTCCTTGCTACTACTGTTGTTACCTTTACCTGCAAACCTAATGCTTAGTATAGGATGCTAGTTTATCATCAGTGGCCCTACATTCTTGTCCGTCTGCCATGCTATACTATTGGGCCGTGATCACTCGGGAGGTGATCACGGGTATATACTATATACTTTAAACATGATACATGTGGTGACCAAAGTCGGGTTGGCTCGAGGAGTACCCGCGAGTGATTCACGGATTGGGGGCTGAAAGGACCTTTGTCCCGACGGCCCTCTGTGTGGATCTTTGTGGCGGAGCGACAGGGCAGGTTCCGACCACCTAGGAGAGAGGTGGGCTTGGCCCTGTTCGGCGTTCGCGGACACTTAACACGCTTAACGAGATCTGGGTATTTGATCTGAGTCTGGCCATTTGGTCTATACGCACTAACCATCTACGCGGGAGTAGTTATGGGTATCCCGACGTCGTGGTATCAGCCGAAGCTTTCGTGACGTCAGCGACTGAGTGGCGCGCGCCGGATTGGACTGGAAAGCCACTAGGCTAGGTCTGCTTCCGGCCGCGTACGCAACGTGCAGGTGTGCAAAGGGCGATGGGCCCAGACCCCTGCGCCATAGGATTTAGACCGGCGTGCTGACCTCTCTGTTGTGCCTAGGTAGGGCTGCGACGTGTTGATCTTCCGAGGCCGGGCATGACCCAGGAAAGTGTGTCCGGCCAAATGGGATCGAGCGTGTTGGGGTATGTGGTGCACCCCTGCAGGGAAGTTTATCTATTCGAATAGCCGTGTCCCTCGGTAAAAGGACGACCCGGAGTTGTACCTTGACCTTATGACAACTAGAACCGGATACTTAATAAAACACACCCTTCCAAGTGCCAGATACAACCGGTGATCGCTCTCTCACAGGGCGACGAGGGGAGGATCATCGGTTAGGATTATGCTATATGATGCTACTTGGAGGACTTCAGTCTACTCTCTTCTACATGCTGCAAGACGAAGGCTCCCAGAAGCGTAGTCTTCGACAGGATTAGCTATCCCCCTCTTATTCCGGCTTTCTGCAATTCAGTCCACTTATAATAGCCTTATCCCAGTTGATACCATTGCATACATATGTAGTGTAGCTCCTTGCTTGCGAGTACTTTGGATGAGTACTCACGGTTGCTTTCTCCTTCTTTTCCCTCTATCCCTTCTACCTGGTTGTCGCAACCAGATGTCGGAGCCGAGGAGCCAGATGCCACCGTCGACGACGACTCCTGCTACACCGGAGGTGCCTACTACTACGTGTTGCCCGCTGACGACGACCAGGAGTAGCTTAGGAGGATTCCCAGGCAGGAGGCCTGCGCCTCTTTCGATCTGTATCCCAGTTTGTGCTAGCCATCTTATGGCAACTTGTTTAACTTATGTCTGTACTCAGATATTGTTGCTTCCGCTGACCCGTCTGTGATCGAGCTCTTGTATTCGAGCCCTCGAGGCCCCTGGCTTGTAATATGATGCTTGTATGACTTATTTTATTTGTAGAGTTGTGTTGTGATATCTTCCCGTGAGTCCCTGATCTTGATCGTACACGTTTGCGTGTATGATTAGTGTACGGTCAAGCCGGGGCGTCACAAGACATTAGTGAAACCTATGGCCCCCGGGTCTATCTTCCATCATATTAATCTTCCAATACTTATTTATTTCCTTTGCCTTTTATTTTACTTTGAATATTTATCATAAAAATACCAAAAATATTATCTTATCATATCTATCAGATCTCACTCTCGTAAGTGACCGTGTAGGGATTGACAACCCCTTATCGCGTTGGTTGCAAGGATTTATTTGTTTGTGTAGGTGCGAGGGACTCGTGCGTGGCCTCCTACTGGATTGATACCTTGGTTCTCAAAAACTGAGGGAAATACTTACGCTACTTTGCTGCATCACCCTTTCCTCTTCAAGGGAAAACCAACGCAAGTGCTCAAGAGGTAGCAAGAAGGATTTCTGGCGCCGTTGCCGGGGAGTCTACGCAAAAGTCAACATACCAAGTACCCATCACAAACCTTATCTCCCGCATTACATTATTTTCCATTTGCCTCTCGTTTTCCTCTCCCCCACTTCACCCTTGCCGTTTTATTCGCCCTCTCTCTTTCCGTCCTCCCTCTCTTTCTCTATTTGCCTCTTTTTGCCCGTCTCTTGTTTGCTTGTGTGCTGGATTGCTTGCTTGTCACGATGGCTCAAGATAATACTAAATTGTGTGACTTTACCAGTACCAACAACAATGATTTTATTAGCACTCTGATTGCTCCTCTTACCAATGCTGAATCTTGTGAAATTAATGCTGCTTTGCTGAATCTTGTCATGAAAGATCCGTTTTCCGGCCTTCCTAGTGAAGATGCCGCTACCCATCTAAATAGCTTCGTTGATTTGTGTGATGTGCAAAAGAAGAAAGATGTGGACAATGATATTGTTAAATTGAAGCTATTTCCTTTTTCGCTTAGAGATCGTGCTAAAGCTTGGTTTTCGTCTTTGCCTAAAAATAGTATTGATTTGTGGAATAAGTGCAAAGATGCTTTTATCTCTAAGTATTTTCCTCCTACTAAGATCATCTCTCTGAGAAACGATATTATGAATTTTAAGAAACTTGATCATGAACACGTTGCACAAGCTTGGGAGAGGATGAAATTAATGATACATAATTGCCGTACGCAAGGTTTGAATTTGTGGATGATTATACAAATTTTTTATGCCGGATTGAATTTTGCTTCTAGAAATCTTTTAGATTCGGCCGCGGGAGGCACTTTTATGGAAATCACTTTAGGAGAAGCTACTAAACTCCTAGATAATATTATGGTTAATTATTCTCAATGGCACACTGAAAGATCTACTGATAAGAAAGTGCATGCGATAGAAGAAATTAATGTTTTGAGTGGAAAGATGGATGAACTTATGAAA
Source organism: Triticum urartu (assembly GCF_056163025.1). Taxonomy (NCBI): domain Eukaryota; kingdom Viridiplantae; phylum Streptophyta; class Magnoliopsida; order Poales; family Poaceae; genus Triticum; species Triticum urartu. Next base: position 8,404,565 of record NC_141877.1, read on the forward strand.
TTATTTGCTAATAAAAGTGTTTCTTATGATCCTAATGATATGCCTTTGTCTACTTTGATTGAGAATAATAATGAATCTATGGATGTGAATTTTGTTGGTAGGAATAATTTTGGTAACAACACGTATAGAGGAAACTTTAATCCTAGGCCGTATCCTAGTAATTCCTCTAATAATTATGGTAATTCCTACAACAATTCTTATGGAAATTATAATAAGATGCCCTCTGATTTTGAATCTAATATTAAAGAATTTATTACTTCGCAAAAGAATTTCAATGCTTTGATTGAAAAAAAATTGCTTAAGATTGATGAGTTGGCTAGGAACGTTGATAGAATTTCTCTTGATGTTATTCTTTGAAACTTAGATCTATTCCACCTAAGCATGATATCAATGAGTCTCTCAAAGCCATGAGAATTTCCATTGATGAGTGCAAAGAAAGAACTGCTAGGATCCGTGCTAAGAAAGATTGCTTTATAAAAGCGTGTTCTTCTAGTTTCCATGATAATAAAGATGAAGATCTAAAAGTTATTGATGTGTCCCCTATTAAATCTTTGTTTTGCAATATGAATCTTGATAATGATGGGACTAAATATGATCCACCTTTACCTAGACGGCGTTCCAAGAATTCGGAGTCTTTAGATCTTGATGCTAAAATTGTTAAAAGTGGGATTGAAGAAGTCAAAACTTTAAATATTAATGAACCCACTATTTTTGATTTCAAGAAATTTAATTATGATAATTGCTATTTGATAGATTGTATTTCCTTGTTGCAACCCGTGTTAAATTCTCCTCATGCTTATAGTCAAAACAAAGCTTTTACTAAACATATCGTTGATGCTTTGATGTAATCTTATGAAGAAAAACTTGAGTTGGAAGTTTCTATCCATAGAAAACTTTATGATGAGTGGGAACCTACTATTAAATTTAAAATTAAAGATCATGAATGCTATGCTTTGTGTGATTTGGGTGCTAGTGTTTTCACGATTCCAAAGACTTTGTGTGATTTGTTAGGTTTCCGTGATTTTGATGATTGCTCTTTAAACTTGCACCTTGCGGATTCCACTATTAAGAAACCTATGGGAAGAATTAATGATGTTCTTATTGTTGCAAATAGTAACTATGTGCCCGTAGATTTTATTGTTCTTGACATAGATTGCAATCCTCCATGTCCTATTATTCTTGGTAGACCTTTCCTTAGAACGATTGGTGCAATTATTGATATGAAGGAAGAGAATATTAGATTCCAATTTCCGTTAAGGAAATGCATGGAACACTTCCCTAGAAAGAAAATTAAATTACCATATGAATCTATTATGGGAGCCACTTATTGATTGCCTACCAAAGATGGCAATACCTAGATCTATCTTCGCTTTTATGCCTAGCTAGGGGCGTTAAACGATAGCGCTTGTTGGGAGGCAACCCAATTTTATTTTTATTACTTGCCTTTTGCTCCTGTTTATTAATAAATAATTTATCTAGCCTCTGTTTTGGTTGTGTTTTTTGTGTTTAATTAGTGTTTGTGCCAAGCAGAACCGTTGGGAAGACTTGGGGGAAGTCTTTTTAATCTTGCTGTAAAAAACAGAAACTTTAGCGCTCACGAGAACTGCTGCCATTTTTATTTGGAAAGTGATATTTAGTTAATTATTTTTGAAGATGATTAATATATAAATTTATCACTTCCAGAAATTTATTTTATAATTTTTGGGGTTCCAGATCTTGCGTTAGCTACAGATTACTACAGACTGTTCTGTTTTTGACAGATTCTGTTTTTCGTGTGTTGTTTGCTTATTTTGATGAATCTATGGCTAGTAAAATAGTTTATAAACCATAGAGAAGTTGGAATAAAGTAGGTTTAACACCAATATAAATAAATAATGAGTTCATTACAGTACCTTGAAGTGGTGTTTTGTTTTCTTTCGCTAACGGAGCTCACGAGATTTTCTACTTTAAGTTTTGTATTGTGAAGTTTTCAAGTTTTGGGTGAAAGATTTGATGGATTATAGAACAAGGAGTGGCAAGAGACTAAGCTTGGGGATGCCCATGGCACCCCAAGATAATCTAAGGACACCTAAAAGCCAAAGCTTGGGGATGCCCCGGAAGGCATCCCCTCTTTCGTCTACTTCCATCGGTAACTTTACTTGGAGCTATATTTTTATTTACCACATGATATGTGTTTTGCTTGGAGCATCTTGTATTATTTGAGTCCTTATTTGTTAGTTTTCCACAATCATCCTTGCTGTACACACCTTTTGAGAGAGACACACATGATTCGGAAATTGTTAGAATACTCTATGTGCTTCACTTATATCTTTTGAGTTGTATAGTTTTTGCTCTAGTGCTTCACTTATATCTTTTAGAGCACATCAGTGGATTTGTTTTATAGAAACTATTGTTCTCTCATTCTTCACTTAGATTATTTTGAGAGTCCTACAAAACAGCATTGTAATTTGCTTTAATTATGTTAGGCGTCCAAGATTAATAAAATTTTCTTATGAGTGTGTTGAATACTATGAGAAGTTTGATACTTGATAATTGTTTTGAGATATGAGATGGTAATATTAGAGTCATGCTAGTTGAGTAGTTGTGAATTTGAAGAATACTTGTGTTAAAGTTTGTGATTCCCGTAGCATGCACGTATGGTGAACCGTTATGTGATGAAGTCGGAGCATGATTTATTTATTGATTGTCATCCTTATGAGTGGTGGTCGGGGACGAGTGATGGTCTTTTCCTACCAATCTATCCCCCTAGGAGCATGCGCGTAATACTTTGCTTTGATAACTTGTAGATTTTTGCAATAAGTATATGAGTTCTTTATGACTAAGGTTGAGTCCATGGATCATATGAACTTTTCTTCCTTCCACCATTGCTAGCCTCTCTAATACCGCGCACCTTTTGCCGGTATCATACACCCACCATATACCTTCCTCAAAACAGCCACCATACCTACCTATCATGGCATTTCCATAGCCATTCCGAGATATATTGCCATGCAACTTTCCACCATTCCGTTTACTATGACACGCTCCATCATTGTCATATTTCTTTGCATGATCATGTAGTTGACATTGTATTTGTGGCAAAGCCACCGTTCATAATTCTTTCATACGTGTCGCTCTTGATTCATTGCATATCCCGGTACACCGCCGAAGGCATTCACATAGAGTCATATTTTGTTCTAAGTATTGAGCTGTAATTGTTGAGTTGTAAGTAAATAAAAGTGTGATGATCATTATTTTTAGAGCATTGTCCCAAGTGAGGAAAGGATGATGGAGACTATGATTCCCCCACAAGTTGGGATGAGACTCCGAACGAAAAAAAGAGGCCATAAAAAAAATTAGAAAAGGCCCAAATAAAAAAATGAGAGAAAAAGAGAGAAGGGACAATGCTACTATCCTTTTACCACACTTGTGATTCAAAGTAGCACCATGATCTTCATAATAGAGAGTCTCCTATGTTATCACTTTCATATACTAGTGGGAATTTTTCATTATAGAACTTGGCTTGTATATTCCAATGATGGGCTTCCTCAAAATGCCCTAGGTCTTCGTGAGCAAGCGAGTTGGATGCACACCCACTTAGTCCTTTTGTTGAGCTTTCATATACTTATAGCTCTAGTGCATCCATTGCATGGCAATCCCTACTCACTCACATTGATATCTATTGATGGGCATCTCCATAGCCCGTTGATATGCCTAGTTGATGTGAGACTATCTTCCCACTTTTGTCTCCTCCACAACCACCATTCTATTCCACCTAAAGTGCTATGTCCATGGCTCACGCTCATGTATTGCGTGAAGATTGAAAAAGTTTGAGAACACCAAAAGTATGAAACAATTGCTTGGCTTGTCATCGGGGTTGTGCATGATTTAAATACTTTGTGTGGTGAAGATAGAGCATAGCCAGACTATATGATTTTGTAGGGATAACTTTCTTTGGCCATGTTATTTTGAAGAGACATAATTGCTTAGTTAGTATGCTTGAAGTATTATTATTTCTATGTCAATATTGAACTTTTGTCTTGAATCTTTCAGATCTGAATATTCATACCACAATTAAGAAGAATTACATTGAAATTATGCCAAGTAGCATTCCACATCAAAAATTCTGTTTTTATCATTTACCTACTCGAGGACGAGCAGGAATTAAGCTTGGGGATGCTTGATACCTCTCCAACGTATCTATAATTTTTGATTGTTCCATGCTATATTATATTCTGTTTTGGACATTATTTTGCTTTATTATACACTTTTATATTATTTTTGGGACTAACCTATTAACTGGAGGCCCAGCCCAGAATTGCTATTTTTTTGCCTATTTTAGGGTTTCGCAGAAAAAGAATATCAAACGGAGTCCAAACGGAATGAAACCTTCGGGAACGTGATTTTCGGAACGAACATGATCCAGAGGACTTGGACCCTACGTCAAGACATCAACCAGGACGCCACGAGGTAGGGGGGCGCGCCTACCCCCCTAGGCGCACCCTCCACCCTCGTGGGCCCCCTGTTGCTCCACCGATGTACTCCTTCCTCCTATATATACCTACGTACCCCCAAACTACCAGATACGGAGCCAAAACCCTAATTCCACCGCCGTAACTTTATGTATCCACGAGATCCCATCTTGGGGCCTGTTCCAGAGTTCCGCCAGAGGGGGCATCAATCACGGAGGGCTTCTACATCAACACCATAGCCTCTCCGATGAAGTGTGAGTAGTTTGCTTTAGACCTACGGGTCCATAGTTATTAGCTAGATGGCTTCTTCTCTCTTTTTGGATCTCAATACAAAGTTCCCCCCTCTCTTGTGGAGATCTATTCGATGTAATCATCTGTTGCGGTGTGTTTGTTGAGACCGATGGATTGTGGGTCTATGATCAAGCTTATCTATGAACAATATTTGGATCTTCTCTGAATTCTTTTATGTATGATTGGTTATCTTTGCAAGTCTGTTCGAATTATCAGTTTGGTTTGGCCTACTAGATTGATCTTTCTTGCAATGGGAGAAGTGCTTAGCTTTGGGTTCAATCTTGCGGTGTCCTTTCCCAGTGATAGTAGGGGCAGCATTGTTGGGGAACGCAGTAATTTCAAAAATTTTCCTATGCACACGCAAGATCATGGTGATGCATAGCAACGAGAGGGGAGAGTGTTATCTACGTACCCTCGTAGATCGCAACGGAAGCGTTGACGCAACGTAGAGGAAGTAGTCGTACGTCTTCCCGATCCGACCGATCCAAGCACCGTTACTTCGGCACCTCCGAGTTCTTAGCACACGTACAGCTCGATGACGCTCCCCGGGCTCCGATCCAGCAAAGCTTCGGGGATGAGTTCCGTCAGCACAACGGCGTGGTGACGATGATGATGTACTACCGACGTAGGGCTTCGCCTAAGCACTACAACGATATGATTGAGGTGGAATATGGTGGCAGGGGGCACCGCACACGGCTAAGGAACGATCAGGTGGATCAACTTGTGTGTCTAGAGGTGCCCCTACCCCCGTATATAAAGGATCCAAGGGGAGGGGGTGCGGCCGGCCCTAGGAGGCGCGCAGGAGGAGTCCTACTCCTACCGGGAGTAGGACTCCCCCCAATCCTTGTCCAACTAGGAGAGGTGGAGGGAGAATAGGAAAGCGGGGGCGCCGCCCCTCCCTCCTTGTCCAATTCGGACTAGGGGGAGAGGGGGCGCGCGGCCTGCCCTGGCAGCCCCTTCCTCTTCTCCACAATAGGCCCATGAGGCCCATTAACCCCCTGGTGCTCCGGTTTTATCCGATACTTCTCCGGAACCCTTCCGGTGTCCGAATATAGTCATCCAATATATCAATCTTTATGTCTCGACCATTTCGAGACTCCTCGTCATGTCCGTGATCAGATCCGGGACTCCGAACTAACTTCGGTACATCAAAATGCATAAAGTCATAATAACTGTCATCGTAACGTTAAGCGTGCGGACCCTACGGTTCGAGAACAATGCAGACATGACTGAGACACATCTCCGGTCAATAACCAATAGCGGGACCTGGATGCCCATATTGGCTCCTACATATTCTACGAAGATCTTTATCGGTCAGACCGCATAACAACATACGTTGTTCCCTTTGTCATCGGTATGTTACTTGCCCGAGATTCGATCATCGGTATCCAATACCTAGTTCAATCTCGTTACCAGCAAGTCTCTTTACTCGTTCCGTAATACCTCATCTCGCAACTAACTCATTAGTTGCAATGCTTGCAAGGCTTATGTGATGTGCATTACCGAGAGGGCCCAGAGATACCTCTCCGACAATCGGAGTGACAAATCCTATTCCCGAAATACGCCAACCCAACATCTACCTTTGGAGACACCTGTAGAGCTCCTTTATAATCACCCAGTTACGTTGTGGCGTTTGGTAGCACACAAAGTGTTCCTCCGGCAGACGGGAGTTGCATAATCTCATAGTCATAGGAACATGTATAAGTCATGAAGAAAGCAATAGCAACATACTAAACGATCGGGTGCTAAGCTAATGGAATGGGTCATGTCAATCAGATCATTCAACTAATGATGTGACCTCGTTAATCAAATAACAACACTTTGTTCATGGTTAGGAAACACAACCATCTTTGATTAACGAGCTAGTCAAGTAGAGGCATACTAGTGACACTTAGTTTGTCTATGTATTCACACATGTATTATGTTTCCAGTTAATACAATTCTAGCATGAATAATAAACATTCATCATGATATAAGGAAATAAATAATAACTTTATTATTGCCTCTAGGGCATATTTCCTTTAGTCTCCCACTTGCACTAGAGTCAATAATCTAGATTACACAGTAATGATTCTAACACCCATGGAGCCTTGGTGCTGATCATGTTTTGCTCGTGGAAGAGGCTTAGTCAACGGGTCTGCAACATTCAGATCCGTATGTATCTTGCAAATCTCTATGTCTCCCACCTGGACTAGATCCCGGATGGAATTGAAGCGTCTCTTGATGTGCTTGGTTCTCTTGTGAAATCTGGATTCCTTTGCCAAGGCAATTGCACCAGTATTGTCACAAAAGATTTTCATTGGACCCGATGCACTAGGTATAACACCTAGATCGGATATGAACTCCTTCATCCAGACTCCTTCGTTCGCTGCTTCCGAAGCAGCTATGTACTCCGCTTCACATGTTGATCCTGCTACGACGCTTTGTTTAGAACCGCACCAACTGACAGCTCCACCGTTTAATGTAAACAGGTATCCGGTTTGCGATTTAGAATCGTCCGGATCAGTGTCAAAGCTTGCATCAACGTAACCTTTTACGGTGAGCTCTTTGTCACCTCCATATACGAGAAACATATCCTTAGTCCTTTTCAGGTATTTCAGGATGTTCTTGACCGCTGTCCAGTGATCCACTCCTGGATTACTTTGGTACCTCCCTGCTAAGCTTATAGCAAGGCACACATCAGGTCTGGTACACAGCATTGAATACATGATAGAGCCTATGGCTGAAGCATAGGGAACATCTTTCATTTTCTCTCTATCTTCTGCAGTGGTCGGGCATTGAGTCTGACACAACTTCACACCTTGTAACATAGGCAAGAACCCTTTCTTCGCTTGATCCATTTTGAACTTTTTCAAAATCTTGTCAAGGTATGTGCTTTGTGAAAGTCCAATTAAGCGTCTTGATCTATCTCTATAGATCTTTATGCCTAATATGTAAGCAGCTTCACCGAGGTCTTTCATTGAAAAACTCTTATTCAAGTATCCCTTTATGCTATCCAGAAATTCTATATCATTTCCAATCAGTAATATGTCATCCACATATAATATCAGAAATGCTACAGAGCTCCCACTCACTTTCTTGTAAATACAGGCTTCTCCAAAAGTCTGTATAAACCCGAATGCTTTGATCACACTACCAAAACGTTTATTCCAACTCCGAGAGGCTTGCACCAGTCCATAAATGGATCGCTGGAGCTTGCACACTTTGTTAGCTCCCTTTGGATCGACAAAACCTTCCGGTTGCATCATATACAACTCTTCTTCCAGAAATCCATTCAGGAATGCAGTTTTGACATCCATCTGCCAAATTTCATAATCATAAAATGCGGCAATTCCTAACATGATTCGGACAGACTTAAGCATCGCTACGGGTGAGAAGGTCTCATCGTAGTCAACCCCTTGAACTTGTCGAAAACCTTTTGCGACAAGTCAAGCTTTGTAGACAGTAATATTACCGTCAGCGTCAGTCTTCTTCTTGAAGATCCATTTATTCTCAATTGCTTGCCGATCATCGGGCAAGTCAACCAAAGTCCATACTTTGTTTTCATACATGGATCCCATCTCAGATTTCATGGCCTCAAGCCATTTTGCGGAATCTAGGCTCACCATCGCTTCTTCATAGTTCGTAGGTTCATCATGACCTAGTAGCATGACTTCCACAACTGGATTACCGTACCACTCTGGCGCGGATCTCACTCTGGTTGATCTACGAGGTTCAGTAGTATCTTGTTCTGAAGTTTCATGATCATTATCATTAACTTCCTCACTTATTGGTGTAGGTGTCGCAGAAACAGTTTTCTGTGATGTACTACTTTCCAATAAAGGAGCAGGTACAGTTACCTCGTCAAGTTCTACTTTCCTCCCACTCACTTCTTTCGAGAGAAACTCCTTCTCCAGAAAGTTTCCGAATTTAGCAACAAAAGTCTTGCCTTCGGATCTGTGATAGAAGGTGTATCCAATAGTTTCCTTTGGATATCCTATGAATACACATTTCTCCGATTTGGGTTCGAGCTTATCAGGTTGAAGCTTTTTCACATAAGCATCGCAGCCCCAAACTTTCAGAAACGACAACTTTGGTTTCTTGCCAAACCATAGTTCATAAGGCGTCGTCTCAACGGATTTTGATGGTGCCCTATTTAACGTGAATGCGGCCGTCTCTAGAGCGTATCCCCAAAACGATAGCGGTAAATCAATAAGAGACATCATAGATCACACCATATCTAGTAAAGTATGATTACGACATTCGGACACACCATTGCGCTGTGGTGTTCCGGGTGGCGTGAGTTGCGAAACTATTCCACAATTTTTCAAATGTACACCAAACTCGTAACTCAAATATTCTCCTCCATGATCAGATCGTAGAAACTTTATTTTCTTGTTATGATGTTTTTCAACTTCACTCTGAAATTCTTTGAACTTTTCAAATGTTTCAGACTTATGTTTCATTAAGTAGATATACCCATATCTGCTTAAATCATCTGTGAAGGTGAGAAAATAACGATATCCGCCACGAGCCTCAACATTCATCGGACCACATACATCTGTATGTATGATTTCCAATAAATCTGTTGCTCTCTCCATAGTACCGGAGAACGGTGTTTTAGTCATCTTGCCCATGAGGCACGGTTCGCAAGTACCAAGTGATTCATAATCAAGTGGTTCCAAAAGTCCATCGGTATGGAGTTTCTTCATGCGCTTTACACCGATATGACCTAAACGGTAGTGCCACAAATAAGTTGCACTATCATTATCAACTCTGCATCTTTTGGCTTCTACATTATGAATATGTGTATCACTACTATCGAGATTCAACAAGAATAGACCACTCTTCAAGGGTGCATGACCATAAAAGATATTACTCATATAAATAGAACAACCATTATTCTCTGATTTAAATGAATAACCGTCTCGCATTAAACAAGATCCAGATATAATGTTCATGCTCAACACTGGCACCAAATAACAATTATTTAGGTCTAATACTAATCCCGAAGGTAGATGTAGAGGTAGCGTGCCGACCGCGATCACATCGACTTTGGAACCGTTTCCCACGCGCATCGTCACCTTGTCCTTAGCCAATCTTCGCTTAATCCGTAGTCCCTGTTTCGAGTTGCAAATATTAGCAACAGAACCAGTATCAAATACCCAGGTGCTACTGCAAGCATTAGTAAGGCACACATCAATAACATGTATATCACATATACCTTTGTTCACCTTGCCATCCTTCTTATCCGCCAAATACTTGGGGCAGTTCCGCTTCCAGTGACCAGTCTGCTTGCAGTAGAAGCACTCAGTTTCAGGCTTAGGTCCAGACTTGGGTTTCTTCTCTTGAGCAGCAACTTGCTTGCTGTTCTTCTTGAAGTTCCCCTTCTTATTCCCTTTGCCTTTTTTCTTGAAACTAGTGGTCTTGTTGACCGTCAACACTTGATGCTCCTTTTTGATTTCTACCTCCGCAGCTTTCAGCATTGCGAAGAGCTCGGGAATAGTCTTGTTCATCCCTTGCATATTATAGTTCATCACAAAGCTCTTGTAGCTTGGTGGCAGTGATTGGAGAATTCTGTCAATGACGCAATCATCTGGAAGATTAACTCCCATCTGAATCAAGTGATTATTATACCCAGACATTTTGAGTATATGCTCACTGACAGAACTGTTCTCCTCCATCTTGCAGCTATAGAACTTATTGGAGACTTCATATCTCTCAATCCGGGCATTTGCTTGAAATATTAACTTCAACTCCTGGAACATCTCATATGCTCCATGACGTTCAAAACGTCGTTGAAGTCCCGATTCTAAGCCGTAAAGCATGGCACACTGAACTATCGAGTAGTCATCAGCTTTGCTCTGCCAGACGTTCATAACATCTGGTGTTGCTCCAGCAGCAGGCCTGGCACCCAGCAGTGCTTCCAGGACGTAATTCTTCCGAGCAGCAATGAGGATAATCCTCAAGTTACGGACCCAGTCCGTGTAATTGCTACCATCATCTTTCAACTTTGCTTTCTCAAGGAACGCATTAAAATTCAACGGAACAACAGCACGAGCCATCTATCTACAATCAAACATAAACAAGCAAGATACTATCAGGTACTAAGTTCATGATAAGTTTAAGTTCAATTAATCAAATTACTTAAGAACTCCCACTTAGATAGACATCCCTCTAATCCTCTAAGTGATCACGTGATCCAAATCAACTAAACCATGTCCGATCATCACGTGAGATGGAGTAGTTTCATTGGTGAACATCGCTATGTTGATCATATCTACTATATGATTCATGCTCGACCTTTCGGTCTCCGTGTTCCGAGGCCATATCTGTATATGCTTGGCTCGTCAAGTATAACCTGAGTATTCCGCGTGTGCAACTGTTTTGCACCCGTTGTATTTGAACGTAGAGCCTATCACACCCGATCATCATGTGGTGTCTTAGCACGAAGAACTTTCGCAACGGTGCATACTCAGGGAGAACACTTCTTGATAATTTAGTGAGAGATCATCTTATAATGCTACCGTCAATCAAAGCAAGATAAGATGCATAAAAGATAAACATCACATGCAATCAATATAAGTGATATGATATGGCCATCATCATCTTGTGCCTGTGATCTCTATCTCCGAAGCACCGTCATGATCACCATCGTCACCAGCGCGACACCTTGATCTCCATCGTAGCATCGTTGTCGTCTCGCCAATCTTATGCTTCCACGACTATCGCTACCGCTTAGTGATAAAGTAAAGCATTACATCGTGATTGCATTGCATACAATAAAGAGACAACCATATGGCTCCTGCCAGTTGCCGATAACTCGGTTACAAAACATGTCATCTCATACAATAAAATTTAGCATCATGTCTTGACCATATCACATCACAACATGCCCTGCAAAAACAAGTTAGATGTCCTCTACTTTGTTGTTGCAAGTTTTACGTGGCTGCTACGGGCTTAAGCAAGAACCAATCTCACCTACGCATCAAAACCACAACGATAGTTTGTCAATTTGACTCCGTTTTAACCTTCGCAAGGACCGGGCGTAGTCACACTTGGTTCAACTAAAGTTGGAGAAACAGTCACTCGCAAGCCACCTATGGGCAAAGCACGTCGGGGGAACCGGTCTCGCGTAAGCGTACGTGTAATGTCGGTCCGGGCCGCTTCATCCAACAATACCGCCGAACCAAAGTATGACATGCTGGTAGGCAGTATGACTTATATCGCCCACAACTCACTTGTGTTCTACTCATGCATATAACATCAAACCATAAAACCTAGGCTCGGATGCCACTGTTGGGGAATGCAGTAATTTCAAAAAATTTCCTACGCACACGCAAGATCATGGTGATGCATAGCAACGAGAGGGGAGAGTGTTATCTACGTACCCTCGTAGATCGCAACGGAAGCATTGACGCAACGTAGATGAAGTAGTCGTACGTCTTCCCGATCCGACCGATCCAAGCACCGTTACTCCGGCACCTCCGAGTTCTTAGCACACGTACAGCTCGATGACGCTCCCCGGGCTCCGATCCAGCAAAGCTTTGGGGATGAGTTCCGTCAGCACAACGGCGTGGTGACGATGATGATGTACTACCGACGCAGGGCTTCACCTAAGCACTACAACGATATGATCGAGGTGGAATATGGTGGCAGGGGGCACCGCACACGGCTAAGGAACGATCACGTGGATCAACTTGTGTGTCTAGAGGTGCCCCCTGCCCCCGTATATAAAGGATCCAAGGGGAGGGGGTGCGGCCGGCCCTAGGAGGCGCGCAGGAGGAGTCCTACTCCTACCGGGAGTAGGACTCCCCCCCAATCCTTGTCCAACTAGGAGAGGTGGAGGGAGAATAGGAAAGGGGGGGCGCTGCCCCTCCCTCCTTGTCCAATTCGGACTAGGGGGAGAGGGGGCGCGCGGCCTGCCCTGGCAGCCCCTTCCTCTTCTCCACATTAGGCCCATGAGGCCCATTAACCCCCCGGGGGGTTCCGGTAACCCCCCGGTGCTCCGGTTTTATCCGATACTTCTCCGAAACCCTTCCGGTGTCCGAATATAATCATCCAGTATATCAATCTTTATGTCTCGACCATTTCGAGACTCCTCGTCATGTCCGTGATCACATCCGGGACTCCGAACTAACTTCGGTACATCAAAATGCATAAACTCATAATAACTGTCATTGTAACGTTAAGCGTGCGGACCCTACGGTTCGAGAACAATGCAGACATGACTGAGACACATCTCCGGTCAATAACCAATAGCGGGACCTGGATGCCCATATTGGCTCCTACATATTCTACGAAGATCTTTATCGGTCAGACCACATAACAACATACGTTGTTCCCTTTGTCATCGGTATGTTACTTGCCCGAGATTCGATCGTCGGTATCCAATACCTAGTTCAATCTCGTTACCGGCAAGTCTCTTTACTCGTTCCGTAATACCTCATCTCGCAACTAACTCATTAGTTGCAATGCTTGCAAGGCTTATGTGATGTGCATTACCGAGAGGGCCCAGAGATACCTCTCCGACAATCGGAGTGACAAATCCTATTCTCGAAATATGCCAACCCAACGTCTACCTTTGGAGACACCTGTAGAGCTCCTTTATAATCACCCAGTTACGTTGTGATGTTTGGTAGCACACAAAGTGTTCCTCCGGCAGACGGGAGTTGCATAATCATATAGTCATAGGAACATGTATAAGTCATGAAGAAAGCAATAGCAACATACTAAACAATCGGGTGCTAAGCTAATGGAATGGGTCATGTCAATCAGATCATTCAACTAATGATGTGACCTCGTTAATCAAATAACAACACTTTGTTCATGGTTAGGAAACATAACCATCTTTGATTAACGAGCTAGTCAAGTAGAGGCATACTAGTGACACTTAGTTTGTCTATGTATTCACACATGTATTATGTTTCCGGTTAATACAATTCTAGCATGAATAATAAACATTCATCATGATGTAAGGAAATAAATAATAACTTTATTATTGCCTCTAGGGCATATTTCCTTCAAGCATGGCACGTATTGTATTGTTGCCATCGAGGATAATAAGATGGGGTGTTCATCATATTGCATGAGTTTATCCCTCTACATCATGTCATCTTGCTTAAAGCGTTACTCTGTTCTCTTTACTTAATACTCTAGATGCATGCTGGATAGCGGTCGATGTGTGGAGTAATAGTAGTAGATGCAGGCAGGAGTCGGTCTACTTGTGTCGGACGTGATGCCTATATACATGATCATACCTAGATATTCTCATAACTATGCTCAATTCTGTCAATTGCTCAACAATAATTTGTTTACCCACCGTGAATACTTATGCTCTTGAGAGAAGCCACTAGTGAAACCTATGGCCCCCGGGTCTATCTTCCATCATATTAATCTTCCAATACTTATTTATTTCCTTTGCCTTTTATTTTACTTTGCATCTTTATCATAAAAATACCAAAGATATTACCTTATCATATCTATCAGATCTCACTCTCGTAAGTGACCGTGTAGGGATTGACAACCCCTTATCGCGTTGGTTGCGAGGATTTATTTGTTTGTGTAGGTGAGAGGGACTCGTGCGTGGCCTCCTACTGGATTGATACCTTGGTTCTCAAAAACTGAGGGAAATACTTACGCTACTTTGCTGCATCACCCTTTCCTCTTCAAGGGAAAACTAACGCAAGTGCTAAAGCTTGGTTTTCATCTCTTGAGCACTGCGTTGGTTTTCCCCGAAGAGGAATGGATGATGCAGCAAAGTAGCGTAAGTATTTCCCTCAGTTTTTGAGAACCAAGGTATCAATCTAGTAGGAGGCTACGCGCGAGTCCCTCGCACCTGCACAAAACAAAAAATCCTCGCAACCAATGCGATAAGGGGTTGTCAATCCCTACACGGCCACTTACGAGAGTGAGATCTGATAGATATGATAAGATAATATTTTTGGTATTTTTTTATGATAAAGATGCAAAGTAAAATAAAAGCAAAGGAAATAACTAAGTATTGGAATATTAATATGATGAAGATAGACCCGGGGGCTGATACGTCTCCCACGTATCTATAATTTTTGATTGCTCCATGCTATATTATCTACTGTTTTAGGCAATATTGGGCTTTATTATCCACTTTTATATTACTTTTGGGACTAACCTATTAACTGGAGGCCCAGCCCAGATTTGTTGTTTTATGCCTATTTCAGTGTTTCGAAGAAAAGGAATATCAGACGGATTCGAAACGGAACGAAATCAACTAGAGAAGTTATTTTTGGAAGGAAACACACCTGCTGAACTTGGACCCCACGTCAGGGGAGACACGAGGTGCTCACGAGGGTGGGGGGCGCCCCCCTAGGGCGCGCCCCCTGTCTCGTGGGGCCCCCGTGGCTCCTCCGACGTCCTCCCTGCACCCATATATATCCACGTAACCTAAAACTTCCAGAACGCACAATAGGTCGGGAGTTCCGCCACCAGAAGCCTCCGTAGCCACCGAAAGCCAATCTAGACCCGTTCCGGCACCCTGCTGGAGGGGGCAATCCTTCTCCGGTGGCTATCTTCATCATCCCGGTGCTCTCCATGACGAGGAGGGAGTAGTTCTCCCTCGGGGCTGAGGGTATGTACCAGTAGCTATGTGTTTGATCTCTCTCTCTCTCTCTCTCTCTCTCGTGTTCTTGAGATGATACGATCTTGATGTATCGCGAGCTTTGCTATTATATTTGGATCCTATGATGTTTCTTCCCCCCTCTTATCTCTTGTAATGAATCAAGTTTCCCCTTTGAAGTAATCTTATCGGATTGAGTCTTTAAAGATTTGAGAACACTTGATGTATGTCTTGCCGTGGATATCTGTGGTGACAATGGGATACCGCGTGCCACTTGATGTATGTTTTGGTGACCAACTTGCGGGTTCCGCCCATGAACCTATGCATAGGGGTTGGCACACGTTTTCGTCGTGATTCTCCGGTAGAACTATGGGGCACTCTTTGAGGTCCTTTGTGTTGGTTGAATAGATGAATTTGAGATTGTGTGATGCATATCGTATAATCATACTCACAGATACTTGAGGTGACATTGGAGTATCTAGGTGACATTAGGGTTTTGGTTGATTTGTGTGTTAAGGTGTTATTCTAGTACGAACTCTAGGGCTGTTTGTGACACTTATTGGAATAGCCCAACGGATTGATTGGAAAGAATAACTTGAGGTGGTTTCGTACCCTACCATAATCTCTTTGTTTGTTCTCCACTATTAGTGACTTTGGAGTGACTCTTTGTTGCATGTTGAGGGATAGTTATGTGATCCAATTATGTTAGTATTGTTGAGGGAACTTACACTAGTGAAAGTATGAACCCTAGGCCTTATTTCCACACATTACAATACCGTTTACGCTCACTTTTATCACTTGCTACCTTGCTGTTTTTATTATTTCAGATTACAAAAACCATTATCTACCATCCATATACCACTTGTACCACCATCTCTTCACCGAACTAGTGCACCTATACAATTTACCATTGTATTGGGTGTGTTGGGGACACAAGAGACTCTTTGTTATTTGGTTGCAGGGTTGCTTGAGAGAGACCATCTTCATCCTACGCCTCCTACGGATTGATAAACCTTAGGTCATCCACTTGAGGGAAATTTGCTACTGTCCTACAAACCTCTGCACTTGGAGGCCCAACAACGCCTACAAGAAGAAGGTTGTGTAGTAGACATCAGGGGCCATAGGTTTCACTAGTGGCTTCTCTCGAGAGCATAAGTATTCTACGGTGGGCAAACGAATTACTATTGAGCAATTGACAGAATTGAGCATAGTTATGAGAATATCTAGGTATGATCATGTATATAGGCATCACGTCCCAGACAAGTAGACCGACTCCTGCCTGCATCTACTACTATTACTCCACTCATCGACCACTATCCAGCATGCATCTAGAGTATTAAGTTCATGGAAACAGAGTAACACCTTAAGCAAGATGACATGATGTAGAGGGATAAACTCATGCAATATGATGAAAAACCCATCTTGTTATCCTCGATGGCAACAATACAATACGTGCCTTGCTGCCCCTACTGTCACTGGGAAAGGACACCACAAGATTGAACCCAAAGCTAAGCACTTCTCCCATTGCAAGAAAGATCAATCTAGTAGGCCAAACCAAAATGATAATTCAAAGAGACTTGCAAAGATAACCAATCTTACATAAAAGAATTCAAAGAAGATTCAAATATTGTTCATAGATAGACTTGATCATAAACCCACAATTCATCGGTCTCAATAAACACACCACAAAAGGAAGATAACATCGAATAGATCTCCACAAGAGAGGGGGAGAACATCGTATTGAGATCCAAAAAGAGAGAAGAAGCCATCTAGCTAATAACTATGGACCCGTAGGTCTGAGGTGAACTACTCACACTTCATCGGAGGGGATATGGTGTTGATGTAGAAGCCCTCCGTGATCGATGCCCCCTCCGGCGGAGCTCTGGAACAGGACCCAAGATGGGATCTCATGGATACATAAAGTTGCGGCGGTGGAATTAGGGTTTTGGCTCCATATCTGATCGTTTGGGGGTACGTAGGTATATATAGGAGGAAGGAGTACGTCGGTGGAGCAACAGGGGGGCCACGAGGGTGGAGGGCGCGCCTGGGGGGGAGGGGTAGGCGCGCCCCTACCTCGTGGCCTCCTCCTTTGTTTTTTGACGTAGGGTCCAAGTCTCCTGGATCATGTTCGGTGAGAAAATCACGTTCCCGAAGGTTTCATTCCGTTTGGACTCCGTTTGATATTCCTTTTCCTCGAAACCCTGAAATAGGCAAAAAACATCAATTCTGGGCTAGGCCTCCGGCTAATAGGTTAGTCCCAAAAATAATATAAAAGTGGAGAATAAATCCCAATAATGTCCAAAATAGTAGATAATATAACATGGAGCAATCAAAAATTATAGATACGTTGGAGACGCATCAAGCATCCCGAAGCTTAATTCCTGCTCGTCCTCGAGTAGGTAAATGATAAAAACAGAATTTTTGATGCGGAGTGCTACTTGGCATAATTTTAATGTAATTCTTCTTAATTGTGGTATGAATATTCAGATCCGAAAGATTCAAGACAAAAGTTCATATTGACATAAAAATAATAATACTTCAAGCATACTAACTAAGCAATTATGTCTTCTCAAAATAACATGGCCAAAGAAAGTTCATCCCTACAAAATCATATAGTTTAGTCATGCTCCATTTTCGTCACACAAGAATGCTCTCATCATGCACAACCCCGATGACAGCCAAGCAATTGTTTCATACTTTAGTAATCTCAAACCTATAAACTTTCACGCAATACATGAGCGCGGGCCATGGACATAGCACTATGGGTGGAATAGAATATAATGAGGGGGGTTATGTGGAGAAGACAAAAAAGGAGAAAGTCTCACATCAACGAGGCTAATCAATGGGCTATGGAGATGCCCATCGATTGATGTTAATGCAAGGAGTAGGGATTGCCATGCAACGGATGCACTAGAGTTATAAATGTATGAAAGCTCAACAAAAGAAACTAAGTGGGTGTGCATCCAACTTGCTTGCTCATGAAGACCTAGGGCACTTGAGGAGGCTCATTGTTGGAATATACAAGCCAAGTTCTATAATGAAAAATTCCCACTAGTATATGAAAGTGACAAAACAAGAGACTCTCTATCATGAAGATTACGGTGCTACTTTGAAGCACAAGTGTGGCAAAGGATAGTAACATTGTCCCTTCTCTCTTTTTCTATCTTTATTTATTTGGCCTTTCTTTTTTTATATGGCCTTTCTCTTTTTTTCTTTTTTCCTCACTTGGGACAATGCTCTAGAAAATGATGATCATCACACTTCTATTTATTTACAACTCAATGATTACAACTCGATGCTAGAACAAAAAATGACTCTATATGAATGCCTCCGGCGGTGTACTGGGATATGCAATGAACCAAGAGTGACATGTATGAAAGAATTATGAACGGTGGCTTTGCCACAAATACTATGTCACCAACATGATCATGCTAAGCAATATGACAATGATGAATGTGTCATGATAAACGGAATGGTGGAAAGTTGCATGACAATATATCTCGGAATGGCTATGGAAATGCCATAATAGGTAGGTATGGTGGCTGTTTTGAGGAAGATATAAGGAGGTTTATGTGTGAAAGAGCGTATCATATCACGGGGTTTGGATGCACCGGCGAAGTTTGCACCAACTCTCAATGTGAGAAAGGGCAATGCATGGTACCGAAGAGGCTAGCAAGGATGGAAGGGTGAGAGTGCGTATAATCCGTGGAATCAACATTAGTCATAAAGAACTCACATACTTATTGTGAAAATCTACAAGTCATCAAAAACCTCGGCACTACGTGCATGCTCCTAGGGGGATAGATTGGTAGGAAAAGACCATCGCTCGTCCCCGACCGCCACTCATAAGGAGGACAATCAAATAACACCTCATGTTTCAAATTTGTCACATAACGTTTACCATATGTGCATGCTATGGGACTTGCAAACTTCAACACAAGCATTTCTCAATTTCACAACTACTCAACTAGCACGACTTTGATATTATTACCTCCATATCTCAAAACAATCATCAAGCATCAAACTTCTCTTAGTATTCAAAACAGTCATAAGAAAATTTTACTAATCTTGAATACCTAGCATATTAGGATTTTAAGAAAATTACCATGCTATTTAGGACTCTCAAAATAATCTAAGTGAAGCATGAGAGATCAATAATTTCTATAAAACAAATCCACCACCGTGCTCTAAAGGATATAAGTGAAGTACTAGAGCAAAACTATATAACTCAAAGGATATAAGCGAAGCACATCGAGTATTCTAACAAATTCCAAATCATGTATGGATCTCTCAAAAGGTGTGTACAGCAAGGATGATTGTGGTAAACCAAAAAAACAAAGACTCAAATCATACAAGACGCTCCAAGCAAAACACATATCATGTGGTGAATAAAAATATAGCTCCAAGTAAAGTTACCGATAGAAGTAGACGAAAGAGGGGATGCATTCCGGGGCATCCCCAAGCTTTGGCTTTTAGGTGTCCTTAGATTATATTGGGGGTGCCATGGGCATCCCCAAGCTTAGGATCTTGCCACTCCTTGTTCCATAATCCATCAAATCTTTACCCAAAACTTGAAAACTTCACAACACAAAACTCAAAGTAGAAAATCTCGTGAGCTTCGTTAGCGAAAGAAAACAAAAGACCACTTCAAGGTACTGTAATGAACTCATTCTTTATTTATATTGGTGCTAAACCTACTGTATTCCAACTTCTCTATGTTTTATAAACTATCTTACTAGCCATAGATTCATCAAAATAAGCAAACAACACACGAAAAACAGAATCTGTCAAAAACAGAACAGTCTGTAGTAATCTGTAGCTAGCGCAAGATCTGGAACACCAAAAATTCTAAAATAAATTTCTGGACGTGAGGAATTTATCTATTAATCATCTTCAAAAAGAATTAACTAAATAGCACTTTCCAAATAAAAATGGCAGCAGTTCTCGTGAGCGCTAAAGTTTCTGTTTTTTACAGCAAGTTTAACAAGACTTACCCAAGTCTTCCCAATGGTTCTACTTGGCACAAACACTAATTAAACACAACCTAAACATAGGCTAGATAAATTATTTATTACTAAACAGGAGCAAAAATCAAGGAATAAAAATAAAATTGGGTTGCCTCCCAACAAGCGCTGTCGTTTAACGCCCCTAGCTAGGCATAAAAAGCAAGGATAGATCTAGGTATTGCCATAATAATAAGATAGATCATTAATACTCACTTCATATTCTCTACGTTCGGCAGCAATTTTCCTTTGAGGCAACCAAAAGTAATCAAACGGGCTAAATTTAATGGGACAAAAGTCCCCAAGATCAACCTTGGGAGGTATAGGTTCCTCCTTTGGTCCTTCGTATTGCACAACCAATTCATCATTATAAGCATTCTTTTGACAGAACTTTGTGAGCCTATATTCAAGAGAATATCCTAGTTCATTATTTCGAATATCCAAATCATCATTAAGTTCAGAAATTCTATCAACTAAAACATTGGTAGGAACCCTTTTTCTAAGATTTTCATTGAAAGCAACATAGTCTAGAGATTGAAAACACATTATTTCTTCTTGATCAAAGAGGATGGCCTCTATGGGAGGACGGCAAGCGTCCACCCTATAATGCGCAAAGATTTCTTTGGCCTCTTTTATTATGAATCTAAACTCATGAGCCAAAAATATAGTAGCAGCACGCTTAACAGAAGAATGCTCAATATTAGAAAATTCTAGGAAAATCCTTTGTATGCAAGGATGCATGTGCATGAATTGTCTTTCAAGTTCAACTACAAGCATGTCAATGGCGTCCGCAAGACTACTAGTTCTATGAAGGATGGAACTACCCATAGAAGGTAAAGCACCGGCACAAGTAAAGAAATCTTGAATAACTCCTTTTCCAATAATATTACCACTACCAACACGGAATTTTTTTGTATGTAAGATGGGGGGTTCTTTAGCAGGAGCATCAGAATTTTTCATGATATTATTATTGTCCATATCGACAATAATTTCACCAATGTCAGACATAGTGGCAGAAGGTAAAGGACTAGGCATAACGACAAGCAAACGAACTAACACACAAGCAAACAAAAAGCAAGCGGGCAAAAAGAGGCAAATAGAGAAAGAGAGGGAGGATAGAGAGAGAGAGAGGGCGAATAAAACAGCAAGGGTGAAGTGGGGGAGAGGAAAACGAGAGGCAAATGGCAAATAATGTAATGCGGGAGATAAGGGTATGTGATGGGTACTTAGTATATTGACTTTTGTGTAGACCTCCCCGACAACGGCGCCAGAAATCCTTCTTGCTACCTCTTGAGCACTGCGTTGGTTTTCCCCGAAGAGGAAGGGATGATGTAGCAAAGTAGGGTAAGTATTTCCCTCAGTTTTTGAGAACCAAGGTATCAATCCAGTAGGAGGCTACGCGCGAGTCCCTCGCACCTGCGCAAGACAAATAAATCCTCGCAACCAACGCGATAAGGGGTTGTCAATCCCTACATGGCCACTTATGAGAGTGAGATTTGATAGATATGATAAGATAATATTTTTGTTATTTTTTTATGATAAAGATGCAAAGTAAACTAAATGCAAAGGAAATAACTAAGTATTGGAAGATTAATATGATGAAGATAGACCCGGGGGCCATAGGTTTCACTAGTGGCTTCTCTCAAGAGCATAAGTATTCTACGGTGGGTGAACGAATTACTATTGAGCAATTGGTAGAATTGAGCATAGTTATGAGAATATCTAGGTATGATCATGTATATAGGCATCACGTCCGAGACAAGTAGACCGACTCCTGCCTGCATCACCTACTATTACTCCACTCATCGACCGCTATCCAGCATGCATCTAGAGTATTAAGTTCATGGAAACATAGTAACGCCTTAAGCAAGATGACATGATGTAGAGGGATAAACTCATGCAATATGATGAAAAACCCATCTTGTTATCCTCGATGGCAACAATACAATACGTGCCTTGCTGCCCCTACTGTCACTGGGAAAGGACACCGCAAGATTGAACCCAAAGCTAAGCACTTCTCCCATTGCAAGAAAGATCAATCTAGTAGGCCAAACCAAACTGATAATTCGAAGAGACTTGCAAAGATAACCAATTATACATAAAAGAATTCAGAGAATATTCAAATATTGTTCATAGATAGACTTGATCATAAACCCACAATTCATCGGTCTCAACAAACACACCGCAAAAAGAAGATTACATCAGATAGATCTCCACAAGAGAGGGGGATAACATTGTATTGAGATCCAAAAAGAGAGAAGAAGCCATCAAGCTAATAACTATGGACCCGTAGGTCTGAGGTGAACTATTCACACTTCATCAGAGGGGCTATGGTGTTGATGTAGAAGCCCTCCGTGATTGATGCCCCCTCCGGCGGAGCTCTAGAACAGGCCCCAAGATGGGATCTCATGGATACAGAAAGTTGCGGCGGTGGAATTAGGGTTTTGGCTCCGTATCTGATCATTTGGGGGTACGTAGGTAAACATAGGAGGAAGGAGTACGTCAGTGGAGTAACAGGGGGCCCACGAGGGTGGAGGGCGCACCTGGGAGGGTAGGCGCGTACCTACCTTGTGGCCTCCTGCTTTGTTTCTTGACGTAGGGTCCAAGTCCCCTGGATCATGTTCGGTGAGAAATCACGTTCCCGAAGGTTTCATTCCGTTTGGACTCCGTTTGATATTCCTTTTCTTCGAAACCCTGAAATAGGCAAAACCAGCAATTCTGGGCTGGGCCTCCGGTTAATAGGTTAGTCCCAAAAATAATATAAAAGTGGATAATAAAGCCCAATAATGTCCAAAACAGTAGATAATATAGCATGGAGCAATCAAAAATTATAGATACGTTGGAGACGTATCAGTCCTGAAGATATGCAAGAGGCAAAGAAATCTATGAAGGAAAAAGGTATTAAAGCTGAGGTGTCAAAAATTTACCTCCTATTGAAGAAATACATGGGATTGATACACCACCACCACCTAAGGTGGTAGAGGTAAATTCTGTAATGAAATTCAATGAAAATGATAATCCTCACAACATGCATCCTAGTCAAGGCCTTTATGAGTTTGAAAATTACATTAGAAAACAAGATCACTTCAATGCAAATGTTATGAAACAATTGAAATACAATTCTGATATAATTGCTCGCTGATACGTCTCCAACGTATCTATAATTTTTTATTGTTCCATACTGTTTTATAATCAATCTTGGATGTTTTATAATCATTTTAGTCATTTTATATCACTTTTTGGTACTAACCTATTGACATAGTGCCAAGTGCCAGTTGCTGTTTTTTCCATGTTTTTTACATCGCAGAAAATCAATATCAAGTGGAGTACAAATGCCATGAAACTTTACGGAGATTTTGGGCCCTGGTTACTCCTGGGGGGTGCCCCGAGGGGGGCACAACCCACCAGGGCACACCAGGAGGCCCAGGCATGCCCTGGTGGGTTGTGCCCACCTCGGGTGCCCCCTGGACCGCCTCTTTGCTCTATAAATACCCCCAAAATACCAGAACCCTAGGGGAGTCGATGAAATATTCATCCAGCCGTCGCAGAGTCTAGAACCACCAGATCCAATCTAGACACCATCTCGGATGGGGTTCACCACCTCCGTTGGTGCCTCTCCGATGATGCGTGAGTAGTTCTTTGTAGACCTTCAGGTCCGTAATTAGTAGCTAGATGGCTTCATCTCTCTCTCTCTCTCTCTCTCTCTCTCTCTCTCGCGATTCTCAATACAATGGTCTCTTGGAGATCCATATGATGTAACTATTTTGCGGTGTGTTTGTTGGGATTGATGAACTTCGAGTTTATGACCAGATCTATGTTTTTATATCCATGAAAGTATTTGAGTTTCTTTGATCTCTTTTATGCATGATCTCCTATAGCCTCGTATTTATTCTTCGATATTTGGGTTTTGTTTGGCCAACTTGATCATTTATCTTGCAATGGGAAGAGGTGCCCGGTAGTGGGTTCGATCTTACGGTGCTTGATCCCAGTGATAGAAAGGGAACCGATACGTATGTATCGTTGCTACTGAGGATAAAAAGACGAGATCTATATCTACCGCCATATAGATAAACGGATCTTGTCTACATCATGTCATGATTCTTATTGCATTACTCCGTTTTCCATGAACTTAATACACTAGATGCATGCTGGATAGCGGTCGATGTGTGGAGTAATAGTAGTAGATGCAGGCAGGAGTCGGTCTACTAATCTTGGACGTTATGCCTATGTAATGATCATTGCCTGGATATCGTCATAATTATTTCAAGTTCTATCAGTTGGCCAACAGTAATTTGTTTACCCACCGTTTGCTATTTTTCTCGAGAGAAGCCGCTAGTGAAACCTACGGCCCCGGGTCTTCTTTCTCATATATTTGCCTTGCGATCTACTTTTCCTTTGCGTTTTTATTCATATCTATTAAACCAAAAAAATACAAAAATACCTTGCTGCAATTTATTTTATTTGGAGTTCGATCTATCAATATTTACAACTTTACCTCACGTCTGCTTGCCTATCTTGAGGCGTCGTACCCCGGAAGGGATTGACAACCCCTTTAACTCGTTGGTTGCGAGGTGTTGTTGTTTGTGTGTAGGTGCTGTTTACATTGTGTTGCTTGGTTCTCCTACTGGTTTGATACCTTGGTTTCGTAACTGAGGGAAATACCTACCGTCGTTGTGCTACATCATCCCTCCCTCTCCGGGGAAATACCGACGGAGTTTCAGCTACCATCAAGGAGAATTTCTGGCGCTATTGCCGGGGAGGATCTTCAACATAACCAAGTTCCTAATCACGAATATCATCTCCTTGAAATTTACATTATTTTCCATTTGTCTCTCGTTTTCCTCTCCCCCACTTCACAAAAATTTGCCGTTTTATTCGCCTCTCTTTTTTCGTTCGCCGTTTTCTTGCCGGATCTGTTTTTGTGTGCTTTCTTGTTTGCATAGTCATGATGCCTCAAAGAAAATATTATGATGTTCCTTACCCAAATATCTTTCTTGAAATTGAGAAAAGTACCAAGGAATATATGACTACACAATTTGGGCATAATAAGTATTTTACTGAAGAACTTAAGGAGAACTCCGTTGTGCTAGATGCTATTACAAAACAACTTGATGATATTAGTAGAGAAGTTTGCAATCTCCAATCTAAGTATGCTTTTGCCGAAAGTTTGTTAGGAAAAATATCCTATGCACAAGCTACCTTAGTGAATCAAATGGCCGCTAAACTAATCTCATTAGAGGATAAAAGTGATGAAGATCTTAAAATGATTGATATTTCTTCTATTGATTCCTTGTTTAGTAAAGTTAAGAATGATGAAAAAGGGACTGGAGAAGAGTCAGCTTTAGGTAGAAGGCGTCCCAATATTTCGGAGGGTGAAAATCTTGTTGAGAAAATTGATGAAAGTGGGTTTGGAGAGGTCAAAACTTTAGCTAGTGATGTGCCCACTATTTTGTATTACAAAGACTTTAATTATGATAGTTGCTCTTTGATTTATTGTATTTCTTTGTTGCAATCCATGATAAATTCACCCCATGCTTATGAACAAAACAAATGTTTTACTAGACATATTGTTGATGCTATGTTGAAAGCTTTGGAAGAAAAATTGGAATTAGAAGTTTCAATCCCTAGAAAATTGTATGATGAGTGGGAACCTACTATCAAAGTAAAGATTAAAAATTATGAGTGTTTTGCTTTGTGTGACTTGGGTGCTAGTGTTTCCGCAATTCCAAAATCTTTATGTGATGTGCTTGGTCTTACCAATCTTGAAGAATGTTCCTTGAATTTACACTTGGCGGATTCCACTATTAAAAAGCCTATGGGAAGAATTAATGATGTTCTTATTCTTGCAAATAGGAATTATGTGCCCATAGATTTTATTGTTCTTAATATTGATTGCAATCCGTCTTGTCCTATTATTCTTGGTAGACCGTTTTTACGCACTATCGGTGCCGTGATTGATATGAAAGAAGGAAATATTAAGTTCCAATTTCCTTTGAGAAAGGGTATGGAACACTTTCCTAGAACTAGAATTAATCCACCTTATGAATCAATCATGAGGGCATCTTATGGATCTCGAACCAAAGATGACAAAACTTAGATCCTTACTTTATGCCTAGCTAAGGGCGTAAAACTATAGCGCTTGTTGGGAGGCAACCCAATGAATAAAATTTATTTTTGATTTATACTTTCTGTTCTTGAGTGTTAGCGCAATTATTCTACTGTTATGATTGTGTTTTTATGTTTTAATTAGTGTTTGTGCCAAGTTTAGCCTTTAGGATCTTCTTGGGCAATGGTTGTTTGATCTTGCTGAAAAAACAGAAACTTTTACGCTCATGAAATTAATTTTAATTTTTTACCAGAGAAAAATAAAATACCCATTCCAATTGCAGTAGATCAATATACAAATTTCTCAGGCCGTCCTAATTTTTCAGAGTTTTTTGAGTTACAGAAGTATTCGAAATAGTCAGATTGCTACAGAATGTTCTATTTTGACAGATTATGTTTTCTTTAGGTTGTGTGCTTGTTTTGATGACTCTATTGTTTTCTTTGATGAGTTTTTGCCATAGAAAAGTTGGAATACAATAGATATAATACAAAAACAAAATATGAATTGGTTTGATACATCACTTATAGTAGTGGTTTATTCTTCTTATACTAACAGATCTCACGAAGGCTTTGTTGAGTTTTGTGTGATTAAAGTTTTCAAGTTTTGGGTTATCTTACGATGGATGAAGGAAGGATGTAAGAGCCTAAGCTTGGGGATGCCCCGGCATCCCAACCTATTATCCAAGAATGAGCAACCAACTAAGCTTGGGGATGCCCCCGAGTGGCATCCCCACTTTCTTCCAACAACTATCGGTATTTTACTCGAAACTATATTTTTATTCATCACATATTATGTGTTTTGCTTGGAGCGTCTTGTATGATATGTGTCTTTGCTTGTTTTATTTTGTGTTTTAAGTCATCAATCCTTGCTGGACACACCTATTTGAGAGAGCCAAAATTATGTCATGACTTGTTAGAATTGCTCTCTATGCTTCACTTAAATCTTTTATGAGCTAGGACTTGCTCTAGTGCTTCACTTATATCTTTTTGAGCACGGTGTGCTTTGTTATTTTTGAAGAAATGCTCTCTTGATTCACTTAGGTTTATTTGAGAGTTAGTAAAAATTTGAAGAAATTCTCTCTTGCTTCACTTAAATTATTTTGAGAGAAAGAAAATTTGTTATGCTCATGATCTTCACTTATATTTGTTCGAGCTAATGAAAAGCAACACATGAAAATTAGTGCCAAAGTGATAAATATCCAAGAAGGATAAAGTAAAAGAAAATTTCATGAAGATCATTGGAAAAAATAAACTTGATTCTTAGTAATAGTTTTGAGATATGATGATGTGATATGTGAGTCATGTTGATGAGTAATTGTGCTCTAGTAAGAATATTGGTGTTAAGGTTTGTGATTCCCTATGCATGCACGAAAGTCAATAATCATGCAATGAAAATTATATCCTACTTGTGGTGCATTATTCGGTGTTAATTATGCTTAATTCTTGCTTATGCGATTATTCATTTATTGGTTGGTCGCTTCTCAATCTTTTTGCTAGCCTTCATTTTGCACTAAGTATGACCTCTACTTGTGCATCCAAAATCCTTTAAACCAGTTTTGCCACATGAGTCCACTATATCTACCTATATGCGGTATTATTTTGCCATTCTAAGCAAATTTGCATGTGCCATCTCTAATTTTAAAAATAAACTTCTCTTTTGTGTGTTTGTTTCGCTCGCGGAGCGATGAGGGGTGGCTAATATTTTCCATGCTAGATGTGTTATTCTCAAGATGAGTGTTTATTCACTTGTCATTGCACGAGAGTAAGGCAAAGGTATTAGGGATGCCCAGTCCCGAAATACAAAAACAAATGAATTTACTTTATGTTGTCAAATAATAAATTCGTTGGAAAGTGTTGGTATGGAGGGCACCCGTGGATCCGGTTAGCCATGGAAAGTGAAAGTTATGGTGGAAAAAGGAATGAACTTTATTTTCTGTTTGGGAACCGCCTATGACATATCTAAGCATGGAAAGTAATGGGAACTCGAAGTCGTTTTCGTTGGTGGGATGGATACATCTCTCAAAAAAAAATTATCTCTAATTTTTCACTTTGAGCTCTGGCACCTCTACAAATCCCTACTTCCCTTTGCGAAGGGACTTTCTTTTAATTTATGCAATTTTTATTTTGAAATTTGAGTCTCCATCTTTCATAAAAGCACCAACTAGGAGGCAATATGATCGTGCTCAAGTATTGGGTGTAGTTAATATTCGAGTGTGTTTCATGAATGGATCAATGTTTGAGCATGATGGGCTAGGGATAACTTATTTTAGCGTTGATATTTTGAAAGACGTGGTTGCTTGTTGATATGCTTGAGTATCTAAATTATTATGTCAAAACTAGACTATTGCTTTGAATCACATAAAAGTCCAAATGTCCATGCTATAAAGAAAAGAATATGATATGACTTGATGAACAACACTCCACATCAAAAATTCTGTTTTTATCACTTACCTACTCGAGGATGAGTAGGAGTTAAGCTTGGGGATGCTGACACGTCCCCAACGTATCTATAATTTTTTATTGTTCCATACTGTTTTATTATCAATCTTGGATGTTTTATAATCATTTTATATCATTTTTTGGTACTAACCTATTGACATAATGCCAAGTGCCAGTTGCTATTTTTTCCATGTTTTTTACATCGCAGAAAATCAATATCCAATGAAGTCCAAATGTCATGAAACTTGAGGGAGATTTTTATGGGCCAAAAGGAAGGCAATGGGCCCTGGTTGCACATGGGGGGTGCCCCGAGGGGGGCACAACCCACCAGGGCGCGCCAGGAGGCCCATGCGCGCCCAGGTGGGTTGTGCCCACCTCAGGTGCCCCCGGACCGCCTCTTTGATCTATAAATACCCCCAAAATACCAGAACCCTAGGGGAGTCGACAAAATATTCATCTAGCCGCCGCAGAGTCCAGAACCACCAGATCCAATCTAGACACCATCTCGGATGGGGTTCACCACCTCCATTGGTGCCTCTCCGATGATGCGTGAGTAGTTCTTTGTAGACCTTCAGGTCCATAATTAGTAGCTAGATGGCTTCATCTCTCTCTCTCTCTCTCTCTTGATTCTCAATACAATGGTCTCTTGGAGATCCATATGTTGTAACTCTTTTGCAGTGTATTTGTTGGGATCGATGAACTTCGAGTTTATGATCAGATCTATGTTTTTATATCCATGAAAGTATTTGAGTTCCTTTGATCTCTTTTATGCATGATCTCTTATAGCCTCGTATTTCTTATCCGATATTTGGATTTTGTTTTGCCAACTTGATCTATTTATCTTGCAATGGGAAGAGGTGCCCGGTAGTGGGTTCAATCTTACGGTGCTTGATCCCAGTGACAAAAAGGGAACTGACACGTATGTATCATTGCTACTAAGGATAAAAAGACGAGATTTATATCTACCGCCATATAGATAAACGGATCTTGTCTACATCATGTCATCGTTCTTATTGCATTACTCCGTTTTTCCATGAACTTAATACACTAGATGCATGCTGGATAGCGGTCGATGTGTGGAGTAATAGTAGTAGATGTAGGCAGGAGTCGGTCTACTAATCTTGGACGTGATGCCTATGTATGATCATTGCCTGGATATCGTCATAATTATTTGAAGTTCTATCAATTGGCCAACAGTAATTTGTTTACGCACCGTTTGCTATTTTTCTCGAGAGAAGCCACTAGTGAAACCTACGCCCCGGGTCTTCTTTCTCATATATTTTCCTTGCGATCTACTTTTCCTTTGCGTTTTTATTAGAACTATTAAACCAAAAAAATACAAAAATACCTTGCTGCAATTTATTTTATTTGGCGTTCGATCTATCAATATTTATAACTTCACCTCACGTCCGCTTGCCTATCTTGAGGCGACGTACTTGGGAAGGGATTGGCAACCCCTTTAACTCGTCGGGTTGCGAGGTGTTGTTGTTTGTGTGCAGGTGTTGTTTACGTTGTGTTGCTTGGTTCTTATACTGGTTCGATACCTTGGTTTCATAACTGAGGGAAATACCTACCGTCGTTGTGCTACATCATCCCTCCCTCTGATGGGAAATACCGACGTAGTTCCAGCTGCCATCACTCGCTTGACTGACTTGTTATTTAGAATCTCAAATGATGTTAGAGGTGTGGGAAAACATGCCTCTATGGTTCAAACTCAACTAGGACAAGTTGCTAAATCTCAAAGAGAATCGCTTGACGAAATCAACAATAATATCAATGATCATGCTGTTAGAGTAATGGCTAGAGGAGCTAAATGACTCAGGAACCACTTTATCCTGAGGGACACCCAAAACACTACAAAAAAAGACACATCCGTGACATTTTGGGCTGAACAAATTTTTTTTCTGTCATACATATGACACTTCTATGATGATAATTGTGACAAAACCCGGTATCATCATAGATGTGGTGGGCTCCTACTTCTATGACAAAAAATCATGACAGAAAATGGGCTTTTCGTCCTGGGCGGGCTGGAGACGCAGCTGCATGACATTCTTTGGGCCGTCCATGACGGAAAAAACCGTGGTAGAAGCGAGGGCGAGGAAAATTTCGGGGAGTTCCCAGTTACGGTGGGAGGTCGGGGGCCGAGCGATGCGCGTTTCTCTCGTACACGTACGCGCGCGTGTGCGAGGCGTTGGCTCTAACTGAACCTGAGCGAGGCATTGGGCTCTAACTGAACCCGAGTGATTGCACTGCAGGCTACGCGTTACTGAACCCGAGCGATCGATCGATGGCTGTTAACTGAACCCGATCGAGCGATTCCTTCGCTACTGCTGCTAACTGAAGCCGATCGATGCTGCCTCTAGATGAACAGTGAGCGTTGCGGGGGGGGGGGGGGGGGGGGTGGATGAACAGTCCCGGTGGGGGTGGATGAACAGGACCTCGTGGTGTTGCCTCTGGATGAACAGGACCCCGATCGATGGAGCCGGTTGGGGCTCGATGAACATGACCCCATGGAGGGCTGGATGAACAGGACCACCCCGTGCAGGGCAGGATGAACAGTAGATGGTGGAGGGCAGGATGAACAGTAGCCCCGTGGAGGGGTGGTTGAACAGGAGCCCGTGGAGAGGGCTGGTTGAACAGTAGCCGGTGGAGTAGCGCGCGGTGGAGGCTGGATGAACATGAGCCTGTGGATGAACAGTCGCAGGTGGAGGCTGGAGGAGGTCGACGGTGAATGAACAGTAGCTCGTGGAGGCTGGAGGGGGTCGATGGTGGAGATGAACATTATCCTGTGGAGTCCCGTTTTGCGGTACGCCACACCCCTCCCGATGAACAGGACCCCCGTTTTGACCGCAGCGCTCCAACACAAGTTCGTTTCGTCCGTTTTGCGGTACGCCACACCCCTCCCGATCAACAGGACCCCCGTTTCGACCATAGGAGGTCCGTTTCCTCCGTTTTGCGGTACACCAGACCCCTCCCGATGAACAGGATCCCATTTCGAACGTGGCTGGTCGAACACAAGGCCGTTTCCTCCGTTCTGCGGTACGCCAGGCCTCGTTTCCATCGCCTGTTCCGTCCAAGCCCTCCCGATGAACACGACGCATTCCGTTGCCTCCCCATGAACACGACGCATTCTGTTGCCTCCCCATGAACATGACGATGACGCTATTTCTCCGTTCCGACCCAACCATGTACACGAGCCCTCGCCGTACGTATGCGCGAGTAGGCGTTCGAGACCCCGCCCGTATGTACACATACGTGGCCGTATTTTCTTTCTTGCACCCTGACCGATGTATGTACGTGTACATGCTACGTGCGCGCCTCTGCTACGACACGTGCACACCTCTACATCGACCAGTATATATGTACGTACACGTTCGCGACGAGAATGACAACGCTACGTACGCTTCAACCAGGTGGGTCCCGACTGTCAGGCACTTCCTTGCGTGCGAAGATGTAGCTGGTGGGTCCCAGCAGTCAGGGGGGCGAATTGTTTTGTTTTTTTGGGCCGGACGCACTTCCTTGCATGCGAAGGTGTAGCTGGTGCGTCCCAGCAGTCAGGGGGGAAATGTTTTTTTCGCGAAATACGGTGGCCCGTCCAGTGGGTCCCTGCTGTCAGGTGGAGGAATAATTATTTTGCACGTAATAAGGAGGCACTTCCTTGCTGCGGCCGTGGACCCAGCTGTCAGCCTCTCCACGTACAGTCCACGTCCGATGAAAGTCATTCCTTGACCACGTTGACCACGCCGCGCCGAGAGCACCAGGGCGGTGGACGACGGTGAGGCCTAGGAAGGGGACGACAGGGAGCCGGGGAAGACGCGACAGTGGAAGCCCGCACGGAGAGGAGTATGAGGGTTCACTGGTTCGGCTGCGGTGTGAGGCTGCCGTCGCCGCAGGGCCTGGCCAGCGGTGGGAATAGTAGGGGGCGGTGAGGCCTCCGCGGCAGCACAGCCGGCCACGGGAGGCCGGAGCATGAGGCACGACCGGCGCTGCTTTGGGCGGCTGGAGCAAGAAGACTAGAGGTTGAAGAAGCACTACGGCCGTTGGATGGACATCGTACGGTCACTGGAGCTAGAATCGTTCATATTGACTAAAGTTGACAAAGGCCCCTGTCCCAGACAACTTAGTAGGCCCACAAGTCAGCCTCTCACCATGGTGGGTCCCAGCTAGCAGGGGGAGTATTCATTTTTTTGTGTGTAATAAGGAGGCACTTCCGGTGGGTCCGAGCTGACAGCGGGGGGAACGTTTTTTTGTGAAATACGCTGGCCCGTCCGGTGGGTCCGAGCAGTCAGGGGGGAAACATTTTTTTTCGCGAAATAAGGTGGCCCATTCGGTGGGTCCCTGTTGTAAGGTGGAGGAATAATTATTTTGCGCGTAATAAGGAGGCACTTCCTTGCGGCCGCCTGGACTCAGCTGTCAGCCTCTCCACGTACAGTACTCTTTCGATGGAAGTCGGTCATTGACCACGTTGACCACGCCGCGCCGAGAGCACCAGGGCGGTGGTCTGGACGACAGCGAGACCTAGGAAGGGGACGACGCGGAGCCGGGAAAGACGCAGTAGTGGAAACCCGCGCGGAGAGGAGTACGAGGGTTCACTGGTTCGGCTGCGGTATGAGGCTACCGTCGCCGTAGAATAACAGGGGGTGTGGGTGAGTGGAGGGATGGCCTGGCCAGCGGTGGGAGTAGTATGGGGGCGGTGAGGCCTCCGCGGCAGCACAGTCGGCCACAGGAGGCAGGAGCAGGTGGCACGTCCGACGCTGCTTTGGGCGGCTGGACCAAGAAGACCAGAGGTTGAAGAAGCACTACGGCCGTTGGATGGACATCGTACGGTCACTGAAACTAGAAACGTTTATTATTGACTAAGTTGACAAAGCCCTTGGTACTCTCCAACTTAGTAGGCCCACAGGTCAGCCTCCGAAACGGTGCGCCCCAGATGTCAGGGGGAGGAATCATTTTTTGGTCGGCCGAAGCTAAGAATATCCGAGATTGAAGAAGCACGACATCCGTTGGATAGACATCCAACGGCCACTGCTGCTAGAACCGTGTGTTGACTATAATAAGTTGGCAAAGCCTTGCATACGCGTCAACTTATTTTTTAGGGGATGCGTCACTTAGTAGGCCCACAAGTGTGTGGCAGAGAACTTACAACCCATTTGCGTTCTGTAAGAATGTACAGCCCATTTTGGAATTCTAATGGAATTTACAACAACCCATTTACAGTTTGTTAAAAGTACAGCCCATTTTCTAGCTAGGACAATGATTAATAATTTCAACCAACCGTTGAAGACAGAATTCAATAAAATTTTCCACATTTTGATGAGCTCCGAAATATTTTTATCCCGAAATTTCTAGTCAAATTAAATATAAATTTGTATTACGTAAAAATCCAACGAAACATTGCGTGCGCAACAATGAAAATTTAAGATTTTCAAAATCCATAAATAATATTTTATAAACTAATTTCGTGTTTGGTGCATTTTTTATAGTTACTGCCCAATTTTTATAATTACATCCCATTTATTATTTTTTAAAGCCCATTTTCCTGTTAAGCCTAATGCATCCCTCCTAGGAAAGATTTGCAGCCCAGCGGGGCGGAGAATAACAAGTTGACCTTGCCTGGGTATTCCTCAAAAAGACGTATAGCTGGGCTAGCCCTTTTCATCTGGAAAAAATTAGTATCTGGGCTGGATATCTTGCCTAGGCTAGACAGGCCACAGCCCGCCCAGTTAATACCCTGCTCTCCTCTGAACAACAACGAAATCATCGCCAAGAAAAACTCTACAGTGCTCACGCCTCAAAAACACAAATACTGCTCGAGCTGCTTGGTCCCAGCTGTCGGTCGCACCTTGTGCAATTCTCTCGTTTATATTGACTACATAGGTTGACAATGGTGTGGGACCGTGATGTCACGAAACCAGGAGAAAGCAAAAAAAATAGTTTTACATAATAAGGAGGCACTTGCGTACGTACGACTATGGCCCTAGTGGGTCCCTAGTGTCATCCAGTCAAAATAAAGTCATCTCCTGAATCCTCATGTTCGTTGACGATGTTAACAATGCTCGGTGCCACGGCGAGCGCAACAACTCGAAGGACAACGGAGAGGGCCTCGCGGGCCCTACGGATGGTCTAATACATCGCCCGCTACTCATTTAGGAAGCCAGGATCATCAGACACCTATGAGCACCTTTGAGAAACTAAGACGGCATGAAACGGTAAGGCCGCGCTTGGGAGCTCTGGTTTATTTCAAACCTGTATTAACATACAAGTGTAATTTACTTGTCATCGAGAACAACGCGTAAAATACAGGCGTAATGAAACCGAGGGCCCGAGGTCTGTAAGTAAAACTGGCAGGTTACGCATGTAATATGAGAGACCAGTGTATATTTTACGAGCACTGCTATATGGACGACATTACCAGACGATACATGCACGACGTGCATATCATGCCATCCATGGGCAAGGCTGAAACAACAGCTAACGGCTGGATTAGCAATCGTCCGAGTGTCGTTCAACGTTTTTATCGTGTGTCAAGTACTTCCGATATTTTACTAGTCGAAATCGACCAACCAAGCGCCTTCGCCCAAGACCATTTGCTTTAATTTACAAGCGTCAGTTATACAAGCGGTTTTGGTTGGAAAACAATGATCCAATCACGGCCTAATATCATGAGTTGGTCGGAAGATCATATGGTTTCACGTCTAACCTACCTGACTTGTCATATAGGCTATGAATGAAACATCATACGATGAACTTCTTAAGCACGGAAACAATAGAAGAGGATGATCTTATTAACAAGCAAATCACTGGCATTAGATCAACATGCAAAACAATACAAAGCATTATTCTCAGGAGGCACGGTGAACAGCTCGTGATGCCGCATGCCACAACATTCCAAGCTCAACTTTGCAATCAAACACAAGGCCTGGCATTACATAGACAATATTCAGAAGAAACTCTTAACACATGAATATCTCAGCATAGTAACTATTTACTTCTAAACTGAACACAGGAATAGGAAAAAACACTCAACGCTGCTCACAGCAAGGGCGTCCCACTCAAAAATATCAAATGCATGTCTTCTGGCTAACATCAATGAGCAAAATTTGACAAGGTTTTCCAATTCCAATATATTAAACTAACGTCTTCTTGCTAACATCAATGATTAAACTTTGACAAGCTTTTCCCATTCAAAATATGTAATGCCTATGATCGTGGAGTCCTGTCGTAGCTTTTATACTTGTTTGGGCACTTTTTGCCCAGGGCACTCCACGTATTGTTAAATTGCCAATGGTCACTGCAGACTAGTCATGTCACCGGTGTCTAATAATACTCTGTAAAGCTTCTTGGTCATTCCTTCTGTAATGTAGCGCAAACAGTGACTGCTTCTTTCTGCAAAGTGGAACGACCAACTAGACCCAGTAATGCAGCAGTTTGCCTTACACATTGGCTCCTTTTGTGCAGTTCAACTAAAATCGAAGTCGGAATAAAACCAAGCTTTAATTTTGATATCCCTGTAAGCAACAATAGGTATAAGGGAAACAATTACTAAGAAATAACGGTTGATGACTTGTACTCCCAGAAGAAAAGCATCTACTGATCTACTTTATCTTAATGGGAAACAAAGCAGGAGAGTAGCAATTCTCCATCAGTGTGATTCATTCATATTGACTGAGACATTATCTTAACAATGCCTTGTTTCAACATGTATAAAGAATGACAAAGCTTATAAAGGGGGTGATGCTGAATTTGTTGTAACAAAGCAACAAGCATCATGTCTGGGTTGGTCCCATTTTTGTTCACTACTTAATGGGAAAAGACAGCAATACAATAGCTTCAATTCATCATTTATTTAAAACAGTACCAATACAAGTAGCACAGCATCTCAAAGCACACTACACAATCATGTGGATGAAGGCCTGTACTGACCTTTCATGAGACGACCAACATAAAATACGAATCTACCAACACGAATAGGAAATCCAATAAAGTTTTGTGCAGTTGCACTTAAATCAAGCAAAGTTGCCGGTGTGACATTTAAGTTTTCTATAGCAACAAGTTGAATATATATCCCTGTTTTAAGAGGCAAAAAAGAAAACAATTACTGGCCAATAAAGGAGGATGAAACATGCGGCGACAAAAAGAAGCATCTTCCTTATCTTGATGGAAAACAAAGTATATGACATCAGCATTTCTAAAACGGTTGCATTGACTCATATTAACAGAGAAATTCTTTTAAAACAGATCAGTAGTTAATTCTGAGATTAATGATACGTCTCCAACGTATCTATAATTTTTGATTGCTCCACGCTATATTATCTACTGTTTTGGACTATAATGGGCTTTATTTTCCACTTTTATATTATTTTTGGGACTAACCTATTAACCGGAGGCCCACCCAGAATTGCCTTTTTTGCCTATTTCAGTGTTTCGAAGAAACGGAATATCAAACGGAGTCCAAATGGAATAAAATCTTCGGGAACGTGATTTTCTCACCGAACGTGATCTACGAGACTTGGACCCTGCTCCAAGGAACAAAAGAGGCGGTCACGAGGGTGGGGGGCATGCCCCCCTGCCTCGTGGGCCCCTCGTTGCTCCTTCGGCGTACTTCTTCCTCCTATATATACACACGTAACCCCAAACTATCAGAACAGGAGCCAAAAACCTAATTCCACCGCCGCAACTTTCTGTATCCACGAGATCCCATCTTGGGGCCTGTTCCGGAGCTCCGCCGGAAGAGGGCCGTCATCACGGAGGGCTTCTACATCATCCTAGCCCCTCCGATGAAGTGTGAGTAGTTTACCTCAGACCTTCGGGTCCATAGTTAGTAGCTAGATGGCTTCTTCTCTCTCTTTGAATCTCAATACAAAGTTCTCCCCCTCTCTTGTGGAGATCTATTCGATGTAATCTTCTTTTTGCGATGTGTTTGTTGAGACCGATGAATTGTGGGTTTATGATCAAGTCTATCTATGAATAATATTTGAATCTTCTCTGAATTCTTTTATGTATGATTGGTTATCTTTGCAAGTCTCTTCGAATTATCCGTTTGGTTTGGCCAACTAGATTGGTAGTTCTTGCCATGGGAGAAGTGCTTAGCTTTGGGTTCGATCTTGCGGTGTCCTTACCCAGTGACAGAAGGGGCAGCAAGGCACGTATTGTATCGTTGCCATCGAGGATAACAAGATGGGGTTTATTTCATATTGCATGAATTTATCTCTCTACATCATGTCATCTTGTTTAAGGCGTTACTCTGTTTTTAACTTAATACTCTAGATGCATGCTGGATAGCGGTCTATGAGTGGAGTAATAGTAGTAGATGCAGAATCGTTTTGATCTACTTATCACAGACGTGATGCCTATATACATGATCATGCCTAGATATTCTCATAACTATGCTCAATTCTGTCAATTGCTCAACAGTAATTTGTTAACCCACCGTAGAATACTTATGCTTTTGAGAGAAGCCACTAGTGAAACCTATGGCCCCCGGGTCTATTCTCATCATATCAATGTCCATTACTTTAATCTTGCTTTGCTTTTTTACTTTTCCTTTACCTTTTACTTTGCATCTTTATACCAAAAATATTATATCTATCAGATCTCACTCTCGTAAGTGACCGTGAAGGGCTTGACAACCCCTAATCGCGTTGGTTGCGAGTAGCTATCGCTTTGTGCAAGTACGAGGGACTTGAGCGTGGGCTCCTACTGGATTGATTCCTTGGTTCTCAAAAACTGAGGGAAATACTTACGCTACTCTGCTGCATCATCCCTTCCTCTTCGGGGAAAACCAATGCAAGCTCAAGACGTAGCAAGAAGGATTTCTGGCGCCGTTGCCGAGGAGTCTACGCAAAAAGTCAACATACCAAGTACCCATCACAATCCCTATCTCTCGCATTACATTATTTGCCATTTGCTTCTCGTTTTCCTCTCCCCCCAATTCACCCTTGCCGTTTTATTCGCCCTCTCTCTCTATCCTCCCTCTCTATTTGCCTCTTTTTGCCCGCTTGCTTTTTGTCTGCTCGTGTGCTAGTTTGTTTGCTTGTCGTCATGACTAGTCTCATATCTTCTCCGTTGTCCCCCGAGAGTGAAGTTCTAAATTTTAAACAAAGGGAGGGAGAAAATCGAAAAGATGCTTGGTATAGAATTTGCAATGCTCAAAATAGATCTGCCAGAAAGCAATCTACCTTAGTTCTTCTCTGCAATTTTTATGTAGGTGTCAATCCTTGGTGTAGATATATCCTCGATACCATTACCGAAGGGAACTTCTTGGGTAGCCATACTTTTGATTCTTATAATGCTATGCTAAATTTATTTGGCTCACCACCTCTTTTGGTTAATGGAACCACGTTAACTTTGGAGCATGTTATGCAAAGACTTGAAATTATCAAAAATAAAGTTACTACTGTTGAATCAATTGAAAATCTAGATATAAAGATCCAAAATCAAATTATTCAATATGGATCTAAGGTAGGAATGACTTTGAAAAATATTAAGGAAAAAGAACCCATAGTTAATGAGAGAATGTACTTAGATTCTACTAGAATTGATAAACTTGAGGGTATCATTACAAACTTGGGAACCGCTTTTTCTTCCGTAAAGAATACTCCAAGTCCTCCTACTAAAATTGCCAAGCTTATGTATGTTCCTAAAAATAAGGGTGAATCATCAAGTAAGGAAACTGCGGATCTTAAATCTATAAGTGTTCATCCCAATCTTTTTGCTATCATTAAGGAACCATTTATTACAAATGAATTTTTCGATCTTGTGCCTAAAAGTTTGATAATTAATAAAAATAAAGAAATTCCTAAAGATGGTAGATGTCTAATTGAAGAATTGCCTACCAAAGATGGCAATACTTAGATCTATCCTCGCTTTTATGCCTAGCTAGGGGCGTTAAACGATAGCGCTTGTTGGGAGGCAACCCAGTTTTATTTTTGTTCCTTGCTTTTTTCTCCTGTTTAGTAATAAATAAATTATTTAGCCCCTGTTTTGGTTGTGTTTTTTGTGTTTAATTAGTGTTTGTGCCAAGTAGAACCGTTGGGAAGACTTGGGGAAAGTCTTGTTGAACTTGCTGTAAAAAACAGAAACTTTAGCGCTCACGAGAACTACTGTCATTTTTATTTGGAGAGTGCTATTTAGTTAACGAAAAATGTATTTGGCAACCGTGTGACAAATTGCAAAACTGCCACACGATCCCATCAATGTCCACGGACACGATCCCGCCGCCCGATCGACCCACACCGTTTCGCTTCTCCCGCGCACGATCTTCTCACGATCCCGCCTAGCAGTTCCGCTTCTCCCGCGTGCGTGATCTTTTTTTCCTCTGTGCGCAAAAAAATAGCACTAAGTGGGGTTCGATCCCTCGACCAACAGGTTCGCATGTAGGCTGAGTACCACTGGGATAATTTCATTGGCATGTGCACAAGTGGATTAGCTAAGTATTCAGGCTGTCAGAGTTCATATGGATCCAAACCAAGATTTGATCCATCTCGTGCTCGCGTAAATAGAAAAGCTTGGGCACTCTCTAACAACTGACTAATGTTCAAAATTTGCTGCTACTATATATATCGGCATCTCAATTTCCGTACATCTCAACTTCTGTAATTCTATATTTGTTTTAGCTGACGATGGTAACTTTGGCCCGAATGAAAAAATTGTTGAAACATTTCCCTAATAATCTCTGTGTAAACAACATGTTAATTTATGCACCGCAAACCTGATAACATATGAACACACACACGATGGTAACTTTGACTGGGGAAAAAGTTGTTGAATTTTACCACGGTAACTTCTATGTCCATAACATGGAAACTTAAGATCTGCAGATCTGATAACTCACATACAAACATAGTGGTAACTTTCTGACCTAAGGAAAAGAGTTGGTGAAACATACTCTTGTAATTTTTGTGTAAAAAGT
Organism: Triticum urartu; assembly: GCF_056163025.1. Taxonomy (NCBI): domain Eukaryota; kingdom Viridiplantae; phylum Streptophyta; class Magnoliopsida; order Poales; family Poaceae; genus Triticum; species Triticum urartu. The sequence continues at coordinate 8,445,341 of NC_141877.1, forward strand.
GTGGTAATAGACGCACTGCAGTGTTGGGAACTTACGTACAAATACCATGGTAAACTTTGATCGGAGAAAAAATGTTAAAAACATACCCCAGTAATTTCTACATAAATAGCATGATAATATATGCGTTGCAAACCTAATAACTTAGATATAAACACCACAGTATCTTTTACCTAGGAAAGCCAACTTACAAGCATGCCTTCACCTCCACGCCCCTCGTGACCACCTAGCTGGCATCACCACCGTCGGCGTGTGACAACAACCTTGGCAGGAGCAGGAAGAGACTTCACCGCAAGGTTACATTGACTAGTAGGCTCCCGAAATGTTTGATGAAGTGCGTGTCTGGTTCTTCCTGGTGTGGATAGTAGTTGTGGTCGAAAATGACATGTAACTTTTGATAAAATAAGATTTTTAAAGCAGCGTAGGCTTGATAATTTGCATATAAACATCATGATACCTTTTGACTCAGGGTAAACAAATATTGGAAAATATACCTACGATAATTTTTGTGTAATAGCATGGTAATATACGCATTGCAGACTTGATAATTTACGTCCAAAACATCACGATAATATTTGACCTGGGGAAAAATACCGTTGAAACAATAGTCCGGTAATTTTGATGTAGAAACATGGTTTTTAAGCAACCCAGACCTGATAACTTACAAACAAAATCATGTTGATTTTTTGACCTGATACTTTTTTTTTCGAAACATGCCCGGTAATTTCTATGTAAATAACATTGTGATATAAACTCCAATAACCGATAACTTAGATACAAACATGTAACTTTTTGACCCAGAAAACTTTTTGTCAAAAAACACATCGTCGCTAGCTTATGTGTAAATAATATGCTAATATACCTCCCACGTACTCGATAATTTACGAACAAAACACCGCGGTAACATTAACCAAGGATGAAAAAGCTGTTCAGCGAGAACTTTTGTGAAGATAGCATGCTAATATACGAACCGTTCACCTGATAACTTGTGTATAAACAACACGGTAAATTTGACGAAGGGGGGAAAATTGTTGAAAAATATACCCTGGTAATTTTTATGTAAATAGCATGGTCATATAAGAATTCAATACTGATAACTTAAGTACAAACACCGCCGTGACATATTTGACCATGGAGGAAAAAGTTGCTGAAAAATATAGCACGGTAAGTTCTATGTAAATAGCATGGTAATATAAGAATTCCATACCTGATAACTTAAGTACAAACATTGCGGTAATATTTTTTGACTAACGAGGAAAAAGTTGCTGAAAAGTATAGCACAGTAATTTTTATGTAAATTGCATGGTAATATAAGAATTTCATACCTGATAACTTAAGTACAAACACCGCGGTAAAATTATTGACCAAGGAGGAAAAAGTTACTAAAAATATAGCATGTTAGCTTAAGTACAAACAGCACGGTAACATTTTTGAACAAGGAGAAAAAAGTTCCGGAAAAATATAGCACGGTAATATACGAACCTCATACCTGATAAATTTAGTCCAAACACTGCGGTAACATTTGACCAAGAGGGAAAAATTGTTGAAATACTGTGGTGATTTGCATCTGAAAAAGGAGGGAAGGGGACGCCTGAGTTTGTGAACCATCTGAACCGGTGCAAAACGTCCATAAAAAAGTTCCAAATCCCAGACAAATGAGTCTGTCTGTTTGAATTTTCAATTTCATTCAATCTCATTTCAAGAAGGTACAAGTAGCATGTAAGTTGATAGAAACCAATAAGATGGTGTAGCCCAGTTGGTTGTTGTTGCTAAATTAGTCGTGGCAGGTTGTGGGTTCGATCCCCCCTCCTAGCGCATTTTTCGCTTTTTTCAAGCTGCAAATGTGCGTGCGCAGAATCGGGATAGGCCCGCCCCCAGCGGGGGGATTCAGGTGGCCCAGAAAATCGGGCGACACGAGGGGGTGTGGTGGTTTTCGCAATCTGGCACACGGTTGCCAGTTATCACAGTCCATTAGTTAATTCTTTTTGCAGATGATTAATAGATACATTCCTCACGTCCAGCAATTTATTTTAGAATTTTTGGGGTTCTAGATCTTGCGCTAGCTACAGATTACTACAGACTGTTATGTTTTGGACAGATTCTGTTTTCCATGTGTTGTTTGCTTATTTTGATGAATCTATGGCTAGTAAAATAGTTTATAATCCATAGAGAAGTTGGAATACAGTAGGTTTAACACCAATATAAATTAAGAATGAGTTCATTACAGTACCTTGAAGTGATCTTTTGTTTTCTTTCGCTAACGGAGCTCACGAGTTTTCTATTTTGAGTTTTGTGTTGTGAAGTTTTCAAGTTTTGGGTGAATTCTTTTGATGGATCATGGAACAAGGAGTGGCAAGAGCCTAAGATTGGGGATGCCCATGGCACCCCCAAGATAATCCAAGGACACCAAAAAGTCAAAGCTTGGGGATGCCCCAAAAGGCATCCCCTCTTTCGTCCACTTCCATCAGTAATTTACTTGGAGCTATATTTTTATTCACCAACATGATATGTGTTTTGCTTGGAGCGTCTTGTATTATTTGTGTCTTTGTGTCTTAGCATGCCACAATCATCCTTGCTGTACACACCTTTTGAGAGAGCCATACATGAATTAAAATTTGATAGAATACTCTATGTGCTTCACTTATATCTTTTGAGCTAAGGAGTTTTGCTCTATGTGCTTCACTTATATCTTTTGAGCTAGATAATTTTGCTCTATGTGCTTCACTTATATCTTTTGAGCACTATAATTTTTCTCTATGTGCTTCACTTAGATCTTTTATAGCACGGTGGTGGATTTGTTTTAAAGAAACTATTGATCTCTCATGCTTCACTTAAATTATTTTGAGAGTCTCTTAATAGCATGGTAATTTGCTTAATTATAATATGCTTGGTATTCAAGATTTGTGAAACTTTCTTTTGAGTGTGTTGAATACTAAGAAAAGATTGATGCATGATAATTGTTTTGAGATATGGAGGTGATAATATTAAAGTCATGCTAGTTGAGTAGTTGTGAATTTAGAGAATACTTGTGTTAAGGTTTGTGATTGACGTAGCATGCACGTATGGTGAACCGTTATGTGACGAAGTCGGAGCATGATTTATTTATTGATTGTCTTCCTTATGAGTGGCGGTCGGGGACGAGCGATGGTCTTTTCCTACCAATCTATCCCCCCTAGGAGCATGCGCGTAATACTTTTCTTTGATAACTTCTAGATTTTTGCAATAAGTATATGAGTTCTTTATGACTAATGTTGAGTCCATGGATTATACGCACTCTCACCCTTCCACCTTTGCTAGCCTCTCTAATACCGCACACCTTTCGCCGGTATCATACACCTACCATATACCTTCCTCAAAACAGCCACCATACCTACCTATTATGGCATTTCCATAGCCATTCTGAGATATATTGCCATGCAACTTTCCACCATCTAGTTCATCATGACACACTCCATCATTGTCATATTGCTTATCCTAGTACACCGCTGGATGCATTCAAATAGAGTAATATTTTGTTCTAAGTATCCAGTTGTAATTGTTGAGTTATAAGAAAAATAAAAGTGTGATGATCATCATTATTAGAGCATTGTCCCAGTGAGGAAAGAATGATGGAGACTATGATTCCCCCATAAGTCGGGATGAGACCCCGGACGAAAACAGAGGCAAAAGAAGCCCAAATAAAAAGAGGCCATAAAAAAGAGAAAAGGCCCAAATAAAAAAAATGAGAGAAAAAGAGAGAAGGGACAATGTTACTATCCTTTTACCACACTTGTGCTTCAAAGTAGCACCATGATCTTCATAGTAGAGAGTCTCTCATGTTATCACTTTCATATACTAGTGGGAATTTTTCATTATAGAACTTGGCTTGTATATTCCAATGATGGGCTTCCTCAAAATGCCCTAGGTCTTCGTGAGCAAGCGAGTTGGATGCACACCCACTTAGTCCTTTTGTTGAGCTTTCATATACTTATAGCTCTAGTGCATCCATTGCATGGCAATCCCTACTCACTCACATTGATATCTATTGATGGGCATCTCCATAGCCCGTTGATATGCCTAGTTGATGTGAGACCATCTTCTCCTTTTTGTCTTCTCCACAACTATTCCACCTATAGTGCTATATCCGTGGCTCACGCTCATGTATTGCGTGAAGATTGAAAAAGTTAGAGTATGAAACAATTGCTTGGCTTGTCATCGGGGTTGTGCATGATTTAAATACTTTGTGTGGTGAAGATGGAGCATAGCCAGACTATATGATTTTGTAGGGATAACTTTCTTTGGCCATGTTATTTTGAGAAGACATAATTGCTTTGTTAGTATGCTTGAAGTATTATTATTTTTATGTCAATATAAACTTTTGTCTTGAATCTTTCTAATCTGAATATTCATACCACAATTAAGAAGATTTGCATTGAAATTATGCCAAGTAGCACTCCGCATCAAAAATTCTCTTTTTATCATTTACCTACTCGAGGACAAGCAGGAATTAAGCTTGGGGATGCCTGATACGTCTCCAACGTATCTATAATTTTTGATTGCTCCATGCTATATTATCTACTGTTTTGGACTATATTGGGCTTTATTTTCCACTTTTATATTATTTTTGGGACTAACCTATTAACCGGAGGCCCAGCCTAGAATTGCTATTTTTTTGCCTATTTCAGTGTTTCGAAGAAACGGAATATCAAACGGAGTCCAAATGGAATAAAATCTTTGGGAACGTGATTTTCTCACCGAACGTGATCCAAGAGACTTGGACCCTGCTCCAAGGAACAAAAGAGGCGGTCACGAGGGTGGGGGGCGCCCCCCTAGGGCGCGTCCCCTGCCTCGTGGGCCCCTCGTTGCTCCTCCGGCATACTTCTTCCTCCTATATATACACACGTACCCCCAAACTATCAGAATAGGAGCCAAAAACCTAATTCCACCGCCGCAACTTTTTGTATCCACGAGATCCCATCTTGGGGCCTGTTCCAGAGCTCCGTCGGAAGAGGGCCGTCATCATAGAGGGCTTCTACATCATCCTAGCCCCTCCGATGAAGTGTGAGTAGTTTACCTCAGACCTTCGGGTCCATAGTTAGTAACTAGATGGCTTCTTCTCTCTCTTTGGATCTCAATACAAAGTTCTCCCCCTCTCTTGTGGAGATCTATTCGATGTAATCTTCTTTTTGCGGTGTGTTTGTTGAGACCGATAAATTGTGGGTTTATGATCAAGTCTATCTATGAATAATATTTGAATCTTCTCTGAATTCTTTTATGTATGATTGGTTATCTTTGCAAGTCTCTTCGAATTATCCGTTTGGTTTGGCCAACTAGATTGGTAGTTCTTGCCATGGGAGAAGTGCTTAGCTTTGGGTTCGATCTTGCGGTGTCCTTACCTAGTGACAGAAGGGGCAGCAAGGCACGTATTGTATCGTTGCCATCGAGGATAACAAGATGGGGTTTATTTCATATTGCATGAATTTATCTCTCTACATCATGCCATCTTGCTTAAGGCGTTACTCTGTTTTTAACTTAATACTCTAGATGCATGCTAGATAGCGGTCGATGAGTGGAGTAATAGTAGTAGATGCAAAATCGTTTCGATCTACTTGTCACGGACGTGATTCCTATATACATGATCATGCCTAGATATTCTCATAACTATGCTCAATTCTGTCAATTGATCAACAGTAATTTGCTCAGCCACCGTAGAACACTTATGCTCTTGAGAGAAGCCACTAGTGAAACCTATGCCCCCCGGTCTATTCTCATCATATCAATGTCCATTACTTTAATCTTGCTTTGCCTTTTACTTTGCCTTACTTTTTACTTTGCATCTTTATACCAAAAATACCAAAAATATTATATCTATCAGATCTCACTCTCGTAAGTGACCGTGAAGGGCTTGACAACCCCTAATCGCGTTGGTTGCGATTAGCTATCGCTTTGTGCAGGTACGAGGGACTTGAGCGTGGGATCCTACTGGATTGATACCTTGGTTCTCAAAAACTGAGGGAAATACTTACGCTACTCTGCTGCATCATCCCTTCCTCTTCGGGGAAAACCAACGCAAGCTCAAGACGTAGCAATTAACAACAGCAAAATAGCTGCATGGGACATGCCAGCACCATGTGCATCCACACGTATAAATGGGTGATGCAGAGTATGTAGCCAAGCAGCATATATGCGCTGGTCCCATATTTGTTCTCTTTGAACCTTCTTCCTATGTGAGGGCAGCAAATCTAGTCGTGCACAAACTACTCGACCCCCCAGTTTCTTTCCCTTTTCAACAAAGAGATCGGTTCCTTACAAATGTGTGTACTGGGTTACCCCCCTTTTCCCTTTTTGACCTACAAAGCGGCTGGATAGCCAGTCTATACTACTTTCCGCCCCTCCTTTCCTCATTGAACCACGTCCTAGATTCTTGCTCCAGGCCACCGCACCCTTCTTTCCTCTTTGAACCAAGACCTAGATTCGACTACAGATCGAAAAAGATCCACATGCAACTAGAGCAATGACGGTTTCAAAGAAACTTATACCTTAGGGTCGTCGGGATGTGGCAAGGCGTGCGGCGGGAGGCCGAATCTGCCCACACTAAGTACGACAATGAGGAAGAAGGGGTCGGTGGCCCTCCCGCACAGGCTCTTGGTGAAAGAGAACAGCGCAGCCGGCAGTGGATTGCCTCCCTCACCGAAGGCGATAGAGTGAACGCTGCACCTCCTCCCCTTCCCGATGCGACGGGATACAGACGCCTCCTTCACCAGCTGTGAGGGGGGAGAGAGAGACAAGAGGCCAACGCAGTCTTGTTTAGATCTGGAGAAGAGAGGGTGAGAGACTGTGAATATAGCAAACCCTAGCAAATGTATCTAGACTCATTTTAGTGCTAGATACCTCCGTATCTAGACAAATCTAAGACAAGTAATTTGGAATGGAGGGAGTAACATATATGTAGTGCGGCGAGCGTGTGGAGAGTGCAAACCCTAGCGAACAAGCGCTGAGGCTCCCGCTTATATATATACTATTGTAGTACGGACTGAGCTCCGGTGCCTTCACTGCACCTGCTTTTGGCTGTATGCCAGGTGAGCCAGCCACATTTTGGGCCCACCTGTCGTAAAACCCTAGCGAAAATTGCACCAACGTGAAAGACGACTGCGTCTCCAACGCAACCAAGGTGAACTAACGAAGGATATCATCTTTATGCGTAACAAGCAAAGAGCACTGATGGAAGACAGCTTGTTTTTCGTTGAAAATCGATCAGCTTCACCAGCTGACGCAACCATGAGGCGCAACCATGAGCATCGATAGGTCATCGTGGTGATGCATCATCCATTTGGCATCAAGTTTGGGTGAGGCACCTAAGAAGTTCGACAAATCCTCACTGTGGTCTGTTTCTTCTCAGTAATCAAGCTCGAGGAAGGAAGAACCACGTGGCAGAGGACAGTGAGGCGGAACAACAATGGCCATCCAATTTTGTGCAGTTCCACTAAAATTGAGGAAGACATGCCTGGGTATGGAGACACGCATCGCTGTTTCCAAAAATATAAAAAAGGGTTAGCAACGACATCTCAATTGTCAATAAGAATTAATGAAAAGTACACCAACAAACAGAAGCATCATAATTATCTTGATGGGAACTAAACCAGGATACCCGAGAAAAAAGCATTTCTTCATTTAACCAGTGATAGTACTACCACCATATGGACAATGACCGCACAACCACCATGTACTTTTTGTCGAAACAACATGTATACCTCCATCGAGGCATAAATCAGGACAACTTTTTGAGTGGCATTTACTCTATAATAGTACTAGTAGGTGATGTTGGACCAGCCGACGAACCCTAGCTACTATGCATGGGGAGCTGGGGAGTAGTCGCATAGAAGAAAACCCGCACGCAGCAACCTGGGGAGATGGACTAGTACAAGAAGTTATACCTTAGGTGGGCGAGATGTCGTTTAGGCGGGCGGGCGGGATCTGCCCACACGACGGCAGTGAACAAGGGCACGGAGGATCTTCGTCCGTGCCAGCGCCGGCTCTGAGAGGATGGTGCGCATTGGCTTCCTCCGTCGCCGACGGCGACAACGTCAACGCTGCACCTCCTCACCTCCCGCAGCGGACGGGATTCGGCCGGATCTATGACCACCGGTGAGGAGAGAGATAGAGTGGACACTGTCATCTTGTTTTGATATGGAGTGTAGGGTAACGTAGTAGAAAACAAAAATTTCTGACCTACGCACCAGCCCAGGACCACTATGAAGACTGGATACAAGGTTTGATCTGTTTCGTTACCGACTCATAGCGCAGTGGAAGTAGAGTCGATGACAATCGGCGGTGCATATCCCCGCAGCTAGGATTTACAACCTCCCAACCGCAAGGATGTATACCCTCATCTTCTCCTCAGACAGCCCTCCAGGAGGCGGTCGAACAGTCCCCCGGACGGTGTCGCGGACAGCCCTTCGGGAGGACCTTCGGAACTCGAACGGTCACTCGGACAGCCCTTCGGGAGGACCTTGGAAACTCGGACGGTCACACGGACAGCCCTTCGGGAGGCACTCATGAACTAAGACCGAAACTACGATCTCTCTACAGAGTTGCACACATACGGTGTCATCTATCCGGCAGGGCTTCGCCGTCCAGAACTAGTTCCCACCGGAACCCAGACAGCCTTTCGGCTCTACGAAACTATTTCGTGGGAGGGAGAGAGAATGCCAGATCATGCATGGCTTGTGTATGAGAGCAAGGGATGAGGGTGGAGGGCTGCCCCTCCACCTCTATTTATAGGAAATCCCAAGGGGTAGGGTGGTTTTACAATAAAACCCAAAAGTACATGAATGAAGTGTTGGGGAACGTTGCAGAAAACAAAATTTTCCTACGGTTTCACCAAGATCCATCTATGAGTTCATCTAGCACCGAATGATCGGATGCATCTACATACCTTTGTAGATCGCGAGCGGAAGCGTTCAAAGAACGGGGATGAGGGAGTCGTACTCGACGTGATCCAAATCACCGGAGATCCTAGCACCGAACGGACGGCACCTCCGCGTTCAACACACGTACGGTCAGCGTGACGTCTCCTCCTTCTTGATCCAGCAAGGGGGAAGGAGAGGTTGATGAAGATCCAGCAGCACGACGGCGTGGTGGTGGATGCAGGGCGTCACAGCAGCAGGGCTTCGCCGTATACTACGAGAGAGAGAGAGAGGTGTAGCAGGGGAGAGGGAGGCGCCAAGACTCAAGGTTTGGCTGCCCCCTCCCCCCTTTATATAGGCTCCCCTGGGGGGGGGGCGCCGGCCCTAGGAGATGGGATCTCCTAGGGGGGGCGGCGGCCAGGGCTGGAGTAGCCCCCAAGGCAAGGTGGGGCGCCCCCCACCCCTAGGGTTCCAACCCTAGGCGCATGGGGTGGGCCCAGGGGGGCGCACCAGCCCACTATGGGCTGGTTCCCTCCCCCACTTTGGCCCATGGGGCCCTCCGGGATGGGTGGCCCCACCCGGTGGACCCCCGGGACCCTTCCGGTGGTCCCGGTACAATACCGGAGACCCCGAAACTTGTCCCGATGGCCGAAACAGCACTTCCTATATATAATTCTTTACCTCCGGACCATTCCGAAACTCCTCGTGACGTCCGGGATCTCATCCGGGACTCCGAACAACATTCGGGTTACTGCATATACATATCCCTACAACCCTAGCATCACCGAACCTTAAGTGTGTAGACCCTACGGGTTCGGGAGACATGTAGACATGACCAAGATCGCTCTCCAGTCAATAACCAATAGCGGGATCTGGATACCCATGTTGGCTCCCACATGCTCCTCGATGATCTCATCGGATGAACCATGATGTCGAGGATTCAAGCAACCCCGTATACAATTCCCTTTGTCAATCGGTATGTTACTTGCCCGAGATTCGATCGTCGGTATCCCAATACCTCGTTCAATCTTGTTACCGGCAAGTCACTTTACTCGTACCGTAATGCATGATCCCATGACCAGACACTTGGTCACTTTGAGCTCATAATGATGATGCATTACCGAGTGGGCCCGGTGATACCTCTCCGTCATACGGAGTGACAAATCCCAGTCTTGATCCGTGTTAACCCAACAGACACTTTCGGAGATACCCGTAGTATACCTTTATAGTCACCCAGTTACGTTGTGACGTTTGGTATACCCAAAGCACTCCTACGGTATCCGGGAGTTACACGATCTCATGGTCTAAGGAAAGGATACTTGACATTGGAAAACTCTAGCAAACGAACTATACGATCTTGTGCTATGTTTAGGATCGGGTCTTGTCCATCACATCATTCTCCTAATGATGTGATCTCGTTATCAATGACATCCAATGCCCATAGTCAGGAAACCATGACTATCTATTGATCAACGAGCTAGTCAACTAGAGGCTTACTAGGGACATGTTGGTGTCTATTTATTCACACATGTATTACGATTTCCGGATAACACAATTATAGCATGAATAAAAGACAATTATCATGAACAAGGAAATATAATAATAATGCTTTTATTATTGCCTCTAGGGCATATTTCCAACAGTCTCCCACTTGCACTAGAGTCAATAATCTAGTTACATTGTGATGAATCGAACACCCATGGAATTCTGGTGTTGATCATGTTTTGCTCTAGGGAGAGGTTTAGTCAACGGATCTGCTACATTCAGGTCCGTATGTACTTTACAAATATCTATGTCTCCATCTTGAACATTTTCACGAATGGAGTTGAAGCGACGCTTGATGTGCCTTGTCCTCTTGTGAAACCTGGGCTCCTTGGCAAGTGCAATAGCTCCAGTGTTGTCACAGAAGAGCTTGATCGGCCCCGACGCATTGGGTATGACTCCTAGGTCGGTGATGAACTCCTTCACCCAAATTGCTTCGTGTGCTGCCTCCGAGGCTGCCATGTATTCCACTTCACATGTAGATCCCGCCACGACGCTCTGCTTGCAACTGCACCAGCTTACTGCCCCACCATTCAAAATATACACGTATCCGGTTTGTGACTTAGAGTCATCCAGATCTGTGTCGAAGCTAGCATCGACGTAACCCTTTACGACGAGCTCTTCGTCACCTCCATAAACGAGAAACATTTCCTTAGTCCTTTTCAGGTACTTCAGGATATTCTTGACCGCTGTCCAGTGTTCCTTGCCGGGATTACTTTGGTACCTTCCTACCAAACTCACGGCAAGGTTTACATCAGGTCTGGTACACAGCATGGCATACATAATAGAACCTATGGCTGAGGCATAGGGGATGACACTCATCTCTTCTATATCTTCTGCCGTGGTTGGACATTGAGCTGAGCTCAATTTCACACCTTGCAGCACAGGCAAGAACCCCTTCTTAGACTGATCCATATTGAACTTCTTCAATATCTTATCAAGGTATGTGCTTTGTGAAAGACCTATGAGGCGTCTTGATATATCTCTATAGATCTTGATGCCTAATATATAAGCAGCTTCTCCAAGGTCCTTCATTGAAAAACTCTTATTCAAGTAGGCCTTAATGCTGTCCAAGAGTTCTATATCATTTCCCATCAAAAGTATGTCATCTACATATAATATGAGAAATGCTACAGAGCTCCCACTCACTTTCTTGTAAACGCAGGCTTCTCCATAAGTCTGTGTAAACCCAAACATTTTGATCATCTCATCAAAGCGAATGTTCCAACTCCGAGATGCTTGCACCAGCCCATAAATCGAGCGTTGGAGCTTGCACACCTTGTTAGCATTCTTAGGATCGACAAAACCTTCCGGCTGCATCATATACAATTCTTCCTTAAGGAAACCACTAAGGAATGCCATTTTGACGTCCATTTGCCATATCTCATAATCATAGAATGCGGCAATTGCTAACATGATTCGGACGGACTTTAGCTTCGCTACCGGTGAGAAAGTCTCATCGTAGTCAACCCCTTGAACTTGTCGATAACCCTTAGCGACAAGCCGAGCTTTATAGATGGTCACATTACCATCCGCGTCTATCTTCTTCTTAAAGATCGATTTATTTTCTATGGCTCGCCGCTCAACGGGCAAGTCAGTCAAAGTCCATACTTCGTTTTCATACATGGATCCTATCACGGATTTCATGGCTTCTAGCCATTTGTCGGAATCCGGGCCCGCAATCGCTTCTTCATAGTTCGAAGGTTCACCGTTGTCTAACAACATGATTTCCAAGACAGGGTTGCCGTACCACTCTGGTGCGGAACATGTCCTTGTGGACCTACGAATTTCAGTAGGAGCTTGATCAGAAGTATGTTGATCATCATCATTAACTTCCTCTCTAGTCGGTGCAGGCACCTCAGGAACATTTTCTTGAGTTGCGCCTTTTTCTGGTTCAAGAGGTAATACTTCATCAAGTTCTACTTTCTTCCCACTTACTTCTTTCGAGAGAAACTCTTTCTCTAGAAAGGATCCATTCTTGGCAACAAAGATCTTGCCTTCGGATCTGAGGTAGAAGGTATACCTAATAGTTTCTTTAGGGTATCCTATGAAGACGCATTTTTCCGACTTGGGTTTGAGCTTTTCAGGTTGAAGTTTCTTCACATCAGCATCGCATCCCCAAACTTTTAGAAACGACAGCTTAGGTTTCTTCCCAAACCATAATTCATACGGTGTCATCTCAACAGATTTCGACGGAGCCCTATTTAAAGTGAATGCGGCAGTCTCTAAAGCATAGCCCCAAAAACATAGCGGTAAATCGGTAAGAGACATCATAGATCGCACCATATCTAATAGAGTGCGATTACGACGTTCGGACACACCATTACGCTGAGGTGTTCCAGGCGGCGTGAGTTGTGAAACTATTCCACATTTTCTTAAGTGTGTGCCAAATTCGTGACTCAAGTATTCTCCTCCACGATCTGATCGTAGGAACTTGATTTTCCTGTCACGTTGATTTTCAACCTCACTCTGAAATTCCTTGAACTTTTCAAAGGTCTCAGACTTGTGTTTCATTAAATAGATATACCCATATCTACTCAAGTCATCAGTGAGGGTGAGAACATAACGATAGCCACTGCGAGCCTCAACACTCATTGGACCGCACACATCAGTATGTATGATTTCCAATAAGTTGGTTGCTCGCTCCATTGTTCCTGAGAACGGAGTCTTGGTCATTTTACCCATGAGGCATGGTTCGCACGTGTCAAATGATTCGTAATCAAGAGACTCTAAAAGTCCATCTGCATGGAGCTTCTTCATGCGTTTGACACCTATGTGACCAAGGCGGCAGTGCCACAAGTATGTGGGACTATCATTATCAATCTTACATCTTTTGGTATTCACACTATGAACATGTGTAGCATTACGCTCGAGATTCATTAAGAATAAACCATTCACCATCGGAGCATGAACATAAAACATATCTCTCATATAAATAGAACAACCATTATTCTCAGATTTAAATGAGTAGCCATCTCGTATTAAACGAGATCCCGATACAATGTTCATGCTCAAAGCTGGCACTAAATAACAATTATTGAGGTTTAAAACTAATCCCGTAGGTAAATGTAGAGGTAGCGTGCCGACGGCGATCACATCGACCTTGGAACCATTCCCGACGCGCATCGTCACCTCGTCCTTCGCCAGTCTCCGCTTATTCCGAAGCTCCTGCTTTGAGTTACAAATGTGAGCAACTGCACCGGTATCAAATACCCAAGAGCTACTACGAGTACTGGTAAGGTACACATCAATTACATGTATATCACATATACCTTTTGTGATGCCGGCCTTCTTGTCCGCTAAGTATTTGGGGCAGTTCCGCTTCCAGTGACCACTTCCCTTGCAATAAAAGCACTCAGTCTCGGGCTTGGGTCCATTCTTTGGCTTCTTCCTGGCAGCTTGCTTGCCGGGCGCGGCAACTCCCTTGCCATCCTTCTTGAAGTTTTTCTTACCCTTGCCTTTCTTGAACTTAGTGGTTTTATTCACCATCAACACTTGATGTTCCTTTTTGACTTCTACCTCTACTGATTTCAGCATTGCAAATACTTCAGGAATGGTCTTTTCCATCCCCTGCATATTGAAGTTCATCACAAAGCTCTTGTAGCTCGATGGAAGCGACTGGAGGATTCTGTCAATGATCGCGTCATCCGGGAGATTAACTCCCAGCTGAGTCAAGCGGTTATGTAACCCAGACATAGTGAGTATGTGCTCATTGACAGAACTATTTTCCTCCATCTTACAGCTGAAGAACTTGTCGGAGACTTCATATCTCTCGACCCGGGCATGAGATTGAAAAACCATTTTCAGCTCTTCGAACATCTCATATGCTCCGTGTCTCTCAAAACGCTTTTGGAGCCCCGGCTCTAACCTGTAAAGCATGCTGCACTGAACGAGGGAGTAGTCATCGGTACGTGCCTACCAAGTGTTCATAAAGTCTTGTTCTGCAGGGAGAACAGGTGCGTCACCTAGCGGTGCTTGTAGGACATAATCTTTCTTGGCAGCTATGAGGATGATCCTCAGGTTCCGGACCCAGTCCGTGTAGTTGCTGCCATCGTCTTTCAGCTTGGTTTTCTCTAGGAACGCGTTGAAGTTGAGGACTACGTTGGCCATTTGATCTACAAGACATATTATAAATATTTTAGACTAAGTTCATGATAATTAAGTTCATCTAATCAAATTATTTAATGAACTCCCACTTAGATAGACATCCCTCCAGTCATCTAAGTATAACATGATCCGAGTTAACTAGGCCGTGTCCGATCATCACGTGAGACGGACTAGTCAACATCGGTGAACATCTTCATGTTGATCGTATCTTCTATACGACTCATGCTTGACCTTTCGGTCTTCTGTGTTCCGAGGCCATGTCTGTACATGCTAGGCTCGTCAAGTCAACCTAAGTGTTTGCATGTGTAAATCTGTCTTACACCCGTTGTATGTGAACGTTAGAATCTATCACACCCGATCATCACGTGGTGCTTCGAAACAACGAACTGTCGCAACGGTGCACAGTTAGGGGGAACACTTCTTGAAATTATTATGAGGGATCATCTTATTTACTACCGTCGCTCTAAGTAAAAAAGATGCAAAAACATGATAAACATCACATGCAATCAAATAATAAAAGTGACATGATATGGCCAATATCACATAGCTCCTTTGATCTCCATCTTGGGGCTCCATGATCATCTTGTCACCGGCTTGACACCATGATCTCCATCATCGTGTCTCCATGAAGTTGCTCGCCAACTATTACTTCTACTACTATGGCTAACGCGTTTAGCAATAAAGTAAAGTAATTTACATGGCGTTTCTCAATGACACGCAGGTCATACAAAATATAAAGACAACTCCTAGGGCTCCTGCCGGTTGTCATACTCATCGACATGCAAGTCGTGATTCCTATTACAATAGCATGAACATCTCATACATCACATATATATCATTCATCATTCATCACAACTTTGGCCATATCATATCACAAAGCACTTGCTGCAAAAACAAGTTAGACGTCCTCTAATTGTTGTTGCAAGTTTTACGTGGCTGCAATAGGGTTCTAGCAAGAACGTTTTCTTACCTACGTGAAAGACACCACGTGATTTGTCAACTTCTATTTACCCTTCATAAGGACCCTTTTCATCGAATCCGCTCCAACTAAAGTGGGAGAGACAGACACCCGCCAGCCACCTTATGCAACTAGTGCATGTCAGTCGGTGGAACCGGTCTCACGTAAGCGTACGTGTAAGGTTGGTCCGGGCCGCTTCATCCCACAATACCGTTGAAGCAAGATAAGACTAGTAGCAGCAAGAAAGTTGACAACATCAACACCCACAACAAATTGTGTTCTACTCGTGCATAAAGAACTACGCATAGACCTAGCTCATGATGCCACTGTTGGGGAACGTTGCAGAAAACAAAATTTTCCTACGGTTTCACCAAGATCCATCTATGAGTTCATCTAGCAACGAGTGATCGGATGCATCTACATACCTTTGTAGATCGCGAGCGGAAGCGTTCAAAGAACGGGGATGAGGGAGTCGTACTCGACGTGATCCAAATCACCGGAGATCCTAGCACCGAACGGACGGCACCTCCGCATTCAACACACGTACGGTCAGCGTGACGTCTCCTCCTTCTTGATCCAGCAAGGGGGAAGGAGAGGTTGATGAAGATCCAGCAGCACGACGGCGTGGTGGTGGATGCAGGGCGTCACAGCAGTAGGGCTTCGCCGTATACTACGAGAGAGAGAGAGAGGTGTAGCAGGGGAGAGGGAGGCGCCAAGACTCAAGGTTTGGCTGCCCCCTCCCCCCCCTTTATATAGGCTCCCCTAGGGGGGCGCCAGCCCTAGGAGATGGGATCTCCTAGGGGGGCGGCGGCCAGGGCTGGAGTAGCCCCCAAGGCAAGGTGGGGCGCCCCCCACCCCTAGGGTTCCAACCCTAGGCGCATGGGGTGGGCCTAGGGGGGAGCACCAGCCCACCATGGGCTGGTTCCCTCCCCCACTTTGGCCTATGGGGCCCTCCGGGATGGGTGGCCCCACCCGGTGGACCCCCGGGACCCTTCCGGTGGTCCCGGTACAATACCGGAGACCCCGAAACTTGTCCCGATGGCCGAAACAGCACTTCCTATATATAATTCTTTACCTCCGGACCATTCCGAAACTCCTCGTGACGTCCGGGATCTCATCCGGGACTCCGAACAACATTCGGGTTACTGCATATACATATCCCTACAACCCTAGCGTCACCGAACCTTAAGTGTGTAGACCCTACAGGTTCGGGAGACATGTAGACATGACCGAGATTGCTCTCCGGTCAATAACCAACAGCGGGATCTGGATACCCATGTTGGCTCCCACATGCTCCTCGATGATCTCATCGGATGAACCACGATGTCGAGGATTCAAGCAACCCCGTATACAATTCCCTTTGTCAATCGGTATGTTACTTGCCCGAGATTCGATCGTCGGTATCCCAATATCTCGTTCAATCTCGTTACCAGCAAGTCACTTTACTCGTACCGGAATGCATGATCCCGTGACCAGACACTTGGTCACTTTGAGCTCATAATGATGATGCATTACCGAGTGGGCCCAGTGTTACCTCTCCATCATACGGAGTGACAAATCCCAGTCTTGATCCGTGTTAACCCAACAGACACTTTTGGAGATACCCGTAGCATACCTTTATAGTCACCCAGTTACGTTGTGACGTTTGGTATACCCAAAGCACTCCTATGGTATCCGGGAGTTACACGATCTCATGGTCTAAGGAAAGGATACTTGACATGGGAAAACTCTAGCAAACGAACTATACGATCTTGTGCTATGTTTACGATCGGGTCTTGTCCATCACATCATTCTCCTAATGATGTGATCTCGTTATCAATGACATCCAATGCCCATGGTCAGGAACCCATGACTATCTATTGATCAACGAGATAGTCAACTAGAGGCTTACTAGGGACATGTTGGTGTCTATTTATTCACACATGTATTACGATATCTAGATAACACAATTATAGCATGAATAAAAGACAATTATCATGAACAAGGAAATATAATAATAATGCTTTTATTATTGCCTCTAGGGCATATTTCCAACATGAAGTCCTTCCACCAAAGGCATAAAGGTGAAACCAAGGAACAAGAGGGGCTCCATGGTGGAGCCCCAAGTGTGGCCGGCCACACCCCTTGGGGGGCCCCCATGAGGGCCTCCCAATCCATCCATGTCATCCCTAGATCTTTTGGGATAAAGCCCAAACAAGTGGATTTCCAAAAAGTAACCCAAAAATCACTCTCACTATTCACGACGACATTTTTCAGTGTCCGTTCGAATTGAAAATATTCATGTGGGCTTAGAACATTTCCAGTACCCACCATAATAATTTTCAATGCGTTCTAGAACAATTCCAATTTTAGTGATTTCATCTACGAAAAGCATCTGAAGCGGTTCCGGCAGCTCCGGGACATTTCCGGTTTTCATCGCGGAAAATTCCAGAAAGTTTCCAGAATGATTCTGGCACCCTCCAAGAATTATCAAGCATGTGACCATACCAATTTGACTTTATGGTATCCTCTGAAACAACTTTTCAGTTTCACCGGAACTCATCCGGTGACCTCTCTCGTCGGATCTTTTCCGCTGTCTCCGAAAAACTTTTTCTGGAAACTTTCTCTCAGACTCCCTATCTAGTATTCAACATATAGATGACCCTTAAGCGTGTGACCCTATAGGTTCGGTGAAGTATAGACATGACCCGGAACCCCTTCCGATCAATGATCAACATCGGAGCCATGGACACCCATATTGACCCCTATACCCACACGAATGAATATTCGAGTGAACCTCCAGTTGTTGTGTGCTATTCCTTTTGCTTCACGATATGTTACGAATACCCGAGGTGAGACATGTTGGCATCCCTGTGGATCAACTCCTTGTCCACTATGCCAGTTACCTCGTTACCGGTATTGTTCTCTTTTCTCGTTCCGTGTTCCGGTATCCCCGTGATCAAATCACCCTGTGTCTGGCCAGACGATGATGGATACCGTAACACCGAGAGGGCCCAGAGATATCTCTCCATCGACGGAGGAGAAAATCCCAATCTTGAGCTATCAAGTTACTTAAAATACTTTTCCATGAACCGGTAAGCCGCCGTAATAGCCACCCATTTACGGATGCCGTTTAACAAACCCCAAAGTTCATGAAGCAAGCATGAAGAAACTCGATACTCTCATGGTCTAAGGAATTATGCAGACATAAACTTCCTGTGTTATTAACCATTAACTTGTGACGAATGTATCTCATAGCATAACATCAATTCGGGTCGATTCAACACAAATGTTCCTCTAACATTGTGCCCTCAAAATTGCTGGCATAGACATGCCCATGATTAGGAAAATAGAACCATCATGCAACACTTGAGCTAGTCTTAGAGGCCAGACTAGGAATACATTTTACCGTTTATTATTCCACACATGCATATGAGTCTTCCTCCGAGCCTCGTTTTATTTGCAGACTCGAGAACCATAGCAGTTATAGCATGGAACATAAACCTAATTATGAACAGGGAGATAAATAATAGTATTTATTATTTCCTCTAGGGCATATCTCCTACAGACTCCCACTTGCACTAGAGTCAATATCTAGTCAATTCTAATGCACTTTACACCTGTGGCACACTGGTGTAAATATGCTTCGCTTGTGGTATAGCCTGATGTCCAACGGATCTGACAACTTCAGCTCCGTGTGTATCTTTGCATATCCCTCACATCTTCACGCTTTCACAAAATTCATATTTTGTGTGGACTTGGCTTTGTATGTATGCGAATCACAGGTCGAACCTGGATTCCTCAGACTGAGTTATGGAGCAACTACCTGCAGTAGTGTCCCATTGACAAAAGCCTTCTTGGAACCATACTAAGTTCATGAATGAACTATATGATTCAACATCTTCTTTGTCGCTTGAAAAGCGGCAACATACTTCACCTCTGTTATAGAATTCACCACGGTAACTTGTTTGGAACATTTTCCAACTAACTGTGCCACCTCATTGTGTGTAACACGAAAACCCTTAAATTAAATCAAAAATCGCACGGAGAAAAGATGAAGACTGTATCGATGTAACATTTTACAACGAACTCTTCATGATATCCGCTTGCGAGAAAACATGTCATCAGTGCTACTCTTAGCACTCAATGACATTTTTTTCACTGTTGTCCTATGATCAGTACTTTTGATCACTTTGATATCCATACTCGCGACACCTTGGGAGTATCGGACATATCTGGCTGTTTTACATACCATGGAATACATGATTAATCCAAACACAAGAGTGTGTAGAATCTCCATCATGTATTTTGCTCATCAGTGTTTTTGGGACACCGAGTCTTGCAAAAACTCTTTCCACGTGACTTCGGCAAGAATCACTCCTTGGCGTTTGTAATGCTAAAAGATTTTAGCATCTTGTCAACATGTATCCATTTCTTAGCCCCATTAGGTAAATCTATCTCCATAGATCATCATGCCTAATATCAAGGCTATTTAGCCTAAGCACTTCATCGAAAAACTATTTTCAAATGAAGTCCTAATCCGTGTCAAGAAATTTATTTCCAATTAACAATGTGTCAGGTACACAAGGTTTTTAGAAATATAATTATGCTCCCACTTACTTTCTTGAATTACAAGCATCTTCGTTACCCATTGATGAAGTCAAACCTCTTTGACCATTTCATCAAAACATGAAGATTCCAACTCCATTTTGCTCTCTTCTATCCATCGCTGGAACTCTGAAGTTTGCACCCTTACTAGCATCCTCTGGATCAACAAATTTCTTTGGACTGTATCACATACAAGTCCTAGGTTTTATTTCCATCAGATGAAAATCCTTTTATCATCCATGTTTCATATCTCATGATTGAAATATGTATTAATTGCTAGTTCAACCCGAACCAACTTTAAGCATCGCTACAATGAAACAACCTCATCGTAGTCAACTCCTTGAACTTGTTATTGCAACAAGTCGAGCTTTATGGATAAAACATTTTTATCCGTATTAGTTTTAAGTTCCATAAAAATTCGTTAGACTCTAAGTCTTCCGAAAGGTGTATCAAGGTTTTAATCTTGAATCACTTATATGGAAACTAACTCGGGTTGTATTGGCATTTAGCCAATTCCAGAGTCAGGGCCCATCAACGCTTCCTTGTGTATCATAGGTATACTGTTGTCCAACAACAATATCTCGTCTGCGCACCTGAGAGGTTTGCATGAGCCTTGCCTACGTGGTTCAGCTACAAGTTCGACCGAAGTCCATACATTTTATTGTAGAGACTTCCGTATCAGTCGCAGTAGGAAACTCTGGAATCACTTCCTAGGCCTCTTTCCTTTAAAATGATGACGAAGATACTGATTATCTCATCGAGTTGCATTATTCTCCCACTCACCTTTTTGAAGCAACCATTTTCTTTAAAAAGCATACCGTTTCATGGCAAAACTATTTGCCTCGGTACAGTGAGGGAGGAATACCCAATTGCTTGGGATAACCTACGAAGTAGCACTTGTATGATTTGGAATAGGTTTGTAACCTTTTACATAAGCCCCATATTCCAAATGTTAAGAAAAGATATAACATGGTTGGGCGTACCATACCATGGTGTCATTTCAACAGACCCGATGGAGCTCTTTTCAGTGTAAAAGCCACAGCCTCTAAAGCATCACTCTTTTAAAAGGGATAATGGCAAATATATTTATGTCATCTTTGATCTTACCATGTCATAAATGGTTTGATTACATCTTCACAGACTTTCCACTTGCAGTGGTGTTCTGGGAAGTGCAAGTTATGAAACCCCTTTCACAACTCATCAGAAATTTGCTAAACTTGTAACTCAAATATTCCTTTCTGCAATCGAATTGTAGAAACATAACTTTCTTGTTACAATAACTTCTACTTCATTTTTGAAAACCTTTCGAATGGTTTCAAAAGATCCAGACTTACGTCTCATCAAGTAAATATCCATACATCTACTTGAGTCATTTCTGAGGATAGATAAATCCACTACTTGCAACAACATTTTATTAAACTACACACATCAAAATGCATGATCATCAATAAGTCTGTTGCTCGTTCCTTATGGCCTCTGAACGGTATTTCAGTCACTTCACCTTTTGGAGGAAATTCAAGTGTCAGATGATTCAAAATCAAATGACTTCAAAATCCATCATAATGGAATTTTCCATGCGGGTTTCTCCAATGTGACCAAATGTAGTGCCACACAAGTGTGGTATTCTTTTAGTCTTGCGACATTTAGCATCAGTGTAATGGATGTATCATATTACTATCAATATTCATAACATACATCCCATCTTTGATGGAAGTATGGCCCTTCATGTTATTCATAATACTAAACAACAATTGTTGTTCTTATGAACAACTCTTTTGCATCAAACATTGTGCAATGGGTTAGAGTGTATGAAACTCTAAAAATGAATTATGAAAGTAAACCCAGAGGCAATGTATTATTATCAATATTCATAACATACATCTCATTCATAATGAAAGTATGGCCCTTATGTTATTCATAACATCGAACATTAAAAGTTCTCTTATGAACAACCTTCTTGCAAGATACCTTATGCAATGGCTAGAGTTTGTGAAACTCTAAATGAATTATGCAAATAAATACAGACGGTAATACACCGATGGAAAGTATAGTAACATTTACTATGTTCCCTATGTATACCTAAACCTCATTCCTGGCTAGTCTTTCAGGCCATAGCAGTTCTTACATCGAGTTGCAACAGAATGCAATCGAGTGGGTATCTTTGTGATTAACTCACAATACCCAAGAATCAGTGGTTAACAATTTAATCATAAATCCCAATAACTATATCTTTGACCAGCCTTCTATACATCAAAAACTTGTATGACATTCATACATGAGCTGGATATTCCAGTCTTCTTTCTTTTTTCCTTTATACTTCTAACAGTTTAACTTTTAGTATTTCTCCTACTTCCAGAAAAAGCATCCAACTTCATCATATGAAAGGCTTTCTTCTGGATCCCTCTCTTATCAGTCTAATGCATAGTAAACTCCTTTACTAATAGTTTGCAAACAAATCTTGCTTAGTATATCTCATATCTTTTAGCCTTTGTCTATCTCTGAAAATGATTTTCAGATTCCATGAATATCACATAACTATTCAAACTTTCGAAGTTCGGGTCTCATGGAAGCAAACATATTGCACTTGACTGAAAACGGAATTCTAGCTTTTGGATCGAAGGACGAGAGTCACATGATATATAGCATTAGCGGGAGAATACCGAAAGTATGCGATAGGACAAAGTCCTTCTCGGCACTCTTGAGGACAATCCTCACATTACGTTACCAACCGTAAAGTTTTAACCAAATATTTAACAGCTATTAAATTTTAATAGGGAGGGTGGAAACGCGAGCCATTATTCTACAACTATTATGCAAATAACACTTAGACAGTGTTCATAATTAATTGCACTAAGAATTAAACAAGTTAATTCTGTAGTGCGCTCCCACTCAGATCATTATCTCTCATAATTGATTGTGAGTGATTCAAGATCCGCATTTCAATTCAACGCCACGGTTCGAGATGAACTCAAATGGCGCGAACTTCAATCGGTAGGCAAACTTGCCGATCACATATCTATGTGATTCTTTTTCATCTTTCGATGCGTGTGTTCCGAGCTCATGACTGTCATGCCTGAACGTCAAGACAACCAAGTGATCTCCCTGCGAGGTCTCAACTCACCCGCCTCACACATCCCTAATCGTTCGTACCCAGGGAGATCCTGTGATACCCCGAAAAGTTAGGTGCCGTGACGGTGGTACACTTGGGAGAACACTAACTACTTGATATTTTTGTGAGAGATCACCCTAATAAAAAGTGACTACCGCGCAATCAAGAAGGGTGCATCAAAGGGATAAACATCTCAGGCAATTCATAATTAGCATGATATGGTATAGCCCTTTCTGACGGAGAAGTCTTTCATTTCTTCGTCTTCGGCACTCGCGTCGGTGTTCACCTTCGTGAAGATTGCCACCACCTTGTCGATGCACTAGATAATATTGCTATCTCTATAGCTAATAAAATAATGCATTACAACAAGGTTGACACGTAGGTCATTAAAAGTGCAATCATATGGCTCCAGCCATCATGTCGAATCATGACACGTAGGTCATGTTAATCAATTTACATCATATAGTCATCCCATACATAATCAAATTATTATGACCACTACTATACCACATCATATGCACATGCAAACCTCCTGCAAAACCAAGTTAGACGTCTCTAATCGGTTCATGCAAAAAACTAGTTTTACGTGGCTTCTAAGGTTTCGAAACAAACCGAAGCTACCAACGTCCATCATCAAGTATGATTATCCAAGTCGCTAGATTAACTTTCCAGGGTGTATGAAACACAAGATAATAAAATCTCGAGCCCCATACTAAACTTCGTCATACGCATGACCCCCGTGCAGATCATATCTGCATTGCCCTTTCGTCTGCGAAATTTCATCTTTCTTTTTAACTATGATGGAATTCAATGAACTGTTAGCACTTCGTTGATCAATCAGGATCGCGGATTGCCAGAACATTGAAACTCCACCATACTGTTATCAAGATCAAAAATATGGAAATTCCAGGGAAGCAACAAGAAAATCGGGTAACAGATTTCATCTGCTACCCACACAAATAATTTTCAGTAATAGATCTTATCTACTACCTAATTATATTGTGCAACACCCATACATCTCCATGTATTCTAGATCGCAACCTGCATCTACGCATAGCACGGCTCATGATGCCACTGTAGGGTAACGCAGCAGAAAACAAAAATTTCTGACCTACGCACCAGCCCAGGACCACTATGAAGACTGGATACAAGGTTTGATCTGTTTCGTTACCGACTCGTAGCGCAGCGGAAGTAGAGTCGATGACGATCGGCGGTGCAGATCCCCGCAGCTAGGATTTACAACCTCCCAACCGCGAGGATGTATACCCTCATCTTCTCCTCAGACAGCCCTCCAGGAGGCGGTCGAACAATCCCCCGGACGGTGTAACATCCCAAATTTTCAATTTGGAAAGTTATACATTAGATCATCATGCATATCATATTTTCTTGCATTTTGGTTGATCCTAGAAATTTCACGCGACTCAAGGACCCTCGGAGAGAGTTGGAGATTTCGTTATTTTCATATTTGAGAGTTTTCTCGAATTTGAAAAGAGGATCATTTGATTTATTTATTTCATCTTCAATTATTTTTCCGATGTCAAATTGTATGAGAGGGAATAATATGACTTTCCCAAAATTTCGGAAAAATGAAGATCTAATGAATAAATCAAATTTTGCTTTTGCCGGAGTTTTGTTGCATTTTATTTGGATAGGGAAAAATGCGCGTTTTCGAAAATTGCATTTTAGGCCCGGAGAAAAGTTCATTTTGTTCGGCTCATTTTCAGGAGTCGGGGAAAATTAACTTTAGATTTTTTCGGAGTTCGTTTAGTCTCTTTTTCTTTTTTTTTCTTCTTCTGCACGCGAAATCTGTTAAAAAAATAATTCTACAGCGCCTTGGGCCAAAGGCCCAGCCGGGCCAAGGCCCAGGCCGGCCACAGCCCCAGCCGCCGCTGCGCCCCTGCGCCCAGGCGCGCCAGCGCAAGGCTAGGAGGCCGCCGCCGCCTCTTTCCTGTACCGAATCCTAAAAGGATTCTAGGGCGCCCCTTGCCCCTTTTTCCTTGTTTCGTTATTCCTAGTCCTACTCCGTTTATTCTTTCCTATTCCTAGTCTATTTCCTATTCCTACTCTATTTCTTGTCCCCTACCCCAAGTCTCCTTTCCCCTCACCTATATAAATACCCCCACACCCCCCCTCTCCCCACACAAAATCCAAACCCCTCTCTCCTCCCAAGCCGCACACCACCCCGCGCCGCGCCCTTGTGCCCACACCGCCCGCGCCCCTCACCCGCGCCCTAAGCCGCCGCCTGCGCCCCTCACCCGCCGCCACCGCCACACCTTGCCGCCGCCGCCGGAGCCCCTCGCCAAGGTTGCCCCGCGTCTCTTTTCTTCCCCGGTTCGATTTTTCTTCTAGATTGTTCCGTTTCTTCTGATTCGTTTTCTTTCCGGTTCTTCGCTAAACCGTTCCGGTTTTCTAGATTGGTTTTTCGTTTCGCTCTCTTTTCCGAAACCCTAGATCGGTTTTCGTTCTTCTTTCGGACCGTTCGTCTTAACGAACGCTATCACCAGATTCTTCTAGGTTAACCACGTCCGTTCGTTTAACCGTTCTTCTTGTTCTTTCTGTCGGATTTATTCCGCGTTCTCTCCGATCGCGATCTCAGATCCGATCTTCGTTCTAATTTATCTTCTCGCTCGTTTATCGGAATCAGGTGATTCAAGCGCCTGGAGTTTCGTCTCGAAACCGCCGTTCCGTCTAATCAACTTGATCAAGCTTTTGCTACAGTAAAATTTGACCTAGTTTTAACTTGGTAGAACCGAGTTGTTTTCTTCCGCCGTTTGTTTTCTGTCGTTTGTTCGGTTCGTTCTTTCTTTGCAACCGGAGTTCTTAAGTTGAAATTTCTGGTTCGTTCTCTCATTCGAGTTTTACCTGTGCATTAGTTGAGTACTTATTGTGTGCTTGTTGTTTGTCTACGTTAGATCACCCGGATTGTGCCGCTTGTTACTTCGAAACCCTAGGACTCGCGGATCATCAGCAAGGCAAGTAACACTTTGATCATACCTTTTCTACAACCCATGTTTTATTGCATTAGATCAATCCTCTCACATTGCATGATGAGGATCTAATTAAATTGTGGGATGGGAAGTAGATGAGGTAGTACCTATTACCTGTTATTATGAAACCTTTGGGAGTTACTTCTACGTTTGCTTATTATGCCATGCTATGCTAGTAGACGTGGATTGGGTGAGTGATATCCATGACAGATGTGAGATTGATAATTTAATGGTTTATCTAAGGTGGCAACTTAAACACACATCTGGGTGGATTGAGGCACCTGATGTCTATCAGGACTTGCCTGTTTTTTTTCGGACCGCCACCCAGGCTCAAAGGGATCATAAGATCATTCATGCTAGTAACTTCCGTGTGCAGCCACAAGCCATTATGGGCTCTGGCATAGTTGACTAAGTTGTGCGAACTCTTACAGGGTAGACTAGCAGATGTAGGGGTTATAGGTGGTACGGTCTACCCAAAACGTAAGGTGCTAGCGCTTCCGAAAGACTATGTCTCGGTCATCCGTCTTCTCAAACACCATGTAGTGCGAGAAACCAAACGGAGGCGATCGAGTCTTGTGGGGAAAAGTGTGCAAACCTCTGCAGAGTGTACAAACTAATCATGATTAGCCGTGTCCCCGGTTATGGACAACTTGAGTATTTAGTACTTGAATATCGTGTGAATCTCAACATGTTACTCTAATTAATATTGATGGGTTTTAATTGTTCACTTAATTGGGATCGGAATGCTGTCAACCATTCTCGATGTTTAACAACTACCATGATAGTTAAATAAATTTATTCCTTTTGCAGTAGGGAAAAACTGGCTTTACACAAAACTATAACCATAGAGCTTTCCACCAGCCAAATATGCATATAGTATAGCTGTTTCATTCCATTACTCTCTATGTGTTACATTGCCAGCATATTCCATGTGCTGACCCGTTTCGGGCTACAACTTTTCATGTTGCAGACTTTTCAGACGACGAGTAAGCTGCTTTTAGGTCGTGGTTCTATACTCAGTGATGCCGTTGGAGTTGATGGACCCATTTACCTTCCAAGTCTTCCACTGTTATCGTTATTAGATGGCCTTAAGCCATTTTTATTGTAATAAGTTCTTTTTGAGCCATCGATGTAATAAGTGTGTGATTGCAACTCTGCTATAAATCCATTGATGTACTGTGTGGTGTCAGCATTACTGATCCAGGGATGACACTGTAGCACAGTAGACATGATCCATTCGGGTCAGGTCACTACAGAGATGGTATCAGAGCACACGCTGACTGTAGGACACGACCTCTAAGTTAAAGCCATAGATCACTATTCTCTCCTCATTTTCTAACTCCTCATCTTTTGTACTCTTTTAGGATGACGAACGCGAAGATTAAGTACGCTCAACCGGATGAAGACACACCTTTTGGATTTCACTTGAAGGAAGTCACCAAATACCTGAACATTGGATTACCAAGCTTCACGGGAACCTTCAACGCCACTCTGCCTGAAGAGGAGCGCTGGAAGATTCAAGCTCACGTTCCGGGAAGGACATTCGCGCCAATCACAAAGCCTATAGATAGTGTTTTCAATGCACCAACTTGGAGTCTGGGAAAGAGCATGGCAGCCCATATCACCATAGGACGCATTGGAGAAGTTTACCAAGAAGACCTCAAGGACACTATCTACCAGATTTGCGGACGCCGAGATGAACAATGGGAGTTATTCAGCACCAAGAAGGATAGATCCATTGCATCTTTCATCCAGGAGTTAAACCAGCACATTCGACACCACGAGAACCAGATGTGCAATGATATGATAGAGTTGAAGAATGCGAAGGCAAGGATCATCGAGCTAGAAGGAGAACTGAAGTCTACACGCAAGGACTACATGGACGAGATCGTAGCTCTAGCAAGGCACAATGGCGATCTTAAGCAGGAGATTGAAGAACTCAAGAGGAAGTTAGCATCCCAGGAGGAAGACGAGTACGTCGCATGTCCGGACAACTACATCATCATCGACGACACCGATTCGGATCCAAGTGAACCCGACTTTGAAGACGAAGCTGGAGCAGATATCATGGAGTCTTCCACCGGTTCAAATTTCTAGATGACCACTAAATAGTAGTAGTATCCCCCCATGTAATCTTTATAGTTCACGCACTTTTGCGATAGTTTAGATCGATTGTAAGCCCATGTTTGATTGAATGAAGTGTTTTGTGTGCATTTGCTCATGTGCATTGGGGTAGTGTTTTCTCTTTAGACCTCATTCTATTCCTATTTCTCATCTTTTCTAAACCCTCAGATGCCTCCGAGACGTGACAATGGATTTCCACCGGAGCTCACTCAGTTGATCTAGCAGCAGAATCAATTGATGCAGATGTTAGTTCAGAACCAGCAGAACAACAACAACAACCCACCACCACCACCACCTGTTGACCACTTAGCCCGTTTCCTTAGGCTGAATCCGCCGGTGTTTTCCAGTAGCACCGAGCCTATAGTAGCAGATGATTGGCTCCGCAAGATAGGAAGGGAGTTGACCACTGCAGGATGCACGAATGGTGAGAAAGTGAAGTTTGCCGCTCATCAGCTTGACGGACCCGCGGCAGCATGGTGGGATAATTTCACAGCCACTTACCCAGTAGACACTGTCACATGGGATCAGTTTCTGCAAGCTTTCCGCACTGCCCATGTTTCATCAGGAGCTATGGCCATTAAGAAGCGTGAGTTTCACAACTTACGCCAAGGAGGAAGGACAGTTGGCCAGTACGTTGACGACTTTAGCAAGTTAGCACGTTATGCCCCAGATGACGTTGCTACGGATGCAGCCAAGCAGGAGAAGTTTCTGGAAGGACTGAATGATGAACTCAGCATGCAGTTGATGGTAGCAAGTTTCAACAACTACCAGGAGTTGGTAGATCGTGCCATCATGATTGAAGGGAAGCAACAGCAGATTGAGAACCGCAAGAGGAAGTATGGACAAGGGAAGTATAACTCTGGAGCCCAGCAGAAGCCCCGCTATACCCCTAAACCGGGATTTCAGTTTCAGCATACCCATGGAGGAGGTAGCTCACACAACCATAATGGCCACAAGAATGGTAATGGGAATGGAGGAAGCAACGGCCAGAACCGTACCACCCCATCGACCCCAACCAAGAGAGATCTGAGTCATGTCACCTGTTTCAAGTGTTCGAAGATCGGACATTATGCCAATGAATGTCCTGAAGGCCAGAATGGAAATGGCAATGGAAGCTCTGGGAAGAAGCCGAACCCTTTCAATAGGGGACAGGTGAACCACATTAATGTGGAGGGGGTTGAAGATCAGCCTGATGCAGTAATTGGTAAGTTTTTGGTTAAGTCATTTACCGCACTAGTTCTTTTCGATACTGGTGCATCGCATTCATACATATCAAGGGGATTTGTGGAAAAATATAACCTGCCAACCCAAGCCCTCAGGTCACCCATGTTAGTAAGCTCACCAGGAGCGGAGTTTATGGCTAGACGATGGTGTGATCGGTTACCATTAAGGATTGGTAACTATGTGTTTCCCTCAGACCTAATAGTACTGGAATCTCAAGGATTGGATGTGATATTAGGCATGGATTGGTTATCAAAGTATGAAGGGAACATTGAATGCGCTAGTAAGTCAATTTTGCTTACCACCCCAGAAGGAAGAAGGATCTAGTATGTATCCCGGCATGTGCCAAACAGGACACAAGTAAACTGCCTAACAGGAGTTGTGCAAGAGGAAGTACCAGTGGTGAAGGATTTTCTTGATGTATTTCCTGAGGAATTGCTAGGCATGCCACCGGATAGAGACATTGAGTTTTTGATTGAGTTATTGCCAGGTACAGGCCCAATATCGAAGCGACCGTACCGGATGCCAGCAAAGGATTTGGTGGAAATTAAGAATCAGATTAAGGAGTTATTGGAGAAAGGTTACATTCGCCCAAGTTCTTCGCCTTGGGGATCACCCGTACTTCTAGTGGAGAAGAAGGATGGATCATTAAGGATGGTTGTTGATTACCGTGGATTGAATGAAGTAACCATCAAGAATAAGTACCCACTGCCAATGATCAACGACCTGTTTGATCGATTGCAAGGAGCTAAAGTGTTTTCCAAGATCGATTTGCGATCAGGGTACCATCAGTTGAAGATTCGAGAGCAGGACATACCCAAGACAGCATTCACCACAAGATATGGACTGTATGAGTATACCGTTATGTCATTTGGATTGACTAACGCACCTGCCTATTTTATTAACCTGATGAACAAAGTGTTTATGGAGTTTTTGGATAAGTTTGTCGTAGTGTTCATTGATGACATTCTGATTTACTCAAAGGATGAGGAGGAGCATAAAGAACATTTGCGTTTGGTTTTGGAGAAATTAAGGGAACATCAGTTATATGCCAAATTCAGAAAATGTGAGTTTTGGTTGAAGGAAGTTGGATTTCTTGGACATGTTATATCCGGAGAAGGTATAGCAGTTGACCCCGCAAAGGTTGAGACCATAACCGAATGGGAAGCGCCGACGACAGTTGGAGAGATCCGGAGTTTTCTTGGACTTGCAGGATACTACTGGAGATTTATTGAGAATTTTTCAAAGATTGCGAAGCCTATGACTGAATTGTTGAAGAAGGATACCAAGTTCAAATGGACTGAGGAGTGTGAGGCTAGTTTCCAGGAGTTGAAGAAACGTTTGGTTACCTCACCAGTATTGATTTTGCCAGATCAGACCAAGGATTATGAGGTGTATTGCGACGCTTCACGTCGAGGACTTGGAGCAGTGCTTATGCAGGAAGGAAGAGTTGTTTCGTATGCTTCACGACAACTGAAGCCTCATGAGTTGAATTATGCCACGCATGATTTGGAGTTAGCAGTCGTAGTGCATGCATTGAAGACGTGGAGACATTTCCTCATTGGAAATCATTGTGAGGCGTACACGGATCACAAGAGTTTGAAGTACATTTTCACGCAGAAGGAGTTGAACCTCAGACAAAGGAGATGGTTGGAGCTCATCAAGGATTATGACATGAGATTGCATTACCATCCCGGAAAAGCTAATGTAGTAGCTGACGCATTGAGCCGTAAGAGCCATGTCAACACCCTAAATGACTGAAGAAATACCCAAGGAGTTAGCAGAAAACCTTCGGAACTATTTCCAAACATATCCGAGAGGCTATGTAGCAGCATTGGAGATTCAGTCAACATTGATGGATAAACTCCACATACGGAAGGAGGTGCAGGACACCGTTACCAAACCAGTTTTCTTATAACAACAGTTACCAAACCAGTTTGAAGATGGCACCTTTCGAAGCTTTATACGGAAGGAGGTGCAGGATACCGTTGTCATGGGACGAAGTTGGAGACCGTTAGTTCTTTGGACCAGATTTGATTAAGGAGTCTGAATGGAAAGTTAAGTTGATTCGCGATAGGCTCAAAGTAGCCCAGTCCAGGTAGAAGAGCTACGCAGATTCTAAACACAAGGAGACAGTTTACGAAATCGGAGACAGAGTTTATCTTCGAGTATCCCCACTTCGAGGAGTTAAACGCTTTGGAGTTAAGGGAAAGTTAGCACCGCGTTTCGTTGGACCATATAAGATCTTGCAACGTATGGGAGAAGTCGCTTATAAGTTGGAATTACCAGAGGGACTGTCAGGAGTTCATGATGTATTCCATGTTTCTCAGTTGAAGAAATGTCACGCCGAGATGGCGGAAGTACCACTAAGAGATACAGTACCGCTTGAAGCGATTCAGTTGAAGGATGATCTAACCTATGAGGAGTCGGGGAAAATTAACTTTAGATTTTTTCGGAGTTCGTTTAGTCTCTTTTTCTTTTTTTTCTTCTTCTGCGCGCGAAATCTGTTAAAAAAAATTCTGCAGCGCCTTGGGCCAAAGGCCCAGGCCGACCACAGCCCCAGCCGCCGCTGCGCCCCTGCGCCCAGGCGCGCCAGCGCAAGGCCAGGAGGCTGCCGCCGCCTCTTTCCTGTACCGAATCCTAAAAGGATTCTAGGGCGCCCCTTGCCCCTTTTTCCTTGTTTCGTTATTCCTAGTCCTACTCCGTTTATTCTTTCCTATTCCTAGTCTATTTCCTATTCCTACTCTATTTCTTGTCCCCTACCCCAAGTCTCCTCTCCCCTCACCTATATAAATACCCCCACACCCCCCCTCTCCCCACACAAAATCCAAACCCCTCTCTCCTCCCAAGCCGCACACCACCCCGCGCCGCGCCCTTGTGCCCACACCGCCCGCGCCCCTCACCCGCGCCCTAAGCCGCCGCCCGCGCCCCTCACCCGCCGCCGCCGCCGCACCTTGCCGCCGCCGCCGGAGCCCCTCGCCGGAGCCCCTCGCCAAGGTTGCCCCGCGTCTCTTTTCTTCCCCGGTTCGATTTTTCTTCTAGATCGTTCCGTTTCTTCCGATTCATTTTCTTTCAGGTTCTTCGCTAAACCGTTTCGGTTTTCTAGATCGGTTTTTCGTTTCGCTCTCTTTTCCGGAACCCTAGATCGGTTTTCGTTCTTCTTTCGGACCGTTCGTCTTAACGAACGTGATCACCGGATTCTTCTAGGTTAACGACGTCCGTTCGTTTAACCGTTCTTCTTGTTCTTTCTGTCGGATTTATTCCGCGTTCTCTCCGATCGCGATCTCAGATCCGATCTTCGTTCTAATTTATCTTCTCGCTCGTTTATCGGAATCAGGTGATTTAAGCGCCTGGAGTTTCGTCTCGAAACCGCCGTTCCGTCTAATCAACTTGAACAAGCTTTTGCTACAGTAAAATTTGACCTAGTTTCAACTTGCTAGAACCGAGTTGTTTTCTTCCGCCGTTTGTTTTCCGTCGTTTGTTCGGTTCATTCTTTCTTTGCAACCGGAGTTCTTAAGTTGAACTTTCTGGTTCGTTCTCTCGTTCGAGTTTTACCTGTGCATTAGTTGAGTACTTATTGTGTGCTTGTTGTTTGTCTACGTTAGATCACCCGGATTGTGCCGCTTGTTACTTCGAAACCCTAGGACTCGCGGATCATCAGCAAGGCAAGTAACACTTTGATCATACCTTTTCTACAACCCATGTTTTATTGCATTAGATCAATCCTCTCACATTGCATGATTAGGATCTAATTAAATTGTGGGATGGGAAGTAGATGAGGTAGTACCTATTACCTGTTATTATGAAACCTTTGGGAGTTACTTCTACATTTGCTTATTATGCCATGCTATCCTACTAGACGTGGATTGGGTGAGTGATATCCATGACAGATGTGAGATTGATAATTTAATGGTTTATCTAAGGTGGCAACTTAAACACACATCTGGGTGGATTGAGGCACCTAATGTCTATCAGGACTTGCCTGTTTTTTTCCGGACCGCCACCCAGGCTCAAAGGGATCATAAGATCATTCATGCTAGTAACTTCCGTGTGCAGCCACAAGCCATTATGGGCTCTGGCATAGTTGACTAAGTTGTGCGAACTCTTACAGGGTAGACTAGCAGATGTAGGGGTTATAGGTGGTACGGTCTACCCAAAACGTAAGGTGCTAGCGCTTCCGAAAGACTATGTCTCGGTCATCCGTCTTCTCAAACACCATGTAGTGCGTGAAACCAAACGGAGGCGATCGAGTCTTGTGGGGAAAAGTGTGCAAACCTCTGCAGAGTGTACAAACTAATCATGATTAGCCGTGTCCCCGGTTATGGACAACTTGAGTATCTAGTACTTGAATGTCGTGTGAATCTCAACATGTTACTCTAATTAATATTGATGGGTTTTAATTGTTCACTTAATTGGGATCGGAATGCTGTCAACCATTCTCGATGTTTAACAACTACCATGATAGTTAAATAAATTTATTCCTTTTGCAGTAGGGAAAAACTGGCTTTACGCAAAACTGTAACCATAGAGCTTTCCACCAGCCAAATATGCATATAGTATAGCTGTTTCATTCCATTATTCTCTATGTGTAACATTGCCAGCATATTCCATGTGCTGACCCATTTCGGGCTGCAACTTTTCATGTTGCAGACTTTTCAGACGACGAGTAAGCTGCTTTTAGGTCGTGGTTCTATACTCAGTGATGCCGTTGGAGTTGATGGACCCATTTACCTTCCAAGTCTTCCGCTGTTATCGTTATTAGATGGCCTTAAGCCATTTTTATTGTAATAAGTTCTTTTTGAGCCATCGATGTAATAAGTGTGTGATTGCAACTCTGCTATAAATCCATCGATGTACTGTGTGGTGTCAGCATTACTGATCCAGGGATGACACCGTAGCACAGTAGACGTGATCCGTCGGGTCAGGTCGCTACAGACGGTGTCGCGGACAGCCCTTCGGGAGGACCTTCGAAACTCGAACGGTCACTCGGACAGCCCTTCGGGAGGACTTTCGAAACTCGGACGGTCACACGGACAGCCCTTTGGGATGCACTCATGAACTAAGACCGAAACTACGATCTCTCTATAGAGTTGCACACATACGGTGTCATCTATCCGGCAGGGCTTCACCGTCCAGAACTAGTTCCCGCCGGAACCCAGACAGCCTTTCGGCTCTACGAAACTATTTCATGGGAGGGAGAGAGAATGCCAGATCATGCATGGCTTGTGTATGAGAGCAAGGGATGAGTGTGGCGGGCTGCCCCTCCACCTCTATTTATAGGAAATCCCAAGGGGTAGGGTGGTTTTACAATAAAACCCAAAAGTACATGAATGAAGTCCTTCCACCAAGGGCATAAAGGTGAAACCAAGGAACAAGAGGGGCTCCATGGTGGAGCCCCAAGTGTGGCCAGCCACACCCCTTGGGGGGCCCCGTGAGGGCCTCCCAATCCATCCATGTCATCCCTAGATCTTTTGGGATAAAGCCCAAACAAGTGGCTTTCCAAAAAGTAACCCAAAAAGCACTTTCACTATTCATGACGACATTTTTCAGCGTCCGTTCGAATTGAAAATATTCATGTGGGCTTAGAACATTTCCAGTACCCACCATAATAATTTTCAACGTGTTCTGGAAAAATTCCAGTTTTAGTAATTTAATCTACGAAAAGCATCTGAAGCGGTTCCGGCAGCTCCGGGACATTTCCGGTTTTCATCCCGGAAAATTCCAGAAAGTTTCCTGAACGATTCTGGCACCCTCCAAGAATTATCAAGCATGTGCCAAAACCAATTTTACTTTATGGTATGCTCTGAAACAACTTTTTTTCAGTTTCACCGGAACTCATCCGGTGACCTCTCTTGTCGGATCTTTTCCGCTATCTCCGAAAAACTTTTTCAGGAAACTTTCTCTCAGACTCCCTGTCTAGTATTCAACAGATAGATGACCCTTAAGCGTGTGACCCTATAGGTTCGGTGAAGTGCAGACATGACCCGGAACCCCTTCCGATCAATGATCAACATCGGAGCCGTGGACACCCATATTGACCCCTATACCCACACGAATGAATATTCGAGTGAACCTCCAGTTGTTGTGTGCTATTCCTTTTGTTTCACGATATGTTATGAATACACGAGGTGAGACATGTTGGCATCCTTGTGGATCAACTCCTTGTCCACTATGCCAGTTACCTCGTTACCGGTATTGTTCTCTTTTCTCGTTCCGTGTTCCGGTATCCCCGTGATCAAATCACCCTGTGTCTGGCCAGACGATGATGGGTACCGTAACACCGAGAGGGCCTAGAGATATCTCTCCATCGACGGAGGAGCAAATCCCAATCTTGAGCTATCAAGTTACTTAAAATACTTTTCCATGAACCCGTAAGCCGCCGTAATAGCCACCCATTTACGGATGACGTTTAACAAACCCCAAAGTTCATGAAGCAAGCATGAAGAAACTCGATACTCTCATGGTCTAAGGAATTATGCAGACATAAACTTCCTATGTTATTAACCATTAACTTGTGACGAATGTATCTCATAGCATAACATCAATTTGGGTCGATTCAACACAAATGTTCCTCTAACATTGTGCCCTCAAAATTGCTGGCATAGACATGCCCATGATTAGGAAAACAGAACCATCATGCAACACTTGAGCTAGTCTTAGAGGCCAGACTAGGAATACATTTTACCGTTTATTATTCCACACGCGCATATGAGTCTTCCTCCGAGCCTCGTTTTATTTGCAGACTCGAGAACCATAGAAGTTATAGCATGGAACATAAACCTAATTATGAACAGGGAGATAAATAATAGTATTTATTATTGCCTCTAGGGCATATCTCCTACATGGAGAGGGTGAGAGAGCGAGACGCGAGAAACTCTATCAAACAAGAGGCTATAATGGAGTAAAAAAATCTCTCCATAGCAGTGGTTTTAAATAGAATACGCGCGTTCCCAGAAAAAAGAAACGAAAACTGGCGGACAATTTTTTAAGGGTCTGTCTAGGACACATCTAGATGTGACATAGTTATGTCACATATAATTTGATGTCCACTCTGTTTGTGGTCTTTTCCTAGTTTTTTTGTTTCTTGTTGCTACATTATATACTTGTGGGAGCTTAGATGTGATAACCTTAAATAACATCTAGATGTGAATTAGAAAAACTGATTTTCTAATGTACCAAGAAAGAAAACTTGATCAAAAACACGCCCCCGCATCCAGGTCGCGAGAGTCGTCGTGCACACACACATAGACATAGACATGCATATCCGTGTTTACGTAAAATTCCATTTCCATCTCCATCTCCAATCATATTTGTCCAACTTGCACATTATTTACGTTGTTAATTATATACACAACAATATTAACGCACAACATCTCTTGTTTGCGCACGTCCGGACCGCTGCCACGGCCGGTCCTGACCAACCCGAACCCTCTTCATCACCCGCGCGTGCTTCCCGCCCGAAACAGTCAGTGCCGGATTCATGCCCGGCCAGAGCGGACGCGACCTCTCACTGGCGCCGGCATTGATTGTGGCGCGTCGGCCGAGAGAGCGTCGCCCGCGCCGCTTCCGGGTGCACGCGGCTGCTCCGCGTTCAAAGGTCGCAATAGCCGGCTACAACATGCGCGGTCTCTTCCAGTAGTAAGTTCTTGGGAGTCCATGCTACAACTAGTTGTCCTCCCCCAACTCGTCAATCTCTTCCAGTAGTGCTAGTACTCCATGGCGCGATCCATCGACAAGCAGGTGGAAAATTATGGTATACTACTCGCTTTGCGGTGAGTGGCATGCCGAGCGACCGTGTGGGGTCGAGCCGTGGAGGAGGGTGAGACACGAACACGACAGGCGTGGTTTAAATGTTGGTTTTGCTCGATGGCGCGATCCAACGAAATGAAACGTTGGTTTCTCTCCGTTTCCATTTTTTCTCCGGAAAACCGGAAACTTTTCCACTCCATTTTCATTCCTATTCCAAAGTTGCCCCGTTACAACATTCTCTCAAATACAAAGGAAAACTAACACGCATGCTGATGCATCTCAATGATTCACAGATCATAGCCAATATTTACTTCACAACTAAAGAAAAAAGTTGTGAGAGCGTTTACGATAGAAAAACTACTGATGGGGTCACTACGACTTAAACCCTAAACCCTAAACATGATTTAATTTCCTGGCCAGGTAGAATCTATCGAAGGAATGTGCTAGAGGGAGATTCTTTAGTGAGAATGTCAGCAACAATAGAACCAGCACTCTTTGGTTCTCCACCTTCTGGTACCTCTTGTTCCATAGCACTTTCCATGTCGGGAAGGAAAGACGGCTGGCACCCTCGGATCATACGATGCTTTTGTGCAGTTCCACTAAAATCGACCCGAGCATCCCTGATGGCAAAGATATTAAAGAAGTGTGATTAGAATAATTGTACTGGCACTAGTTCATGAGACATAAACTCATCACAAATAGAAGCTGGTAGAAGTAGGGAAAGATCGACATGGAGATGGAGCTACGGCAGTGGAGCAAGCCGGCTCCAAAAGGAAGATAGACTACCTGGGACGTCGGGCTGTAGCTAGAAGAGCGGTTGGGACGCGGCATCGGCCCATACCGCGGTGACCCCCGATTGGGATGCATCGACTATGGGTTTTCTCCCTTGCCGATGTCGACCGCGTCTATGCAGAACATTGTTCCCTTCCCCCAGCTACGGGATCAGGCCCGTCGTTCTATGCTTATGAAGAGAGCAACCTAAGCAAGCATGCTTGTAGCTTAGGCTCCTGCTAGTGTATATATAGTGGTTTTCTTTTTCTCTCCATATCAACCATTTTATATTGCATACGTGTCATTCAAGAGTGAAATGATGGTTGCTTCTTCCGACTAACTTACTGTGTGATTTGACTGCTCCTTAGTGGCCCCTACACGTACTCCCCCTACGTGTATGCAACAATCACACGTACACATGGACGCAAAAATGCGCGCGACGCCCTAATGCATGCATGTCCGAGCACACGACGGAACACACACGGTCACGCTCAAGTGCTCAACCTACACGTGCATGCACACACATACTCAGTCATGGTGAGCTAGTGACTGTATGAACACCGGAAAATATATATATTGAGCGCAATGAGCGTATTATGAAGTCCACTGACCGTATTTTTACAAATATATAGTGACAGACAGTGTATTTATCTCGTTTGAAATTAAGCCATATTAATCGGAGAGGAGGCAGCATGGACTAGCATTACTTTGCTGTGTCCCGTCAACTTGCCGAACGAGGAGAACGTTGCAGGGCGGGAGAAGCTTGCGCGCGGTGGCTCGCAGGACAAGGAGAAACTTTTGACTAATGCAAGCTCTCCCTCGCTCAGGCGGTGGACGTGCAACAGTTAATTCGGTGTCAGATTGCCAGAAGCATACACTATACTACTAGTGCTATTATTGTCGACTTCCCGAACAGCCAAGCACAAAGTTTACTAGTACTACTACTATAGTCCATAAAGGTACGTACTATACTAGTACTAGGAACCAGATGGAGGAGCGTCTGCACTCTTATTATAATTTTAAAACATGATAAAGCAATCTTCAACACATTTGGTTCTCTTCGAGGGTTCTCGCATGTGATAATGGAAGTTGATTGCATGGAACACTCGCCACAATTCTCGCTTAATTCTGGCTAATATCCTGTTACAAATAGTAGCGCTCAGTAATATTTCCTCTTTTTTTGTTATTCAGCAGGTAAACAGGTCAGCAAACCTTGCGGCGCATCTTCGTGCGAACCGTGCTTGCTGCACTTTGAATGTGGCCGAGAGCTGGCTTGATGAAACACCTCGCTTCATACTTCTTTTTGTGCGGGGTACCTCGCTTCCTAGTGACCAGTGTCTTGGCTGATCGTCCTAAGAATGCTTATATATGAATAAAGCTCTCTCATTTACCCGTAAAAAAGATTAAGCCATATTAACCGGAAAGGAGGGAGTATGGACTAGCACTACTTTTTGGTGTGTCCCATCAACTCGCAGCACGAGGAGAAGCTTGCAGGACAAGGTGAAGCTCGCTTATGCCTTTTGACTAATGTAACCTACCCTCGGTGGACATGCATCAGTCCATTCGGTGTCAGATTGTCAGAGGCATACACTGTAGTACCCAACATGCGGAGTACCATCATTGTTCAACTTCACGAAGGGGCGAAGAGCCAAGTGCAGTAGTACGCGTACTTGGTTTTGCAGCTTCATACTACTCCACCCTCCGTCATAGTTTATAGGGCGCGCTTCATTATGATGCATTTCTCTCAATGCATTTCCACCACCAGAGAGACTTTAGACGCGTTTGGTATAATGCTCAATTAATTAGGGCGTGGTAACCGCAATCAAGTCCACAATTTTCTCTCCATGTACTGTACTACTATGGAGTGCATGCATGTGTGTACCCGGGGTGGAAGCACTGCATGCTTGTGTGTACGCATTATTCCCTCTAGTAATAGACGCCGTGCTATAACTACCAATGCTATTTTTCAGGCCGATCGCTAGTCGCCTTGGTCCCATAGATTTTTTTCTTTTTTCTGAAGTGCGCTGTATAAACAGTGACGGATGGAGTAGTATGAGCGGATTCAAAGAAGAGCGTATTGATGGTTGCTTCTTTAGAGCAACTTACAGTGGGAAAGGTGGGGTTTATGATTTGACTGCTCATTACTCACTATTAATGCGGCGCAACGACCGGGCTGAGTCTCCCATGCGGTTGTGCACTACCCCCTCGGTTCTTAAATATACTCCGGAGTATTTGTCTTTCTAGAGATTTCAACGAGTGACTACTCTCTCTCTCTCTCTCTCTCAAATATTTGTTTTTTTAGAGATTTCAAATGGACTGGCACATACGGATGTATATAGACATATTTTAGAGTGTAGATTCACTCATTTTGCTCCGTATGTATTCACTTGTTGAAATCTCTGTTAAGACGAATAGAATATTTAGGAATGGAGGGAGTACACATACGAAGAAAAATGAGTGAATCTACACTCTAAAATATGCCCATTTGAAATTTGTAAAAAAGACAAATATTTAGGAATGAAGGAGTATAATTTTGTGCATGGCACATGGACCCGGATGATGAAGAGGCTTCTGGCAATGCTATCAAGCTTCCATCATTTGTTTACATAATTGACGTACTATACAAATAATTTTCCAGCAACATGAAATTGTACAATGGTGTGAGCTTTCAGCTTTTGTTTCGCGTGTCTTGCCATCGATGCTCTTTCGGGAACAATAAAAAACTAACCTCCTTGCTAATGCATGTCAATTATTAGCAGATCAGAGCTAATAATTACATCACAACTGAAGACAAAGTTGTGAGAAGGTGTTAAATTAAAATTGATCCATGCTTTCATTGGCAGCAACGTCCCCCCAGCTCTGTCTAAATCAACAAGGCATGTCGGGAAAAAAAGTAGCTGTCTGGAGCATGCAACATTCCGATCATTTTGTGCAGTTCCACTAAAATAGAGCTGAGCTTCCCTATTCCAAAGATATCAGGTGTGATTACGATAATAGAGGACTGCTGATGAAACAATAAACACACAAATAGAAGCCGGTCAACTTTGTAGTCTCTCTTAAGACTAACTAGTTGGAGAAGATTAGGCTCGGAGTTGGATGAGGAGGATAGAGAAAAACCAATCTCCCTTTGTGCAGTCGCACTGAAATTTAGAGACGTTGCCCGTGTGATATTTTAGTACAACTGCACTAAACACTCATAAGAAAAAAGTGATTTGTGCAGTTCACCAAAAGGTCGCAATAGCAACGACGTGAAATGGATAGCCCTGTTTGCAAAAAAGAGGTAGAAAGGAAACAATTACTGGCCAATAACAGTTGATGACACATGCGACGACAAAAAAGAAGCATATTCCTTGTCCTAAGGGAAGATAACAACACGGTTGTGTTTGTCTAAAACGGTGTGAGGACGAGAATACAGTATGGAAAGTACGCCGGACGAGCGACGTTTTGGGCAAAGAACTATGGAAGATCAACATGCAACGACGTGAGAAAACGGAAAGTGGAGCAAGGCCGGAGGGGATACCTGGAGGTCGTCGGGATGTAACTAGGTGAGCGGTGGCGGGCGG
Organism: Triticum urartu; assembly: GCF_056163025.1. NCBI lineage: Eukaryota > Viridiplantae > Streptophyta > Magnoliopsida > Poales > Poaceae > Triticum > Triticum urartu. The sequence continues at coordinate 8,486,941 of NC_141877.1, forward strand.
AATCTGCGAGCAGGTGGTGTAGGCCCTGCCGCGCCGGAGCTTGGTCAGAGAGAACGGCGTGTACCACAGATCGGGACGTGCTGCCTCGGCGCCGTTGAACAGAGAAACGATGCACTTCCTCCCTTTCCCCTAGCGGACGGGATGCGGCCGGATCAGTGACCAACGGTGAGGGAGAGAGAGGCCACCGCACTCCCTTTCCCCCGGCGGACGGCATGCGGCCGGATCAGTGACCAACGATGAGAGAGAGAGAGGCCACCGCATTCCCTTTCCCCCGGCGGACGGGATGCAGTCGGATCAGTGACCAACGGTGAGAGAGAGAGAGAGGCCACCAGAGCCTTGTGTGAGATACTCTGAAGAGCGGACTACCTTTTTCTCCATAAAAATCATTTTATATTCTGTGTACGTGCCATTGAGCGCTATAACTTTATTTAAAAATAACGCGGCAACGTGTCAAGTCGAACTTTGTTTCGTGCACGCGTGGTACACGACCTCCCTAGGTAAACAACCGCTACAGGCGTTCAAATTAGCACGTGGGCTGCCATTTCGTAAAGAAATGAGCTCCACCGTGTACCCGCGCGGGTGTGGCTGGGCACGAAGCGTGAGTACGTGCACGGTGCACCTATTCTCTTCTTGTATATGTACACCACCTGCATGGGGTTGTGTGAGAGAGATACAAACCTAGAGAGATATAGTGTGTGGGTTCTTGAGAGTTTTTGTGTGTGTGTGGGGGGGGGGGGGTCAATCAAAAAATTTAACATACGCAATGTGTGCGAAATAGAGTCCTGGATATAACATATATATAGAGGGGGCGATCCACGAGAAGAGAGTGGAGGTATCATCGGCTTGAGGTGTCCATAGAATCGAAGAGAGGGATGATGTGTGTGTGTGTGTGCGCGCGCGTAATCGATAAAGAGTGCCATCGAATTTGTGTGTGCCCACGTCAAAGATATAGAGTGGTTGGCCTACTGGAATGTGAGATGGGACATGTGCAGTTTGTCTCTGTGGCATGGATACCTACCTGCAGCGCTCGACTATCGGTGTGTGGTGGGGGAAGAGGGAGGCCCAATTGACTATAGAGGTACAATGGCTGGTATATGTGTGGAGGAGGAGAGAGGCCTACCTCATGTATTAAGGAGATCGATCTGCCTCATGTATTAAGGGAGATCGATCGGCATCCATGCATATGTGCAGGAGATGAATAAGGTTGGGAGAGAGACAGAGATAGAGTGTTGGAGGGGGTGGTAGTGGAGTTGCTTCTAACAAATGGTGGGATAGGCTTGCTAGACAAACGGAGGGCATGCCCTCAATATCAATAAGAGAGGAGATGGCTGCTTGTTGTCTGTGCACGTGCGTGTGAGAGACGGGTCAGGAGGCATGCACGAATGATGAGGGGGGACGATGTGGCTGTGGTAAGCAGACGTAACTACATGGGAAGATCTATCGGCCTTTGTAAGAGAAAGGAGAGACATAACTTGTGAGGTACGTCGATCGATGGGGGGCTAGTTAAAGTCAATCTAGGTATATGTTGGGAGATCGATCGGTATACATGCATGTGTGTGTTAGAAGCAAATGAGGCACGAGAAGGATAGAGAGAGAGGGAGGCATGTAGGAGGTGGTATGAGAGGTATACTATATCGAGGGGGAGGAGTGCGCGAGTACGAGAACGATGAAAAGAGTGGTGGTAGTGAGGCATGGACGGTGACAAGAGAAGAGGGGAAGCTTGTGTTTGTGCTAGGCACACATGGCTAGAGAGGCATATCGATCGATGTGTGCCGTAAAGAAGGAGCTGGGGGGCCTACACACACCATGGGTGAACAACCTAAAGTGAAAAGACGAATTTGCGCGATGGAGCTAGAGAATGCTGAGGGAGGGTCAAAGGGATGCAGGCGTGTGCATGCATAAGAGAAAGTTAGCGCTAGCTACAAAGATAAGAGGGTTGTGTGGGTGTAAAAGACGAATAGAGATCATATATACTTCATTATAAAAAGCGAATTCGGATATTTGAAGAATTTATCATAGTGTTTCAAACCGACGGATGTGTGAATATATATATATAACGGTGATACAACCCTTGATTCCCTTGGACAATTTTTTAACAATCTTATTGACACCGATCCTTACCAGGATGACATTGGGGCCAGTCAGGCCGGGGAAGCAGAGGTAACTATCATTTCCTCCGACTCAGAGCCCTTACCAAGACACAAAGTTCGACGAGTGATCCGTAAAGTAAGGTTTTCTAACCCCTTAGCTCACTTGGATCCCAACTTTCATTTGAAAAAGCAGCAACATGAAAGCCGCCGTGAAGTTGGGATTGAAGATGAACTGGCTGTCATCCTTCAACAGACCCCTCGGAAATGCCCGAACGAGGTTTACTTATTGTTGTCTTTAATCCGTTTTAATGAATCCTGCTCCTTGTATTTCCTTTAACTCCTTTCTTTTATCTTTCCGGGAGGTGTCTCGTTCCTCAGGCAACTCATCACAAACACAATTTCCGGCTTTCAAGACTGCTCCTGGGTAATCAGAAATCCTCCTTTCTTCCAGGTTGCTCAATTGTATCTTGATGCTGACAATCCTGCAATATTTTTTCCTTAGCGGCCAGGCTAAATCCAAGAAGGTGAAGGCAGCAAAACCAGTGGAAGACCCGCCAGTGCTGGCATCTGACCCGACTAGGCCGCCTTCTCCATTAACTGACGCCCCAGAAGACCCGCCTATTGTCAATGAAGCAAATCAATACTGGGAGCCGCTTTGTTGAGCTGGGGAACCCAACGGTGCTAGCTCGATGCACAGCAAAGCAATAGGCATTGGAGAGGCAGAAGATTCGCTTTGACGTTTCCAACTACGACCGTCTCAATGCCAGTGATATCTTATCCGGCTATCTCAGTCATGTACACTCCAGTCGTGAGTCTGAGATCGAGATGGTCAAGCAGCTTCAGTTGAAGTATGAGGTACGTTGTTTCCGGTTTACTAATATTCCCTCAGCCCCCAAGTCTTCAGATTATGAGAGAAATGGAATATCCTGTAGACTTAAAATATAGGCCGAGACTTTTACCTCTGAATCTTTTGCCTGATATTGATAGAACAAAAACTTTATCTATAGTCCCCAAGGACCGGTTTATTTTGATCACTAATGAATCGGTACTTTAGAATTGAAAACTGTCTTCAAAGTATATAACGCTCCGGTTTAACCTTGATAAACTTGCTGAACTGCGTACATTAGCCCCCAAGTGCCAAGTGTTGTTACTTTGTAAAGGACTTGGGACTTTAAATATGTTTGTAGAGTCGTAAAAATTTGATTTGGCATACATTAGCCCCCAAGTGTCAAGTGGTTTATTCGTAAAGTACTTGAGACTTGAATCTTGAATTTTGATATTTGAATTTGAAACCAAGTCTTGACTTATCTAAACGTTTCACAGAATGCCTTGTCTGAACTGAACTCTCAATTGACTGACGCAAAGACCCGGCTGGCGAGCCAGGAGTTAGAAATCAAATCTTCCACCTCTAAACTGCAAATAAGCCTTTCTGCAACGGAAAATTAGAAAACCAGCTTTGCTACCAAGGAGAAGACTTGGGAAAATGAGAAAACACTTCTGACCCAATGAGCTGACACAGCCGAAACAACTCTGAAAGAAATTTCAACAGAGCTGAACGGTTTAAAGGGCCGGGTGTCTCAGATGGTCGCTGCTATCTTTGGTAAGTTGCCTGATTTGACCTTTCGTATATTTTGTGCCAAACCGGAGTATCATCCGCCAACTGACTCTGTTAAAAATATATGTAGGTCCGCGAAGTAAGAATCTGAGCCAATACCCGTTGATTGAGCTGAAGGCAGTATACACTGTAGTTGAACAATTGTATATCGGTGCACAACGGGCTCTGGCTGCCATCTCTCCTGCTAATCAAGGACCTAACTGGCTGAGTGACGTCCTGAAGAAGCTGTCCATCCTTCCTGCCAGGTTCCAAGAAGTAAAACGCTCCTGCGCGCGAGCCGGAGCTTTGACTGCCCTAAGCCGCTCCAAGGCTTGGGTGCCAGACCTAGACCCGGCGGACGTGGCAAGGGACTATCCTACCATGAAGGAGGACGAGTCTCCTTTTGATCAGGATGACTTTGTAGCCAGCGTCCGCGAAGTCCGGCCTCAGGTGACTAGTCTTGGAGATGACACCAATGTGGACAAGTACCAGCCGGGTTTTGATAGTGAGAATAAGAAGATGGCCCCTCCCTCATATAAAGTAACAGACTTGATCCCACCAGTGAGAGAAGACACATTCACCCCGGAGGTTGACCCGGTCGGCCTGATTGACGATGAAGCCGAATTTATCACCATGAACGGCTCCGATTGGTCAAAACCCAACTTCCAGCAGACTCAAGATGGTGAATCAGCGAGGAAGGGACAATGATCACCTTCATGGGCTTTATAAAGCCTTGTAATAGCTTAGCTGTTTAAACACCGCATGTTTGCTTGTGCCATCACGCATAAAATACTTTATCTGTGAATCTGTGTTTCCAAATGCCAATGTTTAATGCTTGCTTATGCATCGCTTAATGCTTATCTCTGCAATGTTTGAACTCTGTTCCTGTAAACAGAAAGGAAAGACTGGCCTGGCGGTTTAGAACCAAACGGGTTTAAACACCTAATGTAGAGCCAATATATTTACCTTGATAAAAACAGAGACAAATATAAATTCGAACTTTTTTAGTTAACGCAGCAGGTAAGCATGTATAAGTAATGACCATACCTGATCCCTTTTGATCCTTAGATCGCCGGTTTAAATAAGCCAGGTGATTGAATTTGATAACTCAATATTTATGAAAAGCTAATGCTTCTTGAATACTTAATGATCCTTATACCTTATTAGCTCATACCTTTTGATCCTTGAACCGCTGGATTGAATGACCCGGGTGGCTGTGTTGTCCAATAATTGAGCCGGTGAAGAAGATTAGGCTAACTTATTTGTAATATTGAAACAACAACAAACTAAAAGGCAAGCAACAAGCATATTTTTAATCTTGTATTCAAAAGGTTGGGGGTTTCTGATTCGAATACGACCAGTAAACCGGACCAAAGGGGTTAAGCTAAGGTTTGAATACGACCATATAGCCCCCAGTGGCTTTGGAGTTGCGCCGATCAAGAGGGTACCGATAGCTATGTTCTCTTTGGTTCGAATACGACCTATGTTTGAACAGGAAGCCCCCAAATGACCTTGAGAGGTTTTTAACGACCCTGATTCAAATACGATCCAAGTCGGACTCAAGAGGGGTTAAGCTATGATTCGGATACGATCAAGAAGCCCCCAAGTGAGTTTGGCCTTGAGCCGATCAAGAGGGTTACGACAGCTATGTTCTCTTTGGTTCGAATATGACCTATGTTTGAATAGGAAGCCCCCAAGTGACCATGATATTACAGCTTAGATTCGGATACGATCATAAGCCGGACAAAAAGGGTAAACTTGATTCAAATATGATCAGCACCTTAATAGTCATTTGAAAAATAAGATGTAACAAAGATGCATAATCTTTGAAAAGAAAAGAGACCGATGGTCTTACTTTATTGCTTAACATGGTATATACAATGTTAAAATATGTACATGATGAGAGCCTGGTAGCTTAGGTGTAGTATGGCCGAAGTTGAGCAATGTTCCACGACCGGCGGGTCTCCTCCTCCGACTTACGTGAATCTGCATGCTCTCGAACGTCAATGAGGTAATATGACCCATTGTTTAAATTCTTGCTGACCACAAAGGGCCCTTCCCAAGGTGGGGATAACTTGTGTGCATCTGAGAGATCTTGGATGAGCCGGAGCACCAAGTCGCCTTCCTGAAAAGTCCTGGACTTAACCCGACGGCTATGGTATCGGTGCAGGTCTTGTTGATAAATTGCTGACCGGGCTGCTGCTAAGTCTCTTTCTTCATCCAACAAGTCAAGTGTATCCTATCTGGCTTGTTCATTATTAGCTTCAACATAAGCCGCCACACGGGGCGAGTCATGACGGATGTCACTAGGCAATACTGCTTCTGCTCCATAAACCATGAAGAAAGGTGTGTAACCCGTATATCTATTGGGCGTAGTATTGATACTCCATAATACTGAGGGTAATTCCTCTACCCAACAACCCGGCGTTCGTTGTAGAGGAACCATAAGCCGGGGTTTGAGCCCTTTCAAAATTTCCTGATTGGCTCTCTCAGCTTGACCATTGGATTGAGGGTGAGCTACAGAAGAAACATCAAGCCGGATGTGTTCTCGCTGACAAAATTCTTCCATAGCTCCTTCGGACAGATTAGTGCCATTGTCAGTGATAATACTGTGTGGAAACCCGAAACGGAAAATCACCTTTTTCATGAAATGAACCGCTGTGGCTGCGTCACATTTACTCACAGGCTCCGCCTCAACCCACTTGGTGAATTTATCAACTGCCACCAGGAGATGTGTCTTTTTATCTTTAGACCTTTTGAAAGGTCCCACCATGTCAAGCCCCCAGACCGCAAATAGCCAAGTGACTGGAATCATCCGGAGCTCTTGAGCCGGCATGTGCGCTCGTCGTGAATTTTTTTGACATCCATCACATCTACTGACCAGATCTTCCGCATCAGCGTGAGCCGTCAACCAGTAAAAACCGTGACGAAATGCCTTGGCCACTAAAGATTTTGACCCGACGTGATGACCACAATCGCCTTCATGGATCTCACAAAGGATTTCTTGACCTTCTTTGGGGGAAACACACCGCTGAAATGCTCCAGAAACAATGCGATGATATAACTCTCCATCCGAAATTGTCATGGACTTAGATCGTCGGGTTATCTGTCGAGCCAGGGTCTCATCCGCTGGCAACTCTCCCCGGGTCATGTAAGCCAAGAACGACACCGTCCAATCTAGGATGACATGAAGAGCTGCTACCAACTGCGCCTTCGGGTCAGGAACAACTAAATCTTCTTCTATGGGCAACTTGACAGAGGGGTTATGCAAGACATCCAAAAAGGTGTTAGGTGGGACCGGCTTATGCTGAGACCCCAGCCGGCTTAAAGCATCAGCTGCTTCGTTCTTTAGGCGGTCAATGTGTTCCACCTAATAACCTTTAAAATATCCTGCAACGGCATCAACCTCTCGGTGATAAGCCGCCATGAGAGGGTCCTTCGAATCCCACTTGCCAGATACCTGTTGAGCCACTAGATCCGAGTCACCAAGACATCTGACCCGGCTCAAGCTCATCTCCTTTGCCACTCGAAGACCATGGAGCAAGGCTTCATATTCTGCTGCATTGTTAGTGCAAGGAAACATCAACCGTAACACATAACAAAATTTGTCACCTCATGGGGAAGTTAGCACGACTCCAGCCCCCGAGCCTTTCAATTGCCTGGATCCATCAAAATGAATAGTCCAATACGTGTTGTCTGGCTTCTCTTCTGGCATTTGCATCTCTGTCCAGTCATTGATGAAGTCGACCAGGGCTTGAGACTTAATTGCAATACGTGGAACATACTTCAACCCATGAGACCCAAGCTCAATTGCCCACTTGGCGACTCGCCCCGTGGCTTATCTATTTTGAATAATATCTCCTAAAGGAGCAGAGCTAACCACAGTGATTGGATGTCCCTGAAAGTAATGCTTAAGCTTCCGGCTCGCCATAAACACCCCATAAACAAGCTTCTGCCAATGTGGGTATCGTTGCTTAGACTCAATTAGTACTTCACTGACATAATAAACCGGCCTCCGAACCGGATGTTCTTTGCCAGCCTCCTTGCGCTCTACCACAATAGCCACACTAACAACCCGTGAGTTGGCAGCCACGTATAACAATAGCGGCTCTTTCTCAATTGGAGCAGCCAACACCGGTGGCTCAGCCAGCTATGCCTTTAGATCCTCAAAAGCAGCGTTCGCAGCATCGCTCCAAACAAAAACATCCGTTTTCTTCATCAACTGATACAGAGGCATAGCCTTTTCCCCTAACCGGCTTACGAACTGGCTCAAAGCTGCCACACGACCCACCAGCCGCTGAACATCATTGACGCAGGTTGGTTTGGCTAGGGATGTAATTGCCTTGATTTTCTCCGGGTTAGCTTCAATACCTCGGTTAGACACCAAAAAACCCAGGAGCTTGCCGGCTGGCACACCAAAAACACACTTGGCCGGGTTAAGCATCATTTTGTAAACTCAGAGATTATCAAAAGTCTCTTTCAGGTCTGTGACCAAGGTTTCCTCTTCCCTGGATTTCACCACTATATCATCCACATAAGCATTAACAATGCTCCCAATTTGATTGTGAAGACAATTCTGCACACACCGCTGGTAAGTCGCCTGGGCACTCTTAAGCCCAAAAGGCATAGACACATAGCAGAAAGCTCCAAAAGGAGTTATAAAAGCTGTCTTCTCTTGATCCTTGACTGCCATCTTAATCTGATGATAACCGGAATAAGCATCTAAGAAACTCAACCGTGCGCAAGCCGCCGTAGCATCAATGACCTGATCAATACGGGGGAGAGCAAAAGGATCAGCCGGACAAGCCTTGTTCAAATCTGTGTAATCCACACACATACGCTAGGTGCCATTCTTTTTGAGTACAAGCACCGGGTTAGCTAACCATTCGGGGTGAAAGACCTCCACAATGAACCCGGCTGCCATGAGCCAGGCCACATCTTCTCCAATGGCCTTGTGCCTTTCTTCATTGAAACATCGGAGAAACTGTCTGACAGGTTTGAACTTTGGATCGATATTAAGAGTGTGCTCAGTGATTTCCCTCGGGACACCCGGCATGTCTGAAGGTTTCCATGCAAAGATGTCCCGGTTCTCATGGATGAACTCGATGAGCGCGCTTTCCTATTTCGGATCCAAGTTTGCACTGATGATGAACTATTTGGATGAGTCGTCAGGTACAAAGTCAACCATCTTAGTGTCATCAGCTGATTTGAATTTCAACTCCGGCTCATGCTCTGTTGTTGGTTTCTTTAATGACGTCATGTCCACCGGGTCAACATGATCCTTGTAGAATTTTAACTCCTCTGTTGCACAAACAGATTCATCATAGGCAACATCACCTTCTTCACATTCCAAGGCTATCTTCCGGCTCCCATGTACTGTAATGGTGCCCTTATGACTCGGCATCTTGAGCTGCAAATATACGTAACACGGCGGAGCCATGAACTTGGCATAAGCCGGCCGCCCAAACAGAGCATGATATGGGCTTTTGATCTTAACCACTTCAAAGGTTAATTTTTCTGCTCTGGAGTCATACTCATCCCCGAAGGCTACTTCCAGCTCAATCTTACCAACTGGGTATGCCGATTTACCAGGTACCACACCATGAAAAACAGTGTTGGGTTGTTTAAGATTTCTATCCGTTAATCCCATCCGGTGGAACATCTCTTAGTAGAGGATGTTGATGCTGCTGCCTCCATCCATGAGCACCTTAGTAAACTTGTACCTACCAACCTGAGGTGCCACTACCAAAGCCAAGTGACCCAGATTATCAACCCGGGGCAGGTGATCCTCTCTGCTCCACACAATAGGCTGCTCTGACCAACGTAGATAACGTGGAATTGCTGGTTCAACGGCATTGACGGCCCTCTTGTGGAGTTTCTGGTCCCTCTTACATAAACTGGTAGTAAAGACATGATACTATCCGCTACTCAACTGCTTCGGGTTGCTCTGATAGCCGGATTGCTGCTGCTGCTAATTCCCTTGGCCGTGTTGCTGATTATATCCTCCTTGGTGACCAGGATAACCCTGACCGTGAAAACCTCCTTCGCTTGAACTGGCGCCCGGGCCCTGAAAGCCGCCTCCACCTGAGCCGGCACCTGGGTCGTGACCCTCATCAAATGCGTTTGAATTTTTAAATGCCTTCATGATCGTGCAATCCTTCCACAAGTGGGTGGCTGGTTTCTCCTGGGTGTCATGTTTGTGACAAGGTTCATTCAACAACTGCTCAAGGGTGGGGCCTGACCCACCCGATCGAGGGGGTTGTCTGCCCTTGCGCCGCTGATTACCACCCTGCGCATTAGTATTAGCAACAAACTCATCAGCCTTACGTTTATTACCTCCCTGATTCGCTAGGTTATGCTGGTGACCCTTGCCATTGCCGTTCTTTCCCTTCGTTGCCTTTTCTTCGTCAGACACCGGGTCCTTGGTGGTATCAGAATCGGCATACTTGACAAGAGCCGCCATCAACGTTCACATGTCATTACATTCACGTTTAAGCCGCCCCAACTTCTGCTTCAGAGGTTCAAAACGGCAATTTTTCTCCAACATCAAAACTGTTGAGCCGGCATCCATCTTATCAGATGAATGTATTATCTCCTTGACCCGGCGCACCCAATGGGTTGTAGATTCACCATCCTCTTGCTTGCAATTGGTCAGGTCCACAATCGACATTGGCTGCTTACATGTGTCCTTAAAGTTCTGGATGAACCGTGCTTTCAACTCTGCCCATGAGCCAATAGAATTGGGTGGCAATCCCTTCAACCAGGTCCGAGCCGTTCCATCCAACATCATGGTAAAATACTTGGCCATTGCAGCATCGCTAACCTCCAACAGCTCCATAGCCATCTCATAACTCTCAATCCAAGCCCCCGGCTGTAGGTCAGCCGTGTAATTAGGCACCTGACGAGGCCCCTTGAAATCCTTGGGCAACCGCTCATTGCGTATGGCTGGGATCAGGCAAGGCACGCCTCCGGTTCTTGTGGCCACTCCTGCCTCAACCGAGGTTGCTGGATAAGCCGAAAAGGTTTGGTGAGCCGCCTGTTCTGCCGCTATCTGAGCCGCCCGTTCCGCCTCTTGACGAATCCTCTCTTGATCCGCCAAGTTAAGGGCTCCAACCCGCACCATCTCATGCCTATATGGCCGGTTGTGGCGTTGAGCATTACTTGACATCTCTGCGCACTCCATGTGCCTACTGTAACTTGGGCTCCGGCTTGGGCGAGGAGTTGAATGAATCCTGTCTCGACTGTAGGAGTATGCATCCTGCTGGGCCAGAGCTGTCTGAAGTAGTTCTCTTACCCTCCGGGTTTCAATTGCTGCCGGCGAGTCGCCTTCCATTGGGAGAGCCGCCAAACGAGCCGACGCTGCAATGAGGTTTTCCATAGGGTTGGAGAAGTGACCCGGAGGTGTTGATACATAACGAGGAGGAGCTGTATTTATATGAGGTGGCTCCATTGTGCGTGGCTGAACTGGTGCACCGGGTGTCGTGACCCGGTTTGCCTCCGGGGGGTTGCTCCCCCCAGCCCCAGGTGTATGGAACAGGTTCCTCGGATCCAGTGTTAAAGGTAGACGCGACTGAGTTTTCCGATGCCTCCTTCTCATGACCTCGTTTGATGCGTTAAGATCAACCGAGAGCCGGAAAGTTTCTGCTTGAAGTTGCTGAGCACGAGCATCCAGGCTGCTCGTTCTGCTGCCATCCGGGTTTCCTCTACGGCTAGATTTTCCTTAGCTTGCACCATCTCCTCCCGCATGCGTGCCACTTCTGCGTCGTGCTGGGCTTTATCCGCCGGTTCTACCACAGCGGTTAACAGAGTCGTCAGCCTATCCATGAGGTCCATTAGAACCTGAGCCGGGGGGCGCGCGGGGTCTCCTAACCCGGCTGCTGCCGACCTGGTAGCTGCTGCTGCTGCTGCGGTGGAGTTCTGCCCGGGCTGCGTCCCCGCCATGAAGACTCTGGCCCAATTCGGCGGCTCAAGGGGGTTCGGAATACTGCTGCCATCAGAACAGCCCCCGAGCATGCCGTCTTGCAGCTCGTACAACGAGTCCGTCTCACCTGTTGATGATGCAGTATCAGAGCAGATGGTCGTCTCCCCGCCTTCCATCGGTCCTTCGGAGTATTCACCGCCACGGATGCAGCCTACGAATGCATGTTTCACGACAGATTGAACACGGGCGGACCTTGCGCGCTGAGCCGTTTCGATGAGGTTGGTGTGGACGTCCGACTCAGGGCCTGACTCGCCGATCCGGCCGATGAAGACGTGAATTCCGCCGAAGGGGACCCGGTACCCGTACTCGATTGAGCCGGCCTCGGGGCCCCAGCCTTCGTCGTCGATGTAGAGTTTGCCACGACGACTCTTCATCATCCGGCCCACAGCGTATTGATATGTCTCCAACGTATCTATAATTTTTGATTGCTCCATGCTATATTATCTACTGTTTTGGACTATATTGGGCTTTATTTTCCACTTTTATATTATTTTTGGGACTAACCTATTAACTGGAGGCCCAGCCCAGAATTGCTGTTTTTTTGCCTATTTCAGTGCTTCGAAGAAACGGAATATCAAACGGAGTCCAAACGGAATAAAATCTTCGGGAACGTGATTTTCTCACCGAACGTGATCCAGGAGACTTGGACCCTGCTCCAAGGAACAAAAGAGGCGGTCACGAGGGTGGGGGGCGCACCCCCCCTAGGGCGCACCCCTGCCTCGTGAGCCCCTCGTTGCTCCTCCGGCGTACTTCTTCCTCCTATATATACACGCGTAGGGCTGACCCTAAGGGGGGGGGGCAGGGGGGCGGCCGCCCCGGGCCCCCAAGATCCAGGGGCCCCCTTTCTGGCGTATCAGCCCATAGGCGCATAGCTTCTTGTTGAAAAAAAGTAGCCTAGCAAGGGATGGCAGGTAATAGTGTACGCACATAAATCACGTAAATCAGATCGCGAGGGATTCCAAAAAGATCAGCGTACACACGTAAATCAAGTCGTTCCTGTTCTCTTTCTTTTTTTTGCGGGTGTCGTCTTTCCTATTTTTTTGACACAGTACCATTCTCTTTCCTTATTCCTTGCGATCGGGAAACATTCTCCTAAAAAGAGACGATCGTGCGCCATGTGTTCATCCCAAATTTCCTATTCTCTATTCCCTTGTTCCAAACTTCAGATCCCAAGTCGTAGAAGGCTAGCTAGTCTCAAGGCGCTGTACGCAGTGAAAACGCAGCACGACCATCACCTGGCTCCTAAAAATCAACACTGATGGAGTTGGTGCATGCGTATATTGCCGAGCACCCACATCACATCATTGCCCCGATCAAATCAATCTGAGGTATATCATATTACTGTTCCCCACAATTTCAAACAAAGTTTCATGCTATGAGGGAGGAATCAGTTTGATAGAAGTAGTTGACCAAGAAGAAATTCTAGAAGGTGAGAACAAAAATTCATGTTAAATATTTGTTTGTTTTGGTTCATATGAATCACTTCATTGAAAAAGGGTTTAAAAAACTCATGATGTGTAAACATTTATTCGGATTTACTGTGCATGTGATTTCTGCAATAGCTAAAATAGGCTTTTCAAACTTGAAATTATTGAAGGACCATTTGCCATAACAATGACCCAATAAAGCTTAAATGGTTAGGTAACATTATGCATGGGGAAGAAGGATGAGATTGACATCGACACAATCATAAGCGACTTTGCATCAAAGATAGTTACAAGAAATATTTTAAGATAATAATGTGTAAATATGGATTTTGGATCTAATTAAGTATTTATTGGTAACATTTCGTGTAGACTGAAACTAATTATTATTTTTTGTTATGATTATATTAAGGGGCCCCAAATGTTACTTTCGCCCCGGGCCCCCAAAATCCCAGGACCGGCCCTGTACACGCGTACCCCCAAACGATCAGAAGGGGAGCCAAAAACCTAATTCCACCGCCGCAACTTTCTGTATCCACGAGATCCCATCTTGGGGCCTGTTCCGGAGCTCCGCCGGAAGAGGGCCGTCATCACGGAGGGCTTCTACATCATCCTAGCCCCTGCGATGAAGTGTGAGTAGTTTACCTCAGACCTTCGGGTCCATAGTTAGTAGCTAGATGGCTTCTTCTCTCTCTTTGAATCTCAATACAAAGTTCTCCCCTCTCTTATGGAGATCTATTCGATGTAACCTTCTTTTTGCGGTGTGTTTGTTGAGATCGATGAATTGTGGGTTTATGATCAAGTCTATCTATGAATAATATTTGAATCTTCTCTGAATTCTTTTATGTATGATTGGTTATCTTTGCAAGTCTCTTCGAATTATCCGTTTGGTTTGGCCAACTAGATTGGTAGTTCTTGCCATGGGAGAAGTGCTTAGCTTTGGGTTCGATCTTGCGGTGTCCTTACCCAGTGAAAGAAGGGGCAGCAAGGCACGTATTGTATCGTTGCCATTGAGGATAACAAGATGGGGTTTATTTCATATTGCATGAATTTATCTCTCTACATCATGTCATCTTGCTTAAGGCGTTACTCTGTTTTTAACTTAATACTCTAGATGCATGATGGATAGCGGTCGATGAGTGGAGTAATAGTAGTAGATGCAGAATCATTTCGATCTACTTGTCACGGACGTGATGCCTATATAAATGATCATGCCTAGATATTCTCATAACTATGCTCAATTCTGTCAATTCCTCAACAGTAATTTGTTCACCCACCGTAGAATACTTAAGTTCTTGAGAGAAGCCACTAGTGAAACCTATGGCCCCTGGGTCTATTCTAATCATATCAATCTCCATTACTTTAATCATGCTTTGCTTTTTTACTTTGCCTTTAATTTTTTACTTTGCATCTTTATACCAAAAATACCAAAAATATTATATCTATCAGATCTCACTCTTGTAAGTGACCGTGAAGGGCTTGACAACCCCTAATCGCGTTGGTTGCGAGTAGCTATCGCTTTGTGCAGGTACGAGGGACTTGAGCGTGGGCTCCTACTGGATTGATACCTTGGTTCTAAAAAACTAGGGAAGTACTTACGCTACTCTGCTACATCATCCCTTCCTCTTCGGGGAAAACCAACGCAAGCTCAAGACGTAGCAAGAAGGATTTCTGGCGCCATTGCCGGGGAGTCTGCGCAAAAAGTCAACATACCAAGTACCCATCACAATCCCTATCTCCTGCATTACATTATTTTCCATTTGCCTCTCGTTTTCCTCTCCCCCCAATTCACCCTTGCCGTTTTATTCGCCCTCTCTGTCCCTATCCTCCCTCTCTATTTGCCTCTTTTTGCCCGTTTGCTTTTGTTTGCTCGTGTGTTAGATTGCTTGCTTGTCGCGATGGCTCAAGATACTACTAAATTGTGTGACTTCACCAATACCAACAATAATGATTTCCTTAGCACTCCGATTGCTCCTCTTAGCGATGCTGAATCTTGTGAAATTAATACTGCTTTGTGAATCTTGTTATGAAAGATCAATTCACCGGCCTTCCTAGTGAAGATGCCGCTACTCATCTGAATAGCTTCGTTCATTTATGTGATATGCAAAAGAAAAAAGATGTCAATAATGATGTCGTTAAATTGAAGCTATTTCCTTTTTCGCTTAGAGATCGTGCTAAAGCTTGGTTTTTGTCTTTGCCTAAGAATAGTATTGATTCATGGAACAAGTGCAAAGATGCTTTTATCTCTAAGTATTTTCCTCCCGCTAAGATCATCTCTCTTAGAAACGATATTATGAACTTTAAACAACTTGATCATGAACATGTTGCACAAGCTTGGGAGAGAATGAAATTAATGATACGTAATTGCCCTACTCATGGTTTGAATTTGTGGATGATTATACAAAAAATTTATGCCGGATTGAATTTTGCTTCTAGAAATCTTTTAGATTCGGCCGCGGGAGGCACTTTTATGGAAATCACTTTAGGAGATGCTACTAAACTCCTAGATAATATTATGGTTAATTATTCTCAATGGCATACTGAAAGATCTTCTAATAAAAAAGTGCATGCCATAGAAGAAATTAATGTGTTGAGTGGAAAGATGGATGAACTTATGAAATTATTTGCTACTAAGAGTGTTTCTTCTGTTCCTAATGATATGCCTTTTTCTAGTTTGATTGAGAACAACAATGAATCTATGGATGTGAATTTTGTTGGTAGGAATAATTTTGGTAACAATGCTTATAGAGGGAATTTTAATCTTAGGCCATATCCTAGTAATCCTTCTAATAATTATGGGAATTCCTACAACTCTTATGGAAATTATAATAAGATGCCCTCTGAATTTGAGAATAGTGTTAAAGAGTTTATGAATTCACAAAAGAATTTTAATGCTTTGCTTGAGGAGAAATTGCTTAAAGTTGATGATTTGGCTAGAAACGTTGATATAATTTCTCTTGAGGTTGATTCTTTAAAGCTTAGATCTATTCCTCCTAAGCATGATATCAATGAGTTTCTCAAAGCCATGAGAATTTCCATTGATGAGTGCAAGGAAAGAACCGCTAGGATGCGTGCTTCCAAAGATGCATTTATTAAAGCGTGTTCTTCCAATACCTATGAAAACCAAGATGAAGATCTAAAAGTTATTGATGTATCTCCTACTAAATCTTTATTTTGCAATATGAATCTTGATGAAACTGAATATGATCTTCCTTTACCTATAAGGCGTTCTAAAAATTTGGAGTATTTAGATCTTAATGATGAAATTGATGAAAGTAGGATTGAAAGAAATAAAAATCTAGATGTTGCTAAACCCACTATATTGGATTTCAAGGAATTTAATTATGAAAGTTGCTCTTTAATTGATTGTATTTCCTTGTTGCAATCCGTGCTAAATTCTCCACAAGCTTCTAGTCAAAAGAAAGCCTTCACCGAACATATTGTTGATGCCTTGATGCAATCTTATGAAGAAAAACTAGAGTTGGAAGTTTCTATCCCTAGAAAACTCTATGATGAGTGGGAACCAACTATTAAAATTAAAATTAAAGATCATGAGTTTTATTCTTTGTGTGATTTGGGTGCTAGTGTCTCTACTATTCCCAAGACTTTGTGTGATTTGCTAGATTTCCGTAATTTTGATGATTGCTCCCTAAACTTGCATCTTGCGGATTCCACTATTAAGAAACCTATGGGAAGGATTAATGATGTTCTTATTGTTGCAAATAGGAATTATGTGCCTGTAGATTTCATTGTTCTTGATATAGATTGCAATCCTTCTTGCCCTATTATTCTTGGTAGACCTTTCCTTAGAACAGTTGGTGCGATTATTGATATGAAGAAAGGGAATATTAGATTTCAATTTCCATTAAAAAGGGAATGGAACACTTTCCTAGAAATAAAACAAAATTACCATATGAAACTATCATGAGAGCCACTTATGGATTGCCTACCAAAGATGGCAATACTTAGATCTATCCTCGCTTTTATGCCTAGCTAGGGGCGTTAAACGATAGCTCTTGTTGGGAGGCAACCCAATTTTATTTTTATTCCTTGCTTCTTGCTCCTGTTTAGTAATAAATAAATTATTTAGCCTCTGTTTTGGTTGTGTTTTTTGTGTTTAATTAGTGTTTGTGCCAAGTAGAACCGTTGGGAAGACTTGGGGAAAGTCTTGTTGAACTTGCTGTAAAAAACAGAAACTTTAGCGCTCACGAGAACTGCTGTCATTTTTATTTGAAGAGTCCTATTTAGTTAATTCATTTTGAAGATGATTAATAGATAAATTCCTCACGTTCAGAAATTTATTTTAGAATTTTTGGGGTTCCAGATCTTGCGCTAGCTACAGATTACTACAGACTGTTCTGTTTTTGACAGATTCTGTTTTTCGTGTGTTGTTTGCTTATTATGATGAATCTATGGCTAGTAAAATAGTTTATAATCCATAGAGAAGTTGGAATAAAGTAGTTTTAGCACCAATATAAATAAAGAATGAGTTCATTACAATACCTTGAAGTGTTCTTTTGTTTTCTTTCGCTAACGGAGCTCACGATTTTTCTATTTTGAGTTTTGTGTTGTGAAGTTTTCAAGTTTTGGGTGAATTCTTTTGATGGATCATGGAACAAGGAGTGGCAAGAGCCTAAGCTTGGGGATGCCCATGGCACCCCCAAGATAATCCAAGGACACCAAAAAGTCAAAGCTTGGGGATGCCCCGGAAGGCATCCCCTCTTTCGTCCACTTCCATCGGTAATTGACTTGGAGCTATATTTTTATTCACCAACATGATATGTGTTTTGCTTGGAGCGTCTTGTATTATTTGTGTCTTTGTGTCTTAGTATACCACAATCATCCTTGTTGTACACACCTTTTGAGGAGCCATACATGAATTAAAATTTGATAGAATACTCTATGTGCTTCACTTATATCTTTTGAGCTAAGTAGTTTTGCTCTATGTGCTTCACTTATATCTTTTTGAGCTAAGTAGTTTTTCTCTATGTGCTTCACTTATATCTTTTGAGCTAAGTAATTTTGCTCTATGTGCTTCACTTATATCTTTTGAGCGTTATAATTTTTCTCTATGTGCTTCACATAGATCTTTTAGAGCACGGTGGTGAATTTGTTTTAAAGAAACTATTGATCTCTCATGCTTCACTTAAATTATTTTGAGAGTCTCTTAATAGCATGGTAATTTGCTTAATAATAACATGCTTGGTATTCAGGATTTGTGAAACTTTCTTTTGAGTGTGTTGAATACTAAGAAAAGATTGAAGCATGATAATTGTTTTGAGATATGGCGGTGATAATATTAAAGTCATGCTAGTTGAGTAGTTGTGAATTTAAAGAATACTTGTGTTAAGGTTTGTGATTCCCGTAGCATGCATGTATGGTGAACCGTTGTGTGACGAAGTAGGAGCATGATTTATTTATTGATTTTCTTCCTTATGAGTGGCGGTCGGGGACAAGCGATGGTATTTTCCTACCAATCTATCCCCCTGGGAGCATGCGCGTAATACTATGCTTTGATAACTTCTAGATTTTTGCAATAAGTATATGAGTTCTTTATGACTAATGTTGAGTCCATGGATTATACGCACTCTCACCCTTCCACCTTTGCTAGCCTCTCTAATACCGCGCACCTTTCGCCGGTATCATACACCTACCATATACCCTCCTCAAAACAGCCACCATACCTACCTATTATGGCATTTCCATAGCCATTCCGAGATATATTGCCATGCAACTTTCCACCGTTCCGTTTATCATGACACACTCCATCATTGTCATATTGCATATCCCGGTACACCGGATGCATTCACATAGTCATATTTTGTTCTAAGTATCGAGTTGTAATTGTTGAGTTATAAGAAAAATAAAAGTGTGATGATCATCATTATTAGAGCATTGTCCCGGTGAGGAAAGAATGATGGAGACTATGATTCCCCCATCAGTCGGGATGAGACTCCGGACGAAAAAAAGAGAGGCCAAAGAAGCCCAAATAAAAAGGGGCCATAAAAAAAGAGAAAAGGCCCAAACAAAAAATATATAAATAAAAAAATTAGACAAAAAGAGAGAAGGGACAATGTTACTATCCTTTTACCACACCTGTGCTTCAAAGTAGCACCATGATCTTCATAGTAGAGGGTCTCTCATGTTATCACTTTCATATACTAGTGGGAATTTTTCATTATAGAACTTGGCTTGTATATTCCAATGATGGGCTTCCTCAAATTGCCCTAGGTCTTCATGAGCAAGCAAGTTGGATGCACACCCACTTAGTTTCTTTTTAAGCTTTCATATACTTATAGCTCTAGTGCGTCCGTTGCATGGCAATCCCTACTCACTCACATTGATATCTATTGATGGGCATCTCCATAGCCCGTTGATACGCCTAGTTGATGTGAGACCATCTTCTCCTTTTTGTCTTCTCGACAACCACCATTCTATTCCACCTATAGTGCTATATCCATGGCTCACGCTCATGTATTGCGTGAAGATTGAAAAAGTTTTGAAAAAGTTAGAGTATGAAACAATTGCTTGGTTTGTCATCGGGGTTGTGCATGATTTAAATACTTTGTGTGGTGAAGATGGAGCATAGCCAGACTATATGATTTTGTAGGGATAACTTTCTTTGGCCATGTTATTTTGAGAAGACATAATTGCTTTATTAGTATGCTTGAAGTATTATTATTTTTATGTCAATATAAACTTTTGTCTTGAATCTTTCTAATCTGAATATTCATACCACAGTTAAGAAGATTTGCATTGAAATTATGCCAAGTAGCACTCTGCATCAAAAATTCTCTCTTTATCATTTACCTACTCGAGGACGAGCAGGAATTAAGCTTGGGGATGCCTGATACGTCTCCAACATATCTATAATTTTTGACTGCTCCATGCTATATTATCTACTGTTTTGGACTATATAGGGCTTTATTTTCCACTTTTATATTATTTTTGGGACTAACCTATTAACCGGAGGCCCAGCCCAGACTTGTTGTTTTTTGCCTATTTCAGTGTTTCGAAGAAACGAAATATCAAACGGAGTCCAAACGGAATAAAATCTTCGGACCGTGATTTTCTCACCGAACGTGATCCAGGAGACTTGGACCCTGCTCCAAAGAACAAAAGAGACGGTCACGATGGTGGGGGCGCCCCCCCAGGGCGCGCCCCCTGCCTCGTGGGCCCCTCGTTGCTCCTCCGGGGTACTTCTTCCTCCTATATATACACGCGTACCCCCAAACGATCAGAAGGGGAGCCAAAAACCTAATTCCACCGCCGCAACTTTCTGTATCCACGAGATCCCATCTTGGGGCCTGTTCCGGAGCTCCGCCGGAAGAGGGCCGTCATCACAGAGGGCTTTTACATCATCCTAGCCCCTTCGATGAAGTGTGAGTAGTTTACCTCAGACCTTCGGGTCCATAGTTAGTAGCTAGATGGCTTCTTCTCTCTCTTTGAATCTCAATACAAAGTTCTCCCCCTCTCTTGTGGAGATCTATTCGATGCAATCTTCTTTTTGGGGTGTGTTTGTTGAGACCGATAAATTGTGGGTTTCTGATCAAGTCTATCTATGAATAATATTTGAATCTTCTCTGAATTCTTTTATGTATGATTGGTTATCTTTGCAAGTCTCTTTGAATTATCCGTTTGGTTTGGCTAACTAGATTGGTAGTTCTTGCCATGGGAGAAGTGCTTAGCTTTGGGTTCGACCTTGCGGTGTCCTTACCCAGTGACAGAACGGGCAGCAAGGCACTTATGTTATCGTTGCCATCGAGGATAACAAGATGGGGTTTATTTCATATTGCATGAATTTATCTCTCTACATCATGTCATCTTGCTTAAGTCGTTACTCTGTTTTTAACTTAATACTCTAGATGCATGCTGGATAACGATCAATGAGTGGAGTAATAGTAGTAGATGCAGAATCGTTTCGATCTACTTGCCGGGGTTGCTGATCGACGGACACCTATGGGACCGGCGGACCGGGTCCCTTTTTGGTTCGGCGGGGGGTGGAGGTCGCGCAAAGAGCAGATCGAGACGAAGCACGCGGGCGATTTACCCAGGTTCGGGCTGCACGGATGCGTAAAACCCTACTCCTGCTTTGTGGATTGTATTGCTTTCTAGCTCGGGAGCGTGGAGTGCTACAGTACTCTCCGACCGCTGACGAGGTCGAGCCTGGCTTCCTTGAGAAGGCTCTCTCGTGTGTGTGTGTGTAATGGAAAACCTCGCGTGAGTGTGTGGAAATGGCTAACCTCGCGTGAGTGTATGGAAATGGCTAACCTCGCGTGAGTGTATGGAAATGGCTAACCTCGCGTGAGTGTATGGAAATGGCTAACCCCGCGTGAGTGTATGGAAATGGCTAACCCCCCTCTATGTTGCCCCGGGCCTCCTTTTATATGCTCAAGGGGTTACCGACATAGGGCAACGGAGGGCAAAAGTGGAAGAGTGGTGGTAGGCACAGCTAAGAGCTGTAGTAGGCACAGCTAGGTGCTACAGTGTTATCATACCTAACCCTGACGGCAGGGGACAAGGGCATTAAATGCCCGTCTGTGTCGCCTAGACAGCACCGAAAGGGACCGCTAGGGATGCCACCGTTTCGCCACGATGGTTATCTTGTCAGCGCCTTCCTGCCACCGCACACCCCTAGCTGCGCAGCCTCCTGCCACGCGTGCTTGGGAGGGCCCCAGAGCGACACGTGGGTGGATGTGCTAGAGCACGGGCGTGAAGTGGGGGCTTGCCGCGGCAAGCGCCTTGCCGCAGCCGTTGTCTTGTCGCATCCGGGAGCTTGTCGCTCACCGGGCCTTGCCGGAACGCGTGGTGCGTCATGGCGAGTTCTCTTGGTACGCCTTGGTTGGCCTTCCCGGCAAGCGCCTCTTGCCGGGGACTTGGGACGCTTCTGATAGCCTTCCCGGCGAGCTCCTCTTGCCGGGGTCTTGCCTTCTTCCCGGCAAGCTCCTCTTGCCGGGGTCTTGTCTTGAGTACTTTGTTCTTGAATGGTCTACAGAGGAACCTCGGAGGGCCTTGGCGGCCACCCGGCAAGCCTTGCCGCGGGATGCTGCGACTGCCCGTGCACAAGTTCGGGGTACTAAGGGTACCCCTACTTCAGTACACCGATAGGAGCCCCCGGGCCTGGGCCAGACACGATGCCGAGCGCTGTTGGGCCAGGCCCAAAATAGTGCACGGGCACGCGCGCCGCCGAATCTTCCTCCGTATCCACCGCACCCTCCCCGAACGGCACGCGTTGAATGCGGCGTCGTGGGGGAGGTCGTGGGGGTTCCTTCTCTCGAAATGCAGAACGTCCGCCCCCTCCCCCTTTAAGAGCAGGGGAAGCGGGGGCAGTTGGCCCATTCGCCCGTTGCCATTCCCCATCTTGGAAATCTCCGCCGCCCTCTCGCCTCCCCAAAGCAGAGAGAGAGAGCAGCGCTCCGCCCCCCCCCCATCGCCATTAGCACCACCAACGCCGTCGACCTTCTCCACTACTTCCGTCATGGCTCCAAAAGCCGATAAAGGGAAGACCGTGAAGACGACCGAGGCGCAGCGGCTCGCGGCGCTGCGGAAGGCGCGATCTGTTTTCCCCCCCAGGCTCGACGCGAAGGAGCTGAGGGCGGACTACTCTCTGTTCTGGTCGGCGGAGACGTGCGCGCATCCGCGCACAAGGGTTCTCCCCGCCGCCGCCTGTAAGACTGCTCCGAATGGGTACGCCTTCTTCGCGTTGTTCTTCTATTGCGGGCTCTGCCCGCCCTTCTCTGATTTCTTCTGCGACATCATGAACACCTATGGATTCCACCTCCTCGACTTCACCCCCAACGCCGTTCTGACGATGGCAGTTTTCTCGCATCTCTGTGAAAACTTTGTCGGAGTCCTTCCCAACGTAGCCCTCTTCCGCCACTTTTTCATCCCCCGAGTAGAGAGAGGAGAGCCTCTATCCGGCGGGATTGCTTGGGTCTCAAGGGCCGGCAAGAAGGAGACGTATTTGGAGGGAGAGTTCCGCGGCAAGTGGGAGGAGTGGAGGGCGGATTGGTGCTGGATTGTCGAGGAGAGTCCGCAGCCTTTCACCGCCCGGCGCCAAACCCCGGTGGCGCGCGGCGACGACTGGAGCGACCTGGCCCCGGAGGACGACAGGCTGGAGATCGCCGTCACCAGGATCCTGCGCCTCCAGAATGCCGGGCTCACTGTCGGCGCAGTTGGCGCAGACTTCCTCCGCCGCCGCATCGCCCCCCTGCAAGAGCGGGGGAGGCCAACTTGGGAGTTCAAGAATGCGGCAGACATTATGAGGCTGCGGCCGGGCCTCAACTACAACTTCACAGTTCTGGAGCTCCACGCGATGCTACAGGAGCTGTTCAGATATGACCCCCAGCATCCCGAGGTGTTCAGGTTGCCGGGGGGCGTCGTGCCTTTGTGCAACAACTCCGCGCTCGACCGCATCCGTGCAATGATGCCGGAATGCGACTCGCACGGGATTGTGCCAACTTGGCAGGAGCCTGCCGACGAGGTCGTGCAGCAGTTCTTCGACGACTTGGTGGAAGTGGCTGTCCGTGCCGACGAGAAGGACGGCCTTACCCGCGACACCACTGAGGCGGAGATGGCGCGCATTGCCACCAGGCTGGAGGAGGCGGCGGAAGCCGCAGCCGCGGGCGAGTTTGGGTTCACCACCGCGGAAGCAGATGCGGCAGAAGTGGCGAGCTGTGGCGAGCAAGGGGAGCCTGCCGGCAAGAAGGGGCTTGCCGGGCAAGGCGCCGAGCCGAGCGAGCCTACCAAAGATACGGGCAGCTCGTGGCAAATCGACTCCTCTTCCTCCTTGCCTCCGGACAGCCCACCAGAAGCAGAGCCCCCAACGCCGCCCAGAAGGCGTCTCCGCAAGGTTGGTGATGTGGCGGAGCGGCAAGCGGGTCAACAGTCGCCGCGCCGCGTGACACGCTCGACCACGGCAAACACCATTGCCGCGGGAGCGCCTCATGCTACGACGGCAACTGGAGCGGGGTCCAGCCGGACCACTGCTTCAGTCCCTGCCACTTCTCATGCCGCGCCGAGAGCCGGAGCGGGGTCTTCTCAAGCCGCCGCCACTGCTCCCGCTAAGCGGCCAAGGGAAGCTTCTCCTCCGCCTCCTCGCTCTGGGAGCGCGCCGGGCTTCGACTTCTCCGCGCTGAGCTCCGACGAGGAGGATGAAGAAGAGTAAGCTTCTCTTGCTGCACTTGCATTTCTTCAACTCTTGTTGTTGCTCTCGTTTCTCAATTGCTTTTCCCTGAACCTGCTCCTTTTTAGGACTCTGGCCTAGAGAGCGGCAAAGAGAGCTAAGGCCCCGGCGGTCATCATGGAGGACGAGCCCACTGCGACAATAGGTGGCGCGCCCGAGACGACCTTGCCGGATCTGGCGACTTTCCTCCATGGCAGCCCCCGACGTAAGTGTGTGAATTACTTTCCGCGGCGAGGCGTGCACGGGTACTTGTCTTTGCTGATATCTGCTTGTTGACTTATGTAGGAGCAGAGCAGCCCCACCAAGAGCGTCCTGAGACAGCCCCCGGCATGCCACCTGCTACAACTATGCCGCCAAAGGAAATTTCTCCGGCAAGAGATTCTCCGGCGAGGGGCTCTCCGGCAAGAGGCGGTTCTCCGGCAAGGGGGAGCTCTCCGCCAAGGGACGGCACCAGCGTTCCCCCAGCGGCAGAGACCATGGCCACCGAGCCCAGCGCAGGTAATCTTCTCTCTTCAAAGTTTCCCTTGGGTTCTTCTTTTCTTTGATCTTCTTGAGTTCTTGCTGGATTTTGCTTGACTTTTCTCCCCTTTGCCGGCCGTCAGATCCATCTGCTGCGGAGCAGATGGGGACAAAGGTCGCCGCCGACGAGGCTGCCGGTGCTGGAGATTCCGTCGGCGCCGAGGCCGCCAAGGCTGGCGCCGCGGCGGCGGGCGACGGATCTGGCGATCATACTGACGGCCCAAAGGCCATAGGAGCGCCGGGCGCTACACCAACCGCCGACCCGTCCGCCGAAGCCGCAGCACCAAGCACCGAGGAGCCCCAGTCGGGCATTTACTTGAAGGCCGACGAAGGCGTCTTCGTCAACCTCCCCTGGGCGTCAAGCTCCAGAGCGCCGGTCGAGGGAGAGGTCTTCGACGGAGAAGTGCTCGCCTCCGCGGGGCTGAAGCTGGTCGATGCGCCAAGCAGCAGCAGCAACGAGCCCGAAGAAGAGCGGCTGCTGCGTAGATTGATGTCGCTCTACCGCGCGCGACAAGCCAAGCTAGAGTCCCGCGAGGCGCTTGTCGCGAAGGCGGGAGCAGACATTGAGAAGCGCGCAGAAGAGCTCGGGGGTTTCCACCGGGAAGCCGTCCGATCCTTGGCGAAGGAGTGAGAGCAGCTCGCTGAAGCGCAGAAGGCCTTTCTCCTCGAGAAGGCCGACGCCGAAGAGCTGCAGCGACTTGCCGCGGTGAAGCTAGCCACGGAGGAGGGCGAGCTGGCGCAGCGGAAGGTCAACCTCGACACTCACGAGGAGGAGCTTGCTGCGCGTGAGGAGAAACTTGGCGGAGCCCTCAAGCAAGCGGAGGACGCTGCCGCGGCTGCCGAGGCCGCCAAAAAGGTGTTGGAAATAAAGGTGGCGCAGCTGGAGGCTGATCGCAAAGCATACGGCAAAGAGCTTAGCGCCGCCAAGGACTCCAACGCCGCTCTTGAGTCGAAGCTGGCCGCTTTGACCAAGGCGCTGGACGGCGCCAAGGAGCGGGAGGCGGCCCTGAAGAAGGAGATCGATGCCGACAAGGCGTTGCTGGAGAGTGCTGCCACCACCCAAAATGCTTTTAGGGATACGGTGGAGCACTGGACGGAGAGCCTCGTGAACACCGCCGGGGACATCGATAAGGAGCTGGCGCAGCTGGGGGTGGAGGACTTCGGGTACTCTTCCGACGAGAACCTCCAACCTAGCGCCAGGCTCACTCTGTTCTTCCAGGGCGTGGCGACGGCGCTCCAGCGGCTTCGGGATAGGATCCCAAAGCAGCTGGCCGACGAGTCGCGCGAACTTTGTGCGGGAGCCCTTCAAAAGGTGTTGATGAAGGTGGCCTTCCGCAATCCAGGCCTCCGCCTCAACAACATCCGCAGACCCTTGCCGCCTGATATCGATCAGGAGGAGCTCAAGGCCCTTGTCGCACCCATTGTGGACAGGGTGAGCGGGATCAAGAGGGTCGAGGGAGACCGCGTTGACTAGGCCACCTGCTTCCTTCTCTCCCTGTCGCTGCTAGTTATGTCATAGAAAACATCTGTTAGAGCTGCGACAAGCTATTTTGTAATATAACTTTATCTTGGGTAGCCATTGCAATGTTATTCCCTTTACTTGACTCCTCCCTTTGTATGTTTTTGCCCTACGCTTTTAGGGAACTTGCCGGTGTAGGCACCAGGGCCGCGAGCGCTGAGTGCGGAACGTCAGCAGGCTGCTGGCGGTGCCGCTACCGGCAAGAAACCTAGTCGCAGCTAGCTGCAGCTCACTTAAGTTGCTGAGCGGGGCTCGAAGCAAAGTAAGGGCGCGGCTAGTTAAGCAACTAGCCGCAGCTAACTTACGTTGTTGAGCAGGCTCAAAACAATGCAAGGGCGCGGCTAGTGTAGCAACTAGCCGCAGCTCACCTAATGTTGTTGAGCGAGCTCGAAACAACATAAGGGCGCAGCCAGCTACGAGTTGGTTCCTCCGCGCACAGGTTTCCCATACAAAGTGTGGTCGTTCGAGGGAGATAACTTAAAATTTTAAAAATTTGATTGCTCAAACTTTGGCAACTTAGCTTTTCTGCTGTTTGCTTCCCGGCAAGGCGAAATTCTTGAACAACGCCTGGTCCATACCTCCTTTCCTCTCCTTTCCCTCCCGGCAAACTTGTGGGCGAGGGGACCTTTCTTTCCTTGGAAGAAAAGAAAGAAGAGAAAATAGAGATACAGAGCCTTACGGCTCGTTATCGCTTACCGCGGAGTAGGTGCTGCACAGATGTCAGATCATATATGCCAGAAAATAGAAAGCATAAAATCGACCAGATGTGCGGAGCACGCGAGCTTTACTCATGCACGGGATCTGCGCCCGGCTCTGTACAAAGGATTACATGCAACAGCGGCAAGACTTGTACAGAGAGGTGGTTGCAGGACAGGGTCCGACAACCGCGCCTTTCGGGTAAAACTTACGAAGATGCTCAATGTTCCAGGAGTTGCTCACTGGAATGCCATCTTCGGTCTCAAGGCGGACAGCGCCAGGCCTAGTGACTCGTTTCACCCGGTAAGGTCCTTCCCACTCCGGCGTCCACTTTGTATGTTTTTACCCTACGCTTTTAGGGAACTTGCCGGTGCAGGCACCAGGGCCTCGAGCGCTGAGTGCGGAACGTCAGCAGGCTGCTGGCGGTGCCGCTACCGGCAAGAAACCTTGTCGCAGCTAGCTGTAGCTCACTTAAGTTGCTGAGGGCTCGAAGCAAAGTAAGGGCGCGGCTAGTTAAGCAACTAGCCGCAGCTAACTTATGTTGTTGAGCAGGCTCAAAACAATGCAAGGGCGCGGCTAGTGTAGCAACTAGCCGCAGCTCACCTAATGTTGTTGAGCGAGCTCGAAATAACGCAAGGGCGCAGCCAGCTACGAGTTGGCTCCTCCGCGCACAGGTTTTCCATACAAAGTGCGGCCGTCCAGGGGAGATAACTCAGAAATTAGAGATCTGGTAGAGAAAGAAAAGGTGTTTTGACAACTTATCTCCTCCAAGATGATGAAGATCTGGCTCGCAAGAACGTCGGATCTGGTTCACACAACTTCGACGCCCCCCTACCTGGCGCGCCAGAGATGCCGGGGTTGCTGATCCACGGACACCTATGGGACCGGCGGACCGGGTCCCTTTTTGGTTCGGCGGGGGGCGGAGGTCGCGCAAAGAGCAGATCGAGACGAAGCACGCGGGCGATTTACCCAGGTTCGGGCCGCACGGATGCGTAAAACCCTACTCCTGCTTTGTGGATTGTATTGCTTTCTAGCTCGGGAGCGTGGAGTGCTACAACACTCTCCGGCCGCTAACGAGGTCGAGCCTGGCTTCCTTGAGAAGGCTCTCTCGTGTGTGTGTGTGTGTAATGGCTAACCTCGCGTGAGTGTATGGAAATGGCTAACCTCGCGTGAGTGTATGGAAATGGCTAACCTCGCGTGAGTGTATGGAAATGGCTAACCTCGCGTGAGTGTATGGAAATGGCTAACCCTGCGTGAATGTATGGAAATGGCTAACCCCCCTCTACGTTGCCCCGAGCCTCCTTTACTATGCTCAAGGGGTTACCGACATAGGGCAACGGAGGGCAAAAGTGGAAGAGTGGTGGTAGGCACAGCTAAGAGCTGTAGTAGGCACAACTAGGTGCTACAGTGTTATCATACCTAACCCTGACGGCAGGGGACAAGGGCATTAAATGCCCGTCTGTGTCGCCTAGACAGCACTGAAAGGGACCGCTAGGGACGCCACCGTTTCGCCATGATGGTTATCTTGTCAGCGCCTTCCTGCCACCGCACACCCCTAGCTGCGCAGCCTCCTGCCACGCGTGCTTGGGAGGGCCCTAGAGCGACACGTGGGTGGATGTGCTGGAGCGCGGGCGTGAAGTGGGGGCTTGCCGCGGCAAGCGCCTTGCCGCAGCCATTGTCTTGTCGCATCCGGGAGCTTGTCGCTCACCGGGCCTTGCCGGAACGCGTGGTGCGTCATTGTGAGTTCTCTTGGTACGCCTTGGTTGGCCTTCCCGGCAAGCGCCTCTTGCCGGGGCCTTGGGACGCTTCTGATAGCCTTCCCGGTGAGCTCCTCTTGCCGGGGTCTTGCCTTCTTCCCGGCAAGCTCCTCTTGCCGGGGTCTTGTCTTGAGTACTTTGTTCTTGAATGGTCTTCAGAGGAACCTCGGAGGGTCTTGGCGGCCACCCGGCAAGCCTTGCCGCGGGATGCTGCGACTGCCCGTGCACAAGTTCGGGGTACTAAGGGTACCCCTACTTTAGTACACCGACACTACTTGTCACGGACGTGATGCCTATATGCATGATCATGCCTAGATATTCTCATAACTATGCTCAATTCTGTCAATTGCTCAATAGTAATTTGTTCACCCATCATAGAATACTTATGTTCTTGAGAGAAGCCACTAGTGAAACCTATGGCCCCCGGGTCTATTCTCATCATATCAATCTCCATTACTTTAATCTTGCTTTGCTTTTTTACTTTGCCTTTACTTTTAACTTTGCATCTTTATACCAAAAATACCAAAAATATTATATCTATCAGATCTCACTCTCGTAAGTGACCGTGAAGGGCTTGACAACCCCTAATCGCGTTGGTTGCGAGTAGCTATCGCTTTGTGCAGGTACGAGGGACTTGAGCGTGGGCTCCTACTGGATTGATACCTTGGTTCTCAAAAACTGAGGGAAATACTTACGCTACTCTGCTGCATCATCCCTTCCTCTTCGGGGAAAACCAACGCAAGCAAAAGACATAGCACGTATCACTTGAGCCCTTCGAAGTTGCCCTTCAAGAACTCAAATCCACCGTGCGCTGGCCCCACGGTGGGTGCCAACTGTCGTGGAGTTGACACGGCAGATGTCCTAGAGCAAGGACTTAGTCGTAGGGCCATCGCACTAGGAAGCTTAAAGGGGTTAATCGGGACAAAGGACACACGAGAGAGTTTTTATACTAGTGCGGCCCCTTACGATGAAGGTAAAAGCCTAAGTCTACTTGGGATTGGTATTGCTGAAGTTTCGATCTCCAAGAGGCTCAACTCGCCGGCTTGGTTATTGACTTGGTTGTTTCTTGACCTAAGCCGCCACCGGGTCATCCCCTTATATACATGGGTTGACGCCTGGTGGTCTACAGAGTCCCGGCCGGCTCATAAAAAGTGTCTGGCTCGGTGACTAGTTAATTCTACCTTATGATACAAGTCACGCCACTACGGCGGTTTATCACTACGGGCCATAAGTCGCCTGTGTGCTTTAGACCCTTTACTGAACCGCCATATTCATGATTGATCCTGGGCTTTGTATGATAATCCCCTTTTCATAACCCGGCCCCTCCAGGGCGGCTTACACCAATTGTTATATCCCCGACACCAACAGTGGCATCCGAGCCTGGTTTTATGCGTAGATGTCATATGCACGAGAAGAACACAAGTGAGTTGTGGGCGATATAAGTCATACTGCTTACCAACATGTCATACTTTGGTTCGGCGGTATTGTTGGATGAAGCGGCCCGGACCGACATTATGCGTATGCTTACGCGAGACTGGTTCTACCAATGTGCTTTGCACACAGGTGGCTGGCGGGTGTCAGTTTCTCCAACTTTAGTTGAACCGAGTGTGGCTACGCCCGGTCCTTGAGAAGGTTAAAACATCACCAACTTGACAAACTATCGTTGTGGTTTTGATGCGTAGGTAAGAATGGTTTTTGCTAAGCCCGTAGCAGCCACGTAAAATTTGCAACAACAAAGTAGAGGACGTCTAACTTGTTTTTGCAGGGCATGTTGTGATGTGATATGGTCAAGACATGATGCTAAATTTTATTGTATGAGATGATCATGTTTTGTAACCGAGTTATCAGCAACTGGCAGGAGCCATATGGTTGTCGCTTTATTGTATGCAATGCAATCGCCCTTTAATGCTTTACTTTATCACTAAGCGGTAGTGATAGTTGTGGAAGCATAAGATTGGCGAGATGACAACGATGCTACGATGGAGATCAAGGTGTCGCGCCGGTGACGCTGGTGATTGAGGGAGTCCTGGATTAGGGGGTGTCCGGATGGCCGGACTATACCTTTAGCCGGACTCCTGGACTATGAAGATACAAGGTTGAAGACTTCGTCCCGTGTCCGGAAGGGACTTTCCTTGGCGTGGAAGGCAAGCTTGGCGATACGAATATGTAGATCTCCTACCATTGTAACCGATTTTGTGTAACCCTAACCCTCTCCGGTGTCTATATAAACTGGAGGGTTTTAGTCCATAGGATGACATTCATAACAACAATCATACCATAGGCTAGCTTCTAGGGTTTAGCCTCTCCGATCTCGTGGTAGATCTACTCTTGTAATACCCATATCATCAATATTAATCAAGCATGACGTAGGGTTTTACCTCCATCAAGAGGGCCTGAACCTGGGTAAAACTTCGTGTCCCTTGCCTCCTGTTACCATCCGGCCTAGACGCACAGTTCGGGACCCCCTACCCGAGATCCGCCAGTTTTGACACCGACATTGGTGCTTTCATTGAGAGTTCCTCTGTGTCATCGCCGTCAGGCCTGATGGCTCCTACGATCATCAATAGCGATGCAGTCCAGGGTGAGACCTTCCTCCCCGGACAGATCTTCGTCTTTGGCGGCTTCGCACTGCGGGCCAATTCACTTGGCCATCTGGAGCAGATCGAAAGCTATGCCCCTGGCCGTCAGGTCAGATTTGGAAGTTTAAACTACACGGCTGACATCCGCGGGGACTTGACCTTCTACGGATTCGAGCCACTACCGAGCGCGCCGCACTGTCACAACGAGCATGATCTAGCTCTGCCGCCGAACAGTGCGCTGGAGGCCGCACCCGCATCGGCTTCGACCCTTAATTCGGAGCCAACTGCGCCGATCGAGGATGGGTGGTTGGACGCCACCTCGGGGGATGTCATCCCAACGGCAATCGAGCCGAACACCAGCCCCGCACTCCGCGAGGCTCAGGACTCCAAGGATCCGGACTCCTCTCCGGACTCCGAACCCTCCGCGCCCCTGCCGATCGAATCCGATTGGGCACCGATCATGGAGTTTACTGCTGCGGACATCTTTCAGCACTCGCCTTTCGGCGATATTCTGAAGACACTAAAGTCTCTCTCTTTATCAGGAGAGCCCTGGCCGGACTACGGTCAGCAAGGTTGGGATACGGACGATGAAGAAATTCAAAGCCCACCCACCACCCACTTTGTAGCCACTGTCGACGATTTAATCGACATGCTCGACTTCGACTCCGAAGACATCGACGGTATGGACACCGATGAAGGAGACGATGAAGAACCAGCGCCTAGTGGGCCCTGAAAAGCCACCTCGTCATATGACGTATACATGGTGGACGCACCAAAAGATGACGACGAGGAGCAGAAGGACGCACCGAAGGCTTGTTCCCTCGAGAAGCCGTCAAAGCGGCGACGCAAGCGCCGCCCCAAATCCCGCCTCTACAGAAATAACGATCACACAGACCCAGCATTGGAGCAGGGCGAACCGCAGCTGGACAACGGCAATCCGGATAATCAAACCGAACAAACAAATTCTATCAAGGATAATAGTCCGGACGACATAACGCCGGACAGACAGGCGGAGCAGCAGAATGCCCGTAAAAGGCTTGTTGCCACCGCGAGGAGTCTTAAAAATTAGAAGCAAAGGCTCAAGGCTGCGCAAGACACACTCCAAATCAGATGGAGTAAAATACTCAACACAGCAGCAAGGTACGGTGACAATCGCCCCTCCAAGAGCTACCCAAAGTGGAAGTTGCTACCTGAATTCGATGAGGAGGCCTCAGACCCCCCACAACCAAATATCAAAGCAGCCACCTGGCCGAATAGATGACCCCTCTACCAACACAGAGCGGCATACAACGCCACTCATAATACAACACGCGACCCATGTGAGGGCTCGCACCCAAAGGACGGCGCAATAAGATCCATCTATGGACCGCGCAAGCGCGCCCTAGCATACAATGCAACACAACAAACATTCGAACAACACGGTACACCCAGCTACAGGGGTGCCGCACACCCTCTATGTTTCACCGATGAGGTGCTGGACCATGAATTTCCAAAGGGATTCAAACCCGTAAACATAGAGACATACGATGGAACAACAGACCCTGGGGTCCGGATTGAGGACTACATCCTTCATATCCATATGGCTCGAGGAGATGATCTCCACACCATCAAGTACTTACCCCTCAAGCTCAAAGGGCCAGCTCGTCACTAGCTTAAAGGCCTCCCCGAAAGCTCCATTGGAAGTTGGGAAGAGCTCGAAGACGCCTTTCGGGTAAATTTTCAAGGGACTTATGTCCGACCTCCGGATGCGGACGATTTGAGTCATATAACTCAACAGCCCGGAGAGTCATCCCGAAAGCTTTGGAGCAGGTTTCTTACTAAAAAGAACTAGATCGTCGACTGTCCGGACGCCGAAGCCTTGGCAGCTTTTAAGCATAGCGTCCGTGACGAATGGCTCGCCAGACACCTCGGCCAAAACAAGCCGAGAACGATGGCCGCATTAACAAGCCTCATGACCCGCTTTTGCGTGGGTGAGGACAGCTGTCTAGCCAAATGTAGCACCAGCGACCCAAGTACATCTGAAGTTAGAGATGGAAACGGGAAATCACGGCGCAACAGCAATAACAAACGCCGGAATAAAGAAGACAGCACGAAGGGCACGGCAGTAAATGCCGGATTCAAAAGCTCTCGGCTAGGTCAAAAGCCGCCCTCTAAAGGCACCAGGAATGAACTGTCCTGCCTCAACAAAATTCTGGACCAAGTATGTCAGATCCATAGTACCCCTAGTAAATCTGCTAATCATACCCACAGAGAATGTTGGGTCTTCAAGCAGTCTGGCAAGCTCAACGCCGTACACAAGGGGGAGGACACACCAAGTGAAGACGAGGACGAGCCTCCCAAACAAGACACTGGGGAACAAAAGAAATTTCCACCAGAAGTCAAAACAGTAAACGTGTTACACGTGATCAAGGGAAAAAATGCGGCACTCCCAGGAAAATATACCCAAGTGCCTGTCACTGCGAAGTCCTGCCACTGGTCGTCTCAGCCGCTCACTTTCGACCATCGTGATTACTCAGCAAGTATCCGACACGCATGATGGGCTGCCCTGGTATTAGACCCAGTAATTGGCGGATATCACTTCACACGAGTCTTGATGGACGGTGGCAGCAATCTAAACCTAATATATCAGGATACAATCCGCGGGATGGGGTTAGACCCAACAAAAATTCGCCATAGCAATACTACCTTTAAAGGAGTAACGCCAGGCCCAGGGGCTCGTTATACGGGCTCCCTCCTACTACAAGTTATATTCGGCTCCCCCGATAACTTCCGTCGCGAGCATTTAACCTTCCACATCGCTCCGTTCCAAAGTGGCTATCAAGCACTGCTCGGACGCGAAGCTTTCGCTCGCTTTAATGAAATACCACACTACGCCTCCCTCACACTCAGGATGCCCAGTCCACGTGGCATCATTTTAGTGAATGGAAATATCAAGCGATCTCTGCGTGCCGAAGAGAGTGCAGCTGCCTTGGCAGCCGCACACTAAAGGCGCCCAGACCAGTGAAAGCATCCAATAGGTCGTCAAGACCTCAGACACAACTAATCAAGTTCGGCGCTGCTATTTATACCGAATAAATGGTCACACCCCTATTCGATACAAGGGGCTCAACGTGCGCAGACAAGTGGCAATTTCTTCTCATTTTGAATTATACATGGTTTCTTTAAAAACTATCTTTTTGCACGACAACTTTTTCACCTAAATTCCTCTCTTTTATAGACGATCATCGTGCTACACCCGTCCAGGATACGGCACAATGGAGACACAGGCGCAGACGTGCAGTAGGGACCCGCTCCAAGGATTCTTTTTAGATTAAGACCCTACGTAAACCTTTTTTACTGTCTCTTGTTGATACATATCCACCATTGAGAAGGATGCTGACGTCTTGGCATGTGGCCACGCCAGAACAATGCACCTACCTAGACACAAGGGGCTTCTTACAAAGGCCATTATTTAGGCCCGGTTTATACCACAAAGACCGAATACCTTAGGGAGTGTTCGGCGTCGCGAGTTTGGCCTTATATGCATCAGCTCCGAATCATTGTCTTTGGTCAAATGTTGGGTTTGCCTGGCTCCTGTGTTTTGGTGCCTTACGTTTCGCTTTACCGGCTAAGGTAGCACC
Source organism: Triticum urartu (assembly GCF_056163025.1). Classification (NCBI taxonomy): domain Eukaryota; kingdom Viridiplantae; phylum Streptophyta; class Magnoliopsida; order Poales; family Poaceae; genus Triticum; species Triticum urartu. The sequence goes on from NC_141877.1 coordinate 8,521,905, forward strand.
AGGAGAACTACTGCGATTGTGCCCTGGTTCATCCGGACGAGCACCTCAGTAGAGAAAGCCGAAAACTGACTGTCATGATATAGCGTGAGACTGGTCAACCACTCGATGACCTGTTGGAATGTTAGAATTCCTCCGCTTTAACGAAGGGCTGTTTTTCGGCCAGGCATGTACGCACCCCGGGATCGGGAGAGTGCGGAGCCACCAGGGGCTATCTAGTAGCCCCACTGTCAAACTCCTATGGCTAAGTGAAAGTGCTAAAGCATTATAGTCCGGTTGCCTTGCTCGCTCCGCTATCACCTCCTTAATAGGACCAAGACGTTGGGTTGTGTGTGAACACATGTTTTTTGCGAGCACCTCCGCATTATATGCGTGAGGGTTGAAGCCGAAGGCTGCAATCTTTCAGGTTATACACAAGTATACATAAACGGCCGCCCAGGAGGCAACATATTACTTTCAGGCAAAAGTATAAACATAGCCTTATAAAAATTTATAAAAGCATTTCGTTTACAATGAGATTACATATCACTCAAACATAATACTTTTTGAGCACTGGGTCTCTATCAAGCGAGCACCCTCAAGAACTTCTTCAAAGTAGTGCTCATCAGCCATTCGACCTATGGCCGAATCCCGCGCCGCAACAGTGGTAGCATCCATCTCCGCCCAGTATGCTTTAACACGGGCAAAGGCCATCCGTGCGCCCTCTATGCACGCCGACCTCTTCATCGCATTAATACGCGGCACCACGTCAAGGAACTGCTGCACCAAGCTCAAATAGTTGTTCGGTTTTGGCCTTTCCGGCCATAGCTGACCCACAACAGACCTCATGGCGAATCCGGACAACCTATTCAGTTCGGCCCATTCGGCTAATTGGTCAGTCAATGAAAGCGGACTCTCGGGAGAATGAAATTGTGTCCAAAACAGCTGGTCCACCTCACGGTCCGCCTGACCCAGGAAGTACTTGGCCGCATCGGCAGCACTCGCCGCCAAATCCATATACACATCCTCCGAACTCCACAGCCGATCCAGAGAGGCATACCGTGGATCTCCGAACTTCCTCCGCAACATAAAGGATTTCCCAGCTACAATATCCCCGGCTTCCCGCAGCTCCTCCTACTTTGCCCTCACAGCAGAGCGGAGGTCTTTTCTCGTCGTAGTAGCCTTCTCAAGGTCCGATGCCTTCGCTAGGTTTTCCTTTTCAAGAACCCGACAACAGTCGGCGGCGGCTTTTAATTCTATGGCCATCTTATCTCGGCTCTCGCCATGCGCGGCCTTCTCGGCTTTCAACTCTTCGGCTGCCTTCAAAGCAGCCGCATTACCAAACCTTGCTTGTTCCTTGGCTCGGGCAAGTTTTGCCCGCAAGGCTTCAACAGTGGCAGCTCCATCTGCAGTCACAACATATTAAGATATTGGCATCATGCTGCTCTTACTATGTGGCATTTACCAGATAATGACACTTACCATGTGCCTCGTCAAGCCTTTTGTTAACAAGCTCGATGTCGGCGTCTGCCGCATCCAACTGCCGTTTTAAATGGGCAAACTCGCTAGTCCGGCTAGCCACCGGAGCTTCCATCACCTGCACATAGAAGCAGTATGGTTATTTCCTGGGAATATGATCGTCTGCTCGTCGTCGTTTCCGACGACAACCAGAGTCTCAGGGGCTACTATCTACACAGGGCACACCTAGCATGTGCAGGACTATCATACATTATTTTACGTACATCAAAGCCTGTCAGTAGACTCATAAAAGCTTCATGCAATCTACTTTCGGCGGACGAGATTCTCTCCATCACCGTATTCATCAGCACACGATGTTCATCTGAGATGGCTGCTCGCCCCACCAACTCCCTTAGAACATCCAATCGCACACCAGATGGTGCCGGACTCTTTTGTCCGCTCTCTTTGGGAGCCGGACACTGGGAGCTTCGGGGGTCAATGGAGTTATCTTCTGGCCTCACCGGACTCGGAGAGGCCCTCCGCGACGACACTTCGGGGTCGTCCGCTTCCGGAGCGGAGGAGTCCGGAGGAGGCGTTTCGATCTCCATCATCTCTGGAAGAAGATCCCCCGCAGACGGGCTCATTTGAGAGGGGCTAAGGCCCGAACTGCAAAGATATATGCGGTGGTTATTTTCTTAGAAGAGAAGATGGCATACCTGTACTATTAAAGTATTTCGGGTCACTTACGACTCGCCGGAGAATTGATCCCCCCGCGGACTTTGTGCGGCAAAAGCACCCCCAAGGTAGGACCCTCTCTGGGAGACTTCTTCTCCCGTTTGGAAGCTTCGGCTTCTGAATCCCCGGGTGCAGTCCTTTTCCTCCTCCGGTCGTCTTCCTTCATGGAGACGCTCGCTCCCTCGGTTAGAATGGGCAGCGTTGGGGGCCCGCGTCCGCCCGTATTATCCTCCCCAGTATCTTCCTTCAAGGGCTCCGAGCAAGGTGCGACTTGGAGCATCTTTTCCAATACCGGATTGCCCAAACCCTCAGGAAGGGGGGCCGAACACCGAATCAACTTCGCCTTTGTTAGCCAGTCCTGGTCAAAAAGCGAATACTCAGAAATAACTTCATAACAAATGAGAGATAGTATGTTCGATCGGAAGATTCCTTACCTGTTCGGCGACACGGTTACTGCTCAGGCCCACGTCCTCGGTGATTTCCGGACACTCTACCTGAGGTCCGAAGAATGACTTGTACATCTCCTCGTGCGTCAGGCCGAGGAAATTTTGAATGACACGCGGTCCCTCGGGATTGAACTCCCACAAGCAAAGGGGCCGGTGTCTGCAAGGCTGGACTTGACGAACCAGCATAACTTGTATTACCGCAACCAAACTAAAATCTCCATTGAAGAGATCTTGAATGTGGCTTTGCAGTATAGGCATGTCCTTGGCTGGACCCCAGCTCAGACCTCTGCTGATCCATGACATCAGTTGTGGTGGAGGGCCCGAGCGGAAAACAGGGGCGGCCGCCCACTTGGCACTTCTAGGAGCCGTGATGTAGAACCACTCCTGTTGCCACAATTCAGACACCTCTGGAATGGAACCTTTGGGCCATGGAGCTCCCGTCATCTTGCATATGGAGGCACCTCCACACGCTGCATGTTGCCCCTCGATCATCTTCGGCCTTACTTCAAAGGTCTTGAGCCACAGGCCAAAGTGAGGGGTAACTCGGAGGAAGGCCTCACACACGACAATAAATGTCGTGATTTAAAGAAAGGAGTCCGGAGCTAGATCATGGAAATCTAGCCCGTAATAAAACATCAAACCCCTGGCGAAAGGATCCAGAGCAAGGCCTAGACCTCGGAGGAAGTGGGATACGAACACGACGTTCTCGTTGGGTTCGGGAGAGGGGACGGCCTGCCCTCGGGCAGGCAGCCAGTGCAAAATCTCGGCGGTCAGATATCTGGCCTCCCTCAACTTTTTCATGTCTTCTTCCGTGACGGAGGAAGGCACCCATCGGCCTTGAAGGCTAGATCTGGACATGATTGAAGGTTCGGAGCACCTGACCTGAACTTTGGGTGTTTAAGCTTGAGGTGGGGGAAGGTTTCGATTGAGCACGGGAGGAAAAAAATAAAAGCCTTCTCCCTTTATAAAGAGGGTGAATATCAAGCGTCCTCTCCATGGCCGTTTGGACTTGCCTATAGTCTAGGAGTCCTAGAAGCGGTTGGGTTACCCACGCTCGTATTGATGAGAATCCCGGAATAAGGGGACACGATCTCTGCTTCGACGAGACATGCCAAGGAAACCGCCTCGCATGACACGCTGAGGTGGGACAATAAAACGAATAAAGGCTTGGCTGTGGTGCGATGTCACACTACGGAATACGTCAGCAGATTAGATTGGTTTAAGTATTATTCTCTCTATGGCAATATGTGGAAACTTATTTTGCAGAGCCGGACACTATCTTTGTGTTCAAAATCTTCTATGAAGTACTTGGAGGAGTAACCCGCCTTGCAATGCCGAAGACAATCTGTGCACCGGACTCGTCGTCATTGAAGCCTGGTTCAGGGGCTACTGAGGGAGTCCTGGATTAGGGGGTGTCCGGATGGCCGGACTATACCTTCAGCCGGACTCCTGGACTATGAAGATACAAGATTGAAGACTTCGTCCCGTGTCTGGAAGGGACTTTCCTTGGCATGGAAGGCAAGCTTGGCCATACGGATATGTAGATCTCCTACCATTGTAACCGACTTTGTGTAACCCTAACCCTCTCCGGTGTCTACATAAACTGGAGGGTTTTAGTCCGTAGGACGACATTCATAACAACAATCATACCGTAGGCTAGCTTCTAGGGTTTAGACTCTCCGATCTCGTGGTAGATCTACCCTTGTACTACCCATATCATCAATATTAATCAAGAAGGACGTAGGGTTTTACCTCCATCAAGAGGGCCCAAACCTGGGTAAAACTTCGTGTCCCTTGCCTCCTGTTACCATCCGGCCTAGACGCATAGTTCGGGACCCCCTACCCGAGATCCGCCGGTTTTGACACCGACAGTGATCATGACGGTGCTTTGGAGGTGGAGATCACAAGCACAAGATGATGATGGCCATATCATATCACTTATATTGATTGCATGTGATGTTTATCTTTTATGCATCTTATCTTGCTTTGATTGACGGTAGCATTATTAGATGACCCCTCACTAAATTATCAAAGTATAAGTGTTCTCCCTGAGTATGCACCGTTGCGAAAGTTCTTCGTGCTGAGACACCATGTGATGATAGGGTGTGATAGGCTCTACGTTCAAATACAACAGGTGCAAAACAGTTGCACACGCGAAATACTCAGGTTAAACTTGACAAGCCTAGCATATAACAGATATGGCCTCGGAACACGGAGAATGAAAGATCGAGCGTGAATCATATAGTAGATATGATCAACATAGTGATGTTCACCGTTGAAACTACTCCATCTCACGCGATGATCAGACATGATTTAGTTGATATGGGTCACGTGATCACTTAGAGGATTAGAGGGATGTCTATCTAAGTGGTAGTTCTTAAATAATATGATTAATTGAACTTAAATTTATCATGAACTTAGTACCTGACAGTATCTTCTTGTCTATGTTGATTGTAGATAGATGGCCCGTGTTGTTGTTCCATTGAATTTTAATGCGTTCCTTGAGAAAGCAAAGTTGAAAGATGATGGTAGCAATTACACGGACTGGGTCCGTAACTTGAGGATTATCCTCATTGCTGCTCAGAAGAATTGCATCCTGGAAGCACCGCTAGGTGTACCACATGCACCAGCAACTGCAGACATTGTGAATGCCTGGCAGACACGTGTTGATGACTACTCGATAGTTCAGTGTGCCATGCTTTACGGCTTAGAACCGGGACTTCAACGACGTTTTGAACGTCATGGAGCATATGAGATGTTCCAGGAGTTGAAGTTAATATTTCAAAAGAATGCCCGGATTGAGAGATATGAAGTCTCCAATAAGTTCTACAGCTGCAAGATGGAGGAGAATAGTTCTGTCAGTGAGCATATACTCAAGATGTCTGGGTACTGCAATCACTTGATTCAACTAGGAGTTAATCTTCCGGATGATAGCGTCATTGACAGAATTCTCCATTCACTTCCACCAAGCTACAAGAGCTTCGTGATGAACTATAATTTGCAAGGGATGGATAAGACAATTCCTGAGCTCTTCGCAATGCTAAAGGCAGCGGAGGTAGAAATCAAGAAGGAGCATCAAGTTTTGATGGTCAATAAGACCACCAGTTTCAAGAAAAAAGGGCAAAGGGAAGAAGAAGGGGAACTTCAAGAAGAACAGCAAACAAGTTGTTGCTCAGGAGAAGAAACCCAAGTCTGGACCTAAGCCTGAGACTGAGTGCTTCTACTGCAAGCAGACTGGTCACTGGAAGCGGAACTGCCCCAAGTATTTGGCGGATAAGAAGGATGGCAAGGTGAACAAAGATATATGTGATATGCATGTTATTGATGTGTACCTTACTAATGCTCGCAGTAGCACCTGGGTATTTGATATTGGTTTTGTTGCTAATATTTGCAACTCAAAACAGGGGCTACAGATTAAGCAAAGATTGGCTAAGGACGAGGTGACGATGCGTGTGGGAAATGGTGCCATAGTCGATGTGATCGCGGTCGGCACGCTACCTCTACATCTACCTTCGGGATTAGTATTAGACCTAAATAATTGTTATTTGGTGCCAGCGTTGAGCATGAACAATATATCTGGATCTTGTTTGATGCGAGATGGTTATTCATTTAAATCAGAGAATAATGGTTGTTCTATTTATATGAGTAATATCTTTTATGGTCATGCACCCTTGAAGAGTGGTCTATTTTTGCTAAATCTCGATAGTGGTGATACACATATTCATAATATTGAAGCCAAAAGATGCAGAGTTGATAATGATAGTGCAACTTGTTTGTGGCACTATCGTTTAGGTCATATCGGAGTAAAGCACATGAAGAAACTCCATACTTATGGACTTTTGGAACCACTTGATTATGAATCACTTGGAGAGAGCAACAGATTTGTTGGAGATCATACATACATATGTATGTGGTCCGATGAATGTTGAGGCTCGTGGCGGATATCGTTATTTTCTCACCTTCACAGATGATTTAAGCAGATATGGGTATATCTACTTAATGAAACATAAGTCTGAAACATTAGAAAAGTTCAAAGAATTTCAGAGTGAAGTTGAAAATCATCATAACAAGAAAATAAAGTTTCTACGATCTGATCGTGGAGGAAAATATTTGAGTTATGAGTTTGGTCTTCATTTGAAACAATGCGGAATAGTTTCACAACTCACACCACCCGGAACACCACAGCGTAATGGTGTGTCCGAACGTCCTAATCGTACTTTACTAGATATGGTGCGATCTATGATGTCTCTTACTAATTTACCGCTATCGTTTTTGGGTTATGCTTTAGAGACGGCCGCATTCACATTAAATAGGGCTCCATCAAAATCCGTTGAGACAACGCCTTATGAACTGTGGTTTGGTAAGAAACCAAAGTTGTCGTTTCTGAAAGTTTGGGGCAGCGATGCTTATGTGAAAAAGCTTCAACCTGATAAGCTCGAACCCAAATCAGAGAAATGTGTCTTCATAGGATACCCAAAGGAAACTGTTGGGTACACCTTCTATCACAGATCCGAAGGCAAGACTTTTGTTGCTAAATTTGGATTCTTTCTAGAGAAGGAGTTTCTCTCGAAAGAAGTGAGTGGGAGGAAAGTAGAACTTGATGAGGTAACTGTACCTACTCCCTTATTGGAAAGTAGTTCATCACAGAAATCAGTTTCTGCGACACCTACACCAATTAGTGAGGAAGTTAATGATGATGATCATGAAACCTTAGATCAAGTTGTTACTGAACCTCGTAGGTCAACCAGAGTAAGATCTGCACCAGAGTGGTACAGTAATCCTGTTCTGGAAGTTATGTTACTAGCCATGACGAACCTACGAACTATGAAGAAGCGATGGTGCGCCCAAATTCCGCAAAATGGCTTGAGGCCATGAAATCTGAGATGGGATCCATGTATGAGAACAAAGTGTGAACTTTGGTTGACTTGCCCGTTGATCGGCAAGCAATTGAGAATAAATGGATCTTCAAGAAGAAGACTGACGCTGGCGGTAATATTACTGTCTATAAAGCTCGACTTGTTGCAAAAGGTTTTTGACAAGTTCAAGGGATTGACTACGATGAGACCTTCTCACCTGTAGCGATGCTTAAGTCTGTCCGAATCATGTTAGCAATTACCGCATTTTACGATTATGAAATTTGGCAAATGGATGTCAAAACTGCATTCCTGAATGGATTTCTGGAAGAAGAGTCGTATATGATGCAACCAGAAGGTTTTGTCGATCCAAAGGGAGCTAAAAAAGTGTGCAAGCTCCAGTGATCCATTTATGGACTGGTGCAAGCCTCTCGGAGTTGGAATAAACGCTTTGATAGTGTGATCAAAGCATTTGGTTTTATACACACTTTTGGAGAAGCCTGTACTTACAAGAAAGTGAGTGGGAGCTCTATAGCATTTCTAATATTATATGTGGATGACATATTATTGATTGGAAATGATATAGAATTTCTGGATAGCATAAAGGGATACTTGAATAAGAGTTTTTCAATGAAAGACCTCGGTGAAGCTGCTTATATATTGGGCATCAAGATCTATAAAGATAGATCAAGACGCTTAATTGGACTTTCACAAAGCACATACCTTGACAAAGTTTTTAAGAAGTTCAAAATGGATCAAGCAAAGAAAGGGTTCTTGCCTGTGTTACAAGGTGTGAAGTTGAGTAAGACTCAATGCACGACCACTGCAGAAGATAGAGAGAAAATGAAAGATTAGCCCTATGCTTCAACCATAGGCTCTATCATGTATGCAATGCTGTGTACCAGACCTGATGTGTGCCTTGCTATAAGTCTAGCAGGGAGGTACCAAAGTAATCCAGGAGTGGATCACTGGACAGTGGTCAAGAACATCCTGAAATACATGAAAAGGACTAAGGATATGTTTCTCGTTTATGGAGGTGACAAACAGCTCATCGTAAATGGTTATGTTGATGCAAGCTTTGACACTGATCTGGCCGATTCTAAATCGCAAACCGGATACGTGTTTACAAGGAACGGTGGAGCTGTCAGTTGGTGCAGTTCTAAACAAAGCGTTGTGGCGGGATCTACGTGTGAAGCGGAGTACATAGCTGCTTCGGAAGCAGCAAATGAAGGAGTCTGGATGAAGGAGTTCATATCCGATCTAGGTGTAATACCTAGTGCATCGAGTCCAATGAAAATCTTTTGGGACAATACTGGTGCAATTACCTTGGCAAAGGAATCCAGATTTCACAAGAGAACCAATCACATCAAGAGATGCTTCAATTCCATCCGGGATTTAGTCCGGGTGGGAGACATAGAAATTTGCAAGATACATACGGATCTGAATGCTGCAGACCCGTTGACTAAGCCTCTTCAACGAGGAAAACATGATCAGCACCAAGGCTCCATGGGTGTTAGAATCATTACTGTGTAATCTAGATTATTGACTCTAGTGCAAGTGGGAGACTGAAGGAAATATGCCCTAGAGGCAATAATAAAGTTATTATTTATTTCCTTATATCATGATAAATGTTTATTATTCATGCTAGAATTGTATTAACCGGAAACATAATACATGTGTGAATACATAGACAAACAGAGTGTCACTAGTATGCCTCTACTTGACTAGCTCATTAATCAAAGATGGTTAAGTTTCCTAAGCCATTGACATGGGTTGTCATTTGATTAACGGGATCACATCATTAGGAGAATGATGTGGTTGACTTGACCCATTCCGTTAGCTTAGCACCTGATAGTTTAGTATTTTGCTATTGCTTTCTTAATGACTTATACATGTTCCTATGACTATGAGATTATGCAACTCCCGTTTACCGGAGGAGCACTTTGTGTGCTACCAAACGTCACAACGTAACTGGGTGATTATAAAGGTGCTCTACAGGTGTCTCCGAAGGTACTTGTTGGGTTGGTGTATTTCGAGATTAGGATTTGTCACTCCGATTGTCGGAGAGGTATCTCTGGGCCCTCTCGGTAATTCACATCACTTAAGCCTTGCAAGCATTGCAACTAATGAGTTAGTTGCGGGATGATGTATATGGAACAAGTAAAGAGACTTGCCGGTAACGAGATTGAACTAGGTACTGAGATACCGACGATCGAATCTCGGGAAAGTAACATACCGATGACAAAGGGAACAACGTATGTTGTTATGCGGTCTGACCGATAAAGATCTTCGTAGAATATGTGGGAGCCAATATGAACATCCAGGTTCCGCTATTGTTTATTGATCGGAGACGTGTCTCGGTCATGTCTACATAGTTCTCGAACCCGTAGGGTCCGCACGCTTAATGTTTCGATGATAGTTATATTATGAGTTTATATGTTTTGATGTACCGAAGGTTGTTCGGAGTCCCGGATGTGATCACGGACATGACGAGGAGTTTCTAAATGGTCGAGACATGAAGATTGATATATTGGAATCCTATGTTTGGATATCGGAAGTGTTCCGGGTGAAATCAGGATTTTACCGGAGTACCGCGAGGTTACCGAAACCCCCCGGGGACTTAATGGGCCTTAGTGGGCCTTGGTGGAAAGAGAGGAGAGGCGGCCAGGGCATGGGCCGCGCCCCCTCCCCCTAGTGCGAATAAGACAAGGAGAGGGGGCGGCGCCCCCCCCTTCCTTCTTCTCCTCCACCTCTTTCCCCTCTCTCTCCTAGTCCAACAAGGAGAGGGGGGAGTCCTACTCCCGGTAGGAGTAGGACTCCTCCTGGCGCGCCCCTCTCTAGGCCGGCCGCACCCCCCCTTGCTACTTTATATACGGGGGCAGGGGGCACCCCATAGATACAACAATTGATCGTTTGATCTTTTAGCCGTGTGCGGTGCCCCCCTCCACCACAGTCCACCTTGATAATACTGTAGCAGTGCTTAGGCGAAGCCCTGCATCGGTAGAACATCATCATCGTCACCACGCCATCGTGCTGACAAAACTCTCCCTCAACACTCGGCTGGATCGGAGTTCGAGGGACGTCATCAGGCTGAACGTGTGCTGAACTCGAAGGTGCCGTACGTTGATCGCTCGGATCGTGAAGACATATGACTACATCAACCGCGTTGTGCTAACGCTTCCGCTTTCGGTCTACGAGGGTACGTGGACAACACTCTCCCCTCCCGTTGCTATGCACCATGATCTTGCGTGTGCGTAGGAATTTTTTTGAAATTACTACGTTCCCCAACACGTTGCTGGCCCAAAGTGGTCAACATTGTTGTTTGTCATTGATCTCGGTGTCGGATGAGACACCAGGCTCTCCCCGACTGACTCTTGCGAAGACATCTAGCTCTAATCTGCAGCAGCAACAGCTCGAAACACAAACAGAGGATAATTGCGTGATACGGGAGTCAAAACCTCTGGGGGAATATATAATGAATTTTTACCGACCAAAATACGTGTCATGTATGAAAATGGAGTCCGGAGAGCACACGAGGTGCCCACGAGGTAGGGGGCGCGCCTAGGGGGTAGGGCGCACCCAGGGGGGTAGGGCGCGCCCTCCACCCTCGTGTCCTTCCCGGACTACTTATTTTTTTTCTATTTTTCTAAATATTCCAAAACGGAGAAAAATTGCCATTAGAACTGTTTTGGAGTCGGTTTACTTACCGTACCACATACCTATTCCTTTTCGGAGTCTGAAACGTTCCGGAAAGTGTCCCTTATGTATTCCTCCGGGGTTACGGTTTCAATAACATAGGTTTCAACATTTATAGGATTATCTGAGATATAATGTTTAATTCTTTGACCATTCACCACCTTCGGATTTGTGCCTTCTAAGTTGTTGATTTTTATGGCACCAGAATGATAGACCTTCTCGATAACGTAAGGACCTTCCCATTTAGAGAGAAGTTTTCCTGCAAAAAATCTTAAACAAGAGTTGTATAGCAATACATAATCACCTACATTAAACTCACGCTTTTGTATTCTTTTGTCATGCCATCTTTTAACTTTTTCTTTAAATAATTTGGCATTCTCATAGGCTTGGGTTCTCCATTCATCAAGTGAGATAATGTCAAATAACCTCTTCTCACCGGCAAGTTTGAAATCATAATTGAGCTCTTTAATAGCCCAATATGCCTTATGTTCTAGTTCGAGAGGTAAGTGACATGCTTTTCCGTAAACCATTTTATACGGAGACATACCCATAGGATTTTTATATGCAGTTCTATAGGCCCATAATGCATCATCAAGTTTCTTGGACCAATTCTTTCTGGATCTATTAATAGTCTTTCGGAAACTTAATTTGAGCTCTTTATTACTCAGTTCTACTTGACCACTAGACTGTGGGTGATAAGGAGATGCAATTCTATGATTAACATCATATCTAGAAAGCATTTTATGGAAAGCACCATGAATAAAATCTGAACCACCATCAGTCATTAAATATCTAGGGACTCCAAACCTCGGAAAAATAACTTCTTTAAGCATTTTAATAGAAGTGCTATGATCAGCACTACTAGTTGGAATAGCTTCTACCCACTTAGTATCATAATCAACAGCAACTAAAATATGTGTATAACCATTAGAGGCAGGAAAAGGTCCCATATAATCAAAGCCCCGAACATCAAATGGTTCAATAACAAGTGAATAATTCATAGGCATTTCTTGACGTCTACTAATATTATCAATTCTTTGACATTCATCACAAGACAAGACAAACTTACGGGCATCCTTGAAGAGAGTAGGCCAATAAAAACCGAATTACAATACCTTGTGTGCAGTTCTATCTCCAGCATGGTGTCCTCCATAAGCTTTGGAGTGACACTTGCATAGGATCTGTTCCTGTTCATGCTCAGGTACACAACGTCTAATAACACCATCTACTCCTTCTTTATAAAGATGTGGGTCATCCCAGAAGTAATGTCTTAAATCATAGAAGAACTTTTTCTTTTCCTGGTATGTAAAGCTAGGTGGTATAAATTTAGCAACGATGTAATTAGCATAATCAGCATACCATGGAGCAGTATGAGAAGCATTTATCACATTTAATTGTTCATCAGGAAAGCTATCATCAATAGGTAGTTGGTCATCAAGAACATTTTCTAACCTAGACAAGTTGTCTGCAACGGGGTTCTCAGCTCCCTTTCTATCAATAATATGCAAATCAAATTCTTGTAGCAAGAGAACCCATCTAATAAGTCTAGGTTTAGCATCTTTCTTTTCCATAAGATATTTAATAGCAGCATGATCAGTGTGAATAGTTACTTTAGAATCAACAATATAAGGTCTGAACTTATCACAACCAAATACAACTGCTAAGAATTCTTTTTCAGTAGTAGCATAATTTCTCTGAGCATTGTCTAGAGTTTTACTAGCGTATTGAATAACATTTAATTTCTTATCAACACTTTGCCCTAGAACAGCACCTACAGCATAATCACTAGCATCACACATAATTTCAAAGGGTAAATTCCAATCAGGTGCCTGAACAATAGGTGTAGAGATCAATGCTTTCTTAAGTATTTCAAATGCTTCTACGCAATCATCATCGAAAACAAATGGTATATCTTTTTGTAATAAATTAGTCAGAGGCCGAGAAATTTTGGAGAAGTCCTTAATGAACCTCTTATAAAACCCGGCGTGACCAAGGAAACTTCTTATACCTTTGATGTCCTTGGGACATGGCATCTTTTCAATAGCATCAACCTTGGCTTTATCAACCTCAATACCTCTTTCAGAAACTTTATGCCCCAAGAGAATACCTTCATTAACCATAAAGTGGCACTTTTCCCAATTCAAGACAAGATTAGTTTCTTCACATCTCTGCAAAACTCGGTCAAGGTTGCTTAAGCAATCATCAAAAGAGGATCCATAGACGGAAAAATCGTCCATGAAAACCTCACAAATCTTTTCACAGAAGTCAAAGAATATAGCCATCATGCATCTTTGAAAGGTAGCAGGTGCATTACATAAACCAAAAGGCATACGTCTATAAGCAAAAGTACCAAAAGGGCAAGTAAAAGTAGTCTTTGATTGATCATTGGCTGACACAGGTATTTGAGAGAAACCAAATAACCATCTAGAAAGCAAAAATGTGTATGTTTGGATAATCTTTGTAGCATTTGATCGATAAAAGGTAAGGGGTAATGATCTTTTTAGTAGCTTTATTTAATTTGGGAAATAAATTACCATCCTATAACCTGTAATAATTCTTTGTGGGATCAACTCATCTTTATCATTAGGAACGACAGTAATACGTCCCTTCTTAGGGACACAATGGACAGGACTTACCCACTGACAATCAGCAATGGGATAAATTATACCTGCCTCAAGAAGCTTTAGTATTTCCTTTCTTACCACTTCCTTCATCTTAGGATTCAGCCGTCGTTGATGATCATGAACTGGTTTGGCATCTTCCTCTAAATTTATTTTGTGTTGACACAGAGTGGGACTAATGCCCTTAAGATCACCGAGAGTATATCCAATAGCAGCACGGTGCTTCTTCAGAGTTTTCAATAATCTCTCTTCTTCATGCTCTGAAAGGTTAGCAATAATAATAACATGATATATCTTTTTCTCATCAAGATAAGCATATTTAAGAGTATCAGGTAACGGTTTAAGCTCAAACACGGGATCACCCTTGTGTGGAGGAGGATCCCCTAGGATTTCAACAGGAAAATTGTGTTTCAGGATGGGTTCCTGTTTAAAGAATACTTCATCTATTTCCCTTCTTTCATTCATAAACATATCATTTTCATGGTCTATCAAATATTGTTCTAAGGGATCACTAGGAGGTACGGCAATAGAAGCAAGACCAATAATTTCATCTTTACTAGGCAATTCCTCTTCACGGTGTTGTCTACGAAATTTAGAAAAGTTAAATTCATGAGACATATCACCTAAACCAATAGTAACAACATCCTTTTTGCAATCTATCTTAGCATTAACAGTGTTCAAGAAGGGTCTACCAAATATAATGGGACAAAAGCTATCTTGTGGGGAACCAAGAAAAAGAAAATCAGCAGGATATTTAGTTTTCCCACACAAGACTTCAACATCTCTAATAATTGAAATTGGTGAAATAGTATCTCTATTGGCAAGTTTAATTGTGACATCAATATCTTCTATCTCAGCAGGTGTAATATCATGCATAATTTCTTTATATAAGTCATGAGGTATAGCACTATCACTAGCACCCATATCACATAAGCCATGATAACAATGATCTCCTATTTTAACAGAAATAACTGACATGCCTACCAAAGATCTAGGTTTATCTTTAGCACAAGGTTTAGCAATTCTAGCAGTCTCATCACGGAAATGAATAACATGCCCATCAATATTATCAGACAAGAGATATTTAACAATAGAAATATTAGGTTCAACTTTAATTTGCTCAGGAGGTGTATAAGTTCTAACATTGCTTTTACGAACCACAGTTGAAGCTTTAGCATGATCTTTTATCCTAACAGGGAAAGGTGGTTTCTCAACATAAGCAGTAGGAACAATAGGATCATTATAAGTGATAGTCTTTTCTTCAACTTTAATAGGTGAAACTACTTTTACTTCTATGGGAGGATGATATTTAAGCCACTTCTCCCTAGGGAGATCAACATGAGTAGCAAAAGATTCACAGAAAGAAGCTACTATCTCAGAGTCCAGTCCATATTTAGTGCTAAATTTACGGAAACATCGGTATCCATAAAAGATTTAACACAAACAAACTTAGGTGTCATACCTGACTCCTTACCTTCGTCGAGGTCCCAATCTTCAGAGTTGCGTTTAATTCTTTCCAATAAATCCCATTTGAATTCAATAGTCTTCGTCATAAAAGAGCCATCACAAGAAGTATCGAGCATGGTGCGATTGTTATCAGAAAGCCAAGCATATAAATTTTAAATAATCATTTCTCTTGAGAGCTCATGATTGGGGCATGAATATAACATCGATTTAGGCCTCCCCCAAGCTTGAGCGATGCTTTCTCCTTCGCGAGGCCAGAAATTATATGTATAATTGCGATCATGATGAACAAGATGCATAGGATAAAACTTCTGATGAAATTCCAATTTCAATCATTTGTAGTTCCATGACCCCGTATCATCACATAGCCTATACAGTATCAATGCATCTTCCTTCAAATATAAAGGGAAGACCTTCTTCTTAATAACATCTCCGGGTACACCTGCAAGCTTAAATAATCCACAAACTTCATCCACATATATTAGGTGCTCATCAGGATGCTTTGTTCCATCTCCTGCAAAAGGATTAGCTAGAAGTTTTTCTATCATACCCGAAGGAATTTCAAAACAGACATTTTCATTTTCAGTAGGTTCAGTAGGTTGAGGAGCAACTCTTTGCTCTACTGGTCGGGGTGAAGATACCCCGAACAAGCCCCTCAAAGGATTACTTTCCATAGTAACAAGTGACAGTAAATTTCAGCACACTATATAAATTTTTCCTTACCAAAGGCGCTTCACTCCCCAGCAACGGCGCCAGAAAAGAGTCTTGATGACCCACAAGTATAAGGGATCTATTGTAGTCCTTTCGATAAGTAAGAGTGTCGAACCAAACGAGGAGCAGAAGGAAATGATAAGCGGTTTTCAGCAAGGTATTCTCTGCAAGCACTGAAATAATAGGTAACAGATAGTTTTGTGATAGGATAATTTGTAACGGGTAACAAGTAACAAAAGTAAATAAAGTGCAGCAAGGTGGACCAATCCTTCTTGTAGCAAAGGACAAGCCTGGACAAACTCTTATATGATGTAAAGCGCTCCCGAGGACACATGGGAATATCATCAAGCTAGTTTTCATCACGTTCATATGATTCGCGTTCGGTACTTTGATAATTTGGTATGTGGATGGACCAGTGCTTGGGTGCTGCCCTTACTTGGAAAAGCATCCCACTTATGATTAACCTCTATTGCAAGCATCCGCAACTACAACAAAAGTATTAAGGTAAACCTAACCATAGCATGAGACATATGTGAAGGAAATATGCCCTAGAGGCAATAATAAAGTTATTATTTATTTCCTTATATCATGATAAATGTTTATTATTCATGCTAGAATTGTATTAACCGGAAACATAATACATGTGTGAATACATAGACAAACAGAGTGTCACTAGTATGCCTCTACTTGACTAGCTCGTTGATCAAAGATGGTTATGTTTCCTAACCATAGACATGAGTTGTCATTTGATTAACGGCATCACATCATTAGGAGAATGATGTGATTGACTTGACCCATTCCGTTAGCTTAGCACTTGATCGTTTAGTTTGTTGCTATTGCTTTCTTCATGACTTATATATGTTCCTATGACTATGAGATTATGCAACTCCCATTTACCGGAGGAACACTTTGTGTTCCACCAAATGTCACAACGTAACTGGGTGATTATAAAGGTGCTCTACAGGTGTCTCTGAAGGTACTTGTTGGGTTGGCGTATTTCGAGATTAGGATTTGTCACTCCGATTGTCGGAGAGGTATCTCTGGGCCCACTCGGTAATGCACATCACTATAAGCCTTGCAAGCATTGCAACTAATGAGTTAGTTGCAGGATGATGTGTTACGGAACGAGTAAAGAGACTTGCCGGTAACGAGATTGAACTAGGTATTGAGATACCGACGATCGAATCTCAGGCAAGTAACATACCGATGACAAAGCGAACAACGTATGTTGTTATGCGGTCTGGCCGATAAAGATCTTCGTAGAATATGTGGGAGCCAATATGAGCATCCACGTTCCGCTATTGGCTATTGACCGGAGACGTGTCTCGGTCATGTCTACATAGTTCTCGAACCCGTAGGGTCCGCACGCTTAACGTTTCGATGACAGTTATATTATGAGTTTATATGTTTTGATGTACCGAAGGTTGTTCGGAGTCCCGGATGTGATCACGGACATGACGAGGAGTCTCGAAATGGTCGAGACGTAAGGATCGATATATTGGACGACTATATTCGGAGATCGGAAAGGTTCCGAGTGATTCGGGTATTTTCGGGAGTACCGGGGAGTTACGGGAATTCGTATTGGGCCTTAATGGGCCATACAGGAAAGGAGAGAAAGGCCTCATAGGTTGGCCACACCCCTCCCCATGGGCTGGTCCGAATTGGACTAGGGAGGGGGGCACCCCCTTCCTTCCTTCTCCTTTTCCCTTCCCTTTCCTTCCCTCCTACTCCTAGTACTTGGAAGGGCTCCTAGTTCTACTAGGAAAGGGGGAATCCTACTCCCACCGGGAGTAGGACTCCCCTAGGGCGTGCCATAGAGAGGGCCGGCCCTCTCCCTCCTCCACTCCTTTATATACGGGGGCAGGGGGCACCCCAAAGACACAACAATTGATCCTTTGGATCTCTTAACTGTGTGCGGTGCCCCTCTCCACCATAATCCACCTCGGTCATATCGTAGCGGTGCTTAGGCGAAGCCCTGCGTTGGTAGAACATCATCATCGTCAACACACCGTCGTACTGACGGAACTCTCCCTCAAAGCTCGGCTGGATCGGAGTTCGAGGGATGTCATCGAGTTGAACGTGTGCAGAACTCGGAGGTGTCGTGTGTTCGGTACTTGATCGGTCGGATCGTGAAGACGTACGGCTACATCAACCGCGTTGTGCTAACGCTTCCGCTTTCGGTCTACGAGGGTACGTGGACAACACTCTCCCCTCTCGTTGCTATGCATCACCATGATCTTGCGTATGCGTAGGAAATTTTTGAAATTACTACGTTCCCCAATAGTGGCATCTGAGCCAGGTTTTATGGGTTGATGTAATATGCACGAGTAGAACACAAGTGAGTTGTGGGCGATATAAGTCATACTGCTTACCAGCATGTCACACTTTGGTTCAGCGGTATTGTTGGATGAAGCGGCCCGGACCGACATTACGCGTACGCTTACGCTTACGCGAGACTGGTTCTACCGACGTGCTTTGCACACAGGTGGCTGGCGGGTGTCAGTTTCTCCAACTTTAGTTGAACTGAGTGTGGCTACGCCCGGTCCTTGCGAAGGTTAAAACAGCATCAACTTGACAAACTATCGTTGTGGTTTTGATGCGTAGGTAAGAACGGTTCTTGCTCAGCCCGTAGCAGCCACGTAAAACTGCAACAACAAAGTAGAGGACATCTAACTTGTTTTTGCAGGGCATGTTGTGATGTGATATGGTCAAGACGTGATGAGATATAAGTTGTTGTATGAGATGATCATGTTTTGTTGAAGTTATCAGCAACTGGCAAAAGCCTTATGGTTATCTCTCTATTGCATAAGATGCAAGCGCCAAATAATTGCTTTACTTTATCGCTATGCGATAGCAATAGTTGCAAGAGCAATTGTTGGCGAGACAACCATGTGACGACACATTGATATAGATCAAGATGATGGAGATCATAGTGTGGTGTCATGCCGGTGACGATGGAGATCATGACGATACTTTGGAGATGGAGATCAAAGGCGCAAGATGATCATGGCCATATCATGTCACATATTATGATTGCATATGATGTTTATCTTTTATGCATCTTATTTTGCTTAGTTCGACGGTAGCTTTATAAGATGATCCCTTACTAAAATTTCAAGGTATAAGTGTTCTCCCTGAGTATGCACCATTGCCAAAGTTCGTCGTGCCCAGACACCACGTGATGACCGGGTGTGATAAGCTCTACGTCCATCTACAACGGGTGCAAGCCAGTTTTGCACACGCAGAATACTCAGGTTAAACTTGACGAGCCTAGCATATGCAGATATGGCCTCGGAACACCGAGACCGAAAGGTCGAGCATGAATCATATAGTAGATATGATCAACATAGTGATGTTCACTGTTGAAAACTACTCCATTTCACGTGATGATCGGTTATGGTTTAGTTGATTTGGATCACGTGATCACTTGGATGATTAGAGGGATGTCTATCTAAGTGGGAGTTCTTAAGTAATATGATTAACTGAACTTTAATTTATCATGAACTTAGTCCTGGTAGTATTAGCATTTCTATGTTGTAGATTAATAGCTCGCGATGTTGCTCCCCGTTTAATTTTTATATGTTCCTAGAGAAAACTAAGTTGAAAAATGTTAGTAGCAATGATGCGGATTGGATCCGTGATATGAGGTTTATCCTCATTGTTGCACAGAAGAATTATGTTCTTGATGCACCACTAGGTGACAAACCTATTGCAGGAGCAGATGCAGATGTTATTAACATTTGGCTAGCTCAATATGATGACTACTTGGTAGTTTAGTGCACCATGCTTAAACGGCTTAGAATCGGGACTTCAAAGACGTTTTGAACGTCATGGGCCATATGAGATGTTCCAGGAGTTGAAGTTGATATTTCAAGTAAATACCCGAGTTGAGAGATATGAAGTCTCCAACAAGTTCTATAGCTAAAAGATGGAAGAGAATAGCTCAAGCAGTGACATGTGTCAGATTGTCTGGGTACTACAATCGCTTGAATCATGTGGGAGTTAATCTTCTAGATAAAATAGTGATTGACAGAATTCTCTAGTCACCATCACCAAGTTAGTAGAACTTCGTGATGAACTAGAATATGCAAGGGATAACGGAAACGATTCCCTTCGTGATGCTAAAACCGACGAAGGTAGAAATCAAGAAAAGCATCAAGTGTTGATGGTTAACAAGACCACTAGTTTCAAGAAAAGGGCAAAGGGAAGAAGGGGAACTTCAAGAAGAACGTCAAGCAAGTTGCTGCTCAAGTGAAGAAGCCCAAGTCTGGACCTAAGCCTGAGACTAAGTGCTTCTACTGCAAAGGAACTGATCACTGGAAGCGGAACTACCCCAAGTATTTGGAGGATAAGAAGGATGGCAAAGTGAACAAAGGTATATTTGATATACAGATTATTGATGTGTATATTACTAGTGTTCGTAGCAACCCCTCGGTATTTGATACTGGTTCAGTTGCTAGGAGTAGTAACTCGAAACGGGAGTTGCAGAATGAACAGAAACTAGTTAAGGGTGAAGTGACGATGTATGTTGGAAGTAGTTCCAAGATTGATATGATCATCATCACACACTACCTATACTTTCGGGATTAGTGTTGAACCTAAATAAGTGTTATTTGGTGTTTGCATTGAGCATGAATATGATTTGATCACGTTTATTGCAATATGGTTATTCATTTAAGTTAGAGAATAATTGTTGTTCTGTTTACATGAATAAAACCTTATATGGTTACACACCCAATGAAAATGGTTCGTTGGATCTCGATCATAGTGATACACATATTCATAATATTGAAGCCAAAAGATGCAAAGTTAATAATGATAGTGCAACTTATTTGTGGCACTTCCGTTTAGGTCATATTGGTGTAAAGCGCATGAAGAAACTCCATGCTGATGGGCTTTTGGAATCACTTGATGCTTGCGAACCATGCCTCTTGGGCAAGATGACTAAAACGCTGTTCTCCGGAACAATGGAGCGAGCAACAGATTTGTTGGAAATCCTACATATTGATGTATGTGGTCCGATGAATATTGAGGCTCGCGACAGGTATCATTATTTTCTGATCTTCACAGATGATTTGAGCATATATGAGTATATCTACTTGATGAAACACAAGTCTGAAATATTTGAAAAGTTCAGAGAATTTTAGAGTGAAGTGGAGAATCATCGTAACAAAAATAAAAGTTTCTACAATATGATCGCAGAAGTGAAGTATTTGAGTTACGAGTTTGGCCTTCAGTTAAAACAATGTGAAATAATTTCACTACTCACGCCAATTGGAACACCACAGTGTAATGGTGTGTCCGAACGTCATAACCGTACTTTATTAGATATAGTGCGATCTATGATGTCTCTTACCGATCTACCACTATCGTTTTGGGGTTATGCATTAGAGACAACTACATTCACGT
The DNA here is from genome assembly GCF_056163025.1 of Triticum urartu. Lineage (NCBI taxonomy): Eukaryota > Viridiplantae > Streptophyta > Magnoliopsida > Poales > Poaceae > Triticum > Triticum urartu. Next base: position 8,543,274 of record NC_141877.1, read on the forward strand.
TAAATAGGGCACCATCTAAATCCATGGAGATGACACCGTATGAACTGTGGTTTGGCGAGAAACCTAAGCTGTCGTTTCTTAAAGTTTGGGACTGCGATGCTTATGTGAAAAATTTTCAACATGATAAGCTCGAACCCAAATCGGAGAAGTAAATCTTCATAGGAAACCCAAAAGAAACTGTTGGGTACACCTTATATCACAGATCCGAAGGCAAGATATTCATTGCTGAGAATGGATCCTTTCTAGAGAAGGAGTTTCTCTCGAAAGAAGTGAGTGGGAGGAAAGTGGAACTTGATGAGGTAACTATACCTGCTTCTCTATTGGAAAGTAGTTCATCACAGAAACCGGTTTCTGTGACGCCTACACCAATTAGTGAGGAAGTTAATGATGATGATCATGGAACTTCAGATCAAGTTACTACCGAAACCTCGTAGGTGCAAACCAGAGTGATATCCGCACCAGAGTGGTACGGTAATCCTGTTCTAGAGGTCATGTTATTTGACCATGACGAGCCTACGAACTATGAGGAAGCGATGATGAGCCCAGATTCCGCGAAATGGCTTGAGGCCATGAAATCTGAGATGTGATCCATGTATGAGAACAAAGTATGGACTTTTATTGACTTGCCCAATGATCGGCGAGCCGTTGAGATTAAATGGATCTTCAAGAGGAAGACGGACGCTGATAGTAGTGTTACTATCTACAAAGCTAGAATTGTCGCAAAAAGGTTTTCGACAAGTTCAAGGTGTTGACTACAATGAGAATTTCTCACTCATATCTATGCTTAAGTCTGTCTGAATCATGTTAGCAATTGCCGCATTTTATGAAATCTGGCAAATGGATAAACAAAACTGCATTCCTTAATGGATTTATTAAAGAAGAGTTGTATATGATGCAACCAGAAAGTTTTGTCAATCCTAAAGGTACTAACAAAATATGCAAGCTCTAGCGATCCATCTATGGACTGGTGCAAGCATCTCAGAGTTGGAATATACACTTTGATAAATTGATCAAAGCATATAGTTTTATACAGACTTGTGGTGAAGCATGTATTTACAAGAAAGTGAGTGGGAGCACTACAACATTTCTGATAAGTGTATGTATGACATATTGTTGATCGGAGATAATGTAGAATTATTCTGCAAAGCATAAAGGAATGTTTGAAAGGAGTTCTTTCAAAGAAAGACCTCGGTGAAGCTGCTTACATATTGAGCATCAAGATCTATAGAGATAGATCAAGACGCTTGATAAGTTTTTTCAATGAGTACATACCTTGACAAGATTTGGAAGTACTTCAAAATGGAACATTCAAAAAGGAGTTCTTGCCTGTGTTACAATGTGTGAAGTTGAGTAAGACTCAAAACCTGACCACGACAGAAGATAGAGAGATAATGAAAGTCATTCCCTATGCCTCAGCCATAGGTTCTATAAAGTATGCCATACTGTGTACCAGACCTATTGTATACCCTGCCCTGAGTTTGGCAAGGGAGTACAATGGTGATCTAGGAGTAGATCACTGGACATTAGTCAAAATTATCCTTAGTGGAATAAGGATATGTTTCTTGATTATGGAGGTGACAAAAGGTTCGTCGTAAAGGTTACATCGATACAAGTTTTGACATTGATCTAGATGACTCTAAGTCTCAATCTGGATACATATTGAAAGTGGGAGCAATTAGCTAGAGTAGCTCCGTGCAGAGTATTGTTGACATAGAAATTTGCAAAATACATACGGATCTAAATGTGGCAGACCCATTGACTAAACTTCCCTCACGAGCAAAACATGATCACACCTTAGTACTCTTTGGGTATTAATCAAATAGCGATGTGAACTAGATTATTGACTCTAGTAAACCCTTTGGGTGTTGGTCACATGACAATGTGAACTATGGGTGTTAATCACTTGGTGATGTGAACTATTGATGTTAAATCACATGGCGATGTGAACTAGATTATTGACTCTAGTGCAAGTGGGAGACTGAAGGAAATATGCCCTAGAGGCAATAATATAGTTATTATTTATTTCCTTATATCATGATAAATGTTTATTATTCATGCTAAAATTGTATTAACCGGAAACATAATACATGTGTGAATACATAGACAAACAGAGTGTCACTAGTATGCCTCTACTTGACTAGCTCATTGATCAAAGATGGTTATGTTTCCTAGCCATTGACATGAGTTGTCATTTGATTAACGGGATCATAATAACGTGCAGCAAGGTGGACCAATCCTTTTTGTAGCAAAGGACAAGCCTGGACAAACTCTTATATGATGTAAAGCGCTCCCAAGGACACATGGGAATATCATCATGCTAGTTTTCATCACGTTCATATGATTCGCGTTCGGTACTTTGATAATTTGGTATGTGGGTGGACCGGTGCTTGGGTGCTGCCCTTACTTGGACAAGCATCCCACTTATGATTAACCTCTATTGCAAGCATCCGCAACTACAACAAAAGTATTAAGGTAAACCTAACCATAGCATGAGACATATGTGAAGGAAATATGCCCTATAGGCAATAATAAAGTTATTATTTATTTCCTTATATCATGATAAAAGTTTATTATTCATGCTAGAATTGTATTAACTGGAAACATAATACATGTGTGAATACATAGACAAACAGTGTGTCACTAGTATGCCTCTACTTGACTAGCTCGTTGATCAAAGATGGTTAAGTTTCCTAGCCATTGACATGAGTTGTCATTTGATTAACGGGATCACATCATTAGGAGAATGATGTGATTGACCTGACCCATTCCGTTAGCTTAGCACCCGATCATTTAGTATGTTGCTATTGCTTTCTTCATGACTTATACATGTTCCTATGACTATGAGATTATGCAACTCCCGTTTACCGGAGGAACACTTTGTGTGCTACCAAATGTCACAACGTAACTGGGTGATTATAAAGGTGCTCTACAGGTGTCTCTAAAGGTACTTTTTGGGTTGGAGTTTTTCGAGATTAGGATTTGTCACTCCGATTGTCGGAGAGGTATCTCTAGGCCCTCTCCGTAATGCACATCACTTAAGCCTTGCAAGCATTGCAACTAATGAGTTAGTTGTGGGATTATCTATTACGGAACGAGTAAAGAGACTTGCTGGTAACAAGATTGAACTAGGTATTGAGATACCGACGATCGAATCTCAGGCAAGTAACATACCGATGACAAAGGGAACAACATATGTTGTTATGCGGTCTGGCTGATAAAGATCTTCGTAGAATATGTGGGAGCCAATATGAGCATCCAGGTTCCGCTATTGGCTATTGACCGGAGACGTGTCTCGGTCATGTCTACATAGTTCTTGAACCCGTAGGGTCCGCACGCTTAACGTTTCGATGACAGTTATATTATGAGTTTACATGTTTTGATGTACCGAAGGTTGTTCGGGGTCCTGGATGTGATCACGGACATGACGAGGAGTCTTGAAATAGTCGAGACATAAAGATTGATATATTGGAAGCCTATGTTTGGATATCAGAAGTGTTCCGGGTGAAATCGGGATCTTACCGGAGTACCGGGAGGTTACCGGAACCCCCCGGGGTCTTAATGGGCCTTAGTGGGCCTTGGTGTAAGAGAGGAGAGGCGGCCAGGGAAAGGGTCACGGCCCCTCCCCCCTAGTCCGAATAGGAGAAGAAGAGGGGGGGCGCGCCCCCTTCCTTCTTCTCCTCCACCTCTTTCCCCTCTCTCTCCTAGTCCAACAAGGAAAAGGGGGGAGTCCTACTCCCGGTAGGAGTAGGACTCCTCCTGGCGCGCCCCTCTCTAGGCCGGCCGCACCCCCCTTGCTCCTTTATATACAGGGGAAGGGGCACCCTAGAGACACAACAATTGATCTATTTTATCTTTTAGCCGTGTGCGGTGCCCCCCTCCACCATAGTCCACCTCGATAATACTGTAGCGGTGCTTAGGCGAAGCCCTACGTCGGTAGAACATCATCATCGTCACCACGCCATCGTGCTGACGAAACTCTCCCTCAACACTCGGCTGGATCGGAGTTCGAGGGACGTCATCGGGCTGAACATGTGCTGAACTCGGAGGTGCCGTGCGTTCGATACTTGATCGGTCGGATCGTGAAGACGTATGACTACATAAACCGCGTTGTGCTAATGCTTCCGCTTTCAGTCTACGAGGGTACGTGTGAAGGAAATATGCCCTAGAGGCAATAATAAAGTTATTATTTATTTCCTTATATCATGATAAATGTTTATTATTCATGCTAGAATTGTATGAACCGGAAACATAATACATGTGTGAATACATAGACAAACAGAGTGTCACTAGTATGCCTCTACTTGACTAGATCGTTGATCAAAGATGGTTATGTTTCCTAACCATAGACATGAGTTGTCATTTGGTTAACGGGATCACATCATTAGAAGAATGATGTGATTGACTTGACCCATTCCGTTAGCTTAGCACTTGATCGCTTAGTTTGTTGCTATTGCTTTCTTCATGACTTATACATGTTCCTATGACTATGAGATTATGCAACTCCCGTTTACCGGAGGAACACTTTGTGTGCCACCAAATGTCACAACATAACTGGGTGATTATAAAGGTTCTCTACAGGTGTCTCCGAAGGTACTTGTTGGGTTGGCATATTTCGAGATTAGGATTTGTCACTTCGATTGTCGGAGAGGTATCTCTGGGCCCACTCGGTAATGCACATCACTATATGCCTTGCAAGCATTGCAACTAATGAGTTAGTTGCGGGATGATGTGTTACGGAACGAGTAAAGAGACTTGTTGGTAACGAGATTGAACTAGGTATTGAGATACCAACGATCGAATCTCGGGCAAGTAACATACCGATGACAAAGGGAACAACGTATGTTGTTATGCGGTTTGACCGATAAAGATCTTCGTAGAATATGTAGGAGCCAATATGAGCATCCAGGTTCCGCTATTGGTTATTGACCGGAGACGGGTCTCGGTCATGTCTACATAGTTCTCGAACCTATAGGGTCCGCACGCTTAAAGTTCGATGATGGTTATATTATGAGTTTACGTGTTTTGATGTACTGAAGGAGTTCGGAGTCCCGGATGAGATCGGGGACATGACGAGGAGTCTCGAAATGGTTGAGACGTAAAGATCGATATGTTGGACGACTATATTCGGACATCGGAAAGGTTCCAAGTGATTCGGGTATTTTCGGGAGTACTGGGGGTTACGGGAATTCGTATTGGGCCTTAATGGGCCATACGGGAAAGGAGAGAAAGGCCTCAAAGGCTGGCCGCACCCCTACCCATGGGTTGGTCCGAATTGGACTAGGGAGGGGGGGCGCCCCCTTCCTTCCTTCACCTTTTCCCTTCCCTTTCCTTCCCTCCTACTCCTAGTACTTGGAAGGGCTCCTAATTCTACTAGGAAAGGGGGAATCCTACTCCCACCGGGAGTAGGACTCCCCTAGGGCGCGCCATAGAGAGGGCCGGCCCTCCCCCTCCTCCACTCCTTTATATACAGGGGCAGGGACACCCCAAAGACACAATAATTGATCCTTTGGATCTCTTAACCGTGTGCGGTGCCCCTCTCCACCATAATCCACCTCGGTCATATCGTAGCGGTGCTTAGGCGAAGCCCTGCGTCGGTAGAACATCATCATCGTCAACACCCATCGTGCTGACGGAACTCTCTCTCAAAGCTCGGCTGGATCGGAGTTCGAGGGACGTCATCGAGTTGAACGTGTGCAGAACTCGGAGGTGCCGTGCGTTCGGTACTTGATCGGTCGGATCGTGAAGACGTACGACTACATCAACCGCGTTGTGCTAACGCTTCCGCTTTCGGTCTACGAGGGTATGTGGACAACACTCTCCCCTCTCGTTGATATGCATCACCATGATCTTGCGTGTGCGTAGGAAATTTTTGAAATTACTACGTTCCCCAACAACGTGAACAACACTCTCCCCTCTCATTGCTATGCATCACCATGATCCTGTGTGTGCGTAGGAAATTTTTTGAAATTACTACGTTCTCCAACAGTGGCATCCGAGCCTGTTTTTATGCGTACATGTCATATGCACGATTAGAACACAAGTGAGTTGTGGGCAATATAAGTCATACTACTTACCAGCATTTTATACTTCGGTTCGGCGGTATTGTTGGATGAACGGTCCGGACCGACATTACGTGTACGCTTACGCGAGACTGGTTCTACCGATGTGCTTTGCACATAGGTGGCTGGCGGGTGTCAGTTTCTCCAACTTTAGTTGAACCGAGTGTGGCTACGCCCGGCCCTTGCGAAGGTTAAAACAGCACCAACTTGACAAATTATCGTTGTGGCTTTGATGCGTAGGTAAGAACGGTTCTTGCTAAGCCCGTAGCAGCCACGTAAAATTTGCAACAACAAAGTAGAGGACGTCTAAATTGTTTTTGCAGGGCATGTTGTGATGTGATATGGTCAAGACATGATGCTAAATTTTATTGTATGAGACGATCATGTTTTGTAACCGAGTTATCGGCAACTGGCAGGAGCCATATGGTTGTCGCTTTATTGTATGCAATGCAATCGCCCTGTAATGCTTTACTTTATCACTAAGCGGTAGCGATAGTCGTAGAAGCATAAGATTGGCGAGACGACAACGATGCTACGATGGAGATCAAGGTGTCGCGCCGGTGACAATGGTAATCATGACGGTGCTTCGGGGATGGAGATCACAAGCACAAGATGATGATGGCCATACCATATCACTTATATTTATTGCATGTGATGTTTATCTTTTATGCCTCTTATCTTGCTTTGATTGACGGTAGCATTATAAGATGATCCCTCACTAAATTATCAAAGTATAAGTGTTCTCCCTGAGTATGCACCATTGCAAAAGTTCTTCGTGCTGAGACACCACGTGATGACCGGGTGTGATAGGCTCTACGTTCAAATACAACGGGTGCAAAACAGTTGCACACGCGGAATACTCAGGTTAAACTTGACGAGCCTAGCATATAAAAGATATGGCCTCGGAACACGGAGGTCGAGCGTGATGTTCATCGTTGAAACTACTCCATCTGACGTGATGATCGGACATGGTTTAGTTGATCTGGATCACGTGATCACTTAGAGGATTAGAGGGATGTCTATCTAAGTGGGAGTTCTTAAGTAATATGATTAATTGAACTTAAATTTATCATGAACTTAGTACCTGATAGTATCTTGCTTGTCCATGTTGATTGTAGATAGATGGCTCGTGCTGTTGTTCCGTTGAATTTTAATGCGTTCCTTGAGAAAGCAAAGTTGAAAGATGATGGTAGCAATTACACGGACTGGGTTCGTAACTTGAGGATTATCCTCATTGCTGCACAGAAGAATTACGTCCTGGAAGCACCACTGGGTGCCAGGCCTGCTGCTGATGCAACTGACGACGTTTAGAACATCTGGCAGAGCAAAGCTGATGACTACTCGATAGTTCAATGTGCCATGCTTTACGGCTTAGAACCGGGACTTCAACGATGTTTTGAACGTCATGGAGCATATGAGATGTTCCAGGAGTTGAAGTTAATATTTCAAGCAAATGCCCGGATTGAGAGATATGAAATCTCCAATAAGTTCTACAGCTGCAAGATGGAGGACAATAGTTCTGTCAGTGAGCATATACTCAAGATGTCTGGGTACTGCAATCACTTGATTCAACTGGGAGTTAATCTTCCGGATGATAGCGTCATTGACAGAATTCTCCAATCACTGCCACCAGGCTACAAGAGCTTCATGATGAACTATAACATGCAAGGGATGGATAAGACGACTCCCGAGCTCTTCGCAATGCTAAAGGCTGCGGAGGTAGAAATCAAAAAGGAGCATCAAGTGTTGATGGTCAATAAGACCACCAGTTTCAAGAAAAAGGGCAAAGGGAAGAAGAAGGGGAACTTCAAGAAGAACAGCAAGCAAGTTGCTGCTCAGGAGAAGAAACCCAAGACTGGACCTAAGCCTAAGACTGAGTGCTTCTACTGCAAGCAGACTGGTCACTGGAAGCGGAACTGCCCCAAGTATTTGGCGGATAAAAAGGATGGCAAGGTGAACAAAGGTATATGTGATATACATGTTATTGATGTGTACCTTACTAATGCTCGCAGTAGCACCTATGTACTTGATACTAGTTTTGTTGCTAATATTTGCAACTCAAAATAGGGGCTACAGATTAAGCGAAGATTGGCTAAGGACGAGGTGACGATGCGTGTGGGAAATGGTTCCAAAGTCGATGTGATCGCAGACGGCACGCTACCTCTACATCTACCTTCGGGATTAGTATTAGACCTAAATAATTGTTATTTGGTGCCAGGGTTGAGCATGAACATTATATATGGATCTTGTTTGATGTGAGACGGTTATTCATTTAAATCAGAGAATAATGGTTGTTCTATTTATATGAGTAATATCTTTTATGGTCATGCACCCTTGAAGAGTGGTCTATTTTTGTTGAACCTCGATTGTAGTGATACAAATATTCATAATATTGAGGCCAAAAGATGCAGAGTTGATAATGATAGTGCAACTTATTTGTGGCACTGCCGTTTAGGTCATATCGATATAAACCGCATGAAGAAACTCCATAGTAATGGACTTTCGGAAACACTTGATTATGAATCACTTGGTACTTGCGAACCGTGCCTCATGGGCAAGATGACTAAAACGCCGTTCTCCGGTACTATAGAGAGAGCAACAGATTTGTTGGAGATCATACATACAGATGTATGTGGTCTGATGAATGTTGAGGCTCGTGGCAGATATCGTTATTTTCTCACCTTCACAGATGATTTAAGCAGATATGGGTATATCTACTTAATGAAACATAAGTCTGAAACGTTTGAAAATTTCAAAGAATTTCAGAGTGAAGTTGAAAATCATCGTAACAAGAAAATAAAGTTTCTACGATCAGATCGTGGAGGAGAATATTTCAGTTATGAGTTTGGTCTTCATTTGAAACAATGCGTAATAGTTTCGCAACTCACGCCACCCGGAACACCACAGCGTAATGGTGTGTCCGAACGTCGTAATTGTACTTTACTAGATATGGTACGATCTATGATGTCTCTTACTAATTTACCGCTATCGTTTTGGGGTTATGCTTTAGAGACGGCCACATTCACGTGAAATAGGGCACCATCGAAATCTATTGAGACGACGCCTTATGAACTATGGTTTGGCAAGAAACCAAAGTTGTCATTTCTGAAAGTTTGGGGCTGCGATGCTTATGTGAAAAAGCTTCAACCTGATAAGCTCGAACCCAAATCGGAGAAATGTGTCTTCATAGGATACCCAAAGGAGACTGTTGGGTACACCTTCTATCACAGATCCGAAGGCAAGACTTTTGTTGCTAAATTCGGAGTTTTTCTAGAGAAGGAGTTTCTCTCGAAAGAAGTGAGTGGGAGGAAAGTAGAACTTGATGAGGTAACTGTACCTGCTCCCTTATTGGAAAGTAGTTCATCACAGAAACTGGTTTCTGCGACACCTACACCAATTAGTGAGGAAGTTAATGATGATGATCATAAAACTTCAGATCAAGTTGTTGCTGAACCTCGTAGGTCAACCAGAATAAGATCCACACCAGAGTGGTACGGTAATCCTGTTCTGGAAATTATGTTACTAGACCATGACGAACCTACGAACTATGAAGAAGCGATGGTGAGCCCAGATTCCGCGAAATGGCTTGAGGCCATAAAATCTGAGATGGGATCCATGTATGAGAACAAAGTGTGGACTTTGGTTGACTTGCCCGATGATCGGCAAGCAATTGAGAATAAATGGATCTTCAAGAAGAAGACTGACGCTGACGCTAATGTTACTGTCTATAAAGCTCGACTTGTTGCGGAAGGTTTTCGACAAGTTCAAGGGATTTACTACGATGAGACCTTCTCACCCGTAGCGATGCGTAAGTCTGTCCGAATTATGTTAGCAATTGCCATATTTTATGATTATGAAATTTGGCAAATGGATGTCAAAACTGCATTCCTGAATGGTTTTCTGGAAGAAGAGTTGTCTATGATGCAACCGGAAGGTTTTGTCGATCCAAAGGGAGCTAACAAAGTGTGCAAGCTCCAGCGATCCATTTATGGACTGGTGCAAGCCTCTCGGAGTTGGAATAAACGCTTTGATAGTGTGATCAAAGCATTTGGTTTTGTACAGACTTTTGGAGAAGCATGTATTTACAAGAAAGTGAGCGGGAGCTCTGTAGCATTTCTAATATTATATGTGGATGACATATTGTTGATTGGAAATGATATAGAATTTCTGGATAGCATAAAGAGATACTTGAATAAGAGTTTTTTAATGAAAGACCACGGTGAAGCTGCTTATATATTGGGCATCAAGAACTATAGAGATAGATCAAGATGCTTCATTGGACTTTCACAAAGCACATACCTTGACAAAGTTTTGAAGAAGTTCAAAATGGATCAAGCAAAGAAAGGGTTCTTGCCTGTATTACAAGGTGTGAAGTTGAGTAAGACTCAATGCCCGACCACTGCAGAAGATAGAGAGAAAATGAAAGATGTTCCCTATGCTTCAGCCATAGGCTCTATCATGTATGCTATGCTGTGTACCAGACCTGATGTGTGCCTTGCTACAAGTCTAGCAGGGAGGTACCAAAGTAATCCAGGAGTGGATCACTGGACAACGGTCAAGAACATCCTGAAATACCTGAAAATGACTAAGGATATGTTTCTCGTTTAGGGAGGTGACAAAGAGCTCATCGTAAATGGTTACGTTGATGCAAGCTTTGACACTGATCCGGACGATTCTAAATCGCAAACCGGATATGTGTTTATGTTGAACGGTGGAGCTGTCAGTTGGTGCAGTTCTAAACAAAGCGTCGTGGCGGGATCTACGTGTGAAGCGGAGTACATAGCTACTTCGGAAGTGGCAAATGAAGGAGTCTGGATGAAGGAGTTCATATTCGATCTAGGTGTCATACCTACACTAGTGCAGAACCGGGCAATAGCACCGGTTCGTAAGGCCCTTTAGTGCCGGTTAGGTAACCGGCACTAAAATTTCGGCACTAAAGCCCCCCCCCCTTTAGTACCGGTTCAGCACGAACCAGTGCTAAAGGGCAACCACGTGGCACGAGCCAGCTCTGGGGGCCGGGAGCCCTTTAGTACCGATTGGTAACACCAACCGGTACTAAAATGTTTGGGGGGGTTTTGGTTTTATGATTTCTTTTTCATTTAATTTTGTGTTTTACATTTTAATTCTTTTTCGTTTGCTGGTATTTTACGATACTACACATTGTACACGTTATGCATATATATATATATAAATAGAATTTCTAGTAGAACCAATCATATATATATATCATCAATCATGTCTCACAAACCACCATATTAATTCACACATACACACATGTATAGCTATATACAATTTCTCCTACATATGCATGTTGCCTTCGGAGCCAGTGGCATTAGCCTGATTGGTGCCTTCGGAGCACGATGACAATTGGAAGTGGTTCATGACCTGGTCGATGGGCGCGGTAGCGGGTAATAGTATTCTCCCTTCGGATTTATGACCTGGTCGAGCAAAAATCCTGCTATTTCCTCTTGAAGTGCTTCTACGCGCTCCGTTTCTACGAGCTTGTCCCGCACCTCTTTGAACTGTTAAGAAGGAGATCAATATGCATGTGTATTAGTTGTGTGACTAGATATCGATAATGGTGTAAAAATTGTGAATAGTGTTCTGACAAGCGTACCCATTCCTGTCTTTGAGATCTGCTCCTTTCGGACGCCATCATGCGAATGTTCTCGCAAACGCAGAATGCACACAAATCAGTCCCCTGCGCCTGCTTCAGGGCCTTTATTACGAGAATGGAATTTAATTTGATCAGATAATAATTAATCAAGCATGATAATTAAAGAGATGGCAGCTAGCTAGCTAGTACTACTTAATTACTTACCTTGGCTCGAAACCATTTCAGCTGTGGTTTCCATTCGCCTTCCGTGATGCTGATGAACCTTGCCCAAGCCCTGCCCGCCGACAAAGAAAATGAATAAAGGGGTTATTAAATAGTTCATATCATGAAATGACGAACTAAATAGGCCGAGATATATAGTTAATAATTATTGAAATTACCTGTTGACTATCCCAAAGAAGATGTTATAGTCACTATTTGCTTTGAGTAGCGAGTCCAGTATTTTAACTGTTCCGGCATCAACTTTAATGATACACAAGATCCAGTGAAATCTGCATGCACACATGTTTGCATGTCTTAATTAAGCGGGCATATGTAAGCAAAAACATGTAGCTAGCTAGTAGGCAAAAACAGTGAATTTGTAGTACAAGAAAGTGTGACTCACTGGAAGTTGTAAGGAAGTAGTATATCTTCACTGTATTTGAGGCGCTTCAAAAACTCTAGCATGCTGTCCTCTACCTCTTTTTCATGATGCTTGTTTATTTTCCATGTGTATTCATTAACGGTGTTTGGGTCAATGAACCCAATGCCATAGCGTCCACCTTTTCTCATTTCATACATCTTCATCCTGCATAATACCACAGAAAAGAATATAGTGAGGATAATTACACGTAATGATTGATCAAAAGGATCACTACAGCTAGCTTGAGACTTAAATTACAGAAAGAAATCACTTACAGACAATAGCAACTGACGATAGATTTGTCGAGTGCGTCTTGATTGTATAACTGAAACAGTTCAGAATACTCAACGGCCACAGCTTTCTCATGGTAGTAATCATCCTTCTTGACATACACCATGAGGGACTCTCGATCGGATCTCTTGGTAATGTCCATGTACCATTGATGCAATTCATACATTCTCGTTGGGAGCTTGTTGACATCTTCTGGCTCGACCAAAGGTTGGCCCCGGACATATTTCCGTTTTATTTCCTCCTCTATAATCCCAGGCATGTCCTCGATCTCGAGGAGTTGTCCAACAGTGATCTTGAGTTCTTCAGCCTGCATTATATGCTCCTGGGTTATTACCACATCGCCCACCTCGGGAACGTAAACTGTTTGGCCACAATAATATTGGGCGCGCGTACTGTCACGTGTTGTTGGCGGCACAACAAGCGGGGGGATCGATTGCGCCGCCTGTTTTTCCAGCTGGGCAACGGTTTTCCCGCATTTTTTGACAGCTGCTTGTTGTTTACTCGAGCTCGAGCTTGCCTCATTCTGTAGACGTCGTCGATGTAACTTCCTGAGGTGGCGCTCATAGTCTGTGTCAACAGGCTTAGGAGCTGGTGGTTGAGCCATACGAATGAAGTGGTCAACTACTTCCACAGGCACTTTCTCCCTTGGCGGCGGTGGCGGTTTCGGTCCAAAATGGGCGTCGACTTCTGCCTGCACTATGGCATTGGTTTGCTCCTCGGTCCTGTCGTAAGCCCTCACAGGAAGAGGAGTAGTGAGGTTTGGACCATATTTATATCGCTTGCCTCCGCCTGTACTTCCTGTACTATGACCTCGACTCGTACCGCTACGCACCATAGCTGCGGGGTGTCTCTTCTACGATTGCTGAGGCGGCGGAGACGGCTGACGGGGCTGAGTTGGACGAGGAGGAGTGGCCTGAAGCTGTGCCGGACTTGCAATGGCCTGAGGTTGTCCGGACTTGGAGGAGGAGTGGACGTCTGACGCTGTGTCGAACTTGGAGGAGGAGTGGCCTGACACTTTGCCGGACTTGGAGGAGGAGGAGTGGCCTCACGCGTTGGTGGACTTGGAGGAGCGGGAGTCTGCTGACTCGGTGGCGGACTTCGACGAGGAGTCGGGTGACGCGGTGTCAGTGGCCTTCAAAAGATGATGCAATCCTTTCTCCATAGGATGACACGATGTATGGCCTCTCCCAATGTGTGCTCGTCGTCACCTCCAGGAATGTCAAGCTGTAGCTCCGAATATGGGTCCACCACCTCATCAACCAAGACACGAGCATAGCCCACTGGAATCGGGTTGCAATGGAAGGTTGCCTCGGGGGAATTTGAAAAAGCAACGGCGTCCGCCACCTTCATGGATATGTTCTTCATTTTGAAGTGCAGTTAGTGTTCTCCGTGATGTCATCCACGGGGTATCTATCCAGCACTGCGTCGCCCGGGGCGGAACCCACGCTGCTTCTCGGCATGGATGGGGCGGTGGTATCCAATGCTGGATCATCCGCTAGCTGCTGCAGCTGCTGAGACCCCCTTTGCTGGCTAAGTGAGTCGATCTGCTCCTGCTGCCGCTGGAATTTAGCTGTCAATTCCGCTTGACTTGCTTCTAGGCATTGAAGGCGTTCATAGTCCCGCTTCCTCTGCTCCTCCTCCATCTTCCTCTTCTTCTCCTCCGCAATCTTCTTTCTCGCACGGGTTCTGTAGTCGGCGTTCTAGTCTGAAAACCCCTCATACCACGGAATAGCGCCCTTGCCTCGTGTTCTTCCCGGGTGTTCAGGCTTTCCCAGGGCACGCGTAAGCTCGTCGTTCTCTCTATTGGGCTGGAACACCCCCGATCGAGCCTCTTCTATTGCAACAAGTAGCGCATCGTTGGCTCCGTTCAGACATGCCTTCGTCGAAACATTGCCTGTCTTCGGGTCCAACTCCCCCCCATGCGCATAGAACCAAGTCCTGCACCTGGGGGGGCAGCTCTTAGTAACCGGAGTGACACTTGCATCCTCCATCTCTTTCTCAGACTTATCCCACTTAGGCATTGCCACCGCGTAGCCACCTGGCCCCAGCTTATGGAACTTATCCTTTTTTCGGCATTCTACTTGTTTATTCTTGACCATTCCTTAGCTAATTCTGAATCCTTGAATTTCACGAAATCGTCCCAATGAGCACTTTGATTCTCTAGTATCCCCTCGAATACTGGAGTCTTCCTTCCTCCCTTGACGTACTTCTCCCACGTCGTTCTCTTGTGATTCTTGAATGCAACCGCCATCTTCCTAAAAGCAGCGTCCTTGACTTTCCGCACATCTGCTTCTGTGAAATGTTCTGGTAGGGTGAAATGTTCCATGAGAGTATCCGAAAGCAGTTTTTTTTTATTCTCGTCGACAAAAGTAACATTTGGACGTGGCTTTGCTGGCTTTCTCCATTCTTGAAGGGAGATCGGGAGTTGGTCCTTCACAAGAACTCCGCACTGACGAACGAACTTGTCCGCAATCTTCTTAGGCGCTAATGGTTCGCCATTGGGTTTGATTGCCTCGATATTGTACTTTACGCCCTCCTTCAACTTTTTGTTCGGGCCTCGTTTCGTCCTTTTGCCTGAAGATTTGCTCGATCCGGATGGCTGAAAGAAGAAAGATCGATTCGTTAATATATCTTCAACTCATTCAAAACATGCGATGATCACCAGATTCCTGCTTATATAAATATATATATCTCGCCGGTGTTTGTTGTTTCAGGATCAACATGTTCTTCGTCGTAGTTCATGACTTCATCTTCTCGGTCGTCGCGATCGAATATCATATCACCCTCTCCGGTGTTGTTTAGAAATTCGGAGCCGTCAAAATCTTCTTCAATCTGATCATCATCTGGCCCGCGTATGATATCGAACATGGTCTGTTCTCTCTCTCTCTGTCGGTATTGTCCGCCATAGCTTTTATTTAACTATGCCAAAAGAAATATAAAACAATTTAGTATAATCTCGAATAATAGATATAATCTCGAATACATCGTCTCGAATAATAGATATAATCTCAAATACATCGTCTCGAATAATAGATTTAATCTCGAATAAGTTGTCTTGAATAATAGATATAATCTCGAATACATCATCTCAAATAATATATATAATCTCGAATAAATCATCTCGAATATTATATATCGAATACATCACTAGCTAGCTAGCTAGCTAATAAAGATCGAATACTAGAGAGTAATCTAGGCGGTGGACAACCAAAGTGAAGGAACCATCACTGGATCATAGCTCGGGTGATCTCCCCAAAGAACCTGCCAGGTATTGGAGAACCTGACGTCCATAGCAGCCATGTAGCGATGGACGTGCTCGTCCTCCTCCCTGACACGGCGACGTACCACCTCCGGCGGGGTCGGCTCCCTCCGCACCGAAAGTGGCCCACGCGAATGCCACCAAAGGAGATGAGGGTCGACGACGGGACCCGGGGCCGGGTTCCTCACCAAGCGTCGCGCCCCTGAAGGTAGCACCTCCCAGTGCCAGCCCGGCGGAGCCCAGTCCCGGACATGGGTCCTCTAAAGCAGGACGTCGTCGCGAACGGGTCGACAGCGAGGATGCAGGCCGGGCATCGTCGACAACAAATACTATATGCAAATGTAACACTAATTATGCTATCATTGCATATGTCAAAATTCTATATGCTATTTCATACTAATTAAGCATCTAACACTAAAAACAGAAAAAAAAAACAACTTCTATACATCCATTAAAAACAGAAAAACAACATTATATAAAAAAATTCCATACTAATTATATCCATCTAACATGCATTCATACACATATACTAGTGAAAAAATAATAATCTGAAAAATCTAAACTAATTAAACATACAAAATACGTATATACTAATTAACTTAAGGAAATGTGTGTGTGTGTGTGTTCATCATGCTTGTGTGTGTATGGGCTCGGGGAGGGGCGGCGCCCATGGTGGCCACCGGGGGCGAGGGAGAGGGGTTAGAGGGGGAGAGCTCACAGCGGGGCGACGGCGACGGCGAGGCGACGGCCCGGGGCGGCGACGGGCCGGGGCGTGACGGGGCGGCGACGTGGGGACGGCGCGACGGGGACGGGCCCGGGGCGGCGACGGAGACGAGGGCGGCGACGGCGACGGGGGCGGCGACGGGGACAGGGGCGGCGACGGGGATGAGGGCGGCGACGAGGATGGGGGCGGCGACGGCAACGGCGCGCGACGGGGGCGGCGTAGGACGGGGGCGGCGACGGCGTCGATCGATCGGGAAACAGAGGAAGAAACAGAGGGAGAATGAAATTTTTCGAAGTGATGTATATATAGAAGGCACCTTTAGTACCGGTTGGAGCCACCAACCGGTACTAAAGGCCTGTTTTGGCCAGGCCAAGCGGCGGGAAGCACCCCCCTTTAGTACCGGCTCGTGGAACTAACCGGTACTAAAGGCCCCCCTTTAGTACCGGTTGGTGCCACAAACCGGTACTAAATGGGGGGTACGCTGCTAGGCGAGGGGCACAAAAGTTTAGTCCCACCTCGCTAGCCGAGGGGCACTCGCACCTGCTTATAAGCCCCGCCGTCACTGCTGTCTCGAGCTCCTCTCTTAAGCAGGCCTTCTGGGCCTACCTCTTCTGCGATGCCTTGTTGGGCCTACTGGGCTAGCGGGCCTGCATCCTGGCCCAACTTGAATTTGGGTTTCTAGTCGTATGCAGGCCGCTGTGGCCCAGTAGGTGGGCTTTTTTTCTTTTTTTTGCTTTATTTATTTTTGTGAATACCTTAACTTTGAAAATAGATTTTTCAGTGATTCTTTTTTATTATGTTTAATATTAGTGTGTTTTATCATTATATTCAATTTGGTAATGCTTAGGTTATTTAAAAAATGAAATGCCTTTGTAACGGATGAGTTTTCGTCCGAAACCCTGATACTTCGAAACAGATTGTCCATTTTGTACACGAAGTGCATCCAGTTTTTGCGGTAACCCTCTCTACTTTTTTGCACATGCTATGTGGGTGAAATTATGATACCATGCCAACTTTCATCCTTTTCTGAGTTCATTTGAAATCCTTTTCAATTTCAGGGTCATTTAGCTGAAAAAATCAGTAAATACATGAAAGAATTTGCTTGCACATAAAATTTCTTCGCGTTTCAAATGCCAAAACACATAACTAGCTACCCTAACTATTACAGAGATTCCCTCCTGGGTGTGAAACATAGAAGAAAGTGATGATAGTTAAGCCGATCACATCCCAGATCTTTGGGTGTGAAACTTTTTCTTCGCGTGTGTCCCTTTGCGTCGTAGCCATGGAAAATCTTCATCATTTAACGGGATGCTCGGGTCAATATTCACTGTGAATGGAGCAATTTTATCAAACTTTTCATAATCTTCTGACTTGTCTGTCTTGTCATCCACTCCCACGATGTTTCTCTTCCCAGAAAGAACTATGTGCCGCTTTGGCTCATCGTACGATGCATTCGCTTCCTTATATTTTCTTTTTCTTGGCTTGGTAGACATGTCCTTCACATAGAAAACCTGTGCCACATCATTGGCTAGGACGAATGGTTCGTCTGCATACGCAAGATTGTTGAGATCCACTGTTGTCATTCCTACTGCGGGTCTTCCGTTACCCCGCCTCGTGTCATATTGACCCATTTGCACCAAAACAAAGGGACCTTCAAACCACGTCGATAGTCAAGTTCCCATATGTCCTGTATATAACCATAATATGTTTCCTTTCCCGTCTTGGTTTCTGCATCAAAGCGGACACCACTGTTTTGGTTGGTGCTCTTCTTATCTTGGGCGATCGTATAAAATGTATTACCATTTATCTCGTACCCTTTGAAAGTCATTATATTCGAAGATGGTAACTGGGACAGCAAGTACAGGTCATCTTCAATAGAGGTGTCATGCATGGTACGTGCTTGCAACCAGCTGGCGAAACTCCTGGTTTGTTCACGTGTAATTCAGTCATCAAACCGCTCCGGGTGTTTGGAGCGTAGCAAATTCTTGTGTTCATCCATATACGGAGCCACCAAGGCGGAATTCTGTAGAACTGTGTAGTGTGCTTCAGTGAGAGAATGTCCGTCCATACATATTATTTGTTCCATCCAGTCTGCCCTTATGCTGCGATTCAGGAACACCAATCGGCTTAAGGTCAGGAATAAAGTCAATACAAAACTCAATGACCTCCTCATTTTGACGGCCCTTGGAGATGCTTCCTTCTGGCCTAGCACGGTTATGAACATATTTCTTTAAGAATCCCATGAACCTCTCAAAGGGGAACATATTGTGTAGAAATACAGGACCCAAAACGTTAATCTCTTCGCATAGGTGAACTAGGACGTGCGTCATGATGTTGAAGAAGGATGGTGGGAACACCAACTCGAAACTGACAAGACATTGCACCAAATCATTCTGTAACCTTGGTATGATTTCTGGATTGATTACCTTCTGAGAGATTGCATTGAGAAATGCACATAGCTTCACAATGGCTAATCGAACGTTTTCCGGTAGAAGCCCCCTCAATGCAACCGAAAGCAGTTGCATCATAATCACGTGGCAGTCATGAGACTTTAGGTTCTGGAACTTTTTCTCTGCCATGTTTATTATTCCCTTTATATTCGACGAGAAGCCAGACGGTACCTTAATACTGAGCAGGCATTCAAAGAAGATTTCCTTCTCTTCTTTGGTAAGAGCGTAGCTTGCATGACCCTGATGTATGCCGTCTTTTCCGTGCATACGTTGCTGGTCCTCCCGTGCCTCAGGTGTATCTTTTGTCTTCCCATACACGCCCAAGAAGCCAAGCAGGGTCACACAAAGCTTCTTCGTCACGTGCATCACGTTGATTGCGGAGTGGACCTCGAGGTCTTTCCAATAGGGCAGGTCCCAAAATATAGATTTCTTCTTCCACATGGGTGCGCGTCCGTCAGCGTCACTCGGAACAGGTTGTCCACCAGGACCCTTTCCAAAGACCACCTTCAAATCCTTGACGATATCATGTACATCAGCACCAGTACAGTGGCGAGGCTTCGTCCGATGATCCGCCTCACCTTTGAAATGCTTGCCTTTCTTTCTTACGGGATGCCTGCTCGGAAGAAATTGACGATGTCCCAGGTACACATTCTTATTAGCCAAATATATACTGTCGGTATCGTCCAAACAGTGCGTGCATGCGCGGTATCCCTTGTTTGTCTGTCCTGAAAGGTTACTGAGAGCAGGCCAATCATTGATGGTCATGAACAGCAACGCCTTTAGGTCAAATTCTTCCCCCATGTGCTCATCCCACACACGTACACCTGTTCCATTCCACAGTTGTAAGAGTTCTTCAACTAATGGCCTTAGGTACACATCAATGTCGTTGCCGGGTTTCTTAGGGCCTTGGACGAGCACTGGCATCATAATGAACTTCCGCTTCATGCACAACCAAGGAGGAAGGTTATACAAACATAGAGTCACAGGCCAGGTGCTATGGTTGCTGCTCTGCTCCCCAAAAGGATTAATGCCATCTGCGCTTAGACCAAACCATACGCTCCTTGCGTCATCTGCAAACTCCTTCCCGTACTTTCTTTCGATTTTTCTCCCCTGCGACCCGTCAGCGGGTACTCTCAACTTTTCGTCTTTCTTACGGTCTTCTCTGTGCCATCGCATCGCCTTGGCATGCTCTTTGTTTTGGAACAAACATTTTAACCGTGGTATTATAGGAGCATACCACATCACCTTGGCAGGAATCTTCTTCCTGGGGCGCCGGCCCTCGACATCACTAGGGTCATCACGGCAGATCTTATAGTGCAATGCACCGCATACCGGGCAAGCGTTCAAATCCTCGTACTCACCGCGGTAGAGGATGCAATCATTAGGGCATGCATGTATCTTCTGCACCTCTAACCCTAGAGGGCAGACATCCTTCTTTGCTTCGTACGTACTCTCGGGCAATTCGTTGTCCTTTGGAAGCATATCCTTTATCATTACCAGCAACTTTCCAAATCCCTTGTCAGATACACCATTCTCTGCCTTCCATTGCAGCAATTCCAGTGTGGTGCCCAGCTTTTTCTTGTCACCTACGCAATTAGGGTACAAGAATTTTTTGTGATCCTCTAACATGCGCTGCAACTTCTTCTTCTCCAAATCACTTGCGCAGTTTCTCTTTGCATCGGCAATGGCCCGACCTAGATCATCAACGGGCTCATCTGATGCCTCTTCTTCAGCTTCTTCCCGCATTGCCGGCTCAGCTTCTTCCCACATTACCGGCTCAGCTTCTTCCCCGATTGTTGTATCATCGTATTCAGGGAACCCATGGCCAGGATAGCTGTCGCCGTCCTCTTCTTCTTCATTGTCTTCCATCATAACCCCTCTTTCTCCGTGCTTGGTCCAAACATTATAATGGGGCATGAAACCGGACTTAAACAGGTGGACGTGAATGGTTCTTGACGTAGAGTAATTGTGACCATTTTTATAGCGAGCACATGGACAAGGCATAAAACCATCCGCCCGCTTGTTTGCCTCAACCGCAAGCAGAAAAGTATGCACGCCCTCAACGAACTGGGGAGAGCATCGGTCATCGTACATCCATTGCCGTCTCATCTTCATTACACAACACCGAATAGACCAAATTAATACAAGTTCATACATAAAGTTCATACAACACTTAAATGCAACAAACAAATAACTCTCTAGCTAAAGCATTTAAATGCAACAACAAATACGATCAAGATCGCAACTAAGGTAACAATGGATCCAACAGCATAATGATACCAAGCCTCACTATCGATGGCATATTTTCTAATCTTTCTAATCTTCAAGCGCATTTTCTCCATCTTGATCTTTTGATCATCGACGACATCAGCAACATGCAACTCCAATTCCATCTTCTCCCCCTCAATTCTTTTCAATTTTTCTTTCAAGTACTCATTTTCTCTTTCAACTAAATTTAACCTCTCGGCAATAGGGTCGGTTGGAATTTCCGGTTCACATACCTCCTAGAAAAAATTTCTATGTCAACTTGATGGGCATAATTTGTCATAAACACGAAATGCAACTAGTTTTAAAAGAGAATATACATACCACATCCGAATCATAACAAGGACTAGGGCCGACGGGGACGGATATCAAAACCATGGCACTATATGTATAACAAAAAACGTACGGGTAAGATAATTATACGAGTAACTATATATCCAAATCACACAAACATCAATTTTTATATAAAATTTCATGAACAAGAGGCTCACCACAAGGTGGTGCCGGCGACGGGAAGGTGCGGGCGATCGACGGTGGCTACGATGGAGATTTAGAAGGCACTAAGTAAACCACACCTACATATGCAAACTAAGTGTTATTTTTGACCTCAAATTGCATATAAATTAAATACTAGCACATATATACATATATCCTCCCAAATTACTAAACTCACAAATTAATCACTATATAAAGCATTGCAAGAGCTAATCTAGCAATGAGAGATGAAAGGACAAAGTTGCTAACCTTTGTGATCATTTGAATGGATGGGGGCCTTCAAATCTTGACAAATTTTGGGCAAAATGTGTGATGAGCTCGAGAGGAAGAGGGGAAGAACAGAGAGGAGAGGGGAAAGGGGAAGAATAGAGCGAGCTCGGGTGGACGAAGGGTTTATGTAGGACGACCTTTAGTACCGGTTTGTGCCAAGAACCGGTACTAAAGGGGCTAGAGGGGCCCCATTCTGACAACATCCTGCCACCACTCTCATTAGTACCGGTTCGTGGCACGAACCGGTGCTAAAGGTTCGCCACGAACCGGTACTAATGAAAGCGGCCCGGCTAGCCGTTGGAACTGGCACTAATGTATACATTAGTGCCGGCTCAAATACAAACCGGCACTAATGTGCTTCACGTTTGACCCTTTTTCTACTAGTGCTAGTGCATCGGGTCCAATGAAAATCTTTTGGGACAATACTTGTGCAATTGCCTTGGCGAAGGAATCCAGATTTCACAAGAGAACCAAGCACATCAAGAGACGCTTCAATTCCATCCGGGATTTAGTCCAGGTGGGAGACATAGAAATTGGCAAGATACATACGGATCTGAATGTTGCAGACCCGTTGACTAAGCCTCTTCCACGAGCAAAACATGATCAACACCAAGGCTCCATGGGTGTTAGAATCATTACTGTGTAATCTAGATTATTGACTCTAGTGCAAGTGGGAGACTGAAGGAAATATGCCCTAGAGGCAATAATAAAGTTATTATTTATTACCTTATATCATGATAAAAGTTTATTATTAATGCTAGAATTGTATTAACCAGAAACATAATGCATGTGTGAATACATAGACAAACAGAGTGTCACTAGTATGCCTCTACTTGACTAGCTCGTTGATCAAAGATGGTTAAGTTTCCTTGCAATTGAAATGAGTTGTCATTTGATTAACGGGATCACATCATTAGGAGAATGATGTGATTGACCTGACCCATTCCGTTAGCTTAGCACCCGATCGTTTAGTATGTTGCTATTGCTTTCTTCATGACTTATACATGTTCCTATGACTATGAGATTATGCAACTCCCGTCTACCGGAGGAACACTTTGTGTGCTACCAAACGTCACAACGTAACTGGGTGATTATAAAGGTGCTCTAAAGGTGTCTCCAAAGGTACTTGTTGGGTTGGAGTATTTTGAGACTAGGATTTGTCACTCCGATTGTCGGAGAGGTATCTCTGGGCCCTCTCGGTAATGCACATCACTTAAGCCTTGCAAGCATTGCAACTAATGAGTTAGTTGCAGGATGATGTATTACGGAACGAGTAAAGAGACTTGCCGGTAACGAGATTGAACTAGGTATTGAGATACCGACGATCGAATCTTGGGCAAGTAACCGATGACAAAGGGAACAACGTATATTGTTATGCGGTCTGACGGATAAAGATCTTTGTAGAATATGTGGGAGCCAATATGAGCATCCAGGTTCCGCTATTGGCAATTGACCGGAGACGTGTCTCGGTCATGTCTACATACTTCTCGAACCCGTAGGGTCCGCACGCTTAACGTTTCGATGATAGTTATATTATGAGTTTATATGTTTTGATGTACCGAAGGTTGTCCGGAGTCCCGGATGTGATCACGGACATGACGAGGAGCCTCGAAGTAGTCGAGACATGAAGATTGATATATTGGAAGCCTATGTTTGGATATCGGAAGTGTTCCGGGTGAAATCGGGATCTTACCGGAGTACCGGGAGGTTACCGGAACCCCCCCGGGGGCTTAATGGGCCTTAGTGGGCCTTGCTGGAAGAGAGGAGAGGCGGCCAGGGCAAGGGCCGCAGCCCCTCACCCCTAGTCCGAATAGGACAAGGAGAGGGGGGCGCCCCCCCCTTCCTTCTTCTCCTCCACCTCTTTCCCCTCTCTCTCCTAGTCCGACAAGGAAAAGGGGGGGAGTCCTACTCCCGGTAGGAGTAGGACTCCTCCTGGCACGCCCCTCTCTAGGCCGGCCGCAACCCCCCTTGCTCCTTTATATACAGGGGCAGGGGGCACCCTAGAGACACAACAATTGATCTGTTTGATCTTTTAGCCGTGTGCGGTGCCCCCCTCCACCATAGTCCACCTCGATAATACTGTAGCGGTGCTTAGGCGAAGCCCTGCGTCGGTAGAACATCATCATCGTCACCACGCCGTCGTGCTGATGAAACTCTCCCTCAACACTCGGCTAGATCGGAGTTCGAGGGACGTCATTGGGCTGAACGTGTGCTGAACTCGGAGGTGTCGTGCGTTCGGTACTTGATCGATCGGACCGTGAAGACGTACGACTACATCAACCATGTTGTGCTAACGCTTCCGCTTTCGGTCTACGAGGGTACGTGGACAACACTCTCCCCTCTCGTTGCTATGCATCACCATGATCCTGTGTGTGCGTAGGAATTTTTTTGAAATTACTACGTTCCCCAACAATATGGATCCAAATCAGCCCCTTACGAAGCAACACATAAACTAGGGTTTAAGCTTCTGTCACTCTAGCAACCCATCATCTACTTATTACTTCCCAATGCCTTCCTCTAGGCTCAAATAATGGTGAAGTGTCATGTAGTCGACGTTCACATAACACCACTAGAGGAGAGACAACATACATCTCATCAAAATATCGAACGAATACCAAATTCACATGAATACTAATAGCAAGACTTCTCCCATGTCCTCAGGAACAAACGTAACTACTCACAAAGCATATTCATGTTCATAATCAGAGGGGTATTAATATGCATATAGGATCTGAACATATGATCTTCCACCAAATAAACCAACTAGCATCAACTACAAGGAGTAATTAACACTACTAGACCACGATGTGGGCGCCGATGCGCCACGTGGCGGGCGGCGATTGGTGCGGAGCGGTGGCAGCGATTCATCCGGCGCGGACCGGACGTGTCCGGCGCGCGGAGGGAGCGGGGCTAGGGTTTAGGGTGGTGTTTGATCCGAGATTTTCGGGGGAGACACCTATTTATACATAGAGGGAGCTAGGAGGCTCCAAATTGAGCATGGTTTTCGGCCACGCGATCGTGATCGAACGACCGAGATGATGGAGGGGGTTTTGGTGGGCTTTGGGCCACTTTGAAGAGGTGTTGAGCTGCAACACACACGAGGCCTTTTCGGTTCCTCGGTTAACCGTTGGAGTATCAAACGAAGTCCAAATGGCACGAAACTTGACAGGCGGTCTATCGGTAGTGAACCAAGGCCGCATGGCAAGTCTCGGTCGAATCCGAGAACGTTTAACACCTGCACATGAAAAGAGGCAAAAGGGGACACCAGATGACATAGGAGCGCCGGAATGCAAAACGGACAACGGGGAAAATGCTCGGATGCATGAGACGAACACGCATGCAAATGCAATGCACATGATGACATGATATGAGATGCATGACAAAGGTAAAAGCAAAACGGAGACAAAACCCAAAAACGAGGAATATCATAACTTAGTGCCGAAAATGGCAAGAGTTGGAATACAAATATGGCAGGTTGCATATGGGGCGTTACAGAGAGAGAGAGCAGGAGGCGGCGGCTAGGGTTAGATCTCCGGCTCCCTTCAGGAAGCCGAGCAAATATGATTGCTTCTGCTTAATCCCAAAACGGGTCCTTACATGAGTTTATATAATCCTTCTAATAAGATAATTGGGCTAAGCCCCTAATAACGATAAGATAAACTGGGCCACAACTAACTGGCTAAGCCCCTAATATGCCGGTCATAACATCTCTCCCCGCCTGTACAAACAGCTCGTCCACGAGTTGGAAGGCGGGGAAGATCAACGGTCGCCAAACACCTCCGGGTCAACTGGAGCGGGCTGGTCGCCGAGCCCGGGGTCGGCGGGGTCCTCCTCAATGTAGTCTGCAGCCTCCAGTTTTTAACACACCCATCACATGTCAGATTTCAGAACATATGTATCTATAAGATTAGAAAACAGATTGTACATTGATCCTTTGAGACCATCTAGATAAAGCTCATTGGACACATGACCCATGCACACTAGATCATGTCGGCGCAAATTCTCTATATGTGCAGTTTGATCAATACAATAGGAGCTTCTTAATCATGTATATGTGATAGAAGCACAATATTATGCCATTGTGCCACCCCACTTGCATGGATCAATAATCCTTGGTTTGTTTGACGGAACTTGAGTGGTGGTCGAGTTACATCTGAAAGGAGATGACCATGTAAAATTCCAACTCTACCTTACAAATCGTTTGGGGGGAGAAACTAGCCGGGAGATTTACAATACCGAATATCAGAAATGCCCCTAACGCCTGGATCTACTACAACTGGTTCGAGAACTATGTAGACATGACCGAGACACATCTCCGGTTAATAACCAATAGCGGAACATGGATGCTCATATTGGCTCCTACATATTTTACGAAGATCTTTATCGGTCAAACCCCATAACAACATACGTTATTCCCTTTGTCATTGGTGTGTTACTTGCCTGAGATTCGATCGTCGGTATCATCATACCTAGTTCAATCTCATTACCGGCAAGTCTCTTTACTCGTTCCGTAATGCATCATCCCGTAACCAACTCATTAGTCACATTGCTTGCAAGGCTTATAGTGATGTGCATTACCGAGAGGGCTCAGAGATACCTCTCCGATACTCGGAGTGATAAATCATAATCTTGATCTATGCCAACCCAATAAACACCTTCGGAGACACCTGTAGAGCATCTTTATAATCTCCCAGTTACGTTGTGACATTTGATAGCACACAAGGTGTTCCTCCGATATTTGGGAGTTGCATAATCTCGTAGTCATAGGAATATGTATAAGTCATGAAGAAAGCAATAGCAATAAAACTTAACGATCATTATGCTCAGCTAACGGATGGGTCTTGTCCATCACATCATTCTCAAATGATGTGATCCCGTTAATCAAATGACAACACATGTCTATGGTTAGAAAATATAACCATCTTTGATTAACGAGCTAGTCAAGTAGATGCATACTAGGGACACTCTGTTTTGTCTATGTATTCACACATATACTAAGTTTCCGGTTAATACAATTCTAGCATGAACAATAAACATTTACCATGATATAATGAAATATAAATAACAACTTTATTATTGCCTCTAGGGCATATTTTCTTCACCTTGCAAAATCCGAAGACATAAGCCGGATACGGCATCGTCATTTGAAGGCCAGTTCGGGGGCTACTGGGGGAGTCCTGGATTAGAGGGTCCTTGGGTGTCTGGGCTATTCGATATGGGCCGGACTGATGGGCCGTGAAGACACAAAGCAGAAGGCTTTCCCCCGTGTCCGGGTAGGACTCTCCTATGCGTGGATGACAAGATTGATGTCCGGATATGTAATCTCTACAAACCAACTTTGTACAACCCTAGGCCCCTTCGGTGTGTATATAAACCGGAGGGTTTCGTCCGTAGAGGCGATCAGAATTCTCACAGGCTAGACAACTAGGATTTAGCCATTACGATCTCGAGGTAGATCAACTCTTGTAACCCCTATACTCATCGAATACAATCAAGCAGGACGTATGGTTTTACCTCCATTTATAGGGCCCGAACCTGGGTAAACACTGTGTCCTCCTTGTCTCTTGTTACCCTCGATCCTCAGACACATAGTTCGGGACCCCCTACCCGAGATCGGCCGGTTTTGACATCGACACCTGGATCTACTACACAAATTCCGAGATGGCATTGTGATATCTGAACCATTGGATTACAATGATGAATAGCCTCGATAATTTGATATACTGTAAAAAAAAGTCTTTATCTTGCCTTGTTTCTATAATATCTTGTGACTAAAAACAGATTATCTCGTGATAACATGTATCCTGGTGTCCTTTTATTCGCATTTTCGGTCACGCAGATGTCCCACTCCCATTAAAGAAGGATCCAAACCGTGTGACGCCAACAGTGAGAGAACATATCCAGTATACCCACCGTTGGGCCAAGAGACTAGAAGACACATAATTTTGAGGTGGCATTGTGATATCTGAGCCATTGGATTACAATGATGAACAGCCTAGCAATAGATAATTTGATGTGCTGTAGAAAAGACTTTTTTCTATAATATATCTTGTGACTCTAGAAAGAGATTATTTCCCTCGTGCAATAATGTATCCTCGTGTCCTTTTATTAGCATTTCCGTTGACACAGCCAAGAGACTAGAAGACACGCTTATTTACGGCTAGTTCAGCCACACACACACACAAGTCATCTCAAATGGAGATGCTGTTGGGGATTCCCATCTCCATCACCATCTTCTCGTCCGTAGGATCACCGTCCGACGGCCTGAGCAGCACATACGGCACCATGCCGGCGCCGTGCCGGTTTTTCCGGTCGGGGTCGTTGTTCCACTCGTCCACCTGCTCCACGATGTCCCTAGTCCTCTCCTTGAACTTGTCAAATGCCTGCCTGATCACCCCATCCTGTTTCCATGACGGCTCTTCGTGCGTGCCCATGTACTCCTCATCCGACGAGTGCGTCGACAGGAGGTCCAAGATGGCAAGGACTATGGCACTCTGGTACTGGGACGGGAACGTGTCCAGCAGCACCTTCTCCGGCGCCTCCACGAACGCGCGCATGTCGTCGCCACCCATCTCGGTCGGCATGTTCCTCCGGGCCATGGTCGGGCGGTTGGGGATGTACCCGGCCATGGGGTACTGCCCGAAGTTGACGGCGGCGTGATGCGCCGACGTGACCCACATGATGGTCGCCAGGGCCTGCGCCAGGTTCTCATGGCTGTCCAGCTCGGGCCACCACGGCTCGTCCTGCTTGTCGGCGTGGCCTTTGGTGCGCACCTCGGTCCACCAAGCCTGGAGCTCCTCGTCATCGACGATGTCCGCGGTGCACGGGTAGTAGTGCTCCACGTAGGTCAACGCCCACTCCTTGATGGCGTCCCAGATGAGCAGGCCGTCGTTGGCGTAGGGGTAGTCCTCTATGGCCAGCTCCAGCTCGCCATTCTCCTTCCTGACCGCCATGCCCCTCCGGATGAGGTCTTCCGGCAGGGCCTCCATGTCGAACCGCCACTGCTGGTCGTAAGCCACGGAGCTGAGCTCAATGGAGTACTCCCCGGGCGCGAAGGAGCCCTCGATGATGCCATCGGCATTGATGAGCATCGCGCGCGCCTGCGCGTTGATCTCCATGGTAAAGCGGAAGTGCGGGTGCAGCAGGCGGTAGACGGGGTGCATCTGGCTGAGCTGCCGGTTGGCGGCGATGATGTAGGGCTCGGTGCAGGCGTGCGTCCTCAGCCAGTGGCTGACGAGCTGGTGGACGCCGGCGTCGTGAGCCAGGACATGGGCCTTGGCGAGCTGCCACAGCCAGGACCCCGTGACGCTGCCGTCGCATCCAGGCGTGAAGACCTGGCGCCACTGCGGCTTGCGCTTGGACTTGGGCCTGGTGAGCTCGATGGCGATGGGCCGGAGCGTGCCGTCGGCGGTGAGGAAGAAGAGCGCGCGCGAGCCGTACAAGGTGGTGCCCTCGAGCTTGCGGACCTTGAGGACGTATGGCAGCAACAAGTCATGGTAGTCCAGCATGAAGAGCTTCTTGTTAGCCACGGCCTCCTCAACTGTCATGACACGTCTGATCTGCTCTTCAACCAGCTCTTCAGTGATGAGGGAGTCTGCCGGGCCGTAGGTTGCCTCGTCCAACTTGCTCTTGATAGGAAACTCCTGGATGCATGCATAGTTTTCATGTTGAAATTGGTAAAACAATCAATCAAAGAAAATTTCCCTTTCCTGGGAAATGAAGGAAAAAGGTTACAATGGCAACAGAACATATATACCGTGACTAGTTGGATGCTCAATGGGTTCATCCCTGCGATGGTTTGTCGCGCAAACTCCTCGTCTCTGAACCAAGCAAACTTGTCCCCTGCATTTCCAACATGCATGCAAATTATTCATCGATCCATTAATCAAGCAAGCAAACATGATGTGCGTGAGAATGAATGAATCTCTATATATTGTACGTACTGTCATGAATCTCTGGCGTCTCAAACTTGAAGACCCTGCGTATCCCCTCGAGGAACGCGGCCCCTTCGAGCTTGAAGAGGTGGAGCAGCTCCGTCTCAAGCAAATCGATGACGAACCTGAGCTTCCCCCCTTCGGGCTGCACCGGCTGGTTCCTGAAGTTGTCGTCGTACAGCTTGTCAATGGCCGACAAGGAGGGGAAGCTCTGGTCCTTGTGTTTGGCGGTCTTTATGCCCGTGGTCAGGGCGTGCAGCTGCGACATGAACTTCTTGGTGTCGAAGGCTCCCATCTTGCGCTCCGTGAAGGCCTCGTCCCGGGGCACGTAGATGTGGTCCTTGTGGCTCCTCTCCTCCGAAAACGGGTCTTTCTTGCTGCGAGGGCGGCCCGTGCGGCAGCGCCGCGGGTAGGGGTGCTCCTTGCCACCCAGCACGGGCCGTGTGGTGGGGTTCTTTTCGTCGTCGGGGTTGCCGAGGTCATTGTACACATCGTAGTCGTAGATGCGGTCGTGTTCCTTGCGCTCGCCGCAGCCGGTGCCGCGGAGGATCTCGAGCTCACGCTTGCGCAACGCCTCCACGCCCTTGGGCGTCTGCGACGGAAGGTACGAGCGCTGCACCACACATATATACATGCTAAATCAGTAATGGGATCAAGAATGATGTACTCCCTCTGTCTTAAAATGTAAGACGTTTTGACGATAGTAGTTGACCGACCTCGGGAAAGAAAACACGCTTGTCGGGGGTGCAGTGAGATGGGTCGATCCAGGAGTTGCAGTGGAACGTGACGGCGGACTCCTCCTGGCCGGTGGGGAAGACCTCGATGTCCCCCAGCAACATCTCGCTGTGGTGGTAGTTTGTGACTTGAACGGCGCCAATGGGTCCAAAGGATCCCGGCACCTTGAAGGTGGCCTCGTACATGTCCCACTCGTCGTCCACTCTACCTGAGTGCTTGACGGCCCCGGAGATGGGCTCCCACTCCTGCCCCGTTTCTGCACCGACCCAACAATGCATGCAAATATATATTACTATCAGTATTTTTTTCGTCTAGAATTACTTGTCGCTTAAACGGATGTATCCAGCACATATGCATGCATCAATGTATGTACCAGGGAGGTTTGTCACTCACGTGGATCCAATTCGGAGCTGACGAGGTCAACGTGCAACCAAGTTTTGAGGATGAGATCGTACAGGAAATCACGAACCCCGGCTGCCTTACTCATGTGCACCGTCACCGTGGCCTTCATCTCGGTGGTCTGCGTGCGGTCCCGGACGTGGGCATCCGGGCGGGTGACCGTGCCAACGGCCGTCCCATTGGAGTCGGAGGACAAGGTGGTGGTGGTAGTGGTGGTGGTGCTGGTGCTGCCAACCTTGGACACACTGGTGCGGCGGCCATTGCCTGGTTTCCGGCGAGCCTCGGGCACCACAAACGTCCGCCGCCGGGCCGGCGACGGGGCGGCACATGCACCGCCTACCAGAGACTTCGTCGCCGTTAGCATCGTGGCTGGCTAGCTGTGCCTGCTATTGCGCTACACAATGGGACGGCCCAGGAGGATGGAGGAGTGAGAGGGCCAGAAAGGTGCACAGTGTTAGTTTCCTAAACTGCGCAACTCTGGCAAAGGAAAGGAAGTGGTGATGGAAGGATCTGATGTCGGGGAGAGTGAGCCCTAGATCCTATTTATAGAGATCGTAGTCCACGTACTCAAAATAGTTTTTTTTCCATATAAATAAATAAACAAGCCAAAAGACTTGTCATTTTCACTGATTACGAAAGAAAGTTTAGAGCTACTCAAAATAATACTAGCACATACTCCCTCCGTAAACTAATATAAGAACGTTTAGGTTACTATTTTAGTGATCTAAACACTCTTATATTAGTTTACAGAGGGAGTACTACTCAAGAGAGAGAGATGGATGGAAGAAGTATTTTAGTCATTGTTTACTTATTTATTTATGCGCATCTAGATGTTCTTTTTAAACATGCGCATCTAGATCTGAGGTGCAGGCACTACGTAGTGTAGTATCTTGCACTGTACGCATGCATACGGTCCATGCAATATGGGCTCGCATGTGCGTGTGCGTTGGAGCGATAAGGTCCCGGCGGATACGTCCGGCTCTTGGTTTTGGCTGCTACCTGGCGTGTACCCCGCGCAAAAATAGCGATGCCCGCAGGCGTGTGCCACGATTCCGCTCCAGTCCAGCGGCGGAAGGACGGACGGTGGCGACGCCTCTCGCGGCGTCACACGGAGGCGTGTTCCACGTTCTGCTCCGGCGAGCTCTCCCAGCTAGGCAGTGGACAAATATTTCTCGGGGAGAGAACGACCTCCCAGCTGCGCAGAGCCCTTGGCATCCCCATTGCGAAAGGGAATGCATGCATGGTGAATGTTTACTAATAATGGGAATGCATGCATGCATGGTGAATGTTTACCGGCTTGTTTCAAACATTTAAAACTGCTTTTCATCCGGCTGATTTTAGTTTGCTTTCATTTGAAATTTCTGGTCGCTGATCTCGCGCCGTGAGTCGTGCTGAATATTTCATCCGGCAGATTTTTTTTCCCCGCATTCCTATAGAATTTCTAGACATTGGATCGCGCACTGCGACGGCGATGTCATTTCGGCTTCATTCGAGATTCAGAACTTCCGTATGTCGGGTTATATCAATAGTTCCCTTCTAACCACATAATTGCTTCTTCTTTTGTGCATGTGTAACCACATAAGTGCTTGTCACCAGCTTATTTTTGGGTTAATGTCTAATGTTTGAGATTTCCCTTTTCAATTGTATTATGAATTTATGCATTTTCAGGAATCGTTCTTGTTATCCTAAAATTACTATGTATAACCACATAAGTGCTTGTCACCTACTTATTTTTGGGTTATCTCTATGTTTGAGATTTCCCTTTTCAATTATATTATGAATTTATGCATTTCCGGGAATCGTTCTTGTTATCCTAAAATTACTATGATGAATTTTTAGCTTTTACTACACTTTTGAAGTTTTTTCGATAAAAGACGCAAGAAGCACCCGGCTTTAAAAATAATAAAGCCACCAAGAACATAAGGGTTAAGATGGCGCAACGAGAGCAAATGCTAATTGTAGGTTACATACCATCTCGAAAGGAAACATGCTGCGTAGGGGAAACCGGGAAAGCATGACGCGATGGGGCGCGCCCAACGACAACATCAAGTGCGTTTGCTTCTCTTGATGGAGTGGAGCTCTCTAATCTTGTGTTGTACCACTTGTGGCACTGCCACCTCGCTGTGATTCCTCTTTCCGAGAGGCCACAGTTTAAAAAAAGGACCGTTTAAAAATGTAGTCAGCAGGGTGATGCGGGATTTAACCCTCCATCGTAAGCTTATGGCGGCAGGTCCAAATGATTCTACGATGTTGCCCACGAGTATCGGGAAGGGGTGGTAGGATCTCTTAAAATGAATTGAGGTCCCAGTTACAGCCGAAGCTTTCCCGAACACAACTCCGCAAGAATTTGGCCGCCGCGCATTGGAACAGGATATGATCAACGTCTTCCGGAACCCCAGAAAGTGAACACGAGCCTCTCCCAGCCCGTGACATTTCTGAGGGTTGAGGGCCGAGGGGAGACGATCTTTGGCCGCTTGCCAAAGGAAGATACAGATTTTGAGTGGGACATTTGTTAACCAGATGGCTTTGGCATAGCGGATAGGAGGCCATGAAGAAGTTTTGCATAGATAGCTTTCACCGAGGGGCAACCCGATGCTTTAAGGTCCCAATTCCCAATGAATGACGTCTCTTTCATCCAAGAGATGGACCTGGCCTAGATAAATAAGTAGCAGGGCTTCCTATGATATCCTCTTCTCGGTGTTAGGATTTCTGGGGAAGGAAAGATTAATAAGTTTGGGCACATCAATAAAAATGACCAAGAGATTTGGATATTTAACATATAAAGGGGTGTCATAGAGCCGTTTAGTAAGCCGAACTTTGTGTCGTCCCCATCGCCAAACAAAAAATGGGCGCCCAAATTAAAGATCTCTTTGCATTTCTGGATCTGGTTCCAGAACTGGGAGCCCCCTTTTTTATGTGAAGAACGATGAGTTACAAGAGTATTTAGCATTTAAGAGTAGGGCCCAGGGACTCGTCTCGTTTTGAGGGGTCCTCTATATCTACTCCCTCCTCTCCAGTTTATAAGCCTGGTCACAATGGGGAGGAATTTAGGAGTAACATCACACACTCCAATACAACTTTGCTTATGTGGCACATATTTAATGAAGAAAGAGGTGCTTGTGGTAACTAGCTAAATTACCGGAACATCACACACTCCAAGAAACTATGAGTCTATAACCTAATAAATACATCGTTGCATGACACTACATAGATGTTCCTACCCACTATGGAGGTAGTAACATAGTCTAGGGAAGTGTGTAAGTTACTAGCTTATGTTCTTGCCCATTGTGACCAGCCTAAGACTCATCTCCATCTTCTTTTAAGTTTTCAAGGCGCATTAAATCTTTGCATGCAAGAATTAAAAAGGAATTCATCAATGCATGTGGTCAAGCATGCATGCACTGCAATTAATCCCAATTAATGCATCAATTTAATTTGGGTAGTTTTGTAAAGTACGACATACATTCCTCCACTCATCATACGCCTTGGTTGATGAGATTTCAGATTTGAGCCTTATAAACCGAAAAGGAGAGAGTACTTTGTTAAGAGGCCAAGGGTATTTTCTTGCACTTGGTAGTCCCTAAACCTCCTTGGAATTTTAGGCACGCATATGTCCTCCCAATGGACCGTGTGACATTTGGGTTCGATAGTGTTCCCTTTCCAAAAGAATACATGCGTAACTTTCTCAGACTAGCCACAGTGGGAGTAACTTCAACAGTAACATTGAGTCCAACTCAACAAATTTGCTTATGTGGCAATGAGTTAATGCGGAGAGGTAGTCTCAGTAACTTAGCTAGTTACTGTAACATCACATGTCCCGATGCAATATGAGTCTATAACCTAATAAATGAATCTTTGCATGACACGACACTTATGTTACCACCCACTATGAAGGTGGTAACATAGCATAGGGATATGTGTATGTTACTAGTGTATGTTAGGCTGGTCATAGTGGGGAGTAACTTAGACTAGTGTCATATGCATGATACTAGTCTATGTTACTACCTTCATAATGCAAAGTAACATGATAGTAGTGTCATAGATGGCTTCATTTATTAGCTTGTAGACTCATTTTGTCTTGGGAAGCGCTATGTTACAGTAACATATTATGTTACCACCTCACATTAAATACTTGCCACATAAGCAAAAATTTCTTGGAGTGCGCTATGTTACTAGCTAAGTTACTCCCACTATGACTAGCCTAACTCTTCATTGTGGCTAGTCTCAAACTGGTTGTGCGTCCCATCACCTAGAAAAAATCAACCCATCACATACTAAGAGGGTGTGGGGAGAGGCATGCATTAGTGATATTCAACCTCGCCCTCGAAGACATGAGTTTTCGTTGCCACTGGTCAACCCGTTTCTTGAACTTACATGCGATGAGCTCCCAATTAGTGTTGAAAAGGTTTTGTTGCGAGCGGGACGCCCATGATAGGTAATGAGGAGTTTAGAAAGCTTATGGTTCAACAAATTAGCTATTCTCATCCTCATCACCTCATCATGGTCCATAGCCATGGCGACCACTTCTCTTTTAGAGAAATTAATTTTTATTCCTGACATGGCTTTAAAACATATAATAATGATCTTGACCATGTATATGCTATGTTCGTCAGGTTCGAATACGACCAAGGTGTCGTCCGCATATGAAAATGAGAAGTCCCTCCTGGAATAAGATGGGACACCGCCCCCCTCGAGGTGTCCCGCTAGTTTGGCTTTGTTCAGCATAGTAGCTAGAGAGGGTGTAATAGACAATGTCAAAGAGAAGGAGGAGATGGGGCCACCTTGCCTAAGGCCACATTTGATTCTAAGAAAGGACCAACCTCCACGTTGATAATTCCTATATTTTTCTTCTGTCCTCTGAAGACAAGTTGCAAAATTCTATGGACAAAACTAGCGTGGAAAGTGGAAAACTTTACTAAGCAAGATTTCGTGGAGGAACGACCAGCTATCTCTATTGTAGTCTTTCTCGAAATGACTGTAAGTACATGCACCACCTCATGGAGTGAGTGATAAGACGCCCTCCAAATTGTGGCAACACTTAATGAAGACAATTTGACATCGACCGACAATCCTAATGGCTCTAGGACCCAACCGCTTAGCATGCACATTGACCACTAAGTTAAATAGAATGTTAATAACACAAAACAATATTGTTAAATACGATCCACCCCAGGGAATTTAGGAATAAGGGAAAGGATAGAAAATTTGATGTGTTTAACATCAATCATCCCGAGAGCAAACCCACCGATAATGCTACTAATAAGGGGCTTAATAAGACTCCAACAACGCTTAAAGAAATTATCGGGAACCCACATGAATCTAGAGTTGTGACTGTCCTCATAGCCTTGAGCGTTACACTGACTTCAACTTCATAAAATGGTAGGGAGTTGGCCTCATTGTTGGGTAGAGCCCTTCTGGACCCCTCCACATTGATGAGGTCAACATAGAAGTTGTAATTGTGCTCTTGGAGACCTTTAGCCGAGGAAATCGATTTCCACTTGATCGGAAAATACGATGTGCAATCGATGTTTCCCTCTTGCGGCCATTGTCAATGCCATGAAAATAACTCGTGTTGGTGTATCCTTTAAGTAACCCGGCTTGTGTCTGCTTTGATACTAGTAAATTTCCTCCTCCTTTTAGAGCTTGGTGATCTTGTTTTCATGGACGTATCTATGTTGCCAATCCGCCTTTGGAAGTACAATGGTGTCATCTTGCCCATTGACGGGGGACGAGGAATGGGGGGGGATAAGGACCAAAAGAAGGATGAAAAGGATCAGGGTAACAAGTCAACCTAACAATCGGCATACCGGGTTGCTGCTCCCCTCAAAGCTCCCGAGATTATTAGTGAGTGAATGTAACCCAAGGGGTCGCCATATATAAGGTAGATCCAGGGACCCCTTTAGGGAGAGAAGAAGAAAAAACCTAGGATAGATCCTCTCAGAAGAACCACTCCCTCTGCTACCATGAAGAGTGGGTTGCAACCACTAGAAGAAATCTACCTGGTGATCCCCTGATCCCCTAGATCCACGCCGACCACCGCAATAATAGAACTCCAAAGGAACGAGTAGGGTCTTACCTCCTACTAGGAAAGCCCAAACTTTGGCAAACTCGATACGCCAACAACCATCACCACCGGAAACAGTTGTCCTCCGACAGCACAATCACATGGAACTCCGACGGTTGGTGTGCCAGGTAGGGGATGGCACATGCAGATCCGTCAATCATATTTAGTTGGCTCATTCAACCTTGAATCCCTGCAAACAGACGGCTAGCCAAGGCCCAACCCTTGGCTGTCTTCAGTTCCACTCGAAGTAGGCGAAGATTTTTTTTAGTCCATCACCTTCACTGATGGGAAAATCTTCAGTTTTGGATGCTTGGATTCCAGTGTAGACTCCATGGGCTAACTGCGCGTCTACAAAGACCACATGGACTAGGCAAGCGCTCAGAGCTCTGCCCTGTTACCTCCAGTGGAGGATCCATGGGGCGGGGACCAGGCATGTTCGAGGGGCCCAAGGGCGCGACCTGATGCATGGCGAACCACCAGCTCTCCCCCAATTGGGAGATGCATCCTCCACGGCCCCATGTCTCGTCACCACAAGGAGGAGTGTCGCTACCTCCTTGATCAATCCATTGAAGATGCACCCAACTTTTTCTCGGGAAGGGGATGAGGGGGTAGGTTGTGGCCGTAGGGGGAGGGGGTCGTATCGACCGAGAGCTTGGGGAAGGAACCTAATCCCAGGGGATTTCAACAATCAAGAAGGCACGACACCCTCCTCTTCACTAGCCAAGTTGTGGCTGGTCCTGGATTATGATGGGTGATACGTCTCCAACGTATCTATAATTTTTGATTGCTCCATGCTATGTTATCTACTGTTTTGGGCAATATTGGGCTTCATTATCCACTTTTATATTATTTTTGGGACTAACCTATTAACCGGAGGCCCAGACCATATTTGCTGTTTTTTTGCCTATTTCAGTGTTTCGAAGAAAAGGAATATCAAACGGAGTCGAAACGGAACGAAATCAACTGGAGAAGTTATTTTTGGAAAGAAAGCTATCGGAAAAGCTTGAAGTGCACGTCAGGAAAGAAGGGAGGTGCTCATGAGGGTGGGGGGCGCGCCCACCCCCCTAGGGCGCGCCCCCTGCCTCATGCCCCCCCCTTCGGTCCACCGACGTGCTTCTTTCACCCATATATATACCTACGTATCCTAAAACTTCCAGAAGAGACAATAGATCGGGAGTTCCCCCACCAGAAGCCTCCGTAGCCACCGAAAACCAATCTAGACCCGTTCCGGCACCCTGCCGGAGGGGGCAATCCTTCTCCGGTGGCCATCTTCATCATCCCGGTGCTCTCCATGACGAGGAGGGAGTAGTTCTCCCTCGGGGCTGAGGGTATGTACCAGTAGCTATGTGTTTGATCTCTCTCTCTCTCGTGTTCTTGAGATGTTACGATCTTGATGTATCGCGAGCTTTGCTATTGTAGTTGGATCCTATGATGTTTTCTCCCCCCATACTCTCTTGTAATGAATTGAGTTTCCCCTTTGAAGTTATCTTATTGGATCGAGTCTTTATAGATTTGAGAACACTTGATGTATGTCTTGCCGTGCGTATCTGTGGTGACAATGGGATACCATGTGATTCACTTGATGTATGTTTTGGTGATCAACTTGCGGGTTCCGCCCATGAACCTATGCATAGGGGTTGGCACACGTTTTCGTCGTGATTCTCCGGTAGAAACTTTGGGGCACTCTTTGAGGTCCTTTGTGTTGGTTGAATAGATGAATCTGAGATTGTGTGACGCATATCGTATAATCATACCCACGGATACTTGAGGTGACATTGGAGTATCTAGGTGACATTAGGGTTTTGGTTGATTTGTCTTAAGGTGTTATTCTAGTACGAACTCTAGGGCTGTTTGTGACACTTACAGGAATAGCCCAACGGATTGATTGGAAAGAATAACTTTGAGGTGGTTTCGTACCCTACCATAATATCTTCGTTCGTTCTCCGCTATTAGTGACTTTGGAGTGACTCTTTGTTGCATGTTGAGGGATAGTTATGTGATCCAATTATGTTATTATTGTTGAGAGGACTTGCACTAGTGAAAGTATGAACCCTAGGCCTTATTTCCTAGCATTGCAATACCGTTTACGCTCACTTTTATCACTAGTGAGCATGCACGTGCAACGCACGTGTAGCCATGCACAAAAAAAGTAGTGATCAAAATAAAGGTTTCACAATATTCCATCACCAAACAAATCATTAAGCAAATCTGAAAGTTCAAGAACCAAAATAAAAGGCTGGAAATGCAAGGGTTTGAAATTTAGAAGTTTTAAACTTCTTATTTATTCGAGACCTTTATGCCTAGGTTTCACAATATTCCATCACCAAACAAATCATTAAGCAAATCTGAAAGTTCAAGAACCGAAATAAAAGGCTGGAAATGCAAGGGCTTGAAATTTAGAAGTTTTAAACTTCTTATTTATTCGAGACCTTTATGCCTAGTCGAATTGATCCATCTTGTTGATGTTTACTGGCGGATGCTCACCACCCCTTATATAATTGACAATGTGCGTCACGGGGGAAGATTGGCGAGAGCAAAACTCTACCTCAGTCCTAATTTTTTGGGGGACAAGTGAATTGTCTATGTCGTCTCGTTTGCGGGCATCCTTCCTAAGACAAACATCATTCTTGACAGCATCACAGAAATACAAGTCATTAAGAACTTGATGATGCAAAAATGATAAGCATGCAAAAATGATAAGCATTAATAACTGATACTGGCCTTTAAGAAAGTTTAAATTATGACAAGTTGAGGAGTAATGTATGCATAAAGTTGTTGCCCATGTGCTAAGAAGAGTTTCTGTTTTCAACTCTCAAGTTAGTAATAACATGACTCTAAAATGGTACAACGCTTCTGAAGAAAAAACTTACTGGATAGTGTTGCCATGATTAAACCAACATTTGCTTCAGCGGAAGTTCACCAATGGCGTTCAGCTAGTTCTTCAAAAATGTGTAAAGATAATTCGCATGACAGCGTCGATGACTGCTACTTCCCTAATGCCTAGAGGGAAATATGTGTCCTGGTCAACTGTGCCCACGTACATGACTACACCAGCAATATCTAAAATTAACACATTATAAAATGTTAAATAAGAAATCACTTAGTGTTCCTTTGATAATTAATTATATAATATGTAGGAGACATAACTCAAGAACAATGTATGAGGTGGTCTCTAGGAACAAGGATGCACATCTATGCCTCTGGGAGATGGGGCCATGAGAGAAAATGCTTCCGTCAATGGGCTAGACCCTACACATATCAAATAGAAGAACTGAGAACTAAGATGTGTTAGTAGTCACAAAAAAAATACTTGAGCATGTATACCATATAAACTTGGCAAAACATGCATGCCATCGTGGGCAACATAATAACGTGTATTATATAATCCAGCCTAGTGTTCTCAGTACAGCATGACCATTGGTGAGCAAACTTCCCGCAATGCAAATCACATTTGTAACGAAGCTGCTGAATGTGGGCATTCAAATAACTGATCGAACAGTTTTTAAAACTTTGTTAACAAGATTTGGCTTCAGTTTTATGAAGTTTATACATGGCTGCTTTTCTGTTAAGTGAAACTTGAATCAATGTATGAAATGTGAAGCAGCACGTAACTGAAAACATATAGTAGAGGAAAGAAAGTAGAGATGAAAGACCTCCAGCCCACATGGACCGAGGTGAGGTATACGGACGAAAGCAGAGATGAAAGCACGGAACTGAAAATATAAATGTGAAGCTGCGTGTTTGAAGGTGCGTCCCCTGACTGACGCTGACGACTGTGGCGAGGCGGTTCAGGCGACGTCCCCGGCGGCTAGCGAGGCGATTCAGGCGGCGTCCCCGGCGGCCGGCGAGGCGATTCAGGCGGCGTCCGCGACGGCCGGATATGTGGTTGAGGTGGCGTCCCCGGCGGCCGGCAAGGCAGTTCACGGCGCCCCCGACGACCGGATAGGCGGTTCACGCGGCGTCCCCGGCGAGTTAGTTCAGGAGGCGTTCCTGAAGGTGCGGCTACTGGATGCGATCGGGGTGGGGCGAGGAGGCGTCCCAGATGGTGCGGCGGTTTCCTTTGGTGTCAGTTTCCTTTTGTGCAAAAGGCTACGTAAGGAAAGGGGTCAAGGAAGAGAAGGATTGTTTAGCGCTAAACACGTTTAGTGGCTCACCATCAGGGCGATAAGGACTGTTGGATTAACACAAATGAATGGTCAAGATCTGTTGGATCTGCTCAACTGGGTCTTTTTATATTGGTATAGAGGTATAGATATACATTAGTTACCTTGTTGTTTTTATAATCCTCAGGTTACGGACCCAGTCCGTGTAGTAGCTGCCATCGTCTTTCAGCTTGGTTTTCTCTAGAAACGTGTTGAAGTTGAGGGCAACATTAGTGTGGGTCATTTGATCTACAAGACATATTGCAAAGATCTTTTTTAGACTATGTTCATGATAATTAAGTTCATCTAATCAAATTATTTAATGAACTCCTACTCAGATAGACATCCCTCTAGTCATCTAAGTGATACATGATCCGAGTCAACTAGGCCGTATCCGATCATCACGTGAGACGGACTAGTCATCATCGGTGAACATCTTCATGTTGATCGTATCTTCTATACGACTCATGTTCGACCTTTCGGTCTTCCATGTTCCGAGGCCATGTCTGTACATGCTAGGCTCGTCAAGTCAACCTAAGTGTATTGTGTGTGTAAACCTGGCTTACACCCGTTGTATGTGAACGTTAGAACCTATCACACCTAATCATCACGTGGTGCTTCGGAACAACGGACCTTAGCAACGGTGCACAGTTAGGGGAAACATTTTCTTGAAATTATTGCAAGGGATCATCTTATTTATGCTACCGTCATTCTAAGCAAATAAGATGTAAAACATGATAAACATCACATGCAATCAAATAGTGACATGATTGAAGGAAATATGCCCTAGAGGCAATATAAAGTTATTATTTATTTCCTTATATCATGATAAATGTTTATTATTCATGCTAGAATTGTATTAACCGGAAACATAATACATGTGTGAATACATAGACAAACAGAGTGTCACTAGTATGCCTCTACTTGACTAGCTCGTTGATCAAAAATGGTTATGTTTCCTAACCATAGATATGAGTTGTCATTTGATTAACGGGATCACATCATTAGGAGAATGATGTGATTGACTTGACCCATTTCGTTAGCATAGCACTTGAT
This sequence comes from Triticum urartu, assembly GCF_056163025.1. NCBI lineage: Eukaryota > Viridiplantae > Streptophyta > Magnoliopsida > Poales > Poaceae > Triticum > Triticum urartu. The sequence goes on from NC_141877.1 coordinate 8,585,656, forward strand.
CACTTAGTTTGTTGCTATTGCTTTCTTCATGACTTATACATGTTCCTATGACTATGAGATTATGCAACTCCCGTTTACCAGAGGAACACTTTGTGTGCTACCAAACGTCACAACGTAACTGGGTGATTATAAAGGTGCTCTACAGGTGTCTCCGAAGGTACTTGTTGGGTTGGTGTATTTCGAGATTAGGATTTATCACTCCGATTGTCGGAGAGGTATCTCTGGGCCCTCTCGATAATACACATCACTTAAGCCTTGCAAGCAATGCAACTAATAAGTTAGTTGCAAGATGATGTATTACGGAACGAGTAAAGAGACTGGCCGGTAATGATATTGAACTAGGTATTGAGATACCGACGATCGAATCTCGGGCAAGTAACATACCGATGACAAAGGGAATAACGTATGTTGTTATGCGATCTGACCGATAAAGATCTTCGTAGAATATGTAGGAGCCAATATGAGCATCCAGGTTCCGCTATTGGTTATTGACCGGAAACGTGTCTCGGTCATGTCTACATTGTTCTCGAACCCGTAGGGTCCGCACGCTTAACGTTACGATGACAGTTATATTATGATTTTATATGTTTTGATGTACCGAAGGAGTTCGGTGTCCCAGATGAGATCGGGGACATGACGAGGAGTCTCGAAATGGTCGAGACGTAATGAGAGAGAGGAGAGGTTGGGCGTCCCCCCCCAAGGCCTAGTCAGAATTGGACTAGGGGGAGGGGCTGCGCCCCCTCCTTCCTTCTCTTCTCCCTTCCCTTGCCTTGACTCCTACTCCTACTACTTAGAAGGGGGGAATCCTACTCCCGGTGGGAGTAGGACTCCTCCAGGGCGCGCCATAGGGGTCGGCCTCCCCCCTCCTCCACTCCTTTATATACGTGGCCAGGGGGCACCCCATAGACACAACAATTGATCATTGATCTCTTAGCCGTGTGCGGTGCCCCTCTCCACCATAATCCTCGATAATATTGTAGCGGTGCTTAGGCGAAGCCCTGTGATGGTAGAACATCAAGATCGTCACCACGCTGTCGTGCTGACGGAACTCATCCCCGACACTTTGCTGGATCGGAGTCCGGGGATCGTCATCGAGCTGAACGTGTGCAAAAACTCGGAGGTGCCGTAGTTTCGGTGCTTGATCGGTCGGGCCGTGAAGACGTACAACTACATCAACCGCGTTGTTATAAGGCTTCCACTTCCGTTCTACGAGGGTACGTAGACAACACTCTCCCCTCTCGTTGCTGTGTATCACCATTATCTTGCGTGTGCGTAGGAAATTTTTGAAATTACTACTTTCCCCAACAGTGGCATCCGAGCCTAGGTTTTATCTGTTGATGTTAAATGCATGAGTAGAACACAAGTGAGTTGTGGGCGAGATAAGTCATACTGCTTACCAGCATGTCACACTTTGGTTCGGCGGTATTGTTGGATGAAGCGGCCCGGACCGACATTATGCGTACGCTTACGCGAGACTGGTTTTACCGCCGTGCTATGTGTCGTGCATCTAAGACTGACAGTAGAATGGGGGGTAGGTATGAGGAGGCAACATCCTAGCTATGGAGTAGTTGTACACACGAGTTTTTACGAGTTCAGGCCCTTCTCGGAGGAAGTAACAGTCCTACGTCTCGGTGCCCTGAGGCGGTCGACTGGATTATACGTGTGTGTGTGTTTACAAAAGTGCGAACCCCTGTCCCAAAGGAGGGGGGTGGCTTATATAGAGTGCGCCAGGACCCCAGCTCCCCTACGTTACACAGGGTTCAATGTTCATAAAGGTGGGGCGTTACTAGTAACGTCTACAATAAAGTGTTATAAATGCCCATAATGCTATGGTTTAAGTCGCGACCGTTGCAGAGTGGAGGGCTTCTCGTCTTCTGGTGGTCGAGTGTCTTCAAGGTGGTCGAGTGTCTTCAAGGAAGTCGAGTGAGCACATCTTCATGGTCGAGTGGATGATATTTTCTCTTCGACTGCTTCTGATTCTTTGTAAAGATGTCCTCGGGGAGGGTATGCTGGACAGGTCCATGACCCTACCCTAGGTACATAGCTTCATCATTAGCCCCCGAATGGATCAGGGTTCGAATGAGGAAGGGGTTGAGAACACTTCCGACCCACTCTTTGTGCTATGAATATGCCTTGTCCTGAAACAAGGGGTTGAGGAGACGACGTCGACTCCTTTCTCAGTCGCCTTGGTCCATTCTTGGTTGTTGTCGAGTGAACTTTCATGGTTGAATTCCGAACGATGATGTAGAGGGTGTTTGTCTTCAGTCTGACAGGTTGTTCCGCTCTCCGGGGATCTCGCGGGATTCGAATTTTGGGAAGCGCGCCAGATGGGAGGAAATGAGGTCATCGGGACGGATTAGGTACGTCTCCTCGATCCCCGCACCACCTTTTTCGCCACGTACTGCGCGCGCGACTGTTGCGGGATTTGTTTAGATCGCTTGGGTCCACTAGCCAGCCACTCGGCGGAAGGTCTTATAGAAGGTCTCGGGCCAGGCCTCTGCTCCGCACGCCACCATTCTCTCTTCTCTTTCTCCCGATCTCTCCGCCACTCTCGCTTCCACCTTGTCGCCGGACCTCCGCTCGAGCTCGATCTGCCACCATGGGGAAGGATAAGACGGCGGCGCTGGAACGCGCGAAGAAGGCGACCGCGAAGGCGAAGGGCAAGCGGACCAGCCGGGGCGGATCCTCGTCGAGGTCCGGCCTGCCAGCGGGCTGGATCCAGGGCGACTGGATCCGCTCGGCAATCACGCAGGACGACCTCAACGACCTGGTGGGGGGGGGATTGATCCCCCACAAGTCGGCTCGGCTCCCGGGGGACGAAACTGAGCTGCAGCCTAGAGAGGGTGAGCGTGTCCTCCTAGCAACCCACGTAGATCGCGGATTCTCGCTGCCTCCCCACCCTTTCTTCCGGGTTTTTTTGAACTTCTTTGGGGCTCAGCTCCACCATTTCACTCCGAACACCATAGTCTATCTGGCCGCTTTCGTGTCCATGTGCGAAAACTTCTTGGGCTGTCGACCGCACTGGGGGCATTTCAAACACATCTTCACTTGCCGTTCCCAGTCGGTCAAAAAGGCCAAGTCGAGTGACGAGAGGACGCGGGTGATCCAGATGTGCGGTGGTCTGGGGATCCAGATGAGGAGCAAGAGTACTTTCCCAGCGATGATCCTTCCTGACTCGGTCCGGGGCTGGCAGTCGACTTGGTTTTACTGCAAGGATCGGCCAACCCCTGGCCAGTCGATTGGACTTCCTCCTTTCTCCTTGGCTCGAGTGGAGAAGCCTGCTCCCCTAAAGGTAGTTCCAGAAGAGAAGGTGCAGGTCAAGGAGCCGGTCGAACGGGTCGTCCAGCTTGTCCGCAACGGAGTGACCGGGATGGATCTGCTGGAGGTCTTTCTCGGTCGACATATCCAACCTCTTCATGCGCACGATCATCCGATGTGGATGTACTCTGGGCTCGAAGATACCACTCGGATCCACCCGGAGGAGGTCAACGAGGATATCTTGGAGAACTGGTTGAGGGGAATCACTAGCAACAAAGACAACCCTCGGGGATCGAGGTGGGTGATTCCATTCGACAACTCGCGCCAGCCGGAGCAGGTATATTTCTGTTTTATCAAGTATCTTTCCGATTCACCACGTGATGTCCCGTTTGTGGTCGATTGAATGTCTTTTGATTGTTATCCTTTCAGGCCCTCATTGAAATGCACTCAATGCCCAACGGAGTGCAGGACCCCGACGCTGAAGAAGAAGGGAGCGGGGGCGAGAGCGGCGAGGAGCATTCGGAAGCCGAGGAGGACGAGGAGAGCGATGAATCGGCCGATGAGGAAGAAGTCGACTCGCCTCCTCGCAGGGAGAGGAGGTCCAAGCACACTCATGACCCGGCACGCGCTCCGGACTTGGTGGCTGCACCGATCGGGCAATCCTCGAAGCGCCCCAGGACGTCTTCCCCGACGCCGACTGAGAAGCCTCCAAAGCAATCCAAGGTCGCGCCGCTTCCAGCGCCGAAAGTGCCGAAAGCCATCTCTTCCAAACCGCCCAAAGCTTTGCCTCGGATCAAAGTGACCGTTCCTACTATCTCCGGGTAACCATCTGACTTGTCCTTTATGTGGATTCAATTAACTGGGTGTAACCGATTGAATGCGGGCCTTTGCAGTGCTGCTACGTCAGGGACCTCTTCATACCAGTACCGGGACGAGGAAATGGAGGATGCGGTGACCTCTAACCCAGGTATGAACTCTTGTGATTTCGATTCTTGATCCTTTTAGGGTCGAGTGGTTCACTTGGGGTCAAATGTTCTGTCTTGCAGCTCCACCCAACATCATTGACCTTCCGGACGACGATGAAGATGTGGCTCCTAAGCCTAGGAAGAGCAAGAAGGTAACAGCTGGCAGGGTGGCTCGGCAGGAACCAACTACAACGCCTCCCGTCTGTCAAGCTGAAGATGCGGGCAGGGCTGCTGTGACGTTTGCTGCACCCTTGCCGAGTGGGCACCCCATGTGGTCGACGCGCCTGTGGTTCCTTCAACTATCCAACTCCACACCATGGAGCCTCAAGCAGCTGCACCTGGGTCGTCTGCACATTTTTTCACCAGCTACCCCGTCCTAGATAACCAGTCGGAAGCGGCTGCGGAAGCCATCCGACAGGCTGATATGATGATGGAGCGGGTGAAGATAGTGCACGAGAGCAGTCAGGCTACCTACGACGCTAGTGCCGCTCTTCGGGCCAACGTCGAGGTGAGTAGACTTTCCGACTTTTTTTGTTCTTGAAAAATCTTCTTCTGCACAATCTCCTGTTGTTCGCATTGAATTAGAGCACCCACTGGGTGTTGCTGTCGTTTTTGGTAGTTTCGCTCTTCCACTTAGGCGAGTGGGATCAAAACCGGTGGGGGCACGCCAAGTGCACCCACTGGGTGTAGTCCCCGAGATCGCGGTCGACTGCTGGCAGTCGACTGTGGTCTGAGTTCTTCTTTTCTTGATGGCGCGATTGTTCTTTCTCTCTTTTTTTACTCCTTGCACTCGACTCCGGCGGGCCGGGCGAGTGGGATCAGAACCGGTGGGGGCACGCCAAGTGCACCCACTGGGTGTAGTCCCTGAGACCGCCGTCGACTGTTGGCAGTCGACTGGGGTCTGAACAGCTTGTTGTCCACTTCTTTAGGTTTTATTCATTCGGAAATGAATTGCTTTCGAACCTATCGATTGACCTGTCTCTTGCCTCCTGCAGAAGTCTTGTACTCTTATCTCCAAGTTTGCCGAACTCGAAGAGAAGCAGAGGCAACTCAACTTAGACTTGGAATTGGCTCAGCAAAATCTGAAAAAGGCTCAAGACGAGGCCGCTGGTATGGAAGGTAACTGATTGCCGACTGAATTTCAATATATCTATTTGATCTCTTTTTTGATTCGATTATTTTTTTTGCAGAGAAAATGAAGTTGGATCTGGACAAGAAGGACTCGGACCTCGCCGCCGCGCAAAAAGCAGCCCAAGACAAAACCGCTCTCGCAGAGAAGAAGCTTGCTTCAGTCGGAACGCTTGAAGGAGAGGTGACTAGACTGACATCTTGTCTTAATGAAGCTAACCGCGAAGTGACCAGCCTGAAGAAGGATAAGGTCGCCCTGAACGAAAATTTGGAGTCTGCGATCCGCAAGAGGAACGTCACAGAAGCTTATCTGAGGACCCTCGCCAAGAAGCTTTATCTCGTGCTGGGAGGTATTTCTTTTAATCCGACTGTGTTGATGTTTGCCATCGGATTTTGCTCGGTTGATTGAACTGACTTTTGGCTGCAGAACTTTGTCAAGACTTTGACGAAGAAACTGGGAGGGTCGAGACGGGTCTGGACCCTATCGCTTCCTCGGTCTGCGATGAAACTGCGATGAGCGTGCTCCGACTGGAGTCCCGTATCGCCAGCGCCACAAGCTACCTCGCACGCCTGAAGGAGGTTGTCTCTCGAATCGACTCGACGCTTTGGCCGGAGGCGACGCTTCAGAATGATTTGGAATCTCTGATGACTCGACTGAACGAGATCCCTGACCGAGTGCAAGAATGGAAGAAATCCTCCGCCTGGTGTGGTGCTGATGTGGCGCTGTCCCTGGTGCGAGTCCATTGCAAGGAGGTTCGTGAAGACAAGCTGGCTGCGATCAAAGTCGCTAACACCAAAAGACACGACTTCCAGTCCTTCATGGAGACTTTCATTGCTGCCGCCACTCGGATCGCTGATGGGATCGATCTGGACTCGTTCGTGGAGCCTGCCAGTCCTCCTCCGGCTGAGCGAACAATCTTATGAAACTTGGATACGCTTTAAATTTGCCTCGGAATGCCGAGTGGTTTCTGTAACCGTTAAACTTCTTCGGGCTTGGTGCCCGAGTACTTTTGATTCGCCGCTTGGAACCTTTTAGTATTTATCTGAATTTGGTTTATCTCCGAATGTTCTTGTGTTTGCCTTCGGATGGACTTTGCTTGCTGCACCTCTTTGTCCTTGCGGATAGGGATGGAGCGGACGTTGTATTTGTGCCGTAGCTCCGAAGGAGAAGGTGGCAGTCGACCTGCACCTCGTCGTCCTTGCGGATAGGGATGGGTCTCAAACTTAGGCGAGTACTGGACTGCAGCTAAGCCCCCGAGTGGGAGGATTGCTCTCCACTCGATAGGATTTTTCCAAACATAGGCGAGTGCTGGACTGCCGTTAAGCCTCTTACTGAGAGAACTTAGGCGAGTGCTCGACTACAGCTAAGCCCCCGAGTGGGCGGACTGCTCTCCACTCGGTAGGATTTTTTCAAACATAGGCAAGTGCTGGACTGCCGTTAAGCCTCTTAGTGAGAGAACTTAGGCGAGTGCTCGACTGCAGCTAAGCCCCCGAGTGGGAGGACTGCTCTCCACTCGGTGGGATTTTTTCAAACTTAGGCGAGTGCTGGACTACCGTTAAGCCTCTTATTGAGAGAACTTAGGCGAGTGCTTGACTGCAGCTAAGCCCCCGAGTGGGAGGACTGCTCTCCACTCGGTGGGATTTTTTCAAACTTAGGCGAGTGCTGGACTGCCGTTAAGCCTCTTAGTGAGAGAACTTAGGCGAGTGCTCGACTGCAGCTAAGCCCCCGAGTGGGAGGACTGCTCTCCACTCGGTAGGATTTTTTCAAACTTAGGCGAGTGCCGGACTGCCGTTGAGCCTCTTAGTGAGAGAACTTAGGCGAGTGCTCGACTGCAGCTAAGCCCCCGAGTGGGAGGATTGCTCTTCACTCGGTAGGATTTTTCCAAACTTAGGCGAGTGCTGGACTGCCGTTAAGCCTCTTATTGAGAGAACTTAGGCGAGTGCTCGACTGCAGCTAAGCCCCCGAGTGGAGGACTGCTCTCCACTTGGTAGGATTTTTTCAAACTTAGGCGAGTGCTCGACTGCAGCTAAGCCCCCGAGTGGGAGGATTGCTCTCCACTCGATAGGATTTTTTCAAACTTAGGCGAGTGCTGGACTGCCGTTAAGCCTCTTAGTGAGAGAACTTAGGCGAGTGCTCGACTGTAGCTAAGCCCCCGAGTGGAAGGATTGCTCTTCACTCGGTAGGATTTTTTCGAACTTAGGCGGAACGGATTCGCGACTAAGCCCACCCACTGGGGGATTTCAGGAGTAAATAAGAACAACACAATTGAATGAGAGAACCGTAAGCTCTTGTCTTTGATAAACGAATTACAAAAGGTGTTGCTTATTACATTTTATTCGAACGAGTGTTTAAGTATAAAAGGGGTGGAGCAGCTCCGCGTTCCAAGCCCGTGGCTCGTCTTTCTGATGCTCGATACTGTAAAGATGGTATGCTCCGTTGTGGAGAACTTTGGTGACGATGAAGGGGCCTTCCCAAGCTAGAGCGAGCTTGTGTGGTTTCTGTTGATCCACTCGAAGAACCAAGTCTCCTTCTTGAAAGACCCGACCCCTCACATTCCTGGCGTGGAATCGACGCAAATCTTGCTGATAAATGGTCGAGCAGATCAAGGCCATCTCTCTTTCCTCCTCTAAGAGATCGACTGAATCTTGTCGGGCCTGCTCTGCTTCTGCTTTGGAGAAGAGTTCAACTCGGGGTGCGTTGTGGAGCAAGTCACTTGGCAGAACAACTTCGGCTCCATAGACTAAGAAGAAAGGAGTTCTTCCAGTCGACCGATTAGGAGTTGTCCTTAAACCCCACAGAACTGATGGAAGTTCATCAACCCAAGCACCCGCTACGTGTTTGAGATCATGCATCAGTCGGGGCTTCAGTCCTTTGAGAATTAAGCCATTGGCTCTTTCTGCTTGTCCGTTCGACTGCGGGTGAGCAACAGAAGCATAGTCGACTCGAGTGCCCTGAGAGGGGCAGAAAATTCTGAACTCATCGGAATCGAAGTTCGATCCGTTGTCCGTGATGATACTGTGTGGGACTCCATATAGGAACGTCAATTCTCTGATAAAACTGACAGCGGTGCTAGCGTCAAGGTTCTTGATGGGTTTGGCTTCGATCCATTTGGTAAACTTGTCGAATGCAACGAGCACGTGAGTGAAGCCGCTTCTGCCGGTCCTCAGCGGTCCAACCATATCCAGTCCCCAAACAGCGAAGGGCTAGATGAGGGGGATGGTCTTCAGGGCTGACGCTGGCTTGTGAGACATATCGGAGTAAAATTGACAGCCTTCACATCTGTCGACTATATCTTTCGCCATCTCATTTGCTCGTGGCCAATAGAATCCAGCTCGGTATGCTTTAGCCACGATGGCCCGAGAGGACGCATGGTGACGACAGGTCCCCGAGTGGATGTCATTGAGGATCATTCGACCTTCTTCTGGTGTTATGCACTTCTGACCGACTCCAGTCACACTTTCTCTGAACAGCTGCCCTCTTATCACAGTAAAAGCTTTAGATCGGCGGACGATCTGTCGAGCTTCTTCTTCATCCTCTAGGAGCTCTTTCCTGAGGATGTACGCAATGTAGGGCACCGTCCAGTCGGGAGTAATGGCCAGAACCTCCATGATTAGGTCGACCACAGCTGGGACCTCGACTTCAGTCGGATCCGTGGCGCTCTTAGGTTGTGGGGGCTCTTCAATGAAAGGGTCTTCCTGAACTGTCGGCGTGTGAATATGCTCCAAGAACACATTGCTGGGAATGGCCTCTCTCTTGGAACCTATCTTTGCCAATTCATCGGCTGCTTGATTTTTCAATCGGGGGATGTGGTGGAGTTCTAACCCCTCGAACTTCTTCTCAAGCTTTCTCACCGCGTTGCAGTAACCAGTCATGGTTGGGCTTCTGACGTCCCACTCCTTCATCACTTGATTAACTACCAAATCTGAGTCGCCATAGACCATGAGGCGACGGACGCCGAGTGAGATGGCCATGCGCAACCCATACAGGAGTGCTTCATACTCTGCTTCATTGTTGGAGGAATCAAAGTGAATCTGGAGGACATATCTGAGCTTGTCTCCTCGGGGGGATACCAGAACCACTCCAGCACCAGAGCCGTTCAACATCTTGGATCCGTCAAAGAACATGGTCCAGTGCTCCGAGTGAACTTGAGTCGGCAGTTGCTGTTCGATCCACTCGGCGAGGAAATCTGCTATTGCTTGGGACTTGATAGCTTTCTTTGCCTCAAACTTGATATCCAAGGGAAGGAGTTCAATCGCCCATTTTGCCACTCGACCAGTTGCATCCCTGTTGTGCAGAATCTCTGACAATGGAGCATCGCTGACGACTGTAACAGAGTGATCTGAGAAGTAGTGCGCAACCTTCTTCGTGGTCATGTAAATTCCATAGACAAGCTTCTGATAGTGAGGATATCTCTGCTTTGACGGGGTAAGGACTTCAGAAATATAATAAACTGGGCGTTGAACTTTGTACGCTTTTCCTTCTTCTTCCCGCTCGACCGTAAGTACTATACTGACGACTTGTCCAGTGGCTGCTATATAAAGCAAAAGAGGCTCTTTGCTGATTGGAGCAGCAAGCACCGGCTGGGTGGAAAGCAGGGCTTTTAGCTCTGCAAATGTTGTATCAGCTTCTGGAGTCCACTCGAACGCATCTGATTTCTTCATCAGTCGGTAAAGAGGCAGGGCCTTTTCACCGAGGCGAGAAATGAATCGACTTAGGGTGCCCAAGCAACCAGTAAGCTTCTGGACATCATGCACACGCACAGGGTGTTTCATCCGAAGTATAGCGCCTACTTTCTCTGGGTTAGCATCGATTCCTCGTTCGAAAACAAGAAAACCGAGTAACTTTCCGCCTGGAACTCCAAACGTGCACTTTGATGGATTGAGCTTGATATCATACCTTCTGAGGTTGGCAAAGGTTTCGGCGAGGTCGGTCAGCAGGTCAGAACCTTTACGTGACTTGACCACAATGTCATCCATGTATGCTTCCACATTCCGACTGATCTGAGTGAGCAGGTACTTCTAAATCATTCGCATAAATATGGCTCCGGCGTTCTTCAAGCCAAATGGCATTGTGACATAACAGAAGCACCCGAACGGGGTGATAAAAGCTGTCTTTATTTCATCGGGTCCGTACAGACGGATCTGGTGGTACCCGGAGTAGGCATCCAAAAAGGACAAACGCTCGCACCCAGCAGTCGAGTCGACTATCTGATCGATGCGAGGGAGAGGGAGTGATCTTTCGGGCAGGCCCGATTGATATGCTTGAAATCGATGCACATGCGGAGTGAGTCATCTTTCTTTGGGATCATGACAACATTGGCTAACCACTCAGAGTGGTAAATCTCTCGGATAAACTCAGCTGCCAAAAGCCGAGCCACCTCTTCGCCGATTGCTTTTCTTTTCTGGACGGCGGACCGTCGAAGATGCTCTTTGACTGGTTTCACTGTCGGGTCGACTCGCAAACGATGCTCAGCCAGTCCCCTGGGAACACCTGGCATGTCAGAAGCCTTCCATGCAAAGATGTCCCAGTTCCCATGGAGGAACTGGATGAGCGCTTCTTCTTATTTGGAGTCGAGTGTGGTCGAAATATTGGTCGGAGCTGTTGGGGAACGTAGCAATAATTCAAAATTTTCCTACGTGTCACCAAGATCTATCTATGGAGTCATCTAGCAACGAGGGAGGATTGGATCTACATACCCTTGTAGATCGCGCGCGGAAGCGTTCAAGAGAATGGGGTTGATGGAGTCGTACTCGTCGTGATCCAAATCACCGATGACCAAGTGCCGAACGGACGGCACCTCCGCGTTCAACACACGTATAGCCCGGTGACGTCTCCCATGCCTTGATCCAGCAAGGAGAGAGGGAGAGGTCAAGGAAGACTCCATCCAGCAGCAGCACAACGGCGTGGTGGTGATGGAGGAGCGTGGCAATCCTGCAGGGCTTCGCCAAGCACCGCGAGATATGAGGAGAAAGAGAGGGAGGGCTGCACCAACAGGCAGAGATCAGATCACGTGTTATGGGCAGCCCCAGGCCTCACTATATATAGGGGAGAGGGAGGAGGGTGCGCCCCCTCTAGGGTTCCCACCCCTAGGGGGGGCGGCAGCCCTAGATGGGAAAGGGGAGGCGGCCAAGAGGGGGAGAGAGGGAGGCGCCCCCTAGGGTGGGCCTTAGGCCCATCTAAGCCTAGGGTTTCCCCTTTTTTTCCTCCTAGCTGCCCCTTGGGCCTTGTGGGAGGCGCACCAGCCCACTCAGGGGCTGGTCCCTCACCACTCTTGGCCCATGCAAGCCTCCGGGGCTTGTGGCCCCACTTGGTGGACCCCCGGGACCCTCCCGGTGGTCCCGGTACGTTACCGATAAACCCCGAAACTTTTCCGGTGACCAAAACAGGACTTCCCATATATAAATCTTTACCTCCGGACCATTCCGGAACTCCTCGTGATGTCCGGGATCTCATCCGGGACTCCGAACAACATTCGGTAACCACATACAAACTTCCTTTATAATCCTAGCGTCATCGAACCTTAAGTGTGTAGACCCTACGGGTTCGGGAACCATGCAGACATGACCGAGACACCTCTCCGGCCAATAACCAACAGCAGGATCTAGATACCCATGTTGGCCCCCACATGTTCCACGATGATCTCATCGGATGAACCACGATGTCAAGGACTTAATCAATCCCGTATACAATTCCCTTTGTCTAGCGGTATTGTACTTGCCCGAGATTCGATCGTCGATATCCCTATACCTTGTTCAATCTCGTTACCGGCAAGTCTCTTTACTCATTCCGTAACACATCATCCCGTGATCAACTCCTTGATCACATTGTGCACATTATGATGATGTCCTTCCGAGTGGGCCCAGAGATACCTCTCCGCTTACACGGAGTGACAAATCCCAGTCTCGATTCGTGCCAACCCAACAGACACTTTCGGAGATACCTGTAGTGCACCTTTATAGTCACCCAGTTACGTTGTGACGTTTGATACACCCAAAGCAGTCCTACGGTATCCGGGAGTTGCACAATCTCATGGTCTAAGGAAATGATACTTGACATTAGAAAAGCTTTAGCATACGAACTACACGATCTTTGAGCTAAGCTTAGGATTGGGTCTTGTCCATCACATCATTCTCCTAATGATGTGATCCCGTTATCAACGACATCCAATGTCCATGGTCAGGAAACCGTAACCATCTATTGATCAACGAGCTAGTCAACTAGAGGCTTACTAGGGACATGGTGTTGTCTATGTATCCACACATGTATCTGAGTTTCCTATCAATACAATTCTAGCATGGATAATAAACGATTATCATGAACAAGGAAATATAATAATAACTTATTTATTATTGCCTCTAGGGCATATTTACAACAGGAGCTGCATTGGGGTCTGTCGAGTGAATGTGAACAGACTTCGTCTCGCCAGACGACTGGAATGCTGAATCCGTGGCTGGCTTCTTGGCTCACAACAAGTCACTTGGGTCTGCATTTTTCTGATATTCTTGCAATTCTGCCACGGCCCTCTGGGCATCGGCGATCTTTGAGCCCTTCTGGAAACACTCTTCCGCCTTTTTCCGATTACCAGAGATAGTGATCACTCCTCTGGGACCAGGCATCTTCAGTTCGAGGTACACGTAACAAGGTCGAGCCATGAATCGTGCATAAGCTGGCCTGCCCAGAATTGCATGATATGCACTCTGAAAATCCACGACTTCAAACATCAACTTTTCTTTGCGGTAATTTTTGGCATCACCGAAAACCACGTCGAGTGCAATCTGACCGAGGGACGCAGCCTTCTTGCCTGGGATGACCCCATGGAAACTCATGTGGCTTTCACTAAGTCTGGACATCGGAATGCCCATTCCTTTCAACGTTTTTGCGTACAGAATGTTCAGGCCACTGCCACCGTCCATCAGGACCTTTGTCAGTCGAGTGCCTTCGGCCACCGGGTCGACCACCAGCGCTTGCCTCCTAGGGGTGGTGATGTGCGCTGGGTGATCAGACTGGTCGAACGTAATGGCAGTCTGCGACCATTTCAAGTAATTGGGTGTCGCCGGAGCGACCATGTTCACTTCTCTGTTGATGACTTTCAATCGACTCTTGTTTTCAACATCAGCAAAAATCATTAGAGTGGAATTCACGTGAGGATAACCATCATCATCTTCCCCTTCACTCTCAGCCTTGTCTGCCTCCTTCTCCTTTTCCTTGGTTGTTTCTCTCGGAACTGCTGGATCAGGAGCCGACATTGTCGAGTGGTATGCTTCTTGTAAATGAAATTACCTTCTTCGTCTTTTTTGGTGTGGATATGGCACGGCAGATCCAACGCGTCATTTCCATCTTGATTTACTTTCTTGGGGTTCCATGGCCCTTTGGGCTTCCCCTTGAACTTTCCTTGAACCACAGCCAAGGCCTCACCCGGAGCAGCTGGTTCGGCCTTGCATTTTTGTTTCTGATTGGAGTTTCCTCCTCCGGCTTCGTGGGCGACTGCTTTGTGCTTGCTACTCCGCAGTCGCTCCTCCTCTTCACCATTGGCATACTTGGTGGCGATTTCCATCATCCGAGTCAAAGTCATGTTTCCTGTCCGACCGAATTTCAGATTCAACTCTCGGTACCTGACGCCTTCCTTGAAAGCACAAATTGCCTGATGATCAGACACATCTTCCACCGTGTGGTGCAGGGTCATCCACCTCTGGATATAATCTCTCAAAATTTCATTCGGTTTCTGGACGCAACACTGTAATTCTGTCAAACCTGCTGGCCGCTTGCAAGTACCCTCAAATGTTCCTCAAACGTTCTGACAAACACTCGGGCGAGATCGTCCCAAGTATAGATGCTGCCAGGCGCCAACTGATTCAGCCACGCCCTAGCCGAGCCCTCCAACATCAGGGGAAGGTGTTTCATGGCCACCTCATCATTGCCGCCACCAATCTGGACAGCCACTCGGTAGTCTTCGAGCCAGGTGTCAGGCTTGGACTCTCCGGTGAACTTACTGACTCCAGTCGCCAACCTGAAGTTGGGGGGAATCACTGAAGCTCTGATAGCTCTACTGAAGCACTCTGGGCCAGAGACATGCACCCTGTTGCTGGTTTACGGGCCTTTGTCATGGCCATCTCGGTGCGCTCTGTTTCTGTCGACCAAGCCTTGTACGATAATAGATCTCGCATCAAAGCCTGGCTCCCTGGGGTCAACTGGAATACCTCTTCCGACGCTGTTAGGGCACCTATCTTCATGTGGCCGCGGCACGTACGACCCACTCCTTGGAGGAGGCGTGGGCACTCGACGGCGACCATCGCGATCGGCTCGATGATCATACTGCTCCTAGTTTCTGTACTGATCACGCCGCTCTCCACGTCCCTCACGCCTCGGGGGTGATCTCGGGCTATGGGCCGACTGGACCGTATCTGCGACCACAGATCTTCTATGGATCCTATCCCGCGACTGAGACACGGCCGTATTCTGCTCTCCTGCTGCCCGGAGCAAGGCCCTGATCTGCGCCAGACCTCGGCCAGCTTCTGACTGGGAAGGTTGAATCGACTTTGCTATCCGGGCCGCAGCTGCTAGGTTTTGGATCGGTGTTCGGTATACCTGTGCCGGAGGTGGAAAAAGTTGGCGTCGGCTGGACTCAGGAGCACGTTGATGAGCGCGATCGTCGAGTGCGCGCTGTAGGTTCTCCAGCTGAGTGCGCTCAGCCAGATTGGCCAAGCAAGCCTGTTCCAAGGCCTGGGCCTCGGGCGTTTCTCCAACTATAGGAGTATGCAGGGCATCCATGTTTCGGCGACGAAGTTCTTCTCTCTGCTGCGAGGAGAGAGGCTCGGGGCGGTACTCCTCGTGAATGCGCGACGGATCGTCGTTCCCGTCACCTCCGTCTTCACGATCGAAGCCAGGAGGACCGCGTGGTCCATTGACCATCAGGACTTCCGCTGCCGAGTCATTGCTGCCGCACTCGGATGCAGTCTCTACGGAGCCAGTCGACAGATCGAACATGCCGTAGAGAGACTCGTCGTGCTCGAGCGCCGCGACTTGAGGGGTGGCCGACTGGCGGGCCACCGCATGCTTCACCCACCATTGAACCCTCGACCGGCCGGTGCGCTTGTTCCGGCGGGTCGCAGGGAGGGGGAAAGCCGTAGGAGTCGACTGGTACTGGGTCGACGGTTGCCGCAGGAGGACGCCGCGGACGCACGCGTGAAAGTGTGTCGCCCCGCGGGCGGGGAGCGCATCGACGTCGAGTGGTGCCTCCTGAAGCCAAGCGGAGTCGTCGGCAACAAACACGAGCGCGCCGAGACGGATCTCGCGGCCCTCAGCCAAACCTCCGCCTGGAACCATGATGATGGGGATCGGAAAAATTGCAACTTCTCCAATAAGTCGCTAAGACACCTGCCCCACGGTGGGCGCCAACTGTCGTGGATCTAAGACTAACAGTATAAAGGGGGGTAGGTATGAGGAGGCAAGATCCTAGCTATGGAGTAGTTGTACACACGAGTTTTTACGAGTTCAGGCCCTTCTCGGAGGAAGTAACAGCCCTACGTCTCGGTGCCCTGAGGCGGTTGACTGGATTATACGTGTGTGTGTGTTTACAAAAGTGCGAACCCCTGTCCCAGAGGAGTGGGGTGGCTTATATAGAGTGCGCCAGGACCCCAGCTCCCCTACGTTACACAGGGTTCAATGTTCATAAAGGTGGGGCGTTACTAGTAACGTCTACAATAAAGTGTTATAAATGCCCATAATGCTATGGTTTAAGTCGCGACCGTTGCAGAGTGGAGGGCTTCTCGTCTTCTGGTGGTCGAGTGTCTTCAAGGTGGTCGAGTGTCTTCAAGGAAGTCGAGTGAGCACATCTTCATGGTCGAGTGGATGATATTTTCTCTTCGACTGCTTCTGATTCTTTGTAAAGATGTCCTCACTATCATTCCCGTGCCCCTGACGCCATTCCGGCGCAGCCCCGCCACCTCATCACCGTCGCTGGACCTCACCGTACGCCACCATCACCGCACGAAGGCCTCGCCGTCGCCGGACCTCCCCACCGGACCTCCTCATCTCCTCCCCGTCGGACTGCCTCCCCGCCACCGTTGCCGAACCGTCCCCGTCCTCCTCCCCGCCGGACCACATCGAGCCTCGCCGCCACCTCTGCTCGCCAACGCTGGTGAGGGCCGCACCCTCCTCATCTCCTCTCTACCCCGTGTGCCACGACCTCGTCCGACGCTCGACGTTGCCACCTGACCCACGCGCCGGATGCACCCAGTGCATGCGCCCGCGCCCGCCGGCGGTGCTCTGTCCGCTGCTGTTGCGGCCCGCGCGCTGCCTGCGCCCCACCTCGGCGCCTCGCCCCGCGGCCATCTCCGCCTTCCACTCGCCGCGCCGGGGGTGCGCCTTCGCCACCGCACACGCGCCCCGCGCCTCTGCACGCGGCCGCTCGCCCCGTTCCCCCTCCCCCCCCACACGCCGCCCTACGCGGCCGCCATCGGCCGAGGCCATGGCCTCGACGACCCTGCTGGGCGAGCGCCCGTGCCCCCGCCCGATAACCCGTCGCTCGCGCCCTGTTTGGCCTCTAGGCCAATGACAAACAGGGCCCACGCCCCTGAGGACAAAAAGAAAACGAAATAAAAATAAATATATAAATAAATAAATAATTAATTAATAATTAATTAATTAATAATTAAAATAGTTAATGAATTGATTAAGTTAATTAATCTTGTTTAATTAATCTAATTAAGTAGATAGTTTAATTAAACCCTAGTTAGACTAATCAGTCAATGACGAATGGGACCCACAAGTCAGGTTGACCAGGTCAACCGCTGACGTCATGCTGACGTCATGATGATGTCAGCAAACACTATTCTGGATAATGTTGATTTAATTAATTAAATAAATCCTAAAAATGATTTAAATCTTTAGAAAATCATATCTTTTAATCCGTAATTCGGATGAAAATATTTTATACATGAAAGTTGCTCAGAACGACGAGACGAATTCGGATACGCAGCCCGTTCGTCCGCCACGCGTCCCTAGCATAGTGAACCTGCAACATTTCACCTCCGGTTCATCTGTCCGAAAACGCGGAACCCCGGGGATACTTTCCCGGATGTTTCCCCCCTTCGCCGATATCACCTATCCCTGCGTTAGGTCACCCCTAGCAACGTATTGACGCGTCTTGCTTTGTGTTACATTTGATTGCTCTGTTATTTATTTTGTTCCCCCTCCGTTACTTCTTTCCGGTAGACTACGAGACCGACGCTGCTGCTGCCCAGTACGACTACGGAGTTGACGACCCCTCTCTCTTGCCAGAACAACCAGGCAAGCCCCCCCTTTGATCACCAGATATCGCCTACTCTTCTCTATACTGCTTGCATTAGCGTAGTGTAGCATGTTACTGCTTACAGTTAATCCTATACTGCTGCATAGCCTGTCCTTGCTACTACTGTTGTTGCCTTTACCTGCTATCCTACTGCTTAGTATAGGATGCTAGTGTTCCATCAGTGGCCCTACACTCTTGTCCGTCTGCCATGCTATACTACTGGGCCGTGATCACTTCGGGAGGTGATCACGGGCATATACTATATACTCTATATTGATACATTACCTGTGATACTGTTCGGACATGGGGGCTGAAGGGGCAGGTGGCTCCATCCCGGTAGAGGTGGGCCTGGGTTCCCGACGGCCCCCGACTGTTACTTTGTGGCGGAGCGACAGGGCAGGTTCAGACCACCTAGGAGAGAGGTGGGCCTGGCCCTGGTCGGCGTTCGCGGATACTTAACACGCTTAACGAGATCTGGGTATTTGATCTGAGTCTGGCCATTTGGTCTATACGCACTAACCATCTACGCGGGAGTAGTTATGGGTATCCCAGCGTCGTGGTATCAGCCGAAGCCTTCTTGACGTCAGCGACGGAGCGGCGCGCGCTGGATTGGACTGGAACGCCACTAGGCTAGGTCTGCTTCCGGCCGCCCACGCAACGTGCAGGTGTGCTAAGGGCGATGGGCCCAGACCCCTGTGCGCTTAGGTTTAGACCGGCGTGCTGACCTCTCTGTTGTGCCTAGGTGGGGCTGCGACGTGTTGATCTTCCGAGGCCGGGCATGACCCAGGAAAGTGTGTCCGGCCAAATGGGATCGAGCGTGTTGGGTTATGTGGTGCACCCCTGCAGGGAAGTTAATCTATTCGAATAGCCGTGATCTTCGGTAACAGGACGACTTGGAGTTGTACCTTGACCTTATGACAACTAGAACTGGATACTTAATAAAACACACCCTTCCAAGTGCCAGATACAACCGGTGATTGCTCTCTCACAGGGCGATGAGGGGAGGATCATCGGTTAGGATTATGCTATGCGATGCTACTTGGAGGACTTCAGTCTATTCTCTTCTGCATGCTGCAAGACGGAGGTTGCCAGAAGCGTAGTCTTCGAAAGGATTAGCTATCCCCCTCTTATTCTGGCTTTCTGCAGTTCAGTCCATCGATATGGCCCTTTACACATTTACCCATGCATATGTAGTGTAGCTTCTTGCTTGCGAGTGCTTTGGATGAGTACTCACGGTTGCTTCTCCCTCTTTTCCCCCTATCCCTTCTACCTGGTTGCCGCAACCAGATGTTGGAGCCCAGGAGCCAGACGCCACCATCGACGACGACTCCTACTACACCGGAGGTGCCTACTACTACGTGGTGCCCGCTGACGACGACCAGGAGTAGCTAGGAGGATCCCAGGCAGGAGGCCTGCGCCTCTTTCGATCTGTATCCCAGTTTGTGCTAGCCTTCTTAAGGCATACCTGTTGAACTTATGTCTGTACTCAGATATTGTTGCTTCCGCTGACTCGTCTATGATCGAGTTCTTGTATTCGAGCCCTCGAGGCCCCTGGCTTGTAATATGATGCTTGTATGACTTATTTTAATTGTAGAGTTGTGTTGTGATATCTTCCCGTGAGTCCTTGATCTTGATCGTACACATTTGCGTGCATGATTAGTGTACGATTAAATCGGGGGCGTCACAAGTTGGTATCAGAGCCGACTGCCTGTAGGAACCCCCCTTCCACACTCCTTGGCCGAAGTCGAGTCTAGACATTGCAAAAACTTTTACTAACTTGGCTGTGTACCTTACGGGCCCACGTCGCCATCGGGTGGCACTAGGATCTTTTACTCCTCGACCTTTACTCTGGAACTCTGAACTCTCTTCTACTCGGGTTAAACGAATTTACTAACTCTGACACTAGGATCCCGTTACGACATTCACCCCAAAGTTGGATAAGCCCTAGTTATTCTTTAGAAATGTATTTGAACATTATCCATATTGTCATTTGACTCCAGTGAAAACATCTATGTTTTCAGATGGAACCCATGAGGCAGGTCGTGCGCCACACGACGGCCATTGGTGCCTCAGGATCACCTGCTGTGTTGGCTGAGATGATGACCTATCTGGGTTATCGCTGGCACCCTGAGTACACCGTCTATGAGGAGTATCAGGACTTCAACCAGGAGCAGTACCGTGCCATCGTCCACCTCTACTCTCGAGAGTATGACTCCACTACCGTGCTGCACACTGCTCATGGTGTTGGAGTGACTATCGATATGGCGGTCCACGATGCATCAATGTCGAAACTGGTCTGCAGGAATACCAGAGCTCTCACAGGCGCAACCGTGACACGGGCTCATCTTCGGGCCCGTCCTCGCAGAAGCGCAAGATATGGATTCCCAATAGCTTGTACCAACCGGATGCACCTACCCCAAGGCAGACCTATGCTGCACCTCGTCTGCCTACTCTTCCGACTAGGCGGCCAAGACTCCCAGCTCCACCACCACAAGCTCCTGTTCCCACTCCCAATAATGGATTGTGCTTCAGGTGTGGACAACCAGGGCATCGTGCTAGGGAATGCAACCAGAACCCGAATCAACTGGCCCTTCCAGCAACTGGCCGTGGAAGCAACCAGCCCCGCAGCAACAATGCCAAGTCTTATGGTCGTGTTCATGCCAACCACGTTGATCTGAGCGAAGCTCAAGACCAGCCTGCTACTGTGATGGGTACCCTCCTCGTAAATTCAGTACCAGCATCCGTTTTATTTGATACAGGTGCATCGCATTCATTCATGTCAGAAGGTTTTGCATGCTTGCACGACATTAAATGTGAGAACATGGATGCTTCACTATTAGTACACACCCCTGCGGGCCAATGTCGAACCTCCATGATTTGCAACGACGTCCCTGTAGAAATCGAAGGACTGGAATTCCTTGTCTCTCCCATCGTACTGAAGTCCTGTAGCATTGATCTCATTCTGGGAATGAATTGGTTAAAAGCGCATACTGCTTCTATAGTTTGCGCCACTAAGGTCGTCCATTTGCTACACCCTTCTGATGAAATAATAGCTTATCAAGCTCATCTAGTTCAGAACGCCGAGGCACGACTTTATGCCTTGAACGTGTTGAACGCTGCACCACTCGAGGGCATTGAAAATGTTTCCGTCGTTCGTGAATTCCAAGATGTATTCCCAGAAGAACTTCCAGGGATTCCCCCTGCTAGAGCTGTCGAATTCATCATCGACTTGAAACCCGGCACTACCCCTATAGCTAAACGACCCTACAAGATGCCGCCGCATGAACTCCTTGAGCTTAAGGAGGAAATCGACAAATCTCTTGTCAAAGGTTTCATTCGCCCAAGTTGCTCTCCTTGGGGAGCACCTTCTCTCTTTGTTAGGAAGAAGGATGGAACAAACCGATTGGTCCAAGACTACCGTCCTATAAACCAAGCTACCATTCAGAATAAATACCCTCTTCCTCGGATCAATGATCTTTATGATCAACTGGCTGGTTCATCAGTGTTCTCCAAACTCGACTTGAGGTTGGGTTACCACCAGATCCGTGTTCGTGAAGAGGACATCCCAAAAACCGCCTTCGTGACTCGGTATGGATCATATGAGTACACAGTCATGTCATTCGGCTTAATGAATGCTCCTGCCACCTTCTCTCGTCTGATGAATTATATATTCATGGATTACCTCGACAAGTTCGTCGTGGTTTATCTGGACGATATCCTTGTATTTTCCAAGAACGAGGAAGAACATGCTGGACATCTGCGGCTTGTGCTAGAGAAGCTTCGAGAACATCAACTGTATGCTAAGTATTCCAAGTGTGAATTCTGGCTCCCCGAAGTAACCTATCTTGGGCATGTCATCTCCAAGGATGGTATTGCCGTCAACCCTGAACGAGTTCAAGCTATTCTCGATTGGACTCCTCCGAAGAACGTCAAGCAAGTCCGAAGTTTCCTCGGTCTCGCCAGCTACTGCCGTCGATTCGTCGAGAACTTCTCCAAGATTGCCAGGCCCCTGACTAATCTGTTGCATAAGGGTGTCAAGTTTGACTGGACAGACAAGTGTCAGGAAAGTTTCCAGGCGCTCAAAGACAAGTTGACTTCTGCCCCCGTGCTTGCACCACCTGATACTAAGAAGGACTTCGTCATTTACTGCGACGCTTCCCGCCAAGGATTAGGCTGTGTCCTAATGCAGGAGCGCAGAGTGATTGCTTATGCCTCTCGTCAATTGCGCCCTCACGAAGAAAACTACCCGGTTCACGACCTCGAGCTTGCTGCTGTCATTCAGGCACTGAAGCAGTGGCGACATTACCTTCTCGGTAATCGTTGCGAGATCTTCACCGACCATCAAAGTCTGAAGTATCTGTTTACTGAGCCAGATTTGAACTTACGCCAGCAAAGATGGATGGAGACTGTTGCAGACTTTGACGTGGATATATCATATACCCCCGGCAAGGCTAATGTGATGGCTGATGCCTTGAGCCGCAAGTCTTACTGCAACCACCTCCAGGTTCATAAAGTTCAGCCCTCGCTTACCGAAGAATTTAGAAGGCTGAACCTCCATATTGTTCCTCCGGGATCACTCGCTCCCCCTCCCGGAGATTTCCCCAAACAGAACCTCCATGTTGTTTCCAAGGGTTCTCTCAATACCCTGGTTGCGAAACCAGATCTTGTGGACACCATCAAATGGATACAGAAATGTGACGATGAAGTCCTCAAGATTAAGCGCGACCTCAAAAGGGGAAAGCCCTCATTCTTCACGATCGCCGACGATGGCGCCTTGTATTTCAAAGGCCGCTTAGTGGTACCATGTTCGAAGAAAAACCTGGATAAGACTAAAAGGGTTATGCAAGAAGCTCATGATACGCCTCTGTCCATCCATCCTGGTAGTACAAAGATGTATCAGGATATTCGTCAAAGATTCTGGTGGTCTAATATGAAGCAGGACATTGCTCGTTATGTTGCTGAGTGTGACATTTGTCGCCGAATCAAAGCAGAGCATCAAAGGCCTGCTGGGACTCTGCAACCTATCTCTATTCCTGAATGGAAATGGGACCATGTTGAAATGGACTTCGTCACTGGATTTCCCAAATCGCAGAAAGGTAATGATGCTATTCTTGTCGTCATTGACCGGCTTTCCAAAGTTGCCCATTTTCTGGCGGTCAAAGAGACAATCACTGCTAGTCAGCTTGCTACTCTCTACATGGCCAGAATTGTTTCACTTCACGGTATCCCACTGGTTATCAGTTCAGACCGTGGCAGTTTATTCACTTCAAGGTTTTGGGCGAGTTTCCAAGAAGCTATGGGGACTCATCTGTCGTTCAGTACTGCGTTCCATCCTCAGTCGCAAGGGCAAGTTGAACGTGTCAACCAAGTTCTCGAAGACATGCTTCGAGCTTGTGTAATCTCATTCGGCAAGAAATGGGAGGAATCTCTTCCATATGCCGAGTTCTCTTATAATAATAGCTATCAAGCTAGTCTGAAGATGTCCCCCTTCGAAGTGCTTTATGGACGAAAGTGTCGAACCCCTCTGAACTGGTCAGAAACTGGGGAACGCCCACTCTTCGGTTCGGATATTATCCAACAGGCCGAAGAACAAGTTCGCATTATTCGCGAGAATCTCAAGACTGCTCAGTCACGTCAGAAAAGTCAGTATGACCGTCATCACCAAGACATGGTCTATCAACCTGGCGAAAAGGCTTATCTTCGAGTTACCCCAATGAAGGGTGCTCACCGCTTCGGGATCAAGGGCAAGCTAGCTCCTCGCTATATCAGTCCCTTCACTATTCTCGGAAGGCGTGGAAAGGTGGCATATCAACTGGAGCTTCCGCCGAACCTTTCTCAGGTTCACGATGTGTTCCATGTGTCACAACTCCGCCGTTGCTTCAAGGATCCAATCCGAGCAGTGGATCATGAAGTGCTCGAATTGCAGCAGGACCTCTCCTATAAAGAACACCCGGTCCGCATTCTCGACCAAGCTGAACGCCGCACACGTCAGAAGGCGATCAAGTTCCTCAAAGTCCAGTGGTCGAATCACTCTGAAGACGAAGCCACCTGGGAACGCGAGGATCGTCTGCGTGATGAATACCCCGCACTCTTTCCTTCTACCCTCTTAAATCTCGGGACGAGATTTCTTGTAGTGGAGGAGAATTGTGACGCCCGGATAATTAGGCTATAGTAATCACATGTTAATGATGCCAAGTCATCAAAGTTACTGTCGTTAATCTCGCGTTAGTTCAGAACCGATCCAAATTCAAATTTGAAAGAAAGGCAAACAACAAAACTTTTGAAACATTAAAACCAAAATGTTCAGTTTGTGGCAAATAATCCTTACCAAATATTTGTGAAGGAACCACACTTTTATTATGTGTTTTAATGCACTAAAATGATTTAAATATTAGCAAACCTGATTATTTAAATGCCTTTACAGATTGATAAAATATCCAACCAAATTAATTGGGGTCTAGACTTTTGTGGCGGTGGACTAAATTGAAATGTTAAAATTAGATGCAAAGTATATATTTTTACAGAACCTAAAATAATAGGAAACAAAAATAAAACAGAAAAGAAAAGAGGAAAATAAAGAAAATACAAAATAGAAAACAGAAAACAAAAATAAGAGCAAACTCCCCCGGGCCGTGGCCCAACTGGGCCAACACCCCCAGGCCCAGCCGGCCGGCCCACCCTGCTACCCCCCTCCTTATCCACTCCCTCCCCCAAACCCTAGCCCCCCACCTCTCCTCTCGCCCCCACTCCCCCCCCGATCCAATCGGGATCGGGCCCGAACCCATCGCCGCCTCCCCGACGCATCACCGGCGCCGCCCCGCCCGTCGCTCGCCGTCGTCCTCACCCCCTCCCCCTTTCCTGGACCGGAAGGGCCCCCCCCTCCGTCGCCGCCGCGCCAACCCCCGCCGTCGCCGCCTGCCCTCGCTCAAGGGCCCGGCCCCGCCGCGCCAAACCTCACCGTACGCCACCATCACCGCACGAAGGCCTCGCCGTCGCCGGACCTCCCCACCGGACCTCCTCATCTCCTCCCCGTCGGACTGCCTCCCCGCCACCGTTGCCGAACCGTCCCCGTCCTCCTCCCCGCCGGACCACATCGAGCCTCGCCGCCACCTCTGCTCGCCAACGCCGGTGAGGGCCGCACCCTCCTCATCTCCTCTCTACCCCGTGTGCCACGACCTCGTCCGACGCTCGACGTTGCCACCTGACCCACGCGCCGGATGCACCCAGTGCATGCGCCCGCGCCCGCCGGCGGTGCTCTGTCCGCTGCTATTGCGGCCCGCGCGCTGCCTGCGCCCCACCTCGGCGCCTCGCCCCGCGGCCATCTCCGCCTTCCCCTTGCCGCGCCGGGGGTGCGCCTTCGCCACCGCACACGCGCCCCGCGCCTCTGCACGCGGCCGCTCGCCCCGTTCCCCCTCCCCCCCCCCCCCCGCACGCCGCCCTACGCGGCCGCCATCGGCCGAGGCCATGGCCTCGACGACCCTGCTGGGCGAGCGCCCGTGCCCCCGCCCGATAACCCGTCGCTCGCGCCCTGTTTGGCCTCTAGGCCAATGACAAACAGGGCCCACGCCCCTGAGGACAAAAAGAAAACGAAATAAAAATAAATATATAAATAAATAAATAATTAATTAATAATTAATTAATTAATAATTAAAATAGTTAATGAATTGATTAAGTTAATTAATCTTGTTTAATTAATCTAATTAAGTAGATAGTTTAATTAAACCCTAGTTAGACTAATCAGTCAATGACGAATGGGACCCACAAGTCAGGTTGACCAGGTCAACCGCTGACGTCATGCTGACGTCATGATGATGTCAGCAAACACTATTCTGGATAATGTTGATTTAATTAATTAAATAAATCCTAAAAATGATTTAAATCTTTAGAAAATCATATCTTTTAATCCGTAATTCGGATGAAAATATTTTATACATGAAAGTTGCTCAGAACGACGAGACGAATTCGGATACGCAGCCCGTTCGTCCGCCACGCGTCCCTAGCATAGTGAACCTGCAACATTTCACCTCCGGTTCATCTGTCCGAAAACGCGGAACCCCGGGGATACTTTCCCGGATGTTTCCCCCCTTCGCCGATATCACCTATCCCTGCGTTAGGTCACCCCTAGCAACGTATTGACGTGTCTTGCTTTGTGTTACATTTGATTGCTCTGTTATTTATTTTGTTCCCCCTCCGTTACTTCTTTCTGGTAGACTACGAGACCGACGCTGCTGCTGCCCAGTACGACTACGGAGTTGACGACCCCTCTCTCTTGCCAGAACAACCAGGCAAGCCCCCCCTTTGATCACCAGATATCGCCTACTCTTCTCTATACTGCTTGCATTAGCGTAGTGTAGCATGTTACTGCTTACAGTTAATCCTATACTGCTGCATAGCCTGTCCTTGCTACTACTGTTGTTGCCTTTACCTGCTATCCTACTGCTTAGTATAGGATGCTAGTGTTCCATCAGTGGCCCTACACTCTTGTCCGTCTGCCATGCTATACTACTGGGCCGTGATCACTTCGGGAGGTGATCACGGGCATATACTATATACTCTACATTGATACATTACCTGTGATACTGTTCGGACATGGGGGCTGAAGGGGCAGGTGGCTCCATCCCGGTAGAGGTGGGCCTAGGTTCCCGACGGTCCCCGACTGTTACTTTGTGGCGGAGCGACAGGGCAGGTTCAGACCACCTAGGAGAGAGGTGGGCCTGGCCCTGGTCGGCGTTCGCGGATACTTAACACGCTTAACGAGATCTGGGTATTTGATCTGAGTCTGGCCATTTGGTCTATACGCACTAACCATCTACGCGGGAGTAGTTATGGGTATCCCGGCGTCGTGGTATCAGCCGAAGCCTTCTTGACGTCAGCGACGGAGCGGCGCGCGCTGGATTGGACTGGAACGCCACTAGGCTAGGTCTGCTTCCGGCCGCCCACGCAACGTGCAGGTGTGCTAAGGGCGATGGGCCCAGACCCCTGTGCGCTTAGGTTTAGACCGGCGTGCTGACCTCTCTGTTGTGCCTAGGTGGGGCTGCGACGTGTTGATCTTCCGAGGCCGGGCATGACCCAGGAAAGTGTGTCCGGCCAAATGGGATCGAGCGTGTTGGGTTATGTGGTGCACCCCTGCAGGGAAGTTAATCTATTCGAATAGCAGTGATCTTCGGTAACAGGACGACTTGGAGTTGTACCTTGACCTTATGACAACTAGAACTGGATACTTAATAAAACACACCCTTCCAAGTGCCAGATACAACCGGTGATTGCTATCTCACAGGGCGATGAGGGGAGGATCATCGGTTAGGATTATGCTATGCGATGCTACTTGGAGGACTTCAGTCTATTCTCTTCTGCATGCTGCAAGACGGAGGTTGCCAGAAGCGTAGTCTTCGAAAGGATTAGCTATCCCCCTCTTATTCTGGCTTTCTGCAGTTCAGTCCACCGATATGGCCCTTTACACATTTACCCATGCATATGTAGTGTAGCTTCTTGCTTGCGAGTGCTTTGGATGAGTACTCACGGTTGCTTCGGCCTCTTTTCCCCCTATCCCTTCTACCTGGTTGTCGCAACCAGATGTTGGAGCCCAGGAGCCAGACGCCACCATCGACGACGACTCCTACTACACCGGAGGTGCCTACTACTACGTGGTGCCCGCTGACGACGACCAGGAGTAGCTAGGAGGATCCCAGGCAGGAGGCCTGCGCCTCTTTCGATCTGTATCCCAGTTTGTGCTAGCCTTCTTAAGGCATACTTGTTTAACTTATGTCTGTACTCAGATATTGTTGCTTCCGCTGACTCGTCTATGATCGAGTTCTTGTATTCGAGCCCTCGAGGCCCCTGGCTTGTAATATGATGCTTGTATGACTTATTTTAATTGTAGAGTTGTGTTGTGATATCTTCCCGTGAGTCCTTGATCTTGATCGTACACATTTGCGTGCATGATTAGTGTACGATTAAATCGGGGGCGTCACAGGCATGTTGTGATGTGATATGGTCAAGACATGATGAGATATAAGTTGTTGTATAAGATGGTCATGTTCTGTTGAAGTTATCGGCAACTGGCAAAAGCCTCATGGTTATCTCTCTATTGCATAAGATGCAAGCGCCAAATAATTACTTTACTTTATCGCTATGCGATAGCAATAGTTGCAAGAGCAATTGTTGGCGAGACAACCATATGACAACACATTGATATAGATCAAGATGATGGAGATCATGGTGTCATGCCAGTGACGATGGAAATCATGACGATGTTTTGGAGATGGAGATCAAAGGAACAAGATGATGATGGCCATATCATGTCACATATTATGATTGCATGTGATGTTTATCTTTTATGCATCTTATCTTGCTTTAATTGACGGTAGCATTATAAGATGATCTCTCACTAAATTTCAAGATAAAGGTGTTCTCCCTGAGTATGCACCGTTGCCAAAGTTCGCCGTGCCCAGACACCACGCGATGATCGGGTGTGATAAGCTCTACGTCCATCTACAACTGGTGCAAGCCAGTTTTGCACACGCAGAATACTCGGGTTAAACTTGACGAGCCTAGCATATGCAGATATGGCCTCGGAACACTGGAGACCGAAAGGTCGAGCGTGAATCATATAGTAGATATGATCAACATAATGATGTTCACCATTGAAAGCTACTCCATTTCACGTGATGATCGGTTATGGTTTAGTTGATTTGGATCACGTGATCACTTAGATGATTAGAGGGATGTCTATCTAAGTGGGAGTTCTTAAGTAATATGATTAATTGAACTTTAATGTATCATGAACTTAGTCCTGGTAGTATTAGCATATCTATGTTGTAGATCAATAGCTCGTGATCTTGCTCCCCGTTTAATTTTTATATGTTCCTAGAGAAAACTAAGTTGAAAAATGTTAGTAGCAATGATGCGGATTGGATCCGTGATCTGAGGTTTATCCTTATTGCTGCACAGAAGAATTATGTCCTTGATGCACCGCTAGGTGACTGACCTATTGCAGGAGCAGATGCAGACGTTATGAATGTTTGGCTAGCTCAATATGATGACTACTTGATAGTTTAGTGCACCATGCTTAACAGCTTAGAATCGGGATTTCAAAGACGTTTTGAACGTCATGGACCATATGAGATGTTCCAGGAGTTGAAGTTAATATTTCAAGCAAATACCCGAGTTGAGAGATATGAAGTCTCCAACAAGTTCTATAGCTAAAAGATGGAGGAGAATAGCTCAAGCAGTGAGCATGTGCTCAGATTGTCTGGGTACTACAATCGCTTGAATCAAGTGGGAGTTAATCTTCCAGATAAAATAGTGATTGACAGAATTCTCTAGTCACCATCACCAAGTTAGTAGAACTTCGTGATGAACTATGATATGCAAGGGATAATGGAAACAATTCCCAAGCTCTTCGTAATGCTGAAATCGACGAAGGTAGAAATCAAGAAAAATATCAAGTGTTGATGGTAGACAAGGCCACTAGTTTCAAGAAAAGGGCAAAGGGAAGAAGGGGAACTTCAAGAAGAACGACAAGCAAGTTGCTGCTCAAGTGAAGAAGCCCAAGTCTGATCCTAAGCCTAAGACTAAGTGCTTCTACTGCAAAGGGACTGGTCACTGGAAGCGGAACTGCCCCAAGTATTTGGCGGATAAGAAGGATGGCAAAGTGAACAAAGGTATATTTGATATACAGATTATTGATGTGTATTTTACTAGTGTTCGTAGCAACCCCTCGGTATTTGATACTGGTTCAGTTGCTAAGAGTAGTAACTCGAAACGGGAGTTGCAGAATGAACAGAGACTAGTTAAGGGTGAAGTGACGATGTGTGTTGGAAGTGGTTCCAAGATTGATATGATCATCATCGCACACTCCATATACTTTCGGGATTAGTGTTAAACCTAAATAAGTGTTATTTGGTGTTTGCATTGAGCATGAATATGATTTGATCATGTTTATTGCAATACGGTTATTCATTTAAGTAAGAGAATAAATTGTTATTCTGTTTACATATAGGGTTACACACCCAATGAAAATGGTTCGTTGGATCTCGATCGTAGTGATACACATATTCATAATATTGAAACCAAAATATGCAAAGTTAATAATGATAGTGCAACTTATTTGTGGCACTGCCGTTTAGGTCATATTGGTGTAAAGCGCATGAAGAAACTCCATGCTGATGGACTTTTGGAATCACTTGATTATGAATCAGTTGATGCTTGTGAACCATGCCTCATGGGCAAGATGACTAAGACTCCGTTCTCCGGAACAATGCAGCAAGCAACATATTTGTTGGAAATCATGCATACTAATGTATGTGGTCCGATGAATATTGAAGCTCGCGGAAGGTATCATTATTTTCTGATCTTCACAGATGATTTGAGCAGATATGAGTATATATACTTGATGAAACACAAGTCTGAAACATTTGAAAAGTTCAAAGAATTTCAGAGTGAAGTGGAGAATCATCGTAACAAAAATAAAAGTTTCTACGATATGATCGCAGAAGTAAAATATTTGAGTTACGAGTCTGGCCTTTAGTTAAAAACAATGTGAAATAGTTTCACTACTCATGCCACCTGGAACACCACAGCATAATGGTGTGTCCGAACGTCATAACCGTACTTTATTAGATATGGTGCAATCTATGATGTCTCTTACCGATCTACCACTATCGTTTTGGGGTTATGCATTAGAGACAACTGCATTCACATTAAATAGGGCACCATCTAAATCCGTTGAGACGACACCGTATGAACTATGGTTTGGCAAGAAACCTAAGCTGTCGTTTCTTAAAGTTTGAGGTTGCAATGCTTATGTGAAAAGTTTCAACCTGATAAGCTCTCACCCAAATCAGAGAAGTGCGACTTCATAGGATACCCAAAAGAAAATGTTGGGTACACCTTCTATCACAGATCCAAAGGCAATATATTCGTTGCTTTGAATGGACCCTTTCTAGAAAGGAGTTTTTCTCGAAAGAAGTGAGTGGGAGGAAAGTAGAACTTGATGAGGTAACTATACCTGCTCCCTTATTGGAAAGTAGTTCATCACAGAAATCTGTTCCTGTGATTACTACACCAATTAGTGAGGAAGCTAATGATGATGATCATGTAACTTCAGATCAAGTTACTACCGAACCTCGTAGGTAAACCAGAGTGAGATCCGCACCAGAGTGGTACGATAATCCTGTTCTGGGGGTCATGTTACTTGACCATGATGAGCCTACGAACTATGAGGAAGCGATGATGAGCCCAGATTCCGCGAAATGGCTTGAGGCCATGAAATCTGAGATGAGATCCATGTATGAGAACAAAGTATGGACTTTGATTGACTTGCCCATTGATCGGCGAGCCATTGATATTAAATGGATCTTCAAGAGGAAGATGGACGCTGATAGTAGTGTCACTATCTACAAAAGCTAGAATTGTCGCAAAAAGGTTTTCGACAAGTTCAAGGTGTTGACTACGATGAGATTTTCTCACTTGTATCTATGCTTAAGTCTGTTCGAATCATGTTAGCAATTGCCACATTTTATGAAATCTGGCAAGTGGATAAACAAAACTGCATTCCTTAATAGATTTATTAAAGAAGAGTTGTATATGATGCAACAAGAAAGTTTTGTCAATCCTAAAGGTGCTAACAAAATATGTAAGCTCCAGCGGTCCATCTTTGGACTGGTGCAAGCATCTCGAAGTTGGAATATACGCTTTGATAAGTTGATCAAAGCATATAGTTTTATACAGACTTGCAGTGAAGCCTGTATTTACAAGAAAGTGAGTGGGAGCACTACAGCATTTCTGATAAGTATATGTGAATAACATATTGTTGATCAGAGATAATGTAGAATTATTCTGCAAAGCATAAAGGAGTGTTCAAAAGGAGTTTTTCAAAGTAAGACCTCGGTGAAGCTGCTTACATATTGAGCATCAAGATCTATAGAGATAGAGCAAGACGCTTGATAAGTTTTTCAATGAGTACATACCTTGACAAGATTTTGAAGTAGTTCAAAATAGAACAGTCAAAGAAAGAGTTCTTGCCTGTGTTACAAGGTGTGAAGTTGAGTAAGACTCAAAACCCGACCACGGCAGAAGATAGAGAGAGAATGAAAGTCATTCCCTATGCCTCAGCCATAGGTTCTATGAAGTATGCCATGCTGTGTACCAGACCTATTGTATACCCTGCCCTGTGTTTGGCAAGGGAGTACAATAGTGATCTAGGAGTAGATCACTAGACATTGGTCAAAATTATCCTTAGTGGAATAAGGATATGTTTCTCGATTATGGAGGTGACAAAAGGTTCATCGTAAAGGGTTACATCGATTCAAGTTTTGACACTGATCCAGATGACTCAAAGTCTCAATCTGGATACATGTTGAAAGTGGGAGCAATTAGCTAGAGTAGCTCCGTGCAGAGCATTGTTGACATAGAAATTTGCAAAATACTTACGGATCTGAATGTGGCAGACCCGTTGACTAAACTTCCCTCACAAGCAAAACATGATCACACCTTAGTACTCTTTGGGTGTTAATCACATAGCGATGTGAACTAGATTATTGACTCTAGTAAACCCTTTGGGTATTGGTCACATGTTGATGTGAACTATGGGTGTTAATCACATGGTGATGTGAACTATTGGTATTAAATCACATGGCGATGTGAACTAGATTATTGACTCTAGTGCAAGTGGGAGACTGAAGGAAATATGCCCTAGAGGTAATAATAAAGTTATGATTTATTTCCTTATATCATGATAAATGTTTATTATTCATGCTAGAATTGTATTAACCGGAAACATAATACATGTGTGAATACATAGACAAACAGAGTGTCACTAGTATGCCTCTACTTGACTAGCTCGTTGATCAAAGATTGTTATGTTTCCTAACCATAGACATGAGTTGTCATTTGATTAACGGGATCACATCATTAGGAGAATGATGTGATTGACTTGACCGATTTCGTTAGCATAACACTTGATCGCTTAGTTTGTTGCTATTGCTTTCTTCATGACTTATACATGTTCCTATGACTATGAGATTATGCAACTCCCGTTTACCAGAGGAACACTTTGTGTGCTACCAAACATCACAACATAACTGGGTGATTATAAAGGTGCTCTATAGGTGTCTCCGAAGGTACTTGTTGGATTGGTGTATTTCGAGATTAGGATTTGTCACTCCGATTGT
Organism: Triticum urartu; assembly: GCF_056163025.1. Taxonomy (NCBI): domain Eukaryota; kingdom Viridiplantae; phylum Streptophyta; class Magnoliopsida; order Poales; family Poaceae; genus Triticum; species Triticum urartu. The sequence goes on from NC_141877.1 coordinate 8,618,470, forward strand.
CGGATAGGTATCTCTGGGCCCTCTCGGTAATACACATCACTTAAACCTTGCAAGCAATGCAACTAATAAGTTAGTTGCAAGATGATGTATTACGGAACGAGTAAAGAGACTTGTCGGTAACGAGATTGAACTAGGTATTGAGATACCGACGATCGAATCTCGGGCAAGTAACATACCGATGACAAAGGGAACAACGTATGTTGTTATGCGATCTGGCCGATAAAGATCTTCGTAGAATATGTAGGAGCCAATATGAGCATCCAGGTTCCGCTATTGGTTATTGACCGGAAACGTGTCTCGGTCATGTCTACATTGTTCTCGAACCCGTAGGGTCCGCACGCTTAACGTTACGATGGAAGTTATATTATGAGTTTATATGTTTTGATGTACCGAAGGAGTTCGGAGTCCCGGATGAGATCGGGGACATGAAGAGGAGTCTCGAAATGGTCGAGATGTAAAGATCGATATATTGGACGACTATATTCTGACATCGGAAAGGTTCCGAGTGATTCGGGTATTTTTCGGAGTACCGGAGAGTTATGGGAATTCGCCGGGGAGTATATGGGCCTTATTGGGCTTTAGGGGAAAGAGAGAGGAGAGGTTGGGCGCCCCCCCAAGGCCTAGTCCGAATTGGACTAGGGGGAGGGGCTGCGCCCCCTCCTTCCTTCTCTTCTCCCTTCCCTTGCCTTGACTCCTACTCCTACTACTTGGAAGGGGGGAATCCTACTCTCGGTGGGAGTAGGACTCCTCCAGGGCGCGCCATAGAGGCCGGCCCTCTCCCCCCTCCTCCACTCCTTTATATACGTGGCCAGGGGGCACCCCATAGACACAACAATTGATCATTGATCTCTTAGCCATGTGCGGTGCCCCTCTCCACCATAATCCTTGATAATATTGTAGCAGTGCTTAGGCGAAGCCCTGCGACAGTAGAACATCAAGATCGTCACCACGCCGTCATGCTGACGGAACTCATCCCCGACACTTTGCTGGATCGGAGTCCGGGGATCGTCATCGAGCTGAACGTGTGCAAAAACTCGGAGGTGCCGTAGTTTCGGTGCTTGATCGGTCGGGCCATGAAGACGTACGACTACATCAACCGCATTGTTATAACGCTTCCGCTTCCGGTCTACGAGGGTACGTAGACAACACTCTCCCCTCTCGTTGTTGTTCATCACCATGATCTTGCGTGTGCGTAGGAAATTTTTGAAATTACTACGTTCCCCAACAATGACATGGCCAATATCATTTTGCTCCTTTTGATCTCCATCTTGGGGGCGCCATGATCATCATTGTCACCGGCATGACACCATGACCTCCATCATCATGTTCTCCATCATCGTGTCTTCATGAAGTTGTCTCGCCAACTATTACTTCTACTACTATGGCTAACGGTTAGCGATAAAGTAAAGTAATTACATGACGTTTATGTTGACACGCAGGTCATAAATAAATTAAGACAACTCCTATGGCTCCTGCTGGTTGTCATACTCATCGACATGCAAGTCGTGATTCCTATTACAAGAACATGATCAATCTCATACATCACATATATCATTCATCACATCCTTTTGGCCATATCACATCACACGGCATATGCTGCAAGAACAAGTTAGACGTCCTCTAATTGTTGTTGCGAGTTTTTTTACGTGGCTGCTATAGGTTTCTAGTAAGAACGTTTCTTACCTACGCCAAAACCACAACGTGATATGCCAATTTCTATTTACCCTTCATAAGGACCCTTTTCATCGAATCCGATCCGACTAAAGTGGGAGAGACAGACACCCGCTAGCCACCTTATGCAACTAGTGCATATCAGTTGGTGGAACCAGTCTCACGTAAGCGTACATGTAAGGTCGGTCCGGGCCGCTTCATCCCACGATGTCGCCGAATCAAGATAAGACTAGTAACGGCAAGTAAATTGACAAAATCGACGCCCACAACAACTTGTGTTCTACTCGTGCATAGAAACTACGCATAGACCTAGCTCATGATGCCACTATTGGGGATCGTTGCATAAATTAAAAAAATTCTACGCATCACCAAGATCAATCTATGGAGTAACTAGCAATGAGAGAGAAGGGAGTGCATCTTCATACCCTTGAAGATCACGAGTCGGAAGCGTTGCAAGAACGCGGTTGGAGGAGTCGTACACGTAGCGATTCAGATCGCGGCCGAATCCTATCTAAGCACCGAAAAAGGCGCCTCCGCGTTCAACACATGTGCAGCCCGGTGATGTCTCCCGCGTCTTGATCCAGCAAGGAGGAGGAAGAGGTTGAGGAAGAAGGCTCCAACATCAGCACGACGGCGTGGTGGTGATGGAGTGGCAGTTCTCCGGCAGGGCTTCGCCAAGCTCACGCGGAGGAGGAGAGGTGTTGGGGAGGGGAGGGGCTGCGCCTTGGATGTGGTGCTGCAGCCCTCCCCTCGCCCCTCTATTTATAGGGAGAAGGGGGAAGGGGGGCCGGCCCCTCTAGATGAGATCTAGAGGGGGGCGGCGGCCAAGGGGGAGGGGGCTTGCCCCCCAAGCAAGGGTGGCGCCCCCCTTTAGGGTTTCCCCCAAACCCTAGGCACATGGGCCCTAGGGTGGGATGGCGCCCAGCCCACTAGGGGCCGGTTCCCTTCCACCTACGGCCCATAAGGCCCTCCGGGGCAGGTGGACCCTCCCGGTAGACCCCCGGAACCCCTCCGGTGGTCCCGGTACAATACCGACATACCCCTGAATATTTTCGGTGACAGTATGATGACTTCCCATATATAAATCTTCACCTCCGGACTATTCCGAAACTCCTCGTGACGTCCGGGATCTCATCCGAGACTCCGAACAACATTCGGTAATCACATACAAATCTTCCTAATAACCCTAGCGTCATCGAACCTTAAGTATGTAGACCCTACGGGTTCGGGAACCATGCAGACATGACCGAGACAACTCTCCGGCCAATAACCAACAACGGGATCTGGATACCCATGTTGGCTCCCACATGTTCTATGATGATCTCATCGGATGAACCATGATGTCGAGGATTCAAGCAATCCCGCATACAATTCCCTTTGTCAATCGGTACGTTACTTGCCCGAGATTTGATCGTCGGTATCTCAATACCTTATTCAATCTCGTTACCGGTAAGTCACTTTACTCGTTCCATCACACATCATCCCGTGACCAACCCTTTAGTCACATTGAGCTCATTACGATGATGTCTTACCGAGTGGGCCTAGAGATACCTCTCCGTCATAAGGAGTGACAAATCCCAGTCTCGATTCATGCCAACCCAACAGACACTTTCGGAGATACCCGTAGTGCACCTTTATAGCCACCTAGTTACGTTGTGACGTTTGGCACAGCCAAAGTATTCCTACAGTATCCAGGAGTTGCACAATCTCATGGTCTAAGGAAAAGATACTTGACATTAGAAAAGCTCTAGCAGACGAACTACACAATCTTGTGCTATGCTTAGGATTGGGTCTTGTCCATCACATCTTTCCCTTAATGATGTGATCCCGTTATCAATGACATCCAATGTCCATAGTCAGGAAACCATGACCACCTGTTGATCAACGAGCTAGTCAACTAGAGGCTCACTAGGGACATGTTTGTTGGGGAACGTAGTAATTTCAAAAAAATTCCTACGCACATGCAAGATCATGGTGATGCACAGCAACGAGAGGGGAGAGTGTTGTCTACGTACCCTCGTAGACCGGAAGCGGAAGCGTTATAACAACGCGGTTGATGTAGTCGTACGTCTTCATGGCCCGACCGATCAAGCACCGAAATTACGGCACCTCCGAGTTTTTGCACACGTTCAGCTCGATGACGATCCCCGGACTCCGATCCAGCAAAGTGTCGGGGATGAGTTCCGTCAGCAAGATGGCGTGGTGACGATCTTGATGTTCTACCATCGCAGGGCTTCGCCTAAGCACCGCTACAATATTATCAAGGATTATGGTGGAGGGGGGCACCGCACACGGCTAAGAGATTAATGATCAATTGTTATGTCTCTGGGGTGCCCCCCTGCCCCCGTATATAAAGGAGTGGAGGAGGGGGCCGGCCAAGGAGGGTGGCGCGCCCAAGGGGGGGAGTCCAACTCCCACCGGGAGTAGGACTCCCCTTTTTCCTATTAAGAGTAGGAGAGGGAAGGAAGAGGAAGGAGGGAGGAAGGAAAGGGGGGCCCGGCCCCCCTCCCAATTTGGATTGGGCTTGGGGGGCGCCCCCTCCCTTGCTCCTTTCCCCTCCTTTCCACTAAGGCCCAATAAGGCCCATATACCTCCCGGGGGGGTCCGATAACCTCCCGGTGATCCGTTATTGTCCCAATCTTACCCGAAACCTTTCCGGTGTCCAAATATAGTCGTCCAATATATCGATCTTTATGTCTCGTCAAGTCCGTGATCACATCCGGGACTCCGAACAACCTTCGGTACATCAAAAAATATAAACTCATAATGAAACTGTCACCGTAACGTTAAGCGTGCGGACCCTACGGGTTCGAGAACAATGTAGACATGACCGAGACACGTCTCCGGTCAATAACCAATAGCGGAACCTGGATGCTCGTATTGGCTCCTACATATGCTACGAAGATCTTTATCGGTCAGACCGCATAACAACATACGTTGTTCCCTTTGTCATCGGTATGTTACTTGCCCGAGATTCGATCGTTGGTATCTCAATACCTAGTTCAATCTCGTTACCGGCAAGTCCCTTTACTCATTCCGTAATACATCATCTCGCAACTAACTCATTAGTTGCAATGCTTGCAAGGCTTAAGTGATGTGCATTACCGAGAGGGCCTAGAGATACCTCTCCGACAATCGGAGTGACAAATCCTAATCTCGAAATACGCCAACCCAACAAGTACCTTCGGAGACACCTTTAGAGCACCTTTATAATCACCCAGTTACGTTGTGACGTTTGGTAGCACACAAAGTGTTCCTCCGGTAAACGGGAGTTGCATAATCTCATAGTCATAGGAACATGTATAAGTCATGAAGAAAGCAATATCAACAAACTAAACGATCAAGTGCTATGCTAACGGAATGGGTCATGTCAATCACATCATTCTCCTAATGATGTGATCCCGTTAATCAAATGACAACTCATGTCTATGGTTAGGAAACATAACCATCTTTGATCAACGAGCTAGTCAAGTAGAGGCATACTAGTGACACTTTGTTTGTCTATGTATTCACACATGTATTATGTTTCCGGTTAATACAATTCTAGCATGAATAATAAACATTTATCATGATATAAGGAAATAAATAATAACTTTATTATTGCCTCTAGGGCATATTTCCTTCAATGTTGTGGTCTATGTATTCACACATGTATCACGATTTCCGGATAATACAATTATAGCATGAACAATAGACTATTATCATGAACAAGGAAATATAATAATAACCATTTTATTATTGTCTCTTGGGCATATTTCCAACAGTCTCTCCTCTAGTGGTGTCATGTGAACGTCGACTACATGACACTTCACCATTGTTTGGGCCTAGGGGAAGTCATTGGTAAGTAATAAGTAGATGATGGGTTGCTAGAGTGACAGAAGCTTAAACCCTACTTTATGCATTGCTTCGTAAGGGGCTGATTTGGATCCATATGTTTCATGCTATGGTTAGGTTTACCTTAATTCTTCTTTCGTAGTTGCAGATGCTTGCGAGGGGGGTTAATCATAAGTGGGATGCTTGTCCAAGGAAGGGCAGTACCCAAGCACTGGTCCACCCACATATCAAATTATCAAAGTAATGAACGCGAATCATATGAGCATGATGAAAACTAGCTTGACGATAATTTCCATGTGTCCTCGGGAGCGCTTTCGTTATATAATAGTTTGTCCAGGCTTGTCCTTTGCTACAAAAAGGATTGGGCCACCTTACTGCACCTTGTTTAATTTTGTTACTTGTTACCCGTTACGAATTACCTTATCACAAAACTGTCTGTTATCGATAATTTCAGTGCTTGCAGAGAATACCTTACTGAAAACTGCTTGTCATTTCCTTTTGCTCCTCATTGGGTTCGACGCTCTTACTTATCGAAAGGACTATGATAGATCCCCTATACTTGTGGGTCATCAAAGACCCATCCGTTAGCTTAGCACTATGATCGTTTAGTTTATTGCTATTGCTTTCTTCATGACTTATACATGTTCCTATGACTATGAGATTATGCATCTCCTGAATACCGGAGGAACACCTTGTGTGGTATCAAACGTCAAAATGTAACTGGGTGATTATAAAGATGCTCTACAGGTGTCTCCGATGATATTTGTTGAGTTGGCATAGATCGAGATTAGGATTTGTCACTCCGATTGTCGGAGAGGTATCTCTGGGCCCTCTCGGTAATGCACATCACTATAAGCCTTGCAAGCAATGTGACTAATGAGTTAGTTGTGGGATGATGCCTTACGGAACGAGTAAATAGACTTGCCGGTAATGAGGTTGAACTAGGTAAGATGATACCGACGATCGAATATCGGGCAAGTAACATACCGATGACAAAGGGAACAATGTATCTTGTTGTGCGGTTTGACCGATAAAGATCTTCGTGGAATATGTAGGAACCAATATGAGCATCCAAGTTCCACTATTGGTTATTGACCGGAGATGTGTCTCGGTCATGTCTACATATTTCTCCAACCCGTAGGGTCCGCACGCTTAACGTTCGATGACGATTCATATTATAAGTTTATGTGATTTGATGTACCGAAGGTTGTTCGGAGTCCCGGATGAGGTCACGGACATGACGAGGAGTCTCTAAATGGTCGAGGCATAAAGATCCATATATTGGAAGGCTACATTCGGACACCGGAATGGTTCAGATTGTTTCGGATAAGTTTTGGAGTAGCGGGGGTTATCGGAACCCCCCGGGAATTTATTGGGCCTCATGGGCCTAATTGTGGAAGAGAGGAGGCAGGCCAAGGTATGGCGCCCCCTAGCCCAAACCGAATTGGACTAGGGCTAGGGGCAGCCCCCCTTTCCTTCTCTTCTTCCTCTCCTTCCTTCTTCTCCTACTAGGACTAGGAAAGGGGGGAACCTACTCCTACTAGGAGTAGGATTCCCCCCTTGGGCGCGCCCCTTGTGGCCGACCCTCCTCCTCCTCTCCTTTATATACGCGGGAGGGGGGCACCCCAGAGACACACAAAGTTGATCTTTTAGTCGTGTGCGGTGCCCCCCCTCCACAGTTTTCCACCTCGGTCATATTGTCGCAGTGCTTAGGCGAAGCCCTGCGTTGGTAACTTCATCATCACCGTCACCACACCGGCGTGCTGACGAAACTCTACCTCGGCCTCAACTGGATCAAGAGTTCAAGGGACGTCATTGAGCTGAACGTGTGCTGATCGCGGAGGTGACGTGCGTTCGGTACTTGAATCGGTTGGATCGCGAAGACGTTCGACTACATCAACCGCATTACTAAACGCTTCCGCTTTCGGTCTACGAGGGTACGTAGACACACTCTTCCCCGCTCGTTGTTATGCTTCTCCTAGATAGATCCTGCGTGATCATAGGATTTTTTTTTGAAATACTACGTCCCCCAACAGTACGTGGGGGCGGGGGGGGGGGGGCAGATCAAATGGAATGGGAGTATTGCCATTTATAATTGGTCGAAGTGCAACCAATGCTAACTGTTATTTGGTTGCAACAACGATCTATGTTATAACTCTTGTCATATATCCTTCTGTATTCATCTCAGTGTCAATTTCACTTGTTTTTTTGAATAAATTATAATATAGGCAAGAATAAGGATCAGAACTGATGTGTCGTGCTGCCCACGACAAGTCTGGCTACGGATGAAAATTTTACCATCTGAAGTCATCTTTGTTTGTTGTACAGAGTATAACCACTAGATTGTGTGCTCGGAGTGGTGGAGTAAATGAGTGAGGACTAAGTTCGAAGTTTTTTTAGCCTGCGAAAATGTTAAGATTTCCTTTAATGTTTAAGGTTCTAGGATATAACATAGCTTCTTAATGTTAACACCGACAAAAAGTGTGTGTGTGTGTGTGAAGGATGTAGGGTGGTAGACAGTGAGGGGGAGTGAGCTGCAAATATATAGGGTGTGAAAGAGAGGATGTAAGGAGAGAGGGAGACTGGCATATTACACTGAGAGAAAGAGAGGATGTATAGAGAGAGCTTTGCTGTTTGATGCAGATGGAAGGGAGATTGGGAGCCGATGTGTAACTAATTGAGGTGGTGAACATGGACTGGAGTTGATGGAGATAGTTGATGGAGATAGTTGATGGAGAAAGAAGGTGTTGAGTGATATATTGATAAAAAAAGTAGATGCATATGTGCACGAGAAATCTATAGGTATACGATGACTCGATTAAATATTCATATCAATTATATATATTTATTGTGTAGGATAGTTATGAGTTGAGGTATGAATCTTTATACTAATGTCGACTGATATACTAAGTACTCCCTTTGTAAACAAATATAAGAGCATTTTTCTCCCTTCCTTTCTCATAAATGCTCTTATACTTCTTTACGGAGGAAGTAGATCTTAGTTTGTAACATATAATTATTCGGATGATTTCTCTATGTATAAATCATTGAGTCACATTGAAGGTGAAGTGGATTTCAATTATTTTTAATTCTTCCGGGCTATATTTTCTATACATGTGAAATATGACATACATTATATGCACAATTGAAAAAAATCTATACATGTAATTTGACATGAATTGCATTCATAAGTGTAATAAAAAAATAGTTAGAAGCCCGTGGCAACGCACGAGCGTTGTACTAGTTAAAGTGGGACGCGAGTAGACAGCACATGTACGCCCGTGTTCACGGAAGCGAGCGCTCTTCCACAAAAGAAAGGAGCATAGGACACCCCGAAAAAGGAAAGAAACCTACCGTCCCGCACCCATGCTTGGTCCCCCCCACCTGATCGCGCTGATCGCATGCCCCGGTCCTCTTCCAAGCGCCCTCAGGCTGGCCGTAATGGCGAGTATCACATACTAGTATCATGTATATGATACTAGTGTATGATACTACATCCATAGTGCATAGTATCATAAGTTAGTATCATAGCTAACTTTATTTATTGCCATGCATGACACATAGTAACACAATATTTAATATGATATGGTATCATGATATGATAATCAACTCTCTCTTTCTTCATTTAACTAGTAGAACGCTCGTGCGTTGCCACGGGCCTTTTAAATTTTCCTGATTACATCTATAAACATAATGCATGTCAAAATCTGCATGTCTAGAAAACGATAGCACACAACTATTGGACAGCTATTGAAATCCACGTCACTGTAATGTCTTTTCATTAAAAAATGTATTTCAATGATCTATACATATAGAGCAATGATTCAAATGAGAATCTGTTACAAACTAAGATCTATTTGATGCGCTTAAGATATTGTCGTACAACGTCAGGAACGTTGTCTTTAGCTTCATTCACACGATACTTGAGCAAGTATAATGTAAATTTCTTTCTCAACTAATAACCATACTGCATAAATAATATACACATAGTTAGCATGAATATTTCATGTGGAAGATGCAACGATGTGCAGCATAGAGTTCTCCTTGTTCAAACGGACAAACCAATTATTTACCATTCCACATCGTTGCAAATTAATAAATTATTAGCTTTTATATATTGATAATAAAATAAATAATTGTATGTTGAAATTTATGATGATAAAATAGATAAATTTACTTGTCGGTACTCGTTGGAATAACAGCCGGTAATATACGTTGCCAAATATATTTATCAAAATTCCAGCAGGGTTGAGCTATTTTGAGGGTGTCACTGAAATCCCTCAAAAATCTCAATAATTTCGATGCAACTCTAAGAGTTATAATCTCTAATAATTGTGATGTAGCAAGAGGGCCCAAGACATATACAAGGCATGCACGTTTGTTGATAAAGTGGCCAAAGAATGTATATGGAAGCAAAATCTGCAAGATGTGGGTATTGGAAACCATAAAATTATGAAAATAACAAATAACAACCCAAACATACCAAGTTGCACGATGAAATGTTGTTATCTACCCAGGCCAACTATGAAACAATTATACCAATGTAAGAATAATTGGCTTCACGCGCCACCTTAGATCTTGTGTTGAATCCGACATGGCAGACTAAGCACTACAAATGTTTAGATACATGTTGACAGTAATGACCTATATAATATATAATTATGATAACCGACACAAAACTAAATTGTAGATCCACGAAGTGTACGGGAGGAAGACCTCATCGCATGCCAGTATATGTACGACCATATTTAAACAATCATTATCCATAGACACCTACATTGAAGGGGGTCCTGAGGTTCGCACCCATTCATTTGTTAAGAATCATAATAATGTATATTAGCGCTTAATATTTTTTAAATGCTGCTATGCACGTAGTGCAATGCCAGTATTTGTGTTAGTCACTGTTAAAAATGCTTCGACCTATAATTAGTCAAATAAAGCATAATTTAAATTACATAAAATAGACACTCCAATATCCATATTCAAACTCACTTTCGTATATTATGATTTGTAACCATGGAGTAAATATTTTACGAGAGATTTATGAACAATAAAAAATGTCTTATATTTTAGAATATATTTTGAAATGGAGAGAGTATGGTATATTCGAGAAAATGAAACTACATAACTGTGTTGCGCATCTCATGAGCACCGCATAATGAGGGTCCCTGACCAGGGCGGCACCAAGGGTCTTCTTAGGTCTTCAGATGAATACCAAAGGTTTGGTGATGTGTGTGTGTGTCTACTGTAGCTGTATTTTTTCTATATTGCTGGTATTTAGTACAAAGAAAATCCAATGAATAGCATGTAGATGAATCCTCCCGCCGCTACTGACCCAAACACCCCGTCCGCCCGGGATCGGGACGAGATGGAATCATGACATTTGATCTCATCTTATTTCCTATCCATGTGTACTCGCAAACCACCGCCTGTAGGATGGCACTGATTGCTGCTAATTTGCTTCTTGACCCAAAACTTTGTCAAGTACAAACAGTAATCAATACTCCCACCCGGGCTCGTAACTGAATAACTAACAAACAAGCGGAAAAACAGAGAATGGATTATTGAATCAACTTCCTGATGCTGTTTTTTTCAGTATGACCCTTGAGGGCAGTTTATTCTTTGGAGAGAAACTTATAGACTTGACATGAGAAACCTGGACTTGTCCTCTTGACACCATTAATATATTAAATAGCTTTAGAATACCGGACACATACAGGTGTTCATGTTTTTAGAGTCTCCACACAAAGGACCTTTCTAGCAAGTAAGTCATAAGTCCTAACGGAGATGTTGATGTGTCAGTTTAGTCAAATTGAACCTCTAATGACAGCAGTTGCCGTGCAGTTACCTACATGACACCAACACACAACATTATTTGTTTCAGCTAACAATTCCCTTTCTTAGAACATAAATATGATATGTGTGATCAAGCAGTAAAAAACATTTAACAAGTTGTCTAAGTAGTGCAAAATTAATTATTGCTAGAGAGAGAAAAATAAACCCCTGGGTAAGTCCCCTTTTTCTCCACTACCCTACCGAGGGAAACACCTATCAAAAAGCTTCTAGACTGTCAAAATGAAACCAAGCCACCAATCTTCACACAAAGATATCTTATGTTATATACCTGAGCTAAGAGCATCTTAACATGGTTATGTGCCACATAATGCACGTCGATGATGCCCATCTGCTCTGTAGGATCCTGTGCAATTCACAGATGTTTCCACTGTCATGCACGACACAACTTCAAAATTGTTTGGCATGTATTATCTGAAAGTCAAACTCACGTCTACGCATATCCTGTAATATTTAAGAAAATGATCAGCGTATCACCATTATTACTCAAGTTAATGCAGGTAAATGCTACGGAAGGGTTGCATCTAGAGTCAAGTCAAATAAAATGATCAGCAAATCAAGAGGTAAATACTTCCTCGCCTCAAACCATAAAAGGGACTTGCTAGTCAGTAACAATGTACTCTTGACTCTTCAGAGTAGAGACTATTGACGTTGCACAATCTAAACAAAAAAGGAACTACAAAGAAAAATGCAGACAAAAGAGCTTAGGTGCTTAACTGCTTTTGATTCTTCTAACTAAAGGGATGAAGAAATCATTATGAATAAACAAACATACATCTGAAGCCAATTGCTGGAGCGTATTCAGTTCAAATTAAAGTACACAGTTATTGTTGATGAAATTAGTTCAGTACATTCCAAAGATGCAGGTTGCTCCCATTCTATTGTGATGTCCTGCTCCTGCGTGTAAAATGCATTTAAAGTAAGACATCAGGGAATTAGGCACTTACCAGTTAAATACTTCGCCTCACAACATCACGGAAGTTTGCTCATCAGTAACAATGTACTTTTTTGAGACCTGTAATGGACCAAAAGTCCAAAACAACTGCAAGTACAAAAAAAAGTATCACGCACGAGGAAGGTGCCACGGTGAGGGGATGGGAGTGACACCGCTCGCCAGGATCGTGGACGTGGTAGGTCGGTGGCGGTAGCGCAGGCCGAGCCGAGGAGCGTCGGAGGCCGCTGACGATGCCGGGCCTGAGCCCTCATGCAAAAATTAAAATAAGTATAGTACTTCCACTGCATTTCATCGAATATGTCACGTACAAAAACTTGTATTCCTCCTGATCCATTTGCTTGCTCCACTGTGTATATCACTTGCTTAACGAGGAGCTTGGGTCTTTACCAAGGAAGGGGCGTGGCGAGGGAACTGCCATTGATTCATGTGCCGCCATCAGCCAACCGGGGGGGGGGGGGGGGGGGGGTAAGCTGCGGTTGACATCGCCTCTGCAAGTGTTGCTCCATATGTTTCCCGATCCAAGTCGCCTCCTCCTTCTCACAACAATCTCTGGGATATACGTTGGCGGCGGCTGCGGTTCAAGGAGCCGTGTATTCCGTCGATTAGCAACCATCCGCATGAGCCATCGTTCCTTGACAGTGACACCGGCCGCACCTCCGTTGGTCGCACTCTGCCTTGACTGTGGACACACCGGCTGTGCCTCCGTTGGTCGTAGACGTCTTGGAAGAGGTCCATCCGCGTGTTCACATTCGGCGTCCTCCTCTCCCCGTCAGTTCGGGCCGGCGGGGCGGCCGACGGCTCTCCCGTCTGGTCGTATGGGTGTTGTGTTCGATTCGCGGCGTTGCCGGTGTCACAGGCCATGGGATGCCTCTGGGTGCCGCCGATGGAGACGCAACGTGCTGGAGAAGGCCGCCGTCACGGGGATGCCGCGCCCGCAGGAGAATCGGAGAAGGTGCAGCCTGACCTGGCGACGGACACGGAGGAGGCGCCATGAAGTCTGGTGGGATCCGGGGTTCCTTTTCACGCATTGCATCACGTGCATCATGCAATCTAATCGTGCATCCTGATTTTTAGGAGAAACTTGCCTACCAAACGATAGATTGGATGTGGATTTCTTTCTCTGGAAACCTTGCGTGAACCGAGGCAAGAAGATGGAGGAGGGATGGAAATGTAAAACCAATATGAATCGGGGCTGCTAAGATTGCACGCCTCCTCTCTTCTCATTATGTCATATATATACACAATTACATGGCAATCAACGTGGGTTACAAGTTTAGGTAGGATACAAACCGACTTGATCTATATTAGGAATTCTATCTGTAGCAGCTGGACTAGGACTCTCCAACACGCCCCCGCAGTCTGAACTGTGGAGAGAAGCAACGTGAAGACTGGACCGAAACTCACGAAAGAGTGCAGACGGTAGCCCTTTCGTGAAAATATCAGCATACTGGGATGAAGATGGAACATGTAGAACACGTACGTCACCGACAGCAACCTTCTCGCGTACGAAATGAATGTCAAGTTCGATGTGTTTGGTCCGACGATGTTGTACTGGATTATGAGCAAGGTAAACAGCACTAACATTGTCGCAGAACACAATGGTGGCATTGTTGACTGGGCGATGAAGTTCCTGTAGTAACTGACGGACCCAACAGGACTCGGCTACTGCAGTTGCGACAGCTCGATATTCGGCTTCCGCACTTGAACGAGAAACGGTAGTCTGCTGCCGAGAAGACCATGAAATCAAATTATCGCCAAAAAAACATGCAAAACCCGGAAGTGGAGCGTCTGGTGTCGGGGCAACCAGCCCAATCGGCACCTGAATAGACAATGAGTTTATGAGAGGAAGAGATATGAAGTGTCAAACCAAGATCAAGTGTGCCTTTTAGATATCTAAGAATACGTTTAAGGAAGAGAAGGTGGGGTTCGCGAGGATCATGCATATGAAGACACACTTGTTGAACAGCATAGGCTATATCTGGGTGAGTGAGGGTGGCATACTGAAGAGCACCAGCAAGACTACGATATAGTGAAGGATCAGAAACAGGGGAACCAGTGGTGGATGAGAGTTTGGCATTAGTGTCAACTGGAGTAGAAACAGGATTACAGTCACGCATGCCAGCCCGAGAGAGAATATCAAGAAAGTACTGTCGCTGGGAGAGTTGTAAGCCAGTGGATGTGCGAGAGACAGAAATTCCAAGGAAGTGATGAAGAGGTCCAAGATCTTTCATAGCAAATTCTTTAGCAAAGGAAGTGATAATCGATGAGAGAGAAGAAGGAGAGGAGGCAGTAAGGATGATGTCATCGACATATAGAAGTAAATATGCAGTGATGTTTCCCTTGTGAAGAATAAACAAGGAAGCATCAGATTTGGACTCAACGAAACCAATAGAACGAGCATAGGTTGCAAACCGCTGAAACCACGCTCGAGGAGCTTGCTTGAGACCGTACAAGGATTTATGCAAGCGACAAACATAGTCAGGATAGTGAGGATCAATAAAACCGGAGGGTTGTTGACTATAGACGACCTCATCAAGATGACCATGAAGAAAGGCATTTTTAACGTCTAGTTGATGAATGGGCCAAGAAGAAGAGAGAGCAATAGAGAGAACCAACCGTATAGTGGCCGGCTTAACAACAAGGCTAAAAGTCTCATCATAGTCAACTCCGGGCTGTTGGGAAAAACCACGGACTACCCAACGGGCTTTGTGACGAGCAAGTGAGCCGTCAGGATGATATTTGTGTCGAAAAATCCATTTACCACTAACGATATTTGCACCGGGAGGAGAAGGAACAAGTGACCAGGTGTTGTTTAAAGTGAGAGCATCAAACTCTTCTTGCATCGCGCTGCGCCATGATGGGTCACGAAGAGCCGTGAGATAATTATAAGGTATGGGCGAGGATACGACAGCAGAAAGATTAAGGCGATCAATTGGTGGTGGTAAACGACCGGTCGTTGAGCGAGTTCGATGAAGAGGTACTGGGTCAGGTACCGGGAGTGTAGGCGACGTGCTAGCGGGGCTCGGAGAGGGAGATGTGGCAGCGAAGTTAGGCGGACTGATGGGAGTGAGCAAGCCAGCCGGACTGGGCGGGCTATCGGGCGTAGGTGGAGTGCATGAAGGGGTGGCGGGTGCATGCATAGCGGGTGTGGGGGTAGCGGGCGCATGCATAGTGGGTGCGGCCGTAGTGGGCGCATGCATAGGGGGTAAGCTGCGGTTGACATCGCCTCTGCAAGTGTTGCTCCATATGTTTCCCGATCCAAGTCGCCTCCTCCTTCTCACAACAATCTCTGGGATATACGTTGGCGGCGGCTGCGGTTCAAGGAGCCGTGTATTCCGTCGATTAGCAACCATCCGCATGAGCCATCGTTCCTTGACAGTGACACCGGCCGCACCTCCGTTGGTCGCACTCTGCCTTGACTGTGGACACACCGGCTGTGCCTCCGTTGGTCGTAGACGTCTTGGAAGAGGTCCATCCGCGTGTTCACATTCGGCGTCCTCCTCTCCCCGTCAGTTCGGGCCGGCGGGGCGGCCGACGGCTCTCCCGTCTGGTCGTATGGGTGTTGTGTTCGATTCGCGGCGTTGCCGGTGTCACAGGCCATGGGATGCCTCTGGGTGCCGCCGATGGAGACGCAACGTGCTGGAGAAGGCCGCCGTCACGGGGATGCCGCGCCCGCAGGAGAATCGGAGAAGGTGCAGCCTGACCTGGCGACGGACACGGAGGAGGCGCCATGAAGTCTGGTGGGATCCGGGGTTCCTTTTCACGCATTGCATCACGTGCATCATGCAATCTAATCGTGCATCCTGATTTTTAGGAGAAACTTGCCTACCAAACGATAGATTGGATGTGGATTTCTTTCTCTGGAAACCTTGCGTGAACCGAGGCAAGAAGATGGAGGAGGGATGGAAATGTAAAACCAATATGAATCGGGGCTGCTAAGATTGCACGCCTCCTCTCTTCTCATTATGTCATATATATATACACAATTACATGGCAATCAACGTGGGTTACAAGTTTAGGTAGGATACAAACCGACTTGATCTATATTAGGAATTCTATCTGTAGCAGCTGGACTAGGACTCTCCAACACGCCCCCGCAGTCTGAACTGTGGAGAGAAGCAACGTGAAGACTGGACCGAAACTCACGAAAGAGTGCAGACGGTAGCCCTTTCGTGAAAATATCAGCATACTGGGATGAAGATGGAACATGTAGAACACGTACGTCACCGACAGCAACCTTCTCGCGTACGAAATGAATGTCAAGTTCGATGTGTTTGGTCCGACGATGTTGTACTGGATTATGAGCAAGGTAAACAGCACTAACATTGTCGCAGAACACAATGGTGGCATTGTTGACTGGGCGATGAAGTTCCTGTAGTAACTGACGGACCCAACAGGACTCGGCTACTGCAGTTGCGACAGCTCGATATTCGGCTTCCGCACTTGAACGAGAAACGGTAGTCTGCTGCCGAGAAGACCATGAAATCAAATTATCGCCAAAAAAACATGCAAAACCCGGAAGTGGAGCGTCTGGTGTCGGGGCAACCAGCCCAATCGGCACCTGAATAGACAATGAGTTTATGAGAGGAAGAGATATGAAGTGTCAAACCAAGATCAAGTGTGCCTTTTAGATATCTAAGAATACGTTTAAGGAAGAGAAGGTGGGGTTCGCGAGGATCATGCATATGAAGACACACTTGTTGAACAGCATAGGCTATATCTGGGTGAGTGAGGGTGGCATACTGAAGAGCACCAGCAAGACTACGATATAGTGAAGGATCAGAAACAGGGGAACCAGTGGTGGATGAGAGTTTGGCATTAGTGTCAACTGGAGTAGAAACAGGATTACAGTCACGCATGCCAGCCCGAGAGAGAATATCAAGAAAGTACTGTCGCTGGGAGAGTTGTAAGCCAGTGGATGTGCGAGAGACAGAAATTCCAAGGAAGTGATGAAGAGGTCCAAGATCTTTCATAGCAAATTCTTTAGCAAAGGAAGTGATAATCGATGAGAGAGAAGAAGGAGAGGAGGCAGTAAGGATGATGTCATCGACATATAGAAGTAAATATGCAGTGATGTTTCCCTTGTGAAGAATAAACAAGGAAGCATCAGATTTGGACTCAACGAAACCAATAGAACGAGCATAGGTTGCAAACCGCTGAAACCACGCTCGAGGAGCTTGCTTGAGACCGTACAAGGATTTATGCAAGCGACAAACATAGTCAGGATAGTGAGGATCAATAAAACCGGAGGGTTGTTGACTATAGACGACCTCATCAAGATGACCATGAAGAAAGGCATTTTTAACGTCTAGTTGATGAATGGGCCAAGAAGAAGAGAGAGCAATAGAGAGAACCAACCGTATAGTGGCCGGCTTAACAACAAGGCTAAAAGTCTCATCATAGTCAACTCCGGGCTGTTGGGAAAAACCACGGACTACCCAACGGGCTTTGTGACGAGCAAGTGAGCCGTCAGGATGATATTTGTGTCGAAAAATCCATTTACCACTAACGATATTTGCACCGGGAGGAGAAGGAACAAGTGACCAGGTGTTGTTTAAAGTGAGAGCATCAAACTCTTCTTGCATCGCGCTGCGCCATGATGGGTCACGAAGAGCCGTGAGATAATTATAAGGTATGGGCGAGGATACGACAGCAGAAAGATTAAGGCGATCAATTGGTGGTGGTAAACGACCGGTCGTTGAGCGAGTTCGATGAAGAGGTACTGGGTCAGGTACCGGGAGTGTAGGCGACGTGCTAGCGGGGCTCGGAGAGGGAGATGTGGCAGCGAAGTTAGGCGGACTGATGGGAGTGAGCAAGCCAGCCGGACTGGGCGGGCTATCGGGCGTAGGTGGAGTGCATGAAGGGGTGGCGGGTGCATGCATAGCGGGTGTGGGGGTAGCGGGCGCATGCATAGTGGGTGCGGCCGTAGTGGGCGCATGCATAGGGGGTAAGCTGCGGTTGACATCGCCTCTGCAAGTGTTGCTCCATATGTTTCCCGATCCAAGTCGCCTCCTCCTTCTCACAACAATCTCTGGGATATACGTTGGCGGCGGCTGCGGTTCAAGGAGCCGTGTATTCCGTCGATTAGCAACCATCCGCATGAGCCATCGTTCCTTGACAGTGACACCGGCCGCACCTCCGTTGGTCGCACTCTGCCTTGACTGTGGACACACCGGCTGTGCCTCCGTTGGTCGTAGACGTCTTGGAAGAGGTCCATCCGCGTGTTCACATTCGGCGTCCTCCTCTCCCCGTCAGTTCGGGCCGGCGGGGCGGCCGACGGCTCTCCCGTCTGGTCGTATGGGTGTTGTGTTCGATTCGCGGCGTTGCCGGTGTCACAGGCCATGGGATGCCTCTGGGTGCCGCCGATGGAGACGCAACGTGCTGGAGAAGGCCGCCGTCACGGGGATGCCGCGCCCGCAGGAGAATCGGAGAAGGTGCAGCCTGACCTGGCGACGGACACGGAGGAGGCGCCATGAAGTCTGGTGGGATCCGGGGTTCCTTTTCACGCATTGCATCACGTGCATCATGCAATCTAATCGTGCATCCTGATTTTTAGGAGAAACTTGCCTACCAAACGATAGATTGGATGTGGATTTCTTTCTCTGGAAACCTTGCGTGAACCGAGGCAAGAAGATGGAGGAGGGATGGAAATGTAAAACCAATATGAATCGGGGCTGCTAAGATTGCACGCCTCCTCTCTTCTCATTATGTCATATATATATACACAATTACATGGCAATCAACGTGGGTTACAAGTTTAGGTAGGATACAAACCGACTTGATCTATATTAGGAATTCTATCTGTAGCAGCTGGACTAGGACTCTCCAACACGCCCCCGCAGTCTGAACTGTGGAGAGAAGCAACGTGAAGACTGGACCGAAACTCACGAAAGAGTGCAGACGGTAGCCCTTTCGTGAAAATATCAGCATACTGGGATGAAGATGGAACATGTAGAACACGTACGTCACCGACAGCAACCTTCTCGCGTACGAAATGAATGTCAAGTTCGATGTGTTTGGTCCGACGATGTTGTACTGGATTATGAGCAAGGTAAACAGCACTAACATTGTCGCAGAACACAATGGTGGCATTGTTGACTGGGCGATGAAGTTCCTGTAGTAACTGACGGACCCAACAGGACTCGGCTACTGCAGTTGCGACAGCTCGATATTCGGCTTCCGCACTTGAACGAGAAACGGTAGTCTGCTGCCGAGAAGACCATGAAATCAAATTATCGCCAAAAAAACATGCAAAACCCGGAAGTGGAGCGTCTGGTGTCGGGGCAACCAGCCCAATCGGCACCTGAATAGACAATGAGTTTATGAGAGGAAGAGATATGAAGTGTCAAACCAAGATCAAGTGTGCCTTTTAGATATCTAAGAATACGTTTAAGGAAGAGAAGGTGGGGTTCGCGAGGATCATGCATATGAAGACACACTTGTTGAACAGCATAGGCTATATCTGGGTGAGTGAGGGTGGCATACTGAAGAGCACCAGCAAGACTACGATATAGTGAAGGATCAGAAACAGGGGAACCAGTGGTGGATGAGAGTTTGGCATTAGTGTCAACTGGAGTAGAAACAGGATTACAGTCACGCATGCCAGCCCGAGAGAGAATATCAAGAAAGTACTGTCGCTGGGAGAGTTGTAAGCCAGTGGATGTGCGAGAGACAGAAATTCCAAGGAAGTGATGAAGAGGTCCAAGATCTTTCATAGCAAATTCTTTAGCAAAGGAAGTGATAATCGATGAGAGAGAAGAAGGAGAGGAGGCAGTAAGGATGATGTCATCGACATATAGAAGTAAATATGCAGTGATGTTTCCCTTGTGAAGAATAAACAAGGAAGCATCAGATTTGGACTCAACGAAACCAATAGAACGAGCATAGGTTGCAAACCGCTGAAACCACGCTCGAGGAGCTTGCTTGAGACCGTACAAGGATTTATGCAAGCGACAAACATAGTCAGGATAGTGAGGATCAATAAAACCGGAGGGTTGTTGACTATAGACGACCTCATCAAGATGACCATGAAGAAAGGCATTTTTAACGTCTAGTTGATGAATGGGCCAAGAAGAAGAGAGAGCAATAGAGAGAACCAACCGTATAGTGGCCGGCTTAACAACAAGGCTAAAAGTCTCATCATAGTCAACTCCGGGCTGTTGGGAAAAACCACGGACTACCCAACGGGCTTTGTGACGAGCAAGTGAGCCGTCAGGATGATATTTGTGTCGAAAAATCCATTTACCACTAACGATATTTGCACCGGGAGGAGAAGGAACAAGTGACCAGGTGTTGTTTAAAGTGAGAGCATCAAACTCTTCTTGCATCGCGCTGCGCCATGATGGGTCACGAAGAGCCGTGAGATAATTATAAGGTATGGGCGAGGATACGACAGCAGAAAGATTAAGGCGATCAATTGGTGGTGGTAAACGACCGGTCGTTGAGCGAGTTCGATGAAGAGGTACTGGGTCAGGTACCGGGAGTGTAGGCGACGTGCTAGCGGGGCTCGGAGAGGGAGATGTGGCAGCGAAGTTAGGCGGACTGATGGGAGTGAGCAAGCCAGCCGGACTGGGCGGGCTATCGGGCGTAGGTGGAGTGCATGAAGGGGTGGCGGGTGCATGCATAGCGGGTGTGGGGGTAGCGGGCGCATGCATAGTGGGTGCGGCCGTAGTGGGCGCATGCATAGGGGGTAAGCTGCGGTTGACATCGCCTCTGCAAGTGTTGCTCCATATGTTTCCCGATCCAAGTCGCCTCCTCCTTCTCACAACAATCTCTGGGATATACGTTGGCGGCGGCTGCGGTTCAAGGAGCCGTGTATTCCGTCGATTAGCAACCATCCGCATGAGCCATCGTTCCTTGACAGTGACACCGGCCGCACCTCCGTTGGTCGCACTCTGCCTTGACTGTGGACACACCGGCTGTGCCTCCGTTGGTCGTAGACGTCTTGGAAGAGGTCCATCCGCGTGTTCATATTCGGCGTCCTCCTCTCCCCGTCAGTTCGGGCCGGCGGGGCGGCCGACGGCTCTCCCGTCTGGTCGTATGGGTGTTGTGTTCGATTCGCGGCGTTGCCGGTGTCACAGGCCATGGGATGCCTCTGGGTGCCGCCGATGGAGACGCAACGTGCTGGAGAAGGCCGCCGTCACGGGGATGCCGCGCCCGCAGGAGAATCGGAGAAGGTGCAGCCTGACCTGGCGACGGACACGGAGGAGGCGCCATGAAGTCTGGTGGGATCCGGGGTTCCTTTTCACGCATTGCATCACGTGCATCATGCAATCTAATCGTGCATCCTGATTTTTAGGAGAAACTTGCCTACCAAACGATAGATTGGATGTGGATTTCTTTCTCTGGAAACCTTGCGTGAACCGAGGCAAGAAGATGGAGGAGGGATGGAAATGTAAAACCAATATGAATCGGGGCTGCTAAGATTGCACGCCTCCTCTCTTCTCATTATGTCATATATATACACAATTACATGGCAATCAACGTGGGTTACAAGTTTAGGTAGGATACAAACCGACTTGATCTATATTAGGAATTCTATCTGTAGCAGCTGGACTAGGACTCTCCAACACGCCCCCGCAGTCTGAACTGTGGAGAGAAGCAACGTGAAGACTGGACCGAAACTCACGAAAGAGTGCAGACGGTAGCCCTTTCGTGAAAATATCAGCATACTGGGATGAAGATGGAACATGTAGAACACGTACGTCACCGACAGCAACCTTCTCGCGTACGAAATGAATGTCAAGTTCGATGTGTTTGGTCCGACGATGTTGTACTGGATTATGAGCAAGGTAAACAGCACTAACATTGTCGCAGAACACAATGGTGGCATTGTTGACTGGGCGATGAAGTTCCTGTAGTAACTGACGGACCCAACAGGACTCGGCTACTGCAGTTGCGACAGCTCGATATTCGGCTTCCGCACTTGAACGAGAAACGGTAGTCTGCTGCCGAGAAGACCATGAAATCAAATTATCGCCAAAAAAACATGCAAAACCCGGAAGTGGAGCGTCTGGTGTCGGGGCAACCAGCCCAATCGGCACCTGAATAGACAATGAGTTTATGAGAGGAAGAGATATGAAGTGTCAAACCAAGATCAAGTGTGCCTTTTAGATATCTAAGAATACGTTTAAGGAAGAGAAGGTGGGGTTCGCGAGGATCATGCATATGAAGACACACTTGTTGAACAGCATAGGCTATATCTGGGTGAGTGAGGGTGGCATACTGAAGAGCACCAGCAAGACTACGATATAGTGAAGGATCAGAAACAGGGGAACCAGTGGTGGATGAGAGTTTGGCATTAGTGTCAACTGGAGTAGAAACAGGATTACAGTCACGCATGCCAGCCCGAGAGAGAATATCAAGAAAGTACTGTCGCTGGGAGAGTTGTAAGCCAGTGGATGTGCGAGAGACAGAAATTCCAAGGAAGTGATGAAGAGGTCCAAGATCTTTCATAGCAAATTCTTTAGCAAAGGAAGTGATAATCGATGAGAGAGAAGAAGGAGAGGAGGCAGTAAGGATGATGTCATCGACATATAGAAGTAAATATGCAGTGATGTTTCCCTTGTGAAGAATAAACAAGGAAGCATCAGATTTGGACTCAACGAAACCAATAGAACGAGCATAGGTTGCAAACCACTGAAACCACGCTCGAGGAGCTTGCTTGAGACCGTACAAGGATTTATGCAAGCGACAAACATAGTCAGGATAGTGAGGATCAATAAAACCGGAGGGTTGTTGACTATAGACGACCTCATCAAGATGACCATGAAGAAAGGCATTTTTAACGTCTAGTTGATGAATGGGCCAAGAAGAAGAGAGAGCAATAGAGAGAACCAACCGTATAGTGGCCGGCTTAACAACAAGGCTAAAAGTCTCATCATAGTCAACTCCGGGCTGTTGGGAAAAACCACGGACTACCCAACGGGCTTTGTGACGAGCAAGTGAGCCGTCAGGATGATATTTGTGTCGAAAAATCCATTTACCACTAACGATATTTGCACCGGGAGGAGAAGGAACAAGTGACCAGGTGTTGTTTAAAGTGAGAGCATCAAACTCTTCTTGCATCGCGCTGCGCCATGATGGGTCACGAAGAGCCGTGAGATAATTATAAGGTATGGGCGAGGATACGACAGCAGAAAGATTAAGGCGATCAATTGGTGGTGGTAAACGACCGGTCGTTGAGCGAGTTCGATGAAGAGGTACTGGGTCAGGTACCGGGAGTGTAGGCGACGTGCTAGCGGGGCTCGGAGAGGGAGATGTGGCAGCGAAGTTAGGCGGACTGATGGGAGTGAGCAAGCCAGCCGGACTGGGCGGGCTATCGGGCGTAGGTGGAGTGCATGAAGGGGTGGCGGGTGCATGCATAGCGGGTGTGGGGGTAGCGGGCGCATGCATAGTGGGTGCGGCCGTAGTGGGCGCATGCATAGGGGGTAAGCTGCGGTTGACATCGCCTCTGCAAGTGTTGCTCCATATGTTTCCCGATCCAAGTCGCCTCCTCCTTCTCACAACAATCTCTGGGATATACGTTGGCGGCGGCTGCGGTTCAAGGAGCCGTGTATTCCGTCGATTAGCAACCATCCGCATGAGCCATCGTTCCTTGACAGTGACACCGGCCGCACCTCCGTTGGTCGCACTCTGCCTTGACTGTGGACACACCGGCTGTGCCTCCGTTGGTCGTAGACGTCTTGGAAGAGGTCCATCCGCGTGTTCACATTCGGCGTCCTCCTCTCCCCGTCAGTTCGGGCCGGCGGGGCGGCCGACGGCTCTCCCGTCTGGTCGTATGGGTGTTGTGTTCGATTCGCGGCGTTGCCGGTGTCACAGGCCATGGGATGCCTCTGGGTGCCGCCGATGGAGACGCAACGTGCTGGAGAAGGCCGCCGTCACGGGGATGCCGCGCCCGCAGGAGAATCGGAGAAGGTGCAGCCTGACCTGGCGACGGACACGGAGGAGGCGCCATGAAGTCTGGTGGGATCCGGGGTTCCTTTTCACGCATTGCATCACGTGCATCATGCAATCTAATCGTGCATCCTGATTTTTAGGAGAAACTTGCCTACCAAACGATAGATTGGATGTGGATTTCTTTCTCTGGAAACCTTGCGTGAACCGAGGCAAGAAGATGGAGGAGGGATGGAAATGTAAAACCAATATGAATCGGGGCTGCTAAGATTGCACGCCTCCTCTCTTCTCATTATGTCATATATATACACAATTACATGGCAATCAACGTGGGTTACAAGTTTAGGTAGGATACAAACCGACTTGATCTATATTAGGAATTCTATCTGTAGCAGCTGGACTAGGACTCTCCAACACGCCCCCGCAGTCTGAACTGTGGAGAGAAGCAACGTGAAGACTGGACCGAAACTCACGAAAGAGTGCAGACGGTAGCCCTTTCGTGAAAATATCAGCATACTGGGATGAAGATGGAACATGTAGAACACGTACGTCACCGACAGCAACCTTCTCGCGTACGAAATGAATGTCAAGTTCGATGTGTTTGGTCCGACGATGTTGTACTGGATTATGAGCAAGGTAAACAGCACTAACATTGTCGCAGAACACAATGGTGGCATTGTTGACTGGGCGATGAAGTTCCTGTAGTAACTGACGGACCCAACAGGACTCGGCTACTGCAGTTGCGACAGCTCGATATTCGGCTTTCGCACTTGAACGAGAAACGGTAGTCTGCTGCCGAGAAGACCATGAAATCAAATTATCGCCAAAAAAACATGCAAAACCCGGAAGTGGAGCGTCTGGTGTCGGGGCAACCAGCCCAATCGGCACCTGAATAGACAATGAGTTTATGAGAGGAAGAGATATGAAGTGTCAAACCAAGATCAAGTGTGCCTTTTAGATATCTAAGAATACGTTTAAGGAAGAGAAGGTGGGGTTCGCGAGGATCATGCATATGAAGACACACTTGTTGAACAGCATAGGCTATATCTGGGTGAGTGAGGGTGGCATACTGAAGAGCACCAGCAAGACTACGATATAGTGAAGGATCAGAAACAGGGGAACCAGTGGTGGATGAGAGTTTGGCATTAGTGTCAACTGGAGTAGAAACAGGATTACAGTCACGCATGCCAGCCCGAGAGAGAATATCAAGAAAGTACTGTCGCTGGGAGAGTTGTAAGCCAGTGGATGTGCGAGAGACAGAAATTCCAAGGAAGTGATGAAGAGGTCCAAGATCTTTCATAGCAAATTCTTTAGCAAAGGAAGTGATAATCGATGAGAGAGAAGAAGGAGAGGAGGCAGTAAGGATGATGTCATCGACATATAGAAGTAAATATGCAGTGATGTTTCCCTTGTGAAGAATAAACAAGGAAGCATCAGATTTGGACTCAACGAAACCAATAGAACGAGCATAGGTTGCAAACCGCTGAAACCACGCTCGAGGAGCTTGCTTGAGACCGTACAAGGATTTATGCAAGCGACAAACATAGTCAGGATAGTGAGGATCAATAAAACCGGAGGGTTGTTGACTATAGACGACCTCATCAAGATGACCATGAAGAAAGGCATTTTTAACGTCTAGTTGATGAATGGGCCAAGAAGAAGAGAGAGCAATAGAGAGAACCAACCGTATAGTGGCCGGCTTAACAACAAGGCTAAAAGTCTCATCATAGTCAACTCCGGGCTGTTGGGAAAAACCACGGACTACCCAACGGGCTTTGTGACGAGCAAGTGAGCCGTCAGGATGATATTTGTGTCGAAAAATCCATTTACCACTAACGATATTTGCACCGGGAGGAGAAGGAACAAGTGACCAGGTGTTGTTTAAAGTGAGAGCATCAAACTCTTCTTGCATCGCGCTGCGCCATGATGGGTCACGAAGAGCCGTGAGATAATTATAAGGTATGGGCGAGGATACGACAGCAGAAAGATTAAGGCGATCAATTGGTGGTGGTAAACGACCGGTCGTTGAGCGAGTTCGATGAAGAGGTACTGGGTCAGGTACCGGGAGTGTAGGCGACGTGCTAGCGGGGCTCGGAGAGGGAGATGTGGCAGCGAAGTTAGGCGGACTGATGGGAGTGAGCAAGCCAGCCGGACTGGGCGGGCTATCGGGCGTAGGTGGAGTGCATGAAGGGGTGGCGGGTGCATGCATAGCGGGTGTGGGGGTAGCGGGCGCATGCATAGTGGGTGCGGCCGTAGTGGGCGCATGCATAGGGGGTAAGCTGCGGTTGACATCGCCTCTGCAAGTGTTGCTCCATATGTTTCCCGATCCAAGTCGCCTCCTCCTTCTCACAACAATCTCTGGGATATACGTTGGCGGCGGCTGCGGTTCAAGGAGCCGTGTATTCCGTCGATTAGCAACCATCCGCATGAGCCATCGTTCCTTGACAGTGACACCGGCCGCACCTCCGTTGGTCGCACTCTGCCTTGACTGTGGACACACCGGCTGTGCCTCCGTTGGTCGTAGACGTCTTGGAAGAGGTCCATCCGCGTGTTCACATTCGGCGTCCTCCTCTCCCCGTCAGTTCGGGCCGGCGGGGCGGCCGACGGCTCTCCCGTCTGGTCGTATGGGTGTTGTGTTCGATTCGCGGCGTTGCCGGTGTCACAGGCCATGGGATGCCTCTGGGTGCCGCCGATGGAGACGCAACGTGCTGGAGAAGGCCGCCGTCACGGGGATGCCGCGCCCGCAGGAGAATCGGAGAAGGTGCAGCCTGACCTGGCGACGGACACGGAGGAGGCGCCATGAAGTCTGGTGGGATCCGGGGTTCCTTTTCACGCATTGCATCACGTGCATCATGCAATCTAATCGTGCATCCTGATTTTTAGGAGAAACTTGCCTACCAAACGATAGATTGGATGTGGATTTCTTTCTCTGGAAACCTTGCGTGAACCGAGGCAAGAAGATGGAGGAGGGATGGAAATGTAAAACCAATATGAATCGGGGCTGCTAAGATTGCACGCCTCCTCTCTTCTCATTATGTCATATATATACACAATTACATGGCAATCAACGTGGGTTACAAGTTTAGGTAGGATACAAACCGACTTGATCTATATTAGGAATTCTATCTGTAGCAGCTGGACTAGGACTCTCCAACACGCCCCCGCAGTCTGAACTGTGGAGAGAAGCAACGTGAAGACTGGACCGAAACTCACGAAAGAGTGCAGACGGTAGCCCTTTCGTGAAAATATCAGCATACTGGGATGAAGATGGAACATGTAGAACACGTACGTCACCGACAGCAACCTTCTCGCGTACGAAATGAATGTCAAGTTCGATGTGTTTGGTCCGACGATGTTGTACTGGATTATGAGCAAGGTAAACAGCACTAACATTGTCGCAGAACACAATGGTGGCATTGTTGACTGGGCGATGAAGTTCCTGTAGTAACTGACGGACCCAACAGGACTCGGCTACTGCAGTTGCGACAGCTCGATATTCGGCTTCCGCACTTGAACGAGAAACGGTAGTCTGCTGCCGAGAAGACCATGAAATCAAATTATCGCCAAAAAAAACATGCAAAACCCGGAAGTGGAGCGTCTGGTGTCGGGGCAACCAGCCCAATCGGCACCTGAATAGACAATGAGTTTATGAGAGGAAGAGATATGAAGTGTCAAACCAAGATCAAGTGTGCCTTTTAGATATCTAAGAATACGTTTAAGGAAGAGAAGGTGGGGTTCGCGAGGATCATGCATATGAAGACACACTTGTTGAACAGCATAGGCTATATCTGGGTGAGTGAGGGTGGCATACTGAAGAGCACCAGCAAGACTACGATATAGTGAAGGATCAGAAACAGGGGAACCAGTGGTGGATGAGAGTTTGGCATTAGTGTCAACTGGAGTAGAAACAGGATTACAGTCACGCATGCCAGCCCGAGAGAGAATATCAAGAAAGTACTGTCGCTGGGAGAGTTGTAAGCCAGTGGATGTGCGAGAGACAGAAATTCCAAGGAAGTGATGAAGAGGTCCAAGATCTTTCATAGCAAATTCTTTAGCAAAGGAAGTGATAATCGATGAGAGAGAAGAAGGAGAGGAGGCAGTAAGGATGATGTCATCGACATATAGAAGTAAATATGCAGTGATGTTTCCCTTGTGAAGAATAAACAAGGAAGCATCAGATTTGGACTCAACGAAACCAATAGAACGAGCATAGGTTGCAAACCGCTGAAACCACGCTCGAGGAGCTTGCTTGAGACCGTACAAGGATTTATGCAAGCGACAAACATAGTCAGGATAGTGAGGATCAATAAAACCGGAGGGTTGTTGACTATAGACGACCTCATCAAGATGACCATGAAGAAAGGCATTTTTAACGTCTAGTTGATGAATGGGCCAAGAAGAAGAGAGAGCAATAGAGAGAACCAACCGTATAGTGGCCGGCTTAACAACAAGGCTAAAAGTCTCATCATAGTCAACTCCGGGCTGTTGGGAAAAACCACGGACTACCCAACGGGCTTTGTGACGAGCAAGTGAGCCGTCAGGATGATATTTGTGTCGAAAAATCCATTTACCACTAACGATATTTGCACCGGGAGGAGAAGGAACAAGTGACCAGGTGTTGTTTAAAGTGAGAGCATCAAACTCTTCTTGCATCGCGCTGCGCCATGATGGGTCACGAAGAGCCGTGAGATAATTATAAGGTATGGGCGAGGATACGACAGCAGAAAGATTAAGGCGATCAATTGGTGGTGGTAAACGACCGGTCGTTGAGCGAGTTCGATGAAGAGGTACTGGGTCAGGTACCGGGAGTGTAGGCGACGTGCTAGCGGGGCTCGGAGAGGGAGATGTGGCAGCGAAGTTAGGCGGACTGATGGGAGTGAGCAAGCCAGCCGGACTGGGCGGGCTATCGGGCGTAGGTGGAGTGCATGAAGGGGTGGCGGGTGCATGCATAGCGGGTGTGGGGGTAGCGGGCGCATGCATAGTGGGTGCGGCCGTAGTGGGCGCATGCATAGGGGGTAAGCTGCGGTTGACATCGCCTCTGCAAGTGTTGCTCCATATGTTTCCCGATCCAAGTCGCCTCCTCCTTCTCACAACAATCTCTGGGATATACGTTGGCGGCGGCTGCGGTTCAAGGAGCCGTGTATTCCGTCGATTAGCAACCATCCGCATGAGCCATCGTTCCTTGACAGTGACACCGGCCGCACCTCCGTTGGTCGCACTCTGCCTTGACTGTGGACACACCGGCTGTGCCTCCGTTGGTCGTAGACGTCTTGGAAGAGGTCCATCCGCGTGTTCACATTCGGCGTCCTCCTCTCCCCGTCAGTTCGGGCCGGCGGGGCGGCCGACGGCTCTCCCGTCTGGTCGTATGGGTGTTGTGTTCGATTCGCGGCGTTGCCGGTGTCACAGGCCATGGGATGCCTCTGGGTGCCGCCGATGGAGACGCAACGTGCTGGAGAAGGCCGCCGTCACGGGGATGCCGCGCCCGCAGGAGAATCGGAGAAGGTGCAGCCTGACCTGGCGACGGACACGGAGGAGGCGCCATGAAGTCTGGTGGGATCCGGGGTTCCTTTTCACGCATTGCATCACGTGCATCATGCAATCTAATCGTGCATCCTGATTTTTAGGAGAAACTTGCCTACCAAACGATAGATTGGATGTGGATTTCTTTCTCTGGAAACCTTGCGTGAACCGAGGCAAGAAGATGGAGGAGGGATGGAAATGTAAAACCAATATGAATCGGGGCTGCTAAGATTGCACGCCTCCTCTCTTCTCATTATGTCATATATATACACAATTACATGGCAATCAACGTGGGTTACAAGTTTAGGTAGGATACAAACCGACTTGATCTATATTAGGAATTCTATCTGTAGCAGCTGGACTAGGACTCTCCAACACGCCCCCGCAGTCTGAACTGTGGAGAGAAGCAACGTGAAGACTGGACCGAAACTCACGAAAGAGTGCAGACGGTAGCCCTTTCGTGAAAATATCAGCATACTGGGATGAAGATGGAACATGTAGAACACGTACGTCACCGACAGCAACCTTCTCGCGTACGAAATGAATGTCAAGTTCGATGTGTTTGGTCCGACGATGTTGTACTGGATTATGAGCAAGGTAAACAGCACTAACATTGTCGCAGAACACAATGGTGGCATTGTTGACTGGGCGATGAAGTTCCTGTAGTAACTGACGGACCCAACAGGACTCGGCTACTGCAGTTGCGACAGCTCGATATTCGGCTTCCGCACTTGAACGAGAAACGGTAGTCTGCTGCCGAGAAGACCATGAAATCAAATTATCGCCAAAAAAACATGCAAAACCCGGAAGTGGAGCGTCTGGTGTCGGGGCAACCAGCCCAATCGGCACCTGAATAGACAATGAGTTTATGAGAGGAAGAGATATGAAGTGTCAAACCAAGATCAAGTGTGCCTTTTAGATATCTAAGAATACGTTTAAGGAAGAGAAGGTGGGGTTCGCGAGGATCATGCATATGAAGACACACTTGTTGAACAGCATAGGCTATATCTGGGTGAGTGAGGGTGGCATACTGAAGAGCACCAGCAAGACTACGATATAGTGAAGGATCAGAAACAGGGGAACCAGTGGTGGATGAGAGTTTGGCATTAGTGTCAACTGGAGTAGAAACAGGATTACAGTCACGCATGCCAGCCCGAGAGAGAATATCAAGAAAGTACTGTCGCTGGGAGAGTTGTAAGCCAGTGGATGTGCGAGAGACAGAAATTCCAAGGAAGTGATGAAGAGGTCCAAGATCTTTCATAGCAAATTCTTTAGCAAAGGAAGTGATAATCGATGAGAGAGAAGAAGGAGAGGAGGCAGTAAGGATGATGTCATCGACATATAGAAGTAAATATGCAGTGATGTTTCCCTTGTGAAGAATAAACAAGGAAGCATCAGATTTGGACTCAACGAAACCAATAGAACGAGCATAGGTTGCAAACCGCTGAAACCACGCTCGAGGAGCTTGCTTGAGACCGTACAAGGATTTATGCAAGCGACAAACATAGTCAGGATAGTGAGGATCAATAAAACCGGAGGGTTGTTGACTATAGACGACCTCATCAAGATGACCATGAAGAAAGGCATTTTTAACGTCTAGTTGATGAATGGGCCAAGAAGAAGAGAGAGCAATAGAGAGAACCAACCGTATAGTGGCCGGCTTAACAACAAGGCTAAAAGTCTCATCATAGTCAACTCCGGGCTGTTGGGAAAAACCACGGACTACCCAACGGGCTTTGTGACGAGCAAGTGAGCCGTCAGGATGATATTTGTGTCGAAAAATCCATTTACCACTAACGATATTTGCACCGGGAGGAGAAGGAACAAGTGACCAGGTGTTGTTTAAAGTGAGAGCATCAAACTCTTCTTGCATCGCGCTGCGCCATGATGGGTCACGAAGAGCCGTGAGATAATTATAAGGTATGGGCGAGGATACGACAGCAGAAAGATTAAGGCGATCAATTGGTGGTGGTAAACGACCGGTCGTTGAGCGAGTTCGATGAAGAGGTACTGGGTCAGGTACCGGGAGTGTAGGCGACGTGCTAGCGGGGCTCGGAGAGGGAGATGTGGCAGCGAAGTTAGGCGGACTGATGGGAGTGAGCAAGCCAGCCGGACTGGGCGGGCTATCGGGCGTAGGTGGAGTGCATGAAGGGGTGGCGGGTGCATGCATAGCGGGTGTGGGGGTAGCGGGCGCATGCATAGTGGGTGCGGCCGTAGTGGGCGCATGCATAGGGGGTAAGCTGCGGTTGACATCGCCTCTGCAAGTGTTGCTCCATATGTTTCCCGATCCAAGTCGCCTCCTCCTTCTCACAACAATCTCTGGGATATACGTTGGCGGCGGCTGCGGTTCAAGGAGCCGTGTATTCCGTCGATTAGCAACCATCCGCATGAGCCATCGTTCCTTGACAGTGACACCGGCCGCACCTCCGTTGGTCGCACTCTGCCTTGACTGTGGACACACCGGCTGTGCCTCCGTTGGTCGTAGACGTCTTGGAAGAGGTCCATCCGCGTGTTCACATTCGGCGTCCTCCTCTCCCCGTCAGTTCGGGCCGGCGGGGCGGCCGACGGCTCTCCCGTCTGGTCGTATGGGTGTTGTGTTCGATTCGCGGCGTTGCCGGTGTCACAGGCCATGGGATGCCTCTGGGTGCCACCGATGGAGACGCAACGTGCTGGAGAAGGCCGCCGTCACGGGGATGCCGCGCCCGCAGGAGAATCGGAGAAGGTGCAGCCTGACCTGGCGACGGACACGGAGGAGGCGCCATGAAGTCTGGTGGGATCCGGGGTTCCTTTTCACGCATTGCATCACGTGCATCATGCAATCTAATCGTGC
This sequence comes from Triticum urartu, assembly GCF_056163025.1. NCBI lineage: Eukaryota > Viridiplantae > Streptophyta > Magnoliopsida > Poales > Poaceae > Triticum > Triticum urartu. The sequence continues at coordinate 8,651,028 of NC_141877.1, forward strand.
ATCCTGATTTTTAGGAGAAACTTGCCTACCAAACGATAGATTGGATGTGGATTTCTTTCTCTGGAAACCTTGCGTGAACCGAGGCAAGAAGATGGAGGAGGGATGGAAATGTAAAACCAATATGAATCGGGGCTGCTAAGATTGCACGCCTCCTCTCTTCTCATTATGTCATATATATACACAATTACATGGCAATCAACGTGGGTTACAAGTTTAGGTAGGATACAAACCGACTTGATCTATATTAGGAATTCTATCTGTAGCAGCTGGACTAGGACTCTCCAACACGCCCCCGCAGTCTGAACTGTGGAGAGAAGCAACGTGAAGACTGGACCGAAACTCACGAAAGAGTGCAGACGGTAGCCCTTTCGTGAAAATATCAGCATACTGGGATGAAGATGGAACATGTAGAACACGTACGTCACCGACAGCAACCTTCTCGCGTACGAAATGAATGTCAAGTTCGATGTGTTTGGTCCGACGATGTTGTACTGGATTATGAGCAAGGTAAACAGCACTAACATTGTCGCAGAACACAATGGTGGCATTGTTGACTGGGCGATGAAGTTCCTGTAGTAACTGACGGACCCAACAGGACTCGGCTACTGCAGTTGCGACAGCTCGATATTCGGCTTCCGCACTTGAACGAGAAACGGTAGTCTGCTGCCGAGAAGACCATGAAATCAAATTATCGCCAAAAAAACATGCAAAACCCGGAAGTGGAGCGTCTGGTGTCGGGGCAACCAGCCCAATCGGCACCTGAATAGACAATGAGTTTATGAGAGGAAGAGATATGAAGTGTCAAACCAAGATCAAGTGTGCCTTTTAGATATCTAAGAATACGTTTAAGGAAGAGAAGGTGGGGTTCGCGAGGATCATGCATATGAAGACACACTTGTTGAACAGCATAGGCTATATCTGGGTGAGTGAGGGTGGCATACTGAAGAGCACCAGCAAGACTACGATATAGTGAAGGATCAGAAACAGGGGAACCAGTGGTGGATGAGAGTTTGGCATTAGTGTCAACTGGAGTAGAAACAGGATTACAGTCACGCATGCCAGCCCGAGAGAGAATATCAAGAAAGTACTGTCGCTGGGAGAGTTGTAAGCCAGTGGATGTGCGAGAGACAGAAATTCCAAGGAAGTGATGAAGAGGTCCAAGATCTTTCATAGCAAATTCTTTAGCAAAGGAAGTGATAATCGATGAGAGAGAAGAAGGAGAGGAGGCAGTAAGGATGATGTCATCGACATATAGAAGTAAATATGCAGTGATGTTTCCCTTGTGAAGAATAAACAAGGAAGCATCAGATTTGGACTCAACGAAACCAATAGAACGAGCATAGGTTGCAAACCGCTGAAACCACGCTCGAGGAGCTTGCTTGAGACCGTACAAGGATTTATGCAAGCGACAAACATAGTCAGGATAGTGAGGATCAATAAAACCGGAGGGTTGTTGACTATAGACGACCTCATCAAGATGACCATGAAGAAAGGCATTTTTAACGTCTAGTTGATGAATGGGCCAAGAAGAAGAGAGAGCAATAGAGAGAACCAACCGTATAGTGGCCGGCTTAACAACAAGGCTAAAAGTCTCATCATAGTCAACTCCGGGCTGTTGGGAAAAACCACGGACTACCCAACGGGCTTTGTGACGAGCAAGTGAGCCGTCAGGATGATATTTGTGTCGAAAAATCCATTTACCACTAACGATATTTGCACCGGGAGGAGAAGGAACAAGTGACCAGGTGTTGTTTAAAGTGAGAGCATCAAACTCTTCTTGCATCGCGCTGCGCCATGATGGGTCACGAAGAGCCGTGAGATAATTATAAGGTATGGGCGAGGATACGACAGCAGAAAGATTAAGGCGATCAATTGGTGGTGGTAAACGACCGGTCGTTGAGCGAGTTCGATGAAGAGGTACTGGGTCAGGTACCGGGAGTGTAGGCGACGTGCTAGCGGGGCTCGGAGAGGGAGATGTGGCAGCGAAGTTAGGCGGACTGATGGGAGTGAGCAAGCCAGCCGGACTGGGCGGGCTATCGGGCGTAGGTGGAGTGCATGAAGGGGTGGCGGGTGCATGCATAGCGGGTGTGGGGGTAGCGGGCGCATGCATAGTGGGTGCGGCCGTAGTGGGCGCATGCATAGGGGGTAAGCTGCGGTTGACATCGCCTCTGCAAGTGTTGCTCCATATGTTTCCCGATCCAAGTCGCCTCCTCCTTCTCACAACAATCTCTGGGATATACGTTGGCGGCGGCTGCGGTTCAAGGAGCCGTGTATTCCGTCGATTAGCAACCATCCGCATGAGCCATCGTTCCTTGACAGTGACACCGGCCGCACCTCCGTTGGTCGCACTCTGCCTTGACTGTGGACACACCGGCTGTGCCTCCGTTGGTCGTAGACGTCTTGGAAGAGGTCCATCCGCGTGTTCACATTCGGCGTCCTCCTCTCCCCGTCAGTTCGGGCCGGCGGGGCGGCCGACGGCTCTCCCGTCTGGTCGTATGGGTGTTGTGTTCGATTCGCGGCGTTGCCGGTGTCACAGGCCATGGGATGCCTCTGGGTGCCGCCGATGGAGACGCAACGTGCTGGAGAAGGCCGCCGTCACGGGGATGCCGCGCCCGCAGGAGAATCGGAGAAGGTGCAGCCTGACCTGGCGACGGACACGGAGGAGGCGCCATGAAGTCTGGTGGGATCCGGGGTTCCTTTTCACGCATTGCATCACGTGCATCATGCAATCTAATCGTGCATCCTGATTTTTAGGAGAAACTTGCCTACCAAACGATAGATTGGATGTGGATTTCTTTCTCTGGAAACCTTGCGTGAACCGAGGCAAGAAGATGGAGGAGGGATGGAAATGTAAAACCAATATGAATCGGGGCTGCTAAGATTGCACGCCTCCTCTCTTCTCATTATGTCATATATATACACAATTACATGGCAATCAACGTGGGTTACAAGTTTAGGTAGGATACAAACCGACTTGATCTATATTAGGAATTCTATCTGTAGCAGCTGGACTAGGACTCTCCAACACGCCCCCGCAGTCTGAACTGTGGAGAGAAGCAACGTGAAGACTGGACCGAAACTCACGAAAGAGTGCAGACGGTAGCCCTTTCGTGAAAATATCAGCATACTGGGATGAAGATGGAACATGTAGAACACGTACGTCACCGACAGCAACCTTCTCGCGTACGAAATGAATGTCAAGTTCGATGTGTTTGGTCCGACGATGTTGTACTGGATTATGAGCAAGGTAAACAGCACTAACATTGTCGCAGAACACAATGGTGGCATTGTTGACTGGGCGATGAAGTTCCTGTAGTAACTGACGGACCCAACAGGACTCGGCTACTGCAGTTGCGACAGCTCGATATTCGGCTTCCGCACTTGAACGAGAAACGGTAGTCTGCTGCCGAGAAGACCATGAAATCAAATTATCGCCAAAAAAACATGCAAAACCCGGAAGTGGAGCGTCTGGTGTCGGGGCAACCAGCCCAATCGGCACCTGAATAGACAATGAGTTTATGAGAGGAAGAGATATGAAGTGTCAAACCAAGATCAAGTGTGCCTTTTAGATATCTAAGAATACGTTTAAGGAAGAGAAGGTGGGGTTCGCGAGGATCATGCATATGAAGACACACTTGTTGAACAGCATAGGCTATATCTGGGTGAGTGAGGGTGGCATACTGAAGAGCACCAGCAAGACTACGATATAGTGAAGGATCAGAAACAGGGGAACCAGTGGTGGATGAGAGTTTGGCATTAGTGTCAACTGGAGTAGAAACAGGATTACAGTCACGCATGCCAGCCCGAGAGAGAATATCAAGAAAGTACTGTCGCTGGGAGAGTTGTAAGCCAGTGGATGTGCGAGAGACAGAAATTCCAAGGAAGTGATGAAGAGGTCCAAGATCTTTCATAGCAAATTCTTTAGCAAAGGAAGTGATAATCGATGAGAGAGAAGAAGGAGAGGAGGCAGTAAGGATGATGTCATCGACATATAGAAGTAAATATGCAGTGATGTTTCCCTTGTGAAGAATAAACAAGGAAGCATCAGATTTGGACTCAACGAAACCAATAGAACGAGCATAGGTTGCAAACCGCTGAAACCACGCTCGAGGAGCTTGCTTGAGACCGTACAAGGATTTATGCAAGCGACAAACATAGTCAGGATAGTGAGGATCAATAAAACCGGAGGGTTGTTGACTATAGACGACCTCATCAAGATGACCATGAAGAAAGGCATTTTTAACGTCTAGTTGATGAATGGGCCAAGAAGAAGAGAGAGCAATAGAGAGAACCAACCGTATAGTGGCCGGCTTAACAACAAGGCTAAAAGTCTCATCATAGTCAACTCCGGGCTGTTGGGAAAAACCACGGACTACCCAACGGGCTTTGTGACGAGCAAGTGAGCCGTCAGGATGATATTTGTGTCGAAAAATCCATTTACCACTAACGATATTTGCACCGGGAGGAGAAGGAACAAGTGACCAGGTGTTGTTTAAAGTGAGAGCATCAAACTCTTCTTGCATCGCGCTGCGCCATGATGGGTCACGAAGAGCCGTGAGATAATTATAAGGTATGGGCGAGGATACGACAGCAGAAAGATTAAGGCGATCAATTGGTGGTGGTAAACGACCGGTCGTTGAGCGAGTTCGATGAAGAGGTACTGGGTCAGGTACCGGGAGTGTAGGCGACGTGCTAGCGGGGCTCGGAGAGGGAGATGTGGCAGCGAAGTTAGGCGGACTGATGGGAGTGAGCAAGCCAGCCGGACTGGGCGGGCTATCGGGCGTAGGTGGAGTGCATGAAGGGGTGGCGGGTGCATGCATAGCGGGTGTGGGGGTAGCGGGCGCATGCATAGTGGGTGCGGCCTTAGTGGGCGCATGCATAGGGGGTGATGGATGTGAAAGGAGGAGAGGAGGGGTAAGGGAAGTGGTGGTTTCTGTTGGTGATGTGGAGACTGGAGGTTGGGCTGGTGGGGCATAGGGAAAAGTTGTTTCGTCGAAAACAACGTGGCGAGAGATGATAATGCGTCGTGTGTCTAAGTCAAGACAACGATAGCCTCTATGTCGTGGGGGGTATCCAAGAAAGAGACATTTGACCGGCCGGGGAGAGAGTTTGTTAGGTGTAGTAGAGGCGATGTTTGGATAGCAAAGACAACCAAAAACACGAAGATCATTATAGGGTGGTGTGGTACCGAAAAGAGTTGTGTATGGTACGGAGAATTTTGTGGCTGCGGTAGGACGGATGTTGATGAGATATGTGGCAGTATAGAGAGCTTCGGCCCAAAAAGAAGGGGGGAGTGAGGCCTGAAGCAAGAGTGTACGTATAACATCATTGGTAGTGCGAATGGCACGTTCGGCCTTGCCGTTTTGTTGAGAGGTGTGAGGACAGGAAAAACGGAGTAGAATCCCATGTTGGGAACAGAAGGTGTCGAGATGAGTGTTAAGAAACTCTCCACCATTGTCGCATTGGATAGCTAAGATGGGTAGGTTAAATTGTGCATGAGCATAGGCGTGAAAAGCGACGAGTGTGACATAAACATCCGATTTCTTTCGAAGCGAGAAACTCCAAAAGTAGTGGGAAAAATCATCCACAACAATGAGATAATAGCAAAAACCAGAGGTACTAGGAACAGGAGATGTCCAAAGGTCACAATGTAAAAGTTGAAACGAACGAACTGTATATGTTTGAGAATCATAAAACGGAAGCCTAACATGTTTTCCTAACTGACAAGCATGACAAAGTGGCTGCCCATCTTTGTTGTATGAAATAAACTTGGATTGTTGGAGACGTGACATGGTGTGATGACCGGGATGTCCGAGGCGGCGATGCCAGAGTGATGACGGAGTGGTTGTGAGGAGGGCTTCATCTTGTCGGGGACGACAGACAGGATAGAGGGGCCCGGGACTATTGCAGCAAAGGATCACGGCCCTGGAAGGAAGTGCCTTCACCGAGAATCCAAAAGGATCAAATTCAAGAGCAACAAAATTGTCAGTAGTGAGTTGACGAACAGAGATAAGATTTTTAATAATGTGAGGAACGATAAGAATATTACGAAGAGAGAGGGGTTGGGCGGAAGAGGGAAGTGTAGATTGACCGACATGAGTAGCAGGAACGGATTGGCCGTTGCCCACGGTGACAATTTGAGTGGAAGGTTTTAGAGAGGAGATAGTACCGTGATTAGATGCCATGTGAGAAGAAGCTCCTGTGTCCATAAACCACTCCTGGTTTCCGGGAAGATGCATGCTGTTGAGGGCGTTCAGAAGTGCTGGATCGAGCTGATGCTGATTGCCGTTGTACGTGGGAGCTGTTGGAACCTGCTGTTGCTGATGGAAGTTGTACGTGGGAGCTACTGGAGCCGGGCCGTAGGCCGCGTACGCCTGCGGGGAAGCAGCAGCAGGTCGTGGACCAAGCACGCCAGGAGCATGCCACGGCTGTGGCTGCCATGGCGCTGGAGTAGGCTGTTGTTGAAGCTGTGCGCGCGTCGGAAGGCCGGTCCAGGGATTGTACATCCAGGGCTCAGAGCGGCCCCGTCCGCGGCCGCCGCGGCCGCGGCTGCGATTGTTGGTGAAGGTGCCGCGGCCACCGCTGTTGGACCAGCTCGAGGAGGGTCCGAGAGGACGTTGGTCGCCGTAGCCGCGTCCGCCCCCGGACGGCGGAACCCGTTCGCCGCCCGCGCGTGGCAAGACACTGTTGCCGCTTGCCCAGAGCGCAGTGGCGGCGGAGTTCTTTGCATCTGTTTTCTTCTGTGCTTCTTCAAGGACAAGGGCCGAGCGCGTCTGGAGGAAAGATGGAAATGGCACCTGAAACGGAAGGAAGGACCGTAGATGGCTGAACTGTTCGTTGAGGCCGCGGAGCACCGTGAGGACGAGCGTCTCATCAGAGATGGATATGCCAACGTCGCCGAGAGCGTCGGAGAGGGACTTGAGCTTGGCACAGTAGTCGTGGATGGACATGTCTCCTTGTGGCGTGTTGCGGAACTCAGTGTCGAGGGCGAGGGCGCGACTTTTCTTGTTGTCGTGGAAGAGGTTGGCGATGGAGTCCCACACCTGCCGCGCCGTGGAGCCCGGAGCCATGATGATGCCGAACAACTCGATGGAAATCGAGCCGTAAATCCAAGAGAGCACCGTGTAGTCATCACGTCCCCAATCGGAGGTGGGCGATGTGTCGGAGGGGGTAGCGGCCGCGTCGCCGATGACGTGGTTGGAGAGACCATAGCGCCCAAGAGCTACGAGAAAAAGCTCACGCCACTTGGAGTAGTTAGAGTCCTGAAGATCGAGGGTGATGGGCACATAGGTTTTGATTGAGGCAACGTAGGACGAGGGTGCGGGGATGGTGGCGGCCGAGTGTGTGACGGCGGCCTTGCCTGGCTCCGTGGCAAGGCGCTTGAGTTCTTCTTCACGGGTCCTGATGATGGACTCACGGTTCTTGAGCTCCTCTTCGAGCTTCTTCAACTCGTCGGCGTTCATGGTGGGGGAGAAGGAGAAGCAGGAGGGGCGATGAGGATCGGGTTTAGGATTTTAGAGAGAGAGGATCGATCTGCCTGATACCATGTAAAACCAATATGAATCGGGGCTGCTAAGATTGCACGCCTCCTCTCTTCTCATTATGTCATATATATACACAATTACATGGCAATCAACGTGGGTTACAAGTTTAGGTAGGATACAAACCGACTTGATCTATATTAGGAATTCTATCTGTAGCAGCTGGACTAGGACTCTCCAACAAGAAAGTTATGGTCTGGAAGGAAAGATTAGGACACAAATTGATGTACGTGAACCGGGATTTGATTTTGAGAAAACCAGAAAGGAGATTAAAAAACGTTGGGACATGGGATGCGGTATCGATCGATGAGGAGGGGGAGCGAACGAACGAACGAACGAACGGCGTACGGACTCCTCCATTAGGAGTAGAGATTCTATGCCACCTCATCAAATGTGTCTAGTTGGCATGCATGATACTACCTATGATACTATCATTATGACCAGCGTTTCTGTCCCTTTACCCCCCAACCCCCCCCCCCCCCCCCCCCCATCCTCACGGGACTCTCTCTTTTCCTTGAAGAGCAATCCCTCGCTGGGACACCTTCTACCTCCTTCCTCCTCTCTTGTTGCTAATCAGATCTGGAAGAACCCGCCAAGCTTCAGCCCGTCAATGGCATCGTGAAAAAAAATCAGAAGAGGGTAAGCACTCCCCACCCCTTTGCCCCCTCTCTCCTAGATCTTAGGTCTTCAACCTCCACCCATGTTTCCTTAATCAGCCACCTTCCCTTGTCTGCTTGAACATCAAGTGGTTTTTGTTGTCTACTTTGGTGATTTAATCCTTGCAAATAACCGCTAAAGGGACTGACAACCCGTTTGTCTGCATTGAGTGCAAGTATTTATTTTTGTGTGTGCGGGTGTTGTTCAAGAGGCTTTGTATGATTATCCTACTGGATTGATAATCTTATTTTTTAACTGAGAAAAATATTTATCTCCACTATACTACATCTTCTCTCCTCTTTGAGGAAATTCCAACGCAGCTCACAAGTAACGATGGCCTCCTGTATCATGGCCTCTACCTCGGCCCTCCTCACCTCGTCCTCGAACTCCATCCCGGCTTGGCGTCGTGGTTGGCCGGGGAAGCAAACATGACGAAGTGGTGGGCTTGGTATTGATATTTTTGTACACCAAGGGACGAACGGACGAGGGGTTACACTGGGACGAAAAAAACAAAGGATAGGGTCGGACGATTCTTTTTTGGTGGGTGAAAGAAAAATCACAGCAAGGGCATGATGGGGATGAGGTGAGACTACCAACTCCTCTTTAATAGTAAAGATTTTTTTAGTCTATATCTTTTAAAAAAGACTGAGCAAACATCTATCATTTTTAATGGTATAGAGATATTTATATCTATATCTATATCTATATCTATATCTACTAATAAAGTGAAGTGATATTCTTGGTTTCATCCCGTTATTTTGGTTTGCTGGTTTGGTTTGGTGTTTTTTATATGTTGCCGATCCATTATTTGAACAAACTAGTATGGACCAAGGTAGGCCTATTTCCTTAATCGACGGAGGAGCAGCAAAAATATACGCCCTGGACTTGAACTCCAGACCTCCGCAAGTATCGATCGCAACAGTCAACCCATCTATGGTATGAATTGTGCTACGAACAAGGTCGTTACTTAATGAATAGTCCCACGCTCCTTTCTGTCAAATTCCACCAAATTTTATATGTTTCCGAGTTGAAACTGGTAAGCCGCCTAATAAAGAATAATCAAAAGGGTGAGAAGCGCAGGAGAAAAGGAACTAAGAGAAAAATCTTCCTGTCCTAAGTTGCAAAAGGAAGGAAAGGATTTAAAAGATGAGGGTAAAATAATTTAGAATTAAAGGACTTCATGCCCAGATGGGAGAGACAAAAAAATAGAGCCTTTCAATCGGTTGTGGCGGCAATCGCCTGATCGTCGCCTTCAATACCGGCTGGTGCCTAAGCGCCCCGTGGACGACACACGAGGGAAAGGGCTCCCAGCCGTAACCGCGGGCGGCGGTTTGCAACGCTGATGGGTGCTTCGATACGATGGTTGGATGAAGTGTCGGCACCAACGGTAAGGCCAAATTTCCCTGTCATGGGAATGGTATTTTTTAAGATCACAATGTTGTAGCACAAAAATAGAAGCTAGCGAGTGAATATGTTTGAACTACTTATTGTAGTCTAGTTGTTCTCTTCTCATACATGCTTAGAGTAGACATGCTGAGTCCATGCATTTGCTGTTGTTTGGCAGCGGTGTATGCGCTGAAACATGCTGAGCTGAAACTTTTTTTGACAGTCTGCATGTGTTTAGACATGCTTAACAATTTTGAATTTTAAATATTTTTTGAATGATAAACAAAATTTTAAAAACATAAAAAAACTAAACATATTTTGAAATTTTATTGAAAATTTAAACAAAATTTGAAACTCTAATCATTTTTTGAAAATTTAAATATATTTTGACAATTTAAACATTTTTTTGAAATTTTAAACATATTTGCTGTATTTTTTTTGAAAATTTTAAACATATTTAGAAATTCTGAACTTTTCTGAAAAATTAATAAATTTTTGAATTTTTGATTTTTTTTTAAATAATCAAACAAAATTTGAAATGTTTTTTTAAAAACTTAGACAAAATTTGAAATTCTAAACATTTTTGAAAATTTAACAAAATTTGTAATTCTAAACATTTTTTGTTTTTAAAATTGAATTTCTGATTTTTTTAAAAAATTTAAACAATTTTGAAAATTTTCGATTTTTTTTGAAATTATGAAGCTTTTCAATAATTTATACAAATTTTGAATTTCTGAATATTTTTTGAGAATTTAAACAAATTTTGAAATTACGAACATTTTGTGAAAATTTAAACATATTTGGACGTGGTCTGATTGGTGGGGACCAGGGTCAGGGCCGGCATGCCTACCTCCATGCACCCTCTCTGGGGTGCATGTGATGGGCATGGTTGAGGGCCCTTTTTTGCATCAGATGGGCATAACCCAGGTGAGCCCGTGCATCCTACCAAACAAGTAAAAATGGGTCAGATTGGAAACTTTTGCCCTCATGCACCCTACGAAACACACCCATAAGTTCTCAAATGATTTCATGGCATGTGTACAAGCAACATAGAAGGGTATGCAGTATGATGGGGATTTGAGTGCAGACTGGGGGATCAACTGACTGGTTTAATTTGTTCACCAAGAGACAGATACACAGATGAAAGGACCACAGATATAGAATATGCAAGACATAAAAATAACCCAGTTTCATAGCAGCCAAAAAACGTTGAGGCGATCGATTATCTTCCGTTAAGTAAGTTCTACAAATTTATGTTTCATTTGCTGCTTTGAAATTGCATCGTGCATCTTGGTGAGTAACTTTAGTGATTTCGTTTTGCATAGATTTATACGAAGATTTGCTCATATTGAGCATCATGTGGAGTGGTAATTATGCATCTCAAAGGAAGATTTTTTTTCCTTGAGAAGCAAGGTAGTAGATTTTGATCCAACACAATAATATTTTTCTTTCTCAATTGTTTGTGGAATATATGGAAGCCATATATTTTTAATCGATAATATGGTGAAAATTTTATAGGCCAGTGTCACATGTGAATATAAGGCTTAGTTTGGCAGTGAAGTATTTTTAAAGTCAAAGTATTCGAAAACCAAAGTATTCTTATGCCTAGTGTACCAATACTTCAGTATTGGAAAAAGAGGTCCAACCCTCTTTTCCAGAGACTTAAAAAATGGCAGTTCCCTAAATATGTAAGTATATAAAACTATAGTTTTGGCTAAAGCCAAATACCTCAAAGTAATTAATACTTCGGTATTTCTAAAAACCAAAGTATTCTTGGAATGCCTAACAAAATACAGAGCTCCCAAACAGGGCCTTATCATATCATTTCCCCTTTTTTTTAAGGATCAACATTGCATGCTAGAATTTCGCAAAAAAAACATTGCATGCTAGAAGATTCACGCCAGAGGAAAGGCGAGGGAGGCAGAAGCGGACCGTGGACGACTGTAAATTATCGAGTATACCACACAAATTCTCAAATGTATTTTATAATATCCGTTGCAACACACGGAATCTTTTGCACGTACAATTCTCAAGAACAGTAGATGTGTTTTACACATAATTGAATACGCGACAACTTTTCTCCCGTTGCAACGGACGGGAATTTGTGCTAGCATAAAAAACAGAGAATCATTTTTTAGACAAAAAAAAAGAAAAACAAGAGAAGCAGGAATTGCTTCAAGGACCCAGCCAGGCCCATAGACAGCCCAGGTCGATCGAGTCGCTCCTCTCTTCTCCCTCGAGGCCTCAATCCCCAAACCCTTCTTCCAAAAAAAAGAAAAAAAAATTCCCCAAACCCTCGTCCGGCTTCTCCGGTGCAGAGGCCGCGGCGCACGAGCTTAGAAGATGCCGAAGGTCGGCAGGCGGCGCACGGGGGAGAATCCGGAGAAGGAGAGGGGAGCGGGAGGCGGTGGCGCACAAGGTGAGAAGATGCCCAAGGCCGGCAGGCGGCGCACGAGGGGGAATCCGGATCTGGAGACGGAGAGGGAAGCCAAGAAGAGAAGCCTGGCAGAGGAGGCCTCTCCTTCAGCGATGTTTGCGGCCTTTGAGCGTGGCGATGCCCCTCAATCCGAAGCAAAATCAGGTGATTTTCGCCCCATTTCCTCACAGATCGTGGCATCCATGTTTATGAGAGAATTGGAATTTTTGCCACTTTGTTCCTGGGGCTTCGCTAATATGCCACTCTGGAGAATTGATTCGCACAAATGCCACTTAGGTCGTTGAATCCTTGATTAACATGCCATTAGCTCCTCTTTTACTTGGTTTAATTATTGTTCACATTGAAAAACTGGCGAAAATACTATCTTGCCCACGTGTCTATCTACATACGCGCGCTGCCCGCCGAGTATATCGTGCTTGTGCCATACTGCCGGTGTCTTGGACGTCATGAGCCGTCGGTCACCTCGACAGAGTGTGCCACGGATAGGCTGGGCGTCTTGCGCCACCCATCGCTTGGACGCCGCGTGCCGCCGATCATCCAGTACTGTGGCTGAGTCATGGAATCTGATCTTTCTCTGAAGTAATTTTGTTCTGCCTTTCGCTTGTTTTGTTGATTTGATCTCCAATTCAGAAATCTATAGAGTTTGCATGCCTCGCAACGAAGCTCGGCATCACATGACGTACATATCGAATCTATGGAAACTACATTCTTGATCCCTAACCTGCTCCCTAGTTGATAAGCATCGGAATGCATAAATCCTGAAATGAGATGCGACAAATTGGGAGAGCAGCGACGGTGAGCAGGCGAGCGCCACAACTAGCAAGCGGACGGGGTGACCAGGTAGCGAGAGGAGCGACCACCGAGCGCATGGGTGGCATGGTGACCTCGAGCAGTCGGCTGCAGTGAGCAGGCAAGCACCTCAAGTGCGAAGCGAGCGCCTAGTATGAAGTGAATCCCTCGGTCAGTTAACTAGATAATTATGTGTAGATACCCTGAGGGTAAGTTGGTCTTTTCATCCCCTGTTAATGTGAAAAAACAATTAATAAATGGAATAAAAGAAGACCTAGTGGCATGCTAATCAAGAGTTCAATGATCTAAGTGGCAATTGTGTGAATCAATTCTTCGGAGTGGCAAATTAGCGAAATCCCGTGAACAAAGTGGCAAAAATCCAAATATCTCTATGTTTGTTGGTGTTTACTTATTCCTGCTGGACGGTTGTTCTTCTGCAGAGCGTGTCTATGATGTGGTCGAGTCCGTGACGGAGGAATCCTCCGGTTCCCCCATTCCTCTGCTCCACGAACCCTACATCCCTGACGAGCTAGCTTCCCATCCGGGCATACATCACGCCTTTGAGCTTGCCGAAGCCAAATACAACGCAGAAAAAGGTGAAATTAATTTCCTTGTTTCCTCGTTAACACGCTAATCATGTGTGCATAATCAATCTTATGATTAATTTTATCATATGTTAGATCATCGGTATGCTTTGTTCACCATGGCTCGCGGCCCTCCGCACTCGTGTCTGTTTAATGAGCGGAGGCTTCTTCCAATCCGTGAAACCGCAAAAGACGCGGTGCTTCTTGCATCCGGATCCGTCGTTAGGCTCTCCTCCTCTCTCGGTATGAGCAATTTTGTCACATCTGATCAACATTTGCTAGGAAACTAAGTGTTGCGACTCGTTTCCTAATTAGTTAACACATACTTATATGCCTTAATTGCAGGCCGCGTGCCACTGAATAAGTGCTGTGGGTTGTGGTTCCAACAGGATGAAGAGAAGAAAACCGCCATTGTTTTGACATCTGCGCACCTGGTTCGCAAACAGGATCCCTCGGTGATGAACCAGTGGACAGGAAAATATCACTGTGATGCTCGGGTGAGCTTCTTAACATTAATTCGGTAGTGGACAGGAAAATAAGAAACATAGCATGTATGTAATTCAAATACCATCCTAAATGCAGTTCACACCATAGTAAATACGCATAAGGTTTACATAGCAAGCAAAATAGCCAGTAAAAGCCTAAAGTGCACATAAGGTTCAGCAGTTCACACAAGAAGGTGCAAACAGCAAGCATAATAATATAAGTGGTAAATGACATGTTGCTCAAGCAGCCAGCCCAAGCAGCCAAGCAACAGCCCAAGCAGCAGCTCAAGCAGCCAAGTAGCATGCTCATGGATCTGTCCTCAGTTCCTCATCCAAATAGGTGCGTCCAGTCACCACTTCATCTTCATCACCCTCGTAATCTATCTCCTCCAAATCTGTCTCCTGTTGTTCTTCTTCGTCGGCCTCAAACTCTTCATCATGAAGATCTCTAACTCTTGCACTCCGACGAAGCTCAAGCAGTTCACTAGTTCCCGTAGCATCTCCATTCACACTCCAATGTATGCCATTGCCATCTCCTTCATCTCCATCACGAAACACCATGAAAGCATTATCATCTCCTCTCTCAAAACAAGAAGCCTCGTGCTTCGGATGCGTCAGTACTTAGGAGAACATCAATGTTCTTCCTCTCCTTCATCCTTTTCTTCTTGGACACTTGAGTTCTGGATGTACACACGTTTATTGAGGCGGTCTGTTGTAAGGCGATTTCTCCTCTTGGTATGTATCTACAAGTGCCAATGCTACTAGTCAGGAACTAGATAATAGGAACTTGACAAAACATTGAACTAATTCCAGTTTTAGAGACTAACAGACTCAAAACAACTCCAGTTTCTCTCACAGCCAGAACAACTTGAGGTCAAAGAAAGGATCTTCATAGCCATGTCCTTCAGCCTGGTGTCTCACCTCCATACAGTCTCCGCGAAGCAACTAGGAAGAGGAATTTCATAGTCAGGAACTAGGTAATAGGAATTTGAGTACTTGACTAAATATGTAATTAAGTGAAATGACAAATGAGTAATGACTAACCAGGATTGTACTCAAAAGTTTTGGCAAGTCGCAGCAAAATTCTTTCCAAAGGATCCCTCTCTGCTTTGGAACTCGCCAATTTCGTAGTTCACAACTTTGTCTCTATTGATTTCATCATCATGATATAATGTCTCCACACAAGAATAGAAGGCTGTATTGATGTCAGCAACATCAAATATGCTCTCATTTGCATAGCTGTAGTGTGGATTCAGCAAATAAGCAGTCAACTGCAGTGGGGCATCGAGCCTATCTTTCATCTTCTTGTCAACTATAGCTAACGCTTCTTTGTAGCGCACCTCGACATTGCCAAAGGCAACTTTGATTCCCTTCTTGCCTTCACAATCTCTCCATACACAAAGCCCATTGAGGGCCGCACATCACCATCAACTAACCGGAGGACCTTCACCAATGGCTCGAACACCTTGATGCAAAGATTCACACCCTTCCAGAAGGGCTTGTTGAAAATTATGGCTGTTGCATCTTTGCCTTTCTTTGAGGATACCACCATCTTCCTTAGTGAATCAGCCTTGTCTGCAACGCTTTGCAAAGTGAGCAATTGGGAAGCAAATCTGGTCACTCCGGGCCTTATGATTTCTTTCTTCTTGGTGAAGGACCTCATGCACTAGAAGGTGTGATGGTGGCCATACACAAATATTGTGAAAGACTTGGCTTGGTCAATTGTCTTCTTGAACTTAGGTAGGTTGCCAATTGCTTGGATCATCAAATTGACAGTCTGATTCGCACACGAGCTCCGAAAGATCTTTGGCCTCTTCACTCTCAAGAGATCCTTAGCTCTCATGTTGTATGAAGCATTGTTGGTCACAACCTGCACCACATGTTCAGCACCCAATTCATCAATTGTCTTATCAACCAGATTGAAGATCATCTCACTTGTATGCAGCGGGTCTGAGGTTTCCTTTGACTAGATGACGCTAACACCTTCCGAGCAATGTGTGACCAGATTCATAATGCTTCTCCTCTAAATGTTATTCCAAGCATCAGTCATGAGAGAGCGGCCATTCTCGCCCTTCTCAACCTCTCGGTCCTTGAGTTCACTCTTGGTTCTTGCATACTCTGATTTGAGCAAAGGCTCACGGAGATCGTATTGACTAGGTGGATCTAGATCTGGGCCAAATTGACCAATGGCCTGAACCATCTGCCTGAACTCATCATTGTCAATTGTATTCAATGGACTTGACTTCTGAGTTCAACTTTTGTTGTTCATTTTTGGATTTGACTTTTGAGTTAATTTTTCCCCTTCGTTTTGTTGTTCCCCATCAGTTGCCTCTCAAATTAAATTATTTATGATGTCTTGCTTGCTAAACTGGTAGCTAGTTACCAATTAAAAGTGAGCTGGTATTTGTGTATATAGTGTACTAAAAAGGATGATTTGATTTGTTGTGGTGCTCATTTTTTTAATTACTAATTGTGAAAATTATCTTGGAAATAGTGTCATAATTTTGCGTTTGCCGTTTGCCGTTCAGGTCATTGTTCACTTGCTTGATGGCACAACTGCAAGAGGCAGTCTCCTGTACCTCCAGGAGCATTATGAAATTGCTCTTTATGAGGTTACAATGCACAAACCTGCTGAGTTGCCCACTTTTAATGACACGGTGCATTCGGGTCAAGATGTTTTCAGACTTGGAAGAGATGATGAAAGTTTGGATTTGAAGATAACTCATGGTAGGGTGGAATACAAAATTCCAGTCCGACATGAGAGATGTCACTACCTGTATTTTTCCTCTGATGAATCTCGTCACCGTTTGGTATGTAATATAATTTGATTTCAACTTTATGTTATATATTTCAATCAATGTTGCTATTTTTACTACAAATTCCAATGTTTGTCATTGTTACTATGTTGTAGTTGCATGACGATGGAGGGCCCATCATTAATTTAGAAGGGAAGGTTGTGGGATTGGTTAACAATCATATAAATGAGAGTTTTGTGCCTTCATGCATATTACACAAGTGTTTAGATTTCTGGAGGAGTTTCCAGTACGTCTTTTCTCTCTTTCACTTCAGTTCTTTGTGAGTGCTAATGTATTTTTTATTGGTTTTCTGCCTTCTGTTTTTTGTTGAAATTAAACTCACATGATTAAAAAAGTAATCTCATGCTTGACTTATATATTCCCATAATTATTGTATGTACAAATACTGTTTGCTAAGTTTTCATTTTTTACTACATTTAGTGTTTGTCCATTCTTGCATAGAATTTGCATGACCAAAAATTATGTTTAAACTGTGATTTCTTAGCTACTATTATGTCCCCACAAAATTATGTTTGAACTGTGATTTCTTAGCTATTATTATGTCCGAATGAATTGCTAAAAATTGATTTAGCATAATCATGTACGTGAGGCCTAGGTGGCTACAAGTGGAGAACATTATAGGTAAAAAAATACAACTAGTAAAATTGAGTCGATTTGTCGGATTACCGACTTGTGGATTAGTTGAGACTCGCTAAGATTAGTCGTGCCTAATTGTATACTAGTCATTGACTACCATGTGTTATAAATATTATAGTAAACACTATTATAAGTGACCTCATCTGAGTTCATAATATGTACCAAAGAAGTATCCAATGACAAAAGGCAGCACAATCCAGAACTAGTCCATAAGAGCAACTCCAATGGGAGGACCCATTTTGTCTGTTTGGGTCATCCGGACAGAAAACTTGGCCCAACAGGGCGACCCAAACGGACGTCCGTGTCCGCCTGCTGTCCGTCCCGACCCAAACCTGACCCAAATCTGGGAACAAATGGGTACGAAGCGGACGAAAGCGGACACTCTCGTCCACCGCTGTCACCTGCTCGTGTCGGCCCCTGGTCCCATATGCCAGCGACTGCAACGCCCGCAGCAAGGCCACCGGTGCTGGTCTCCACCGCGCGCTCGGCCGCTCCTCCGCCCCGCAGCAAGGCCATCGGTGCAGGTCGCCGACGCGCGCTCGGCCGCTCCTCCGCGCCGCAGCGAGGCCGTCGGCACAGATCGCCGACGCGCGCTCGGTCGCTCCTCCGTGCCGCCACGAGGCCACCAGAGCAGGTCGCCACGGCGCGCTCGGCCGCTCCTCCACGCCCTAGTGAGGCCACTGGCGCAGGGCTCCTCCGCGCGCTCCTGCTGGGGCTCGAGGCCCGGACGGCGGCGCGAGCAGAGGTTGGCTGCAGCAGAGGCGCGAGCAGAGAAAAATCTCGCGGGGGAGGGGATCCGCAAGGAGGAGAGGAGGGGCGGCGCGAGGGAGAGAGAAGGGGGCGGGCGGCGCGAGGGAGAGAGGAAGGGGCGGGCGGTGCGGAGAGTTTGGGTCGACGTGCGTTGGATACAAGGCTTGTCCGCCCCATGTCCACTAGGTGGACAGGTGACCCAAACGGACACGAAACGGACAAAATCGGTGTCCGTTTGGGTCCTTGCGTTGGAGTTGCTCTAATGCATCAAAGAAGTTCCCAATGACAAAAGGCAACAGAATCCAGAAGTTCCCTCCACTTCATGTCTTCATCCCTCCATCACATCATATCCTTCGGCCCTACTAAAACATCAAGTTGATCAATCAATTGAAATTCACCAACTTCATGGCTTGGTCCAACAACACCCTGTTTCTCCTTTCTCCTCCATTGTCGTCGTCGCAGTCCATGTCCTAGTAGTTCTTCATCTCATCTTCACCCTCAACCATGGTATCTTCATTGTGCTGCTCCTCAACCTCTTCTTCATCAACTGTCCGCACCCTCTTCCTAGCCAGTGGCGGACCCAGGAATTGAAGCTAGCCGGGGCGAACATTTAGGGTCAATTTTTTTTGGATGCAAATACGCGTGTACTGAATCAAAGGTCGTGGCATTCAACTACCAAAATCATGAAAAGGCATAAAAAGTTATTAGAAACTACTGATAAAATGGACTCTTGTTGCTCCATGCATTTTGTGTTCGATATCTTGGCACGTCATGTTCTTTCAAAAGTCAATAAGATACTTCATCATGTGATTCCACTTGATCTAGCACAATTCTTGGTGGTATGACATCGAAAGTGCAACTTTAGCATCAGAAGCTATTTTAAATGTTGCATACAGCAATACAGTATTGATAATACCTGGATGTAACGTGTCTGCTCATTTTACTAGAATTAACCAGACAAAGCACTTTGTTGCCAGCACTTGATCAATTGCGACATAGCTTAGCCTAGAGCGGTGTTGGCACTTGGCACTATAATTCATACACTGATTAAGTAAGTATTCAGTAAGGGTATGAGCCAAAGAGTAGAACAAATCAAAATACACAAGAGACATGTTGCACAGTAGTGGGGCGGGGAAGCAGTGAGTGGCTAGCAAAGATTAAAATCGCGGGAGAAACGATATCGCGGCGGCCTCTCCCAGCAGCTATAGCGGCCGCCATAGCGGGCAATCGCGGCAAATAGCAGAAATTTTTCTGGTGGGAGAGATGATTCTGGAGGGTTTTACTGATTTTTGAGTCATTTGGAGGGATATGTGGAGGATTTCGCGGCAGCAACCATAGCGTAGCGGCGAGGCTCCAGGGCAGCTATAGTGCAGCTATCGCGGCTATTTCACGGGCTATTTTAATCTATGGTGGCTAGTGCTCGGGGATCGATTGGGGCTGGATCCGGTTGTATCGGTGGTCTGCAGCGTGCTCGTGGTCTTTGGGCCTTAAGTGCAATTGCGCAAACGCTGCAGCCCAGCCCATTCTTCTTTCTCTCCCTCACCCGGTCACCCTCACGGCCTCGCGTTCGGCTTCGCAGAAACAGGAAACATCCGCGCCGCCATGAAAACTGCCCGCCACCGGAGGAAATTGGGAGGAGCAGAGGAAGGGTAGGTAGGCGGGGGTCGCTGCTCTGCCGCCGGCGACCCGGGGCGGCCGCCCCAGCTCGCCCCAATGGTAGTTCCGCCACTGTTCCTAGCATAAATGATATGCGGGTCTATGAGTCGACTGGTAGCACCATGAGCAGTCCTTTGGAAGACCCACCCTCTTAGCATTTCCGTACCACCCATGGCTGAGATCAACATCACCCCAAGTCAATGCAACACCAACACCTTGATAAACAGGTTTGGCATAAACATCAACCCATTCATTTAACTACTGAAATTGCACCACTTGTTCTCTTCCAATTGCATCAATCTGTGTCTCTAGCAACTTCATTACCAAGGTTGCATCAAATGATTCAACGGAGACATTAATACATTATCATACACCAAGAAGATGATACCTTCTGGAGTATCCATAAGTTACTTGACAAAATGGCGTCCCTTCATGTCGGTCCACCCATCTGACATGAATGTGTAGGCATATTCTTTCCATGCCAACATGTGTTTCAGTTGGAATCATCTGTCTTGGCATTGCCCTTTCAAACAATGGGCATCCCCACATCATAGTAACTTCGTGATCTATAATCAGGACCATACTGCCCTATGGAATCCAATAGAATCTCCTAGCTTCTTGAATTGACGATGCATAGTGGCAGGTTATTATCATAGAGGAAGTTAGCGACATGATCATCAACGGGCGGTTTTTGTTCCTTTGTCTTGTTGTATTGTCCAAGTTTAGTCACTTCATTGAATTTTGCATGTTTCATAAACTTTTTGTATCTAGGGTATAGGATCTAAATTTGATGTAAAGATTCAGTTTTTCTTTTGGTTACTTCGCTGTCCAATTTTTCTGGCATTATACTCTTTTGAGCAGGGTTTGAACTGATAGAGTTTACCTTGTTGTCTAGGTATTCATCATGTTTATTTGTGTTTGCATGATTTTAGTTCTAGTAGTCGATTTAGTTCCGGCTAGTTGTATGCATGTAAACATGGCGGAGTGACCATGTCTGCAGAGAAGACAGCACGCAGCGATAGAGAGAGTGCAGTGTAGCGGGCGGACTGGCGGCCAGTAGTTGAGTACATGCATTCACGTGTTGCTGGGACTAATCATGTGTTTAGTGATCAGGGCATTAGTGCAAGTAGTGAAGAGGTGGCCTACGTAGGCAAGTACTGATGGTCAAGATAGAGTTAGTTAGCGTCTAGCTACATGCATGTAAAGAAAATGGCCGAGCCGTGTGGCCGTTGCGGGAGGTTCGGCCTGTTGGTGCTGGACGTGCGTACATGCAGCTAGTGGAGAGTGAAATACGGATCAAGCCGGTGTGTGGCTTGGCCGTGTGTGCATGTTTCCCTTTAAAAGCACTTGTAACCAGTTGCATCTAGTGAGAGAAAAATACAGAAAAGTGGCACAAGTTGTGTGCGGTGCCTAACTCTGTGTGTGCGTCTTCTTCAACCTCCAGACTTGTGTGTCTTCTTCTTCCCCGGGCTGCGCCAACATGAACTAATGTCTTATAAGAGTAATAATTCTAAGATGTTCTTTTCTAAAGTTTTTGTAACATTTGGTCTCGATTTTATTTGGTATAGGTGCATGCCACGGCTGCATCTTGGAATGACCTTTACTTCCATCAAGCTTTTAGACCCTGTATGTATCGAGAGGATGAAGCGTAAGCATAACATTGAGTCCGGTCTCATTGTTCAACAGGTATAGACAGCGGTGTTCGCCTTTATTTTAATTTTATCGTTGTTATTAGTTTCTTCAGGAACTGTTTTTCATATGTATATTATGGAGTAATCATGCTAATTAAACATTAGGTGTCAAAAGGATCGTATGCCGAGAAACTGGGAATCCGCAAAGGTGACGTTATTGAAGGTTTTAATGGAAAATATGTTTCTACGACGGTTGAGGTTTGTGCATTGTGTATTTATTAGATTTTAAATTTTTGCTACAACCCAAATGTAGCTACTCTAATCAACTGTAGGTTTAATCTCCCATGTATATACTAGATTGGGTTGATGAGTTGTGCTATAATCCAATAGAGAGCAAGTTATCGTGCATTCTTAATTAGATAATCTAGACTAGTCTAGCCACCTCCTTGCTTCATGGCTGGATGGATTAACTTTCTGCATGGATAACTATCTGCACGTGAGGTATGCCAGGCTGGCTGTTCTCATCAATTGGATGCAAGAATTCATAGTGTATGTTATGCGGTTGGCACACATTTACCCTTTTGCTAAGATTAAAAAGAGTACATAGTATTAGGGTGTAAATATGTTGAATTGTACTTCTAGTGGAGGTGTTTTTTATATGAAATCTTTAGAGTTGTAGCCATTATTGTCAGCGGTACAGGATATGATTTTTTCCCTGGTTCCGCTAAAGATGGGCCTACTAGGGGTATGTCAGAGCCCGCTGTTATGAAAATACGGGTACTCGGGGAATCATGGTGGCTATCGGGAGCGGTAAAGGACGGGCATGATCCTCCCTGTCAGCTTGATTTCTCGAGCAGCAGAACTGTTTGCGGACCTCTTAAATTGTCCACGCGGTGTAAGCATAAAAACAGAGGTGAAGTCAACAACCATCTCTTCTTATGCTGTCTCTAAAATACCCGGGGTCAACAAGTGCATTGATGATCACCCCAGCGCGCTCATGATGACCTGCGACTTATAGGTATCATGATGAGGGGTTCATAATCTTCAACATCACCTGAGCCCACCGCCCTATCTTCTGACAGACCAGTGTGGGCCGTGTAGGATGGGTTGACTAGGATCGTATGTGGCGTTAAGCATGAGAGGCTCCTGGTTGTAGGGTGTATTTTCTACATATATTTATATTCTTTCATGTGACACACTTGACTATTTTGCCAGTTGGAGAGCATGTTGGTAGACATCTGCTGGGATCATTTTGATCAGAGAAATAAATTATATGCAGAAAAAGATGTTTCAGTAAGTCAATCCTATGTTGTAATTATGAGCTGCTTAATTCATGCTGACCAAAGCACTATGAGAAAGATGTTTTGAGAACTTAAATTCTATTGATTGCTTTATAGGTTCTTATATTTAATGCTGCCAAACTTTGCCGAAGAACTAGAAATTTGACTGTAGTTGTATCAGATTTTGGAGAGGATATTATAGAAGGTAAACACCTCACATTTTATAACGTTTTCATTTTCACCTTGAACTTTGCATATTTAATGGAACCGTGATGTTTTTACTATTTGTGTAGGCACTTATCCTGTCACGATTGAAGAATAAAGAGGTCATGTGAGTCTTTTGTGTTTCTTGAGCTTCGAGAAAGGTAAACTTAAGTTTTCATATTCCCCTCTGTTTAGATTCAGTACGTTTGAACACAAATTGGGAGGTTAGAGGAGATATTATGTGTGGTAAATAACTTCATTCTGTTTGTAACAGGTTGTTCCGTCTGTATGCTTTACGGATTTAGCTTTGTTCTGCCTTGCCATCTCGTTTCATCTTAAATGAAAAAATGCAGTAAAAATTGCGTCACCTTTAGTTAGCCAATTAACCCTTGGTCGCTAGCGAAACATGACCGCCTCGCTTATTAGTCTTTCCTCCATGGATAAAGACAGAGACTTGATTACATCCTCCTTTGTAAGACAGAGTTTTTAATTAGCTCATAATCCGGTTCAGGATCTCCCATCTACAATGTTTTCATAACGTAATGTTTTTTTTATCTCACCTTGAACTTGCTGTTCTATATGCATTAAGATTGCACAGTAGTGGTCTTACCGTGGTCTGTAGAGAGTCACTCTCGTGTTGCCATATTTATGCAGGAATTTCTCGTCAGCCAAAGATCTATCTAATCGAACCTTTGATGTTTTTTATTTGTGTAGACACTTGGCTGCTGCTGACCTTCATGGATGAGTTAATGGAACTAACCCTTGCATGCCAATTACAGATCAAGTTCGGCGTAATCTTTTTTGCTGTCAGACAAGAACTTCAAATTATGGTGCCTTTGAACCATAGAAGCAACTTAGCTTAGAGCATAACCCGTACGTTAGTGTAGAACATGTTATTGGCTACCACTTATGTTGAGTGGTGTGAAACTCGCATCCTATCTGTATGCTAGACTTAAATGTTTGGACCGTAGCAGCCACATAGCTCGGGATGATGAAGTTTTCAAAAAGCCAAGTGCGAAGAACTGTAACTGAGTTTTCAGGCAGTCTCCTCTCTGGCTCCAGGCGTTTTAAGGAATCATACCATACTGTTGGAAAGCCATTGTGTGCTCAAACTCAAACTTTGCACCATTGTGTGAATTATCATGGATGAGTTCATCACCACCACTCTGCTCCGTCCATCATATGTTGAACCATTGTGGGAAGCAAGCATGTTTGATTCCCTTGCCCATGAGTCCTGCGACATTGCAGAATGGTGGCCATGGCCAGGCCCAGGCATCTCCATGCAATTCTGCGGAGTCTACAGAATGCCGCTGAACTGACGTGCGACTTTGCAGGCTAAAGGTACATCATGTGATCCTTCAGACTTGTTGATTGGATCAAGAAAGTTTGTGGGATGTGAGCTCCTCCTTCCTTATCAAGATGACAGGTCAGGCTGGGCATTCGGTTAAACCGGACCGACCGGTTCGGTTCTTCGGGTTTTGAACAAATTTGGTTTTCAGAAAATGATAACCGGTTGGTCATTTGGAGAACTGCTAAGTGAGGATTCAGTGGACCGAGATTTTGGTTCAGTCCTCAGTTTAAGACCAAACATCAATATATGCTTGTGGTTCCTACTCTTATGCCAAGACAAGTAGCTGGATAACACAAGTAATAACTAGACTCAAATAACTGAAACAGTGTGCTATTATTATTGTTGTTTTCATTCAAGATCATGTGGATAAGAGTGAGTACTTACCAAGGTTTTTTTCTTTACGATTTTGGTTATTTTCCAGGAGGGAACGGGGAAAACGGTGTCGAGAAAATCTCAGAATTTTTGGAATATTTTCACCCAAAATTATCAAATGAATTTTGAATTCAAGAACTTTTATCTTAAGTGGTCGGTGCACTTTGCTTTGTTCCAAACCTCACGAGATCGCGCCATCAGTACGCCACCACGGCCAGAATTTTAGTTTCTAAACAACTCATGAATCTTGGGCGTTTCAAACTTAAGACTCTGCGTATCCCCTTCAAGTTGAAGAGGTGCAGCGGCTCCGTCTCAAGCAAATCATGATGAGCGTCCCCCCTTCTGACTGCACCAAGTTAGACGTCCTCTAATCGTTTTGGCAAATTTTAATTATGTGGCTTCTAGAGTTTTTGGATAAACCTAGCTATCAATGTGCACATCATAAAGTGATAATCCTTATTGCTAGATTAACTTTCGGGGTGTGTGAAAAAAGAGACTTAATTAAAAATCTCGCCTCCCCCCCCCCCCCCCCCCCCACACTAAACTTCGTCAAATATGCGTGATCCTCTAGAAGTCGTCTATCTTCATCGCCCTCTTGCATATGTGACGGTTCACTATTCTTGACTATGGTGAAGTCCAATGAACTATTAGCAGATCATCGACAGCCAGAGCCGAGCGATTGTCAGAACCTTGTGAAAAGCGACACCATGTCATCAATGAACTGAACCGAGACAACACTCGAGAGAACATCACCCTCACAATCACATGTGATCTAAATCGAAACCTGCATCTACTCATAAAATCATTTATGATGATATTGTTTGGAAACATAGTAGAATACAAAAAAAGTCGCCCTACGATCATCTAAGAAAAATATGAAGATGCACATAGGGTTTGGATCAACCATCGTTACCGACTCCGGGAATGCAGCTGAAGTAGGCGAGTCGGTGTAGATCGTACTTGGAGTCCCTCGAACGTCGATGACGATCACACGAACCGCCCTCGAACGTTCCCTCGAACACAAGACCGAAAGCACAGCCTCTCTACTTGGTTGCAAGCATACGGTCTTCACAATTCGGTAGTGCTTCACCGTCCAGACTAAATGTCGCTGGAGAATTAGATGGAGGAGATTGGAACCACACGAGGCTTCTAATTATGAGGATTAGAGGTGGCTAGGGGTAGCTCTAATTAGTCAACTAGGACCAACTAAAACTAGAACAAGATTAACTAGAGGAGGCTCCTAAACTTGTATATGCAATAGAGCAAAATCCCCTAGTATATATAGGTTGTAGGGGAGGGAGAGGGCAGCCACCAAGGGAGAAGGAGTCCCCCTTGGTGCGCCGGCCTTGGGGGGAGTCCCACTCCCTCCCCAAGTAGGATTCGGCGAAATCACTAATTAAGAAGTACTCGTTGCAAAGAACACTCCACTTTCCCAGGTTGCGACAAGTGGTGCACATGCAGCGTGCCACTTGTCGCAACCTGGGAGTTTTCCCATTTTTCATAGATCTCGTTTATTCAAAACATTTTATCTTTTAAACCATGCGTCCAAATCTCGAATCGTTTTCATCATTGGATTCCTCGCGTCGAGATTTTCAAAACTAGATCCCATGTTGATAGGTTTTGACGAACTTTTTTTCATGAAACAAACCGGACGAAAAAACAGGGCAAAAAACCGAACCGGGAGCACGGTTTTTTCCCTTACTGAAAGAGGCACGCCCGTGCCTCTCGCGAAATCACACCTGTGCCTCTTGTGGAAGCAAAACCGTGACTCTCGTGAAAGGAAAAAAAACAGAAAACACGTTTTTTTTGTTTCCGAGAGGCATGACGGTGACTCTCGCGAAAGCACAACCGTGCCTCTTGCGGAAACAAAACCGTGACTCTCGTGAAAGAAAAAAAACAGAAAACGCGTATTTTTTCCCCTTCTGAGAGGCACGGTCGTGACTCTCGTGAAAGCACAACCGTGCCTTTCGCGGAAGCAAAACCATGACTCTCGCGAAAGAAAAAAAATAGAAAATGCGTTTCGTTTTTCCCTTTCAGAGAGGCACGGCCGTGACTCTCGCAAAAGCACAACCATGCTTCTCGCGGAAGCAATACCGTGACTCTCGTGAAAAAAAAATAGAAAACGCATTTTTTTTGTTTTCGAAAGGCACGGCCGTGACTCTAGCTAAAGCACAACTGTGCCTTTTGTGAAAAAAAAACCATGACTTTCGCGAAAAAAACGCGTTTTTTTCGTGCAAAAAAAAATTCTGATTTTTTTATCGAAAAGCTAAGGAAGACCCGGAGAAAACCAAAATGTCGAAAAAAGCCGAAAACACGTGCAGAAAAAAAATCCGTAGGAAGCGTCCAGAGCGCGACACGTGGCGAATGGATGAGAGCGCGCCAAGTGACGTTGATCGTTGCGAGGCTCCCGAAGGAGCGCTCGTTAACTAGTTGCTCCCAGGATTCGGCCTCCCCACTAGGAAAGGGGGCGCCACATTCATTTGGGCCTTTAATTATGGCAAGGCCCAAGTTGCCTTCCACCTCTTGACCTTTTTAGGCCCGTTGATATTAAATTAAATATATATATATATATATATATATGTTCTAAATATTTTCATACCATATACATATATAATTTAATATCTTCGTAAACATTTTCCACCTATATATATTTAATCGCTAATACCCGCTATTACCTGATATTCGCCGAAACCCTTCGGGTGACCCCGAAACGCTTCCGGAACCTCTCGGAACTATTCTGGATATCAATGAAACAATTCCACAAATATATTCTTATCACCTCCGTCCAACAAACATTCAGCAGATCGTGATTACCTTAAGCTTGTGACTCTGTAGGTTCGGTAAATCATAGACATGAACGAAACTCCTTCGTTCAATGACCGATGGCGGAACCGTGGACCCGTATCGGTCCCTATGATTACACGAATGATATTCGAGTGAACCTTTGGTTATCATGCGATGTTCCCTTTGCTTCGTGATACTTTACAAAACCCGGTATGCATCGGTATCCTCCTGAGTCATCACCATGATCACTATACCGTTGCTCCCGTTACCGGTTTTGTAATTCTTTCTCATTGAAGTGTTCAGGCATCCTTGTGATGTAGTCACCTGTGTCTGGCCAGATGATGATGGATGTCATCACATCGAGAGGCTCCTAAGAATATCTCTCCATTGCCGGAGAAGCAAATCCCACTCTGGAGCTATCTGGCCTTGCCAAACTTTTCGATGAACCTGTAAGTTTTCATTATGATCACTGTGTTACAGGTGACGTTTGAGCAACTCAAGGCCCACCGTACGGTAACAAGTGACTATAATACTCTCATGGTCTAAGAGCAAATTCGTCATGTCAACACTCCGTGTTATTACAATTGATTACAAACGATATTAACTCAATTCATAATAGACAAGATTGGGTTGATTCAATATGATCGTTCTTCCAATGTCATAATCTCAATATTGTTTTTGTACTATCGTTACACTTAACGATAACCTAAGATCCGAAAAATATGATCACCAAAAATACTTGATTTAGTGAGGCAAAAATAGGAACTTTGTATTTAACCATTTATCATTCCACACGTGCATATGAGTTTTCCACTGAATCACATATTGTAGGATCATAGCAGTTATAGCATAGAATCTAAACTCTATAATTATGAATATGAAAATATAATAATCGATAAAGTTACTAAGCTCCCACGAAATAGAGCGCCCCCAGCGATCCTGGTTTTTTTCTTGTCTATGTCTGTGTTGACCTATGAGAACCGCCTTGGACCAATTGTGATGGATAAATGAGTTTTGGGCTAATACGACGTGGAGTGAAGTCTATTTTTAAACCTTGAATTCATACGGCTGGTCGGGATCAAACCCTAATCTTTCGATCCCTGAAATCTGTACCCTATGCTTATCGATCCCGGTCTATTTTAACCCCGGATCCAATTATGCCAGTTTGGTGTGTTAGGAAAACTAGCAAATGTACCCGTGCGTTGTAACGGGAGAAACAAATACTTATATGTTGTCACTTCTCTTTGCCCCAACCCACTACTTCATCATATGACACATGTACATTACGTTGGCATTATGATCTCCATCTGTATATGCAGTGCAGCTATATATAGTTACCATCATCATCCACATATGCCAAATTTAAATGATCTGAAGAATTTGAAACTAAATCAATGAAGATTAACCAGCCTTGCTACGGCAACAATCTCAACTGAATAACATTCTACAATCCTATCTAGATGGAATACCGGTTCACATTTTTCTTTCCACAAAATTTTGATCGATGATTTGTCGATTAACAGATTCAGCCGGAAACATACATGGTTAACATGTAAAATGCAGCTAGGCGATTTCAATAGAATAATAAAGAAAAAAAATCATGTCATCTCCAGCTGCATACCAAACTTCACTATCGACAACTAATGCCACGGTATATGGGTCATGGCCTGACAATATACTCCAGCTGCAAGGTCTTGTCCTTCCTCCGCTAGATATCATCCTTTAAATTTAAAGAATTTAAATACTACAGCAGTAACTAACACATCAGCTCTCGGGTATGAATTGTTAAAAATAGGGGCTGCCTTACTCTGCAATATACATGCATAACAACCAAAATGATACATGAGAACATTTGATTTTGTACTCCTCCATTGCTAGTAGTCATCCATATAAACCTACTACAAAAATAGTTTTCAATACACATACCTGAATATATGACATGCCTCCTCCATTGCAATGTAAACACACAAACATGAAATTATCAATAAAGCAAGCTCCTCGCATTCAACCTGACAGCAATAAATGAAAACAAATCATTCATGAATTTGCATAGAAATCTAGAGGATATTTGAGTAGTATCGAAAGTGTAAGTGAACTTGTATGTGTGCGACCAGTGGCAATTAAACTACAGTACAACATTTTTCTCCTCCCTAGTTATCCACAAAAGGTTTGATCTCTGTCAACCGTGACTATCATGGGTCCAGTGAACCTGTGTATATATTGGCTCGGGTGAATACTTAGTGGTCTCTGCAGTAAAGAAAGCACAAGAAAATATATAATAATTTTCAATTACCAGAGAAATAACTAAATTGTTCAGAAGCTTCAGGCAATAATGAATAGCAAGTACTTAGATAATACTCTGCAAGCTTTAGGCAATGAATTAGTGCTGAAATTGAAAATATATAAGAGAGAAATAACTGAAAATTGTTCAGAAGCTTCAGGTAATCCATAACCGAAGCGAGCAGCATCTGCGTGTGGAGCGCCCAGTTTGGCGATGACAACAATAGGGGCATAAGTATTCTTGTGATTCGATACGATCATGTAAAACATATACCTTGAGAATCCTTATGTTGGTCTTAAAGTATTGTCCCTTTCTTTTAATTTTAATCGCCAGGTAATTAATCAGGAGGAAAAAAAACCGACCAGAATATATACTGGATTGAAAAGTTGAACCGCTGGTGAAATCCACACCAAGATATGTAGTAACAACCTGTCAGTACCAGGGCAATATTCGTTGGAGAAGATACAAACTGAGTTGCAAGCATAGCATATTTCTGCTTATCCTTGGATTCTTTGGTTTAGAATTGAGGTCATGGCTTTCCTTACACTACGGCAGGGTTAAACTCTAGATATCTTCAGCCAACCAACCAGAGAGCGAAAGCTCAACTCTTCTTTGTTTACCTGGGCCCAAGATATGCTTACCACCAAAATGCTGCTCGATGAAAGGCTAGGCAGATGCAAATGAGGTTATAGTACATTATCAACAATTAGCTGCTACACTTTATTTAAGATCTGGGAACCTGCTATTCTGATATGTTCACTGGGAGAATCTACATCACAGTATACGCTAATAACTTCAGACCTTGTTCCTTCAATTTGCTAGGCTGGTTGACATGATCTGCGAAACAGTCCCACAGACACATACCAGCAATGCAAAGTTCGCAGCCGGGGCTGCTGGTGGCCCTCGAAGTAGCAAAAGAATCACCAACCGATGGTAACAATATGTAAGTTCCGACTGGTATATTCCGGTCGGCACGCTTGGCAGCGGTAGTGGGTGGACACCTTGACTGATGGATGGACTCGGGATGCGCTCGTGATGCCCGCACCAGAGCCCAACAGCCATGACGCGCTCCATCCCCTGCCCGTCGACTCCCGTACAATGGCCTCGAGGCTGGCTCCTTTGCCGAACGACTCCAAGACCCACTACAGCATGTCAATTATTTCCTCCCATCAAATTCTTCTTGCTCCATCGAACCCAGCCAAGCCTCAGGGCACCATGTCCCCGTCCATGGAAGAGAGGAGAAGTAGCAGCTGATTTTGGGGAGGAGTTGTCTCGATCCCGACTGGAAGTCGTTCTCCTTGTCTCCTTCAGCACAGGGGTCGTCGGCAGGACAATGACATGAGTGTGTACGCATATGAAGCGTGTCATTGGAGAACCAGCCGGCGATTCCGGTGGAGGAGTCATCGATGCCTGCGAGTCTTTCGCCCTTCGCCACTTTCCTCTCGATCTTGATCTGATTTTTCTCGACTTCATGCTTGGTACCCGTGAGTTCGTGACCTCTCTATCCCGATCTGATTTTTCTGTCGATTTGGCCAACAACCTCGATGTCGATCAAGTGGCAACGTGAGGACCAACGGCGGCGTAACGAAGGGGATCAGTGAGGTGAGGAGCAACGACATTGACGACTTTGTGCTTGGTCCCCGTGACCTCTCCCTCTCGATCTAATAACGAATCGAATAGTTTCTTTTCCTTGATTTGGTACGCATTGAAGAGAAGGAATTGTGCCCTTGAAGAAGGAGATCGGGTGAGATCAAAGAAGAGGAAGGAGTCCAGGTCTGCTGCAGAGCTGCTGTCGAGGAAGAAAGAGATCGATGCAAGAAGACGAAAGAGACCGGGTGTAATGCGGCCACACATTGCGCTTTTTTTAGGGAAGGAAAGCCCAGCCCAATTATGTATTTGTGTACACAATCGACAGGCCAATCTTTAGAACACAAAATAAAGAAAACAACTACCATTGAATCACCTTTAGTACCACCTCGAATATGTTCTAAATTTAAACTGAAAGCGTAAATTCACTGGAAGAAGCTATTGTGACGGTGAACCCATGAAGTCAATCCGTGCTTTATTATTATTAGGGATAGAGATAGGGATAGAGGGATAGATAATGATCCCGGCCAGGATTGTTCTCTTCTCTCACTGAGTACATGGGTTCACTTGTCATATTTATCTTCATCTCTCTCTGTAGGAATCACAACTCGTGCTCAAGCCCAGCCATCCGGTGTCCACGGCAACGGGGAGCAGGGCGTGGTGCCTATCCTCATGGGTGTGCGACGGCAAAGGAACGCCTTCTGCCAGCCTCCCTCGACATCGCCGCACCGCCTTGCCTCGCCATGCGCCAGGCCCCATGGACAAGAGAATTCCGAGGTGCTCCACCGCCAGCCCCTCCTTTCTGTTGGAGTTAAACATAGCATAACCCGGCGCTGATGCGTGTCTTGGATCCGTTGACTAACTAGGGCAAGTAGCAACCTAGTGCACGTCCCAGGGGATTGACAAAAGGAGATCGTGCTACTAGGAATCAAGGATGAAGGCAGCCGGAGTTAGTGCTAGCTTTGTACTACGTTGCGTCCGGCCAGGAGAAGCTTCATCGTCCACGTCACACTGTCACCGTAGCCGTGCAGGATGTTGTCCTTCATCCATCTGCGCCGGCCAGTCGCGGTGCTTGCTGCTTGGCCAGGACAAGCTCTAGCTCTTCATCGCCATCCTCTCCTCCGCGAGGAGGATGAGGAGCTAGCGAGTGCGGCACTCGGCCAAACCCAGCACGACTCGCTCGCCGTGTCCCGCCTTCTCGAGTATTTAACCAAAAACTATCACAATTCGTGAAACCGTGTCTACAAACTATCACTTTACGATTTTGTTCCTAAAACTATCATTTTTCTATTAATCTGAGACTAAAAACTACCATGTGAGTAAATCAACTGATTCAGCCATTTTAAATACGTTTATGACAGGCCTGGCCCGCATGTAAGTGCTGACATGGCATCGTAAGTCAACACCGTTTGTCTGACCGTTAAATCCGGTCGCCGGAGTGCAGCCCCTGCACTCCCCACGCCGCAGGCGGTGCATGCCTCTCTTGCTCGCCCCCGTCGACTCCAACCACAGGCAGGGAGCGGGGCGCCCGCGGGCGAGCGCGGCGGGGCCAGGCGACCATGGGTGCGGCCATGGACATGACCAGGGGCGTGGCGGCTAGCGGCGCGACGACGGGCGCGCGGCCAGGGCGGCAAGGCCAGGCATGCGGCCCCGGGCGCGCGACCACTGGGCTCGGCTACGGGTGCCCGGCCTAGGGTGCGGCGGTCAAGCGCGCCATGGGGGCTCGACGAGGGACGCAGCGGCCAAGCGCGCGCAGCCAGGGGGCTCGGCTAGTCGTGCTGCCATGGGCGCGCGGCCACTGGGCTCGGCCAGGCATGCGGCCGCGAGCAGGGGCGCCGCCACGGGAGCGGGGCCAGGCATGCGACCACGAGCGCAGACTGCATGGGCGGGCGGCCATGGGCACGGCCACAGACGCGTACTCCGGTAACAGCTGTCGAGCTCCTCCCGCGTGGCCGTAGAGATTCTTTCGATGGCAGCAAGCTCCTCCTGGGTGGCCGTCGAGCTCCTGAGCGAGCGTTCGCACGTGCCGGTGCACAACAAGTGCTCGATAAAATGTCTACATGCCACTTAACAGTCAACACAATCGGTCAAACAACCGAATGCCCTGTCAGTCCCGACGAGTGGTCCCATCTTGTCATAATTAGGTTTATTTTTTCCTAATCAGTCATCAAGTGGATGTGGTAGTTTTTAGTCACGGATTAGCAAAAAAGTGATAGTTTTTAGAACAAAATCGTAAAGTGATAGTTTATAGGCACGGTTCCACGAATTGTAGTAGTTTTTGATTAAATACTCCACCTTCTCTCTGCCGTCAGCAGCATGCGCGCTGACTTGGAGGGGAGGAGCAGCATGCGCCAATGCCAGGGCGGAGGCCGTGTAGCACCACGAGTGCCGCAACGGTTGTTCCACGGGACGGCAGCAGCCATGGGCGCGACCATCAACGGGCTGCTGCAGGCGTTCGCGTACAACCAGCTGTCCGGCTCCAACGCAAAGGGGTGGCAGTTCAACTGCTTCATCCGCCTCAACAAGTTCGCCGCCGACCAACGCCTCCGCCAATCTACGGCCGCCCGTTCCACCATTTAAGGAGAGAGAGAGGAGGGGAATTGGTGGAGATTGGAGAACAAAAATGACATGTGGGCCAGTGTTGCAAGTGAGAGTACAGATTAAGCCTGATCGGGATCATCTTTTTCCTAGTGCACCAAACAGGTTCAAGCTCGAAATAGACCAGGATCAATGAGTAGAAGGTACCAACTTCAGGGATTAAAAGGTTAGGGTTTAATTTGGACGAGTGGTATGAATTCATAGTATCCATCCGAGACGGACGATAAAACAGATCGACGATATATAGTGCGTGGTAGTACCCCACCGTCGAGTTTATTGGACCTCTTCGTATTTTGGTCCAGATTTTAACCATTTATATACTACTAAAATATAAAGTACTCCCTCTGTAAACTAATATAAAACCGTTTAAATCACTATTTTAGTATTCTAAACGCTCTTATATTAATTTATGGAGGAAGTATATGCTATAAAAAATTATACCGTTGGACTTGTATTTGACAGAGCTTTCCAACAATATAATTTTTGTGACATATAGTTTACATTTTGTTAGTTAAATGTTTAAGTCAAACTTTAGCTTAAAATAAGAGGGGTCTAATGAATCCGGACGGAGGTAGTATGTACTTGTTTAATTCCAAAAGTTGTTTTGCGCCCGCGGGTGGAGCCAATACTAGTCGGATATCATCCGGCCGTCCACCTTTTCCCTTGGCTTCTCCGCGCCATGACCTAGATCTCTACTATTAAAGGGCACTCTACTATTAAAGGGCAATATGCCGTCGTCGTGATGGTTCTACCGCAATCCCCACCCTCGACTGCATCCCGTCGCTAACTCGGCCCATGAACGAGATCCATCGCCAACTCAGCCCACGATCACGCACCAGCCGAAGAAAAACAGTTAGGACTCAATCCACGAACGACGTCCACTCCATGCATTGACCAAAAAACAAACCACGTCCATGCCAAACCAAAAACAAAACGCCCGAGCCAAACCAAACCAAAAAAACAAGTGCGAGAGCTCCATCGAGCCCTGAACGCACGTCGCCACAAACGGCAGTTACTCCTCTTGCTGGATCCATAGTCGCCATCCGGCCACATCCGCCGGAACCAGTCCGGCCACATCGTTCTCACGGCAGGAACCAGTCCGGACACATCGTACTCACGGCAGGTGTGCGAGGTGTGCGAGCTGCAGCCTTTGCTGCCACCGGACCAGCAACCTCTGCTCCCGTCTCATCTGCAGCCTCTGCTGCCGCCGCCGGAACCAGCACCTCTGCTCCCGTCTTATGGTGTTGCTCGCCAGGGCCGCCGGCACCAGCCACCTCCGCACGCCGGCTGTTGCTGCACCCATCTCCTGACGTCGTAGGTACATCCTCCTGCCACCATCTTCACAGTTCCCTAGATTAACCATCGTCAGCTGGTTCCTACAAATAAAATGCATAACTCAACCTTAAAGGACTGAACAAAGCATGCAGGATTTTAAGCTATGTACCAGCTACCTGAAAACCATAAATTTCAATGAAGAATAGGCCCATTAAGTTCTGGGAATTAACCTGAAAATCATAAATTTCAATGAAGAATAGGCCCATTAAGTTCTGGGAATTAATATGTTTCATAATCAAGGACGAATAGGCTCAAGTTCTGATGTCTTTCCAGCAAGTACACCCAATGCAAAGAACTTAATGGGCCTATTCTTCATTGAAATTTATGATTTTCAGGTTAATTCCCAGAACTTAATGGGCCTATTCTTCATTGAATATCGCAGGGTGATATCTTCAAGTACCATTTGGCTTGGGTGCCAATTATTTTTGTATTATTTTGTGCATACTTATGTCCAAAAGTTCGAAGAACAAAATAATCTTAGGACTCAAGCATGAAGTCTGAAAAAAGGCTAACTTGGCATACATTTCATAAAGCTCCACTTTACATATAAAACACCTAACAGTGAGAAAGAAGGACATCTCTAACAAATTATGAATAGTAACATGTATGGTTCAAAAGTTGTTCACCTCTTGAGGGGAAGGGATTGTCTTTTGACTACACCATAAAGATTATATTGGTTCACCTCGCTTGCAGCATTTTTTAATTTTCTTCAGATACTTTGTCGGCATGACAAAACAAAGATCTGCACAAACAACATGAGATCGAGTGAGTTAATTTTAGCCCAAATATATTGGTATTACCGCTCAAATCGAAACAAATAGTAATATGAAAGGTAAAAGAATAAGGTTCACATATCCACCTTACTGAAGGTCATCAGATCATTGCTTACCAGGACTATCCTTACAGCCAATCACAGCTAGCAGCTATAAACATCCGAACACTGCAGCCCCTTAAGTACTTTTGAATCTTGTTAATTAGGCTGCTCCTCCCCAGTCCTTCCTAATCTCAAAGTAGTACCTCATGTCCAGGTACACCTTGTCATCATCATCAACAAACTGCAAACAAAATTCAGACATATACATAGTCTGGCATAAGATAGATTCACCAGAACATTAACTACACATGATCTCTGTACAGTTTTTTTCATGTTTTGTGGGTGGCCATATTAACTTTAATTTAGAAGAATAGGAACCCATATACCACTTGAGGTGGTATCTTCTTAAGCCTTTTAGGCATAAGGCACCTGCTGAGGGCTGAATGTCCTGAGAATCGCCTTCTAGATGAAGCGAAAAAGAGGAACATGTTCTAATCATTTTCTAATGCAAAAGAATCAGATATGTCACAGGACAAAGGGCATCTGTATGATAAAGGGAAAAGAGGTATGTGTATGCCACTCACATGTGTCGACATAAGGTCTTCAATAAGCTTTCAGAACTTAGCCTACCTTCATTTTATCAGTTGTTGATTATGGGAGGAGGCCAAGATCACCACCCACCAATACACCCCGGCCACCATCTGGTTTCTTCATACGCGAACAAACGGACACCACTAACTACAGCGTTTCGTCTTCCGATGATGATGACAATGTGCGCACACATGTGGCTATGATGGTTCCCATAGCCGGCAATCTCACAGCCTTTCAGCCAGTACAGCATGTGCAAACGTCAATCAGTATCGATCTTACACATGAAATTTTTTCCAGCTTGCATTTATACATTTGTTAACCTAAGTGGTCCACAAAATGGTTCTTCAGGAAATCACTCTCGTGAAGCCACTTACTATGATCACCGTGTATCACTTCAAGGAACACAGAGCAGCATTAAGCATAATATTGGTTCAGATATAGATATAGCGGTTCGACACAACACCTCACACACTGGTCCTGAACACATTGCTTCAAATGCAATCATTACATCGGACAAAAAACAGAAAAGGCGAGAACAATATATAGCACGGCGGGATAGATTAACACCCGAAGAGAAGGAGAAAATCAATGCACGCCGAAGAGCAGCTAGGAAGAAGAAAACAGACGAGGAGAGGAATGCCCGTCAAAGAGAAGCCAGGCAACGGATGACACCAGAGGAGAAGCAACAAAGCAACACCCTTAGAAGGGCGGACTACCAAAATATGATGGTCGAGGACAAGCAAGAGAGGAACAGCTGCAGAAGGGCATCCTA
This sequence comes from Triticum urartu, assembly GCF_056163025.1. Taxonomy (NCBI): domain Eukaryota; kingdom Viridiplantae; phylum Streptophyta; class Magnoliopsida; order Poales; family Poaceae; genus Triticum; species Triticum urartu. Next base: position 8,688,365 of record NC_141877.1, read on the forward strand.
CCAAAATATGTCGGTCGAGAAGAAGCAAGAGACAAACGCCCGCCGGAGAGCACGTGCGCAGAACATACCACCCAAGGAGAAACAGAAGATGCTAGCTCAACGCAACGCAATACTCGCGGCTAGGCGCAACATCCCTTGCGCTGAATCCATCGCAATGCCGCGCCCAGATGCAGCTACCTTAGCTACGCCCAACCTGATGTCGACCACTCATGCCAGAGGCCCCGCCGCTTCAGCTCCTTCCCCCAGTTAGCGAGTAAGGCTGGTTACAACTTCGAATCTGACGGTAATCCTCCCATATTTACTCTACTTGTTATGTCCATGTGCGTTGGACCAGTATTTACCGGCTCCTCAACCATGCAGGCGAGTACCTTAGTCGTACCCTGGACGATAATGAGGCCCCCGGCAAACTCATAAATGCCTCACAGCAAACCAATGATCAGTGAATACACGACAACCAGAATCAAGCCCATGAGCAGAGCCAGGAGACCAGAGCACACCGTAGGGCTCGCGAGCGAGCTCACAAACGAGGTATGGCGGTAAAGAATATTCAAGGGAGTGCCGCAAAACAAAGAGCGCACAAGAAAAGCATAGCAGAAGGTGAGAGGTCAGCGTTGCTAGATCGTCGTAATGAAAGCTTTGCAGCTAAGCGGAGGTCTCCACACCCAAGTACCTTACATATGAACAGAGCAGCAACAAGCTCCGAAACACCGCCCACAGGAGCTGCTTCACCGGCTTCGTCCCCTTCAACGAGCACGCCGTCTTACACCATCGGGACCGATGGTAACCCTATCATCTTTTACTCCCCTCCCAGTGACCACTCAGACTAAACCATTACTTACCGGCTCAACAATGTTGCAGCTCAAATGGACGCCTTCCTTTAATGGCATTATGGACGATAATGGACTTTCTGGTGACCTCATGGATGATGAGTACTACCTATTTGCCGGTCAAGGTACTCCCAAGCGCCTTTCGCTGCTCATCTCTCTATACTATTGATTTATGTTGTGTATCCTATCGTGACATGTTATGTCTCGACAATGCTTGCAGGATCCGACGCTGATAGCACTGACATCGATGAGCCTGTAGACTCCTCCAACACGGGATCTATCGAGCTTGATCCTTTCGACTATGTGTACTCGAACATCCCAGACAGCACGCACATCCTGAAGCACGCGGTGAACTGCGACCATTGCAAGGCCAAGAAGTTCCAGTACGAGACTGACGGCTTCTGCTGTCGGAACGGGGAGATTAAGCTGGCTGAACCGGAGCCTATCCCGGAGCTGATGAGGTTATGGTCTAGCGCGGATGGAGACTCTCGGCATTTCCGGGAGAGCATTCGGTTCTTCAACAGGCACTTCTCCTTCACTACCCTTGGCGTCAACCTAGACAACAACTACACAAACATGAAGTCAGGGGTGTACACGTTCCGGGCACATGGCACTATATACCACAAGGTGCACTCGTTCGGTCCAACATCTTGTCCTGAACATCTGCAATTGTACTTCTACGGTGACGACCCCAACTTAAGCCATCGCAAGGAGGCCACCAAGCAATTGGACCAGCGCGTTGTCAGCAAGTTAGTGGACATCCTCAGGGAAAACCCCTACTCCCAGCAGTTTAGGAGTTTGGGTGCCCACAAGGAAAACCTCGAGGAGTACCGGATAGACCTCAACATTGACCAGAAGCTAGACCAACGGAGATATAACAGACCGGTGTCATCTGAGGTGGCTGCGATTTGGGTCGAGGGAAGCGATCTAGCAAACATGTTCAACCGCAACATGACACTCTATGGGGACAACAACGAGAAGCATAGTATACATGCCACAGAAGGCTGCTATGACCCGCTGTCGTATCCCCTCTTTTTCCCAAGGGGGGAGCTTGGCTGGCATCCAAATATCCCTAAGCACAATGTCCCTTGGGAACTTGCACAACAACCAAGAGGAGACCGCGATAACGATTCAGGTTCGCCTGTTTGGTATGCTTATATGCAAGAAATAACATTGTCTATCCTTCCCATATGGTACCTAACCTTCTTCCTTCACGTCTTTCCACAGAGGGGAACAGCCGGTTGTGTGTCTCTGTTAGGGACTACTACTGTTACCGGCTACAGACGCGCCCTGCGATATTCAACCCCATACTTCACGGAGCACGCCTGTTCCAGCAATGGGGTGTCGACATGTTCATCAAGATTGTGGGTTTTAGGCTCAAGTGGATCAGGGACCACCAGCCGCAGATACGTGCCGATCTATACCAAGGCCTTGTGGATAGCATCGCAGTAGGGGAGATGCGAGCGAGCGCTGTTGGCAAGAGGATCGTGCTCCCAGGGACACATCAGGGGTGTAACCGAGACATGAAGCGGAGGCATATGGACGCCATGGCATTGGTGCAGACGTATGGGAAGCCTGACATCTTTTTTACTATTACATGCAACCCTAGTTGGGAGGAGATACTGAATGAGCTGCTTCCTGGCCAGACTCCCCAGGACCGACCAAATCTTGTCGCACGCATGTTCAGGGCCAAGCTGGAGACCATGAAAGAGATGTTGTTTAAGAAGCACATCCTTGGTGTTGTGGTAGCGCATGTGTATGTCGCCGAGTTCCAGAAGAGGGCCTTCCCCATGCGCACTTCCTGTTGATCATGAATTCAAATTATAAACTTGTGGTGCCAGAGCAGTATGACCGCCTCATATCTGCAGAGCTCCCGGACAAGCATAAGTATCCAGAGCTCTATGCCATGGTCGTGAAGCATATGATGCACGGCCCATGCGGTAATCTAAATCCCAAAAATGTGTGCATGCAAGACTTGAAGTGCAAGAGCAAGTACCCACGGCCGTTCAACCAGAACACCTTACAGGGGAAGGATTCATACCCGGTTTATCGACGACGGGACGATGGTCGTAGTGCTAAGGTCCGCCATCAACTGCTAGATAACAGATGGGTGGTGCCTTACAACCCTTATTTGTTGCGGATGTTCAACTTCCACATTAATGTTGAGGTGTGCTCGAGCATCAAGGCCGTCAAATACCTTTACAAATACGTATACAAGGGCCATGATCGAGCTTCAATCAGCATCGACCAGCCTGACAGCAATGGGGTTGTAGACGAGATTAAAAGGTACATTGATGCGAGATGGGTTACTCCACCGGAGGTGATGTGGAGGATATTCGGCTTCAACCTTTCTGAGAGTTTCCCATCGGTCCTACAGTTGCCACTTCATCTCCCTAATATGCATAGTGTCACGTTCAAAGCGCAAGAGGACCTGACCGATGTCATCGCCCGTGATAATGCATCTAAGACAATGCTGATTGAGTATTTCCTCGCTAATCAGAAGCACGAGTGGGCTCGGGATATCCTGTACAAGGACTTCCCGGGAAGTTTCACATGGCAGAGACAAAAGTACTGGAGGTGGAGAGAAAAGCAGCACCAAGTAGGTCGAATCGTGTCAGTCCATCCAGTCGAGGGGGAGCGGTACTTTTTGCGAGTGCTGCTCAACCACGTACCAGGCAAGACATCATTCGAGGACCTGCGGACCGTGCACGGTGTGCTATGTGATAGCTTTCGTCAGGCTGCCGAGAGATTGGGCCTCATTGAGGCTGACAACACGCTTGACGAGTGTCTTACAGAGTCAACAGAGTTCGCGATGCCAGCCTCACTCAGGAGGCTCTTTGCAACAATCTTGGTATTCTGCGAGCCAGGTGACATGCGCGGTCTATGGCATAGGCACCTAGAGGCGATGTCTGATGACTACCGCCGATCACACACGTGCTCAAAGGCAGTGGAGCAGATGGTATTGCTTGACATCAGGGGCATGCTACAGTCCATGGGCAAAGACATCACATTGTTCCCTCTTCCGGACATCGACGAGACCTATGACACTACTGGAGATGAGGCTAGAGAAGTCACCGAGGAGTCCACAATCGAGGTTGACGCGAACGACGCTGCTTTAGCGTCCTCACTGAACCCTGAGCAGAGACTTGCATACGACGAGATACTGTCAATAGTCGATGCCGGTGATGGGGGTGTATTCATTGTCGATGGTCCAGGAGGTACCGGGAAGACCTTCCTATACAAGGCACTGCTTGCAAAGGTTCGAGGCGAGGGCAAGATCGCGGTGGCTACAGCGACATCTGGTATCGCAGCTTCCATCATGCCTGGCGGAAGGACAGCCCACTCAAGGTTCAAGATCCCACTCAGCATTGAAGATGGGGCGTCGTGCAACTTCACCAAGCAAAGTGGGACAGCCAAGCTCATGCGCATGGCTTCACTCATCCTATGGGATGAGGCCACGATGACGAAGCGGCAAGCGGTTGAGGCACTGGACAATAGCATGCGGGACATCATGGGACGACGGGACCGACCTTTCGGGGGGGGGGGGAACTGTCGTGTTCGGTGGGGACTTCAGGCAGGTGCTTCCGGTCGTCAGGAAGGGGTCACGGGGTCAGATAATCGATTCAACCCTGCGGAGTTCATACCTTTGGAAGGGCATGCGCCAGCTAAGGCTCGTCACCAACATGAGGGCACATAACGACTCGTGGTTCGCAGATTACTTGCTAAGGGTAGGCAATGGCACCGAGGAAACTGACGAGGAAGGCAACATAAGGCTCCCTGAAGATATTTGCGTGCCGCCAACAGGAGATGGCGTTGACCTAGAGAAGCTAATCGACCATGTATTTCCAGCTCTAGAAGACAACATGGCTGATCCAAATTACATGACATCTCGAGCAATCCTCTCCACCAAGAACGACAACGTTGATAAGATAAACACATGCATGATAGAGCGCTTCCAGGGCGAAGAGAAGATCTACCACAGTTTTGATAGTGCAGAGGATGATCCAGACGGCTACTATGCCCTCGAGTTCCTCAACAACCTGACTCCCAATGGTCTGCCTCCGCATGCTCTCAAACTAAAGATAAATTGCCCAGTTATACTGTTGAGAAATATTGATCCAGCTAATGGGTTGTGTAACGGCACAAGGCTTGTGGTCCGGGGTTTCCAGAGGAACGCCATCGACACAGAAATCGTGCTCGGACAACATGCTGGTAGGAGGGTGTTCCTTCCTCGAATACCTCTCTGCCCATCCGATGATCATATATTCCCTTTCAAGTTCAAGAGGAAGCAGTTCCCTATTAGGATCAGCTTTGCCATGACAATCAACAAGGCGCAAGGGCAAACCATCCCCATTGTTGGGGTGTACCTACCGGACCCGATTTTCTCTCACGGTTAGCTCTACGTCGCATTGTCTAGAGCCACCGCGAAGAGGAACATTAAGATGCTTGCCATCAAGGACAACGACAATGGTAAGGGCAAGGGCAAGGACGAAAGCAAGAATTTGAAGAAGCGAAAAAGGTCTGAACCCTTATTAACGACCATAAAGAACATAGTCTACAAGGAAGTCCTTAGCACATGAAGTCGTCAGATCACATTATAGCAAGTCAAGGTAAAGTATGTTCAATTCTGCATTACAACCACATAACTATTGTACATATTAATGCACACTGACCTGAGTTTGTTGCTGTGCAGTACTCGAGGGAGCATAGTCAGTCTTCAGAAACCATGAGTATTCCTTTCGCGACATTTGCCCGCCCAATACATGGTCAAAGATGCACCTGTTTAAGTTGGAAATAACATGAGACAGCATGAAGTTTCCAACATATACAAGACGAAGATGCTTGGACAGTGACTTGGCAAAGAAGAACAAAAATACTAAGGTTTCGTATTTCTTCCTAAGGCATATGCTTTTTAATATGGTAAAAACATGAGGCATGTAATATCATATACCAATAAAAATACTGACTTCAACTTCAGTTGCATAGAATCTCTTGTTAGAAATACATGGATAAGGAACTATGTATCTGATAATTTATGAACAACCCAAATTTGAGCCGAGTTTGCCATCAGTGAGCTCCTGATATCTCTACTATCTCTACTATTAAAGGATGAGTCTTTCAAGACAATAGATACTTCTATATGAACAAAAAGAATATAATCTGTTCATCTACTTTTTTCAGTAGCTCTGTGATAGATTTAGCACGCAGGTGTCCTTAAATTCTAACACTTTCTTAAACATCAATTTCAGGCCTGAAAATTCATTACAGAATGTGTTCAAAGTGCCATGTACAGGATTAGAAACATCAACCCTTAAGCTATTCAGATAGAGCGTTGCCGTGACTGGTGAATGAGTCATATTAGACCCTGAATACAAGCACCGCTCGGAATGGAAGCTTTGGCCAATACCACTATAGCGTGTTGTACTGAGCTCATTTGCCAAATGAAGCGACTGAAACCATCTTATGATTGGAAGGTAATGTTCTGCCGGTGTCAGATATAGAACAATTTTTTTGAGTTGACTGGAGGGTAGCCGCACTTGCACAAATGTCCTTTTGCTGATCATCGGTTTTTCCTGATTAAATTGTGATCACCGAGGAAATCATCTGCTACGTCAACCAGACCATTGCCATCTGAAAGCTTACCGAGGAACGCTGTCGTTCCATCAGTTGTCTCAGCTTCCCTTTCCATGTTATCTCCCTGGCCATGCTGCTGCCTTTGCCTGATTCAGGCGTACGTGATTTGCTTCATCCGATCGATGCTCACGCCATGCCTTTTTAAATAGGAACGCTAAAATGGTTTAAAGAAAAACTATTAGAAGACACTTTCCCTGTTCTACTAAAACCAAGTTTTACTAATTCTGTCCCTAGAAAAAAAAACTATACTTTTGTTACGCTAACAAATTTCAGATGGTTAGCCCTTTAAACGAGTTTATGGGAAACAGAATTGGCAAAAACTCCATATCCAATACAAACAACCCTTATCCTAACAAATTTCAGGTTGTTAGCAAAAATCTCGAGGTAGATTGAGTCTCTCTTATATACCCGTGCGTTGCCACGAAACAACAAATTTATATATAGATACGATGTGAAAACATTACTGTAATTCACGAACATGAGTGTAAGATGTGGCCTATGACCATGTTGGTACAAATACCTACATAAAGATTGTGCATACTGGGATATAGGTTGGCGGCTCATACGTTTTTCTAAAACATTTTAGGTTATTCTAGCTTGTGGAGGTCTGGTCATCCAAATTGTCTTCACCAAAGGTACACATGAATATCAAGTGAAGGTGAAGCTAGAGAAAACAGACTTTGAAAAAAATCAATTGTCAAGTGAAGGCTTCAAATAATTGATGCACCTTTTATCAATTGCCTTTGTTTCATATATATGTTTGCACGAGTTTGATCAATCTACTGCATTATATTTATTTATTTAACAAAACCTGAACATTTTCAGATTAAACAAACACAACTATTCATTTAAGCTCGAGAAACAGGACATATGATTCCCTAGCAAATTCATTAGCCATTTCATATTACTAAATGAAGAATTCCCAGATGACAAACAATGTAAAAAAAATTATCACATCGTATCTATATATAAATTTGTTGTTTCGTGGCAACGCACGGGTATATAAGAGAGACTCAATCTACCTCGAGATTTTTGCTTACCTCCAAGATCGAATTTCACCGGCGTTGACAATCCAACAAAGCTGCCAGAACGCGGAGGGAGAGAGGGGAGCCGACCGTGACAAGGTAAGATACGTGGTGCACCACGGAATCCACTCCTCGATCTCCGCCCATCCGGGCGAGCAAGGCTTGCTGCAGGGTCTCCTCGCGCTGCACGGCGCGCGCCAGTCATCGAGCGTTGCCACCAGAAGATTCCAATCGGCATGTCGTCGTCGCAGCGGGGGACTCAGGGCAGGGGGCGCCGCGCGGTCGATGCCGCCGCCCAGACTGCGCGCGCGTCCGCGAGAGCGCTGCCCCCTGGATCTCGTCGGAAAGCAGTGAGTGATGGGGGCGGCTGTGGGAGGCTAGCGACGGCGCAGCCAGACGGTAGGAATGGTTCAGAGGCGGGGGGATGGGAAGTTGGGCCGGGATGGGTGCCTCGCACCGTCGCACGGTGTGCGGATGCGCCATGACGCGCCGGCGGGTGCACAGGGGAGTTGAGTGGCTGGCTAAGGGAAAATGGGTGAGCGGTGAGGAGAAAGTGAGACTCATCGAGTCACAGCTGTACAGTTGTTTTTTTGTGGCAAGGCTCTATATTTTATAAGTATATATTAATGGTGTATATATATTATAGCATATACTGTACCACCTGAGGTATTTAGACAGTTTGACAGGGCTATCAAATTTTTTAGATGTCTGTCTTTTTAATCTTTTATTTTGCATGTTGCATATGAATCATTATACTATTCCTGGGGAAAATATGGCAGTACTATATTTAATTCATATATTTGTATATATATTTCACTTTGCAGAATGTGTCACTGATAGATATGGATATTGTTAACCATGGAAAAGAACCTATCACCCGCAAAAGAAAAAGAAAAAGAACCTATCAACAAGAACGATGAGCACATAGAAATAGCAAATTCGCGTCATAACAAACCAAGAAGAGCAAATACAAAAATTACAGCACAAGGACTTACTTTCACTTTTATAAATGTAGACAAAGTTTAAATATTATTAAATGAAACATTTATAATATATATTTTTGCAGATATTCGCCAGAAAATAATAGGTGGGTTATTGGTATGAAGTTTCTTCAGCAATTTATTGAATGGAGGTGGGCTTTCCTAGCAAGCAAGTTGTCTACAAAGAATCTCAACACAGAACATATACAAAGAAAGCTCGGCGCATGTAGTACAGATAGTAGACATTGGTTATGTCTATTACGCATGATTGTGTATTTCAATTTGTAAGTGTAGTTATTACGTACTTGGTTTGTATCTACTATGTACATGACTGTTTCATCACGTTTGTTTGTGTCTATGGTGTTTTAAGGGATGTGCTAATTTCACAGATGATTTAGTTATTATCTACACTAGCTCCATGCCCGTGCGTTGCCACGGAGAAACAAATTTAGAGATGAAATATCTATGTCAAATATTATTGTAATTTATAATGTGCATGTTGTACGTGGTTTATGAATATGTTGAGATATCATCTTGGAATGTCTGCTCACGACCTCCTCTCGTCTATCGCTTGTTGTTAACGCCAGACATGTCTCCGTTCTATAATGTTGTTCCTATCACGCTAAGCGTAATAATGGTGAGCTCTTCCTCGCAATAAAATAAAATAATGGTGAGCTCTCGCCTTTTTTCTTCCATATTTGGCCTTCTCTGTCGCGTCTTCCTACCCGATCTTCTATAGCACCGCCTATCGTGGCTGTCATATTTCTCAGTCACCTGGAGCACTCACACCACCCCAGAACATCGCGGTCTCGCTTCCACTTACTTTATCGCCCAGGTCTGGATCCTCCTAGCCTCCCAAGTGCGAATTTTTTTGTTGTGCCATCGTGTCACACTTGCTATTAGTGTTTAACAATGACCCCATTGTGATATATAGATAGCTTAGCAATGCTACTGCCCACATTAATTTAAATTTCCAGCTGCAACTTTTTTTTTGAGAATCACCGCGGGGGGGGGGGGGGGGGGGGGGGGGGAGCTCCCCCATCTGAATATATTACTCAAAAGACTGTCGTGGCGGTCAGTACAAAATTACATCAGCACGGTGCAACGTGCAGAGAGGTAGGAACGCCACGAGAAGACGTCCTCCTTGTCTTGTGAACTCACAAGACGATGAAACCAGAGATCCAAAGCAGAAATAAGGTTCCTCAAGGTTATTACAGAGCTTTGGTCTACCGACCTAAAAACCATGTCATTACGTGATGTCCAAATCATCCAAAGCAAAGCCAAGAGGACCGAAGGCCATGCTGTGGTTGGGAGGTGAGGAGGGGTAGAGACGTCCCATAAATCTGTGATGTCGCTGGAAGGTGGTAGGAGCCCCAGCCATTGCCAAATCCGAACTGCAACTTAACAACCACCAAGCTTACAATATCTTCTCCCTTGATGCCCAATAGCCTCAGTATGTGTGCATCTCAAATGCATCCAAACATAACATATGTTTAGTTTTTCACCATTTAGCTATAAACATAAACATTTTCTTTCATTACTTCCCTCTCGGCCCCCATGTGCACTCTTTCTCCATTGCTAGCCCTTGTCTTCAAGTGCACAAACGACATGAAAATTGACACATGCATAGTGACATACGATGTCCTCCTTTCTATGTCAAATATTCGGTAAATTGGATGTTGGATTGACCCATTAGATGTATTTCAGCCATCATGACTCTTTTTGCATTTTCTCAACATCTTTTGACCGAGAGATTATAGTGCCAGCTACATCAGTCGGTAGATAAGTCTTCTCACCTGACAAAGAAAAACTTAAATCAAGACTCTACATAACCGGATTGTTTACACTGAGCATTACACAATTTTGAATTTCAGTATGTGGTGTCTGCTTGTACCTGTAGTTCTGCATCTCTGCTACATACATACAGCATATCCACCATGGTTGTTGACCTCGCAGTCAACAAAGTGCTAAGTAAGTAAGCTTTTTTTTTTGCGGGTAAAGTAAGCATTTTCTGCTGATTGCAAGCATGCCATCGATCAGATGACTGACGTGACTACGTGAGCAAGCACATTCTGGTTCTCTTGGCATATGAAATGAGCACTATCAAAATAGAAAGCTGAAATAAATTGCAAAAACAGAAGAACTTACACAAGCATGTTATTATATGCGTAATATGTAATCCAAGAGATCAAGCAAAAAGAATGACTCTTTGCCTGTCCTTCCACTGAATATTAGTAACAGTATTAGTAATAGATTAGAGTTGACTGTTCTGAACTTGTGATAGTATAAGCCGCCTCTTGTGTTTTCGTCACACAAGGGGAAACAAACAGAATTGGAAAACACACGTCGCTAGCTAGCAACGAGAAAAAAAGGCTGGGTCATTACCGCTTGCATCGCCCACCCCTTGGCCTGCTATGAGCCTGTGACCATAGTCCATAGCACCATGCCTGTGCTGCCCGTACTCCCGGCCGTCGTCCGGTTCCTCCATCCCACGCGACAACAACGTGTACGTGCACGCTAAGGACCCCCTACATCACTATCCTCGATTGCTCCCTCTCCCCATTCCATCCATCGGCTACCCGCCCCGTGGGCCGTGGCTACTGTTGCCGCTTGCATGACGTGTGTTGGAGGCTCGAAAACCTGCTTGCACATGAAGCCTGGCTGCCTGCACTGTCAGGACCGAGTTCATGGCCGACGACGGCCACCGCGCAGTCAGCGCCATTCGCTAGGAGGGCATGCAGTTGTGAGGTGGCGGCGCCGGTGCAAGAGGTCAGACACCGTGGAGCCGCCGTCATACGCGACCCACCGGTGCGGTTGCAGCTAGCGGGAAAAACCCTGGCTACGGGAGCGCGGCGTGCCGAAGACGTCGATGGCCGGGTAGAACGGAGAGTAGCGGAGGCAGCGGATGATGACGATTTCCTCCTGGATGAGCGCGATGACCAAGCCTGCTGTCTTCTTTGGCTGCTCCACCGCGGGCTGTTGCGCCTGCCTCGTGTCGTCCGATGTCGACGGGGAGCGGGGCGAGATTCTGGGGCGCTGTGGCGAGAGGAGCCAACACCATCACGACGACGGCAGATTCTGCTTTAATAGTAGAGATTTAAAAACAAGTTTGTCCATGTTCATAGATTTTGAATTACCTTTGACATTGTTCGTTTGTCGAAATATATTCTATAAAAACCACTCATTTAAAGTATCCAAGTTCATGTTATCGCTTTGTCGAGTAATCTTTTCACATGATTTTCGTATTCTGTGTGTCCGTGGCAACGCACGGGCATTCAACTAGTAGATACTATAGATGGCGCTCATCTCTTGCACCCGTTGTCCTCGATCGCCGGCGGGGTGCCTGCTGGATCGGAGGAACTACTTTGGCTCTCCACGACCTATACTTTGACTTGCCTTAACCATAGTCAACATGTAGCACTCATGTGGATTGTAATGGTAGGTTGCAATTAATCAACGCGGAAGAATGGATAATTAAAACTTGCTTATCCCACTTTCCTTTTTTTGTGGGAGTGTTTGTCCACGGTTAAGAGTTAGGATTCCCTTGTTTACATTAGAAATTTTCAGTTTCCTCCATTAAGAAAAAAAAACAATGGTATTGTCCATGACTACCAAAACAGAGCGGTTAATTGCCTTATCGTGTGTCCATGACTAGCAAAATAGATGTTTTCTGCCTGCTAGGTTAATCCTAACTGTTACTTTCTTCCATGTTCAGAACCAGAGGTATTGTCATCGCATTGGAAGATGGCATGTTCAAGTTCCTCTGCTTAACTAGATTTGCCAACGATGATGTTCCTCTGACCGCAAGGCTATTCTCTGGGACTAGAACTCAGGGCGTTTTTCTACTTACAAGTTGTCAGAATATTTGATATGGGATGTCCATTGTCTCAGAATTACTGCTACATTTCCAGAACCATGCCTAATCATCAAACTGAAGCACATATTGGTGGAATCTAATAATTGCTTCTAGGTAAACTCGCTAGCCAGTACTGCTTATCGCTTATAAACTCGCTAGCCAGTACTCAATATCCATGGTAATGATCTACTTGTGCTTGTCATCCAGAATGTGTGCTAAACAAACCTTGCACATGTGTAGCTTACTTTGAGATTCTGGGAGAAGTTTTCCATTGAGGTTCGCTAGCAAGCAGAGGAGGTGACAGTCATTAAGATTGGTGGCACATTGCAAAGCTCACCTTTATCAAATGTTCTTCTGGTTGCAAAAAAGCTTCCAAAATTATGCTGTCAAGTGCACGATGTGCATAAAGACTCTGTACTAACTCTCACTAACTTAGGTCAAACTCTCCCCATTTTCTTCATGGCAATTTTCACTGTTTTGTCTGCCGCGGGCACTATAAGATGGATAACTTTGATGCTAAGTTGTTGTCAAACAGGAGCCTTTGCTGGCTTCGCATGGGTGATGGACATAGGGCTTTTGATGATGCGGCTAAATGCAAAAGGTTGCGTCCAAAGTGGGAAGAGGTGAACTATCGGCAAGGAACAGCTCTAATGTTCATAAAGGTGCAATAGAAGATGGACTTCAAAGTTCAAACTGACAATGTCATTGCTTCTTTCATATCTGCTATAGTTGATTCTGATGTGCGCTTGCCTTCCTTAGGAGTATGCTGCTGTGCATTCCGCACTCTCGCGCGCTTTAGAGTTGGACCCGGAAAGTGAAGAGACCGACAAATTATTCTGGTATGAAATCCATGTTTCATCTCGTTTTTTCCTCGAGAGTATTAGATTAACATTGTCAGCAGCTGCAGATTCTAGGATTAACATTGTCAGCAGCTGCAGATTCTAGGTGTTTCCATAATTAGTTAGTTGATTTGGTTGCTTCTTTTGACAATGTTGTGATGAACTTATCAGTTGGTAGAATTTGATCCTTCTTTTTAACAATGTTGTGATCAACTGATTCATGCAGGGAGGCGATGGAACTGAAGTGAACTTGCCCTGCATGCTGACTGCAGAGAGAAGCTCACACAGAATCTCAAGCTCTCTGTTTTTTTGCGTCCTTAGAAGAAAACCCGCATGTAATAATTCACTCATGGGCCGTAGCAGCAGCTTAGAGCAAACCAGGTTACTGGCTACTTATTTTAAGTTGGTTTTGCGGAACTTAACCCCTGTTTTGTTTGTATGGTAGCAGTGGATGGTGAATTGAATTGGTTATTGCTAGAGTGAAATGTTTGGCAGAAGATCATGATACTATGCATTGCCAATTCCCATATGTAGCTGCTACCATGATTGCAAACCTTTGATGAGATTGCTATTTTACTTTGCAAATCATTGGCACTGTTTATGCTCTTTCCTTTTTCTTTTCTTTTTTTGTTTTCTTTTTGAAAAGGAGGAAAACCTCCGGCCTCTGGATCAATTGTTGCATGCAGCCATATTATTAATAAAAGTGTATAAAAATTTGAGATCTACAAAGGTTTCACAATCCGAGTGCAAAACGAAGATAACATAAAGAACAGGCTACGATGCCTATACACCTAGCCTATTATTAGCTCACCATTCAAATCAGCTCAAGATAGACCGTGCCACCATTTTCCAACGGTTGCACCCAATAACCAAAAGCTCCCTGTAGTCCGCATAAGTGAGTAAGGAACACATAAGGATCCAGACTGTAACTCTGTAGATAACCTGCAAAAAAATAGTGAAGTTTGTCCATTAAAAATCAAATCATTTCTAATATTCCATATCGCCCAAAATAGTACGCATATCCCTATCGAATATGTTTGGCTATATGTATGTCCACACCATTAAGCCACGTCCCAAATAACGTGTTGATGCTCGTTGGGGTTGAACGTTAAAAGCTATATTTATTAACGCCATAATAATTTTGCAAGTGGACAGTCGAGAAAGAGGTGTTTAACCGTTTCATTTTGATCGCAGTAACAACATCTGGAATTACCAACCCAACTTCTTTTCAGCAAGTTATCTTTGGTCAGTATGACTCCTTTGTGAACGAACCACATGAATATTTTAATCCGGAGCAAAACTTTAATCTTCCATATGTGCAATGATCTAGACAATGGCTCGGAATTAATTAGGTCCAGATACATAGATTTCACTGAAAAGGATCCATTCGCAACTAACTTCCAGCGAATCGTATCCTCATGGTCCGACAGTTGAACATCCATCAACCTGCGGACCAGGTGCAACCAATCATTCCAATGTTCCCCCACTAGGGATTTCCTAAATCGGATATTAAGCAGTACCGAATTTAATACTGTGGCGACATAGTCTTTCTTACTTTGCACAATATTATACAGGGAAAGATATTGCAGAACCAAGGGGGACGCGGAGTTTCTGCACCCGAACTCAAATGAGCTCGGGTGAACAGTAAAATCAAAACAAAATCAAAAAAAATTTAAAAAAATCCAATTTTTTTTGGGAGAAACATTGACAAAAGTTCTAAGTGCTTGCAAAAATTCGCCATGAAATCACATTTCTAGAAGGCGTGGCAAAAAAAAAACAAAATCAGTACTCTAAAAAAGCTACTTTCAAAAGCATTTTGGAGCACTGAATTTGTTTTTTTGCCACGCTTTACAGGAATGTGATTTCATGATAAATTTTTGCAAGCACTTAGAACTTTTGTCAATGTTTCTCCCAAAAAAAAATTGGAATTTTTTGATTTTTTTTATTTTTTTATTTTACTGTTCACCAAGCTCAAATGAGCTCGGGAGCAAAAAGGCACTTTCGAACCAAGGGCATCTCCCCTACTCATGTATCTTCCTAGAATCTAGTCTTGGTACCATTACCTACAATGAACTTTACCTGTTGGAAGAAGGTTACCTTTATCCTCATTAACCCCTTCCAAAAGGGCAAGTCCGTAGGCCTAGCTGTAGCCTGGGCCAAAGTCTTGGTACGTAAGTACTTATTAATTCCTTCTTGTTGGTCTTGGTATGTAAGTACTTATTAATTCCTTCTTGTTGTTAGCTCTGCTTTTCTTAACTGGCCATCAAGTGTAATATAATAATTAAAGTTAGTTTAATGTGATATGTGGTTGCATCAAATAGTTTCATGCTCTAGGAGAATCTTGATAACCTGATGAAAATGATGCTGTTTTGCTTCATTTCTGGTAACAGCATTCATCTTCCACCCATACATGGTGGCTCTTTTATGCTGATTTGCTTCATTCTCTTGAGGTTTTCTAGGGGGTATCTTTGTTTTTGTACAAGTATGGCGAAGATTATTATCTTTAGTTTCATCATGCTCCACTGTTCATTGCTAATGCTTGTGAAAATCATGCCTTTTATGTCCCAAGGTAGAATATGTTACCTTTGTTTGTGCGTAGGCCCAAATTTGTAAATTACCTTCATGTTTCTTGCAATGTAAACATTTTTGTAAATATTTTAATAATGCATGACATCAGGTCTTTCTAGGCTATGATCGTTATATCGAAAAAATATTATGTTGAGGTGTCTGCGGTTTGTTTAAACACTTGGTAAGAAGCCCAACAAATTTGTGTATATGCTCATTAGCATGTGCTCCCTCCGTTTCTAAAAATAAGTCTTCGTAGAGAGATGTTTCTTCTACCTTATAAAAGCTCAAGGTGCGGAGATCCTAAACCATCATCGAAATCGTCAATTGCTACAACTATATGTTTCTCCATTGGCCAATAATTCAATTGCATGTTTTATTGTTTGCATGTTTTAAAATTAAAGCTTTCTTCCTGGGGCCACACTACACATCGGCCGACGGATCTTTTTCATCGCAAGCCATGGGATCTGACAGTTTGAGTGACCGAGCCTTACCCTCTATCATTGCAACACAGGTCACGTTGCGAATATTTCTGCAACATGGGTCATGTTTCGGACATTTTTGCAACATAGGTCAAGTTGCAGATTTTTTGTTTGTAACAGACATCTTGTTACAATCTTTTTTTTAACAAAGGTCTTGTTACAATTGTTTTTCTTGCAACAGAGGTCTTGTTGCAATTTTTTTTCTTTCTATAGAGGCCTTGTTACAGTTTTTTTTTTCAACAGAGACCTTGTTGCCGAAACTCTCCATAGCGGACAGCAAGCAGCAACCACGACGGTGGAAAAGAAGGGCTGCCGGTTGTCATGGCCTCGAGCAGAAGCTCGGTCTGGGAGGGAAGGGAAGGAGAGGTGTGGGAGGAGAAGAAAAAGAGGAAGGGAAAGGGCGGCGACGGAGGCCTGCCACACCAGTGAACGGCGGCTGGTGGCGAGCATAGGCATGCAGATGGCATGGGCGAGCTCTCCCCTAAGGGCGCTGATTTAGGACAAAGGGGATTGGGGAGACGAAGGGCCTGTTCGGCCCTCCTCCGCTCCACACTCTCACTCCGGGAGCTGGCGGAGCAAAGTTAAAAATCCCGGAGCGAAGGAGTAGGTGCTATGCAGATCCTCAAATTCGACGGAGCTAGTGGATCACCGAACAGCGCCGAAGTATGAGAGAACAAGATGTCTCAGTTGGGATAAGGATAGCAGTGGGGTTGGGCTCCACTGGCATATACACAAATTTGAGGATCTGCATAGCACCTACTCCTTCGCTCCTTGATCTTTGAACACTTCATCCACACAAAACTTTAATAAAAACTTTGTGAGATCCGTTAGTATAATAAAACAAATCACTATCTTTAGGTACTGTTGCAAACTCATTCCAATTTCATATTAGAACTATATCTACTGTAATCCAACTTCACCATGGTTCATACCCCCCAATACTATCCATAGATTATCAAAATAAGCGATCAACACATAGAAAACAGAATCTGTCAAAAACAGGACAGTCTGTAATAATCTGGAAGTTTAGTATACTTCTGCAACTCCAAAAAATTCTAAAAAATAACAATTTAAACAATTTGTACAAAAGTAATGTGCAAAAAGTTTCAGAACCATTTGACTTTCCAGTAAAAACTGTAAAATTACGCGCTACAGCCAAAGTTTTTGTTTTTTTACTGTACATAGTAAACAAGCAATCTAATCATCTTAAAACCAATGCTTGGCACATTATTTTTATAATAATGGATATATACAAGGGGATTATTATT
Source organism: Triticum urartu (assembly GCF_056163025.1). Taxonomy (NCBI): domain Eukaryota; kingdom Viridiplantae; phylum Streptophyta; class Magnoliopsida; order Poales; family Poaceae; genus Triticum; species Triticum urartu. Next base: position 8,705,841 of record NC_141877.1, read on the forward strand.
TTTAAAGAAGCTTTCATGAAATTTTTTACATTGTTTCCATGAGCATGAACACACGTGTTCAAGGTCAACCCTCATTTCTCCAATGCATAACCTTCCAACCATTTCACTAATTGAAAAACTTTTTAGGTATAAGAGGCAAGTAAATTTTTTTGTATTTTCATTCTTTTAATTTTTTTATATGTTTCACCCATAACTAAACAGAAATAAAAAAGGAAAAACAAAATATACTTAGTGAAGAAAGCAAACAAGCATACACAAGAATATCAACCCCACGCTATTGCTTCCCGGCAACGGCGCCAGAAAAGAGCTTGATAATCCCCAAGTGCAGGGAATCATCGTAGCAATTCCCAATGGTGGAAGTGATAAGTATGGAGTGTCGGACTCACAAGGAGCTAAAGGTAAGATCAATATTCTCTCAATCCCTATCTGCTACTGATACAACTCTATGTACACCGAAAGTTTGCTTCCAACGACCCGCACCTTGTCAGTGTAGTCGGAACATCGTGGTCCGCCAACGACCCGCACGAACGAAAGCACGCAACCCGTCTTTCCACCTCTAGCATGACTAAGAACCCGCAAGCCCGAGCCATCTTCCTCCATGCGCACAGTCATGGGCCCGCCAACACACCACGGCTGTCGCACCAACTTCAAACATACAATCGTACACAAAGGTGGCGAAATGGGCCAGTCCTGGCATGCTGGCCCGATAGCTCGCGTGCCCGGCCTATGGTGGGCCAGGTTGACACGTTTATAATTAGGCCGAGTGCATGCACAACACGACCCATTTACTTTTTTTCAAGAATAATATATATTGCCCCCCAGAACAGCCCGAATAGGCCTAAAAACAGCCCAAAATCGAGAGAATTCCTTATTTGGCCCACTTTTAAAATTTAGTTCCCTTTTTGACCCAGAAAACTGTTTTCTTCCCTGTTTGACACTCAAACTTTATTTTGTGCCTTATGTGACACTTTCATTATTTTTTCCATCCGGAGGTGTTAACTGACACGTGCAAAGACAATTTTGCCCCTGGTGATAGTATGTCACTAGAAAAGGGTAGAGGAGGGGCGTGAACAAACAAAAAATACGACGAAGTCCACCTGTGTCATGTCCGGTTAGATACATGTGTACATGTGTACGTTCGTGCGGCCATCAAACTAGCTAGCCTTTTTTTTTTAGGGTATCAAACTAACACAAAGAGGGTATCAAACCAGCTAGCTATTGCGTGCATTTCCTGTGTGTGCAGCTAGCCGGATGGATCAAGCAGATTAGTCTGCTGTTTTATACGTGCGTGAGATGCTTGTGTCAACGGCCGGTGTACGTACGTCACGTACGTGTGTGGCGTACGTAGCTAGCTTTGCTAGTCTCGGTCGGAAGTCTGTTGCTTCGTCCGTCATCATCATCGTCGCGCGCTGCCGTTGCCGAAGTACTCGCGTAGTCTGTACTGGGCCAACACAACCCGTCACGTATTGCAGCTTGATCCCTAAGAGCCGATCTGTATTGCAATGGCCTGTGCGTGTGCAGCACTTAGGCATGAACACATCTATGCGACATGACCCATTGACATGCCGTGTTCCTTATCACACGCTAGATTAATGTCTACAAATTTATATGCTACAGTAGAGGCTAAATAGGTTCGTCACTGTTCCACTCATCGTATTATTATTATTATTAGTTATATAAATAATTTTGTTTGGTTTACTTATTTAAACAGGACAAAAAATTTCACATTACCTTTGTGTTTGCATGTAAATAATCTGTTCACATACTATATTAGGGGTAAAACAGTCTTTTTAGGTCAGACTTAACACCGTTACTACCAAAACTGACGGAAGTGTCACATAGGAAACAAAATGAAGTTTGGATGTCAAAAAGAAAAGAATACAAAATTCTGGGCCAAAAAGGGAACCGAACTTTTAAAAAGGGCCAAATAAGGAATTCTCTCCCCAAAATCAGACGGGATGGTGGGCTAAACATGTTAGTAGGACGAGCCATTTCCCTGATGTGTCTGTGCCTGGGCCAGGAAGTGCGGCACGAGTGCCGGCCTGGCATGGCCCGTGTACTAGGCGTTTCTGGGGTGGGTTGTGCCGTGCCTGGCCTGTTTAGGCCAGGGCGGGTCGTCCCGGCCCGTCTTGCCAGGCCTGGCCGCACAACGGCCGCGACCCCATGACACTGATCAGGCCCGGGCTGGGTCCAGATCTAGCCCGCACCGCGGCCTCGTGTAGAAAAAAGCGATCGACAAAAACGAAAGGATCCGCCGGTGGATTCAACGTTTCCCTTCTTCCTGGCTATGTTCAAAGCTAATTACTCATGGCTCGGGACTGTTTTTTGGTATTTCCCTAAAAAGCATGTGAGTTCATGTCACCGCATTTTTATGGGTGAAGTCAATGCACTTTTGGCTCACCTTTGCAATGTTGATTAAGAAGTAAACTTTGGAAGAACAAACATTCAACACTCAGACAACTAATACCCTGGGGCGTGCTACGCATCCGCCGACTAATCTTTTAAAAAAACCGGCCAGGTCACGAACCATCAGATCGTGTGACATCGAGTGGCCGAGCGGTGTTCTTCAATTTTGCAACAGAGGCAATGTTTCTGAAATCTTTGCACCAGAGGCTATGCTGCAGTAATCTTTGCAATTGAGGTCATGTTGTAGAAAACTTTTGCAACAAAGGTCATGTTGCAGAATATTTTTGTCTTCGACTTTTTGTAACATAAGTGATGTTGCGGAAGAAACTTTTGCAGCATAGATAATGTTGCAGAAAATTTTGCAATGGAGATGATGATGCTGAAATGCCGCCCACCATTGCCGACGCATATTGCAACAACACCCCCTTCGTTCGTCGTTGTCGCAATTGCAACATGGAGGCAGCCCATGATGATTGGGAACTGCATGGAGGAGGTCGGCGGGGCTGTGCCAAACTCGGGTGCTTCGCTGCGGCCAATGGCCCTGCAGCGGTCGACGGTCGTGGTGAAGGCAGTCGACGAGTTGGTGAACTGCGGCACCTCACTAGTGCATGCGACCTTTCCATGTTATGCATGCGACCTCTCCATGTTCGTGAGTTCCTGATAGAGAGAGCTCAGAGAGAAAAGAGGATTTGGAAGGGATAAAGAACGAGCAACTGAAGTGAAATAAGGGAGAAAGGATTAGTGCGGTGTACGGGCCCATAGGGGACATGTGTCATGCGCTAGTGGCGGCGGACAACCCGCGCTGAACGGCTGACCATAATTATTTCCCTAATATCCCTCACAAATGAAAATTAAATGTTCATTTTTTTCATAAAATGTTCAAAATTTTGATATGTTGGTGAGTTTTTAAAAAATGTATATAGCTTTCAATTTTTTAAAAAAAATCACTTTTCAAGAATTATTATTTTGAAAAAATGTTGAAATTTCTAAAAAAATCTTCAAAAAAGTGAATGAAAAAAATAGTAGTAATAAACCGCTGGAATAGTAACCCGAGCGGCTACAGTGCCCAATAAGCTGCAGTTCAGAAAATATGCGCGCACGAATTCCTACACATCATGATAACCCACGGGACACCTTAGCAGTTGTGACTCCTATGCTTCTTTTCTCTTCTTCAAATATAATGCTAAAATAATACAGTGGTTTCTTAGGTTTGGTTTATTTCCATTTTTTGTTTTGGCCGAGTTTTCTACTGGTTTTTCCTTTTTATTATTTTTAAAACGAAATATGTATATGGCAACCGTGTGGCAGATTGCGAAATTGCCACATATTTCTTTCCTTTCCCTCATGTCCTCCCCTGATTTATTTTCTTTCCCGCACATCCTCTCCTCCCCCGATTTGATTTTATCGAGTACACCCGCTCGTGCCTTCCTAATTTTCGTAATCATCATTTATGGCCCCACATGCCTTCTTGATTTTCAGCAAAAATAATGCTTGGACTAGGATTTGATCTCTGGTCTATAAGTAATTAACAAATGGAGCTAACCACCTCACCTATGACACTCATTGTTGAACATTCTAAGGGAAATACTGTTTTTGACATGTTTTTGCCTTTAATATGTTAGCATTTTTTTTTGTTTCAAGCATTGTGGTAACTTTGATCATTGGAAATAAATTTGTTGAAGCCGCCCCCTGGTAATTTCTGTAAATAGCACGATAACATTCACGCCATAGACCTGATAATTTAGATACAAACATCGTGGTAACTTTAACCATTGGGGAAGACAAATGCGAAAAGATATCCAAATAATTTATGTGTAAATAGATGGTAATATACGCAGCACACATCTGACAACTGAGGTAGAAGCACCATGGTAACTTTGACCATAGGGAATATTTTTTTTTGAAAATATACTCCGGTATCTTCTGTGTAAATAGCACGGTAGTATACCTCCCTCCCCTGGCATTTTTATGTGTAAATAGTATGAAAACATATGCACTGTGATAACTAAACATCATGATAAGTTTTTGACCCGTGAGGGGGGGGGGGGATTTGTAGCTGAAATATATCTTTGATAAATTTTGTGTAAATAACATGATATTTTAAGCACTACGGGCTTAATAGGTTACCTAGAACCACCATGATAACTTTTTGCCCTGAGAAAAAGTTGTTCAAAACATCCCCAATATTTTTTGCGTAAAAAACATGATAATATAAGCACCGCATAACCGATAAATTGCAATATAAACATGATGGTAACTTTTTTAACAAAGGAAAATAAGTTGTTAAAAACATACGCCCGCCTCGCGTGTGGGCCTCTTGGATGAACACAACACGTGGCGTGCCACGGGAAAGCCACATAATATTTAGTGTCATGAGGGGCACACATGCTATAGGCGTGATAAGTTACGCAAAAACATCATAGTAATTTTTTACCTATGGAAAAAGGTACCGAAACACACCCAGGTTTTTAGGTGCAGGTACCATGATAATATACAAACCGTAGACCCGGTAACTCATGTACAATCCCCCATGGTAACTTTGACCGGGGGGGGGGGGGTTGATGTACATATACCATGATAACTTATGTGTAAGTACCACGGTATTTTATACATCGAAGACCTTATAACTTGTGTACAAAACACAGTGGTAACTTTGAAGGGGTGTAGTTGTTGTAGCATAGTACCTGATACGTTCTATGTAAATAGCACGGTAAGTTATGCAACACAGGCCTGATAACTTGCATACGAATATCATGGTAACTTTGTTACCATGATATTCGTATGCAAGTTATCGCAGAGTACTTGCTCATATATTTTGTGATCTTATTTAATGGAACGCACAAAAACATGAAATGCGGTTGTGCAAGAGGTTTACAACACAGAGCATTACCAAAAAGTAAAAAAAAATTGTATATTGCACCTCTCTCAAACATGAGCATTACCAAATTATTAATTGACCTCCCTAGCAATTGTACATCTTTGGCATTCTTGATGGAGTCGAAGACGTTGAATTGCTTCTGAAAAAGGTTTGCAACCACCACAACCCAATGCCTCTTGTGGACAACTCGGAAGAAAAGTTGCAATGGAACAAGCAACAAAAATAAGACAAGAGCTTTAGCTCAGAAAAATGGGGAAAATGAAACCCAACAAAATAGAAGTTGGAAAAGTTAGAAGGAAAAATGGAGGAGTAAAAAGAGAAAGCTTACTAGATCACATTTTGAGATATTATTCTTCTCACAAGCCTTCCTGAACTCTCTTTCGCACTTTTTGGGATCAAATACATCAGGCTCAGCAGCAAGTTATACCTGAAACTTTTTTCTTGTTGGTCTTCTTCACATGACTGCGACCCCACTTTAGCTGTAGTATCTTGCATGGTCACCAAAAAGAAAAAGGAAATGTTGCATGAGTATAGTTAGTCTTTGCCATATAAAAAAAGCTTGCAACAGGTGGGATGCTTGCCAAAAAGGTTATAAAAAATGAAAAAGCAAGGGTGAGACAAACCTGGAGATCTAACACAAAAAGGGGTTGCAACAACAATTGGAGATACATCATAAATGGCCTTCTGGATGTCAGTTGGCTTGGGAAGCTTTGGATCAGTATCGAAAAGAAGCCCAAGGATGTCGGTTGGCATTGGAAGCTTTGAGGAATTGTCATTTTTTCGGACCAAGATGTGAGTTTGCCTTGCTATCTCTGGAGTGTCATCAATGGTAGGCCCTACTGAACCCGGTTGTTGCACAACAGAGAAGGTAGCAACTAAGTTTGGAGTGTGCAAATATTTAGACGGACTCTCATGTATGCTTTTAAATCACTCGTAGTCTGCACTTCCCTTTGGAAAAAGGTTGCTAGATGGGCCATGTTTGAAGGAAATATGCCCTAGAGGCAATAATAAAGTTATTATTTATTTCCTTATATCATGATAAATGTTTATTATTCATGCTAGAATTGTATTAACCGGAAACATAATACATGTGTGAATACATAGACAAACAGAGTGTCACTAGTATGCCTCTACTTGACTAGCTCGTTAATCAAAGATGGTCATGTTTCCTAACCATGGACAAAGAGTTGTTATTTGATTAACGGGATCACATCATTAGATGAATGATCTGATTGACATGACCCATTCCATTAGCTTAGCACCCCATCGTTTAGTATGTTGCTATTGCTTTCTTCATGACTTATACATGTTCCTATGACTATGAGATTATGCAACTCCCGTTTGCCGGAGGAACACTTTGTGTGCTACCAAACGTCACAACATAACTGGGTGATTATAAAGGAGCTCTACAGGTGTCTCCAAAGGTACATGTTGGGTTGGCGTATTTCGAGATTAGGATTTGTCACTCCGATCGTCGAAGAGGTATCTCTGGGCCCTCTCGGTAATGCACATCACTTAAGCCTTGCAAGCATTGCAGCTAATGAGTTAGTTGCGGGATGATGTATTACGGAACGAGTAAAGAGACTTGCCGGTAACGAGATTGAACTAGGTATTGGATACCGACGATCGAATCTCGGGCAAGTAACATACCGATGACAAAGGGAACAACGTATGTTGTTATGCGGTCTGACTGATAAAAGATCTTCGTAGAATATGTAGGAACCAATATGGGCATCCAGGTCCCGCTATTGGTTATTGACCGGAGACGTGTCTCGATCATGTCTACATTGTTCTCGAACCCGTAGGGTCCGCACGCTTAAGGTTTCGATGACAGTTATATTATGAGTTTATGAGTTTTGATGTACCGAAGTAGTTCAGAGTCCTGGATGAGATCGGGGACATGACGAGGAGTCTCGAAATGGTCGAGACGTAAAAATCGATATATTGGACAACTATATTCGGACATCGGAAAGGTTCCGAGTGATTCGAGTATTTTTCGGAGTACCAGAGAGTTACGGGAATTCGCCGGGAGAAGTATTGGGCCTTATTGGGCCATACGGGAAAGAGAGAGGGGCTGCCTAGGGCAGGCCGCGCGACCCCCCAAGGCCTAGTCGGAATTGGACTAGGGGGAGGGGCTGCGCCCCTTCCTTGTTTCCTACTCCTACTACATGGAAGGACTCCTAGTTCGATTAGGAAAGGGGGAATCCTACTCCCGGTGGGAGTAGGACTCCCCTAGGCGCCATAGAGAGGGCCGGCCCTCCCCTCCTCCACTCCTTTATATACGGGGGCAGGGGGCACCCCATAGAAACACAAGTTGATCCACGTGATCATATTCTTAGCCGTGTGCGGTGCCCCCTTCCACCATAGTCCTCGATAATATTGTAGCGGTGCTTAGGCGAAGCCCTGCGACAGTAGTACATCAAGATCGTCACCACGCCGTCGTGCTGACGGAACTCTTCCCCGACACTTTGCTGGATCGGAGTCCGGGGATCGTCATCGAGCTGAACGTGTGCTAGAACTCGGAGGTGCCGTAGTTTCGGTGCTTGATCGGTCGGGCCGTGAAGACGTACGACTATATCAACCGCGTTGTCATAACGCTTCCGCTTTCGGTCTACGAGGGTACGTAGACAACACTCTCCCCTCTCGTTGCTATGCATCACCATGATCTTGCGTGTGCGTAGGAATTTTTTTGAAATTACTACGTTCCCCAACAGTGGCATCCGAGCCTAGGTTTTATGTGTTGATGTTATATGCACGAGTAGAACACAAGTGAGTTGTGGGCGATATAAGTCATACTTCTTACTAGCATGTCATACTTTGGTTCGGCGGTATTGTTGGACGAAGCGGCCCGGACCGACATTACGCGTACGCTTACGCGAGACCGGTTCTCCCGACGTGCTTTGCACATAGGTGGCTTACGGGTGACAGTTTCTCCAACTTTAGTTGAACCGAGTGTGGCTACGCCCGGTCCTTGCGAAGGTTAAAACAGCACCAACTTGACAAACTATCGTTGTGGTTTTGATGCGTATGTAAGATTGGTTCTTGCTTAAAGCCCGTAGCAGCCATGTAAAACTTGCAACAACAAAGTAGAGGACGTCTAACTTGTTTTTGCAGGGCATGTTGTGATGTGATATGGTCAAGACATGATGATAAATTTTATTGTATGAGATGATCATGTTTTGTAACCGAGTTATCGGCAACTGACAGGAGCCATATGGTTGTCGCTTTATTGTATGCAATGCAGTCGCGCTGTAATGTTTTACTTTATCACTAAGCGGTAGCGATAGTTGTGGAAGCATAAGATTGGCGAGACGACAACGATGCTACGATGGAGATCAAGGTGTCGCGCCGGTGACGATGGTGATCACGACGGTGCTTCGGAGATGGAGATCACAAGCACGAGATGATGATGGCCATATCATATCACTTATATTGATTGCATGTGATGTTTATCTTTTATGCATCTTATCTTGCTTTGATTGACGTTAGCATTTTAAGATGATCTCTCACTAATTATCAAGAAGTGTTCTCCCTGAGTATGCACCGTTGTGAAAGTTCTTCGTGCTGAGACACCACGTGATGATCGGGTGTGATAGGCTCTACGTTCAAATACAACGGGTGCAAAACAGTTGCACACGCGGAATACTCAGGTTATACTTGACGAGCCAAGCATATACAGATATGGCCTCGGAACACGGAGACCGAAAGGTCGAGCGTGAATCATATAGTAGATATGATCAACATAGTGATGTTCACCAATGAAACTGCTCCATCTCACGTGATGATCGGACATGGTTTAGTTGATTTGGATCACGTGATCACTTAGAGGATTAGAGGGATGTCTATCTAAGTGGGAGTTCTTAAGTAATATGATTAATTGAACTTAAATTTATCATGAACTTAGTCCTGGTAGTATTTTGCAAATTATGTTGTAGATCAATAGCTCGCGTTGTTGCTTCCTTGTGTTTATTTTGACATGTTCCTAGAGGAAATTGTGTTGAAAGATATTAGTAGCAATGATGCGGATTGGATCCGTGATCTGAGGTTTATCCTCATTGCTGCACAGAAAAATTATGCCCTTGATGCACCGCTAGGTGACAGACCTATTGCAGGAGCAGAGGCAGGCGTTATGAACGTTTGGCTAGCTCAATATGATGACTACTTGATAGTTTAGTGCACCATGCTTAACGGCTTAGAATCGGGACTTCAAAGACGTTTTGAACGTCATGGACCATATGAGATGTTCCAGGAGTTGAAGTTAATATTTCAAGCAAATACCCGAGTTGAGAGATATAAAGTCTCCAACAAGTTCTATAGCTAAAAGATGGAGGAGAATCGCTCAACTAGTGAGCATGTGCTTAGATTGTCTGGGTACTACAATCGCTTGAATCAAGTGGGAGTTAATCTTCCAGATAAGATAGTGATTGACAGAATTCTCTAGTCACCATCACCAAGTTAGTAGAACTTCGTGATGAACTATAGTATGCAAGGGATGACGAAAACGACTCCCGAGCTTTTCATGATGATGAAATCGATGAAGGTAGAAATCAAGAAAGAGCATCAAGTGTTGATGGTTAACAAGATCACTAGTTTCAAGAAAAGGGCAAAAGGAAAAAGGGGAACTTCAAGAAGAACAACAAGCAAGTTGCTGCTCAAGTGAAGAAGCCCAAGTCTGGTCCTAAGCCTGAGACTAAGTGCTTCTACTGCAAAGGGACTGGTCACTGGAAGCGAAACTACCCCAAGTGATTGGCGGATAAGAAGGATGGCAAAGTGAACATAAGTATATTTGATATACATGTTATTTATGTGTACTTTACTAGTGTTTATAGCCACCCCTCAGTATTTGATACTAGTTCAGTTGCTGATTAGTAACTCGAAACGGGAGTTGCAGAATAAACAGAGACTAGTTAAGGGTGAAGTGACGATGTGTGTTGAAAGTAGTTCCAAGATTGATATGATCATCATCGCACACTCCCTATAATTTCGGGATTAGTGTTGAACCTAAATAAGTGTTATTTGGTGTTTGCGTTGAGCATGAATATGATTTGGTCATGTTTATTGTAATACGGTTATTTATTTAAGTAAGAGAATAAATTGTTGTTCTGCTTACATGAATAAAACCTTATATGGTTACACACCCAATGAAAATAGTTCGTTGGATCTCGATCGTAGTGATACACATAATCATAATATTGAAACCAAAAGATGCAAAGTTAATAATGATAGTGCAACTTATTTGTGGCACTGCCGTTTAGGTCATATTGGTGTAAAGCGCATGAAGAAACTCCATGCTGATGGGTTTTTGAAATCACTTGATTATGAATCAGTTGATGCTTGCGAACCATGCCTCATGGGCAAGATGACTAAGACTCTGTTCTTCAGAACAATGGAGCGAGCAACAGATTTGTTGGAAATCATACATACTGATGTATGTGGTCCGATGAATATTGAGGCTCGCGACAGGTATCATTATTTTCTGATCTTCACAGATGATTTGAGCAGATATGAGTATATCTACTTGATGAAATATAAGTCTGAAACATTCGAAAAGTTCAAAGAATTTCAGAGTGAAGTGAAAAATCATCGTAACAAGAAAATAAAGTTTCTATGATTTGATCGTAGAGAAGAGTATTTGAGTTACGAGTTTGGCCTTCAGTTAAAAACAATGTGAAATAGTTTCACAAATTCATGCCACCTGGAACACTACAGCATAATGGTGTGTCCGAACGTCATAACCGTACTTTATTGGATATAGTGCAATCTATGATGTTTCTTACTGATTTACCACTATCGTTTTGGGGTTATGCATTAAAGACAGCTGCATTCACGTTTAAAAGGGCACCATCTAAGTCCGCTGAGACGACACAATCTGAACTGTGGTTTGGCAAGAAACCAAAGTTATCGTTTCTTAAAGTTTGGGATTGTGATGCTTATATGAAAAGGTTTCATCCTGATAAGCTCAAAACCAAATCGGAGAAATATGTCTTCATAGGATACCCAAAGGAAACAGTTGGGTACACCTTCTATCACAGATCCGAAGGCAAGACATTCGTTGCTAAGAATGGATCCTTTCTAGAGAAGGAGTTTCTCTCGAAAGAAGTGAGTGGGAGGAAAGTAGAAAACTTGATAAGGTAATTGTACCTTCTCCCTTATTGGAAAATAGTTCATCACAGAAATCTGTTCCTGTGACTACTACACCAATTAGTGAGGAAGCTAATGATGATGATCATGTAACTTCAGATCAAGTTACTACCGAATCTCGTAGGTAAACCAAAGTGAGATCCGCACCAGAGTGGTACGGTAATCCTGTTCTGGAGGTCATGGTACTTAACCATGACGAACCTACGAACTATGAGGAAGCGATGATGAGCCCAGATTCCGCGAAATGGTTTGAGGCCATGAAATCTGAGATATGATCCATGTATGAGAACAAAGTATGGACTTTGATGGATTTGCCCGATGATCGGCAAGCCATAGAAAATAAATGGATCTTCAAGAGGAAGACAGACTCTGATAGTAGTGTTACTATCTACAAAGCTAGAATTGTCGCAAAAGGTTTTCGACAAGTTCAAGGTGTTGACTATGACGAGAGTTTCTCACTCGTATCTATGCTTAAGTCTGTCCGAATCATGTTAGCAATTGCCGCATTTTATGAAATCCAGCAAGTGGATAAACAAAACTGCATTCCTTAATGGATTTATTAAAGAAGAGTTGTATATGATGCGACTAGAAGGTTTTGTCGATCCTAAAGGTGTTAACAAAATATGCAAGCTCCAGCGATCCATCTATGGACTGGTGCAAGCATCTCGGAGTTGGAATATACGCTTTGATAAATTGATCAAAGCATATAGTTTTATACAGACTTGCGATGAAGCCTGTATTTACAAGAAAGTGAGTGGGAGCACTACATCATTTCTGATAAGTATATGTAAATGACATATTGTTGATCGAAAATAATGTAGAATTATTGTGCAAAGCATAAAGGAGTATTTGAAAGGATTTTTTCGAAGAAGGACCTCGGTGAAGCTGCTTACATATTGAGCATCAAGATCTATAGAGATAGATCAAAACGCTTGATAAGTTTTTTCAATGAGTACATACCTTGACAAGATTTTGAAGTAGTTTAAAATGGAACAGTCAAAGAAAGAGTTCTTGCCTGTGTAACAAGGTGTGAAATTGAGTAAGACTCAAAGCCCGACCACGGCAGAAGATAGAAAGAGAATGAAAGTCATTCCCTATGCCTCAGCCATAGGTTCTATAAAGTATGCCATGCTATGTACCAGATCTATTGTATACCCTACACTGATTTTGGCAAGGGAGTAGAATAATGATCTAGGAGTAGATCACTGGACAGTGGTCAAAATTATCCTTAGTGAAATAAGGATATGTTTCTCGATTATGGAAGTGACAAAAGGTTCGTCGTAAAGGGTTACGTCGATGCAAGTTTTGACACTGATCCAGATGATTCTAAGTCTCAATCTGGATACATATTGAAAGTGGGAGCAATTAGCTAGAGTAGCTCCATGCAGAGCATTGTTGACATAGAAATTTGCAAAATACATGCGGATCTGAATGTGACAGACCCGTTGACTAAACTTCTCTCACAAGCAAAACATGATCACTTTTTGGGTCTTAATCACATAGCGATGTGAACTAGATTATTAAATCTAGTAAACCCTTTGGGTGTTAGTCACATAGATATGTGAACCAATAACATAAAGATGTGAACTATTGATGTTAAATCACATGGCGATGTGATCTAGATTATTGACTCTAGTGCAAGTGGGAGACTGAAGGAAATATGCCCTAGAGGCAATAATAAAGTTATTATTTATTTCCTTATATCATGATAAATGTTTATTATTCATGCTAGAATTGTATTAACCGGAAACATAATACATGTGTGAATACATAGACAAACAGAGTGTCACTGGTATGCCTCTACTTGACTAGCTCATTAATCAAAGATGGTTATGTTTCCTAACCATGGACAAAGAGTTGTTATTTGATTAACGGGATCACATCATTAGGTGAATGATCTGATTGACATGACCCATTCCATTAGCTTAGCACCCGATCATTTAGTATGTTGCTATTGCTTTCTTCATGACTTATACATGTTTCTATGACTATGAGATTATGCAACTCCCGTTTGCCGGAGGAACACTTTGTGTGCTACCAAACGTCACAACGTAACTGGGTGATTATAAAGGAGCTCTACAGGTGTCTCCAAAGGTACATGTTGGGTTGGCGTATTTCGAGATTAGGATTTGTCACTCCGATCGTCGGAGAGGTATCTCTGGGCCCTCTCGGTAATGCACATCACTTAAGCCTTGCAAGCATTGCAGCTAATGAGTTAGTTGTGGGATGATGTATTACGGAACGAGTAAAGAGACTTGCCGGTAACGAGATTGAACTAGGTATTGGATACCGACGATCGAATCTCGGGCAAGTAACATACCGATGACAAAGGGAACAACGTATGTTGTTATGCGGTCTGACCGATAAAAGATCTTCATAGAATATGTAGGAACCAATATGGGCATCCAGGTCCCGCTATTGGTTATTGACCGGAAACGTGTCTCGATCATTACTACATTGTTCTCGAACCCGTAGGGTCCGCATGCTTAAGGTTTCGATGACAGTTATATGATGAGTTTATGAGTTTTGATGTACCGAAGGAGTTTGGAGTCCCAGATGAGATCGGGGACATGACGAGGAGTCTCGAAATGGTCGAGACGTAAAAATCGATATATTGGATGACTATATTCAGACATCGGAAAGGTTCCGAGTGATTCGAGTATTTTTCGGAGTACCGGAGAGTTACGGGAATTCGCCGGGAGAAGTATTGGGCCTTATTGGGCCATACGGAAAAGAGAGAGGGGCTGCCTAGGGTAGGCCGCGCGCCCCCCCAAGGCCTAGTCCGAATTGGACTAGGGGGAGGGGCTGCGCCCCTTCCTTGTTTCCTACTCCTACTACATGGAAGGACTCCTAGTTGGACTAGGAAAGGGGGAATCCTACTCCCGGTGGGAGTAGGACTCCCCTAGGCGCGCCATAGAGAGGGCCGGCCCTCCCCTCCTCCACTCCTTTATATACGGGGGCAGGGGGCACCCCATAGAAACACAAGTTGATCCACGTGATCATATTCTTAGCCGTGTGCGGTGCCCCCTTCCACCATAGTCCTCGATAATATTGTAGCGGTGCTTAGACGAAGCCCTGCGACAGTAGTACATCAAGATCGTCACCACGCCGTCGTGCTGACGGAACTCTTCCCCGACACTTTGCTGGATCGGAGTCCGGGGATCGTCATCGAGCTGAACGTGTGCTAGAACTCGGAGGTGCCGTAGTTTCGGTGCTTGATCGGTCGGGCCGTGAAGACGTACGACTACATCAACCGCGTTGTCATAACGCTTCCGCTTTCGGTCTACGAGGGTACGTAGACAACACTCTCCCCTCTCGTTGCTATGCATCACCATGATCTTGCGTGTGCGTAGGAATTTTTTTGAAATTACTACGTTCCCCAACAATGTTCCCATTCCAAGGCAGCTCCCTACATTGCTTGCACTGTGCCCAGTGATAGAATCACCTTGCCGGCCTTGGTGGTGTCCCCCGAAACCTCCTTGATGCAACCAACATTTAATATTGCCTCTGCATCCTCATGTGTCGCATCCTACTATTCCACCTCCTCTTGTTGCACATCCTCCTATTTCAACTCCACATGTTCCTTTCTTACTTGATCGCAACTATGCCCATGTTTCAAACCAGTATCCCCATCGCCTTGAGCATTGTTGATATTGGAACCAGTTGCAACTTGGCTGTCGAGTCCAGCTTATTTTGCTGAGCCACTTGTATCAGGCGCAACTATTGCGTTGCCTGCGGAGACAACAAACGTAACATCTCCTTATTCACCCTCATGCTCCTTGCTACGTGTCTTTGGTGGAGTGAGCTTCAACCGAAAGCTCTCCCATCCGCTTACAGAAGATAGCATGTATAACCTGCCCAACCGAAGCCAAAGTGTTCTTCACCTCAACAACATACAATTTCTTATGCTTCTCATAAATATGTTGCATGTGCTTTGGGATCTGCTTCGAACAAAAAACACAGTGAGGACAAGAAAGGAAGTCACAAAAATCTGATATAGGATGATAGGAAAAATATATTTAAATATAGAACATGGCTACTGACATAAAAAACAAGGCAAAAAGGTACACATGTACCTCCAAGTCTAGGCTTGAAGGCAGTGGATGCAATCACTCGTCCAGATAGCCACAAACCTCGTCGCCTATCTCATTATCATCCGGAACTTGCACACTTGGTGCATCACGTATGTTTGCTTCTGCCCCGTGTTGTTGGTTCTGGCCCTCGACTTCATTGCAGGCCTCATGTGTTGCATATGGCGCCTTTGACAAAGGACGAAGCTGCAAACAACCAATAACATAAGCTGGACAACAACAAACAAACAAAAACAAGTAAGAATAAAATTACATTGAGCTTTCATCTTACATTCGGTTTCCCACAATCAATCTTGTGAAGTGTGAGCTTGTTCCTATCAATTTATGCAACTAGTTTGAAATCAGCATCACAAACGCAGCACACCCTGGGAAGCGTGTAGTTCAACATGTGCTCAGTAGCCAATGTCCTAGGAACATCCAAAAAGTCCATGTATATTACCTGTATTTTATTGATGAAAACAAAGGGAAGTCGACGGTATTAACATGGCTTGTTGCAACCAGAAAAATATGAACTTGAAAAAAGAAAATGAAATGGGCATACCGCAAACATCGGTAGACAACCGCCGATCTAGAAGACAGCTAACCCAGCCTCCCTCTTTTGTTGGTACTTCTTCACCTCTCTCATAGCAACAACCAGAATATGCTCGTCCCACGCAAACTGATTGAGTTCAGCCATGTCCTTCAGGCGAGCAAGATACTCTAGTGGTATCGTGTTGCTAGTGCTAGGGTTAGCACGAGGGCGAGGCATAGTAGGACCCAATTTATCTCTATGCTCACAACATCGGTGTTGCTCACCTCCTCAAGCATACTGATACAATGCTTGATGGGGGTCCTTGACCCTACTCGGTAGATGTCACACAGCTCGTGTGGTTCATTCCTCTTTGGTAGCTCCAACGTCCTTGTTTCGAATGGGACATTGAATTTTTTTGCACCATGTCGCTCGTAAAAAGCATATATAGTCTTCCTTTTATGACTGAAAAAGAATAAGCAGTAGCAAGACACATGTCATTGACTGGAAAAAAAGATGATGAGCTATCTGACAAGAAAAGCAATGCAACAAACATATTTGCCAAGCATGGGGTATACCTGAACATGCTTCGATCGGGGTCAATTTTCATAATCACCCGGTCCATACGATCGCCTGGTACAAAGAATGAGGCGATATTCAATATCGATCTGAAGCTGCACTGGTTTATGACTGCCCACTTAACATCATCTACTTCCAGAAGTTTGTGCACGACCATATGCAACCGAGAGGCTAAAAATCGTGATGAGAAAGACCCATCAGTAGGATCCTCATCATCCATTGTCGAGTCTTTGCAAAAACAGAAAGAACAACACTCATGACATATTATACGGCTTTGTTATGAACCTATGCAACAATAGCAGTGGAAATAATTTGAAAATGAAAACACCACTACACACCATTGCGACACCAGTGAAGAAAAGAGATCAAGCAAATCATCGCAATATAAAACCTCAAAAGCAAAAGATAGTATGTATGTCAGTATGTGCTGCACTCAGTGTTTCATGTTAGTCAACTGAAAATGCGCATTGGACAACATGTAATTCCTAGTCCATACCTACGACTAATTACTGAAAATGGCCATGTTAAAACAAGACCTGTCAGTGTTCTACAAACTAGACAAATTCCACGACAGAACATAGCAGCCGTGCCAATGACATGACCTCTAGTGGATTCATGGGAAGATGCAAATTTTATTAAACATGTTTTCCCCGTCCTTTTCTCATTCTATTCTACTGCGCAAGCATCCCAATGAAGCTCCTCAAGAACAAGTTGAATTTCAAGAGAGGGGCATTGTCAAGCCTTAAGATGTTATATACAGAAGAGTGCAGAGCCTACCTCTTCAATTATTGTATGACTATCAATCCTCCAATCGACCGTTCAATGTTTCGCGGAAGAATTAGTTCTATTGAGTACTGTGTTGTCACATAATAATAAAAAACATAGAAACATTGATCAAATTATTCTTTTAATTCGGAAATATGTGTTAAGAAAGGTGGGCATCTGATTTCCATCATACATCGACAAATAAAGACTCTCTTTCACTTTTTTTTTCTCGGTAGTCATTGTGTCTCCTTAACCAACCAAATCGTTCGCTAACTGGATATATGTCGTCAACGATTAAGTAGTATTAATATTACTCAACTTCACGCATCCATGGGTGCCACTATTATAAGGTACACAAAGCTTGACAATTCCTCAGACTTCTAGTGCGCCTCTTAATTTCAGCAATAATAGCACAAGAAGATATATCCAATTTTGTGAGATTGTTCTTCATCGATAGCATGGATGTTTCATTCTCCATAGCAATAATCAGCCTGACAATGACACTACAAATGGTTCAAGTCCGTGTCAAATATTAAGCCGAAGCTATTAACTGCGGCAATTTTTCAACCAACAACACATCACCCTTGGTAAGTATATAGTGCACCATGGCTTGTACCGCACCTGAATTCGGCTTGTACATACAAATATGTTTTTTTAAACTGAGAAAAAGTCTACAAATGGGCACAACATGAACCGATAATTTTTACAAAAATCAAGTACCTTTTGAATCTCAACTAATGTCAATTACCTTTTGAATCTCAACAGATGTGCACTAAGTGGATATCTCTATCCATGTAGAACCATCTATGTGATCAATCTTACTGAAACTACAAAAAGTATGCAAAAGACAACACGTTATATCAGTGAACACCAGAAGGTTGCATTCTTAAGTAAATGAATTTTAAGAAATTCATAAGCTCCAAAACACGGCAGATTAGGATTAGACCAAATATGCTTTGACATGTAGGACATCCCCTAATTCCCAAGGAGAGGTGACACAAAAATCTAAACTATGCCAAAAGTACACGGAAGGAAACTTTTAGATAAACACTCTTATATTTTTTTTACGGAGGGAGTAGTAAACAGGCACCCGAACGTTTCTGAGATGTGTGCAGACTATAGAATATACAGTGTGCACACATAAAAGCTAATAATTTGATGTTGCAGACTGCAGAATATATAATGTGCACACATAAAAGCTAATAATTTGATGTGTATTGGAGTAGACATGCAATTTAAATTCTAATAATTGGTGTGAGATCCTCTACACAATCTGAAGAGAGGTGACTCTGCAGATATACACTGGCGCATATAATCCATTGGCAATAACAGTAAAACGTATTCCTGCTCCCGATGCAATAAAATGTAGCCATCAATTGCTCATGGATGCACGTTGTGCTTTGCCACGGGCCAACAAATGTGGACCATGTATGGGCCTACAGATGTGTGCTTGTGGTGCGAGATGGGTGAGACCACATATGAACCACACACGTGTGCGCGCGCGTGCGTGCGTGTGTGCGTGTGTGTGTCGCATCATCCTGTTTCACACCATGAACTTATTCTAACTCCAAAATTTGTGGAATAAGGTATCTTGTGCTCCTCGTCTCAGATACCCGATTCACCTAAGTGACCTTATGCTCCACACGGTCAGTTTCCAACAAATATAACAAATTATCAAGTTGTCAATTTATGTTGTATGTTTAACTTTCATAAAATAATCATGCATAGCAATGCCTTCACTAAAGGTGGATTTCTGATAATTTAAGAATCTCAAAAATATGGAGATAGCATACTACTCCCTCTGTAAACTAATAGAAGACTTTTTAGATCACTACTTTAGTGATCTAAAAAGTCTTATATTAGTTTACAAAGGGAGTAGAATATAAGAGTAATGCATTATCTATTTTTTGCAAATGCATGTACTTCTATACTTCGGTTGGCATCACAAATAACTCTTTGTGTCGGGTTATATTCTGGATATCACAAATAACTTGGTTGGAATCCATGATGGTCTCGATAAGTTGGATGGTCGGCAATTGCTTGAACCATTTCGGCCTTCTAAATGTCTCACAGTCCACACAGGAGGAGCCTTGCCCAATAAGTTGCCTGAACCATTTCGGCCTTCTAAATCTCTCGATAAGTTGGATGGTCGACAATTGCCTGAACCATTTTGGCCTTCTAAATCTCTCGCGGTCCACACAGGAGGAGCCTTGCCCAATGCCTGAAGAAAACATGGAAAAGTGAACAACACAAGTGCATAAATTTTCTGTAATTACAGACCTAGAAATTGAAGTCCACTACTCTTTCAACCCAAGGGAAATTTCCAATAATTTAATTTCATAATATAGGTCCAAACAAAGCTTTTTACCATCCTCAATATGTGTTTAACTCCTTGTTGAGAAAGTATATACGGTTGGCATACCTTATATTATGAAAAACAATAATAGTTCAATATATTCCTTTCACCATGCTAAATCCCTTCCTATTCTCAAGTTTTCACCGCCACATAGTCAATAAACACACATCTTACCAAGTGGTCCGATCCGCTTGGTAAGCTACCAACAAAAAATAAATAAAAAATAACACACATCTTGCGAACAGTTAATCATCAGGTAGAAACAAAAATATAATTCCCCAAACATTCATAATCATGTCAACCCTCGAAAAAAAATATTGTTACTATCTTGCTATTACTAAGCTTGCGGTTGCACTTGAGAAAACCATGGCGGTAAGGGCTGAGGAAACAACACATGAACTGAACACATGAACCTCGCTGCAGTATAGAAGGATCCGGCAATATCAGACAGTGTCATCCTAACTCATGGTCACTAACACATATTAATCAACACCAAACCTCCCTCCAAGGTCCTCAAGTACTAACCAAACAACTTGGAAGTAACCAATCGAGTATGTCTACTGACCCATTATCCACCACATGGGACAAACCATAACAAACTCCAAATTAAGTCCCTCGATGTAGCTATTTTTATCTCATATATTAGCCATATAATTACATCATCAATGCATCAATCAAACTGCCATACATATTTCGTTTTCTGAAATTTCAAGCGCACCAATTATTGTGGTAAGACAAGCAAATGATAAGAGTATCCATTTTTCGCGGTGAAAATATGCCATTTACCTTTATTTGTACTTGTTCAACTCATATCTTGTTATGACCCAAGGAATATCGCTCACCATTAGCAGCTCTCCCATAAGGAAACATTAGTCTGCAAGAGGTAAGAGAAGATATCAGTTAAAACGAAGAGAACAAAGTACAAACCAAAACAATTCGACACCACAGGAGAATCTGAACAGCCTAATCGCGCGTAGTGGCTTGCTTGTGAATGCAACACCTATCTACCTGTGTGAGATAGGCTGCAGGAAATGCATTGATTGTTTCAGGCTTAATAATTTACAACAAAGCAATATAATAGGTCCATGGTTGGACAGAAACAGGCATCTACCTGAGTAGAAAATATTGCTACTAAAGCGAGTTAGTACTTATAGCACTAAAATATGAGGAAAACTACAACACCAAAGTCAGTTTTACTACAAACAGATCAGGGAGATACATATATAAAAAACATGTATACATTTCTTTCTTAATCAAAACAAATTATACACTTATGTATATGAAAAGAGAAACCAGATTTGTCAATATGATGTTGGACTGTCACTACATGCAAAACTGGGCTTTCTTCTCTCTAGTAATTTCTTCCTTAAAAGATGATAAATTAACTCATGTCTGCCAAAATACAAACATGTGGATCAATAGATAATTTCTTCCTGAAAAGATGTTAAACTCAGAACCTTTACTGGATGGTTGGTGCACGGGGCAGCACGACAGAACCGGGGAGTGCGCTGGGAGCGGACGGTCGATCTGGCTCTTCATTGAGTCGTGCTACAGTCCTCTCATCCAAATAAGTACATGTTCTTGCAGGACAAGAGATTTAATTGATAGCTAACAAGTACCCGATGCTTGCAATTAGCCTGATTTACGGGTCTGATTTTATTAAAACTGGTGGGTAGGTCCAGCTCCTCATATTGATGGCCATCAAGATGCGCTTTGTGCTGGCATATGGTCTCCTCCAGCCTCTCCAACCTCTGTATCACGACGCATCATTGTTCAGTTCACAGTAAACAATTTTGTTTAGGTTAGAACATATGCAACAGTGCAAAACATATGTTGGTGTGTGGCCATGCATGGCTAGAGTTACCGTACATACCTTTCATAATGTTCCTCTGTAGCTGAATGTTTGCCATGCTTCTTATATCCACCACCATGCCCATGTCCTCGTTCGGCCCAAGCAGGTCATTTTGCTAGGTTCAGAAGGAGTGAAAACAAGAGATGGCTTCAGTATTAGTCAAATAGGTTCAGAATTCACAAACTGCTTTCAGAAAAATATGCAGACCGACCATTGAAACTTGGCACATAGAAACTACAAAGAGAAGCTTCCTTGGCAAGTGCCCCGGAGCCCCTCATCTCTTCCATGATGTGGAGGCTCGCCCGCCATCTTCCTTGAAAACTGGAGGTCCGGCCACATCCGACACTCCTCGGCATGGCATCCTTCTGCTGGTGTGTGGCTTGAACCCACAAATTGTTACTACTTACCAAGTTACCCCCAATGCGAAACCTAACGTTAGTGTATATTACTTCTAATCATTTTTTATCACACCCTCATGCATCATTAGAACCAAAAGAACATCAGCTAAAAAATAGAATCAGTGAACATGTACTTGTGAAAGAGAAAAAAAGCAAGATGAAACCAATATACAGTTTTTGAAGCCTTCCCAAGCCAACCAAGGCCATGCTGACGTTGATTGTTCCGTCTGCATCGCCATGGAAGTCGCATAGCCATCCTGCATTGCTACCCAACCCAATGCCTGGAACACACACAGGCCATCGTCGTGATCCTCCCAGCAGCTGGCACGTGATCTCCACACCAACAATAACCTCCGTCGTCTCCACTCCACCACATCTTGCGCCTGGTCTCTCGCCAACCAAGTTAACTTACTGACAGTCTCATCCCCTTCCAAGCGAGGGCCAGCACGCCCTTGCAAGCATCCGCACTGGAGTGTCCGACCATCCTGCGTTTCATTGGATCGAGCCCCTGGCAACCACCAGTATCGTGACTTCAGGGAGAGATAGGAGACGATGGTGCGGCGCCGGATCAGGAAGAGATGGGAAACGGGGCGGCGGTGCCGGGAGAGCTCCATGAACGGGATATGAGTCCACCCTCGCCGCAGCCACCGTGGACTGCCCTCGGATACGCCAACCCCGGCGCCGGGGGTGGCCCCTCCCCGTCGCTGATGTCGCCGCCCAGCCGTCCGCCCCTAGCCCGGATTCCCGTCCTTGCACTCCTGAACATCCTCTCGATAACCGCACTGCTCCAGCATGGTCTCGAGCGTCCTCCGCCGTAGCTGCAGCTCCAGGGCCTCTGAGGCCGCCCTTCACATATTCGCCGACGACATGGAGGCCACAGGCTCCATCGAGAACCCTAGGCGCACGCGATGGATGGCGGCTGGCTGGCTTCAATTCGCGGCTGGGGAGGAAGAGGGACATAGGTTCGTAGGTTTCAGTCACGCTGGTTTTTCTTGCTTGTTTCTTTTGTGCGTGCAGAATCGTGGGGAATCCTCGGGGATTGTGCGATCGAGGTTTGGGAGTAGGAAGCGAAGATACCACCTACCAACTGAGTAGAGATCAGAAAAGGTAAGAATCAACGTGTTAGGAAAGTTAGGATTTGAATTGATTTCCATGAAAATGGGTTTTATTATTTGTAATGTGATATCAATACCTGCCCGTTTGTGACATGCCTACCAACTGAGTAGAGATTAGAAAAGGTAAGAATCAATGTGTTAGGAAATTAGGATTTGAATTGATTTCCATGAAAACGGGTTTTATTGTTTGTAACATGATATCAATACCTGCCCGTTTGTGACATGCATGGTTAGGAAAGTTTGCAATTGTTAAGAAAGTTTTTAATGGGAGAGTGAAAAAAATCACTGTGAGGATATAATAATGGAAGGTGAGACAAAAATAAACCAGACGAAAAAAACGACGAAAAAAAATCTACGAAGGTTAACCTACGAAAAAAAACCGGACGAAAGTGGTGGGACGAAAATTGACCGGTGGAGACTACCAACTGCTCCATTAGAAATAGAGATTCGATGTTTCTTTATTAATGAACTAGTCAATGTGTACTTGCAATGCATATTAATTAGGAAGTAAATCAATTGCATGAGGTTATTAAGTACAATATTATCTGTAGGATTAAATCAAGATAACAACGCTAAATGTGTTGAATACTCGTTACTGAAATAGTTTAGGTCGTTGAATTGACTTGGTTTGACGACCGAAGGTAGTTGAATCTATATATTTGATTTTTTTATGTCGGTATGGATATAGATATAGATAATTAGTGTTCAATTATTATTTGTCGGGTTAGATCGAGATTAGAGAGTTTCTTAAAGAAAAAAGATCGAGATTAGAGCAGGTCCTCTTCCAGGACTGACATGGTCGCCACATATGCGCGTCCTTAAAAAAAGACTTCTTCGATCAAAAAAGGGGAAAATAGGTGGAAAAAAGAGACGCGGACCCACACACTCGACGCGGACGCGAGTCCATCGATCCCCAAACCGTCTCCCGGCCTCCCCGGTGCAGAGGCGGCGGCGCACGAGGCGAGAAAGATGCCGAGGGCCGTCAGGATCCGCGGCGACGAGCCGGAGACGGAGCGGAGAGCGAAGAGGCGAAACGTGGCAGGGGAGGAGGAGGAGGAAGGGACAGCTCTCCGCTCCACGAGCCCTAGATCTCCCGGCGACCGCGTGGATCGGAGGAGGAGGAGGAGGAGGAAGGGAGCTGTTCGGACTTCCCACCCAGAGATGCTCTTCGCGGTCTTCGAGCCTGACAAAGATCAATCAGAAGGAAAACAAGGTGATTTTCCCTCCACGTTCCAACATCTTATCCTCCTCGTCACGATGCTTACTCGTTCGTTGTCTTCTGTAGATCGTGTGTACGATGTGGACGAGTCGGTGACGGAGGAATCCTCCGATCCACCCAGCCCTCCGATCTACGAACCCTACATCCCCGACGAGCTGGTTGATGATCCGGACATACTCGCTGCCTTCGACTACGCCAAGGCCAATTACGAAGCAGAAAAGTGTAAAATCCCCATCCTTTTCTCTTCTTCTCATCGCTAATTTCCGGCCTGATGTTAACTTAATTGTCTTCTTTTGGTAGCTCGTCGAGCTAACCTCTTCACTATGGATCACTACGGTTATGAAGCACCTTCTTGCTTGTTCGATGACCATCGCTTTCTACCTATTCGTGAACGGGCAACTGGTGCAGTACTTCTTGCTGCTAAATCCGTCGTTTTACTGTCATCATTTCTAGGTGTGTATGTAACATCATAATTGCTTCTAAATTAGTACTTCCTCTGTTGAGTTAGTACAAAGTTGAGACACTTATTTTGGGACGGAGGGAGTACTATATGCTAGTCGACCAAATGTGTGTGACTTTTGGTTGCTTTGCAGGGAGTCAGCCACTCAACAAGTGTTGTGGTTTGTGGTTTCAAAGGAACGACAGAAGCAAAACCGCCCATGTTTTGACGTCTGCGCATCTCATTCGTGAAAAGAATCCCTCCGTGAAGAACCATTGGAAATCGCAGTGGATAGGAAAATATCATCGTGGCGCTGAGGTGACCTTCTTAACAACATTCACTAGTTGGCGTGTAGGAGCCTTGCACTTCTATACAAGGAAAACTAATAATTCAGCAGTCTATTTATTTACCCGCACGGCTCACTATTGATTGTTTTCATTTGTTTGTTTGTTTGTTTGTTTGTTCTCTCTATGATTAAACTATTTGTAATGCATCTGTTGCTAAACCGTAGACTAGTTACAAAGTAAGTGTGTCATCATCTTCAACTTTCCCAAAAGAGAAACTGGACTAGTATTTATTTATACACTCTGTGTACTAACAAAAGATTTTATTCTGCTGCTTGACTTTCATGATAGTTGACTTCTAAAAAATATTTTCGTCAATATAAGATCTCTAAAAAATGTAGCATCATAACTTTTACCGCCGTTGTTTTAGGTCAATGTTCACTTCCTCGACAAAAGAGTTGTACCAGGCCAACTCGTCTATCTTCAGGAGCATTATGAACTTGCTCTTTATGAGGTTAAAGTGAATAAACCAGTTCAGCTGCCCACTTTTAATGACTGTGTGCGTTCTGGTAAAGATGTTTTTCGACTTGGAAGAGATGAAAATCTAGATCTGAAGATAACACATGGTATGGCAGCCTATGAGGTTCCATCTTGGTATGAAAGATGCCACTACATGTATTTTTGTCGTGATGCATCTAGTCGCAAACTGGTGCGTTATATCTCAAATTTATGTTTTTCTATTTCGATCTTGCTATCTTATTACTACAATCATAGTATTTTATTACTCTTACTATGCTATAGCTTGCTGATGATGGAGGACCGATCATTGACTTAGAAGGGAAGGTTGTGGGTTTAGTTAATAATCATATCAATGAGACATTCATACCTTCGTCCATATTGCATAAGTGCTTCGATTTTTGGAGAAGATTCAAGTATGTATTTTCCTCATTTTCTCATAATTCTTTGTTACTACTTTTTTGTGATATACTTCGTCCGTTCCAAAATAAGTCGTGATTTTAGTTCAAATTTGAACTAAAACCACGACACTTATTTTGGAATGAAGGAAGAAGTACTAATGTCTTGTAAGAGTAATCGTGTTATGATCTTTTTCTTAAATTTGTGTGATACTTATTTAGCCTTTGTTTTATTTCTTACAGTTGTATGCCTCGCCTTCATCTTGGAATGACGTTCACTTCAATCAAGCATTTAGATCCTATCTCTATTGAGAGAATGACTCGAGATCATTACATCGAGTCCGGTCTTATTGTTGAACAGGTATATATTGTGGTGCTTATTTTATTTTTTCTTTCACTTTTCTAATAGTTTCTTCTAAAACCATTTCTCATATGCATATTATGTTGTAATAATGCTAAAAATAGGTGTCTAAAGGATCGCATGCTGAGAAAATTGGAATTCGTGAGGGTGATGTTATTGAAAGCTTTAATGGAAAGTACATTTCTACTAACATCGAGGTATGTGTATTGTGTATTTATTGAATTTCACTTTTTTCTGCATCTAGGCTTAGTTACACTCTAATCCACCTTAGATTAATCTCCCGTGTCCTATAATCGGTAGCAAGTAATTTTGTATTCTTAATCAAATAATGACGTGCTCTTCAGAGTATCACCAAAGAACTAGAGGTCGGGGTAGACCGAATTTGACATGGGAGGAGTTCATAAAGAGAGATCTGAAGGATTGGAGTATCACCAAAGAACTAGCTATGGACAGGGGTGCGTGGAAGCTTGCTATCCATGTGCCCGGACCATGAGTTGGTCGTGAGATCTTATGGGTTTCACCTCTAACCTATCCCAACTTGTTTGGGACTAAAGGCTTTGTAATGACGTGCTCTTTAGAGCACCTTCTTGATTCTTGGTTGGATAGGTCAACTTTCTGCATGGATGGTTATTCTCATTAGTTGGATCAGGCCACACCCATTGGT
This sequence comes from Triticum urartu, assembly GCF_056163025.1. NCBI lineage: Eukaryota > Viridiplantae > Streptophyta > Magnoliopsida > Poales > Poaceae > Triticum > Triticum urartu. The sequence continues at coordinate 8,732,811 of NC_141877.1, forward strand.
CAACCTCAAAGTAACCTCATGGCGCTTGTCATCTTAGTATTGAGCTTTCCCGGACTAAATTCCACTACAAAGTGCAAGTAGCTTGCTGACCCAATGATGTTGAGGGATGTAGACAAGCCTTGGTCCAAGAAATACTTCTCACTGTCGTGGTTTGTTTGCACTCAAAACGCGTGCCCCAGAGATATGGGTGCCAATGGCGCACTAGATGGACGATGTGAATCAACTCTCGTCCTTATGCAGCGACTTTGACGTGGCACGAGGCTATAAGGCGGCTGAAGAAGGCTACAACTCGATCCGCCTTGGTGTAACACAAACCCCAAACTTAAGGTGTTGCGGTCAACGATGAATTGCTTTCAGAAATTCTTCATGTGTTGTACTGGTGTCATCGTGAGTGTTGCTTCAGTTTGTCAAAGTCAGTTGTCGCTTGAGCCGACGAACGATGCCCCTCTTTTTTTAAGAGCGCCATTAGGGGTTATAGCCCTGAAGTCGCAAATGAACTTGCGGTAGTAGCCCACCAGTCCAAGGAATACATGCAAGACGATAATGGTTCATGGTGCCGGTCAATCCCTCACACTCTGAACCTTGGCAGGATCCATAGCTGCCCCCCTTTGCTGAGATGATGTGGCTTAACATGCCATTGTTTCATCCCAAAAAATGCACTTGGGCCGTTTAAGCGCCATCTGATGCTACTACATCAACTGGAATACATCATGCACATGGCGTAGGTGGTCAACCCAAGATTTGCTACAAATCAAGATATATTAAGAAATACGGGGACAAATCTTTGTAAGAAGGGCCAAAGGACGACATTCATCAAGTCTTGAAATGTCAATGTAGCCTTTGTCAAGCCGAAAGGCATGGCTAGAAACTCAGCCTCCCATGGGTGCAGGATGCTGTCTTGCGGGTGTCATTGACGTGCATTATGATTTGGTGGTATCCCGAGCGCAAGTCGAACTTAGTGAAATAGCAAGCGACCTTGAGTCCGTTGAGAAACTCGTCCACCAATGGGATGGGGAACTTGTCCTTGGGGGCGTGCTTATTGAGGGCGTAGTAGTTGATGCAGAAACTCCATGAGTCATCTTACTTCCTGACCAAAAGGATTGGGACTAAAATTCATAATGGCTCCTTAGAATCAATTCCTGATCTAGCATATTGGGGCATTGCTGCTCAATCTCGTCCTTTTGAGGTGTGATAGCGATATGGACGGACCACCGACGACGGTACTGAAAACCGTTAGTAGTCCCAATAGGGCAGAGCGCGTGACCGGAAGTACTAGAAGGGATCGCACATGGGGGTACCTAAGGTTCGGACCCTTGTCTTGGAGATAATACCCTACTCCCGCTTTTGCTTTGATTGATGTGGGGAAAACGCCTCGTGTGAGGGAGTTACAATATGCATGGAGATGTTGCTATTGAGACTATGACTAGATGTCAGATGGCTCAAACTACCCCTAGGAGTCGCCTTATAAAGGGAGACGAGTCCTTAAGTTACACGGTTTGCTTACCAACCTAGAGCCCCAATCGGATGGATAGTCTCTGACTTGCATCAAAGGTTCGGATCTTCTGGAAACAAGGGGGGCGCTTAGTGAGAGCCCCATGGGGTGGGCACCACCATATCGTGCACCGTCGGGTATGAGCCATCGGTGTTGTACACCGTCAACCAGCATTGGAGCCACCCTTGTAAGGCACTATTAGGGAAAAGGCTAGCAGTAGCGCGGGTTTTAGATATATCAGTAGCGCGGGGACCGGCGCTACTAATAAGGCGCTACACCTAACACATACCAGTAGCGCGTGCTCACCAGCGCTACTGCTACACAAGTGTAGCAGCAGCGCGCTTCATGAAAGCTCGCTACTGCTAATAGCTCTAGTGCTCTTTGCCTGGACGCGCTACTGCTATCGTGGCATTGTTGCTAACTTTTCTCCACTCGCTACTGCTAATTTTAGTAGTTTTTGTTTTTTTCTGCATATTTGTTTTTTATTTGAACAGGCTTTATAGAAGAATCTTTAGCAGATACAAATGTCATCATGATACACATACCAATGGCTGCGAGACAACAAACGTAATCATAGCATAAACATACAAATAGTCTCATCATAATCATCATCCAACACAAAGTGGTATCTCGTCATCATCTCAAAAATAGCGATACATGCAAGTCTCGAATACTTGCAACTACAACGTCATCCATCTAAACAATGGTATATGCGAGAAGAGCTATCACTATGAGTGAGAACGGAACTATGCAGTACATGAGGCGACGGTTACGAGTCCTCTCTCGCGCTAGCGTGAACCTCAAGTAACTAGCTTCTCCTTCTTGTCTACATCCTCAACGACATAGCACCGCCATCTCGCCATCAAGAAACTAGGTACCTGTTAGAGATGCATGTTCATCAAGAGGATGTACAATCATATGCAACAAAATATATTAGAGCAACACGAAAAAGAAAGGGTTAATTAGCAACTAGATGCAACATACAGTACGCAAACTAATTAACTAGAGGTGCGTAGGTCGTCGTACCCAAACAAACAAAGCAGTGTTATGCAAGTTCGGCAGGGACCGTGGACATCGCAAAGTTTCATCGCTATAGAAAGTATACAAGTTCAACCGACACGTATCATCATCATCGGCATCGTAAATCACTAGAAGTTCCATCCTTCCATATCATCGAGGATGGACCCTAGCTTCTTGAACGGCGTGAGGTCTTGACGTTGCATGCCTATGCGAGTTCGGACGTCAGCTCGTGATATTGGGCCGTGGTGGAACATCCCCTTCTCATCGATGACTTCTTTCATGATGATCGCCGCAATGTCCCTTTGGATGCGAAAGAAGTCATCTCTAAGTTTATAATCCGCTTCTCCATGAGAGTCTAGCCACTTGTGGATATGTTCATCATTTCTGCTTGTCATGCGAAGCTTTTGGTGATCTGTGTTGAACTCAATCATGAGATGGAGGATGTAGAATCCATCCTTCTTGCTTGGTTTTGGGACATGGATGCAGCAGAAGTTAGTTTTATGCGCAAAACCCATCTTCTTGTTCCTTTGTTTCCTGATCTGCATGTGGCCACCTCTAATACTGAAGCCTTGAAGAGCATCATCTAGAATATTCATTATGTGGGTGTAGTCCTTCTCGTAGTCTCTGGAAGGGTCGAAATACATGGCGTGGGAGACTCGCTGGTAAAGAACGATAAGGACGGCGCGCCCGTTGCTGCGGGGAAGATACCTCAAATTATTCTTCATATGAGCAGAAGGAATGATTGAAATGTACGCAAGGGTTGTCCGGAACTGACTTACTTTTGATGATAAGGCAGGAGGACAATTTCCTGGTCCTTATTCTGTACCATGAAGTTTTGGAGGTAGTCCCTAGCAGTTTCACGCTCAAAGACACCGAGACTCAAGAAAGACTCGTGCATGTAGTATGGATCCGCCACACAGATTTGCGAGACTTCTTCTCTCTTCATGACGGAGCTCATATGTAGCGCAAAAAGGCGGACGATTATAAAATCGAGACGCCTTGTCAGAAACATCTAAAAAATATAGTCAAACTGCAGGAAGAACACCTCCGTGGGCTGTGTGTCGACGTAGCACTTCCCCTCAGGCACACGAGCCGCGTATGTCGGATATCCTGGATCCTTCGAGGCTACTAGGCTTTTCTCAGTCGACAACACAAGGTTGTGCAGTCCCTGAGATCCCCTGATAGTGCCTCCAGCGGTTTGACGGTAGCATCGGCTCGCCCGTGAGATGGAACATGGCCGCACCTTTCACGGGTACACGCTCTTCAGAATCCATCATCTGGCTGCTATGTGCTCTGACTTGTTTGGAGGCAGCTATCTTCCCCGATCTCTTCCTCTCCTTTTTCTTGGGCACACCTTCCAGACCCTTCCTTAACCCCTGCCCCAGTGTTCCCGGGCTAAGCACTGTACGGCCCTCGGCTAGTTGAGCCTGTGTTGAGGCGGCATCTTCAGGCATGTCCTGTGAGGATTTCATGAAGAGAGACTTTTTGCAATCCCTGCTACGACCTTCCTGCCTGGGTAGATCATCCATATCCTCATTAGCATGCTGATAGCCCAATTCGTCATATGGTTGACTCATCATATCTATGTCACAGTCATACGTGTTTGTATTGAGGAAACCCATTGGGTCGACCTCCGTCTCTTCATCCATTATATGTTCTACAGGACCGATTACATCAGCCAGTACTATTGCACCCCCTTCATCACGTCGTCCGCCGCTCTCACCCGACACTACAAGAGCTGGTAATTGCGTAGGCGGGGTGGTGGTCTCCGCACATGGTTGTTGATGTGTGGTTATTGGTGTGCTCTCGGCCGGCTCCAGACGAATAAGATTCTTCGGCCATAGCAGCACCCAACCCTTGCAGTTTCCAATCCGCGGCGGGGTCTCGTCGTCCTCTCCCACAGGATATACTGGAGGAGGCAAATGCTCGTGCCCTGATTTCACACTGGACAAGCTAACCCTGAAGTGCCCAACGGGGATCGGTTGGTTGTGGAACGTGGGTTGCAAGGGGTTCATTATCATCCCCTTTCCCACGTCCACCTTCTGGCCTTTGATCAAGTAGAGTATGGTGCATGGGGTTTCTTCAGCCTGCAAACACATATGTCTATGGCGTAAAACATCCGAAAGGCAACGAAAATGGAATATTCTATGTTGGTGCGACATGTAATTACCGTGATGGCATCGAGCTCAGCCAAAGACGAAGGCCCACCTAGCAGGCCAGAGACTGAGGACGGGCTGCTATGAGCGGGAGCGACTGCGAGAGGAGGCCCGGTTGCGTGAGCAAGTGATGGTGCGGTGGTGTTGTTGTTCACGGAGTTGCTCCCGACGAAACTGGGCAACGGGAAATCATGTACCGTCTTGTCTGGATTTTCCTTGGTCCAGTTGATGATAGCTGGAATCAAGTTAGTAGCGAAATCATTTCTGCAGGCAGTTACAGCTGCATTGACTGCTTGCAGTAACAACTCATTTTTCTCCTCAGCTGCTTTTTTGTCGACCGCAAGCTTCACCTTCTCGTCGATGTCCGCCTGACTAAACTTCTTTTTCTGCTTCTTGGCCTCCAGGCCCTCGTTGTAATACACCTTCCATGTGGCGCCGTCTCCAGCGTCGTGCACACGACCATATTGCGGCCGTTGGCCAAAGGGAGTCCCTTAAGTTCCTTCAAGGCTCGGTTGAGAGGGGTGTCCCACTTGGGCCTCATCGGAGAAGTAGGGCTTTCGGCTGCAAGCTGGTGTTGCTTCTCCTGCGAATCAACGCTCTCCACTGGCTTCCATCCTTGACGTGTCTTAGCTTCGGATCATCTCCATTGTCGGGCTTCTTCCTCTCCGTGTGCCAGCGCATTAGCTTTGCTTCCTTGGGATCTACTGTACGAAATACCGCTGGAGACGGGGAGTGATCGGTAAGTACCATACAACTTTCTAGGGACATTTCTTCCCGGCCTTCTTGTATCGAGAAGCATTGCACACCGGAAGGCTTGTTTTTTCCGCGTGCTCCTTCTGATAAATTATGCAATCATTGATGCATGCATGGTATCTAACATGCGGCGGATCAAGAGGGCACACAATCTTCTTGGCCTCATGAACACTACTAGCTAGGACATAGATTCCCCGCGGGAAGAACATCCTTTAGGTACTTGAGATGCTCATCGAGGCTAGTGTCGGTCCATTTGTTTTTAGCCTTCGTCTTCAGGAGTTGGAGCGTGAAACTCAAGCGGGTCACCTCAGGATTGCAACCATCATACAGTGGAGTGTTCGAGTCTACCACCAGTTGCTCCAGCTTAGCCTCCTCTCTAGAAGCAGCTCTCTCAGTACTCGTCTCCTTGCGAAGTAGTGCTTGAACATGAGGGTCCCACACGATTGAACTTAGTACTGACGAACTCTGCTGCGTGGAGTCCACGTTCTCTCCGCCGACATGTCCAGCCCCTTCTCCTCCGCCATGTCCGGCCCCTTCTCTGCCGCCATATCCGGCCTATTCTCCGCCGCCATTATCGATCATCTCTTCGTCTTGCCCACTGTCGTCATTGGCTGCCCCGTCGGCGTCCTCAACATCATCATCCTCATCTTTAATTATCCACCGAGTATAGCCATCCATGAAACCGGTCATGAGCAGGTGCGCTTCGACACGACCTTCGTCATAGGGGTCGAGCCAAACTATTCCTTTGCATCTTCGACATGGACATAAAACCTTTGTCAGGTTATTTTCTTTCATGGCCTGCACCGCCGACCGCAACCACCTATCCACCATTGTTCCACTGACCATCATGAACACCTGCACGGTAGTAATAAACAAATTGATTATAAAAATGCGTGCATGCATCAAAGTCATACAAAAATTCGGCATGACCTTCCCTAAAAATAGGACATATATAGATCTAGAGTTTGCCCGGAATTCGCCGAAACGGAAATAAATCGACATTTCGGCAAAACATAGGCAACTCAAAAGCATAATTCAGCGTCAACTCATGCCACACACACAATTTCCATCATATTTCCCAATTATCATATCACACACACACATACACATATTTCCATTTTGCAAAAGCATGAAAATTTAATCACCTCTAGCTACGAGATCGAGCACACGGTGTGGATGATGATGTAGGGAGATCAAAAGTGCACAAAGCTCTTCTTGACAAAGAAAGATCTAGTTAGGGGACAAATAGGTCACTTAACTAAATGCTACATCTACGTAGCTAGCTAATTTGGGAGGATACAACTTCAACTAGTGGAGGGGGAAGGAAAAAAAGAAAGGAGATGCACTAATGGAGGTGGTGTAGTTAGCTAGGAGTAATGAAGAGAGAGAAAGGTAGGTAGAAGAGGGAGAGTAATGGGGGGAGAAGTATTGAGGAAGATGAAGAGTGAGAGAGGGAGGATGTGGGAGGTAGGGGAAAGGGGGGAGAGGAGATGGGAGGGGGAGGTGGAAAAAGGTGGTGGGTGGTGCCTCTTAGCAGCAGCGCGGGAGCAAAAACGCGCTACTGCTATGATCGTAGCAGCAGCGCGCTTTCCTATCACGCGCTACTGCTAAACGGGCCAACCGTGTGGACAATTTCAAAATTAGCAGCAACGGCGTGACTAAAAAGCGCGCTACTACTATGGCATTAGCAGTAGCGCGCTTCTTGACGCCGCGCTGCTGGTAAAGTTAGGTCGTTGTGTACTGTCGGTGGATTTTTGTAGCAGCGCGGTTTAAACATCACACACTACTGCTAAATTTACATCAGTAGCGTGCTTTCCCTAACCACGCTGCTACAAATTAGCAGCATCGCCTCTTTTTGTGTCGCCCTACTGCTAAGATTCTGTGTATAAGGTTTTCCCTAGTAGTGAAGAGGTAATGGGGCTATCACATCACCATGCTAAAGGTAATGTGCGCGGCTTGATGAACATGCCCTCAAAATCCTCTAGCGAGGTTGTTAGGAGGTCCTGCCCCTCACAAACAAGGGAACGAACGCCCAGGGTCGCCTCCCTGTGCAACGTGACTGCATGGTCATGATGCCAAAAGGACATGTGAGCTTGGTGAGTCCCAACGAGCCCCTAGCCATTGCATGCCGAGCACCGTGTCGTAACTCTACAAAGGAAGGGTGTAGGAGTCGATGGTGAATGGTTGTGTGCCCACCAAGACTTCAAGGCTACAACAGATCCTATGACTGATGAGCTTGTTGCCATTGGCCACATGCTTGCGTGTTGGGAAAGCTCCATGTTGGTGCGCATGGTTGCCTGGTCTGATAGGAAATTGTGGGTGGAGCTAGAGTCAACAACAGCGATGAGGATGATTTCACGGATGACAACTGCCAACTACATCGTCGAGCTTTTGCGAATACCTGTGAGTGTGTGAAGGGAGACCTCTACATCCGCATCCTTCTCGATAGAGTCACCATCGCCCCTCTTAGGCACCCAGATAAAAAATTTCTTACAGTAGTGACAAGGTGTGAATTTGTTGGTCACCGTTGAAGCAAAGTTTGGCACGACGGTCGTTCATCTCTGTAGTCGTGAGGCGCTTGAAGGGCCTTCTACCTAGTGTGGCCCGCGTGATTCCTGAGGTTTCTATTTGTGCAGCCTTTGTAGGAGCAGTAAGGGCCGGGGTAGACGAGCGAGTTGGTTGAGAGGGTGGGTGTTCGGCAGTAGCTGATGGACCCTAGTCCTCGTCCTCTGTCTTGTCAGTCTCACATGCCTGGGCTTGGTGCATTGTGTCTCTTGTGTCGCCTTATAAAGGGAGAAGAGTCCTAGGGTCACAAACTCTCCCAGGTAGCATGCTTTTTCTTAGACTTACGGGTGCATTAAATTGTGAAGCCTCTACTGGTTCACGGTGAACACACCTACTATTAGATTTGCCTGCCATCACTTGTGTACGACCATGGTTCAATCATGAAGTACAAAAACTGGATTATAAGTAAATTCAACCATGATTCAAATTACTTATCATATCAAGATATCTCAAAATCTGGGACACCCATATGACCAGAATTGCAATTAGATGGCTTAGATTAGTGTTTCTGTAGGATCAATGAGAGGGCTTGAAAGGCGCCTCATAACATTATCATCCAACATATTAATTTCCCAACTTGTATTATTTCCTAAGTTCATTTATTGGGACTATATACTGCTTTTGTGTTAATCACTAAGATATACTAAAAATTGAGTTGACTGGATCTGAATGTTTCAGTAATCTTATTAACCTTGTAAGTAAATTGCACTGTATACAAATGAAAAAAAATATGAGCTGCACTTTACTATTTAAAATGAGCTACAACTTAAAAAATTATCAGTTTTACGTAGATAGATATGAATGAAAAGTTTGGATCTTACAATACAATACGTAAGGTGAAATATTAGACCATAATGTCTCTGGCTAAAACAAAACTAAAAGCTATATGTATCCTAAACTGAACCTTTACATTCACGAATTTGCAAGGCCATCAACTTTGAATTCGTAACTTTCATAAAAACACAGATTTTCCTAATTGAAGTCAGCTGAAGCTAATAACCTTCTCAACCATCTGAAAGAATTGTTTCATTTGTCCCATCCAGTTGAAAGAGGGGTGATACAATCGATCACTAACAGGTGAACAAATAAGGAGAATAGGTTGAGGCGATAAAAACTACAATGCAAATAAAAATTAGCATACCAAATCTATCAGTAACAAAATGGAGCGGCAATATAAGAAGAGTCAATCACATAAAAATGTCGGTCAGTTAAATAAAAATGCTGCGAAGTGAGAAACATTACTGCTAAAAAAATTGGAAGACGCATGCAAAGATCAGCTTGAGTGGTACTTCAAGGAAAACAATAAATAGTTACACTCATGAATTCGTGATGCGGGACTCCAAATGAGAATGAAAGCAAACAACAAAATAAGTTAACGCTCTGAAAACATAGGTGAAGGTTGGCACTGTAGTAGATAAATGTTTCTAGATTAATAAGTGGAATAAATCATTTCATCAACCGTTGAACAAAGGGGTCGTTATGTGCATAACTTTCATGTAGCTAATGGCGAATAAGATGGCAGGCGAACAACCATCTGAAAAAAATATCCACACATTATTCTTACCATATTTTTAATAACAATTTATTGATGTCAGAAGCCACAGGTATCTATACATTTCTCTGGCAGTTGGAAGAGAAACTGAGATCCACCAAGAGAGATATCATCCATACCTGTGAAAATCAGCAAATATGACCATCATGTACAATAATCGTGGGCTTTTTTTTAGAGAAAAAGGGCTTTCGGCCCCGGCTCCATTTTGTATTACCAAAATGAAACCACAACATTCAGACATCCTGTTACAAGCACGCGGGGGGGATCCAGCAACACACGCTGCCCCAGCAAGATAGAAGTTCTAGCCTCCACAGTAAAGTGCCAAAGAACAGCTATCAGCGATAGAGACTAAGCTCCAGCAAAACATAAAAGAACAAACATCTCGAAGGGAGAGGGAGAAAACTACAAAAGCGCTCGCCTAGATCTTATGCATTGCCGCAATCGAACAGCAACTCCGAGCACTTCAGGAGTCCTAGCCAGGGTCTGGCCACATCAGGAGGCGGGGTGCACGCGCTTCCTGCTCCATCTTTCTCACCAAGTACATCCCTCTTTCTTTTGCACCGCCTGAGCATCGGACCATCCAGCTGCTTAATATAGCAGCAGTTTTCCTCCTCAACACCTGCATCCCAAGCCAGGGAACATGTTTGAAGCAAATGTCATTGCGATGATTCCACAGAGCCCAAAGGGCAGCAGAGTGTAACATGCAGTCTGCTGAGAGATTTTTGTGATTAAACCACCAAGCTAGCATGTTCTCAATGGACATACCAACTTGTTTTTTAGATATGTCAAAAATCCCTCTCCATAGCTCTATCGCAACAACGCAGCCAAAAAATAAATGATCAATAGATTCAGATTCTCCACAAAAAAGGCAGGTAGCGTCATCTACATGCTGTCTTTTTTGCAGATTGTCTCTTGTTAAAAGTTTGTTTTTGGCCACGAGCCAGAGAAATATCTGGACCCTAAGGGGAATGTTAATTTTCCAAATAATTGTAAGGTTGGCCGGATCAATTCCCCTAAAGTTGATAAAGTTGTAAAAAGATTTGACAGTAAAGACACCTTTGGCTTCAAAATTCCAGCGCACGGTGTCTTCAACGTCATTTAATTTTACATTAGCCACTCGGCTGAACAAATCGTCCCACTCTGCTAGAAGCTTATGGGTGAAACACCTTCTAAAAGTAATTTTTAGATTGGTGCCATCCCAGACCTCACTAATAGAAACATTGTGGTCGTTGGCAATAGAGTATAGCTCCCAATATTGGGTAGCTAAGGTAGTATGTCCCAGCCACTGGTCTTCCCAAAATCTAATATTCTTGCCATTCCCCACTATCCAGGAATATCCTACATTGGCAGCTTTAGCAGCCCGTAGTATTCCTTTCCAAAATGGGGAGGCACCATTTTCCGGGCAAGTAAAAATATTAGGGCTGTGAGTCTTATACTTGGCATCAATAATTTGTTTCCAAATTTTGCCCTCATCCAGGAAATATCTCCTGATCCAAGAGGCTAAAAGACATAAATTCATATCAGCAATATTAGGAATACCCATACCCCCATGCTGCTTTTGTAAGGTTACATTACCCCAGGCAGCAAGATGATATTTAAAATGACCCTCATAATCGTCCCAAAAGCAGTGAGCTAGTTGAGAATTAATCAGATTGATGGCCCATTTTCAGAATTTAATAATCCCCATAAGATAACTAGGGATAGTGGATAAGCAAGTTTTCACTAATGTGAGTCTTGCCCGAAGGCAGAAGTCTCCCCCTCCATCCAGCCCCTCTCTTGATAATCTTATCAACAGTAGGTTGAAGCTCACTTTTCTTAAGCTTCCTGTGATGAAGAGGAGCACCTAAATATTTAATAGGGAACTCACTCAATTTGCAACCAAGTATTTGTGCAAGGATATTGGCATCATCCTCATTGATATTAATGGGAACCAGGTCACATTTATGAAAATTAATCCGCATGCCAGATAGATGTTCAAAGCAGGAAAGTAACCACTTAAGGTTTTTCGCATGGGATTTATTATTGCTGAGGAAAAGTAATGTGTCATCCGCATATTGCATACTAATGATGCCAGCAGGATTGGAACTAGGGAAGAGGCCTTCCAGGATATTATTTCTGGAGGCTTTAATAAGAATTTTTGTAAAAACATCAGCTACTAGGTTGAAAAGCAAAGGGGAATAGGGGTCCCCTTGCCTCACTCCTTTGCCCGCAATAAAAAAATCACTATTCCTATTATTGATAGTGACCCCAACAGAACCTTCGTATAAGAGAGATTTAACTTTCCTCATCCAGTTAGTACTAAACCCTCTCTTATACATCATGTCTATCAGGAACTCTCTGTTAATCATGTCGTAAGCTTTCTCATAGTCTAGTTTAAACACAAAACCAGTCTGCTTGCTAGAGTGAACAGAATGAATAATTTCATGGGCTGCAATAATGCTCTCAGCTATATACCTGCCTTTTATAAAGGCTGTCTGATTCACAGAAATTAAATCTTTGCAAATGTGTCCAAATTTATTCGCGGCACACTTGGCAAAGATCTTGAAACTACAATTAATCATAGCAAGAGGCCTAAATTTCTCCATCTTAGTGGCATCAGCCTCTTTAGGTACTAGAGTAAGTAAAGAGAAATTGAGCCTATATAGGTCTAGCTCACCTTTCTCCCAATCATCAAATAAAGCAAATAGATCACCTTTAATAAGGTCCCAAAATTGTTGATAAAATAAAAAAGGAAAGCCATCTGGCCCAGGAGCTCCTTCAGCATATGAGCCAAAGACAACATCCTTTATCTCCTTTTCTGAGAAGGGGGTATCCAAAATGCAATTATGTGCATCAGTCACCCTCTCTCCATCTTCCCAAAAATCATTTTTCAGGTTAATGTTGATTTTATCTTGGTAGCCAAAAAGAGTTTTGTAGAAGTTCACAGCATAATCGTGGGCTTCTATGTCAGTAAAATAATTCTGAATTTTGAAAACAGCAAATATGACCATCAGCAAATAGGATCACCGCAGCAATCTTCTTTGTTGATTCTGAATTTTGAATTGTAACTAAAGAATACACAACATGTAGAATGGGGAGGTTCCGGTTGGTGAATATAAATGTTCAAATTGCACTATTTTCCACATGGTCATCTGGCGACCTTTTTTACAGCTCCATGTAGGGAACCTGGTCGTAACTCGTAAGCAGGCACAGATTGATACTACATGTACTCTTCTCTAAAACAAACCCTACAACTTCAAGCATGAGAAATTAGGATGTACGTATGCAAAAAGAAAAAGAAAAAGAGTTCTTGTCAGTGGGTTGCTTTATGATCTGAATTTCTAATCAAACAAAAGTTCATTGCAGTTTCTACAGAGATTTGTTTTTACCATTAACCGGTATGTGCCAAATGGAAAGCTCTAGCACATATTACGATTCCGAGTCGTTACAGAAGTGCCAGAAAATCATAGCTATAAGAAAAAAGTGCATTGCCTATACATATACTGAATTGTGAATAAATTATTGTCTTATTTAATATTTACACGTAAATGCAGATGTTATATTTTTGGCTAGTGTAATAGATTTCTTGCACAATTAATGTCATACCCAAAAGGAAGTTAACAAAATATCTAATACTACAAAAGTTTTGACTGATGTGAGCAATTATTCTTTACAGAAACTGTGACTATTACCTTCTAGGTACAAAAGTAGGAGATGTATCATTAGGTTGAAAAGAATAAACTTACCTATATAACCAGCCATTGACACTACCAGATACAAAAAATGCTCACCAAAGAAAACAGAAGTGAGGATATTCTAAATTGCATTTAACGCAAACCAACTGGCATACTGTTTAGAAGGGAGTGAAAAGATGTGTTTTAGGTACCCAGAGTTGATGTTCAAAAAAAAATCAGGTTATTAGATAATTTTATCCATATCTTAGGTACTAATCCTTTATATATCTTTGAGTCCAGGATATATTAGCATGCAAGAGAAAGAAACCTGAGCTTCTAAAATGCTAAATGAGGATTGCTCCTTCAGATCATTACATTTGTCAGCAGAAAAAGTTGGAAGAACAAATACCAAATGGATAATCCATGAGATTCTCCAAGTAAATATGCGACAACATTACACCTTATGACAATACACTTGTATTAAATAATCAATAACAAGAACTCAAGCTCACCAAAATAAGTAAAAATATACTGCTCCTGCAGTGAACACAGATGGAATACCTGATTAATTATCATGGCTGGTGTAGAACCTATGCACCGAAGTCTACTCTTGTAGTTCAATTGCCGAAAGAGGCAAAATTACAACACTATTTTATTAAAGGAGAATATGTTAAAATTATTATCACAACCAGAAAATATAATAGGACAGTGGAAAGATAGAAAATGCATGTACTGTGAGAAGACACTCACAGAAGCTAAGATAGGAGTGACACTGAGCTGTCAAATATTGACATTCTTTTTATTCAGCATTTCATGCTATGCTTTCTAGGTTCGTGGTACAGTTATATGAAGAAAGTTCCTTGCTTAATCAAGGGACCATACATTCTCATGTTGTGCATGTTCTCACCAACCTGAAAGCAATCAAGCATCATGTGCGCAGAGCTCGCTGCTCCCCTTGTCACCTTCACTGTCACCTTGCCAACAGGGTTGTTCTCCTTGTTCCGTGGATTGTATGCAAGAGCAGGAGCCTATCTACATTTGAGGCACGTGTTCTTTCCAACCATCAGCTACCTCTGATGCTCAGACCTCACCTTGAGCACCGGCTGTCATAATTCTCCGTAGGCTGCGTGCTGCTCCCTTGAGTTCTTGGTGTGCTTCAGTTTATTAGAGATTGAAAAGTAGATCTGCTCCCTTGTGTTTTCTGTTGCGTGCTGTCTGTTGTAGTGTCGTGTAGCTGTGCCTCCTATAACCCCAAACTCTGTTATCTTTGCATAATAAAGTTTCAGCTGGGGCAGAGCCGCACCCTTGATCTGCTCGAAAAAGAGGCATAATTAATTTTATTTCCATCTACTGAAACGTATTCCTGGGAACCATAGAACGCACATGAAGCATGAAATTCTCACGATCCAAACTGGCATCCAACAATTCGATCCAATCATCAATAAATCCTCAAATATGGAGTATGTTCTTTCAAAGGAAGTATATAATATTTGTTCATTTGATATTACAGAGTTTGTAATATGGATCATGGAGTATGCTAGTTTAGTGGAGGTGCTTTTGATATGAAATATCTTTAGAGTTGTAGACATTATATATTTCAAAAATCACACAACAAGGATCTTTATGAAATATCTTTAGAGTTGTAGCCATCTTGTATTTAAAAAATCACAGAACACGAAAGAATCTCGTGTGAGGGAGAGGGAGAGGTGCGAGGGTCAGTACACTTGGTTGTAGGGTATATTCTCTATATTTTTAATGTGACACTCGACTTTTGCAATTTCGCCAGTTGGAGCAGATGTTGATAGACATATGCTGGGAACATTTTGATCAAGGAAAAGATTTATATGCTGAAAAAGATGTTTCGGTAAGTTATTTCTATATTGTAACTATGAATAACTTAATTCATGCCGACCATAGCACTACGAAAAAGATGTTTCGGTATGTTAATTCTATGGATTACTTTATAGGTGAAAATATTTGATGCCATCAAACATCGCCGGAGAACTAGAAACTTGACTGTAATTGTATCGGATCTTGGAGAAGACATTGTGAAAGGTAAACATGTCTCTATTATAAGTCATATTTCACAGGAGCCAAAGATACATCTACTCTAATTGTGATGTTTTTATTTGTTGTAGGCACTTACCCTATCATGGGTAAAGAAGCCATGCCAGTCTCTTATGATTCTTGAGCTTGGCCTGAGAGAGGTAAACATCTTCCTTTTTAACATAGTTTAGATTCAACATGTTTGAACTCAAATTCTAAGGTTGTAGAGGAGATTGTTCTGTGCGGTAAACAACTTCATGAAGAAATCATTTGTTATTTCTCTTATCTCATTCTGTTTGCATTGGAAAAACACACACTATTTTGATCAATCTTTAGCTGGCAATTTAACCACTGATCGCTAGCGAAGCATGCTCTTCAAAGTTGTGTCTAACCGAACCTTGATGCTTTTTTTTGTTTGTGTAGGTGCTTGCCTGCTGCTGGCCTTCATGGACGAGTCATTGGAAAAAAAACTTTGCCTGCCAATTGCAAATTCAAGTTCGACATAATCTTTGTGTGTCTGTGTTCCCAGACAAAAACTTCAAATTGTGCATGCCTTTGGAACGGTAGAAGCAGCTTAGTTTAGAGCATAACCTGCATGCTAGAGCAGGTTAGAACCTGTATATTACTGGCTACTACTTATTTTGAGTCTTGTGAAACTCACATCCTATCCTTATGCAAGTGAAGCTGCCGTGGATGATGAATTGAACCCGGTAATTATGCTAGTGTAATGTTTAGACTGCAGAAGCAGAATAGCTTAGGGATTACTGGCTACTACTCAGTAATTGTTTTCAGTTCGGTGAGACTCACATCCTGTCTCTACACTGTGGATGATGAATTGAAGCTGGAAGTTGGTAACAATGCTATAGCGAAATGTTTGCTACATTGCGAATCCATTCCCGTTGTGTGTATGTGCACCCTTGCTGTGCAGGGTAAAACAGAGCAAGAGTCTCTAATTTCACCAAGCTCCCTAATTCTGGAACCCTCTCATTTAACCGAGGTCTTCAATTTGAGATTGCGTGCACAATTTCAACTGCGGCGAATGATTACCGAGGAGGGACCTCAGCAGCCTGCAGGCAACCATGTAAGAGGACCTGCGCTTGCACCCACCAGGACCTTTACTCCTCCTACACTAGTCCACGGTTGACGGATATGACATATTCGCCAAAACATGTACCCCTAAAGTTAGTATAAAGTTGGGTTATCTATTTTGAAACAGAGGGGTACCATTGTAAATGGTTGGGCCATTGGGAGAGAAGACATGATTTCATGCCGGAGAGGTTTTCCTACCACAAGGTCAATATTTTAAGTACTTGCCATTTGGATCCGGACAAAGGATGGGCCCCAGGCAAATTTGGCGCTCGCTACAATGGAGATTATGCTAGTAAATCTCATGTACCATTTCGACTGGGAGAGTCCCAATGGAAAAGAGGGAGTAAAATGCATAGAAACGCCAGTCATGTCACGATAGCCGAAAAACATCCCTTTACGATTCGTGGTATTGTGCACCAAATCGAATTTCTGACAATGGCAAAAACACTGACCTACTTTTTGAGCACGTTTTGACTGGCTGATCCCTCTCAGGCTGACAATGGTGACGGTGTGGCGCTAACGGCCGTTGATTGCTCTGTCGGAAGCAGCTAGGTCGGAACGAACCTGAGCTCTCTCTCTCTCTCTCTCACACACACACACACACACACGCACACGCACACGCACACGCGCACGCGCGCACGCACGCCCGCGCCCGCCCGCGCGCACACACGCACACACAAATGAATGTTGCTGTCCTGTTTGAGTAAAGTGAATTTATTGAATTTTGCTGTCCTGTTTGACTGAATTTAGGGTTTTGAAAATAGGGATTAAGTCTATCTAATTTGTAGTTTGTGAATGATGCTTTGAAATGAGTACTCATTTAGAAATGTTGATGCAATATTGATCTTCAATTGCTAACTGAAGTTTATACTTTTCATTTGTAGTTTGGAACATGCTAGCGTTTGGAATTTGACGTTCCAATTCTATGATAGGGATATGATGTCTACTACACAACTTATTCTTGTAGACTCGTGTTAGGCCTCCAAGCGTAGAGTTTTATAGGACAGTAGCATTTTTCTCTCAAGTGGATGACCAAAGGATTATCAATCCGTGGAAGGCGTAGGATGAAGATGGTCTCTCTCAAACAACCCTGCAATCAAATACAAGAAATCTCGTGTGTCCCCAACACACCCAATACAATGGCAAATTGTATAGGTGCACTAGTTCGGCGAAGAGATGGTGATACAAGTGTAGTATGGGTAGTAGATATAGGTTTCTGTAATATGAAAAATATAAAAACAACAAGGTAGGAAGTGATAAAATGGAGCACAAACAGTATTGCAATGTTCGAAAACAAGGCCTAGGGTTCATACTTTCACTAGTGCAATATCTCAACAGTGTTAACATAATTGAATCATATAACCATCCCTCGACGTGCGATAAAGAATCACTCCAAAGTTCTTATCTAGCGGAGAACCTAAGAGGAAATTGTTTGTAGGGTACAAAACCACCTCAAAGTTATCATTTCCGATCAATCTATTGAGGTATTCCTATAAGTGTCACGAATAGCCCTAGAGTTCGTACTAAAATAACACCATATGATACACATCAACCAACTCTAATGTCACCCAGATAATCCAATGTCACCATAAGTATCCATGAGTCAATTATACGATACGCATCAAGCAATTTCAGATTCATAATATTGAATCCAACACAAAGAACTTCCAAGAGTGCCCCAAGATTTCTATCGGAGAAAGTAGGACGAAAACGTGCATCAAGCCTTATGCATAGATTACCCCAATGTCACCTCAGGAATCCGCGAGTTGAGTGCCAAAACATATATCAAGTGAATCAATATAATACCCCATTGTCACCATGGGTGTTCATATGCAAGACATACATCAAGTGTTCTCAAATCCATAAAAGTATTCAATCCTGTAAGTGCATCTAGTGCCATCCCTAGTTGGTTTTGGAGTATTGACGACAAACTTGGTTGAGAGACTAATGTGTTTGTGAGAATTGCAGGTAACACAGGTAGTAGTCCCATATTGATTCGGTTTACCTACCAGAGATGACCCCTAAAAATGTGTGAAGACATTGAAGACAATGGTGGTCTGTGAAAACATTCACATTCAGGACTATGTCATGAGAAGACATCGTATGAAGACTATGGAGTACGAAGACATAGTTGTTTTGTACTTTCCTTTTCTTCTTTGTTGAGTCATAGGAACCACCGTATTGTTAAGTGGGGTCCAAGTGAACAAAGTCAGAGTGACTGATGTGATGCTCAACCAAATCCTATGTCTTCGAGCGAAGACAATGCGAGCAAATCTTATCCAGAGCTGGATAAGACAGCTTAACTTGTAGCCCAAGTCAAGTTGTCGCGTGTGTTTGAAATCTGACCGTTGGACATGTGTCAGTTCCTTAGTGACCCATGGTCATTTCGGACAAATCAGGTCGGGTTGCCTCCTGGCTATAAATAGCCCACCCCCTACACCACAAATTGGTGGCTGCTCAGAGTTAGTGCACGGCTTTTGTCGTTTGAGAGCAACCCACCTCCAAAGCATTTGAGAGAGAGATCCTTGCGAGGACAAAGCCCAAAACACCCAGAGCCAAAGAGTGTATCACTGAAGTCTTTCTGTCTGCGTGACCTGAAGACTTGTTACACTTGAGGACTGTGAATCCTCCAGCCGGTTAGGCGTCATGTTCTGAGCGTCCAAAAGTCATTGTGGATCGCCGGTGAACGAAGTCTGTGAAGGTTTGGAAGTCTACCTTGAAGACTTACTAGAGTAATTGGGTGAGGACTGTGTGTCCTTAGCTCAAGGGGAATAAGGTGAAGATGCAGTCTTCTGAGTTGAATCTCAGCCTCCCTAACCAGACGTATAGTTGTCACAGCAACTGGAACTGGTCTACAAAATCCTTGTCTTCATCAAGATACTGGTTCTATCCTTCACTTCCCTTTACTTTACAGTTTGTCTTCGTGAAGTCATTGCATGCCTGTATGATCTAATTGACTTCATTGAGTGAAGACTCTTTACGGTTTGGCTTCATAATATCTTCCAGCCTGATCCATACTACCTAGCTGCTGATAGTCTTCGTGTTTTCACTTCATTGCTTAGTTGACTATGGCTTGTCTAGTGTAGTCTACCTTTCGCTGCATATCAATAGGTTCAATCCTTCTGTTTGTCTTCAAAGCCTCCGTGTTTTGAAGACTTCCATAAAAATCGCCTATTCACCCCCCTCTAGTCGATAACTAGCACTTTCAATTGGTATCAGAGAAAGGTGCTCCCTTATTCTGTGTGATTCGGTTTAACCACCTGGAGTTTTAGCTATGTCGACTACAGGGATGATCATAGTCTCCACTGTGTGCCCTGTCTTCGATGGCACAGATTACCCCTACTGGAAGAATAAGATGCGCATGCATCTTGAAGCCATTGACGTCGACCTCTGGTATGTCGTCAAGAACGGCATTCCCAAGGTCGGTGAAGGTGTCACTGCTGCTAATGTCAAGAGGTTCATTCAACTGGACTCGACTGCCAAGAACATCATCTGTGGTCATCTGACCAAAGGGCAGTATGGTCGTGTGAGTGCTCTAGAAACTGCGAAGCTAGTCTGGGACTGGCTCTCCAAGGTCAATAAAGGTGTCTCAACCCAGAGAGACTCAAGGATCAGTGTTCTTCGCAACCTCTTCAACCGCTTCAATAGAAATGACAATGAGAATGTCCAGCTCACATTTGATCGCCTCACTGATATCACAGATGAGCTTCATGCACTCGGCGCCACTGAGATCACCAAGCACGAAATCGTCAAGACGATTCTGAGATCGCTTGACAGCTCATTCGACACCCTGCCCTGATGATTCAAGAACGCCCTGACTTCAAGACTCTCGATCCGTCTCACATACTTGAGAGACTCAACACACATGAGTTCCAGCAATCTGAGAAAAGAGATATCTACGGTCCTAACTATGGCCGAACTCGCGCTTTGAAGGCAAAAGCTGTTTCCTCATCTGAAGAAGAATCTGACTGCAGTTCTGAGGATCCTGAAGACATTGGAAAGGAGCTTGCTATGCTTGTGAAGAAGTTCCAGAGGTTCACCAAGAAGAAAGACTTCAAAAAGTCTTCAAGATCCAACTCAAGAAACGATGAAGCTTCCTCTCGTGACTATAAGAAGAGAACATGCCACGAGTGCAAGAAACCTGGTCACTACATCTTTGAGTGTCCACAATGGGACAATGAGACCAAGAAGAAGAAGAAAAGCAAGGAATATGATTCTGATGACAAGAAGAAGAAGAAATCCTCAAATTCTTCTTCCAATTCTTCATCGAAGTCTTCATCACACAGGAAGAGCTCATCCAGCATGGCTCGTGCGTTTGTTGGCAAGGAGATGGATTCAGAGGAGGAGTCTGCATCTGAGGAGGCAGAGGTGGAGTCTGAAGAGGAATCTAATTCAGGCGTGGCAAGCCTGGCTCTAGCTTCAGCGTATGTCGCCAAGTCCATCTTCGACACTGAAGACGATGGCTTCGTCACCAACACTGATGCTAATGATGAGGATGACTATGCTCCCACCTACTGCTTCATGGCCCGTGGTGCCAAGGTAAACTCACGATGCTTACTTTACAACTTCAAGTGAAGATGACTCTGAATGTGAATCTAAACCTAGTTACAAAACACTTGCTAAAATTGCAACAGAACAAAAAAATGCTATGGAACATATTCAAAAGTTTCTAGACAAAAGCGATGACCTGTTGGACGCGGAAATGACTCGAACTCAGTCCTTAATTGAAGACAGTAAAAATCTTCACGTTAAGTACGAGGAACTTGAAAGTCATCATGATACGCTCTCAACTACTCATGAAAAGCTCTCCTACAATTATCTTCGAAGGAAGCAAGAGCTTGAGAACTTGAGATCGGATCATGAAGATCTTCAAAAAGAGAACGAGTCACTCCGCGCTCAATAGATCAGTTCCGCTAAGGAAGACTTTGAGCCAACATGTTTAAAATGTCTTGAGCATGATAATGCTGCTTCTGTGCTGGATGTTCTACTGCTACTACTGTTGCTATGTCTTCAACTGCTGATGTGGAAACTAACCCCTCTTCCGAGGATACCACTACTATTGCTGATGAGAATGCTAGGTTGAAGACATTGCTTCAAACAGGGATGTACAAAAGCCTCAAAGGGCATCAGACACTGTGCGATGTCCTCAAGAAACGGATTCTGAACCGAAACCCTAGAAAAGAGGGTGTTGGGTTCGAGAGGAAAATGAATGTTGATGGTTCCTACTGGAAGCCTAGCAGTACCCCAAAACCACATGGGTTGCTGCAAAGGGACCTTCAGTGGATCCATCTACCTTATCTGGCTTCACTTGTGCTAACCCTATTATCATTGATGAATCCTTTGATGCAAACTATAAATTGTTTAAGAATCAGAATGGTGAAGTGTTTGCTAGGTATATTGGTACTAATTGCAGGAATGGACCCCCTTTGAAGAAGATCTGGGTGCCCAAGAGTTGTCTTGAAAATCTTCAGGTGAATGTTATCATGACACCACCTGGGAAGAAGACAAACCCCAGACCACAGGCTTCATATGGTCCAAAGGCTTCATACAGACAGAGGACTCACTAGAGTCACCCTAACGCCAATGTTTTGCAGGGAAACCATACTCGGACTTACGAATATGAGCGTGTTTCATCAAACCGCTTTGTTCACAAGACCAAGAACTATTCTGCTTATTCTTATGAGTATTATTCACCCCCTACAAGGCTATTTGCTAGGGCTCCAAAGCCAAAATTCTCAGATGCTGCACTTAGACTCATTGCTTCTAAGCCACCCTTGAAGATGCGGGTGGTTATGAAAAATTAACTCTCTTTGGCAGGGAAAGGTCTCCAACCGGAAATCAAAGGCGTCTGATGCTCATGCTGGGGACCTAAAACATCTTGTGGGACACAAGATAAAATGTCCAAATGGTCTTATTATGTATTTCGTTCCAGCATTTCTTGACAAACATCCTACTTATCCTAACCGAGACCTGAACTTTCATAATGCGCTTGTTCGTCAAATGTTTATGCTTCACATTTCCCTTGGTGAAGCCTATCCCCCTAACTGCACTGTAGGGTACGATACCAAAGGCTTCTGAGTGGATTATGGACAGTGGGTGCACTAACCACATGACTGGTGATCGAAGTCTTCTCATGGACTCAACCTTATGTCCATCTGACAAGAGTCACATCACATTTGCTGACACTGGTAAAAGCAAGGTATTGGGTCCAGGTAGAGTTGCAATCTCAAAGGATCAGCACATTGATAAAGTGATGCTTGTTGAATCCCTTGGTTTCAACTTAATGTCTGTCTCAATGCTTTGTGATCTGAACATGGTTGTGATATTTGGAAAATATCGTTGTCTTGTGCTTATGGAATCTGACAAATCTCTAGTCTTTGAAGGGTATCGAAAAGATGATCTGTAGATGGTAGATTTCTCAGCAGGACCACAGTTGGCCGTATGTCTTCTAGCAAAATCTTGAGAGTGTTGGATCTGGCATCGGAGGCTAGGGCATGCTGGCATGAGGAACTTGTACACTCTCGCGAAGAAGAAGCATGTCATAGGCATCGAGGGCGTCAAGTTCAAGAAAGATCATCTGTGTGGTGCCTGCGAAGCTGGAAAGATGACTAGGGCCAAGCATCCCTCGAAGACATTCATGACTACATCACGTCCCTTCGAGCTACTTCACATGGACTTATTTGGCCCTACTCACTACTAGACTCTTACTACCACTGCTTGCCTCTATGGCTTCGTCATTGTTGATGATTACTCAAGATATACATGGGTGCATATAATCCTCTATAAGAATGAAGTGCGGGATGTCTTCAGACGATTCGCCAATCGTGCCATGATGAACTATGGCATCAAGATCAAATGGATGTACCAAATGGATGTGAAGAGTGCTTTTCTCAATGGCAAGATTGAAGAAGAAGTGTATGTTGCACAACCACCTGGCTTTCAAGACCCAAAACATCCTGACATGGTATACAAGCTCAACAAGGCACTGTATGGCCTCAAACAAGCCCCTAGCGCTTGGTATGACACACTCAAAGACTTCCGGAAGAGCAAAGGCTTCAAACCTCGTTCACTCGATCCTACACTTTTCATGAAGACATATGATGGAGAATTGTTTGTGTGCCAAATCTATGTGGATGACATTATCTTCGGCTGCACCAACAAGAGATACAGTGATGAGTTTGGACACATGATGCAAGAGCAATATCAGATGTCCATGATGGGTAAGCTAAAATTCTTCCCAGGTCTTCAAATCCGTCAGCAGAGCAACGCCATCTTCATATCACAAGAGAAATACCTCAAAGATTGCCTGAAGAAGTTTGGAATGCAAGACTGCACAGGATACACGACGCCAATGCCAACCAAAAGTCATCTGGGCCGCGACGACAATGGTAAAGAGTTCGATCAAAAGGTATACCGCTCCATGATTGGTTCTTTACTCTATTTATGTGCATCTAGGCCAGATATAATGCTTAGCGTTTGCATGTGTGCCTGATTCCAAGCGGCACCAAAGGAGTCGCATCACTTAGCTGTGAAGCGAATTCTTCGGTATTTAGCTTACACCCCAACACTAGGATTGTGGTATCCAAAGGGCTCAGAGTTTGACCTAGTAGGATTCTTAAATGCTGATTATGCTGGTGACAAGGTTGATTGCAAGTCCACATCAGGCACATGTCACTTTCTTAGACGATCTCTTGTCTGTTGGTCTTCAAAGAAGCAGAACTGTGTATCTCTCTCCACTGCTGAATCTGAATACATTGCTGCTGGATCTTGTTGTGCTCTGTGGATGAAGCAAACTCTCAAGGACTATGGCATCCACCTGAAGCATCTGCCACTCTACTGCGACAATGAAAGCACCATCAAGATTGCCAATAACCCAGTTTAGCACTCGAAGACAAAGCACATTCAGATCCGTCATCATTTTCTCAGAGATCATGTCATGAAGGAAGATATTGATATCATTCACGTCAACACTGAAGAGAAATTGGCAGATATCTTCACAAAGCCCTTTGATGAGAAAAGGTTTTGCAAGTTGCAGTGTGAGCTAAATATCTTAGAATCCTCGAATGTCCTGTAATTGGACACACATCCTAATGCTTATGCATGTTGACGACTTAGATGTGCAACACAAAAAGTAACGTATATCTTCAATCAATGAAGACATACACTCTAAGTGTGAATACATTAACGCAGAATTTGACTTCGGAGCGCCATGATAATTGTGCGTCCTCTCTGGGTCTAATACTTCCTATACGGTGGGTAACGCCACCACCAAAATCCTTTTGAAGTGTTTCATTTGGCATCATAATCGCATAGTCTTCGCATTTTATTTGTCTTCACTTCAACATTGATTTGACTTCAAGGTTTATCTTCGAAATGTTGAGTTGGTCTGATATATATATATATATTCATGTTCTGTCCTCTACAGCATTCACTTATAGTTATGTCTTCATGCTTGAATCTTTTCTTGATCTAAGTGAATGTGATCAGACCCTAACCCCCTCTATGCTTCTATCTCAAACTCTATCTGTCCAAATCATATGCATTCTATTGAAACCTATCGATTGTCTTCTCTGAGTCCTTGTCAGCAGAAGACATAGAGACAAACATTTAAATCTGGTTCAATTGCCATATCCTTTTGCCAGAATACCGGAGAAGCCGGAACGACCACCCGACAATCCAGGCATGCGTGGGAACATGGATCAACTCCCAATGAGTTGCAAGCAAGCCACATGTCCTTC
The DNA here is from genome assembly GCF_056163025.1 of Triticum urartu. NCBI lineage: Eukaryota > Viridiplantae > Streptophyta > Magnoliopsida > Poales > Poaceae > Triticum > Triticum urartu. The sequence continues at coordinate 8,757,875 of NC_141877.1, forward strand.
ATATGTGAACTGCCAGGGGCACCTGCATAATTACGCTGTGTTGTCCCTATCCCTATAAATACACAACTCACCACTGTCATTATCTCTTCTTCCACCTCTCAGCCTCGCACAAACCCTAGCGCCTCTGCTAGCTCACGTCGACGCCGGAGACGAAGCGCTTAGCTGCCGCGACCTCTTCGACGCCGTTCTCACACCGGCCGCGGACCTCATCCTCTCCGCCGCCGCCGTAGGTGTTTTCCACTGCCAAGTTAGGGCACGGGAGATTGAACTGCTTGGCCTCTCTCTTCACATCGTCTAGCAGTTCATCAAGCGGTAATCAAATCTTACTTTTTACTGCCTTTTTGATTCCTCACTTCAAAATATGGATCCATCCTTTGTTGGGGAACGTAGTAATTTCAAAAAAATTCCTACGCACACACAAGATCATGGTGATGCATAGCAACGAGAGGGAAGAGTGTAATCTACGTACCCTTGTAGATCGACAGTGGAAGCATTATGACAACACGGTTGATGTAGTCGTACGTCTTCACGGCCCGACCGATCAAGCACCGAAACTACGGCACCTCCGAGTTTTAGCACACGTTCAGCTCGATGACGATCCCCGGACTCCGATCCAGCAAAGTGTCGGGGAAGAGTTCCGTCAGCACGACGGCGTGGTGACGATCTTGATGTACTACTGTCGCAGGGCTTCACCTAAGCACCGCTACAATATTATCGAGGACTATGGTGGCAGGGGGCGCCGCACACGGCTAAGAATATGATCACGTGGATCAGCTTGTGTGTTTCTGGGGTGCCCCTGCCTCCGTATATAAAGGTTCAAGATAGGAGGAGGCCGGCCGGCCCCTATGGCGCGCCAAGGAGGAGTCCTCCTCCTAGTAGGAGTAGGACTCCTACTAGGAGGGGGAAAGAAGTGGGGTGGGAGAAGGAAAGGGGGGCGCCGCCCCCCCTCTCCTAGTCCAATTCGGACCAGGGGGGAGGAGGCGCGCGGCCCACCTTTGGCTGCCCCTCTCTCTCTCCACTAAGGCCCATATGGCCCATTACTTCTCCCGGGGGGGTTCCGGTAACCCTCCGGCTTTCCGGTTTTCTCCGAAATCACCCGGAACACTTCCGGTGTCCGAATTGCCATCCAATATATCAATATTTATGTCTCGACCATTTCGAGACTCCTCGTTATGTTCGTGATCACATTCGGGACTCCGAACAACCTTCGGTACATCAAAACGTATAAACTCATAATATAACTGTCATCGAAACCTTAAGCGTGCGGACCCTACAGGTTCGAGAAAAATGTAGACATGACCGAGACATGTCTCCGGTCAATAACCAATAGCGGGACCTGGATGCCCATATTGGCTCCTACATATTGTACGAAGATCTTTATCGGTCAGACCGCATAACAACATACGTTGTTCCCTTTGTCATCGGTATGTTACTTGCCCGAGACTCGATCGTCGGTATCCAATACCTAGTTCAATCTCGTTATCGACAAGTCTCTTTACTCGTTTTGTAATACATCATCTCGCAACTAACTCATTACTTGCATTGCTTGCAAGGCTTAATTGATGTGTATTACCGAGAGGGCCCAGAGATACCTCTCCCACGATCGGAGTGACAAATCCTAATCTCAAAATACGTCAACCCAACATGTACCTTTGGAGACACCTGTAGAGTACCTTTATAATCACCCAGTTACGTTGTGACGTTTGGTAGCACACAAAGTGTTCCTCCGGCACACGGGAGTTACATAATCTCATAGTCATAGGAACATGTATATGTCATGAAGAAAGCAATAGAAACTTACTAAACAATCGGATGCTAAGCTAATGGAATGGGTCATGTCAATAAGATCATTCAACTAATGATGTGATCCCGTTAATCAAATGACAACTCTTTGTCAATGGTTAGGAAACATAACCATCTTTGATTAACGAGCTAGTCAAGTAGAGGCATACTAGTGACACTCTGTTTGTCTATGTATTCACACATGTATTATGTTTCCGGTTAATACAATTCTAGCATGAATAATAAACTTTTATCATGATATAAGGAAATAAATAATAACTTTATTATTGCCTCTAGGGCATATTTCCTTCAGTCTCCCACTTGCACTAGAGTCAATAATCTAGATCACATCGCCATGTGATTTAACATCAATAGTTCACATCTTTATGTGATTGGTTCACATCTCCATGTGACTAACACCCAAAGGGTTTACTAGATTCAATAATCTAGTTCACATCGCTATGTGATTAAGACCCAAAAAGTGATCATGTTTTGCTTGTGAGAGAAGTTTAGTCAACGGGTCTGCCACATTCAGATCCGCATGTATTTTGCAAATTTCTATGTCAACAATGCTCTGCATGGAGCTACTCTAGCTAATTTCTCCCACTTTCAATATGTATCCAGATTGAGACTTAGAGTCATCTGGATCAGTGTCAAAACTTGCATCGACGTAACCCTTTACGACGAATCTTTTGTCACCTCCGTAATAGAGAAACATATCCTTATTCCAGTAAGGTTAATTTTGACCGCTGTCCATTGATCTACTCCTAGATCACTATTGTACTCCATATCTTAACACAGTGTATGGTATACAATAGATCTGGTACACAGCATGGCATACTTTATAGAACCTATGACTGAGGCATAGGGAATGACTTTCATTCTCTTTCTATCTTCTGCCGTGGTCGGGCTTTGAGTCTTACTCAACTTCACACCTTGTAACAAAGGCAAGAAACTTTTTCTTTGACTGTTCCATTTTGAACTACTTCAAAATCTTGTCAAGGTATGTACTCATTGAAAAAACTTATCAAGCATCTTGATCTATCTCTATAGATCTTGATACTCAATATGTAAGCAGCTTCACCGAGGTCTTTCTTTGAAAAACTCCTTTCAAACACTCCTTTATGCTTTGCAGAATAATTCTACATTATTTCCGATCAACAATATGTCATTCACATATACTTATCAGAAATGTTGTAGTGCTCCCACTCACTTTCTTGTAAATACAGGCTTCACCGCAAGTCTGTATAAAACTATATGCTTTGATCAACTTATCAAAGCGTATATTCCCACTCCGAGATGCTTGCACCAGTCCATAAATGGATCGCTGGAGCTTGCATATTTTGTTAGCATCTTTAGGATTGACAAAACCATCTTGTTGCATCACATACAACTCTTCTTTAATAAATCCATTAAGGAATGCAGTTTTGTTTATCCATTTACCTGATTTCATAAAATGCGGCAATTGCTAACATGATTTGGACAGACTTAAGCATAGATACGAGTGAGAAACTCTCATCGTAGTCAACACCTTGAACTTGTCGAAAACCTTTTGCGACAATTCTAACTTTGTAGATAGTAACACTACTATCTGTGTCCGTCTTCCTCTTGAAGATCCATTTATTATCAATGGCTTGCCGATCCTCGGGCAAGTCCACCAAAGTCATTTATCGGAATCTGGGCTCATCATCGCTTCCTCATAGTTCGTAGGTTCATCATGGTCAAGTAACATGACCTCCAGAACAGGATTACCGTACCACTCTGGTGCGGATCTTATTATGGTTGACCTACGAGGTTCGGTAGTAACTTGATCCAAAGTTTCATGATCATCATCATTAACTTCCTCACTAATCGGTGTAGGCATCACTGGAACTAATTTCTGTGATGAAGTACTTTCCAATTCGGGAGAAGGTACAATTACCTTATCAAGTTCTACTTTCCTCCCACTCACTTCTTTCAAGAGAAACTTCTTCTCTAGAAAGTATCCATTCTCAGCAACGAATGTCTTGCCTTCGGATCTGTGATAGAAGGTGTACCCAACTGTCTCCTTTGGGTATCCTATGAAGACACATTTCTCCGATTTGGGTTTGAGCTTATCATGATGAAACTTTTTCTTATAAGCATCGCAACCCCAAACTTTAGGAAACGACAGCTTTGGTTTCTTGCCAAACCATAGTTCATATTGTGTCGTCTCAACGGACTAAGATGGTGCCCCTTTTTAATGTGAATGCAGCTGTCTCTAATGCATGATCCCAAAACGATATTGGTAAATCGGTAAGAAACATCATAGATTGTACTATATCCAATAAAGTACGGTTATGACGTTTGGACACACCATTATGCTGTGGTGTTCCAGGTGGCATGAGTTTGTGAAACTATTCCACATTGTTTTAATTGAAGGCCAAACTCGTAACTCAAATATTCTCTTCCACGATCAGATCGTAGAAACTTTATTTTCTTGTTACGATGATTTTCCACTTCACTCTGAAATTCTTTGAACTTTTCAAATGTTTCAGACTTATGTTTCATCAAGTAGATATACCCATATCTGCTCAAATCATCTGTGAAGTTCTGAAAATAATGATACTTGCCGCGAGCCTTAATACTCATCGGACCGCATACATCAGTATGTATTATTTCCAATAAGTTTGTTGCTCGCTCCATTGTTTCAGAGAACAGAGTCTTAGTCATCTTGCCCATGAGGCATGGTTCACAAGCATCAAGTGATTCATAATCAAGTGATTCCAAAATCCCATCAGCATGGAGTTTCTTCATGCGCTTTACACCAATATGACCTAAACGGCAGTGCCACAAATAAGTTGCACTATCATCTTTTGGTTTCAATATTATGAATATGTGTATCAATGTGATCGAGATCCAATGAACTTGTTTCATTGGGTGTATGACCATCGAAGGTTTTATTCATGTAAATAGAACAAGAATTATTCTCTGACTTTAATGAATAACTGTATTGCAATAAACATGATCAAATCATATTCATGCTCAACGCAAAAACCAAATAACACTTATTTAGGTTCAACACTAATCCCGAAAGTATAGGGGAGTATGTGATGATGATCATATCAATCTTGGAACTACTTCCAACACACATCGTCACTTCACCCTTAACTAATCTTTGTTTATTCTGCAACTCCTGTTTCGAGTTACTACTCTTAGCAACTGATCCAGTATCAAATACTGAGGGGTTGCTATAAACACTAGTAAAGTACACATCAATAACATGTATATCAAATATACTTTTGTTCACTTTGCCATCCTTCTTATCCGCCAAATACTTGGGGCAGTTCCGCTTCTAGTGACCAGTCCCTTTTGTAGTAGAAGCACTTAGTCTCAGGCTTAGGACCAGACTTGGGCTTCTTCACTTGAGCAGCAACTTGCTTGCCGTTCTTCTTGAAGTTCCCCTTCTTCCCTTTATGCCCTTTTCTTGAAACTAGTGGTCTTGTCAACACTTGATGTTTTTCTCGATTTCTACCTTCGTCAATTTCAGCATTACGAAGAGCTTGGGAATCGCTTCCGTTATCCCTTGCATATTATAGTTCATCACGAAGTTCTACTAACTTGGTGATGGTGACTAGAGAATTCTGTCAATCACTATTTTATCTGGAAGATTAACTCCCACTTGATTCAAGTGATTGTAGTACCCAGGCAATCTGAGCACATGCTCACTAGTTGAGCGATTCTCCTCCATCTTTTAGCTATAGAACTTATTGGAGACTTCATATCTCTCAACTCGGGTATTTGCTTGAAATATTAACTTCCACTCCTGGAACATCTCATATGGTCCATGACGTCCAAAACGCCTTTGAAGTCCCGATTCTAAGCTGTTAAGCATGGTGCACTAGACTATCAAATAGTCATCATATTGAGCTAGCCAAACGTTCATAACGTCTGCGTCTTCTCATGCAATAGGTCTGTCACCTAGCGGTGCATCAAGGACATAATTCTTCTGTGCAACAATGAGGATAAACCTCAGATCACGGATCCAATCCGCATCATTGCTACTAACATCTTTCAACACAATTTTCTGTAGGAACATATCAAAATAAACACAGGGAAGCAACAACGCGAGCTATTGATCTACAACATGATTTGCAAAATACTACCAGGACTAAGTTCATGATAAATTTAAGTTCAATTAATCATATTACTTAAGAACTCCCACTTAGATAGAAATCCCTCTAATCCTCTAAGTGATTACGTGATCCAAATCAACTAAACCATGTCCGATCATCACGTGAGATGGAGTAGTTTCATTGGTGAACATCACTATGTTGATCATATCTACTATATGATTCATGCTCGACCTTTCGGTCTCCGTGTTCCGAGGCCATATCTGTATATGCTTGGCTCGTCAAGTATAACCTGAGTATTCCGCGTGTGCAACTGTTTTGCACCCGTTGTATTTGAACGTAGAGCCTATCACACCCGATCATCACGTGGTGTCTCAGCAGGAAGAACCTTTGCAACGGTGCATACTCAGGGAGAACACTTCTTGATAATTTAGTGAGAGATCATCTTATAATGCTACCGTCAATCAAAGCAAGATAAGATGCATAAAAGATAAACATCACATGCAATCAATATAAGTGATATGATATGGCCATCATCATCTTGTGCCTGTGATCTCCATCTCCGAAGCACCTTCATGATCACCATCGTCACCGGCGCTACACCTTGATCTCCATCATAGCATCGTTGTCGTCTCGCCAATCTTATGCTTCCATGACTTTCGCTACCGCTTAGTGATAAAGTAAAGCATTACAGCGCGATTGTATTGCATACAATAAAGCGACAACCATATGGCTCCTGCCAGTTGCCGATAACTCGGTTACAAAACATGATCATCTCATACAATAAAATCAGCATCATGTCTTGACCATATCACATCACAACATGCCCTGCAAAAACAAGTTAGACGTCCTCTACTTTGTTTGTTGCAAGTTTTACGTGGCTGCTACGGGCTTAAGCAAGAACCAATCTTACCTACGCATCAAAACCACAACGATAGTTTGTCAAGTTGGTGCCATTTTAACCTTCGCAAGGACCGGGCGTAGCCACACTTGGTTCAACTAAAGTTGGAGAAACAGTCACCCGCAAGCCACCTATGTGCAAAGCACGTCGGGAGAACCGGTCTCGCGTAAGCGTACGCGTAATGTCGGTCCGGGCCGCTTCATCCAACAATAAAACTGTTGGGGAACGTAGTAATTTCAAAAAATTTCCTACGCACACGCAAGATCATGGTGATACATAGCAACGAGAGGGGAGAGTGTAATCTACGTACCCTTGTAGATCGACAGCGGAAGCGTTACGGCAACGCGGTTGATGTAATCGTACGTCTTCACGGCCCGACCGATCAAGCACCGAAACTACGGCACCTCCGAGTTTTAGCACACGTTCACCTCGATGACGATCCCCGGACTCCGATCCAGCAAAGTGTCGGGGAAGAGTTCCGTCAGCATGACGGCGTGGTGACGATCTTGATGTACTACTGTCGCAGGGCTTCGCCTAAGCACCGCTACAATATTATCGAGGACCATGGTGGCAGGGGGCGCCGCACACGGCTAAGAATATGATCACGTGGATCAACTTGTGTGTTTCTGGGGTGCCCCTGCCTCCGTATATAAAGGTTCAAGAGAGGAGGAGGTCGGTCGGCCCCTATGGCGCGCCAAGGAGGAGTCCTCCTCCTAGTAGGAGTAGGACTCCTACTAGGAGGGGGAAAGAAGTGGGGTGGGAGAAGGAAAGGGGGGCGCCGCCCCCCCTCTCCTAGTCCAATTCGGACCAGGGGGGAGGAGGCGCGCGGCCCACCTTTGGCTGCCCCTCTCTCTCTCCACTAAGGCCCTTATGGCCCATTACTTCTCCCGGGGGGGTTCCGGTAACCCTCCGACTTTCCGGTTTTCTCCAAAATCTCCTGGAACACTTCCGGTGTCCGAATATAGCCGTCCAATATATCAATCTTTATGTCTCGACCATTTCGAGACTCCTCGTTATGTCCGTGATCACATCCGGGACTCCGAACAACCTTCGGTACATCAAAACGTATAAACTCATAATATAACTATCATCGAAACCTTAAGCGTGCGGACCCTACGGGTTCGAGAACAATGTAGACATGACCGAGACATGTCTCCGGTCAATAACCAATAGCGGGACCTGGATGCCCATATTGGCTCCTACATATTCTACGAAGATCTTTATCGGTCAGACCGCATAACAACATACGTTGTTCCCTTTGTCATCGGTATGTTACTTGCCCGAGATTCGATCGTCGGTATCCAATACCTAGTTCAATCTCGTTACCGGCAAGTCTCTTTACTCGTTCTGTAATACATCATCTTGCAACTAACTCATTAGTTGCATTGCTTGCAAGTCTTAAGTGATGTGTATTACCGAGAGGGCCCAGAGATACCTCTCCGACGATCGGAGTGACAAATCCTAATCTCGAAATACGTCAACCCAACATGTACCTTTGGAGACACCTGTAGAGTACCTTTATAATCACCCAGTTACGTTGTGACGTTTGGTAGCACACAAAGTGTTCCTCCGGCACATGGGAGTTACATAATCTCATAGTCATAGGAACATGTATAAGTCATGAAGAAAGCAATAGCAACATACTAAACGATCGGATGCTAAGCTAATGGAATGGGTCATGTCAATCAGATCATTCAACTAATGATGTGATCCCGTTAATCAAATGACAACTCTTTGTCAATGGTTAGGAAACATAACCATCTTTGATTAACGAGCTAGTCAAGTAGAGGCATACTAGTGACACTCTGTTTGTCTATGTATTCACACATGTATTATGTTTCCGGTTAATACAATTCTAGCATGAATAATAAACTTTTATCATGATATAAGGAAATAAATAATAACTTTATTATTGCCTCTAGGGCATATTTCCTTCATCCTTATCTTCATCTCATATCATGCCAAGTATATTCACTTATGCTTCATAACTAGTTAGATTCCTCACTTGTACTTATTCATGGATTCGTACAAATCTGGAACCGACTCTCTTCAAATAAGTGAATGTCTTCGCGCTATGAGGTCAATGTCTTCAAATTGATTTATCTTCAAAATCTTCTAAGAATGCATATGACCTCTTCCCCTTCCCTCGCATCTCTAATGCTGTCATAGGTACATGTCCGTGGGAGAATCCCTTGGTTCTCATAGTCTGCATTCATTTGGAGAGTTCTTACAGCATCATATTCACTCACCTGAAGCCAGTTCCTATCTGACCAGCAAGAGGAAGCCATTCACTATCTTGAAGCCTTTTAATCTGAATACAATGGCAACACAGAAATCAGCTAGAAAGGGCGGCAGGCAGCGCCTTGGAGATACAACCAAGGATTTGCTTCCAGATCTGTTTGAGCTATACAAGTCATATCCTGAGGAGAGCTATGGCGAGCGCAAGACCCGAATCCAATGGATTCGAAGATATTGGGCAGAGTAATGGTTCATGTACAGATTTGTGACTGCTGAATATGCTAAAAAGAACGCCATCAAGGGCCCCTGGGGAGATATTCTATACATAAATCTGCAGCCCAAGTCCAAGTCTAAAGCCATTGCTCAAGGCTTCTACCCTTGCATGTTCCGAGGTCCACAACCAGAGAATGCTGACCCATCATCATTGTTATGGTGTCGCGAAGACAATATCTTCAAGCGCAATTATCAATTTGCCATGGAGTCTGCTGTCAAGAACAAGAAGGACCTGGGACTTGACTTCAACCCTGGTCCATCTGCTCCCAGGGCTGATGGCACCAGTGATGCCAATTCAAATGTCATCGGACCCTTCTACAACCTTTATGGCCTTCTCACTCACATAGTTGTACAGGGGGCTACGATGGAGCACTCTGCTGATGACACAGACTCGGAAGATGCGCCAGCACCACCAAAGCCGCAGAAGAAGAAGAAATCAAAGGCTTCAAAGCCCCCTGCCTGACCAAAAGCTTCGCGTGTGAAGCCATTGGCCACTGCACCTCCTGAAGCCAGTGTGCAGTCGGAAGACTTGTCTCGTGTCTCCAAAAAGGCCGAGAAGAGGAAGAAACCCAAGAAGCCCAAGAAGATTTCCGGGCATGAATTGACTCCAGCTGCCGTTCCCAGGAACGAAGAAGACACCATTGATCTGTCAAGTGACGAAGATCTTGGTGATGACGCCCTTGAGAAACTTATCAAGAGCAAACAAGAGGCCGAGATCTTCAACAATCTACCCCTCTTTGACGTGGATATTCTAAACAACTTCATTGATGAGTGGTTCGATGACCAGAGCATAAGCATCGATGATCTTCAGCTTCCTGTGGATATCAGCATCACCTTCCACGGAGCTATTGCAAATGAGTTGGCCATGGCTCAGAAAATTGTTGAGCCGAAGAACAAAATTAACTATGAGAAGGCTCACTTCAAGAAGAACACGGCGAAGCTCACAATGAGGCTGAGAAGCGCAAAGCTCTTGGCCGTCCTGGCATCGACCCAAGAATGGCTGCCAAGCCAACAAAGAAGTCTGCTGTGGTCCGAACTGAAGCACAAAGGCAGGAAGAACCTTGCATTGTCTTCCCTGCCAGCATGACAGGCTCGAAGCCTAAGGTCCCCTCAGCAGCTTTAGAACTGAAGAAGACCAGGGCAACTGAAGTTGATGCCAGGAAGCGCAAGCACAAGAACACCGCTGATGAAGCCCCATCCAAGAAGAAGCTGAAGACAAAGTCTTCAAAGAAAGAGTGTGCTGCGGCCTCTGAGCCCCTTGTGGTTGAGCCCATTTCTGTTGCTCGACCAGCCTCCACCAACCAAGAGAGTCGCCTAGTGATTCATGAGCCTGCTTTCACATAGGCTCCTGAAGATGAAAAAGTTCCAGCTGTTGACCCCACCACAGCTGAAGACATTGATCGTGAAGACAATGTTGAAGATGATGAAGTCCTTACTCAACTCGAGCATCAAGTGGTATCATCGCCTATTCTTACGAACAGCGAACTCATCAGCATTGGTCGTCCATTGACACCAATTGCTCAGGATGATTCATGGGCAGATCGCCCTCCAGAAGACACCCCCATTCATGAAGACACACCCAGAACTCCAACACCTCAAGTCACCACTCTGATGCTTGACGATGATAACTACATGGTACAGAACTCTTTGTCACCATAGGCATCGCCCGCTTTCCACAGGCTTCGCAAAGGCCCCAGGCCCCAGGTCACCATGTCGAGCATTCCATAAGGGGAGGTGCAACAAAGCTCAATAGCACGTCAAGTGTTTCCTGAAGCCACCCCAACTGTGAATGTCTCCGAGTCTGAAGCTAAAGCTGCTGAAGACATTCTGGCTACATCAGTCGATGAAGAAAAAGAAGAACCAAGAGAAGAAGAAAGAGTTGCTACACCCCTCCTACTGAACCAGTCATTCTTGGGGAGAATGAGTCTGTGCCCGACCCTCTTGTTACAGAACAAGCAGAGGTTGAAACTACTGAGGCGACCACAAACAATTATGCTGAAGGCAATGACATTGTCATGGCTGAAGATAATGTGGCGCCTGAAGCTAATGTGGCGCCCGAAGACAATATGGCGCCTGAAGCCACTTTGGATACTGAAGCCCCAGTTCCCCCTCCAAGGCCTCACACCATTGAACAGACCTGTAATCGTGGTGAACTTGTCACAGTTTGATGGCCCGTTATGGTGCCTCCCACTGCTCCCGGACCTCAATATGACTATCATGTGGAGCAGAGGCCACAAGTTCAGAAGCCAAATCCCAGGCTACCAAGGCTTCCAGGTGCTGCCACATCCCCAGGATCGTTCAACGTGAACAGCTTCAGGGCACACAATACCTTCTTCGATAGCGCCAAGAATCCATACTCGAAGCCAAAGATCTCATTTGATCGATTCTGGAACTATCAGCAGCGCAACTACTACTCCTGCATTCTGTACAATCAGGGACGAATCTTTCCGCACATGCGTCTTGATTGTGAAGCCATTGCCGGGCTGCCCTGTCTTGAAGAAGCCCTTGAATGTTTTGGGGAGGTTGGTCTTCTCCCATTCATCACTGACAAGGAGCACTGGAATGAAGAGCTTCTGCTGCAGTTCTATGCCACTCTTCACATTCGTGGCTACAACAGGGATTTGAAGAGATGGATCCTTGAGTGGATGTCAGGAGATGTACATCATGAAGCCAAAGCACAAGACATCATTGAGCTTACTTCCCTTCCCACTCCAGGCGAGTTCTATGAACCTGGTTATCAGCGTCATCGCGATGAACTGCAGAGTGTCTTCCAAAAGCCTGAACCCAATATGAGTGAGATGTTGAGTATGACGAAAAGCCATTGCCTTCTGATGCTGAATATCCCAAGGAATTCTTCGTCAAGGACCTCGAGTACTTGCCCCGCATAGTCTATCACATTCCGAGGCGTACTCTATGGCCAATCAAGGGATATACTGCTGAAGCCAAACTTGAAGGAGCCATGAAGACTTTGGTGTTTTACATCATCAATGGCATCAGATTCAACACCCAGGATTTCTTCATCAGACAACTTGTTGCATCTGGGATTGATCTGTTTGGCCTGAAGTTTTATGCTCCATGGGTGATGCGCCTGATCAAGCTCCACTCTTCTATTGACTATCAGCCCTCAGCGCGCAACCATGTTGTCTTTCTTCCCGAGGTTGATTTGTCCATCGAAGCCATCTACCCAGAGCCTGCCAAGGAGCCGCTATATCTTCATAATGTTGATCATCAAAGCTTCACGCAGCCCATAGAAGGTATTCATGTCCTGAATGCTGCAACTCCTGCTTATCCTCTGGCTGGCAATATACGTGTGCCTCATCGTGCCAACACCAAAGCCACTGACAGTACAATAGCTCAAAGTCCTCAGAAGCGTTCTCATGTTCTCAATGACTGAGAGCTTCTTGTGGCCTTACATTAGAAGCAGGATAAGCATCACGACTAGCTCAAGCGTCAGATGCAGAGCATCTTGGTGGATGTCAATCACATCAGAAATTTGGCCACCAAGAACTCGTTCGTTGCCCATGAAGCCTGTCGGCGGTCTTGGAAGAGTCTCACACTACTTTTCCCCGAAGAAGATCTTCGCGAAGATGGCTTCGTTGAGGGCTTTAAATTTGGCTCCAGACCTCCATGAAATGCAAGTTGGTGCCACAATCCATCAATAGAAGATTCTGACTACTCGTCTTCGGCTGCAACTGTTGTTGCGAGAGCCGTCGATGAAGAAGACAACGCCAATTGACCAACCATGGCTTCACTACATCTCGACACTGCACCAGGCCCTTCTACTCCACCGAACTTCAATGTCGACCCTGCACCTACATCTACGCCTGATGGGAACGAGTAGATACTCTATGTCTTCAAACCTTTTTGGTCATTACTGACAAAAGGGGGAGAAGCATATGAGTTGATAGTCTTCAAGCGGGTCCTTATGGGTGGTTGCACTATTTTTGCCAAGTGTTTACAACTCTCATTTTTTGATACATTTGGTTCTTTGGGTTGTAACACTTAAACTCGATGGTCGTCTGCTACTTTTTCTGCTACTCTGTGATGCGATGATAAATTTCGCATGAAGTCATTTCGCAGACATCCATTTTTCATTATGCATGTCATTATCTTTGTTATATATTTATATGCATGATGAATTGTCTTTATAAGTTGAAGAGGATCTCCACAAAGTAAAACCTGCCATGTGCATTTGCATTCAAAAGAAAACTACTTATATACACATCTTCAGGGGAGCCTTTTTGCTACTTATGAAGACAATACCGTAATTCTCAACTTTCACATACTTTTATCCCCGTTGAAAACTTCAACCAATTTGTCATTAATCAGCATAAAGGGGGAGATTGTAAGTGCATCTAGTGCCATCCCTAGTTGGTTTTGGAGTATTAACGACATACTTGGTTGAGAGACTAATGTGTTTGTGAGAATTGCAGGTAACACAGGTAGTAGTCCCATATTGATTCGGTTTACCTACCAGAGATGACCCCTAAGAATGTGTGAAGACATTGAAGACAATGGTGGTCTGTGAAAACATTCACATTCAAGACTATGACATGGGAAGACATCGTATGAAGACTATGGAGTACGAAGACATAGTTGTTTTGTAGTTTCCTTTTCTTCTTTGTTGAGTCATAGGAACCACCGTACTGTTAAGTGGGGTCCAAGTGAACAAAGTCAGAGTGACTGATGTGATGCTCAACCAAATCCTATGTCTTCGAGCGAAGACAATGAGAGCAAATCTTATCCAGAGCTGGATAAGTCAGCTTAACTTGTAGCCCAAGTCAAGCTGCCGCGTTTGTTTCAAATCTGACCATTGTACACATGGCAGTTCCTTAGTGACCCAGGGTCATTGATACGTCTCCGTCATATCTATAATTTTTGATTGTTCCATGCCAATATTGTACAACTTTCATATACTTTTGGCAACTTTTTATACCATTTTTGGGACTAACATATTGATCCAGTGCCCAGTGCCAGTTCGTGTTTGTTGCATGTTTTTTGTTTCGCAGAAAATCCATATCAAACGGAGTCCAAACGGGATAAAAACTGACGGAGATTTTTTTGGAATATATGTGATTTTTGGGAAGAAGAATCAATGCGAGACGATGCCCGAGGAGGCCACGAGGCAGGGGGGCACGCCCTGGGCCCTCATGGCCATCCCGTAAGGCGGTTGGTGCCCTTCTTTCACCGCAAGAAAGCTAATATCCAGATAAAAATTGTGTCCAAATTTCAGCCTAATCGTAGTTATGGATCTCCGGGAATATAAGAAACGGCGAAAGGGCAGAATCTGGAACGCAGAAACAGAGAGAGACAGATCCAATCTCGGAGGGGCTCTCGCCCTTCTACCGCCATGGAAGCCATGGACCAGAGGTGAAACCCTTCTACCATCTAGGGAGAAGGTCAAGGAAGAAGAAGAAGAAGGGGGGCCCTCTCCCCCTCTCTTCCGATGGCACCGAAACGCCGCCGGGGCCATCATCATCACCGCGATCTACACCAACACCTTCGTCATCTTCACCAACATCTGCATCACCTTCCCCCATCTATCTACAGTGGTCCACTCTCCTGCAACCCGCTGTTCCCTCTACTAGGACATGTTGCTTTATGCTTCATATTATTATCCAATGATGTGTTGCCATCCTATGATGTCTGAGTAGATTTTCGTTGTCCTATCGGTAATTGGTGAATTGCTATGACTGGTTTAAATTGCTTGTGGTTATGTTGCTGTCCTTTGGTGCCCATCAAATGAGCGCGCGCGTGGATCACACCATAGGGTACTATGTATTAGAGGGCAAGAGTGACAGAAGCTTCAACCTAGCATAGAAATTGATGCATATGGGATTAAAGGGGGACCAATATATCTTAATGCTATGGTTGAGTTTTACCTTAATGAACGTTAGTAGTTGTGGATGCTTGGTAATATTTCCAATCATAAGTGCATAGAATTCCAAGTCAGGGATGACATGCTAGCAGTGGCCTCTCCCAAATAAAACTTGCTATCGGTCTAGTAACGTAGTCAATTGCTTAGGGACAATTTCGCAACTCCTACCACCACTTTTCCACACTCTGTATACTAACTTTATTTCTTCTTTACCTAAAACAGCCCCTAGTTTTTATTTACGTGCTCTTTATTATCTTGCAAACCTATCCCGTTACACCTACAAAGTACTTCTAGTTTCATACTTGTCCTAGGTAAAGCGACGTTAAGTGTGCGTAGAGTTGTATTGGTGGTCAATAGAACTTGAGGGAATATTTGTTCTACCTTTAGCTCCTCGTTGGGTTCGACACTCTTACTTATCGAAAGAGGCTACAATTGATCCCCTATACTTGTGGGTTATCAAGACCTTTTTCTGGCGCCGTTGCCGGGGAGTTATAGCGTGGGGTGAATATTCTCGTGTGTGGTTGTTTGCTTTATCACTAAGTAGTTTTTATTTTGTGCTCTTGTTTTCTATCTTTAGTTATGGGTAGGAAACGCAAAATACCAAAAAAATTAGTTGTACCTACTACACCAATGGTTGAAGAACCACTCAAAATCTATCACACTCCTGAAGCTTTTTACTTGGATCATCTTCGATCCCTATGTGCTCGTGCTGAAACCCCGACTAGCTTAGTTGAGGGCAAATCTTTAGATGAGCATGCTTGTTATGTGCAACACCGCTTATCTCAAAAAGGGAAACTTTTACTGGATCAAATTCATCATTTGCAGTGCTATGCTTGGAATTTATATGAAATATATGATTGTACTTGTTGTTCTAAAGACCCTAAGAAACATCTTCCTTACCAATGTGAGTTTAGTGATAATGGAATCATATCTTCGTATACTAAGGGTGTTTATAATTACTATGATGTTCAAAAAATTGAAGAAATTTGTTGCTTTTAGGGGTACTTGTGAAATTGCTTCTTTTATTGAAGAGTGTGATACTACTCTGTACAAATCTGAAAATTTGGCCATACTTAAATATTGCTATGATAATTATGCTTCTAATCCTTATACAAAACCATATATTGAGGACTCCTCCGCTGTCCAAGAAGAGACTAATATTTTGCAGGAGTCTATGGAAGAAGAAATTAATGACATTGTGAGCTCATTGGATGAAAAAGATGAGGAGGAGAGCGAAGAACAAAAGGAGGAAGATCGGGTTGATCACCCGTTCCCACCATCTAATGAGAGTAACTCTTTATCCCATACATTGTTTAATTTCCCTTCTAATTTACCGAAGGATGAATGCTATGATGATTGTTATGATCCCGTTGATTCTTTTGAAATATCCCTTTTTTGATTATGCTTGCTATGCTTGTGGCCAAGATGCCAATATGAATTAGGCTTATGGAGATGAACTTGCTATAGTTCCTTATGTTAAACATGAAATTGTTTCTATTGCACCCACACATGATAGTCCTATTATGTTTTTGAATTCTCCCGACTACACTATATCGGAGAAGTTTGCAATTATTAAGGATTATATTGATGGGTTGCCTTTTACCGTTGCACATGATAATTTTGATGAGTATAATATGCATGTGCTTGCTGCTCCTACTTGCAATTATTATGAGAGAGGAACTACATCTCCGCCTCTTTATGTTTCTAACACGATAGAATTGCAAGAAACTGCTTATGCTATGTATTGGCCTTTACTATGTGTGCATGAATTGTTCTTTTATGACATGCCGATGCATAGGAAGAGAGTTAGACTTCGTTGTTGCATGATATATGTTACTTTGTTCCCACTACTAAATCACAAATCATTGTTAATTAAAATTGGCTTTGATATACCTTGGGATTCGGGTGGATCCATTACTTGAGCACTAAATGCCTAGCTTAATGGCTTTAAAGAAAGCGTTGCCAGAGAGACAACCCGGAAGTTTTAGAGAGCCATTTATTTCTGTCGCGTGCTTTTATAAAGTTTAAAAATAAAAATAATGTGCCAATATTTGCCTTTAGGATGTTTACATTGCTTGTTGGTTTGTGCGGTGCAAGACAGAAACTTTGGCTGCAGTGCGTGATTTTACCTTTTTTACTAGAATGTCAAACGGTTCTGAAACTTTTTGCACTGTCTTTCTATACAATTTTTTTATTTTTCCTAATTATTTGAGAATTTTTGGAGTAACAGAAGTATGTTGAATGTTCAGATTACTACAGACTGTCCTGTTTAAGAGAGATTCTATTTTTGATGCATAGTTTGCTTGTTTTGATGAAACTATCGATTTCTATCAGTGGATTAAGCCATGGAAAAGTTATATTACAGTAGCTACAATGCAAAAACAAAATATGAATTGGTTTGCAACAGTACTTAGAGTAGTGATTTGCTTTATTATACTAACGGATCTTACTGAGCTTTCTGTTGAGTTTTGTGTGGATGAAGTGTTCAAAGATCGAGGAGGTATCGATGTGAGGAGAAGGAGGAGAGGCAAGAGCTCAAGCTTGGGGATGCCCAAGCCACCCCAAGTAAATATTGAAGGAGACTCAAGTGTCTAAGCTTGGGGATGCCCCGGAAGGCATCCCATCTTTCTTCAACAAGTATCGGTATGTTTTCGGATTCGTTTCGTTCATGTGATATGTGCAAATCTTGGAGCGTCTTTTGCATTTAGTTTTGATTTTTCTTTTATGCACCATGCTGGTATGAGATAGTCCATGGTTGATTTATAGAATTCTCATTGCAATTCACTTATATCTTTTGAGTATGGCTTTATAGAATGCTTCATGTGCTTTACTTATATCTTTTGAAGTTTGGATTGCCTGTTTCTCTTCACATAGAAAACCGTCATTTGTAGAATGCTCTTTTGCTTCACTTATATTTGTTATAGGGTGGGCATATCTTTTGTAGAAAGAATTAAACTCTCTTGCTTCACTTATATCTATTTAGAGACATGACAGGAACTGGTCATTCACATGGTTAGTCATAAAATCCTACATAAAACTTGTAGATCACTGAATGTGATATGTTTGATTCCTTGCAATAGTTTTGCGATATAAAGATGGTGATATTAGAGTCATGCTAGTGGGTAGTTGTGGATTGTAGAAATACTTGTGTTGAAGTTTGTGATTCCCGTAGCATGCACGTATGGTGAACCGTTATGTGATGAAGTCGGAGCATGATTTATTTATTGATTGTCTTCCTTATGAGTGGCGGTCGGGGACGAGCGATGGTCTTTTCCTACCAATCTATCCCCCTAGGAGCATGCTTGTAGTACTTTGTTTCGATAGCTAATAGACTTTTGCAATAAGTATGTAAGTTCTTTATGACTAATGATTGAGTCCATGGATTATACGCACTCTCACCCTTCCATCATTGCTAACCTCTTCGGTACTGTGCATTGCTCTTTCTCACCTCGAGAGTTGGTGCAAACTTCGCCGGTGCATCCAAACCCCATGATATGATACGCTCTGTCACATGTAAGCCTCCTTATTGCTACCTCTTGAGCACTGCCACTACTAGGGAAAAGGCTACCAGCAGCGTGAGTTTTAGGTGTATCAGTAGCGCGGGGACCGGCGCTACTAATAAGGCGCTACAGCTAACGTATAGCAGTAGCGCTTGTTTCCCACACTATTGCTATACATGAATAGCTGTAGCGCTCTTTAGAAAAGGGCGCTGCTGATATTATCTGCAGCGCTGTTTACTAGGAAGCGCTGCTGGTAAGGCGGCGCTACTGCTAAGTTTTACCCCCTCGCTACTACTAGTTTTATTATTATTTTCCTTGCATATTTGTTTTGTATTTGTTTTGTATTTGAATAGGCTTTATACAATAATCTTTAGCATATCATACACATACAAATGTAATCATAGCATATACATACAATTAGTCTCATCAAATCATGTCATCATCATAATCATCATCCAACACAAAGTGGTCTCTTGTCATCATCTCAAAAATAGCGATACAAGTCTCGATTACTTGCAAATACATCGTCATCCATCTAAGCAATGATATACGCGAGAAGAGCTGTCACTTTGAGTACATGAGTTTGTGTCCCTCTCTCGCATTAGGTGAACCTAAACTAACTACTGCCTGTCGCTCGGAAACCGGAAACCGGTACACCTGGGCCTGACACTCCGGCCACTTGTCATATATATACTCCTGGCGTAGCACTTCTTCGCCATCTATGATCTATGCACCTACATCGTCACATGAGTCGATGATATGCAACATATATAGTTGAGCAACAGAAAGAGACAGACTTGGCAAAAATAGAAACAACATATCATAAGCATAAATAACAAAGTTCATCGTACCCCAAAATGCCCTAACTAGAGTGATTTTCGCTAGTCGAGGAGGAGGACGGTTTAATTACATCACAAATAAAGTTTCACCGTTCATAAGTCTAAGTTTTGTCATGCAGAAAGTATGGACTAAACGGACACATTGTCATATATCGACAATCACTCCAACATGTCGTTCCATCCATCCAAATCAGGGAGATAGTCCCTGAGCCTAGTGAAAGGCTTTAGGTCGAGACGCTGAGAGGCTATCCATGTTCGGATGTCTTCCCGCGACATTTGTCCTTCTCCGTAGAACATCCCTGTTTTTCCAACGACCTCCTTCATGATGATTTGGGCAAGTTCGCGCTGGATGTTATAGAACTCAGCTCGAAGTCGATGATCCTCGATATCTCCTATGTCCTTTGCCCATTGCAGAATATGGGAATCACCGGATCTAGGTGACATGCGAAGGTTCTGGTGATCCCGTCTGTACTCCAGCATGTGGTGTAGGACATAGAATCCATCATTAAGAGAATCGTTCGGTTGCTGGATGCACCAGAAGTCGGTCTTATGGCCGAAGGCGACCCTGCCGCCCCTTCTCTTCTTGTCCCTGACCTCTCCACCCATTAATTGGTAGTAAAACATAGCACTGTCGAGAACGTCCTTGATGTGGGTGTAATCCTTTTTGTGAATGTTCTTCGACGAGTCCAAGTAAAGAGCGTCGGTCTCGATGCCGGTCTGAGTCTGAGTGCCGGTCTCAGTCTCAGCACCGGTCTGCGTGTCGGTCGCAGTTCCCGATGCCACCGGTGGGCCCACAAACAACATCGGTAGATCGTCGTCAAGGCTAAAAAATTCGGTTGCCGCCCGGTAGACATCGTCGCAATCACCAGAACCCTGTCCTTCATCGTTGCTAGCCATGTTTCCTATGATTAAATATAGTCAATTAATTCTAGACCTAATAAAATGAATAATGACATAAAAAAGGCCTATTGTTTTGCAGGAACGTTGACTCCTTCCTGGTGCGGCAAATCCCGGGCACTCGATATGTCCTAGTTTGTAGCACAAGTCATGCTGAAATTCATGGAAAATTTCGGCATGACCTTTGCTAAAAAGTGGACAAATCGAGAACCTGAAATTTGCTGGAACGGAAATGAATCAACATTCCGGCAAAACATATATAGGCCACTCAGCTTCATTGAAACAACTAAGCCACTTGGGCACAAACAACATGAGCACTTCAATGAAAAGATATAATCAACAATAAAAGTCTAGGAAGGGATCATCTTTAAAATAAAACTTGCCTAAATAACCTAGATAATTAACCTAATTAAACTAGTTAACCTGACTAGTTCTCTATCAAAGCCCTAACTAAATTTTTGCACTATCCTAGGGAATTAACCTAATTAAACTAGTTAACCTAACTACTTCTCTGTCAAAGCCCTAACTAAATTTTTGCCCTAACCTAGATAATTAACATAATTAAACTAGCTAACCTATGCATGAGAGAGAGAGGAGGGGTGGGGGCTTACAGAGGATGTCTCCGGTGGTGGCGAGGGAGGCAGTGGCGGCGAGGGAGGCAGGGGCATCTCCGGTGACGGCGAGGGAGGCAGTTGTGGCGAGGGAGGATCCGGTGGCGTCGACGGCGGCTCCGGTGGCGTTGATGAGGCCACGCGGCTCCGGTGGCGTCGACGGCGCACGGCTCTGGTGGCTCCGGGGGCGTCGACGTCGGCAGGAGACAGCGGCGAAGTGGGGCGACGGCGAATCGGGGAGACATCGGCGGGGTGGGTCGAGAGATTTGGGGGGCAAGTGGTGGCCGGGGGGAAACGGTTTTTTGGTTAAGTCAAAACTAGCGGTAGCGCGTTTCGCAGAACGCGCTATAGCTAAGGTAGCTATAGCGCTTTTTCCAAAACGCGCTACTGCTATACCTATGTAATTTTCTCCCTTTTTTATTTCCTTTTCTATTTCTATAGCGGGGGTCCTGGAAACGCGCTGCAGCTACGTTAGCTATAGCGCCTCTTACTAACACACGCTACAGCTATGCCTTTCTCTGTTTTTTCATTTATTTTGCTTTACATTTTATTTTTTCTTTCTCCTTTTTCTGTTTCTTTCATTTTCATTTACTTTTCTATTTGTTTTTCATTTTATTTTATTTCCATTAGCAGTAGCGCTCTTACTGGGAAACGCGCTGCTACTCATGCCCTAGCGGTAGCGCGCTTCCTGCAAGCCCGCTACTGCTATGCGTAGGCCATCGTTCCACCAATGGGAATATTAGTAGTAGCGCTTTTACGGCAACACGCGCTACTACTACAATCATATCTGCAGCGCGGTTTATTCTGAACCGCTACGGCTATCTAGCACTAGCGCCCTTTTTTGACCCGCGCTGTTGCTAAATTTCTGTGTATAAGGTTTTCCCTAGTAGTGTAAGTATTTCCCTCAGTTTTTGAGAACTAAGGTATCAATCCAGTAGGAGGCTACACGCAAGTCCCTTGTACATACACAAAACAATAGCTCAACGCAACCAACGCGATTAGGGGTTGTCAATCCCTTCGCGGTCACTTACGGGAGTGAGATCTGATAGAGATGATAGATAATATTTTTGGTATTTTTGGTATAAAGATGCAAAGTAAAAAGTAAAAGGCAAAGTAAAAAAGCAAAGCAATAATAAAGTGATGGAGATTGGTATGATGAGAATAGACCTGGGGGCCATAGATTTAACTAGTGGCTTCTCTCAAGGGCATAAGTATTCTACGGTGGTGAACAAATTACTGTTGAGCAATTGACAGAATTGAGCATAGTTATGAAAATATTTAGGTATGATCATGTATATAGGCATCACGTCCGAGACAAGTAGACCGACTCCTGCCTGCATCTACTACTATTACTCCACTCATCAACCGCTATCCAGCATGCATCTAGAGTATTAAGTTAAAAACAGAGTAACGCCTTAAGCAAGATGACATGATGTAGAGGGATAGTTTCATGCAATATGATAAAAAACCCCATCTTGTTATCCTCGATGGCAACAATACAATACGTGCCTTGCTGCCCCTTCTGTCACTGGGAAAGGACACCGCAAGATTGAACCCAAAGCTAAGCACTTCTCCCATGGCAATAAAAACCAATCTAGTAGGCCAAACCAAACTGATAATTCGAAGAGACTTGCAAAGATAACCAATCATACATAAAAGAATTCAGAGAAGATTCAAATATTATTCATAGATAGACTTGATCATAAACCCACAATTCATCGGTCTCAATAAACACACCTCAAAAAGAAGATTACATCGAATAGATCTCCACGAGAGAGGGGGAGAACATTGTATTGAGATCCAAAAAGAGAGAAGAAGCCATATAGCTAATAACTATGGACCCGTAGGTCTGAGGTAAACTGCTAACACTTCATCGGAGAGGCTATGATGATGTAGAAGCCCTCCGTGATGATGGCCCTCTCCGGCGAAGCTCCGGAACAGGCCCCAAGATGGGATCTCATGGGTACAGAAGGTTGCGGCGGTGGAATTAGGTTTTTGGCTCCGTTTTTGATCATCGGTGGTACGTAGGTATATATAGGAGGAAGGAGTACGTCGGTGGAGCTCCAAGGGGTCCACGAGGCAGGGGGCGCGCCCTAGGGGGGTGGGCGCGCCCCCCACCCTCGTGACCGCCTCTTTTGTTCCTTGGAGTAGGGTCCAAGTCTCCTGGATCACGTTCGGTGAGAAAATCACGTTCCCGAAGGTTTCATTCCGTTTGGACTCCGTTTGATATTCTGTTTCTCCGAAACACTCAAATAGGCAAAAAGACATCAATTCTGGGCTGGGCCTCCGGTTAATAGGTTAGTCCCAAAAATAATATAAAAGTGGAAAATAAAGCCCAATATAGTCCAAAATAGTAGATAATATAGCATGGAGCAATAAAAAATTATAGAAACGTTGGAGACGTATCAGGCATCCCCAAGCTTAATTCTTGCTCGTCCTCGAGTAGGTAAATGATAAAAAGAGAATTTTTGATGCAGAGTGCTACTTTGCATAATTTCAATGTAAATCTTCTTAATTGTGGTATGAATATTCAGATTCGAAAGATTCAAGACAAAAGTTCATATTGACATAAAAAATAATAATACTTCAAGCATACTAACAAAGCAATTATGTCTTCTAAAAAATAAAATGGCCAAAGAAAGTTCATCCCTACAAAATCATATAGTTTAGTCATGCTCCATTTTTGTCACACAAGAATGCTCTCATCATGCACAACCCCGATGACAAGCCAAGCAATTGTTTCATACTTTAATAATCTCAAACTCATAAACCTTCACGCAATACATGAGCAGCGAGCCATGGATATAGCACTATGTGTGGAATAGAATATGATGATGGGGGTTATGTGGAGAAGATAAAAAGGAGAAAGTCTCACATCAACGAGGCTAATCAATAGGCTATGGAGATGCCCACCGATTGATGTTAAAGCAAGGAGTAGGGATTGCCATGCAACGGATGCACTAGAGCTATAAATGTATGAAAGCTCAACAAAAGAAACTAAGTGGGTGTGCATCCAACTTGCTTGCTCACGAAGACCTAGGGCATTTGAGGAAGCCCATCGTTGGAATATACAAGCCAAGTTCTACAATGAAAGAGTCCCACTAGTATATGAAAATGACGAAACAAGAGACTCTCTATCATGAAGATTATGGTGCTACTTTGAAGCACAAGTGTGGAAAAGGATAGTAACATTGTCCCTTCTCTCTTTTTCTCTCATTTTTTTGGGCCTTGTTTTTTATGGCCTTTCCTTTTTTTGGGCCTTCTATTTTTTTATGGCCTTTCTCTTTTTTTATTCCTCACTTGGGACAATGCTCTAGAATGATGATCATCACACTTTTATTTATTTACAACTCAATGATTACAACTCGATACTAGAACAAAGTATGACTCTATATGAATGCCTCTGGCGGTGTACCGGGATATGCAATGAATCAAGAGTGACATGTATGAAAGAATTATGAACGGTGGCTTTGCCACAAATACTATGTCAACTACATGATCATGCTAAGCAATATGACAATGATGAATGTGTCATGTATATGATGGTGATGGAAGTTGCATGGCAATATATCTCGGAATGGCTATGGAAATGCCATAATAGGTAGGTATGGTGGCTGTTTTGAGGAAGATATAAGGAGGTTTATGTGTGAAAGAGCGTATCATATCACGGGGTTTGGATGCACGGGCGAAGTTTGCACCAACTCTCAATGTGAGAAAGGGCAATGTACGGTACCGAAGAGGCTAGCAATGATGGAAGGGTGAGAGTGCATATAATCCATGGACTCAACATTAGTCATAAATAACTCATATACTTATTGCAAAAATCTACAAGTCATCAAAAACCAAAGCACTACGCGCATGCTCCTAGGGGGATAGATTGGTAGGAAAAGACCATCGCTCGTCCCCGACCGCCACTCATAAGGAGGACAATCAAATAACACCTCATGTTTCAAATTTGTTACATAACGTTTACCATACGTGCATGCTACGGGACTTGCAAACTTCAACACAAGCACTTTTCAAATTCACAATTACTCTACTAGAACAACTTTGATATTATCACCTCCATATCTCAAAACAATTATCAAGCATCAAACTTTTCTTAGTATTCAATGCACTCAAAAGAAAGTTTTACAAATCTTGAACACCAAGCATATTATTGTTATTAAGCAAATTACCATGCTATTTAAGACTCTCAAAATAATCTAAGTGAAGCATGAGAGATCAATAGTTCTTTAAAACAAATCCACCACCGTGCTCTAAAAGATCTAAGTGAAGCACATAGAGCAAAACTATAAAGCTCAAAAAGATATAAGTGAAGCACATAGAGCATTATATAAAGCTCAAAAGATATAAGTGAAGCACATAGCGTATTCTATCAAATTCCAATTCATGTATGGCTCTCTCAAAAGGTGTGTACAGCAAGGATGATTGTGGCACACTAACAAACAAAGACACAAATAATACAAGATGCTCCAAGCAAAACACATATCATGTGGTGAATAAAAATATAGCTCCATGTAAAATTACCGATGGAAGAAGACGAAAGAGGGGATGCCTTCCAGGGCATCCCCGAGCTTTGACTTTTTGGTGTCCTTGGATTATCTTGGGGGTGCCATGCACATCTCCAAGCTTAGGCTCTTGCCACTCCTTGTTCCATAATCCATCAAAAGATTTCACCCAAAACTTGAAAACTTCAAAACACAAAACTCAATAGAAATCTCGTGAGCTCCGTTAGCGAAAGAAAACAAAAGACTGTTGAAATATATTGCCCGCCTCCCTTCATCAGTTCGGACTTTTGGATGAGTTGGCTGGAGCATGAATTCAATATGGTATCAGAGCCAAGAGGTCTTGA
Organism: Triticum urartu; assembly: GCF_056163025.1. NCBI lineage: Eukaryota > Viridiplantae > Streptophyta > Magnoliopsida > Poales > Poaceae > Triticum > Triticum urartu. Next base: position 8,783,740 of record NC_141877.1, read on the forward strand.
GTTCAAGACCCTGCCAACACAGTATTAAATAAAACACGATTCTGCGGGCTACATCGATCCCATGTCTAAGGACTATAACAACCTACACGTGAGGGGGAGTGTTGAAATATATTGCTTGCCTCCCTCCATCAGTTCGGACTTTTGGATGAGTTGGCTGGTGCATGAATTCAATATGGTATCCGAGCCAAGAGGTCTAGTGTTCAAGACCCTGCCAACGCAGTATTAAATAATACGATTCTGTGGCCTACATCGATCCCATGTCTAAGGACTAAAATAGCCTAGACGTGAGGGGGAGTGTTGAAATATATTGCCCACCTCCCTTCATCAGTTCGGACCTCTTAGCGGGAGGCGGGCAATATATTTCAACACTCACCCTCACGTCTAGGCTTTTATAGTCCTTAGACATGGGATCGATGTAGCCCGCAGAATCGTTTTATTTAATACTGCGTTGGCAGGGTCTTGAACTCAAGACCTCTTGGCTCGGATACCATATTGAATTCATGCTCCAACCAACACATCCAAAATTCCGAACTGATGGAGGGAGGTGGGCAATATATTTCAACACTCCCCCTCACGTCTAGGCTATTTTCGTCCTTAGACATGGGATCGATGTAGGCCGCAGAATCATATTATTTAATACTGCGTTGGCAGGGTCTTGAACTCTAGACCTCTTGGCTCGGATACCATATTGAATTCATGCACCAGCCAACTCATCCAAAAGTCTGAACTGATGGAGGGAGGCAGGCAATATATCTCAACACTCCCCCTCACGTCTAGGATGTTATAGTCCTTAGACGTGGGATCGATGTAGCCCACAGAATCGTGTTTTATTTAATACTGCGTTGGCAGGGTCTTGAACTCAAGACCTCTTGGCTCTGATACCATATTGAATTCATGCTCCAGCCAACTCATCCAAAAGTCCGAACTGATGAAGGGAGGCGGGCAATATATTTCAACACTCCCCCTCACGTCTAGGCTATTTTAGTCCTTAGACGTCGGATCGATGTAGGCCACAGAATTGTTTTTATGTAATACTGCATTGGCAGAGTCTTGAATTCAAGACCTCTTGGCTCGGATACCATATTGAATTCATGCACCAGACAACTCATCCTAAAGTCCAAACTGATGGAGGGAGGTGGGCAATATATTTCAACAAAGACAACTTCAAGGTACTGTAGTGAACTCATTCTTTATTTTATATTGGTGTTAAACCTACTGTATTCCAACTTCACTATGGATTATAAACTATTTAACTAGCCATAGATTCATCAAAATAAGCAAACAACACACGAAAAACAGAATCTGTCAAAAACAGAACAGTCTATAGTAATCTGTAACTAACGCAAACTTCTGGAACTCCAAAAAAATCTACCAAAATAGGACGACCTAGAAAATTTGTTTATTTATCAGCAGCAATTGGAATCAGTATTTTATCATGTTCTGGTGATTTTTAACAATTGTTTTCGTGAATAGAAAGTTTCTGGAAATTACAGCAAGATCAAATAACTATCATCCAAGAAGATCCTATAGGTCTAACTTGGCACAAACACTAACTAAAACACAAAATCACATCTAAACAGAAGGTAGATGGATTATTTATTCCTAAACAGAAGAAAAAACAAAAACAAAATTGGGTTGCCTCCCAACAAGAGCTATCGTTTAACGCCCCTAGCTAGGCATAAAAGCGAGAATAGATCCAGGTATTGCCATATTTGGTAGGCAATCCATAAGTGGCTCTCATGATAGTTTCATATGGCAATTTTATTTTCTTTCTAGGAAAGTGTTCCATGCCCTTTTTTAATGGAAATTGAAATCTAATATTCCCTTCCTTCATATCAATAATTGCACCAACCGTTCTAAGGAAAGGTCTACTGAGAATAATAGGCCAAGAAGGATTGCAATCTATATCAAGAACGATAAAATCTACGGGCACATAATTCATATTTGCAACAATAATAACATCATTAATCCTTCCCATAGGTTTCTTAATAGTGGAATCCGCAAGATGCAAGTTTGGAGAGCAATCATCAAAATCACGGAAATCACACAAAGTTTTGGGAATAGTGGAGACACTAGCACCCAAATCACACAAAGCATAAAACTCATGATCTTTAATCATAATTTTCATAGTTGGTTCCCACTCATCATGGAGTTTTCTAGGGATAGAAACTTTCAACTCAAGTTTTTCTTCATAAGATTGCATCAAGGCATCAACGATATGTTCGGTAAAGGCTTTATTTTGACTATAAGCATGCGGAGAATTTAGCACGGATTGCAACAAGGAAATACAATCAATTAAAGAGAAACTTTCATAATTAAATTCCTTGAAATCCAATATAGTGGGTTTAGCAACATCTAGGGTTTTATTTCTTTCAATCCCACTTTTATCAATTTCATCATCAAGATCTAAATACTCTGAATTTTTGGAATGCCTTCTAGGTAAAGGAAGATCATATTCAGTTTCATCAAGATTCATATTGTAAAAAAAGATTTAATAGGGGACACATCTATAACTGTTAGATCTTCATCTCAATTTTCATAGGAATTGGAAGAACACGCTTTAATAAAGGCATCTTTCGTAGCACACATCCTAGCGGTTCTTTCCTTGCACTCATCAATGGAAATTCTCATGGCTTTGAGAGACTCATTGATATCATGCTTAGGAGGAATAGATCTAAGCTTTAAAGAATCAACCTCAAGAGAAATTCTATCAACGTTCCTAGCCAAATCATCAACTTTAAGCAATTTCTCTTCAAGCAAAGCATTAAAATTATTTTGTGAATTTATAAACTCTTTAACACTATTCTCAAATTCAGAGGGCATCTTATTAAAATTTCCATAAGAGTTGTTGTAGGAATTTCCATAATTATTAGAAGGATTACTAGGATAAGGCCTAGGATTAAAATTCCCTGTATACGTGTTGTTACCAAAATTATTCCTACCAACAAAATTCACATCCATAGATTCATTATTATTCTCAATCAAATTAGACAAAGGCATATCATTAGGATTAGAAGAAACACTCTTGGTAGCAAATAATTTCATAAGTTCATCCATCTTTCCACTCAAAACGTTGATTTCTTCTATCGCATGCACTTTTTTATTAGTAGATCTTTCAGTATGCCATTGAGAATAATTAACCATAATATTATCTAGGAGTTTAGTAGCATCTCCTAAAGTGATTTCCATAAAAGTGGCTCCCGCGGCCGAATCTAAAAGATTTCTAGAAGCAAAATTCAATCCGGCATAAATTTTTTGTATAATGATCCACAAGTTCAAACCATGAGTAGGACAATTACGTATCATTAATTTCATTCTCTCCCAAGCTTGTGCAACATGTTCATGATCAAGTTGCTTAAAATTCATAATGTCGTTTCTAAGAGAGATGATCTTAGTGGGAGGAAAATACTTAGAGATAAAAGCATATTTGCACTTGTTCCAAGAATCAATACTATTTTTAGGCAAAGACGAAAACCAAGCTTTAGCACGGTCTCTAAGCGAAAAAGGAAATAGTTTCAATTTAACAACGTCATTATCAACATCTTTCTTATTTTGCATATCACATAAATCAACGAAGCTATTCAGATGAGTAGCGACATCTTCACTAGGAAGGCCGGCGAATTGATCTTTCATAACAAGATTCAACAAAGCAGTATTGATTTCACAAGATTCAGTATTGGCAAGAGGAGCAATCGGAGTGCTAAGGAAACCATTATTGTTGTTATTGGTGAAGTCACACAATTTGGTAGTATCTTCAGCCATCGCGACAAACAAGCAATCCAACACACGAGCAAACAAAAGGCAGGCGAGAAAAAGGCAAACGGAAAAGAGAGGGCGAATAAAACGGCAAGGGTGAAGTGGGGGAGAGGAAAACGAGAGGCAAATGGCAACTAATGTAATGCGGGAGATAGGGATTGTGATGGGTACTTGGTATGTTGACTTTTGCGCAGACTCCCCGGCAACGGCGCCAGAAATTCTTCTTGCTACCTCTTGAGCACTGCGTTAGATTTCCCCGAAGAGGAGAGGATGATGCAGCAAAGTAGCGTAAGTATTTCCTTCAGTTTTTGAGAACCAAGGTATCAATCCAGTAGGAGGCTACACGCAAGTCCCTTGTACCTACACAAAACAATAGCTCAATGCAACCAACGCGATTAGGGGTTGGCAATCCATTCACGGTCACTTACGGGAGTGAGATCTGATAGAGATGATAGATAATATTTTTGGTATCTTTGGTATAAAGATGCAAAGTAAAAACTAAAAGGCAAAGTAAAAAGAAAAGCAATAATAAAGTGGTGGACATTGGTATGATGGGAATAGAACCGGGGGGGGGGGGGGGGCATAGGTTTCACGAGTGGCTTGTCTCAAGAGCATAAGTATTCTACGGTGGGTGAACAAATTACTGTTGAGCAATTGACAGAATTGAGCGTAGTTATGAGAATATCTAGTTATGATCATGTATATAGGCATCACATCCGAGACAAGTAGACCGACTCCTGCCTGCATCTACTACTATTACTCCACTCATCGACCGCTATCCAGCATGCATCTAGAGTATTAAGTTAAAAACAGAGTAACGCCTTAAGCAAGATGACATGATGTAGAGGGATAGTTTCATGCAATATGATAAAAACCCCATCTTGTTATCCTCGATGGCAACAATACAATACGTTCCTTGCTGCCCCTTCTGTCACTAGGAAAGGACACCGCAAGATTGAACCCAAAGCTAAGCACTTCTCCCATGGCAAGAAAAACCAATCTAGTAGGCCAAACCAAACTGATAATTGGAAGAGACTTGCAAAGATAACCAATCATACATAAAAGAATTCAGAGAAGATTCAAATATTATTCATAGATAGACTTGATCATAAACCCACAATTCATTGGTCTCAACAAACACACCGCAAAAGAAGATTACATCGAGTAGATCTCCACGAGAGAGGGGGAGAACATTGTATTGAGATCCAAAAAGAGAGAAGAAGCCTTCTAGCTAATAACTATGGACCCGAAGGTCGGAGGTAAAGTATTCACACTTCATCGGAGAGGCTATGATGATGTAGAAGCCCTCCATGATGATGGCCCTCTCCGGCGGAGCTCCGGAACAGGCCCCAAGATGGGATCTCGTGGGTACAGAAGGTTGCAGCGGTGGAATTAGGTTTTTGGCTCCATTTTTGATCGTTTGGGGGTACGTAGGTATATATAGGAGGAAGGAGTATGACGGTGGAGCTCCAAGGGGCCCACGAGGCAGGGGGCGCGCCCTAGGGGGGTGGGCGCGCCCCCACCCTCGTGACCGCCTCTTTTGTTCCTTGGAGTAGGGTCCAAGTCTCCTGGATCACGTTCGGTGAGAAAATCTTGTTCCCGAAGGTTTCATTCCGTTTGGACTCCGTTTGATATTTTGTTTCTCCGAAACACTGAATTAGGCAAAAAAAACAGCAATTCTGGGCTGGGCCTCCGGTTAATAGGTTAGTCCCAAAAATAATATAAAAGTGGAAAATAAATCCCAATATAGTCCAAAAACAGTAGATAATATATCATGGAGCAATCAAAAATTATAGATACGTTGGAGACGTATCACTTATATCTTCCTCAAAACAGCCACCATACCTACCTAGCTATCATGGCACTTCCATAGCCATTCCGAGATATATTGCCATGCAACTTCCATCATCATCATATACATGACTTGAGCATTCATTTTCATATTGCTTTGCATGATCATAAGATAGCTAGCATGATATTTTCATGGCTTTTCCATTTTTTGATATCTTTGCTACGCTAGATAATTGCACATCCCGGTACACCACCGTAGGCATTCATATAGAGTCATATCTTTGTTCTAGTATTGAGTTGTAAGTAAATAAAAGTGTGATGATCATCATTATTAGAACATTGTCGGAGGTGAGGTTATCAAAATAAAATAGGCCAAACAAGCCCAAATAAAAAAGAGAGGCCAAATAATCCCACCAAAAAAAGACAAAAAATGAGAGAAAAGAGAGAAGGGACAATGTTACTATCCTTTTACCACACTTGTGCTTTAGAGTAGCACCATGTTCTTCATATAGAGAGTCTCTTGAGTTATCAGTTTCATATACTAGTGGGAATTTTCATTATAGAACTTGGCTTGTATATTCCAACGATGGGCTTCCTCAAATGCCCTAGGTCTTCATGAGCAAGCAAGTTGGATGCACACCCACTTAGTTTCAGTTTGAGCTTTCATACACTTATAGATGTTAGTGCATCCGTTGCATGGCAATTCCTACTCCTCGCATTGACATCAATTGATGGGCATCTCCATATAGCCCGTTGTTTAGCCACGTCGATGTGAGACTTTCTACTTTTTGTCTTCTCCACACAACCTCCACCATCATATTCTATTCCACCTATAGTGTTATGTCCATGGCTCACGCTCATGTGTTTCATGAAAGTTGAAAAGTTTTGAGAACATCAAAAGTATGAAACAATTGCTTGGCTTGTCATCGGGGTTGTGCATGATTTGAATATTTTGTGTGGTGAAGATGGAGCATAGCCAGACCATATGATTTTGTAGGGATAACTTTCTTTGGCCATGTTATTTTGAAAAGACATGATTGCTTTATAAGTATGCTTGAAGTATTATTGACTTAATGTCAAATGATAGACTATTGCTTTGAATCACTCGTGTCTTAATATTCATGCCATAATTAGATCACATGATCAAGATTATGCTAGGTAGCATTCCACATCAAAATTATTATTTTTATCATTTACCTACTCGAGGACGAGCAGGAATTAAGCTTGGGCATGCTGATACGTCACCGTCATATCTATAATTTTTTATTGTTCCATGCCAATACTATACAACTTTCATATACTTTTGGCAACTTTTTATACTATTTTTTGGGACTAACATATTGATCCAGTGCCTAGTGCCAGTTCCTGTTTGTTGCATGTTTTTTGTTTCGCAGAAAATCCATATCAAACGGAGTCCAAATGGGATAAAAAGTGACTGAGATTTTTTTGGAATATATGTGATTTTTTGGAAGAAGAATCAACGAGAGACGATGCCCGAGGGGGCCACGAGGCAGGGGGCGCACCCAAGGGGTCAGGAACGCCCTGGGCCCTCGTGGCCACCCCGTAAGGCGGTTGGTGCCCTTCTTTCACCCCAAGAAAGCTAATATCCAGATAAAAATCATGTCCGAATTTCAGCCCAATCGGAGTTACGGATCTCCGGGAATATAAGAAACGGTGAAAGGGCAGAATCTGGAAGGCAGAAACAGAGAGAGACAGAGAGACATATCCAATCTCGGAGGGGCTCTCGCCCCTCCACCACCATGGAAGACATGGACCAGAGGGGAAACCCTTCTCCCATCAAGGGAGAAGGTCAAGGAAGAAGAAGAAGAATGGGGGGCCCTCTCCCCCTCTCTTCCGGTGGCGCCGAAACACCGCCGCGGCCATCATCATCACCGCGATCTACACCAACACCTCCGTCATCTTCACCAACATCTTCATCACCTTCCCCCATCTATCTACAGTGGTCCACTCTCCTGCAACCCGTTGTGCCCTCTACTTGAACATGGTGCTTTATTCTTCATATTATTATCCATTGATGTGTTGCCATCCTATGATGTCTGAGTAGATTTTCGTTGTCCTATCGGTAATTGGTGAATTGCTATGATTGGTTTAAATTGCTTGTGGTTATGTTGCTGTCCTTTGGTGCCCATCATATGAGCGCGCGCGTGGATCACACCATAGGGTTAGTTGTATGTTGATAGGACTATGTATTGGAGGGCAAGAGTGACAGAAGCTTCAACCTAGCATAGAAATTGATGCATACGGGATTGAAGGGGGACCCATATATCTTAATGCTATGGTTGGGTTTTACCTTAATGAATGTTAGTAGTTGCGGATGCTTGCTAATAGTTCCAATCATAAGTGCATAGAATTCCAAGTCAGGGATGACATGCTAGCAGTGGCCTCTCCCACATAAAACTTGCTATCGGTCTAGTAATGTAGTCAATTGCATAGGGACAATTTCGCAACTCCTACCACCACTTTTCCACACTCGCTATACTAACTTTATTGCTTCTTTACCTAAAACAGCCCCTAGGTTTTATTTACGTGCTCTTTATTATCTTGCAAACCTATCCCGTTACACCTACAAAGTAATTCTAGTTTCATACTTGTTCTTAGGTAAAGCGACGTTAAGCGTGCGTAGAGTTGTATCGGTGGTCGATAGAAATTGAGGGAATATTTGTTCTACCTTTAGCTCCTTGTTGGGTTCGACACTCTTACTTATCCAAAGAGGCTACAATTGATCCCCTATACATGTGGGTTATCAATCATTTCAGACAAAACGCGTGCCCCAGAGATATGGGTGCCAATGGCGCACTAGATGGACGATGTGAATCAACTCTCGTCCTTATGCAGCGACTTTGACGTGGCACGAGGCTATAAGGCGGCTGAAGAAGGCTACAACTCGATCCGCCTTGGTGTAACACAAACCACAAACTTAAGGTGTCGCGGTCAACGATGAATTGCTTTCAGAAATTCTTCATGTGTTGTACTGGTGTCATCGTGAGTGTTGCTTCAATTTGTCAAAGTCAGTTGTCGCTTGAGCCGACGAACGATGCCCCTCTTTTTCTAAGAGCGCCATTAGGGGTTATAGCCCTGAAGTCGCAAATGAACTTGCGGTAGTTGCCCACCAGTCCAAGGAATACATGCAAGACGATAATGGTTCATGGTGCCGGTCAATCCCTCACACTCTGAACCTTGGCAGGATCCATAGCTGCCCCCCTTTGCTGAGATGATGTGGCTTAACATGCCATTGTTTCATCCCAAAAAATGCACTTGGGCCGTTTAAGCGCCATCTGATGCTACTACATCAACTGGAATACATCATGCACATGGCGTAGGTGGTCAACCCAAGATTTGCTACAAATCAAGATATATTAAGAAACACGGGGACAAATCTTTGTAAGAAGGGCCAAAGGACGACATTCATCAAGTCTTGAAATGTCAATGTAGCCTTTGTCAAGCCGAAAGGCATGGCTAGAAACTCAGCCTCCCATGGGTGCAGGATGCTGTCTTGCGGGTGTCATTGACGTGCATTATGATTTGGTGGTATCCCGAGCGCAAGTCGAACTTAGTGAAATAGCAAGCGACCTTGAGTCCGTTGAGAAACTCGTCCACCAATGGGATGGGGAACTTGTCCTTGGGGGCGTGCTTATTGAGGGCGTAGTAGTTGATGCAGAAACTCCATGAGTCATCTTACTTCCTGACCAAAAGGATTGGGACTAAAATTCATAATGGCTCCTTCGAATCAATTCCTGATCTAGCATATTGGGGCATTGCTGCTCAATCTCGTCCTTTTGAGGTGTGATAGCGATATGGACGGACCACCGACGACGGTACTGAAAACCGTTAGTAGTCCCAATAGGGCAGAGCACGTGACCGGAAGTACTAGAAGGGATCGCACATGGGGGTACCTAAGGTTCGAACCCTTGTCTTGGAGATAATACCCTACTCCCGCTTTTGCTTTGATTGATGTGGGGAAAACGCCTCGTGTGAGGGAGTTACAATATGCATGGAGATGTTGCTATTGAGACTATGACTAGATGTCAGATGGCTCAAACTACCCCTAGGAGTCGCCTTATAAAGGGAGACGAGTCCTTAAGTTACACGGTTTGCTTACCAACCTAGAGCCCCAATCGGATGGATAGTCTCTGACTTGCATCAAAGGTTCGGATCTTCTGGAAACAAGGGGGGCGCTTGGTGAGAGCCCCATGGGGTGGGCACCACCATATCGTGCACCGTCGGGTATGAGCCATCGGTGTTGTACACCGTCAACCAGCATTGGAGCCACCCTTGTAAGGCACTACTAGGGAAAAGGCTAGCAGTAGCGCGGGTTTTAGGTATATCAGTAGCGCGGGGACCGGCGCTCCTAATAAGGCGCTACACCTAACACGTACCAGTAGCGCGTGCTCACCAGCGCGCTTCATGAAAGCTCGCTCCTGCTAATAGCTCTAGTGCTCTTTGCCTGGACGCGCTACTGCTATCGTGGCGTTGTTGCTAACTTTTCTCCACTCGCTACTGCTAATTTTAGTAGTTTTTGTTTTTTTCTGCATATTTGTTTTGTATTTGAACAGACTTTATAGAAGAATCTTTAGCAGATACAAATGTCATCATGATACACATACCAATGGCTGCGAGACAACAAACGTAATCATAGCATAAACATACAAATAGTCTCATCATAATCATCATCCAACACAAAGTGGTATCTTGTCATCATCTCGAAAATAGCGATACATGCAAGTCTCGAATACTTGCAACTACAACGTCATCCATCTAAACAATGGTATATGCGAGAAGAGCTATCACTATGAGTGAGAACGGAACTATGCAGTACATGAGGCGACGGTTACGAGTCCTCTCTCGCGCTAGCGTGAACCTCAAGTAACTAGCTTCTCCTTCTTGTCTACATCCTCAACGACATAGCACCGCCATCTCGCCATCAAGAAACTAGGTACCTGTTAGAGATGCATGTTCATCAAGAGGATGTACAATCATATGCAACAAAATATATTAGAGCAACACGAAAAAGAAAGGGTTAATTAGCAACTAGATGCAACATACAGTACGCAAACTAATTAACTAGAGGTGCGTAGGTCGTCGTACCCAAACAAACAAAGCAGTGTTATGCAAGTTCGGCAGGGACCATGGACATCGCAAAGTTTCATCGCTATAGAAAGTATACAAGTTCAACCGACACGTATCATCATCATCGGCATCGTAAATCACTAGAAGTTCCATCCTTCCATATCATCGAGGATGGACCTTAGCTTCTTGAACGGCGTGAGGTCTTGACGTTGCATGCCTATGCGAGTTCGGACGTCAGCTCGTGATATTGGGCCGTGGTGGAACATCCCCTTCTCATCGATGACTTCTTTCATGATGATCGCCGCAATGTCCCTTTGGATGCGAAAGAAGTCATCTCTAAGTTTATAATCCGCTTCTCCATGAGAGTCTAGCCACTTGTGGATATGTTCATCATTTCTGCTTGTCATGCGAAGCTTTTGGTGATCCGTGTTGAACTCAATCATGAGATGGAGGATGTAGAATACATCCTTCTTGCTTGGTTTTGGGACATGGATGCAGCAGAAGTTAGTTTTATGCGCAAAACCCATCTTCTTGTTCCTTTGTTTCCTGATCTGCATGTGGCCACCTCTAATACTGAAGCCTTGAAGAGCATCATCTAGAATATTCATTATGTGGGTGTAGTCCTTCTTCTCGTAGTCTCTGGAAGGGTCGAAATACATGGCGTGGGAGACTCGCTGGTAAAGAACGATAAGGACGGCGCGCCCGTTGCTGCGGGGAGAAGATACCTCAAATTATTCTTCATATGAGCAGAAGGAATGATTGAAATGTACGCAAGGGTTGTCCGGAACTGACTTACTTTTGATGATAAGGCAGGAGGACAATTTCCTGGTCCTTATTCTATACCATGAAGTTTTGGAGGTAGTCCCTAGCAGTTTCACGCTCAAAGACACCGAGACTCAAGAAAGACTCGTGCATGTAGTACGGATCCGCCACACAGATTTGCGAGACTTCTTCTCTCTTCATGACGGAGCTCATATGTAGCGCAAAAAGGCGGACGATTATAAAATCGAGACGCCTTGTCAGAAACATCTAAAAAATATAGTCAAACCGCAGGAAGAACACCTTCGTGGGCTGTGTGTCGACGTAGCACTTCCCCTCAGGCACACGAGCCGCGTATGTCGGATATCCTGGATCCTTCAAGGCTACTAGGCTTTTCTCAGTCGACAACACAAGGTTGTGCAGTCCCTGAGATCCCCTGATAGTGCCTCCAGCGGTTTGACGGTAGCATCGGCTCGCCCGTGAGATGGAACATGGCCGCACCTTTCACGGGTACACGCTCTTCAGAATCCATCATCTGGCTGCTATGTGCTCTGACTTGTTTGGAGGCAGCTATCTTCCCCGATCTCTTCCTCTCCTTTTTCTTGGGCACACCTTCCAGACCCTTCCTTAACCCCTGCCCCAGTGTTCCCGGGCTAAGCACTGTACGGCCCTCGGCTAGTTGAGCCTATGTTGAGGCGGCATCTTCAGGCGTGTCCTGTGAGGATTTCATGAAGAGAGACTTTTTGCAATCCCTGCTACGACCTTCCTGCCTGGGTAGATCATCCATATCCTCATTAGCATGCTGATAGCCCAATTCGTCATATGGTTGACTCATCATATCTATGTCACAGTCATACGTGTTTGTATTGAGGAAACCCATTGGGTCGACCTCCGTCTCTTCATCCATTATATGTTCTACATGACCGATTACATCAGCCAGTACTATTGCACCCCCTTCATCACGTCGTCCGCCGCTCTCACCCGACACTACAAGAGCTGGTAATTGCGTAGGCGGGGTGGTGGTCTCCGCACATGGTTGTTGATGTGTGGTTATTGGTGTGCTCTCGGCCGGCTCCAGACGAATAAGATTCTTCGGCCATAGCAGCACCCAACCCTTGCAGTTTCCAATCTGCGGCGGGGTCTCGTCGTCCTCTCCCACAGGATATACTGGAGGAGGCAAATGCTCGTGCCCTGATTTCACACTGGACAAGCTAACCCTGAAGTGCCCAACGGGGATCGGTTGGTTGTGGAACGTGGGTTGCAAGGGGTTCATTATCATCCCCTTTCCCACGTCCACCTTATGGCCTTTGATCAAGTAGAGTATGGTGCATGGGGTTTCTTCGGCCTGCAAACAAATATGTCTATGGCGTAAAACATCCGAAAGGCAACGAAAATGGAATATTCTATGTTGGTGCGACTGTTGGGGAACGTAGCAGAAATTCAAAATTTTCCTACGTGTCACCAAGATCTATCTATGGAGAGACTAGCAACGAGAGGAAGGAGAGTGCATCTACATACCCTTGTAGATCGCTAAGCGGAAGCATTCAAGTGAACGGGGTTGATGGAGTCGTACTCGTCGTGATTCAGATCACCAATGATCCTAGCGCCGAACGGACGGCACCTCCGCGTTCAACACACGTACGGAACGGAGACGTCTCCCATGCCTTGATCCAGCAAGGAGGAGGGAGAGGTTGATGAAGATTCAGCAGCACGACGGCGTGGTGGTGGATGCAGGGCGTCACGGTAGCAGGGCTTCGCCTATACTACGAGAGAGAGATGTAACGGGGAGAGAGGGAGGGGCTGCACCAAAGGCAAAAGGTGTGTTTGAGAGGCCCTCCTACCCCACTATATATAGGAATCCAAAGGGGGGGTGCGCCAGCCCCTAGGAGATCCAATCTCCAAGGGGGCGGCGGCCAGGGGAGGAGTCCTCCCCCCCAAGGCACCTAGGAGGTGCCTTCCCTCCTTGGGACTCTTCCTTAGGGTTTCCCCCTTCACCCTAGGCGCATGGGCCATAAGGGAAGTGGCCCCCCAGCCCACTTTGGGATGGATCCCTTCCCACTTCAGCCCATGGGACCCTCTGGGATAGGTGGCCCCACCCGGTGGGCCCCCGGGACCCTTCCGGTGGTCCCGGTACAATACCGATGACCCCGAAACTTGTCCCGATGGCCGAAACAGGACTTCCTATATATAAATCTTTACCTCCGGACCATTCCGGAACTCCTCGTGACGTCCGGGATCTCATCCGGGACTCCGAACAATATTCGGGTTACTGCATACACATATCTTCATAACCCTAGCGTCACCGAACCTTAAGTGTGTAGACCCTACGGGTTCGGGAGACATGCAGACATGACCGAGACGTTCTCCTGTCAATAACCAACAGCGGGATCTGGATACCCATGATGGCTCCCACATGTTCCATGATGATCTCATCGGATGAACCACGATGTCAAGGACTTAATCAATCCCGTATACAATTCCCTTTGTCTAGCGGTATGTTACTTGCCCGAGATTCGATCGTCGGTATCCTTATACCTTGTTCAATCTCGTTACCGGCAAGTCAATTTACTCGTTCCGTAACACATTATCCCGTGATCAACTCCTTGGTCACATTGCGCATATGATGATGTCCTACCGAGTGGGCCCAGAGATACCTCTCCGTTTACACGGAGTGACAAATCCCAGTCTCGATTCGTGCCAACCCAACAGACACTTTCGGAGATACCTGTAATGCACCTTTATAGCCACCCAGTTACGTTGTGACGTTCGATACACCCAAAGCATTCCTACGGTATCCGGGAGTTGCACAATCTCATGGTCTAAGGAAATGATACTTGACATTAGAAAAGCTTTAGCATACGAACTACACGATCTTTGTGCTAGGCTTAGGATTGGGTCTTGTCCATCACATCATTCTCCTAATGATGTGATCCCATTATCAACGACATCCAATGTCCATGGTTAGGAAACTGTAACCATCTATTGATCAATGAGCTAGTCAACTAGAGGCTTACCAGGGACATGGTGTTGTCTATGTAGCCACACATGTATCTGAGTTTCCTATCAATACAATTATAGCATGGATAATAAACGATTATCACGAACAAGGAAATATAATAATAACCAATTTATTATTGCCTCTAGGGCATATTTCCAACAGTCTCCCACTTGCACTAGAGTCAATAATCTAGTTCACATCGCCATGTGATTAACACTCACAGGTCACATCGCCATGTGACTAACACCCAAGAGTTTACTAGAGTCAGTAGTCTAGTTCACATCACTATGTGATTAACACTCAATGAGTTTTAGGTTTGATCATGTTGCTTGTGAGAGAGGTTTTAGTCAACGGGTCTGAACCTTTCAGATCCGTGTGTGCTTTACAAATCTCTATGTCATCTCCTAGATGTAGCTACCACGTTCTATTTGGAGCTATTCCAAATAACTGTTCTACTTGGAGCTATTCTAAATTGTTGCTCCATTATATGTATCCCGTATCTCTACTCAGAGCTATCCGGATAGGTGTTAAGCTTGCATCGACGTAATCCTTTACGACGAACTCTTTTACAACCTCCATAATCGAGAAAATTCCTTAGTCCGCTAGTTACTAAGGATAACTTTGACCGCTGTCCTGTGATCCATTCTTGGATCACTCTGGTACCCCTTAACTGACTCATGGCAAGGCACACTTCAGGTGCGGTACACAGCATAGCATACTGTAGAGCCTATGTCTTAAGCATAGGGGACGACCTTCATCCTTTCTCTCTATTCTGCCGTGGTCGAGCTTTAAGTCTTAACTTCATACCTTACAACTCAGGCAAGAACTCCTTCTTTGACTGATCCATCTTGAACACCTTCAAGATCATGTCAAGGTATGTGCTCATTTGAAAGTACCATTAAGCGTTTTGATCTATCCTTATAGATCTTAATGCTCAATACTCAAGTAGCTTAATCCAGGCTTTCCATTGAAAAACACTTTCCAAATAACCCTATATGCTTTCCAGAAATTCTACATCATTTCTGATCAACAATGTGTCAACAACATGTACTCATCAGAAATTCTATAGTGCTCCCACTCACTTCTTTGGAACTACCAGTTTCTCATAAACTTTGTATACACCCAAAATCTTTGATCATCTCATCAAAGCATACATTCCAACTCCGAGATGCTTACTCCAGTCCTCAGAAGGATTGCTGGAGCTTTGCATACTTATTAGCATCTTTCAGGATTGACAAAACCTTCCGGTTGTATCACATACAACCTTTCCTCAAGAAAATCGTCGAGGAAACAATGTTTTGACATCCTATCTGCAAGATTTCATAAATAATGCAGTAATCGCTAATATAAATTCCAACAGACTCTTAGCATCGCTACGAGTGAGAAAGTCTCACCGCAGTCAACTCCTTGAATTTGTCAGGAAACTTCTTAACGACAAGTCGAGCTTTCTTAATGGTGACATTTACCATCATTGTCCGTCTTCCCTTTAAAATCCATCTGCACTCAATAGCCTTACGACCATCGAGCCGTTCTGCCAAAGTCTACACTTTGTTTTCATACATGGATCCTCTCTCGGATTTTATGGCCTCAAGCCATTTATCGGAATCCAGGCCCACCATCGCTTCTCCATAGCTCGTAGGTTCATTGTTGTCTAGCAACATGACTTCCAACACAGGGTTACGTACCACTCTGAAGTAGTACGCATCCTTGTCATCCTACGATGTTTGGTAGTGACTTGATCCGAAGTCTCATGATCAATATCATAAGCTTCCACTTCAATTGGTGTAGGTGCCACAGGAACAACTTCCTGTGCCCTGCCACACACTAGTTGAAGAGACGGTTCAATAACCTCATCAAGTCTCCCCCATCCTCCCACTCAATTCTTTCGAGAGAAACTTTTCCTCGTGAAAGGACCCGATTCTAGAAACAATCCTTTATTGCTTTCGGATCTGAGACAGGAGGTATACCCAACTGTTTTTGGGTTGTCCTATGAAGATGCATTTATCCGCTTTGGGTTCGAGCTTATCGACCTGAAACCTTTTTCACATAAGCGTCGCAGCCCCAAACTTTCAAGAAATGACAGCTTAGGTTTCTCTAAACCATAGTTCATACAGTGTCATATCATCGGAATTATGTGGTGCCCTATTTAAATTGAATGTGATTGTCTCTAATGCCTAACCCATAAACTATCGTGGTAATTTGATAAGAGACATCATGGTATGCATCATATCCAATAGGGTGCAGTTATGATGTTCGGACACACCATCACACTATGGTGTTCTAGGCTGTATTAATTGTGAAACAATTTCCACAATGTCTTAATTCTGTGCCAAACTCGTAATTCAGGTATTCATCTCTATGATCATATCATAGATATTTTATCCTCTTGTCACGATGATATTTCAACTTCACCCTGAACTTACTTGAACCTTTCAATAATTCAGACTCGTGATTCATCAAGTAAATATACTCAACGTCTACTCAAGTCATCTGTGAAGTAAGAACATAACGATATCCACTACATGCCTCAGCACTCATTGGACTGCACACATCAAAAATGTATTACTTCCAACAAGTTGCTTTCTTGTTCCATTTTACTGAAACGAGGCTTTCAGTCATCTTGCCCATGTGGTATGATTTGCATGTCTCAAGTGATTCAAAATCAAGCGAGTACAAAACGGTCCATTTGCATGGAGGTTCTTCATGCATATACACCAATAGACATGGTTCGCATGTCTCAAACTTTTCAAAAATGAGTGAGTCCAAAGATCCATCAATATGGAGCTTCTTCATGCGTTTTATACCGATATGACTTACATGGCTGTGCCACAAGTAGGTGGTACTATCATTACTATCTTTTGGCATGAACATGTGTATCACTACGATCGAGATTCAATAAACCATTCATTTTAGGCGTAAGACCATTGAGGGTATTATTCAAATAAACAGAGTAACCATTATTCTCCTTAAATGAATAACCGTATTGCGATAGACATAATCCAATCATGTCTATGCTTAACGCAAACACCTAATAACAATTATTTAGGTTTTAATACCAATCTCGATGGTAGAGGGAGCGTGCGATGCTTGATCATATCAACATTGGAAACACTTCCAACACATATCGTCAGCTCACCTTTAGCTAGTCTCCGTTTATTCCGTAGCTTTTATTTCGAGTTACTAACACTTAGCAACCGAACTGGTATCTAATACCCTGGTGCTACTAGGAGTACTAGTAAAGTACACATCAACACAATGTATATCCAATATACTTCTATCGACCTTGCCAGCCTTCTCATCTACCAAGTATCTAGGATAATTCTGCTCCAGTGGATGTTCCCCTTATTACAGAAGCACTTAGTCTCGGGTTTGGGTTCAACCTTGGGTTTCTTCACTAGAGCAGCAGCCGAATTGCCGTTTTATGAAGTATCCCTTCGTGCCCTTGCCCTTCTTGAAACTAGTTCTTTCATCAACCATCAACAATTGATGCTCCTGCTTGATTTCTACTTTCGTGGTGTCAAACATCACGAACATCTCAAGGATCATCATACATGTCCCCGATATATTATAGTTCATCACGAAGCTCTAGCAGCTTGGTGGTAATGACTTCGGAGAACCATCACTATTTCATCTGGAAGATCAACTCCCACTCGATTCAAGCGATTGTTGTACTCAGACAATCTGAGCACAAGTTCAACAATTGAGCTTTTCTCCCTTAGTTTGCAGGCTAAGAAAATCGTCGGAGGTCTTATACCTCCTGACGTGGGCACGAGCCTGAAATTCCAATTTCAGCCCTCAAAACATCTCATATGTTTCGTGACGTTTCAAAAACGTCTTTGGTGCCTCAATTCTAAACCGTTTAACTGAACTATCACGTAGTTATCAAAACGTGTATGTCAGATGTTCGCAACATCCACAGACGACGTTCGAGGTTCAGCACACCGAGCGGTGCATTAAGGACATAAGCCTTCTAAGAAGCAATGAGGACAATCCTCAGTTTACGGACCTAGTCCGCATAATTGCTACTATCAACTTTCAACTATTTTTTCTCTAGGAACATATCTAAACAGTAGAACTATAGCGTGAGCTACGACATAATTTGCAAAAATCCTTTTGACTATGTTCAGGATAATTAAGTTCATCTTATGAACTCCCACTTAGATAGACATCCCTCTAGTCATCTAAGCGATTACATGATCCGAGTGAACTAGGCCGTGTCCGATCATCACGTGAGACGGACTAGTCAACGTCGGTGAACATCTTCATGTTGATCGTATCTTCTATACGACTCATGCTCGACCTTTCGGTCTCTGTATTCCGAGGCCATGTCTATGCACATGCTAGGCTCGTCAAGTTAACCCTAAGTGTTTTTGCTGTGTAAATCTGTCTTACACCCGTTGTATGTGAACGTAAGGATCTATCACACCCGATCATCACGTGGTGCTTCGAAACGAGGAACTGTAGCAACGGTGCACAGTTAGGGGAGAACACTTCTTGAAATTTTAATGAGGGATCATCTTATTTACTACCGTCGTTCTAAGGAAATAAGATGTATAAACATGATAAACATCATATGCAATCAAATAGTGACATGATATGGCCAATATCATGTAGCTCCTTTGATCTCCATCTTGGGGCTCCATGATCATCTATTACAAGAACATGATCAATCTCATACATTACATATATCATTCATCACATCCTTTTGGCCATATCACATCACATAGCATACCCTGCAAAAACAAGTTAGACGTCCTCTAATTGTTGTTTGCATGTTTTACGTGGCTGCTATGGGTTTCTAGCAAGAACGTTTCTTACCTACGCAAAGACCACAACGTGATATGCCAATTGCTATTTACCCTTCATAAGGACCCTTTTCATCGAATCCGATCCGACTAAAGTAGGAGAGACAGACACCCGCCAGCCACCTTATGCATCTAGTGCATGTTTGTCGGTGGAACCGGTCTCACGTAAGAGTACGTGTAAGGTTGGTCCAGGCCGCTTCATCCCACGATGCCGCCGAATCAAGATAAGACTAGTAACGGCAAGCATATTGAACAAAATCAACGCCCACAACTACTTTGTGTTCTACTCGTGCATAGAATCTACGCAATAGACCTAGCTCATGATGCCACTGTTGGGGAACGTAGCAGAAATTCAAAATTTTCCTACGTGTCACCAAGATCTATCTATGGAGAGACTAGCAACGAGAGGAAGGAGAGTGCATCTACATACCCTTGTAGATCGCTAAGCGGAAGCGTTCAAGTGAACGGGGTTGATGGAGTCGTACTCATCGTGATTCAGATCACCGATGATCCTAGCGCCGAACGGACGGCACCTCCGCGTTCAACACACGTACGGAACGGAGACGTCTCCCATGCCTTGATCCAGCAAGGAGGAGGGAGAGGTTGATGAAGATTCAGCAGCACGACGGCGTGGTGGTGGATGCAGGGCGTCACAGTAGCAGGGCTTCGCCTATACTACGAGAGAGAGACGTAACGGGGAGAGAGGGAGGGGCTGCACCAAAGGCAAAAGGTGTGTTTGAGAGGCCCTCCTACCCCACTATATATAGGAATCCCAAGGGGGGGGGGTGCGCCAGCCCCTAGGAGATCCAATCTCCAAGGGGGCGGCGGCCAGGGGAGGAGTCCTCCCCCCCCAAGGCACCTAGGAGGTGCCTTCCCTCCTTGGGACTCTTCCTTAGGGTTTCCCCCTTCACCCTGGGCGCATGGGCCATAAGGGAAGTGGCGCCCCAGCCCACTTTGGGCTGGATCCCTTCCCACTTCAGCCCATGGGACCCTCCGGGATAGGTGGCCCCACCCGGTGGGCCCCCGGGACCCTTCCGGTGGTCCCGGTACAATACCGATGACCCCGAAACTTGTCTCGATGGCCGAAACAGGACTTCCTATATATAAATCTTTACCTCCGGACCATTCTGGAACTCCTCGTGACGTCCGGGATCTCATCTGGGACTCCAAACAATATTCGGGTTACTGCATACACATATCTTCATAACCCTAGCGTCACCGAACCTTAAGTGTGTAGACCCTACGGGTTCGGGAGACATGCAGACATGACCGAGACGTTCTCCTGTCAATAACCAACAGCGGGATCTGGATAACCATGATGGTCCCACATGTTCCATGATGATCTCATCGGATGAACCACGATGTCAAGGACTTAATCAATCCCGTATACAATTCCCTTTGTCTAGCGGTATGTTACTTGCCCGAGATTCGATCGTCGGTATCCTTATACCTTGTTCAATCTCGTTACCGGCAAGTCTCTTTACTCGTTCCGTAACACATCATCCCGTGATCAACTCCTTGGTCACATTGCGCATATGATGATGTCCTACCGAGTGGGCCCAGAGATACCTCTCCGTTTACACGGAGTGACAAATCCCAGTCTCGATTCCTGCCAACCCAACAGACACTTTCGGAGATACCTGTAATGCACCTTTATAGCCACCCAGTTACGTTGTGACGTTTGATACACCCAAAGCATTCCTACGGTATCCGGGAGTTGCACAATCTCATGGTCTAAGGAAATGATACTTGACATTAGAAAAGCTTTAGCATACGAACTACACGATCTTTGTGCTAGGCTTAGGAATGGGTCTTGTCCATCACATCATTCTCCTAATGATGTGATCCCATTATCAACGACATCCAATGTCCATGGTTAGGAAACCGTAACCATCTATTGATCAACGAGCTAGTCAACTAGAGGCTTACTAGGGACATGGTGTTGTCTATGTATCCACACATGTATCTGAGTTTCCTATCAATACAATTATAGCATGGATAATAAACGATTATCACGAACAAGGAAATATAATAATAACCAATTTATTATTGCCTCTAGGGCATATTTCCAACAGCGACATGTAATTACCGTGATGACATCGAGCTCAGCCAAAGACGAAGGCCCACTTAGCACGCCAGAGACTGAGGACGGGCTGCTATGAGCGGGAGCGACTGCGAGAGGAGGCCCGGTTGCGTGAGCAAGTGATGGTGCGGTGGTGTTGTTGTTCACGGAGTTGCTCCCGACGAAACTGGGCAACGGGAAATCATGTACCGTCTTGTCTGGATTTTCCTTGGTCCAGTTGATGATAGCTGGAATCAAGTTAGTAGCGAAATCATTTCTGCAGGCAGTTACAGCTGCATTGACTGCTTGCAGTAACAACTCATTTTTCTCCTCAGCTGCTTTTTTGTCGACCGCAAGCTTCACCTTCTCGTCGATGTCCGCCTGACTAAACTTCCTTTTCTGCTTCTTGGCCTCCAGGCCCTCGTTGTAATACACCTTCCATGTGGCGCCGTCTCCAGCGCCGTGCACACGACCATATTGCGGCCGTTGGCCAAAGGGAGTCCCTTAAGTTCCTTCAAGGCTCGGTTGAGAGGGGTGTCCCACTTGGGCCTCATCGGAGAAGTAGGGCTTTCGGCTGCAAGCTGGTGTTGCTTCTCCTGCGGATCAACGCTCTCCACTGGCTTCCATCCTTGACGTGTCTTAGCTTCGGATCATCTCCATTGTCGGGCTTCTTCCTCTCCGTGTGCCAGTGCATTAGCTTTGCTTCCTTGGGATCTACTGTACGAAATACCGCTGGAGACGGGGAGTGATCGGTAAGTACCATACAACTTTCTAGGGACATTTCTTCCCGGCCTTCTTGTATCGAGAAGCATTGCACACCGCAAGGCTTGTTTTTTCCGCGTGCTCCTTCTGATAAATTATGCAATCATTGATGCATGCATGGTATCTAACATGCGGCGGATCAAGTGGGCACACAATCTTCTTGGCCTCATGAACACTACTAGCTAGGACATAGATTCCCCGCGAGAAGAACATCCTTTAGGTACTTGAGATGCTCATCGAGGCTAGTGTCGGTCCATTTGTTTTTAGCCTTCGTCTTCAGGAGTTGGAGCGTGAAACTCAAGCGGGTCACCACAGGATTGCAACCATCATACAATGGAGTGTTCGAGTCTACCACCAGTTGCTCCAGCTTAGCCTCCTCTCTAGAAGCAGCTCTCTCAGTACTCGTCTCCTTGCGAAGTAGTGCTTGAACATGAGGGTCCCGCACGATTGAACTTAGTACTGACGAACTCTGCTGCGTGGAGTCCACGTTCTCTCCGCCGACATGTCCAGCCCCTTCTCCTCCGCCATGTCCGGCCCCTTCTCTGCCGCCATATCCGGCCTATTCTCCGCCGCCATTATCGATCATCTCTTCGTCTTGCCCACTGTCATCATTGGCTGCCCCGTCGGTGTCCTCAACATCCTCATCCTCATCTTTAATTATCCACCGAGTATAGCCATCCATGAAACCGGTCATGAGCAGGTGCGCTTCGACACGACCTTCGTCATAGGGGTCGAGCCAAACTATTCCTTTGCATCTTCGACATGGACATAAAACCTTTGTCAGGTTATTTTCTTTCATGGCCTGCACCGCCGACCGCAACCACCTGTCCACCATTGTTCCACTGACCATCATGAACACCTGCACGGTAGTAATAAACAAATTGATTATAAAAATGCGTGCATGCATCAAAGTCATACAAAAATTCGGCATGACCTTCCCTAAAAATAGGACATATATAGATCTAGAGTTTGCCCGGAATTCGCCGAAACGGAAATAAATCGACATTTCGGCAAAACATAGGCAACTCAAAAGCATAATTCAGCGTCAACTCATGCCACACACACAATTTCCATCATATTTCCCAATTATCATATCACACACACACATACACATATTTCCATTTTGCAAAAGCATGAAAATTTAATCACCTCTAGCTACGAGATCGAGCACACGGTGTGGATGATGATGTAGGGAGATCAAAAGTGCACAAAGCTCTTCTTGACAAAGAAAGATCTAGTTAGGGGACAAATAGGTCACTTAACTAAATGCTACATCTACCTAGCTAGCTAATTTGGGAGGATACAACTTCAACTAGTGGAGGGGGAAGGAAAAAAAGAAAGGAGATGCACTAATGGAGGTGGTGTAGTTAGCTAGGAGTAATGAAGAGAGAGAAAGGTAGGTAGAAGAGGGAGAGTAATGGGGGGAGAAGTATTGAGGAAGATGAAGAGTGAGAGAGGGAGGATGTGGGAGGTAGGGGAAAGGGGGGAGAGGAGATGGGAGGGGGAGGTGGAAAAAGGTGGTGGGTGGTGCCTCTTAGGAGCAGCGCGGGAGCAAAAACGCGCTACTGCTATGATCGTAGCAGCAGCGCGCTTTCCTATCACGCGCTACTGCTAAACGGGCCAACCGTGTGGACAATTTCAAAATTAGCAGCAACGGCGTGACTAAAAAGCGCGCTACTACTATGGCATTAGCAGTAGCGCGCTTCTTGACGCCGCGCTGCTGGTAAAGTTAGGTCGTTGTGTACTGTCGGTGGATTTTTGTAGCAGCGCGGTTTAAACATCACACGCTACTGCTAAATTTACATCAGTAGCGCGCTTTCCCTAACCACGCTGCTACAAATTAGCAGCATCGCCTCTTTTTGTGTCGCCCTACTGCTAAGATTCTGTGTATAAGGTTTTCCCTAGTAGTGAAGAGGTAATGGGGCTATCACATCACCATGCTAAAGGTAATGTGCGCGGCTTGATGAACATGCCCTCAAAATCCTCTAGCGAGGTTGTTAGGAGGTCCTGCCCCTCACAAACAAGGGAACGAACGCCCAGGGTCGCCTCCCTGTGCAACGTGACTGCATGGTCATGATGCCAAAAGGACATGTGAGCTTGGTGAGTCCCAACGAGCCCCTAGCCATTGCATGCCGAGCACCGTGTCGTAACTCTACAAAGGAAGGGTGTAGGAGTCGATGGTGAATGGTTGTGTGCCCACCAAGACTTCAAGGCTACAACAGATCCTACGACTGATGAGCTTGTTGCCATTGGCCACATGCTTGCGTGTTGGGAAAGCTCCATGTTGGTGCGCATGGTTGCCTGGTCTGATAAGAAATTGTGGGTGGAGCTAGAGTCAACAACAGCGATGAGGATGATTTCACGGATGACAACTGCCAACTACATCGTCGAGCTTTTGCGAATACCTGTGAGTGTGTGAAGGGAGACCTCTACATCCGCATCCTTCTCGATAGAGTCACCATCGCCCCTCTTAGGCACCCAGATAAAAAATTTCTTACAGTAGTGACAAGGTGTGAATTTGTTGGTCACCGTTGAAGCAAAGTTTGGCACGACGGTCGTTCATCTCTGTAGTCGTGAGGCGCTTGAAGGGCCTTCTACCTAGTGTGGCCCGCGTGATTCCTGAGGTTTCTATTTGTGCAGCCTTTGTAGGAGCAGTAAGGGCCGGGGTAGACGAGTGAGTTGGTTGAGAGGGTGGGTGTTTGGCAGTAGCCGATGGACCCTAGTCCTCGTCCTCTGTCTTGTCAGAGTCTCACATGCCTGGGCTTGGTGCATTGTGTCTCTTGTGTCGCCTTATAAAGGGAGAAGAGTCCTAGGGTCACAAACTCTCCCAGGTAGCATGCTTTTTCTTAGACTTACGGGTGCATTAAATTGTGAAGCCTCTACTGGTTCACGGTGAACACACCTACTATTAGATTTGCCTGCCATCACTTGTGTACGACCATGGTTCAATCATGAAGTACAAAAACTGGATTATAAGTAAATTCAACCATGATTCAAATTACTTATCATATCAAGATATCTCAAAATCTGGGACACCCATATGACCAGAATTGCAATTAGATGGCTTAGATTAGTGTTTCTGTAGGATCAATGAGAGGGCTTGAAAGGCGCCTCATAACATTATCATCCAACATATTAATTTCCCAACTTGTATTATTTCCTAAGTTCATTTATTGGGACTATATACTGCTTTTGTGTTAATCACTAAGATATACTAAAAATTGAGTTGACTGGATCTGAATGTTTCAGTAATCTTATTAACCTTGTAAGTAAATTGCACTGTATACAAATGAAAAAAAAAATGAGCTGCACTTTACTATTTAAAATGAGCTACAACTTAAAAAATTATCAGTTTTACGTAGATAGATATGAATGAAAAGTTTGGATCTTACAATACAATACGTAAGGTGAAATATTAGACCATAATGTCTCTGGCTAAAACAAAACTAAAAGCTATATGTATCCTAAACTGAACCTTTACATTCACGAATTTGCAAGGCCATCAACTTTGAATTCGTAACTTTCATAAAAACACAGATTTTCCTAATTGAAGTCTGCTGAAGCTAATAACCTTCTCAACCATCTGAAAGAATTGTTTCATTTGTCCCATCCAGTTGAAAGAGGGGTGATACAATCGATCACTAACAGGTGAACAAATAAGGAGAATAGGTTGAGGCGATAAAAACTACAATGCAAATAAAAATTAGCATACCAAATCTATCAGTAACAAAATGGAGCGGCAATATAAGAAGAGTCAATCACATAAAAATGTCGGTCAGTTAAATAAAAATGCTGCGAAGTGAGAAACATTACTGCTAAAAAAATTGGAAGACGCATGCAAAGATCAGCTTGAGTGGTACTTCAAGGAAAACAATAAATAGTTACACTCATGAATTCGTGATGCGGGACTCCAAATGAGAATGAAAGCAAACAACAAAATAAGTTCACGCTCTGAAAACATAGGTGAAGGTTGGCACTGTAGTAGATAAATGTTTCTAGATTAATAAGTGGAATAAATCATTTCATCAACCGTTGAACAAAGGGGTCGTTATGTGCATAACTTTCATGTAGCTAATGGCGAATAAGATGGCAGGCGAACAACCATCTGAAAAAAATATCCACACATTATTCTTACCATATTTTTAATAACAATTTATTGATGTCAGAAGCCACAGGTATCTATACATTTCTCTGGCAGTTGGAAGAGAAACTGAGATCCACCAAGAGAGATATCATCCATACCTGTGAAAATCAGCAAATATGACCATCATGTACAATAATCGTGGGCTTTTTTTTAGAGAAAAAGGGCTTTCGGCCCCGGCTCCATTTTGTATTACCAAAATGAAACCACAACATTCAGACATCCTGTTACAAGCACGCGGGGGGGATCCAGCAACACACGCTGCCCCAGCAAGATAGAAGTTCTAGCCTCCACAGTAAAGTGCCAAAGAACAGCTATCAGCGATAGAGACTAAGCTCCAGCAAAACATAAAAGAACAAACATCTCGAAGGGAGAGGGAGAAAACTACAAAAGCGCTCGCCCAGATCTTATGCATTGCCGCAATCGAACAGCAACTCCGAGCACTTCAGGAGTCCTAGCCAGGGTCTGGCCACATCAGGAGGCGGGGTGCACGCGCTTCCTGCTCCATCTTTCTCACCAAGTAGATCCCTCTTTCTTTTGCACCGCCTGAGCATCGGACCATCCAGCTGCTTAATATAGCAGCAGTTTTCCTCCTCAACACCTGCATCCCAAGCCAGGGAACATGTTTGAAGCAAATGTCATTGCGATGATTCCACAGAGCCCAAAGGGCAGCAGAGTGTAACATGCAGTCTGCTGAGAGATTTTTGTGATTAAACCACCAAGCTAGCATGTTCTCAATGGACATACCAACTTGTTTTTTAGATATGTCAAAAATCCCTCTCCATAGCTCTATCGCAACAACGCAGCCAAAAAATAAATGATCAATAGATTCAGATTCTCCACAAAAAAGGCAGGTAGCGTCATCTACATGCTGTCTTTTTTGCAGATTGTCTCTTGTTAAAAGTTTGTTTTTGGCCACGAGCCAGAGAAATATCTGGACCCTAAGGGGAATGTTAATTTTCCAAATAATTGTAAGGTTGGCCGGATCAATTCCCCTAAAGTTGATAAAGTTGTAAAAAGATTTGACAGTAAAGACACCTTTGGCTTCAAAATTCCAGCGCACGGTGTCTTCAACGTCATTTAATTTTACATTAGCCACTCGGCTGAACAAATCGTCCCACTCTGCTAGAAGCTTATGGGTGAAACACCTTCTAAAAGTAATTTTTAGATTGGTGCCATCCCAGACCTCACTAATAGAAACATTGTGGTCGTTGGCAATAGAGTATAGCTCCCAATATTGGGTAGCTAAGGTAGTATGTCCCAGCCACTGGTCTTCCCAAAATCTAATATTCTTGCCATTCCCCACTATCCAGGAATATCCTACATTGGCAGCTTTAGCAGCCCGTAGTATTCCTTTCCAAAATGGGGAGGCACCATTTTCCGGGCAAGTAAAAATATTAGGGCTGTGAGTCTTATACTTGGCATCAATAATTTGTTTCCAAATTTTGCCCTCATCCAGGAAATATCTCCTGATCCAAGAGGCTAAAAGACATAAATTCATATCAGCAATATTAGGAATACCCATACCCCCATGCTGCTTTTGTAAGGTTACATTACCCCAGGCAGCAAGATGATATTTAAAATGACCCTCATAATCGTCCCAAAAGCAGTGAGCTAGTTGAGAATTAATCAGATTGATGGCCCATTTTTAGAATTTAATAATCCCCATAAGATAACTAGGGATAGTGGATAAGCAAGTTTTCACTAATGTGAGTCTTTTGCCCGAAGACAGAAGTCTCCCCCTCCATCCAGCCCCTCTCTTGATAATCTTATCAACAGTAGGTTGAAGCTCACTTTTCTTAAGCTTCCTGTGATGAAGAGGAGCACCTAAATATTTAATAGGGAACTCACTCAATTTGCAACCAAGTATTTGTGCAAAGATATTGGCATCATCCTCATTCATATTAATGGGAACCAGGTCACATTTATGAAAATTAATCCGCATGCCAGATAGATGTTCAAAGCAGGAAAGTAACCACTTAAGGTTTTTCGCATGGGATTTATTATTGCTGAGGAAAAGTAATGTGTCATCCGCATATTGCATACTAATGATGCCAGCAGGATTGGAACTAGGGAAGAGGCCTTCCAGGATATTATTTCTGGAGGCTTTAATAAGAATTTTTGTAAAAACATCAGCTACTAGGTTGAAAAGCAAAGGGGAATAGGGGTCCCCTTGCCTCACTCCTTTGCCCGCAATAAAAAAATCACTATTCCTATTATTGATAGTGACCCCAACAGAACCTTTGTATAAGAGAGATTTAACTTTCCTCATCCAGTTAGTACTAAACCCTCTCTTATACATCATGTCTATCAGGAACTCTCTGTTAATCATGTCGTAAGCTTTCTCGTAGTCTAGTTTAAACACAAAACCAGTCTGCTTGCTAGAGTGAACAGAATGAATAATTTCATGGGCTGCAATAATGCTCTCAGCTATATACCTGCCTTTTATAAAGGCTGTCTGATTCACAGAAATTAAATCTTTGCAAATGTGTCCAAATTTATTCGCGGCACACTTGGCAAAGATCTTGGAACTACAATTAATCATAGCAAGAGGCCTAAATTTCTCCATCTTAGTGGCATCAGCCTCTTTAGGTACTAGAGTAAGTAAAGAGAAATTGAGCCTATATAGGTCTAGCTCACCTTTCTCCCAATCATCAAATAAACCAAATAGATCACCTTTAATAAGGTCCCAAAATTGTTGATAAAATTAAAAAGGAAAGCCAGCTGGCCCAGGAGCTCCTTCAGCATATGAGCCAAAGACAACATCCTTTATCTCCTTTTCTGAGAAGGGGGTATCCAAAATGCAATTATGTGCATCAGTCACCCTCTCTCCATCTTCCCAAAAATCATTTTTCAGGTTAATGTTGATTTTATCTTGGTAGCCAAAAAGAGTTTTGTAGAAGTTCACAGCATAATCGTGGGCTTCTATGTCAGTAAAATAATTCTGAATTTTGAAAACAGCAAATATGACCATCAGCAAATAGGATCACCGCAGCAATCTTATTTGTTGATTCTGAATTTTGAATTGTAACTAAAGAATACACAACATGTAGAATGGGGAGGTTCCGGTTGGTGAATATAAATGTTCAAATTGCACTATTTTCCGCATGGTCATCTGGCGACCTTTTTTACAGCTCCATGTAGGGAACCTGGTCGTAACTCGTAAGCAGGCACAGATTGATACTACATGTACTCTTCTCTAAAACAAACCCTACAACTTCAAGCATGAGAAATTAGGATGTACGTATGCAAAAAGAAAAAGAAAAAGAGTTCTTGTCAGTGGGTTGCTTTATGATCTGAATTTCTAATCAAACAAAAGTTCATTGCAGTTTCTACAGAGATTTGTTTTTACCATTAACCGGTATGTGCCAAATGGAAAGCTCTAGCACATATTACGATTCCGAGTCGTTACAGAAGTGCCAGAAAATCATAGCTATAAGAAAAAAGTGCATTGCCTATACATATACTGAATTGTGAATAAATTATTGTCGTATTTAATATTTACACGTAAATGCAGATGTTATATTTTTGGCTAGTGTAATAGATTTCTTGCACAATTAATGTCATACCCAAAAGGAAGTTAACAAAATATCTGATACTACAAAAGTTTTGACTGATGTGAGCAATTATTCTTTACAGAAACTGTGACTATTACCTTCTAGGTACAAAAGTAGGAGATGTATCATTAGGTTGAAAAGAATAAACTTACCTATATAACCAGCCATTGACACTACCAGATACAAAAAATGCTCACCAAAGAAAACAGAAGTGAGGATATTCTAAATTGCATTTAACGCAAACCAACTGGCATACTGTTTAGAAGGGAGTGAAAAGATGTGTTTTAGGTACCCAGAGTTGATGTTCAAAAAAAAAATCAGGTTATTAGATAATTTTATCCATATCTTAGGTACTAATCCTTTATATATCTTTGAGTCCAGGATATATTAGCATGCAAGAGAAAGAAACCTGAGCTTCTAAAATGCTAAATGAGGATTGCTCCTTCAGATCATTACATTTGTCAGCAGAAAAAGTTGGAAGAACAAATACCAAATGGATAATCCATGAGATTCTCCAAGTAAATATGCGACAACATTACACCTTATGACAATACACTTGTATTAAATAATCAATAACAAGAACTCAAGCTCACCAAAATAAGTAAAAATATACTGCTCCTGCAGTGAACACAGATGGAATACCTGATTAATTATCATGGCTGGTGTAGAACCTATGCACCGAAGTCTACTCTTGTAGTTCAATTGCCGAAAGAAGCAAAATTACAACACTATTTTATTAAAGGAGAATATGTTAAAATTATTATCACAACCAGAAAATATAATAGGACAGTGGAAAGATAGAAAATGCATGTACTGTGAGAAGACACTCACAGAAGCTAAGATAGGAGTGACACTGAGCTGTCAAATATTGACATTCTTTTTATTCAGCATTTCATGCTATGCTTTCTAGGTTCGTGGTACAGTTATCTGAAGAAAGTTCCTTGCTTAATCAAGGGACCATACATTCTCATGTTGTGCATGTTCTCACCAACCTGAAAGCAATCAAGCATCATGTGCGCAGAGCTCGCTGCTCCCCTTGTCACCTTCACTGTCACCTTGCCAACAGGGTTGTTCTCCTTGTTCCGTGGATTGTATGCAAGAGCAGGAGCCTATCTACATTTGAGGCACGTGTTCTTTCCAACCATCAGCTACCTCTGATGCTCAGACCTCACCTTGAGCACCGGCTGTCATAATTCTCCGTAGGCTGCGTGCTGCTCCCTTGAGTTCTTGGTGTGCTTCAGTTTATTAGAGATTGAAAAGTAGATCTGCTCCCTTGTGTTTTCTGTTGCGTGCTGTCTGTTGTAGTGTCGTGTAGCTGTGCCTCCTATAACCCCAAACTCTGTTATCTTTGCATAATTAATTTTATTTCCATCTACTGAAACGTATTCCTGGGAACCATAGAACGCACATGAAGCATGAAATTCTCACGATCCAAACTGGCATCCAACAATTCGATCCAATCATCAATAAATCCTCAAATATGGAGTATGTTCTTTCAAAGGAAGTATATAATATTTGTTCATTTGATATTACAGAGTTTGTAATATGGATCATGGAGTATGCTAGTTTAGTGGAGGTGCTTTTGATATGAAATATCTTTAGAGTTGTAGACATTATATATTTCAAAAATCACACAACAAGGATCTTTATGAAATATCTTTAGAGTTGTAGCCATCTTGTATTTAAAAAATCACAGAACAAGAAAGAATCTCGTGTGAGGGAGAGGGAGAGGTGCGAGGGTCAGTACACTTGGTTGTAGGGTATATTCTCTATATTTTTAATGTGACACTCGACTTTTGCAATTTCGCCAGTTGGAGCAGATGTTGATAGACATATGCTGGGAACATTTTGATCAAGGAAAAGATTTATATGCTGAAAAAGATGTTTCGGTAAGTTATTTCTATATTGTAACTATGAATAACTTAATTCATGCCGACCATAGCACTACAAAAAAGATGTTTCGGTATGTTAATTCTATGGATTACTTTATAGGTGAAAATATTTGATGCCATCAAACATCGCCGGAGAACTAGAAACTTGACTGTAATTGTATCGGATCTTGGAGAAGACATTGTGAAAGGTAAACATGTCTCTATTATAAGTCATATTTCACAGGAGCCAAAGATACATCTACTCTAATTGTGATGTTTTTATTTGTTGTAGGCACTTACCCTATCATGGGTAAAGAAGCCATGCCAGTCTCTTATGATTCTTGAGCTTGGCCTGAGAGAGGTAAACATCTTCCTTTTTAACATAGTTTAGATTCAACATGTTTGAACTCAAATTCTAAGGTTGTAGAGGAGATTGTTCTGTGCGGTAAACAACTTCATGAAGAAATCATTTGTTATTTCTCTTATCTCATTCTGTTTGCATTGGAAAAACACACACTATTTTGATCAATCTTTAGCTGGCAATTTAACCACTGATCGCTAGCGAAGCATGCTCTTCAAAGTTGTGTCTAACCGAACCTTGATGCTTTTTTTTGTTTGTGTAGGTGCTTGCCTGCTGCTGGCCTTCATGGACGAGTCATTGGAAAAAAAACTTTGCCTGCCAATTGCAAATTCAAGTTCGACATAATCTTTGTGTGTCTGTGTTCCCAGACAAAAACTTCAAATTGTGCATGCCTTTGGAACGGTAGAAGCAGCTTAGTTTAGAGCATAACCTGCATGCTAGAGCAGGTTAGAACCTGTATATTACTGGCTACTACTTATTTTGAGTCTTGTGAAACTCACATCCTATCCTTATGCAAGTGAAGCTGCCGTGGATGATGAATTGAACCCGGTAATTATGCTAGTGTAATGTTTAGACTGCAGAAGCAGAATAGCTTAGGGATTACTGGCTACTACTCAGTAATTGTTTTCAGTTCGGTGAGACTCACATCCTGTCTCTACACTGTGGATGATGAATTGAAGCTGGAAGTTGGTAACAATGCTATAGCGAAATGTTTGCTACATTGCGAATCCATTCCCGTTGTGTGTATGTGCACCCTTGCTGTGCAGGGTAAAACAGAGCAAGAGTCTCTAATTTCACCAAGCTCCCTAATTCTGGAACCCTCTCATTTAACCGAGGTCTTCAATTTGAGATTGCGTGCACAATTTCAACTGCGGCGAATGATTACCGAGGAGGGACCTCAGCAGCCTGCAGGCAACCATGTAAGAGGACCTGCGCTTGCACCCACCAGGACCTTTACTCCTCCTACACTAGTCCACGGTTGACGGATATGACATATTCGCCAAAACATGTACCCCTAAAGTTAGTATAAAGTTGGGTTATCTATTTTGAAACAGAGGGGTACCATTGTAAATGGTTGGGCCATTGGGAGAGAAGACATGATTTCATGCCGGAGAGGTTTTCCTACCACAAGGTCAATATTTTAAGTACTTGCCATTTGGATCCGGACAAAGGATGGGCCCCAGGCAAATTTGGCGCTCGCTACAATGGAGATTATGCTAGTAAATCTCATGTACCATTTCGACTGGGAGAGTCCCAATGGGAAAGAGGGAGTAAAATGCATAGAAACGCCAGTCATGTCACGATAGCCGAAAAACATCCCTTTACGATTCGTGGTATTGTGCACCAAATCGAATTTCTGACAATGGCAAAAACACTGACCTACTTTTTGAGCACGTTTTGACTGGCTGATCCCTCTCAGGCTGACAATGGTGACGGTGTGGCGCTAACGGCCGTTGATTGCTCTGTCGGAAGCAGCTAGGTCGGAACGAACCTGAGCTCTCTCTCTCTCTCTCTCACACACACACACACACGCACACGCACACGCACACGCACACGCACACGCGCACGCGCGCACGCCCGCCCGCGCGCACACACGCACACACAAATGAATGTTGCTGTCCTGTTTGAGTAAAGTGAATTTATTGAATTTTGCTGTCCTGTTTGACTGAATTTAGGGTTTTGAAAATAGGGATTAAGTCTATCTAATTTGTAGTTTGTGAATGATGCTTTGAAATGAGTACTCATTTAGAAATGTTGATGCAATATTGATCTTCAATTGCTAACTGAAGTTTATACTTTTCATTTGTAGTTTGGAACATGCTAGCGTTTGGAATTTGACGTTCCAGTTCTATGATAGGGATATGATGTCTACTACACAACTTATTCTTGTAGACTCGTGTTAGGCCTCCAAGCGTAGAGTTTTATAGGACAGTAGCATTTTTCTCTCAAGTGGATGACCAAAGGATTATCAATCCGTGGAAGGCGTAGGATGAAGATGGTCTCTGTCAAACAACCCTGCAATCAAATACAAGAAATCTCGTGTGTCCCCAACACACCCAATACAATGGCAAATTGTATAGGTGCACTAGTTCGGCGAAGAGATGGTGATACAAGTGTAGTATGGGTAGTAGATATAGGTTTCTGTAATATGAAAAATATAAAAACAACAAGGTAGGAAGTGATAAAATGGAGCACAAACAGTATTGCAATGTTCGAAAACAAGGCCTAGGGTTCATACTTTCACTAGTGCAATATCTCAACAGTGTTAACATAATTGAATCATATAACCATCCCTCGACGTGCGATAAAGAATCACTCCAAAGTTCTTATCTAGCGGAGAACCTAAGAGGAAATTGTTTGTAGGGTACAAAACCACCTCAAAGTTATCATTTCCGATCAATCTATTGAGGTATTCCTATAAGTGTCACGAATAGCCCTAGAGTTCGTACTAAAATAACACCATATGATACACATCAACCAACTCTAATGTCACCCAGATAATCCAATGTCACCATAAGTATCCATGAGTCAATTATACGATACGCATCAAGCAATTTCAGATTCATAATATTGAATCCAACACAAAGAACTTCCAAGAGTGCCCCAAGATTTCTACCGGAGAAAGTAGGACGAAAACGTGCATCAAGCCTTATGCATAGATTACCCCAATGTCACCTCAGGAATCCGCGAGTTGAGTGCCAAAACATATATCAAGTGAATCAATATAATACCCCATTGTCACCATGGGTGTTCATATGCAAGACATACATCAAGTGTTCTCAAATCCATAAAAGTATTCAATCCTGTAAGTGCATCTAGTGCCATCCCTAGTTGGTTTTGGAGTATTGACGACAAACTTGGTTGAGAGACTAATGTGTTTGTGAGAATTGCAGGTAACACAGGTAGTAGTCCCATATTGATTCGGTTTACCTACCAGAGATGACCCCTAAAAATGTGTGAAGACATTGAAGACAATGGTGGTCTGTGAAAACATTCACATTCAGGACTATGTCATGAGAAGACATCGTATGAAGACTATGGAGTACGAAGACATAGTTGTTTTGTACTTTCCTTTTCTTCTTTATTGAGTCATAGGAACCACCGTATTGTTAAGTGGGGTCCAAGTGAACAAAGTCAGAGTGACTGATGTGATGCTCAACCAAATCCTATGTCTTCGAGCGAAGACAATGCGAGCAAATCTTATCCAGAGCTGGATAAGTCAGCTTAACTTGTAGCCCAAGTCAAGTTGTCGCGTGTGTTTGAAATCTGACCGTTGGACATGTGTTAGTTCCTTAGTGACCCATGGTCATTTCGGACAAATCAGGTCGGGTTGCCTCCTAGCTATAAATAGCCCACCCCCTACACCATAAATTGGTGGCTGCTCAGAGTTAGTGCACGGCTTTTGTCGTTTGAGAGCAACCCACCTCCAAAGCATTTGAGAGAGAGATCCTTGCGAGGACAAAGCCCAAAACACCCAGAGCCAAAGAGTGTATCACTGAAGTCTTTCTGTCTGCGTGACCTGAAGACTTGTTACACTTGAGGACTGTGAATCCTCCAGCCGGTTAGGCGTCATGTTCTGAGCGTCCAAAAGTCATTGTGGATCGCCGGTGAACGAAGTCTGTGAAGGTTTGGAAGTCTACCTTGAAGACTTACCTAAGTAATTGGGTGAGGACTGTGTGTCCTTAGCTCAAGGGGAATAAGGTGAAGATGCGGTCTTCTGAGTTGAATCTCAGCCTCCCTAACCAGACGTATAGTTGTCACAGCAACTGGAACTGGTCTACAAAATCCTTGTCTTCATCAAGATACTGGTTCTATCCTTCACTTCCCTTTACTTTACAGTTTGTCTTCGTGAAGTCATTGCATGCCTGTATGATCTGATTGACTTCATTGAGTGAAGACTCTTTACTGTTTGGCTTCATACTATCTTCCAGCCTGATCCATACTACCTAGCTGCTGATAGTCTTCGTGTTTTCACTTCATTGCTTAGTTGACTATGGCTTGTCTAGTGTAGTCTACCTTCCGCTGCATATCAATAGGTTCAATCCTTCTGTTTGTCTTCAAAGCCTCCGTGTTTTGAAGACTTCCATAAAAATCGCCTATTCACCCCCCTCTAGTCGATAACTAGCACTTTCAATTGGTATTAGAGAAAGGTGCTCCCTTATTCTGTGTGATTCGGTTTAACCACCTGGAGTTTTAGCTATGTCGACTACAGGGATGATCATAGTCTCCACTGTGTGCCCTGTCTTCGATGGCACTGATTACCCCTACTGGAAGAATAAGATGCGCATGCATCTTGAAGCCATTGACGTCGACCTCTGGTATGTCGTCAAGAACGGCATTCCCAAGGTCGGTGAAGGTGTCACTGCTGCTAATGTCAAGAGGTTCATTCAACTGGACTCGACTGCCAAGAACATCATCTGTGGTCATCTGACCAAAGGGCAGTATGGTCGTGTGAGTGCTCTGGAAACTGCGAAGCTAGTCTGGGACCGCTTCAACCGCTTCAAGGGCAGTAAAGGTGTCTCAACCCAGAGAGACTCAAGGATCAGTGTTCTTCGCAACCTCTTCAACCGCTTCAATAGAAATGACAATGAGAATGTCCAGCTCACATTTGATCGCCTCACTGATATCACAGATGAGCTTAATGCACTCGGCGCCACTGAGATCACCAAGCACGAAATCGTCAAGACGATTCTGAGATCGCTTGACAGCTCATTCGACACCCTGCCCTGATGATTCAAGAATGCCCTGACTTCAAGACTCTCGATCCGTCTCACATACTTGAGAGACTCAACACACATGAGTTCCAGCAATCTGAGAAAAGAGATATCTACGGTCCTAACTATGGCCGAACTCGCGCTTTGAAGGCAAAAGCTATTTCCTCATCTGAAGAAGAATCTGACTGCAGTTCTGAGGATCCTGAAGACATTGGAAAGGAGCTTCCTATGCTTGTGAAGAAGTTCCAGAGGTTCACCAAGAAGAAAGACTTCAGAAAGTCTTCA
Organism: Triticum urartu; assembly: GCF_056163025.1. Lineage (NCBI taxonomy): Eukaryota > Viridiplantae > Streptophyta > Magnoliopsida > Poales > Poaceae > Triticum > Triticum urartu. Next base: position 8,820,691 of record NC_141877.1, read on the forward strand.
AGATCCAACTCAAGAAACGATGAAGCTTCCTCTCGTGACTATAAGAAGAGAACATGCCACGAGTGCAAGAAACCTGGTCACTACATCGTTGAGTGTCCACAATGGGACAATGAGACCAAGAAGAAGAAGAAAAGCAAGGAATATGATTCTGATGACAAGAAGAAGAAGAAATCCTCAAAGTCTTCTTCCAATTCTTCGTCGAAGTCTTCATCACACAGGAAGAGCTCATCCAGCATGGCTCGTGCGTTTGTTGGCAAGGAGATGGATTCAGAGGAGGAGTCTGCATCTGAGGAGGCAGAGGTGGAGTCTGAAGAGGAATCTAATTCAGGCGTGGCAAGCCTGGCTCTAGCTTCAGCGTATGTCGCCAAGTCCATCTTCGACACTGAAGACGATGGCTTCGTCACCAACACTGATGCTAATGATGAGGATGACTATGCTCCCACCTACTGCTTCATGGCCCGTGGTGCCAAGGTAAACTCACGATGCTTACTTTACAACTTCAAGTGAAGATGACTCTGAATGTGAATCTAAACCTAGTTACAAAACACTTGCTAAAATTGCAACAGAACAACAAAATGCTATGGAACATATTCAAAAGTTGCTAGACAAAAGCGATGACCTGTTGGACGCGGAAATGACTCAAACTCAGTCCTTAATTGAAGACAGTAAAAATCTTCACGTTAAGTACGAGGAACTTGAAAGTCATCATGATACGCTCTCAACTACTCATGAAAAGCTCTCCTACAATTATCTTCGACGGAAGCAAGAGCTTGAGAACTTGAGATCGGATCATGAAGATCTTCAAAAAGAGAACGAGTCACTCCGCGCTCAATAGATCAGTTCCGCTAAGGAAGACTTTGAGCCAACATGTTTAAAATTTCTTGAGCATGATAATGCTGCTTCTGTGCTGGATGTTCTACTGCTACTACTGTTGCTATGTCTTCAACTGCTGATGTGGAAACTAACCCCTCTTCTGAGGATACCACTACTATTGCTGATGAGAATGCCAGGTTGAAGACATTGCTTCAAACAGGGATGTACAAAAGCCTCAAAGGGCATCAGACACTGTGCGATGTCCTCAAGAAACGGATTCTGAACCAAAACCCTAGAAAAGAGGGTGTTGGGTTCGAGAGGAAAATGAATGTTGATGGTTCCTACTGGAAGCCTAGCAGTACCCCAAAACCACATGGGTTGCTGCAAAGGGACCTTCAGTGGACCCATCTACCTTATCTGGCTTCACTTGTGCTAACCCTATTATCATTGATGAATCCTTTGATGCAAACTATAAATTGTTTAAGAATCAGAATGGTGAAGTGTTTGCTAGGTATATTGGTACTAACTGCAGGAATGGACCCCCTTTGAAGAAGATCTGGGTGCCCAAGAGTTGTCTTGAAAATCTTTAGGTGAATGTTATCATGACACCACCTGGGAAGAAGACAAACCCCAGACCACAGGCTTCATATGGTCCAAAGGCTTCATACAGACAGAGGACTCACTAGAGTCACCCTAACGCCAATGTTTTGCAGGGAAACCATACTCGGATTTATGAATATGAGCGTGTTTCATCAAACCGCTATGTTCATAAGACCAAGAACTATTCTGCTTATTCTTATGAGTATTATTCACCCCCTACAAGGCTATTTGCTAGGGCTCCAAAGCCAAAATTCTCAGATGCTGCACTTAGACTCATTGCTTCTAAGCCACCCTTGAAGATGCGGGTGGTTATGAAAAATTAACTCTCTTTGGCAGGGAAAGGTCTCCAACCGGAAATCAAAGGCGTCTGATGCTCATGCTGGGGACCTAAAACATCTTGTGGGACGCAAGATAAAATGTCCAAATGTTCTTATTATGTATTTCGTCCCAGCATTTCTTGACAAACATCCTACTTATCCTAACCGAGACCTGAACTTTCATAATGCGCTTGTTCGTCAAATGTTTATGCTTCACATTTCCCTTGGTGAAGCCTATCCCCCTAACTGCACGGTAGGGTACGATACCAAAGGCTTCTGAGTGGATTATGGACAGTGGGTGCACTAACCACATGACTGGTGATCGAAGTCTTCTCATGGACTCAACCTTATGTCCATCTGACAAGAGTCACATCACATTTGCTGACACTGGTAAAAGCAAGGTATTGGGTCCAGGTAGAGTTGCAATCTCAAAGGATCAGCACATTGATAAAGTGATGCTTGTTGAATCCCTTGGTTTCAACTTAATGTCTGTCTCAATGCTTTGTGATCTGAACATGGTTGTGATATTTGGAAAATATCGTTGTCTTGTGCTTATGGAATCTGACAAATCTCTAGTCTTTGAAGGGTACCGAAAAGATGATCTGTAGATGGTAGATTTCTCAGCAGGACCACAGTTGGCCGTATGTCTTCTAGCAAAAGCTTGAGAGTGTTGGCTCTGGCATCGGAGGCTAGGGCATGCTGGCATGAGGAACTTGTACACTCTCGCGAAGAAGAAGCATGTCATAGGCATCGAGGGCGTCAAGTTCAAGAAAGATCATCTGTGTGGTGCCTGCGAAGCTGGAAAGATGACTAGGGCCAAGCATCCCTCGAAGACATTCATGACTACATCACGTCCCTTCGAGCTACTTCACATGGACTTATTTGGCCCTACTCACTACTAGACTCTTACTACCACTGCTTGCCTCTATGGCTTCGTCATTGTTGATGATTACTCAAGATATACATGGGTGCATATAATCCTCTATAAGAATGAAGTGCGGGATGTCTTCAGATGATTCGCCAATCGTGCCATGATGAACTATGGCATCAAGATCAAATGGATGTACCAAATGGATGTGAAGAGTGCTTTTCTCAATGGCAAGATTGAAGAAGAAGTGTATGTTGCACAACCACCTGGCTTTGAAGACCCAAAATATCCTGACATGGTATACAAGCTCAACAAGGCACTGTATGGCCTCAAACAAGCCCCTCGCGCTTGGTATGACACACTCAAAGACTTCCGGAAGAGCAAAGGCTTCAAACCTCGTTCACTCGATCCTACACTTTTCACGAAGACATATGATGGAGAATTGTTTGTGTGCCAAATCTATGTGGATGACATTATCTTCGGCTGCACCAACAAGAGATACAGTGATGAGTTTGGACACATGATGCAAGAGCAATATCAGATGTCCATGATGGGTAAGCTAAAATTCTTCCCAGGTCTTCAAATCCGTCAGTAGAGCAACGCCATCTTCATATCACAAGAGAAATACCTCAAAGATTGCCTGAAGAAGTTTGGAATGCAAGACTGCACAGGATACACGACGCCAATGCCAACCAAAAGTCATCTGGGCCGCGACGACAATGGTAAAGAGTTCGATCAAAAGGTATACCGCTCCATGATTGGTTCTTTACTCTATTTATGTGCATCTAGGCCAGATATAATGCTTAGCGTTTGCATGTGTGCCTGATTCCAAGCGGCACCAAAGGAGTCGCATCACTTAGCTGTGAAGCGAATTCTTCGGTATTTAGCTTACACCCCAACACTAGGATTGTGGTATCCAAAGGGCTCAGAGTTTGACCTAGTAGGATTCTTAGATGCTGATTATGCTGGTGACAAGGTTGATTGCAAGTCCACATCAGGCACATGTCACTTTCTTAGATGATCTCTTGTCTGTTGGTCTTCAAAGAAGCAGAACTGTGTATCTCTCTCCACTGCTGAATCTGAATACATTGCTGCTGGATCTTGTTGTGCTCTGTGGATGAAGCAAACTCTCAAGGACTATGGCATCCACCTGAAGCATCTGCCACTCTACTGCGACAATGAAAGCACCATCAAGATTGCCAATAACCCAGTTTAGCACTCGAAGACAAAGCACATTCAGATCCGTCATCATTTTCTCAGAGATCATGTCATGAAGGAAGATATTGATATCATTCACGTCAACACTGAAGAGAAATTGGCAGATATCTTCACAAAGCCCTTTGATGAGAAAAGGTTTTGCAAGTTGCAGTGTGAGCTAAATATCTTAGAATCCTCGAATGTCCTGTAATTGGACACACATCCTAATGCTTATGCATGTTGACGACTTAGATGTGCAACACAAAAAGTAACGTATATCTTCAATCAATGAAGACATACACTCTAAGTGTGAATACATTAACGCAGAATTTGACTTCGGAGCGCCATGATAATTGTGCGTCGTCTCTGGGTCTAATACTTCCTATACGGTGGGTAACGCCACCACCAAAATCCTTTTGAAGTGTTTCATTTGGCATCATAATCGCATAGTCTTCGCATTTTATTTGTCTTCACTTCAACATTGATTTGACTTCAAGGTTTATCTTCGAAATGTTGAGTTGGTCTGATATATATATATATATTCATGTTCTATCCTCTACAGCATTCACTTATAGTTATGTCTTCATGCTTGAATCTTTTCTTGATCTAAGTGAATGTGATCGGACCCTAACCCCCTCTATGCTTCTATCTCAAACTCTATCTGTCCAAATCATATGCATTCTATTGAAACCTATCGATTGTCTTCTCTGAGTCCTTGTCAGCAGAAGACATAGAGACAAACATTTAAATCTGGTTTAATTGCCATATCCTTTTGCCAGAATACCGGAGAAGCCGGAACGACCACCCGACAATCCAGGCATGCGTGGGAACATGGATCAACTCCCAATGAGTTGCAAGCAAGCCACATGTCCTTCATATGTGAACCGCCAGGGGCACCTGCGTAATTACGCTGTGTTGTCCCTATCCCTATAAATACACAACTCACCACTGTCATTATCTCTTCTTCCACCTCTCAGCCTCGCACAAACCCTAGCGCCTCTGCTAGCTGGCGTCGACGCCGGAGACGAAGCGCTTAGCTGCCGCGACCTCTTCGACGCCGTCCTCACACCGGCCGCGGACCTCATCCTCTCCGCCGCCGCCGTAGGTGTTTTCCACTGCCAAGTTAGGGCACGGGAGATTGAACTGCTTAGCCTCTCTCTTCACATCATCTAGCAGTTCATCAAGCGGTAATCAAATCTTACTTTTTACTGCCTTTTTGATTCCTCACTTCAAAATATGGATCCATCCTTTGTTGGGGAACGTAGTAATTTCAAAAAAATTCCTACGCACACACAAGATCATGGTGATGCATAGCAACGAGAGGGAAGAGTGTAATCTACGTACCCTTGTAGATCGACAGCGGAAGCATTATGACAACGCGGTTGATGTAGTCGCACGTCTTCACGGCCCGACCGATCAAGCACCGAAACTACGGCACCTCCGAGTTTTAGCACACGTTCAGCTCGATGACGATCCCCGGACTCCGATCCAGCAAAGTGTCGGGGAAGAGTTCCGTCAGCACGACGGCGTGGTGACGATCTTGATGTACTACTGTCGCAGGGCTTCGCCTAAGCACCACTACAATATTATCGAGGACTATGGTGGCAGGGGGCGCCGCACACGGCTAAGAATATGATCACGTGGATCAACTTGTGTGTTTCTGGGGTGCCCCTGCCTCCGTATATAAAGGTTCAAGATAGGAGGAGGCCGGCCGGCCCCTATGGCGCGCCAAGGAGGAGTCCTCCTCCTAGTAGGAGTAGGACTCCTACTAGGAGTGGGAAAGAAGTGGGGAGGGAGAAGGAAAGGGGGGGCGCCGCCCCCCCTCTCCTAGTCCAATTCGGACCAGGGGGGAGGAGGCGCGCGGCCCACCTTTGGCTGCCCCTCTCTCTCTCCACTAAGGCCCATATGGCCCATTACTTCTCCCGGGGGGGGGGGTTCCGGTAACCCTCCGGCTTTCCGGTTTCCTCCGAAATCACCCGGAACACTTCCGGTGTCCGAATTGCCGTCCAATATATCAATATTTATGTCTCGACCATTTCGAGACTCCTCGTTATGTTCGTGATCACATCCGGGACTCCGAACAACCTTCGGTACATCAAAACGTATAAACTCATAATATAACTGTCATCGAAACCTTAAGCGTGCGGACCATACAGGTTCGAGAAAAATGTAGACATGACCGAGACATGTCTCCGGTCAATAACCAATAGCGGGACCTGGATGCCCATATTGGCTCCTACATATTGTACGAAGATCTTTATCGGTCAGACCGCATAACAACATACGTTGTTCCCTTTGTCATTGGTATGTTACTTGCCCGAGATTCGATCGTCGGTATCCAATACCTAGTTCAATCTCATTATCGGCAAGTCTCTTTACTCGTTTTGTAATACATCATCCCGCAACTAACTCATTACTTGCATTGCTTGCAAGGCTTAAGTGATGTGTATTACCGAGAGGGCCCAGAGATACCTCTCCGACGATCGGAGTGACAAATCCTAATCTCAAAATACGTCAACCCAACATGTACCTTTGGAGACACCTGTAGAGTACCTTTATAATCACCCAGTTACGTTGTGACGTTTGGTAGCACACAAAGTGTTCCTCCGGCACATGGGAGTTACATAATCTCATAGTCATAGGAACATGTATAAGTCATGAAGAAAGCAATAGCAACATACTAAATGATCGGATGCTAAGCTAATGGAATGGGTCATGTCAATCAGATCATTCAACTAATGATGTGATCCCGTTAATCAAATGACAACTCTTTGTCAATGGTTAGGAAACATAACCATATTTGATTAACGAGCTAGTCAAGTAGAGGCATACTAGTGACACTCTGTTTGTCTATGTATTCACACATGTATTATGTTTCCGGTTAATACAATTCTAGCATGAATAATAAACTTTTATCATGATATAAGGAAATAAATAATAACTTTATTATTGCCTCTAGGGCATATTTCCTTCAGTCTCCCAATTGCACTAGAGTCAATAATCTAGATCACATCGCCATGTGATTTAACATCAATAGTTCACATCTTTATGTGATTGGTTCACATCTCCATGTGACTAACACCCAAAGGGTTTACTAGATTCAATAATCTAGTTCACATCGCTATGTGATTAAGACCCAAAAAGTGATCATGTTTTGCTTGTGAGAGAAGTTTAGTCAACGGGTCTGCCACATTCAGATCCGCATGTATTTTGCAAATTTCTATGTCAACAATGCTCTGCATGGAGCTACTCTAGCTAATTTCTCCCACTTTCAATATGTATCCAGATTGAGACTTAGAGTCATCTGGATCAGTGTCAAAACTTGCATCGACGTAACCCTTTACGACGAACCTTTTGTCACCTCCGTAATAGAGAAACATATCCTTATTCCAGTAAGGTTAATTTTGACCGCTGTCCATTGATCTACTCCTAGATCACTATTGTACTCCCTCTCTTAACACAGTGTATGGTATACAATAGATCTGGTACACAGCATGGCATACTTTATAGAACCTATGACTGAGGCATAGGGAATGACTTTCATTCTCTTTCTATCTTCTGCTGTGGTCGGGCTTTGAGTCTTACTCAACTTCACACCTTGTAACAAAGGCAAGAAACTTTTTCTTTGACTGTTCCAATTTGAACTACTTCAAAATCTTGTCAAGGTATGTACTCATTGAAAAAACTTATCAAGCATCTTGATCTATCTCTATAGATCTTGATACTCAATATGTAAGCAGCTTCACCGAGGTATTTCTTTGAAAAACTCCTTTCAAACACTCCTTTATGCTTTGCTGAATAATTCTACATTATTTCCGATCAACAATATGTCATTCACATATACTTATCAGAAATGTTGTAGTGCTCCCACTCACTTTCTTGTAAATACAGGCTTCACCGCAAGTCTGTATAAAACTATATGCTTTGATCAACTTATCAAAGCGTATATTCCAACTCCGAGATGCTTGCACCAGTCCATAAATGGATCGCTGGAGCTTGCATATTTTGTTAGCACCTTTAGGATTGAGAAAACCATCTTGTTGCATCACATACAACTCCTCTTTAATAAATCCATTAAGGAATGCAGTTTTGTTTATCCATTTACCAGATTTCATAAAATGCGGCAATTGCTAACATGATTCGGACAGACTTAAGCATAGATACGAGTGAGAAACTCTCATCGTAGTCAACACCTTGAACTTGTCGAAAACCTTTTGCGACAATTCTAGCTTTGTAGATAGTAACACTACTATCCGTGTCCGTCTTCCTCTTGAAGATCCATTTATTATCAATGGCTTGCCGATCCTCGGGCAAGTCCACCAAAGTCATTTATCGGAATCTGGGCTCATCATCGCTTCCTCATAGTTCGTAGGTTCATCATGGTCAAGTAACATGACCTCCAGAACAGGATTACCATACCACTCTGGTGCGGATCTTATTATGGTTGACCTACGAGGTTCGGTAGTAACTTGATCCAAATTTTCATGATCATCATCATTAACTTCCTCACTAATCGGTGTAGGCATCACTTGAACTGATTTCTGTGATGAACTACTTTCCAATTCGGGAGAAGGTACAATTACCTTATCAAGTTCTACTTTCCTCCCACTCACTTCTTTCGAGAGAAACTTCTTCTCTAGAAAGTATCCATTCTCAGCAACGAATGTCTTGCCTTCGGATCTGTGATAGAAGGTGTACCCAACTGTCTCCTTTGGGTATCCTATGAAGACACATTTCTCCGATTTGGGTTTGAGCTTATCATGATGAAACTTTTTCTTATAAGCATCGCAACCCCAAACTTTAGGAAACGACAACTTTGGTTTCTTGCCAAACCATAGTTCATACTGTGTCGTCTCAACGGACTAAGATGGTGCCCCTTTTTAATGTGAATGCAGCTGTCTCTAATGCATGATCCCAAAACGATATTGGTAAATCGGTAAGAAACATCATAGATTGTACTATATCCAATAAAGTACGGTTATGATGTTCGGACACACCATTATGCTGTGGTGTTCCAGGTGGCATGAGTTTGTGAAACTATTCCACATTGTTTTAATTGAAGGCCAAACTCGTAACTCAAATATTCTCTTCCACGATCAGATCGTAGAAACTTTATTTTCTTGTTACGATGATTTTCCACTTCACTCTGAAATTCTTTGAACTTCTCAAATGTTTCAGACTTATGTTTCATCAAGTAGATATACCCATATCTGCTCAAATCATTTGTGAAGTTCTGAAAATAATGATACTTGCCACGAGCCTTAATACTCATCGGACCGCATACATCAGTATGTATTATTTCCAATAAGTTTGTTGCTCGCTCCATTGTTTCAGAGAACAGAGTCTTAGTCATCTTGCCCATGAGGCATGGTTCACAAGCATCAAGTGATTCATAATCAAGTGATTCCAAAATCCCATCAGCATGGAGTTTCTTCATGCGCTTTACACCAATATGACCTAAACGGAAGTGCCACAAATAAGTTGCACTATCATCTTTTGGTTTCAATATTATGAATATGTGTATCAATGCGATCAAGATCCAATGAACTTGTTTCATTGGGTGTATGACCATCGAAGGTTTTATTCATGTAAATAGAACAACAATTATTCTCTGACTTTAATGAATAACTGTATTGCAATAAACATGATCAAATCATATTCATGCTCAACGCAAAAACCAAATAACACTTATTTAGGTTCAACACTAATCCCGAAAGTATAGGGGAGTATGCGATGATGATCATATCAATCTTGGAACTACTTCCAACACACATCGTCACTTCACCCTTAACTAGTCTTTGTTTATTCTGCAACTCCTGTTTCGAGTTACTACTCTTAGCAACTGATCCAGTATCAAATACTGAGGGGTTGCTATAAACACTAGTAAAGTACACATCAATAACATGTATATCAAATATACTTTTGTTCACTTTGCCATCCTTCTTATCCGCCAAATACTTGGGGCAGTTCCGCTTCTAGTGACCAGTCCCTTTTGCAGTAGAAGCACTTAGTCTCAGGCTTAGGACCAGACTTGGGCTTCTTCACTTGAGCAGCAACTTGCTTGCCGTTCTTCTTGAAGTTCCCCTTCTTCCCTTTTGCCCTTTTCTTGAAACTAGTGGTCTTGTCAACACTTGATGTTTTTCTCGATTTCTACCTTCGTCAATTTCAGCATTACGAAGAGCTTGGGAATCGTTTCCGTTATCCCTTGCATATTATAGTTCATCACGAAGTTCTACTAACTTGGTGATGGTGACTAGAGAATTCTGTCAATCACTATTTTATCTGGAAGATTAACTCCCACTTGATTCAAGTGATTGTAGTACCCAGGCAATCTGAGCACATGCTCACTAGTTGAGCGATTCTCCTCCATCTTTTAGCTATAGAACTTATTAGAGACTTCATATCTCTCAACTCGGGTATTTGCTTGAAATATTAACTTCCACTCCTGGAACATCTCATATGGTCCATGACGTTCAAAACGCCTTTGAAGTCCCGATTCTAAGCTGTTAAGCATGGTGCACTAAACTATCAAGTAGTCATTATATTGAGCTAGCCAAACGTTCATAACGTCTGCGTCTGCTCATGCAATAGGTCTGTCACCTAGCGGTGCATCAAGGACATAATTCTTCTGTGCAGCAATGAGGATAAACCTCAGATCACGGATCCAATCCGCATCATTGCTACTAACATCTTTCAACACAATTTTCTCTAGGAACATATCAAAATAAACACAGGGAAGCAACAACGCGAGCTATTGATCTACAACATGATTTGCAAAATACTACCAGGACTAAGTTCATGATAAATTTAAGTTCAATTAATCATATTACTTAAGAACTCCCACTTAGATAGACATCCCTCTAATCCTCTAAGTGATTACGTGATCCAAATCAACTAAACCATGTCCGATCATCACGTGAGATGGAGTAGTTTCATTGGTGAACATCACTATGTTGATCATATCTACTATATGATTCATGCTCGACCTTTCGGTCTCCGTGTTCCGAGGCCATATCTGTATATGCTTGGCTCGTCAAGTATAACCTGAGTATTCCGCGTGTGCAACTGTTTTGCACCCGTTGTATTTGAACGTAGAGCCTATCACACCCGATCATCACGTGGTGTCTCAGCACGAAGAACTTTTGCAACGGTGCATACTCAGGGAGAACACTTCTTGATAATTTAGTGAGAGATCATCTTATAATGCTACCGTCAATCAAAGCAAGATAAGATGCATAAAAGATAAACATCACATGCAATCAATATAAGTGATATGATATGGCCATCATCATCTTGTGCCTGTGATCTCCATCTCCGAAGCACCTTCATGATCACCATCGTCATCGGTGCTACACCTTGATCTCCATCGTAGCATCGTTGTCGTCTCGCCAATCTTATGCTTCCATGACTTTCGCTTCCGCTTAGTGATAAAGTAAAGCATTACAGCGCGATTGTATTGCATACAATAAAGCGACAACCATATGGCTCCTGCCAGTTGCCGATAACTCGGTTACAAAACATGATCATCTCATACAATAAAATCAGCATCATGTCTTGACCATATCACATCACAACATGCCCTGCAAAAACAAGTTAGACGTCCTCTACTTTGTTTGTTGCAAGTTTTACGTGGCTGCTACGGGCTTAAGCAAGAACCAATCTTACCTACGCATCAAAACCACAACGATAGTTTGTCAAGTTGGTGCCATTTTAACCTTCGCAAGGACCGGGTGTAGCCACACTTGGTTCAACTAAAGTTGGAGAAACAGTCACCCGCAAGCCACCTATGTGCAAAGCACGTCGGGAGAACCGGTCTCGCGTAAGCGTACGCGTAATGTCGGTCCGGGCCGCTTCATCCAACAATAAAACTGTTGGGGAACGTAGTAATTTCAAAAAATTTCCTACGCACACGTAAGATCATGGTGATACATAGCAACGAGAGGGGAGAGTGTAATCTACGTACCCTTGTAGATTGACAGCGGAAGCGTTACGACAACGCGGTTGATGTAATCGTACGTCTTCACGGCCCGACCGATCAAGCACCGAAACTACGGCACCTCCAAGTTTTAGCACACGTTCAGCTCGATGACGATCCCTGGACTCCGATCCAGCAAAGTGTCGGGGAAGAGTTCCGTCAGCACGACGGCGTGGTGATGATCTTGATGTACTACTGTCGCAGGGCTTCGCCTAAGCACCGCTACAATATTATCGAGGACCATGGTGGCAGGGGGCGCCGCACACGGCTAAGAATATGATCACATGGATCAACTTGTGTGTTTCTGGGGTGCCCCTGCCTCCGTATATAAAGGTTCAAGAGAGGAGGAGGTTGGTCGGCCCCTATGGCGCGCCAAGGAGGAGTCCTCCTCCTAGTAGGAGTAGGACTCCTACTAGGAGGGGGAAAGAAGTGGGGAGGGAGAAGGAAAGGGGGGCGCCGCCCCCCTCTCCTAGTCCAATTCGGACCAGGGGGGAGGAGGCGCGCGGCCCACCTTTGGCTGCCCCTCTCTCTCTCCACTAAGGCCCTTATGGCCCGTTACTTCTCCCGGGGGGGTTCCGGTAACCCTCCGGCTTTCCGGTTTTCTCCAAAATCACCCGGAACACTTCCGGTGTCCGAATATAGCCGTCCAATATATCAATCTTTATGTCTCGACCATTTCGAGACTCCTCGTTATGTCCGTGATCACATCCGGGACACCGAACAACCTTCGGTACATCAAAACGTATAAACTCATAATATAACTATCATCGAAACCTTAAGCGTGCGGACCCTACGGGTTCGAGAACAATGTAGACATGACCGAGACATGTCTCCGGTCAATAACCAATAGCGGGACCTGGATGCCCATATTGGCTCCTACATATTCTACGAAGATCTTTATCGGTCATACCGCATAACAACATACGTTGTTCCCTTTGTCATCGGTATGTTACTTGCCCGAGATTCGATCGTCGGTATCCAATACCTAGTTCAATCTCATTACCGGCAAGTCTCTTTACTCGTTCTGTAATACATCATCTTGCAACTAACTCATTAGTTGCATTGCTTGCAAGGCTTAAGTGATGTGTATTACCGAGAGGGCCCAGAGATACCTCTCCGACGATCGGAGTGACAAATCCTAATCTCGAAATACGTCAACCCAACATGTACCTTTGGAGACACCTGTAGAGTACCTTTATAATCACCCAGTTACGTTGTGACGTTTGGTAGCACACAAAGTGTTCCTCCGGCACATGGGAGTTACATAATCTCATAGTCATAGGAACATGTATAAGTCATGAAGAAAGCAATAGCAACATACTAAACGATCGGATGCTAAGCTAATGGAATGGGTCATGTCAATCAGATCATTCAACTAATGATGTGATCCCGTTAATCAAATGACAACTCTTTGTCAATGGTTAGGAAACATAACCATCTTTGATTAACGAGCTAGTCAAGTAGAGGCATACTAGTGACACTCTGTTTGTCTATGTATTCACACATGTATTATGTTTCCGGTTAATACAATTCTAGCATGAATAATAAACTTTTATCATGATATAAGGAAATAAATAATAACTTTATTATTGCCTCTAGGGCATATTTCCTTCATCCTTATATTCATCTCATATCATGCCAAGTATATTCACTTATGCTTCATAACTAGTTAGATTCCTCACTTGTACTTATTCATGGATTCGTACAAATCTGGAACCGACTCTCTTCAAATAAGTGAATGTCTTCGCGCTATGAGGTCAATGTCTTCAAATTGATTTATCTTCAAAATCTTCTGAGAATGCATATGACCTCTTCCCCTTCCCTCGCATCTCTAATGCTGTCATAGGTACATGTCCGTGGGAGAATCCCTTGGTTCTCATAGTCTGCATTCATTTGGAGAGTTCTTACAGCATCATATTCACTCACCTGAAGCCAGTTCCTATCTGACCAGCAAGAGGAAGCCATTCACTATCTTGAAGCCTTTTAATCTGAATACAATGGCAACACAGAAATCAGCTAGAAAGGGCGGCAGGCAGCGCCGTGGAGATACAACCAAGGATTTGCTTCTAGATCTGTTTGAGCTATACAAGTCAGATCCTGAGGAGAGCTATGGCGAGCGCAAGACCCGAATCCAATGGATTCGAAGATATTGGGCAGAGTAATGGTTCATGTACAGATTTGTGACTGCTGAATATGCTAAAAAGAACGCCATCAAGGGCCCCTGGGGAGATATTCTATACATAAATCTGCAGCCCAAGTCCAAGTCTAAAGCCATTGCTCAAGGCTTCTACCCTTGCATGTTCCGAGGTCCACAACCAGAGAATGCTGACCCATCATCATTGTTATGGTGTCGCGAAGACAATATCTTCAAGCGCAATTATCAATTTGCCAAGGAGTCTGCTGTCAAGAACAAGAAGGACCTGGGACTTGACTTCAACCCTGGTCCATCTGCTCCCAGGGATGATGGCACCCGTGATGCCAATTCAAATGTCATCGGACCCTTCTACAACCTTTATGGCCTTCTCACTCACATAGTTGTACAGGGGGCTACGATGGAGCACTCTGCTGATGACACAAACTCGGAAGATGCGCCAGCACCACCAAAGCCGCAGAAGAAGAAGAAATCAAAGGCTTCAAAGCCCCCTGCCTGACCAAAAGCTTCGCGTGTGAAGCCATTGGCCACTGCACCTCCTGAAGCCAGTGTGCAGTCGGAAGACTTGTCTCGTGTCTCCAAAAAGGCCGAGAAGAGAAAGAAACCCAAGAAGCCCAAGAAGATTTCCGGGCATGAATTGACTCCAGCTGCCGTTCCCAGGAACGAAGAAGACACCATTGATCTGTCAAGTGACGAAGATCTTGGTGATGACGCCCTTGAGAAATTTATCAAGAGCAAACAAGAGGCCGAGATCTTCAACAATCTACCCCTCTTTGACGTGGATATTCTGAACAACTTCATTGATGAGTGGTTCGACGACCAGAGCATAAGCATCGATGATCTTCAGCTTCCTGTGGATATCAGCATCACCTTCCACGGAGCTATTGCAAATGAGTTGGCCATGGCTCAGAAAATTGTTGAGATGAAGAACAAAATTAACTATGAGAAGGCTCACTTCAAGAAGAACATGGCGAAGCTCACAATGAGGCTGAGAAGCGCAAAGCTCTTGGCCGTCCTGGCATCGACCCAAGAATGGCTGCCAAGCCAACAAAGAAGTCTGCTGTGGTCCGAACTGAAGCACAAAGGCAGGAAGAACCTTGCATTGTCTTCCCTGCCAGCATGACAGGCTCGAAGCCTAAGGTCCCCTCAGCAGCTTTAGAACAGAAGAAGACCAGGGCAACTGAAGTTGATGCCAGGAAGCGCAAGCACAAGAACACCGCTGATGAAGCCCCATCCAAGAAGAAGCTGAAGACAAAGTCTTCAAAGAAAGAGTGTGCTGCGGCCTCTGAGCCCCTTGTGGTTGAGCCCATTTCTGTTGCTTGACCAGCCTCCACCAACCAAGAGAGTCGCCTAGTGATTCATGAGCCTGCTTTCACATAGGCTCCTGAAGATGAAAAAGTTCCAGCTGTTGACCCCACCACAGCTGAAGACATTGATCGTGAAGACAATGTTGAAGATGATGAAGTCCTTACTCAACTCGAGCATCAAGTGGTATCATCGCCTATTCTTACGAACAACGAACTCATCAGCATTGGTCGTCCATTGACACCAATTGCTCGGGATGATTCATGGGCAGATCGCCCTCCAGAAGACACCCCCATTCATGAAGACACACCCAGAACTCCAACACCTCAAGTCACCACTCTGATGCTTGACGATGATAACTACATGGTACAGAACTCTTTGTCACCACAGGCATCGCCCGCTTTCCACGGGCTTCGCAAAGGCCCCAGGCCCCAGGTCACCATGTCGAGCATTCCATAAGGGGAGGTGCAACAAAGCTCAATAGCACGTCAAGTGTTTCCGGAAGCCACCCCAACTGTGAATGTCTCCGAGTCTGAAGCTAAAGCTGCTGAAGACATTCCAGCTACATCAGCCGATGAAGAAAAAGAAGAACCAATAGAAGAAGAAAGAGTTGCTACACCCCTCCTACTGAACCAGTCATTCTTGGGGAGAATGAGTCTGTGCCCGACCCTCTTGTTACAGAACAAGCAGAGGTTGAAACTACTGAGGCGACCAGAAACAATTATGCTGAAGGCAATGACATTGTCATGGCTGAAGATAATGTGACGCCTGAAGCTAATGTGGCGCCCAAAGAAAATATGGCGCCTGAAGCCACTTTGGATACTGAAGCCCCAGTTCCCCCTCCAAGGCCTCACACCATTGAACAGACCTGTAATCGTGGTGAACTTGTCACAGTTTGATGGCCCGTTATGGTGCCTCCCACTGCTCCCGGACCTCAATATGACTATCATGTGGAGCAGAGGCCACAAGTTCAGAAGCCAAAGCCCAGGCTACCAAGGCTTCCAGGTGCTGCCACATCCCCAGGATCGTTCAACGTGAACAGCTTCATGGCACACAATACCTTCTTCGATAGAGCCAAGAATCCATACTCGAAGCCAAAGATCTCATTTGATCGATTCTGGAACTATCAGCAGCGCAACTACTACTCCTGCATTCTGTACAATCAGGGACGAATCTTTCCGCACATGCGTCTTGATTGTGAAGCCATTGCCGGGCTGCCCTGTCTTGAAGAAGCCCTTGAATGTTCTGGGGAGGTTGGTCTTCTCCCATTCATCACTGACAAGGAGCACTGGAATGAAGAGCTTCTGCTGCAGTTCTATGCCACTCTTCACATTCGTGGCTACAACAGGGATTCGAAGAGATGGATCCTTGAGTGGATGTCAGGAGATGTACATCATGAAGCCAAAGCACAAGACATCATTGAGCTTACTTCCCTTCCCACTCCAGGCGAGTTCTATGAACCTGGTTATCAGTGTCATCGCGATGAACTGCAGAGTGTCTTCCAAAAGCCTGAACCCAATATGAGTGAGATGTTGAGTATGACGAAAAGCCATTGCCTTCTGATGCTGAATATCCCAAGGAATTCTTCATCAAGGACCTCGAGTACTTGCCCCGCATAGTCTATCACATTCAGAGGCGTACTCTATGGCCAATCAAGGGATATACTGCTGAAGCCAAACTTGAAGGAGCCATGAAGACTTTGGTGTTTTACATCATCAATGGCATCAGATTCAACACCCAGGATTTCTTCATCAGACAACTTGCTGCATCTGGGATTGATCTGTTTGGCCTGAAGTTTTATGCTCCATGGGTGATGCGCCTGATCAAGCTCCACTCTTCTATTGACTATCAGCCCTCAGCGCGCAACCATGTTGTCTTTCTTCCCGAGGTTGATTTTTCCATCGAAGCCATCTACCCAGAGCCTGCCAAGGAGCCGCTATATCTTCATAATGTTGATCATCAAAGCTTCACGCAGCCCATAGAAGGTATTCATGTCCCGAATGCTGCAACTCCTGCTTATCCTCTGGCTGGCAATATACGTGTGCCTCATCGTGCCAACACCGAAGCCACTGACAGTACAATAGCTCAAAGTCCTCAGAAGCGTTCTCATGTTCTCAATGACTGAGAGCTTCTTGTGGCCTTACATTAGAAGCAGGATAAGCATCACGACTAGCTCAAGCGTCAGATGCAGAGCATCTTGGTGGATGTCAATTACATCAGAAATTTGGCCACCAAGAACTCGTTCGTTGCCCATGAAGCCTGTCGGCGGTCTTGGAAGAGTCTCACACTACTTTTCCCCGAAGAAGATCTTCGCGAAGATGGCTTCGTTGAGGGCTTTAAATTTGGCTCCAGACCTCCATGCAATGCAAGTTGGTGCCACAATCCATCAATAGAAGATTCTGACTACTCGTCTTCGGCTGCAACTGTTGTTGCGAGAGTCGTCGATGAAGAAGACAACGCCAATTTACCAACCATGGCTTCACTACATCTCGACACTGCACTAGGCCCTTCTGCTCCACCGAACTTCAATGTCGACCCTGCACCTACATCTACGCCTGATGGGAACGAGTAGATACTCTATGTCTTCAAACCTTTTTGGTCATTACTGACAAAAGGGGGAGAAGCATATGAGTTGATAGTCTTCAAGCAGGTCCTTATGGGTGGTTGCACTATTTTTGCCAAGTGTTTACAACCCTCGTTTTTTGATACATTTGGTTCTTTGGGTTGTAACACTTAAACTCGATGGTCATCTGCTACTTTTTCTGCTACTCTGTGATGCGATGATAAATTTCGCATGAAGTCATTTCGCAGACATCCATTTTTCATTATGCATGTCATTATCTTTGTTATATATTTATATGCATGATGAATTGTCTTTATAAGTTGAAGAGGATCTCCACAAAGTAAAACCTGCCATGTGCATTTGCATTCAAAAGCAAACTACTTATATACACATCTTCAGGGGAGCCTTTTTGCTACTTATGAAGACAATACCGTAATTCTCAACTTTCACATACTTTTATCCCCGTTGAAAACTTCAACCAATTTGTCATTAATCAGCATAAAGGGGGAGATTGTAAGTGCATCTAGTGCCATCCCTAGTTGGTTTTGGAGTATTAACGACATACTTGGTTGAGAGACTAATGTGTTTGTGAGAATTGCAGGTAACACAGGTAGTAGTCCCATATTGATTCGGTTTACCTACCAGAGATGACCCCTAAGAATGTGTGAAGACATTGAAGACAATGGTGGTCTGTGAAAACATTCACATTCAAGACTATGACATGGGAAGACATCGTATGAAGACTATGGAGTACGAAGACATAGTTGTTTTGTAGTTTCCTTTTCTTCTTTGTTGAGTCATAGGAACCACCGTACTGTTAAGTGGGGTCCAAGTGAACAAAGTCAGAGTAACTGATGTGATGCTCAACCAAATCCTATGTCTTCGAGCGAAGACAATGATAGAAAATCTTATCCAGAGCTGGATAAGTCAGCTTAACTTGTAGCCCAAGTCAAGCTGCCGCGTTTGTTTGAAATCTGACCATTGTACACATGGCAGTTCCTTAGTGACCCAGGGTCATTGATACGTCTCCGTCATATCTATAATTTTTGATTGTTCCATGCCAATATTGTACAACTTTCATATACTTTTGGCAACTTTTTATACCATTTTTTGGGACTAACATATTGATCCAGTGCCCAGTGCCAGTTCGTGTTTGTTGCATTTTTTTTGTTTCGCAGAAAATCCATATCAAACGGAGTCCAAACGGGATAAAAACTGACGGAGATTTTTTTGGAATATATGTGATTTTTGGGAAGAAAAATCAATGCGAGACGATGCCCGAGGAGGCCACGAGGCAGGGGGGCATGCCCTGGGCCCTCATGGCCATCCCGTAAGGCGGTTGGTGCCCTTCTTTCACCGCAAGAAAGCTAATATCCAGATAAAAATTGTGTCCAAATTTCAGCCTAATCATAGTTATGGATCTCCGGGAATATAAGAAACGGTAAAAGGGCAGAATCTGGAACGCAGAAACAGAGAGAGACAGATCCAATCTCGGAGGGGCTCTCGCCCTTCTGCCGCCATGGAAGCCATGGACCAGAGGTGAAACCATTCTACCATCTAGGGAGAAGGTCGAGGAAGAAGAAGAAGAAGGGGGGGCCCTCTCCCCCTCTCTTCCGATGACACCGAAACGCCGCCGGGGCCATCATCATCACCGCGATCTACACCAACACCTTCGTCATCTTCACCAACATCTGCATCACCTTCCCCCATCTATCTACAGTGGTCCACTCTCCCGCAACCCGCTGTTCCCTCTACTAGGACATGTTGCTTTATGCTTCATATTATTATCCAATGATGTGTTGCCATCCTATGATGTCTGAGTAGATTTTCGTTGTCCTATCGGTAATTGGTGAATTGCTATGACTGGTTTAAATTGCTTGTGGTTATGTTGCTGTCCTTTGGTGCCCATCATATGAGCGCGCGCGTGGATCACACCATAGGGTTAGTTGTATTAGAGGGCAAGAGTGACAGAAGCTTCAACCTAGCATAGAAATTGATGCATATGGGATTAAAGGGGGACCAATATATCTTAATGCTATGTTTGAGTTTTACCTTAATGAACGTTAGTAGTTGTGGATGCTTGCTAATATTTCCAATCATAAGTGCATAGAATTCCAAGTCAGGGATGACATGCTAGCAGTGGCCTCTCCCACATAAATCTTGCTATCGGTCTAGTAACGTAGTCAATTGCTTAGGGACAATTTCGCAACTCCTACCACCACTTTTTCACACTCCGTATACTAACTTTATTTCTTCTTTACCTAAAACAGCCCCTAGTTTTTATTTACGTGCTCTTTATTATCTTGCAAACCTATCCCGTTACACCTACAAAGTACTTCTAGTTTCATACTTGTTCTAGGTAAAGCGACGTTAAGTGTGCGTAGAGTTGTATTGGTGGTCAATAGAACTTGAGGGAATATTTGTTCTACCTTTAGCTCCTCGTTGGGTTCGACACTCTTACTTATCGAAAGAGGCTACAATTGATCCCCTATACTTGTGGGTTATCAAGACCTTTTTCTGGCGCCGTTGCCGGGGAGTTATAGCGTGGGGTGAATATTCTCGTGTGTGGTTGTTTGCTTTATCACTAAGTAGTTTTTATTTTGTGCTCTTGTTTTCTATCTTTAGTTATGGGTAGGAAACGCAAAATACCAAAAAAATTAGTTGTACCTACTACACCAATGGTTGAAGAACCACTCAAAATCTATCACACTCCTGAAGCTTTTTACTTGGATCATCTTCGATCCCTATGTGCTCGTGCTGAAACCCCGACTAGCTTAGTTGAGGGCAAATCTTTAGATGAGCATGCTTGTTATGTGCAACACCGCTTATCTCAAAAAGGGAAACTTTTACTGGATCAAATTCATCATTTGCAGTGCTATGCTTGGAATTTATATGAAATATATGATTGTACTTGTTGTTCTAAAGACCCTAAGAAACACCTTCCTTACCAATGTGAGTTTAGTGATAATGGAATCATATCTTCGTATACTAAGGGTGTTTATAATTACTATGATGTTCAAAAAATTGAAGAAATTTGTTGCTTTTAGGGGTACTTGTGAAATTGCTTCTTTTATTGAAGAGTGTGATACTACTCTCTACAAATCTGAAAATTTGGCCATACTTAAATATTGCTATGATAATTATGCTTCTAATCCTTATACAAAACCATATATTGAGGACTCCTCCGCTGTCCAAGAAGAGACTAATATTTTGCAGGAGTCTATGGAAGAAGAAATTAATGACATTGTGAGCTCATTGGATGAAAAAGATGAGGAGGAGAGCGAAGAACAAAAGGAGGAAGATCGGGTTGATCACCCGTTCCCACCATCTAATGAGAGTAACTCTTTATCCCATACATTGTTTAATTTCCCTTCTAATTTACCGAAGGATGAATGCTATGATGATTGTTATGATCCCGTTGATTGTTTTGAAATATCCCTTTTTTGATTATGCTTGCTATGCTTGTGGCCAAGATGCCAATATGAATTAGGCTTATGGAGATGAACTTGCTATAGTTCCTTATATTAAACATGAAATTGTTTCTATTGCACCCACGCATGATAGTCCTATTATGTTTTTGAATTCTCCCGACTACACTATATCGGAGAAGTTTGCACTTATTAAGGATTATATTGATGGGTTGCCTTTTACCGTTGCACATGATAATTTTGATGACTATAATATGCATGTGCTTGCTGCTCCTACTTGCAATTATTATGAGAGAGGAACTACATCTCCGCCTCTTTATGTTTCCAACACGATAGAATTGCAAGAAACTGCTTATGCTATGTATTGGCCTTTACTATGTGTGCATGAATTGTTCTTTTATGACATGCCGATGCATAGGAAGAGAGTTAGACTTCATTGTTGCATGATATATGTTACTTTGTTCCCACTACTAAATCACAAATCATTGTTAATTAAAATTGGCTTTGATATACCTTGGGATCCGGGTGGATCCATTACTTGAGCACTAAATGCCTAGCTTAATGGCTTTAAAGAAAGCGTTGCCAGAGAGACAACCCGGAAGTTTTAGAGAGCCATTTATTTCTGTCGCGTGCTTTTATAAAGTTTAAAAATAAAAATAATGTGCCAATATTTGCCTTTAGGATGTTTACATTGCTTGTTGGTTTGTGCGGTGCAAGACAGAAACTTTGGCTGCAGTGCGTGATTTTACCTTTTTTACTAGAATGTCAAACGGTTCTGAAACTTTTTGCACTGTCTTTCTATACAAATTTTTTATTTTTTCTAATTATTTGAGAATTTTTGGAGTAACAGAAGTATGTTGAATGTTCAGATTACTACAGACTGTCCTGTTTAAGAGAGATTCTATTTTTGATGCATAGTTTGCTTGTTTTGATGAAACTATCGATTTCTATCAGTGGATTAAGCCATGGAAAAGTTATATTACAGTAGCTACAATGCAAAAACAAAATATGAATTGGTTTGCAACAGTACTTAGAGTAGTGATTTGCTTTATTATACTAACGGATCTTACTGAGCTTTCTGTTGAGTTCTGTGTGGATGAAGTGTTCAAAGATCGAGGAGGTATCGATGTGAGGAGAAGGAGGACAGGCAAGAGCTCAAGCTTGGGGATGCCCAAGCCACCCCAAGTAAATATTGAAGGAGACTCAGGCGTCTAAGCTTGGGGATGCCCCGGAAGGCATCCCATCTTTCTTCAACAAGTATCGGTATGTTTTCGGATTCGTTTCGTTCATGTGATATGTGCAAATCTTGGAGCATCTTTTGCATTTAGTTTTGATTTTTCTTTTATGCACCATGCTGGTATGAGATAGTCCATGGTTGATTTATAGAATTCTCATTGCAATTCACTTATATCTTTTGAGTATGGCTTTATAGAATGCTTCATGTGCTTTACTTATATCTTTTGAAGTTTGGATTGCCTGTTTCTCTTCACATAGAAAACCGTCATTTGTAGAATGCTCTTTTGCTTCACTTATATTTGTTATAGGGTGGGCATATCTTTTGTAGAAAGAATTAAACTCTCTTGCTTCACTTATATCTATTTAGAGACATGACAGGAACTGGTCATTCACATGGTTAGTCATAAAATCCTACATAAAACTTGTAGATCACTGAATGTGATATGTTTGATTCCTTGCAATAGTTTTGCGATATAAAGATGGTGATATTAGATTCATGCTAGTGGGTAGTTGTGGATTGTAGAAATAATTTTGTTGAAGTTTGTGATTCCCGTAGCATGCACGTATGGTGAACCGTTATGTGATGAAGTCGGAGCATGATTTATTTATTGATTGTCTTCCTCATGAGTGGCGGTCGGGGACGAGCGATGGTCTTTTCCTACCAATCTATCCCCCTAGGAGCATGCTTGTAGTACTTTGTTTCGATAGCTAATAGACTTTTGCAATAAGTATGTAAGTTCTTTATGACTAATGTTTGACTCCATGGATTATACGCACTCTCACCCTTCCATCATTGCTAACCTCTTCGGTACTGTGCATTGCTCTTTCTCACCTCGAGAGTTCGTGCAAACTTCGCCGGTGCATCCAAACCCCATGATATGATACGCTCTGTCACATGTAAGCATCCTTATTGCTACCTCTTGAGCACTGCCACTACTAGGGAAAAGGCTAGCAGCAGCGTGGGTTTTAGGTGTATCAGTAGCGCGGGGACCGGCGCTACTAATAAGGCGCTACAGCTAACGTATAGCAGTAGCGCTTGTTGTCCCACACTATTGCTATACATGAATAGCTGTAGCGCTCTTTAGAAAAGGGCGCTGCTGATATTATCTGCAGCGCTGTTTACTAGGAAGCGCTGCTGGTAAGGCGGCGCTACTGCTAAGTTTTACCCCCTCGCTACTACTAGTTTTATTATTATTTTCCCTGCATATTTGTTTTGTATTTGTTTTGTATTTGAATAGGCTTTATACAATAATCTTTAGCATATCATACACATACAAATGTAATCATAGCATATACATACAATTAGTCTCATCAAATCATGTCATCATCATAATCATCATCCAACACAAAGTGGTCTCTTGTCATCATCTCAAAAATAGCGATACAAGTCTCGATTACTTGCAAATACATCGTCATCCATCTAAGCAATGATATACGCGAGAAGAGCTGTCACTTTGAGTACATGAGTTTGTGTCCCTCTCTCGCATTAGGTGAACCTAAACTAACTACTGCCTGTCGCTCGGAAACCGGAAACCGGTACACCTGGGCCTGACACTCCGGCCACTTGTCATATATATACTCCTGGCGTAGCACTTCTTCGCCATCTATGATCTATGCACCTACATCGTCACATGAGTCGATGATATGCAACATATATAGTTGAGCAACAGAAAGAGACAGACTAGGCAAAAATAGAAACAACATATCATAAGCATAAATAACAAAGTTCATCGTACCCCAAAATGCCCTAACTAGAGTGATTTTCGCTAGTCGAGGAGGAGGACGGTTTAATTACATCACAAATAAAGTTTCACCGTTCATAAGTTAAAGTTTTGTCATGCAGAAAGTATGGACTAAACGGACACATTGTCATATATCGACAATCACTCCAACATGTCGTTCCATCCATCCAAGTCAGGGAGATAGTCCCCGAGCCTAGTGAAAGGCTTTAGGTCGAGACGCTGAGAGGCTATCCATGTTCGGACGTCTTCCTGCGACATTTTTCCTTCTCCGTAGAACATCCCTGTTTTTCCAACGACCTCCTTCATGATGATTTGGGCAAGTTCGCGCTGGATGTTATAGAACTCAGCTCGAAGTCGATGATCCTCGATATCTCCTATGTCCTTTGCCCATTGCAGAATATGGGCATCACTGGATCTAGGTGACATCCGAAGGTTCTGGTGATCCCGTCTGTACTCCAGCATGTGGTGTAGGACATAGAATCCATCATTAAGAGAATCGTTCGGTTGCTGGATGCACCAGAAGTCGGTCTTATGGCCGAAGGCGACCCTGCCGCCCCTTCTCTTCTTGTCCCTGACCTCTCCACCCATTAATTGGTAGTAAAACATAGCACTGTCGAGAACATCCTTGATGTGGGTGTAATCCTTTTTGTGAATGTTCTTCGACGAGTCCAAGTAAAGAGCGTCGGTCTCGATGCCGGTCTGAGTCTGAGTGCCGGTCTCAGTCTCAGCACCGGTCTGCATGTCGGTCGCAGTTCCCGATGCCACCGGTGGGCCCACCAACAACATCAGTTGATCGTCGTCAAGGCTAAAAAATCCGTTTGCCGCCCGGTAGACATCGTCGCAATCACCAGAACCCTGTCCTTCATCGTTGCTAGCCATGTTTCCTATGATTAAATATAGTCAATTAATTCTAGACCTAATAAAATGAATAATGACATAAAAAAGGCCTATTGTTTTGCAGGAACGTTGACTCCTTCCTGGTGTGGTAAATCCCGGGCACTCGATATGTCCTAGTTTGTAGCACAAGTCATGCTGAAATTCACGGAAAATTTCGGCATGACCTTTGCTAAAAAGTGGACAAATCGAGAACCTGAAATTTGCTGGAACGGAAATGAATCAACATTCCGGCAAAACATATATAGGCCACTCAGCTTCATTGAAAAAACAAATCCACTTGGGCACAAACAACATGACCACTTCAATGAAAAGATATTATCAACAATAAAAGTCTAGGAAGGGATCATCTTTAAAATAAAACTTGCCGAAATAACCTAGATAATTAACCTAATTAAACTAGTTAATCTGACTAGTTCTCTATCAAAGCCCTAACTAAATTTTTGCACTATCCTAGGGAATTAACCTAATTAAACTAGTTAACCTAACTACTTCTCTGTCAAAGCCCTAACTAAATTTTCGCCCTAACCAAGATAATTAACATAATTAAACTAGCTAACCTATGCATGAGAGAGAGAGGAGGGGTGGGGGCTTACAGAGGATGGCTCCGGTGGTGGCGAGGGAGGCAGTGGCGGCGAGGGAGGCAGGGGCGTCTCCGGTGACGGCGAGGGAGGCAGTTGTGGCGAGGGAGGATCCGGTGGCGTCGACGGCGGCTCCGGTGGCGTTGATGAGGCCACGCGGCTCCGGTGGCGTCGACGGCGCACGGCTCTGGTGGCTCCGGGGGCGTCGACGTCGGCAGGAGACAGCGGCGAAGTGGGGCGACGGCGAATCGGGGAGACATCGGCGGGGTGGGTCGAGAGATTTGGGGGGCAAGTGGTGGCCGGGGGGAAACGGTTTTTTGGTTAAGTCAAAACTAGCGGTAGCGCGTTTCGCAGAACGCGCTATAGCTAAGGTAGCTATAGCGCTTTTTCCAAAACGCGCTACTGCTATACCTATGTAATTTTCTCCCTTTTTTATTTCCTTTTCTATTTCTATAGCGGGGGTCCTGGAAACGCGCTGCAGCTACGTTAGCTATAGCGCCTCTTACTAACACGCGCTACAGCTATGCCTTTCTCTGTTTTTTCATTTATTTTGCTTTACATTTTATTTTTTCTTTCTCCTTTTTCTGTTTCTTTCATTTTCATTTACTTTTCTATTTGTTTTTCATTTTATTTTATTTCCATTAGCAGTAGCGCTCTTACTGGGAAACGCGCTGCTACTCATGCCCTAGCGGTAGCGCGCTTCCTGCAAGCCCGCTACTGCTATGCGTAGGCCATCGTTCCACCAATGGGAATATTAGTAGTAGCGCTTTTACAGCAACACGCGCTACTGCTACAATCATATCTGCAGCGCGGTTTATTCTGAACCGCTACGGCTATCTAGCACTAGCGCCCTTTTTTGACCCGCGCTGTTGCTAAATTTCTGTGTATAAGGTTTTCCCTAGTAGTGTGCGTTGGATTTCCCCGAAAAGGAGAGGACGATGCAGCAAAGTAGCGTAAGTATTTCCCTCAGTTTTTGAGAACTAAGGTATCAATCCAGTAGGAGGCTACACGCAAGTCCCTTGTACATACACAAAACAATAGCTCAACGCAACCAACGCGATTAGGGGTTGTCAATCCCTTCGCGGTCACTTACGGGAGTGAGATCTGATAGAGATGATAGATAATATTTTTGGTATTTTTGGTATAAAGATGCAAAGTAAAAAGTAAAAGGCAAAGTAAAAAAGCAAAGCAATAATAAAGTGATGGAGATTGGTATGATGAGAATAGACCTGGGGGCCATAGATTTAACTAGTGGCTTCTCTCAAGGGCATAAGTATTCTACGGTGGTGAACAAATTACTGTTGAGCAATTGACAGAATTGAGCATAGTTATGAAAATATTTAGGTATGATCATGTATATAGGCATCACGTCCGAGACAAGTAGACCGACTCCTGCCTGCATCTACTACTATTACTCCACTCATCAACCGCTATCCAGCATGCATCTAGAGTATTAAGTTAAAAATAGAGTAACGCCTTAAGCAAGATGACATGATGTAGAGGGATAGTTTCATGCAATATGATAAAAAAACCCATCTTGTTATCCTCGATGGCAACAATACAATACGTGCCTTGCTGCCCCTTCTGTCACTGGGAAAGGACACCGCAAGATTGAACCCAAAGCTAAGCACTTCTCCCATGGCAATAAAAACCAATCTAGTAGGCCAAACCAAACTGATAATTCGAAGAGACTTGCAAAGATAACCAATCATACATAAAAGAATTCAGAGAAGATTCAAATATTATTCATAGATAGACTTGATCATAAACCCACAATTCATCGGTCTCAATAAACACACCTCAAAAAGAAGATTACATCGAATAGATCTCCACGAGAGAGGGGGAGAACATTGTATTGAGATCCAAAAAGAGAGAAGAAGCCATATAGCTAATAACTATGGACCCGTAGGTCTGAGGTAAACTGCTCACACTTCATCGGAGAGGCTATGATGATGTAGAAGCCCTCCGTGATGATGGCCCTCTCCGGCGAAGCTCCGGAACAGGCCCCAAGATGGGATCTCATGGGTACAGAAGGTTGCGGCGGTGGAATTAGGTTTTTGGCTCCGTTTTTGATCATCGGTGGTACGTAGGTATATATAGGAGGAAGGAGTACGTCGGTGGAGCTCCAAGGGGTCCACGAGGCAGGGGGCACGCCCTAGGGGGGTGGGCGCGCCCCCCACCCTCGTGACCGCCTCTTTTGTTCCTTGGAGTAGGGTCCAAGTCTCCTGGATCACGTTCGGTGAGAAAATCACGTTCCCGAAGGTTTCATTCCGTTTGGACTCCGTTTGATATTCTGTTTCTCCGAAACACTCAAATAGGCAAAAAGACATCAATTCTGGGCTGGGCCTCCGGTTAATAGGTTAGTCCCAAAAATAATATAAAAGTGGAAAATAAAGCCCAATATAGTCCAAAATAGTAGATAATATAGCATGGAGCAATAAAAAATTATAGATATGTTGGAGACGTATCAGGCATCCCCAAGCTTAATTCTTGCTCGTCCTCGAGTAGGTAAATGATAAAAAGAGAATTTTTGATGCAGAGTGCTACTTTGCATAATTTCAATGTAAATCTTCTTAATTGTGGTATGAATATTCAGATTCGAAAGATTCAAGACAAAAGTTCATATTGACATAAAAAATAATAATACTTCAAGCATACTAACAAAGCAATTATGTCTTCTAAAAAATAAAATGGCCAAAGAAAGTTCATCCCTACAAAATCATATAGTTTAGTCATGCTCCATTTTCCTCACACAAGAATGCTCTCATCATGCACAACCCCGATGACAAGCCAAGCAATTGTTTCATACTTTAATAATCTCAAACTCATAAACCTTCACGCAATACATGAGCAGCGAGCCATGGATATAGCACTATGTGTGGAATAGAATATGATGATGGGGGTTATGTGGAGAAGATAAAAAAGGAGAAAGTCTCACATCAACGAGGCTAATCAATAGGCTATGGAGATGCCCACCGATTGATGTTAAAGCAAGGAGTAGGGATTGCCATGCAACGGATGCACTAGAGCTATAAATGTATGAAAGCTCAACAAAAGAAACTAAGTGGGTGTGCATCCAACTTGCTTGCTCACGAAGACCTAGGGCATTTGAGGAAGCCCATCGTTGGAATATACAAGCCAAGTTCTATAATGAAAGAGTCCCACTAGTATATGAAAATGACGAAACAAGAGACTCTCTATCATGAAGATTATGGTGCTACTTTGAAGCACAAGTGTGGAAAAGGATAGTAACATTGTCCCTTCTCTCTTTTTCTCTCATTTTTTTGGGCCTTGTTTTTTATGGCCTTTCCTTTTTTTGGGCCTTCTATTTTTTTATGGCCTTTCTCTTTTTTTATTCCTCACTTGGGACAATGCTCTAGAATGATGATCATCACACTTTTATTTATTTACAACTCAATGATTACAACTCGATACTAGAACAAAGTATGACTCTATATGAATGCCTCTGGCGGTGTACCGGGATATGCAATGAATCAAGAGTGACATGTATGAAAGAATTATGAACAGTGGCTTTGCCACAAATACTATGTCAACTACATGATCATGCTAAGCAATATGACAATGATGAATGTGTCATGTATATGATGGTGATGGAAGTTGCATGGCAATATATCTCGGAATGGCTATGGAAATGCCATAATAGGTAGGTATGGTGGCTGTTTTGAGGAAGATATAAGGAGGTTTATGTGTGAAAGAGCATATCATATCACGGGGTTTGGATGCACGGGCGAAGTTTGCACCAACTCTCAATGTGAGAAAGGGCAATGTACGGTACCGAAGAGGCTAGCAATGATGGAAGGGTGAGAGTGCGTATAATCCATGGACTCAACATTAGTCATAAATAACTCATATACTTATTGCAAAAATCTACAAGTCATCAAAAACCAAAGCACTACGCGCATGCTCCTAGGGGGATAGATTGGTAGGAAAAGACCATCGCTCGTCCCCGACCACCACTCATAAGGAGGACAATCAAATAACACCTCATGTTTCAAATTTGTTACATAACGTTTACCATACGTGCATGCTACGAGACTTGCAAACTTCAACATAAGCACTTTTCAAATTCACAATTACTCTACTAGAACAACTTTGATATTATCACCTCCATATCTCAAAACAATTATCAAGCATCAAACTTTTCTTAGTATTCAATGCACTCAAAAGAAAGTTTTACAAATCTTGAACACCAAGCATATTATTGTTATTAAGCAAATTACCATGCTATATAAGACTCTCAAAATAATCTAAGTGAAGCATGAGAGATCAATAGTTTCTTTAAAACAAATCCACCGCCGTGCTCTAAAAGATCTAAGTGAAGCACATAGAGCAAAACTATAAAGCTCAAAAAGATATAAGTGAAGCACATAGAGCATTCTATAAAGCTCAAAAGATATAAGTGAAGCACATAGCGTATTCTATCAAATTCCAATTCATGTATGGCTCTCTCAAAAGGTGTGTACAGCAAGGATGATTGTGGCACACTAACAAACAAAGACACAAATAATACAAGATGCTCCAAGCAAAACACATATCATGTGGTGAATAAAAATATAGCTCCAAGTACAATTACCGATGGAAGTAGACGAAAGAGGGGATGCCTTCTGGGGCATCCCCAAGCTTTGACTTTTTGGTGTCCTTGGATTATCTTGGGGGTGCCATGCACATCCCCAAGCTTAGGCTCTTCCCACTCCTTGTTCCATAATCCATCAAAAGATTTCACCCAAAACTTGAAAACTTCAAAACACAAAACTCAATAGAAATCTCGTGAGCTCCGTTAGCGAAAGAAAACAAAAGACTGTTGAAATATATTGCCCGCCTCCCTTCATCAGTTCGGACTTTTGGATGAGTTGGCTAGAGCATGAATTCAATATGGTATCAGAGCCAAGAGGTCTTGAGTTCAAGACCCTGCCAACACAGTATTAAATAAAACACGATTCTGCGGGCTACATCGATCCCATGTCTAAGGACTATAACAACCTACACGTGAGGGGGAGTGTTGAAATATATTGCCTGCCTCCCTCCATCAGTTCGGACTTTTGGATGAGTTGGCTGGTGCATGAATTCAATATGGTATCCGAGCCAAGAGGTCTAGTGTTCAAGACCCTGCCAACGCAGTATCAAATAATACGATTCTGTGGCCTACATCGATCCCTTGTCTAAGGACTAAAATAGCCTAGACGTGAGGGGGAGTGTTGAAATATATTGCCCACCTCCCTTCATCAGTTCGGACCTCTTAGCGGGAGGCGGGCAATATATTTCAACACTCACCCTCACGTCTAGGCTTTTATAGTCCTTAGACGTGGGATCGATGTAGCCCGCATAATCGTTTTATTTAATACTGCGTTGGCAGGGTCTTGAACTCAAGACCTCTTGGCTCGGATACCATATTGAATTCATGCTCCAACCAACTCATCCAAAATTCCGAACTGATGGAGGGAGGTGGGCAATATATTTCAACACTCCCCCTCATGTCTAGGCTATTTTAGTCCTTAGACATGGGATCGATGTAGGCCGCAGAATCATATTATTTAATACTGCGTTGGCAGGGTCTTGAACTCTAGACCTCTTGGCTCGGATACCATATTGAATTCATGCACCAGCCAACTCATCCAAAAGTCTGAACTGATGGAGGGAGGCAGGCAATATATTTCAACACTCCCCCTCACGTCTAGGATGTTATAGTCCTTAGACGTGGGATCGATGTAGCCCACAGAATCGTGTTTTATTTAATACTGCGTTGGCAGGGTCTTGAACTCAAGACCTCTTTGCTCTGATACCATATTGAATTCATGCTCCAGCCAACTCATCCAAAAGTCTGAACTGATGAAGGGAGGCGGGCAATATATTTCAACACTCCCCCTCACGTCTAGGCTATTTTAGTCCTCAGACGTCGGATCGATGTAGGCCGCAGAATTGTTTTTATTTAATACTGCGTTGGCAGGGTCTTGAATTCAAGACCTCTTGGCTCGGATACCATATTGAATTCATGCACCAGACAACTCATCCTAAAGTCCAAACTGATGGACGGAGGTGGGCAATATATTTCAACAAAGACAACTTCAAGGTACTGTAGTGAACTCATTCTTTATTTTATATTGGTGTTAA
The DNA here is from genome assembly GCF_056163025.1 of Triticum urartu. NCBI lineage: Eukaryota > Viridiplantae > Streptophyta > Magnoliopsida > Poales > Poaceae > Triticum > Triticum urartu. The sequence goes on from NC_141877.1 coordinate 8,852,491, forward strand.
ACCTACTGTATTCCAAATTCACTATGGATTATAAACTATTTTACTAGCCATAGATTCATCAAAATAAGCAAACAACACACGAAAAACAGAATCTGTCAAAAATAGAACAGTCTATAGTAATCTGTAACTAACGCAAACTTCTGGAACTCCAAAAAAATCTACCAAAATAGGACGACCTAGAAAATTTGTTTATTGATCAGCAGCAATTGGAATCAGTATTTTATCACGTTCTGGTGATTTTTAACAATTGTTTTCATGAACAGAAAGTTTCTGGAAATTACAGCAAGATCAAATAACTATCATCCAAGAAGATCCTATAGGTCTAACTTGGCACAAACACTAACTAAAACACAAAATCACATCTAAACAGAAGGTAGATGGATTATTTATTCCTAAACAGAAGAAAAAACAAAAACAAAATTGGGTTGCCTCCCAACAAGAGCTATCGTTTAACGCCCCTAGCTAGGCATAAAAGCGAGAATAGATCCAGGTATTGCCATATTTGGTAGGCAATCCATAAGTGGCTCTCATGATAGTTTCATATGGCAATTTTATTTTCTTTCTAGGAAAGTGTTCCATGCCCTTTTTTAATGGAAATTGAAATCTAATATTCCCTTCCTTCATATCAATAATTGCACCAACCGTTCTAAGGAAAGGTCTACTGAGAATAATAGGCCAAGAAGGATTGCAATCTATATCAAGAACGATAAAATCTACGGGCACATAATTCATATTTGCAACAATAATAACATCATTAATCCTTCCCATAGGTTTCTTAATAGTGGAATCCGCAAGATGCAAGTTTGGAGAGCAATCATCAAAATCACAGAAATCACACAAAGTTTTGGGAATAGTGGAGACACTAGCACCCAAATCACACAAAGCATAAAACTCATGATCTTTAATCATAATTTTCATAGTTGGTTCCCACTCATCATGGAGTTTTCTAGGGATAGAAACTTTCAACTCAAGTTTTTCTTCATAAGATTGCATCAAGGCATCAACGATATGTTCGGTAAAGGCTTTATTTTGACTATAAGCATGCGGAGAATTTAGCATGGATTGCAATAAGGAAATACAATCAATTAAAGAGAAACTTTCATAATTAAATTCCTTGAAATCCAATATAGTGGGTTTAGCAACATCTAGGGTTTTATTTCTTTCAATCCCACTTTTATCAATTTCATCATCAAGATCTAAATACTCTGAATTTTTGGAATGCCTTCTAGGTAAAGGAAGATCATATTCAGTTTCATCAAGATTCATATTGTAAAACAAAGATTTAATAGGGGACACATCTATAACTGTTAGATCTTCATCTCAATTTTCATAGGAATTGGAAGAACACGCTTTAATAAAGGCATCTTTCGTAGCACACATCCTAGCGGTTCTTTCCTTGCACTCATCAATGGAAATTCTCATGGCTTTGAGAGACTCATTGATATCATGCTTAGGAGGAATAGATCTAAGCTTTAAAGAATCAACCTCAAGAGAAATTCTATCAACGTTCCTAGCCAAATCATCAACTTTAAGAAATTTCTCTTCAAGCAAAGCATTAAAATTCTTTTGTGAATTTATAAACTCTTTAACACTATTCTCAAATTCAGAGGGCATCTTATTAAAATTTCCATAAGAGTTGTTGTAGGAATTTCCATAATTATTAGAAGGATTACTAGGATAAGGCCTAGGATTAAAATTCCCTGTATACGTGTTGTTACCAAAATTATTCCTACCAACAAAATTCACATCCATAGATTCATTATTATTCTCAATCAAAGTAGAGAAAGGCATATCATTAGGATCAGAAGAAACACTCTTGGTAGCAAATAATTTCATAAGTTCATCCATCTTTCCACTCAAAACATTGATTTCTTCTATCGCATGCACTTTTTTATTAGTAGATCTTTCAGTATGCTATTGAGAATAATTAACCATAATATTATCTAGGAGTTTAGTAGCATCTCCTAAAGTGATTTCCATAAAAGTGCCTCCCGCGGCCGAATCTAAAAGATTTCTAGAAGCAAAATTCAATCCGGCATAAATTTTTTGTATAATCATCCACAAGTTCAAACCATGAGTAGGACAATTACGTATCATTAATTTCATTCTCTCCCAAGCTTGTGCAACATGTTCATGATCAAGTTGCTTAAAATTCATAATGTCGTTTCTAAGAGAGATGATCTTAGCGGGAGGAAAATACTTAGAGATAAAAGCATATTTGCACTTGTTCCAAGAATCAATACTATTTTTAGGCAAAGACGAAAACCAAGCTTTAGCACGATCTCTAAGCGAAAAAGGAAATAGTTTCAATTTAACAACGTCATTATCAACATCTTTCTTCTTTTGCATATCACATAAATCAACGAAGCTATTCAGATGAGTAGCGACATCTTCACTAGGAAGGCCGGCGAATTGATCTTTCATAACAAGATTCAACAAAGCAGTATTGATTTCACAAGATTCAGTATTGGCAAGAGGAGCAATCGGAGTGCTAAGGAAACCATTATTGTTGTTATTGGTGAAGTCACACAATTTGGTAGTATCTTCAGCCATCGCGACAAACAAGCAATCCAACACACGAGCAAACAAAAGGCAGGCGGGAAAAAGGCAAACGGAAAAGAGAGGGCGAATAAAACGGCAAGGGTGAAGTGGGGGAGAGGAAAACGAGAGGCAAATGGCAACTAATGTAATGCGGGAGATAGGGATTGTGATGGGTACTTGGTATGTTGACTTTTGCGCAGACTCCCCGGCAACGGCGCCAGAAATTCTTCTTGCTACCTCTTGAGCACTGCGTTAGATTTCCCCGAAGAGGAGAGGATGATGCAGCAAAGTAGCGTAAGTATTTCCTTCAGTTTTTGAGAACCAAGGTATCAATCCAGTAGGAGGCTACACGCAAGTCCCTTGTACCTACACAAAACAATAGCTCAATGCAACCAACGCGATTAGGGGTTGTCAATCCATTCACGGTCACTTACGGGAGTGAGATCTGATAGAGATGATAGATAATATTTTTGGTATAAAGATGCAAAGTAAAAACTAAAAGGCAAAGTAAAAAGCAAAGCAATAATAAAGTGGTGGAGATTGGTATGATGAGAATAGAACCGGGGGGGCATAGGTTTCACTAGTGGCTTCTCTCAAGAGCATAAGTATTCTACGGTGGGTGAACAAATTACTGTTGAGCAATTGACAGAATTGAGCATAGTTATGAGAATATCTAGTTATGATCATGTATATAGGCATCACGTCCGAGACAAGTAGACCGACTCCTGCCTGCATCTACTACTATTACTCCACTCATCGACCGCTATCCAGCATGCATCTAGAGTATTAAGTTAAAAACAGAGTAACGCCTCAAGCAAGATGACATGATGTAGAGGGATAGTTTCATGCAATATGATAAAAACCCCATCTTGTTATCCTCGATGGCAACAATACAATACGTGCCTTGCTGCCCCTTCTGTCACTGGGAAAGGACACCGCAAGATTGAACCCAAAGCTAAGCACTTCTCCCATGGCAAGAAAAACCAATCTAGTAGGCCAAACCAAACTGATAATTGGAAGAGACTTGCAAAGATAACCAATCATACAAAAAAGAATTCAGAGAAGATTCAAATATTATTCATAGATAGACTTGATCATAAACCCACAATTCATTGGTCTCAACAAACACACCACAAAAGAAGATTACATCGAGTAGATCTCCACGAGAGAGGGGGAGAACATTGTATTGAGATCCAAAAAGAGAGAAGAAGCCTTCTAGCTAATAACTATGGACCCGAAGGTCGGAGGTAAAGTATTCACACTTCATCGGAGAGGCTATGATGATGTAGAAGCCCTCCATGATGATGGCCCTCTCCGGCGGAGCTCTGGAACAGGCCCCAAGATGGGATCTCGTGGGTACAGAAGGTTGCGGCGGTGGAATTAGGTTTTTGGCTCCATTTTTGATCGTTTGGGGGTACGTAGGTATATATAGGTGGAAGGAGTACGACGGTGGAGCTCCAAGGGGCCCACGAGGCAGGGGGCGCGCCCTAGGGGGGTGGGCGCGCCCCCACCCTCGTGACCGCCTCTTTTGTTCCTTGGAGTAGGGTCCAAGTCTCCTGGATCACGTTCGGTGAGAAAATCATGTTCCCAAAGGTTTCATTCCGTTTGGACTCCGTTTGATATTTTGTTTCTCCGAAACACTGAATTAGGCAAAAAAAACAGCAACTCTGGGCTGGGCCTCCGGTTAATAGGTTAGTCCCAAAAATAATATAAAAGTGGAAAATAAATCCCAATATAGTCCAAACACAGTAGATAATATATCATGGAGCAATCAAAAATTATAGATACGTTGGAGACGTATCACTTATATCTTCCTCAAAACAGCCACCATACCTACCTAGCTATCTTGGCACTTCCATAGCCATTCCGAGATATATTGCCATGCAACTTCCATCATCATCATATACATGACTTGAGCATTCATTTTCATATTCTTTGCATGATCATAAGATATCTAGCATGACATTTTCATGGCTTTTCCATTTTTTGATATCTTTGCTACGCTAGATAATTGCACATCCCGGTACAACACCGTAGGCATTCATATAGAGTCATATCTTTGTTCTAGTATTGAGTTGTAAGTAAATAAAAGTGTGATGATCATCATTATTAGAACATTGTCCGAGGTGAGGTTATCAAAATAAAAGAGGCCAAACAAGCCCAAATAAAAAAGAGAGGCCAAATAATCCCACCAAAAAAAGACAAAAAATGAGAGAAAAGAGAGAAGGGACAATGTTACTATCCTTTTACCACACTTGTGCTTTAGAGTAGCACCATGTTCTTCATATAGAGAGTCTCTTGAGTTATCAGTTTCATATACTAGTGGGAATTTTCATTATAGAACTTGGCTTGTATATTCCAACGATGGGCTTTCTCAAATGCCCTAGGTCTTCATGAGCAAGCAAGTTGGATGCACACCCACTTAGTTTCAGTTTGAGCTTTCATACAATTATAGATGTTAGTGCATCCGTTGCATGGCAATTCCTACTCCTCGCATTGACATCAATTGATGGGCATCTCCATATAGCCCGTTGATTAGCCACGTCGATGTGAGACTTTCTACTTTTTGTCTTCTCCACACAACCTCCACCATCATATTCTATTCCACCTATAGTGTTATGTCCATGGCTCACGCTCATGTGTTTCGTGAAAGTTGAAAAGTTTTGAGAACATCAAAAGTATGAAACAATTGCTTGGCTTGTCATCGGGGTTGTGCATGATTTGAATATTTTGTGTGGTGAAGATGGAGCATAGCCAGACCATATGATTTTGTAGGGATAACTTTCTTTGGCCAGGTTATTTTGAAAAGACATGATTGCATTATAAGTATGCTTGAAGTATTATTGACTTAATGTCAAATGATAGACTATTGCTTTGAATCACTCGTGTCTTAATATTCATGCCATAATTAGATCACATGATCAAGATTATGCTAGGTAGCATTCCACATCAAAATTATTATTTTTATCATTTACCTACTCGAGGACGAGCATGAATTAAGCTTGGGCATGCTGATACGTCACCGTCATATCTATAATTTTTTATTGTTCCATGACAATACTATACAACTTTCATATACTTTTGGCAACTTTTTATACTATTTTTTGGGACTAACATATTGATCCAGTGCCTAGTGCCAGTTCCTGTTTGTTGCATGTTTTTTGTTTCGCAGAAAATCCATATCAAACGGAGTCCAAATGGGATAAAAAGTGACTGAGATTTTTTTGAAATATATGTGATTTTTTGGAAGAAGAATTAACGAGAGACGATGCCCGAGGGGGCCACGAGGCAGGGGGCGCACCCAAGGGGTCAGGAACGCACTGGGCCCTCGTGGCCACCCCGTAAGGTGGTTGGTGCCCTTCTTTCACCCCAAGAAAGCTAATATCCAGATAAAAATCATGTCCGAATTTCAGCCCAATCGGAGTTACGGATCTCCGGGAATATAAGAAACGGTGAAAGGGCAGAATCTGGAAGGCAGAAACAGAGAGAGACAGAGAGACATATCCAATCTCGGAGGGGCTCTCGCCCCTCCACCACCATGGAAGACATGGACCAGAGGGGAAACCCTTCTCCCATCAAGGGAGAAGGTCAAGGAAGAAGAAGAAGAAGAAGGGGGGGCCTCTCCCCCTCTCTTCCGGTGGCGCCGAAACGCCGCCGCGGCCATCATCATCACCGCGATCTACACCAACACCTCCATCATCTTCACCAACATCTTCATCACCTTCCCCCATCTATCTACAGTGGTCCACTCTCCTGCAACCCGTTGTGCCCTCTACTTGAACATGGTGCTTTATTCTTCATATTATTATCCATTGATGTGTTGCCATCCTATGATGTCTGAGTAGATTTTCGTTGTCCTATCGGTAATTGGTGAATTGCTATGATTGGTTTAAATTGCTTGTGGTTATGTTGCTGTCCTTTGGTGCCCATCATATGAGCGCGCGCATGGATCACACCATAGGGTTAGTTGTATGTTGATAGGACTATGTATTGGAGGGCAAGAGTGACAGAAGCTTCAACCTAGCATAGAAATTGATGCATACAGGATTGAAGGGGGACCCATATATCTTAATGCTATGGTTGGGTTTTACCTTAATGAATGTTAGTAGTTGCGGATGCTTGCTAATAGTTCCAATCATAAGTGCATAGAATTCCAAGTCAGGGATGACATGCTAGCAGTGGCGTCTCCCACATTAAACTTGCTATCGGTCTAGTAATGTAGTCAATTGCATAGGGACAATTTCGCAACTCCTACCACCACTTTTCCACACTCGCTATACTAACTTTATTGCTTCTTTACCTAAAACAGCCCCTATTTTTTATTTACGTGCTCTTTATTATCTTGCAAACCTATCCCGTTACACCTACAAAGTAATTCTAGTTTCATACTTGTTCTTAGGTAAAGCGACGTTAAGCGTGCGTAGAGTTGTATCGGTGGTCGATAGAAATTGAGGGAATATTTGTTCTACCTTTAGCTCCTTGTTGGGTTCGACACTCTTACTTATCCAAAGAGGCTACAATTGATCCCCTATACTTGTGGGTTATCAATCATTTCAGACAAATCAGGTCGGGTTAGTGCATGACTTTTATCGTTCGAGAGCAACCCACCTCCAAAGCATTTGAGAGAGAGATCCTTGCGAGGACAAAGCCCAAAACACCCAGAGCCAAAGAGTGTTAGGCATCACTGAAGTCTTTCTGTCTGCATGACCTGAAGACTCGTTACACTTGAGGACTGTGAATCCTCCAGCCGGTTAGGCGTCGCGTTCTGAGCGTCCAAGAGTCATTGTGGATCGCCGGTGAACAAAGTCTGTGAAGGTTTGGAAGTGTACCTTGAAGACTTACCAGAGTGATTGGGCGAGGACAGTGTGTCCTTAGCTCAAGGGGAATAAGGTGAAGACGCGGTCTTCTGAGTTGAATCTCAGCCTCCCTAACCAGACGTACAGTTGTCACAGCAACCGGAACTGGACTACCAAATCCTTGTCTTCATCAAGCTACTGGTTCTATCCTTCACTTCCCTTTACTTTACAGTTTGTCTTCGTGAAGTCATTGCATGCCTGTATGATCTGATTGACTTCACTAAGTGAAGACTCTTTACTATTTGGCTTCATACTATCTTCCATCCTGATCCATACTACCTAGCTGCTGATAGTCTTCGTGTTTTCACTTCATTGCTTACTTGACTATGGCTTGTCTAGTGTAGTCTACCTTCCGATGCTTATCAATAGGTTCAATTCTTCTGTTTGTCTTCAAAGCCTCTGTGTTTTGAAGACTTCCATAAAAATCGCCTATTCACCCCCCTCTAGTCGATAACTAGCACTTTCAAACACGATAATAGTGAAACCTCAAAGGTAAAAAACTCAATTCATCACAACAAGATGGAGAGGGAGAAACACCATATGATCCAACTATATTAACAAAGCTCGCGGTACATCAAGATCATGTGAGATCAGGAAAACAAGAGAGAGAGAGAGAGAGAGAGAGATCATAAACATAGCTATTTGCACATACCCCTATCCTCGAGGGTGAACTACTCCCTCCTCATCATGGCAGCCGCCAGGATGATGAAGATGGCCTCCGGTGATGATTTCCCCCTCCGAAAGGGTGCCAGAATAGGGCTCTAGATGGTATTTTGAATGTACAAAGGCGTGCGGTGGCGGAGTCAAAGTTCTAGGGTTATTTCTGGTGGTTTCTCTATTTATAGGATTTTTTGGCGTCGATTTCACGCGAAGATGGGCAACAGGGTGCCCACTACCCACCAGCCCACTGCCAAGGCCCCTAGCGTGCCCTGGTGGGTAGTGGCCACCTCCTTTACCTTTTGTTTCTCTCACGAAGCTTCTAATGCCTCTTTTGTTCCAAAAAACATCAAAAAGTTTCGTTGCATTTGGAGAATTTTTATTTCTGCACAAAAAACAACACCATAGTAGTTCTACTGAAAACAACATTAGTCCGGGTTAGGTCGATTCAAATCATACCAAAATCATATACAATTGTTGTAAACATGGCATGGATACTTCATAAGTTATAGATACATTGGAGACGTATCGACATCCCCAAGCTTAATTCCTGCTCGTCCTTGAGTAGGTAAATGATAAAAGAAATAATTTATGAAGTGTGAATGCTAGCATAGTGAATAAGTTTGATACATGATAATTTCAATCACTTTTCCTAGCATCATAAAACATTATCTCATCTCATAAAACTCATCATGATAAAGTAGCAAATGAAAACCAATTTTTGATGTGGAATTCTACCTATCATATTCATCATATACTCTTTTCTTTTGTAGCATGGACATTTGGACTTGAATGATTGACATGAAGACATCAATACTCAAGCATACAAACAAGAAACCATGTCTTTTACAATATCAAAACTAAAGAAAGCTATCCCTAGCCCATTATGCTCAGTCATTGATCCATTCATGAAACACACTCAGATATTAGCTACATCCAATGCACAAGTATGACAATAGTGTTCCCTAGTTGGTGATTTGTACACTACAAAAAAAGACACATCCGTGACATTTTGGGCTGAACAATTTTTTTTTCTGTCATACATATGACACTTCTATGACGATAATTGTGACAAAACCAGGTATCATCATAGATGTGGTGGGCTCCTACTTCTATGACAAAAAATCATGACAGAAAATGGGCTTTTCATCCTGGGCGGGCCGGAGACGCAGCTGCATGACATTCTTTGGGCCGTCCATGACGGAAACAACTGTGGTAGAAGCGAGGGGGAGGAAAATTTCAGGGAGTTCCCGGTTACGGTGGGAGGTTGGGGGCCGAGCGATTCGTGTTTCTCTCGTACACGTATGCGCGTGTGTGCGAGGTGTTGGCTCTAACTGAACCCGAGCGAGGCGTTGGGCTCTAACTGAACCCGAGCGATTGCACTGCAGGCTATGCGTTACTGAACCCGAGCGATCGATCGATGGCTCTTAACTGAACCCGATCGAGCGATTCCTTCGCTACTACTGCTAACTTAAGCCGATCGATGCTGCCTCTGGATGAATAGTGAGCGTTGCGGGGGGGGGGGGGTTGGATGAACAGTTCCCGGTGGGGGTGGATGAACAGGACCCCGTGGTGTTTCCTCTGGATGAACAGGACCCCGATCGATCGAGCCGGTTGGGGCTGGATGAACAGGACCCCGTGGAGGGGTGGATGAACAGGACCACCCCGTGGAGGGCAGGATGAACAGTAAACGGTGGAGGGATGCCCGTGGAGGGGTGGTTGAACAGGACCCCGTGGTGTGGAGGGCTGGATGAACAGTAGACGGTGGAGGGGTGGTTGAACAGTAGCAGGTGGAGTAGCGCGCGGTGGAGGCTGGATGAACAGGAGCCTGTGGAGGCTGGAGGAGGTTGACGGTGGATGAACAGTAGCTCGTGGAGGCTGGAGGGGGTCGACGGTGGAGATGAACAGTATCCCATGGAGTCCCGTTTTGCGGTACGCCACACCCCTCCCGATGAACAGGACCCCCGTTTCGACCGTAGCGCTCCAACACAAGTCCGTTTCCTCCGTTTTGCGGTACGCCACACCCCTCCCGATCAATAGGACCCCCGTTTTGACCGTAGGAGGTCCACTTCCTCCGTTTTGCGATATGCCACACCCCTCCCGATGAACAGGACCCCCGTTTCGACCGTAGGAGGTCCGTTTCCTCTGTTCTGCGGTACGCCAGGCCTCGTTCCCATCGCCTGTTCCGTCCAAGCCCTCCCGATGAACACGACCACGCATTCCGTTGCCTCCGCATGAACACGACGACGATGCTGTTTCACCGTTCTGACCCAACCATGTACACGAGCCCTCGCCGTACGTATGCGTGAGTAGGTGTTCGAGACCCCGACCGTATGTACACATACATGGCCGTATTTTCTTTCTTGCACCCTGGCCGCTGTACGTACGTGTACATACTACGTACGCGCCTCTACTACGACACGTGCGCGCCTCTACTACGACACGTGCGCGCCTATACATCGACCAGTATGTATGTACACGTTCGCGACCAGAATGACAACGCTACGTACGCTTCGACCAGGTGGGTCCCGACTGTCAGGCACTTCCTTGCGTGCGAAGATGTAGCTGGTGGGTCCCGGCAGTCAGGGGGTGAATCGTTTTGTTTTTTTGCCCGGACGCACTTCCTTGCGTGCGAAGGTGTAGCTGGTGGGTCCCAGCAGTCAGGAGGGAAACATTTTTTTCGTGAAATACGGTGGCCCGTCCAGTGGGTCCCCGCTGTCAGGTGGAGGAATAATTATTTTGCACGTAATAAGGAGGCACTTCCTTGCTGCGGCCGTGGACCCAGCTGTCAGCCTCTCCACGTACAGTCCCCGTCCGATGGAAGTCGTTCCTTGACCACGTTGAGCACGCCGCGCTGAGAGCACCAAGGCGGTGGACGACGGCGAGGCCTAGGAAGGGGACACCGCGGAGCCGGGGAAGACGCGGCAGTGGATGCCCACGCGCAGAGGAGTACGAGGGTTCACTGGTTCGCTGCGGTGTGAGGCTGCCGTCGCCGCAGAATAACAGGGGGTGTTGGTGAGTAGAGGGATGGCCTGGCCAGCGGTGGGAGTAGTAGGGGGCGGTGAGGCCTCCGCTGCATCGCAGCCGGCCACGGGAGGCAGGAGCACGAGGCACGACCAGCGCTGGTTTGGGCGGCTGGAGCAAGAAGACTAGAGGTTGAAGAAGCACTACGGCCGTTGGGTGGACATCGTACGGTCACTGGAGCTAGAATCGTGCATATTGAGTAAGTTGACGAAGCCCTCCGTCCCCGTCAACTTAGTAGGCCCACAAGTCAGCCTCCCACCAAGGTGGGTCCCAGCTAGCAGGGGGTATTCATTTTTTTATGCGTAATAAGGAGGCACTTCCGGTGGGTCCGAGATGACAGCAGGGGGAATGTTTTTTTGCGAAATACGGTGGCCCGTCGGGTGAGTCCCAGCAGTTAGGGGCAAACATTTTTTCCGCGATATACTGGTGGGCGTCCGGTGGGTCCCTGCTGTCAGGTGGAGGAATAATTATTTTCCACGTAATAAGGAGGCACTTCCTTGCGGCTGCCGTGGACCCAGCTGTCAGCCTCTCCACGTATAGTACTCTTTCGATGGAAGTCGGTCGTTGACCACTTTGACCACGCCGCGCCGAGAGCACCACGGCGGTGGACGACGGCGAGGCATAGGAAGGGGACGACGCGGAGCCGGGGAAGACGCGGCAGTGGATGCCCACGCAAAGAGGAGTACGAGCGTTCACCGGTTCGGCTACGGTGTGAGGCTGTTGTCGCCGCAGAATAACAGGGGGTGTGGGTGAGTAGAGGGATGCCCTGGCCAGCGGTGGGAGTAGTAGGGGGGGCTGAGGCCTGCGCGGCAGCACAGCCGGCCACGGGAGGCGGGATTAGGCGGTCCCGCTGGCGCTGCTTTGGCGGCTGGAGCAAGAAGATCAGAGATTGAAGAAACACGACGGCCGTTGGATTGACATCCAACGGTTACGTTTGCTAGAATCGTTTGTTGACGTATATAATAACTAAAAAAATCTTGCATGTGCGTCAACTGAACAGGCCCACAAGTCAGACCACTCCCTCTTTTTTTAGTAATTTATATATATAGCTCATGGCAACTTCTTATGCAATTTATTGCAGTCGTTTTTTTGGTTGGCCAGGGCCAATTTCGCATATTTCTGTGGGTTCCAAACTATTTTTAATACTGAAATGTCCAGCCAGATTTAAAGTACTTTGAAGATATATTTAAATTAGGTTAATGCCCAGTGAAATAGGAATCTGAAAATGTGATAAAATTCAGAAATTATAAAGTAATTGCCAATTTGTCATCTGTTTTTATATTTACAACCCATTTCATATTACTTTCAAGATTTGCAGGCGTCTTGAAAGAGTTTCAGCCCATCAGGGCGTAGAAAAATAAGTAGGCCTGGATTGGGTATTCTTCAAAAAAAATAAACTGGGCTCATTTTCACAAAGAAAAAATAGCTGGTCTGGTCACATGGTGTACATAAAATATAAGCCTGGGCTAGACGGGCCATAGCCCAGTTCAAACCCTGCTCCGTCTCAACAATACCAAACAAAAAAAAATACTGCTCGAGTAGCTACGTCCCAGGTGTCAGCCGATCTTGTGCTGTTCTCTTGTCTATTGACTATATACGCTCACAATGTCGTGGGTCCCAGATGTCAGGAAAACACTAGGAGGAAGCATTTTATTTTTCCATACGCTGACGTGGTGGGCCCCTACTATCATCCTCTCCACGTACTTCCGCGGATTCCTGTTGTTTGTTGACCTTGTTGACAACGCGAGAGGGCGGCGCCGCGGCGAGCGCACCAAAGCGCGCGGAGGACGTCGGCGTTAACGATTTAGGAGACGGTGGGGAGGCGATGCGTGCGCTGAGGCGCAGCCAGCCGTGGGAGGCGGAAGCCGGCGGCCCCGCCGGCGCTAGTTTGGTTTTGGTGGCTAGATGAAGACAGGACTGAAGAAACACGACAGACTGTAAAAGCAGCAGGAGTACTTAACAACCTTAACTGAAACCAGCAGAGGCACTTAACAACCAAAGCTGAAAGCAGTATGAGTACTTATACAGGTTCAACCATACAAAGCACGCCTCAAACAATGCTACTTTTCCTACAGTTAACCAAGGGTGAGGCCGCCAAGCCCCAAGACAAGGCCCAGGCGCCACCCCGCGCATCCACAACCTTCTGAAAGCGGCTTCATCTCGCAACGTGGTCAATAAACAGGATATTCGCTTTAGAGCCATGGAAAAGCATGAACATAATCTTCTGTCATATTCTCCAAGATGGACGGGCCTTCATTATTTGAGACCACCCATGAATAAGTATCTTTTCACCTCCAAGGGGAATTGAGTAGGTTGACATAAACATCATGTTGTGACCAAGCGCAAGTCTGACCCGACCATGGTCAGGCATCTGTATAGGAACAATAGAACTCGGCAGTTCCTGTTTCAAGAAGATCATAGCTGTAAAACTGTGTATAAGCAATAGTTTATGAACAACATATATAACAGAAAACAGCTCGTACCATAAGTTTCTCGACACAGTTGGACCTGTTCAACGAGTGCAGCAGTGGCACACATATCCCATGTGGCCTTCCACCATTGAAACGCCCCACAAGGACCTCAAGACGATCAATAAAGTGTAGGAACTTGTGGATGTCGATCCAGTCAACTTCAGTGCCATTAGTAATAGCCGAGTTATTACAGAGTAACAAACGAGCAGACTGCTTAACTCTGAAAAAATCTACACGTGCCACTAATTATAAGAAAATATTAGTTAGAAGTAGCATCTTCGTGAGAGATTCATTGCTACTTCTAAAGTTAAATTGTGATTAGTTAGACAGAATAGGTGGATTAAGAAGTAATCGAGGCAACAAGCAAGAACCAGATACAAAACTAACATGGATGAACAATTGGAACGACGTCGGGGTGGAAGATCGCAGTGAAGATGGGACCAGGTTCTGCTATTTCCATCAACATTTGTGCGCCAACTTTCAGTCCGTAACACTTGAGAAAGTTTATCCAAGTTCGGCCATAAAAAAAGCAGTGATCTTCTTGGTTCATGAACCCAACTTGGAACTTATATCCATGGCTTGTCTTCACTGTGACCATTAAACTAGTGTATTCAGTTATGGCAAGGCCGAGCATCTTGAGTACATGTGTTCTGGCAGAGCAAATAATACACTGCAGGAAAAATAATATGAGAACACAGCATGTTCAAAAAACCCCCACCCTCCCGGATAGAAAAGAGGATTCTAGGAACATACTATGCGCGTTTCAAAATGTCGTGTTAGGATGAGAAGGAACAAGTGTGGTGTCTCGCCGAGGGCGCAGAAACCTGTAGGGTACTCGCACTTTGGGCACTGCAAATGAAACACACTAGATTCAGTCGGAAGAAAAATGCGTCAACGGCGGCGGCTGCCATCCTAGGATTACCTGCGACCAAGGGACTTGGGTTTATCGGGGATGGATGAAGAATTCATACCTGGTTCTCCATGAGAAAACCCTATGCAATCGCTGAGAGGGGGTTTTCTCTGAACAAGCAGACGAGGGAGAAGGGGATTTAGGCCCAGTGAAATATTGCCGCTTCGTCCGTCCAGCTTACTGCTAAAGCTGGAAAGGGGGGGTTGTGATTTGACGGCTCATTGGGCATTACTGCGATGCTACGACCGGGGTGTGTCTACCGTGAAGTTGTGCACTCTAATTTGTGCGTATGGCACGTGGACCCCGTTGCCGGTTGCCCCACATATCAGCGAAAGGAAGTAGAAAGGCAGGAGTAACTAGTTACACATAAATATATTTTTTGATAGAGAGATACTCCCTCTGTAAAGAAATATACAAATCTTTTCTATCACAGGCTCACCTTGCCGAGAAATATACTCCCTCTGCAACGCACGGACATTATGGGGGTTCAACTTTTTTTATGGGGGTTCAGCTGAGAATATAATACTCAGATAGGCTCACAGTTCTGGACTTTGGGCCGCAGGCCGACCCTGCATGTTTGGGGGCCCATGTGTTCTACCTCAGCGCTTTTCATATTGCAAGCGATTGGTACGGTGCTGGTTTTAGATGCTGTCGCAAGGCGAATACACAAAATTGAATAAAGCACGACAGCTGTTGGAATGAAATCGAACGACAGTTCCTAACCAGCAATCAGAGTTGCAATTCTATCAACGATATACCATGTGATAAATAATACTGTCGTACTACTTATACACACAGGACACTTGTTTCAGCATGCCAGATTATTACATCAAAATCTCTCGGAGGATAGATCAGTTCGGCAGTTGTGTGCTACTAATTTCAAAGTTGATTTGGACCAGCTCTCCTTGCCAAGAAAGTTCGATTTTGACATCATCCC
The DNA here is from genome assembly GCF_056163025.1 of Triticum urartu. NCBI lineage: Eukaryota > Viridiplantae > Streptophyta > Magnoliopsida > Poales > Poaceae > Triticum > Triticum urartu. The sequence goes on from NC_141877.1 coordinate 8,867,887, forward strand.
CTACCGCAAGATTTGATTTAGATTTGAACCTTGACCATCCTTTAGCATCAATCATCATGCGACCATCCTTTGTACTTACGATATATTGAGCAGGTTCATTCACACCAAGGCTGTGCATGGTAAGAGAAACTTGGCCGCGGTCGCCCGGATTGTTGAACGACTCCCTCGTTGCTCTAGGAATTCTCTGTTTGCAAACAAGAAGACATACCCAAATAGTTAGATCAACACACTGAATCATGTGAAACAACATGGAAAGAAAAAAGAATGAAGCACTTGGGCGGCCAATGCTTACCAAGAAGGTGGACATGTCGGTTTTGTTAAGGACTTTGGTATATGAAGTGCGAACTGCAGCCCAGTCTGCTGCCGTGCAACTGCACGGGCCGGAGCAGATGCAAGTGCAAGTGTTGGTGCAGGTGCTGAAGCCGCCGCTACTGCCGGAGATGGTGCTCCTTGTGGAGCTGGTGCCGGTGTCGATGTCCGATCCTCTAGTAGATCAGACTGATCCGCTGACGCGGTCGGTGCCCAATCCTCAGCTGGATCAGACTGAGCTGCTGCCGCTGACAGTGCTAGAGCAACTGCCGTTGCTCGATCTGTGCGAGACAACGGCGATCGTGTCTGGTCTGCTATGATCAGCTTTCTAACTTGACTAGGATCCGTGACCGTGATCCAGTTTTTTCTTCATTTCTTTTGAACACGAGAAGGACTAATTGTGGCGTTTTTGTTAAACCAAACTGCAGTTCATCATAGGGATTCAGCTTGTACTCAGACAACAGACTGATCCAATTTTTCCCAGTAATATAAGTGATGGACAGTGCCTACGTTACTGACACGACATAAGAAGTGAAACCTGCAAAAATAGCCATCGTAGAGCAAACCAAACGGTTTATTCTGTGATGAATGTCACATGGCAAAACCTGCATCGTAAAATTGCAGGAAAAGAAAGAAAACATGACATTAAATCAATAAGATTTAGACAGTAAATTAATAAGATTTACTTGATGTGACAAATCATATGGACCGAACATCCATGGGACTGGAAATCCTGGTGGGTGCGATAAACGATGCAATGCATACAGATATTGGAGTGTAACCATAATTGATAAACTATCCTCACAAAAAATATGATCTGGATACTTCAAAATATACAGACTGAATTGAGTGGACAGACATTAACATAGACCGTTCTCAGGACTGACCACACACCAAAAGCGACAGTACTAATAAACAATACAGGGTTCACAAACACAAATCAAGTACTTAACAATAGTACTTACTACAGACAAGCAAAGTTGCACTAATTAAACTCTGCAGACTATTTCTTGCCACTGACCTACGGGATGAACCCCGCATAACTGACTAGGCCATGGACTTCGTGTGAGATGTCTACAGGCACCATCACCATCTTGTCAACCTTGGAGAACCTAACAAAGTGGACTTTCCACTCGTAAACATGATGATCAAGACAAGCCACATCAGATTTGTTGGGAAGCTTTACAAGAACCACACCCTTCGTAATTGAAGGCACAACCAGGAAATTGTTGTGGTCAAGTACAACCTCGAGAACACGCCTGACAACAATGCTATAGGAAAACACTAGTTCAGGACACGTGGCGACAAGGACACATCAGCTGGATAGTTCAGCAGTAGAACTCATCATCAGGTCTTCCAGTTCACACGGCATGACTTTGAGAACTTCATCTCCACCGTGGACCTGGTTCTAATTCAAACAGAAACCATATTTTATTACTACCTCCGTTCAGAAATATAAGATGATTTTCGATATTATACTCCATATATGACTACATATACGCACAGAAATGAGTGAACAAAGACACTAGAACATGTCTTCAAAGGCATGAGAGCAGAGGGATTACATGCAAAATCCATAACACAAGTTACTGAGGCAAATATACCCTCTTAAAAGGTAGCATTGATGTTCATAAAGTACTCCCTCCGTCCCAAAATTTTTGTCTTAGATTTGTCTAGATACGGATGTATCAAGTCACATTTTAGTATTAGATACATCCGTATCTAGAAAAATCCAAGACAAGAAATTTGGGACAGAGGGAGTAGTTGAAAGTAATCTATAAGAAATCAGTGCCAACCTCTCGCATGTTTTGGTCAAAAGAGGAATTTAGAACCGTCATTTGGCACACAAAAATCACATGCAAAATCACCCAGAAAGTTATACTACTAGTACTGCATGTTAGATGAAAAAACACGATCAAGATCGAGAAAAAGATCGTCAAGAAGAGATATTACCTGGACTTGCTTAATGAGGGATCCTAGAGAGGGGGCTTGGATAGGGCGATGGCTTTGAGCTTGTCTGCGGTAGTCTCGGCGGGGTGCTTGCGCTTCTTCGTACCATGAGCCTCGACGATTTTGGCCGGAGCCATAGACATCACTTCGGCCGGTGCTCCAGCGTCCATCAAGAAACTGTCAAATAGAAATAAAAGAAAAGAAACCATAATCACAAACCCAAAAGAAGAAAATTGAGGGAGTTATAGGATCAGTCTCGGGGTTGCAAGACCGGGCCTTGGCCATAATCAACACCACTGATGCGCTCACCTTTCCTTCTTTGGGAGAGAAGAACAATGGCAGAATAAGGTCGGGGTTTTCTTGAAGAAATGAGGAACAAGATGAGGCAGAAGTGAGGGTTGGGTAGAGAGGAAGCTGAGAGAGAAGAGTGAAATGATGGTTGCTTCGTCTGTCCAACTTACTAGTGGAAAGGAGGGGGTTTTGTGATTTGACGGCTCATTGGGCATTACTGCGGCGCTTCGATCGGGGTAGTCTACCGTCACTCTACTACGGAGTAATTTAGTGCATGGCTGGTGGACCCCGATGCTGGCTGTCCCACATGTCGGCGAAAGTGAGTAATTTAGTGCATGGCTGGAGCAGGATCCACACGGTAGAGCGTGTCCACTGTTTTTCAGAAGAAAAAATGATTACAGCAAGCGTTTCCACTCTTAAGACGGGGGAGTGCGAAACACGGCAGCCACTTGAACATACACAGTGCTCCTACTACTAGGCATGTGCAGTGGTTCATACGTCAGTACTACACAATCTTGTTGCTAGTGTAGTAAGATATGACGATAACAAATGATGTTGTGCGCATGTCAACTACTCCTATATGTAACATAGTACCGCTTTTTCGACTGTCCGGTCGAGAATGAACGGTGAGATCAATGTTAATAGAACTAGGTCCACAGCGCACGGAGAGTACGGTGCTACACTACTCCACGAAACATGAACCATATGAAGCATGAATAGTGTTAGGCAGGGTGTATGAAGGGTGAACGGGATGGGAGCAAAAGTTCCCTTCTCGACCCACTTTTGGGTGTTTGGCAGAGTGCACGAAGGGTGCATGAGTCCACACTAGTAGGTTGACAAAAATACACGAAGAGGAAACAACTATATTGAGATGAGAATGCAACCAAACACACCCACATGCTTTGTGCTACAGTGACTAATCTGCACCGTCTGAGTTTGATCCAACAGTCATGTTGGCCGAGACATGGACATGCCCATGCAGAGGGCGCCTAAACACCATCGAAGTCCCTCTGATTCTCGAGGCGCACGACGTTGGTGATGCAGGGTGCAACCGCCCGCAGAGCCCGCTCCCGATCGACGGGAGCCAGCTCGTCAAAGACGGCGTCCAATGGCACGAATGGATTCCGGTGATGGAGCCCTGAAAGGATTGGCCCGGCAACGGCGACGGCAGCCCGCAACCCCTCCTTGTCCAGCTCAGCCCCCACCATCGCGCGGAGATGGCTCAGCTCCTTGGAGATATAAGTGAAGAAGGAGACCAGGTCAGGAAGCCGCAGCTCCTTGAAGTCGACCGGGTGGTCGAACGGGTTTAGCCCGACGGCCGGCATCGTCGTGCTGGCACGATGGTAGGCATCGCGCAGCCACAACACGTGCGTGGCAACTTGGTTCACCAAGTGGCTGAGGCGATCCTGGACCTCGTCACGATCGGCCCGCTCGCGCTCCAGCCGGCTCCCCTGACGGCCTATCGTATCTCCCGCTTTCTGCAGCAACGCCGCCGACTCCTCGAGCATCTTTGTGGTGGACGCCTGCCGCTTTTGAAGCTCCGTGAACTCCCGCACATAACGGAGGAGCATGGCACTCCTCTCCTCCTTGAGCTCACGGAGCTCCACGTCCTAGGCCCTGACCTCCGCATCCTTGGCATGGAGCTCCTGTGTCAGGAGCCTCACCTCGGACTCCGTGATCCGCTGCGCCGCCATGGCACCAGGTAGAAGCAATGGGGAGAGGAAGCAATGGGGGCGAAACGGCTGAAAGGCAATGCAATCTACAGGAAGGCAGAGGGAGCGGGGAATCTTTTGGTTTTCACCATGGTAAAACACCAGTCGACGACTTCTCACATCACGGAGCGGTGGGTTTTTATAGGCGGAGTCATCGTGACTAATTGCTGCCGTGCCTGCTCCCGTCAATCAAAAAATTAAAAATCCTGCCGCGCCTGCTCCCGTCAATCAAAAAAAATAAAAATCCTGCCGCACCCAAACACCAGAGCAACGCCGCGGTGGATATTTAAATTTACCTACTGGCAAGTAGATAAAAAAAGGGGTGAAAAAACAAATGTGGCAGCGGCCTAGCTAATTGGTCGAACTAGCCCAACTAGCTAGCCACCGTGCTTCACTGATGTACTGGGCGGGAAAGGTGGTCTTTCGTGAGTTGACGACTCATTTACTTGCTTTGGCGCTACAACCGAGGAGGACCCAGAAAACGCGCGGTAGGGCGTCCCACGTCAGGAAGAATATATCCGTGCACCACCCGGAAGGACCCCGAAACCGCGCGGTAGGGTGTGCCACGTCTCGGCACGGAGGAAAAATGTGCGTGTAAAAATATACTGTATCAGACGTAGTACCTATGGTTCGACCTCGAGACCTAACCAGTCGGTCAAAAACACCCCACTAGCCACACAGCTTCATCATGCAAACGTGGCACGGAGGATAGATGTGGTCAGCTCCGTCTCGACCAGCAACAACGTCTCTTGTTCTAGGCGATTCTTCTATTTTCCAAGCTTTTTTTAGTTGTAATAACACCACGGCAAGCTAGCGCCGCTCTTCGTGTGTGCCCGTGCAAAGGTTAGACGATGGAGAGAAGAGAGATTGAGATCGCAGACCTGGGACCTACCAGTAAGTGAGACAACGGTCATGCACGTGTTGATGAGGCATTCCCTCTACTCTACTCAACGAAAGTACTATATAAATAAAATCAAGTTATGGGACAAAGCCAACAACCGTTCGTTTTTTCAGGCTATCGACTTACACTTTGTAGTCCAGGTTGCCAGTTCGAATCTCGTCTTTCAGATTTGTTAGTTTTAGGTCCGAATTTGATTAATGATAAGTGGGACCCCCGTGTGTTGTTTCGATATTTCAGTGTAGGATGGTTTTTTTGAACAAACACTTTGCGCGGTTAGACAAGTAACGGCACGAGTTACACGTATTTTGCAAGTTTACGAACAAAAATGACAGCGGCATAGAATATCACATCCACCCCGCAGCTTAGATACTATGGTGATACAAGTTTTTACACCATTGGAAGTGAGATCCGATGGCTTGGGAGTAGTCTTTGTAATTATGCGTAATTTCAAAACTCTCCCAAGGTTTTTTTGCAAATAAAACATTCAGGCCTCGTGTGTGCCGCTGCATCTTCGATCCAACGGCTCCCCGGTGCTCATATTAGGTGCTCCCCGTAGCTTAATTACCCGCTACGGTGATATGAGCATCTAGGTCGTATGATCAGTGATCAGATGGCACATGCGTAGTACTTGTACTTTCTACGCATTTCCCAAACTCTATCAGCCGTATATTGCAAAAACATTCAAACCTCCTATTGTGGGCCGTTAGATCTCAGTGAACTCGTATTACCATAGAATCTAGGGTGCGGGAGCACCTCATACTCTCCCGTGCAAGAAAACATAAGGTGCTATCGCAGCTTGGATGCTACGGTGATATGAGCTTGGAGGTCGTTTGATCTGAGATCCAATGGCATCTGAGCAGTCTTTGTGCTTGTAAGCAGTGGCCGAACTCTTTTGGGGCTTTTCTGCAAAAAACCATTCGAACCACCGAGGAGGTGTTGGGTCACAAATCCAACGCCTCCGAAGAGCTTGTATCACCAAAGCATCTATGGTGTGGTAGCACATGATATTCTTACGTACAGGAGAATATGATGTCCTCCTTCATCTTAGATGCTACGGTGATACGAGCTTCGAGGTCGTTGGATACGGGATCAAAGGGCATCTAAGTAGTTTTTGTACAAATTGTGTGCAATTCTCAAACTCATCAAGGTTTCCTGCAGAAATATTAAGACAAATTATGTGAGCTGCTATATCTCAGATCTACAAGCTCCAAGCAACTCGTATCGGCATATAGCATCTAAGGTATGGGGGCACATGATATTCTCCCGGGGAGGAGGGGTGGGGGTGCACAACCAATCGGTGGCTGGGAGGGTGGGGACAAATGTAATCTAAACAACCCTAAACAGAGCTCCACAATTTTATCTAAGGTCGAGGGGTTGACCCCCGACAATCATAGCTCCGCCTAAACAGAACATTTGCATGTACTGTAGTAATAGACTTAATATTCATGTTTCAGTTTCATGTTCATTTTAACTATTGAACTGAGGACCATGGATGTCTTACATTTTACTCCCTTCATTTCCAAATATTAGTCTTTTTAGAGGCTTCAAATGGACTGGCACATACGGATGTATATAGACATATTTTAGAGTCTAGATTCACTCATTTTGCTCCGTATGTAGCCACTTGTTGAACTCTCTAAAAGACTAATATTAGGAATAGAAGGAGTATTTTTGAATTCGTGTCATACATGCATGGTTTGGAAAAATAGATGCACTATACTTATTGGATTGTTGTTGTGTTCATGCGTGTGTGTTTGTGTGTGTGTGTGTGGTCATATGCTTGATACATACAAAGTTTTCTCACCTCCATATTGTTCATCTTTTAAATTTGAATTTGCATTGGAAAACATACTAGGGATACCATGAAATGTGAAATCCACGTTGAGATCACTATATCACAAACTCACTCTAATTCAACAACTCGTCATAAATCAATTACCACGTTGAGATTAGTATTTGCAAGGAAAATACGGGTATTGTAATACTATTGATTCGTTCGGCAATTTAAAAGGTTCCTTTCGTATTCTCGAATGGTAGGACCCAATGGCGTACCAGCCAGACCTTGGCTCGTGTTGATCCTAAAAAAAGCGGGCTCGTGTCCTTCGGTGGCGTGCATGGTACGCACATTGGGCAACCCCATTACCCCAACCAGTCGAGCCTCAGCGTTTCAAGTCGAAATATCTGGCGGCCAGAATCCCAGCCCTAGGAAATTCCCCTCATGTCCCCAGTCCATAATGACTACCGATGAACAACGGAGGGATGCTTTAGTAACTAGACAACGTTACCTACCGTGCCGAGCATGATTCAATTCCCTTGGTCGCCGCTCGTCAAGGTCACCCATCAACTGCATTGCCTAGTACTACTACTACTACTACACCAGGATGAGCACAGAATTGAGCCCGTTTGTTCGTGCCTAGTACTTGAGTTAATATATCAGGCAATGCACTGGTACGGAGGGATTATCCTTTTACTCTGCATATATAACTTGTCTGAAGTCTAACTACGCAAAATGTTTAACCAAATCCTTTCTTAAGAAATACAACAGGGCAGATGTACGGCTTGAAAATTTATTGCATGGTGCAGGTTATGATATTGTTTTGAAACTAAGCATGGTCACGTGATATGGCACAAATATTACTTCGTAAGTTTTTTCTTCAATTTGAGACAAGCTGCTTATGAAGAGTTGCACAAATGAAGAGCCAAGGTATTTTGGAAGAAAGACCTATCACGTTAAGGCGAACGCTTTCACTATTGAAACCGTGGGCGTTTACGTGCCGCCACGAGTCCCTGCTTCTCATTGGCAATCGGCAGGTGCCGTCCGAGCAAGCGTGTGAGTCGACGGGAGGCGTGCGAGCAGACCGCTGCGCCGGCTGTCAGGGAGGCGTGCAAGCAGACCGTTGTGCAGGCTCACCGGGAGGCGAGCCCTTTGACCAGGCTCCGCCGCCCACCATCGTCCCAACTGCTCCCACTTTTAATGTCGCTTGGCCCGCAGTTTAAAAAAAACCCCGCACTACCCGGTACTCCCTCCTTTTCGGTTTATAGGGCTTATCACAAAATATTAGTTCTTCCATTTTATAAGGCTCAATTTTGTTGTTTCCCATCACATGTTCAGATTCCAAGGTAAATTAAATCATTGCATGCAAGTATTAAGAGAAAATTGACCAATGCATGTAATTTATGCATGCATGCATTGCAATTAATGCATTGGTAAACTTATTTTTTTGAGAAAAACAAGAGCATTAATTGGGTGCTTTTGCAAACTACAAAAAGTATTCCACCACTCACTATCTACCTTGGTTGGTGAGATTTTTGAATTGAGCCTTATATACCGGAAAGGGGGGAGTATCGCTACAATCCTCTCTCTTCCTCTCCGATTCTCCTGTCGTCTACCTCCAACTAGCCTGACCTAAACATACGCCATGCTGCATCATGATGGTCTGCCCTTAGGGTTCCAGTTTCCTGAGGAAGACACCCAGCCGGAGTCTCAAGAACATAAGGCGCTTTGGAACGAGTTTGAACTGGCCTTGCGGGAAGACGCCGCGCCTGTCCCCGCTCCCGTTCCGGCTCTCGTTGCCCCGACTGCGCCAGCGCCCATCCCCGTGGCATTGATGGGCTGGGAGCCGCACATTGTCGCCGAGCTTGATCCCACGGGGTTCCATGAGGTGCCCGCTGACTTTCACGCGCCCGTGCACCTGCCAGCGCATGTGCCTGCGTGTGCACTGACGCGCACGCCCGTGCCGGTGCCCATGCACCTGCCAGCGCATGCGCCTGCGCATGCACTAACGTGCGCACCCGTGCCGGTGCCCGTGCACACGAATGTCTCCGCCGCACCGTTGACAGTGCCTGTCCCCGCGCGGGTGCCAGTGCCCCCCTCAGCGGCATGGATGGCCGCCGTTGACCGCTTTCTTGCACCAACGCCAGTCGCCTCCTCCCGCCAGTCGACTCGCTCCGATGTCCGGAACATTTTGGCCTTCCTTGAAGCTAGGCCAACATCCAGGAGTACGCCAACAACGGCGCACGGCGCCGTCGCCGTCGGTCAGTGGCCCGACGACACACAGAGCACGACAGAGGAACGGCTTCCCACCGCGAGACACCCCCGCCGCCGCCGCGTAATCTAAATTTGCCATGAAAAACGTTCGGATTGCCATGCTTAAAATCCGAACGTTTATCATTTCCGTTTATTTTATATCGATCGTCGTATAATTTAAAGTCAGAGTCAAACTGAACGAAATGTATGGTTTGATCGATTGAATGTTCTGCTAGAGCCGTATCAAATTAAATATAAAACGTCATCAAGCCACATGTATTCCTTGTCATCCAATGACCTAGACTGCTTCAATGTCGAGCGCTCAACACGTTTAGCGTGCAGTTAATTTCATGCCAAAAATAGTGCTAATCACATGAAAACACGCAAATAATATCCTAGTAGTTAATATTCGCATGCACTTAATATACATCCAAATTAACCTGCATTGCACATACACACTGACTAGTGCTGCTAGTACGTGAAACTGGTGTCGTGACTTGTGAACGCGTCCAGATATGGTCAACGGCAACATCGCCCGTGAGTTCTTCCCGTTTGCCCATGCGTCTAAACGCGGAAGGGGAGGAGAGAGAGAGAGCACACATGGAACCCACTAGTAAGTGAAGGCGAATAACTAAAAATAATATTACATGTTATCCATTAATTAGGCTGTGGTAATATAAAAACATTATGTGAACAAAGGGGGTACAACAAACATTGCTATTCTACGTATGTTGCCTACTCTTGACGTGCGGCTTGAAGGCCCGGTCGCATGTTCGATCCTCGTCCTTTATTTTTTAATTTGTATATGGGTCCAAATTTGTTTCATGACATGTGGGCCCCTCGGTGTGTAGTTTGTACCACTTTAATTTGTGGGTCGAAATTTATTCCATTCCAAGTGGACTATCGGTGTGTAGTTTTGTAGCTTATTTATAATAATTAAAGAGAGCAACATAGTTTTTTCAATAATATCATGGTGCGACATTGAAGGCGATAAAGGACGTGCAAGAGAGCGATGACCGAGCCAGAGGGAAATCAACTAGGGTAGTTGCGTGGGTTGCAACGGTGTTTGGAGTAGTTGTGGGCCGAATGCTACGAAAATATAATCTATACCGACCGGAATAAATGCCTACACAAATTAATCCAAAGTTGGAGTGCCCCTCGCAATGTAAATAGCTCTGGCTTTGCGAGGGATGGAGAGGTAGTAGCTTCAACGCGTGGAAGATACGGTGTGAGAAAGCGAGGTCAATCGAGAGACATATAGATAGAGACAAAGTGAGTGTGGTCCAACATTCATTGAACAAATACATATGCCCTGGAGAGATATTGTCCGATTGAGCTTTTTGGCAAGGGTGAGGGCTGTAAGATAGAGCTTGAGATATGATCCGATCACAAACGTGTAGATATATTTTGTGCGTGGGAGGAAGCAAGGTCAACCGATCACATAGGGTCGTCGTGCGATTGAAAGAGTGAGACGGGTTGGAGAGAGTGACCTAGATAGACGATGTGCGTGAGAGAGTATACAATGTGAATAGGTCCAATTGGGCTCAAACATGCTGATATATCGTTTTTGTCCGAGAAAGAGCGAGGTCAATCGAGACATACAGAGAGAGAGAGAGAGATTGAGTGAGCGTGGCCCACCATGAGGTCGAAAGAGTGGTGGCGGCTTGGATGGACTGACCTAGATAGACAATCTGCGTGAGAGAGTATAGAGTGTGTCGATCGAGGCCCGAACAGGGAGATATATCATTTGTGTGTGAAAGAAAACGAGGTTAAACGAGACTCGGATAAAGAGAGCGAGATTGAGCGAGTGTGGCCCGCCGTGCAGAAGAAAGAGTGAGACAGTCTCGAGGGAGTGACCTAGATATACAACGTGCGTGTGTGCGCATGCACAAGAGGTTGGGGGGCTAGATAGGCAATGCATGTATTTAGCGCGAGAGGGTGAGAGGGAGAGGGGGGAGAGAGAGAGAGAGCTCGGCATGGGGTGAAATGGCGGGTGTGTGAGGTAAATACATTTGGTAACAGAGTGGGAAAAGGGGTTGTGTAGTTGAGAGACTTAGAGATCAAAACATGGAGAGAAAGAATGAACGTGTGTTGGAAACCGATAGCTTCCTAAGGTGGTTAGGAGAGGAAGATTGACCGATACAGGAAGTATGTAGCGTTTGCGCAGGGGGGGGGGGCTAAAAACAACATTTGAATGTACATAGTACGAGACTTAATATCGATGTTTCAATTCGGTGTACATTGTAAGATTTGAACCGAGGACCAGGCATACGGGTAATTATTTCGAATTCGTGCCATACTAAGTTTCAAAAAGTTGACATTGACTCAGTTTGTTGTGCTATTTTGTAGGTCATATGTTTGAATCCATCCAAAAGTTTTCTCACTACCATGGTGTTCATCATATACATATGAATTTGTATTAAAAAATTAGCATGGATACAGTGAAATGCGAAATCCATGTTAGAATTGGAGATCGCTACGTGACACACACTCTAATTCAAATAACTAACTACGTGACACACACACTCTAATTCAAATAACTAATTATGTGAGACACACTCTAATCCACGTTAGCATGGGTACCGTTTTGATTTTTTTTCAAATAACTCCTTATTAATTAATTTATAGTACTCCCTCTGTTCACTTTTATAAGACCTTGAAGACATTTCAGACAATGTGCAAAACAGTTCATTTTAAGTTGTTTGAAACGACTTACAAAAGTGAACGGATGGAGTATCTCGTTTCGAATGACTAATTATTCAAGGAAAACACAGGCATGGTAATATATACAGATTCGTTTGCAAAAGAAAGAAGATTCGTTTGCATTCTCAAATGTAGGCGCACCAGGCAAACCAGGGTCGTGTCGGGGTGGATGCTGCTTTGGTGCCTTAAAGGCAACTGCCTTTGGGTCACTGACATGTGGGCCAGCCACCTGTTGGGCCCATATGTCATGGACAGAAAGGCAGGTGCCTTAAGGCACCGAAGCATAGTCCTGTCAGGCTGGTCGCGTGTGTCGGACGGACGTGTAGCACGCAGCCACCCACCCCCCTTCCCCCCAAAAAAAGGACGACGACAATATAAGTTCGCGCTTCCATGTTCCGGATTGAAATATTTGGCGGCCCCAATTCCAGCCGTGCAAAATCTCTCTTTTCCACCGTCCCCTTTCGCGCCTAGATGGCTCAAATCCCTAATTCGCCGCCAACCCTCGAATCGCCCCTCGTCTCGTCTCTTTCCCCACTGTTCAGCACCTCTGTGCTGGACGACGATGATGAACACGACGGTGGCGCTTCACCACCGCACAGGAGCTACCTCATCTACGCCCTCGTCCACCGCACCGGGTGGTCCACCGACAATGTCAGCCGCCGCAACCGATGTGCCTCACAGACACCGAGTTCCACCGCATCAGGTGCGCTTCCCGACGCCGTCTCCCAGCTCACCGGGGCTGTTGGGGATCGTAGCAGAATTTAAAATTTTCTACGCATCACCAAGATCAATCTATGGAGTAATCTAGCAACGAAGGGAAGGGGAGTGCATCTACATACCCTTGTAGATCGCTAAGCGGAAGCGTTGCAAGAACGCGGAAGAAGGAGTCGTACTTGTAGCGATTCATATCGCGGTTGATTCCGATCTAAGCGCCGAACAACGGCGCCTCCGCGTTCAACACACGTGCAGCCCGGTGACGTCTCCCATGCCTTGATCCAGCAAGGAGAGAGGGAGAGGTTGGGGAAGACTCCATCCAGCAGCAGCACGACGGTGTGGTGGTGAAGGAGGAGCGTGGCAATCCTACAGGGCTTCGCCAAGCACCGCGGGAGAGGAGAAGGACTTGGGAGAGGGGGAGGGCTGCGCCAGAACATTGGTGCGGCTCCCCTCCCACCCCCCACATATATATAGGGGCAAGGGAGAGGGGGGCCGGCCCCCTCAGATCCAATCTGAGGAGGGGGCGGCGGCCAGGGGGGTTCCCTTGTCCCGCAAGGCAAGGTGGGCGCCCCCCTTTAGGGTTCCCCCAAAACCCTAGGCGCATGGGCCCTAGGGGGGAGGCGCCCAGCCCACTAAGGGGCTGGTTCCTTTCCACACACAGCCCACAGGGCCCTCCAGGGTAGGTGGACCCTCCCGGTGGACCCCCGGAACCCCTTCGGTGGTCCCGCTACAATACTGGTAACCCCTGAAATTATTCCGGTGATCGTATGATGACTTCCCATATACAAATCTTTACCTCCGGACCATTACGGAACTCCTCGTGACATCCGGGATCTCATACGGGACTCCGAACAACATTCGGTAACCACGTACATCTATTCCCTATAACCCTAGCGTCATCAAACCTTAAGTGTGTAGACCCTATGGGTTCAGGAACCATGTAGTCATGACCGAGACATATCTCCGGCCAATAACCAACAGCGGGATCTGGATACCCATGTTGGCTCCCACATGTTCCACGATGATCTCATCGGATGAACCATGATGTCAAGGACTCAATCAATCCCGTATACAATTCCCTTTGTCCAGCGGTATTGTACTTGCCCGAGATTCGATCATCGGTATCCGATACCTTGTTCAATCTCGTTACTGGCAAGTCTCTTTACTCGTTGCGTAACACATCATCCCGTGATCAACTCCTTTGTCACATTGTGCACATTATGATGATGTCCTACCGATTGGGCCCAGAGATACCTCTCCGTCACACGGAGTGACAAATCCCAGTCTCGATTCGTGCCAACCCAACAGACACTTTTGGAGATACCCGTAGTGCACTTTTATAGCCACCCAGGTACGTTGTGACGTTTGGTACACCCAAAGCATTCCTACGGTATCCGGGAGTTGCACAATCTCATGGTCTAAGGAAATGATATTTGACATTAGAAAAGCTTTAGCATACGAACTACACGATCTTTGTGCTAGGCTTAGGATTGGGTCTTGTCCATGACATCATTCTCCTAATGATGTGATCCCGTTATCAACGACATCCAATGTCCATGGTCAGGAAATCGTAACCATCTATTGATCAACGAGCTAGTCAACTAGAGGCTTACTAGGGACATGGTGTTGTCTATGTATCCACACATGTATCTGAGTTTCCTATCAATACAATTCTAGCATGGACAATAAACGATTATCATGAACAAGGAAATATAATAATAACTAATTTGTTATTGCCTCTAGGGCATATTTCCAAAAGGGGCTACTTCACCGAGCACATCGTCGCACCTCCGCCCCCTGAGGCCGTTGGGGCTTCACCAACGGTCTCGCCACCACATCGTAGCGCTCCGCTGCCACTCAAGATCTGCATCCATGCGCGGCCAACCAACGCCAGTGCATCACCCTCAACGGCTCTGAAGTGACCCGCACTCTAGCTAGGCGAGCATGCCCAAACGCACTACAAGAAATATGTCAACTTGTGACCACCACTATTGGTCACTGAATGGTCACAAATTTCCATTTGTGACCTTTTTGTGACCAAAAACATAAGGTCAAAAGCTGGCCGTCATAAACTGACTATAGCGACCTTTCTTCTGGAATGGTCGCAAACGTTTACGACCAAAAAAAAGGTCGTAGATTTAACGACCAACTGTTTTGGTCACTAGTAATCCGACCACACCACGTCAGATCCACCGTGCCAAGCTGACGTAGCAGACTTACGACCAAATGAAAAGGTCGTAAAATAGAATCAGCCCGGTCCATTTCAGCCGTCTTGATGGTCCAAGCCCAATAATTCAGCCCATTTAATTTTTTTATCTTTATTTTGCTTATCTGCATGGGCCTGGCCCAATAATTTGGCCTTTTATTTTCTGGGAATGGAGCCTTTTTCTGATGATTTTTTTATATTCCACTATTGTTTTGGGCCACAGCCTTTTTAGTCTAGTTCGAATTTGGGCCTTGGCCTTTTTATTTTCTGTTATGCAGCCTTTTATAATTTTTTTCTTATAGTCATTTCTTTTTTTCGGCCCAAGCCTTTTTGTTCTAATTCTTGTTTGGGCCTTGGCCTTTTTGGAGCCCAGGTTCTCATTTTGCATAACTATAAACAGAAAAGCCCAGGTGCACAAGTGATCCACATAACTTCACAGAAAATAAACAAAATGATCCACAAGTGATCCAGGTTCACAAGATCACATAACTTCACAGAAAGGCCCAGGTTCACAAGTGATCACATAACTTCACAGGATCCATGTGCTCTAGTTTAAACAGCAAAATGCAACAAAATGCAACAGCTCTCAGCTCAGCTCCCAGGTTCAAAATGCAACAACTACCTTAGCTCAAAAACAAAGAGGTTCATAGCACAGCCATCAAACTACCTTAGCTCCAAAGAGAGCCATCAAGTGGGCTAACTTCTCTTCCTGTTCTTGAGACTTCTTGCGCAGCAGCTCAAGTTCCTTGTCACGTGCAGCTTCAGATTCTTCCGCCCTCATCTTGATTGCCGCCAATTCTTCTTGCACCAGTTCAGCTTGAAGCTCGGACCTCTCCAGCTTCTGCTCAAGGTCACGAACATGAGCAGCAACTTTGCCGGAGTTGTTCCTAGATGACTGGAGCCCAACATTCCTGAGGAATGTGCTTTGCTTGACTTCGGTCTTGAGGACTTGTTCGACAATTTCAACAGCAGACTTTGGCTCTTCACCTTCTGGTACCGGCGCTTCCTTCATTTTTTCCATCTTAAGCTAGCATATGGAGGAAAATGATAGGCATTAGTGGGAGATCTATTTCACATTTTGCAAACCAAACCAAGCAAGAGAAACCAAACCAGCACACAAATGGATTATTTGAAGTAATCAAACCAGCACACAAAATCTATACAAGAAGATGATGACTAGTGACCTGGAGACATGCAATTGGAACAATATGATCATTTCATTAAGCCTAGAATGGTGGTTCTATATAAGATGGCTTCCGAGTGAGCCGATCATCAAACTAACATTCAGATCAAATTTCATCATATCATAAAAAATGCATCAAATAGCTACAGCAAGTTCTGATATCTTTGTTGAACTATCAAACAAGATCAAAGCATGGAACATAGCATGTGTTCTTGACTGGCTCCGAGTCAAACAACATCAAATCATCAAAGCATCAAAGCTGGCTGTGAATCAAACAGGGCAAAGCATGGAGTGACTTACTATAGCAGTCTTGACTGGCTCCGAAAACCCGTGCTTCTTGCTGTTGTGGGTGGCCTTAAACAAGTCAATCACAAACCGCTCCTCACCCTTACGCTCTTCTTTCTGAAATGTTTTTCAAAAAAAATCAAAATGTTATTCAGCAAGAATCAGAAATGTTATTCAATGAGGAACCAAAGGTAAGGTCTCTAGAGAAGAGTTCTCACAGTGGCGAAAATGTGTGTTGTGTAGTGCCTGGAACTAGTTCTTTGATTGTACACGACTTTTTGTCGATTCAGCTTGTTCGACAAACAGGTTTCCTACAAAAAAGCATACTGTCAGCATGATCTAGCACTAGCATATCATGTGCAAAACATAAAGCATCAAACAAAGCAGAGACAAACCTTGTGTCTTGGGGTAGACCACATCTCCACCAGAGCTTGCCATTCACCATCCGTTAGATCAGACACCAGAGACTTAATGCTGACTTTATTTGCGGCTACGGTATCAAAATACTTCTTCTTGATCTGATGGCGTCTGTTCTTTGAATATTTCTGCAGAATATCTTTGCACGAGGTCTTGTTGGTTTCCAAGTCCGTGTTCATCTCAAAATTTGCCTACCAAGATAGCAAACAAGGTAGGAACAATATTAGTGATCATGCATAGGTGTAACAGAAAATAGATAGCACATTAACTATGAAACAAGTAGGCTACAGCAACTTTCCCAATGTAGTTCTCCAATAGACTAGCATTTTTTTGTATAGCTTGAAGTGAGGAAGAACCGGAAGATGGCTTTTTGCAACGAGTCCACACTCAGAAGCAAGCTTTGCTGCCTGCAGAGGCTTCTCTGGACGAATCATCCCTTCGGCAATTTGGATAGGCACCTTGCTGAAGGAAATATGCCCTAGAGGCAATAATAAAGTTATTATTTATTTCCTTATATCATGATAAATGTTTATTATTCATGCTAGAATTGTATTAACCGGAAACATAATACATGTGTGAATACATAGACAAACAGAGTGTCACTAGTATGCCTCTACTTGACTAGCTCGTTAATCAAAGATGGTTATGTTTCCTAACCATGAACAAAGAGTTGTTATTTGATTAACGAGGTCACATCATTAGTTGAATGATCTGATTGACATGACCCATTCCATTAGCTTAGCACATCGATCGTTTAGTATGTTGCTATTGCTTTCTTCATGACTTATACATGTTCCTATGACTATGAGATTATGCAACTCCCGTTTACCGGAGGAACACTTTGGGTGCTACCAAACGTCACAACGTAACTGGGTGATTATAAAGGAGCATTACAGGTGTCTCCAAAGGTAGATGTTGGGTTGGCGTATTTCGAGATTAGGATTTGTCACTCCGATTGTCGGAGAGGTATGTCTAGGCCCTCTCGGTAATGCACATCACATAAGCCTTGCAAGCATTACAACTAATATGTTAGTTGTGAGATGATGTATTACGGAACGAGTAAAGAGACTTGCCGGTAACGAGATTGAACTAGCTATTGGATACCGACGATCGAATCTCGGGCAAGTAACATACCGATGACAAAGGGAACAACGTTTGTTGTTATGCGGTCTGACCGATAAAGATCTTCATAGAATATGTAGGAGCCAATATGGGCATCCAGGTCCCGCTATTGGTTATTGACTGGAGACGTGTCTTGGTCATGTCTACATTGTTCTCGAACCATAGGGTCCGCACGCTTAACGTTACGATGACATTTATTATGAGTTTATGCTTTTTGATGTACCGAAGTTAGTTTGGAGTACCGGATGTGATCACGGACATGACGAGGAGTCTCGGAATGGTCGAGACATAAAGATTGATATATTGGAAGCCTATGTTTGGATATCGGAAGTGTTCCGAGTGAAATCGGGATTTTACCGAAGTACTGGGAGGTTACTGGACCCCCCCGGGAGCTAAATGGGCCTTCGTGGGCTTTAGTGGAAAGGAGAAAGGGGCAGCCCAAGGGGGCTGCGTGCCTCCCCCCTCCCCTAGTCCTATTAGGACTAGGAGAGGTGGCCGGCCCCCCTCTCTCTCTCCCCCCCCCGAGGAATACTATTCCAACTAGGATTGGGGGGGGATCCTACTCCCAGAGGGAGTAGGACTCTCCTGCGCCCTCCTCCTTGGCCGGCCAGCCCTCCCCCTTGGATCCTTTATATACGGGGGCAGGGGGCACCTCTAGACACACAAGTTGATCATTGAGATCGTTCCTTAGCCGTGTGCGGTGCCCCCTGCCACCATATTCCACCTCGATCATATCATTGTAGTGCTTAGGCGAAGCCCTGCGTCGGTAGAACATCAAGATCGTCACCACGCCGTCGTGCTGACGGAACTCTTCCCCGACGCTTAGCTGGATCGGAGCCCGGGGATCGTCATCGAGCTGTACGTGTGCTAAGAACTCGGAGGTGCCGGAGTAACGGTGCTTGGATCGGTCGGATCGGGAAGAAGACATACGACTACTTCCTCTACGTTGTGTCAACGCTTCCGTTGCGATCTACAAGGGTACATAGATCATACTCTCCCCTCGTTGCTATGCATCACCATGATCTTGCGTGTGCGTAGGAATTTTTTTGAAATTACTACGTTCCCCAACAGTGGTATCAGAGCCTAGGTTTTATGGTTAGATGTTATTTGCACGAGTAGAACACAAGTGAGTTGTGGACGATATAAGTCATACTGCCTACCAACATGTCATACTTTGGTTCGGCGGTATTGTTGGACGAGACGACCCGGACCAACATTACGCGTACGCTTACGCGAGACCGGTTCTCCCGACGTGCTTTGCACACAGGTGGCTTGCGGGCGACTGTCTCTCCAACTTTAGTTGAACCAAGTGTGGCTACGCCCGGTCCTTGCGAAGGTTAAAACGGAGTCTATTTGACAAACTATCATTGTGGTTTTGATGCGTAGGTGAGATTGGTTCTTGCTTAAGCCCGTAGCAGCCACGTAAAACTTGCAACAACAAAGTAGAGGACGTCTAACTTGTTTTTGCAGGGCATGTTGTGATGTGATATGGTCAAGGCATGATACTAATTTTATTGTATGAGATGATCATGTTTTGTAACCGAGTTATCGGCAACTGGCAGGAGCCATATGGTTGTCGCTTTATTGTATGCAATGCAATCGCGATGTAATGCTTTACTTTATTACTAAGCGGTAGTGATAGTCGTGGAAGCATAAGATTGGCGAGACGACAACGATGCTACAATGGAGATCAAGGTGTCGCGCCGGTGACGATGGTGATCACAACAGTGCTTCGGAGATGCAATCACAAGCACAAGATGATGATGGCCATATCATATCACTTATATTGATTGCATGTGATGTTTATCTTTTTATGCATCTTATCTTTCTTTGATTGACAGTAGCATTATAAGATGATCTCTCACTAAATTATCAAGAAGTGTTCTCCCTGAGCATGCACCGTTGCGAAAGTTCTTCGTGCTGAGACACCACGTGATGATCGGGTGTGATAGGCTCTACGTTCAAATACAACGGGTGCAAAACAGTTGCACACGCGGAATACTCAGGTTATACTTGACGAGCCAAGCATATACAGATATGGCCTCGGAACACAGAGACCGAAAGGTCGAGCGTGAATCATATAGTAGATATGATCAACATAATGATGTTCACCGATGAAACTACTCCATCTCACGTGATGATCGGACATGGTTTAGTTGATTTGGATCACGTAATCACTTAGAGGATTACAGGGATGTCTATCTAAGTGGGAGTTCTTAAGTAATATGATTAATTGAACTTAAATTTATCATGAACTTAGTACCTGATAGTATCTTGCTTGTTTATGTTGATTGTAGATAGATGGCTCGTGTTGTTGTTCCGTTGAATTTTAATGCGTTCCTTGAGAAAGCAAAGTTGAAAGATGATGGTAGCAATTACACGGACTGGGTCCGTAACT
Source organism: Triticum urartu (assembly GCF_056163025.1). Taxonomy (NCBI): domain Eukaryota; kingdom Viridiplantae; phylum Streptophyta; class Magnoliopsida; order Poales; family Poaceae; genus Triticum; species Triticum urartu. The sequence continues at coordinate 8,888,105 of NC_141877.1, forward strand.
TGAGGATTATCCTCATTGCTGCAAAGAAGAATTACGTCTTGGAAGCACCGCTGGGTGCCAGGCCTGCTGCTAGAGCAACGCCAGATGTTATGAACGTCTGGCAGAGCAAAGCTGATGACTACTCGATAGTTCAGTGTGCCATGCTTTACGGCTTAGAATCGGGACTTCAACGACGTTTTGAACGTCATGGAGCATATGAGATGTTCCAGGAGTTGAAGTTAATATTTCAAGAAAATGCCCGGATTGAGAGATATGAAGTCTCCAATAAGTTCTATAGCTGCAAGATGGAGGAGAACAGTTCTGTCAGTGAGCATATACTCAAAATGTCTGGGTATAATAATCACTTGATTCAATTGGGAGTTAATCTTCCGGATGATTGCGTCATTGACAGAATTCTCCAATCACTGCCACCAAGTTACAAGAGCTTCGTGATGAACTATAATATGCAAGGGATGAACAAGACTATTCCCGAGCTCTTCGCAATGCTGAAAGCTGCAGAGGTAGAAATCAAGAAGGAGCATCAAGTGTTGATGGTCAACAAGACCACTAGTTTCAAGAAAAAGGGCAAAGGGAAGAAGAAGGGGAACTTCAAGAAGAACGGCAAGCAAGTTGTTGCTCAAGAGAAGAAACCCAAGTCTGGACCTAAGCCTGAAACCGAGTGCTTCTACTGCAAGCAGACTGGTCACTGGAAGCGGAACTGCCCCAAGTATTTGGCGGATAAGAAGGATGGCAAGGTGAACAAAGGTATATGTGATATACATGTTATTGATGTGTACCTTACTAATGCTCGCAGTAGCACCTGGGTAGTTGATACTGGTTCTGTTGCTAATATTTGCAACTCGAAATAGGGGCTACGGATTAAGCAAAGATTGGCTAAGGACGAGGTGACGATGCGCGTGGGAAACGGTTCCAAAGTCGATGTGATCGCGGTCGGCACGCTACCTCTACATCTACCTTCGGGATTAATATTAGACCTAAATAATTGTTATTTGGTGCCAGCGTTAAGCATGAACATTATATCTGGATCTTGTTTGATGCGAGACGGTTATTCATTTAAATCAGAGAATAATGGTTGTTCTATTTATATGAGTAATATCTTTTATGGTCACGCACCCTTGAAGAGTGGTCTATTCTTATTGAATCTCGAGAGTAGTGATACACATATTCATAATGTTGAAGCCAAAAGATGCAGAGTTGATAATGATGGTGCAACTTATTTGTGGCACTGCCGTTTAGGTCATATCGGTGTAAAGCGCATGAAGAAACTCCATACTAATGGACTTTTGGAACCACTTGACTATGAATCACTTGGTACTTGCGAACCGTGCCTCATGGGCAAGATGACTAAAACACCGTTCTCCGGTACTATGGAGAGAGCAACAGATTTGTTGGAAATCATACATACCGATGTATGTAGTCCGATGAATATTGAAGCTCGTGGCGGATATCGTTATTTTCTCACTTTCACAGATGACTTAAGCAGATATGGGTATATCTACTTAATGAAACATAAGTCTGAAACATTTGAAAAGTTCAAAGAATTTCAGAGTGAAGTTGAAAATCATCGTAACAAGAAAAGAAAGTTTCTACGATCTGATCGTGGAGGAGAATATTTGAGTTACGAGTTTGGTGTACATTTGAAAAATTGTGGAATAGTTTCGCAACTCATGCCACCCGGAACACCACAGCGTAATGGTGTGTCCGAATGTCGTAATCGTACTTTACTAAATATGGTGCGATCTATGATGTCTCTTACTGGTTTACCGCTATCGTTTTGGGGATACGCTCTAGAGACGGCCGCATTCACGTTAAATAGGGCACCATCAAAATCCGTTGAGACGACGCCTTATGAACTGTGGTTTGGCAAGAAACCAAAGTTGTCGTTTCTGAAAGTTTGGGGCTGCGATGCTTATGTGAAAAAGCTTCAACCTGATAAGCTCGAACCCAAATCGGAGAAATGTGTCTTCATAGGATATCCAAAGGAAACTATTGGATACACCTTCTATCACAAATCCGAAGGCAAAACTTTTGTTGCTAAATTCGGAAACTTTCTGGAGAAGGAGTTTCTCTCGAGAGAAGTGAGTAGGAGGAAAGTAGAACTTGACGAGGTAACTGTACCTACTCCTTTATTGGAAAGTAGTACATCACAGAAAACTGTTTCTGCGACACCTACACCAATAAGTGAGGAAGCTAATGATGATGATCATGAAACTTTAGATCAAGATACTACTGAACCTCGTAGATCAACCAGAGTGAGATCCGCACCAGAGTGGTACGGTAATCCTGTTCTGGAGGTCATGCTACTAGATCATGATGAACCTACGAACTATGAAGAAGCGATGGTGAGCCCAGATTCCGCAAAATGGCTTGAAGCCATGAAATCTGAGGTGGGATCCATGTATGAGAACAAAGTATGGACTTTGGTTGACTTGCCCGATGATCGGCAAGCAATTGAGAATAAATGGATCTTCAAGAAGAAGACTGACGCTGATGGTAATATTACAGTCTACAAAGCTCGACTTGTCGCGAAAGGTTTTTGACAAGTTCAAGGGGTTGACTACGATGAGACCTTCTCACCCGTAGCGATGCTTAAGTCTGTCCAAATCATGTTAGCAATTGCCGCATTTTATGATTATGAAATTTGGCAGATGGATGTCAAAACTGCATTCCTGAATGGATTTCTGGAAGAAGAGTTGTATATGATGCAACCAGAAGGTTTTGTTGATCCAAAGGGAGCTAACAAAGTGTGCAAGCTCCAGCGATCCATTTATGGACTGGTGAAAGCCTCTCGGAGTTGGAATAAACGCTTTGATAGTATGATCAAAGCGTTTGGTTTTATGCAGACTTTTGGAGAAGCCTGTATTTACAAGAAAGTGAGTGGGAGCTCTGTAGCATTTCTGATATTATATGTGGATGACATATTACTGATTGGAAATAATATAGAATTTCTGGATAGCATAACGGGATACTTGAATAAGAGTTTTTCAATGAAAGACCTCGGTGAAGCTGCTTATATATTGGGCATTAAGATCTATAGAGATAGATCGAGACGCTTAATTGGACTTTCACAAAGCACATACCTTGAAAAAGTTTTGAAAAAGTTCAAAATGGATCAAGCAAAGAAAGGGTTCTTGCCTGTGTTACAAGGTGTGAGATTGAGTAAGACTCAAAGCCCGACCAGTGCAGAAGATAGAGAGAAAATGAAAGATGTTCCCTATGCTTCAGCCATAGGCTCTATCATGTATGCAATGCTGTGTACCAGACCTGATGTGTGCCTTGCTATAAGTCTGGCAGGGAGGTACCAAAGTAATCCAGGAGTGGATCACTGGACAGCGGTCAAGAACATCCTGAAATACCTGAAAAGGACTAAGGATATGTTTCTCATATATGGAGGTGACGAAGAGCTCATCGTAAAAGGTTACGTTGATGCAAAGCTTTGACACTGATCCGGACGATTCTAAATCGCAAACCGGATACGTGTTTACATTAAACGGTGGAGCTGTCAGTTGGTGCAGTTCGAAACAAAGCGTCGTAGCGGGATCTACATGTGAAGCGGAGTACATAGCTGCTTCGGAAGCAGCAAATGAAGGAGTCTGGATGAAGGAGTTCATATCCGATCTAGGTGTCATACCTAGTGCATCGGGTCCAATGAAAATCTTTTGTGACAATACTGGTGCAATTGCCTTGGCAAAGGAATCCAGATTTCACAAAAGGACCAAGCACATCATGAGACGCTTCAATTCCATCCGGGATCTAGTCCAGGTGGGAGACATTGAGATTTGCAAGATACATACGGATCTGAATGTTGCAGACCCGTTGACTAAGCCTCTTCCACGAGCAAAACATGATCAACACCAAGACTCCATGGGTGTAAGAATCATCACTGTGTAATCTAGATTATTGACTCTAGTGCAAGTGGGAGACTGAAGGAAATATGCCCTAGAGGCAATAATAAAGTTATTATTTATTTCCTTATATCATGATAAATGTTTATTATTCATGCTAGAATTGTATTAACCGGAAACATAATACATGTGTGAATACATAGACAAACAGAGTGTCACTAGTATGCCTCTACTTGACTAGCTCGTTAATCAAAGATGGTTATGTTTCCTAACCATGAACAAAGAGTTGTTATTTGATTAACGAGGTCACATCATTAGTTGAATGATCTGATTGACATGACCCATTCCATTAGCTTAGCACACCGATCGTTTAGTATGTTGCTATTGCTTTCTTCATGACTTATACATGTTCCTATGACTATGAGATTATGCAACTCCCGTTTACCGGAGGAACACTTTGGGTGCTACCAAACGTCACAACGTAACTGGGTGATTATAAAGGAGCATTACAGGTGTCTCCAAAGGTAGATGTTGGGTTGGCATATTTCGAGATTAGGATTTGTCACTCCGATTGTCGGAGAGGTATCTCTGGGCCCTCTCGGTAATGCACATCACATAAGCCTTGCAAGCATTACAACTAATATGTTAGTTGTGAGATGATGTATTACGGAACGAGTAAAGAGACTTTCCGGTAACGAGATTGAACTAGGTATTGGATACCGACGATCGAATCTCGGGCAAGTAACATACCGATGACAAAGGGAACAACGTATGTTGTTATGCGGTCTGACCGATAAAGATCTTCGTAGAATATGTAGGAGCCAATATGGGCATCCAGGTCCCGCTATTGGTTATTGACCGGAGACGTGTCTCGGTCATGTCTACATTGTTCTCGAACCGTAGGGTCCGCACGCTTAACGTTACGATGATAGTTATTATGAGTTTATGCTTTTTGATGTACCGAAGTTAGTTCGGAGTCCCGGATGTGATCACGGACATGACGAGGAGTCTCGGAATGGTCGAGACATAAAGATTGATATATTGGAAGCCTATGTTTGGATATCGGAAGTGTTCCGGGTGAAATCGGGATTTTACCGGAGTACCGGGAGGTTACCGGAACCCCCCGGGAGCTAAATGGGCCTTCGTGGGCTTTAGTGGAAAGGAGAAAGGGGCAGCCCAAGGGTGCTGCGCGCCTCCCCCCTCCCCTAGTCCTATTAGGACTAGGAGAGGTGGCCGGCCCCCCTCTCTCTCTTGCCCCCCCCCCCCGAGGAATCCTATTCCAACTAGGATTGGGGGGGGAATCCTACTCCCAGAGGGAGTAGGACTCTCCTGCGCCCTCCTCCTTGGCCGGCCAGCCCTCCCCCTTGGATCCTTTATATACGGGGGCAGGGGGCACCTCTAGACACACAAGTTGATCATTGAGATCGTTCCTTAGCCGTGTGCGGTGCCCCCTGCCACCATATTCCACCTCGATCATATCGTTGTAGTGCTTAGGCGAAGCCCTGCGTTGGTAGAACATCAAGATCGTCACCACGCCGTCGTGCTAACGGAACTCTTCCCCGACGCTTTGCTGGATCGGAGCCCGGGGATCGTCATCGAGTTGTACGTGTGCTAAGAACTCGGAGGTGCCGGAGTAACGGTGCTTGGATCGGTCGGATCGGGAAGAAGACGTACGACTACTTCCTCTACGTTGTGTCAATGCTTCCGTTGCGATCTACAAGGGTACGTAGATCATACTCTCCCCTTGTTGCTATGCATCACCATGATATTGTGTGTGCGTAGGAATTTTTTTGAAATTACTACGTTCCCCAACACTTGCTACCAAGCGACTTGGTGATCCTCTCTAGCCCTTTGCCCTTTCTAAGTCTAGTCTTGGGAATCATTGCATCTGAAAATGAAACTAAACTCATAAATTAGAATAGAAATCGACAAATGCAGGAATAAACAAAAGCATACATGATCTTTCCATTTGGAAAATGCACTAGTAAAAGATAGCATTGCAAAGGTCAACTTGCCTGATCGAAGCACAAGCTGCTGTTCTTCTTCATTGATGACAGCGTTCCTGTCAATAGAAGGTGCAACAGGGCTGAGGTCTGTGTGGACAGTGCCTGCTTCATCAATGCAGATGGTTCCTGCTTCATCTAGGCAGACAGTGCCATTTCCATCCATGCTGAGAGTGGTTCCTTCATCCATGGGCGGCAACTCATCACCCATTTGCACCGAGGTCTGAGAGTCCATGCGCAGCATACTTTCCTGATGGTCCGTCGCAGTCGCCGTCCTTTCTTTCTGCCTTGTGACTCTATCAAGGGCAGGTTCATCAGGTTCCAGGATCCTCTTTTTTTGTCCTGGAGCTGGGGCCATCACCCTTCCTGGAGGCATTGCAGAAGATGTTTCTGAGCTCTTGTGCTTCTTGCTGACTATCTTCTTAACACCAGGCCTCTTCGTCCTAGATTCGTTCAGTGCCTCGTATAAACAGCACGGAAAAAAGCATTAGATCACAAGAGAAATATGTGAGCACAAGGAATAACATAGAATAACAGAACCCCGACCCTCCAAGCAAGACAGAGTTTGCACCTTAACAATCTTGTTGACTACAACATCATCCACTTCCTCTCCATCAATAACTTCATCCTCCTTAGGATTGTACTCTGGGTCATCATTGATAACTCCACTACCCTCTTGAACCTCATCACTTCTACCTTCTTGTACACCATTTGTTTTCCTAATCATCGACGCTATTGCACCGATGCCAAGGGACTGGAACATCCGATTGTTCCTCATGATATTTCTAGCCCTAACCTTCTCGTACTCGGTGAGAGGCTCTTCTTTGCATGATAAAGGAAACATAACTATTAGGTGAATGTTTGGAATGCATGGACAGGCAGCCAAACATATCTTATGAAATTTTATTATCATTTAATCCTAGTTATTCAGGTAAGGAAGACTAACAGCACACAGGCACAATTAAGCCAGCTTATTCAGATTGCAGCAATACATTTCACTTAGCATATTAAGACACAGATTTTATGAAACTGGCCACAAGGAGCACGTTGCATACCAACGGTTGGCCTCATGCTTGACCTTGTCCTCCTTGCCATGGATGATCTTGAGGTGGTGCTTGCAAAATAGAATAAACAACAATCAGATACAACAGGGATAAAGTAAAATGATGCACTTGTATCAATAAAGGAAAGCATTTGGACCATCATGCACATACATGTAATACATGTGAAACAAACTTGATGGATAAACAATACAGTGATCTAGTGTTATTAATTAAGAAAACATGTAAGTGCACCAAACAAGCATGCATGTACACTAGGAGCAAGTAAGCAAAGTGCATAAGTGCTACTAATACAAGCAAGCAAGCAAAGTGCTACTGATAGAAACAAGCAAGCAAAGTGTCACTGATAGAAACAAGCAAGCAATGAAGGAAAATGAAGAGAAGGAAGCAAGTACTATTGATACAAACCCTAATTAATAAGCAAGCAAGTAGATTCTTCTCCAAGTGCTAGTGATACAAGCAAGTAATGCTGATGGAAACCCTAATTAAGCATGTATGCCAGCAAGTAACATGTATGCTAGCAAGCAAGCAACATGAACTAGTGAATTGGTGTCATGTACACATGCTTAGACAGTCTGACAGGAAGCTAGACGAGTATATCATGAGGACCTTCAAAACAACTAGATGTTGCCACTGGTAAAGCATGAAACAACTATACTTGCAGCTATACAAAAGCAGATGAAAAAACTATACTCAACTATTGATTATGTTGTCTCTACACACCAAAAATGGCTACAGACTAGATGACACAAGTTAAGACATTTTGACAATTAGAATCAACCTTGTATATTACAGCAATCAAAATTATCTAGCACCAATCTAGTATATATTAAAACTAGTCATACTGCCTTAACACACCAGGAATTCCAATACCACAATAAGTACTAAGCATTCCCGTGTTCACTGGAAAGAAGAACACAAGCTTCATGCACATATCATGAAAGAAGAACACTGCTACAAACCCCAGTAGTGCTACTGATAGCAAAGTGCTACAAGCAATCAAGTACATGTTCATACTAACCCAAGTTGCAAGCAAGCAAAGTGCATAATACAAGCAAGCAAGCATGGAAAGTGCTACTGATAGAAACAAGCATAGTGCTACTGACAGTAACAAGCAAACAAGGAAGGAAATTGAAGGGCAACAAACAAGAAAGTACTGTTGATACAAACAAGGAAGCAAGTAGCTTCTTTTCGAAGTGCTGTTGGAAACCTAATTCACCATCTATGCTAGCTGAGTAATTGAACCATACACAAGCAAGTACTGATACAAGCACCATCAACCAGACATCATCCACTTCCTCATCCCCAAAATTCATCCACTTCCCCATCCATCCCCATCCCTAAAATCATGAACCCTAAACCATGAAGCGGACCAAACGAACCACCAGGAGGTCCTAACCCTAACCCCATGAATCCTAACCCTGACCCATGAACCCTAACCCTAACCCCATCAACTAGAGGGAGATCATCCCCACGCAACAATAAACATGAACCCTAACCCCAAGAACCACCAGAGGACCTACCGAACCACCAGGAGATCCTAACCCTAGAATATCCTAACCCATGAGGGGGATCTACTAGATGGGAGATGGATCCACCAGAGGGGAGGTGGATCCACAAGAGGAGGGGAGATGGATCAAGGGGAGAAGTACCTAGGGGGAGATGATGTTGACAATGCAGCGGTGGTCGTCGTCGATCGCGCCATCGTCGTTGATGTAGTCGACGTGGCCGCCGTCGTCGTCGATGTAGTCCGCGGCACGGAGGAGGGGAGGGAGTGGGAGCGGGGCGGCGTGGAGCAGGGAGGTGCGGGGAGGAGCAGAGGAGGGGCGGCGCTAGGGTGGGGAGCGGGGCGGCGCGGAGCAGGGAGGTGGGGAATGGAGGGAGAAGCTAGGGTTCGTCGGGGAGAGGGGAGGGGAATGGGGAAATTTTGGGAGGGGAGGTGAGGGGATCCCGCGTGTTAGTGGGAGAGGGAGTGGTGGGTCCTGCCTGGTAGTGGGAGAGGAGTGGTGGGAAATTTTGGGAGAGGGAAATTTTGGTGGAGGGAAAATTTTGGTGTGGGAGGGAAATCCTTTTGGGTTTGGGTGTAGAAAAAAATAGGGTTTTTTTGTAAACTTTGTAGAAATCATGGTTAACATCATACCAAGTAGCTCAAGAAAACGCCGGTATTGCAAGTTTAGTATTTTTTTCTAGTTGGTAGGCCACATTTGATGATGTGACACGGAGGTCTCCCATTTTTTTGATTTTTTTTTGAATTTTTTACGGTGTTTTCAAAAACCGGCCGATTTCGTCGCGGCGACCGTCCGTGGCTAGGGTTTGAGCCGTGCAAATCTGTCGTCGATTCTGTGATGGAATGCCTACTTGTGAAGCTAAAAAGCATTTTTAGTGAAAATAACGGGCAATCTATGGAGGACCCGCAGTTCAAATTCCTGTCGGTTCCAGCTGAATCGGCCGAAGGTGGTCCGAATTGCCGGGAGTAGCTACGAGGGTCGGAAATGCATGCTTTTTGGCGACCGTCTATAAAATAGGGTCTACTTTGAGATAGACATGGAATGGCGCCATTTGGGGTGCCGCTCCTTGTAGCCGCTTCACGAAAAACGCATGTCTTTTGCATTGAAGAAATGAAAAACGGTTTTTTTTTGTTAAACAAGTTGGAACCTCGCTTTGGCAAAATTGTTTGCCATCACAAGATGGAGGCATGCGCCCAATTTGGGCATATTATCAGAAACTATTCAACGGATGCGGCCATATCATTGCTAGTTTGGCTTGAAAGCCATGAATCTTCGTTCATGGTAGGTCGTTTTTGAGAACACTTTTTCAAGAAAACGCCGGTATTGCAAGTTTAGTATTTTTGCTAGATGGTAGGCCACATTTGATGATGTGACGCGGAGGTCTCCCATTTTTTCGATTCTTTTTGAATTTTTTACGGTGTTTTCAAAAACCGGCCGATTTCGTCGCGGCGACCGTCCGTGGCTAGGGTTTGAGCCGTGCAAATCTGTTGTCGATTCTGTGATGGAATGCCTACCTGTGAAGCTAAAAAGCATTTTTAGTGAAAATAACGGGCAAGCTATGGAGGACCCGTAGTTCAAATTCCAGCCGGTTCCAGCTGAATCGGCCGAAGGTGGTCCGAATTGCCGGGAGTAGCTACGAGGGTCGGAAATGCATGCTTTTTGGCGACCGTCCGTAAAATAGGGTCTACTTTGAGATAGACATGGAATGGTGCCGTTTGGGGTGCCCCTCCTTGTAGCCGCTTCACGAAAAACGCATGTCTTTTGCATTCAAGAAATGAAAAATGGTTTGTTTTTGTTAAACAAGTTGGAACCTCGCTTTGGCAACATTGTTTTCCATCACAAGACGGAGGCATGCGCCCAATTTGGGCATATTATGAGAAACTATTCAACGGATGCGGCCATATCATTGCTAGTTTGGCTTGAAAGCCATGAGTCTTCGTTCGTGGTAGGTCGTTTTTGAGAACACTTTTTCAAGAAAACGCCGGTGTTGCAAGTTTAGTATTTTTGCTAGTTGGTAGGCCACATTTGATGATGTGACGTGGAGGTCTCCCATTTTTTTTGATTTTTTTTGAATTTTTTACGGTGTTTTCAAAAACCGGCCGATTTCGTCACGGCGACCGTCCGTGGCTAGGGTTTGAGCCGTGCAAATCTGTTGTCGATTCTGTGATGGAATGCCTACCTGTGAAGCTAAAAAGCATTTTTAGTGAAAATAACGGGCAAGCTATGGAGGACCCGCAGTTCAAATTCCAGCCGGTTCCAGCTAAATCGGCCGAAGGTGGTCCGAATTGCCGGGAGTAGCTACGAGGGTCGGAAATGCATGCTTTTTGGCGACCGTCCGGAAAATAGGGTCTACTTTGAGATAGACATGGAATGGCGCCGTGTGGGGTGCCCCTCCTTGTAGCCGCTTCACGAAAAGCGCATGTCTTTTGCATTCAAGAAATGAAAAACGGTTTTTTTGTTAAACAAGTTGGAACCTCGCTTTGGCAACATTGTTTGCCATCACAAGATGGAGGCATGCGCCCAATTTGGGCATATTATCAGAAACTATTCAACGGATGCGGCCATATCATTGCTAGTTTGGCTTGAAAGCCATGAATCTTCGTTCGTGGTAGGTCGTTTTTGAGAACACTTTTTCAAGAAAACACTGGTATTGCAAGTTTAGTATTTTTGCTAGTTGGTAGGCCACATTTGATGATGTGACGCGGAGGTCTCCCATTTTTTTGTTTTTTTAATTTTTTACGATGTTTTCAAAAACCGGCCGATTTCGTCGCGGCGACCGTCCGTGGCTAGGGTTTGAGCCGTGCAAATCTGTTGTCGATTTTGTGATGGAATGCCTACCTGTGAAGCTAAAAAGCATTTTTAGTGAAAATAACGGGCAAGCTATGGAGGACCCGCAGTTCAAATTCCAGCCGGTTCCAGCTGAATCGGCCGAAGGTGGTCCGAATTGCCGGGAGTAGCTACGAGGGTCGGAAATGCATGCTTTTTGGCGACCGTCCGTAAAATAGGGTCTACTTTGAGATAGACATGGAATGGCGCCGTGTGGGGTGCCCCTCCTTGTAGCCGCTTCACAAAAAACGCATGTCTTTTGCATTCAAGAAATGAAAAACGGTTTTTTTTGTTAAACAAGTTGGAACCTCGCTTTGGCAACATTGTTTGCCATCACAAGACGGAGGCATGCGCCCAATTTGGGCATATTATCAGAAACTATTCAACGGATGCGGCCATATCGTTGCTAGTTTGGCTTGAAAGCCATGAATCTTCGTTCATGGTAGGTCGTTTTTGAGAACACTTTTTCAAGAAAACACCGGTATTGCAAGTTTAGTATTTTTGCTAGTTGCTAGGCACATTTGATGATGTGACGCGGAGGTCTCCCATTTTTTTGTTTTTTTTAATTTTTTTACGGTGTTTTCAAAAACCGGCCGATTTCGTCACGGCAACCGTCCGTGGCTAGGGTTTGAGCCATGCAAATCTGTTGTCGATTCTGTGATGGAATGCCTACCTGTGAAGCTAAAAAGCATTTTCAGTGAAAATAACGGGCAAGCTATGGAGGACCCGCAGTTCAAATTCCAGCCGGTTCCAGCTGAATCGGCCGAAGGTGGTCCGAATTGCCGGGAGTAGCTACGAGGGTCGGAAATGCATGCTTTTTGGCGACCGTCCTTAAAATAAGGTCTACTTTGAGATAGACATGGAATGGCGCCGTTTGGGGTGCCCCTCCTTGTAGCCGCTTCACGAAAAACGCATGTCTTTTGCATTCAAGAAATGAAAAACGGTTTTTTTTGGTAAGCAAGTTGGAACCTCGCTTTGGCAACATTGTTTGCCATCACAAGACGGAGGCATGCGCCCAATTTGGGCATATTATCAGAAACTATTCAACAGATGCGGCCATATCATTGCTAGTTTGGCTTGAAAGCCATGAATCTTCGTTCGTGGTAGGTCGTTTTTGAGAACACTTTTTCAAGAAAATGCCGGTATTGCAAGTTTAATATTTTTGCTAGTTGGTAGGCCACATTTGATGATGTGACGCGGAGGTCTCCCATTTTTTTGATTTTTTTTAATTTTTTACGGTGTGTTCAATAACCGGCCGATTTCGTCACGGCGACCGTCCGTGGCTAGGGTTTGAGCCGTGCAAATCTGTTGTCGATTCTGTGATGGAATGCCTACCTGTGAAGCTAAAAAGCATTTTTAGTGAAAATAACGGGCAAGCTATGGAGGACCCGTAGTTCAAATTCCAGCCGGTTCCAGCTGAATCGGCCGAAGGTGGTCCGAATTGCCGGGAGTAGCTACGAGGGTCGGAAATGCATGCTTTTTGGTGACCGTTCGTAAAATAGGGTCTACTTTGAGATAGACATGGAATGGCGCCGTTTGGGGTGCCCCTCCTTGTAGCCGCTTTACGAAAAACGCATGTCTTTTGCATTCAAAAAATGAAAAACGGTTTTTGAATTTCAGTTTTGCTAAAGCACATCTAGATGTGCCATAAGTATTGCACATCTAAGTCCTATGGCATTGATCTTACGTCAAGATTCGTGTGGATATTTTCCTTTTTCTTTTTTCTTTTCTCTTTATGCTTGATTCACTCACTTAGATGTGCAATAACTAGAGAACATCTAGATGTGCCCTAGACACACCCTTTGAATTTGTACGGTGTTTTCAAAAACCGGCGGATTTAGTCACAGCGGTCATCCGTGGCTAGGGTTTGAGTCATGTTTTTAGCATTCAAAAAATGAAACTTATATTGTTTCATACATGAGCATGCACAAAAACCCATAATTTTATCTTTCATCCATGAGCATGCATAAAAAATTTCAATTCCCATAAATTACCAAACTGAATATTCATTGTTAAAAAATGACTTGTTTAGATGACACTGTCATACAGCATCCATGAGCATGCACAAAATTAAACCTGACATGCTTAACATTGACATGTTCATATTACACTAACAAGCTTAAACCTAACATGCTGAACACCTTCTTAACACCTCCACTCCTCCTTCTTCTCCTTCATCAACCTGATGCGCTCAGAGTGGCGAATCCCAACGCGAATGTACTCCTCTACCACAATTGGCATGGTCCTGTCGCCAAGCTGTGGGATTGCAGGTGCCGCCACCATCGCGAGGTCGTCGTCCACCACCACCATCGCGAGTCCGTCGTCCGCCACCACGATCGCGAGGTCGTCGTCCGCCACCACCATAGCAAGGTCGTCGTCCGCCACCACCATAGCAAGGTCGTCATCCGCCACCAACATAGTAGGGTCGTCGTCAGCCACCACCATAGCATGTTCGTCGTCAGCCAGAATAGGCTGCTCCTCGTCATCCCCACTTTGCTCCTCGTCATCCCCGCTCTACTCCTCATCGTCATCCCCGCTCTGCTCCTCGTCATCCCCGCTGCTGCTCCCATTGCCTGGCCAAATGCAACAAAGTGTGAACATGGTGTTCTCATCGTGCAGGTAGAGGAAGCCAAAAGGACAGGAAGAAGAGAGGCAGAGAGCTTACTAGCATCGTCGTCATGCTGGTAGTACATGCGGCACATGGTGTTGTCAAACATGTTCTCGGTGAACATGGCGTCGCCGTCGTAGCGGAAGACAAGGAAGTACCCGAGCTGTAGATCATGGGCGCGGGCGAAATGCTCCCAGCCGGGCCCTAGGTACATGTGGCCTTCACCATCAAACACCACCAACACTTTCCACAGCCTGTGAAGCCCATTGTCAGCCTCCCGCAGCTTCACTTTGTGGGGCTCACGGCCCGCGAGCATCTTCGCAAACTTGTCAGGCAGCCTCTGCAGCGAGGGTCAAGCAGTGGTTAATTGTGGCAATCAAGCACTAGACAGTAGAGTGATGATAAAGAAATGAGTGATGATAAATATACCTGCCTACTGCAAGATTTCTCAATTATGAACTCGAAGAACTCAAAACCTTCCAAGCCAGCAATCTCACTTCTACTCTAAACAAGCAATAGGAAACAAGCAATAGTAAATTAAACAACATGACTGGACAGAAATAGGAAACAAGCAGCATTGTAAATTAAACTTCTGCCCATATTCATGCAGGTCACTACACCTGCATATGCATGAATCCCACTGCAGCATAAGACTTGTCAACAAGAATAACCACAACAGCATGTTCAACCATAGAATTCAACAGCAACAGAATTCAACAGCATGTTCTGGCAACAATAACAGCATGTTCACCATAGAATTCAACAGCAACAGAATACGGTTAATTCAGTTAATTAACCACAGAATTCAACAGCAACAGAACAGCATGTCTACCACACTACCTACCACAGCAACAGTTAATTGCTGTCAGGTGACTACCAACAGCAACAACATAGTAATCAAACAGCAATTCAACCACACTAGATCCACCAACAGAGCATACTAAATCCACCAAGAACAATATGCCTAAATCCACCAATAGATGCCTAGTATGCATAACAAATCCTAGATTCTCAAACCCTAGAGCAGAAGAGAAAGGAGAGATGATATGAAGCGGATGGCTTACCGCGGTGGAGTCCGAGAAGAAGTGGTCGCCGGCGGCGTAGGGCAAGCTGCGTGGGAGGCGTCAGACTAGCAGACGCTCCGGGGAGGCGTCGCCGTCACCCTAAAAAACATCCTAATCAAACCCTAATCTGGCGGCAAGAACCCTAATCTATCATAACAGTAGATAGGAAGAGGAAGAGGAAGCGGATTCATACCCACGGTGACGGAGAGTCGGCGATGGAGAGAAAGAAGCTGGCGGCGGCGGTGGGAGAGGAAGAAGCCAGTGGCGGCGGAGAGCAGGAGCGGGTCGAGTGGATAGGAGGAGTGGAGAGGGGGAGTGGGGAAAAGAGTGGATAGGAGGAGGAGCGGGCCCAATAGTCAGCGAGTTGTTTGATACATTGAAAGGGTGGGCATAGAGTACAAAACCAACAACCTCTTCCTAGCCCAGTGGTAGAAACCAAGTGAACTAAGCGCACGGTCGTGGGTTCGAGCCCCAGCGCATGCATATTTTTTGGTCACGCGCATATTTTTGGTAGCTTTGGTACAATAGTAAAATGGCCCACTTGTTAGTGAGTGGGTCGAGTGGCCCACTTGTCAGTGAGGTGTGTGCTTGATACTTGACTAGTTTGATATAGTCAAAAGGGTTGGCATAGAGTACAAAACCAACAGCCTCTTCCTAGCCCAGTGGTAGAAACATAGTGAAACAAGCGTATGGTTCTGGGTTCGAGTCCCCGCTGGCGCATATCTTTTTGCTCACAATGAAATGGGTTCAGTTGAAGCAAAATTCAGTTAAAATTCAGTTGAAGCAAAACCAGACATCATCCACTTCAGTTCAAAAAAACTACTACATGATCACAAAAACTACTAGACAACATTCTGTATGATCACCAAAACTTGAAATAAATGATCACCAATATCTAAATGATCATTTTGCAATCTTTTGCATTACAGGACAACATTTTGACAACATTCTGAGCACAACTTCATTTTGCCATCAGCTCCATGCTATAAGACCACACCACTACAGCCATCAGGATCACACCACTACAGCCATCAGGATCTTCAAGCATTTTGCTACCTGGAGATAATTGTAGTACATTAGGATCACCATGCATGTGCACAAGAAGGAAAACTACAGAGAGTTAAAAGGATCACCAAGGAGACCAAATTTACCTTCATGTCCATTCGCTACTCATCGTCGTCGATAAGAAAACAAGGAACTCTATGCCCACTCCTGTTTTCCTCATCATCACTACAATATTGCAGCATAGTATGATCAGTCCGGTTTTCCTCATCCTCGCTTTCATGTCCATCCTCTACCACCTTTCTTCTTTTCTTGATGCCTTCAACTGTTGCAGCACCAATGATCACACGTTCCCGGTCCCTTCACACTCTGCTTTGCACCGGAACTTCCATGGAGTCATCATCAGCTTGCAACGGAACTTCCGTAGAGTCATCATCTTGGTATGTTAGTCCACCATCACCGGGGCCCTTTTCCACTTCAGTTTCAGTCACACTCCACAAGTGTCTGTGCTGAAAGTTTTGCCCAACTCGCCATTTTCCGTGCAAAAGAGTGTCTGGCAGATAAAACACCATTGTTGCTTGTGTTGTTAGAATAAAGGGATCACTCTTATACCAGCACCTTGCAGTGTTGATGCTTTTGAAGTGGCCATCATATTTGACAAAAGAGTCTCTCCTCTTCTTGCTACCAAGATCAAACCAGTCACAGCGAAATAAGTCAACCGAGCGATGGATACCACCACTAGAGTTGTACTGCAACTCTACGATGCTTCTCAACTGACCATAGAAGTCAATGATCTCACCATCATGTGACCCCTCAGTGACGATTCCACTATTTTGTGTCTTCCTTTTTTCCTCGCGGTCAACGGTGTGGTACCGGACACCGTCAGCAATGCATGCTGAATACACTCTCACTCGCTTATCCGGTAAGCATGCCAAAGCAAATAGATCATCACTGACCTTCTTCTCCTCATGCAACTTTCCAATCTGCACAAATAAACCATTTAGCAAACAATGGTATTTAACAATGGGTGAATAACACAGAAAACATAAAACATGTGGCTAAAGATCTCACATGATTCTTAAACCACTTAGCAAACACCTTCGCAACCCTTTTATCAACATTGATATTGCTTTCTTCCTGATTTAACTCTTCCTTGCATTTCCTACAATGCCAACAAAACATGTGAATTAAAACATTAGGCTGGTGCTAACCCAAGCAAAAAATATATATATATAATGAGTGCACAAGATATAACGTACTCGATATATGGTAGAACCTCGGCGCAATTGCTGAGCACAAACAAAACCATCTTGTCATACTCATCACCAGCCTCCAAGTATTGTGACGCTCCAAGAAAGTTCACACCATGGTTGAAAACAGAGACATCACCACTTTGCGAATCAGACCGCTCTCTAATTCTGCCCGGCCGCTTCCATCTTGTTTCCACATCACCAAAGTATCTGGAGCAAAAAGTCAAGCACTCGTCAACGACATATGCTTCAGCAATAGAACCTTCAGGTCTTGCCGTGTTTCGCACATAACGCTTACAAGTAAGCAGCCTTCTTTCGATTGGGTACATCCAACCGTATTGCACAGGGCCTCTAAGCATTTCCTCTTTGGGTAAGTGCACCGCCAAATGGACCATCACGGTGAAGAAAGCTGGAGGGAAAATCTTCTCGAGCTTGCAAAGAATAATTGGGATTTCTTTTTCAAGTCTTTCCAAGACAGTTAACTTGAGGGTTTTGCAGCACAGTTCTCTAAAGAAATTTCCCAGCTCAGCAACCGCTTCATATATATATCCTTGTGCATGATTCCTCGGAGGCCCGCCGGTAAAATCCTTTGGAGGAGGATGTGACAATCATGGGTTTTCAGTACTGAAAGCTTGAATCCATCAGAAGTAACACACTTTGCTAGGTTAGCAGCATAACCATCTGGAAATTTCACCGCTCTTAGGAATTCACAGAATGCAAGCTTTTGTTCTTTATTCATTGTATACCATGCTCGTGGAATTTCAAATGAATCTTCATCTTCATTGTGCTGTAGATGCAAATCTTCTCTTATGCCCATGTCCTCCAAATCAAGCCTAGAACTAACCGTGTCCTTTGTCTTCCCTTCAATGTTCCGAAACGTCCCTAGCAGATTCTCGCATATGTTTTTCTCAATGTGCATTACATCGAGATTATGCCTTAATTTCAGATCAGCCCAGTATGGCAGGTCCCACAAACAAGACCTCCGGTCCCAACATTGACCTTCCTCACGCTTTCTTTTCTTTGCCAGCTTTCCTGGTCTCACATCTTTCACCTTTTCAAGTTGCTGCTCCAGCTCTTCTTTAGTGAATTCAGCTGGCTTGTCACGGGTTTCATTCTCACCATTAAAATCTTTGCTTCTTCGCCAGCGATGGTTTCGGGGAAGAAAGCGGCGGTGCCCAATATAGCATATCTTGCTCCTTATTCTCTTTGAGCAAGGGTCTTTGTCACAATGGACACAAGCCTGATACCCCGCTGTGATCCTCCCAGACAGAGTGTGCAGAGCCGGGAAATCATGGATGGACCATATGATCGCAGCACGTAGATTGAACTTTTCTTCCAGACTCAAGGCATCGTATGTAGGTACACCAGTCCAGAGCTGGAGCAGTTCTTCTACGTGGGGCTCCATAAAGACATCAAAATCCTTTCCTGGAGAATCTGGACCCGAGATAAGCAATGACATCATGAAGTTGGACTGATCCATGCATGCCCATGGTGGCAGGTTGTACGGCACCACAAAAACTGGCCACATGCTATAAGACGTGCTCATGTTCCCAAATGGATTAAACCCATCTGTGGAAATGCCAAGTTTTATGTTCCTTGGATCTGCAGCAAAATCAAAATGTATACGGTTAAACTCTTTCCATGCCTCTCCATCCGCTGGATGGCTTAGCTCATTGTCCACAGGTTGCCGCTTCAGCTTGTGCCACTGTACCTCACGCGATGATTTCTTCGAGATGAACATCCGCTACAGGCTTGGTATCAAGGGAAAGTGCCTCAGTACCTTCTCCGATATTGACTTCTTCCCATCAGCATCTTTCCACCTAGATGCATTGCATTTTGGACAGTTTTCATGCTTTGCTAAATCCTTCCGAAACAAGACACAGTTATTTGGGCACACATGTATTGACACATAACCTAACCCCAGCCTGCGGATTATGCTCAATGCTTCATCATAAGATCTGGGAACACAACTATTAGGGAATTGCAAGCTCAAAAGATGGAGTATTGCGTTGAATGCGGCATTGCTAATCCGGTAGAAAGACTTGATGTGGAGTAACTTCACGGTGAAGGTAAATCTTGAAAATTTACCCCCTTCATGAGCTGTGCGCTTCGCCTCCTCTAACACCTCAGCAAACAACGATTTCTGTCCATCAGTACGATCTTCAGCATCATACAAATCCTTCAATAGGTCAGGAATCCTATCATCTTCATGCCCATCCTCTTCCTCCAAAACAGCATTATATCGCAAAACCTTTTCCATGAAATCAATGCCAGCATCACCACCACCCATCATATGAGGGGCCTCTGTATTAGCTTCAAAATGTTGAGGTTGTCTGTCTAAAGGTTCTCCATGATATATCCATCTATCATATGTGCTGGACATCCCATTAAGAAGCAGATGATC
Organism: Triticum urartu; assembly: GCF_056163025.1. Taxonomy (NCBI): domain Eukaryota; kingdom Viridiplantae; phylum Streptophyta; class Magnoliopsida; order Poales; family Poaceae; genus Triticum; species Triticum urartu. The sequence goes on from NC_141877.1 coordinate 8,907,676, forward strand.
TTCCACTCTTCCTTGAGCCATTCTTGGACGGTTGAGGCATTCACAACATGGGCAAAGAATGTGAGCATCGTTGGCAAAATTTGCCCGAACAAATGCCATGAAATCATCAACTCCTTTCATATGTTCTTTCAAAAACTTTCTAACTCCTTCTCTAATCCAGCTTCTGTCCATCTGCCAAAGACAAAAAATTGTTGCAACTTAGCAAATCAATCTAAGTGCATCAACATTAATTAATGAAAATGGATGGAAGTAATGGAAGCTAAAATTCCATAAAATAAGGTAGGCACCCAAGTTTATATGCTAACTGCCTAAGCACAACATTGAGCTATTTCCAATTTCTCACTACTTTAGTCCAGTTCACATGGTTTACTGATTTCACATGGGAGCAATAAAAAGTAGTTCAAATGGAAATACAGATTTCACATGGGAGAAAAGAAAAGCTAACTAAAACATGATGGTTCACAAAAAACAGAGGTGCTTAAACAACCAACAATAACAATATATGCTGCCACTAAGAACTATTTTGGTTAAACCACCAACAATAACACCACTGTCAATTTACATGAATGCCATTTCCAAGATTGCATCAAATCTACATCAATGAGAGTTTTCCTAGTTTACATCTAATCTACATCAATATTCAGGTCCTTTCACAGATTTGAGGCTGAAATTTCAGAGGTGTAACATCAAAACTACATCAACCCCAGGATCATGTTTCAGGGAAAGACCAACTCGAGCTCTGTTCTATTGATTGCTGACAACATAATTTACCAGTAACAATTAACTGAATTCCAAAAGAATTCTTAACAATTTCATCAACAACAATTCTCCTAATAATTTCATCAACAGAAATTCTCTTCACAATTTCTACCAAATTCATCAATGACATTTCCAAGAGATTTTTCCAAGCTTACAACAAACCTACATCAAATCACTCTATGTGTGTGTGGAGATTCTCCTAACAAATCTACATCAAATCATTGACATCAACAGAGAGGAGAGGGGGAAGAGGAGGGGGGAAGGAGAGGGCTACATACGTGGGCGAGGTCTGCTTGCGATGGTGGCGACTCCCCCATGCTCGGCAGCGGCGACTCCCCCATGCATGGGCGACGCGAGCGGCGAGGTCGCCGTTCCTGTCGTGGGCCCCGCCCCGCCCCCGCCTCCGCCCCTGCTGGTTGCTTCCGCCACGAGGCCGTGGGCGAGGTCACCTGCAGCGAGGTCGTGGGCAAGGCGAGCGGCCCCTAGTGGTTTCTTCGGCCGCCGGCCCCGCCCGCCGGCCGCCGCCCACCGGACCCGCCCTCGTCCGAGCGACCCTTGTTGGTTGCTTCCGCCGCCGCCCGCCGCCACCTGGTCGGAAGACCTAGAAAAACGCTAAGTGTTGCTCTGTTCGATGCCATCCGCCGCCACCTGGTCGGAAGGCCCCACTTGTCACTGATACGAGAGAGCCCTGGTTTTATATAGTATATAGAAAATTACCCACATATTAGCAACAATCCCTCTCTAGCCCAGCGGTACCGAACGAGCGAGCGAGCGCCAGGTCATGGGTTCGAGTCCCCGCTAGCGCACATTTTATAGGAATTAAAGCGCACATTTTTTTAGGGAATGAAATGCTCGCTCACCCACCTGTCAGTGGCTCACCCACCTGTAAATGGTTCTCGCCTGTCAGTGTTGCTCTGTTCGATGCACCTGGTCGGAAGGTCAATGATACGAGAGAGCCGTAGTTTTATATAATGTATAGATAAATTCCCATACCTGAGCAACTGTCCCTCTCTAGCCCAGCGGTAGAGAGCGAGCGAAGCAAGCGCGAGGTCGTGGGTTCGAGTCCCGCCTCGCGCCTCTTTTTTGGGCGAATTAAGCACTCGGCCCCACCTGTCAAATGGGTCCTGCATGTCAGTGTGTGCCCCGTCTGTTGTTGAATATTAACATTTAAACAAAAATTGACACCTAGACAGTGACACATAAGCGAGGTTGGTGAGGTGGCTGCCTAATCATCCTAATTCATTCAAACTCAAGTGTAGTGACCATGTTATATTGGTCGTTATCAGCTAGGCGTGAGGCAGTGGACAGTGCTTCCCGCTTTACGACCATTTCCTCTAATGGCATTATGACCTTTTTAACCAAAATGGTCGTTATGGTTTAGGGTTTAGAGCCCCCCAGACAGCTTTTGACCAATTGGTCTAAAATGGTCATAAATTTATGACCAATTCTATGAGGGTCACTGACAGAAGGTCATAAGTTGACATATTTCTTGTAGTGACGCCGGCCCAAACTAGGTATCCACACATCACTCCCTTGTGCACTGTTCCGACGATGTTTGGATATCCTTTCACTGCTCTCTTAGCTTACACGCCTATGCAACTCTGACCTTAACTCTTATTTCTTCTGGAGATATCATCTGAAACATGCAAATCCATATTTTAGCGAAGCATGACGGTGCTATGGGATCTGGTACACATCCTGCACACCCGTATAACCTTGTAACTATCTGTCCTCCGGTACAACATCAAGGTCGATTCCTCTTATTTTATCAACCATTCGTCGTGTCAAAAATGCAGAGGGGGATGCAAGGAGCACAAGGCCTGCACATCCAAGCAAGTGGTAACATGGACTTATACATAGAACATCCCAAGCGCAAGCAGAGCTGCAGTGAGCCTGTACAACGAGCTAGCATAAGTCCCTGCTTTTCATTTAATTCGTACTAGAATTCGTGTATGATTTGTGTGGAGTGGCTGATCCACGAATTCAAGTTACCAGGGCGAACATTTAACTTAAAAAATATGAAGGCACTTGCACTCCGGAAATCAACATAACTTGAGAAATGTGAAGCTACATGCACTTTGAAAACCAGCTAATGATCCAAAGTAGTTCAGATTATAAACACTAAATGATGCAAGCACCAAAAAACACAAAATGCAACATGGTGTACAAGGACTATGAACATGGTATATACCTACTTGAATTATTCGTTCTCTGGCTGAAAATATCGAAGTGTAATTGCACGTATAACCAGTGCGCAAACTGCATATCAATATATCTATCCTGCACAAGTATGCCAATAGTTCCAAACAACAGATTAGAAAAGTATTTATGCTTTGTTGTCATGATGCGGGGACTTCTTGGTAGATGGCCTCGATGTTTCCTCAAGCTATGAAAATGCACTATAATTTGCTTGTCATCAATGGCTACAAATCTCTGTCTCTCTCAACATAGTAGATCATCATTAGACAATAAATCCTTCAATGAGCTTGCAAAATGCTTGCATTAGTTCCCTCATTAGACACTATATGTTCATCACCAGGAGCATGTAAAATGTTTGAATCAAATCCTTCATTAGCAGTCTGTTCATTAGACACTTCAGGCTCAAGAACAACATGAGCTTGTATGTTTGCACTGGAAACTTGATTAGATACATCAGATTCAGTCAGTTCAGTATTGATTGGGGGAGTTATAAAATAAGTAGAAATTGGTTTCATTTTCTCATAGATTCCCTACATACAAGCATTTTTACAACATCGTCAGGTTTAACTATCGGCCAGAAATTGAAGAGTTGAATTAAATATAATCAGGGATGTGATGTACCTGCTCGTTGCGCATGCTACTCTTGCAATTACCGAATGTTCATTTGCGCAAGCTCGATGCCATGCCCATGCTGCCGCCGCTGCCTCCCACGCAGGCTACACCCAGGGTTGGATCTTCTTATTGTCCTTCCGTTCGCTTGAAGCCCAGCGACCGCCCCCCAACAAGGGCGTGAGGAAGTGCTGTGTCGGTCTGTCCAGCGGCGGCTAGGTTAGGAGCGAACCAGACTAGAGGCTGGAGCGAATTAATTGGGATTTTTCCTACTGTCGATCGATATGGGAGGCGCTCGTTTGGGCCGCGAGCCTGCTATAGGGCCTGCCTTGCACTTATGTTATTGGCCCATCCAAATTGAAACATTTTTCTTCATTTTTTACATTGCCTGCTCATGCGTTGGGACGAACAAAACTAGCATGGGCCAACCTGGACGACTCAAACTAGGTGCACACTTTCCAGCCACCTGAGGCGGCCGCCCATACCAAGCCCCTATGGTGGCGTCGCCCCTTTTTGCGTGTATGATTGGATAGTGAAAATATTCCAGTGCGCTTTTGATTTACCAACAGAATGGTTGAATTGCTTGTTTCTATGAACTGAGTTCGCCACTAATGTGAAGGATGCCAGTCTTTTCATCCTATTGTAGATTTCTTAGATCTTGATATGCCAAAAGTAATCGCATGAAATATACAGTAAAAGCCAGTGTGATGTGTTTGGCTACAACTAGTCTGACTACACGTCCTCATATAACATATCAAGGACACACCATCTTACCAGATTAACCATTCGACTTACCCATGCAGTGTGGGAAGAAAGAAGTATTGGGACTGCGTATCCAAGCAATTGATGCCATGGACTCCTTCGTACAACCTTGTAAGCGGAAAAGAAGTTGCAGTGTGCCTGTACAAAGAACTAGCGTAAGTTCAGTTACCTGCTTCTTGGAATTTTAGTTAGCCACTTATTGCAAAATTGTTCAATTACGTTGCTTGGCTTAATTTAGTTTGCTACTGATTACATAATGGCACAACCTGTTAATCATATTGTAGACTGCGCCTATCTATGTGTTTGATACTTACTGTTAAGAATTACCTGTTTGCCTTAACTTAAATATCTACTTGTTTGTTTAACTGCTTTGCTGCTGCAACAGCGGGTTACAATGATGTTAATAACTACTTTTCAGCATCCAATTGAAACTCTTTAATTACTTGTTTGTTTAACTGGTTTGCTGTTATAACTCCTAGTTGAGATGTTTTGCTAACTTCAACTTTTCTGAATCCAATGGAACTTTAATGGCAAAACAGGTTAGCCCAAGATCAAAGAGCAAGGTCCCCATGGACGTTGCATCATCCCACAGCAGTGGCACCGGCCCAATCGTGCATTACGAATTGCCAACTGCTGATGCTCTAGAGGCTAAACTAGTGGTAGAAATAAATTCTGCTTCTGCACTTAGAGATGAAGTTGACATGTTGAGGAAGCAAACTGCACAATCACAAGCAGTACTCAAGACAACCATTAAATATTTGGTGGATTTCAAAATGAAGCAAGCTGAGACTAACCAGATTGTTAAGGTCCTGAAGGAAAAAAGGAAATTAAATTCCTACTTGGTAAATCATAGGTGAAATGTTCTTTCCATAGTTGAATAACCTTTGTGTTGTATGTTCATGTAATCAATCAAACCATTTGTTTTAGAGATCATGTAATAATTGTTTTTGTTTTTGTTTTTTTGTTTGTAATTTTATTTGAGCACAAGTCTGTATTAATTGATAAGACTCGGAGACATTTCATTTGGATTGCTTAGCCAGACCTACAAATATGCCAATCGGGCTGAATGTGCATTCAGCAATAGTAGTATAGATGGACCATAAGTGGCACGCATCGGGAAGGGCCAAGATGCTGGCTAAAAAAAGGATGTTGTTGTAGCCAAAAAAAAGTAGAGCGGCCTGGCTTATGTATGTTAGTTGATATTATTGATCCATATACTCTATAAGTGTTTATATGTCTGTTAGTTCCGTACATTCTTGGTTGATTGACTCAGTATTTGAATCTTGATACATCGCTTGTGTACATATCTAAATGGGAGTACACATTATGCTGCATGTGACATTTGAGTTGGACATGAAGTGTTCCAAATATTCGAATTCACCTTAAACTGGATTCTAGTTTCTGAATTTGAGTATCGGCATTTGTAAACCATATTCATATATGACAGTGGAATACATCTTTGTCGTCCTTTTGAAGATATATAAAAACACATAGAATGATTTATAAATATTCATATACGAATACAAAATGGATTCGAATTTAGTTGCCCGGGTAAACGTCGATGCTTATTGTCCCAAAATTGGAAAGAAACAGCAAAATGTCCACTCCCACATCGGCTGCCCGAAGCCAAGTGTTTGGGAGATGGAAATTACTGTCTACCCATTACACGGACAATCCATCGACCCGATTTCCACTGCTCTAAATAGGGGTAGGTTAGTAACTTCAATTAGACATGACACGACTGCCTCTGAGTCCTTTCCGACACGGTGGGTGTCAAACATGGGCGGCAAAACTCATTTGATTCAAGCTCGTCCGAAAGACCTCTGTTTCTCCCTCCATTCCCCATTCATACATGGTGGGCGCCAACCGTGGGCGGCAAAACAAACTCTCCTCGTCCGAAATAGATGTAGGCTAATATTTTAAATAGGGGCAGATGTGTAACTTCCGTCAGACATGACACAACCGCCCTACCTGTCAGCCCCGTTCATACACCGTGGGCGCGAACCGTTGGCGGCAAACACCCTCTCCTCGCCCGAAATAGTTACCGGCAAATATTTGGGAGATGCGAGATTACCGTCCTATCCCCAACAGACGAGACTCCAAATTTGAAACGGGGGATAAGTTCGTCACTTTCCCATATTTCAGACAGGCGCATCCCAAAAACATGGTTCCCCATACCTCTCCCTCCATTTTCCCATTCATACACCGTCCGCGCTAAAACACCCCATTCCCACACCAGCCTCCGCCCGCCACCCCATCCATCGCCGCCGTCCTCCACCACATCCATCGCCACCGTCCTCCACCATGCCGGAGTGCCTACCAAGACCGCGTCGTCCACTGCTAGAGATGGACGTTTCTCATCCACGGCGACGGACCAATAGCCTTGCATCACGTCCTCTCGCTTCATCGGCGCCGTCGTCCTCTTTGCCGGGGCCGCTCACACGACCTTCTCTTCCACCACAACGGGACTTATCCCCCGATGCACCCGTCTACCGTCACAGATCTGCTTCAACGCCACCGACAGCCATCACACCCCCGATGCCTACATGGCGCTGCAAGAGAGGTGGTCTTCATATCTCCTCAACTTTTTGATCTCAACCAGCAAATAGATCTTAACTTGGTTACTCTACTTTCTTTTCAGCTCTTAGAATTTAGTTCTTAGTTCAAAGCAAACAATGGATGCTAAATATCATTTCTTCGGTTTGCAGCTTCAAATCTGCCATGGCACATCCATAATATGGTTTAATTGATCATGCTTAGGGTTTAATTGATCATGTTGGTTCCATGGTGGTTTCTTTAATAGAAATCAGAGGGGAAACCCTCTTCTGCTAAAAAATATATGCTTAGAGTTTCCCTCTTTTATGATCACTATACGATCAAAATATGTGCTTCGTGTCATAATAACGCTGCTCCACCCATCAAGCTAAACAAGATTAGTTGTTCAAATACAAATCTGATATTATTAAAACAGAGTTGTTTAATTGGTCAGCTAAATGTTCCTAAATTAGTTTTGAAAATGCATGTTCGCCGCTCGGGTGTGTATCTCTGTGTGTGGTCTGGTCAGCATGGTTGGGGAGGTGAACTTTGCATATGCAGGGGTTTATAGGGAGACACTCTCCAAGTTGAAACCGCAATGCATTCCATAGATAATCTGACTACTTTTTATGTTTTCATGAATCTCAGATTCTGAACAGCATCATAATGATTATGAGCTTGCGCGCATGAAAAGAATAAAGCAGAACAATGCCATGGCTATCAAACTTGGCATTAAGGGACTGAAATCAAGTCTAGATGCAATGCAATGCAAACACCCTCCACCTACAGATTCATGCTCAGAATATGATCCTAACAGTGATTCTGAGCTAGAGGGAGACCTAAGTCAATGTAGCTCCCTAGTGGAGGAGTCAGAGGAACATGCCCTATCTTATTCACCCATCAAGGTACTTGCTCTAACTTTCCAAGGTTACATTGCTCGCACATATCTTGCAACTGATGCTTTGCATTGCTTCTACTTTGTTGAACTGCCATTAGCTTAGTTTACATATCATGTATGTGAATACGCCCTGCCCATCCATTTTCAGTACATATTTCATCTGTCATCATACCATATTTATCCATTCAAATGATGTTCTTGTGTATCAGACGTTCAAAAGGAAGAGGGCGATTGCTGACCATGGAGGAGCACAAGCAAAGTATTTGGAAAAGGTAGTGGCACCTGATAAATCAAATAGCCCATTAGGTGTAGTTGCAATATCACATGACCCACAAAATACCCCAACTCTAGCAACTCTGATGCCCCAACTCAGCAGACCCCAACTGCAGCAAACAGTATGATTATGCCAGTTGACATAGCACCGGCTGTACGACGCAAAACCCCCATTCCAGCAAAGAGTACACCAAATCCAGTTGCCAAATCCCTTTTCGAACCAGAGAGAGCCCCAATTGCAGCAAATAGGACCCCTTATCCATTTCTTCCCAGTTTAGAAGACGAAGCTTATGTTGTTGTCAGGAACTTTGTGTGCATCTTTCCTTCATGGAAAGATTATACCGCAGACACAGAACAATTTCCAGTCTTCCTCCGCAACTTACGCGTAAGTAATGTACTAATGTTATTCATGGTCATTACTGCATATGTTTCTGCTGACAGAAGACACAAGATTTCATTCTTTTAAATAGGCGACGCGCAAACTAGATTGTGATGACGAGCAAGGGTTGGTTGCGCTTTTCAAGCACTCGTTGATGAAGTATCGTTCCTACCTGAGGCAAGCGCACTTCGATGGCAAGGCTCTGAACGAAATTTCTGTAAAGTCTCCGGTGCTACATTTATCCGATGGTGACTGGAATAATCTTGTTACACATTGGTCTCGGCTGCAGCGTAAGGTACTGTCTATGATATCACATCACAATTTGAACTACATTTCTGCATTTGCCTTAATGTCTCACTTGTATGAAAACTGTTAGCAGAAGAACATTCGTTCTCAAGGGACCACAGAATCTCGCAACTATACTGCACACTGCATTGCTCTTGTGAGTACCTCTTGCCTTGTATGACCATACTTACTTTCATAGCTGTTTGATTATGTAGCATCACTGCACATGTTAGCCTCGTAATCGTCCATTTGGTGGACATTATAAAATCCTTATGGACTCTTACATAAATTTAGAATCAACCCAATGCTTTTGAAGAGGTTTAGCTCTGCAGTCCTCTTGTAAGGACTGAACATGGTCTATCACTGTACTTACATTAATAGCTACTCCCTCCGTCCCATAATATAAGAACGTTTTGTACAGTACACCAGTGTTCAAAACACTCTTGTATTATGGGAAGAGGGATTGGTTCATTTTGTAGCATTCTGCATCTTATCTCCCTCGCCCACCATTTACTAAAAAAGATCAAATCTATATTTAATCTTACCAACAAGTAGAATACACAGACAATGACAGTGCAGAAGTGTAGCCCATTGCTCTTGTCAGTACATTTTGTCCTGTAACGCTTGTACTTCCAGGGATTGGTAGTTGATTATGTAGCATCGATCTGCATCTTATCTTCATTATCCTCTATCCCTTCCAGTATTATCATATCTATAATTACTATCTACAAAATGTAGAGTACAGACAATGCTTATGAAGAAGATTCGGTGCTGAAATTCTTGAGTTATCCTTCCCTTGACATGGAGAAGGGCATTATAAAGCCGGTGTTAACTGTTAATGTAAGTCAGTCCTTCTAAAGCCTTTATCCTCATCTGATGTTTAATTTGCTCATACTCCCTATCGTTTACTGCCGTTTAGTTTGCTGTTTCTACCAAAATGCATGTTCGTAAGAACCGTAAGTTCTAAGTTTTACTTGTAAAAAAAAATTCCTTATTCATACCATGCACATTACTTAATACTCCCTATGTGTATGCTTGTTTTGTGGATCTATAATCCAGTGTGTGGTGAAGCAGCCCACGTTTGCACCTTGTCATCTCCTGCTTTATCTTACTGATGTGGCTGATGATATGAACAACATGCCATGAAAATTATCCAAAATAGATACAATGATTTTCTTTGCCCTTCATCTATGCGTGTTATGTTGACATGGTAATCCAGTTGTGTGGTGAAGCTCCCCGCATTATGAACAATGCCAAATTATGCTATTGATATTTTGAACATACTCTTTATTTTCTAATTTGAAATTGGATAGAATTGATAGAACAGTTATCATCTTTGTTTATACACGTGGAAAACCTATCATCTCTCTGCTTTGTTTCAGGGTGATATGCCGGATGGCATGCACAAGTCTGCTGAAGGCTGTGAGACAAACCCAACATATATTGCAGCAAAGAAGGCAAAACATCTTGAAGCCAAAGTCTTGTCTTGATGCAGTGTTCAAATTACTTGACACTAACAGTCAGACAAGCTCACAGAATTCGTTGTTTGAATCAGTTCGACTTCTTCAGTCGCAAGTTCTAGCAGAAAGACATTCTGCAACTCAACTTCGACTTGAAGTCCTATCTCTAAAAAAGATTGCGGAGAACACCAATGAGAACCTCATCGCTAAACAGCTACACCTGGAAGCTATGACCGACATGCTAGGCCGGTCTCACAGCCTTGCTCAGCAGCTTGCGCAGCAGTTCCCCCGCAAGGCTAACCTTTGTTGAACTGTCTTGGAAGTGGTCTCGGTTCAGTATTATTTTGTTACGCTGCAATGGTGCCCAGTTTTTGTAATCTGCTCCTTCGTTGCACTTTATGATCACTGGTGGCGAACTTCGATGCCCAGTGGATGTAATATACCTTAAACCCTTTATTGTATAGTGTAGGTTTATTCTAACTTACTATGCCGTAATTTCTTTATTGTATAGAGTAGGTTTGTTCTTCATTCATACTAGTTACGCAGCAGCCCGAAATGAACCCCGGCCCATGATTGTGCGAATCAAATCACGGGCTTTTAACAGGCCAAAATTGTCTCGGTCCTTGTTTGGCCCAATCAGATATCGGCTGCGAGCAGGCCGGATGCAAACAGGGCCGTAGTTAGGCCCAACTATATGACGGGCTTTTAACAGGACGAAATTAATATAGGGCCGAAATGTTAAACGGGGCCTTAACAGGCCAAAACTAATATCAGGCCGAATTACAAAGTGGGCCTTTAGAAAGTGGGCCCAAAAGCATAGTGTCCAGTTGATGGGCCGAATCCGATATGGACCATAATTGAGCCCAGAGCCTCTTAAAGGGCCGGACCTGATCTGGGCCGTAATTTGGCCCAGAACGTGGTAGGCTTTTAACGGGTCGGATCTCATATGGGCCACTATTAGGCCTGGAGCGTGGCAGGCCATTAATGGACCGGATCAAATATGGGCCGGCATTTGGCCCAAAACATGGCATCCAGTTAATGGGCCGGCCTACTAGGGTCCTCAAAATCTTGTGGGCCTACAGCTGGGACGGCCCATTAATGTCAGCGAAATCTCGTGGGCCTTTAGCTGGGCCGGCCCATTATGACCCGCAAGAATCTTGTGGGCTTTACCTGGGCTGGCCCATTATGGCACAAAAAAATCTTGTGGGCCTTTACCTGGGCCGGCCCATTATGGCCCGCAAAATCTTGTGGGCCTTTAGCTGGGCCAGCCCATTATGGTCCAAAAAATCTCATGGGCCTTTAGCTGGGCCAGCCCATTATGGTCCGCAAAATCTTGTGGGCCTTCAGTTGGGCCGGCCCATTTAAACTTGATGGTCCGGTCCACGTGTCAACATATCATAGGCGCGTCTCGCCCATTGGATGAGTTGACACGTGTCTCCTCCAGCCAATGATGATTTTACACGTGGAAAATCCCCATTGGTCGGGGCTATTAACGGGTTATCGGATCCAAAACCCGACCCGATAGCTTAACGGCGTTCCGTTACGGTGGATGCCACGTGTCGATCACCCTTGACGAAAGCACTTCTGTGACGTGCGATTTATTGTCATGGAAGTGGACACTTCCGTGATGATAATTTTGGTAATGTCATGGAACACTTCTACGACAGCACATGTATGACTATCTTGATTCTGTCATAAACTTGTCATGGATGTACATGCATGACAAAAAAAGCGACCTACTGTGACAAACACGTATCATCACGGAAGTGTATTTTTTTTAGTGGTAAGAGAAGATGAAGACTCAAAATAAAAATAAAAATAGCATAAAAGTAAATAGATAGGCCCTTCGCAGAGGGAAACACAGATTCGCAGAGGGGCCAGAGCTCAAGGCTTAAATTGAGAGAAAATTATTTTGAGAGGCATGCTTTTCCTGTCAATGAAAACGACCAAGAATTCCTAATATCTTCCATGCTAGACAAATCATAGGCAGTTCCCAAACATAAAAGAAAGTTTATTTCCCTTTCACCATTCGTACACAATCCATGGCTAGTCGTATCCACGGGTGCCTTCCATACCAACAATTTCCAAGGAATTTATTATTATCATCATATTTTTTCATTTCAGGACTGGGCATCCCCTATTACCTGCCACACTCCCATGTGATGAAAAATGAATAAAACTCATCATTAGAATAACCCGCCTAGCATGGAAAATATTGGCCACCCCCTGGCGCTTCCTTAGCGGTACGGGCACACAAAACGGAAAGTTATTTTGAAAATTAGAGTTGGCACATGCAAATTTACTTGGATTGGCATGGATATACCACTTGTGACAAGCGCACATGCCAGCCCCAAAGGTGCGCACCAATCGAGCCAACAACACCGCAACCTAAGTGACAAGAGACGACACCCTACCACCCTACTTCGGATCCTAGAGCCACCGCTCTGATGTCCACACCAACCCCGAGGTTGTGTCCTAGCCTAGTCGATAGCTTCCTCACCCTAGCGACCAAAGCCAACACCCTCACACAGGAAATACCCAGAGCCGCCGCTCCGACTATCACAGTGGCCCCCAGGTTGGGCACTAATCTAACAGACGATGAGGCTAACAAAGCTGCATGAGCCACCACCTAATGACAAGACCGGGCATCGAAGGCATCACCCCCAAGGGGGAAGTGACAAGGACCATCGTCGATGCCCGCTTTGACCAAGGTCAAATCTAAAGCTTTCTCCCAGGGAACTCAAGACCAAGATGACAAGGAAGGTGAAGGGGCTTCGCTAGGAAGCCTCCAAGGACAGAACGACGTCCTAGGATGCCGCCGAAGTCGCCATCAGCCGAGGTTGACCTAGGTTTTCACCTGAAGCTCACCAAACCCATGGTCACCATTGCAAATCCGGCCAAACTGCCACCGACAACGATCAAGCAGGCTTTGTCAACTCACAACTGGCAACAACATCACGACTCCTCACAGTGCCATGGGAGCCCCACTCCCTACATCCAAGCGTGGCGCCGCCACACCGCCATCAACTATCCTTGCTGCTGCAGCAGAAGCAACCCACGCCATCAACAACCGCACCGCCACCAAAGACTGCACCAGCCAGGCCCCTTCCGACGACCATGGCTGCACTAGATCCAGTGCCAAGCCCTCAAGTCAACCCTCTCGCGCTAACGGGCAGTCTCCGCACCATCCACGGCCAGCCACCGCACCACTGAGCTTTGCCATGGCTGCCACAACCAGATTTGGGCGAGAGATGCCCTGATCCGCGGCCAGCACATCTCCCCCAACACACACCGAGGAGAGGGGCCAATTGCCTCTATCACACCCAGGGGCCGCCACCCCGACATCTCTACGATGGTGAGCAGTCCGTCATCGCCACAGTCGAGTGAGGCCACCCCCAGCACATGTAGTAGAAATGAATCCACCCCACACAACCTTCGGCATGCGGGTAGTTGCCGCCACCACGGCACAGCAGCCAGTGGCAACAGCGGCGATGGGCAGCCGGTGAGGAGGGGACTCTGGACAAGTTGGCGACCAAATGCACCAATGGCCCATTCCTAACTTTTCTCAAAGTTGCTCTTTCTCAAGTAATTCAAGCGGTGTCATAGTATCAACACAATTCCTCGCGAGTGTTAGAATTACCACACATTTTAGCACCCATTGAGATGGCATTGGAGAAACACTTGTTGCTTCAGATTGAAGAGATCTCCTTGAGCTAAATATTCTTCATACGAGGTGTCGGAGTAATGGGCCACGGGTAGGCTAACCCGAGGCCCAGATCCTTTCAAGACATCGGGGCCGGCTTCGCCCCTCAGGAGCCCCAAGACGGAGGGCCGCCTCTGGGAGTCGGCGGCAGCGCGGCCGACTACCCACTCGCGGCCGAGTCCCAGGGGCGACTACAAGATGAGCCGACTCCAGACCGGCGGCTTCCAGAGAAGCCGGCTGCAGGGAGTCGGCCCACGACTCCAACCACCTCATGCCCTCGTGAGGAGGGATGGGACGGGGCGTGGCCTCAGTACGAGCCACGCCCGCCCCTTACCAAGGGCAGGCATGGCCACAGTGCGCCGTACCAACGGAGATCTCCGTCCGGCGCGGCACTGTTGCCATGCCAGCCCTGACATCAGCCCCAGTGGGCTGAACCCTGTGCCCACGTCGGCCTGCCTGTACGACCCAGAGACGGCGGGCCCCGCTGGCCAGCGGGGGAATGAAATACGGCGAGAGCGCCACAAGACGGACCCCGTGGGAGTCGGCCTCCGAGAGTCGGCCAGCTCCTCCCACGGGCCCCGCACGCCATTAACCAGACAAGACGGGTAATGGCAACAGTGATCGCCCGTCAGCCGGCGGCACTGTTGCCATGACCCCATGACCAAGCCAGCGTCACTAGAAGCATGGATACAGTAATCCGCAGCCGGCAAGACCCGCCCGCGGCGGACAAGGCCTGTCGGCTCCGTACCTGAACAGTCAGCGCGGCCCACCAGTCGGCGGGCCCCAGTAGTCGGCGGAGGAGACGGCGACCTGAGAGACAGACGGCTGGGACCCGCGCCCAGCCGGATTACCATTGTACCCCCGGGGGGTAGGCCTATATAAACCCCCCGAGGCACCCATGCAAAGGGTTCAATTCTTTTAGCTCTAAACCAGAGAACACCAGGGGGAGAGAGCTAGCCTTGCTTTCTCCAACCTCCAGGAAACAGCTCAAGGAGCAACCTTGTACACACTTTGCCATAGTGATCATGCGGAGACCCCGCAGAGCAGCAGTAGGGGTATTATCTCCTCGGAGAGCCTTGAAGCTGGGTAAGATTCGCCGGCGTGCATGTCTACGCCTCATCCTGCTTCCAGGCACCGGCGACGTTCTACTCGCCCCCACCATGATAAGCCATCCTTTGGCATATGTCGCACCCAACCCCCGACATGTGGCGCCCACCGTGGGGCAAGGTGCACCGTCGTCCGGAAACCTGCTCTGGACGGGAACCCTTTTCCTCCCTGGCGAGCATAGCCAGCCCGGCACGCCAGAGGGGGTTTGCGCCGACGTGCTGCACGGCGCTGAGATCGCCTGCGCGGCCAGCTGCCTCGCCGAACTTGTCGGCGAGGTTCGCCTCTCCGACGAGCCTGCATCCGACGCAGGCACCGGCGGCTCCGAGAGCCTTCTCGCGGGCCTCCTCGACAAACTCCACGTTGCCAGCGAGCCTGCCGCAGACCTGGAGTCTGTAGGCTCCACCGACCCGATGTTGGTCGATTCCGACACCGCGTCGCTCGACGCGTTCCCTACCAACGTGGTGGTCTACGACGAGTCGCTCCCTCACGCGGAGAGCGGCGGCAGCACCGTCACAGAAGTGCTCATCATCACTCATGGCGCACACTCCGACGGCGGGGCTCACGACCCGCTCGATGCGGCACTGCAAGACCTGGATGCGCCCATTCCAAAAGACGCTGACGCCGAGAAGCTGGAGGCTCGCCGCCTCCAGCTCGTCGAAGGCACGAAGAAGCTGGCAAGCATGAGACGCTTGTCAGAAGCCTACCAGCGTGAGATGGATCGCGCTGTGGGCGGCTCGCCGGCCCCAACGGGACCTAGCCGCCTAGGTGCGGTCCGGCAACACGGCGCGGACATCGCCAACATGTTCGGGGCCAATCGCCCCGTGTACGCCACGCCCGCGGAGAACATCCGAGCCACCCAGGCGGCGGCAGACGAGTTGGACAACCTCGAAGGCGAAGAGCGCCGCCTGATGACGGCGCGATTCCAGCGACTCCTCGACGCGGCCGTCGCGCAGAACGCGGCCGGCTGCCGCACTGAGGCGCCGCAACGACAGAACGACGACCTGCCACCCTGCCGAGATCAAGGCGCGACGTCTCGGACGCCGATTGGCGGCGTCCGCGGAAGGAAAGACAAGGATCCGGCTGCCAGTCGCAGTCGGACTCACATCACCATCGAGCGCGACCAAGATGGCCGCCCAAGAGCAGTGGAGCGGCGGGACGACTATCTGCCTCCTCCACCTCACAGAGAAAGGCGAGTCTCCCCACCGCCCGTTGAGCATCCGACTCTCGGCGACCGCCTCGGCCGCCGAGAGGGAGTCGGAGAAAACAACGCGCGTCACCGGATTGATCGGCTCCACCGATCCCTGGCGCTGGAAGAGGAGGACGAGTTGGGTCCGCCGTGTTTCGGCCCCCGTATTCGAGATGAGCCCTTTCCCAAAGGGTTCACTCTTCCCAGAGATACTCCCAAGTACACCGGCTCTGTGAAACCGGAAGATTGGCTGGTTGACTATGCCACGGCCGTCGACATAGCAAGCGGCAACAAGCGTGTTGCCGTGAAGTACATTTCACTCATGCTCCAAGGCATGGCCTGGACATGGTTGAACAGCCTGAAGCCCCGCAGCATCAACAGCTGGGTCGACTTCACCGAAGCTTTCGTCCGCAACTTCACAAGCACGTACAAGCGACCTCCCAAGCCTCGCCAGCTCTCCTTGTGCGTGCAGGGCCCCAATGAGTCAACTCGCGACTACCTCACGCGTTGGGCCGAGCTCCGAAACTCCTGCGAGGGCGTCCACGAGGTGCAGGCCATCGAGTACTTCACCGCCGGGTGCAGAGAAGGCACCCTCCTCAAGCACAAGCTCCTCTGCGATGAGCCAGAGACCCTGGATGAGCTGCTGATCATTGCAGACAAGTACGCCACAGCCGACTCTTCCATGAAGACGGAGATCCAAGTTAGTCCGACTGGCAAAGACGGCAATTAAGGGAAGGCGGCAAAGGAAAAAAGCCAAGAGAGCAATAAGCAAGAAACGATAGAACCCAGATAAATATTTACATAACATAGGCCCTTGGCCGAATCTTCGAACTGAAGTTCAAAATACACCCCGCGGGTGGAATTGTGCGAATTAACAAGTTCTTCAAAGACTGTTAAAGCAGATAAGATAAAACAAGGGAGCAGCCTAGGAAGTAGCAGACGGGTTTGGAGGCTCGGAGGAAATGGCGGTGTCAGACGTTGGGGCGGCCGGCTGAGCAGTCTCGGCTTGATCGCCTCCAGCGGCAGCTGGCTCGGTTGGGCGCGGCTCGTTGCTGGAGGCACGGTCGAGCTCAGGCTGATCGTCCGCTCCGTCTTCTGGTGCCTCCGTCTCGCCTTCGACCTCCGCCTCGCCTCCCTCCTCGGCGCTGGAGCCGATCACCTCCGCCGAGTCCTCGTCGTAGTCCGGGTTCATCCCAAACAACTCCGGAGGTGCCTCCTCGCCGTCGTCAGCCTGCTCAGGAATGAAGACACTAGTATCGGCGTACTCGGCGATCGTCGCGGCGTGCTTGACAAGGGCGTCTTCCACGGCTGCCAGCTCCGGCTGGGCCTCTGCCCGGAGCGTGGCCAGCTGGTCCAGGTCCAAGTCTGGATACCATGCCTTGATGAATTCCAAGGCCTGGCGCGCTCCAGCCCGTGCCGAGGAGCCCTTCCAAGCCTCAAGACGGCCGGCTGCGACCTCCAGCCAGTCAGCAGTCCGGCTGGGAGAGCGCGGAATCCGCATGTCTGGCCACAAGGCAGCAATCGCCTAGGCGCCAACACGTTGAAGCCGGCGCAGCATTCGGTGGCCTGGCCGCAGGCGAGCCTCGATGCTCAGAAGCTGCTCATCAAGGGTCTGGGGTGCATTGGCAGCAACCTCCTCGCTAGTTGCCCTCCGCGCCTTGCGATCGGCCTCGATGGCTTGAGTGGCGGCTTGCGTGTGGCCCGGGAAGAAGTCTGCCAAGACGAAAAAGAAGCAAGTCAGAAAATCAGGAGTCGGCCCGATCTGCGGTCGGCGGCTCAAAGAAAGAGAGTAAAGAAAACTCACCATCGACGATATCCTCAATCTCATGAAAGCCGGAGGTCAGCATTGCCTCCTTGTCGGTCCAGGAGGAGCGCTCGGTCTCGAACTCGGCCAGGAGCGCAGTCTCTTTCTTCTCCGCCTCCTCCTGCGCCTTCTTGAGCAGCTCCTTCTGCTCCGCCAGCTGCGTAGCCAGCAGGTCGCGCTCTGCGGAGAGCTTGCTGCACTCCACCCCCTTGGCACGCAAGGCGGTGTTGGCTTCGCCCAGCTGCTGCTGAAGAACGGCGTTGGCCTCTGAAGAAAGAAGAAAAAAGACGCAAGTCGTCAACAAAGAAGGTCGCTGGGAAGATCCGGCCCGACTGCTCAGTAGTCGGCCCGAATCTCAGGGACTACAGCCCGCGGGTGCGCCAGCGCGCCCCCGCGAACAAGGAAAACTCACTCCGGCTCTCCGACAAGTCAGCGGTCCACTTGCCCAGCTCCTCAACATTGTGGTTGAAGGCGGTGACCCGGAGGTTGTGGTAATCCTGTGTTAAACATTTCAAACAAGAGTAAGTGTTTGGAACTCGCCAATGGAGTTCCGACCCGCCTGCTCAGCAGCCGGCCCGGAACTCGGGGACTACACCCAATGGGTGCGCTGGCGCGCCCCCACAGAGAAGAACAAGAAGAAAACAAAGTCAGAAAAAACATACCCGGACGGCTGCTCGCGACGCCAGATACGCCTTGGTGCAGTTCTGGATGGTGTCGCCCTCCGCTCGCAGCTTCGCCTGGACGTCCAAGAGCGCCTGGTTCAGCGGGCCCATGCCGCCTCCTCGCACCCACCCGACGGGCGCAGAGCTCGTTGCCTCGACGTCTGGGATGGCCGAGCTGGCTGCGCCGGTCTCCAGGGGGCGTGGCACCGAAATCGCCTTCTCCAGACGGCGGCGCATTGGCGAGGCGACTTGGAGGAGCAGATTCGCCACGGCTTCGTCTGTCGTTGGCGGCACCGGCGGGTCCGCCGGCTGCTCGCCTCGCGCGCTCCTAGACGGCGGTGGCGGCGGTGGTGGCGGCACGACCGTGTCCGACTCGGAGGCCTCGCCGCCTTCCCTCTCCATGATGGGATGATCGCCGCCGGCTTCTCCAGTTTGCTCCGCGAAATCTGAAGGCCGCACCGAGTTCAGCGGGATGATGAACAACGCCGACTGGCAGGGCGCTGCTTCTTCGGCCTGCTGTTTCGCCGCGACGGCGGCTTCGGCTTCATCCAGCCTCTTCTGGGCAGAGGCGGCCGCCGTCTCGGCCTCCGCCTTCTCTCGGCGGGCGGCTTCTTCCTCGTTGCGCTTCTCCTGCGCGTTCCGCTTCGTCGCCTCCTGGAGGTCGGCGGCGGGGTCAATGCGCCGAGTGGTGGCGAACGTCTCTGCCGACCCCTTGATGGAGGCGGCGGTAACCCTCCCAAGGGTGAGAGGAGCTCTGGAACAGGGAAAGCATGTAAAATATTTAGACAAAATCCACCAGAAGAAAAACAAGACAGAAGCGCTTACGCAGAGGTTAGTGGCGGCTTCTTCACTTCCTTGCGGAAGCGGTTGGCCTTCGCGACCGCCTCTTCCCGCTTGGTCGCGGTGGCCGCCCCCTTGAACTTCTTATCCCGGCCGCCAATAGAACTCGGCCCGGCCCGGCGCTTCCTCGCACCGCCTAGACCGCCCAAGGCGGCGGACGAGCTCGCGCCGTGGTGGCCGGCTCTTGGTTGGTGGCGCGGGGCGACTTCCCCATCATCATCAACGGGCCAGTCGGCAAAAGTGGCCGAGGGCCTGAGGCCGCCTTCCTCCCCTCCGCCGCCTCTGTCGGTGCCGGCCGAGGGCTGGACGAGAGGGTTCTGATTCGAAAAACTAAAAAAGATTAGGAGTCGGATTCGGCTGCAAAAAGGAAACAGAAGAAGAAGAGAGACAACTTACAACCGGCGGGGGGTTGGTGCGCGAGTACGGCTCCATGCCGAACTGCCAATCCTCCGAGAGACCGCAGTTCATGATATAATTCACCGTGTCCGCCACCTCCGCGTGGGGCATGTCTTTGGAGCACATCCGACTGGGGTCCCGGTGGCCGCTCATCTGACAGATCAGATGAGGCCGGCCTTGGAGCGGGAGGACTCTGCACGCTATGAAGGCGGCCAGCAAGTCGGCCCTAGTCAGACCCTCCGACTGCGTCAACACTCGGAGTCGCGCGACGGCGGCGGCACAGGCCGGAATCAGCGTCTTGGCCCGGTGGGACCAGCTGGGGAGCCTTCCAGCTGGCACGCCAGCTTCGTAGTGCGGCAGGTTGACCCAGTCGCCTTCCGGGGCGACGTTCTTCACGTAGAAGTAAGATCGCTGCCACGTCTTCACCGACTTAATCAGCGAGATGGCAGGGAATGGGTTGTCGGCCACTGACCTCCGCATCGCGATGTAGGCGCCGCACTGGGCTGGCACGCCGGTGACGTGCGTGCCGAGCTTGGACTGGAAGAATTCCCCCCACAGCTCGATGGTGGGGAGAACGCCGAGGAAGCCTTCGCACAAGGTGGCGAAGGCAGCCAGCAGCACCACCGTGTTCGGGGTGAGGTGGTGTGGCTGGAGGCCGTGGAACTCCAAGAACGAGCGGAAGAAGCCGCTCACCAGCAGCCCTAGGCCACGCATGAAGTGCGAGCGGAACACGACCCGCTCGCCCTCCTCCGGGGCCGGCGACACCTCCTTCGCCGGCGGGGCGCGGGCCCGCACTAAGTTTGCGTCAGGGAGGCAACGCGTCTTGCGGAGGAACTCGATGTGCTCGTCGTCAACATCGGAGCTGTCCCACACGCCGGAGCGCACGGCGGCGGGCGCGGCAGCAGAAGAAGAGCTCATCGCTGCGAGCGTGACGAGGTTCGGCGCAGCAGCAGCAGCAGAAGGAAGAAGAAAGAAGAAGACGCAAAGGGAAGCAAAGGGAGAGCGGGCGAGCGTGCTTCACCGCCCCGCTCCCTCCGCCTACTTATAGGCCCGTAGGCTGAGAAGCCGAGGGGGCGTCGTGGGATTAACTGCGCCCAGGCCCCCACGACCCCCATGACTTACCACACGAAGTTACTGCGCGCAGTTACTGCACGGGAATCCCAACCGTCCGCACGGCCGCAACGGATCCGTTCAAAGGCCGAGGCGCGGTAGTGGCGGGCCCCGCCTACGGGCCTGTCCCGTCGCGCGCGTGGGCAGGTAGACTGGCCCGGCCATGTGGCGCCGCCCGGCGGGTCCGCAACGGGCGGCTGCCGGGAAGCTTATCAGACACGCTGTCTAAATCCCGCTATGACTTTCAAAACTCTTTAAGGAACGAGACAGCCTTCGACGAGTCCGCCCCCCGATAGTCGGCTTGGTGGAGACGGCCTGAGCAGGATCGCCTCCCAATAGTCGGCTTGAAGGAAGACGGCGGGCGAGGCCCAGATCCAGCCACCAGAAGGAAGAAACTGTTGAGGCTCCTCGGCATGTCTCCCTCGGCGCCTCACCAGCTTCGGGGACTACTATCGGAGTAATGGGCCACGGGTAGGCTAACCCGAGGCCCAGAACCTTTCAAGACATCGGGGCCGGCTTCGCCCCTCAGGAGCCCCAAGACGGAGGGCCCCCTCTGGGAGTCGGCGGCAGCGCGGCCGACTACCCACTCGCAGCCGAGTCCCAGGGGCGACTACAAGATGAGCCGACTCCAGACCGGCGGCTTCCAGAGAAGCCGGCCGTAGGGAGTCGGCCCACGACTCCAACCACCTCATGCCCTCGTGAGGAGGGATGGGACGGGGCGTGGCCTCAGTACGATCCACGCCCGCCCCTTACCAAGGGCAGGCATGGCCACAGTGTGCCGTACCAACGGAGATCTCCGTCCGGCGCGGTACTGTTGCCATGCCAGCCCTGACATCAGCCCCAGTGGGCTGGAGCCTGTGCCCACGTCGGCCTGCCTATATGACCCAGAGACGGCGGGCCCCACTGGCCAGCGGGGGAACGGAAGACGGCGAGAGCGCCACAAGACGGACCCCGTGGGAGTCGGCCTCCGAGAGTCGGCCAGCTCCTCCCACGGGCCCCGCACGCCATTAACCAGACAAGACGGGGAATGGCAACAGTGATCGCCCGTCAGGCAGCGACACTGTTGCCATGACCCCATGACCAAGCCAGCGTCACTAGAAGCATGGATACAGTAATCCGCAGCCGGCAAGACCCGCCCGTGGCGGACAAGGCCTGTCGGCTCCGTACCAGACCAGTCAGCAGGGCCCACCAGTCGGCGGGCCCCAGTAGTCGGCGGAGGAGATGGCGACCTGAGAGACAAACGGCTGGGACCCGCGCCCAGCTGGATTACAATTTTACCCCCAGTGGGTAGGCCTATATAAACCCCCCGGGGCACCCATGCAAAGGGTTCGATTCTTTTAGCTCTAGACCAGAGAACACCAGGGGGAGAGAGCTAGGCTTGCCTTCTCCTACCTCCAGGAAACAGCTCAAGGAGCAACCTTGTACACACTTTGCCATAATGATCATGCGGAAACCCCGCAGAGTAGTAGTAGGGGTATTATCTCCTCGGAGAGCCCTGAAGCTGGGTAAGATTCGCCGGCGTGCATGTCTACGCCTCATCCCGCTTCCAGGCACCGGCGACGTTCTACTCGCCCCCACCATGATAAGCCATCCCTTGGCATATGTCACACCCAACCCCTGACATGAGGAATTCGTGTCCAGCAGGTCAGTCTCGAGACATTGGAATCATTTCTATAGTATCCTTGTACCATTACTACTGTGCCAGGGTTCCAAGGTAGTAAATATGAAACAAGTACGGAAACAATGAAATGTTGCAGCGGCAAGGGACTTGTAAGTTTGCAACATGTAGTAGCTGTTTGATATATCCTGTCTTGCATGCAGATTTTATCTGTTAACTAGACATTGCATTTATAGTATGAATTGTTCAAGATTATGTTAAGCGTAAGCTACTTATGCTCTTGAGAGAAGCCACTAGTGAAACCTATGGCCCCCGGGTCTATTCCCATCATATCAATCTCCATCACTTTATTATTGCTTTGCTTTTTTACTTTGCCTTTTACTTTTCACTTTGCATCTGTATACCAAAAATACCAAAAATATTATCTATCATCTCTATCAGATCTCACTCCCGTAAGTGACCGTGAAGGGATTGACAACCCCTAATCGTGTTGGTTGCGTTGAGCTATTGTTTTGTGTAGGTACAAGGGACTTGCGTGTAGCCTCCTACTGGATTGATACCTTGGTTCTCAAAAACTGAGGGAAATACTTACGCTACTTTGCTGCATCATCCTCTCATCTTCGGGGAAATCCAACGCAGTGCTCAAGAGGTAGCACCGACCGCCGCCGCGATTTCTGCGCGGCGCTCCGGCGTCAGCATCTTGTAGTAAGTGATCTTGTGGCGCACCATGGCTTTTCGGCGAACTAGGGGACGCTTGATGCGAGCTAGGGGATCGAAAGGTGGGGGAATGGGCTGGAGGTTTGGTGTGGTTTTAAGGCAGTGGCTGGCGTAGGCCGAGCAGCGAAGGTTCTGGTGTGAATAGTGGTTCGGGTGACGACCGGTCAATCGGTTTTGACTGTACATCGCTCTTGTCGCGTTCGCGTTGCAGCCTGGCATGCTGGACCCTCCACGTCGCTCACCGAATGGAACGCGCTTCGTCTTGCATTTTCTCTCACTTGTAGGACCGCAGTTGAGAGCAAACCGACGTCCCTCCCCCTCCCCCGCCCGCGTCATTTATTATACCACCACTCCCATCGTTTTATGCGGAGTAAATAAAAACAGAGGGAGTATACTACGGATGAGGATCCCCTGACGTGGCCGAACCCATTGAGTAACTGACATGCGGGGCCTAGCAAGCATGGGGTCCGCCAGTAAGTGATCGAAAGGGAGGGTAAGGCAGGGATACCTACGTCAGAGGATCCACTTCCACTATACTACTTTGACCAAATGTTAGAGTAATAATATATGACATGCAACTTACACAAATGTTAGAGTAATAATATATGACATGCAACTTACACAAAGCATACAGGGTCTAATGCGTTTTTTGAGGCTAACTTTGACCAAATTTTAGAGTAATAATATATGACATGCAACTTACACAAAGCATACGGTCAAATTCGTATGTGAAAGGAGTTTCCAGTGATATAATTTTCACATTATACATCTCATGTACTATTAATCTTGTCAATAGTCAAATTGGAAACCATCTCGAGTACAAATCTAGGAGTATGTACGAATCTAACAATATTGATTGGGCGTTGTTGAATGTTGATACCTTTTTGATCAAAGTAGAGATACTTTGACTACACATAAAACTTATATGTAAACTAGAAAGGATAGGAGGGAGTATATTGTACATTCAAAAACAAAACGAACATTGGATACCCTTTATATATGATTTGCGGGTGCTATGATCACCGGTTCAAAATTTTGAATCCACCTTAGGTATCACGTGCCCCCACTCGTTCCCTCTCGATTTCATCTCGGGGTCCGGAGATCTATTAAAAGAGGACTAGGGTGGGTACATGCGAATGATACTCGGCGGAATGTTCAAATGAGGCATGCGGGAGGATGGACTCAACTGGAGGGCGACATGATCGATGGAGAAGAGGGTTGGAGAGGAATGAGAAATAAGAAAACGCCACATGATTATACTTGAACAGCTCAAATAAACAATAAGTTGTCTTGCTTGGCCTACATAGTGAAAGGCCTAATGCGCAATGCGGAGCACTGACACTCGAATATGGCCGGGAAAACAGGGAAACCGAAATGTGGGGCACACCCGTCGGGACGACGTAGCGCAGACTAGTCCAATGGAGGAGCTGGCCCACGACCTCCTCGCCACCGACAACCATTCATGTGGGTCGTTGGGGCCAACAACGGGGCGCAGCTCCAGCACCGCCTCTGGACACGGCGACCGCGGTGAGCGACACGCTCATATCGTCGCTAGACACGGTCGGTTTCAGTGTGCCGAGGGTGGCGTTAGTGCTGTGGCATGACCAACGGTATGTTTGGTTTGTGCCCAAGGTTTCCCCATCAAAGCATTGGGTAGGCAAAATTTTGGTTGAGGTATTGGTTGCCCATGATTTGGCCGACATTGGCAACAAAAATGAACTAGAGTTGGCTAGAGTTCATTGGCATGCCAAAGAAATGGCAACCATCCGAACAAACACCAATCTTTGGGTCATGACCAAAATTTTGGTTAAGGTATTGGTTGCCCATGATTTGGCCGACATTGGCAAGAAAAATGAACTAGAGTTGGCTAGAGTTCATTGGCATAACAAAAAAATGGCAACCATCCAAACAAAGACCAATATTTGGGTCATGACCAAAATTTTGGTAAGGTGCACTTTGGCCACAATCCAAACACACCCCAACAACTGGCTCGCCGAGGATGCACGGGGCGCCGCGACGCGTCCGCGGAGTGGTGTAGCGCGGCCAACTACATCCTCTGGACCTGAGACCATGCCGGGTCATCTTGCTTTTTCAATGACATGCGGGGATCGCATGTGAGCAAAGGGCATCTCCAATGTTGCCACGGCCGTAGCTGACTACCCTGGCACACCAAAACCCTCGTCCCTCGCGCCATCGCGCGGTGCGTTCCCAGCCGGCGCCAGCTGCCCGCATTCATGTCGTCCGTTCGTATGTCGTCGTTAAGAGGCTCGGTGCCTGAGGAACCAACTCCGGCGACTTAATGACGCACCCGGACGCTTGGCCTCACCGGAATGCGCTACGTAAAGCGGCAACGCCCAGCTAACCTCCACACCATAGCGCATCGTCCTCCTACCTGGCACCACATCCGCCATGACCGCAAGTGTGAACGCTCTGCGGGAGAGCTTGTCTTCAGGGATGAAGCTCGAGCTCGCCGCCCTCGCTCAAGTAACCTCTCGCGACGCAATAGCGGCGTAGCCGGACGCGGACGCGACCGCACAAGTGCTACCTCTTGAGCTTGCGTTGGATTTCCCCGAAGAGGAAAGGATAATGCAGCAGAGTAGCGTAAGTATTTCCCTCAGTTTTTGAGAACCAAGGTATCAATCCAGTAGGAGACCACGCTCAAGTCCCTCGTACTTGCACAAAACGATAGCTACTCGCAACCAACACGATTAGGGGTTGTCAATCCCTTCACGGTCACTTACGAGAGTGAGATCTGATAGAGATGATAGATAATATTTTTGGTATTTTTGATATAGAGATGCAAAGTGAAAAGTAAAAGGCAAAGTAAAAAAGCAAAGCAAGATTAAAGTGATGGAGATTGATATGATGAGAATAGACCCGGGGGCCATAGGTTTCACTAGTGGCTTCTCTTAAGAGCATAAGTATTCTATGGTTGGTGAACAAATTACTGTTGAGCAATTGACAGAATTGAGCATAGTTATGAGAATATCTAGGTATGATCATGTATATAGGCATCACGTCCGAGACAAGTAGACAGACTCCTGCCTGCATCTACTATATTACTCCACTCATCGACCACTATCTGGCATGCATCTAGAGTATTAAGTTAAAACAGAGTAACGCCTTAAGCAAGATGACATGATGTAGAGAGATAACTTCACGCAATATGAAATAAACCCCATCTTGTTATCCTCGATGGCAACGATGCAATACGTGCCTTGCTGCCCCTTCTGTCATTGGGAAAGGACACTGCAAGATCGAACCCAAAGCTAAGCACTTCTCCCACGACAAGAAAAACCAATCTAGTAGGCCAAACCAAACTGATAATTCGAAGAGACTTGCAAAGGTAACCAACCATACATAAAAGAATTCGGAGAAGATTCAAATATTATTCATAGATAGACTTGATAATAAACCCACAATTCATCGGTCTCAACAAACACACCGCAAAAAGAAGAAGATTACATTGAATAGATCTCCATGAGAGAGGGGGAGAACATTGTATTGAGATCCAAAAAGAGAGAAGAAGCCATCTAGCTACTAACTATGGACCTGAAGGTCTGAGGTAAACTACTCACACTTCATCGGAGGGGCTATGATGATGTAGAAGCCCTCCGTGATGACGGCCCTCTCCGACGGAGCTCCGGAACAGGCCCCAAGATGGGATCTCATGGATACAGAAAGTTGCGGCGGTGGAATTAGGTTTTTGGCTCCGTCTCTAATCGTTTGGGGGTACGTAGGTATATATAGGAGGAAGGAGTACGTCGGTGGAGCTTCGAGGGGCCCACGAGCCAGGGGGGCGCGCCCTAAGGGGGGCGTCCCCCCCACCCTCGTGACTGCCTCTTGGCTCCCTTGGAGTAGGGTCCAAGTCTCCTGGATCATGTTCGGTGAGAAAATCATGTTCCTGAAGGTTTCATTCTGTTTGGACTCCGTTTGATATTTCATTTCTTCGAAACACTGAAATAGGCAAAAAATAGCAATTCTGGGCCGGGCCTCCGGTTAATAGGTTAGTCCCAAAAATAATATAAAAGTGGAAAATGAAGCCCAATATGGTCCAAAATAGTAGATATTATAGCATGGAGCAATAAAAAATTATAGATACGTTGGAGACGTATCAGGCATCCCCAAGCTTAATTCCTGCTCGTCCTTGAGTAGGTAAATGATAAAAAGAGAATTTTGATGCGGAGTGCTACTTGACATAATTTCAATGCAAATCTTCTTAATTGTGATATGAATATTCAGATTCGAAAGATTCAAGACAAAAGTTCATATTGACATAAAAAATAATAATACTTCAAGCATACTAACAAAGCAATTATGTCTTCTCAAAATAACATGGCCAAAGAAAGTTATCCCTACAAAATCATATAGTCTGGCTATGCTCTATCTTCACCATGCAAAGTATTTAAATCATACACAACCCCGATGACAAGCCAAGCAATTGTTTCACACTTTAACATTTTCAAAACTTTTTCGATCTGCGCGCAATACATGAGCGTGAGCCATGGATATAGCACTATATGTGGAATATAATGGTGGTTGTGGAGAAGACAAAAAGAGGGGAAGATAGTCTCACATCAACTAGGCGTATCAACGGGCTATGGAGATGCCCATCAATAGATATCAATGTGAGTGAGTAGGGATTGCCATGCAACGGATGCACTAGAGCTATAAGTATATGAAAGCTCAACAAAAGAAACTAAGTGGGTGTGCATCCACCTCGCTTGCTCATGAAGACCTAGGGCAATTTTGATGAAGCCCATCATTGGAATATACAAGCCAAGTTCTATAATGAAAAATTCCCACTAGTATATGAAAGTGACAAAATGAGAGACTCTCTATCATGAAGATCATGGTGCTACTTTGAAGCACAAGTGTGGTAAAAGGATAGTAACATTGTCCCTTCTCTCTTTTTCTATCATTTTTCTTATTTGGGCCTTTTCTCTTTTTTTATGGCCTCTTTTTTTTTCTTTTTTTTCTTTTTTTTTGTCCGGAGTCCCATCCCGACTTATGGGGGAATCATAGTCTCCATCATTCTTTCCTCACTTGGGACAATGCTCTAAAAATTGATGATCATCACACTTTTATTTTTCTTACAACTCAGCAATTACAACTCGATACTTAGAACAAAATATGACTCTACATGAATGCCTCCGGCGGTGTACCGGGATATGCAATGAATCAAGAGTGACATGTATGAAAGAATTATGAACGGTGGCTTTGCCACAAATACGATGTCAACTTCATGATCATGCTAGCAATATGACAATCATGGACCGTGTCATAATAAACGGAACGGTGGAATGTTGCATGGCAATATATCTTGGAATGGCTATGGAAATGCCATGATAGGTAGGTATGGTGGCTGTTTTGAGGAAGGTATATGGTGGGTGTACGATACCGGCGAAAAGTGCGCGGTATTAGAGAGACTAGCAATGGTGGAAGGATGGGAAAAAGTGCGTATAATCCATGGACTCAACATTAGTCATAAAGAACTCATATACTTATTGCAAAAATCTAGAAGTTATCAAAGCAAAGTATTACGCGCATGCTCCTAGGGGATAGATTGGTAGGAAAAGACCATCGCTCGTCCCCGGCCGCCACTCATAAGGAAGATAAATAAATCATGCTCCGACTTCATCACATAACGGTTCACCATACTTGCATGCTACGGGAATCACAAACTTCAACACAAGTATTCTTTGAATTCACAACTAATCAACTAGCATGACTCTAATATCACCATCTTCATATCTCAAAACAATTATCAAACATCAATCTTTTCACTAGTGCAGAACTGGGTAATAGCACCGGTTCGTAAGGCCCTTTAGTGCCAGTTCAGGAACCGGCAACAAAATTTCGGCACTAAAGCCCCCCCCCTTTAGTACCGGTTCAGCACGAACCGGTGCTAAAGGGCAACCACGTGGCACGAGCCAGCTCCGGGGGCCGGGAGCCCTTTAGTACCGGTTGGTAACACCAACCGGTACTAAATGGTTGTGGGTTTTTGTTTTATTTTGTATTTTTCAATTAAATTTGTGTTATCAATTTAATTTAGGATTGTTTTACGTTATAATGAGTTGTAGTCGTCATCATCATCATCATCATCATCGCATATTAATAAATAAATAAACTCTAGCTAGCTAAATATCATCGTAGTCGTCTAATTACCACTATTTAATCATCATAGTCATTATCGCTAGCTATCTAATCATCATCAACGCTGGCTAGCTTAAAGAGGAAACATTCACTTTGTAACAGAAGCAAAGATATCATTGATGAAGCTATGTACCTAGGGTAGGGGCACGGACCCGTCCAAAGAGCCCTACCCAAGGACATCCCTAGAAGAAATCACCTATCAATCGACTTGAAGGTGCCCCACTCGACAGGTTCAAGACACTCGACCAAGAAGCTACCACTCGACCATGAAGCTAATCACTCGACTGCCAGGAGACCTACAGTCACTCCGTAGGCAAACGGTCAGCTGTTAAGTAGTCTTCATCGTCATCATAGCACTTTATTAGAGGCGTTACCAGTAACGCCCAATCTTAAATGTACCTTAAACCCTGCATTACTGAGGGCAGGAGGGGGCCGGCGAACTCTATATAAGCCACCCCCCTCCTCAGTATGAAGGGTTCGCACCCCTGTAATCCATACACGCATAATCCAGTCGACCGCCTTCGGGCTCCGAGACATAGGGCTATTACTTCCTCCGAGAAGGGCCTGAACTCGTAAACCTCGCGTGTAACAACTTCCCAATAGCTAGGATCTAGCCTCTCCATACTCACCCCCCTACATCACTGTCAGAGTCGGAACCACGACAATCATCAAGTTCAACATAATCATCACCAACATCGAAGTTCAGGACACGGACATGACACAAGTACTAATTAAGAGCATGAACTAGTAGCTACTGATCCTGCTGCTCCCTCTCAGGTAGAATAGCATAGAACATGTATAGCTCTCCTGATTCATCATACTGGAGCATGCAGATGAATCTGTCTCCTAATCTTGGGTTGCGCTTCTCCTTACTGCCCCCTAGTACTTCTCTGCGATCGTTAACAATTTTGCTCCAATCTTTCACTATTAAGCATTCTTCGCTTTCAGAAATCCTGAATGCACTCATGTGAAATGTAGGAAATCTTGGTCGTAAGCTAACCATTGACATGCGACCTTTTGTCTCGATCCACTGAGGCACAACTGTCATCGGAAGTCCCTGTTGAACAACATCGTATAGTAATTAATATACTAACCAATGAAAGTTTAGCTTCAAAAATAATGTATGCAAAAGATGCACTAGTTAAGGACAAATATTTAAAATCTTACCATCTTTTAATTATAGATGTGACCGTAGTTCAATACGATCACCATTGGTCGCACGTTTTGAGTACTAACATTTCTAAGTTTAGGAAAAAAATTTGTCTTGACAGTATTAAGATCCTCAAGCCATGAAACATAATGACTTATCTCCTCGCAGTTTAGTTGAGCCCCGGGGCAGTAGTAGGTCCTGTCTACCAAGCGCCGGACATGTTTGCTTGAACCGAAATAAGCTGACAATACAAATTAGTTGTCAACTATTTTTGAATAAACTGTATGAAAGACATAAACATATGCATGCATGGTTGAGAAAAACTCACCAAATGGTAGAACTGGAGGCATTTGCACATCGACCCAGATGTCTATATTACCTTCAATATCATCTTCCGGACGAATATCAAAGGTGATAACCATATCAGGCTCAAATGCATAAGCCTTGCATAGTGCTTGCCAAGTTTTGCATTCAAAATGGGTGTATGTGTCTCCATTATATAATTTGACGTTGAAAGTATACCCATGCTGCGTCTTCAAGTAAACTCTCTTTACCTCCATATCATCTATAGCACTGAAACCTATCTTATCCAAGACAAAAATTCTTGCATTGCAGGGGATGCGCTAGTAGAATAGTGAAAATTTAAAATTATAAGTTGAAGCAAATGAAGCATAAGTTTTGCATTCAAATAATAATTGACAAAGTGACTTACTGTATCAACTTAGAATGTCTCATCCAACTTGATGCTGAAGCGCCTACCATCAACAAGGAAATTTTGGTCGCACAGGCCGCGCTGGTCTTCACAGTGTTCGCACATAATAAAATATTTTTCGTCGTCAGATGACATTTCCTATGTTCATATAGGTGAAACATTAAACACCTATATCTAGCCAAATATATATTCATCTAACATTTGACATTAATATATCTAACTATATATTCAATTGACATTACTATAAATTTAACTTTTCTATCTAATTCATCTAACATTCGACATTAATCTAACATTTATATAAACTCAAAATATATTAAAAAATAAATAAACAGAAAAACTCATTAACAAATAATATTTTAATTAGATCATCAAATCTCATATACCTAAATTTTCTTACTAAAAATAAACTAGTTATATTAATTATTCAACTAGTTCTAATCTCATATACCTAAATTTTCTTACTAAAAATAAACTAGTTATATTAATTATTCAACTAGTTCTAATCTTATATACCTAAATTTTCTTATTAAAAACAAACTAGTTATATTAATTATTCAACTAGTTCTAATCTCATATACCTAAATTTTCTTACTAAAAATAAACTAGTTATATTAATTATTCAACTAGTGTAATCTCATATACCTAAATTTTCTTATTAAAAATAAAATAGTTATATTAATTATTCAACTAGTTCTAATCTCATATACCTAAATTTTCTTACTAAAAATAAACTAGTTATATTAATTATTCAACTAGTTCTAATCTCTAGTTCGACAATTTTTCTATCTAGCTAGCTAATTCATCTAACATTCGACATTAATCTAACATTCGATCATCTAATTAACTTTTCTAAAAAAACCCAGAAAATAAGTAAAAAAAATGTGTGTGTGTGTATGTGTGTGTGTATGCATGTGTGTGTATATATACGTATATGTGTGTGCGTATGTGTGTATGTGTGTGTGTATGCGTGTGTGTGTGGTATATGTGTGTGTGTGCGGCCCAGTACGCCGCCGCCCCGTACGTACGAGCGGGGGCGCCGGTGTGTGTGTGTGTGTATGTATGTGTGTGTATGTGTGTGCGGGAGCGAGAGAGAGACGTACGGCCGCGGCGATGACGACGGACGGCGGCGGTGTTCGGGGCGGCAGCGCGAGACGACGACGACGACGGGCGGCGGCGGGGACAGCGACAATGACGAGGGAAGACGGTACGGGCGACGGGCGGCGACGACGGGATCGAGCGGCGCGCGCGGCGGAGGTTGGAGACAAAGTGGGGAGTTGAAACTGAAATTTTCGTAAGTGCTATATATATAGGATTGGCCTTTAGTACCGGTTCATGGCTCCAACTAGTACTAAAGGCCTATTTTCGCCAGGCCAAGCGGCGGGAAACGAAGGCTTTTAGTACCGGTTGGAGCCACCAACCGGTACTAAAGGCCTTGCGCTGCCACCCCAAAGTTTAGTCCCACCTCGCCCGGCGAAGGGCAGCCGCACTGGTTTATAAACCCAGCCGCGGCTACCTCTTCGAACTCCTCTATATAGCAGGCTTCTGGACCTAATTAATTAAGGCGCGCTGCCCTGTGAGTCTGCTGGCCCTTCTGGGCCTGCATTTGCACACCCTAGGTCTGGTAGACCCACAGGGCAGTGCGCCAACAAATTTTTTATATAGTTTTTTCTTTTCTGCATTACTTATTTTCTTTTATTTATTTTTGAGTAGTTTTTTATATAGTTTTTTCTTTTCTGCATTATTTATTTTCTTCTATTTATTTTTGAGTAATTTTTTTGTATAGTTTTTTTATTTTCTGCATTATTTATTTTTGCATAGTCCGAAACCCTGATACTCCGAAAGAGTTTGTCCAGTTAACATGGATGCTTATGATGCAAGAGCAACAGCAAAAGTGAAAATTTGGCACAAATAGGTAGTTGTGTAACTAAAATAGGTAGGAGGAGAGATAGCTCTTATGTCACAAAAAAGAAGTTGTATCAAACCTTTTATGTCGGATTTAGAACAAACCAATCGGTATCGCCATCATACAGCCCAACCGTGGCTCGTGATGCATATATATGCATATCAAATGCACGGTTGGACGTATGATGGCGAATCCGAATGATTTGTATTCAGTCGATGAACTGGTAGATGTATGCAGTCGATGAACTGGTAGATGTATGTAGTCGATGAACTGAAAGACTTATGCAGGGAAGGCGAGAGGTGGGCTATATATAGGGTCGTCTGGCTCACAAAGTGATTGTGATAGTTTCGATCCAACGACTCACATGAGCTAGGAAGAAACACATCCTTGATCCAATGACTCGCAAGATCTAGAAAGAAACACACGATCCGTGTGATTCTTCCTGATTGGTGGGATGCACATTAGTACCCACTCTGGGCTTCGGTGAAAGTTGTAGTGATACTCAGAAAGAGTTTGTCCAGTTTGTACACGAAGTGCGTCCAGTTTTTGCCGTGACCCTCTCTACTCTTTTGCGCATGCTATGTGGGTGATATGATGATACCATGCCAAGTTTCAACATTTTCAGGATTCATTTTGTAGTGATTTTCAATTTCACGGTCATTTAGCTCTCTAAACAATTAGGTAAATGACCGAAAAACAACAAATGATGTCAGAACATGTTGGAAATTGATGACGTCGCTTTAAATGCTGCATACTGAACACAAAAGAAGTTCGGAGTTCAAATAAGTTTAAAAAACATTGAAGTGGCCATGTAACAGATGAGTTCTCGTCTGAAACCCTGATACTCGGAAAGAGTATGTCCAGTTTGTACACGAAGTGCGTCCAGTTTTTTCCATGACCCTCTCTACTCTTTCGCGCATGCTATGCGGGTGATATGATGATACCATGCCAAGTTTCAACATTTTCAGGATTCATTTTGTAGTGATTTTCAATTTCACGGTCATTTAGCTCTCTAAACAATTAGGTAAATGACCGAAAAACAACAAATGATGTCAGAACATGTTGAAAATTGATGATGTTGCTTTAAATGCTGCATACTGAACACAAAAGAAGTCCGGAGTTTAAATAAGTTTAAAAAACATTGAAGTGGCCATGTAACAGATGAGTTCTCGTCCGAAACCCTGATACTCGGAAAGAGTATGTCCAGTTTGTACACGAAATGCGTCCAGTTTTTGCCGTGACCCTCTCTACTCTTTCGCGCATGCTATGCGGGTGATATGATGATACCATGCCAAGTTTCAACATTTTCAGGATTCATTTTGTAGTGATTTTCAATTTCACGGTCATTTAGCTCTCTAAACAATTAGGTAAATGACCGAAAAACAACAAATGATGTCAGAACATGTTGGAAATTGATGACGTCGCTTTAAATGCTGCATACTGAACACAAAAGAAGTTCGGAGTTTAAATAAGTTATTAAAAATAAAAAAGAGATGCAATTCTGGTTAATTTGCTTCAAGCCATTCGGAATAGTGTAGACTGCACTGCACATAGCTCAATGCAATCTATGCTATTCCGCAAGGGTTGAAGCTAATCAACATGTAGATGAGCATTGCAACTCTTCGTCATTGTCTGTGCACTCACGGCTTATAAACCTCTCATACTGCCTCTCTCTTGGCGAGGTGGGACTAAAAACAGCTTGCCATAACCTCATTAGTACCGGTTCGTGGTACGAACCGGCACTAAATGGTGATGGTGGGGCCATAGCCTGACCGCAGGCTGACACAGCCTCTTTAGTACCGGTTCGTGGCATGAACCGGTACTAAAGGTTCGCCATGAACCGGTACTATTGATCGCCG
Source organism: Triticum urartu (assembly GCF_056163025.1). Lineage (NCBI taxonomy): Eukaryota > Viridiplantae > Streptophyta > Magnoliopsida > Poales > Poaceae > Triticum > Triticum urartu. The sequence continues at coordinate 8,942,761 of NC_141877.1, forward strand.
CCACGAACCGGCACTAATGTACACATTAGTGCCGGCTCTAATTCAAACCGGCACTAATGTGCTTCATGTTTGACCCTTTTTCTACTAGTGTTTCTTAGCATTCAACGCACTCAAAAGAAAGTTTCACAAATCTTGAATACCAAGCATATTATTATTAAGCAAATTACCATGCTATTAAGAACTCTCAAAATAATCTAAGTGAAGCATGAGAGATCAATAGTTTCTTTAAAACAAATCCACCACCGTGCTCTAAAAGATCTAAGTGAAGCACATAGAGCAAAATTATAACGCTCAACAGATATAAGTGAAGTACATAGAGCAAAACTACATAGCTCAAAATATATAAGTGAAGCACATAGAGTATTCTATCAAATTCCAATTCATGTATGGCTCTCTGAAAAGGTGTGTACAGCAAGGATGATTGTGGCACACTAACAAACAAAGACACAAATAATACAAGACGCTCCAAGCAAAACACATATCATGTTGGTGAATAAAAATATAGCTCCAAGTAAAATTACCGATGGAAGTAGACGAAAGAGGGGATGCCTTCCGGGGCATCCCCAAGCTTTGACTTTTTGGTGTCCTTGGATTATCTTGGGGGTGCCATGGGCATCCCCAAGCTTAGGCTCTTTCCACTCCTTGTTCCATAATCCATCAAAAGATTTCACCCAAAACTTGAAAACTTCACAACACAAAACTCAATAAAAATCTCGTGAGCTCCGTTAGAGAAAGAAAACAAAAGACCACTTCAAGGTACTGTAATGAACTCATTCTTTATTTATATTGGTGTTAAACCTACTTTATTCAAACTTCTCTATGGATTATAAACTATTTTACTAGCCATAGATTCATCAAAATAAGCAAACAACACACGAAAAACAGAATCTGTCAAAAACAGAACAGTCTGTAGTAATCTATAACTAACGCAAACTTCTGGAACTCCAAAAAATCTACCAAAATAGGAACACTTAGAAAATTTGTTTATTGATCAGAAGCTATTGGAATCAGTATTTTATCACGTTCTGGTGATTTTTAACAATTGTTTCCGTGAACAGAAAGTTTCTGGAAACTACAGCAAGATCAAATAACTATTATCCAAGAAGATCCTATAGGTCTAACTTGGCACAAACACTAAGTAAAACACAGAACCACATCTAAATAGAAGGTAGATGGGTTATTTATTCCTAAACAGAAACAACAACAAAAAACCAAAAATAAAATTGGGTTGCCTCCCAATAAGCGCTATCGTTTAACGCCCCTAGCTAGGCATTAAGATTTCAATGATGATCACGTGAAAGACAAGAATTGAAGCATATAGAGAGCATCATAAAACACGTGACACACACATCTAAGTCTAACATACTTCCTATGCATAGGCATCTTATAGGCAAACAAATCGTCATAGCAAGCAAAAACTAGCATATGCAAGGAAGCGGAAAGAAACAATAGCAATCTCAACATAACGAGAGGTAATTTATTATCATGAAACTTTCTACGACCATATTTTCCTCTCTCATAATAATTACATGTGGGATCATAAGAAAATTCAACAAAATAGCTATCACATAAAATATTTTCAACACGATCCACATGCATGCGAAGTTGACACTCTTCCGAAATTGTGGAATTAACATTAACTAAAGTCATGACCTCTCCAAACCCACTTTTATCAAAAATTTCATAAGATTGAATATTCTCCAAATATGTGGGATCTAAAGTTGACACTCTTCGAAACCCACTTTCAATATTATTGCAAACAATATTATCGATCTCATATTCATCATGGGGCTTAAATAAATTTTCAAGATCGAAAGAAGAATCACCCCAATCATGATCATTGCAACAAGTAGTAGACATAGTAAAACTAGCATCCCCAAGCTTAGGGTTTTGCATATTATTAGCACAATTGAGATCAAGAGAGTTTATAGTAAAATCATTGAAATCATGCTTTTCATCGAGGGAGCTATCAAGCATGGGTGCAATAGCAACAATCTCATTTTTAACATAAGGAACTATAGCAAATTCGTCTTCATAAATATTGGCATCATGGCCACAAGAATAGCAAGCATCATGTTCATCAAGGGATATTTCAATCAAATCATCGGAATCATTATTATCTATAGATTCATGCATATCATTATTTCCTTCCAAAGCAACGGTCATTCTCTCAATAAATTCTTTGACATAGACATTATGAGCATAGTTTTCATAGCAATATTTAAGTATGTCAAAATTTTCAGATTCGTAGAGAGTAATATCATACTTTTCAATCAAAGAAGCAACTTCATAAGCACCCTTAAAAGCAACAAATTCTTCAATTTGTTCGATATCATAGTAACTATAAACACCCTTTGCATAAGAAGATAAGATTTCATTATCATTAAACTCACATAGGTAGGGAAGGTGTTTTTTAGGGTTCTTAGAGCAACAAGTAAAATCACAAATTTCACAAAGATTCCAAGCATAACATAGCAATCTGTTTATTTGACTTCATAAGAGTTTCCCTTTTTTCTGACAAACGGTGATGCACAAAATGAGCATGCTCATCTAAAGATTTCCCATCAACTAGGCTAGTTTGGGTTTCAGCACGAGCGCATAAGGATTGAAGATGATCCAAGTAGAACACTTTAAGTGGATCCATATCAATAGATTTTTAGCAAGCAAAGATGCAAGCAAATAGAAGGCACATGGAAAGACAAACAAAAAGACATACATGAAGAAGGCGAAGAAAGGGCGAATAAAACGGCAAGGTTGAAGTGGGGGAGAGGAAAACAAGAGGCAAATGGCAACTAATGTAATGCGAGAGATAGGGATTGTGATGGGTACTTGGTATGTTGACTTTTTGCATAGACTCCCCGGCAACGGCGCCAGAAATTCTTCTTGCTACCTCTTGAGCTTGCGTTGGATTTCCCCGAAGAGGAAAGGATAATGCAGCAGAGTAGCGTAAGTATTTCCCTCAGTTTTTGAGAACCAAGGTATCAATCCAGTAGGAGACCACGCTCAAGTCCCTCATACCTGCACAAAACGATAGCTACTCGCAACCAACGCGATTAGGGGTTGTCAATCCCTTCACGGTCACTTACGAGAGTGAGATCTGATAAAGATGATAGATAATATTTTTGGTATTTTTGATATAGAGATGCAAAGTGAAAAGCAAAAGGCAAAGTAAAAAGCAAAGCAAGATTTAAGTGATGGAGATTGATATGACGAGAATAGACCCGGGGGCCATAGGTTTCACTAGTGGCTTCTCTCAAGAGCATAAGTATTCTACGGTGGGTGAACAAATTACTATAGAGCAATTGATAGAATTGAGCATAGTTATGAGAATATCTAGGTATGATCATGTATATAGGCATCACATCCGAGACAAGTAGACCGACTCCTGCCTGCATCTACTACTATTACTCCACTCATCGACCGCTATCCAGCATGCATCTAGAGTATTAAGTTAAAACAGAGTAATGCCTTAAGCAAGATGACATGATGTAGAGAGATAAATTCATGCAATATGAAATGAACCCCATCTTGTTATCCTCGATGGCAGTGATGCAATACGTGCCTTGCTTCCCCTTCTGTCACTAGGAAACGACACCGCAAGATCGAACCCAAAGCTAAGCACTTCTCCCATGGCAAGAAAAACCAATCTAGTAGGCCAAACCAAACTGATAATTCGAAGAGACTTGCAAAGATAACCAATCATACATAAAAGAATTCAGAGAAGATTCAAATATTATTCATAGATAGACTTGATCATAAACCCACAATTCATCGGTCTCAACAAACACACATCAAAAAGAAGAAGATTACATCGAATAGATCTCCACGAGAGAGGGGGAGAACATTGTATTGAGATCCAAAAAGAGAGAAGAAGCCATATAGCTACTAACTATGGACCCGAAGGTCTGAGGTAAACTACTCACACTTCATCGGAGGGGCTATGATGATGTAGAAGCCCTCCGTGAGACGGCCCTCTCCGGCGGAGCTCCCGAACAGGCCCCAAGATGGGATCTCGTGGATACAGAAAGTTGCGGCGGTGGAATTAGGTTTTTGGCTCCATCTCTTATCGTTTGGGGGTACGTAGGTATATATAGGAGGAAGGAGTATGTCGTTGGAGCTTCGAGGGGCCCACGAGGCAGGGGGGCGCGCCCCCCACCCTCGTGACCGCCTCTTGGCTCCCTTAGAGTAGGGTCCAAGTCTCCTGGATCACGTTCGGTGAGAAAATCACGTTCTCAAAGGTTCCGTTTGGACTCCGTTTGATATTCCGTTTCTTCGAAACACTGAAATAGGCAAAAAACAGCAATTCTGGGCTGGGCCTCCAGTTACTAGGTTAGTCCCAAAAATAATATAGAAGTGGAAAATAAAGCCCAATATGGTCCAAAACAGTAGATAATATAGCATGGAGCAATCAAAAATTATAGATACGTTGGAGACGTATCAACAAGCGGTGGCCACGCTGGCGGCCGACGATGGGAGCACCGTCAGCCATGCATCCTACTTGCCGCCGTCCAACGTCCGGCACCGCCGAGGTCGGGGACTCCTCCGAGGATGAGCAGGGCATGGGAGGCGGCAGGGCATGGTGTGCCAACTGGCTGGTTCGTATCTCGTGTTCTACTCTTCCTTGCCAGAGACCGCACCTTCACTTCACGGGTCTAGAACCCCGCCCCCGTACATAGAGATCGCAGATGGAGGACGTCGGTCACTGCCATAGAATAGGTTTAGGGTCGGGTTTCTTTTATTTTTCTGTCCTATAAAAGTTCGAAACACTAGTAGAAAAAGGGTCAAATGTCCACCCCTTTAGCCCCGGTTTGTATTTGAGCCGGCACTAATGTGACCATTAGTGCCGGTTCGAATGGCTATGCATTAGTGCCGGTTCGTAATGAACCTTTAGTACCGGTTCGTGCCACAAACCAGTACTAAAGGGGTGGTGGCAGGCTGGCGTCAGGCCAGGGCCCCACGAGCCCCTTTAGTGACGGTTTGTGACACAAACCGGTACTAAAGGTCTAACCTATAGAACCGGTTTGTGTCACCAACCGGCACTAAAGAGTCTTAACCTATAGTCCCGGTTGAAGACACTAACCGGCACTATAGGGCAATTTTCAAACTCTACCCCCCCCCCCCCCCCCGTGTATCGCCATTTCAGTTTTGAAAAGATCAAAAGAAATGATAAAAACTTCAAAAAATAAAATCCTTCGAGTGGTAGTTATATTACTACATCTACTAGCTAGGAAAATTTGAAAACTTAAATTTGGACATGTTTTGGTCAAATCTGGTCAAACTATGGTCAAACTTATTCAAGAAAGGAAAAAAAAGATTGGGGGGAGGGAGGGGCCTGTTTGCAATTTTTTAGAATCCTCAAATTCCAAAAGGAAAAAAAGATATGGTCAAAGTTCAGTTTTTTTAAAAAAATTTGGTTAAATCTGGTCAAACTACTTATTCAAGAAGTATTAATGTTACTACATAATTATTCAAGAATATTAGTGTTACTAAATAATTATTTCAATTTTTTGAATTTTGGTCAAATCTGGTCAAACTATGGTCAAACTTATTCAGGAAATATTAGTGTTACTAAATAATTACTGTTTTTTAGAATAATAGTTTCAAACTCAAACGATGAAACGTGTGACCTAATGCTCAAGCTAAACTGCTGAGGGTTAATAGGATTGACAGCTTAAATTTGTCAGGAAAACAACAACTGCAGACTTGGAATGTAGGGGGAATAGAACTCCGAAGTTAAGCGTGCTCAGGCTGGGGGAGTGAGAGGATGGGTGACCGGCCGGGAAGTTAGGCGATTTGGAATAAGTGATCCACACTTGAGCAGTTAAGAGAGGTGATTAGAGACTAAATCATCAAATAATTCCGAAATATTAAAAATCGAAAAAAAAATCAAAAAAAATTTCCGAAATTTTCAAAATAAAATAAAAAAAACCTTTAGTACAGGTTGGTAACACCAACCGGTACTAAAGGTCCCCCATACTAGGATGCGAGCTCACGCCACGTGGTGGCACTTTAGCGCCGGTTCGTGCCGAACCGGTACTAAAGGGGGGGGCTTTAGTGCCGGTTATGGAACCGGCACTAAAGGCCCTTACGAACCGGTTTTAAAGCTCCGTTTTCTACTAGTGAAATGTAATGAAAATTTGCCGTGTTTGCATTAATCTCGGCCGATGTATATGAACTTTCACAATAATGTACATATTGTAGGAGTACTAGCAACATGCCCGTGCGTTGCACGGAAGATCAAGATCTTGTGGGAGAAAAGGATGAACGAGGGAAAGCCTTATATGCAAATGTGGAGAGGAGTGCGGGTAAATTGTCATAGTTTCCTTCCTATCTGTTAGATATAGATTGGACGGCCTATATTGTAGGATGACAGGCACACCATCATCACCAACTCTGTTTTTTATTGAACCGAGAAAAATCTAACATGCGAAGTAAAATAAACACATAGGGTCTATACATACACAAATTATCTTAGGCACTCCAATAGTACGTCCAGTACACATTCACGCATTTCACATCTTTCTACATCTACGGGAACCTATGAAAGGGTTAACGTAAATTGCCTCTCTCTCTCCTCCCCTGATTTTCATAGTGGTGGGCCCCTCCCTCCCCCCAATCTACAATCAATAGCTCACACGTTTCACATTACGTTAATTACGTAACTGGGATTACGTAGGTGTAGCATTACTCGTCCTAAAAAACCCAACTAAGCCAACCTCCCAGCATATCGCGTGGGGAAAGACCCGGCCGCGCCGTTTTAGTCGGGATTACCGGATTACTAGTAGTAGTATCGGTGGATCGCGCGAAGCAACAAAATTTTTTTGAGGGGGCAAAGCACCTAGTTTAAAAGGAAAAAAAGCGGTACACTCACAGCACTCCTGTCGCGGTCGCATTGCACCCCACACACGTTCGGTCCTGCACACGGCACACGCAAACGGAACGCGCTTCGGCTTGCCTCTTCACTGACACGTGGGACTAAACTTGGAGAAACCGACCATGCACCAAACTCCCCCCCCTCCCGCCCACAGCGCGAAAATCCTCCCCCCCCCCACACCCAAAAATTCTCCCCAAATCCGATTCAGCCGCCCTTCGGCCAACTAGCCAATAATATTCCCCAAACCCCCCTCCCCCCTGTCCCCCTCCACTCCATTCGCTCCGCCAAAGCCGCCCTCCCCACTGTACCGATACGTCGGCGCCGCGGTTCGGCGATCCTCTCGCTCCCACAGTACGCTCTCATAGACTGTCGTCCTCTAGCCGCGCTGCCACCTCTGGCTACGTTCTTGTGGAGGCGCACGGCGGTCACCGCTGCCACCGCTGGCGACGTTCGTGTGGAGAAGCACGGCGGTCAGCTTCTCCCATGGTACGCACATTCTAAACTGAGGCCCCGTTCATGTCGGTGTAGCGCTGAATGTTAGCTGATAGACGCTGTTAATCTCATTGTTTGCCGAAGTAGTTTACTATCAATATGCTCTGCTTAAGAAGCTTCCTTGCCCTGTACTGCCCTCAATCTGCTTAGCTGAGATGGCATGCCAAGGCTGATTAGTTGCTAAAAATATCCTGCCATATATTTATTGTGACGTAGATTGCCATGGTCTAGTAGCCAATCTGTTAGGTGAAATAGCTCTACACCATTTTATACTCAATCTTTGTTGCTGCGATGGCCTTCGATAGTTTGATGGCTGTGTGCTCGGCCTCATTGACTGCTGAAACAGCCTGCCATATTTGGCACTCAAATCTGTTTGCTGAATTAGCTTTACATATATTTTGTTACTTAGATCTGCTCGTCCAAATATCTTGCCATAGCTTTAGACATCGACCTAGGTATTTTTTTCTGGACTTCATAAAAAAGCATATATGTTTTTCCTGTAGTATCTAGTAGAAGACTAATTTTTATGTCTAACAGATGAACAGGACTTGGATAACTTCTGCTCGAGGATTCTCCGCTGCATATGTCAAGGGGGTTGAAAACTTCATGAACTTTATCAGAGCTGAGTACAATGGTCCGAAATCAGATGTGCTCTGCCCGTGTAGCAGTTGTATGAATTCGGTTACAAGACCCCAGTCAACTGTGCAAAATCATCTACACTTGTATGGGATGTCGGTCACATATACTAGGTGGGTTCATCATGGTGAAGCTATGAACATCAGTGTTATTGACTACGTGGAAGCAGCAGATCACCATCTTGATCTGCCTACTGCTCGGGTGGAAGAGGAGAAGGAGGTGGTGGTGGCAGAGCCAGTGATCTACCTGATGCTCTTGCATTCCGTGAACTTTCACCTGCAGAAGAAAAATGGTGGGCCCGCATGTTGGAACAATGCAACGTTGCTGTCACCCCAGGAAATAAGCTGTCAGTATTCTCAGCTATGGTCACCTTTCCTCAGGTGAAGACATCTGAGCGGATGACCAACAAATCATTCGATGCAATGTTGGCTGCTTTCCGCAAATCTTTCCCAGATGCGTCTGAGCTGCCACACACCTACAGTAAAATGAAGAATTTCCTTCGTGCAGTTGGAATTGGATATGATATGATCCATGTTTGTAAGAATAATTGTGTTCTGTTCCAGAAGGATTATGCCAACTTAAGTGAATGCCCGAAATGCAAATCATCAAGATGGAAAGATGGCGATGCTGTGAAGAGGATTCCTCATAATGTTCTGAGACATTTTCCAATTACACCAAGATTGCAGAGGTTGTTTCATGATGCTGAAACAAGAGAGGATGTAATGTGGCATCTAGGAACCAGGAGCAGAGATCAGAATGTAATGAGCCATCCATCTCATGGTAGTGAGTGGAAATGCTTCAATGATAAACACCACGAGTTTGCTGCTGACCCGAGAAACATTAGACTTGGCTTAGCTTCAGATGGATTTAACCCATTTGGCCACCAGAGCGCCACATATAGCATGTGGCCAGTGCTTGTTATCCCTTACAACATGCCTCCAAATGTCTGCACCAAAGAATCAAACTACATGATGGCCTTGCTCATCCCAGGTCCAAAAAGTCCTGGAAAGGATTTTGATTTGTTCATGGATCCTCTTGTGGAGGAACTTCAACAGCTATGGAAGGGTGTTCTCACTCGAGACCTATATAGCAGCCCACCACTAATTTCTTTCTGCATGTTGTTATAATTTGGTGCATCCATGATTATCTGGCTTTGGGCACTATGTCAGGGCGAACGACACATGGTTACAATGCATGTGTTCGCTGTGATAGGAATCCGCTGTCATACGCAATACTTAGCAAGATCTGTTACATTGGACACCGTCGTTTCCTTGCCAAGGACAAGCTGCATCCTAGAAAATACCTAAGACATGTGTTCAATGCAAAGCATGAAAACTGTGATGCGCCAAAGAAGCTCACCGCCGATGAGTTGCAAGTGGAATTAGAGAAGGTCAGGCATATTACACCAGGAAACCATCCTGGTAATGGTAGCAGGAAAAGGAAGCATGGCAGGGTAGAAGAGAGATTATTGTTTACTCGCAGGTCCACTTTGTGGGACTTGGAGTATTGGAAAGATTTGGATCTGCGGCATAATCTTGATGTGATGCACATCGAGAAAAATATATGTGACAGCATTATCGGCACACTTCTTAATATTGAAGGCAAGACGAAAGATACCTTAAAATCTAGGATTGATTTGACACACCTGGGTATCAGAAAGGATTTGCAGGTGCAAGATGAAGGTAAACCACGGGATATGGCACCAGTTGTGTACGTCTTGGACAAGGTAAAAAGAAAAGAATTCTGCGAGGTCCTGTCACGTGTGAGATTCCCACATGGATTTGCTTCCAACCCTGAAAGGAGAGTCGGTGCAGATGGAAACAAGGTACAAGGGTTGAAAACTCATGACTGCCACGTCCTACTTCAAAGGGTTTTACCTGTTATCCTTAGAGGATTGGGCCGCCCTGACTTATAGAGAGCAGTTGCAGAGTTGGGACAATTCTTCAGGGAACTCTGCAGTAGGAATATCAAGATAGATGCTTTGGAGCGTCTTAGAGACAAGATACCAACTATCCTATGCGACCTTGAGAAGATATATCCTCTAGCCTTCTTTGATGTGATGGTGCATTTGGCTATTCATCTACCTGATGAGGCACTACTTAGAGGTCCAGTACAGTATGGCTGGATGTACCCTATTGAAAGGCGGCTAGGCACTTTCAAGGCCTATGTTAGGAACAGAGCTAGACCCGAGGGTTCCATTGCAGAGGCCTACATTGCTACAGAAGCGTTGCCATTATGCTCAAAATACATTGAAACAACTGATCAGCTTAGCAAAGAGGTGGGTGAAGACAATCCCGGGCTCAATGTTTTCGATTATTCTATTCGAGTTATAGGGAAGAGTCAACAATAGGACAAACCTAAAGATTTGGACAAAATGGTTTGGTATGTGTTGAATAATTGTCCTGAGATATTACCTTATATCAAGTAAGTGTAGTACTGCAGCTTATACATCGTAATCTACTAAACTTGCAGCACATTCTTATATATTTAGATGTTTGACGCGATCACTATGTTGTGCAGCATCTACAAAGAGGAGTTACTACCGCAAAATCCAAGAAACATTGACAAACTGGTTATGGAAGGATTTGCGAAATGGTTCAAGAACCATGTAAGCTTTTGAAGTGCACTGTCAGTTTTTTTAATATATTGAGTACATAAGATGATCAGCTTGTCTATTTTCTAACCATAGGTTAAGAAGATGCGGGAGGATGGGCAGGAAGTTGATTATGCCCTTTACTCACTAGCAATGGGTCCTGATACTCGTGTAAGACATTATGAATCTTGCGTTGTTGGAGATGTGCGCTACAACACCCTTGCACGAGACGAAGGCAGCAAGACACAAAACAGTGCCATCATGAGCACGGATACGTATGACAAAGAGACAACTGAAATGTATGCTAACATAATAGACATTGTTCAGTTGCAGTATATCTCCAGTTTCAAGGATCATCGGTGTGTGGTTCTGTTGTGCTGTCGTTGGTATAACCTATTTTCCAGGATCGCAAAACCCAGAGCTGATGATTATTTCAATTCCATCAATGTCAAGGCGGCGTACCAGACCAACGAGCCTTTTATTTTGGCAAATCAAGCAACACAGATATTTTTCTTGGAAGACACATTTGCAGGTAGCGATGACTAGAGAGTATTGCAAAGGTTTGAGCAGAGGAATTCGTTTAATGAAGTTGCACAACAAGATGATGCTTACACTGCTCCTGATGTACAAGATAACACAGATGTTCCTAATATCTTTGAGAACCATCACGTCAATGATGCCGGCGAAAAGATTGCCTGTCGTGCTGTGGACATACAAGAGTTGATCAAGAAGAAGCCAACGTTCGAGGACGTTGAGGACGAAGAAGAAGATGACATCATGGGGAATTACGATTCAGACTGATACACATGGCGAAGATGTTGACGCTGCTGCTGCGGATGATGATTACATTGCTTTTGTCATATTTGCCTGTCAGAAGACGTTTTTTATCTACTATGTGAAATTGTGTTTGCTATGACAACTGAAACCTGATGAACATGTTGTTTAGTATTTTGCTGTGAGAACATCACTTGTTATGTATGTTGATGTGTATTTGGTGATTGTATGACAACTAAAACATGATGACATTGTTGTTTAGTTGTACTCATATTTGGCTGTGAAACTTGAATTTGATGACATAGTTTGCTGTTGGACTGCAATTTGCTCGACGTCTTCGAATGAGAACAAAGCTGACCCGACAGGGCCTCTGCTATTTATTTATTTATATGAGCAAAAGGGGATACCCCCTGATTTCCGCTAATAGAAATCATTAGATGTTCACAACACTACGCCCAGCCTGCTACACAGGTTTCATTCATTACTAGTTTCAGCAAAGTGCTCATATCGTAGCCACTGAATACATCATGAGTGCTACATACACTGCAAATAAAGAGACAATCATCCTACATAGCACATCGATTTTTCCCATTATCTTCACAAGCTCTTTCATCTCCTCATTGCTATCAAGGCCGTTCAGTAGCTGTTGCTTGGCCATGATCAGAGGAACTGCATCTTTAACCTTCTGCTCTGCATCTTCCTCTTCTGCCGTTCCTTCAGTTACTTGTCCAACACCGCAACCTGCTGGTATTGGGATTCCTCGGCTAACCAAATAATCAGCGTAGTTGCATCCTCCCCCCACATCAGCAACTTTCCAGAAATACAAATCACATGAATCTTCCCTTTTCTGCATGAATCAAATTGGAAGATCATCAACCAAACTATTAAAAAAATAAGCAACTGAAAGCAGCAGAACAACACTTAAACATATTATTACCCCATGATTCGGGCATTTGTAGAAGACTCGGCCAGTGTTGCGGATTGTGGTTGAGACGCGACAGATGACTCTGCGTGATTTGCAGCAGTGGCACCACACCAACGGCAGCGGGTTGCGATGAGCAATCGGCTATGGTGCGCGTGCTGGCGGGGGTGTGATGAGACCCACAGGCGATGGTACGGGTGGTGAGTTGGCGCATATCTGGATGTTGCCTGCTGAAGAGCAGGTGGACGAGCAGCCAGCGGACATGGTTGCTGCGGCCAGAGCTTCTGATGCTAGGCAGAGTAAGTAGAGAAGAGGAGAAGCGAACGTTGGATATGTCAGTTTCATTACTTGCAGAGTAGCATAGCACCATATATATTCATAGTCTAGGTTTGGATTCGAACCAGCTACAGGAGCACGTCTTTCTTTTTTCTAAAACTCGGCAATGTCTCTTTACTGGTACACTAGCTTGTTCTGTACACCTTCCCAAGTCTTTGATTTTCTTTCCCTTTTTTTGCAAGGAAGGAAGGAGGACAAAATTGAGAGTTCCTGGGACTCAAACCCAAGACCTCTCGGTTGAAAACCAAGGGTGCTAGTCAGTTATGTGGCGAACGTTCCCTGTGAGGAGGACGGCAGACAAATGCATTTTCCTCGCAGTTTTCTTCCTATATATAAAAAAGTATGCTACTTGGTGTCCGCTTAGTAAACAAACGATTGTGCCAACATTGACCGTTGGATTGACATTCAACGTTTGTCGCATTTCTTCAGTCTCTTCTTCCTCGAGCCGCCAAAGCCAAACCAGCACCGGCGGGACCGCCTGCTCCCGCCTCCCACGACTGGCTGTGATCTTCCCCGGCTCCTGTTCGTTCCCGTCCGAGGCCTCACCATCGTCCTCCGCCTTGGTTCGCTCGCCACGGCGGCGCCCTCTGGTGTTGTCAACATGGTCAACAACCGAGAGGAATAAGGAGATGACTGTACATGGTGAGGATGACAGTAGGGACCCAGTAGCGCGCGCAGTAATTTTGTTTTTTCGAGACGGAGAAGGGTATCAACTGGGTTGTGCAGGACCCGTGGCCCGTCTAGCCCAGGCTTTTATTTCATATGTTTAGCACATGACCAGCCTAGTTTGTTTTTTTCCTTTCTGAAAATCGCTAGCCAGCTATTTTGTTTTTTTTCAGAATAGCCAACGTAGGCCTACTTGCTTTTCTACGCCCTGCTGGGCCGGAAATCTTTCAAGACGAGGAGGGATGCATTTTGCCAGAAAATGGGCTATAAGTAATAAGAAATGGGCTATAAGTAATAATAAATGGGGTGTAAAATGAAAAAATATAGCAAACATGCAATTAGTTCCAAAATACTGTTTTCTTTCGGATTTTGATATTTTAAATCTCATTGTTTTTGTGCGGGTAAAATTTCATTGAATTTAAATTAAGGTATATTTAGATTTAAAATTAATTTGAATCTGGCTAGAAATTTCGGGCTGTATGCTGTTTGGGATAGATTTGGAGGCTGACTTGTGGGTCTACTAGGTTGACGTGTACTTTGGCTTTGTCAACTTAGTCCACAAACGACCGTGCTGCTTCTTCAATATCTGATCTTCTTGCTCCAGCCGCCCAAACCAGCTCCTGTGGGACTTCCTACTCCCGCCTCCCATGGCCGGCTGTGCTATCGCACAGGCCACACCGCCCCACCCTACTTCATTGCTGGCCAGGCCATTCTTCTACTCACCCACACCTCCTGTTATTTTCCGGCGACGGCAGCCGGACCAGTAAACCCTCGTACTCCCCACCGCGGGGGCAACCATTGCCGAGTCTTCCCCGGCTCCGGGTCATTCCCTTCCTAGGCCTCGCCGTCGTCCACCGCCATGGTGCTCTCGGCGCGGCCTGGTCAATGTGGTCAACGAATGACATCCATCGGCCGTGGACTGTACGCGCAAAATAATGATTCCTCCACTTGACAGTTGGGACCCACCAGAAGGGCCTCTGTATTTCACGAAAAAATGTTCCCCCCGCTGACATGTCGGACCCACCAGCTATATCTTCCCACGCAAGGAAGTGCCTCCTTATTACGCACAAAAAAAATGAATACCCCCTGCTAGCTGGGACCCATCATAGTGGGGGATGACTTGTGGGCCAACTAAGTTGACGGGGACAGAGGGCTTTGTCAACTTAGTCAATATGAACGATTCTAGCTCCAGTGACCGTACGATGTCCATCCAATGGCCGTAGTGCTTCTTCAACCTCTGGTCTTCTTGCTCCAGCCGCCCAAAGCAGCGCCGGTCGTGCTGCATGCTCCTGCCTCCCATGGCCGGCTGTGCTGCCGCGGAGCCCTCACCGCCCCCTACTATTACCACCGCTGGACAGGCCCTGCGGCGACGGCAGCCTCACACCGCAGCCGAACCAGTGAACCCTCGTACTCCTCTTCGCGCGGGCTTCCACTGCCGCGTCTTCCCCGGCTCCGCATCGTCCCCTTCCTAGGCCTCGCCGTCGTCCACCGCCGTGGTGCTCTCGGTGCGGCCTAGTCAATGTGGCCAAGGAACAACTTCCATCAGACGTGGACTGTACGTGGAGAGGCTGACAGCTGGGTCCACGGCCACAGCAAGGAAGTGCCTCCTTATTACACGGAAAATAATGATTCCTCCACCTGACAGCTGGGACCCATCGGACGGGCCACTGTATTTCGCGGAAAAAACGTTTCCCCCTGACTGCTGGGACCCACCAGCTTCATCTTCGCACGCAAGGAAGTGTGCTCGGGCAAAAAAAATGATTCGCCCCCCTGACTGCTGGGACCCACCAGTTACACCTTCGCATGCAAGGAAGTGCATCCGGGCAAAAAACAGATTCGCCCCCCTGACTGCTAGGACCCACCGGCTACATCTTCGCATGCAAGGAAGTGCGTCCGGGCAAAAAAAATGATTCGCCCCCTGACTGCTGGGACCCAGCAGCTACATCTTCGCAGGCAAGGAAGTGCCTGACAGTCGGGACCCACTTGGTCGAAGCGTACGTAGCGTTGTCATTCTGGTCGCGAACGTGTACGTACATACTGGTCGATGTAGAGGCATGCACATGTCGTAGTAGAGGCGCGCAGGTAGCATGTACACGTACGTACAACGGCCAAGGTGCAAGAAAGAAAATACGGCCATGTATGTCTACATACAGGCGGGGTCTCGAACGCCTACTCGCGCATACGTACGGCTAGGGCTCCTGTACATGGCTGGGTCTGAACGGAGAAACAGCGTCGTTGTCGTGTTCATGGGGAGGCAACGGAATGCGTCGTGTTCATGGGGAGGCAGCGGAATGCGTCGTGTTCATTGGGAAGGAACGGAACGCGTGGGAGCCAACCGGCTGGGTCGGAACGGAATGCGTGGTCGTGTTCAATGGGAGGGCTTGGACGGAACAGGCGATGGAAATGAGGCCTCGCGTACCGCACAACGGAGGAAACGGACCTCCTATGTTCGGAACTGGGTCCTGTTGATCGGGAGGGGTGTGGCGTACCGCAAAACAGAGGAAACGGACCTCCTACAGTCGAAACGGGGTCCTGTTGATCAGGAGGGGTGTGGCGTATCGCAAAGCGGACGAAACAGACCTCCTACGGTCGAAATGGGGGTCCTGTTGATCGGGAGGGGTGTGGCGTATCGCAAAACGGACGAAACGGACCTCCTACGGTCGAAACGGGGGTCCTGTTCACCGGGAGGGGTGTGGCGTACCGCAAAACGGGACTCCACGGGATACTGTTAATCTCCACCGTCGACCTCCTCCAGCCTCCACGGGCTCCTGTTCATCCAGCCTCCACCGCGGGCTACTCCACCGGCTACTGTTCAACCACCCCTCCACGGGCACCCTTCCATCGTCTACTCTTCATCCAGCCCTCCACACCACGGGGTCCTGTTCAACCACCCCTCCATGGGCACCCCTCCACCGTCTATTGTTCATCCAGCCCTCCACACCACGGGGTCCTGTTCATCCAGAGGCAACGCCACCGCTCACTGTTCATCCACCCCCCCCCAACGCTCACTGTTCATCCAATCGATCGGCTTCAGTTAGCAGCAGTAGCGAAGGAATCGCTCGATCGGGTTCAGTTAATAGCCATCGATCGATCGCTCGGGTTCAGTAACACGTAGCCTGCGGTGCAATCGCTCGGGTTCAGTTAGAGCCCAATGCCTCGCTCGGGTTTAGTTAGAGCCAATACCTCGCACACACGCGCGTACGTGTACGAGAGAAACGCGCATCGCTCGGCCCCCGACCTCCCACCGTAACCGGGAACTCCCCAAAATTTTCCTCCCCTGGCTTCTATCACGGTTTTTTCCGTCATGGACGGCCCAAGGAATGTCATGCAGCTGCGTCTCCGACCCGCCCAGGACGAAAAGCCCATTTTCTGTCATGATTTTTTTTCATAGAAGTAGGAGCCCACCACAATTATCGTCATAGAAGTGTCATATGTATGACAAAAAAATCGTTTGGCCCAAAATGTCACGGATGTGTCTTTCTTTTGTAGTGCAACTTGGGAACCGCCTTTTCTTCCGTGAAAAATACTCCAAGTCCACCTGCTAAAATTGCCAAGCTTATCTATGTTCCTAAAAATAAGAGTGAATCCTCTAGTAAGGAAACTGCGGATCTTAAATCTATAAGTATTCATCCCAATCTTTTTGCTAACATTAAGGAACCATTTGCTATAATGAATTTTTCGATCTTGTGCCTAAAAGTTTGATAATTACTAGAAAGAAAGAAATTTCTAAGGAAGGTAGATGCCTCATTGAAGAATTTCCTACCAAAGATGGCAATACCTAGATCTATCCTTGCTTTTATGCCTAGCTAGGGGCATTAAACGATAGCGCTTGTTGGGAGGCAACCCAATTTTATTTTTAGTTTTTTTGCTTTTGCTTCTGTTTAGGAATACATAATCCATCTACCTTCTGTTTATATGTGGTTTTATGTTTTAATTAGTGTTTGTGCCAAGTTAAACCTATAGGATCTTCTTGGATAATAGTTATTTGATCTTGCTGTAATTTCCAGAAACTTTCTGTTCACGAAAACAATTTTTAAAAATCACCAGAACATGATAAAATAGTGATTCCAATTGCTACTGATCGATAAACAAATTTCCTAGGTCTTCCTATTTTTGCTATTTTTTTGGAGTTCTAGAAGTTTGCGTTAGTTACAGATTACTACAGACAGTTCTGTTTTTGACAGATTCTGTTTTTCGTGTGTTTGCTTATTTTGATGAATCTATGGCTAGTAAAATAGTTTATAAACCATAGAGAAGTTGTAATACAGTAGGTTTAACACCAATATAAATAAAAAATGAGTTCATTACAGTACCTTGAAGTGGTCTTTTGTTTTCTTTCGCTAACAGAGCTCACGAGATTTCTGTTGAGTTTTGTGTTGTGAAGTTTTCAAGTTTTGGGTGAAATCTTTTGATGGATTATGGAACAAGGAGTGGAAAGAGCCTAAGCTTGGGGATGCCCATGGCACCCCCAAGATAATATAAGGACACCAAAAAGTCAAAGCTTGGGGATGCCCCGGAAGGCATCCCACTTTCGTCTACTTCCATCGGTAACTTTACTTGGAGCTATATTTTTATTCACCACATGATATGTGTTTTGCTTGGAGCGTCTTGTATTATTTGAGTCTTTGATCTTTAGTTTACCACAATCATCCTTGCTGTACACACCTTTTGAGAGAGCCATACATGAATTGGAATTTGATAGAATACTCTATGTGCTTCACTTATATCTTTTGAGCTATATAGTTTTGCTCTAGTGCTTCACTTATATCTTTTAGAGCATGGTGGTGGATTTGTTTTACAGAAACTATTGATCTCTCATGCTTCACTTAGATTATTTTGAGAGTCTTAAATAGCATGGTAATTTTCTTAATAAATTTAATATGCTTGGTATTCAAGATTTGTGAAACTTTCTTTTGAGTGCGTTGAATACTAAGAAAAGTTTGATGCTTGATAATTGTTTTGAGATATGAAGATGGTGATATTAGAGTCATGCTAGTTGAGTAGTTGTGAATTTGGGAAATACTTGTGTTAAAGTTTGTGATTCCCGTAGCATGCACGTATGGTGAACCGTTATGTGATGAAGTCGGAGCATGATTTATTTATTGATTGTCTTCCTTATGAGTGGCGGTCGGGGACGAGCGATGGTATTTTCCTACCAATCTATCCCCCTAGGAGCATGCGCGTAATACTTTGCTTTGATAACTAATAGATTTTTGCAATAAGTATATGAGTTCTTTATGACTAATGTTGAGTCCATGGATTATACGCACTTTTCTTCCTTCCACCATTGCTAGCCTCTCTAATACCGCGCACTTTTCGGCGGTATCATACACCCACCATATACCTTCCTCAAAACAGCCACCATACCTACCTATCATGGCATTTCCATAGCCATTTCGAGATATATTGCCATGCAACTTTCCACCATTCCGTTTATTATGACACGCTCCATCATTGTCATATTGCTAGCATGATAATGTAGTTGACATCGTATTTCTGGCAAAGCCACCGTTCATAATTCTTTCATACATGTCACTCTTGATTCATTGCATATCCCGGTACACCGCCGGAGGCATTCATATAGAGTCATATTTTGTTCTAAGTATCGAGTTGTAATTGTTGAGTTGTAAGAAAATAAAAGTGTGATGATCATCATTTTTAGAGCATTGTCCCAAGTGAGGAAAGGATGATGGAGACTATGATTCCCCCACAAGTCATGTTCGTGATCAAATCCGGGACTTCGCACTACCTTCGGTACATCAAAACACATAAACTCATATTACCGATCATCACCAAACGTTAAGCGTGCGGACCCTACGGGTTCGGGAACTATGTAGACATGACCGAGACATGTCTCCGGTCAATAACAAATAGCGGAACCTGGATGCTCATATTGGTTCCTACATATTCTACGAAGATCTTTATCGGTCAAACCTCATAATGATATACGTTGTTCCCTTTGCAATCAGTATGTTACTTGGCCGAGATTCGATCGTCGGTATCTTAATACCTAGTTCAATCACGTTACCGGCAAATCTCTTTACTCGTTCTGTAATGCTACATCCTGTAACTAACTCATTAGCTACATTGCTTGCAAGGCTTATTGTGATGTACATTACCGAAAGGGCCCAGAGATACCTCTCCGACAATCGGAGTGACAAATCTTAATCTTGATCCATGCAAACTCAACAAACACCATCGGAGACACCTGTAGAACACCTTTATAATCACCCAGTTACGATATGACGTTTTGTAGCACACAAAGTGTTCCTCCGGTATTCGGGAGTTGCATGATCGCATAGTCATAGGAACATGTATAGTTATGGAGAAAGCAACAACAACAAACTAAACGATCATCGTGCTAAGCTAACAGATGGGTCAAGTCAATCACATCATTCTCTAATGATGTGATCCCTTTAATCAAATGACAACTCATGTCTATGGTTAGGAAACATAACCATCATTGATTCAACGAGCTAGTCAAGTAGAGGCAAACTAGTGACACTTTGTTTGTCTATGTATTCACAGATGTAGTAAGTTTCCGGTTAATACAATTCTAGCATGAATAATAAACATTTATCATGATATAAGGAAATATAAATAACAACTTTATTATTGCCTCTAGGGCATATTTCCTTCAGTCTCCCACTTGCACTAGATTCAATAATCTAGATTACATTGTAATGATTCTAACAGCCATGGTGTTTTGGTGCGGATCATGTTTTGCTCGTGAGAGAGGCTTAGTCAACAGGTCTGCAACATTCAGATCCGTATGTATCTTGCAAATCTCTATGTCTCCCCCCTTGACTTGATCGCGGATGGAATTGAAGCGCCTCTTGATGTGCTTGGTTCTCTTATGAAATCTGGATTCCTTTGCCAAGGCAATTGCACCAGTATTGTGACAAAAGATTTTCATTGGACCCGATGCACTAGGTATGTGATACATCTCCAACATATCTATAATTTTTGATTGCTCCATGCTATATTATCTACTGTTTTGGACCATATTGGGCTTTATTTTCCACTTTTATATTACTTTTGGGACTAACCTATTAACCGGAGGCCTAGCCCAGAATTGTTGTTTTTTGCCTATTTCAGAGTTTCGAAGAAACGGAATATCAAACGGAGTCCAAACGGAATGAAACCTTCGGAAACGTGATTTTCTCACCGAATATGATCCAGGAGACTTGGACCCTATGTCAAGAAAGCGAGGAGGTGGGCACGAGGTAGGGGGCGCGCCCCCCACCCTCGTGGGGCCCATGGAGCTCCACTGACGTACTCCTTCCTCCTATATATACCTACATACCCCCAAACGATCAGATACGGAGCCAACAACCTAATTCTACCGCCGCAACTTTCTGTATCCATGAGATCCCATCTTGGGGCCTGTTCCGGAGCTCCGCCGGAGGGGGAATCCACCACGGAGGGCTTCTACATCATCGTAGCCCCTCCAATGAAGTGTGAGTAGTTTACCTCAGACCTTCGGGTCCATAGTTAGTAGCTAGATGGCTTCTTCTCTCTTTTTGGATCTCAATACAATGTTCTCCCCCTCTCTCGTGGAGATCTATACGATGTAATCTTCTTTTTGCGGTGTGTTTGTTGAGACTGATGAATTGTGGGTTTATGATCAAGATTATCTATGAGCAATATTTGAATCTTCTCTGAATTCTTTTATGTATGATTGGTTATCTTTGCAAGTCTCTTCGAATTATCAGCTTGGTTTGGCCTACTAGATTGGTTTTTCTTGCAATGGGAGAAGTGCTTAGCTTTGGGTTCAATCTTGCGGTCTCATTTCCCAGTGACAGTAGGGGCAGCAAGGCACGTATTGTATTGTTGCCATCGAGGATAACAAGATGGGGTTTTTATCATATTGCATGAATTTATCCCTCTACATCATGTCATCTTGCTTAAGGCGTTACTCTATTTTCTTGAACTTAATACTCTAGATGCATGCTGGATACCGGTCGATGAGTGGAGTAATAGTAGTAGATGCAGGCAGGAGTCGGTCTACTTGTCTCGGACGTGATGCCTATATACATGATCATACCTAGATATTCTCATAACTATGCTCAATTCAGTCAATTGCTCAACAGTAATTTGTTGACCCACCGTAGAATACTTATGCTCTTGAGAGAAGCCACTAGTGAAACCTATGGCCCCCGGGTCTATCTTCATCATATTAATCTTCCATCACTTTAATATTGCTTTGCTTTTTACTTTGCCTTTTATTTTACTTTGCATCTTTATACAAAAAATACCAAAAATATTATCTATCATCTCTATAAGATCTCACTCTCGTAAGTGACAGTGAAGGGATTGACAATCCCTATTCATGTTGGTTGTGAGGAGTTATTTGCTTTGTGTAGGTACGAGGGACTCGCACATAGCCTCCTACTGGATTGATACCTTGGTTCTCGAAAACTGAGGGAAATATTTACGCTACTTTGCTGCATCATCCTTTCATCTTCAGGGAAATCAAACGGAGTGCTCAAGAGGTAGCAGTATGACACCTAGATCGGATATGAACTCCTTCATCCAGACTCCTTCATTTGCTGTTTCCGAAGCAGCTATGTATTCCGCTTCACACGTAGATCCCGACACGACGCTCTTCTTGGAACTGCACCAACTGACAGCTCCACCATTTAATAAAAATGTGTATCCGGTTTGTGACTTAGAGTCACCCGGATCAGTGTCAAAGCTTGCATCGACGTAACTGCTTACGACGAGCTCTTTGTCACCTCCATATACGAGAAACATATCCTTAGTCCTTTTCAGGTATTTCAGGATGTTCTTGACCGCTGTCCAGTGATCCACTACTGGATTACTTTGGTACCTCCCTGCTAAACTTATAGCAAGGCACACATCAGGTCTGGTACACACCATTGCATACATGGTAGAGCCTATGGCTGAAGCATAGGGAACACCTTTCATTTTCTCTCTATCTTCTGCAGTGGTCGGGCATTGAGTCTGACTCAACTTCACACCTTGTAATATAGGCAAGAACCCTTTCTTTGCCTGATCCATTTTGAACTTCTTCAAAACTTTATCAAGGTATGTGCTTTGTGAAAGTCCAATCAAGCGTCTTGATCTATCTCTATAGATCTTGATGCCCAATATATAAGCAGCTTCATCGAGGTCTTTCATTGAAATATTCTTATTCAAATATCCTTTTATGCTATTCAGAAATTCGTATCATTTCTGATCAACAATATGTCATCTACATATAATATCAGAAATGCTACGGAGCTCCCACTCACTTTCTTGTAAATACAGGCTTCTCCAAAAGTCTGTATAAAACCATATGCTTTGATCACACTATCAAAGCGTATATTCCAACTCCGAGAGGCTTGCACCAGTCCATAAATGGATCGCTGGAGCTTGCACACTTTGTTAGCACCTTACGGTCTATGAGGGTACATGGACGATACTCTCCCCTCTCGTTGCTATGCATCACCATGATCTTGCGTGTGCGTATGATTTTTTTTGAAATTACTATGTTCCCCAACAGTGGCATCCGAGCCAGGTTTATGCATATATGTTATATGCACGAGTAGAACACAAAGGAGTTGTGGGCGTGGGTATATACATATTGGTTGCCGTCACTAGTTGATTCTTGATTCAGCGGCATTGTTGGATAAATCAGCCCAGACCGACATTACGCGTACGCTTACGCGAGACTGGTTCTACCGACGTGCTTCGCACATAGGTGGCTAGTGGGTGTATGTTTCTCCAGCTTTAGTTGAATCGGATTGAATGAACAGGGTTCTTTCTGAAGATCAAAAAGCAATCACTATACCGCGTTGTGGTTTTTGATGCGTAGGTAAGAACGGTTCTCGCTCAGCCCATAGCAGCCATGTAAAACTTGCAACGACGAGAATGTCTAACTTGTTTTTGCAGGGCATGTTGTGATGTGATATGGTCAAGACATGATGCTAAAAATTTTATTGTATGAGATGATCATGTTTTGTAACACAGTTATCGGCAACTGGCAGGAGCCATATGGTTGTCACTTTATTGTATGAAATGCAATCGCCATGTAATTGCTTTACTTTATCACTAAGCGGTAGCGATAGTCATAGAAGCAATAGTTGGCGAGACGACAACGATGCTTCAATGTAGATCAAGGTGTCAATCCGGTGACGATGGTGATCATGACGGTGCTTTGGAGATGGAGATCAAGGGCACAAGATGATGATGGCCATATCATATCACTTATATTGATTGCATGCGATGTTTATCCTTTATGCATCTTGTTTTGCTTAGTTCGGTGGTAGCATTATAAGATGATCTCTCACTAAATTTCAAGGTATAAGTGTTCTCCCTGAGTATGCACCGTTGCTACAGTTCGTCGTGCCGAGACACCACGTGATGATCGGGTGTGATATGCTCTACGTTCACATACAACGGGTGCAAGCCAGTTTTGCACACGCAAAATACTCGGGTTAAACTTGACGAGCCTAGCATATGCAGATATGGACACGGAACACTGGAGACCGAAAGGTCGAGCGTGAATCATATAGTAGATATGATCAACATAGTGATGTTCACCATTGAAAACTACTCCATCTCACGTGATGATCGGACATGGTTTAGTTGATATGGATCACGTGATCACTTAGATGATTAGAGAGATGTCTATCTAAGTAGGAGTTCATAAGTAATTTGATTAATTGAACTTTAATTTATCATGAACTTAGTACCTCATAGTATTTTGCATGTCTATGTTGTTGTAGATAGATGGCCCGTGTTGTTGTTCTATTGAATTTTAATGCGTTCCTAGAGAAAGCTAAGTTGAAAGATGATGGTAGCAACTACACGGACTGGGTCCGTAACTTGAGGATTATCCTCATTGCTGCATAGAAGAATTACGTCCTGGAAGCACCGCTAGGTGACAAACCCGCTGCAGGAGCAACGCCAGATGTTATGAACACCTGGCAGGGCAAAGCTGATGACTACTCGATAGTTCAGTGTGCCATGCTTTACGGCTTAGAACTGGGACTTCAACGACGTTTTGAATGTCATGGAGCATATGATATGTTCCAGGAGTTGAACTTAATATTTCAAGCAAATGCCCAGATTGAGAGATATGAAGTCTCCAATAAGTTCTACAGCTGCAAGATGGAGGAGAATAGTTCTGTCAGTGAACATATACTCAGAATGTCTGGGTACCACAACCACTTGACTCAACTGGAGGTAATCTTCCTGATGATAGTGTCATTGGCAGAGGTCTTCAATCACTGTCACCAAGCTATAAGAGCTTCGTGATGAACTACAATATGCAAGGGATGGATAAGACGATTCCTGAGCTCTTCGCAATGCTAAAGGCTGTGGAGGTAGAAATCAAGAAGGAGCATCAAGTGTGGTGTGTCCGAACATCGTAATCGTACTTTACTAGATATGGTGCAATCTATGATGTCTCTCACTGATTTACCGCTATCGTTTTGGGGTTACGCTTTAGAGACAGCTGCATTCACGTTAAATAGGGCACCATCTAAATCAGTCGAGACGACACCTTATGAACTGTGGTTTGTCAAGAAACCCAAGTTGTCATTTCTTAAAGTTTGGGGCTACGATGCTTATGTGAAAAAACTTCAACCTAATAAGCTCGAACCGAAATCGGAGAAATGTGTCTTCATAGGATACCTAAAGGAGACTGTTGGGTACACCTTCTATCACAGATCCGAAGGCAAGATATTCGTTGCTAAGAATGGATCCTTTCTACAGAAGGAGTTTCTCTCGAAAGAAGTGAGTGGGACACTACTAGGGAAAAGCCTAACAGCAGCGCGGGTTTTGGGCCTCTCAGTAGCGCGGGGACCGGCGCTACTCATAAGGCGCTACCGCTAACGTATAGCAGTAGCGCCTGTTGTCCCATGCTACTGCTATACATGAATAGCTGTAGCGCTCTTTATAAAAGGGCGCTGCTGATATTATCTGCAACGCTGTTTACTGGAAAGCGCTACTGGTAAACCGGCGCTACTGCTAAATTTTCCCCCCTCGCTACTACTAGTTTTATTAGTTTTTTTCCCTGCATATTTGTTTTGTATTTGTTTTGTATTTGAATAGGCTTTATACAATAATATTTAGCATATCATACACATACAAATGTACTCATAGCATATACATACAATTGGTCTCATCAAATCATGTCATCATCATAATCATCATCCAACACAAAGTGGTCTCTCGTCATCATCTCGAAAATAGCGATACAAGTCTCGATTACTTGCAAATACATCGTCATCCATCTAAACAATGATATACGCGAGAAGAGCTATCACTTTGAGTACATGAGTTTGTATCCCTCTCTCGCATTAGCGTGAACCTAAACTAACTACTCCCTGTCGCTCGGAAACCGGAAACCGATACACCTGGGCCTGACACTCCGGCCACTTGTCGTATATATGCTCCTGGCATAGCACTTCTTCACCATCTATGATCTATGCACCTGCATCGTCACATGAGTCGATGATATGCAACATATGTAGTTGAGCAATAGAAAGAGACAGACTTGGCAAAAATAGAAACAACATATCGTAAGCATAAATAACAAAGTTCATCGTACCCCAAAATGCCCTAACTAGAGTGATTTTCGCTAGTCGAGGAGGAGGACGGTTTAATTACATCACAAATAAAGTTTCACCATGCATAACTCAAAGTTTTGTCATACAGAAAGTATGGACTAAATGGACACATTGTCATATATCGACAATCACTCCAACATGCCGTTCCATCCATCCAAGTCAGGGAGATAGTCCCCGAGCCTAGTGAAAGGCTTCAGGTCGAGACGCTAAGTGGCTACCCGTGTTTGGACGTCTTCCCGCGACATTTGTCCTCCTCCGTAGAACATCCCTGTTTTTCCGATGACCTCCTTCATGATGATTTGGGCAAGTTCACGCTGGATGTTGTAGAACTCAGCTCGAAGTCGACGATCCTCGATATCTCCTATATCCTTTGCCCATTGCAAAATATGGGCTTCGCCGGATCTAGGTGACATGCGAAGGTTTTGGTGATCTCGTCTGTACTCCAGCATGTGGTGTAGGACATAGAATCCATCATTAAGAGAATCGTTCGGTTGCTGGATGCAGGAGAAGTCGGTCTTATGGTCGAAGGCGACCCTGCCGCCCCTTGTCTTCTTGTCCCTGACCTCTCCACCCCTTGCTTGGTAGTAAAACATAGCACTGTCGAGAACATCCTTGATGTGGGTGTAATCCTTTTTGTGAATGTTCTTCAACGAGTCTAAGTAAAGAGCGTGGGAGAATCGGGGGTAGAGGATGATGAGGACGGCGCGCCCGCCGCTGCGCAAAATAAGTACACCTCAACTTAATTAGCCTCCACCGTGCAAATGAATGATTGAAATCGAAGGAAGGATAGCAGCGCGGATGACTTACACGGGATGATAAGGCACGAGAATCGCCTCCTTGTCCTTATTGGCGAGCATGAAACTGACGATGTAATCCCTCGCGTATTCACAGTGCTTTGCGCAGACTCCCAAGAAGCCCCCATGCATGTAGTACGGGTCAGCGACACAGATATGAGATATCTGCTCAACCCCGATGATGCAGTTCACGTGCAAGGCATAAAGGCGGACAAACATAAAATCCAGCTTCTTCACGTGAAACATGTCGAATATGTAATCGAATCGGAGGAAGAACTTATCCGCGGGGAAGCTGTCGACGTACGACATTTGCCGCGGAACGTTAACCACGTAGAGTGGGTATCCTGGATCTTTCGAGGCGATGAGGCCTTTCTCTACCCGCAGCACATCGTCATGAAGTCTCCTTAGATCGCAGAATCTGAGCCATAGCGTTGTTGTAGGTAGGATTGGTTGACCGGGGATATGCCATTTATCCGCATCGGGGATATCTATACGGTCCTGAAGCCGAGGCTGCTGAGGCAGCTGGATCATAGAATCAGCTTTGTTTCCTTTCCCCGCTCTCTTCCTAGACTTCTTTACTACCGGAAGGTCATCCATAATGCGTTGATACGGCAATTCAGGCACCGACTCATGACGCTCAAACCCTGAGGAGGCGCCAGTATAGACATACTGTTCAGCGCCATCGTCGTCCTCATCCTCATCCATGGTGATGTCATCAGCGACTAATGGAGCCTCCTCCTTACCCCGTCCTCTATCACCCAACCCGACACCCGATGCTAATTGGGTAGGTGGGGTGTTGGTGTTCATACCTTGCTGAGACCGCGTGCTCGTGGGTGTGCTCCCGGCCGCCTCCAGACAAAGCAGACTCTTTGGCCACAACAGGACCCACCTATTGCAACAATACCAAGCTGCCGCGGTGTCTCGTCGTCATCCCCCACTAGTATTGGAGGAGGCAAATTCTCGTGGCCCGGTTTGACACTGGCCACGGAAACCTTGAAGAAATTCGGGGGGATCGGCTGGCTGTGGAACAATGGTTCCTTCGGCTCCATTATCGTCGCCTTCCCCACGTCCACCTTCTGTCGCCGATGGTGTACAATATGGTGCACGGGGTTTCGTCGACCTGCAAAGAAAAGTCTGCGACGTGAGACATCCGAAAGGCAACGAAAACGGGAGATTATACATTTATACTGAAGGGGGCTGGTGTGACAGATACCGTGAGGGCGTCGAGCTCAGCCAAATACGAAGCACCACCGAGCACGTCCGGTGCGGGAGCAGGTGCGGGAGCCGGTGTGGGAGCAGGTGCTGGTGCAACGCTAGTCGAGCTGCTCCCCAAGAAGTCAGCAAGGGGAAAGTCCTCTGCATTTTTTCTAGATTTTGCATTGTCCAAGTGAAAACACCCGTCACCGAGGAAGTAGACAAATCTGCAACCACCTGTTTTGCGGCAGCTACCGCTGTTGCGACTGTCTGAGATGATTTCTTCTCAACCGCAATCTCAACCTTCTTGTCGATGTTTTCATCAGTTAACCTCCGTCTTTCCTTTCTCTCCTCCATGGTCTCACGGTAGTACTTCTTCCACGTGGCGCCGTCTCCGAATACGTGCACATGTCCATACGATGGTCGAGTATTCACCGGTTGTCATTTCAATATGTTCAACGCCCGGTTGAATGGAGTATCCCACTTGGGCCTCGCCAATGCCTCAGACGGCGAGTCGCTTTCGGCCGCAATCCGGTGCTGCTCTCTCTGCAAAAGGCACAAGGATCGTTTACAAATATGACTAACGTGTGTAGTCGAATTGATCAGAAACTAAAATTACCAGCAGTCTCATGAACTCCGTAATGACCGGTTTTGTCTCATAAACCTTCTTCACCGGGTCCCAACGGTGCCGGGCCCTGAGGACGTCACGCTCCTGCGGGACGGTGAAATCCGCCAAGGGGTCTGGGATGCCCAGACTTGCGGCTTCCGCGTCCTCCTTGGCCCATTTGGACCTCTTTCTGCCGTAACCACGGCTTCCGAGGTGGTGGCTCCCAATGTTCCTCTCTTGAAGCCCCTTCATGTACTTAGTCTTTTTTTTGGCAGCTTCGTCCTCGCAAGCCTCCTTGAATATTTGAAACTGCTCTTCCGTGATTGTCAGATTATCCTTTACAATCTCGGAGTAGGGTTCCTTCTTGTCGATGATCTTTGCTTTCACTCGATTTTTCCAGGCGGCCAATGCGTCCCTAAACTTGGTCATGGCGTGTTTGTTTATCTTCTTCATTGTCGGGTCCTCATCTGGATCTTCATAATCCTTCTCATTGCGGCCCGGGAACAAGAATATCTAGTGAAACTTCTTTAGGAGGGGGCTCCTCATATTTTCTATCTTTTGTAGTTGCTCATCGTTGATGGTGACGGTTGTCCGTACGATGCAGCCTATTTGATTGCCGTAGCATCGACGCGCTTCCTCGGGCGCCTTTGGCTCAAAATTGCTGTCGTCCACCTCCGTGACCACCAGTATAGTAGTCCTGAGTTTGATAGGAAGCCGTTGCCTCTTTGCTTTCGGTTCTACACTGGCTCCGCTCCCCGAGGCAGCGCCGATCTCAGTCTCAGCGCCGGTCTCGATGTCGGTCTGAGTCTCAGCACCGGTCTCAATCTCAGCACCGGTCTGCGTGTCGGTCTCAGTCCCCGATGCCACTGATGGGCCCAGCAACAACATCGGTTGATCGTCGGCAAGGCTAAAAAATTCGTCTGCCGCCCAGTAGACGTTGTCGCAATCACCAGAACCCTGTCCTTCATCGTTGCTAGCCATGTTTCCTATGATTAAATCTAGTCAATTAATTCTAGACCTAATAAAATGAATAATGACATAAAAAGGCCTATTGTTTTGCAGGAATGTTGACTCCTTACTGGTGCGGCAAATCCCGGGCACTCGATATGTCCTAGTTTGTAGCACAAGTCATGCTGAAATTCACGGAAAATTTCGGCATGACCTTTGCTAAAAAGTTGACAAATAGAGAACCTGAAATTTGCCGGAACAGAAATGAATCAACATTCTGGCAAAACATAGGCCACTCAGAACCATTCCCTGGAAACAACAAAGCCACTTGGGCACAATCGAACAACTTCAATGAAAAGATACAACATGAGCAAACACTATTGAGGAATTTGCATATAACATGGCCACTTCAATGAAAAGATATAATCAACAATAATGGAATATGCAAATGAACATCAATGACATATATCATATAAAAACAGTCTTGTTTTTTGTTTACATAGCAACAATTAGTTTGACCAAGTTTTTGAAAAGAAAAACAATTCTGTTTTTTGTTTATAGCTAAATGCCATAGCTACTGTTTTTTATTTATAGCTAAATACTTTTGTTTTTTGTCTAAAGCTAAAAGTCTAGGAACTCCATTTTCTCTAACCCTTCTGACCTCACCAAAATTTCCACAGCAAGACCTTAGTACCTACACCCAATTTCTTCAAAAATATTCGGGTCCATAGTCCAAATAATTCAAATTTCATTTGAATGAAATTTGGAACAAATTCAGGTCCGTAGTCCAAATATTTTTTTATAGCTAAGTGTTTTTCGTTTATAGCCTCTGTTAATTTAAATCTAAATGCTACTATTATTTATATACCCTCTATTAGTTTAAAGCTAAATGGAATTACTGTTTAGGCATTTTCATAAAAAATTGCCCTAGCTAATTTCCTAAAAAAAATTGCTAATCATTTTTCCTAAATGCTATAAAATGCCTACTGCCCTAAAAAAATCTAGGGTTCATGTGAACATCAACACAGTATCAACATATATATGAATTGCCCTAGCAGAGAGAGAGAGGAGAGTAGGGGACAGGAGCGGCATAGCCTTACGGTCGGCGGCGAGGGCAGGCTCTGGCTCGGGCGGTGGCGGTGAGGTCGAGGGCGGTGGCGGTGAGCTCGAGGGAGGCGACAGTGAGGTCGATGATGGCCTTGGGAGGCGGCTGTTAGGTCGAGGGCAGCCTCGGGCGGCGACGGTGTGGTCGAAGGCGGCGGCGGTGTGGTCGAAGGCGGCCTCGGGCGATGGCGGTGTGGTCGAAGGCGGCAGGGCGACGGCGGTGATGGAGCAGTTGGGGGACAGGGGGCCGGGAGTAGAGAGGGGGGAAAGGACTTAGCGAAATTTTGAGCCCGGGCTGCCGGTATTTGAGTCAAACTAGCAGTAGCACGCTTTGCCGAAACATGCTATAGCTAAGATAGCTATAGCGTGTTCCAGAGAAACGCGCTACAGCTATTCCTTTATGTTTTATTTTTCTTTTTCTTTTGTTTTCTTTACATTTTCTTTTTTTCATTTCTCCTTTTTCTATTTCTTTTATTTTCATTTACTTTTCTACTTATTTTTCTATTTATTTCCTTTTTCATAGCAGTAGCGCTCTACAGCATAAACACGCTGCTACAAAGTTTTTAGCAGTAGCATGCTTCTGGGTGAACTGCTACTACTATTCCTAGCCTACCGACATTAGTGAGGGAATTTTAGTAGTAGTGCTTTTCCGTGAAGACGCGCTACTGCTAAAACAATGGTTGTAGCGTGATTTTGCAACAAGCGCTACTACTAAGTAGCGCTAGCGCCGAGTTTTGACCAACGCTACTGCTATACCTCTGTGTATAAGGTTTTCCCTAGTAGTGGGAGGAAAGTAGAACTTGACGAGCTAATTGTACCTTCTCCCTTATTGGAAAGTAGTTCATCACTAAAATCAGTTCCAGTGATTCCTACACCAGTAAGTGATGAAGCTAATGATGATGATCATGAAACTTCTGGTCAAGTTACTACCAAACCTCATAGGTCAATCAGAGTAAGATCCGCACCAGAGTGGTATGGTAATCCTGCTCTGGAAGTCATGTTACTTGACCATGACGAACCTACGAACTATGAGGAAGCGATGATGAGCCTAGATTCCGCAAAATGGCTTGAAGCCATGAAATCTGAGATGGGATCCATGTATGAGAACAAAGTGTGGACTTCGATTGACTTGCCCGATGTTCGGCAGGCCATAGAGAATAAATGGATCTTCAAGAAGAAGATTGACGCTGACGGTAATGTTACTGTCTACAAAGCTCGACTTGTTGCAAAAGGTTTTCGACAAGTTCAAGGAGTTGACTACGATGAGACCTTCTCACCCGTAGCGATGCTTAAGTCCGTCCAAATCATGATCGCAATTGCCACATTTTATGATTATGAAATTTAGCAAATGGATGTCAAAACTGCATTCCTTAATGGATACCAGAAGGTTTTGTCGATCCAAAAGGTGCTAACAAAGTATGCAAGCTCCAGCGATCCATTTATGGACTGGTGCAAGCCTCTCGAAGCTGGAATATACGCTTTGATAGTGTGATCAAAGCATATGGTTTTGTACAGACTTTTGGAGAAGCCTGTATTTACAAGAAAGTGAGTGGGAGCTCCGTAGCATTTCTGATATTATATGTAGATGACATGTTGTTGATCGGAAATAATACTGAATTTCTGAATAGCATAAAAGGATACTTGAATAAGATTTTTTCAATGAAAGACCTCGGTGAAGCTGCTTATATATTGGGCATCAAGATCTATAGAGATAGATCAAGACGCTTAATTTGACTTTCACAAAGCACATACCTTGATAAAGTTTTGAAGAAGTTCAAAATGGATCAAGCAAAGAAAGGGTTCTTGCCTGTATTACAAGGTGTGAAGTTGAGTCAGACTCAATGCCCGACCACTGCAGAAGATAGAGAGAAAATGAAAGGTGTTCCCTATGCTTCAGCCATAGGCTCTATCATGTATGCAATGTTGTGTACCAGACCTGATGTGTGCCTTGCTATAAGTTTAGCAGGGAGGTACCAAAGTAATCCAGGAGTGGATCACTGGACAGCGGTCAAGAACATCCTGAAATACCTGAAAAGGACTAAGGATATGTTTCTCGTATATGGAGGTGACAAAGAGCTCGTCGTAAATAGTTATGTCGATGCAAGCTTTGACACTGATCCGGATGACTCTAAGTCACAAACCGGATACGTATTTTATTAAATGGTGGAGCTGTCAGTTGGTGCAGTTCCAAGTAGAGCGTCGTGGCGGGATCTACGTGTGAAGCGGAATACATGGCTGCTTCGGAAGCTGCAAATGAAGGAGTCTGGATGAAGGAGTTCATATCCGGTCTAGGTGTCATACCTAGTGCATCGGGTCCAATGAAAATCTTTTGTGACAATACTGGTGCAATTGCCTTGGCAAAGGAATCTAGATTTCACAAGAGAACCAAGCACATCAAGAGATGCTTCAATTCCATCCGCGATCAAGTCAAGGAGGGAGACATGCAGATTTTCAAGATACATACGGATTTGAATGTTGCAGACCCGTTGACTAAGCCTCTCTCACGAGCAAAACATGATCAGCACCAAGACTCCATGGGTGTTAGAATCATTACAATGTAATCTAGATTATTGACTCTAGTGCAAGTGGGAGACTGAAGGAAATATGCCATAGAGGCAATAATAAAGTTGTTATTTATATTTCCTTATATCATGATAAATGTTTATTATTCATGCTAGAATTGTATTAACCGGAAACTTAGTACATGTGTGAATACATAGACAAACAGAGTGTCACTAGTTTGCCTCTACTTGACTAGCTCGTTGAATCAATGATGGTTATGTTTCCTAACCATAGACATGAGTTGTCATTTGATTAACGGTATCACATCATTAGAGAATGATGTGATTGACTTGACCCATCCGTTAGTTTAGCACGATGATCGTTTAGTTTGTTGCTATTGCTTTCTCCATAACTATACATGTTCCTATGACTATGAGATCATGCAACTCCCGAATACCGGAGGAACACTTTGTGTGCTACCAAACGTTACAACGTAACTGGGTGATTATAAAGGTGCTCTACAGGTATCTCCGATGGTGTTTGTTGAGTTGGCATGGATCAAGATTAGGATTTGTCACTCCGATTGTTGGAGAGGTATCTCTGGGCCCTCTCGGTAATGTACATCACTATAAGCCTTGCAAGCAATGTAGCTAATGAGTTAGTTACGGGTTGTATCATTACAGAACGAGTAAAGAGACTTGCCGGTAATGAGATTGAACTAGGTATGGAGATACCGACGATCGAATCTCGGGCAAGTAACATACCAATGACAAAGGGAACAATGTATACCGTTATATGGTTTGACTGATAAATATCTTCGTAGAATATGTAGGAACCAATATGAGCATACAGGTTCCACTATTGGTTATTGACCGGAGACATGTCTCGGTCATGTCTACAAGGTTCTCGAACCCATAGGGTCCGCAAGCTTAACATTCGGTGACGATCGGTATTATGAGTTTTATGTGTTTTGATGTACCAAAGGTAGTTCAGAGTCCCAGATGTGATCATGGACATGACAAGGAGTCTCGAAATGGTCGAGACGTAAAGATCGATATATTGGAAGCCTATGTTTGGACATCGAAATGGTTCTGGGTGAAAACGGGAGTATACCGGAGTACCGGGAGGTTACCGGAACCCCCCGGGAGGTATATGGGCCCTATTGGGCCTTAGTGGAAGAGAGGGGAAAGAAGCAAAGGAGGGGGCGCCCCCCCCCCCCAAGCCCAATCCAAATTGGGAGGGGGCGGCCCCCCTTTCCTTCCTTCTTCCCTCTACTTCCTTCTCTCCTAATACCAACAAAGGGAAGGGGGATCCTACTCCCGGTGGGAGTAGGACTCCTTGGGGCGCGCCTAGAGATGCCGCCCCCCTCCTCCACTCCTTTATATATGGGGGAGGGGGGAACCCCATGGACACACAAGTTGATCATTGATCTTTAGCCGTGTGCGGTGCCCCCCTCCACCATAATCCACCTCGGTAATATCGTAGTGGTGCTTAGGCGAAGCCCTGTTCCGGTAGAAACATCATCACTATCATCACGCCGTCGTGCTGACGAAACTCTCCCTCGAAGCTCTACTGGATCGTGAGTTCGCAGGACGTCACCGAGCTGAATGTGTCCAGATCGCGCAGGTGCCGTATCTTCGGTACTAGATCGGTCGATCGTGAAGACGTATGACTACATCGACCGTGTTGTCATAACGCTTCTGTTTACGGTCTACGAGGGTACGTAGACGATACTCTCCCCTCTCGTTGCTATGCATCACCATGATCTTGCGTGTGCGTAGGAATATTTTTGAAATTACTACGTTCCCCAACACCTTAATGGCCAATGGCTTAACTAGCATCGATTTGGTCCGATGTTGGGTTGCCTGGAGGATCATGCCTTTGAGCCGTCGCCCAGGCTTAATGTGCGGGTATACTGGCGATACCAAAGTATACCCGATGGCACGTCGGCTGTTTGGAGGAGTAGCAGTGGCGCAGCGAAGTTAGGGTTAGGGTTGGGGGGAGGGATAGGACGCGGCTGTAGGGAGACGATGAGGGCGGGGAGGTCCGGTGGTAGCACGGTGCGGCGGTGGTGGCCAGAGGAGGCAAGGTGCGGCGGCGACGACCTAGGAGATCGACTTGCAATCTGATACCATGCTAGTTTGGAAGAAAGGGATTGTGTGCATCGATAATATTATTGATCATGCACTAGGCACATATATAGATACAAGGGGTGTGATGTCTACTACACAACCTTCTTCTTGTAGACGTTGTTGGGCCTCCAAGTGTAGAGGTTTGTAGGACAGTAGCAAATTTCCCTCAAGTGGATGACCTAAGGTTATCAATCCGTACAAGGCATAGGATGAAGATGGTCTCTCTCAAGCAACCCTGCAACCAAATAACAAAGAGTCTCTTGTGTCCCCAACACACCCAATACAATGGTAAATTGTATAGGTGCACTAGTTTGGCGAAGAGATGGTGATACAAGTCTAATATGGAAGGTAGATATAGGTTTTTGTGATCTGAAAATATAAAAACAGCAAGGTAACAAGTGGTAAAAGTGAGCGTAAAGGGTATTGCAATGATAGGAAACAAGGCCTAGGCTTCATACTTTCACTAGTGCAAGTTCTCTCAACAATAATAACATAATTGGATCATATAAGTATCCTTTAACATGCAACAAAGAGTCACTCCAAAGTCACTAATAGTAGAGAACAAACGAAGAGATTATGGTAGGGTACGAAACCACCTCAAAGTTATTCTTTCCAATCAATCCGTTGGGCTATTCCTATAAGTATCACAGACAGCCCTAGAGTTCGTACTAGAATAACACCATAAAACACAAATCAACCAAAACCCTAATGTCACCTAGATACTCCAGTGTCACCTCAAGTATCCGTGGGTATGATTATATGATATGCATCACACAATCTCAGATTCATCTATTCAACCAACACATAGAACCTCAAAGAGTGCCCAAAGTTTCTACTGGAGAATCACGACGAAAACTAGAGGTTTTTCGTGGCTACAGAGGCTTGCGGCGGCGGAACTCCCGATCTATTCTCTCTTCTGGAAGTTTTAGGGTACGTGAGTATATATGGGTGCAGGAAGTACGTCGGTGGAGCTTCGGGGGCCCCACGAGGCAAGGGGCACGCCCCCCACCCTCGTGGGCACCTCCCTTCTCTCCTGACGTGGGGTCCAAGTCCATCCGGTAGCTTTCCTTCCAAAAATAACCTCTCCAGTTGATTTCATTCCGTTTCAACTTCGTTTGATATTCCTTTTCTTCGAAACACTGAAATAGGCAAAAAATAGCAAATCTGGGCTGGGCCTTCGGTTAATAGGTTAGTCCCAAAAATAATATAAAAGTGGATAATAAAGCCCAGTATTGCCCAAAACAGTAGATAATATAGCTTGGAGCAATCAAAAATTATAGATACGTTGGAGACGTATCAGGGTGCATCGGTTGCCTTGTCTCCCGTGATGGGTGCAATATACAAAACACTGACCTATATACGTACAACATATACATGTTCAACAATGTCATCAACATCATCGAACACAAAATGATATCTCTCATCATCATCTTGAAATAATGATACAAGTTATCACATGTCTTGAGTACATGCAACTTCATTGTCATTCCATACACATGTTCCATCTTCCATCTAAACAATGACAAAGAAGAGAAGAGCAATCACTGAGTAAGAGCGGAATTATGCAGTACACGAGGCGTCGGTTCCGATTTCTCTCGCGCGCTAGCGTGAACCTCAAGTAACTAGCTTATGTTTCTTGTCTGCTATTGAACCCTTTATGGCTGCCGCCCGAGAACCGTGACACTTGGGCCTGACACTCTGGCCACTCGTCGCACACTCCTGGAACCCTCCTTGTGTACACGACATAGCACTTCTTCGCCATCAAGGACCTATGTGCCTATTAGAGATGCATCTTCATCAAGCGAATTCAACAATAAAAAGCAACATAATATACTAGAGCAACACGAAGAGAAAGAGTTAGCAAATAGATGCAACATACAGTAAACATAATTAATCAACACATGTTCATCGTACCCAAACTAATTAACTAGATGCACGCAGGTCATCGTACCCAAACTAACAAACTACCGTTACGCAAGTTCAGCAGGACCGTTTACATCACAAAGCTTCATCGCTACAGGAAGTATAGGTTCAACCGACACATCATCATCGGCATCATCAATCATTGGAAGTTCCATCCATCCAGATCCTCGAGGATGCACCCTAGCTTCGTGAACGGCGTCAGGTCCAAACGTTGTAGGCCTATGCGACTTCGGACATCATCTCGCGATATAGGGCCGTGGTGGAACATCCCGTTCTCTTCGATGACTTATTTCATGATGATCGTTGGAATGTCCTTCTAGATGCGAAAGGAGTCGTCTCTGAGTTTATAATCCGGTTCGGCTCCTGAGGATTCTGCCCATTTGCGGATATGTTCATCGTTTCTGGTTATCATGCAAAGCTGTTGGTGATCCCTTCTGAACTCCATCATGAGATGGATGACGTAGAATCCATCGTTCTTGCTTGTTGTCGGCTCATGAACGCAGCAGAAGGTAGTTTTATGCGAGAAACCTGGCTTGCTCTTCCTTTGTTTCCTGATCTCGATGTGGCCACCCATCATGCTAAAGCCATGGAGAGCATCATCTAGAATATTCATTATGTGGGTGTAGTCCTTCTTCTCGTAGTTTCTGGATGAGTCGAAATACACAACGTGGGAGACTTGTGGGAAAAGACAATAAGGACGGCGCGCCCATTGCTGCTGGAGACAAACACCTCAAATTAGTCTCTATATGAGCGAAGGATGATTGAAATTTACGAAAGGGTTGTCCAGCAATGACTTACATTGGATGATAAGACATGAGAACCGTTTCCTTGTCCTTATTCATTATCATGAAGTTTTCGATGTACTCCCTGCTCGTCCTCGAGTAGGTAAATAATAAAAGACATAATTGATGAAGTGTGAATGCTAGTATAGTGTATAAGTTTGATCAATGATTATTTGAATCACTTTCCCTAGCATCATAACAACAACTCTTTTTCATAAAACTCATCATGATGAAGTAGTAATTAAAAATAGAATTTTTGATGTGGAATGCTACCTATCATATTCATCATATAATCTTTTCTTTGTGGCATGGATACTTGGACTTGAGTGATTCAAAGCAATAGTCTATAATTTTCTGAATCGTATATATATAGACATGTTTTAGTGTGTTTGATCACTCATTTCATTCAGTAGGTAGTCCATACGAAAAAATCCAAAGCATCTTATACTAGGTGATTTATCCGCCCGCTGCCTGCTGAGGGATTTTAAATATTCATTTTGGATAAATTCTATAATAATAAATTGACATAAATTAATAGCTACTATTTTTGAAAATAATTATATGTAAACAAAGAGTATGCATGTAAGTTCAACTATTGGAGATGGAACAATTAAATTGGAATATGCATGTGCTACAAAATAGTTTTTAGTGGATGATGACCTGGTACATTAGGTGATGTTGAGGGTTGCATTTGGTGACATGGCACATTTGGTGATGTCGAGCGGATGGAAGCTGATGACACACGCGGGTGGGAGGAAGAGGGAAGGATTGGGCTGCCACCGTTCGGCTTAAATAGTCGGACTTGCTCCCTTGGGCGACACGCTGGAGCTACGTCATGAATGCGTTCGCACCGAGGATTGAAGGAGGCGCCCGTTGTCGATGCCAAAACCGGTGGATCTCAGGTAGGGGGTCTCGAACTGTGCGTCTAGGCCGGATGGTAACAGGAGACAAGGGACACGAAGTTTTACCCAGGTTCGGGCCCTCTTGATGGAGGTAAAACCCTACGTCCTGCTTGATTAATATTGATGATATGGGTAGTACAAGAGTAGATCTACCACGAGATCGAGGAGGCTAAAACCTAGAAGCTAGCCTATGGTATTATTGTTGTCTGATGAAGTTGTCCTACGGACTAAAACCCTCCGGTTTATATAGACACCAGAGAGGGTTAGGGTTACTCAAAGTCGGTTACAATGGTAGGGATCTTGAATATCGACATCGCCAAGCTTGCCTTCCACGCCAAGGAAAGTCCCATCCGGACATGGGACGAAGTCTTCAATCTTGTATCTTCATAGTCCTGGAGTCCGGCTAAAGGAATTGTCCGGCTATCCGAACACCCCCTAATCCAGGACTCCCTCAGTAGCCCCCGAACCAGGCTTCAATGACGATGCGTCCGGCGCGCAGATTGTCTTCGGCATTGCAAGGCGGGTTCTTCTCCAAATTCTGTGCACCTGTTGAAATAATGTTCGATTTTTTTAATGTAGCGCTCCTTGGCTTCTACGCCCAATAATGGCCGTCTTCCACGTGTCAAACGAATGCGAAAAGTCGGGGTGTTTTTACATGCACACCCCTAGCCGCATAAACGAGCCGCCTATTTAATGGGATGGGGATTCAGATCCAAACCACACCTTCTCCTCTCCGCGAGTAATCATCAGAGCGCCTCCAGCAAAGGTCCACTCCAACATGGCCAGCCGTCGCAGCTCCTCCTCTCGCCCTTCCAGTCCTAAACCTGGAGACTGGGAGAGTTGCTCCATCCCGCACAGTGAGTTAGTGTCGCTTCAGGCCAAGGGATTTCTCCCTCGGGCCTATATGGTCCCGGTCCGAGCCGGACTCGCCACCTATAATGGCGGAAAACAAGCGGAGAGCACCCCCAATCCCTCCAAAGGAGAGCGGGTGTGCCTCGTCCCTTATCTAATAAGGGGACTGGGATTTCCAATTCATCCATTTCTCCGTGGGCTTCTGGAGTTCTACGGCCTCCAGCTGCACAATCTCACGCCCGCCTCTATATTTCATATCGCGGGCTTCGTCGCCCTTTGCGAGCTATTTTTGGGTGTTGGGGCTCATTTCGCGCTGTGGAAGAGGATATTCTGCATGGTGCCCCATTCTCAAGAGGGGTCTATATATCAAGTGGGCGGAGCCGAAGTGTGGCGCATCGCCGGGACCGGATACCTATCCGGAACCCCAAAGAAGGCGTCCGAGGACTGGCCTTCGGAATGGTTTTATATAGATGATGTCCCGCTACCGGATCCTATCCGGGTCGGTCTCCCTGAGTTCAACAGTGCTCCATTAAAGAAACGCTTAAGCTGGCGTCCGCGGAGCTCTCAGAGAGAAAGCGACAGAGACGTCCTTTACCTGATGGGCCGAATAAGACTATTGGCTCATTCCGGACTAACCATGATTGGAGTCATGGCTGCATGCATTATGCAGGGGGTACAGCCGCTTCAATATAGAGGCCACCCCATGTGGGATTTTAACGGGGAGGATGACGCCACCCATTACGGTCGTAAGGGGCCAGCCTCAGCTGCCGCTCTAGTAAAGATCTTATCCTCTTTGTACAAGGGAGAAGAGGAGGAATTCCTCCGCGTCAACCCACAGGACGGATTTACTATGTACAACCCTCCGAGTTGGGTAAGTGGACAATTGTGCATACCCATTCGTTTTATATTCCCATGATTAAATATGTAGTCTAACGACTTCAACGCAGGAACTGCGTCAGGAGGTAAAGGATATAAACAGCCGTCCTCCATAGCCCGAGGATCCAGAACGGTCCCTCGATCCGGACTCCGAAGAGGATCCGGACATATCGGTGGAGCTTATTGACGGGGTGTTTCATCAGCTAAGCAAGGACAATACCTTGGTGGCCATTACGGCTGATTGCCCAGGGCTAACCCCGACCTCCCAGGTGACAGAGACCGGAGCCTCATTCCCTTGAGAAGGATTCCATTCTCACGCGTTTCAGTTTTTCTGACGACAACCGTGTTTAGCAGGGGAGGTTTCCGAGGCGGGAGGCCGAAACTGCGACGGCTAGCCAACGAGGGGCCGCAGGGTCCCGTGGGGTAAAAAGGAATGTAGTCCGGACAGAGATGCCGGCGCAAAGGTATAGCACACCCTCTTTTTCCCTGGTGTTATTCCTTCAGGGCGTATTAACGTTCGTGCTATCTTCAGGATGAAGAGACCTCGCCGGACTACATCCGGAGAGGTTGCCAATCGCGCCTCCACCAGCCAGGCCCCAACGCCTGGCCCGGAAGCGAAGTCGAGCACAAGGCGCGCACCGGACGCTCCTTCGACAGAGGATGCCGACATGCTGTCTGCCACTAATTCTAAGGTGGAGAGTGCCATGAACCACAGGCGTCGCCGGACAGTTCTTCGCGACGCTTGTTTCCCCCGAGAGGCATTAGATGCCTTCAATTCGGGAGATGCGTACCTCCGTGCCGCTCAAAATGGTTTAGCCAGAGCCACGGAGCAGTATGTAAAAGACATACGAGTAAGAAAATTTTGGTAAATATATATATATATATACCAGTAGCCCCCGAGACTTGAAACAGTTAGAGTAACTGATTTAAGGATCATTTGTTATGCAGGTTCTTACAGAGAAGAATACCGTACTGTCCCAGGAGCTGGAAGAGTGCAAAGCCCAACTGGAGGCCGCACTAGCCGCGGCAGGGGAGCCCAAAGAGACCCCCTCTGGTAAGATACACTTCGAAAGATTAGTATTTTGCAAAGTGCGGCGTGGGTGTAAATCTGACAAATCATATTGCAGATGGCGCCGGACTCGATCCGGAGAGGCAACAACTCTTACGCCGGCTAAAGGCCGGTGAGAGTATGCTGACAAGGGTGAGGCGGGAGAAGAATGATCTTCAGGATGCCAACACCAAGCTGGACGTTGAACTTAAAGATGTTCGTGGCCAGCTGTCGGACTCCACTAAGGAGAATCAACGGCTTCGACGTGGCATATTTAGTAAGTGCTTAAGCGAATCTTTTGAAAAAAAAGAGTTCGGCGAGGAAGTCGACTAACAGAGCAATGTCTGTAGGTATGCTAATAGGTCGTCCTGCAGAGGAGATGCCTGGTTCTACGGGTGACCTTCTTCCCGAGCTCGCAACTGCACGAGCGAGTTCGGCAGGCGATGCGAGGCGTTGCCCAAGCCTTATGGCCTTCCCACTCCATGCCCGAGGGCCTTGGAGAGCTTGCGGAGAAGCTTAAGGGAGCTCGGCGGTGCATCCGGTTGTGGAAGATATCGGCCTGCCGACAAGGCGCTAGGGAGGCCTGGGCCATGGTGAAGACCCGGTACACGAAGTCTGACCCAAATCACATGGGCGAGGTCGGACCTGTGGGGCCTGATGTGAAGGAGATCCCTGTAAGCTTAATATACGGCCAAGTAGAATTGGCCGCAAAGTATTCCCAGCAGGACTGTAAGTTAGACATTCTGTTAGATGGTATAGAAGAGGAATACAATCAGTCAGAGTGACTATGTAATTTTTAATTGACATGTGTAATGCCTTCTAGCCGGATTGTAGATCGTTTGTCATTGCCGACCTTTTCTCTTCTACCTCGGGACCTGACGGTCCGGAGTGTGTCCGAATACCCTATCGGTTATGTACGAACCGGGGTATGCATGGAGACCAGGCGTAGGGGTCATTAGTGCTTTATCAGACAAGTGCCCGGGTAGTTATGTTATATTACATGGTTAGTAAGAAACATCTTCCAGAGAGAATAGTTCCGTTAGGGGTTCCTTTCTCTGGGAGGCATGCCCTAAAGTGCATGTCCGGACTGCAAATGCAGGAAAATCATCTGGGGGCATGTATATAGATAAGTAAAAAAGGTCGTCAATAATCAATAATCTAGATTACATTGTAATGATTCTAACAGCCATGGTGTTTTGGTGCGGATCATGTTTTGCTCGTGAGAGACGCTTAGTCAACGGGTCTACAACATTCAGATCCATATGTATCTTGCAAATCTCTATGTCTCCCTCCTTGACTTGATCGCGGATGGAATTGAAGCGCCTCTTGATGTGCTTGGTTCTCTTATGAAATATGGATTCCTTTGCCAAGGCAATTGCACCAGTATTGTCACAAAAGATTTTCATTGGACCCGATGCACTAGGTATGTGATACGTCTCCAACATATCTATAATTTTTGATTGCTCCATGCTATATTATCTACTGTTTTGGACCATATTGGGCTTTATTTTCCACTTTTATATTACTTTTGGGACTAACCTATTAACCGGAGGCCCAACCCAGAATTGCTGTTTTTTGCCTATTTCAGAGTTTCGAAGAAACGGAATATCAAACGGAGTCCAAACGGAATGAAACCTTCGGGAACGTGATTTTCTCACCGAATATGATCCAGGAGACTTGGAACCTACGTCAAGAAAGCGTGGAGGTGGGCATGAGGTAGGGGGCGCACCCCCCACCCTCGTGGAGCCCATGGAGCTCCACCGATGTACTCCTTCCACCTATATATACCTACATACCCCCAAACGATCAGATACGGAGCCAAAAACCTAATTCCACCGCCGCAACTTTTTGTATCCATGAGAGATATGAAGATGGTGATATTAGAGTCATGCTAGTTGAGTAGTTGTGAATTTGGGAAATACTTGTGTTAAAGTTTGTGATTCCTGTAGCATGCACGTACGGTGAACTGTTATGTGATGAAGTCGGAGAATGATTTATTTATTGATTGTCTTCCTTATGAGTGGCGGTCGGGGACGAGCGATGGTATTTTCCTACCAATCTATCCCCCTAGGAGCATGCACGTAATGCTTTGCTTTGATACCTAGTAGATTTTTGCAATAAGTATATGAGTTCTTTATGACTAATGTTGAGTCCATGGATTATACGCACTTTTCTTCCTTCCACCATTGCTAGCCTCTCTAATACCGCGCACTTTTCGGCGGTATCATACACCCACCATATACCTTCCTCAAAACAGCCACCATACCTACCTATCATGGCATTTCCATAGCCATTTCGAGATATATTGCCATGCAACTTTCCACCGTTCCGTTTATTATGACACGCTCCATCATTGTCATATTGCTAGCATGATAATGTAGTTGACATCATATTTCTGGCAAAGCCACCATTCATAATTCTTTCATACATGTCACTCTTGATTCATTGCATATCCCGGTACACCGCCGGAGGCATTCATATAGAGTCATATTTTGTTCTAAGTATCGAGTTGTAATTGTTGAGTTGTAAGAAAATAAAAGTGTGATGATCATAATTTTTAGAGCATTGTCCCAAGTGAGGAAAGGATGATGGAGACTATGATTCCCCCACAAGTCATGTTCGTGATCAAATCCGGGACTTCGCACTACCTTCGGTACATCGAAACACATAAACTCATAATAGCAATCATCACCAAACGTTAAGCGTGCGGACCCTACGGGTTCGAGAACTATGTAGACATGACCGAGACATGTCTCCGGTCAATAACCAATAGCGGAACCTGGATGCTCATATTGGTTCCTACATATTCTACGAAGATCTTTATCGGTCAAACCGCATAACGATATACGTTGTTCCCTTTGCAATCGGTATGTTACTTGCCCGAGATTCGATCGTCGGTATCTTAATACCTAGTTCAATCACATTACCGGCAAATCTCTTTACTCGTTCCGTAATGCTACATCCTGTAACTAACTCATTAGCTACATTGCTTGCAAGGCTTATTGTGATGTACATTACCGAAAGGGCCTAGAGATACCTCTCCGACAATCGGAGTGAC
Organism: Triticum urartu; assembly: GCF_056163025.1. Classification (NCBI taxonomy): domain Eukaryota; kingdom Viridiplantae; phylum Streptophyta; class Magnoliopsida; order Poales; family Poaceae; genus Triticum; species Triticum urartu. The sequence continues at coordinate 8,987,357 of NC_141877.1, forward strand.
AAATCTTAATCTTGATCCATGCAAACTCAACAAACACCATCGGAGACACCAGTAGAGCACCTTTATAATCACCCAGTTACGATGTGACGTTTTGTAGCACACAAAGTGTTCCTCCGGTATTCGGGAGTTGCATGATCGCATAGTCATAGGAACATGTATAGTTATGGAGAAAGCAACAACTACAAACTAAACGATCATCGTGCTAAGCTAACAGATGGGTCAAGTCAATCACATCATTCTCTAATGATGTGATCCCTTTAATCAAATGACAACTCATGTCTATGGTTAGGAAACATAACCATCATTGATTCAACGAGCTAGTCAAGTAGAGGCAAACTAGTGACACTTTGTTTGTCTATGTATTCACAGATGTACTAAGTTTCCGGTTAATACAATTCTAGCATGAATAATAAACATTTATCATGATATAAGGAAATATAAATAACAACTTTATTATTGCCTCTAGGGCATATTTCCTTCAGTCTCCCACTTGCACTAGAGTCAATAATCTAGATTACATTGTAATGATTCTAACAGCCATGGTGTTTTGGTGAGGATCATGTTTTGCTCATGAGAGAGGCTTAGTCAACGGGTCTGCAACATTCAGATCCGTATGTATCTTGCAAATCTCTATGTCTCCCTCCTTGACTTGATCGCGGATGGAATTGAAGCGCCTCTTGATGTGCTTGGTTCTCTTATGAAATCTGGATTCCTTTGCCAAGGCAATTGCACCAGTATTGTCACAAAAGATTTTCATTGGACCCGATGCACTAGGTATGTGATACGTCTCCAACATATCTATAATTTTTGATTGCTCCATGCTATATTATCTACTGTTTTGGACCATATTGGGCTTTATTTTCCACTTTTATATTACTTTTGGGACTAACCTATTAACCGGAGGCCCAGCCCAGAATTGCTGTTTTTTGCCTATTTCAGAGTTTCGAAGAAACGGAATATCAAACGGAGTCCAAACGGAATGAAACCTTCGGGAACGTGATTTTCTCACCGAATATGATCCAGGAGACTTGGACCCTACGTCAAGAAAGCGAGGAGGTGGGCACGAGGTAGGGGGCGCGCCCCCCACCCTCGTGGGGCCCATGGAGCTCCACTGACGTACTCCTTCCTCCTATATATACCTACATACCCCCAAACGATCAGATACGGAGCCAAAAACCTAACTCCACCGCCGCAACTTTCTGTATCCATGAGAGATATGAAGATGGTGATATTAGAGTCATGCTAGTTGAGTAGTTGTGAATTTGGGAAATACTTGTGTTAAAGTTTGTGATTCCCGTAGCATGCACGTACGGTGAACCGTTATGTGATGAAGTCGGAGCATGATTTATTTATTGATTGTCTTCCTTATGAGTGGCGGTCGGGGACGAGCGATGGTATGTGCTTTGTGAAAGTCCAATCAAGTGTCTTGATCTATCTCTATAGATCTTGATGCCCAATATATAAGCAGCTTCATCGAGGTCTTTCATTGAAATATTCTTATTCAAGTATCCTTTTATGCTATTCAGAAATTCGGTATCATTTCTGATCAACAATATGTCATCTACATATAATATCAGAAATGCTACGGAGCTCCCACTCAATTTCTTGTAAATACAGGCTTCTCCAAAAGTCTGTATAAAACCATATGCTTTGATCAAACTATCAAAGCGTATATTCCAACTCCGAGAGGCTTGCACCAGTCCATAAATGGATCGCTGGAGCTTGCACACTTTGTTAGCACCTTACGGTCTATGAGGGTACGTGGACGATACTCTCCCCTCTCGTTGCTATGCATCACCATGATCTTGCGTGTGCGTAGGATTTTTCTGAAATTACTACGTTCCCCAACAGTGGCATCCGAGCCAGGTTTATGCATATATGTTATATGCACGAGTAGAACACAAAGGAGTTGTGGGCGTGGGTATATACATATTGCTTGCCGTCACTAGTTGATTCTTGATTCAGCGGCATTGTTGGATGAATCAGCCCAGACCGACATTACGCGTACGCTTACGCGAGACTGGTTCTACCGACGTGCTTCGCACACAGGTGGCTAGTGGGTGTCTGTTTCTCCAGCTTTAGTTGAATCGGATTCAATGAACAGGGTTCTTTCTGAAGATCAAAAAGCAATCACTATACCACGTTGTGGTTTTTGATGCGTAGGTAAGAACGGTTCTTGCTCAGCCCATAGCAGCCACGTAAACTTGCAACGACAAAGTAGAGAATGTCTAACTTGTTTTTGCAGGGCATGTTGTGATGTGATATGGTCAAGACATGATGCTAAATTTTTTATTGTATGAGACGATCATGTTTTGTAACACAGTTATCGGCAACTGGCAGGAGCCATATGGTTGTCACTTTATTGTATGAAATGCAATTGCCATGTAATTGCTTTACTTTATCACTAAGCGGTAGCGATAGTCATAGAAGCAATAGTTGGCGAGACGACAACGATGCTTCGATGGAGATCAAGGTGTCAAGCTGGTGACGATGGTGACCATGACGGTGCTTTGGAGATGGAGATCAAGGGCACAAGATGATGATGGCCATATCATATCACTTATATTGATTGCATGCGATGTTTATCCTTTATGCATCTTGTTTTGCTTAGTTCGGTGGTAGCATTATAAGATGATCTCTAACTAAATTTCAATGTATAAGTGTTCTCCCTGAGTATGCACCGTTGCTACAGTTCGTCGTGCCGAGACACCACGTGATGATTGGGTGTGATAAGCTCTATGTTCACATACAACGGGTGCAAGCCAGTTTTGCACACGCAAAATACTCGGGTTAAACTTGACGAGCCTAGCATATGCAGATATGGCCTCGGAACACTGGAGACCGAAAGGTCGAGCGTGAATCATATAGTAGATATGATCAACATAGTGATGTTCACCATTGAAAACTACTCCATCTCACGTGATGATCGGACATGGTTTAGTTGATATGGATCACGTGATCACTTAGATGATTAGAGAGATGTCTATCTAAGTAGGAGTTCATAAGTAATTTGATTAATTGAACTTTAATTTATCATGAACTTAGTACCTCATAGTATTTTGCATGTCTATGTTGTTGTAGATAGATGGCCCGTGTTGTTGTTCTATTGAATTTTAATGCGTTCCTAGAGAAAGCTAAGTTGAAAGATGATGGTAGCAACTACACGGACTGGGTCCGTAACTTGAGGATTATCCTCATTGCTGCATAGAAGAATTACGTCCTGGAAGCACCGCTAGGTGACAAACCCGCTGCAGGAGCAACGCCAGATGTTATGAACACCTGGAAGGGCAAAGCTGATGACTACTCGATAGTTCAGTGTGCCATGCTTTACGGCTTAGAACCGGGACTTCAACGACGTTTTGAATGTCATGGAGCATATGATATGTTCCAGGAGTTGAAGTTAATATTTCAAGCAAATGCCCAGATTGAGAGATATGAAGTCTCCAATAAGTTCTACAGCTGCAAGATGGAGGAGAATAGTTCTGTCAGTGAACATATACTCAGAATGTCTGGGTACCACAACCACTTGACTCAACTGGAGGTAATCTTCCTGATGATAGTGTCATTGGCAGAGGTCTTCAATCACTGTCACCAAGCTATAAGAGCTTCGTGATGAACTACAATATGCAAGGGATGGATAAGACGATTCCTGAGCTCTTCGCAATGCTAAAGGCTGTGGAGGTAGAAATCAAGAAGGAGCATCAAGTGTGGTGTGTCCGAACATCGTAATCGTACTTTACTAGATATGGTGCAATCTATGATGTCTCTCACTGATTTACCGCTATCGTTTTGGGGTTACGCTTTAGAGACAGCTGCATTCACGTTAAATAGGGCACCATCTAAATCAGTCGAGACGACACCTTATGAACTGTGGTTTGTCAAGAAACCCAAGTTGTCATTTCTTAAAGTTTGGGGCTACGATGCTTATGTGAAAAAACTTCAACCTAATAAGCTCGAACCGAAATCGGAGAAATGTGTCTTCATAGGATACCTAAAGGAGACTGTTGGGTACACCTTCTATCACAGATCCGAAGGCAAGATATTCGTTGCTAAGAATGGATCCTTTCTAGAGGAGTTTCTCTCGAAAGAAGTGAGTGGGACACTACTAGGGAAAAGCCTAATAGCAGCGCGGGTTTTGGGCCTCTCAGTAGCGTGGGGACCGGCGCTACTCATAAGGCGCTACAGCTAACGTATAGCAGTAGCGCCTGTTGTCCCACGCTACTGCTATACATGAATAGATGTAGCGCTCTTTATAAAAGGGCGCTGCTGATATTATCTGCAACGCTGTTTACTGGAAAGCGCTACTGGTAAAGCGGCGCTACTGCTAAATTTTCCCCCCTCGCTACTACTAGTTTTATTAGTTTTTTCCCTGCATATTTGTTTTGTATTTGTTTTGTATTTGAATAGGCTTTATACAATAATATTTAGCATATCATACACATACAAATGTACTCATAGCATATACATACAATTGGTCTCATCAAATCATGTCATCATCATAATCATCATCCAACACAAAGTGGTCTCTTGTCATCATCTCGAAAATAGCGATAGAAGTCTCGATTACTTGCAAATACATCGTCATCCATCTAAACAATGATATACGCGAGAAGAGCTATCACTTTGAGTACATGAGTTTGTATCCCTCTCTCGCATTAGCGTGAACCTAAACTAACTACTGCCTGTCGCTCAGAAACCGGAAACCGGTACACCTGGGCCTGACACTCCGGCCACTTGTCGTATATATGCTCCTGGCGTAGCACTTCTTCGCCATCTATGATCTATGCACTTGCACCGTCACATGAGTCGATGATATGCAACATATATAGTTGAGCAACAGAAAGAGACAGACTTGGCAAAAATAGAAACAACATATCGTAAGCATAAATAACAAAGTTCATCGTACCCCAAAATGCCATAACTAGAGTGATTTTCGCTAGTCGAGGAGGAGGACGGTTTAATTACATCACAAATAAAGTTTCACCATGCATAACTCAAAGTTTTGTCATACAGAAAGTATGGACTAAATGGACACATTGTCATATATCGACAATCACTCCAACATGCCGTTCCATCCATCCAAGTCAGGGAGATAGTCCCCGAGCCTAGTGAAAGGCTTCAGGTCAAGACGCTGAGTGGCTACCCGTGTTCGGACGTCTTCCCGCGACATTTGTCCTTCTCCGTAGAACATCCCTATTTTTCCGATGACCTCCTTCATGATGATTTGGGCAAGTTCGCGCTGGATGTTATAGAACTCAGCTCAAAGTCGATGATCCTCGATATCTCCTATATCCTTTGCCCATTGCAAAATATGGGCATCACCGGATCTAGGTGACATGCGAAGGTTCTGGTGATCTCGTCTGTACTCCAGCATGTGGTGTAGGACATAGAATCCATCATTAATAGAATCGTTCGGTTGCTGGATGCAGCAGAAGTCGGTCTTATGGCCGAAGGCGACCCTGCCGCCCCTTCTCTTCTTGTCCCTGACCTCTCCACCCCTTGCTTGGTAGTAAAACATAGCACTGCCGAGAACATCCTTGATGTGGGTGTAATCCTTTTTGTGAATGTTCTTCAACGAGTCCAAGTAAAGAGCGTGGGAGAATCGGGGGTAGAGGATGATGAGGACGGTGCGCCCGCCGCTGTGCAAAATAAGTACGCCTCAACTTAATTAGCCTCCACCGTGCAAATGAATGATTGAAATCGAAGGAAGGATAGCAGCGCGGATGACTTACACGGGATGATAAGGCACAAGAATCGCCTCCTTGTCCTTATTGGCGAGCATGAAACTGACGATGTAATCCCTCGCGTATTCACGGTGCTTTGCGTAGACTCCCAAGAAGCCCCCATGCATGTAGTACGGGTCAGCGACATAGATATGAGATATCTGCTCAACCCCGATGATGCAGTTCATGTGCATGGCATAAAGGCGGACAAACGTAAAATCTAGCTTCTTCACGTGAAACATGTCGAATATGTAATCGAATCGGAGGAAGAACTTATCCGCGGGGAAGCTGTCGACGTACGACATTTGCCGTGGAACGTTAACCACGTAGAGTGGGTATCCTGGATCTTTCGAGGCGATGATGCCTTTCTCTACCCGCAGCACATCGTCATGAAGTCTCCTTAGATCGCAGAATCTGAGCCCTAGCGTTGTTTCAGGTAGGATTGGTTGACCGGGGATATGCCATTTATCCGCATCGGGGATATCTATACGGTCCTGAAGCCGAGGCTGCTGAGGCAGCTGGATCATAGAATCAGCTTTGTTTCCTTTCCTCACTCTCTTCCTAGACTTCTTTACTACTGGAAGGTCGTCCATAATAAGTTGATACGGCAATTCAGGCACCGACTCATGATGCTCAAACCCTGAGGAGGCGCCAGTATAGACATACTGTTCAGCGCCATCGTCGTCCTCATCCTCATCCATGGCGGCATCATCAGCGACTAATGGAGCCTCCTCCTTACCCCGTCCTCTATCACCCAACCCGACACCCGACGCTAATTGGGTAGGTGGGGTGTTGGTGTTCATACCTTGCTGAGGTCGCGTGCTCGAGGGTGTGCTCCCAGCCGCCTCCAGACGAAGCAGACTCTTTGGCCACAACAGGACCCACCCATTGCAACAATACCAAGCCGCCGTGGTGTCTCGTCGTCATCCCCCACTAGTATTGGAGAATGCAAATTCTCGTGGCCCGGTTTGACACTGGCCACGGAAACCTTGAAGAAATTCGGGGGGATCGGCCGGCTGTGGAACATTGGTTCCTTCGGCTCCATTATCGTCGCCTTCCCCACGTCCACCTTCTGTCGCCGATGGTGTACAATATGGTGCACGGGGTTTCGTCGACCTGCAAAGAAAAGTCTGCGACGTGAGACATCCGAAAGGCAACAAAAATGGGAGATTATACATTTATACTGAAGGGGGGCCGGTGTGACAGATACCGTGAGGGCGTCGAGCTCAGCCAAAGACGAAGCACCACCGAGCACGTCCGGTGCGGGAGCCGGTGCGGGAGCAGGTGCGGGAGCAGGTGCTGGTGCAATGCTAGTCGAGCTGCTCCCCAAGAAGTCAGCAAGGGGAAAGTCCTCTGCATTTTTTCTGGATTTTGCCTTGTCCAAGTGAAAACACCCGTCACCAAGGAAGTAGACAAATCTGCAACCACCTGTTTTGCGGCAGCTACCGCTGTTGCGACTGTCTGAGATGATTTCTTCTCAACCGCAATCTCAACCTTCTTGTCGATGTTTTCATCAGTTAACCTCCGTCTTTCCTTTCTCTCCTCCATGGTCTCACGGTAGTACTTCTTCCACGTGGCGCCGTCTCCGAATACGTGCACGCGTCCATACGATGGTCGAGTATCCACCGGTTGTCGTTTCAATATGTTCAACGCCCGGTTGAATGGAGTGTCCCACTTGGGCCTCGCCAATGCCTCAGACGGCGAGTCGCTTTCGGCCGCAATCCGGTGCTGCTCTCTCTGCAAAAGGCACAAGGATCGTTTACAAATATGACTAACGTGTGCAGTCGAATTGATCAGAAACTAAAATTACCAGCAGTCTCATGAACTCCGTAATGACCGGTTTTGTCTCGTAAACCTTCTTCACCGGGTCCTAACGGTGCCGGGCCCTGAGGACGTCACGCTCCTGCGGGACGGTGAAATCCGCCAAGGGGTCTGGGATGCCCAGACTCGCGGCTTCCGCGTCCTCCTTGGCCCATTTGGACCTCTTTCCGCCGTAACCACGGCTTCCGAGGTGGTGGCTCCCAATGTTCCTCTCTTGAAGCCCCTTCATGTACTTAGACTTTTTTTTGGCAGCTTCGGCCTTGCAAGCCTCCTTGAATATTTGGAATTGCTCTTCCGTGATTGTCGGATTATCCTTTACAATCTCGGAGTAGGGTTCCTTCTTGTCGATGATCTTTGCTTTCACTCGATTTTTCCAGGCGGCCAATGCGTCCCTAAACTTGGTCATGGCATGTTTGTTTATCTTCTTCATTGTCGGGTCCTCATCTGGATCTTCATAATCCTTCTCATTGCGGCCCGGGAACAAGAATATCCAGTGAACTTCTTTAGGAGGGGGCTCCTCATATTTTCTATCTTTTGTAGTTGCTCATCGTTGATGGTGACGGTTGTCCATATGATGCAGCCTATTTGATTGTCGTAGCATCGACGCGCTTCCTCGGGCGCCTTTGGCTCAAAATTGCCGTCGTCCACCTCCGTGACCACCAGTCTAGTAGTCCTGAGTTTGATAGGAAGCCGTTGCCTCTTTGCTTTCGGTTCTACACCGGCTCCGCTCCCCGAGGAAGCGCGGATCTCAGTCTTAGCGCCGGTCTCGATGTCGGTCTGAGTCTCAGCACCGGTCTCAGTCTCAGCACCGGTCTGCGTGTCAGTCTCAGTCCCCGATGCCACCGATGGGCCCAGCAACAACATCGGTTGATCGTCGTCAAGGCTAAAAAATTCGTCTGCCGCCCGGTAGACGTCGTCGCAATCACCAGAACCCTGTCCTTCATCGTTGCTAGCCATGTTTCCTATGATTAAATCTAGTCAATTAATTCTAGACCTAATAAAATGAATAATGACATAAAAAGGCCTATTGTTTTGCAGGAATGTTGACTCCTTACTGGTGCGGCAAATCCCGGGCACTCGATATGTCCTAGTTTGTAGCACAAGTCATGCCGAAATTCACGGAAAATTTCGGCATGACCTTTGCTAAAAAGTTGACAAATAGAGAACCTGAAATTTGCCAGAACAGAAATGAATCAACATTCTGGCAAAACATAGGCCACTCAGAACCATTCCCTGGAGACAACAAAGCCACTTGGGCACAATCGAACAACTTCAATGAAAAGATACAACATGAGCAAACACTATTGAGGAATTTGCATATAACATGGCCACTTCAATGAAAAGATATAATCAACAATAATGGAATATGCAAATGAACATCAATGACATATATCATATAAAAACAGTCTTGTTTTTTGTTTACATAGCAACAATTAGTTTGACCAAGTTTTTGAAAAGAAAAACAATTCTGTTTTTTGTTTATAGCTAAATGCCATAGCTACTGTTTTTTATTTATAGCTAAATACTTTTGTTTTTTGTCTAAAGCTAAAAGTCTAGGAACTCCATTTTCTCTAACCCTTCTGACCTCACCAAAATTTCCACAGCAAGACCTTAGTACCTACACCCAATTTCTTCAAAAATATTCAGGTCCATAGTCCAAATAATTCAAATTTAATTTGAATGAAATTTGGAACAAATTCAGGTCCGTAGTCCAAATATTTTTTTATAGCTATGTGTTTTTTGTTTATAGCCTCTGTTAATTTAAATCTAAATGCTACTATTATTTATATACCCTCTATTAGTTTAAAGCTAAATGGAATTACTTTTAGGCATTTTCATAAAAATTGCCCTAGCTAATTTCCTAAAAAAATTGCTAATCATTTTTCCTAAATGCTATAAAATGCCTACTGCCCTAAAAAAATCTAGGGTTCATATGAACAACTAGGGTCCATATGAACATCAACACAGTATCAACATATATATGAATTGCCCTAGCAGAGAGAGAGAGGAGGGTAGGGGACAGGAGCGGCATAGCCTTACGGTCAGCGGTGAGGGTAGGCTCTGGCTCGGGCGGCGGCGGTGAGCTCGAGGGCGGTGGCGGTGAGCTCGAGCGAGGCGACAGTGAGGTCGACGATGGCCTTGGGAGGCGGCTGTTAGGTCGAGGGCGGCCTCGGGCGGCGGCGGTGTGGTCGAAGGCGGCGGCGGTGTGGTCGTAGGCGTGTTGGAAATATGCCCTAGAGGCAATAATAAATAAGTTATTATTATATTTCCTTGTTCATGATAATCGTTTATTATCCATGCTAGAATTGTATTGATAGGAAACTCAGATACATGTGTGGATACATAGACAACACCATGTCCCTAGTAAGCCTCTAGTTGACTAGATCGTTGATCAATAGATGGTTATGGTTTCCTGACCATGGACATTGGATGTTGTTGATAACGGGATCACATCATTAGGAGAATGATGTGATGGACAAGACCCAATCCTAAGCCTAGCACAAAGATCGAGTAGTTCATATGCTAAAGCTTTTCTAATGTCAAGTATCATTTCCTTAGACCATGAGATTGTGCAACTCCCGGATACCGTAGGAGTGCTTTGGGTGTGCCAAACGTCACAACGTAACTGGGTGGCTATAAAGGTGCACTACGGGTATCTCCGAAAGTGTCTGTTGGGTTGCCACGAATCGAGACTGGGATTTGTCACTCCGTGTGACGGAGAGGTATCTCTGGGCCCACTCGGTAGGACATCATCATAATGTGCACAATGTGATCAAGGAGTTGATCACGGGATGATGTGTTACGGAATGAGTAAAGAGACTTGCCGGTAACGAGATTGAACAAGGTATCGGGATACCGACGATCGAATCTCAGGCAAGTATCGTATCGATAGACAAAGGGAATTGTATACGGGATTGATTGAGTCCTTGACATCGTGGTTCATCCGATGAGATCATCGTGGAACATGTGGGAGCTAACATGGGTATCCAGATCCCGCTGTTGGTTATTGACCGGAGAACGTCTCGGTCATGTCTGCATGTCTCCCGAACCCGTAGGGTCTACACACTTAAGGTTCGATGACGCTAGGGTTATAAAGGAAGTTTGTATGTGGTTACCGAATGTTGTTCCGAGTCCCGGATGAGATCCCAGACGTCACGAGGAGTTCCGAAATGGTCCGGAGGTAAAGATTTATATATAGGAAATCCTGTTTCGGCCATTGGGACAAGTTTCGGGGTCATCGGTATTGTACCGGGACCACCGGAAGGGTCCCGGGGGTCCACCGGGTGGGTCCACCTGCCCCGGGGGGCCACATGGTCTGTAGGGGGTGCGCCTTGGCCTACATGGGCCAAGGGCACCAGCCCCAAGGGGCCCATGCGCCTAGGGTTTCCAAAGGGGAAGAGTCCCACTAGTGGAAGGCACCCCCTAGGTGCCTTGGGGGGGAGGGAAACCTCCCTTGGCCGCCGCCCCCCTAGGAGATTGGATCTCCTAGGGCCGGCGCCCCCCCTTAGGTCCTCCTATATATAGTGGGGGGAGGAGGTCTTTTTCATCCATCCCTTTGGTTGCTTCCTTCTCCCTTCTCCAACACCTTCTCGTCTCCCGCGGTGCTTGGCGAAGCCCTGCAGGATAGCCACGCTCCTCCACCACCACCACGCCGTTGTGCTGCTGCTGGATGGAGTCTTCCTCAACCTCTCCCTCTCTCATTGCTGGATCAAGGCGTGGGAGACATCGTCGAGCTGTACGTGTGTTGAACGCGGAGGTGCCATCCGTTCGGCACTAGGATCTCCGGTGATTTGAATCACGACGAGTACGACTCCATCAACCCCGTTCACTTGAACGCTTCCGCTGAGCGATCTACAAGGGTATGTAGATGCACTCTCCTTCCCCTCGTTGCTGGTTTCTCCATAGATAGATCTTGGTGACACATAGGAAAATTTTGAATTTCTGCTACGTTCCCCAACAAGGCGGCCTCGGGCGGTGGCGGTGTGGTCGAAGGCGGCAGGGCGACGGCGGTGATGGAGCAGTTGGAGGACAGGGGGGCCGGGAGTAGAGAGGGGGAAAGGACTTAGCGAAATTTTGAGCCCGGGCTGCCGGTATTTGAGTCAAACTAGCAGTAGCGCGTTTTGCCGAAACGCGCTATAGCTAAGATAGCTATAGCATGTTCCAGAGAAACGCGCTACAGATATTCCTTTCTGTTTTATTTTTCTTTTTCTTTTCTTTTCTTTTACATTTTCTTTTTTTCATTTCTCCTTTTTCTATTTATTTCATTTTCATTTACTTTTCTACTTATTTTCTATTTATTTCCTTTTTCATAGCAGTAGCGCTCTACAGCATAAACGCGCTGCTACAAAGTTTTTAGCAGTAGCGTGCTTCTGGGTGAACTGCTACTACTATTCCTAGCCTACCGACATTAGTGAGGGAATTTTAGTAGTAGTGCTTTTCCATGAAGACGCGCTACTGCTAAAACAATGGTTGTAGCATGGTTTTGCAACAAGCGCTACTACTAAGTAGCGCTAGCGCCGAGTTTTGACCAACGCTACTGCTATACCTCTGTGTATAAGGTTTTCCCTAGTAGTGGGAGGAAAGTAGAACTTGACGAGGTAATTGTAACTTCTCCCTTATTGGAAAGTAGTTCATCACTGAAATCAGTTCCAGTGATTCCTACACCAGTAAGTGATGAAGCTAATGATGATGATCATGAAACTTCTGGTCAAGTTACTACCAAACCTCATAGGTCAATCAGAGTAAGATCCGCACCAGAGTGGTACGGTAATCCTGCTCTGGAAGTCATGTTACTTGACCATGATGAACCTACGAACTATGAGGAAGTGATGATGAGCCTAGATTCCGCAAAATGGCTTGAAGCCATGAAATCTGAGATGGGATCCATGTATGAGAACAAAGTGTGGACTTCGGTTGACTTTCCCGATGATCGGCAGGCCATAGAGAATAAATGGATCTTCAAGAAGAAGATTGGCGCTGACGGTAATGTTACTGTCTACAAAGCTCGACTTGTTGCAAAAGGTTTTCGACAAGTTCAAGGAGTTGACTACGATGAGACCTTCTCACCCGTAGCGATGCTTAAGTCCGTCCAAATCATGTTAGCAATTACCACATTTTATGATTATGAAATTTAGCAAATGGATGTCAAAACTGCATTCCTTAATGGATACCAGAAGGTTTTGTCGATCCAAAAGGTTCTAACAAAGCATGCAAGCTCCAGTGATCCATTTATGGACTGGTGCAAGCCTCTCGAAGTTGGAATATACGCTTTGATAGTGTGATCAAAGCATATGGTTTTGTACAGACTTTTGGAGAAGCCTGTATTTAAAAGAAAGTGAGTGGGAGCTCCGTAGCATTTCTGATATTATATGTAGATGACATTTTGTTGATCGGAAATAATACTGAATTTCTGAATAGCATAAAAGGATACTTGAATAAGATTTTTTCAATGAAAGACCTCGGTGAAGCTGCTTATGTATTGGGCATCAAGATCTATAGAGATAGATCAAGACGCTTAATTTGACTTTCACAAAGCACATACCTTGATAAAGTTTTGAAGAAGTTCAAAATGGATCAGGCAAAGAAAGGGTTCTTGCCTGTATTACAAGGTGTGAAGCTGAGTCAGACTCAATGCCCGACCACTGCAGAAGATAGAGAGAAAATGAAAGGTGTCCCTATGCTTCAGCCATAGGCTCTATCATGTATGCAATGTTGTGTACCAGACCTGATGTGTGCCTTGCTATAAGTTTAGCAGGGAGGTACCAAAGTAATCCAGGAGTGGATCACTGGACAGCGGTCAAGAACATCCTGAAATACCTGAAAAGGACTAAGGATATGTTTCTCGTATATGGAGGTGACAAAGAGCTCGTCGTAAACGGTTATGTTGATGCAAGCTTTGACACTGATCCGGATGACTCTAAGTCACAAACCGGATACGTGTTTTTATTAAATGGTGGAGCTGTCAGTTGGTGCAGTTCCAAGTAGAGCGTCGTGGCGGGATCTACGTGTGAAGAGGAATACATGGCTGCTTCGGAAGCTGCAAATGAAGGAGTCTGGATGAAGGAGTTCATATCCGGTCTAGGTGTCATACCTAGTGCATCGGGTCCAATGAAAATCTTTTGTGACAATACTGGTGCAATTTCCTTGGCAAAGGAATCTAGATTTCACAAGAGAACCAAGCACATCAAGAGACGCTTCAATTCCATCCGCGATCAAGTCAAGGAGGGAGACATACAGATTTTCAAGATACATACGGATTTGAATGTTGCAGACCCGTTGACTAAGCCTCTCTCACGAGCAAAACATGATCAGCACCAAGACTCCATGGGTGTTAGAATCATTACAATGTAATCTAGATTATTGACTCTAGTGCAAGTGGGAGACTGAAGGAAATATGCCGTAGAGGCAATAATAAAGTTGTTATTTATATTTCCTTATATCATGATAAATGTTTATTATTCATGCTAGAATTGTATTAACCGGAAACTTAGTACATGTGTGAATACATAGACAAACAGAGTGTCACTAGTTTGCCTCTACTTGACTAGCTCGTTGAATCAATGATGGTTATGTTTCCTAACCATAGACATGAGTTGTCATTTGATTAACGGGATCACATCATTAGAGAATGATGTGATTGACTTGACCCATCCGTTAGTTTAGCACGATGATCGTTTAGTTTGTTGCTATTGCTTTCTCCATAACTATACATGTTCCTATGACTATGAGATCATGCAACTTCCGAATACCGGAGGAACACTTTGTGTGCTACCAAACGTTACAACGTAACTGGGTGATTATAAAGGTGCTCTACAGGTATCTCTGATGGTGTTTGTTGAGTTGGCATGGATCAAGATTAGGATTTGTCACTCCGATTGTCGGAGAGGTATCTCTGGGCCCTCTCGGTAATGTACATCACTATAAGCCTTGCAAGCAATGTAGCTAATGAGTTAGTTACGGGCTGTATCATTACGGAACGAGTAAAGAGACTTGCCGGTAACGAGATTGAACTAGGTATGGAGATACTGACGATCGAATCTCCGGCAAGTAACATACCAATGACAAAGGGAACAATGTATACCGTTATGCGGTTTGACCGATAAATATCTTCGTAGAATATGTAGGAACCAATATGAGCATCTAGGTTCCACTATTGGTTATTTACCGGAGACATGTCTCGGTCATGTCTACAAGGTTCTCGAACCCATAGGGTCCGCATGCTTAACGTTCGGTGACGATCGGTATTACGAGTTTTATGTGTTTTGATGTACCGAAGGTAGTTCAGAGTCCCGGATTTGATCATGGACATGACGAGGAGTCTCGAAATGGTCGAGACGTAAAGATCGATATATTGGAAGCCTATGTTTGGACATCGAAATGGTTCTGGGTGAAAACGGGAGTATACCGGAGTACCGGGAGGTTACCGGAACCCCCCGGGAGGTATATGGGCCCTATTGGGCCTTAGTGGAAGAGAGGGGAAAGAAGCAAAGGAGGGGGCACCCCCCCAAGCCCAATCCGAATTGGGAGGGGGCGGCCCCCCTTTCCTTCCTTCTTCCCTCTCCTTCCTCTCTCCTAATACCAACAAAGGGAAGGGGGGATCCTACTCCCGGTGGGAGTAGGACTCCTTGGGGCGCGCCTAGAGAGGCCGCCCCCCTCCTCCACTCCTTTATATATGGGGGAGGGGCGCACCCCATGGACACACAAGTTGATCATTGATCTTTAGCCGTGTGCGGTGCCCCCCTCCACCATAATCCACCTCGGTAATATCGTAGCGGTGCTTAGGCGAAGCCCTGTTCCGGTAGAAACATCATCACTGTCATCACGCTCTCGTGCTGACGAAACTCTCCCTCGAAGCTCTACTGGATCGTGAGTTCGCAGGACGTCACTGAGCTGAACGTGTCCAGATCGCGCAGGTGCCGTATCTTCGGTACTAGATCGGTCGATCGTGAAGACGTATGACTACATCAACCGCGTTGTCATAACGCTTCTGCTTACGGTCTACGAGGGTACGTAGATGATACTCTCCCCTCTTGTTGCTATGCATCACCATGATCTTGCGTGTGCGTAGGAATATTTTTGAAATTACTACGTTCCCCAACACCTTAATGGCCAATGGCTTAACTAGCATCGATTTGGTCCGATGTTGGGGGTCCTGGAGGATCATGCCTTTGAGCCGTCGCCCAGGCTTAATGTGCGGGTATACTGGCGATACCAAAGTATACCCGACGGCACGTCGGCTGTTTGGAGGAGTAGCAGCGGCGCAGCGAAGTTAGGGTTAGGGTTGGGGGGAGGGATAGGACGCGGCTGTAGGGAGACGACAAGGGCGGGGAGGTCCGGTGGTGGCACGGTGCGGCGGTGGTGGCCAGAGGAGGCAAGGTGCGGCGGCGACGACCTAGGAGATCGACTTGCAATCTGATACCATGTTAGTTTGGAAGAAAGGGATTGTGTGCATCGATAATATTATTGATCATGCACTATGCACATATATAGATACAAGGGGTGTGATGTCTACTACACAACCTTCTTCTTGTAGACGTTGTTGGGCCTCCAAGTGCAGAGGTTTGTAGGACAGTAGCAAATTTCTCTCAAGTGGATGACCTAAGGTTTATCAATCCGTAGGAGGCGTAGGATGAAGATGGTCTCTCTCAAGCAACCCTGCAACCAAATAACAAAGAGTCTCTTGTGTCCCCAACACACCCAATACAATGGTAAATTGTATAGGTGCACTAGTTCGGCGAAGAGATGGTGATACAAGTGCAATATGGAAGGTAGATATAGGTTTTTGTAATCTGAAAATATAAAAACAGCAAGGTAACAAGTGGTAAAAGTGAGCGTAAAGGGTATTGCAATGATAGCAAACAAGGCCTAGGGTTCATACTTTCACTAGTGCAAGTTCTCTCAACAATAATAACATAATTGGATCATATAACTATCCTTCAACATGCAACAAAGAGTCACTCCAAAGTCACTAATAGCGGAGAACAAACGAAGAGATTATGGTAGGGTACGAAACCACCTCAAAGTTATTCTTTCCAATCAATCCGTTGGGCTATTCCTATAAGTGTCACAGACAGCCCTAGAGTTCGTACTAGAATAACACCATAAGACACAAATCAACCAAAACCCTAATGTCACCTAGATACTCCAATGTCCCCTCAAGTATCCATGGGTATGATTATATGATATGCATCACACAATCTCAGATTCATCTATTCAACCAACACATAGAACCTCAAAGAGTGCCCAAAGTTCCTACTGGAGAATCACGACGAAAACTAGAGGTTTTTGGTGCCTACAGAGGCTTGCGGCGGCGGAACTCCCGATCTATTCTCTCTTCTGGAAGTTTTAGGGTACGTGAGTATATATGGGTGCAGGAAGTACGTCGGTGGAGCTTCGGGGGCCCCACGAGGCAGGGGGCGCGCCCCCCCACCCTCGTGGGCACCTCCCTTCTCTCCTGACGTGGGGTCCAAGTCCATCTGGTAGCTTTCCTTCCAAAAATAACTTCTCCAGTTGATTTCGTTCCGTTTCGACTTCGTTTGATATTCCTTTTCTTTGAAACACTGAAATAGGTAAAAAAAATAGCAAATCTGGGCTGGGCCTTCGGTTAATAGGTTAGTCCCAAAAATAATATAAAAGTGGATAATAAAGCCCAATATTGCCCAAAACAGTAGATAATATAGCATGGAGCAATCAAAAATTATAGATACGTTGGAGACGTATCAGGGTGCATCAGTTGCCTTGTCTCCCGTGACGGGTGCAATATACAAAACACAGACCTATATACGTACAACATATACATGTTCAACAATGTCATCAACATCATCGAACACAAAATGATATCTCTCGTCATCATCTTGAAATAATGATACAAGTTATCACATGTCTCGAGTACATGCAACTACATTGTCATTCCATACACATGTTCCATCATCCATCTAAATAATGACATAGAAGAGAAGAGCTATCACTATGAGTAAGAGCGGAATTATGCAGTACACGAGGCGTCGGTTCCGATTTCTCTCGCGCGCTAGCGTGAACCTCAAGTAACTAGCTTCTGTTTCTTGTCTGCTATTGAACCCTTTATGGCTGCCGCCCGAGAACCGTGACACTTGGGCCTGACACTCTGGCCACTCGTCGCACACTCCTGGAACCCTCCTTGTGTACACGTCATAGCACTTCTTCGCCATCAAGGACCTATGTGCCTGTTAGAGATGCATCTTCATCAAGCGAATTCAACAATAAAAAGCAACATAATATACTAGAGCAACACGAAGAGAAAGAGTTAGCAAATAGATGCAACATACAGTAAACATAATTAATCAACACATGTTCATCGTACCCAAACTAATTAACTAGATGCACACAGGTCATCGTACCCAAACTAACAAACTACCGTTACGCAAGTTCAGCAGGACCGTTTACATCACAAAGCTTCATCGCTACAGGAAGTATAGGTTCACCCGACACATCATCATCGACATCATCAATCATTGGAAGTTCCATCCATCCAGATCCTCGAGGATGCACCCTAGCTTTGTGAATGGCGTCAGGTCCAAACGTTGTAGGCCTATGCGAGTTCGAACGTCATCTCGCGATATAGGGCCGTGGTGGAACATCCCGTTCTCTTCGATGACTTATTTCATGATGATCGTTGGAATGTCCTTCTAGATGCGAAAGAAGTCATCTCTGAGTTTATAATCCGGTTCGGCTCCTGAGGATTCTGCCCATTTGCGGATATGTTCATCGTTTCTGGTTATCATGCAAAGCTGTTGGTGATCCCTTCTGAACTCCATCATGATATGGATGACGTAGAATCCATCGTTCTTGCTTGTTGTCGGCTCATGGACGCAGCAGAAGGTAGTTTTATGCGAGAAACCTGGCTTTCCCTTCCTTTGTTTCCTGATCTCGATGTGGCCACCCATCATGCTAAAGCCGTGGAGAGCATCATCTAGAATATTCATTATGTGGGTGTAGTCCTTCTTCTCGTAGTTTCTGGATGAGTCGAAATACACAATGTGGGAGACTTGCGGGAAAAGACAATAAGGACGGCGTGCCCGTTGCTGCGGGAGAAAAACACCTCAAATTAGTCTCTATATGAGCGAAGGATGATTGAAATTTACGAAAGGGTTGTCCAGCAATGAATTACATTGGATGATAAGACATGAGAACCGTTTCCTTGTCCTTATTCATTATCATGAAGTTTTCGATGTACTCCCTGCTCGTCCTCGAGTAGGTAAATGATAAAAGAAATAATTGATGAAGTGTGAATGCTAGTATAGTGTATAAGTTTGATCAATGATTATTTGAATCACTTTCCCTAGCATCATAACAACAACTCTTTTTCATAAAACTCATCATGATGAAGTAGTAATTAAAAATAGAATTTTTGATGTGGAATGCTACCTATCATATTCATCATATAATCTTTTCTTTGTGGCATGGATACTTGGACTTGAGTGATTCAAGGCAATAGTCTATAATTTTCTGAATCGTATATATATAGACATGTTTTAGTGTGTTTGTTCACTCATTTCATTCAGTAGGTAGTCCATACGAAAAAATCCAAAGCATCTTATACTAGGTGATTTATCCGCCCGCTGCCTGCTGAGGGATTTTAAATATTAATTTTGGATAAATTCTATAATAATAAATTGACATAAATTAATAGCTACTATTTTTGAAAATAATTATATGTAAACAAAGAGTATGCATGTAAGTTCAACTATTGGAGATGGAACAATTAAATTGGAATATGCATGTGCTACAAAATAGTTTTTAGTGGATGATGACCTGGCACATTAGGTGATGTTGAGGGTTGCATTCGGTGACATGGCACATTTAGTGATGTCGAGCGGATGGAAGCTGATGACACACGCGGGTGGGAGGAAGAGGGAAGGATTGGGCTGCCACCGTTCGGCTTAAATAGTCGGACTTGCTCCCTTGGGCGACACGCTGGAGCTACGTCATGAATGCGTTCGCACCGACGATCGAAGGAGGCGCCCGTTGTCGGTGTCAAAACCGGTGGATCTCGGGTAGGGGGTCCCGAACTGTGCGTCTAGGCCGGATGGTAACAGGAGACAAGGGACACGAAGTTTTACCTAGGTTCGGGCCCTCTTGATGGAGGTAAAACCCTACATCCCGCTTGATTAATATTGATGATATGGGTAGTACAAGAGTAGATCTACCACGAGATCGAGGAGGCTAAACCCTAGAAGCTAGCCTATGGTATGATTGTTGTCTGATGAAGTTGTCCTACGGACTAAAACCCTCCGGTTTATATAGACACCGGAGAGGGTTAGGGTTACTCAAAGTCGGTTAGAATGGTAGGGATCTTGAATATCGACATCGCCAAGCTTGCCTTCCACGCCAAGGAAAGTCCCATTCGGACACGGGACGAAGTCTTCAATCTTGTATCTTCATAGTCCTGGAGTCCGGCTGAAGGTATTGTCCGGCTATCCGAACACCCCCTAATCCAGGACTCCCTCAGTAGCCCCCGAACCAGGCTTCAATGACGATGGGTCCGGCGCGCAGATTGTCTTCGGCATTGCAAGGCGGGTTCTTCTCCAAATTTTGTGTACCTGTTGAGATAATGTCCGATTTTTGTAATGTAGCGCTCCTTGGCTTCTATGCCTAATAATGGCTGTCTTCCACGTGTCAAACGAATGCGAAAAGTCGGGGTGTTTTTACATGCACACCCCTAGCCGCATAAACGAGCCGCCTATTTAATGGGATGGGGATTCAGATCCAAACCACACCTTCTCCTCTCCGCGAGTAATCATCAGAGCGCCTCCAGCAAAGGTCCACTCCAACATGGCCAGCCGTCGCAGCTCCTCCTCTCGCCCTTCCAGTCCTAAACCTGGAGACTGGGAGAGTTGCTCCATCCCGCACAATGAGTTAGTGTTGCTTCAGGCCAAGGGATTTCTCCCTCAGGCCTATATGGTCCCGGTCCGAGCCGGACTCGCCACCTATAATGCCGGAAAACAAGCGGAGAGCACCCCCAATCCCTCCAAAGGAGAGCGGGTGTGCCTCGTCCCTTATCTAATAAGGGGACTGGGATTTCCAATTCATCCATTTCTCCATGGGCTTCTGGAGTTCTACGGCCTCCAGCTGCACAATCTCACGCCCGCCTCTATATTGCATATCGCGGGCTTCGTCGCCCTTTGCGAGCTATTTTTGGGTGTTGAGGCTCATTTCGCGCTGTGGAAGAGGATATTCTGCATGGTGCCCCGTTCTCAAGAGGGGTATATATATCAAGTGGGCGGAGCCGAAGTGTGGCGCATCGCCGGGACCGGATACCTATCCGGAACCCCAAAGAAGGCGTCCGAGGACTGGCCTTCGGAATGGTTTTATATAGATGATGTCCCGCTACCGGATCCTATCCGGGTCGGTCTCCCTGAGTTCAACAGTGCTCCATTAAAGAAATGCTTAAGCTGGCGTCCGCGGAGCTCTCAGAGAGAAAGCGACAGAGACGTCCTTTACCTGATGGGCCGAATAAGACTATTGGCTCATTTCGGACTAACCATGATTGGAGTCATGGCCGCATGCATTATGCGGGGGGTGCAGCCGCTTCAATATAGAGGCCACCCCATGTGGGATTTTAACGGGGAGGATGACGCCACCCGTTACGGTCGTAAGGGGCCAGCCTCAGCTGTCGCTCTAGTAAAGATCTTATCCTCTTTGTACAAGGGAGAAGAGGAGGAATTCCTCCGCGTCAACCCACAGGGCGGATTTACTATGTACAACCCTCCGAGTTGGGTAAATGGACAATTGTGCTTACCCATTCGTTTTATATTCCCATGATTAAATATGTAGTCTAACGACTTCAACGCAGGAACTGCGTCAGGAGGTAAAGGATATAAACAGCCGTCCTCCATAGCCCGAGGATCCAGAACGGTCCCTCGATCCGGACTCCGAAGAGGATCCGGACATATCGGTGGAGCTTATTGACGGGGTGTTTCATCAGCTAAGCAAGGACAATACCTTGGTGGCCATTACGGCTGATCACCCAGGGCTAACCCCGGCCTCCCAGGTGACAGAGACCGGAGCCTCATTCCCTTGAGAAGGATTCCATTCTCACACGTTTCAGTTTTTCTGACGACAACCGTGTTTTGCAGGGGAGGTTTCCGAGGCGGGAGGCCGAACCTGCGATGGCTAGCCAACGAGGGGCCACAGGGTCCCGTGGGGTAAAAAGGAATGTAGTCCGGACAGAGATGCCGGCGCAAAGGTATAGTGCACCCTCTTTTTCCCTGGTGTTATTCCTTCAAGGCATATTAACGTTCATGCTATCTTCAGGACGAAGAGACCTCGCCGGACTACATCCGGAGAGGTTGCCAATTGCGCCTCCACCAGCCAGGCCCCAACGCCTGGCCCAGAAGCGGAGTCGAGCACAAGGCGCGCACCAGACGCTCCTCCGACAGAGGATGCGGACAGGCTGTCTGCCACCAATTCCGAGGTGGAGAGTGCCATGAACCACAGGCATCGCCGGACAGTTCTTCGCGACGCTTGTTTCCCCCGAGAGGCATTAGATGCCTTCAATTCAGGAGATGCGTACCTCCGTGCCGCTCAAAATGGTTTAGCCAGAGCCACGGAGCAGTATGTAAAAGACATACGGGTAAGAAAATTTTGGTAAATATATATATATATATATATACCAGTAGCCCCCGAGACTTGAAACAGTTAGAGTAACTGATTTAAGGATCATTTGTTATGCAGGTTCTTACAGAGAAGAATACCGTACTGTCCCAGGAGCTGGAAGAGTGCAAAGCCCAACTGGAGGCCACACTAGCCGCGGCAGGGGAGCCCAAAGAGACCCCCTCTGGTAAGATACACTTCGAAAGATTAGTATTTTGCAAAGTGCGGCGTGGGTGTAAATCTGACAAATCATATTGCAGATGGCGCCGGACTCGATCCGGAGAGGCAACAACTCTTACGCCGGCTAAAGGCCGGTGAGAGTATGCTGACAAGGGTGAGGCGGGAGAAGAATGATCTTCAGGATGCCAACACCAAGCTGGACGTTGAACTTAAAGATGTTCGTGGCCAGCTGTCGGACTCCACTAAGGAGAATCAGCGGCTTCGACGCGGCATATTTAGTAAGTGCTTAAGCGAATCTTTTGAAAAAAAGAGTTCGGCGAGGAAGTCGACTAACAGAGCAATGTCTGTAGGTATGCTAACAGGTCGTCCTGCAGAGGAGATGCCCGGTTCTACGGGTGACCTTCTTCCCGAGCTCTCGCAACTGCACGAGCGAGTTCGGCAGGCGATGCGAGGCATTGCCCAAGCCTTATGGCCTTCCCACTCCATGCCCGAGGGCCTTGGAGAGCTTGCGGAGAAGCTTAAGGGAGCTCGGCGGCGCTTCCGGTTGTGGAAGATATCGGCCTGCCGACAAGGCGCTAGGGAGGCCTGGGCCATGGTGAAGACCCGGTACATGAAGTCTGACCCAAACCACATGGCCGAGGTCGGACCTGTGGGGCCTGATGGGAAGGAGATCCCTGTAAGCTTAGTATACGGCCAAGTAGAATTGGCCGCAAAGTATTCCCAGCAGGACTGTAAGTTAGACAGCCTGTTAGATGGTATAGAAGAGGAATACAATCAGTCAGAGTGACTATGTAATTTTTAATTGACATGTGTAATGCCTTCTAGCCGGATTGTAGATCGTTTGTCATTGCCGACCTTTTCTCTTCTACCTCGGGACCTGACGGTCCGGAGTGTGTCCGAATACCCTATCGGTTATGTACGAACCGGGGTATGCATGGAGACCAGGCGTAGGGGTCATTAGTGCTTTATCAGACAAGTGCCCAGCTAGTTATGTTATATTACATGGTTAGTAAGAAACATCTTCCAGAGAGAATAGTTCTGTTAGGGATTCCTTTCTCTGGGAGGCATGCCCTAAAGTGCATGTCCGGACTGCAAATGCAGGAAAATCATCTGGGGGCATGTATATAAATAAGTAAAAAAAAGGTCTTCTTTTAGTTCACCGACCGAATATTCCCTTAAGAACGCTAGCTTTCGGCTTCACCCAGTCTGAGGTACACATCCAGCTGATCCGGCAGTAACAATTGTAGAGGTGCTCCCTTTACCGCCTAGCCGAACAATCAGGAACGTAGGGGTAAGCACAGGAGCCAGGCAACCCAGCTTGGCCAAAACTTAAGTCATATCGATGCATATAATGGTGAAGAAAAGGTACATGCGGAAGTTTGATGCATGTGTTGGGCGTGAAGCCCATATAAATAAGCTTCTGTTTAAAGAAGCCCCCAGGTTTAATGAGCGCGGGTAGCGCGTCACTTGATGAGCCTTCAAGGGCTATAAGAGAAAAGAGGGGAAGGAGAGAAATGTAAGACAGAAAATGTAAAAAATGGATAGAGGAAGGAGACAAACACAGAGTTCGGTGCTAGGCATAGAATCTTCGGAGACGGGCGGCGTTCCATGGGTTCGGCTCGAGTCGGTTATCCGATGCATCTCGCAGGCGGTACGCTCCACCAGTCAGGACTTGGTCGATTATGAAGGGACCTTCCCACTTGGGCTTGAGTTTGTCCTTTTTCTTATCGGCAGGCGTAGAACTAGTTCGCCAACATTGTAATTTTTGGCCCGTACTTCTCTGCTTTGATATCTTCGAGCCTGCTATTGATAAAATGCGGAACGGGCTTTTGCCACGTCACGCTCCTCCTCCAAGGCGTCCAAGTTATCCTGCCGATCGAGCTCGGCTTCTCTTTCTTCGTACATGCGCACTCGAGGTGAGTCATGGATTATGTCGCAAGGCAGAACTGCCTCTGCGCCGTACACCATAAAGAATGGTGTGTATCCGGTGGTGCGATTCGGCGTGGTCCGCAGCCCCCAGAGTACGGAGTCGAGCTCCTCTACCCAGTGCGTGTTAGATTTCTTGAGGGACCGCACTAGTCTGGGTTTAATGCCGCTCATGATAAGACCATTTGCACGTTCGACCTGGCCGTTAGTTTGTGGGTGATAGACGGAAGCATAGTCGAGCTTGATGCCCATGTTTTTGCACCAGAGTTTTACCTCGTCGGCAGTGAAGTTTGTGCCGTTATCAGTGATGATGTTGTGGGGGACGCCGTAACGGTGTACAACCCCGGATATGAAGTCTATCACAGGTCCGGATTCGGCCGTCTTAATAGGTTTGGCTTCTATCCATTTGGTGAACTTATCCACCATGACCAGTAAGTATTTTTTCTTGTGGGTTCCACCTTTAAGGGGTCCAACCATGTCAAGCCCCCAGACCGCGAAAGGCCAAGTGATGGGGATAGTTCGGAGGGCGGTGGGTGGCATATGGCTTTGGTTTGCAAAAAGCTGGCAACCGACGCATTGTTGGACCAAGTCCTGAGCGTCTGCTCAGGCCGTCAGCCAGTAAAAGCCCGTACAGAAAGCCTTGCTTACAAGGGACCGAGCTGCAGCGTGGTGGCCACCGAGTCCGGCATGAATTTCAGCCAGCAAGTTCCGCCCTTCCTCTTCGGAGATGCACCTTTGAAGGACTCCGGTAGTGCTTTTCTTATAAAGCTCTCCCTCGTGGACTTTATAGGCTTTAGATCGCCGCACTATGCAGCGTGCCTCGTTTTGGTCCTCTAGTAGTTCCTGCCTAGTAAGGTAGGCTAGGAATGGTTCTGTCCACGGGGCGATGAACGCCATTATTACGTGGGCTGAAGGTGTAATTTCAGTGGAAGGGCCTCCAATTATGTCAGATTGTTCGGCGTCGAGTGGTGCGGTTAGGTCCGGGCTGTTATCTGCGGGTTCCCCCTCCCATGCTACGGATGGCTTGAACAGTCTTTTCTAAAAATATGTTGGGGGGGACTGCATTGCGTTTTGCTCCAATGCGTGCCAGGACATCCGCTGCCTGATTGTTTTCTCGGGCTATATGATGAAACTCCAGCCCTTCGAACCGAGCTGACATTTTTAGGACGGCGTTGCGGTAAGCTGCCATTTTTGGATCCTTGGCATCGAAGTCTCCGTTTATTTGGGATATCGCAAGGTTCGAATCCCCGCGTACCTCTAGGCGTTGAATGCCCATGGATACTGCCATCCGGAGACCATGTAGGTGGGCCTCATATTTGGCTGCATTGTTGGAGTCCGTGTACATGATCTGGAGCACATATTGAACCGTGTCTCCTATGGGGGACGTCAAGACGACGCCAGCCCCTAGTCCGGCCAACATTTTGGAGCCATCGAAATGCATGATCCAGTTTGAATATGTGTCGTACTCTTTAGGGAGCTCGGCCTCCGTCCATTCTGCGACGAAGTCGGCCAAAACTTGCGATTTAATAGCTCGCCGTGGCTTATAGGTTATATCGAACGGGAGGAGCTCGATGGCCCATTTTGCGATCCGGCCCGTTGCGTCGCGGTTGTTGATAATATCGTTGAGTGGTACTTCCGAGGCTACTGTTATGGAACACTCTTGAAAGTAGTGTCGTAGCTTCCGGGATGCCATGAATACCGTGTATGCAATCTTTTGCTAATGTGGGTACCGTGATTTGCATGGAGTGAGGACAGTGGACACGTAATAGACCGGCCTTTGAAGGGGGAATTTGTTTCCGTCCGTTTCCCGCTCGACGACGAGCACTGCGCTGACAACTTGATGGGTTGCTGCAATGTACAATAGCATTGGTTCGCCGGTGTTTAGCGCGGCCAGGACTGGGTTTGTTGCCAATATGGCTTTTATTTCATCGAGTCCGGCCGTGGCCGCATCCGTCCACTCGAAGTGTTCGGTGCGCCGAAGGAGGCGATAAAGGGGTAGTGCCTTTTCTCCCAAGTGGGAGATAAAGCGGCTTAGAGCCGCCACGCATCCAGTTAATTTTTTTATTTGTTTGAGGTCCTTTGGGATATCCAATTGCGACAAGGCTTGGATCTTGGCTGGATTTGCTTCAATTCCTCTACCGGATACAATGAAGCCCAAGAGCTTTCCGGCTGGAACGCCGAAAACGCATTTTTCCGGGTTGAGCTTGATGTCGTATTTTTGGAGGTTATCGAATGTTAGCCTCAAGTCGTCTACTAGAGATTCGACATGTCTTGTTTTGACGATCACATCATCCACGTACGCCTCCACTGTCTTGCTGATCTGGTTTGCCAGACATGTCTGAATCATGCGTTGATATATTGCGCCGGCGTTTTTCAGCCCCAAGGGCATTGTGTTGAAGCAGAATGGGACGTATGGTGTGATGAATGCCATTGCGGCTTGGTCTGATTCTGCCATCTTGATTTTATGGTAACCGGCGTATGCGTCGAGGAAACACAACGAATCGTGTCCTGCGGTGGCATCGATAATTTGATCGATATGGGAGAGAGGGAAGGGATCCTTTGGGCAAGCCTTGTTAAGGTCTTTAAAATCAACACATAGGCGCCAGGATTTGTCCTTCTTTGGTACCATCACCAGGTTTGCTAGCCAGTCCGGATGTTTTATGTCTCTAATGAATCCGGCCTCCAGTAGCTTGGCTAGCTCCTCTCCCATGGCCTGTCTCTTGGGTTCGGAAAAACGCCGAAGGGCTTGTTTGACAGGTTTGAATCCTTTTAGGATATTTAAGTTGTGTTCGGCCAGCCTGCGTGGGATTCCTGGCATGTCTGAAGGATGCCAGGCGAAGATGTCCCAATTTTCACGTAGAAATTCTCGCAGTGCGGCATCCATATCAGGGTTTAATCGTGCCCCGATGGAAGCTGTTTTATTGGGTCTGTTGGATGGACCTGGAATTTGACTATTTCGTCTGCTGGCTTAAAGGATGTGGACTTAGATCTCTTGTCGAGTATCACATCATCCCTGTTAACCGTGGAGCGCAGCGCAGTCAGTTCATCAGCCGCTAAGGCTTCGGATAGTGCCTCCAGGGCCAATGCGGCTGTCTTGTTTTCGACGCGGAGTGCTATGTCCGGATCACTAGCGAGAGTGATAATTCCGTTCGGCCCGGGCATCTTGAGCTTCATGTACCTGTAATGGGGTATTGCTTGGAAGATTGTAAATGCTTCCCGCCCTAGTAGGGCGTGATATCCGCTACTGAACGGGGCCACCTGAAACGTGACCTCTTCGGACCTGTAATTATCCGACGTGCCGAACACCACATCTAGTGTGATTTTTCCTGTGCAGCGCGCTTCCCGACTGGGGATTATTCCTCTAAAGGTTGTGCTGCTTCGCTCAACGCGGTTCCAGTCTAATCCCATTTTTTGAAGGGTTTCCTCATAAATGAGGTTCAATCCGCTGCCTCCATCCATGAGTACCTTGGTGAGGCGAAAGCCGTCCACTATTGGACTGAGGACCAATGCGGCTGGTGCTCGGGCTGTTCGGAATTTAGGTTCATCACTTGCGTTGAAGGTAATAGCTGTGTCGCTCCATGGGTTTATTGTTGCTACTTGATAGACTTCGGCAAGGCTGCGGAGTGTTCTTTTTCGCATATTGTTTGATGCGAAGGTCTCGAAGACTGCGAGAACGGTACTGGTGTCCCCGGGGTGGTTTTCTGCGGCCTCCAAAATTAAGAGGTCCTCGCCAATTTTGGCCACCTGCCGGAGTATCCAACATGCTCTAAGGTTGTCAGTTGGTGTGGCGTCCTCTGTACTATGAATTTTACAGGGTCCATCGAGCCATCTTTCCAGTACGGTTCCATGCTCTGTAAAGGGTTTTAGTTTTTTGGTTTTTAACCCAGGTGCCTGATGATGATGCACCCTCTTATTTCGGACGGGATTGCTATTCAGGGCCGGATTATCCCAAAATTTTATTTCGGTTTTCCAGGCGCTTTCCATCGCACAGTACTTTTGTACTATGGATGCCTAAGTCAGCGAAGCGTGTAATATCACGACGACTTATGACGTTGAGGATTCCCTCGTCCGTGCAATTACTGCAGAAGATTGAGATTGCGTCTCCCTCGCGGCAATCCTTTATCCTGTTCATAACCAGGAGGAATCTGGCCCAGTAATGATGTACTGTTTCCTCGGGCTTTTGCCTGATTTGGGAAAGATCCCTTATGTTCGGGTGGGTGGGTGGCGTTAAATCTGAAACCTCACCCAATCTAAGATTCAGAGGCCGAAGAGCTTCCGAACTCTGAAGTTCGGATTCTTGGATGTTGTCCAATGAGTCTAGCCCGTTGCCTGATTCTAAGCTCAGGCCTTGAGTTACATCCTTCCCTCCGCGGGTATCCGGCTTGGAGGGGACGGGAATTCGGACGTAGCTAGTCCTTCAAATAGATGAAGGGTCGCCGCACTGCGCCTCTACCACGGCGACGTGGTGGGTGGCTTGGGGAGAGTTGATTTCTCTTAGATCGGGTTTAAGCCCAATCTGGTCGTAATCCGTAGCGACCCCTAGGGCGGCGATGCGATCCAAGAGCTCGTTTACGGAAGAGAGCTCCATTGGATCTAGCTGCTCGACAAGTTCCGAGCTGACGTGAAGGTTGCTTTTGATGACCCGAGAGGTCACCGTCGGCGCAACGGCCGAACAGGTGGTCATGAGGAAACCACCTAGCCAGAGAGTTTGGCCGACAGCCAAGGCTCCCTTAGCGACGGCGCCGTCTTTAAAGACGGGAGGAGGCATCCTTCCTGATTGAGACGGCACAGTGGAACTCTCAATGAAAGCACCAATGTCGGTGTCAAAACCGGCGGATCTCGGGTAGGGGGTCCCGAACTGTGCGTCTAGGCCGGATGGTAACAGGAGACAAGGGACACGAAGTTTTACTCAGGTTCGGGCCCTCTTGATGGAGGTAAAACTCTACGTCCTGCTTGATTAATATTGATGATATGGATAGTACAAGAGTAGATCTACCACGAGATCGAGGAGGCTAAACCCTAAAAGCTAGCCTATGGTATGATTGTTGTATGATGAAGTTGTCCTACGGACTAAAACCCTCCGGTTTATATAGACACCGGAGAGGGTTAGGGTTACTCAAAGTCGGTTACAATGGTAGGGGATCTTGAATATCCGCATCGCCAAGCTTGCCTTCCACGCCAAGGAAAGTCCTATCCGGACACGGGACGAAGTCTTCAATCTTGTATCTTCATAGTCCTGGAGTCCAGCTGAAGGTATTGTCCGGCTATCCGAACACCCCCTAATCCAGGACTCCCTCACCCGTCGGTCCGACGGTCTCTGCGTGTGACCGCATGGGCCCTTGCAATCAGTCCTACATGACGGGCGCGTCCGGGCGCCCCCGTATCCAGCCCAGATAAGAGCCGGAC
Source organism: Triticum urartu (assembly GCF_056163025.1). Classification (NCBI taxonomy): domain Eukaryota; kingdom Viridiplantae; phylum Streptophyta; class Magnoliopsida; order Poales; family Poaceae; genus Triticum; species Triticum urartu. Next base: position 9,017,044 of record NC_141877.1, read on the forward strand.
ACAGGGAGTGCCAGTCCGCACATTTTGACCGGATTTGCGCGGCGCGGTTGGGTGTGGTTCTTGCGTCAAGGCAGTGACCGGGCCTTCCACCCCGGCGTTTGGGCGGGGTATGTGGGGTCCGGTTATATAGATGCTCTTATATGTAATGCAAAGGCTGTCAATGTCAGTATGACAACCGTGCTGATATAGGATGTAATGGAAACAAAGCTATCTATTCTTCACGATTGAAAAAGGATAAGCAATAAGTGAAACTTAACCAGATAAGACTAAAAGATAGTTACGAAGTAGAAGATACGTTGGCCTCTTGATAAACAAAATGGCTGGCCTCATCTAAAGCATAGTCAATCAATAGATTCAATTCAGTAGAAACAATCACGGGTAGCTGGGAGTAAATGTGGAGGAGCAAATGCTTACAAAAGTTGTTCATCCCACAGATAAAATAAATAATAAAGAAAAACGTTGTGTTTCATCATTCAGCTAGCCTACTAACTCTAGATGTGCATCGTGGCCACTCTGCATGAGTATCCTCTGGCCTGGGAATGAAGCAACCTAGTAACTGATCATGAGCGGGGTCTAAGCAGATACTTCTGGCCGGATCCACCTGCACCAACGGCCATGCCCTTGTCGTGGGATCTGAGCGTGTACCTCCGCCGGCCGGATCCCCATGCAGCGGTGGCCTTGCCCTTGTCACGGACACTCTGACGGCGCTTTGGAGGATCTGATGGACCCGACTTGTCATCTTTGTTAGGACCGCGCTTGGGACCACCTCCTCCTTCTCCTCCTCCTCCTCCTTCTCTGGGACCCCGGGGAGATGAAAATGACGTTGAAGGTGGCTGAGGGGGGGCATTGTTCTGGATGAAAGGTAGAATATCTCCGGGCAAAATGAACTGTGAGTGCGTCCCACTCCCTGCGTGTAGAATACCCTTTACCTGGCCAGCGGCGTTGAAGAGAGGGCCTCCCGAGGACCCCTGATCGGATCCGATGTAAGCCTCGAGCAGCTCCATATCATACCCAACTGGGTTGGTGCTCATGCCAGTCAGAAACCGGTGGAGGCACTGAAGGCCCGTGGCGAAGGTGCAGGGACGGAAGGCAGGCCACGAAACGAGCGTGCACTGCATGCCAAACTCGCGTGTTCCGTCAAACTGCAGAACCGGGTGCTGCCGTGTGCATTGCACCCTCTGCTGCCCGACGCCCCTCACGGCCAGCTCTGCCCGATCGACGCGCAGCATCATCAAATCCCTGAGGCAGTCAATCCCGCAGACCGTCGCCGGCGTGTAGGTGCGATCCCCGACCATGTTCCTATTAACTGCGAAGTCTCTCTCGGCATGGAAACATGTGACCTCGATTGTAAAGAGCCGGTTCACCGTGGCTGGATCAATTGGCCTGTAGACCGCATGGAACAGATGATCCACAATGTGTGCGGTGGTGAGAATGTAGAGGTAGGCGCCATCCATGTGCGAGGAGATGCCAGTTTCTGTTAGCCACCGTGATGCGAAAATTGCGTTCAGCTGCTCTCGAGTCTTGGAGCCGGCTGCCCCAGCGATAACCCGGGCTTCATTCACCCGACGTCTTACTGGTGTAAAGTGTAACCTGGATGAGGAAGACCGATGCTTTGCTTCGTTCAAACACTGGGACCCAATTAACCAAGGGCGTGATATCCTGATCCTTATCCTGAGCCTGAGCCTGAGCCTGAGCCTGAGCCTGAGCCTGAGCCTGAGCAGCAGCAACCACAGGAGGCTGAGCAGCAGGATCGTCCATGGCCAGTAGTACTGCAATACGTAAACAAGAGTTGATGAGTAGGACATCTTGGTTAGGAACAGGAAATGCATCAACAAACAAACAAACAAACTGACTAGCTAACTGTAGAGTAGTACTCGTACGTAGTAGGAAGTTGCAGTTTATTTTTGGGATCAGGAATAGTATTATATCCATTTATTTATCCAAGGCCAATAGCATAACAGCAAAAGGAACTAAAAAACAATTACTCCTATCCATGTAGTACTAGTACCAGCAACAAGCACTTGTTGGATTTGAAAGGGACTGGAGAGAATCTCGTTAGGAAATAAATACTACTCCCTCCGTCCAAAAATACTTGTCATCAAAATGGATAGGGAGTACTCATAAGCAAGCAGAAGTAAGCGCAAACTGAAACAATTCCACGCAGACTGACGGCGGAAGCGACCACATGACATGCATGATTGGAACTCAACAAGACACCATCAAATAGTAGCCGATCGAGTAGCAATATGCCAAGCACCGACCAAAGAAACCTCTCAAAGAAAGAATGGGGATCCGGTCTAGAGAAAGAATCTTGCTCCAGTCAGTAGCATTCCATCTGAAACTCTTTAGTGGAAGTGAAGGCAGCAAACCAAAACCGGAACCTGGGTGAATCCGTGATTCGCCTTGAGGACACGCAAACAAATCGCAGCACTTGAACTTGAAACACAGGTTAGGTTATGACCGGAAGGAAGCATTCCTCCACCAGCAGCTGCAGCAAGTCAAATCGCTGGTCCCAAGAGCAAAACAAAGACGTTTTCGATCTGATGTAGAAACTGCGCATGCACACATGTGGCAAACATCCCATGCAATGCAAGCAAGAACTCGCGCTTAGGGCCGGAATCCAACAACTGGGCTTTGAGAATCGGATAGGAATTAAGCCTTGCCTACCTCGAGCTCGAAAGCAAACACAATGTCACCTCGGGGTAGAATGAACAGCCCGAATGTGCATCCATAAGTAAGAAGAAGAAAACTAGTACTCTCTACAGATCCACGAGATAGCCTTCGGGTACGTACTGCTGCGCGCACAGCGGGGAAGCGACCACATCCACACGCAAAGGTGGGACACATTATTGATGTGAAAGAAAAAGATCCCTGCTACAGTTGAATGCCCAGTACTCCGTCGGTTTCTAAATATAAGTCTTTTTAAACATTTCAAATGAACTACAACATACGGACGTACGTAGACATATTTTAGAGCATTGATTCATTCATTTTGCTCCGTATGTAGTCACTTGTTGAAATATCTTTAGAAAGACTTATATTTAGGAACGGAGGTAGTATATACTAGTAGCATCAAAAAAAAAAGGAAGGCTTTGGCTTCCAAGCCAAAAATCGGTTCCCCGCTGCCGCTACGCTACAGGTCGGGGGGGCTGCTCCAACCACGACCAACATTCGCGACGAGCGCAAGCCAAAAATCGGCCGGAACCCCCCGAAGCTCCCTCCAACAAAATCACCGGAACCGCACAAGGGTGGATGGCGGACAGGCCCAAGAGTCGTTGGAATCGAAACCAACAACACCTCCCAAAAACCCCCAAAAACCCCCAAATCAAGCCGCGCGGGGCAAACCCTGTGGCTCTCGCTCCGGGCTCCGGCGCGCGCTAGGCACCGGATGGATCATGGAGGCGCCGCCACATTCCCTTCCCTCCCGATAGGGGAGTTGGTCGGACAACCGCACCCAGGGAGAAACAGATGGGGGGGAACGGAGCGGACCTGTACCTTGAGATTTTTGGAGTGCTCCTCCCTGCCTCTGCCTGCTCCGGGAAACCTCGCCCTCGCCGTCCCTCGCCCTCCCTCCAGTTTCTCCGGCGGTTTCTCTCAGGTAGGTTCTGCTTGCTAGGCGCCCCCCGGCCCGGTCCCGGACGCGACAGCTATCCGTCCGATTGGACTGGACACAGAGAGAGAGAGAGCTTCGCTTTGTGCTGTCAAAAAGGCATCGGAGCTCCTTTGCCGGTCAAAAACGGGTCGGGTGGTAAATCTCTTATTGGGTTTTCATTTCACGCGCTGCGTCTCTGGGTGGCCGGGCCCGCGCGCCCGGGAGAGATGTTATTAATAATAAGCCAATAGGAGCCGAGAAGGATCTGCATTCACCCACATCCCTCTCCCTCTTTTTGCTACTACTAGTTCCATTAAATTGTTTTTATTTTTTCCCTAAAAAAATTGTTTTTATTTTCAAAAAACACAACACACACACACACACACGCTCACATCTGTTGGTGCCCCTTAAAAAATGCAAAAAATGTTAACACGTGCTACAAGTTAGTCTAATCCTATGTGTATTATATAGGATTATTGAAATGCTAAGCTGAAATGTAAATTTTTTATGGTTTATACTTCTTTTCAAAGGTGAATAAACATGGTGCATGCAGCGCTAGACCCAATGGAGATCGTACATGCTGGAAATTCCAAGGTGAGAACAGATGGCTGACTTGCTTACCAAAGCACTTGGCCGTGGCAAACTTCAGGAGCAGCGAGCAAAGATCGGTATGGTGGAGGTTACAAAGATGCACAAGTCTTAGGGAGTGAATGTTGAATAATCCTTGTGCATTTTTTCTGTTTTTTAGTCTTTTATCTCTGTATTCTGCAGTGTAGCTCGTCACGCTGTTGTCGTTGCCAGCTGCAAGTTAGTTCAGTTTTTTTTTCAGTAGACAGTTTTAGATAAGATTAGTTGTCCTGGTCATCGCGTAACGATCCGGGACCGATTCCTGTAGACACATGATGCCGCTCGTGGGATGGCGCAAGACTCACGGATCGTGGGGCTTCACACGTTTGCTTGTAATTCTGAATAAGAGAAGAGAACAATGAGAAAAAAAAAAGTTGCAGACTGAACGCAACGCAAAAACACTCTGTGTCATCGTCTCTGTGTGTTCATCCATTAATCGCGTGTGTGATTCAGATCCTGTGATAACAACCATCAGACAACTACTTGGGCTCTAGCGCGCCTGCTGATAAGGCGCCTTGGCGCATACCCTAGATTCCCGATCGTCGGGCATGAGTAGGAGAGTACGGATTCTGAAATAAGATTTTTGAGGGGCCAGCCAACAGATTGATGTGAAGCGAAAATTGTGTTGGTGTCTCCGGATTCGAGCAGGACAGTCGGCCAAAGGTGAAGCTCTTTTGTTTTTTTCTTTTCAGAAAAAAAGTGAAGGTCAAGCTCATTTGAGATTAAAAGCGGCGATGGGATTGGAGTTTGCAAGCGGGGAGCGGCCATGCCTTTTTGAGACGGTAGTAGCCTCCCAAGTGAAAACGTTCCGCTTCTTTTGAGCAACCCACCATCGAGCAGAAAGTCCACGAGCACAAAGCAAGGGGCAACGCCCGTGAATTCCCAGTTTGATGATTGGAGTCGTGGGAGGGCGGTGCCAGATATGGCAGCCCGTTTTCGCCTGCAAAGCAGGAGTTGGAGGTTGGAAAGCATGGGGGTTCTTGTCATCTTCTATCATCTCTGCGGGCCTATTGCCTGCTGCTGTGTAGTACTAGCCAAAGCCTATAGAGCTACTCTGCCGCGCAGGAGCAGCAGCAGCAGCAGCTGAGGCTAATAAAAACTTTGCCTTTTCACATTGTCGCCTTTTGGAGGCATACCACTTCTACACCCCCAAACCCCCGTGTGGACGGTGTGTTCAGTGACCCGTCAACAAAAACGGACTCAGGCGAGTGCAGACTGACCGCCAAACCTTAGGCGGCGAAAAATAGCGGCCTGGGGGTGAACCCGCGCTAGATTGGCTTTTGATGACGACCTAGCTTCCAGCCACGTCCCCAGGCGGCGCCCCCCAAGGCGCGGCAAATTCAAACGAGGTCATTCCTGCTCGCAAAAAAGCCACATATTGCCACAGTTCGGCGATCACAGCGACCCAGTTCGGTGATCATCTTGCCACAGTTCGGCGATCGAATGAAAAGTTCGGCGCACAAAAAAGAAAGGATGCGCGTACAAAGCGCATCACACGGCGGGGTCGGCCTCCGGCATCGGCGGAGTCGGCGTGCGCGGGCTTGGCGGTGTCGGAGCTGCTTCTGTGCTGGGCGGCGTCTGCGCTGCTGGGCGTTGTCGAGGCATCATCGCTCGGGCTTGGCGGCGGCGATGGCGTGGGAGTTGGCGGCGTCGTCGACGGCAGCTGGTTCAGGATGAGACCGCGCTCCGCCATGAACTACGCCTTGAACTTCTCGTCGGTGCTCTGGAGTATGTCCGCCCCGCCCATGAGAAACACCAGGTCGGTGTTCCTCTTCTTCGCGGTGTCGTCCTAGGTAGTAAACCCGGGGGGCGCGGTGGCGGCGGCCGAGCCAGCCGTGATGATGTCCTCCATGTCGGCTTCGGCCGTGTCGACATCGCCGAGATGTGACGTGGAGGCTTGAGAGAAGGGCAGCGCGCCACGGCGGAGAGGGGGTGTCGGGGAGGATGCGTACGCCGGCGGGGAGTAGTGGTACAGGGGGTACTGCACATCGGCGAAGGCGGGCGAGGGCGTGTGCTGGGACTGGTGACCATGGGAAAAGGTGATGTTGGGGTTGAACCCGCCGTGCGCGTCACCATCGGCGTAGCCCGGCGACGGTGTGCAGCCCCAGGGTTGCGGCGACGACGAGAAACCGGCCGGAGAGCCGACGCTTTGCTGGCTCCAGGGCGCGTACGAGTTGTGGCCGCCGGACGGGTTCATCATCACGCGAGTCGCCTCCACCTGCCCCACCGCCGCCACAGCCGCGAGCCACGCCGCGCTGTCCCGGGCCTTCTTGGCGTTGGCCCTGTTCCGCCGGTCTGTGGTGACGGCCTCCCGACGCTGAACTTCAGCCCTCCAGTCGGCGTTGGACATGCCCGGGGGCTTGGACGGCGGCGCCCTCGGCTTCCTCTGCTTCGGCTGAGCGACGGCATTGGTCGCAGCCATCGCGGCGCGGGGGATCACGTACTTCTTCGACGGCATGGCGGCCGGCTGGGAGGGGAGGGAGGAGGAGAATGGCGGGAGGAGTGGAGAGAATGGGAGGGAAAGCGGGAAGAAACGGCGGGAAAAAGCCCTCCTCTTGTCGACGGAGCGGGCCCACGCCCCTTTTCGCTTGTGCCGGCGCCCCCAGCGCGCCGGGTTCGGCTCGGGCGCGCCGGCTGTTATTTCGGCCCAACCCGGCGAAAAACTGACTCCTGGGGGCGCGACTGGGCCGATTTTCGCCCACCGACGCTAAAAATTCGCCTGGGGAGGGCCTGTTGGGGGCGCGGCTGGAGATGCTCTTATATCCAACACAAATGTAGGGCGGATATGAGGGTGCCCTGAGGCGTCTACCATGTCGAATTGACGATGAGCTCCCACACAGAATCGCCCGAAAACCCGACGGACATCTCCTCCGATGGGGATGTGAAGGCCGCATGGCACCGCTCTCCCTGGCTGCCCGAGGCCGAATCCATCTATTTAAGCCGGCTGGCGTACCCCCAACCCAGCCACATCCATCTCTCTCTCTCTCCGCGCCGCAAGCCCGAGCCCATCCATCACTTTTTTAATCCCAACTAAAAAGTCCCTAGTCCCTACCTGCTTGGTTCCAGGGACTAAACATGGACTAGAGGTTATTAAATGACATGTTAAAAGACCATGTTACCCCTAGTAATGAACTAATAGAGATAAGGTGCGATGCGGGGCAGGGGCAACTCTTGAAAAAATCCCCAAAAGGCTCTCCCTCGGGGTCTTCTTTCTTTAGTCCCAAATGCCTACTTTTAGTCCCTAAAAGTCCCTCATGTTTGGTTTAGATGCGACTGAAAGGGACTTTTTTTAGTCCCTACACCAAAAAGTCCCTGTGAACAAACACCCTCTAATAATGCCGTTGGAAAATTGATGCAATGCCATAGTTAAAAGCAAATTACATGTTTAACGAATTTTATTGTTAATATAATCTCTCTGTTAATATGAATCAATGCCACCGTTTGAGAAATGCTACTGTCTTACTTTCTTTCCCATTTAGATAAGTTAGATGCTTCTTTTTGTTGGCTTCTGTGTCATCTACCGTTATTGACCACTTGTTGTTTCCTTTGCACCTGTGTGTAAACAGGTTTATCTACTTCACCTCGTTGCTATTGTGACCTTTTGTTGCACTGCACAAAACACTTTTGTTTTAAAAGTGTTTTGTGCAGTTCAACCAAAATGTCACACCGACAACGTTGCTTGATTGCTTGATCTTAGTGGAACTGCACAAGAGGAGATCTTACTTCCTATGCGTGTTGGCAAATTTGGTTCAGATCTTTTTCTTATGAGTTGTTTGAATTCCGCGTTATGAGAGGTCAGTACTAGCCTTCTTTCACATGATTGTGCAGTGTGCTTTCATATGTTGTGCTACTTGTACGGTAATGTTGCTTGATTTTAGTGAACTGCACAAATGGAGACAAGACTTCCAATCTGTATGTGCACCGTAACTTAGCTATCCGTGATCGACTCTCTTGAATGCCATCATTATTTATCTCTGCGTGCTTGAGCTATGCATTTATCGATGGGCCTGGGAGTTGAGCTAGTAGGGCAGTGGCCTGGGTCCAAAGTAGTAGAAGTAGCACAAAAACATTTTTTGAGTGTAGGCTTTTCCTTGCTCAAGCCTGCCTACTAGAATCGCCAGTGCTAGAAAGGAAAAGTGAAGGAAAAACATAGGAATTGGAAAGTTTCCTATGGTACTACTATTCATACTTTTGGTTTAAAGGAATGGAGCAAAGGAAAACGGTAGGATTTGTTCCTTTAGTGTCTCCTTGAAAGGAAAACCATAGGAATTTTAATATCCACTTGTCCTCCTTTTCAAATTCTATTCATAAAGCACAAGACTAAGAGATAGTACCATAATAGCATTATAACCATACATTTTCTTGTGGTTTGACTTAATCGCACCATGCTTCTTTGCATCTTGTGATCTTCCAATTCTTGTGAACCAAACACCCAGATTGGCAGAAATCCTGTGTTTTTAAATTCTCTATTTTGCACATGCATTCCTATCCTATTACTGTGTATTTTCTATCCCTGCGTTGTTAGAATCCTCCAATTCAAACAAGCCTTTACAGAATTACTTCTCTTACATATAGTTGTCAAAGAAAACCTTGTGTGGTTTTGTCCCGCTCCTGTTGCGCCGTCGTCCACCCCAGCTCAGCTGCTCCAACGACAGAAGGGTCAAGCACAACAGGGATCCTGCCTCCAGACTGTCTTTCGCCTCCTCAGATCTTCTTCCCCGCTGCGGGCAGCCATGACAACTACATTACCTTCGTCAGCCGAGCAGATGACCTCGAGGACTACACGGGTCCGTAAGAGACGTCGCACTCTTTCGTGTCTGCTTACGTTTTGCATCACTTAATATTACATGCTACTTTTATCGTCCTGTTCACCGATTAGACTTTGAGTCAGCTCCAAAGTAATGGTCAAACTTGAGTTTTTAAATGGTTGTGGGGTACATATCGGAGCCGCAATCAATAGTATCTATCTACCATCTGGTTAATCTCTGGTGTCTACTATGAGTTTCATGTTGGTGGGAAACAAATAGTAAAGAAGCCATTATCTGTATTTTTTAACTGAAGCCATTATCTGCCTGCTAACATTGGTTTTGGGTCTATCCACAGGTTGCTACCATCACTCTGGATTTTTGCATACACTCCTTACATAATCTCACTATGTTTTATTCCTATGCATGTCAGTTATTGTACACAATGGAACTAAACATGTAGAGTAAAAGAGACGAGCCTTGCGTGGCAATAAAATTTCATGCAGACGTCGCTCCATGGTAAGCGCTGATGTCTACTACACAACCTTCTTCTTGTAGACGTTGTTGGGCCTCCAAGTGCAGAGGTTTGTAGGACATTAGCAAATTTTCCTCAAATGGATGACCTAAGGTTTATCAATCCGTGGGAGGCGTAGTATGAAGATGGTCTCTCTCAAACAACCCTGCAACCAAATAACAAAGAGTCTCTTGTGTCCCCAACACACCCAGTACAATGGTAAATTGTATAGGTGCACTAGTTCGGCGAAGAGATGGTGATACAAGTGCAATATGGATGGTAGATATAGGTTTTTGTAATCTGAAAAATATAAAAACAGCAAGGTAACTAATGATAAAAGTGAGCGTAAATGATATTGCAATGCTTCGAAACAAGGCATAGGGTTCATACTTTCACTAGTGCAAGTTCTCTCAACAATAATAACATAATTGGATCATATAAAAATCCCTCAGCGTGCAACAAAGAGTCACTCCAAAGTCACTAATAGCGGGGAACAGACGAAGAGATTATTGTAGGGTACGAAACCACCTCAAAGTTATCCTTTCTGATCGATCTATTCAAGAGTCAGTAGTAAAATAATACGAAGTTATTCTTTCTGTTCGATCTATCCTAGAGTTCATACTAGAATAACACCTTAAGACACAAATCAATCAAAACCCTAATGTCACCTAGATACTCCAATGTCACCTCAAGTATCCGTGGGTATGATTATACGATATGCATCACACAATCTCAGATTCATCTATTCAACCAACACAAAGTACTTCAAAGAGTGCCCCAAATTTTCTACCGGAGAGTCAAGACGAAAACATGTGCCAACCCCTATGCATAAGTTCACAAGGTCACTGAACCCGCAAGTTGATCACCAAAACATCCATCAAGCAGATCACGTGAATATCCCATTGTCACCACAGATAAGCACATGCAAGACATACATCAAGTGTTCTCAAATCCTTAAAGAGTCAATCCGATAAGATAACTTCAAAGGGAAAACTCAATCCATTACAAGAGAGTAGAGGGGGAGAAACATCATAAGATCCAACTATAATAGCAAAGCTCGCGATACATCAAGATCATGCCGAATCAAGAACACGAGAGAGAGAGAGAGATGAAACACATAGCTACTGGTACATACCCTCAGCCCCGAGGGTGAACTACTCCCTCCTCATCATGGAGAGCGCCGGGATGATGAAGATGGCCACCGGTGAGGGATCCCCCCTCCGGCAGGGTGCCAGAACAGGGTCCAGATTGGTTTTTGGTGGCCACAGAAGCTAGATGGCTTCTTCTCTCTCTTTGGATCTCAATACAAAGTTGTCCTCGATCTTCTTGGAGATCTATTCGATGTAATTCTTTTTGCGGTGTGTTTGTCGAGATCCGATGAATTGTGGGTTTATGATCAAGATTATCTATGAATAATATTTGAATCTCCTCTGAATTCTTTTATGTATGATTTGTTATCTTTGCAAGTCCCTTCGAATTATCAGTTTGGTTTGGCCTACTAGATTGATCTTTCTTGCAATGGGAGAAGTGTTTAGCTTTGGGTTCAATCTTGCGGTGTCATTTCCCAGTGACAACAAGGGTAGCAAGGCACGTATTGTATTGTTGCCATCGAGGATAAAAAGATGGGGTTTACATCATATTGCTTGAGTTTATCCCTCTACATCATGTCATCTTACCTAATGCGTTACTCTGTTCTTATGAACTTAATACTCTAGATGCATACTGGATAGCGGTCGATGTGTGGAGTAATAGTAGTAGATGCAGAATCGTTTAGGTCTACTTGTCACGGACGTGATGCCTATATACATGATCATGCCTAGATATTCTCATAACTATGCACTTTTCTATCAATTGCTCGACAGTAATTTGTTCACCCACCGTAATATTTATGCTATCTTGAGAGAAGCCACTAGTGAAACCTATGCCCCCCGGGTCTATTTTCCATCATATAAGTTTCCAATCTATTTTACTTTGCAATCTTTATTTTTCAATCTATATCATAAAAATACCAAAAATATTTACTTTATTACCTCTATCAGATCTCACTTTTGCAAGTGGCCGTGAACGAATTGACAACCCCTTTATAGCGTTGGTTGCAAGGTTCTTATTTGTTTGTGCAGGTACGAGGGACTTGCGTGTAGCCTCCTACTGGATTGATACCTTGGTTCTCAAAAGCTGAGGGAAATACTTACGCTACTTTGCTGCATCACTCTTTCCTCTTCATGGGAAAACCAACGCATGCTCAAGAGGTAGCAAGAAGGATTTCTGGCGCCGTTGCCGGGGAGGTTTTCGCCAAGTCAAGACATACCAAGTACCCATCACAAATTCTTATCCCTCGCATTACATTATTTGTCATTTGCCTCTCGTTTTCCTCTCCCCCACTTCACATTTGCCTTTTCTTCGCCTTCTTCCCGTATGTCTTTTTGTTTATGTTTCCATGTGCCTTCTATTTGCTTGCATCTTTGCTTGCTAAAAATCTATTGATATGGATCCACTTAAAGTGTTCTACTTGGATCATCTTCGATCCTTATGCGCTCTTGCTGAAACCCCAACTAGCCTAGTTGATGGGAAATCTTTAGATGAGCATGCTCATTTTGTGCGTCACCGTTTGTCTGAAAAAGGGAGACTCTTATGGGATCAAATAAACAGATTGCTTTGTTATGCTTGGAATCTTTGTGAAATTTATGATTTTACTTGTTGCTCTAAGAACCCTAAAAAACACCTTCCCTACCTATGTGAGTTTAACGAAAATGAAATCCCATCTTCTTATGCAAAGGGTGTTTACAGTTACTATGATATCGAACAAATCGAAGAATTTGTTGCTTTTAAGGGTGCTTATTGATGTCTACTACGAACCTTCTTCATGTAGACGTTGTTGGGCCTCCAAGTGCAGAGGTTTGTAGGACAGTAGCAAATTTCCCTCAAGTGGATGACCTAAGGTTTATCAATCCGTGGGAGGCGTAGGATGAAGATGGTCTCTCTCAAGCAACCCCGCAACCAAATAACAAAGAGTCTTGTGTCCTCAACACACTCAATACAATGGTAAATTGTATAGGTGCACTAGTTCGGCGAAGAGATGGTGATACAAGTGCAATATGGATGATAGATATGAGTATTTGTAATATGAAAATATAAAAATAGCAAGGTAGCAAGTGATAAAAGTGAGCGTAAACGGTATTGCAATGCTAGGAAACAAGGCTTAGGGTTCATAGTTTCACTAGTGCAAGTTCTCTCAACAACAATAACATAATTGGATCATATAACTATCCCTCAACATGCAACAAAGAGTCACTCCAAAGTCACTAATAGCGGAGAACAAACAAAGAGATTATTGTAGGGTACGAAACCACCTCAAAGTTATTCTTTCGGATCGATCTATTCAAGAGTTCGTACTAAAATAACACCTTAAGACACATCTCAACCAAAACCCTAATGTCACCTCAAGTATTCGTGGGTATGAGTATACAATATGCATCACACAATCTCAGATTCATCTATTCAACCAACACATAGAACTTCAAAGAGTGCCCCAAAGTTTCTACCGGAGAGTCAAGACGAGAACGTGTGCCAACCCCTATGCATAAGTTCACAATGTTACGGAACCCACAAGTTAGTCCCAAAAATCATATAAATAGCATATAAATGCATATAAAACATCCTAGATGGATAATATAATAGCATGGAACAATCAAAAATTATAGATACGTTGGAGACGTATCAGCATCCCCAAGCTTAATTCCTGCTCGTCCTCGAGTAGGTAAATGATAAAAACAGAATTTGTGATGTGGAATGCTACCTAACATATTTATCAATGTAATCTTCTTTATTGTGGCAAGAATATTCAGATCCATAAGATTCAAAACAAAAGTTTAATATTGACATGAAAACAATAATATTTTAAGCATACTAACAAAGCAATCATGTCTTCTGAAAATAACGTGGCCAGAGCAAGCTATCCCTACAAGATCATATAGTCTGGCTATGCTCTATCTTTATCACACAAAATATTTAAATCATGCACAACCCCGATGACAAGCCAAGCAATTGTTTCATACTTTTGACGTTCTTAAACTTTTTCGATCTTCACGCGATACATGAGCGTGAGCCATGGACATAGCACTACAGGTGGAATAGAATGGTGGTTGTGGAGAAGACAAAAAGGAAGAAGATAGTCTCACATCAACTAGGCGTATCAACGGGCTATGAAGTTACCCATCAATAGATATCAATGTGAGTGAGTAGGGATTGCCATGCAACAGATGCACTAGAGCTATAAGTGTACGAAAGCTCAAAAAGAAACTAAGTGGGTGTGCATCCAACTCGTTTGCTCACGAAGACCTAGGGCATTTTGAGGAAGCCCATCATTGGAATATACAAGCCAAGTTCTATAATGAAAGATTCCCACTAGTATATGAAAGTGACAACATAGGAGACTCTCTATCATAAAGATCATGGTGCTACTTTGAAGCAAAAGTGTGGTAAAAGGATAGTAGCATTGTCCCTTCTCTCTTTTTCTCTCATTTTTTTGTTTTTTGTTTTTCTGGGCCTTCTCTTTTTTTGGCCTCTTTTTTATTTTTTTTATTTTTTTTCATCCGGAGTCTCATCCCGACTTGTGGGGGAATCATAGTCTCCATCATCCTTTCCTCACTAGGACAATGCTCTAGTAATGATGATCATCACACTTTTATTTACTTACAACTCATGAATTACAACTCGATACTTAGAACAAAATATAACTCTACATGAATGCCTCCGGCAGTGTACTGGGATGTGCAATGAATCAAGAGTGACATGTATGAAAGAATTATTATGAAGGTGGCTTTGCCACAAATACGATGTCAACTACATGATCATGCAAAGCAATATGACAATGATGGAGCGTGTCATAATAAATGGAACGGTGGAAAGTTGCATGTCAATATATCTCGGAATGGCTATGGAAATGCCATAATAGATAGGTATGGTGGCTGTTTGAGGAAGATAATGGTGGGTGTATGGTACCGGCGAAAGTTGCGCGATACTAGAGAGGCTAGCAATGGTGGAAGTGCGTATAATCCATGGACTCAACATTAGTCATAAAGAACTCACATACTTATTGCAAAAATCTATTAGTTATCGAAACGAAGTACTACGCGCATGCTCCTAGGGGGATAGATTGGTAGGAAAAGACCATCGCTCGTCCCCGACCACCACTCATAAGGAAGACAATCAAAAAATAAATCATGCTCCGACTTCATCACATAACGGTTCACCATACGTTCATGCTACGGGAATCACAAAATTTAACACAAGTATCTCTCAAATTCACAACTACTCACTAGCATGTCTCTAATATTACCATCCTCATATCTCAAAACAATCATAAGGAATCAAACTTCACATAGTATTCAATGCACTTTATATAAAAGTTTTTATTATATCCCTCTTGGATGCCTATTATATTAGGACTAAATTTATAACCAAAGAAAATTACCATGCTGTTTATGACTCTCAAAATAATATAAGGAAAGCATGAGAGTTCATCTATTTCTTCAAAATAAAACCACCGCCGTGCTCTAAAAGGATATAAGTGAAGCACTAGAGCAAAGGATAAACTACTCCGAAAGATATAAGTGAAGATCAATGAGTAGTTGAATAATTATGTAACTATGTGAAGATTCTCTAACATTTTAGAATTTTAGGTCTTGGGATATTATTCAAACAGCAAGCAAAACTAAAGAAAATAAAATGACTCTCCAAGCAAAACACATATCATGTGGTGAATAAAAATATAGCTCCAAGTAAAGTTACCGATGAACGAAGACGAAAGAGGGGATGCCATCCGGGGCATCCCCAAGCTTAGGCTCTTGGTTGTCCTTGAATATTACCTTGGGGTGCCTTGGGCATCCCCAAACTTAGGCTCTTTTCACTCCTTATTCCATAGTCCATCGAATCTTTACCCAAAACTTGAAAATTTCACAACACAAAACTTAACAAAAAATCTCGTGAGCTCCGTTAGCGAAATAAAACAAACCACCACTTTTAAGGTACTGTAATGAACTCATTCTTTATTTATATTGGTGTTAAACCTACTGTATTCCAACTTCTCTATGGTTCATACCCCCCGATACTAGCCATAGATTCATCAAAATAAGCAAACAACACACGAAAAACAGAATCTGTCAAAAACAGAACAGTCTGTAGCAATCTGTATCAAAGACGCATGGCACCACACCAGCAAGGGGAACGTGCCAGAGAAAATCGGGAGAGCCGAGGAGGCAAGCCGGACAGGCAATCGTTTCGGAGGAGCACCGGTCGTCTCCCAGCCATCGCAATCTGGTGTAGCCAGAGGAGAAAAATGGTGTTCCTTTTTGTTGTGGAGAGAGGGGTCGAGCGATTTGTTTTATATTTTCAAAAACGGAGAGGGGTGGGGTCCGTGGAAACGGAGAGACGGAAGAAAGTAGAGAGACCGCAGGTTTTCGATCGGTTCGGTCCCTGGTAACGCACGCATATGCACGTTTAGAGATTAGAGCTGCTGATGTGGCACAATGCTGAATGTGGATGGGCTGCATGTCAAGAGAAATATGGTAGTGGGGATGAGCTATTTAGGTATTATAGATGCGACGATCTGGGCTACAATGTTAGGTCATGCAACAAAAGGACAAGGATCGATCCCAACATGAGCACGAGTCGGGGAAGTGGTCGAGGAGGTTCCAGTGGTGATCAAGGCGGTAGGAGTGGTGGCCGTGGAGGACAGATGAGCATTAGATTTTCTGCATGAAGAGGCACGAGTGGTGGTCGTAGAGGACCGACGAGTGTTAGAGGTGCCGGCGGTGGTGGTCGTAGAGGGTGTTGGCCGTAGAAGGCGGAGTAATAGAGGATGGCCTATTGACGTTTTGATTAATCCAAATGGTTGATAGATTATGAATGGTAAATGTTTCTTCATATTCTTTCCGAGCGAGCACTTGTTGTTTTATTGTCTTTACACATTAATTTGTTGATTGATGTCTTTTGCTAACAATTCATATTCTTGTAGGCATGGCTTCATCAGGTTCCATGACGAGGCCCCTTTGCACCGACAAGGAGGACATGTCAACCAAGCGGGAGTGGGATAGCTTGTACAATTACCCAGTGAAAGATGTGAAGATCCCAACATATTGGTGTGAACATGAATATGTCGTGAGGAAATCTAAGGACCGAAAGAAGGCTCGGTCAGAAATCCGAAAGTTTTCGTGTGTCTCAACTACAAGTATGATAGGAAGCATTCAAATAAAGTCGGTCATAATCGCTCATCGGCATGCTAAATACAATGCCACAATCGACTCCCAGTTTAGATTTTGTAGTACTAACACATGTAAGAAAATTTGTAGCCACCTCCTCCTCCTCTTCCTTGCGGGTACTTCTCGTGGATAGATGACAAGCTGTCATAAGATGATCAAGATTGGGAGCACATCAAAAGGTAATTCCAGTTTGAACAAAAACTCTGTCTCAATAAAAATGCGGATAAAAAAGCCAAGGCGCTGAAGGAGCGACGAAAGCGTGAGATGCACAGGGAGCGCAAAGAAGCGGAGGCATGAGAGGCAAAAAAGAAACAAATTTATGATGATAATATAGCATGAATAATTTCTAGGGCGGCGAATCTTTTTATACGAGTCTAACGCCTGATCATGTTTGATAAAAAAAATCGGAATTTATTAATATTTTTCTTCAACTATCAGAGAGCACCAGTGTACTTTTATAATTTTTTTAGAATTACTCTTATACTACTAATTTCTATTTCTATTTCTATTGTCTACTATAGTGCGTTTTGTAAAAACAAAAAAGAAAGAAAAATGAAAGGGGAAACGCACACTCGGACCCCTGGACGCTGACGCGAGTCCATCGATCCCCAAGCCGTCTTCCTCCCTCTCCCGCAGAGGCGGCGGCGCACGAGGTGGGAAAGATGTCGAGGGCCGTCAGGGTCCGCGGCGACGAGCTGGAGACGGAGCGGGGAGCAAGGGCGAAGAAGCGAAGCCTGGCAGTGGATCGCTCGACGAGCTCTAGATCTCCCGGCGACCTAGCTGTTCGGAGTTCCCATTCCCACCCAGAGATACTGTTCGCGATCTTCGAGCCCGACGAAGCTCAATCCGGAGCAACACAAGGTGATTTTGCACCACCCCCCGTTCCAACCTGTTTTCCTCCTCATCCCGACAGATCGCTGATGACTTGTGCTGTACGATTTTTCTCTAGGTCGTGTGTGCGATGTGGCCGAGTCCGCGACGGAGGAATCCTCCGATCCACCCAGCTCACCGATCTACGAACCCTACATTCCTGACGAACTAGCCGCAGATCCAGTCGTACGCTCCGCCTTCAAGCATGCCATGGCTAAGTACGAGGCAGAAGAAGGTAAATCCTCCCCTCCCCCCGTTTCCCCCATTCCTTCTCAGCTTTAATTTCCCCATTCATTGTTAATTTCCAACCTGATCTTAATTTTCTTTATGTAGATCGTCTAGCTGACCTGTTCACTATGGATCACTACTGGCACCAACCATCTTCCTGCTTGCACACTGACAGTCGTTTCCTTCCCATCCGTGAACTCGCAAGAGATGCAGTACTTTTAGCTGCTAAATCAGTCATCTTGCTCTCATCTTTTCTCAGTGTGTGTTCAACATCATGTTTGCTTCTTAATTAATATTCACTGCCTGGCGAACTGTTTGTAACTTTTGTTGCTTTGTAGAGAACCAACTGCTGAATAAATGCTGTGGCTTGTGGTTTCAAAGGGACGGCCAGAGAAAAACAGCCCTTGTTTTGACGTCTGCCCATCTAATTCGTAAAGATGATATCCACAAGTGGAAGCGGCAATGGACAGGCGAATATCATAAGAATGCTAAGGTGACCTTCTTAACGTTCACTCTTTGTCATCCTAATTACAGCAAGATGATTTTAAGTGACACCTGGAAAGATGATTTTACCCTTAGTGCCCAAAATTATTCATGGGAACAAAGAAGCAATAATTTATAGTTCCTAAAAGAGTCTAAGCTTACATACACAATCATCGTGGACGCCAATGAACCAATTTTTAATTCAAAAAATGCACACAATCCATATCTAGGATTCAAGTTCAAAAGTTTGGATTTCAATCCAAAAACAGGCAAACCTCCCCTGTAATTTGATGCCATGCCCCCTGCACAAAATTCACATATACATCATTCATCACACCATATCCACGTTTGCCATAAGCATGAGACATAAACATCCAGGTTCACATCCGAGTACACGAACATGACAAGCATCATATCCAGGTTCACATACATGAGTCCAAGTCCACACATACATCACATGAGCAGCACAAAAGTGACATTTAAGTAAAATAAATTACATGATGTTCACAAACTGAGCCTTTCGCTTCTAGTGCTCATTAATTGCAGGGCAATCTGGTCGGTTAGTTCTCGTAGCTGTTTTGCTTCTGGTGCCCATGCAGAGCTAGCTGGGTTAGTTGTTTTAGCAAGCACCGTCTTTTTCCTTGGCCTTACCTTCACAGGATAATCTGCTTGCTCTGTAGGAACATGAATAGGCTCCGGTTGATTAGATCTAGCTGTTGATCTGCACTTGCCCATTTATGATATAGGAGCAAATAACATTAACTTGCATAATATGTGAACAAATAAAATTCAGAATTAGTAAAAGTAAGACATAATTTGAGTTTGTGGACTGGGACACCGTAATCAGAATAGCTCTTCAAGTGTAGTCTAACAATACTGACAGTACAACTGAATATCTGTGCTAAAATGCAACTTGATGTTTCCTAAAGGATGTTTTATTTATGTCAAAATCCTGTAGAATCAATTTGGTGAGCTTTTACATATAAAAAGTGGGACTTTTTTTTTTGCAGAACTCAACTAGAAATAATGATTCATGAACTGAAACCACAATGGTTCATCAATCTTAAACTGCTAGTGGAAGCAGTGATATATGAGCACATCAAACTTTAAAAACACTGCCAACAGAAATACAAACAACAATAAAATGGAGTATGTCGTACCTACAAAATTCTGAGCTATATCCTGGGCATATGTCATCAACAACTGAAGTAAAAATTAAGCATGCATCATCCAAATGACCACCAAGCTCAAGCTCTCAGCTCGGCATCGGCTAATTGGCAACACTAGTAAATGAAAGTTGTATTCAAGGCTCAAAAGGAAACATTCTAAATATGTTGATTTCACTACGATAAGCTACTGACAAGAACAAGGAAACATTAATTAGACAGCGTCCACACAGAAGAGGGTGAAGATACCTCCAACAGCAGCAGATGGTGGATGCTGCTGCGTCGGTGATCTGTAGCCCCTCTTGGCCGCCATCTGAAGCCCCTCCTTGGCTGCCCTCCGCAGCACCATCTCCCCCAGCCACTCACGATGTCCCCACCGCTGCTAGGAGACGCCACCGTCGTTAGGAGTATTGGTGCGGCTGCCGTCATTAGGAGAATTGGGGCTGCCGCCGTCGTTAAGAGGACTGGCGCCACTGCCGCCGGTCGCTAGGGTTAGGAGGAGAGGGGAGAAAGACAGGGACGAGTCAGGGTCGGGAGATAGCTGCCGGTTCGGTATGGGCAGGGCAGTTTTGTCCTCATAAAGAAAACTCATGAGGGTCCAAACGGCAGATGCTAATAGAAGTAACGGAAGTGTTACAAAAGGCATAAATTTTAGCCTTAGTGTTAGATAAGGAAGAAATTTTTGTTCAGTGTTAAATAGGGAAGTGAAAATTAAAATAGTGTTATATAAGGATT
This sequence comes from Triticum urartu, assembly GCF_056163025.1. Taxonomy (NCBI): domain Eukaryota; kingdom Viridiplantae; phylum Streptophyta; class Magnoliopsida; order Poales; family Poaceae; genus Triticum; species Triticum urartu. The sequence goes on from NC_141877.1 coordinate 9,037,263, forward strand.
TTTCTCTTTTTATTTGCTTGTTTATGCCCTCTCAAATTAAATTATTTGTAATGACTCAGTTACTACACTGGTGGCTAGTTGCAAATTAAATGTGTCATTATGTTCAACTTTGTTAGAACAGAGAATTAGAAACAAAAAAACTTATTCTAGCGCTCGACTTTCATGATAGTTGATCTCTCAAAAATGTTTTCCTCAATATAAGTTCTTTCAAAAATGTAGTGTCATAACCTTTGCCACCGTCTATTTTAGGTCATTGTTCATTTGCTGGATAACAAAACTACACAAGGCCAGCTCATCTATCTTCAAGAGCATTATGAATTTGCTATTTATGAAGTTCAAGTGGACAAACCAGTTCATCTACCCACTTTTAATGACCGTGTGCATTCTGGTCAAGATGTTTTCCGCCTTGGAAGAGATGCAGATTTGGATATAAAGATAACACATGGTAATTTGGCCTATGACATTCCATCTCGGTATGAGAGATGCCATTACATGTATTTTCTTCGTGATGCATCTAGTCTCAAACTGGTATGTTACATCTCAAATTTATATTTTGCATCTCCATCTTATTTCCTTCTCACTACAAATCGTAATATTCGTCACTACTATAATGCTCTAGTTACATGATGATGGAGGGCCCATCATTGACTTAGAAGGAAAAGTTGTGGGTCTAGTTAACAATCAAATCAATGAGACGTTTGTACCTTCGTCAATATTGCATAAGTGCTTCGATTTTTGGAGGAGGTTCAAGTACGTATTTCCCCTTTCTCAATTCTTTGTTAGTAACATGTGTGATACCTATGTCTTGTAAAGATATTAATGTTATGATGTTCTTTTCAAAATTTGTATGATATTCATTTGTTCTTCATTTTATTTGGTCTAGTTGCATGCCTCGCCTCCATCTTGGAATGACATTTAGTCCAATCAAGTTTTTAGATCCTATTTGTATTGAGAGGATGACTCGTAAGCATAACATCGACTCTGGTCTTATTGTTGAGCAGGTATATATATGGGCATTTTATATAATAATTTTGACTTTCACTTTTGTTAATAGTTTATTTTAAAATTATTTGCCATATGCATATTGTGAAGTAATCATGCTAATTGAAAAATAGGTGTCAAAAGAATCACATGCTGAGAAAATTGGAATTCGCAAGGGTGATGTCATTGAAAGTTTTAATGGAAAGCACATTTCTACTACAATTGAGGTTTGTGTATTTTGTATTTGTTGAATTTTCAATCTTTTGCTACAACTAGGTTTAGTTACTTTCTAATCCACCTTAGATTAATCTCACACATCCTATAATAGGTAGCTAATAATTTTGGAATTCAAATTAAATAATTTGAATAATGGTGCGCTAGTTGAAGTACATTAATTCATGGCTGAATGGATCAGCTTTCTGCATGGATGGTTATTCTCATCAATTGGGTCAGGCCACAACCATTGGTCAACATCGTGGTGCTTGGCATCTTAGTACTGAGATTTCCCAGACTAAATTCCACTACAAAGTCCAAGTAGCTTGCTAACCCAATAATAGGTGTGATCGAGGGCACGATAATCCATAAAGAAACTCCTCAAGTGTATGTTTTGTAATTGGCACATATGTATCCTGTAGCTAAGATTTATAAAGAGTATATATTGTACATAGGATGTAACGATGTTGAATTGTACTTGTAGCTAGAGTATCTGGTGTATGCACGATTAATTCAATAAAGGAGTATGGTCCTATATATGCATTAAGAGGCAATAGGATACTCCGTTGATAATGGCAAGTGTATACATAATTTTTGTTCATTTGATAGCATATGGAGTATGCTCTTTTAAAGGGAGTATATAAAATTGTTCGTTTGATATTACAGCGTATAGAGTATGGATTATCGTATGCTATTTTAGTGGAGATGCTTTTGATTCAAATATCTTTAGAGTTGTAGCCATTGTATATTTCAAAAATCACAGAAAAAGGATATTTTAGTGGAGGTGCTTTTTATATGAAATATCTTTAGAGTTGTAGCCATTATGTATTTCAAAAATCACAGAACAAGAATCTCCTATAGGGAGAGGTGCGAGGGTGAGTGCACCTGCTTGTAGGGTATATTTTCCATATTTTTTATGTGACACTCTTGACTTTTGTGATTTTGGCAGTTGGAAAGCATGTTGATAGACTTATGTTGGGATCATTTTGATCAAAGAAAGAAATTGAATGCTGAAAAAGATGTTTCGGTAAGTTAACTCTGTCGTAACTACGATTCATACCGACCATAGCACTATTGAAAATGTGTTTTGGTACATTTTATTTTATGGATTGCTTTCCAGGTGAAAATATTTGATGCTACTAAACTTTGTCCGAGAACTAGAAACTTGACTGCAATTGTATCGGATTGTGGAGAGGACATTGTAAAAGGTAAACATCTCCCTGTTATAAATCATACTACTTGAATGCCCGTGCGTTGTCACGGGAAAAAAACTTAGAGGTGGCGCCATTCCTGAAGAGATACAACGTGGATTTGAATATGGTGCTTATGTTTGTTAGCGGGAGGATTTTTGTTACAACTTTAGCTTACAAATATATGTGTTTTCGGCCATCTATGCAAAATAGAAGTGATGCATGAATAAAAGAACTTTGGCTAAAACATTGCAATCACAAGGACACATAATCATGACAATTTTCAAAAAACAATGTATCATCAGAATATCTGATCATCTTCTTTCATTTATTTGCCACTATTTCTTCAATTTCTACTTTCTCTTCCTACCCTAGCCTTAGCTTCTCCACATAATAGCTTGGACCATATGTCCTTTGCACATGGATGTTTTTTCTTTATTCTTAAAATCAATCACCTCATGAAGCATACGGGCCTCAACACAAAAGAACACGTCATCAAGGCTACGTCGCGATGTGGTTAGCCTAAAAAAAAGTTACGTCGCGAAAATCAACAGAGAGCGTAATCAATTGTTATTAAGCTTAGATGTACAAGAATAGGACCGAAATAACACGCTCCCCCAGCCACAAAGCAGAGTATCTTCCATAAAAAAACTGAGTATCTCCCCTCACTGTAAAAAACAGAGTATTTAACTTTGCTACAAAGCAGCTTGTGAAGCACAGAAAACCAGTCGTAACTTTCAGCCACTGCTTCACCCTCAGTGCAACGTACACCTCCACTCCACTCACCTGTACCAATGGGGTGTGATCTCTTTGATTTTCATCTCCAGCAAGCACTGCTTAATAACAAAATTATCAATGACCATTTTTACAGTCTGAAACATAGGCACATAGATATTAGTATATGTACAACAAAATATAAATAAATGCTCAACATACAGCAAGCCACTGGAGGCATTGCTCCTGAAGGGCATTCACTATTGTATATGTATCATTAGATTACTACTTAATTGAACAAACTTTCACCCTTTTGCACTATACAATATAAAGCAAGATTTGAAATCGAACAGGGAACAGAGTACTTGGTATGGTTTCTTTGAGATATAAAACATCAATCCTCGTATCTAGGACCAACACTGCATACGTGTAAAGGTAAAAATAATTTGTACTCTTTACATCGTAGCCAGAAGGGACAGTCATTGTGCACATGGAAATGTCTGAAGTATGAAGCAACATTAATATGCATGGATAATCACATTGCAAAGACAGTACTTTCTCGCAGATTAAACTATCCTGCAAACCAGCCACCAAATCAATTTAGTATGGACACAAAAAATTACCAAACAACACACTAACCAAGTGAAAGCAATGATCACCTCACATTCTGGGACGGGCTCCTTCTCTTTAGGTGTCATATTTTGCTGACATGCTCTAACACTTACTCGCCTTGCTTGGATTTCTTCTGGTGTACGGCTAGCATATCTTATTGCTTCACATTCACGCTTTCACCCTACAACATTTACGCAAGAAATTAATTAAGTGGGTAAATGAAATTATATAAGCAAACACATTCGCCTTATAGATTTACCTTTTGAGCTTTCTCCTCGCTCCAAGACCTTGATTGATGTGAGCACACCACTACAAGTAGGAAAAATCACAATCGCTGATTGTTTTATCACTTCATCATCTGAAGATGAATGACTTAAATTTGTCGCATCGTTGATTCACGTATAAATAAACTTGTTCGAACATATGGGATGCCATTGGGGCAAGTTCTGTTGGACTTGTTACTGCCGTCAACCACTGTGTTATTTCAAGTAGGACCACAAATGGTCAGGTACAAAAAGAAATATGCAGGCAGATTGTTTCGCCTTGCGGTAAGGTACAGGATACTCACCTTTTTGTTTTCCTTCAGCACTTTGTTGGCTCAAGGGCTGTATCATTTCAGACGTAAGGCCTGCTGCTTTATTGACCATGTAGTTCTTCAGCTTCAGACCTAAATCCGTGCTTTTCTCCAGGAAACTCCTACTCTTACTGAATGTCTTTTGGTCCTGCCATGTAGATTATTGTTTTTTCAGAAATTTCAGTGATTTGGTGAGAACCGAATCCAAGTGTAGTTGGAGCTGATACTGAGTATATATCAGCTTGGAGTTCCAAGTTTTAATAACAAATAGATCAGCTTGGAGTTCCAAGTACCCAACAATCAGTATGCATAAAAAACATTAAAATAACAAAAATACATGTTACAGAACCATATAGTGACCTGTAACTTCCCATTTTGATGTCAACTTCACCAATAAAAGTGGCATCATCATCTAATAGTAGTATGTGCCGATACTCATCTATTTTGCTCATTAGTAATTCTTTGGGCACTAAAAAAACTTCTTTACCAAAAAATTATGGTCAGTATGATATCGATGTCAAATCCTCTAGCAGTAAGTCAGTAACTATGGCAATTCTTCTTGTTCATAGCCTTCTATAATACTTAAAGTTCCATTCTAGAAGAAGAAGAATCCAAAAAGGAAATTGAAACCAATTATAGATACAGTGGTGCGCTATGGAACCAATGGCTAATGTTGCAAAAAAGAAAAACAATGCCTTGGAGTATTTATTGGACATAGAAGACAGTTTGCATACCATTACCATCACATGTCTGCAATCGCACAACTAAAGGAGAGTAGGAGACCACTCCATATGGGTGGTTAGTTATCTAAACAAAAGATTGCCTAACACATCATACCTATGTCCTTGGCGAAGCAGATCAGAAGGCTAAGGCAGTGAATCCACCTCCTCACACTCTGTTCAATCTGAAGGTGTGAGAGCGTAACCAGTGTGTCGCTTCTTAGGATGTGGTCCGAGTAGCGTAAGTCTCATCTACCTGCTCACTTAATTTATAATGGGCTGCAGGAGTAGTTTCTAGACAGTTCGACATAGGCACGTGGATTTGGATGACAGAAAATTTGAATTTGGGAGGCGGCAAGGATGGGCACGTTGAGGTTTGGGAAGTAGAGGCGGTAGCCGAGCATAGCACCAGAACAGGCCATAGAGCGCGTCAGCCGGGAAGGGGGGAGCAGCGTGTAGCCGGCGGTGTACTTGCAGAGGTCAGCATCCGAGAAGAAGGGGGAGGTGGCGAGGAGGATGGGGATGTGCTGCTTGTGGTGGGTGAGCGGTATTCAGCAGCAGGAAAGCGAGGAGGCCGGAGAAGCGTTGGGGCACGGACGAAGCCGCCGGTGTACTTGCGGAGGTCGGCATCGAAGGAGACTGTAGGACGCGTAGGGGGTGGCCAGGAGGAATAGTGTGTGGTGGTGATGCTGGGGGGTGGCACTTCTCTGGCAGAGGAGGTAGGAGAGGCGCTGGCGGAGGGCTGGCGTCGGCGGCGTGCCTGCCAAGCTCGACAATGGAGGAGACGGGGAAGGTGGTGGAGGAGACAGCTAGGTGGGGGGTGGTCGTGGTTGGCGGTGGAGCTGAGGAAGTTATGGGAGGCTCCGGGAGCAGACGGCACCGGCGGCGGCCACTGCTCCATATCGGTTCCGACGGTGCCTGTTGGCGGGCTGCTGGTTCTCACGGCCGCGTTTCCCCATTCTTAGGTCATTGGATAAGGTGGGGCAAGAGATAGGCTAAAAGGGTGACAAGGGCGTTGTCTGCAAATCTGTACAGAGTGGTGGGTGTCTTTTCGTAAAAATGCCACTGATTGCTTCATGTGCGTTAGATATAGATCGAACGATCCTAAATGCAAGATGGCAGGCACACCGTCATCACCAACTGTGGTTTTTATAGGAGTAGAGATTTCTGCAGGTCTAAGTGTGATGTTTTTATTTGTGTAGGTGCTTACCCTATCATGGGTGAAGAAGCCATGTCAGTCTTATGATTCTTGATCCTTGAGCTAGGCCTGAGGTAAATATCTTCCATTTTAAAATAGTTTACATTTAGCACGTTTTAACTCAAATTCGAAGGTCGTAGAGGAGATTGTCAGGTGTGGTAAACAACTTCATGAAGAAGCCAATTGTTATTTCTCTTACCTCATTTTGTTTGCATTGCAAAAAACACACTATTTTGGTCAGCCTTTAGCTAGCAATTTAACCATTGACCGATTTCCCAAGGGTTTATCTAACTAAACCTTGTGTTTTTTTTTTATGTGTAGGAACCTGCCCACTGCTGGCCTTCATGGATGAGTCAACCGAATTAACCCTGCATGCTCATTGCAAATTCATTTTCGGCATAATGTTTTCGTTGTGTATTCTTGGAAAAAAAAAACTTCAAATTATGGGTGCCTTTGGACCGTAGTAGCAGCTTAAGCTTAGAGCATAACATGCATGTTAGAGCAGAACTTATTATTGGCTCCTACTTGTTTCGAGTCTTGTGAAACTCACATCATGTCTGTGTGCAAGTGTAGCAGTCGTGGATGATGAATTGAACTGGGCAATTATGCTGGAGTGTAACGTTTGGACCGTAGAAGCACATATGTAGCTTAGAGCAGAATGTTATTGGCTACTAATTGCTAGTAAGAATGTTATTGGCTACTAATTGCTAGTACATTGCGAAAGTACCTTTGTGCTCCCGAGCTCATTTGAGCTCGGTGAACAGTAAAATCGAATGTAGCAATGTATACCTTGTCTGTGACTCTCTTTCGCTTCTTCAAGGGCTCAAGTAGTAAGTGGCCATCTCCCAGTCCTGAATACTTACCGGGCACCACTAGGCATCAGACTACTGATAGATTGCATCTATCAGACCAGTTATAGACCGTCGGATAGGAAGCATGAGGTACGTCTGATTTGTTAATTAAGCCACCAATAGATTAGGTGAGACTCATCCTAATTTGCTGCTGTTTCTTAACAGCTTCCGCAAATCACGTCCTCAACTCACGCATCTCTCTCGGGCCAACTCTTCCCCGTAAACATTGATTCCTTTTTGCACGGCTCTCTCCACATCAAGGAAAACTGGGACGTGATCGGAGAAATATAGGAAGCAGTGATCGGTAGAGTACGAACCCAAATGCTTCCCTAGTTTGTTTCTTCCATATATAAGTCAGCGATGCAACTCCTTCCTAAAATCACGCGAGGCTATTTGCTTCCTTAGAAAGCTGATCTAGTTGCTTTTCACGTCAGGCTATTTGCTTCTTTAGGAAGCAGATATTTTCATTCCATTATTATTTAAATTTCCTTCCGTGAGTACCGTGTGACTTCGACACCAATTTTTTTTTCCCGGTGTAATTATGCGGAATTAAACCTGTTTACCAGTGATTTTGTGTCCATCCCGAGTTTAACCTTCTACTTTTAAAGTTTTAATAGAAATTTATTTCCTTCCTAATGGGAAAAAAATTCAATCGACTAATCAAATAGGAGCTTTCTATATAAAATAACCATTATCATGGCTACACATAACACTTGCTTCGAGCATTTTAGGGACGTGATTCCAAGAAATACAAATACACAATGGAAAAATTTGCTACATAAACATTAAAATCTTGTTTCCGTCGACTAGAGAACTTCTGACCAACTAAGACCTTGTTTCCATAAAAAAAAATGACCATTATCGTGATTACACATAACACATGCTTCAACCATAATAGGGTTGCCTGCATGATTAGAACAAATACAAATGTGCTCAGTTTGCATCCATCATATGAAAATCAAGCTTCCAACAGAACAAATTATGCTTCATAATCAAAAATCATTTTTCTCCAAGCAACGGAGCGCGCGTCTCGCTAGTTTGCTTCCAAGCCGACGACCAATAACACTCGACACTGAGATGCTCATTTACGTTCACACGCTGCACGGCATGCCCACCATCGATCACCACGACATGCTCACCATCAACAAAGCATGCTTTTTTGGATCCCATCAACCCTGCCGAAATTTACAAGTATTTGCTTTGAATACAAGCACGATGCTTGTGATACAGTACAAAGCCCCGAAATAAGCAAACCGAACAAAATGTAGAAGCAAAGTGTGAAAGATATGAAGCTTTACATGGTGAAGAAGCATACCTATGATGCGTGTGAAGCAAACCGAACAAAATGTAGAAGCAAAGTGTGAAATAATATATGAAGCTATGCATAGTGAAGAAGCATAACTATGATGCACGTGAAGCAAACTGTTCACCGCGAAGAAGCACAAGTATGATTTATATGAAGTATGAAAATTTGGATGCATCATATTCATACAATCTCAAAGTAATTTCTATAGTGGAAGCACATTTTGTTTCTTATGGGAATACAAAAGATTTATACATGGCCATTCAAGTTAAGACCAAGAATGGGTGACATGCATCTTCTGTATAATATATGTGAAATTTAAGCCACTTGAGTTAGTTGTCGATTAAGTAAAAACATGACATGTACAAGCTCTCATGAAGCATGCGGAGTAAACAAACTAAACATAAGGTAGAAGCACAACTCTGAAATGTGTGAAGCAAACTGTACTCGATGAAGAAACGTTAGCATGGCAAATATGAAACGAACTGTACTGCAGTTAAGAAGCAAATGAATGGTAAATATGAAGCAAAATGTATGGACCGATGATGCAAAAATAAAATATGTATGAAACATGATATGAATGAGGAGAATCAGAATCCCAGATCAGATGGGGGCTTATTCGTACAATCTTTCGCCTGTGATGCCTTCAGCTCCAGAACATATATAGACACCAAAGAGGCGAAAAAGGGCGGTGGTTTAGTGATCAAATACATAATGACTGGCACAAAATCAGACCTGCGAGATAAACCAAGATATTGACATACATGGCATACACTAAATTGTACTACAATACAATTATTCCTGAAATTAACTATGCAGGGTTTGAAATTTCAAAAACAAAAACAACGCAGGGATTGAATCCTAGATCTGACTTACGAGGGGATGAATCAGATCGCAAGTCAGATGACGATGGGATGGATGAAACCTTCCATCCTTCAGACCCTGCTCCACTCATGGTAGTCCTTACCGAATAGAGACGACGTTCTGATAAGGTCTACCGCAGGCCGCAATTGCAAGTGGAGCGGGGTTGGATCCTGGTGGACATGAGCACGACAGCTCTGCAGTTGCGAGGTCGTCCGCGAGCAGTTCATGGGGCAGTCGCCACGAGGCCGCCAGGCGGGACAGCACACCGACGATGTAGAGCGGACGCCGGTTGGGGCGGGGCAGGATGCTGGGTGGGGGAGAGTGCCAGGGCGGCGAGGGGAACGGCGAGGACGACGATGAGGGACGTGAGAGAGATGGGGGCGGGGTGAGATGAGTTTGTTTGGGGCAATTAATTCGGGATAAGGAGTGATTATGGGATGTGGGCCTGAAAATCGGGCAATTTTAAAAAAAATTGCACATTAAATTTTAGTGCATCTCTCCACCGTGAGATCAATCAAACGGGAATCAACGACACACGAGTGGTCTGAAGGATGCTTCGCATCAGACTACTGTTAAGAAGTGTTTCCCATACTTACCTCAGGTCAAGCTGCTTTTCGCGTGGGATCCAGGAGAACGTGACCAATTAGTGCAATTTACTGCCATGATACTTGTTGGAACTGTGGGACAGATTGTTTCTGAACTTATGAGCAGCAGTGTTCATACTATAAATAGCTCTAGCCATGTCTCATGTCCAGTTAACAAATAACATCTGCATGCAAGACATGATACATCATATCACAAAAACAGCTACATGTTGCAAACTTACAAGTCAATTGAAGCTGCAACATTTCATTATTTCCTCAAGCTTCTACTTGTTTCTCCATGCCCTTGATTGCATTTGAGAAAAAAAAAACCAAAAAAAATCATAAAAAACGAAAAAGAAGTCGTGAATTAAAAAAAAGCTCATGAATTTCAAACAATTTCATCATTTTTCTAAAAGGCCATCGAATTTTAAAAAAGTTCATCAATTTTTTTAAAGAAAATCATTGAATTTAGAAAATAAGTTCACCGATATGAAAAAAAATTCATCACTTTTGAAAAAAAATTCATCGATTAGAAAATAAAGTTCATCGAATTTTAAGGTAAGATCATCAATTTTGAGAAAAAGTTTGTTGATTTGAATTGAACAATTACAAATTTGAATAAATTAAATAAAAAAGGAACAGTAAAAATAAGAAGATAGAGAATAGAAGAAAAGAAAGAGAAGATACAACTAAACACATCGGGTTATTCGGCTTTGTGGTTACTGCAGCGCGCGTTTAGCGATTCACTGAGAGAGCATTTTTGCAGAATTTTGCGGATTAAAACACAGAAGAAACTAAAGCAAGCTGGGCGTCCCAGCGTTGGGGCGCTTCAGGGGGCCATTTGTAAAATATACAGTAACGGGCGCCTGAAGTGCCAAATAGGAGCGGCCACATGGAAGCCCTGCGTGTTGTTTCGAAATCACTAATTAATGAGTAATCGTTGCAAAGAACACTCCATTTTTCCAGGTCGTGACAAGTGGCGCACATGTAGCGCGCCACTTGTCGCAACCTGGGAGTTTTCCCTTTTTTCGTAGATCTATTTATTCAAAACGTTTTATCTCTTAAACCGTGCGTCCAAATCTCAAACCGTTTTAAAAAATTGGATTCCTTGCGTCGAGATCTTCAAAACTAGATCCCATGTTAATAGGTTTTGACGAATTTTTTTTTCACAAAAAAACCGGACGAAAAAAATCAGTCGAAAAAACCGAACCGGGAGCACGGTTTTTTCCCTTTCCGAAAGAGGCACGCCCGTGCCTCTCGCGAAATCACAACCGTGCCTCTCGTGAAAGCAAAACCGTGACTCTCGTGGAAGGAAAAAAAAACAGAAAACACGTTTTTTTTCGGTTTCCGAGAGGCACGGCCGTGACTCTCGCGAAAGCCCAACCGTGCCTCTCGCGAAAGCAAAACTGTGACTCTCGCGAAAGAAAAAAAACGCGTATTTTTCCTTTTCCGGGAGGCACGGCCGTGACTTTCACGAATGCACAACCGTGCCTCTCGCGGAAGCAAAACCATGACTCTCACGAAAGAAAAAAAAACAAAAAACGCGTTTTGTTTTTCCCTTTTCGAGAGGCACGGCCGTGACTCTGCAAAAGCACAACCGTGCCTCTCGCGGAAGCAAAACCGTGACTCTCGCGAAAGAAAAAAAACAGAAAACGCGTTTTTTTGTTTCCGAAAGGCACGGCCGTGACTCTCGCTAAAGCACAACCGTGCCTCTCGCGAAAGAAAAACCGTGACTTTCGCGAAAGAAAAATTGTGACTTTCGCGAAAGGAAAAAACACATTTTTTTCGCGAAAAAAATTCTTTTTTTCGAAATTTTTTTGATCGAAAAGCTAAGAAAGACTGGGGGCAAACCAAAACGTCGAAAAAACCCAAAAAAACCGTTTAAAAAGCCGAAAGCGCGTGCGGAAAAATAAAAAAACAAAATCCGAAAAAAGCTTCCAGAGCGCGACACGTGGCGAACGGTTGAGAGGGCGCCAAGTGGCGTTGATCGTTGCGAGGCTCCCGAAGGAGTGCTCGTTAACTAGTTGCTCCCGTGTTGTTTAGGTTGTAGATGATCTCGTCCGAATTTTACCTGGGCCGGCTTGTGTTTACGTCGTGTAAGATTGGTTGTGATCAAATCCGTCTTTTTTAAAGAAAAAGCCTCTCGGTATTTTATTTCACAGCCATCAGAATGACATCAAGGAGATGGGGGAGTGGAAGCACTTCGCAGAAAGCTCGAACTACTCTCAAAGAACCTCACGGTATGGAACGATGAGACTTTTGGTAGCGTTAGAAAGGAAATCAAAATGGCTAAAGGTGAACTAGAAAGGCTGCGAAGCGTTCCGTCAAGGATGTCTCCAACTCATCTCGAGATGAAGCTTAATGAGCGGCTGGTTGAACTATACCATAGAGAAGAAATTATGTGGAGACAGAGATCGAGAATTCAGTGGCTAGCAGCGGGCGATAGAAATACAAATTTTTTTCACATGAGGGCAAACTTGAGGAGGAAGAAGAATATGATCCGGGCACTCCATAACGCGCTGGGTATACGTGTGGACGACAAGGCTGAGATGAAATGGCTTGTTACAGATTTCTATAAAACGTTATACACCACAGAGGGAGTGCAAGGGATGGATGACGTGCTTCAGCACGTGCCTCGTAAGGTAACAGCAGATATGAATGCTTCACTTTGTGCCCCCTATTCAAACGAGGAGGTGAAGCATGCGCTTTTCCAGATGTTTCCCACCAAGGCCCCAGGCCCAGATGGATTCCCTGCACACTTTTATCAGCGTCATTGGGACATTTGTGGAGAGGAGATTACTAATGTGGTACTTCGGATTATCCGAGGAGAGGAGAGTGCAGCTAGTATTAATGACACGGTCCTTGTGTTGATCCCCAAGGTACAAAACCCCACTCTCCTTACCCAGTTTAGACCTATAAGTCTTTGCAATGTTATCTACAAAATTGCGTCAAAAGTTGTAGCGAACAGACTCAAAGTGATATTGCCAGATACTATCTCAAAGGAGCAATCAGCTTTTGTCCCAGGAAGGTTAATCACCGATAATATCATATGTGCTTATGAATGCTTGCACTTTATGAAGAGAAACTGATCCAAGTCTAACAGCTTTTGTGCACTCAAGCTGGACATGATGAAGGCGTATGACAGAGTGGAATGGCCTTACCTACAAGCCATCATGGGTAAGCTTGGTTTTGCTCCGGAATGGGTCCAGACCGTAATGAGTATGATCACTTCGGTATCGTTCTCGGTTCTGTTTAATGGAGAGAGATTGGAGAGCTTCTCACCATCCAGAGGTATTAGGCAGGGAGATCCTATTTCCCCTTACTTGTTCTTGATCGCAGCGGAGGGCCTTTCGTGCCTCTTAAAACACAGTTCTCAGTCATTAGTGCTCGGTGGCATAAAGGTGGCACCCACGGCTCCGGCAGTGAATCACCTTTTGTTTGCAGATGACAGCCTGCTGCTTTTCAAGTCTAGCATCCAAGGGGCAAATGAGGTATCAAACCTACTCGATACTTATTGTTTGGCTTCAGGGCAAAGAGTAAACCATGATAAATCATCGATCTTCTTCAGTAAAGGGTGCCCAGAGACACTTAGAGCGGATATTAAGAATATACTCAGTGTGCAGAATGAGTCTCTTAGTGAGAAGTACTTGGGCATGCCAACAGATGTGGGACAGTCAAAGAATGGCACTTTCAAATACTTATGAGACAGAGTTTGGGAAAGGATAAAAGGATGGATGGAGAAACTTTTATCTGTTGCCGGAAAGGAGGTTTTAATAAAGTCCGTGGCCCAAGCAATACCAGTTTTTTCGATGTCGTGTTTCAGGCTTCCGAGGGGCCTTTGTGACAGCATCACTTCCCTTATCCGTCAGTTTTGGTGGGGAAGCAAGAGGGGGAAGAGGAAACCTTGTTGGGTTGCATGGGATTTAATGACACGGTCAAAAAGTTTGGGAGGATTGGGATTTAGGGATATCGAGATATTCAACTTGGCACTTCTGTCCAGACAAGTTTGGAGACTTTTGAATGATCCGTCCTCATTAAGTGCACAAATCCTTAAAGCTGTTTACTTCCCACAAGGCTCGGTTCTAGACGCTCAATTAGGCCCGCATCCCTCACAGATATGGCGCTCTATACTTGATGGGAGGGATGTAATCATCAATGGGGCCATCAGGAGGATTGGGGATGGAGCCTCCACGCACATATGGAATCATAGTTGGATTCCTCGGAATGGAATGATGCGGCCGATTACATCTCTGGTGGCTGATCCTCCACATATGGTGTCAGAGTTAATTGATCACACTTCGGCTGAATGGAGGGAGGACGTGGTCAGGCAGGTTTTTATACCACTAGATGCTGAGGCTATTTTACAGATTCCATTGTGCACTCGGCAGGTGGACGATTTTTGGGCATGGCATTATGATCCCAAGGGACGCTTCTCTGTTCGGTCTGCTTACCGAATGATTGTCAGCATCAAGCTAGCGCGCGAGGCATGGCTAGAAGAACGGGAGGATCTTTCAAACTCTGCAGCTGAATTGCGGGGGTGGAACTCCATTTGGAAAGTGGCAGTGCCACCGAAGCTGAGAGTCTTTACATGGCGACTGGCGCACCACTCGCTCCCGACGGGTGACGTTCTAAACCATCGGAACATGGCAACCTCGAGTGTTTGCCCACTATGCAGAGGTCAGGACAGTTGGCGCCATTCATTGCTGGATTGCAGTGCGTCCCGCTGTGTCTGGGCTCTGTCTGATGGCGAATTGGTGGAACATATGCTGGAAACAACAGAACCGAACGCGCGACTATGGCTTTTTGCTATGAGTGAAACACTTCCAGCAGAGCAGCTTACTGTGTTGATTGTCACCTTATGGGCTATTTGGAGTTCGCGACGCAAGGCTATACATGAGGAGATCTTCCAGACTCCTTTTGCTACGGACAACTTCATCAAGTCTTACTTGTCAAACATAGAATTCATGAAGAAGAAGGTGGGAACACAGGTGACAGCGATATCACGGCCTGCGATGTGGGTACCGCCACCTGCTGACCACTTCAAGATTAATGTGGACGCAGCTGTGTCTCGTTCGGGCACTTTTGGTGTAGTTGGAGTAATATGCAGGGATGCAGGGGGGCTATTTTTGGGAGCTTCGTCACTAACCTTGAGGGGCCTTCGGGATCCCCAAGTGCTTGAAACTTTGGCTATCCGGGAGGCGTTAGCTCTCTCAGAAGATATCTATCTCAACCAAGTTTTGGTGGCCTCGGATTGCAAGGTGGCGATTGATGCGATCAGGGAAGGAAGTCAAGCAAATTTTGGCGCCATTGTCCAGGAGATCAAGGCTAGAGCAGCTAGCTTCATTTCATGTTCATTTAGTCATGAGTATAGGACCTCCAATATGGAGGCCCATAATCTCGCAAAGTATGCTTTATCGTTAGGTTTTGGCCGTCACACCTGGCTAGGCCAGACTGGCGACCTTGTTTTTGTACCCTTGAACATTAATCAGTAATAAAGCTTTGCGAGATTCTAAAAAAAAAATCAGAATGACATCATTTATTACAAAAGGCATAATGTGAACCTTTTTCAAGTTACTGTAGCACCCTTTGTTAAGTTAAGTGCAGTTAAAAAATGTGAACCTTTTTCAAAATACGAACATTTTTCAAGTTTGTGAACTTGTTTATAAACAAGAACACATTTTGAAATATTGATTTTTTTTCCAAAATGCGGTCAAGTTCTAATTTTTTGAACATTTTTTTTAAATTGTGAAGAAAAATTGAAATTACTGACATATTCTTGAAAACATGTTCAAAATTTTAAATTCCATTTTTTGATATTTTATAGAAAATTCTAATATTTTGTATAATTTATAGAAACTTCAAACATTTTTGAAAACATGAACGAAATAATCTTGAACAATTCCGAACAATTAATACTATAAATGTAATGTCTAGTTAACACATAAAATCTGCATGCAAGACAGGATATAAAAAATATGAACGAAGAAGCCATGCCAGTCTTATGATTCTTGATCCTTGAGCTAGGCCTGAGGTAAATATCTTCCATTTTAAAATAGTTTACATTTAGCACGTTTTAACTCAAATTCGAAGGTCGTAGAGGAGATTGTCAGGTGTGGTGAAAACTTCATGAAGAAGCCAATTGTTAATTCTCTTATCTCATTTCGTTTGCATTGCAAAAAGCACACTATTTTGTTAGCCTTTAGCTAGCAATTTAACCATTGACCAATCTCCCAAGGGTTTATCTAACTGAATCTTTTCGTTGTGTATTCTTGGAAAAAAACTTCAAATTATGGGTGCCTTTGGACCGTAGAAGCATTCTAC
Source organism: Triticum urartu (assembly GCF_056163025.1). Classification (NCBI taxonomy): domain Eukaryota; kingdom Viridiplantae; phylum Streptophyta; class Magnoliopsida; order Poales; family Poaceae; genus Triticum; species Triticum urartu. The sequence continues at coordinate 9,053,387 of NC_141877.1, forward strand.
GGTGGGTGAACAAATTACTGTTAAGCAATTGACGGAATTGAGCATAGTTATGAGAATATCTAGGTATGATCATGTATATAGGCATCACGTCCGAGACAAGTAGAACAACTCCTGCCTGCATCTACTACTATTACTCCACTCATCGATCGCTATCCAGCATGCATCTAGAGTATTAAGTTAAGAACAGAGTAACGCCTTAAGCAAGATGACATGATGTAGAGGGATAGTTTCATGCAATATGATAAAAACTCCATCTTGTTATCCTCGATAGCAACAATACAATACGTACCTTGCTGCCCCTTCTGTCACTGGGGAAGGACACCGCAAGATTGAACCCAAAGCTAAGCACTTCTCCCATGGCAAGAAAAACCAATCTAGTAGGCCAAACCAAACTGATAATTCGAAGAGACTTGCAAAGATAACCAATCATACATAAAAGAATTCAGAGAAGATTCAAATATTATTCATAGATAGACTTGATCATAAACCCACAATTCATCGGTCTCAACAAACACACCGCAAAAAGAAGATTACATCGAATAGATCTCCACGAGAGAGGGGGAGAACATTGTATTGAAATCCAAAAAGAGAGAAGAAGCCATCTAGCTAATAACTATGGACCCGAAGGTCTGAGGTAAACTACTCACACTTCATCGGAGGGGCTAGGATGATGTAGAAGCCCTCCGTGATGATGGCCCTCTCCCGCGGAGCTCCGGAACAGGCCCCAAGATGGGATCTCGTGGGTACAGAAGGTTGCGGCGGTGGAATTAGGTTTTTGGCTCCGTATCTGATCGTTTGGGGGTACGTAGGTATATATAGGAGGAAGAAGTACGTAGGTGGAGCTTCGAGGGGCCCACAAGGCAGGGGGGCACGCCCTAGTGGGGTGGGCGCGCCCCCCACCCTCGTGACCGCCTCGTGGCTTTCTTGACGGAGGGTCCAAGTCTCCTGGGTCTTATCTGATGAGAAAATCACGTTCCCGAAGGTTTCATTCCGTTTGGACTCCGTTTGATATTCTGTTTCTCCGAAACTCTAAAATAGGCAAAAAACAACAATTCTGGGCTGGGCCTCCGGTTAATAGGTTAGTCCCAAAAATAATATAAAAGTGGAAAATAAAGCCCAATATAGTCCAAAACTGTAGATAATATAGCATGGAGCAATCAAAAATTATAGATACGTTGGAGACGTATCAGGCATCCCCAAGCTTAATTCCTGCTCGTCCTCGAGTAGGTAAATGATAAAAAGAGAGTTTTTGATGCGGAGTGCTACTTGGCATAATTTCAATGCAAATCTTCTTAATTGTGGTATGAATATTCAGATTCGAAAGATTCAAGACAAAAGTTCATATTGACATATAAATAATAATACTTCAAGCATACTAACTAAGCAATTATGTCTTCTCAAAATAACATGGCCAAAGAAAGTTCATCCCTACAAAATCATATAGTTTAGTCATGCTCCATTTTTGTCACACAAGAATGCTCTCATCATGCACAACACCGATGACAAGCCAAGCAATTGTTTCATACTTCAATAATCTCAAACTTATAAACCTTCATGCAATACATGAGCGTGAGCCATGGATATAGCACTATGGGTGGAATAGAATATGATGATGGGGGTTATGTGGAGAAGACAAAAAAGGAGAAAGTCTCACATCAACGAGGATAATCAATGGGCTATGGAGATGCCCACCGATTGATGTTAATGCAAGGAGTAGGGATTGCCATGCAACGAATGCACTAGAGCTATAAATGTATGAAAGCTCAACAAAAGAAACTAAGTGGGTGTGCATCCAACTTGCTTGCTCATGAAGACCTAGGGCATTTGAGGAAGCCCATCATTGGAATATACAAGCCAAGTTCTATAATGAAAAGTTCCCACTAGTATATGAAAATGACAAAACAAGAGACTCTCTATTATGAAGATTATGGTGCTACTTTGAAGCACAAGCGTGGAAAAAAGGATAGTAGTATTGCCCCTTTTTATTTTATATATATTTTTTTTCTTTTTTTGGGCCTTCTTTTTTTTCTTTGGCCTTTCTTTTTTTATTTGGGACAATACTCTTAAATGATGATCATCACACTTATATTTATTTACAACTCAATGATTACAACTCGATACTAGAACAAAGTATGACTCTATATGAATGTCTCCGGCGGTGTACCGGGATATGCAATGAATCAAGAGTGACATGTATGAAAGAATTATGAACGGTGGCTTTGCCACGAATACTATGTCAACTACATGATCATGCTAAGCAATATGACAATGATGGATGTGTCATGATGAACGGAATGGTGGAAAGTTGCATGGCAATATATCTCGGAATGGCTATGGAAATGCCATAATAGGTAGGTATGGTGGCTGTTTTGAGGAAGATATAAGGAGGTTTATGTGTGAAAGAGCGTATCATATCACTAGGTTTGGATGCAGCGGCGAAGTTTGCACCAACTCTCAATGTGAGAAAGGGCAATGCACGGTACCGAAGAGGCTAGCAATGATGGAAGGGTGAGAGTGCGTATAATCCATGGACTCAAGATTAGTCATAAAGAACTCATATACTTATTGCAAAAATCTACAAGCCATCAAAAATCAAAGTATTACGCGCATGCTCTTAGGGGGATAGATTGGTAGGAAAAGACCATCGCTCGTCCCCGACCGCCACTCATAAGGAGGACAATCAAATAACACCTCATGTTTCAAATTTGTTACATAATGTTTACCATACGTGCATGCTACGGGACTTGCAAACTTCAACTCAAGCATTTATCAAATTCACAACTACTCAACTAGCACAACTTTGATATTATCACCTCCATATCTCAAAACAATTATCAAGCATCAAACTTTTCGTAGTATTCAACGCACTCAAAAGAAAGTTTTACAAATCTTGAACACCAAGCATATTATTATTATTAAGCAAATTACCATGCTATTTAAGATTCTCAAAATAATCTAAGTGAAGCATGAGAGATCAATAGTTTCTTTAAAACAAATCCACCACCGTGCTCTAAAAGATCTAAGTGAAGCACTAGAGCAAAACTATAAAGCTCAAAAGATATAAGTGAAGCACATAGAGCAAAACTATCAAGCTCAAAAGATATAAGTGAAGCACATAGAGTATTCTATCAAATTCCAATTTATGTATGGCTCTCTCAAAAGGTGTGTACAACAAGGATGATTGTGACACACTAACAAACAAAGACACAAATAATACAAGACGCTCCAAGCAAAACACATATCATGTGGCGAATAAAAATATAGCTCCAAGTAAAATTACTGATGGAAGTAGACGAAAGAGGGGATGCCTTCCGGGGCATCCCCAAGCTTTGACTTTTTGGTGTCCTTGGATTATCTTGGGGGTGCCATGGGCATCCCCAAGCTTAGGCTCCACTCCATGCTCCATAATCCATCAAAATATTTCACCCAAAACTTGAAAACTTCACAACACAAAACTTAATAGAAATCTCGTGAGCTCCGTTAGAGAAAGAAAAAAAAAAGACCACTTCAAGGTACTGTAATGAACTCATTCTTTATTTATATTGGTGTTAAACCTACTGAATTCCAACTTCTCTATGGATTATAAACTATTTTACTAGCCATAGATTCATCAAAATAAGCAAACAACACACGAAAAACAGAATCTGTCAAAAACAGAACAGTCTGTAGTAACCTGTAACTAGCGCAAACTTCTGGAACTCCAAAAAATCTACCAAAATAGTAAGACCTAGAAAATTTGTTTATTGATCAGAAGCAATTGGAATAAGTATTTTATCACGTTGTGGTGATTTTTAAAAATTGTTTTCGTGAACAGAAAGTTTCTGAAAATTACAGCAAGATCAAATAACTATCATCCAAGAAGATCCTATAGGTCTAACTTGGCACAAACACTAATTAAAACACAAAACCACATCTAAAAAGAGGGTAGATGGATTATTTATTCCTAAATAGAAGAAAAAACAAAAATTAAAAATAAAATTGGGTTGCCTCCCAACAAGCGCTATCGTTTAACGCCCCTAGCTAGGCATAAAAGCGAGAATAGATCTAGGTATTGCCATCTTTGGTAGGCAATCCATAAGTGGCTCTCATGATAGTTTCATATGGCAATTTTATTTTATTTCTAGGGAAGTGTTCCATGCCCTTTTTAATGGAAATTGAAATCTAATATTCCCTTCCTTCATATCAATAATTGCACCAACCGTTCTAAGGAAAGGTCTACCGAGAATAATAGGGCAAGAAGGATTGCAATCTATATCAAGAACGATAAAATCTACGGGCACATAATTCCTATTTGCAACAATAAGAACATCATTAATTCTTCCCATAGGTTTCTTAATAGTGGAATCCGCAAGATGCAAGTTTAGAGAGCAATCATCAAAATTGCGGAAATCTAGCAAATCACACAAAGTCTTGGAGATAGTGGAGACACTAGCACCCAAATCACACAGAGCATAAAACTCATAATCTTTGATTTTAATTTTAATAGCAGGTTCCCACTCATCATAGAGTTTTCTAGGGATAGAAACTTTCAACTCAAGTTTTTCTTCATAAGATTGCATCAAGGCATCAACGATATGTTCGGTAAAGGCTTTATTTTGACTATAAGCATGAGGAGAATTTAGCACGTATTGCAACAAGGAAATACAGTCAATCAAAGAGCAACTTTCATAATTAAATTCCTTGAAATCCAATATAGTGGGTTTAGCAACATCTAGGGTTTTATTTCTTTCAATCCCACTTTTATCAATTTCATCATCAAGATCTAAATACTCCGAATTTTTGGAACGCCTTCTAGGTAAAGGAAGATCATGTTAAGTTTCATCAAGATTCATATTGCAAAACAAAGATTTAATAGGGGACACATCAATAACTTTTAGATCTTCATCTTGATTTTCATAGGAATTGGAAGAACATGCTTTAATAAAGGCATCTTTCGTAGCACGCATCCTAGCGATTCTTTCTTTGCATTCATCAATGGAAATTCTCATGGCTTTGAGAGACTCATTGTTATCATGCTTAGGAGGAATAGATCTAAGCTTTAAAGAATCAACCTTAAGAGAAATTCTATCAACGTTCCTAGCCAAATCATCAACTTTAAGCAATTTCTCTTCAAGCAAAGCATTAAAATTCTTTGGTGAATTCATAAACTCTTTAACACTATTCTCAAATTCAGAGGGCATCTTATTAAAATTTCCATAAGAGTTGTTGCAGGAATTTTCATAATTATTAGAAGGATTACTAGGATAACGCCTAGGATTAAAATTCCCTCTATACGCGTTGTTACCAAAATTATTCATACCAACAAAGTTCACATCCATAGATTCATTATTATTCTCAATCAAAGTAGACAAAGGCATATCATTAGGATCAGAAGAAACACTCTTAGTAGCAAATAATTTCATAAGTTCATCCATCTTTCCACTCAAAACATTGATTTCTTCTATCGCATGCACTTTTTTATTAGTAGATCTTTCAGTATGCCATTGAGAATAATTAACCATAATATTATCTAGGAGTTTAGTAGCATCTCCTAAAGTGATTTCCATAATAGTGCCTCCCACGGCCGAATCTAAAAGATTTCTAGAAGCAAAATTCAATCCGGCATAAAATTTTTGTATAATCATCCACAAGTTCAAACCATTAGTAGGACAATTATGTATCATTAATTTCATTCTCTCCCAAGCTTGTGCAACATGTTCATGGTCAAGTTGCTTAAAATTCATAATGTTGTTTCTAAGAGAGATGATCTTAGCGGGAGGAAAATACTTAGAGATAAAAGCATCTTTGCACTTGTTCCAAGAATCAATACTATTTTTAGGCAAAGACGAAAACCAAGCTTTAGCACGATCTCTAAGCGAAAAAGGAAATAGCTTCAATTTAACAACATCATTATCGACATCTTTCTTCTTTTGCATATCACATAAATCAATGAAGCTATTCAGATGAGTAGCGGCATCTTCACTAGGAAGGCCGGCGAATTGATCTTTCATGACAAGATTCAACAAAGCAGTTTTGATTTCACAAGATTCAGTATTGGCAAGAGGAGCAATCGGAGTGCTAAGGAAATCATTATTGTTGGTATTGTTGAAGTCACACAATTTGGTAGTATCTTGAGCCATCGCGACAAACAAGCAATCCAACACACGAGCAAACAAATGGCAAGCGAGAAAAAGGCAAATGGAAAAGAGAGGGCGAATAAAACGGCAAGGGTGAAGTGGGGGAGAGGAAAACGAGAGGCAAATGGCAACTAATGTAATGCGGGAGATAGGGATTGTGATGGGTACTTGGTATGTTGACTTTTGCGCAGACTCCCCGGCAACGGCGCCAGAAATTCTTCTTGCTACCTCTTGAGCACTGCGTTGGATTTCCTCGAAGAGGAGAGGATGATGCAGCAAAGTAGCGTAAGTATTTCCCTCAATTTTTGAGAACCAAGGTATCAATCCAGTAGGAGGCTACACGCAAGTCCCTTGTACCTACACAAAACAATAGCTCAATGCAACCAACACGATTAGGGGTTGTCAATCCCTTCACGGTCACTTATGGGAGTGAGATCTGATAGAGATGATAGATAATATTTTTGGTATTTTTGGTATAGAGATGCAAAGTGAAAAGTAAAAGGCAAAGTAAAAAAGCAAAGCAATAATAAAGTGATGGAGAATCATATGATGGGAATAGAACCGGGGGCCATAGGTTTCACTAGTGGCTTCTCTCAAGAGCATAAGTATTCTACGGTGGGTGAACAAATTACTGTTGAGCAATTGACAGAATTGAGCATAGTTATGAGAATATCTAGGTATGATCATGTATATAGGCATCACGTCCGAGACAAGTAGACCGACTCCTGCCTACATCTACTACTATTACTCCACTCATCGACCGCTATCCAGCATGCATCTAGAGTATTAAGTTAAAAACAGAGTAACGCCTTAAGCAAGATGACATGATGTAGAGGGATAGTTTCATGCAATATGATAAAAACCCCATCTTGTTATCCTCGATGGCAACAATACAATACATGCCTTGCTGCCCCTTCTGTCACTGTGAAAGGACACCGCAAGATTGAACCCAAAGCTAAGCACTTCTCCCATGGCAAGAAAAACCAATCTAGTAGGCCAAACCAAACTGATAATTCGAAGAGACTTGCAAAGATAACCAATCATACATAAAAGAATTCAGAGAAGATTCAAATATTATTCATAGATAGACTTGATCATAAACCCACAATTCATCGGTCTCAACAAACACACCGCAAAAAGAAGATTACATCGAATAGATCTCCACGAGAGAGGGGGAGAACATTGTATTGAGATCCAAAAAGAGAGAAGAAGCCATCTAGCTAATAACTATGGACCCGAAGGCCTGAGGTAAACTACTCACACTTCATCGGAGGGGCTAGGATGATGTAGAAGCCCTCCGTGATGATGGCCCTCTCCGGCGGAGCTCCGGAACAGGCCCCAAGATGGGATCTCGTGGGTACAGAAGGTTGCGGCGGTGGAATTAGGTTTATGGCTCCGTATCTGATCGTTTGGGGGTATGTAGGTATATATAGGAGGAAGAAGTACGCCGGTGGAGCTTCGTAGATAAGATACATGGCGGTTCGTCCTCCTGGGCCTCAAGTCACCTTTGCGTCTTGGGCATACCTGATCCGCCATCTTCGATGATAAATCGCCAATGGTATGACCCGGCCCCTCCTGGGCTATACATACATGGCGGTTCGTCCTCCTGGGCCTCAAGTCACCTTTGCGTCTTGGGCATACCTGATCCGCCATCTTCGATGATAAATCGCCAATGGTATGACCCGGCCCCTCCTGGGCTATTCATACCCAGTAGTTATATCCCCAATATTAGGCCCCGGGTTGAGTTGAACTTGTTCATATCAATCTTCAATACCTGACTTGTCAAAAAATCTTGTATCGCCTTGTTTGATAAACCTTGTTGTAACCCGCCATGACGTCAGCTCCAATAAAGCCCAATATAGTCCAAAACAGTAGATAATATAGCATGGAGCAATCTAAAATTATAGATATGTTGGAGACGTATCAGTCGGCGCCACAGACCTCCCTTCCCAAGCTCGCTTTGCGGCGGGTCAATCCCCGAGTTCTCTGGAGCCAAGCTACGAGGAGGAGGAAGCCGATCCAATGTTCATGGTAGAGGTCGTGGTGCAGAAGGGCCCCGATGGGTATGAGACGATGGACGTCGAATTCGTGCCGGCGTCCAAGTCCCCCATGGTCCAGGCGGACCAGCAGTTCAACATGGCGATACTAAAGGAGGACCGGGAGGCAGAGGCTCAACTCGACGCGGAGCGCGCGCATGCCGCTGCCATCGAGGCTCTCCTGCAGGCGGAACCGGATGCCGTGGATGTGAACCGGGCGGCGGAGGCTCAACTTGAGGCGGAGCGTGCGGATGCCGCTGCCATCAAGGCCCTCCTGCAGGCGGAACCAGACGTCCTGGACTTGAACCAGGCGGCAGAGGCTCGACTCGACGCAGAGCGCGCGGATGCCGCTCTCATCGACGCCATCCTGCAGGCGGAACCGGACGTCCTGGACTTGAACCGGGCGGCGGAGGCTCGACTCGACGCGGAGCGTAGAGATGCCACTGCCATCGAGGCCCTCCTGCAGGTGGAACCGGACGTCCTCGACTTGAACCGGGCTGTGCTTTCGTCCGTGCAGAGCGCCCGCACGCTCCGCTTGAACGAGTAGCTGGAGGCCGAGGACAACCATGGTGCGGAGACACACGTCGGCAGCGACGGCTGGTTCGCGCCGGCAGCAAAAGACGACGAGGCCGTCTCTTTCCGCGAGTAGTGATAGTTTTTCTTTATGTTGTTGTTTTTATGGATCTTTTGCTGTGTAAAAACATATATTTGTTATGCAAGTCGCCTGACTTGGGTCATTCTAGCATTTCAGGCGGTTGGATGAATATCCTACGTCTCCTAACCCTTCTTTCCTTTTTCCTCACCTCTTCTTCTTCCCCAACAGACCACCACATGGGCTATACGGATACTCCCCAACATGCGGTTGGATAAACATACTCTATGAACGAAAATTATGTGTCAGCGATAGGATGGCTGAGTTTGGTTTGTTCACATGCGACAGCACGTGTCAGTGAGGGTGCGTTCCCTTGGTTGGGTTTGCGGCGTGCAGGAGCGACTGTGTGAGGGTGCGGTGCGACCGCGGCGTGCAGGAGCGACCGTGTGAGGGTGCGGTGTGACCGCGACAGCCATGTGCAAGTGTACCTCCTTCTCATTTTGAAAACTTTAGGCAAGCTTGGCAAAAATGTGTGGCGAAGTTTGGCAATGCAAGGCCTAGATAGGATAAGTACGTACGTACTAGGAGTACTAGTGTTAAAAAAGAAAGGCGGGGATTTCCTTCACGGGATTTAATCGATATAAATCCTCGTTTCACGTGTCAATTAATGCGTATTTTTTTCTCCAAAGACCAAAGAGCTAACCATCTCACTTCTCATCGCTTGATTAATGCAGCGCCATGCAAACTAACCTTCTCACTCCCGCATGCATGCAGGGGATATTAATGTCCTTGGTTGCTAACCCCATCAATTTTGCCTCGATTAGTGTTAGTGGCCCTTTGCAAATTGTAATTTTGATATACTGGCCTTGTGTACAAAAAAATGGAGGTAGTAACTATATTTGACTTCCTTCCCCATTGCGGTGACGTCGACGATATCTTTTTTTTTGGTGGTTTGGTGAAGTGCGTTCGATGGAGAAAACCATTGAGGGAGACCACGGTAAGTCGTTCGCAAGTGCCGCCTGCAAGCCGAGACAACCGCCTTATTTGCATCCAGGAAGTCCTTTACTAGTAATACTAGGAGTACTAGTGCGGTGAGATGGTTTCTCAAAGAAGACGATGGAGAAGCGGAGTCAGCGAAGAGTGAAATGATGGTTGCTTCGTCTGTGCTTTTGTGATTTGACGCCTCACTGCTTTGTGATTTGTGATAGAAGGGACAGGGGAGTAGACTCTGTGCTCTATATTGTACTACATGCATCCAAGCATGGGAGAAATAGGAGAGACGTTGCATTTTTCTATTCCTTCAATCAATCAATCAGGGAGCTTCGGTTCCATCTTTTTGGCTTTGGCAACACCGTCCACAATGGTTCCCACGATGCCAAAAGCTATTTTCACATTTGGCTACACATTGTGGATGCCCTTAACCATACCACTTGGTTTGCTCCTGTGTGCTATCTATACAAATCTCAATTATGTTGATCTAAAAAATTATAGAATCAAGATTAGTAAAAAGGAGGTGATTTTGCCACGCGGATGGCGGGGGAGGTTTCTTATTTGAGCAATGCTACATCCACGTAATGGTTTACGTAAAGTTATGAACTGATGTGATGTGGGACTATTTGATTGGATTAAAGGAGAGGATTAGGCCCACCCCACCTGAAAATCAGGGGGGCATATATAGATTAGATGGAAAGTATACGTAGCAGCTACATAGCCCTTTGTAAGTCTAGGATTAGGCTTCTTATTTTCGGATGACGTTGTCCTGGCGGTTTGCTAACATGCGGTCCCACATGTTAGTGCTTTACCAAGCCGATCCGCGTCCCACATGAGGCAGAACAATGGCAGAAGCAACACGTGGTTAAGTTGAAGAAGATGAGGGAGAAGCGGATTCAGCAACGAGTGAAATGATGGTTGCTTCGTCCCTCCAACTTAACTGCGGGAAAGGTGCAGCTTTGTGATTTGACGCCTCATTGCTAATTACTACGCCGGCGCCATGACTGGGGTGCTTCACCCCGGCTGCTCTGCACTGTATTCCGGTATGGCACGTGGACCCGGTGGCTTGATGTCCCACATGTAGGCGAAAGGGACTAGAAGATTTATGAAAGCGAGCGCTCCACTCTTACGACGGAGGAGTAGACGACACGACGGCCCAGTGAACTGTCACTTGTACTGTATAGTACTATAGTTTTGCTGTTTCGCACGATCCATCGATGCAAACCCGATTAAACAGGAAAGGCGGGATTTTTCCCGCGCGGTAGATGATATTGGCCATACATTTCAAAGGCAATTTTAATGTATGCAAACTGAATAATTATAAGTAACAATATGATATCTAGTAAAACTAAAAACACATATGATTTATTGTGTTAGAGTGTAGTAGTAGTGTTGTATTGCATAGTTGTTAGATATAACATGCGAGAACGTGTAGAGATGTAGTTTTGGAGGGCCTACAGAGAGAAAAGCATAATACGGTCACCGAACTTTAGAATAAGCTGATTACGGTCACTATATACGTTTTGCGGTGATTATACGGTCACTTGCTCACAGTTCAGCATCGGATTGCACTCTGTTGACCGACCAAATAGTCTGCGTGGTGCCATGTTGACTAGTTAAATTGACCATGTTCCTTGTGGGTCCCACCTGTTAGTTCGCATAGGCAAAAGGTTAGGTAAACACAAATTTACGCAGGCACGACAAGGCTCCAACCCGTGCGCGGGAATCACCTGGTTGTGTATGTGTCTGTCAGGGCTTGATGTGTGCGCATGCACGTGTAGGTTGAGCACTTGAGCGTGAGAGTGTGTGTTGGTCATGTGGTGTATTGGTGTGTGCATGCATGCGTGCATGTGTGCGTGTGAGTGTTGCGTGCGTGCGTGGCTGCGTGTGTACGTGGGAGTGTTGCGTGCGTGCGTGGGTGCATGTGTTTGTGTGAGTGTTGCGTGGATGCAGTTCGTGTGCATGCGTGCGTGTGTGTATAATCACCACACCAGCTCTTGTGTGTTAAAACAGACGGCTCAGCATACCAATACAAGGCCACCTTGTCCGCTGTGCCCGTGGTCATGACTTCGAACCACCGTCCAAATATTTTTTTGTCGTTTGTTTTCATTCTTACTAGCAAGATGCCCGTGCGTTGCACGTAACATCAAGATGCATTTGTATGACTTGTTTATCTTGTGAGAGAAAATGATGAACGAGGGAAGGCCTTATTTGCAAATGTGGAGAGGTGTGTGGGGGTACCTTTTTGCAAAATTGCCATAGTTTCTTTCCTATCCGTCAGATATAAATCGGTCGGCCTATATTGCAGGATGGCAGGCACACCATCATCACCAACTCTGTTTTTTATAAGAGTGTATTTTATGTATTTTATAAGAGTGTAGATGTAGAGTAGATACAAGTCAACAGGTAGGCACGATGGTAGTGAGATAATGTGATGCAACACTAGAGGTGCCACGTGGAGCGTTTAACTGGTCAACTAGTCATGTCATGAGCAAATACAGAGTTGTACGGTGAGCCCGTGACTGTATAATAACCACTAAACGTAAATGGTGACCGTAATGAGTGGATTCGAAGTCCAATGTACGTATCGTGCTTTCGCTTCAAATACAATGATCGTCATTGCATATATCGCGAGAGAAAGATGAAACATGTGTGAATTTTCTGGGGGCTTACTTTTAGAGGACCTGGAGATAGTTTTGTGTGCATACGTGAAAGGGGCGTACAGGGGGGGGGGTATGCGATGGAGAGAGAGATGCTCTTCATTTCTCTTTATTATGACTAACTTTGTATATAGTATAAAAATATACAAATTCATAGTGCGGAATAAATATCATTGTGGGCACCATGCAATGCAAATTAGCGTTCGTACTCCTCCATATAACTTTGTAATGTTGTATATATGTAGAAACTCTAAAATAATTTTTTGGCCACACTTTATTCAAAAGGAATGTTGTATGCGAAATAAACGTGAAGAGAGGGCTTTTTAGATCAATGGGGTACGTGATGTAACATGTGTGAATGTGTAGTTGATGCATTTGGCGGGGCCTAGAGAGGTATGTGTGTGTATTATGTATTCGAGAGAGGCATGGATAGAGGGGCCGACCGGGGGGGGGGGGGGGGGCGTGGGAGAGATAGCACGAGAAATGAGAGTGGTCTAGAGAGAGAGAGACGAATATGACGTCACGACAAGAGATTCCATTCCCTTGAGTGTGTATATGCAAGGGGGGGGGGAGGGAATAGAGGCACCAGGAGAAATTTTCTTTGTGTGTGGTGTTTGTGTTGGTATGTGTGGGTGTGAGAAGATAATGAGACGTGGGGGCAGAGGGTGTGTCACCGCGTGAGGTCCGGTGGGTCGAGGTGAGGCCCTTTGTTCGGTTCCGTCCTGCACCACATTGGTCGGCCCGTGACGCATTTAGGAAGACCCATGGATGACTAGTCGTACAAGACAAAGATAACAGAATTGTGAAGGACTCTGTGTCCACTGACAAAGCCGGCTAGGATTTGTAACCCTAGGTTCTCGGACTAAGGTAACCCCTTTATCTCTGATATTACTATTCATCCAACCTAACTTTAAGGGGCATCCTACAGAATGCTCTGCTAGAATCATACTCGTCGATTAGAAAGAGAGGTGTGAGACAATGCGTGAGAGACAGGCGTAAAGATAATGTGTGTACATAGGACACGTAGGCAGGTCCATGTATATAGAAAGGGTCGATGAGGATTGTGCGTGTGTATGTTTGCGAGAGGAAGAGTGCTTGTGATAAAGGTTAGTGAAAACAGTTGTAAATGGTTACGAGAGGGAGGGAGGGTTATATCTAGAGCATGTGTGCGAGAAAGACACCTTGGGAGAGAGTGTGTGAGCATGTGTGAGAGACCACCGATGGAGAGTGAAACTACACGTAAAAGACTACTCTACACGTTGATTAAAGATATAAATTGTATCCAAATTTTAGGATGGGATCATGATATTTGCAATTCGCATAAGGAGCGGTCATTGATCCATCAGACATCTAGATTTTATCGAATTTGAGCATGTCTATGTTATTATTCGACACAATTGATCCACATAGTTAGTATTTTGAACTCCAGACAATGCATCGCTTTAGCAATCGAATATAAACGTGAGTATAGTTCATGTTGTGTGTGTAAAGCACATTATACATACGAAAGTTACACAATGGACATTATAAATAGCTACCTATGAACTAGCATACATTTGAATTCAACTTAAGGTAGTTTAAAAATCAAATTCAACATGAAGTCCATTCAATTATTTGAATTTGATATCATGGCATTTGTAAACCATACCAAAATTATGGGGGCACCAATCTTTGCTCTGATTTTGTACATAATAGCATATATAGTCGTGTACAGAATAGATTCAAATTTAGCTCCTCCATTCCAAAATAATCGTAGTTATAGGATTTTCAAGTGTCAAAATTTCAAAAAGAAGCGGATTATTTAATGAGGTTTTCAAACATACAAGGTCAAATATAACGTTGTCTATTTATGTCAATCCTCATAGTTCAAGAGTACTCTAAACGTGAATGCTTGTGTTTCAAAATTTCGAACGAAGCGCCAAAAGAGCCTCTACTCGCCCAAAACCGCGTGAGACCAATGTTTGGTAGTACAAGGAAATTACTTTTCTAATAACTCCGACCCATGAAACCTACCGGCCCGACGTCCAAAGGTCTAAACCGGGGTAGGTTTGTAGCTTCACCTAGACGCCACGCAACCGCATCCGACAAACATTCATACACAATGGCCGCCTAAGCACACATGCGCGCGGCCGAAATCGCTCCCGCCCACTATTTGGGACACCTGGGACTACCATCCTACCCCCGACCCATAGTAGGTCCGAAATTTAAGAGGGGGGCAAAGTTTGTACTTTCCCCAAATTTCAAACAAGCGCGTCCCATCTTCTGTTCAAAAAAAAGCCAAAAACAAGCGCGTCCCAGACCGAAACATGGTTCCCCCCACCCGTCTGATTCCCCATTCGTACTCCGTCGGCGCCAAAACTACCTCTCCACCAGCCGAGAAACCCCAGCGTCCTCCGTCCGCCAACCCATCCCTCCCATCAACCGCCGCTCTCCTCCATCACTCCGGAGCCGATACCCCGACGTCGTCGTCCACCGCAACCTCAACCGCAACGCCCTCCACGGCTAGTAGTTGAAGCCGAGGCCGAGCCGTCCGTACCCGAGCCAGTTCAACCATGCCGTTCTGCGCCTCACCGCTGCCGCTCCAACTTCGCCACCCTCCACCGCACCGGAGATGTTCCTGCTACGCCGTCCTTCGCCGCCTCAGATCTGCTTCCCCTCCGCCGACATACGGCCACGGCAACACAGTCAACAATTTGGCCATGGGTTCGTCCAAGCCTGCACCCTCCAGAACATCGGTTTCCCCGGTAAAAAGAAGAAGATCAGCGCGACATGTGGAGGTGACCACACCGGCAACCGAAAAAGGTACTCCTCTTCCCTTATTTGTGCAAATCTTATGTCTCTGCTTGCACGGTATTCATCCCACAGAATACACTAGTTGACCGCTTCTTCTTGATACTAGATGTTCCTAGTAACTCGCGATGCATAAGGTTTCTCCTCATATACTATTTCACCTTAGCTAGAGGTCCGTCGCCCCCCTGAATTTCAATTTCTGGCCAGTTGATTCCCAATTAACGGAAGCATTCCCCGGCGTAACAGGCGCTAGTACGCCTATTACGCCGGGGAAGCAGCACCTTGGTGTTTATCTTAGGGGCGTGTGCGGCCTAGAGCTACTGGCGCCCAATCTGGAGGTCGGCCGGGATTAAAGGGATGGCCTGGGGGCGCTGCCAAGCACAGCAATGGTGTGAGGTCGATGGGAGGGCGGGGCGGCGGAGGCAGGGGTCTGGGCCGGTGGTCGCTGGTGGTTCGAGAAAGATCATCAACAGTGACTGGCGGGAGGTAGACGAAGGCCATCTGCCCGTTCCTTATAGATCGGACGGTTCATTAAAAAAAATCGACTAACCTATTTATTTTTAGTCGACTGTAATCTTAGATATGACCACATGTGGTGGTGTGCTGGAGGAGTACCTGCATTTCCTGTGCTCATATATTACAAAATCATATGGAGTAGAATCTAATTTTGTTTGCCATGCAATGTTGTAGAGCTATCATATGTCTCCTATCATTTATTTTTCAGCCACCTGCTATCTGCTACTTTTACAGTGCACTAGTTCTGCACACACTTCACCCTTACTCTCACTATTGTGTTTTTATGCAAGGGTATTTCAGACTCTGCTGCCATGAGAGAAGCCAAAAAGAAAAGAGAGAAGTCACTCCAGCTTCGTATGCGGGTAGGCAAGACATGTTACAGCGCTATAAAGGGTGCATTGTTAGCAGATGGAGACGGTAAACATAGCTCTGGAGTTGATGACCTCGCTTGCAATGAACCACCATCCCAGGTGCTTGCTTTAACTTCGCGGTGTCATATGTGATTGCATGTTCCATATGGTATCTAGCTTGTATTCGAAAGGCCGAAGTCGGTAAGACAAGGAAATATTTTTTAATGTGTTTTGGTGCGATACAAAATTTATTCTTAATGTGCAGCCACCGGCTGAAGAAAACATCAACCATTTTTGTATAGTGTAGGGTGTTCCCTATATTTGCACTGGTGGCGATCTTTGATGCCGAGTGGATGTAATCTGTGCAATCGCCTTAATAGCCTAGCGTTAGTTTCGGCCTTATTTATTTCCTAGTCTTATTTTCCCCCGGTTTGCTAGTGGCCGCAACTACCATGGGCCATATATGGGCCGTAGGATCCATGGGTCTCCTACGGGCCGTCGATAAATGGGCCTGTAATCGGTGGGCCTTGGGCCGTCGGATAAATGGGTCGACATGGGCCGTAATCGGGCGTAATTGGTATTGGCCCAGCATGGTAACAGACCGTTAACAGGCTGTAGGATAACAAAGGCTTAATTCTATCACAGGCATAACGGGTCGTTAATGGGCCAGAATATAGGACGGGCTGGAAACGGCGCAACGGGTTAACATGCCAGAAACGGGCCGACTCTTGCCATGGGACGAATTTGGCCCATTAGGGTAACAAGCCAGTAACGGTCCAATTCTTGCCATGGGACGAATTTGGCCCATTAGGGGAACAGGCCAGTAACGGGCCGACTCTTGCCATGGGCTGAATTTGGCCCATTAGGGGAACAGGCCAGTAACGGGCCGGAAGTAATCGAGGGCCGAAAAGGAGCCCAAGAACGTATGGGCCGTCAATAGGCCGAAAGCTAACACGGGCTGGAAATGGCCCATGTAAATCATGGGTCGTTAATGGGTATAAAGAAAATTACTGTTCATTATGGGCTAGAGTCACCGTGGGCCTGTAAAGGGCCGAAAGATATGAAGGCCTCATGTGGGTCGAAAGACGTCGTGGGCCATACATGGGCCGAAAGTGAAATGGGCTGGTGTTATATTCGACGGCCCACATGACGTTGTTGGGCCGATTTCCTTTAGGGCCTAACGGGCCATGAGTTAACGGGCCGTAAAATGGGCTATTTGCGAAGAGACCGTTAACAGGCTTTTCATGGGCCAGCCCATTAACTTTTGACCAAGTCAAACGGGCCGGCTTTGTAAGCTAAATGGGCCAGTGGTGGGCCGTGGCACGTGTCGACATATCATAGGCGCCTATCTGATCCACTGACGAGCTGACACATGTTTCGTCCGGCCAATAAGAATTTTACACGTGGAAGTTTCCCATTGGTTGGGGCTGTTAACGGGTTATCGGATCCAAAACCCGACCCGATAGCTTAACGACATCCTGTTACGGTGGATGCCGCGTGTCGGTCACCCTTGACGAAAGCACTTCTGTGACGCGCGATTTATCGTCATGGAAGTGGACACTTCCGTGATGATAATTTTGGTAATGTCATGGAACACTTCTACGACAGCACATGTATGACTATCTTGATTCTGTCATAAAATCGTCATGGATGTACATGCATGACAAAAAACGCGACCTACTGTGACAAACACGTATCATCACGGAAGTGTATTTTTTTTGTAGTGTTGGTAATAATACCCTCAAGTTTATCGATTCTAGTGGAATCTTGATTTATTCTTTCATTAACTATGGGTTCCTTCTCCTTAATATTTTTCAAAGTTACTCCTACCTTAGATCCATATTGGGTAATTTGATTGTGGACCTTTTTATCTAGATTTTCAATTAATTCAACGGTAGCAACTTTATTTTCAATAATTTCAAGTCTTTGCATTACATGCTCCAAAGTTAACATAGTTCCATTAACCAAAAGAGGTGGTGAGCCAAATAAATCTATCATAGCATTATAAGAGTCAAAAGTATGGCTACCCAAGAAATTCCCTCCGGTAATGGTATCAAGGATATATCTATACCAAGGATTAGCACCCACATAAAAATTGCGGAGAAGAACTGAAGTAGATTGCTTCCTGGTAGATCTATTTTGAGCATTGCAAATTCTCTACCAAGCATATTTTAGATTTTCTCCCTCCCTTTGCTTAAAATTTAGAGCTTCATTCTCGGGAGACAACGGAGAAGATATAAGACTAGCCATGATGACAAGCAAACGAGAAAGAGTCAAACGAAAAAGTGAGGGCGAATAAAACGGCAAGGGTGAAGTGGGGGAGAGGAAAACGAGAGGCAAATGGCAAATAATGTAATGCGAGAGATAAGGGATTGTGATGGGTACTTGGTATGTTGACTTTTGCGTAGACTCCCCGGCAACGGCGCCAGAAATTCTTCTTGCTACCTCTTGAGCACCGCGTTGGATTTCCCCGAAGAGGAAAGGATGATGCAGCAAAGTAGCATAAGTATTTCCCTCAGTTTTTGAGAACCAATGTATCAATCTAGTAGGAGGCTACGCGCGAGTCCCTCGTACCTACACAAAGCAAATAACTCCTCGCAACCAATGCGAATAGGGGTTGTCAATCCCTTCACGGTCACTTACGAGACTAAGATTTGATAGAGATGATAGATAATATTTTTGGTATTTTTGGTATAAAGATGCAAAGTAAAATAAAATGCAAAGTAAAAAAGCAAAGCAATATTAAAGTGATGGAATATTAGTATGATGAAGATAGACCCGGGGGCCATAGGTTTCACTAGTGGCTTCTCTCAAGAGCATAAGTATTCTACGGTGGGTGAACAAATTATTGTTGAGCAATTGACAGAATTGAGCATAGTTATGAGAATATCTAGGTATGATCATGTATATAGGCATCACATCCGAGACAAGTAGACCGACTCCTGCCTGCATCTACTACTATTACTCCACTCATCGACCACTATCCAGCATGCATCTAGAGTATTAAGTTCAAGAAAACAGAGTAACGCCTTAAGCAAGATGACATGATGTAGAGGGATAAATTCATGCAATATGATAAAACCCCCATCTTGTTATCGTCGATGGCAACAATAAAATACGTGCCTTGCTGCCCCTAATGTCACTGGGAAAGGACACCACACGATTGAACCCAAAGCTAAGCACTTCTCCCATTGCAAGAAAAACCAATCTAGTAGGCCAAACCAAACTGATAATTCGAAGAGACTTGCAAAGATAACCAACCATACATAAAAGAATTCAGAGAAGATTCAAATATTGTTCATAGATAATCTTGATCATAAACCCACAATTCATCGGTCTCAAAAACACACCGCAAAAGGAAGATTACATCGAATAGATCTCCACGAGAGAGGGGGAGAACATTGTATTGAGATCCAAAAAGAGAGAAGAAGCCATCTAGCTACTAACTATGGACCCAAAAGTCTGAGGTAAACTACTCACACTTCATCGAAGGGGCTATGATGATGTAGAAGCCCTCTGTGGTGGATTCCCCCTCCGGCGGAGCTCCCGAACAGGCCCCAAGATGGGATCTCGTGGATACAGAAATTTGCGGCGGTGGAATTAGGTTTTTGGCTCCGTATCTGATCGTTTGGGGGTACGTAGGTATATATAGGAGGAAGGAGTACGTCGGTGGAGCTCCGTGGGCCCCACGAGGGTGGGGGGCGCGTCTGGGGGGTAGGGCGCGCCCCCCTACCTCGTGCCCACCTCCTCGCTTTCTGGACGTAGGGTCCAAGTCTCCTGGATCATATTCGGTGAGAAAATCACGTTCCCGAAGGTTTCATTCTGTTTGGACTCCGTTTGATATTCCATTTCTTCGAAACTCTGGAATAGGCAAAAAATAGCAATTCTGGGCTGGGCCTCCGGTTAATAGGTTAGTCCCAAAAGTAATATAAAAGTGGAAAATAAAGCCCAATATGGTCCAAAACAGTAGATAATATAGCATGGAGCAATCAAAAAATATAGATACGTTGGAGACGTATCACATACCTAGTGCATCGGGTCCAATGAAAATCTTTTGTGACATTACTGGTGCAATTGCCTTGGCAATGGAATCTAGATTTCACAAGAGAACCAAGCTCATCAAGAGGCGCTTCAATTCCATCCATGATCAAGTCAAGGAGGGAGACATAGAGATTTGTAAGATACATACGGATCTGAATGTTGGAGACCCGTTGACTAAGCCTCTCTCACAAGCAAAACATGATCAGCACCAAAATACCATGGGTGTTAGAATCATTACAATGTAATCTAGATTATTGACTCTAGTGCAAGTGGGAGACTGAAGGAAATATGCCCTAGAGGCAATAACAAAGTTGTTATTTATATTTCCTTATATCATGATAAATGTTTATTATTCATGCTAGAATTGTATTAACCGGAAACTTAGTACATCTGTGAATACATAGACAAACAGAGTGTCACTAGTTTGCCTCTACTTGACTAGCTCGTTGAATCAATGATGGTTATGTTTCCTAACCATATACATGAGTTGTCATTTGATTAACGGGATCACATCATTAGAGAATGATGTGATTGACTTGACCCATCTGTTAGCTTAGCACGATGATCGTTTAGTTTGTTGTTGTTGCTTTCCATAACTATACATGTTCCTATGACTATGCGATCATGCAACTCTCGAATACCGGAGGAACACTTTGTGTGCTACCAAACGTCACAACGTAACTGGGTGATTATAAATGTGCTCTACAGGTGTCTCCGATGGTGTTTGTTGAGTTTGCATGGATCAAGATTAAGATTTGTCACTCCGATTGTCAAAGAGGTATCTCTGGGCCCTTTCGGTAATGTACATCACAATAAGCCTTGCAAGCAACGTAGCTAATGAGTTAGTTACGGGATGTAGCATTACGGAATGAGTAAAGAGACTTGCCGGTAACGAGATTGAACTAGGTATTGAGATACCGACGATCGAATCTCGGGCAAGTAACATACCGATTGATGAAGCCATGTACCTAGGGTAGGGGCACGGACCTGTCCTAAGAGCCCTACCCAAGGACATCCATAGAAGAAGTCACCTTTCAATCGACTTCAAGATACCCATTCGACGGGTTCAAGACACTCGACCACGAAGACAACCACTCGACTGTCAGGAGATCTAAAGTCACTCTGCAGGCAAACGGTCGGTCATTAAGTAGCCTTTATGGTCATTATAGCACTTTATTAGAGGCGTTACTAGTAACGCCCAACCTTAATGTACCTTAAACCCTGCATTACTGAGGGCAGGAGAGGGCTGGCGAACTCTATATAAGCCACCCCCCTCCTCAGTATCAAGGGTTCGTACCCCTGTCATTCTCACACATATAATCCAGTCGACCGCCACCGGGCACCGAGACGTAGGGCTTTTACTTCCTCCGAGAAGGGCCTGAACTCGTACATCTTCGTGTGCTTACAGCTCCTGCATAGCTAAGATCTAGCCTCTCCATACTTACCCCCCTACATCACTGTCAGACTTAGAACCACGACAGTTGGCGCCCACCTTGGGGCCGGAATCTTAGCGCTTGAATTGTAGGAGTTGCAATTTTTCCGATCTCCTTGATCATGGTTTCATGCGGAGTTTTGGTGGAGGGCCGCGAGATCCGTCTCAGCGCGCTCACGTTCATCGCCGACGACTCCGCCTGGCTTCAAGAGGCTCCGCTCGACATCGACGCGCTCCCCGTCCGTGGGGCGACGCACTTTCGTGCATGTGTTCGCGGCGTCCTACTGCGGCAGCCGTCGACCCAGTATCGGTCAGCTCCCGTGTCATCTCCCTGCCTCGTCTCTCGCCGGCGCAAGCACTCTGGTCGATCGAGACTTCAGAGGTGGGTGAGGCATGCGGTGGCTCACCAGTCGGCCACCCCACAAGTCGCGGCAATCGAGCCCGACGAATCTCTCTACGGCCTGTTCGACCTATCGACTGGCTCCGCAGAGACCGCATCCGAGTGCGACAGCAGTGATCCTGCGGCGGAGGTCCTGGCAACTGATGGGACACACGGCCCTCCCGGTTTTACTCGTACCAATGGAGGGGCAGGTGGGGGCGACCCGTCGCATCCCCACGAAGAATATCTCCCTGAGCCTCTCACATCGCTGCAGCGAGAGGAGCTTCGCAGCCGGAACATGGATGCACTCCACACTCCTATCGTTGGAGAAACCCTCGAGGCCCAAGCCTTGGAGGACGCGCGCTTGGCTAACTTGGCCGAGCGCACTCGACTGGAAAATCTCCAGCGAGCACTCGACGAGCAAGCGCGTCAGCGGGCTCCTGAGTCCAGTCGACGTCAGCTCTTCCCGCCTACGCTGGTATATCGAACTCCCGTTCAGAATTTGGCAGCCGCGGCCCGAATAGCAGAATCAATTCAGCCCTCCCAGTCAGAAGCCGACAGAGGCTTGTTGCAAATCAGAGCGTTGCTCCGGGCAGCGGGAAACCGGAATTCCGCTGTCTCTCAGTCGCGGAATAGGATCCACAGTCGATCCGTTGCAGCGGATACAGTGCAGTCGGCTCACAGCCCAAGATCGCCCCCGAGGCGTGAGGGACGTGGACACCGACCAGATCAGTACAGAAGAAACGAGCAGTATGATCACCGATTCAATCGTGATGATCGACGTCGAGTGCCAACCCCTCCCCCGAGGAGTGGGTCGTATGCGCCTCGACAGCAGGATGACAGACGCCCTCATAGTGTTGGGCGGAGGATCCCAGTCGACCCCAGGGAACCAGGCTTTGATGCGAGATCCATCCTCGTTCAAGGTTTGGTCGACAGGAACAAGGCTCACCGAGAAGGACATGACAGAGATGCTCCTACCAGCAGCAGGGTACATGTTTCAGGGCCAGAATGTTTCAGTCGAGCCATCAGGGCCGCAGTGATTCCTCCCAACTTCCGGTTGGCGACTGGAGTCAGCAAGTTCACCGGCGAGTCTAAGCCTGACACTTGGCTCGAAGACTACCGAGTGGCTGTCCAGATTGGCGGCGGCAATGATGAGGTGGCTATGAAGCATTTGCCTCTCCTGTTAGAGGGCTCAGCCAGAGCGTGGCTGAATCAGTTAGCACCCAGCAGCATCTACACTTGGGAGGATCTCTCTCGAGTGTTTGTCACGACCTTTGAAGGAACATGCAAGCGACCGGCAGGCCTTACAGAATTGCGGTCTTGCGTGTAGCAACCGAGTGAAACTCTGAGGGATTACATCCAGAGGTGGATCACTTTGCATCACACACTTGAGAATGTACCAGATCACCAAGCGGTTTGTGCCTTTAAAGAAGGCATCAAGAACAGAGAGTTGAACCTGAAGTTCGGTCGGACCGGAGAAATGTCTCTGAATCGGATGATGGAAATTGCCACCAAATACGCTAACGGAGAAGATGAAGATCGACTCCGGAGTGGCAAGCAGAAAGCAGTCGCCCAGGAAACTGGAGGCAATTCCAGTCGGAAATAGAAGCGGAAGGCCGAACCAGCCGCTCCTGGGGAGGCCTTGGCCGTAACCCAGGGAAAATACAAGGGAAAACCCAAGGGGCCCTGGAACCCCAAGAAAGTAAAAGATCAAGACGGAAATGATGTTTTGGATCTGCCGTGTCACATTCACACCAAGAAAGACGAGGAGGGTAAACTCATTTACCCAAAGCATACCACTCGACAGTGTCGGCTCCTGATCCAGCAGTTTCAGGGCAAGCAGTCCAAAGACAAGGAAAAAGAGTCAGACAAGGTTGAGGATAAGGAAGATAGTGACGACGGGTACCCCCAAGTCAATTCCACCTTGATGATTTTTGCCGATGTCGAAAGCAAAAGTCGACTGAAAGTCATTAACCGTGAAGTGAATATGGTTGCCCCGGCAACACCCAGCTACCTGAAGTGGTCTCAGACTGCCATCACGTTCGACCAGTCCGATCACCCTGCGCACATTGCCACCCCTGGGAGGCAAGCTCTGGTGGTCGATCCAGTTGTCGAAGGCACTCGACTGACCAAAGTACTGATGGATGGTGGCAGCGGCCTGAACATACTGTATGCAGAAACGCTGAAAGGGATGGGCATTCCAATGTCCAGGCTCAGTGCCAGCAACATGAGTTTCCATGGAGTCATTCCTGGAAAGAAAGCCGGGTCACTCGGCTAGATTGCTCTCGATGTGGTTTTCGGTGATTCAAAGAATTACCGCAAGGAAAAGTTGACATTTGAGGTTGTGGACTTCCAAAGTGCTTATCATGCTATCCTGGGCTGGCCAGCCTATGCGCGCTTCATGGCTCGACCGTGCTATGTGTATCTCAAGTTGAAGATGCCCGGCCCAAGAGGTGTGATCACCGTTACAGGCAATCGGAAGAAAGCAGAGGAGTGTTTTCAGAAAGGATCAAAGATCGCTGATGCTCAGATGTCAGTAGTCGAGCTGCAAGAGTACCAGAAGACTGCTGATCCGAGTGAATTGCTGCGAGCCAAGAAGCCAGCTTCAGAATCAGCTTTTCCGTTGTCCGGTGAAACTAAGCCAGTTCACATTCACCCGACCGACCCCAATGCTGCTCCGACTCACATCTCAACGATGCTCGACTCCAAATAGGAAGAAGCGCTCATCCAGTTCCTCCGTGAGAACTGGGACATCTTCGCATGGAAGCCTTCTGACATGCCTGGAGTTCCTAGGGGGCTGGCTGAGCACTGCCTACGAGTCGACCCGAAATTCAAGCCTGTGAAAGAACATCTTCGACGGTCCGCCGTCCAGAAGAGGAAAGCTATTGGCGAGGAGGTGGCTCGGCTCTTAGCAGCGGAGTTCATCCGAGAGATTTACCACTCCGAGTGGCTCGCCAATGTTGTCATGGTCCCCAAGAAGGACAAGTCACTTCGCATGTATATTGACTTTAAACATATCAATCGGGCCTGCCCGAAAGATCATTTCCCTCTCCCCCGCATCGACCAGATAGTTGACTCGACCGCGGGGTGCGAGTGTTTGTCTTTTCTAGACGCTTATTCAGGGTACCATCAGATCCGTCTGTATGGACCCGACGAGATCAAAATGGCTTTCATCACCCCATTCGGGTGCTTCTGTTATGTCACCATGCCCTTCGGCCTCAAGAATGCTGGAGCCACGTTCATGAGGATGATTCAAAAGTGTTTGCTCACTCAAATCAGTCGGAACGTGGAAGCATACATGGATGATATTGTGGTTAAGTCATGGAAAGGTTCTGACCTGCTGACTGACCTTCCCGAAACCTTTGCTAACCTCAGGAGATATGATATCAAGCTCAATCCATCAAAGTGCACATTCGGAGTTCCAGGTGGAAAGTTACTTGGTTTTCTCGTTTCCGAACAAGGAATCGACGCCAATCCCGAGAAAGTTGGCACCATACTCCGGATGAAGCGCCCTGTGCGTGTGCACGATGTCCAGAAGCTTACAAGTTGCTTGGCCGCTTTAAGTCGATTCATTTCTCGTCTCGGTGAAAAGGCGTTGCCTCTTTACCGACTGATGAAGAAGTCTGACAAGTTCGAGTGGACTCCAGAAGCTGATGCAGCGTTTGCAAAGCTCAAAGCTCTGCTCTCCACCCAGCCGGTGCTTGCTGCCCCAATCAGTAAAGAGCCTCTGCTGCTTTACATTGCGGCCACAGGACAAGTTGTCAGTACAATACTTACGGTCGAGCGGGAAGAAGAAGGAAAGGCCTTCAGAGTTCAGCGCCCAGTATATTATGTGTCTGAGGTTTTGACTCCTTCGAAGCAAAGATATCCCCATTACCAGAAGCTTGTATATGGGATTTACATGACCACGAAGAAGGTTGCACACTACTTCTCTGACCATTCCATTACAGTCGTCAGCGATGCTCCACTGTCAGAGATTTTGCACAACAGAGATGCAACTGGTCGAGTGGCGAAGTGGGCGATTGAACTCCTTCCCCTAGATATCAAGTTTGAAGCAAAGAAGGCTATCAAGTCCCAAGCAATTGCAGATTTCGTCACCGAGTGGATTGAACAGCAGCTTCCGACTCAAGTTCACTCGGAGCACTGGACCATGTTCTTCGATGGGTCTAAGATGCTGAATGGTTCCGGTGTTGGGGTAGTATTGGTCTCCCCCCGAGGAGATAGGCTCAGATATGTTCTCCAGATTCACTTCGATTCCTCCAATAATGAAGCAGAATATGAAGCACTCTTGTATGGGTTGCGCATGGCCATTTCACTCGGTGTCCGACGCCTCATGGTCTATGGCGACTCAGATTTGGTGGTTAATCAGGTGATGAAGGAGTGGGACGTCAGAAGCCCAGCTATGACTGGCTACTGCAACGCAGTAAGGAAGCTAGAAAAGAAATTCGAGGGGTTAGAGCTTCATCACATCCCCCGACTAAAAAATCAAGCAGCTGATGATTTGGCAAAGATAGGCTCCAAGAGAGAAGCCATTCCCAGCAATGTGTTTTCGGAGCAATCCGCTCGCCGTCAGTCCAGGAGGATCCTTTTACAGAAGAAGCCCCGCAACCGAAAAGTTCCACAAATTCGACTGAAGTCGAAGTTCCTGCTGTGGTCGACCTAATCATGGAGGTCTTGGCAATCACTCCCGACTGGACGATACCATACATCGCGTATATTTTGAGGAAAGAACTTCCAAAGGACGAAGAAGAGGCTCGACAGATCATCCGTCGATCTAAAGCTTTCACAGTCATAAAAGGACAGTTGTATAGAGAAAGCACAACTGGAATCGGTCAGAAGTGCATAACGCCAGAAGAAGGTCAGATAATCCTTGATGATATCCACTTGGGGACCTATGGTCACCTTGCGTCCTCTCGGACCATTGTGGCCAAAGCATACCGAGCGGGTTTTGACTGGCCCAGGGCAAACGAAATGGCGAAAGAGATAGTCGACAAGTGTGAAGGCTGCCAGTTCTACTCCAACATGTCGCACAAGCCAGCATCAGCTCTGAGGAACATTCCACTCATTTGGCCCTTCGCTGTTTGGGGACTGGACATGGTTGGTCCACCGAGAACAGGCAGGAGCGGATTCACACATGTGCTTGTGGCAGTCGACAAGTTCACCAAATGGATTGAAGCCAAGCCTATCAAAAATCTTGATGCTAGCATTGCTATCAGTTTCATCAGAGAGTTCATATTCAGATATGGAGTCCCGCATAGCATCATCACTGACAATGCGTCAAACTTCGATTCAGACAAGTTCAGAGCTTTTTGCGCCTCTCAAGGCACACGAGTTGACTACGCATCGGTCGCGCATCCCCAGTCGAATGGACAAGCTGAAAGAGCAAATGGTCTGATTCTCAAAGGACTGAAGCCTCGACTGATGCGTGATCTCAAGGACGCAGCAGGCGCTTGGGTCGATGAGCTTCCGTCATTTTTGTGGGGATTGAGGACCACCCCGAACCGGTCGACTGGAAGAACGCCATTCTTTCTGGTTTATAGAGCCGAAGCCGTCCTGCCGAGTGATCTACTTCACAATGCCCCCAGAGTCGAGCTTTATAACGAAGACGAAGCAGAGCAAGCCCGGCAAGACGCAGTCAACCTCCTAGAGGAGGAGAGGGAAATGGCTATGATCAGATCGACCATCTATCAGCAAGACTTACGTCGATTCCATGCCAGAAATGTGAAGAGTCGAGCCTTCCAAGAAGGAGATTTGGTCCTCCGAGTGGATCAACAGAAACCACACAAACTTGCTCCTACTTGGGAAGGCCCCTTCATCGTCACCAGAGTCCTCCACAATGGAGCATATCATCTCTACAATGTTGATCGCCGGATCGACGAGCCACGAGCTTGGAATGCGGAACTACTCCGCCCATTTTACACTTGAATTCTCACTCGGATGAGATATAATAAGAAAAACTTCTGTAGTTTATTTTTATCAAAGACAAGAGTGTCCCAGTTCTTCCTGTCATTGCTGTCACTTTTGTTTGCGTACGAAATCCCCCAGTGGGTAGCTTAGCTGCGAATCCATTTCGCCTAAGTTTGCAAAAAAATCCTACCGAATGGTGAGCAAGACTCCCACTCGGGGGCTTAGCTGCAGCCCAGTGCTCGCCTAAGTGTTTGAAAATCCTATCGAGTGGTGAGCCAGACTCCCACTCGGGGGCTTAGCTGCAGCCCAGTGCTCGCCTAAGTTTCTGAAAATCCTACCGAGTGGTGAGCCAGACTCCCACTTGGGGGCTTAGCTGCAGCCCAGTGCTCGCCTAATTGTTTGAAAATCCTACCGAGTGGTGAGCCAGACTCCCACTCGGGGGCTTAGCTGCAGCCCAGTGCTCACCTAAGTGTTTGAAAATCCTACAAAGTGGTGAGCCAGATTCACACTCGGGGGCTTAGCTGCAGCCCAGTGCTCGCCTAAGTTTTTGAAAATCCTACCGAGTGGTGAGCCAGACTCCCACTCGGGGGCTTAGCTGCAGCCCAGTGCTCGCCTAAGTATTTGAAAATCCTACCGAGTGGTGAGCCAGATTCCCACTCGGAGGCTTAGCTGCAGCCCAGTGCTCGCCTAAGTGTTTGAAAATCCTACCGAGTGGTGAGCCAGATTCCCACTCGGAGGCTTAGCTGCAGCTCAGTGCTCGCCTAAGTGTATAAAAATCCTACCAAGTGGAGAGCAAACCTCCCACTCGGAGGCTTAGCTGCAGTCCAAGTACTCGCCTAAGTATATGAAAATCCTACCGAGTGGAGAGCAAACCATCCACTCGGGGGCTTAGCTGCAGCCCAGTGCTCGCCTAAGTGTTCAAAAATCCCACCGAGTGGAGAGCAAACCTCCCACTCGGGGGCTTAGCTGCAGCCCAGTGCTCGCCTAAGTGTTTGAAAATCCTACCGGGTGGAGAGCAAACCTCCCACTCGGAGGCTTAGCTGCAGCTCAGTGCTCACCTAAGTGTATTAAAATCCTACTGAGTGGAGAGAAAACCTCCCACTCGGAGGCTTAGCTGCAGCTCAGTGCTCGCCTAAGTGTTCAAAAATCCTACCGAGTGGAGAGCAAACCTCCCACTCGGGGGCTTAGCTGCAGTCCAAGTACTCGCCTAAGTATATGAAAATCCTACTGAGTGGAGAGCAAACCTCCCACTCGGGGTCTTAGCTGCAGTCCAAGTACTCGCCTAAGTATATGAAAATCCTACCGAGTGGAGAGCAAACCTCCCACTCGGAGGCTTAGCTGCAGTCCAAGTACTCGCCTAAGTATATAAAAATCCTACCGAGTGGAGAGCAGACCTCCCACTCGGAGGCTTAGCTGCAGCTCAGTGCTCGCCTAAGTGTTCAAAAATCCTACCGAGTGGAGAGCAAACCTCCCATTCGGAGGCTTAGCTGCAGCCCAGTGCTCGCCTAAGTGTTCAAAAATCCCACCGAGTGGAAAGCAAACCTCCCACTCAGGGGCTTAGCTGCAGCCCAGTGCTCGCCTAAGTTCGGAACACGTCCCAATCCACAAGGACGGCAAGATGCGAATCGACTATTACCTTTTCCTTCGGAGTTGAACCACAAATACGAAGTTATTTCGAGTGAAGACCAAGTTCCACTCGACAGTTAATTCCCGAAGATATTCAACGATAAATCAAGTTCGGATAAAACCCAAAGGTCCAAGACCTCAGATCAAAGTACTCGAGCCCTCGACTCGACAGAGTTTAACGGTTACAGAATCCACTCGGCATTCCGAGGCAAATTTAAAGTGAAGCATAAAAGTTTTTTACTCCTCCGGTAGAGGACTGGAAGGGGCAACGAACTCGTCCAAGTCGATTCCGTCTGCAATACGGGTGGCAGCAGCAATGAAAGTTTCCATGAAGTCTTGAAAGTTAAGCTTCCTGGTGTTGGCAACTTGGATGGCGGCCAGCTTCTTTTCTCGCACCTCCTTGCAGTGGACGCGGACGAGGGACAAAGCGACATCGGCACCACACCTTGCGGAGGATTTCTTCCAATCCGTCACTCGACCAGGAACGTCGTTCAGTCGAGTCATCAGAGACTCGAGATCATTTGAAAGCGCCGCCCTGGGCCAGAGAGACGTGTCGATCCGCGACACCGCAACCTTCAGCCGAGCCAGATAGTCAACCACGCTGGCAATACGAGACTCCAGACGGAGCACGTTCATTGCAGCCTCGTCCTTCACAAGAGAGTTAGCAGGGTCCAAGCCTGGCTCCACTCGACTGGTCTCCTCTTCAAAGTTCTGACAGAATTCTGCAAACACGATTCAAGAATAAGACAGTGGCTTTACTCGAGTTCGGTTACTGCAAGCCAGTCAAATGAAGAGCAATCTTGTCGTTCTTCAGACGACTGACCTCCTGGTTAGCTGCGTCGAGAGCGGCCTTCAGTCTGGAGTTCTCTTGTTCAAGAGTTCCGACGGAAGCTAGCTTTTCTTCAGCAAGCTTCGCTTTGTTCAAGGCCTCCTTCTGTGCCTCTGCAAGATCCTGATCCTTCTTCTTCAGAGCTTCTTCTAGTTTATCTGCAGTACGTCGAGTGAAATCAACATCAAGAATGGACAAGAAAGAAAAGTCACTCGTCAAGAATGGAGGACCTCACCAGCTATACCTTTTGCTTCTTCTTGCGCCTTCTTCAAGTTCTCTTGAGCAAGATTCAAGTCAAGGTTGAGCTGGATTTGCTTATTCTCCAACTCAGTATAGCGAGCTACAAGTTCGTAGGATTTCTGCAAAACAAAAATCAGTCGACAGACGTCCAGGATAAGTTGCTTCCGAGTAACTAAGAGACAATGATGGCGTTTCTAAGACTACAGCCGAATCAAAAAACATTCGACAGTAGTCTCGAGGACTACACCCAGTGGGTGCACTCAGCGTGCCCCCACTGGTTTTTGAAAAAAAATCGACTGCCAGCAGTCGACCGGATACAGTTCCATTCGGCACGGCCTGACCAGACCGAGTGAAGAAGTACAACTACAGCAACTCAATGTAAAGACTACAGTCGACTGCCAGCAGTCCACCGTAGTCTCGGGGACTACACCCAGTGGGTGCACTCAGCGTGCCCCCACTCGTCCAAGAATTGGCAGACACACCCGGTGGGTGTACAGATGTAAAGATCTTCGGAAAAGAGATTCTTCTAACAGCATATCGTAACAGACCAAGTGTTGAGTCGACTGACCTGGACGTTGCTCTGAAGAGTCGAACTTGCGTCATAGGCTGCTTGGCTGGCCTCCCGAACCACTTTCACTTATTCCATCATGATCCCGCCTGACGTATAGCCTCTTTCGCGGCACTCGCTTGGTCCTCAGGGGCGGCGTACGTGGCAAAAAGCGAAGGAGGATTTGCGGTCGTAGTCGAAGGCCGCACGCTCGTCAGAGGATCGGCGAATGTCACAGAAGCCCGAGTGGTGTCACCACCATCCCGAGCTACGGCCTCAGACGCCGGAGTAGATTGGGGGGTCTTGCCAGCCAACGCCCGCCTGTTCCTTCTCACTCTCAGCGGCACGTCGTCGTCGTCATCCGGGAGGCTAATAACATGAGGAGGAGCTACAAGAAAAAACTCAATCGACCAGGGTTGCAATAAATATCCAGTCGACTCAAGGCAGAACATCGGTAATCGTACCAGGGTTGGAGGTAACAGCGTCCTCCATCTCTTGATCGTCGTCCTTGGCGGAGAGCTCAGAAGTAGCAGCGCTGCAAATCTCGAAAATCAGTCAGTTGACTCAATGAATCGACCAAGGATCTGTCCATGGTCGACAAAGGAGAACAAGTTCTGTTATTACCCAGAAATGGTGGGGACGGTCATCTTCATCTTGGGCAGAGCCTTAGGCGGCTTAGACGGCGTCGCGCGTGGGTGCTTGGGAGCCTTTTCGGCCGGCGGAGGAGAAGAGGTCCGAGGGCGTTTCGACGACTGCCCAACAAGAGCAGTCAACTTACCACGTTCCCGCGCCGGGTCGTGTGTAAGCTTGGATCGCCTCTCCGAACGGGGGGGTTCAACTTCTTCCTCCTCCTCTTCGCTGGAGTCGATGTCGTCGTCTCCCTCTCCTTCGCCATTGGATTCCCACTCGGCTTGTTCATCTCCACTCTCACCGCCGCTCGCCTCCCCTTCCTCAGTCGGCTCCTGCGCCCCGTTGGGTGCCGAGTACATCTCAGTAGTTGCCTGGAAAACAACAGACAAGATCAAACTCAATCGACCAATTCAAAGAAGACCAATGAAGAAAACAAGATCTCAGTCAGGAGCATAAGGTCAGACCTGGTCCACTTCGTATGTATTGTCGAGTGGAGGAACCCTCCTGGCTCCTCGGGGGTTGTCTTTGTTCCCTGTGATGCTCGACGGCCATCCTTCTAGCATCTCATCAGTGACCTCCCCCGGGTGGATCCGAGTGGTGTCTTCAAGACCCGAGTACAGCCACATCAGGTGGTTGCGAGCCTGGAGCGGTTGGATGCGCCTCCGAAGGAAGACCTCCAGCAAGTCCATGCCAGTCACGCCGTCGCGGACAAGCTGAACCACTTGACCAACCAACACTTTGACTTGGGCTTTTTCTTCCGGCGTCACTTTTAGAGAAGCAGGTTTCTGAGCTCGTTCTAGAGAGAAAGGGGGAAGCCCAGTCGACTGTCCTGGAGTCGCCTGGTCTTTGCAGTAAAACCAGGTCGCCTGCCAACCACGGACCGACTCAGGGAAGGTGATGGATGGAAAAGAGCTTTTTTCCCTCGTCTGGATCGCCAGACCCCCGCACAACTGGATCACCTGCGTCCTTTCATCACTCGACTTGGCCTTCTTGACCGATTGGGAACGGCAAGTGAAGATGTGCTTAAAGAGTCCCCAATGGGGGCGGCAACCCAAGAAACCCTCACACAAGGAAATGAAAGCAGCCAGATACACGATAGAGTTGGGAGTGAAGTGATGGAGCTGCGCTCCAAAGAAGTTCAGAAAGCTCCGGAAAAAAGGATGAGGAGGCAGAGAAAACCCGTGATCGATATGGGTGGCGACGAGCACACACTCACCATCAAGAGGTTGGGGCTCGACTTCTCTCCCCGGGAGACGCGCAGCTTCATAAGGGATGACTCCCCCCTCAACCATATCGTCGAGATCTTCCTGCCGAATCACCGTCGGCATCCAGTCGCCCTGGATCCAGCCTCTGGGCAGAGAAGTCCTTGAGGAAGATCCGCCCCGAGCGGACTTCTTCCCTTTCCCCTGCGCCGCCGCCTTCTTCGCACGCTCCAGAGCGGACGTCTTGTCCTTCACCATCATCGTCGGTAAAGCTCGAACGGGCCTATGGCACTAGGGTGAGAGCGGAGGTGGCGGAGAACTTTGCGAAGGGAGAAGGGAAGGAGAGAGCACACTGTTTGGAAACCCCGAGCCGGTGGCTTATAAGAGGCCGCTTCCGAGTGACTGACCGGTAGGCCCAGGCTATCCCGTCAAATCCCGCAACAGACGCGCGCACGGTACGTGGCGAAAAAGGTGGCGTGGGGATCGAGGAGCTTCCGCCTTATCACGTCCGATTACTGCGGCCGCTCCCGTCCCGCGCGCTTCCCGAAATTCAAATCCCGCGAAATCCACGGGTTGCAGAACAATTTGTCAGACAGAAGATCCCTTTCACATCGTCATTCGTAACTCCACAAGCAAGGAAACTCACTTGATGAAAGACTTGGAATGGATCAAGGCGACTGAAAGAGGTTGATGACGTCATCCGTGGCGATTGATCCAAAACAAGGCACTCACGTAGCACAAAGAACTAGCCGGAAAGGTCCCCAACTCCTTCCCCACTCTAACCTCGATCCATTCGGGGGCTAATGATGAAGCCATGTACCTAGGGTAGGGGCACGGACCTGTCCTAAGAGCCCTACCCAAGGACATCCATAGAAGAAGTCACCTTTCAATCGACTTCAAGATACCCATTCGACGGGTTCAAGACACTCGACCAGGAAGCTATCACTCGACCACGAAGCCAACCACTCGACTGCCAGGAGATCTAAAGTCACTCCGCAGGCAAACGGTCGGTCATTAAGTAGCCTTTATGGTCATTATAGCACTTTATTAGAGGCGTTACCAGTAATGCCCAACCTTAATATACCTTAAACCCTGCATTACTGAGGGCAGGAGAGGGCTGGCGAACTCTATATAAGCCACCCCCCCTCCTCAGTATCAAGGGTTCGTACCCCTGTCATTCTCACACATATAATCCAGTCGACCGCCTCCGAGCACCGAGACGTAGGGCTTTTACTTCCTCCGAGAAGGGCCTGAACTCGTACATCTTCGTGTGCTTACAACTCCTGCATAGCTAAGATCTAGCCTCTCCATACTTACCCCCTACATCACTGTCAGACTTAGAACCACGACACCGATGACAAAGGGAACAACGTATATCGTTATGCGGTTTGACCGATAAAGATGTTCGTAGAATATGTAGGAACCAATATGAGCATCCAGGTTCCGCTATTGGTTATTGACCGGAGACATGTCTCGGTCATGTCTACATAGTTCTCGAACCCGTAGGGTCCGCACGCTTAACGTTCGATGACGATCGGTATTATGAGTTTATGTGTTTTGATGTACGAAGGTAGTGCGAAGTCCCAGATTTGATCACGAACATTACGAGGAGTCTCGAAATGGTCGAGACATAAAGATCGATATATTGGACGACTATGTTTGGACATCAGAAGGGTTCCGAGTGAAGTTCGGGCATATACCAGAGTACCGGGGGGTTATCGGAACCCCCCGGGGAGTTTAATGGGCCTCTTGGGGCTGGTGCCCTTGGCCCATATAGGCCAAGGCGCACCCCCTTACAGCCCATGTGGCCCCCACGGGGCAGGTGGCCCCACCCGGTGGACCCCCGGGACCCTTCCGGTGGTCCCGGTACACTACCGGTGACCCCGAAACTTGTCCGGTGACCAAAACAGGACTTCCCATATATAAATCTTTACCTCCGGACCATTCCGGAACTCTTCGTGACGTCCGAGATCTCATCCGGGACTCCGAACAACATTCGGTAACCACATACAAACTTCCTTTATAACCCTAGCGTCATCGAACCTTAAGTGTGTAGACCCTACGGGTTCGGGAGACATGCAGACATGACCGAGACGTTCTCCGGTCAATAACCAATAGCGGGATCTGGATACCCATGTTGGCTCCCACATGTTCCACGATGATCTCATCGGATGAACCACGATGTCAAGGACTTAATCAATCCCGTATACAATTCCCTTTGTCTATCGATACGATACTTGCCCGAGATTCGATCGTCGGTATCCCGATACCTTGTTCAATCTCGTTACCGGCAAGTCTCTTTACTCGTTCCGTAACACATCATCCCGTGATCAACTCCTTGGTCACATTGTGCACATTATGATGATGTCCTACCGAGTGGGCCCAGAGATACCTCTCCGTCACACGGAGTGACAAATCCCAGTCTCGATTCGTGCCAACCCAACAGACACTTTCGGAGATACCCATAGTGTACCTTTATAGCCACCCAGTTACGTTGTGACGTTTGGCACACCCAAAGCACTCCTACGGTATCCGGGAGTTGCACAATCTCATGGTCTAAGGAAATGATACTTGACATTAGAAAAGCTTTAGCATACGAACTACACGATCTAGTGATATGCTTAGGATTGGGTCTTGTCCATCACATCATTCTCCTAATGATGTGATCCCGTTATCAACGACATCCAATGTCCATGGTCAGGAAACCGTAACCATCTATTGATCAACGAGCTAGTCAACTAGAGGCTTACTAGGGACATGGTGTTGTCTATGTATCCACACATGTATCTGAGTTTCCTATCAATAAAATTCTAGCATGGATAATAAATGATTATCATGAACAAGGAAATATAATAATAATCAATTTATTATTGCCTCTAGGGCATATTTCCAACAATCTCCCACTTGCACTAGAGTCAATAATCTAGTTCACATCGATATGTGATTAGCACTCAAGGTCACATCCCCATGTGACTAACACCCAAAGAGTTTACTAGAGTCAATAATCTAGTTCACATTTACCATGTGATTAACACTCGATGAGTTCTGGGTTTGATCATGTTATGCTTGTGAGAGAGGTTATAGTCAACGGGTCTGAACCTTTCAGATCCGTGTGTGCTTTACAAATCTCTATGTCATCTCCTAGATGCAGCTACCACGTTCTATTTGGAGCTATTCCAAATAACTGTTGTACTATACGAATCCAGTTTACTACTCAGAATAATCTGGATTAGTATCAAAGTTTGCATCGGCGTAACCCTTTACGACGAACTCTTTTACCACCTCCATAATCGAGAAAATTCCTTAGTCCACTAGTTACTAAGGATAACTTTGACCGCTGTCCTGTGATCCATTCTTGGATCACTCTTGTACCCCTTGACTGACTCATGGCAAGGCACACTTCAGGTGCGGTACACAGCATAGCATACTGTAGAACCTACGTCTTAAGCATAGGGGACGACCTTCGTCCTTTCTCTCTATTCTGCCATGGTCGAGCTTTAAGTCTTAACTTCATACCTTACAACTCAGGCAAGAACTCCTTCTTTGACTGATCCATCTTGAACACCTTCAAGATCATGTCAAGGTATGTGCTCATTTGAAAGTTCCATTAAGCATTTTGATCTATCCTTATAGATCTTGATGCTCAATGCTCAAGCAGCTTAATCCAGGCTTTCCATTGAAAACACTTTCCAAATAACCCTATATGCTTTCCAGAAATTCTACGTCATTTCTGATCAACAATATGTCAACAACATATACTCATCAGAAATTCTATAGTGCTCCCACTCACTTCTTCGGAAATACAAGTTTCTCATAAACTTTGTATACACCCAAAATCTTTGATCATCTCATCAAAGCATACATTCCAACTCCGAGATGCTTACTCCAGTCCTCAGAAGGATAGCTGGAGCTTTGCATACTTATTAGCATCTTTCAGGATTGACAAAACCTTCTGGTTGTATCACATACAACCTTTCCTCAAGAAAAGTCGTCGAGGAAACAATGTTTTGACATCCTATCTGCAAGATTTCATAAATAACGCAGTAATCGCTAATATAATTCCAACAGACTCTTAGCATCGCTACGAGTGAGAAAGTCTCACCGTAGTCAACTCCTTGAACTTGTCGGAAAACATCTTAACGACAAGTCGAGCTTTCTTAATGGTGATACTTACCATCATTGTCCGTCTTCCTTTTAAAATCCATCTGTACTCAACAGCCTTACGACCATCGAGCTGTTCCGCCAAAGTCTACACTTTGTTTTCATACATGGATCCTCTCTCGGATTTTATGGCCTCGAGCCATTTATCGGAATCCGGTCCCCACCATTGCTTCTCCATGGCTCGTAGGTTCATTGTTGTCTAGCAACATGACTTCCAAGACAGGATTACGTACCACTCTGAAGTAGTACGCATCCTTGTCATCCTACGAGGTTTGGGAGTGACTTGATCCGAAGTCTCATGATCAATATCATAAGCTTCCACTTCAATTGGTGTAGGTGCCACAGGAACAACTCTTTGTGCCCTGCTATACACTATTTGAAGTGACGGTTCAATAACCTCATCAAGTCTCCACCATCCTCCCACTCAATTCCTTCGAGAGAAACTTTTTCTCGAGAAAGGACCCGATTCTAGAAACAATCCCTTATTGCTTTCGGATCTGAGACAGGAGGTATACCCAACTGTTTTTGGTGTCCTATGAAGATGCATTTATCCACTTTGGGTTCGAGATTATCAGCCTGAAACTTTTTCACATAAGCGTCGCAGCCCCACACTTTTAAGAAATGACAGCTTAGGTTTCTCTAATCCATAGTTCATACGGTGTCATCTCATCGGAATTACGTGGTGCCCTATTTAAAGTGAATGTGGTTGTCTCTAATGCCTAACCCATGAACTATCGTGGTAATTCGATAAGAGACATCAT
Organism: Triticum urartu; assembly: GCF_056163025.1. Lineage (NCBI taxonomy): Eukaryota > Viridiplantae > Streptophyta > Magnoliopsida > Poales > Poaceae > Triticum > Triticum urartu. The sequence continues at coordinate 9,091,192 of NC_141877.1, forward strand.
GGTATGCATCATATCCAATAGGGTGCAGTTATGATGTACGGACACACCATCACACTATGGTGTTCCAGGCTGTATTAGTTGTGAAACGATTTCCACAATGTCTTAATTTTGTGCCAAACTCGTAATTCAGATATTCATCTCTATGATCATATCATAGATATTTTATCCTCTTGTCACGACGATCTTTCAACTTCACCCTGAAATTACTTGAACCTTTCAATAATTCAGACTCGTGATTCATCAAGTAAATATACTCGACATCTACTCAAATCATCTGTGAAGAACATAACGATATCCACTATACGCCTCAGCACTCATTGGACTGCACACATCAAAATGTGTTACTTCCAACGAGTTTCTATCTTGTTTCGTCTTACTAAAATGAGGCTTTCAGTCATCTTGCCCATGTGGTATGATTTGCATGTCTCAAGTGATTCAAGATCAAGTGAGTCCAAACGGTCCATTTGCATGGAGTTTCTTCATGCATATACACCAATAGACATGGTTCGCTTGTCTCAAACTTTTCAAAACGAGTGAGCCCAAAGATCCATCAACATGGAGCTTCTTCATGCGTTTTATACCGATATGACTTAAGTGGCAGTGCCACAAGTAGGTGGTACTATCATTACTATCTTATATCTTTTGGCATGAACATGTGTATCACTACGATCGAGATTCAATAAACCATTCATTTTAGGTTCAAGACCATTGAAGGTATTATTCAAATAAACAGAGTAACCATTATTCTCCTTAAATGAATAACCGTATTGCGATAGACATAATCCAATCACGTCTATGCTCAACGCAAACACCAAATAACAATTATTTAGGTTTAACACCAGTCTCGATGGTAGAGGGAGCGTGCGATGCTTGATCATATCAACATTGGAAACACTTCCAACACATATCGTAAGCTCACCTTTAGCTAGTCTCCGTTTATTCCATAGCTTTTATTTCGAGTTACTAACACTTAGCAACCAAACCGGTATCTAATACCCTGGTGCTACTAGGAGTACTAGTAAAGTACACATCAACACAATGTATATCCAATATACTTCTATCGAACTTGCCAGCCTTCTTATCTACCAAGTATCTAGGGTAATTCTGCTCCAGTGGTTGTTCCCCTTATTACAGAAGCACTTAGTCTCGGGTTTGGGTTCAACCTTGGGTTTCTTCACTAGAGCAGCAGCTGAATTGCCATTTCATGAAGTATCCCTTCTTGCCCTTGCCCTTCTTGAAACTAGTGGTTTCACCAACCATCAACAATTGATGCTCCTTCTTGATTTCTACTTTGGTGTCAAACATCGCGAATATCTCAAGGATCATCATATATGTCCCTGATATATTATAGTTCATCACGAAGCTCTAGCAGCTTGGTGGCAATGACTTTGGAGAAACATCACTGTCTCATCTGGAAGATCAACTCCCACTCGATTCAAATGATTGATGTACTCAGACAATCTGAGCACAAGCTCAACAATTGAGCTTTTCTCCCTTAGTTTGCAGGCTAAGAAAATCGTCGGAGGTCTTATACCTCTTGACGTGGGCACGATCCTGAAATTGCAATTTCAGCCCTCGAAACATCTCATATGTTTCGCGACGTTTCAAAAACCGTCTTCGGTGCCTCAACTCTAAACCGTTTAGCATTACGCACTGAACTATCATGTAGTCATCAAAACGTGTATGTCAGATGTTCGCAACATCCACAGACGACGTTCGAGGTTCAGCACACTGAGCGGTGCATTAAGGACACAAGCCTTCTATGAAGCAATGAGGACAACCCTCAGTTTACGGACCTAGTCCGCTTAATTGCTACTATCAACTTTCAACTAATTTTTCTCTAGGAACATAACTAAACAGTAGAACTAAAGCGCGAGCTACGACATAATTTGCGAAGACCTTTTGACTATGTTCAGGATAATTTAGTTCATCTTATGAACTCCCACTCAGATAGACATCCCTCTAGTCATCTAAGTGATTACATGATCCGAGTCAACTAGGCCGTGTCCGATCATCACGTGAGACGGACTAGTCAACATCGGTGAACATCTTCATGCTGATCGTATCTACCATACGACTCATGCTCGACCTTTCGGTCTTCTGTGTTTCGAGGCCATGTCTGTACACATGCTAGGCTCGTCAAGTCAACCTAAGTGTTTGCATGTGTAAATCTGTCTTACACCCATTGTATGTGAACGTTGGAATCAAACACCCGATCATCACGTGGTGCTTTGAAACAACGAACTGTCGCAACGGTGCACAGTTAGGGGGGACACTTTCTTGAAATTATTATGAGGGATCATCTTATTTACTACCGTCGTTCTAAGTAAACAAGATGCATAAACATGATAAACATCACATGCAATCAAATAGTGACATGATATGGCCAATATCATATAGCTCCTTTGATCTCCATCTTGGGGCTCCATGATCATCAACGTCACCGGCATGACACCATGATCTCCATCATCGTGTCTCCATGAAGTTGTCACGTCATCTATTATTTCCACTACTACAGCTAACGGTTAGCAATAAAGTAAAGTAATTACATGACGTTTATGTTGACACGCAGGTCATAAATAAATTAAGACAACTCCTATGGCTCCTGCCGGTTGTCATACTCATCGACATGCAAGTCGTGATTCCTATTACAAGAACATGATCAATCTCATACATCACATATATCATTCATCACATCCTTTTGGCCATATCACATCACATAGCATACCCTGCAAAAACAAGTTAGATGTCCTCTAATGCATGTTTTACGTGGCTGCTATGGGTTTCTAGCAAGAACGTTTCTTACCTACGCAAAAACCACAACGTGATATGCCAATTGCTATTTACCCTTCATAAGGACCCTTTTCATCGAATCCGATCCGACTAAAGTGGGAGAGACAGACACCCGCTAGCCACCTTATGCAACTAGTGCATGTCAGTCGGTGGAACCAGTCTCACGTAAGAGTACGTGTAAGGTCGGTCCGGGCCGCTTCCTCCCACAATGCCACCGAATCAAGATAAGACTAGTAACGGCAAGCATATTGAACAAAATCAACGCCCACAACTACTTTGTGTTCTACTCGTGCATAGAATCTACGCAATAGACCTAGCTCATGATGCCACTATTGGGGAATGTAGCAGAAATTCAAAATTTTCCTACGTGTCACCAAGATCTATCTATGGAGAAACTAGCAACGAGGGGAAGGAGAGTGCATCTACATACCCTTGTAGATCGCTAAGCGGAAGCGTTCAAGTGAACGGGGTTGATGGAGTCGTACTCATCGTGATCCAAATCACCGATGACCAAGTGCCGAACGCACGGCACCTCCGCGTTCAACACACGTACAGCCCGGTGACGTCTCCCATGCCTTGATCCAGCAAGGAGAGAGGGAGAGGTTGAGGAAGACTCCATCCAGCAGCAGCACAACGGCGTGGTGGTGGTGGAGGAGCGTGGCAATCCTGCAGGGCTTCGCCAAGCACCACGGGAGAGGAGAAGTACTTGGGAGAAGGGGAGGGCTGCACCAAAGGCAAAGGTATGGCTGCCCTCCCACCCCCACACATATATATAGGGGCAAGGGAGAGGGGGGGCGCAGCCTTGGACCTTCCTCCAAGGAAGGGTGCGGCTAGGGAGGAGTCCCTCCTCCCCAAGGCACCTCGGAGGTGCCTTCCCCCTTTAGGACTCTTCCTTTCCTTATCCCTTGGCGCATGGGCCTCTTGGGGCTGGTGCCCTTGGCCCATATAGGCCAAGGCGCACCCCCTTACAGCCCATGTGGCCCCCACGGGGCAGGTGTCCCCACCCGGTGGACCCCCGGGACCCTTCCGGTGGTCCCGGTACACTACCGGTGACCCCGAAACTTGTCCGGTGACCAAAACAGGACTTCCCATATATAAATCTTTACCTCCGGACCATTCCGGAACTCTTCGTGACGTCCGAGATCTCATCCGGGACTCCGAACAACATTCGGTAACCACATACAAACTTCCTTTATAACCCTAGCGTCATCGAACCTTAAGTGTGTAGACCGTACGGGTTCGGGAGACATGCAGACATGACCGAGACGTTCTCCGGTCAATAACCAATAGCGGGATCTGGATACCCATGTTGGCTCCCACATGTTCCACGATGATCTCATCGGATGAACCACGATGTCAAGGACTTAATCAATCCCGTATACAATTCCCTTTGTCTATCGATACGATACTTGCCCGAGATTCGATCGTCGGTATCCCGATACCTTGTTCAATCTCGTTACCGGCAAGTCTCTTTACTCGTTCCGTAACACATCATCCCGTGATCAACTCCTTGGTCACATTGTGCACATTATGATGATGTCCTACCGAGTGGGCCCAGAGATACCTCTCCGTCACACGGAGTGACAAATCCCAGTCTCGATTCGTGCCAACCCAACAGACACTTTCGGAGATACCCATAGTGTACCTTTATAGCCACCCAGTTACGTTGTGACGTTTGGCACACCCAAAGCACTCCTACGGTATCCGGGAGTTGCACAATCTCATGGTCTAAGGAAATGATACTTGACATTAGAAAAGCTTTAGCATACGAACTACACGATCTATTGCTATGCTTAGGATTGGGTCTTGTCCATCACATCATTCTCCTAATGATGTGATCCCGTTATCAACGACATCCAATGTCCATGGTCAGGAAACCGTAACCATCTATTGATCAACGAGCTAGTCAACTAGAGGCTTACTAGGGACATGGTGTTGTCTATGTATCCACACATGTATCTGAGTTTCCTATCAATACAATTCTAGCATGGATAATAAACGATTATCATGAACAAGGAAATATAATAATAATCAATTTATTATTGCCTCTAGGGCATATTTCCAACAATATGGGCCTTAGTGGAAAGAGAGGACACTACAAAAAAAGACACATCCGTGACATTTTGGGCCGAATGAAAATTTTTTTTGTCATACATATGACACTTCTATGACGATAATTGTGACAAAACCCGGTATCATCATAGATGTGGTGGGCTCCTAATTCTATGACAAAAAATCGTGACAGAAAATGGGCTTTTCATCCTGGGCGGGCCGGAGACGCAGCTGCATGACATTCTTTGGGCTGTCCATGACGGAAAAAACCATGGTAGAAGCGAGGGGGAGGAAAATTTCAGGGAGTTCCCGGTTATGGTGGGAGGTCAGGGGCCGAGCGATGCGCGTTTCTATCGTACACGTACGCGCGTGTGTGCGAGGCGTTGGCTCTACCTGAACCCGAGCAAGGCGTTGGGCTCTAACTGAACCCGAGCGATTGCACTGCAGGCTACGCGTTACTGAACCCGAGCGATCGATCGAAGGCTGTTAACTGAACCCGATCGAGCGATTCCTTCGCTATTGCTGCTAACTGAAGCCGATCGATGCTGCCTCAGGGATGAACAGTGAGCGTTGCGGGGGGTGGGGGGTTGTTTGAAAAGTGACCGGTGGCGTTGCCTCTGGATGAACATGACCCTATGGTGTGGTGGAGGGCTGGATGAACAGTAGACGGTGGAGGGGTGCCCGTGGAGGGGTGGTTGAACAGGACCCCGTGGTGTGGACGGCTGGATGAATAGTAGACGGTGGAAGGGTGCCCGTGGAGGGGTGGTTAAACAGGACCCCGTGGTGTGGAGGGCTGGATGAACAGTAGACGGTGGAGGGGTGGTTGAACAGTAGCCGGTGGAGTAGCGCGCGGTGGAGGCTTGATGAACAGGAGCCCGTGGAGGCTGGAGGAGGTCGACGGTGGAGATGAACAGTATCCCGTGGAGTCCCGTTTTGCGGTACGCCACACCCCTCCCGATGAACAGGACCCCCGTTTGGACCGTAGCGCTCCAACACAAGTCCATTTCATCCGTTTTGCGGTACGCCACACCCCTCCCGATCAACAGGACCCCCGTTTCGACCGTAGGAGGTCTGTTTCGTCCATTTTGCGGTACGCCACACCCCTCCCGATCAATAGGACCCCCGTTTCGACCGTAGGAGGTCCGTTTCCTCTGTTTTGCGGTACGCCACACCCCACCCGATCAACAGGACCCCCGTTTCGACCGTAGGAGGTCCGTTTCCTCCGTTGTGTGGTACGCCAGGCCTCGTTTCCATCGTCTATTCCGTCCAAACCTCCCGATGAACACGACCACGCATTCCGTTCCGACCCAGCCGGTTGGCTCCCACGCATTCCGTTGCCTCCCGATGAACACGATGCATTCCGTTGCCTCCCCATGAACACGACGACGATGTTGTTTCTCCGTTCCGACCCAGCCATGTACACGAGCCCTCGCCGTACTAATGCGCGAGTAGGCGTTCGAGACCCTGCCCGTACGTACGTACGTGGCCGTATTTTCTTTCTTGCACCCTGGCCGCTGTACGTATGTGTACATGCTACGTGCGCGCCTCTACTACGACACGTACGCGCCTCTACATCCACCAGTATATATGTACGTACACGTTCGCGACCAGAATGACAACGCTACGTATGCCTCGACCAGCTGGGTCCCGTCTGTCAGGCACTTCCTTGCGTGCGAAGATGTAGCTGGTGGGTCCCAGCAGTCAGGGGGGCGAATCGTTTTCTTTTTGCCCGGATGCACTTCTTTGCGTGCGAAGATGTAGCTAGTGGGTCCCAGCAGTCAGGGGGGCGAATCGTTTTTTTTGCCCGGACGCACTTCCTTGTGTGTGAAGATGTAGCTGGTGGGTCCCAGCAGTTAGGGGCAAACATTTTTTTCACGAAATACGGTGGCCCGTCCGGTGGGTCCCCGCTGTCAGGTGGAGGAATAATTATTTTGCACGTAATAAGGAGGCACTTCCTTGCTGCGGCCGTGGACCCAGCTGTCAGCCTCTCCACGTACATTCCACGTCCGATGGAAGCCGTTCCTTGACCACGTTGACCACGCCGCGCCGAGAGCACCAGGGCGGTGGACGACGGCGAGGCCTAGGAAGGGGACGACGCGGAGCCGGGGAAGATGCGGCAGTGCATGCCCACGCATAGAGGAGTACGAGGGTTCACTGGTTCACTGCGGTGTGAGGCTGCCGTCGCCGCAGAATAATAGGGGGTGTGGGTGAGTAGAGGGATGGCCTGGCCAGTGGTGGGAGTAGTAGGGGCGGTGAGGCCTCCGCTGCATCGCAACCGGCCACGGGAGGCAAGAGCACGAGGCATGACCGGCGCTGGTTTGGGCGGCTGGAGCAAGAAGACCAGAGGTTGAAGAAGCACTACGGCCGTTGGATGGACCTTGTACGGTCACTGGAGCTAGAATCGTGCATATTGGCTAAGTTGACAAAGCCCTCCGTCCCCGTCAACTTAGTAGGCCCATAAGTCAGCCTCCCACCAAGGTTGGTCCCAGCTAGCAGGGGGTATTCATTTTTTTGTGCATAATAAGGAGGCACTTCCGGTGGGTCCGAGCTGACAGCAGGGGAACGTTTTTTTCGCGAAATACGGTGGCCCGTCAAGTGGGTCCCAGCAGTCAGGGGCAAACGTTTTTTTCGCAATATACTGATGGGTGTCCGGTGGGTCCCTGCTATCAGGTGGAGGAATAATTATCTTCCGCGTAATAAGGAGGCACTTCCTTGCGGCTGCCGTGGACCCAGCTGTCAGCCTCTCCACGTACAGTATTCTTCCGATGGAACTCGATCATTGACCACATTGACCACGCCGCACCGAGAGCACCACGGCGGTGGACGACGGCGAGGCCTAGGAAGGGGACGACGCGGAGCCGGGGAAGACGCGGAAGTGGATGCCCATGCGGTGAGGAGTACGAGCACTACAAAAAAACGACACATCCGTGACATTTTGGGCTGAACGAATTTTTTTTCTGTCATACATATGACACTTCTATGACGATAATTGTGACAAAACCCGGTATCATCATAGATGTGGTGGGCTCCTACTTCTATGACAAAAAATCATGATAGAAAATGGGCTTTTCGTCCTGGGCGGGCCGGAGACGCGGCTGCATGACATTATTTGGGCCGTCCATGATGGGAAAAAACCATGGTAGAAGCGAGGGGGAGGAAAATTTTGGGGAGTTCCTGGTTACGGTGGGAGGTCGGGGGCCGAGCGATATGCGTTTCTCTCGTACACGTACGTGTGTGTGCGCGAGGCGTTGGCTCTAACTGAACCCGAGCGAGGCGTTGGGCTCTAACTGAACCCGAGCGATTGCACTGCAGGCTACGCGTTACTGAACCTGAGCGATCGATCGATGGCTGTTAACTGAACCCGATCGAGTGATTCCTTTGCTACTGCTGCTAACTGAAGCCGATCGATGCTGCCTCTAGGATGAACAGTGAGCGTTGCGGGGGGGGGGGGTTGATGAATAGTGAGAAGTGGCGTTGCCTCTGGATGAACAGGACCCCGTGGTGTGGTGGAGGGCTAGATGAATAGTAGACGGTGGAGGGGTGGATGAACAGGACCCCGTGGTGTGGAGGGCTGGATGAATAGTGGACGGTGGAGGGGTGGTTGAACAGGACCCCCGTGGTGTGGAGGGCTGGATGAACGGTAGACGGTGGAGGGGTGGTTGAACAGTAGCCGGTGGAGTAGCGCGCGCTGGAGGCTGGATGAACAGGAGCCCGTGGATGAACAGTTGCAGGTGGAGGCTGGAGGAGGTCGACGATGGATGAACAGTAGCTCGTGGAGGCTGGAGGGGGTCGACGGTGGAGATGAACAGTATCCCGTGGAGTCCCGTTTTGTGGTACGCCACACCCCTCCCGATGAACAGGACCCCCGTTCCGACCGTAGCGCTCCAACACAAGTCCGTTTCGTCCGTTTTGCGGTACGCCACACCCCTCCCGATCAACAGGACCCCCGTTTCGACCGTAGGAGGTCCATTTCGTCCGTTTTGCGGTACGCCACACCCCTCCCGATCAACAGGACCCCCGTTTCGACCGTAGGAGGTCCGTTTCCTCGGTTGTGCGGTACGCCAGGCCTCTTTTCCATCGCCTGTTCCGTCCAAGCCCTCCTGATGAACACGACCACGCATTCCGTTCCGACCCAGCCGGTTGGCTCCCACGCGTTCCGTTGCCTCCCAATGAACACGACGCATTCCGTTGCCTCCCCATGAACACGACGCGTTCCGTCGCCTCCCCATGAACACGACGATGACGCTGTTTCTCCGTTTCGACCCAGCCATGTCAACGAGCCCTCGCCGTACGTATGCGCGAGTAGGCGTTCAAGACCCCACCCGTATGTACACATACGTGGCCGTATTTTCTTTGTTGCACCCTGGCCGCCTCTACTACGACACGTGCGCGCCTCTACATCCACCAGTATATATGTACGTACAAGTTCGCGACCAGAATGACAACGCTACGTACGCTTCGACCAGGTGGGTCCCGACTGTCAGGCACTTCCTTGCATGCGAAGATGTAGCTGGTGGGTCCCAGTAGTCAGGGGCGAATCGTTTTTTTTTGCCCGGACGCACTTCCTTGTGTGCGAAGGTGTAGCTGGTGGGTCCCAGCAGTCAGGGGGAAACGTTTTTATTCGTGAAATACGGTGGCCCGTCCGGTGGGTCCCCACTGTCAGGTGGAGGAATAATTATTTTGCACGTAATAAGGAGGCACTTCCTTGCTGCGGCCGTGGACCTAGCTGTCAGCCTCTCCACGTATAGTCCACGTCCGATGGAAGTCATTCCTTGTCCACGTTGACCACGCTGCACCGAGAGCACCAGGGCGGTGGACGACGGTGAGGCCTGGGAAGGGGATGACGAGGAGCTGGGGAAGACGTGGCAGTGGAAGCCCGCGCGGAGAGGAGTACGAGGGTTCACTAGTTCGACTGCGGTGTGAGGCTGCCGTCGCCGCAGGGCCTGGCCAGCGGTGGGAATAGTAGGGGGCGGTGAGGCCTCCGCGGCAGCACAGCCGGCCATGGGAGGCAGGAGCATGCGGCACGACCGGCGCTGCTTTGGGCGGCTGGAGCAAGAAGACCAGAGGTTGAAGAAGCACTACGACCATTGGATGGACATCGTACGGTCACTGGAGCTAGAATCGTTCATATTGACTAAAGTTGACAAAGGCCCCCGTCCCAGTCAACTTAGTAGGCCCATAAGTCAGCCTCCCACCATGGTGGGTCCCAGCTAGCAGGGGGAGTATTCATTTTTTTGTGCATAATAAGGAGGCACTTCCGGTGGGTCCGAGCTGACAGCGGGGGGAACGTTTTTTCGCGAAATATGCTGGCCTATCCGGTGGGTCCCAGCAGTCAGGGGGAACGTTTTTTTGCGAAATAAGGTGGCCCGTCCGGTGGGTCCCTGCTGTCAGGTGGAGGAATAAATATGTCATGCTAATAAGGAGGCACTTCCTTGCGGCCGTCTGGACCCAGCTGTCAGCCTCTCCACGTACAATACTTTTCCGTTGGAAGTCGGTCATTGATCATGTTGACCACGCCGCGCCGACAACACCAGGGCGGTAGTATGGACGACGACGAGGCCTAGGAAGGGGACGACACGGAGACGGGGAAGACGCAGCAGTGGAAGCCCGCGCGGAGAGGAGTACGAGGGTTCACTGGTTCGGCTGCGGTGTGAGGCTGCCGTCGCCGCAGAATAACAGGGGGTGTGGGTGAGTAGAGGGATGGCCTGGCCAGCGGTGGGAGTAGTACGGGGTGGTGAGGCCTTCGCGGCATCACAGCCGGCCACGGGAGGCAGGAGCACGCGACACGACCGGCGCTGCTTTGGGCGGCTGGAGCAAGAAGACCAGAGGTTGAAGAAGCACTACGGCCGTTGGATGGACATCATACAATCACTGTAGCTAGAATCGTTTATATTGACTAAGTTGACAAAGCCCTTGGTACGCGTCAACTTAGTAGGCCCACAACTCGGATTTGGCAGAGAACATATAGCCCATTTGCGATTTGTAAGAATGTACAGCTCATTTTTTAATTCTAATGGAATTTACTACAGCCCATTTACAGTTTGTTAAAAGTACAGCCCAACTTGTAGCTAGGACAACGATTAATAATTTCAAACAACCGCTCAAAACAGAATTCAAAAAAACATCCCACATTTTGATGGGATCCGAAATTTCTAGTCAGGTTAAATATAATTTCAAAATAAAGTTGTATTATGTTAAAATCCAACGAAATATTGCGCGCGCAACAAGTAATGAAATTAAAAATTTCAAATTCCAAAAATAATATATTTTTCAAACTAATTACGTGTTTGGTGCATAGTAACTGTCCAGTTATTATAATTACATCCCATTTATTATTTCTTAAAGTCCATTTTCTTGTTAAGCCTAATGCATACCTCCTAGGAAAGTTTGCAGCCCAGCGGGGCGGAGAATAACAAGTTGACCCGGATATTGTGTACAACTGTCGGCCCAGTTGCATTTCTGATGTTGAAAAAAGGCCTGTGTAGTACAGTACAACCTAACATGGTTACTCAGCCCACATTCAGCGACGCCGGAAAGGCCCAAACAAGGCTTCTGTACAACTTTTGAAGTCACTGAGCTCAATTAATAACTTAAGAAAAAAGTTAGATTACAATGGAACCTAATGAAAAGCTGTCACGAGCAAATAAATAATTCAACGGGTCCCACTTGTGCGTGTGCGCGTGTGTGTGCGTGTGTGTGTGAGAGAGAGAGAGATAGAGAGAGAGACCCATCGGTCGATGCTTGTAAATACATCTTTCAGCCATATGCATTTCTGATGCTCAGTAAAAACTTATATAGTTGACACAATCATATAGAACATCATAGCACACTGAACTTGCATACAAAAATTTCACGCAGGCGGCACAATCATGATGGAAGCAGTGGATCGCTACGGGAAGGGCTATGTTGAAACCAACGAAGTCGTACATAACGGTTCATCGTCTTTATTAATGACGGGGAAATATATTGAATGTTGTGCAAAGAAAACAGATAGACAACACAATAGGTTCTGCTAGCACATTAAGTTGACGTGCAACCCTTTCTAAAAAAAGTTCAGGTACAAAATTAGAACAGGTCACAATCAAATGTACTGGCATATCAGTGCTTCACACCCATAGCTCGAATTTCACTAGTATCTCACAAGATTCAGTTGTTACCTCAAATTAGAGCACATCCAGGCAGCCAGCCCTGCCTCTTCTCCCAAAGAAGCAGTGGCCTCCGCCGCGCGATGGAGTAGGCCCTGTGCCATCCATCGTTCCGAGCAACACGGGGAAAGTCTGACGTTGACTCCTGTAATGGACGTCGTCGACGGACCCTGGCACCAGCGGCGGCGGCAGGACTTCGATTGATGGATTGACCACTTCTTCGACATGCACGAACACTCGATACAGGTACATCCCTAACGTGGTCCACGGTGGCCTTGGTGGTGACGAATAGTACAACCCCGGTTCCTGCACCGGCATCTCAACACCAATCACCTTCGGTATGGTGGACGGCTTCTTCATCCATGCCACAACCGTCAGAACCCAGCTGTTTGGAGGAACAAACATACTTACGAGCTCACCTCCAAGGTCGTTGATAAGCTCGTTCATGGACTCGCTGTTCCAAGCACGTCGAGGCATTCCATGGAAGGTAAGCTTTGTTAAAAACTCAAGCTTAGAGGGCACCGAGCCCCATCCTAGGTGCCACCGATCAAAGCTCACCAGCGCGCCATCGCGAAACAAACGCCGGGAAGATTCGAACACACAACTGCAGTCGAAAGTTGTCCGGAACCTGACGAAGAAATCAGCCAGTGGCGGACAGACTTCGACGAGCAAGTCACTTATTTGGATGCTGTGCACAAAGCCAAGAGCTTTGACAAGGTCATCCGGCGAGACAGGAGGCCGGTCGCCGTTGATGGTTACCATCAGCACTTTGCCGGCAAACTTCTCATCAAGCGCCGCCATGCCACTGTTGAGCGATAGCACGCAGCGATCGAAGGCAGGACGGACCTCAGGATCTCCGGCTCGGAGATCCGCGTTGACCGGCGACATGATAGTGCGCTTGAGTACAGGGAGTACAGGAGGGGAATTTGGGGGAACTGGAGTAGGAATTGAGATTCTAGAGGTGGGGGAGGGGCGGGAGACTGGGAGGGGCGGGAGACCGGTGGTGCCCACATGTCGGCCTAAGAGTCCTTATTCTTTCTTTTTTGGAGATCCCGGCCTTTTTTCCATGATCTTTTGAGATCCCGGCCTGAGAGTCATAATTAACCTGTTTGGCATTGCGTTACTACTCGGCCCATATTCAACGAAACCTCACTGGCCCAAACAAGTGTACATTATCGAAAAGACACTGAGCTCAAATTATATAACTAGAAAAAAGGAGATATACTCTGAACATTGGAGAATGGTGATGCCCTCTGAGGGAGTCCTGGATTAGGGGGTGTCCGGATAGCCGGACCTTTGGTCGGACTCTTGGACTATGAAGATACAAGATTGAAGACTTTGTCCCATGTTCGGATGGGTCTTTCCTTGGCGTGGAAGGCAAGCTTGGCGATACGGATATGTAGATCTCCTCCCATTGTAACCGACTCTGTGTAACCCTAGCCCTCTCCGGTGTCTATATAAACCGAAGGGTTTTAGTCCATAGGACGAACAACAATCATACCATAGGCTAGCTTCTAGGGTTTAGCCTCTCTGATCTCGTGGTAGATCTACTCTTGTACTACCCATATCATCAATATTAATCAAGCAGGAGTAGGGTTTTACCTCCATCGAGAGGGCCCGAACCTAGGTAAAAACATCGTGTCCCTTGTCTCCTGTTACCATCCGCCTAGACGCACAGTTCGGGACCCCCTACCCGAGATCCGCCGGTTTTGACACCGACATTGGTGCTTTCATTAAGAGTTTCGTTGTGTCGTCATCTTTAGGCCTGATGGCTCTTCCGATCATCAACAACGATGCGGTCCAGGGTGAGACTTTTCTCCCCGGACAGATCTTCGTATTCGGCGGCTTTGCACTGCGGACCAATTCGCTTGGCCATGTGGAGCAGATCGAAAGCTACGCCCCTGGCCATCAGGTCATATTTGGAAGTTTGAACTACACGGCCGACATTCGCAGAGACTTGATCTTCGACGGATTCGAGCCACAGCCGAGCGCGCCACACTGTCGCAATGGGCATGATCTAGCTCTGCCGCCGAACAGTGCCCTGGAGGCCGCACCCGCGTCCGCTCCGACCCTTAGCTCGGAGCCGACTGCGCCAATCGAGGACGGGTGGCTGGACACTACCTCAGGGGCTGCAATCTCTACGGTGATCGAGCCGAACATCAGCCTTGTCCTCTGTGAAACCCGTGACTCCAAGGTGCCGGACTCCTCTCAGGACTCCGAGCCCTCCGCGCTGCTGCCAATCGAATCTGATTGGGCGCCGATCATGGAGTTCACCGCCGCGGACATCTTTCAGCACTCGCCCTTCGGCAACATTCTGAATTCACTAAAGTCTCTCTCTCTTTATCAGGGGAGTCCTGGCCGGACCATGGTCAGCAAGGTTGGGATGCGGATGACGAAGAAATTCGACGCCCACCCACCACCCACTTCGTAGCCACTGTCGATGATTTAACCGACATGCTAGACTTCGACTCCGAAGACATCGACGGTATGGACGACGATGTAGGAGACGAACAGGAACCAGCGCCTATAGGGCACTGGAAAGCCACCTCGTCATACGACATATATATGGTGGATACACCCAAAGAAGGCGATGGCGACGGAACAGCGGGGGAGGACCCCTCCAAGAAGCAGCCTAAGCGCCGGTGTCAGCGGCGCCGCTCTAAATCCCGCCAAAGCAAAAACGGTGATTCCGGCACAGGAGATAATAACACCCCGGACAGTGCCGAAGACAACCCCCTCCAGCAAGATTCAGCATAGGAGGATGGAGAAGCCAGCCCTCATGAGAGAGCAGCAGACAGAGAGGTAGAGGACAATAATTACATGCCTCCCTCCGAAGACGAGGCAAGCCTCCACGACGACGAATTTGTCGTGCCTGAGGATCCCATCGAACAAGAGCGTTTCAAGCGCAGGCTTATGGGCACGACGAGTAGCCTTAAGAAAAACAGCAATAGCTTAGAGCTGACCAAGACTTGCTAGCCGACAGATGGACTGAAGTCATTGCGGCCGAGGAATACGAACTCGAACGCCCCTCCAAGAGCTACCCAAAGCGCAGGTTGCTACCCCGATTAGAGGAGGAAGCACCTAAACCTACAACACCAGTGCATGACACGGCCGATCGGCCACCTCGTGGCCGCGACAGAGAGGCCTCTCGGCCCTCCACTCAAGCCGCACCCCGGCGTCGCTCAAAAAATACCAAGGCACGGGAAAATGCGCCAGACCTGCGAGATATATTGGAGGACAAGGCAAGGCAAACAAGATCGATCTACGGATCGCGCGGGCGCCCCATGACACGAGACAATAACCGTCACGCCAGATACAGTAAATCTGGCCGGGCCGAACAGAGCAGACAAAGCTCATTTGAGCTACGTCGCGATATAGCCCAGTACAGAGGCGCCGCACACCCACTATGCTTCACAGATGAAGTAATGGGTCATCAAATCCCTGAGGGTTTCAAACCCGTAAACATCGAATCATACGATGGCACAACAGATCCTGCGGTATGGATCGAGGATTATCTCCTCCATATCCACATGGCCCGTGGCGATGATCTACACGCCATCAAATACCTCCCACTCAAGCTTAAAGGACCAGCTCGGCATTGGCTTAGCAGCTTGCCAGCAGAATCAATTGGTTGTTGGGAGGACTTGGAAGCCGCATTCCTCGACAATTTCCAGGGCACCTATGTGCGACCACCAGACGCCGATGATCTAAGCCACATAATTCAGCAGCCATAGGAATTGGCCAGACAATTCTGTACACGGTTCCTAACCAAGAAAAATCAAATCGTCGACTGTCCGGACGCAGAGGCCCTCGCAGCCTTCAAACACAACATCCGTGACGAGAGGCTTGCCCGGCACCTAGGACAGGAAAAGCCGAAATCCATGGCAGCCCTCACGACACTCATGACCCGCTTTTGCGCGGGAGAAGACAGCTGGCTAGCTCATAGTAATAACATGACCAAGAGCCTTGGTAATTCGGATACCAAGGACAGCAATGGCAGGTCGCGTCGCAACAAGCACAAGCGCCGCATTAACGGCGACAATGCTAAGGATACGACAGTTAATGCCGGATTTAGAGGCTCTAAACTCGGTCAGCGGAAAAAGCCATTCAAAAGAAATACTCCAGGCCCGTCCAGTTTGGACCGAATACTCGATCGCTCGTGCCAGATACATGGCACCCCTGAAAAGCCAGCCAATCACACCAACAGGGATTGTTGGGTGTTCAAGCAGGCCGGCAACTTCAATGCCGAAAACACGGACAAGGGGCTACATAGCGACGACGAGGAGGAGCCCCGGCCGCCGAACAACAATGGACAGAAGGGGTTCCCCCCACAAGTGCGGACGGTGAACATGATATACGCAACCCACATCCCCAAGAGGGAGCGGAAGCGTGCACTCAGGGACGTATACGCGTTGGAGCCAGTCGCCCCAAAGTTCAACCCATGGTCCTCCTGCCCGATCACTTTTGATCGAAGGGACCACCCCACTAGTATCCGTCACGGCGGATTCGCCGCATTGGTTCTAGAACCAATCATTGACGGATTTCACCTCACTAGAGTCCTTATGGACGGCGGCAGCAGCCTGGACCTGCTTTATCAGGATACAGTGCGGAAAATGGGCATAGATCCCTTGAGGATTAAACCCACAAAAACGACCTTTAAAGGCGTCATACCAGGTGTATAGGCCAACTATATAGGCTCAGTTACACTTGAGGTGGTCTTCGGATCCCCTGATAATTTCCGAAGCGAGGAGTTAATCTTCGACATAGTCCTGTTCCGCAACGGCTATCACGCGCTGCTCGGACGAACCACATTTGCAAAGTTCAATGCAGTGCCGCACTACGTGTACCTCAAGCTCAAGATGCCAGGCCCTCGAGGAGTAATTACGGTCAATGGAAACACCGAACGCTCTCTCCGAACGGAGGAGCACACGGCGGCCCTCGCGGCAGAGGTACAAAGTAGCCTCTCAAGGCAATTCTCCGGTCCGGCTAACAAAGGTCCGGACACCGTCAAAGCGCGCTCGGAGTAACTTACAGCAAGACCGTTTGGCACGTTCCAAGCAAGCGTAGCAATGCGGCCCCAACCCCAGCCCTCGCGAAATCGCGAAACCAGTGCTATGCGTACATAATTACGCTTTGAAAATACCATGGGCAAAGGGGGAGGGGCACCATCATGGCACGCCCGAAACGCGGCTTAACCGCACTAGGGGCTGCCGATTTTATCATTTTTTCTTACTTTTAGGACTCCACTCTCCGGAGGACCGGGTTGGCAGTAGAACCGCCGCACAAACGATACAACAACCAGGGAAGCAGAAAGCTACGCCGCAATATGGAACTCCCAGGTGGTCTCTATAACGAGCAGTATACCGGTTTCACATACCATTCCGCAGCCTGCCCCTGGAGGGGACATGTTAAATAGTCCCTCTTATGCTTACCACACTATTTATATCGTTCTACCTTCGCAGCAGCTGTTTAAAATAAACAATGCTTAGCTTCAGCTTATTATTGCATTCTCTATTTATTCCTTTTTCAATATATATGTTCAGTCATGACATTCAGCACCCGTACACTTTGGTACGGCCAATACGCCAGGGGCTCAAGCACCCCATAATACGGCGTAAAAAGTCCGAACACTTTCACAAGTGCGGCCTTCCGAACTTATAGCATTATATGCATCAGCTCCGAATCATGTCTTTGGTCAATAGTTGGGTTTGCCCGGCTCCCATGTTTTGGTACCTTACGTTCCGCTATATCGGCTAAGGTAGTGCTGGGAGAACTACTGCGATTGTGCCCCAGTTGAGCTGGACTAAGCACCTCAGTAGAGAAAGCTAAAACTGACTGTCATGATAGGGCGAGAGCTGGTCGCTGTTCGAGAAGGTTTCGAGTCCCTGAAGACTTATGCTGCTTAGAGCGAGGAGCCGGCTTTGTCCGGCCTAGGCGTGTATAGCGCCCCGAAATCGGTCTTCCGAACACTAGGGGCTTCGCCGAAATTTAAAATTATAGAATTCTATGGCTAAGTGAGAGTGATAACGCATTATAGTCTGATTGCCTTGTTCGTTGTGCTGAGCACCTCCCTCGAAGGACCCAAGAATGGGAAAAAGAGTGCTCAGGTTTATCCCGAACACCCCAGCACTCGTGGCATGGGGGCAGAAGCCGACGACTCGCCATCTCTCAGATTTTATAAACAGCCGCATAGAAGGTAATATTTTAAATTAAAACAAGCACTGCATAGCGCATATGAACAAGTTTTCAGCGCACAGGATAACACGAGCGAGTTTACTCAAATATTACATCTTTAGTACATTCGTTCGCCACAAGGCGGGCGCCCTTCAGGACACCCTCACAATACAACTCGGGGTGGCGATGCTCCTTGCCCTGCGGTGGCCCGTCCTTCACAAGCTTCTCCGCATCCATCTTGCCCCAGTGCACCTTAGCACGGGCAAGCGCCCTACGGGCACCCTCGATGCAGACGGAGTTCTTGATTACTTCAAGCCGTGGACAGGCATCCACCAGCCGCCTCACTAGCCCAAAGTAGCTCCCAGGCAGAGCCTCTCCAGGCCACAGCCGAACTATGAGGCCCTCATGGCCTGTTCGGCCACCTTGTGGAGCTCAACCAGTTGCTTCAGCTGGTCGCTCAAGGGCACCGGGTGTCCGGCCTCAGCATACTGAGACCAGAACACCTTCTCTGTCGAGCTTCCCTCCTCGGCCCAGTAGAAGGCGGCGGCATCTGACACACTATGGGGTAAATCTGCAAATGCTCCTCGAGAGCTCCAGACTCGGGTAAGTAACAAGTAATTCACTTTCACGTGCTTGCTTTGCATAAAGAATGCCTTACCCGCCGCTATCTTCTTCATCGCCTCAACTTCCTGGAGGGCTTTCTGGGCTTCGGCCTTGGAAGATTTGGCGTTCTCAAGGGCCGTCGCGAGCTCGGACTCTCGCGTCTTTGAGTCAAGCTCCAAACTCTCGTGTTTTTTCACGAGGGCCTGGAGCTCTTGATGCACCTCGCCCACCCTCGCCCCATGCTTCTCCCGCTCGGTGCGCTCCGTGGCCGCTCTCTTTTCGGCCTGGGACAGCACTTGCCTAAGGGTCGCCACCTCAGTCGTGGCCCCTAGGACACCAATAGCAATCCTGTTATTTTTTGCAACTGCGCCTTTTCTATATATTTACATAAGGTATCACTTACCTTCTTTGTCCTCGAGCTGCTTTTTGGCAAGCCCGAGCTCTTACTCGGACCACTCGAGGTTCTGCTTCAGCGCGTCCACCTCCGCAGTTAGTGAGGCAGATGCCAGCAGCGAAGCCTGCATACGCATATTGACTTAATTATGTTAGACTCCTGCGAAAGTTACTAGATCCTCTATTCGTCTTTTCCTCGTGAATGCCAAACAGAGCATCAGGGGCTACTGTCTATGCGGTAATATTTTTACATATTTTTTACATACCTCAAAGCCTGTTAGAAGGCTAGCACAGGCTTCAGTCAGTCCGCTCTTGGCGGACTGAACCTTCTGGATCACCATACTCATTACAGTACGGTGCTCCTCGTTGATGGAGGCGCCGTTAAGCACCTCCAATAAATTATCCGGTGCCTCCGGTTGGACGGAGGTCACCGGCTCGGTAGGCTTGCTCCTCTTGGAAGGAGGTTGCTCGCTGGAATCCGAAACCGCTGAAGGTTCCGGCGCGGTGTCCGGCCCAAAGCCGGACTTGGGACCCTTGGGAGCCTTGCCCCCTTCATGCCTGGAGTCCGGAGTGTCGGCTTGTGGCGCCTCCGGGACTACCTCCCCTTGGTTTGGAACCTTTTGGGACAACACCTCAGCATCGTCCGTAGGGAGAGGGGAGGAGGCGGCCAGAAGTGAAGTGATGTTCACATCCGACGAATCCAAGGAACCGCTCGACGATGCGTCGAGCCGGGCTTTGGGCGGACTGCATAATTATATTCGGCGTCAGAAGATACTGTGCAATAAAGGAACACCATGAGTCACTCAGGTATCCGGATACTTACGATTTCGCCAGGGGCTTGGCCCTAAGCGGCCACTCCTCTTCACCGTCATCGGCGTTGGTGGAGTAGTCCGGAGGAGGGGTCTTCCCCTTCTTGGACCCTCCGGCCTCCCCAGCTGGCACGGCCTTCCTTTTATTTCCTCCCCCCCTGGAGGGGGAGAGGCCTCTTCTTCCTCCTCCTCGTCTTCACGGGAGGAGTGCGTCTCGGAGTCGTCGGACGATGAATCCGACACCACCAGGCGCCGGGAACTCTTTCGAGTTCCCGTGGCCTTCTATTCCGGCACCACGTAGGGTGCCGGAACCAGCAGCCCCGTCAAGCAGGCGTCCGCTGGGTCTTCGGGCAGCAGAGCCAGACAATTGATCTGTCCGGCCGTCCTCTGCCAGTCCTGTCAAAGGTATGGGGGCTTAGATCCCACATAGAGTCAAACTATGAAAGATATAATATCTTGTAAAAGGTAAAACAGCTTACCGCGCTGGCTTGACGCTGCGCGCTGAATCCGCGATCCTCGGAAGAGGATGCGGGAGCTTCGGCGCCCTTGAATAGCACCTTCCGGGCATCTTCGTACGTTGTGTCGAAGAGCCTGCTCAGAGTCCGGTGCTGGGCCGGGTCGAACTCCCACAAGCTGAAAGCCCGTTGTTGGCACGGGAGGATCCGGCGGATGAGCATGCCCTGGACTACATTGACGAGTTTGAGCTTCTTGCTCACCAGGCTTTGGATGCATGTTTGGAGTCCGGTCAGCTCTCCTTTTGTCCCCACGACAGGCCCATCTCCTTCCAGGAGGTGAGCCGCATAGGGGTTCCGGATCGGAACCCGGGGGTTGTGACCCATTCAGGGTCACGCGGCTCGGTGATGTAAAACCACCCCGATTGCCACCCCTTTAGGGTCTCCATGAAAGAGCCCTCGAGCCATAGGACGTTGGGCATCTTGCCCACCATGGCACCTTCGCACTTCGCCTGGCAGCCGCGCACTAGCTTCGGCTTGACGTTAAAGGTCTTCAGCCATAAACCGAAGTGGGGTGGGATGCAGAGGAAGGCCTCGCACACGACGATAAACGCCGAGATGTTGAGGATGAAGTTCGGGGCTAGATCGTGGAAATCCAGGCCGTAGTAGAACATGAGCCCCCGGACAAATGGGTGGAGAGGAAAGCCCAGTCCGCGGAGGAAATGGGTGAGGAACACCACCCTCTCATGGGGCCTGGGGGTGGGGATGAGCTGCCCCTCTTCTGGGAGCCGGTGCGCGATGTCGTCAGACAAGTATCCGGCCTTCCTCAGCTTTTTGATGTGTCCCTTCGTGACGGAGGAGACCATCCACTTGCCTCTCGCTCCGGACATGGCTGGAGAAGGTTGAGGTGGGGTGTGCGGACTAGGGCGCTGGAGCTCGAGTGCGCGAAAATGGATAAGCAAAGGAGGAAGAAGGCGTAGGTGAAAAGTTGGATCCTTATCCCCTTATATGGGCGGGCGAAACTACGCGTCCCCAGCGCCTGGTAAAACTCGCTTATCTCCCAAGCGCTGTAATCAATGCCACGGTTGGGTTACCCACGCCCGTATTGATGAGAATCCCGGAATAAGGGGACACGATCTCTGCTTCGACAAGACGTGCCAAGGAAACCGGCTCGCTAAACGCGCTGAGGTGGGACAGTAAAACGATTCAAATAAAGGCTTGGCCGTGGTGTGATGTCACGGTCCGCAATACGTCAGCAGATCAGATTTGTGCAAATATTATTCTCTCTACGGTGGTATGTGGAATTTATTTTGGAGAGCCGGACACTATCCTTGTGTTCAAAATCTTCTATGGAGTATTTGGAGGAGGAACCCGCCTTGCAATGCCGAAGACAATTTGCGCGCCGGACTCGTCGTCATTAAAGCCTGGTTCAGGGGCTACTAAGGGAGTCCTGGATTAGGGGGTGTCCGGATAGCCGGACTATGACCTTTGGCAGGACTCTTGGACTATGAAGATACAAGATTGAAGACTTCGTACCGTGTCCGGATGGGACTTTCCTTGGCGTGGAAGGCAAGCTTGGCGATACGGATATGTAGATCTCCTCCCATTGTAACCGACTCTGTGTAACCCTAGCCCTCTTCGGTGTCTATATAAACTGGAGGGTTTTAGTCCATAGGACGAACAACAATCATACCATAGGCTAGCTTCTAGGGTTTAGCCTCTCTGATCTTGTGGTAGATCTACTCTTGTACTACCCATATCATCAATATTAATCAAGCAGGAGTAGGGTTTTACCTCCATCGAGAGGGCCCGAACCTGGGTAAAAACATCGTGTCCCTTGTCTCCTGTTACCCTCCGCCTAGACGCACAGTTCGGGACCCCCTACCCGAGATCCGCCGGTTTTGACACCGACACCCTCATTTAGCCCACCAGTAGTTCGAGACAATAAACAGTTCGAAACAACGATATATACAACATTCAAACACTGACGAGTGACTACTACTGACATAAACAACAAGACATGATAGTTCATAAGAAGTCTTGCTACACCACCAAAACGCACCCATCTGCAGCACTCAGACTCTCGTGATCCAGACGAGAATGGCATTCTAAACAGAAGCAACTATTACATAGTAAGAGTGACATAGACAAGGATGACCAAATGACAAGGAATATGCATAACAAAAGAAAGAACTACCCATCCAGAACCAGCAGCAAAGACAACAAAGTCATTCGAAGAGATGATCCAACACCATCATAATTTGCAGCCCCGCTTCAGCGACCAGTGATCCAGAGACACCAGTACTCCACCCTTTCGATGCAACAGCCCAATTACCTATCAACCTGAACGGTTGAACCACATCACTGCCTGTCATAATTGAGACATCCAAGGATCAAAGTTAATCTGGATGCCTTTGTCATTCTCACCTTCTTTTGGCTGCAGGCTGTATCGTTGACAATCAGGGGAGTTTGCTCCCGAACTCCTAGGGCTCGCCGTGTAGACACAGTTTTCCATAGCAAATAGAGCCTCTCTGCCATCAAGGTCCTTGCCAACGGTGATCTCCTGGTTAATCGGATAATTGAGTCCGAGAAACAAAGAGTGTGAACGAAGGCTGTTTACTCGCCTCCAACTAAAAAATCCTAAAGGCCCCAACAAGCTGGTATCCTGCTCATAGACGTAACAACCACTGTCCGGATACTCACGTATTACACGGTGCTCGTATACAGTGGGGTTTTTGCAATATAACTTTTCCGGCTCATGTGTCCGAATGATCATCAGTCTTTTGTCGTCGTCTGATCGAGCGAGGAACCAGTTGTGCTTCCCTGTTTTTGGCAAAGTGGTGTGATTACAAAGGGCAGTAACTGTAGGGACACTGCATCATATCAAAAAGGACACGCATTGTTAATGTAAGATCAGCATTGTTTAGTGTATGAGTAGGATAATGCAAGAAACATCATTGATATGTCCCTATTGGAACTGGGAGGAAAATACAGGGAAATGTATACTGGGTTCAAAAATATAGAAGTGCCATGCATGGTTATACTCATGTTATCTCGCAATCGATTCTTCACATGAAACTACCATGTCATGCATGTTATGTAATCATGTTCTGTCCTCACAAACAAATTCTTCAAGGTAACTAACATACCATGCATTGTTATATACTCGTGTTCTGTGGGCAAAAAATTTGTGAGGATATTATTCTAGCCATTGATTGCTGAAGGGCGAATATAGGTATGTACACATGGTAAGCATTGCAGGATTTCACTACTTCCAAATATAGAGTTCACATTTACTTCCCTAATGTATGGTTAGATGAAACCAACAGTGTGGTGCATGTTTCTACATCATGAAAATGAGGAAACCAACATGGCCATTGATACACACTCATATTTAGTAGTAGTATATAGATTACTGTAAAATAAGGATAATATCCATATATTCCTAACCGTTTGATTATTCGGGGTACAAATTCGCTATAATGACATGGTCACAATCGCATGAATTAACTCATTCCAAATATAGCTGATTTACGGCATCTCTAATACATTGCCATAGTTCTACTCAAATTCTGAACAGGGATATGCCAATCATCACAAGAAGTTCAAACAGTGTCATGGCGTCATCATTAACATGAGACGGAAACAACTTACACGCGCCGTCCCAGCAATACGTGGTGCCATCTACTTTGTCGATCGCGTAGATGATGCCATTGTGTTCCATAGCATCACAGAAGTGTGTATCCGCTTTGAAGATGATCCACTGCGAGCCGAGTTGTCTCCAGCTAAAGAAGGCACCGGCGTAAAGATAGGCGAGTCCACGGTTGAACAAGGCAATTAGCTTGAAGTCTGCGTAATTCGCATGTCGTGTGGGCACTTGGCAGATTACAATCTTCTGCAAAACAAGGTCCGTCCAACTGACGTAGTAATCTAGATGACTTGGACCGCAATGGTAATACTCTATATAATCAAACAGAGGAAGGATAACTCATGGGAGGTCTGGAAGTTCACGAGCACCAACTTTTTACCGTCTTCTCTGAAGGCAGCCATCCAGTGGGAGTTCATGCCGACCCAGTACATACCTGCCAAGAAGTTTCGGGCGATGGTGATTGGATCAATGTCGAGGGAAATGATGTACGGCGACCCACTACATACCTGCAAAGAAGTTTCGGCTAATGGAGATCGGATTGAAGTCGAGCAGCATCATGCACGCCTCCGTATCATGGTGAGCCAACCTTGCACGACCAGATAGCAGCAAGCAGGGTGTCTTAATAGCTTAGGCCTCACTTCGACGATGGCCGTGTGCATGTCCCTCAAGCATGCAGCCAGCCGCAGGGCGCTCAACATATCCATACATGAACAACAGAGGTCGAGGATGTCACTGGGGAGATTGCTCCAATCGCGGCTCATATGGATGCTGCGCGGTTCGCGTTTGGCCATGGTGGAGTTTGGAAGGGGGCTTGATTTACGGGGGAGAAGGATGTCGGTGCTGGAGCGGCTAGCGAGGGAATAGTGGTACTGGGGGAGGCGAGTGAGGCGACGATACACGGGGGCACAATGAGATGGAGATGGAGACGGAGAAGGAGATGGAGATGGAGCGGTGCTATGGGAGCGGAGAGGGAGACGAGGCGAGGCGCCAATGTGCTATACAGCGGCGGTGACAGACTGCATAGTGCACAGGGTGAGGCTGACTTTGGTAACCCGAACACGCCACCTGGACTAGTGTCAGGTGCAGGGTGTTGTCACTTCACTGTGAGGACCGGATGTATAGTATTTTGACCATCAAGT
The DNA here is from genome assembly GCF_056163025.1 of Triticum urartu. NCBI lineage: Eukaryota > Viridiplantae > Streptophyta > Magnoliopsida > Poales > Poaceae > Triticum > Triticum urartu. The sequence goes on from NC_141877.1 coordinate 9,116,401, forward strand.
GTACCACAGTTGTACTACTACTACTACTACTACTAGTATTAGGTACATGAGTACTCCAGTATTGTATAGCGGAAATAGGTCTCCCGTGCTAGCATGCCTGTTCACTTCATCGTTCAGGTATCATCCATATTGCGAGCAGAACCAAATTCTCGTGCATGCCCAATCAATGCTCTGCCACGGTGCATGCAGTGGTCGTTCTGGTGCATCAAGGACGGCATGCAGATCGTTCCACACTTGAGAAGAGGAAAAATGGAAAGGTAGAACGCGACAGCAGAGGAAGAGAACGCTGGCTAACGAGGCTGGGAGGGGATCGAGCAGGAAGTTAATGCTCCACGCCTAAAGGTTTTGGGAAAACCTGATTTTCATATGGTGACTTATACTCACCTAAACGGAGGGAGTATTCCTTAACCAGAGAATGTTGTGTCTCCCACTCATGCGCTCAAAAAAAACTATGACACATTTTTTTCTGTTTGCATTGGTCCCACCTATCCGGAAGGATGGGCACGTACACGAACAGGTACGACTCATCAGTCTACCCGCATAGCCTTTTTGTTTAGTCTACCTAGCCGTCTAATCAACTGCCTGCATGCCACTTCTCCCATTTACTTCTCCATCGGGAACCGATTCTCCTCGGCTTCTTCACCTCCCCTTCATCTTCATTTGCATCCAAACCCCACTATGTTCACATTGTTTTAACCTCTTTAAATAATCATCTACTACTTCAGTTAGACTAGCCATCTAATCCTAATTCTCTAAACCATAGCCCTCCGTTCCAGCAGTTCCAAATGGCGATAGAGATCGAGATGTAGGTTTTTAGCGTCCAACATGTCCTCGTGGAAGGTTCGATGCGCATAGTTGCCACCGTCACCGTCCACCCAAGGGTTGTTCGGCAGTGGATCAACAATGTATCCAACTCCCTCGAAAAGGTAGAGACGAAGGTCATCCGTCTCAACGCAGAGTACATAGAGCGTGCCCCTGGGAAGATCTAGCGCGCCGCCGTCCTTCAGTTGTGCCTCGAAGATGATGTTTTGGTGTACCACATCATACACTCGCCCTCCATACCAGGTGAGCTTAACGATTTCTTGTCTCAGGAGGACGTATACTTCTGTGGGGCAGCCATCGAAGGGGACAAACAGAAGCTGGAGCCATACAACCTTGATTTCAAAAGCATCGCTGACCTACAAACCAGAATCAAAATTCCCGTAGAAGTTTGTGATAAACAGACGCCATCCCTATTCGACGTAGCAAATTTTGTGCTCGGTACAAATCTTCATAAGGGTGACGAGACGGTGGCATTAAGGTCGTCTGGATGGGAGAATTATCCCTTGACGTACGAGCAGATAAAATATGCTGCCCTCGATGCTCGTGTGAGTTTTGAGATAGCTGCAATGTCCAAAGAGCTTGTTGCGAAGCCGTCTCCCACAGAGAATGAGAAGAAGAAGAAGAAGAAGAAGAAGAAGAAGAAGAAGAAGAAGAAGAAGAAGAAGAAGAAAAGGCTGCACCAGCAGGAGGGCATTATGGATGGATGAACTATTTCCTCTCTTGTAAAAAACTTATTCCATCTCGGTGTATATTGATATAGATGGACTATTTCGATGGTGTGCATGTCTTTGGAACAGAGTAGTAGCATGGGTCCGCTTGACTATAAGGAACCATTTATCCGCATATATCGCTTTCTCTGCTACTCCTACCAGTGATCGGTATGCACTGCATGTGTCCGTAGACATGACAGCTTGTCCATGGAAGTTCAACTACGGCGACCATCACGTTTCATCTCGTGATTCCCACGACCCCTCTCCAACCCACGGCACCACGCCCCCCGACGTGCGCATCACCCCTCTCGGCCGCACCGCCCCTCTGCCTTTGTGTGCATGACATGTGGGCCACCTAAAATGCGGCGAGCATCAAGTTTCTACTAGAGCCACCCGTGATTCCCACGACGCTGCTTGAACCCATGAAACCACACGTCCCCCGACCTGCGGCTCACCCCTCTTGGCCCCACTGACCCTCTGCCTACGGGAGCATTACATGTGGACCAGTCACCTATCGGGTCCACATGTTATTGAATCAAAGGTAGGTGTAGTAAGGCGCTGAAGCTCAGTCCCAACGGCCCTGAGAGGGAAATGTAACTCCCGCGCCAGGGCTTGTGGTGCTCCCGCAGCACGAACTCATGCCAAACTCGAGATTTGTTTCTTTACTATACATGCACGCAATGATTTAATGGAGATTGTAATCTCAACATGTGATGGGGAGCTCTAAATTTGAATTTGAAACTTATAAAACGAAAAGATTCAAAACAAATAAACTGGGAGAGAGGGAGTATATCGTAGGATGTGTCCCGTACAAAATAAGTCCCCTGGTTTGTCACCGCGAAGATGCGGTTAGAAAGGAGCACAGCGTCTTCCTACTCGTACGGCAACAAATCGGCCGCAGACAGCATGGTCCGCCTTTGATCGCCATGTGCAAGGTTCGTGCTATCTTATTCAATCTCACCGTGGTTCCATCGTACCAATTCATGCGGTGGCCCGTTGCATGGTTGATCCCAATGTTGGACAAAGGTTCTACAGGACGGTGTCACCGTTGTAAATGTTGTGCAAATTGATGTTGGTACCCTCCCGTACATATGCAAGCCAATCTCCACTCGCATCGAGCCTAACCTGTGAAAGAGTGGGCAGGGGGAGAATTAGGAAATGGACACGGTAGTAGTCTTTAGAATGCACTACGTGATCAAACTCATCTTACCTGCTCATCGGAGGAAATCCGAGTGCCCCTCAACGTCGACATCTCAAGGGGCGTCAACTTGCAACTACGGCCACGCCGCGCTGGAGAGACCCCCAAGGAAACATCCTCGTGCGTTCCACAGAACATCAAGATGCATTTGTATGAGTAGTTTATCTTGTGAGAGAAAAGGATGAACGATGGAAGGCCTATAGAGATAGAGATGGACACTACTACTACCAATGTGCTGGCCTGTACGTTGCAATGGATCCAAAGTAGTAGAATAATACTTGTTCATGTGCTTGAAATATAAACACTCTAGTTTTGATATACATGTGTCAGCAGACATGACAGCTTGTCCATGGAAGTTGAACCACAGCGACCATCACGTTTCTTGTTTCTACCATTGCCACACCCACACGCGATTCCCACGACACCGCTCCAACCCACGGCACGACATCCCCCGACGTGGACATGGATCCTCTGACATGGCTATCACTGCCTTGCCCTGCCTTTCCTTCGCTGACAGGTGGGACCCACGCTTATGGGTCCCACATGTCAGTGACAGAATGGTAGGATTGTTCGGCCCCACCGCTCCTATGCCTTTGTGTGCATGACATGCGGGCAGCTGAACTGCGGCGACCATCAACTTTCTACCACAGACACACCCGATTGGACGCGGTTTGCCTGCTCTGCTGCTGTGCTCCGATCCGTACTCCCGCACCATCGAATTTTCATCCAGCGGCTCTGACACATTTCGTCCTGGGCATCAATCCTCAGCTAGAGTACTTATGTACTACAGGTAGTACCCGCCGGTGTGGCCATCTACGCCTTGTAACGCCCCGACGCCCAGCTGTGGCACCCTCGCCACGGCCACGCCACCACCGGCCGGTTCATCTCAAACGAGTGAGTCGCGAACCACGCCACCGCCATGAGAATGACATGTGGGCCAGCCGCATTTAAGATCCGCATGTCATTGACTCATAGGTCGGGCACTAAGCCACTGAAGTTCGGTCCCGTGGGCCCCGAGAGGGAAATGTAACTCCTGCGGTAGGCCTTGTGGTGCTCCCGCAGTACGAGCTCGTGCCAAAACTGGAATTTTGTTTCTTACTACTACTACCAACTAATACTAGTAAGGTACACGTGCATTGCACGCATGAGATTCTGGTGGTTTGTGCACTATGCTTCTACATGTGGAGCTTTCTGGATTCTAACATGTGGCAAAATCTGGTGGAATGTGAGGTTAGGCAAGTTTGATTAACTTAGGTGAGTGTTTGGTTCAAGCCACACCTTAGGCAAGCCACACTAAGGCCCCACATGACATACACACAAAAAATGTGGCAAGATTCCCTTAGGCTTGCCAACTTGTGGCTCTCATTTTGAAGAACTAATAACTTTGCCTAAGCTTAGTTGTGGCAAAGTTAGTCATGAATTAAGTTCAACCATGGAGTCTTCTAGATTATACATGTGGCAGAATCTGGTGGATGATATCCAATGGCCAGTAGTGCTCGGATTTTCCATCTTTCTACCGTCGGATTGGCTTCATCCAACGACCAACTTTCAAAGTTTTTCACACACTATATAGGGGGTATAGATATAGATGTGTCGGTTCGTTGCAATGGATCCAAAGTATATCTATACCCCTATATAGTGTGCGAATAACTTTGAAAGATGGTCGTTGGATGAAGCCAATCCGACGGTGCAGAGATGAAAAATCTGAGCACTACTGGCCGTTGGATATTATCTACATTCCACCAGATTTTGCCACATGTACAATCTAGAAGACTCCATAGTTGAACTTAAGCATAATGCATAAACCTCAAAACACAAGCACTTCTCCTTTGTTCTAGAATCTTCCGTATCATAATTGCCCAAAAAAATTTCTACATGAATTGCCATTAGTTGTTTTTACTTTATGCTTTACAATGCACAATTCCATGAATCTTAAAATAGATTAGCTTTTTTATGAAAACTAAATGATTTTGAATGAGATGAACTATAAGTATTAAACGAACATCTACATCATGCATATATGACTCAAAGCTTACATGCTATAATGTTGTATTTATTCATAATTTGGTTGCCAAATCTCATGCGTGCAATGCACGTGTACCTTACTAGTATCTATTTAGTGGAGTGCACTCTAAACACATTATCTATTTATTTTTCTCTAACCTTCCGTAGCCATGCAACCAAGCCACATAAGCTTCATGGGTGCCCCCACATCATATTATTCATACTACGTTGATTGAAAAAAAGATAAATCACCCAAAACAAGATCTTCCCATTTTTTGTTCCTACGATGTTGTGCCGTGCACGTACTCCTACCTACTGGTTGTATAGTGGTAGTACTAGTAATATAGTATTAGGAGTACAAACTTGGTACTAGTAGGAGTAGGACTAGTACGGAATGCTCCTACTCTATCAACGAGCCCCGTCTGACACCAAATTTCTTGGCTTCCGTGCTACAGCTAGATATTCCCCTCGTTTCTGTTTTCCAACCCGGCGGCGGGCAGGGTGTCGGTTTGCTCAACGGCAGTCCCACATGAAAGTGAAAATGCTAGGCAACACGCCTTCCCTAAGCTATGTGTCGTGCCGGACGGGCCGTGTTGTACTCCCGATTCCCGGGCGTGTGGGGGTGCGACGCAAACGCGGCAGGCCTTTTCCTTTTACCAGCAATGTGCCCGTGCGTTGCGACGGATCCAAAGTAGTAGAATAGTAGTATTTGTTCACAAACTTGAAAGAAATCACTATTGTCTTGATATACTCCTAATATATTACTCCCTCCGTACCTAAATATTTGTCTTTTTTGAGATTTCAAATGGACTATCACATACGGATTATATAGACATATTCTAGTGTTTCTAGCAAGATGTCCGCGCGTTGCATGAAGTTGATGGAAAAGGTAAGCACAACTTATAAATTGACGGATGGAGTACTAGTTACAGTGATGCATATAATTAAGCAAAGGGGTCGCACATGTTGGTATTGACTAGAACAAGAATGCAACAGCACAATAAGAATTAAGGCCACAATGATGCGATTGCAGTGGTGGTTATAGAAGGCAAGAAGAAAGATGGATCCACGAACATACGACCTCCTCCTCCTCAACTTAGTGCGTCGGGCCACCGACCGGCGGCTAAGGAGCGGCGGATTTTGTGGCGAGGTTGAGGTGCTTCTCAGCAAAGGCATCCAAGGCTTCCAGCCGGTTGAGGAAGGCCAACCTCATAGCGTCCTCACTGGCATTGTAGATACCTATGTACACGATTTTCTCATACACGTGGATGTGTAGGTCGACGAATTCTTGCAGGGTGAGGCGCCTCGCGGCGAGCGCGACCTCCAGGTGGACATTCTTCGTGGCGTCAGCGGGCAGTCGCAGGGCCACTAGTGCTTGGAAGAGGTTCCATCCATGGAGGCCGATTAGGGTGGCAGGCAATGAGGAGCCCGGGCGCGCGGGCTGGAGGAGTACGACGATGTCGTTCGTGAGCTTCTTGATGACGGTGAACTTGTTGCTGGTGTCAATGATCATCTGGTCCAACTGAGCACCTCGACCTCGTCGTACTCCTCCAGCCCGCGGATCCACTTCGTCCCGTGTCCGCATTGTAACATCCATTGTAAAACCCGTAAAAACATTGTCTCCATCCTTGTAATCGACCAGACTGACTCTCCGGCATAGACGTTGCTGGATGTGCTGTGGATCGCGTACTGGCTTGTGTCAAAACCGGCGGATCTCGGGTAGGGGGTCCCGAACTATGCGTCTAGGCGAATGGTAACAGGAGACAAGGGACACAACGTTTTTACCCAGGTTCGGGCCCTCTCGATGGAGGTAAAACCCTACTCCTGCTTGATTGATCTTGATGATATGTGTGTTACAAGAGTTGGTCTACCGCGAGACCAGAGAGGCTAAACCCTAGAAGCTAGCCTATGGTATGATTGTTGTTGTTGGTCCTACGGACTAAACCCTCCAGTTTATATAGACACCGGGGGGGGCTAGGGTTACACAGAGTCGGTTACAAGGAAGGAGATCTACATATCCGTATTGCCAAGCTTTCCTTCCACGCCAAGGAGAGTCCCATCCGGACACGGGATTAAGTCTTCAATGTTGTATCTTCATAGTCAAACAGTCCGGCCAAAGGTTATAGTCCGGCTGTCCGGATACCCCCTTATCCAGGACTCCCTCAGTAGCCCCCGATCCATGCTTCAATGACGATAAGTCCGGCGCGCAGATTGTCTTCGGCATTGCAAGGCGGGTTCTTCTTCAAACTCTGAGCACCTGTTAAATAGTGTCCGGCTTCTCGTAAATGTTGTGATTCTTGGCTTTTGTGTCCAATAATGGCCATCTTCCATGTGTCGAGCGAATGCGAGAAGCCAGGGTGTTTTTACATTTACCACCCTAGCTGTGTGAATGAACTGTATATTTAAAGAGACGAGGATTCTCAGATCCAAACCACACCATCCTCCCTCATCGAGCATTCATCGGAGCGCGCCTGAAAAAATCCATCCCAGCATGGCCGACCAGCGCAGCTCCTCCTCTAGCTCCCGAAGCCCCAAGCCCGGAGATTGGGAGAGGTGTTCCGTCCCGCACAGCCAATTAGTGAAGCTTCAGACCCAGGGATTTCTCCCCCTACCGTATATGGTCCCGGTTCGAGCCGGGCTCGCCACCTATAATGGCGGGGAGCAAGCGGAGAGCTTTCCCAACCCCTCTAAGGGAGAGCGAGTATGCCTCGTCCCTTATCTATTAAGGGGACTCAGATTTCCAATCCATCTGTTTCTCCGAGAGCTCCTGGAGTTCTACGGCCTCCAGTTGCACAACCTTACCCCTGCCTCCATACTGCACATCGCGGGTTACGTAGCCCTTTGCGAGCTGTTCTTGGGCTGCGAAGCTCATTTCGCACTGTGGAAGAAGTTGTTCTGACTTGTGCCCCGTTCACAGAGGGGGTCAATATATCAAGTGGGCGGAGCCGAAGTATGGCGCATCGCCGGGACCGGATACCTATCCAGAACTCCGAAGAAGGCGTCCGAAGACTGGCCTTCAGAGTGGTTTTACATAGAGGACATCCCTCTTTCGGATCCTATTAGGATCGGCCTTCCCGAGTTTGATAATGCTCCTTTGAAGAAGCGCCTGAGCTGGCGACCACGGAGCCCTCAGGAGGAAAATGATAGAGACGTTCTTTACCTGATGGGCCGGATAAAGGTATTGGCTCAATCAGGACTAACCATAACCGAGATTATGGCAATATGCATTATGCGGGGGGTGCAGCTGCTTCAATATCGAGGCCACCCTATGTGGGATTTCAACGGGGAAGATGACGCCACCCGCTGCAGCCGCAAAGGGCCAGACTCGACTGCTGCCCTAGCAAAAATCTTGTCCGGTTTGTACAAGGTAGAGGAAGAGGAATTCTTCCGCATCAAGCCATAGGATGGATTTTCCATGTACAATCCTCGAGCTGGGTAGGTCGCCACTTTTTATGCCCATCCGTTCCATATTCCCACAGTTAAATAATTTACCTTGCAAATTCATCGAAGGAGCTGCGTAAGGCTGTAAGGGAGATCAACAGCCCACCTCCACAACCAGAGGATCCTGAGCGGTCCCTCGACCCGGTCTTCAAAGAGGATCCGGACATATCTGTGGAGTTGATCGACATGGTATTTTACCAATTAAGCAGCGATGACGCCTTGGTGGCCATTACGGCCGACTACCCTGGGCTACTCCCAGCTTTGCAGGTGAATGAGACCAAAGTCCCAACCTTTTGAAAAGGATTTTCTTGTATGCACTTCACTTACCGTATACAAGCAGTGTTTTATAGGGAAGGCCCTCGGGACGCCGCGCCAAGCCCGCGGCAACTAGCCAACAAGGGGCTCCGAGGTCGGACGGGCTAAAAAGGAAAGCGGTCCGGACGGAGACGCCAGCGCAGAGGTATGATGCAACACCTCACTCCGTGGTTGTCGTCTTTAAAGACATAATAACACCCATGTTTCCTAGAAAGAAGAACGCTCGCCGGACTATATCCGAAGAAGTCGCCAATCACACCTCAACCAGTCGGGCGCCAGGGCCGAACACAGAAGCGGAAGCGAATACGAGGCGCATGCCGGATGCTCCTCCGACAGAGGATGCGGATAAAATATCCGCCACAAATTCCAAAGTGGAGAGCGCCATGAACCACAGGCGTCGCCGAGCCGTACTCCGTGACACTTGTTTCTCCCCAGAGGCATTTGATGCCTTCAACTCGGGAGACGCGTACATCCGTGCTGCTCAAAATGGTCTAGCCAGAGCCAGGGACCAGTATGTAAAGGATATACGGGTAAGAAAATTTGATGATTACATATAGTAGTAGCCCCTGAGACTTGAAATAGTTAGAATAACTGATTTAAGGATCATTTATTGTGCAGGTTCTTACAAAGAAGAATACCCAATTGTCCCATGAGCTTTAAGAGTGCAAGGCCCAACTTCAGGCTGCACTGGCCGCAGAAGAGGAGTCCAAGAAGACCCCCTCTGGTAACACATTTCAAATGATAGGTACCATATAGAGTGCGGCATACCTGCAAATCTAACAATAAATATTGCAGATGACGCCGGAGTGAATCCGGATGAGCAACATCTCCTACGCCGGCTAAAGGCTGGTGAGCGCGTGCTTACAAAAGTTAGGCAGGAGAAAATCAATCTCCAGGATGCCAATACCCAGCTGAGCGTGGAACTAAAGGATGTTCGTGCCCAGCTGTTGGACTCCATGAAGGAGAATAAGCGACTTTGACGTGGCATTTTTAGTAAGTGCTTGAGCAAACTTTGAAAAAGAGTTCGGCGAAGAAACCAACTAACAGAATTATGTCTGTAGGTATGCTGACGGGTCGTCCCACGAATGAGATGCCCGGGTCGGCGGGTGATCTTCTACCAGAGCTCTCACAACTGCACGAACAAGTTCGGCAGGTGATGCAAGGCATTGCCCAGGCCTTGTGGCCATCCGTCTCCCTGCCCGAAGGCCTTGGAGAGCTTGCGGAGAAGCTCAAGGGAGCATGGTGGCGCTTTCGATTATGGAAGATATCGGCCTGCCGTCAAGGTGCCAGGGAAGCCTGGGCCATGGTGAAGATGCGGTATACCAAGGTTGACCCAAACCACATGGCCGAGGTCGGACCTGTGGGGCCTGATGGGAAAGAGATCCCTGTTAGCTTAGTTTACGGGCAAGTAGAATTAGCCGCAAAGTATTCCCAACAGGATTGTAGACTAGACAACCTGTTGGATGGTATAGAAGAGGAATTTAGTTAGTCTAAGTGACTATGTATTTGAAATGACATGTAAAATGCCTTCTAGCCGGATTGTAAATCATTTGTCATGGCGGACCTTCTCGCTTCAACCTCTGGACCCGATAGTCCTGAGTGTTTCCGAATACCCTCTCAGTTATATAAGAACCGGGGCATGCGTGGAAACCAGGCGTAGGGGTCATTGGTGCTTGAACAGACAATTACCCAGCTAGTTATGTTATATTACATGGGTAGTAAGAAACATCTTCCAGGGAGAATAGTTCCGTTAAGGGTTCCTTTCCCTGGGTACGCATGCCCTAAAGTGCATGTCCGGACTGCGAAAAGAGACGCAGGCAAAAACATTTGGGGGCGAATATGGAAAATAAATTAAAATCATCTTTTGTTCACCGACCGAATATTCCCTTAAGAACGCTAGCTTTCGGCTTCACCCAGTCTGAGGTACACATCCGGCTGACACGGCAGTAACAATCGCAGAGGTGCTCCCCTTATGCCCTAGCTGAATTAACGGGAACGTAGGGCATAAATACAAGAGCCAGGAAACCCAGCTTGGCCAAAACTTAAGTCATATCGATGCATATAATGGCGAAGAAAAGCTACATGCGGAAGAGTAACACATGTGCCCAGGTAGATAATTAAGCTTCTGTGTAAGAAGCCCCCAGGTATAGTGAGTGCGGTTAGCACGTCAATAGTGTGCAAGCAGGGCACAAGTTGGCCTTTAAGGGCCTCGAGAAAGAAAAAGGGAGAAAGAGAGAAAGAAAAGACAGATAATGTATATGCAAAAAATGGACAGAGGAAGGAGACTAACTTAGAGTCCGGCACTAGGCATAGAATCTTTGGAGCCTGGCTGCGTTCCATGGGTTCGGCTCAAGTCGGTTATCCGATGCATCCCGCAGATGGTACGCTCCACCGGTCAGAACTTGGTCAATAATGAAGGGACCTTCCCATTTGGGCTCGAGCTTGGTCTTTTTCTTCTCCGGCAGGCGTAGAACTAGTTCGCCAACGTTATAAGTTTTGGCCCGTACTTCTCTGCTTTGGCATCTTCGAGCCTGTTGCTGATAAAATGTGGAACGGGCTTTTGCCACGTCGCGCTCCTCCTCCAGGGTGTCCAAATTGTCCTGCCGATCGAGCTCAGTTTCTCTTTCTTAGTACATGTGCACTCGAGGTGAGTCATGAATTATATCGCTGGGCAGAACCGCCTCTGCGCCGTACACCATAAAGAAGGGTGTGTATCCGGTAGTGCGATTCGGCATGGTCCGCAGCCCCCAGAGTACGGAGTCGAGCTCCTCTACCCAGTGCGTGTTAGATTCCTTTAAGGACCGCACTAATCTGGGTTTGATGCCACTCATGACAAGACCATTTGCTTGCTCAACTTGACCGTTGGTTTGTGGGTGATAGACGGAAGCATAATCGAGCTTGATGCCCATGTTGCTACACCAGAGTTTTACCTCGTCGGCCGTGAAGTTCGTGTCGTTGTCAGTGATGATGCTGTGGGGGAAACCATAACGGCGGACAACTCCGGATATGAAGTCTATCACTGGTCCGGATTCGACCATTTTAACGGGTTTGGCTTCTATCCATTTGGTGAATTTATCCACCATGACCAGTAAGTATTTTTTCTTATGGTTTCCCCCTTTAAGGGGTCTGACCATGTCGAGCCCCCAGACTGCAAAGGGCCAGGTAATGGGGATTGTTTGGAGGGCGGTGGGTGGCATATGGCTTTGGTTTGCGAAAAGCTGGCAACCAACGCAGCGTTGGACCAAGTCCTGTGCATCTGCCCGCACCGTTGGCCAATAAAAACCTGTACGGAAGGCCTTGCTTACAAGGGCCCGGGCTGCGGCGTGGTGGCCGCCCAGTCCGGCATGAATTTCTGCCAGGAGTTTCTGCCCTTCCTCTTCGGAGATGCACCTTTGAAGGACTCCGGTAGTGCTTTTCTTATACAGCTCTCCCTCATGGACCCTGTAAGCTTTAGACCGCCGCACTATGCAGCGTGCCTCATTTTGGTCCTTGGGAAGTTCCTACCTAGTTAGGTAGGCCAGGAATAGTTCTGTCCATGGGGCGATGATGCCCATTATTACGTGGGCTGAAGGTGTTATTTCGGTGGCAGAGCCTCCGATTATGTCAGAGTGTTCGGTATCGGGTATTGTGGCCGGGTCCGGACTGTTGTTACCAGTGTCCCCTTCCCATACCACGGATGGCTTAAACAGCCTCTCCAAGAAGATGTTGGGTGGGACCACATCGCATTTTACGCCGATGCGGGCGAGGATATCCGTCGCTTGATTGTTTTCCCGAGCGACACGGTGGAATTCGAGCCCCTCGAACCGAACTAACATCTTGAGGACGGCGTTGCGATAGGCCGCCATTTTTGGATCCTTGGCATCGAAGTCTCCATTTATTTGGGATATTGCGAGGTTCGAATCCCCACGCACCTCCAGGCGTCGAATGCCCATGGAAACTGCCATCCGGAGACCATGTAACAGGGCCTCGTATTCGGCTGCATTGTTGGAGTCTGTGTACAGTATTTGGAGTACATACTGGATTGTATCTCCGGTGGGAGACGTCAGGACGATGCCAGCACCCAGACCGGCCAACATTTTAGAGCCGTCGAAGTGCATAATCCAATTGGAGTATGCGCCGTACTCTTTAGGGAGTTCGGCTTCTGTCCATTCGGCGTCAAAATCGGGCAATACCTGCGACTTAATAGCTTGCCGAGGTTTATATGTTATGTCGAACAGAAGGAGCTCAAAAGCCCATTTGGCCATCCGGCCTGTGGCGTCGCGGTTGTTTATTATGTCATTGAGTGGTACTTCCGAGGCCACTGTAATTGAACACTCCTGAAAGTAGTGTCATAGTTTCCGGGATGCCATGAATACCGCATATGCTATCTTTTGATAATGCGGGTACCGTGATTTGCATGGAGTGAGGACAGTGGATACATAATATACCGGCTTTTGAAGGGGGAATTTATGTCCGTCCGCTTCTCGTTCGACGACGAGCACTGCGCTTACGACTTGATGAGTCGCCGCTATGTATAGCAGCATTGGTTCGCCGATGTTAGGCACGGCCAAGATTGGGTTGGTTGCCAGTATGGCTTTTATTCTTCTAGTCCGGCTGTGGCAGCATCCGTCCACTCGAAGTGTTCGGTGCGCCGAAGGAGGCGATAAAGGGGTAATGCCTTTTCTCCTAAGCGGGAGATAAAGCGGCTTAGAGCCGCCATGCATCCGGTTAATTTCTGGATTTGTTTGAGGTCCGTTGGGATAGCCAACTGTGACAGAGCTCGGATCTTGGCCGGATTTGCTTCAATTCCTCTACTGGAGACAATGAAGCCCAGGAGCTTTCCGGCTGGTACACCGAAAACGCATTTTTCCGGATTTAACTTGATGTTGCATGTTCGGAGGTTGTCAAATGTGGGCCTCAAATCGTCTATTAGAGAGTCGACGTGTTTGGTTTTGACGACCACATCATCTATGTATGCCTCCACTGTTTTGCCGATTTGTTTCTCCAGACATGTCTGAATCATGCGCTGATATGTTGTGCCGGCATTTTTGAGCCCAAAAGGCATTGTGTTGAAACAGAAAGGGCCGTATGGTGTGATGAATGCCGTTGCGGCTTGGTCGGACTCCCCCATCTTAATTTGGTGGTAGCCGAAGTATGCGTCGAGGAAACACAATGAATCGTGTCCTACGGTAGCATCGATAATTTGATTGATGCGGGGGAGGGGGAAGGGATCCTTTGGGCAGGCCTTATTGAGGTCCTTGAAATCGACGCATAGGCGCCAGGATTTGTCCTTCTTTGGTACCATCACCAGGTTTGCTAGCCAGTCCAGATGTTTTATTTCTCTGATGAATCCGGCCTCCAATAACTTGGCTAGTTCCTCTCCCATAGCTTGTCTCTTGGGTTCAGAGAAACGCCGAAGAGTTTGCTTGATCGGCTTGAATCCTTTTAGGATATTAAGGCTGTGTTCGGCCAGCCTACGTGGGATTCCTGGCATATCTGAAGGGTGCCAGGCGAATATGTCCCAATTCTCGCGCAGGAACTCTCGTAGTGCGGCGTCCAAGGCGGGGTTTAACTGTGTCCCGATGGAGGCTGTTTTTGTAGCGTCCGTTGGGTGGACTTGGAATTTGACTATTTCATCCGCTAGTTTAAAAGAGGTGGACTTCGATCTTTTGTCGAGTATCACGTCATTCTTGTCCACTGTGGAGCATAGCGCGGTTAATTCCTCGGCCGCGAGGGCTTCGGATAATGCCTTGAGGGCCAATGCGGCTGTTTTATTTTTGGCTCGAAGGGTTGTGTCTGGATCACTAGCGAGAGTGATGATTCCGTTGGGCCCAGGCATTTTGAGCTTCATGTACCCATAATGGGGTATGGCTTGGAAGATTGTGAATGCCTCCCGCCCTAAAAGGGCGTGGTATCCACTACTGAACGGGGCCACTTGGAATGTAATTTCTTCGGACCTATAGTTCTCTGGCGTGCCGAATACCACATCTAGTGTGATTTTCCCAGCACAGCGTGCTTCCCGACTGGGGATGATTCCCCTGAAGGTTGTGCTGCTTTGCTCAATGCGGTTCGAGTCTATTTCCATTTTATGAAGAGTTTCCTCATAAATGAGGTTTAATCCACTGCCGCCGTCCATGAGTACTTCGGTGAGTCGAAAGCTGTCCACAATTGGACTGAGGACCAGTGCAGCTGGTGCCCGGGCTGTTCAGAATTTAGGTTTGTCACTGGCGTTGAAGGTAATAGCCGTGTCACTCCATGGATTTATTGCTGCCACGTGGCAGATTTCGGCAAGGCTGCGGAGTGTTCGCTTGCGCCTATTGTTGGATGCGAAGGTCTCGAAGACTGTTAATACCATACTTTTATCCCCGGGATGGTGCTCTGTGGCCTCTGGGGTGAGAAGATCCTCGCCACTTTTGGCCACCTGCCGGAGTATCCAACATGCTCTAAGGCTATGTGTTGGTATGGTACCTGATGTACTACGAATTTTGTAGGGTCCGTTGAGCCATCCCTCCAATACGGTTCCATGCCCTGTGGAGGGTTTTTGCTTTTTTGTAGTTAACCCGGGTGTCTTGTGATAGTGCACCCTTTTACTTCGGACTGGGTGTGTATTCGGGCCGAATTATCCCAAAATTTTGTTTCAGTTTTCCAGGAACTTTCCATCACACAGTACTTTCGTACTATGGATGCCAAGTCAGCAAAGCGTGATATGTTACGGCGACGTATGGCGTTAAGGATTCCCTTGTCCGTGCAATTATTGCAGAAGAATGAGACCGCGTCTTCCTCGCGACAGTCCTTAACCTTGTTCATCACACGGAGGAATCTGGCCCAATAACGATGTACTGTTTCTTGGGGCTCTTGCCTGATTTGGGAAAGATCGCTTATGTTTGGGTGGGTGGGTGGAATTAAGTCTGAACCCTTACCCGATCTGAGACCCAGGGGCCGAGGAGTTTCCAATCTTGGAAGTTCGGGTTCCGGGATGTTGCCCGATAAGTCCGGCCCGCTACCTGACTCTAAGTTCAGGGCTTGGGTGATGTCCTCCCGTAAATGGGTGTCCGGCTCGGAGTGCTCAGGAATCCGGACAGACATAGTTAGTCCTCAAGATAGAGGAAGAATCGCCGCATTGTTCCTCCACCACCGCGATATGATGGGTGATCGGTGGAGTGGTAATCTCCCTTTGATCGGGTTTAAGCCCAATCCGATCATAGTCCGTAGTGACTCCCAAGGCAGCGATGCGATCCAAGAGCTCATTCAGGGAAGAGAGCTCCATTGGATCCATCTGCTCGGCAAATTCCGAGTTGACGTGGAGGCTGTTTTCGATGACCTGAGAAGTCATCGTTGGTGCAGCGGCCGAACAGGCGGTCATGATAAAACCGCCTAGCCAGAGAGTTTTAACGACAGCCAAGGCCCCTCCGGCGGTAATGTTGTCTTTAAGGACGAGACAGACATCCTTCCCTGCGATGACGGCACGGTGGAACTCTCAATGAAAGCACCAATGTCGGTGTCAAAACCGGCGGATCTCCGGTAGGGGGTCCCGAACTGCGCGTTTAGGCGGATGGTAACAGGATACAAGGGACACGATGTTTTTACCCAGGTTCGGGCCCTCTCGATGGAGGTAAAACCCTACTCCTGCTTGATTGATCTTGATGATATGGGTGTTACAGGAGTTGATCTACCGCGAGACCAGAGAGGCTAAACCCTAGAAACTAGCCTATGGTATGATTGTTGTTGTTGGTCCTACGGACTAAGCCCTCCGGTTTATATAGACACCGGAGGGGGCTAGGGTTACACAGAGTCGGTTACAAGGAAGGAGATCTACATATCCGTATTGCCAAGCTTGCCCTCCACGCCAAGGAGAGTCCCATCCGGACACGAGACGAAGTCTTCAATCTTGTACCTTCATAGTCCAACAGTCCGGCCAAGGGTTATAGTCCGGCTGTCCGGATACCCCCTTATCCAGGACTCCCTCAATCGTAGTTGGCGTCGACGGCGGCCATCCACTAGCCGGTCTCCAACATCGTCTGGAGACGATCCTCGGCGCCATGCCGCAGGCCGGTGTCATGGACCATCTGGCGCAGCCGCTAACCGCTCAC
The DNA here is from genome assembly GCF_056163025.1 of Triticum urartu. NCBI lineage: Eukaryota > Viridiplantae > Streptophyta > Magnoliopsida > Poales > Poaceae > Triticum > Triticum urartu. The sequence continues at coordinate 9,132,960 of NC_141877.1, forward strand.
GCGCATCGCCGCCATGGGTCTGGAGTGAGCTCTTTTGCGCTTAGTGTAGGTGCTTAGGCAAATGCTTAGGTGCGTACGATGTGGTAGATGCATTGGAATGGAGGGGCGCGTTTATATGAGGGCAATGAGGACAAACTGCGTTGCATTCACATCGTGCAGCCTCTTTTCCCGGACCTCCTCCCATTACTTCCCTCATGCATTAATTGAAGGAGGATGCATTGGCCGTTCAACATATCGGGAACCGCTACTCCCTCCCTCGTCTGCATTAAAGCCGTATCGGGAACTGCGCCGCCCGCTGTCAAATCGAATACTCCCTCCGTCTAGGTGAGTATTAAGTCATCTTACGAAAACCAAATAGTAAACAAATAGGCGTGGTGCATTAACTCTCATGTTGTTTCTTATTTTTTGACATAAATAGAGGAATCAACCAAGAAGAGATGTGGGGCTTGTATGCTTTTAATGACTTGAGACTATCAAACATGACATGAAGTGGTCAGTTCGTTGCACAAGAACAAATACAACCCACGTCAGCACACACGCATCTTATATAGCATCACATCCAATGGCTATAAGAGATGAATGAGACCAAATTATATCTCATATAGATGAGTTCTAGGAAAACTGTATTAATAATACTTAGATCCTGCGCCATGTATCATATATTAGTATCATGTAGTACTTTATTTATTGCCATGTATGACACATAGTAGTACTCAACTCTCTTCTTTCTTCATTTAATTCTATGACACCTCATCAAAATTGCTAGGGCTAGCACCATTACAACCAGCCTTAGCAAATACTACTAAACATTAAGTTCTCTCGTTTTCCCCTCCACCTTGGTCACCTAGACAGAGGGAGTATACTGCGCGGGCTTTTCCTGCGCGGTAGGCGGGGCAGTTCCGCCTAGTCGCTTCGACAGAGACGCGAGAAGACGAGGGAGTAGGCTGCTGCAAACGTAGGGCTGTGTGATTTGACAGCGAGCTACTGCTGGACAGGTGGGGCCCCGTGATTTGACTTGCCATTATCATTTTAACTGCGGCACTACGACCGGCGTGAGTCTCCCGATTCCTGGCCACCTCCATACAGGTGCCTCTCCCAATGCTCCACCATGTAGTAGAGGTTGGCTCTTGCATGAGAGCCCACTTCTCCACTTTTTCCTTGCCTCTCTTTCCTCCACATATGCAAAAATGCCATGTAAAGCGCACTATTGTACTTACTTTTACTTGCTCCTACAGGTGCTTAAGCTTGCCACATAGGCATAAAGTCTGATGTGGCAAGTTATTCAAGAAGAGAGAGACTAGTTTGGTGACCCAAGGAAGAAACGGTGCTAAGCGCGTGTACCTAGGTGAAAAGACAATTTTGAGTCTATAGCTAATTAAATGAAGCAAACTTAGCAACACCATTTCATTGGAAGAGGTCACTCCTTGGCAAATGCAATAAATACTAGTACTCCCTGTGTCCCATAATATAAGAACGTTTTTGGCACTACACTAGTGTCAAAAACGTTCTTATATTATGGGACGGAGGGAGTACGAAGAAAGAGATAGAGAGGAGTAAAAAAATACACTTATAGCCAACCTTGTTGTAGTCTGAGTGACTAAGTGATGACTATGTATGACATGCCAACATCAGATAGCCTAACGCACCGTGTTAAATCCCCAAGGGCGCTACCGCACGAGCGACGCGACAGTCGTGGTAGGCGCGACCACGATACGGGCTGCTGGCAGCCCTTGGATCTGAGATCAAACGGTCGCATGCTAAGTTGCTGAAAATTTGCAGAATAACCCTCCAGGATAGGATATTCACCCATAGGTCTAGAATCACGCCATGCAACCGTTCGATCTCAGATCCAAGGGCTCTCGGAAGCCCGTATCATGGGAGAATGGAAAGCCACTACCCTGCCGTTCGCACGCTGGTACTTCGCTCCTACTCGTCCCCCCACGTCCTTCAATACTATGGCGATTCGCTCCTAGTCGTACCGTCCATTCACACTACAGCAGTTCCACTAATCCTAACCCTCCTCCCAAATCCATGGCGTCCCAAATCTCCACGATCGGCGGTGAGTACAAGGTTAGAACCATCACCGGCGATGAGTTCGACGTCATCTACACTCGTTCTTCCACGACGGTGAAAGGATGCCTTTCTCGCTTCAGACGCATGTTCGAAAACTCAGATGATGAGTGGGTCGCTGGGCTAGATGTTGAGTACACCACAGTCCTGGGACGAGAGAAGGATCTAAAGGACGAAGAGAGGAAGAAGCCCGCCGTGATCCAGGTTTGCGTGCATGACTTATGCTTGGTCTACCACATATGCCATGCCGACGTTGAGTGCCAGGATTTTAAGGACTTCCTCGGGAGCAACCTAGTCAAATTCGTTACTGTAGACTCTGGTAACGACAAAGAAGTCCTGTGTCGGATAGGCCTCGTTGTAGGCAACACCTTCGACCTCCAGAAGAATCGGTTGGTGTCCTCTCTTCAGCCTTCAATGCTGACCCTGGCAGGAGCCATGGTTCATCCTTCGTACGGTAAACTGGAGAAACCTCCATACACGTTTCATCATCATGCATGGCAGCGGAATGTACTAGATATAGACCACATCCACTACGCTGCAATGGATGGCTACCTTTGCTTCAATATCTACAAGGGTCGGATGAAGAGCAACAGCCAACTGTGCGGTTCAAGCAAAGAAGTATCGGCCAAGAGGAAGAGGGACAAGGACGAAGTCGAGGACGTGGACGAGGACTCCGAGTAAGGTGGCAGTGTCGTTGCTCATGGTGGTTCTAATGCAGTGTCTACCGGAATATTTGCAAAGCTTAATTTCAGGTGTGCTTAATTTAATTTGAGGGGTGTGTTGTGCTGAGCCCCCGGCAGAACTATGTTATGTTTCTTCTTGTTACTTTAACTCTTCAGTACATACATACTAGTATTTCTTACATTTCATCTTTTAGTTGGTATAGTACTACCCCTCATTTCTTCACATTATATACGTAGAATATATATGGCCAACATCATATAGCCAGCAGTTTAGTTGTCAAAGAATTTTAGGGTGCTTAGTTTTGTCAAAGAATTCCAGGGTGCTTAGTTTTATTTGAGGGGTGGGTTGTGCACTTGTGCTGGACACCATTATTGTGACAAGCCTTTTTAATAGTACTATATGCATAATTTGGCGATGAGCGCTCTCTATATGTACCACCTTTTTTTAATTTCAAGTTTTGCTCCATGGCGCAATCCATCGATACTACTACTGTACAAAAGTGGAGTATATACATTTTTTAAAAGGCTAGAGGGCGGGGCTGTCTAGCTCGGTCGGTTTCACGAGAGGTGAGGGCCTTTATGATTTGACGTCTCATTACTGCTGTCAAATCGAATAGTACTGCGCCGCCCACTGCACGCTCGGCGCCTCCATTAAACCCCTCCGTTAAACCCGCATGCAAACCGAGAATCCTACTCCGGCCACACGTCCGTTCATGAGCGGGCCGGAATTAAACGCAACACCGGCCGAGCTCCTCCCGTCCGCCCTCAGTTTAAATGAGGCCAGACGCCGGCCAAGCTCCTATCGTCCGCCCTCTATTTACACGAGGCCAGACAGACAGCGGGCAAGAATCGCACCCCTCCGCCGCTCCCCCATCTCCTCCTTCACCATTTTCTCCACTCCTCCAATGGCTTCCGATGAGCCGTTCTCTGGCATATTACCCGGGTGGGTGGCCCGCCGAACCCTCCGGATACGGGCGAGGCCGCGCGGTGCTTCACCAACCTCGCTTGGCCCGACGGAGCCAGTTGCCGCCCCAAGCAGGCGCGTGGTTCAGCAACTCGCCGCTCCAGTTCAGCTCGATGAGGAGTGGCGAGTTGCTCCACGCCGGCACGGCGGCGAGCACGCCGGTACGGGCGCCGTAGCTACCGCGTCGTACCGCACCGCCAGTGTCTGCGGTGGCCGCGCCTCCCGTGTCTGTGGGCGCGCCTCCCGTGCCTGCGGCAGTGCCATGCAGGCAGAGACAGAAGTCGGGTGCGTGGAGAGCGACGAGTCGGTGGCCTGCTTCTCCATGTCCGCCGCCATCATCGAGGAGAAGTAGAACACGGGAGGCCGCCGCCACTTGGGACCCATGAAGGCCACCGCCGAGGCGACGAGCGCGGATTCAGGTGGTTTCTTTGCTGCTTCGTCTCTTCCGAGGACCTTTGTCGACCCCGCAAGTGTCTGACGGACATGAGGAAGACAAAGGGATCCGCGGGCGGCCATTTAGAACTAAAATAAGTCTAGATACATCCATTTCCGGACGGAGGGAGTATTAATTATACAAGAGAGCCGGATTGGCACCTCTTAGTTCATGTAAATGTAATGAAATCCATGATGTTTATATGAAGATCCGGCTTTTTTATAAGAAATCCTTCATGCTTATATGAAATCAGTCCGTGTTTGCACGAATTTCATCTGGTTGGTTAGAGTTGTAAAAATGTATGCCGCTGGCGTTTGATGTCATCCTCCGCTTAAGGAAGCGGGAGGAAATTTACCGGCTGCCGTTGGAGATGCTCTTTATGCTGGAAATAATAGAGTGACATCCAATCCATTTGAGTTAATTTCCTGTATGATTGTCCCTCTATAAAAAGTTAATTGCATGCACAGTGTACACGTGACTTGCAGGGTGGCTACAGCTTCGTACAGAAAGTTAAAAAGAAACAAGTCCATCTTTAATCTTGTATTCTAAGTACTCTGTGGGTTCCACTGTCAGTACTGCGGCGAAAGAAGTATATATCAAATAAGTAGAGTAATATATAATATAAAAATATAAAGTTAAAATACAGAATACAAACTCATGTCATCGCGTTGCGAGCATCCAGCGCTAACCAGCCCAGCACATTTTTGTTGTAGACCATGCTGGAGATATATCTCCATGTCTACTCTTATATATACTCCATTCGTTCCTAAATATTTGTCTTTTTCAGATTTCAAATGGACTACCACATACGGATGTGTATGTAGACATATTTTAGAGTGTAGATTCACTCATTTTGCTCTGTATGTCTTTTCAGGAAGGGGTCAGATTTGTCCTTAATTTATTTATGAGGTATCCAGATGGCACTGCACCGCCAAGAAAAGAGGGTAACATCAAAATTATGGACTACTTTTTTGAGTATGTTGGTAAGGTCCGGTCATAGTCACTTGTTGAAATCTCTAAAAAGACAAGTACTCCCTCCGTCCAGAAATACTTGTCATCAAAATGGATAAAAGGAAACGTATCTAGACGTATTTTAGTTTTAGATACATCTCTTTTTATCCATTTTGATGACAAGTATTTTCGGACGGAGGGAGTAGAAAATAGAGTTGGTGATGATGGTGTGCGTGCCATCCTGCAATATAGGCCATCGGATTTATATCTAACGTATAGGAAATAAACTATGGCAATTTTGCAAAAATATACCGACACGTCTCTCCACGTTCGCAAATAAGACCTTCCCTCGTTCAACCTTTTCTCTCACAAGACAAACTACTCATACAAATGCATCTTGATGTTCCGTGCAACAAACGGGCAGCTAACTAATTTCTTTTAAAATAGTTGCTGCAATAATTGGGTTGAAGTGATATATTTTATGTCTGCCCCGAATGATTTTAGATTCACTAGTAGTAACAAAGAAAAGGTTGCCTTGTTAATTAACAGAAAACAGGGTGAAAACTATCACATGAGGCCGGTAAAAACAAGGCACACTGGGTTCAGCGTGATCGTCACTACAGCTGTGCGCGCGCGAGAAGTCTACATATCAAGGGGGCTACCGAGCGAGGCACTGAGACAAAATGTTTGAGAGAGAAACCAATTGACAGATTATGATTAGATCGAGTTGTCACCCTTCTGCTGTCATTATTGGGGGGGAGGGAGAGAAAGACGTATCGAGAGTGTGTGTGGTAGGCACAGAGGCACAACTAGCGAGTGTGTGTGTGTGTGTTTGAAAGAGGAGTAGATAGATTATTATCAAGATCGATGTGCCACCCTACTCCTTCGGTGCCGGGTAGTGTGTGTTTGTATGTTTGAGAGAGAAGCCAATCGATAGATTAGTATCAAGATCGAGGTGTCACCCTACTCCTTCGGTGTTGGGAAGTGTGTGTGTGGGGGGGGCAGTGACACTCACATATCTCTACTCTTATAAAAAAACAGAGCTGGTGATGATGGTGTTCCTGCCATCCTGCAGTATAGGCCAACCGATTTATATCCGACGGACAGGAAGGAAACTATGGCAATTTTGCAAAAAGATACCCACACCCCTCTCCGCATTTGCAAATAAGGCATTCCCTCGCTCATCATTTTCTCCCACAAGATAAACTTCTCATACAAGTGCATCTTGATGTTCCGTGCAACGCATGGGCATCTTGCTAGTAGGGAGAAGGAGTTTGTGTGACACATATCTAGCTATATTAAGGGATATGTAGATAGCATATGTGTGAGAGATATTAGTGGCTGTGGGTGGGTGGAATTAAAGGGGTGGGCGTGTTAGACATAGAGAGCGTGTGTGTTTCTGTGTGAGAGACTTGTAGGACGGGGTAGAAAGATGAATTTAACCCTGACGGAGGGAGAGAAATACACGAAGTGCGCGTGTGTGATTCCGATGCCCACAGGGAAATGAGATATGTATGTGTGTGAGAGAGATTGCACAATTCATTCACGTATCACGATCTAGCGATCATGGACGTGCATCGCTTGAACATAAGTCAATATCTAATTTATATCGTGGCTAAAGGTATAATATCGATTCAACGCTATAAAGATTGGACACTCACATATCACATTTTTTCTATTTAAATAAGCCTTTTCAGTTGTGCATGCCAAAGTTACAGTGATGTTTCTTCAAACAACCAATGTAGCTATCATGTACATGCACCATTGTTACTCTTGCATTCAAATTCATTAGTCTTGGATGATTGAAGTTTCCATTTTGAAATAATATATGTAATATTCATATATGAATTCAACGGGTACGCAATTTATGAAATGGAGGCTATGTAATCATATGAGGTAACACTTTTAAGTAGCTGACTACAATATCCATTTCTTTTTGTGCGCCTCTACACTAACACGTCAATGCATTATGTTTAAAGTAAATAACCAATGGCACTAAATTATCTATTTACACGAGAAATACATAGGTTGAGCATTTGATCCCTTTTTTGTGAATGCGCCACTACACCCGTACGATTGGCCGTGCCCGTGTGAACGTCCAAGTTATCGGCGCATCATCCCGAGTTATTGTCTTTTTTCTGGGGTGGACTTCACACCAGTTATTAACTGCTGAAGCATGCCCCGTGTACACAGTCTAGCATGACCTTCCCGCTAACACGGTCCAAAATTAGTTGAAACTGGATACGAACGATCCCGCGGGTGGCAAAATCTCCCGCCTCCTTCTAAACTTTCCGCCACCTTAGTCTTTAGCATGCGAAATCCCCCTTTTGTCCTTGGTGCACGGAGACCAACAGTTACAATACCGCCCTCATCTACATGATAGGTCGGGGCTGCTTTGGTAACTTCCGGTTCCCCCACTACACGGCACCCCCATTTCCTCTCCCCCTCCCGCAAAAATGACTAACTCCACGGCACTAGAGCATCTTACATCACGTCGTCCGTACTTCATCGCCCTTTGTCCCCTCCCCTCTCGAAACCCTAGACTACTCCTCCACCGGTGTACCATAGCCCATTCACTGCCAGTGGTGTCCACCTCGCCGGATCTGCTTCTGCGGCCGCATCTACCCCTCCCACCTCCCCTAGAAACAAGTAGACTGCTCATCCACCACTGTACCACAGCCCATTCAGTGCCGGACTTGTCCACGGTGCCGGATCTGCTTCGCCGGTACTCTCATCAACCGCCGCGCATCTGCAGCGGCTCATTCGTACTCCCCACCGGAGACGCTTCGTCCACACCCCCCGGAGCCGCCCCACTGACGCCCCCATCGACGACCTCTGATCCTCTTCGCCGACACCTTCCTCAACCCTACCAGAGCAGCTTTTGACGCCCCATCCACGGCCGTAGATCTGCATCATCGACACCACCCTTAACCCAACCACCGGAGCAGCTTCTGACGCCCCGTCCACGGCCGCAGATCCGCATCGTCGACACCATCCTTAACCCAACCACTGGAGCAGCTTCTGACGCCCCGTCCACAGCCGCAGATCCGCGTCGTCGACACCATCCTTAACCCAACCACCGGAGCAGCTTCACCTACGCCCTCGTCCACGGCCACAGATCCGCTTCGCCCACACCGTAGTCCACCCTACCAGAGCCGCTCCACAAACACCCTACTCGACGGTTCTAGATCTCCTTACCGGACCCCGACAGCCAGTGCAGCATCATCACCCTCGACGTTTCTAACCTGATTCCCACCGTTTGGAGAGATGCCAAGCACCCGCCACGGCCTAGGTACTTGTCACCTTTAAACCCGTCCAGCATCACCTGCCCGATGTACTTCAAATATACTAACCGCTCGCTGTTACATGTTATGCAGCTAGCAAAAACTACAAGGACAATGTTTCTTCTGGATCTAACAGCTTGGCCAACCAAGATCCTGGACTGAGGCATTGCTATGATCTTGTAAGCGCGTCTCTCTCTCTCTCTTGTATTGTTCTGTGCCTGCCAGCGTGCTTTGCTAGGATTTTCGACCAGTGATCCCTTTGTGCAGACAGTGATTTCTACTACTGGCTGCTAAATTAGATATGTAGATGTCATACATGATACTACCTCGTACCTCCGTTCCTAAATATAAGTCTTTCTAGAGATTCCACTATAGGCTACATACGGAGCAAAATGAGTGAATCTACACTCGAAAATGCATCTATATACATCTGTATGTGGTCCATACTGGAATCTCTACAAAGACATATATTTAGGAACAGGGGCAGTACATTACACAAAATCATAGGTGGCATGTAGGAATTCCAGTGCACTACATTAGGCTCCCTTAGAGTGCCTGCTAGTCCAACATACAGAGTCATGGCTAGTTTATGGTACACACACAATCGTTAATTGGTGGTTTAAATATGCGCAAGGGATATGCAATGCAGTATCATGTAGAGATGTTTGAAATTAGCCGTGTCAACTTGCAGATAGGGTTACACAATGAAAAAGTACAAGATGTATGTGGAAATTTCATGGAACATCGCAAAAAAAGGAGAGGCAGCGGTGAGCCTATACAGTGTGCTATGGTACGTCACTCCTCCATTGCAATCATCGTGACATGTTATTTGTATGCCAGTTCTATTAGCCAAGTTTCTTAGGGACAGTTATTACGAGTTATCCTAAGAAAATAAGCACCTGTGAATATAAGCTCCATGTAATAAGCCAACCAGTTCTTTTCATTGCGTTTTCAGCTTATCTTTGGTATGATCAGTGGAAAGTCTAGATTGCATTATATTTTTTTCATTTTGCTGTCCATATGGAAATTAATTTGACTTGCAAACATCACAAATTGAACCCAGTGCAGTAATTAATATGATAGGAAAACAGACCATCATTATTTGCTCAAAATGCAAATACAAAGATACCATCTACTTGGCAGAATCTACTTTGGTCAATGTTTTCCATAGAGATCCCATTGCCTAATTTAAACGAAGAACGCATGACCCACATTTAAATGAAGAACAATTATTTATTGAAATTCGATGGTCCAAGTGGCTGGTTATTATCGTATAGCAGCACCACCTGAAAGCATCATATAGCAGCAACAGCAGCTCATAGCAACTCATCATACAGCAGTAGCAGTCTGCAATTCATCATATACCAGCAGAAGCTCATAGCAATTCATCATATAGCAGTAGTAGGAGAACCTCATAGCAATTCATCACATAGCAGCAGCAGGAGCAGCTCATAGCAATTCATCATATAGCAGCAGCAAGAGCAGCTTGTAGCAACTCATCATATAGCAGCAGCAGGAGCAACTTGTAGCAACTCATCATATAGCAGCAGCAGCTCATAGCAATTCATCATATAGCAGCAGCAGGAGCAGCTCATAGTAATGCATCATATAGCAGCAGCAAAAGCAGCTCATAGCAATTCATCATATAGTGGATCAAAATGAAAATTTGGCAAAAAATCAAATGAGATCCTCACCTTGTTGGATGAGCTCATCCTTCAATAGCACCTCAAGGCCATGGCCTGGGAGGAGGGGAGGGGGAATAAGGTGCCTTCTGCCGCAGTGTGGCATCAGCCGTAGTTGTGCATGTAGCGACCCGACCCAAATGGATCAAGTCTCTGTGCTTATGTGTCATCCCTGGATCAGTATGCTGACACACACAGTACTTGAAGGATTTATAACAGAGGTAAATCACATGTATAAAGTAACGTAAATACTATTACCTCAATCCAATATAGCGGAAGCAACGAGGTTGTGGATTCCCATCAACACCAACGGCAAAGTTGAGTGTAGAAATCGTAACCCTAACGTATCACTTACTCGTCATAAGAAACCTGCAACATGAGACGTTGCAGCCCGAAACGGGTCAGTACATTGAATGTACTGGCAAATTCACACCATAGAGAATGATGAACAATGGCTATCACTACATGCATATTTGGCTGGTGGAAAAGCTCTATGGTTATAAGGTTTTTGCGTAAAGCCAATTTTTCCCTACTACAAAGGAATAAATTTATTTAACTATCATGGTGGTTGTGAAACATTGAGAATGGTTGACAGCATTCTCAATCCCAATTAAAAGTAAATAAAACCCAACAACATTAATTAGAAGTAACATGTTGAGATTCACAATGATATTCAAGTACTAGATACTCAAGTTGTCCATAACCGGGGACACGGCTAATCATGATTAGTTTGTTACTCTGCAGAGGTTTGCGCACTTTTCCCCACATGACTCGATCGCCTCCGTTTGTTTTCTCGCACTACATGGTGTTTGAGAAACGGATGACCGAGACATAGTCTTTCAGAAGCACTAGCACCTTACATGTGGGGTAGACCGGTACACCTACATCCCCTACATCTGCTAGTCCAACCCGTAAGAGTTTGCACAACTTAGTCAACTATGCCAGAGCCCATAGTAGCATGTGGCTGCACACGGAAGTTTCTAGCATGAAAGATCTTATGATCCCTTTGAGCCTGGGTGGCGGTCCGAAAAAAAAACAGGCAAGTCCTGATAGACATCAGGTGCCTCAATCCACCCAGATGTGTGTTTAAGTTGCCACCTTAGATAAACCATTAAAATTATCAATCTCACATCTGTCATGGATATCACTCACCCAATCCACGTCTACTAGCATAGCATGGCAATATAAGCAAACGTAGAGTAACTCCCAAAGGTTTCATAATAATACAGGTAATAGGTACTACCTCATCTACTTCCCATCCCACAATTTAATTAGATCCTAATCATGCAATGTGTGAGGATTGATCTAATGCAATAAAACATGGGTTGTAGAAAAGGTATGATCAAAGTGTGAACTTGCCTGCAATGTAGATGAAGATGATTCGCACTTAAAACTCTTGATAGATCTACTCGTCACACTCCGGTCAATCTATCGTAAGCAAACAATAGTAACCACACAATAAGTACTCATCTAATGCACAAGTAAAACTCAAACGAGAGAATGAACCAGAAAGTTCAACTTAAGAACTCCGGTTGCAAAGAAAGAACGAGCCGAACAAACGACGAAAAACAAACGGCGGAAGAAAACAACTCGGTTCTAGCAAGTTGAAACTAGGTCAAATTTTACTGTAGCAAAAGCTTGTTCAAGTTGATTAGACGGAACGGCGGTTTCGAGATGAAACTCCAGGCGCTTGAATCACCTGATTCCGATAAACGGGCGAGAAGATAAACTAGAACGAAGATCGGATCTGAGATCGCGATCGTGGAATAAATCCGACGAGAAGAAAAAGAAGAACGGTTATACGAACAGGCGTCGTTAACCGGGAAATAATCGGTGATCACGTTCGTTGAGACGAACGGTCCGAAAGAAGAACGAAAACCAATCTAGGGTTTTCGGAAAAGAGATCGAAACGAAAAACCGATCTAGAACACCGGAACGGTTTAGCGAAAAATCGGAAAGAAAACGAATCGGTAGAGAAGAAAAGAATCGGAACGGTTTATAAGAAAAACCGAACCGAGGGAAAGAAGAGACGCGGCGCGGTACCTCCGGCGAACGGCGGCGACGGCGGCATTGGGCGGCGGCGGCGGTGCACAAGGCGGCGGCGGTGGTGACGCAGGGCGGCGGCGGCGCGGCAAGGTGCGGCGGTGGCGGTGACGCAGGGCAGCGGCGGTGCGGCAAGGTGGGGCGGTGGCGCGGGTGTGGTGCGGCGGCGGGTGAGCAAGGTGCGGCGGTGGCGCTAGGGCACAAGGGCGGCGACGCGGGTGAGGCGACTTAGGTGCGGGACGGCGGTGACGCAGGGCGCGGGGTGGAGCTGCGTGCTGCTGCTTGTTGCATCTTTGATTTGATGTGTTTAGAGGGAGGGTGCTTGGGTATTTATATGGGTGAGGGGAGACAAAACTTGGGGTAGGGGGCAAGGAATTGGACTAGGACTAGGAAAGAAAAGAGGGAAAAGATCTAGAAAAAAACGAAAGTAGGTGAATCCTACTAGGAATCCACAAAGGACGGCGGCTCCCTGGCGCCTTGCGCCTGGTGCGGCTCCTCCCTGGGCGTGGCGCGCGATGGCCTCTGGCCTGGCTGGCTCGGTGGCTTGGGCCTTAGGCCCAAGTCGCTGGAGCTCTCTCTCTCTTTTTTCTTTTTTTTTCTAAAACTGTTCCGCGCTCGGAAAAAAAAAACAAAACGAGATCTAAACGAACTCCAAAACTAATAAAGTAAATTTTCCCCGACTCCTAAAAATGAGCCGAACAAAATGAACTTTTCTCCGGGCCTAAAATAAAATTTTCAAAAACGCGCATTTTTCCCTATCCAAAGAAAAACAAACACACACCGGAAAACGAAATTTGATCTATTTATTAAATCTTCATTTTCCCTATATTTTGGGAAAGTCATATTATTCCCGCTCTCTTATTTTGACATCGGAAAAATTATTGAAGATGGAATAAATAAATCAAATGATCCTCTTTTCCAATTCGAGAAAACTCTCAAATAAGAAAATAACGAAATCTCCAACTCTCTCCGAAGGTCCTTGAGTTGCGTGAAATTTCTAGGATCGACCAAAAAGCAAGAAAATAGGATATGCATGATGATCTCATATGTAACATTCCAAATTGAAAATAAATTCAGAAGAGCTTTGAATTTAATTCTTTGAAACTCCCAACTCATATTTCATATAATTTGAAGAAGTCATTTTATCTTCTCTCGTGAAAATCATTGAGTCGCATAAAGTTTCAGAATTGGAATATTTTCAAATGAAATTCAAATATTTTCAACAACCCTTTTCATTTTTAAATGGAAGAAGTCATGTCATCTTCTCTCTAGGGTTTTGTGTTTGAAAAGCATTTGAATTCATGGAGATCAGAAAACAAATATGGAAGTTTGGGAAAGTCCTTTTATTCCCTCTCATTTAACTTTCAAAAAGAATTCGAATTCACTCACTTTCAGACAATCAATCAAACAATCAATCAATCAATCTATTTGTTTATAACATTCCAAAATTTAGAATTTTGGGATGTTACAGTGCAGCGCCCGCCAGAGTAGTGCGTTGGACGAATCACAGTGGAGCAGCTGCTGGAGACCATGAGAATGAGGGGCGGCGCCAGAGGGAGGAGAAGCCAGGGAGATTTGCCCCTACCCGTCGGCCATGTAGCCTAGCTGGACATAGCATCGTCGAGGACCAGGCCAGATGGGACCAGTGGCGACGGCTCACTGGAGGAACCCTAGTGCTACAGGCAAGGGACCGAGGTAGAGGGAAAGGGGAGAGGAGATGCAAGCCGGCAGGGCAATGAATGCTTGCGTGTTTGTTTTTACTTGAGGGTTAGGTGTGACATGGGCGTCAGCAGTTGCATTTTGAGTGTAATATAGGCAGACAACAGAGTCATTTCACTATTCCCCTTCCCTTCAATTTTTAGTGAGGTTCTACCCGAAACACCCCCCTCCAAAGCGAAATTAGTTAAGCCCAAGACCATAACTCAAAAATGACTTCTTTACATCTTTTATGGCTTATTTTGACAATATGCCCTGAAAAGGCAGAATCGAACTAGCCCTTAACCTGCAATTCAATTGTGCATGCAATGTACATTTAGGCATCATCATACATGGCATAACCTAATACATGTGCATTCCATTGTAGAATCTGGAATATGCAATGTTTATGTTAGTTCATACATTGCACATGATGTTTAAATGCCCCTTAAATCTGGTCAGTCAAGTGATGGTCTTTAAGCCTCCTTCATTGCTTCTTTTCTTGATGTGTAAGATTTGCTCACACATCTATTCAATTGCTTGTTTGCATCAACCAGCCATACTAGGACTGTTTGCTTTGATTACTTGTTGTTCTTGACCTAACACTGAAACAGAGCTTGTCAACGATTTAAACACTAAGGTCTGCTGTAGTGGGGCCTTGTCTAACTCATAGGTGACATAAAGGTTTGGCTGTACAGTACAGTAGGCTCTCCAAGAGTACCTGGAGATCCAGTTCGAAGGTATGCCTAGTTTTTACATAGTGCGGACAAAGTAAATGCTCATTTCATTGTGTGCAAGTGCAAGAGATGCGGCATGTTTCATTATGTGGTGTTGTTTTTTTATAATCTCATCCTTTTGTGTTCACAGACTGGAAAGTATGCATATTTATCTTCCAAGGAGACGAGTAACTAGTTTGTGTCACCTTGCAGAGGGGGTGCAATGAAGATAAGATTGAGGATTTCCAAGTACAAGATGTTAGGAAGGAGCCTTGCAAGAGAAGTAGGAGTTACGCTGAGCCTCTTCAACCTGCTAAGGTAAGTCACTGTATGCAACTCAACAGTTCAATTCCTTGTTTGTTTCAGGCATAGTTAATTTTCTCTTTTCAATTGCTTTATTTTTCCTCAGTTAATGAGATGCCCAAATAATCATGCCTGATGTTCGGTACTTGTATCACTATTAGTTGACATAATTAAAGGCCTTACCATTTAATTACTCTGCCTAAGTGTGCCTGAAGCTTTGAAGTCTATTAACCAACTATTATTGCATGAGGCTCACAATCTAGTTTATACTACGGTAAAGATTGCATAGTTTTGCCTATTGTAGTATGTTTGTATGAAACCCTCTGCTGTTCATTATGCTCCCTAAGACTTCAATTGAGGCACAAAATGGCCAACTACTTGCTTACTTATACGCAACGTGTTTTCTAAATTTGTAACTTGTCTGTGTTTTCGATTGGGCCCCAACATCATGCTCCTCTGGTGAACAAAGAGGGATTTCTGTATGCAGGCTGCACAGACTATCTTTTTTATAATTTTTAAAATATCGCCTGCTTATGCTTCATGACGTGTAACATTTTTTTGAAAGTGACGTGTAACATTATTATTAGTCCTGTTTTGCCATGTAGTACAAAATAGTGTCTTGTTCGCTTCACTGTTGTAACTATATTTTTGCCCTAGTCATGTGTACTTACAGAAACATTTCAGGATGAAGTGACATCAACATAAAGATCTGCGAGCAGTGCGACATGGCCGTTACCGAATGATTATGGATTGGAATTAGAATGTGCTGATGTTCTCGAGCATCAACTAGAGGTGGCAAGACAACGTGTACATGATTGTCAACGTATAATCAACAAGTTGAGACTGGACATGCAGGTTTTAGATGTAGGAGTCAAAAAAATGAAACAAGACACTGAGGTAACCATGAAGGAATTGGAGATTTTGCAGACTGAAATTTGTGCTATCTGAATCCGGCCAATCCTATTTTCTGAAGAGATTATAGTTCAAATGGAGTTAAGTTGATGTGCGTCCATGATGTATGAGCTGTATTTGCCCAGTGTATGTAATTTTCTGTTTGTGTATGCTTTATTATCACCTGTGCCGAACCATAATGCCCAGTGGGTATAATCGGCTGTAATTTCTTTATTTTATAGTGTAGGATTATTCTACCTTTCTATGCCTTGATCTCTTTGTTGTAATAGTGTAGGCTTTTTAGAGGTGATAGTATTGAGTATTGAATATGCTATATCGTTCAAACGGGGCCAACTCGCCCGACCATGGCCCTTCACGGGCCGTCAGATCCATGGGCTTCTACGTCTCGTAGGATCCATGGGCCTTCTACATCTCATAGGACCCATGGGACTTCTACGTCTTGTAGGATCCATGGGCCTTCTACTCTCGTAGGATCCATGGGCCTTCTACGTCTCGTAGGATCCATGGGCCTTGTACGTCTCGTAGGATACATGGGCCGCCGGCTCATTTATGGGTCTTGTACGGGCCTTTAATGGGCCGTAGACGGGCCTTTAATGGAAATCGTATGTTTTATGGGCTGACCATAACGGGTCGTTAATAGGCCGTATTTGGTGATGCTATGAAAATGGCCCAACAGACTAACGGTCCACAAACGGGCCGACTGTAACGATGGGCTGAATTTGGCCCACAAGCAGAAAATGACAGTAACTGGCCGTACGTAACCTAATGCTGCAAATGAGCCCAAGAATAAATGGGCCCTCAGAAGGCCGAAAGTTAAGTTGGGCTGGAAACGGCCCAACGGAATAATGGGCCGTTAATGGTATAAAGTGATACACTGTTCATTACGGGCCAGTTTCACCACGAGCCGTTAATGGGTGTAAAGTAATACACTGTTCATTACGGGCCAGTTTCAGCACGGGGCGCTAATGGGCCAAGAGTTACAAAGGGCCTCATATGGGCCGAAAGACGTCATGGGCTATACATGGGCCAGAAGTGAAAACGAGCTAGAATCATATTGGACGGTCCAGATGACACTACTGGGCCTAATTCGGATAGGGCGTAACGGGCCTTGGGTTAGCGGGCTGTAAATGGGCTATATGTGAACAGGCCGTTAACAGTCTTTCCATGGGCCAGCCCGCCAGCTTTTGACCAAGTCAAACGGGCCAGCCTTTTCACAGGAATGGGCCACTGTTGGGCCGTGCCACGTGTCGACGTATCATAGGCGCCTTCTGTCCAGTGAGTGGATGACATCTGTCCCAACGATGAGCCGACACGTGTTTCCTCTAGCCAATGATGATTTTACACGTGGAAAATCCCCATTGGTCGGGGCTGTTAACGGGTTATCGGATCCAAAACCCGACCCGATAGCTTAACGACGTTCCGTTACGGTGGATGGCACGTGTCGGTCACCCTTGACGCAAGCACTTCTGTGACGCACGATTTATCGTCATGGAAGTGGACACTTCCGTGATGATAATTTTGGTAATGTCATGGAACACTTCTACGACAGCACAGGTATGACTATCTTGATTCTGTCATAAATTTGTCATGGATGTACATGCATGACAAAAAAAGCGACCTACTGTGACAAACACGTATCATCACAGAAGTGTATTTTTTTGTAGTGGAGGGTTCACTGGTTCGGTTGCGCTGCCGTCGCCGCAGAATAACAGGGGGTGTGGGTGAGTGGAGTGGAGGGATGGCCTGGCCAGCGGTGGGAGCAGTATGGGGGTGGTGAGGCCTCCACGGCAGCACAGCCGGCCACGGGAGGCAGGAGCAGGCGGCACGACCGGCGCTGCTTTGGGCGGCTGGAGCAAGAAGACCAGAGGTTGAAGAAGCACTACGGCCGTTGGATGGACATCGTACGGTTAGTCGGGCTAGAATCGTGCATATTGACTAAGTTGACAAAGCCCTTCGTCCCCGTCAACTTAGTAGGCCCACTATACTAGGTCCCAGCTAGTAGGGAGAGTATTCATTTTTTTGTGCGTAATAAGGAGGCACTTCCTTGCGTGCGAAGATATAGCTGGTGGGTCCGAGCTGTCAGCGGCGGTAATGTTTTTTCGCGAAATACAGAGGCCTTTCGGTGGGTCCCAGATGTCAGGTGGAGGAATTATTATTTTGCGCGTAATAAGGAGGCATTTCCTTGCGTGCGGCCGTGGACCCAGCCGTCAGCCTCTCCACGTACAGTCCACTTCAGATGCATGTTGGTCGTTGACACGCTGACCACGCCACGCCGAGAGCACCAGGGCGGTGGACGACGGCGAGGCCTAGGAAGGGAATGACACGGAGGCAAGGAAGACTCGGCAATTGTTTTTGTTTCCCACGCAGAGGGGAGTATGACTGTACGAGAGTTTACTGGTTCGTCTGCCGTCACCGGAGAATAACAGCAGGTGTGGGTGAGTAGAGGGATGGCTAGGCCAGTGATGGGAGTATGGTGGGGCGGTGAGGCCTGCGCGGCAGCATAGCCGGCCGCGGGGAGGAGGGAGCAGGCAGTCCCGCCGGTGCTTGTTTGAGCGGCTGGAGCAGGAAGAGCAGAGATTGAAGAAGCACGACGGTTGTTGGATGGACATCCAATAGTATACAGGCCATCTGTGGAAAGCCTCAAATCTGTGGAAAATAGCATACAGCTCATCTGCCATTATTTTAAATAATTTACAGCCCATTTGCTAATTCTTACGGGTTTTTTTGGAGCCCATATTCTTTTTGTTAGCATTACAGCCCATATTGTGGCCACGGTTAAAAAATTATACGAACTTTTGCATATATCGGTGCGGTCTGAACTGTTTTTAATCCCAAAATTTCGAGTCACATTCAGACTGATTTTAAAAATAAATGTATATCAATATAAAATCCAATAAATTGTCCACGCATAAAAATCAATTCAATTTAAATTCTTGAAATGAAAAAAAAGATATTTGAAAATAATTGCCGGTTTAATGTGTTTTAAAAATGTACAGCCCATTTCTCATTACTGATAGGCCATTTTCTCGGCCAGCCGAATGAAACTCTCCTCGTCTTGAAAGATTTGCAGCCTAACAGGCCCGATAAAGCGACTTACTTGACAAATCACAAAAAAACTGGGCTAGCCATTTTCAGAAAGAAAAAAAACTACTGGGCTGGTCTGTGGTAAACATAAAAGAAAAGGCTGTCTAGACAGGCCAGAGTGTCCCGCACAGCCCAGTTGACACCCTGCTTCCGTCTCAAAAACAAATTAGATAAATGCCACTTCAATTATGGCGATTCATAAAAATGTCACTGCAATTTCCAAACTTTGAAAAATGCCACTGCAATTTTTGCAAACTTTGAAAAATGCCACTACAGTTTGCAAACTTTGAAAAACGCCACTCCAAACTTCGAAAAATGTCACTAGAAATGGCATGAAATGGCATTTTTCAAAGTTTGGAAATTGCAATGGCATTTCTCGGATACACCAGATTTGGAGTGGCATTTATCAAATTAACCCAAAACAAAAAAACTGGGCGAGCTGCTGGGTCCCTGGTGTCAACCGCTCGTTGTGCAATTCTCTCGTTTATTGACTACGTTGACAATGGCATGGGACCCAGATGTCAGAAATCCACTAGAAGGAGCCATTTTTTATTGGCTTGAAATAAGGAGGCACTTGCTTGCGTACTGCCATGACCTTGGCAGGTCCCTGCTGTCATCCTCTCCACGTACAATCATCTCCTGATTGTGTACGCGTCAACTTGCTAGGCCCACAAGTCAGCCTCTAAACCCGTGGAGGACAAATACAACCCATTTAAAAAAATAACAGCCCATTCCATACGTTCAAACGGAAAGTTCAACATTTAGAGCAAAGTAACAGGTCTGATCCACATATAGAGTACTAAACTTCCACGTTGACAACCATCATAGCCAAGTTAACTATCTACTCCCACTAATACTCTAGTAGCGTACAAGTACTAACTTAATCTTAGCTAACTAGACGATGCCGGCCGCCATCTGTGGGACACGCTAAACGCCGGCACCGGCATCGTGCGCCTCGCCTCGGACTTGCAAGAGGTGCGATAGGGCGCGTTGCTCGCGCGCATTGGCCCTTTCCATGCCGGCATGGTCCACCGAAGCTTCGGCTTCCAAGCGGGAAACCCACTTGACGAGCTGGTAGTAAAAATCAGCGTCGCGAACGCGTGCATGCCCGACAGCCTCCAGGGCTATTTGCCGGGCGCCGGCCTCCACATAGTCGGCCCAGTTGCGGGCGCTCTGCTTGCGACTCAGAGCGTCGGTGCGCTGCTGCTCCATGTCCCGCTGGCGGCGCAAATCGGTGATACGCTGCTCCTCTGCCAGGCGGTCGCGCTCCAACAACTCCTGCTCCTCCGCCATGCGGTCACGCTCCAACAACTCCTCGATCTCCGCAGTGCCATCTAAAGACAGATAGAATGCCTCCTCCCTCCGTCTACCTTCCGGTGAAAACCCGAACACTAGTTCCGGCGGTGACCGCCTCCGGCGTCGCCTACCGCGGGCGGGGGCATGGCGGACGTGGCGAGCGACATCGGGCCGGTGGGGGCTTATGAGGATATGGCAAGTTGGGTCACGGTGGAACCGGAGAAGGCTGGGAAATAGTACTTATAGGCGGAAGGTAGCGCGACGGTCATCGGAATTCAATGCATAATGGCTTAGCGCGCCAGCTTGCCATGGAAAACTAGAGAAACTGAAATTATGACTGTGTCGTCTCGTCCCGTCTGGGTCGCACGCCGGCATGGCGGTCAAACGAGTGCACTCGGATCATCTCCCTCCTTGTCAATTATGATTCCACGTATTTAAAGCGTATCTTTTTCGCATTAGTTAGTTGCCTTAATTATGGCCTGCTGCATGCAGGCACTCAGAATCGCTCGCAGGCAGTACGCGAAGCAGCATGCAACGAGTCGCAACCGAGGGCACGCATGCAGCCACTAAAATCGCTGGAATTAATTAGGCTTAAACTTTTGCATGCCGTTAATTATTGCCATGCCTTGGTCTTGGTGCTTTGCTCACGGGACTAATAAACCCGGATGGAGGGAGTACCTTGGTTGGTGAGAGGTTTGAATTAAGCCCTGCAAACCGAAAAGGAGGTACTAGTACGTGCGTGATCCGCTATTTATTCGTGTAGGATCGAGTAGGTCGTTTCTTGAATTGAGCCCTGGAAACCGGAAAGGAGGTAGTATGTGCGTGATCTGCTATTTATCCGTGCAGGACCGATAGTGTAGCTTGTCAGTTTCTTCAGAGGTAGGCATCTTTATCCGTGTAGGATTGATAGTGTAGCTTGTCAGTTTCTTCAGAGGTAGGCATTTTTATTCAAAAAACTGCCACTTCGCATCTTGCGTCGCAAATAAAACTGCCAGGAGCGCATTTTCAGGCTAGCTAGTGATCGATCAGTAACTTGTAAATACTGAGCGAACAGAAATAAGTAACTGTTAATGCATATCAATGATTCACACATCATATACAAATATGTAGCTCTAAAAGCAAAGATCAGCCACTTTGGATCTTGCGTCGCAACTAAAACTAACTAGTACGATTCCCATACATAAGATCAACATGTTAATGCATCTCAATGATTCACGGATCATATACAAATATGTAGCTCCAAAAGCAAAGATCTAGAAAAAACATCTATTCTTCCTACTAACATGGATGCTTCTGTTGGCCAACATTCAGTACAGACTGAAAGACAAATTTGTTTGTGAAGTCTACAATTCCTCTTGCAAACGTAAGTGGTTTCACCAACAGCTGGAACCATGAGAATGAACCACACATGATGGAGGAACATCCACTGCAATATGATTTGGTCTTCTCTCGATCACACCGCGAGACTATTTTCGGAATACAAACTTTAACTTAGGCAAAATGATGCCCATTGTACAATTAGACCAAAGCAATGAAGCACCTAGTGTTGGCCAATAAATAGTACAATACTACTTTTCTGCAGTCCATGAAGTGACTATCCAATCTTTCTATGTCTATTTTCAAATGGCACTGCATGCAGTGACTATACTATTCTCTTGTGCAGTTCAACAAAAATTGTGGACACTTTGTTTGTTTGCCAAATAGCAACGGGCAGACATCTCTGTCTGCACAAATATCAAGCAGCTAGTAAACATATACCACACCTTGTATTTTTGGTTTATACATGTCTCTTCCGCTTAGCATCTGTCATGTTCTGCACTGGACAATCTGATACAGTTATGTTTTGCCCTGGACAATTTCATACTGAATTGATTTGCTGGTTCAGAGCAGAAATATAGCGCCTATTCTTCATCAGACCAAGGATATCCATGTTCGCAGTGATGGAAGAGGTGAAATCGATACAACCGAAATTGAGCATCCAATCATTGAATCCTGTCCTGCACCTCCAATGTAGGTCCACCCTGCCAATAAATTCACATGCAAACCACTAGTATTACTATCTAATGACAGTACAAAAAGAGTAGCAAGATAGTAGCAAACCATGTACCTTCGTAATGAACAGCTCATAGTGCCACCAATTGGATATAAAGGTTTGGAAAAAAACATGCTCCTAATGTTGAACCAGTTGGACTTTTTGTGCAGTTCCACTAAAATCGAGCATCCCTGTTTGCATAGATATTGAAAGTGTGATTACTCTAAAAGTGGCACTAGTTGAAGCATAGACTCACAAATATAAGCATTCCAATTTCTTAATGGGAAAAGGTAGCAAGATTGTTTCTAACCACCTGTTTGAAGGAATAAATAAAGCAACATCGGCTAATGTCAGGAAGGCATACATAGTTTTTTCTAGAAAAGTGAGCCATTCCTGACCTTTCCTCTTCTTTTAAGCAAATTTTGTGTAGTTCTACTAAAATAAAATGCCGTCACCACCTTGAAAATTCAGTGACACTGTACAAAAGGAAATGACTTAACATTACATCATGATGTCAGGTATGTAGTCGACAGGCATTAGAGACAAACATACAGACGTCCTCAAGAGAACAACCGGAGGAGGAGGTGCCCACTCTTGACCTTTCCTCTTGTCTTCATAATTGTCTGTGCAGTTTAACCAAAATAAAATAGCACCAGCGCCTTGGCATTTTGGTGACACTGTACAAAAAAATTAACTTATCTCATGAAAGTGAGGTATGCAATCTATAAGCATTAACAGTGCAAAAATCTGAAGGTAGTAACAAGTTTCATCGTTGGTATACTGGCTGTGCAACAGCATTAGAATGCCTTAGCTGGAAAATCTGTAATACATCCACAATCAACAGCTAACCCTGAAATAATCCAGTGACATTAAATGGCATTGCTTAAATTTATCGGTGGCATTAGACTGAGAGCGGCATTAGTTAAATGTGGCATCACTTTAGCAGTAGCATTGCTTGACTTGACTGCTGGCATTATACTAACAGCAAAAAAGGTGGCAATAAGAGCATGGGAGGCCCATTCGGACAGTGGGCGCACCAGTACGATGTACCTCCACAGACGCAGAGTGGTGAGGGAGGTATGGTTGCCCAGAGCAACAAATATCCAGGCAACATATGTGGATTATGTCCCATTTTTGTTCTCTTTAGCCACCTTTTTCCTATGCGAGGACAACAAACCGATCGACCTGGTCATTCTCTATTGCGTTGTCATGCCTTTCTACCCTTCTTCAACCAAGAGACACGAGACTCGTTCCTTAGCTACTGATTTTCCCCTTTTCAACCTAGATGCGGGTTCGGTCCCTACTCTCTTGGACAGTACAGTCTCCCTTCCTTTCCTTATTCAACCCAGACATGGATTAGTTTGCATGAAGTAGGGTTTCCTTTAATAGTATGGTTTTCGTCTGCGTGGCCAACTGAGCAGAGGATAGCAAATTGGGAAGATGGTGGAGTGGAAAAAGATCCACATGCAACGACGTGGCACATGGGGCAATAGAACAAGGTTATGGTTCGAAAAGAGGTAGCATACCCGAGGGTCGGTGGGAAGTGGCTTCGCTCGTGGTCGTCGTCCTCCGCACACACTACGGCAGCGAGCTTGGGGACGGAGGCCATCCCGCGCGGGCGCTAGGTCTGAGAGGACGGCCTCGTCGTCAGTGCGTGACCTCGCTCGCCGACAACGAGTGCGTCAACGTTGCACGTCCTTTTCTTCCCCGGCGGATCTGTGACCACCGGTGAGGAGGGAGAGAGGGGCCGTCTTTTTTAGATCTGGAGAGAGGGTGGTAGTGTGAGAAGCAAGTGGGCGGCCCTTAGCAAGAATGCGCTCAAGCTCCAGCCTATATATCTTTTTTATACTACTAGTACTGGAGGTGGAGTAGTGGTAGAGTAGTTTATATTTTCTCTACGTACAGTACCAGTTAGTCATGCTTCAAAACTGATCGGCACGCCATTAAAAAAATAAAGGTCAATAACTAATGCGGCACCTCAGGCCAACGCGGCCAGACCACATTTTGCACGAGAAATTACACACCATGTTTCATTGACATGTGGTCCCATTCCAACATATCAGTGAGACGACGACGAGTAGTAGGAGTATTTTCAAACGGACGTGTAGGCCAGGGCGCCTCTTCGTGAACCATGGCAAACTCGCAACCGTCCACCGACTCTTCGCCTTTCCCTCTCGATTTGGAACTGCTGTCGCACGCTCTTCCTCTCCCTCCTCCATTTTCCTTCAGCCCTTCACCCTTTCTTCTGCCATTGTTCGATCGTCTTCTCCATGGAGGGGACAGGCCGGAAACGACCCCGTTATTCTTGCCCCGATCTAAAAGATGACGTGGTGCAGGAACTCATTGATCGGTGCGACGTCATCACCTGGGCTAGCATGGCAGGTTCGTTCAAGCCCATTCTCGACTCAACTAATAACATCATTGCAAGGAACCCAAGAGTCAAGGAGCGGTTTGATCTCCCCTATCTTCTTCGCCGTGACCCTGATGACTAGCGCCGACACGACGGAGGCCTCACCCTGTCCAAGTTGATGCCGCTTGATAATGATACGTATGATGTTAAGATTCCATCGCTTGAGGGCAAGGCTTGGGCGGGCGCAAATGGAGATTGGGTTGTTTACAATGGGTCCAACTGCGAGTGGGAACTTGTGAATGTGTACACTCGTGACCGGGGTTTCACTTCCAAAAATCTCAGCAGACTGCCCAGAGGTTGAGCACACCGGTATTGTATGCACGTTCAAATACGATCATGGTGACTGTCTTCTATGGAAGATAGCAATTTGTCGAGTTCCCAACCGCTCTTGGAATTATGACAACTATGAAGTTGTTGCTATCTTCGACAAGCTTGTCGCCGTCCTTAGTGGTTTGACTCGGTGGATATTGCTCAAAAATCAGTTTCTGTACACGGATGAGTACTGTGATGCAATTCAATACGAGGGCCTTGTGTTTTCTGCCACCACTCGTGGCACTGTTTTTGCATGGTATCCTCATTGTTTCGGTACGTTTGTCTTCCATCGTAATTATAATTGTTTCATCCACATGCATGCGGATTAGCAAGTTTCCCTTTACTAATTAACCTTCTTCTTGTGTTTCCAAGGTCCCGTGAACATCCCACCACCTATACTTGAAAAATTTTATAACCAAGGGGGAGATGACGATGGTGATGATCACGAGCATGAGGACAAGCAGCGCCCATATACTCTGTGGCGTCTGGCAACTAATTCCGATGGATCACCTCTTCTTGTGTGTATACAGCCCACTGATGATGTTACTGCTAAGGAAGCACGTGTCTCCCATGGTCGCACTCTCCGGACCTATTCCAACACCCGTTGCATGGTATTCGGGATGGATACTAGTGTGCTAGCGCCAACTCCTTCTCCCTGGTACAAAATTTATAGTCTTGGAGAAAACTCGCTCTTCCTTGGACAAAACTATCTGATGATGGTGAAAGGCGATCCAACTGCTGTTGACACAACGTTACTAGTACAATTTATGAGAAGCAATTGTGTCTATACCTCAGACATTTGGCTGGTTCCCTACCCTGGTACTGATATAGTAGGACGCTTCAGCCTGGATGATCAGTCTTACGTTGGTCTCCAGATCGACAATGGATGGCCCATCCCAGAGAATCACTTGTGCTTCAAAGCAAGCGTTTCCAACGCTGAGGAATGGTTGAGTTGAAGTTCATTTCATTGCTTGTTATTTGTTGTGTGGTGAAAACTTTAGTATTTATAATGTATCCTCGTTGTCGATGTGGGTTGATGACCTGTTGTATGTAATAAAATGATATGCATGTGATAAACTTACTAAATTTATGAATGGCTTTCGAGTCGCTTCTCTGAGTGAGTGGTGCGACGAGGCAAAAAAATATTTTCCGAATACATAATTGTACGTGCATTGCAACAGGTTATCGGATGAGGCCAATCAACAATAGTAGTACACTATTTGTACTAGCTTCACATGCTTCGCACATCGGGCGGGTGTTTTTACTTTAGCCATATGTTAATGTGTTCGCTGTACGTAACCAGCACCTCGAATCCTCGATACTAGTAGTATATAGTAGGAGTAAGTAGTAGGAGTAATAGGGTGGCATGGGCCAGAACAAGCATTCACGTCCAGGAGTACGGCACACGCCACCACCACGACATCCATCTGACACCATATTATTTCTTGGAGTCCGTGCTAGAGCAATCTCTTCAAAACCTCGTCGTTTCTCTAACTTCAGCCATCGCCCGGCGGGCGAGGTGGGGGTTTGCCGATAGTCGGTTTCCTTAACTGTGGTCCCACTTGTAAGGCCAACTCCAACGCACGACCCCAAACGGACCTCCGTTTTGCACGAACTCCAACGATAATTTTGACTATAAAAGCAAGACCAAAGAAAACAAGAACCACAAGAATACATTTTACTACTCCTGTAAGTTCGATTAGTGCCTTCTCGATGCATTCATTGTTGATCTGCGGAGGCTCGATCTTGCGTGCTTCTTTCTTCTTCGAGTGTAAAGAAGTAGACGTTGCTTCCTCGCATCTAGTCTCATGTCTAGCCTCTATTCTAGTAGGAGTATCAACAAGTGCACTAATCTCATCTCTAGCCTCTGTGCTACTAGCTAAAAGTGATAGAACATCTACTAAATTTTGCTCTATCAATATATGGATGTACTCTTCTTCCCAATATAAAAACTTGCATCCATTCTACTCCCTCTGTTGCACAATACATGCCTTCTATTTGTCAAAATATATATGTATCTAGACATGTCTTAGTATATAGGTACATCCATTTTTGGACAAATGGAAGTCAAGTATTTTGGAACGGAGGGAGTACACAATAAAAATTTTAAGTTAGCACAACTAGTCTAATCCGAGAGCACAACCGAAGATTTGGTTGGGTTCTTCCTCCTTTTGCCTACACATGGGACATCCAGCATCCAGGTCGTGTCATGAAAGAAAATAGAGTGGTAGTTGAAGCCACGAGATGTGCATCTTGGGTTAAACTGTAAATAGAATCTTACTACTCTTGAGTAACTCCAAAAGCGGTCACCGAAGATCTTTATTGGATTTGTTTTTCATCACCAGCACGTCGAGGTGAAAGATGTGCAGGTTCAGTGGGTCCTCTTGCGTTTTCACTGACATGTGGGGCCGCATGTGAGCAAACAGACGATGGGCTCCGCGCACCCGCTGGCTGGCTGAGAAGAGAGATAGAGGAGGGCTGAGCACGGACTGCAGGAAATTTGTTCTAAGTACCTCGATATAGGCTCGATATAGTGGGGTGGCATGGGCCATAACTAGCATTCACGTCTAGCAGTACGGCACACGCCACCCACACGAGTCCCATCTGACACCAATTTTCTTGGAGTCCGTGCTACAGCCATCTCTTCTCCCTCCTGTTTTCTCAGCCATCGCACGGTGGGTGGGGTGGGGGTTTGCCGATAGTCGGTTTGCTCAACTGCGGTCCCACTTGTAAGTGAAAATGCAACACCGCACGCATTCCCGCTTGAGCGGCGTGCCGGACCAACCGTGTGGGGGTGCGACGCGAACGCGGCAGGCTTTTCCTTTTGAACTCATAACTTGTAAAATTTGGTTCTGCTCCATGGCGCGACCGATAGATAGAAAATAACGATTTTGCCCAGAGTAATGAGAAGTTTGGTTCTGGCGCCGTTCATGCATGGAGTACGTACAAAATTATGAAGTTGATGCGAAAGGTAAGATAATTACAGTAGTATCATATACTACTACATGGATTTGACGGAAAGATAAAAATACATACGGATCCATCAACAACATCCTCACGCCCTAGTGCGCCGGGTCACCAACCGACGTGTGAGGAGCAGCGGCGTTGGCGGCAAGCTCAACGTGCTTCTGAACAGTGCCGTCCAAGGTTACCCTGCGGTCCAAGAAGGCCAGCGTCCTATCGTCCTCCTCTTGCATGTAGTAGTCCTTGTGGATGATTTGCGCGTAGACGTGGGTGACTATGTCGATGGTGTCTTGCTGCGCCAGGCGCTGCGCGGCGAGCGCGGCCTCAAGGTGGACATTCTCCGGCGTGACGGCGGGCAGTCGCAGGGCCACCAGTGCATCGAAGAGGTTTTCACCATAGTGGCCGTTGAGGGTAGCGGGCATCGCAGAGCCTGGGCACGTCGGCTGGAGGCTTATGTCAAAGTCGTCCGCAAGCTTCTTGACGATGGTGAACTTGTCGAGGAAACCAACGAGGACCTCGTCGAACAAGGAGACGAAGCTGTCGTCCAAGCGGCCCCTCGCCCTAGCAGCCTCAAGCAATACTACCTGGAGACGTTCCTCAGTGCCAGGCCGCAGGCCGGCATCATGGACCATCTGGCACAGCCGGCTGATGCTCACGCTCATCGCCTCCATGGGTCTAGCGTAGCTTCTAGTCAACTAATCTTGCGATTTGAGTGATCACTCTTGCCCTTGGTTAGCGTGCGTAGATGCGTAGGATTTCGTACTACTCCTCGGCCCTCTACTACACCTGCCTTTGGCTGTATGATAGGTGGGCCAGCCACCCCTGGGCCAACGTGTCATTCACCCAAAGGCAGTTGTCGTAAGTCAATGAAGCTGCGCCCCCCTCCGTGCCGGTGCAGTATAGTCATCTCACCGGACCTCTAGTTGGGGCCAAACGAGAGAAGTTTGATGTTTACTGGTTTATTGGTCCCCTTTGCATTTTGCGCCAAGTTTTGACCTTTGATTTAACTAATAAAATGTTAATGCATGTAAACAAAAATGTTGTGTAAGTCACCTTACGAAAACCAAATAATCCCAAAATACTTAGGCACGGTGCATTAACTCCCTCCTTGTTTCTTATTTCGTGACATATCAACCAATGAGAGATGTGGGCCGTGCATGCTTTCAATGACTTGAGACTACCAAACATGACATGCGGTGTTTAGTTCATTGCATGTAATCCTATTAGTACTCTAGTTAGCAAAAAAAACATTAAGTTCTCTCGCCGATAGGAATAAAACACCATGTATTTATTTACAGAGGGAGTAGTACATTTTTTGTGACATGCATTACTAGATATTGCTAGTCAAATACTAAAATCCAGATGGACGTGGTAGTACTCCTAAATCCAGACGGTGGTGCTACTAGTACTAGTAGTAGTACTACCAATGTAGTAGTACGAGTACTAGCACTGTACTACCTGTTGGTCAAATTATTACGTGCTGCTCCTCACAGTGAAGTGACAAGACCCTCCGCCGGAGATGACACCTGAGTATAGGCGCCGTGTTCGGCATACCATAGTCAGCCTCACCGTCTGCAGTCACTATAATCATGGCTGTAGAGCTAGCCTACTTACAACTAGCCCTGTTCGACATAATTTCCCATGCGTAGATGCCCGTGCATTGCACGGAACACCAAGATTGGGGGTGGACGGCTTCGGCAGCGACCATCGCGCCAGATTTTTCCACAGCCTTCTAGATGTGGTGGGAGGAGATAAGACTGATTGTGAGAGACAAGGAGTTGTTTGTAAATAGGGAACAAGTGCGGGCATCTTTTTGCAAAAATGGAGAAGCTTGGTTTGTATGCGTCAGATCTAGATCCGACGGCTATTGGTGAAAGATGGGAGGCACAACATCATCACCAACTCAGGACCTGTTTGATTCGCAGGATTTTGAAAACGCAGGAATAGGACACGGCAATATTACAAGTTTCAAACTGATATTACAAATGTTAGGAGTAATGCTGCACCTACGAAGAGGGAATTACTAGGAAGTTTACGTAAGAACTTTCGTTACTTTAGGTGGATGCAGCATTATCGTACAAACTAAAATCCACCGCCCTGACAAGTCACTAATGGGCAAATAAGTTTTCGAGTCTCTAGCCACTTGATGTTTCAAAAACAAATTCAGCTTCTGCGGAGACTTTGTCATTTAGGCTTAGACGCTTGCGGTGATCAGCACGCCATTCATTGTTGCACCAGAGAACGCCAAACCTCATTACCTTGAGCACACTTGCCTCCAGAACAAAGAACCTGGCCAATTTAATCTCAGATGTGCTACCTCGGTAGTCGATCAAATCAATTTCTATAAGATGGAGATCAAGGCATTCGATGAGATTGTTATAGTGCAGCACATTTTTCACTTTCGAGTCCCTTTTTATCTGCAAAAGAAGAGAACATATTAGAGCAGCTGGTTGCATAAGATTGCCGTGTCATCAAGAGGTACCAATATCATTCACTCATACGATAGGGTTGGCTGGCTAGTGATATTTTTTCACTCTCTCTCTCTCTCTCTCTTTCTGTTTCCTCTCATTTAACTAGGAGCACGTGAAGAGCTTGGGCATTTGTTGCCTTCCACTATGTGGCCGATGCCATATTTCACAAAAGTATGCCACATAATACGCATCGATGTCAAATCAAAAGATTTTGGCACCGCTCTCGCGATGTGAGAGAGTTGGCACCGCTGTGCACACAGACCCACATGTATAAACAAATCAATCAAACCAACTACACCAGCCTCTCACTCTCCCAAACAAGTTTTTTTTATTGCCTCAGTCCTCTCTCTCTCCCACGCAGTGTTTTTCCATTGCGTGAGTTAATTTGGCACCGGAGCAAAGTAGGTGATCCAGATTGGGACACCAGGTGAGCAATGGAGGGGCATCGATGCCAAATGCATCACAAGTGAATTTGGCACATGTTTTGGCCTACATAGCCCACTTTTGTACTCCCTCCGTCCCAAAATTCTTGTCTTAAATTTGTCTAAATACGGATGTATCTAGTTACATTTTAGTGTTAGATACATCTGTATCTAAACAAATGTCAGACAAGAATTTTGGGACGGAGGAATACTACCTCGTATTTAGTATAAAATTTTGACCATAGATTTACCTAAGAAAATGCCAATGCATGTCACTAAAAATTACACCATTTGAAATTATGTTCAAATACGAATCCAACGATATAGTTCTTAGTGACATGCATTAACATTTTGTCAGTTAAATCTATGGTCAAATTTTGATACTACAAAATTGGAAGAGTAAACCAGGACGGAGGTAGTACTTGCTCTTAGGGTAACCATAGAGTTACTGGAGTAGTCTAAGTTACTTTCCACTATGACTAGCCTAGGCTACTATAGTAGTACAGCATAAAAACGATGCAGGTGATCACGTGAGAAAAAATACTAAAAACATTTCTTTCGGTGCAGTGCGTAGATGCAGTTTTGAACACTACACTTGTCATCGTAATTTTGGGAAATTACGAAAAAAATTGAGCTACGTTGTGATTACCGTTTACTTATAGGAAAGAAGTTTCACCTCGATGAGTAGCTTCTCCATGCATGGAAAGCATGTAAGGAATCCAACAACTTGATCCAGATTGGGGCCGATAGATTTTAGTGCTAAGATCTTCACTTTGCGCATGGACTGGGTCAAGCTTGTGGGAATCATTTTCTGGAAGACGGTCGTAAATACATCAAGAAGAAATTTAAAAATGTGAATTTCAAGAAGACGGAGAAGAAGATGAGTGCTGTACCTGAACGATTACGGATCCAATAAAGAGTTCGGAGAATTTGGTAGACGAGTACACCAATGCTGTCAATTTCGGCGCGTCAATGACCCTGATTTTTGTTGGACCTTCTAGATCCGATACAAGCAATCTCTCAAGGAAAGGCGCATTCTCAATGACCATAACATGGAACAGCTGGAGTGATCTCTTCCCAATTGATGTCTTGTTGCGGGGCCAGCAAGACACATAAATCCATCGGAGATTCGTCGAGGCGATGTGGAGGCTAATGAACCCGTGGATCTGCTCAAGACGAAGGTACTCGAGCACAGTACAGCTGCGGAGCAGGTGCTCCATAGCCTTCTTCGAGATGACAACGTCAAAGAGGTCGAGTTGCTTGAGTTGAGGGAGAAGAAGGGCGGACGCGGCATTAATCTGGGGAAGATAGCAGGAGTTGAAGCTGGCGTGGCGCAGCGTTGGCATGAGGCGGAGCACGGACGGCGGCAGAGAGCGACATCGTCCAGCTTCAAAGCTGAGCTCCTCGAGCTGGTCTAGGGCAGCGGATAAGAACCACTCATCGAACTTGGGTTGGACCTTGCAGTTGGTACTGAACATGCGGATGTCAAGGCATCCGGCTGGCCCAGGGTGCTATGAAAGGATCTTGGAGACTGCGGCCATGCGTTTGCAATCCCCGTCGCAGAGCCAGCTGTCGACGGTGAGGTTGAGGGGGACGCAGCGCCAGAGGGGGCGCCACCGCCGGGAGAGCAGGGCGGTCCGCACGGCAGATTTGGTGGGGAGGAGGCCGATGATGACGAGCAGCATGTCGTCGGGGAGGCTGCTGATGAAGTCCAGGCTCACCGGATGCGGTTTTGGCTCGAGCCGCCTCCGCTTGTTGGCTGCCTCGCCGTCCATCTCAACCGGCGGCGACGCCGGTGTACACGTGTGCTGGTGTGTGTTGTGTGCTGGGTGTGCGCGAGTGCGTCCTTCTGTGCATGCCACCGCGCAGTGGTGAATTGTGCGTGAGCGCGTCCTTCGTGCGCAAGAAGTTTGTCCTCAATGCGCCCTCAATTTACTAGTGTGTGGGGTGCTACCTCGAGTGGTTTCAACTTTGTTTACTTCACCGCATGTCAGATGGGCCTCTAGTTTACTTATTTTCACCCACTGCCACATGGGCCAGCACACGAAGATATAGAACACGAGCTGACAAGGCAGCATGTGGATTGGTTGACCGTTCAACTAAACAATATACGGAGCTATACGCTGACACAGTGAGCGTATAATCCGTCGGTATAGAGAGTTCGAGTGAGAGGGGAGGCCCGTGAGAGATAGCAGAGAGAGAGAGAGAAAGAGCTACTCCCTCCGTTCTATAATGTAGTTCCAACATTTTTTTAAGTCAAACTTTTGAAACTTTGACCAAGTTTATAAAGAAATTACTTATATCTACAATACCAAAGATAAATGATAGTATGAAGTAAGTACATGTTGTGATGAATCTAATGATCGTTCCAGATGTAAATGTTTTTCTCCACATATACCTGGTCAAACTTTTCTGAGGTTTGACTTCTCAAAACATCCATATGCTTATGGACGTGATAGAGTCCCTAACTAGAGAGAGAGAGAGAGCGAGAGAGAGAGAGTGTGTGTGTGAGTGAAAAAAGTGTTGCGTGTGTGAAAGAGACATGGACGACACACGATAAAAGTAGAGAAAAAGCGTGCGTGTCTTATGCAAACATATCACACATGCATCTTTGACAACGGAGGCAAGGTGAGGAGATAGTGTGTGGTTGTTTGGAACCAAGAGAGCAAGACCCCTAGCACGTGGCCAAGAGGGGTCTGACAAACAAGGGAGAGAGGTCGAGAGAGACGTACGGAGAAAATGCAGAGATGGGGAGGAGAGAGTGTATGTTTGTCATAGAGAGATCCCCTGGAGATCGTGATGGGACTACATGGGTGGGAGATCGAGTGACAAGGTGTGTGTGCGATAGAAGATGCCCTGAGAGATATCGAGATAGACGTATGGATGGAAGGAGACAATACATGTGTTCCTGATGGCTAGTAAGAGATAATCATACTTAGGAGGGGGAGTGCTTGCGCCTATGATGGAGTGAGGGATTATGGTACTTAGGGGAGTGCATGTCACATGGAGAGAGAACAAGGGTGGAGAGTGTTGGATGGGTCTATATGTATAGCGCGAGCGAGACATGTGTATGTGTAAACCAGGGAGATATAAGGCCAGTTTGGCTTGCGTCCTGAGCATCTTTTGCCTGGCCTGGGGTTGTGGCTGGATTTCATGCACGCTTGTTTGGTTGCTACCCTGTGAAAAAGAAAGCCCGCCTGGCCTTGGTTCCCTTGCACTTTAATTAGCCTGACTGAACTCCAGACACTGCAAGTAGCCTGGCCCAAGCGACCGATTTCGAACGCATGGCCGTGCCTGGTCATGTGGCCACGAGGCTAGCAGCAACATGGATGGATATTAGCATTAAATAATTAATGCATGGATTGATTGATGGGACGTTGATGCTTTGCCTGGCCCAGGCATGAACCGAACGCTTCAGCACCACACAAGCCTGGCCAGGCAGAAATATTTTACATCTCACGTCCACACCAGGCAGTACCGGCCATCAAGGCATGAGGGTCAGGTCACGAACCAAACTGACCACTAAAGTTTGAGAGAGATTGAGGAGCCCCGATAAGGCTGAGTGGTGCGTCAGATAGCTGAGAGGGGGAAAGAGATATTCCATCCTCTCGATAATGCAGTGCATGTAAAAAATTTAGAAGTCAAACTTTGGAAACTTTGATCAGGTTTACGCAAATGTTATTTATATCTACAATACCAAAGATACATCATACAAAACTACATCTCATGGTGAATCTAATGGTATATGTTTGCCGTACTAGATGTAATTCTTTTTCTCCACGTACATGGTCAAACTTTGTGATGTTTGACTTTTCAATAAATCTATATGCTATGGACCGAGGAGAGTGCCTCAGTCGAGACAGATCAAGTGTGTGTGTGAAGGAGAATGAGTAAGTGTGCAAAAAGAGTATGTGTGTGAAAGAGAAAGTGACAACAAACGATAAATTAGAGAGAGAGTGTTTTTTTTCATTTCTAATGCAAACATATCACGCATGCATCTCCGAGATGGAAAAGCGAGGCGAGGAGATACACGAAGATAGCTAGTGTGTGATTGTTGGCAACGGAGAGAGACACCCCTGTAGCACATGTCCAATAGAGGTCTGGCCAACAAGGAACAAAGGTCGAGAGGGACACATGGATGGCATGGACGCATGGGGAGGGAGAGAGGGTGTGTTTGTGATAGAGAGATCCCGTCGAGATCGTGAGGGGACTATATGGGTGGGAG
The DNA here is from genome assembly GCF_056163025.1 of Triticum urartu. Lineage (NCBI taxonomy): Eukaryota > Viridiplantae > Streptophyta > Magnoliopsida > Poales > Poaceae > Triticum > Triticum urartu. The sequence goes on from NC_141877.1 coordinate 9,167,912, forward strand.
GTCGAGGGAGTGCGTGCGCGATAGAAAGATGCCCCGAGAGAAATCGAGATAGACCATGCACATGTTCATGATGGAGACTAAGATTAGCTAGTCATATACATATAGGGGGGACTGCGTGTGCCTACAATTGAGTGAGAGACCATCATACTTGGCTAGTTGGGCATGATATTGTGTGTGTGCACGTGTGAGATGGAGAGAGAACGAGGGGGGGAGATAGAGTTTTAGATGGGCCTATCGAGTGCGAGTGAGATATACATGTGTATGTGTGACCCAGGTGGATGGAGAGTTTGAGAGAGGGGGGAAGAGCTCCGAGACGACATAGTGGTGCGTGAGAGAGTTACGGGCAAAGAGCCAAGGAATTTGTGTGCGTACGATGAGTGCACCCAAGATATCTAGCTTGGACTAGCTAGAGTATCATACATAGTGTGCGAGAGAGACCTATAGATGGTGTATATATGCATGCGGACTAGAAATACCCCCCCCACACACACACACACAAAGAGAGAGAGAGAGATGGAGATAAAGGGAGAGGGACCAACAAGGTTTTTGGGTCGGATGCGTGCGACGGAATTGAAGATTGTCGGTGAGAGAGAGAGAGAGAGAACAGGAGTCCGGGAGAGGGGGAGGTCGCATTTTATGCATCAAAGACTGATATAAACCATGTTTCGATATAAACTTGCATTCAAATATTTAAATTGGAGAACATGTTGTCTGCAATCCACACATGAACAGATATATGTGTATATCAAACAAGTTCACTAATTTGACTTTCAACATGTTCATGGAGTACTATAATACTGTACAACATGCTACTCGATTGAGGTGTTCAATTTTGGATTTAGTTCACTATTTTGACCTACTGAACGAGCTATTTCATTGAATCGAGATATTTCATTTTGGGTTTGATTCGCGTTTTTGAGTTGGTCAACTATTTGTCATATAGTAAATCGCTAGCAACAAGCATGTAAAAACACATTACTCCCGAGCATCATCTCTCCATCTAAAAAAGAAGTGGCAAGCTAATATTTCAAAATCTGATCCGAATCGACTTGGTAAGGTAGACATGGATGCTCGTTCTCCCAAAATTTGAACGAACTGTTAAACATCCTCTCTGCTCGGTGGAATTTGCCAGAGCAAATAAATATGAGACGCGAAATTACCGTCCTATGTGGGACATGCATCAATTGGCCCGTTGTACATCGAGGGTAGGTTCGTAACTTCATCCAAGCGCGCCTTCTCCTCGGCCGAAATGGCATGTGCCAAATAATTCATAAACCATGGTCGGCAAAACACGCTCTCCTCGCCCGAAATAGCTCGCGCCCAATATTCCAAAACACGCTCTCCTCGCCCGAAATCGCTCGCGCCCACTATAGTTCAAAACACGCCCTCCTCGCCCGAAATCGCTACCGTCCACTATTTGGGGAGAAGCAAAGTTACTCTACTATCCCCGACCCTCAGTACAAAGACCCAAGCCGAGAAGCCTATAGGCAAGGGTAGAACTGTAACTCCCCCTCACATTTCAGACAAATGCGTCCGTAAGACATGGTTCCACTCCCCTCCCAATCCCCCCCCCCCCGCCCGCCCCCATTCATACCTCGTGGGAGCCAAATCACCTTCTCCCCGAGAAGCTCCCTTCTCCTGAGCCGCGAAACCTCAGCCCCACCTCCATGGCGCCCCCACTGCACCAATTTCACAGCCGCCCTCCTCCCTAATGCCGGAGACGCTGTCCATTTGCCGTCGTGCACTGGGCCGTGTGCCTCTTACTCCATGCTGCTGGTGCTGCCTCGACGACGGCCGCGTGAACCGTACCGGAGCCGATTCACCCCCGCTGTTGTTCGTGGCACCGGAGCGGCTCCAACTTCGGATCCGTCCAGAGTCCTGGCGCTGCTTCGGCGTAGCCATCGACCGCCGCGACATCGCTCTTTCCCTGCCGCCGGTCGCCACCACAACCGCGCCGGCCTCACCGACTCGGCAGCTGGACCTGCCTACTTCACCATGCCGCTAGATAGGTCGCACCCTCATCTCAAATCACTTTATTTAGGCATCAGTTGTCTGAATTTTTATTCTGGGCCAATCGATTCCCAATGGGAAGCAGCACCCCTCGAGGCAGCGGAGCTCCTAGGCTACCGGTTGGCTGGTGTCTAACGTAAGGGTGCGGGGCCGCAAGTTCGCCATGGAAGCATCGCTTAGATGGCTATCTTTTAGAGTTGTGTGGGTTGAAGGTACTGCCGCCGCGGATCTGGATGACAAGGAGTCTTTGTGGATTGGCCCGGGGGCGGCGCAACCACGGCAGTGCGGTGGGGCGGGGAGCGGGGTTTTGGCCGGGGCCACGGACGGCGGAAGCAGGCTGCTCTGCCGTTGGTCGCTGGCTCTTTGGGGAAGATTCTGAACAGTGTCAGCCGGGAGGCACAAGACGGCCAGCCATCCGGCGTAGATCGGACAGTACCAAAATAAAATAAAATCGTGTGACCCCAATTTAGTCTTCAGTCAACAGACGTGTGACCACTCTCGTACCTTGCTGTTGATCTCTTAGTGTATTTCTTCATATCAAAGAGATATGTCGTTCTTAACATTATGCGTTATCTGCATCTTCAGACACACCGTCTTCCGACTCACCGCAGCTGCTCCAACAAGGGAAGCATACACCAGAAGGGAGCTATAGTCCCCACTCAACAGTTCCCTGCATCAAATGCGCGTGCCCGACATGGACAACCACAACAACTGCAGGGCCATCGACAAGTCAGCACATGATGCTCACTCCTATGGATGGCAGCCAGATAGGTTGTACCCTCATCTTACTTGTGTGCAACATTTATGGCTTTGTTATTCATCTAAGCATGGAAAATAGATCATCACATTTCACTGTATATTCATGCTGATCTCTTACGGGTCTTGTTCAGGAGTTAACGCTGTTCCATAGTTCACCTAAGATACTTGTTCTTTAGGTAACGCTGTTCCATAGTTATCATCCATCAGCCAATGATATCCCACAGGCTGGTGATTATAGTATTATACCACTTCTAGTATTACCTATGTTGTTCTTTAATACTTTTGTGTGCCATCTAGTTAATCTCGTGTACAAACGATACATATTCTGTAGCTTTCATCTGTGTTCTCCCTTTAGTTTATGAGACCTGTTGCTGCTAGTTAACCCCAGTCCTACTATTTATGTCGTCTCCTACAGGCACTCATTACATAAATCTAACTACTAGTTGTCTTCCATGCATGTCAAATATAATTGCACACACGGATATATCCACAAGAACCTCATGGAGCAATGTAAAGGCCAATAAACTTGATGTCAATGATACCCAATATGATGGAACATGTAAAGGCAGTTCTTCAGAAGACTTGTAGAAAGATGATGAATCCTCTTCACCCCACAAGGTCCTTGCTCTAACTTGGCCTGTGATATGGGTACAACATGCATATAATGTCCTGGAGTGTATCTACTCTGTTGCAATGCCATGTGCTTAGCATGCTGATCATGCATGTAAATATGTCATGCCTTCCTGTTTTTCAGTACCTATTCCATTCATGATAACATGTTTTCAAATTCAAGTACTGTCATTCTACTCTATCGCAATGTCATCTGCTTAATTTGGACATCATGCTTCTGAATATCTTATGCATTGTTATTCATCAGTATGTACTTCATCTGTCTACCATACCATGTTTTTAACATTGAAGTGTTGTTCTAGTGCTATGTTGCAATGCCATCTTATTTTCCCAATCATACACGTGTATGTTGCCTTAGTTATTTCTGTACGTATTCCGCTAGCATACAGTTTTACATTCAACTAGTGTTTTTTTGCTGTGTTGTCCTGTCGTATCCCTAGCTCTTACATCATACTCCCTCCGTCCGGATTACATGTTGCCGAAATGGATTAAAAAGGATGTATCTAGAACTGAAATACGCCTAGACCCATCCATTTTTTTTCGGATGGAGGGAATACATGTCAATATGTCATGCCTTTCTATTCTTCTGTACCTATTCCATCTCTCTGCTGCCGCATGTTTTATAATTAAAGCACCATTCTTCTATACCAGGCATGCAAGGGGAAGACGACTATGTTAGAATCTGAAGGGTTACAAACAAGACTTTTGCAAAAGATCCAAATGCCAGGAGATAATAAACCAACTCCAGTTTTTATAGATACTGCTCCAGCACAGAGAAACCCAACTCCTACTGATAATAAGCAGATTCCACTGGCCAAAGAACTAGTCCGCTCCAGTCCAGCAAAACTATGTCAACTCAATTAAGAAGCGTGTGCGTATCCTTGCATTATGAAATTTTATAGCATGCTGATCATATTTTCTACATGTTTCTTACCCATCTCTCTTTTAGAAAATATGCTTAACAGATAGAAGATTTTTTGCAATGGTATCATTTATGAGGAAAGATTCTTGCAGGAATTCTCTGTGCTCCAATGTAGATGTAAGTACCTGTTGTATATCACTATCTTTTTACATCAGCATGTATTTTGTTCGGCGTGAATCCAACCTTTGTCTGATCTAAATTTAGTTGTAGCAAAATGTATGATTAAAGGCCACAATGTTGATTTTTGCAAGGAAAACTGCCTGGTAGTTTCGCATCCTGAGCTACATGAGTGTACTATCTCATATCAGTGGGTTTGAATACTTTGGTTCTGCAGTGGGTTTTCAATGTTTTTTTTACTCTGTTGTCCTGTCGTATCCCTAGCTCTTACATCATACTCCCTCCGTCCGAATTAAATGTCGCAGAAATGGATAAAACTGGATGTATCTAGAACTGAAATACGCCTACACCCATCCATTTATTTCCGGATGGAGGGAATACATGTCAATATGTTATGCCTTTCTATTCTTCAGTACCTATTCCATCTCTGTTGTAGCATGTTTTATAACTGAATCACCATTCTTCTATATAAGGCATGCAAGGGGAAGATGGCTATGTTAGAATCTGAAGGGTTACAAACCAGGTCTTTGCAAAAGATCCAAACGCCAGGAGATAATAAACCAACTCCATTTTTCATAGATACTGCTCCAGCACAGAGAAACCCAACTCCCACTAATAATAAGCAGATTCCAGTGGCCAAAGAACTAGTCCGCTCTAGTCCAGCAAAAGAATGTCAACTCCATTCTAAGAAGCGTGTGCGTATCCTCGCATCATGAAATTTTATAGCATTCTGATCATATTTTCTACATGTTTCTTACCCATCTCTCTTTTAGAAAATAAGGTTAAACGATACAAGACTTCCTCCATTGGGATCGTATTCGAGGAAAATATCTTGCGGGAATTCTCTGTGCTCCAATGCTGATGTAAGTACCTGTTGTATATCACTATATTTTTACATCAGCATGTATTTTGTTAATCGGCGTGAATCTAACCTTTATCTGATCTAAAATTAGTTGTAGCAAAATGTTAAAGGCGCCAATGTTGAATTTTGTAAGGAGAACTGCCTGGTAGTTTTGCATACGGAGCTGCATGAATGTACTATCTCATATCACGCACATTACTGAATTGTAGTGCTTCTCTGGTTGCCCATTCATTCATTGTGTCATTGTTGCTTTCGTATTACCTTACCTGGCTGATGATAGCTGTGCCATATTGTGTTAATTTGGTGTAGGCTAGTTGCCCAAACGTTCGTTGTGTCAATGTTGCTTTCCTATTATCTGACTTGGCCAATGATAGCAATGCTAGTGTGTTAATTTTGTGCAGGCTGCTGAAGATAAGAAGACAAACTCTGAAAACAGCAAGGCAACCCCATTGTTTCTTTCCAGTAAATCTAGGCCAGGTAATATGGCAATAACTCATGATTAATCTGTTTGGTTCCCGTCCTAATTTATGTTATGATGCAGTGGTCGAGACACTCTCCACTATCAATAATACAAGCCTGCCAAAATCGCCATCTGAATCTGTTCAGTATCCTCTGTCTCGAATGCAACGGAATAAATGTATGTTTGTGAACCAATTAATGGCTGAAGCAATGATGGAAATGGTGGATGAATCAGAGGTGCGGAGTCGTGCGACACAACAACTGATCAATGTTTTCAGAGACAGTGTAGCAAAGCAGCAAGAACTTGCCCACATGCTTACGGGCGTCATCTGTGCTGAGGTTGCAGATTGTGACGTTGTAGATGGTTAGGTTCTGCTCATTTATTTGCACTGGCATCAATCTTTGATTGCCGAGTGGATGTAATTTCCTGTAATATATGTTGGATGTGCAACGTTATTCCTTGTATGCCGTACCTTTGCTCGTCGTTATGGGCTGAAATTATCTAATTTGGCCTAAATACATGAACGAACTTTAGTGGGCCCATTAAGTTAATGGGCCATTACTAGGCCGAAAGTTAATGGTCGGCCCTCTTACCTCCCGGGTCGTTAACAGGCCGACATCGAAGCGGGCAACAGGTGGCCCCAATTTATTTCACGGGCCGTTAACAGGCCGTTACTAAGTTTGGGCTACATATGGCCCAACTATACTGTAGGCCTTTAGCAGGCCAAAAGAGACAGCGGGCTTTGTACTGGACCATGAAGAGCATGGGCTGCTAAGAGGCCGAAAGTCAGGTCGTATTGTAAACAGCCCAACTGTGTTGTGGGCCTTTAGCAGGCCAAAAGAGAAACCGGGCTGGTATTGGACCATGAAGGGCATGGGCCGTTAAGAGGCCAAAACTAAGGTCCGACTACAAATGGCCCAAGTCATTTATGGTCCGTTAACAGGCCGAAAGGCACACAGGGCCTGGAATTGGCCCAACACTTAAATGGGTCACTAAAAGGCTAAAACTCAGGTCTGACTACAAATGGCCCAACTGATTTATGGGCCATCAACAGGCTAAAAGTGACACTGGGCCAGAAATTGGCCCAACACTTAAATGGGCCGCTAAAAGGCAAAAACTCAGGTCCGACTACAAATGGCCCATCAGATTTATGGGCCGTCAACAGGCTGAAAGACACACCGGGCTGGAAATTAGCCCAACATTTAAATGGGTCGCTAAAAGACCGAAAGATGTACATCCTGAAAATTGGCCCATCCATTAAATGGGCCGTTAACAGGCCGAAATCTCATTGGGCGATAATGAGCCCAAATATATAGCGGGCTGTTAACAGGCTCGAACTGACGATGGGCTGCAATGGTGTCAAATCTTTAACGGGCCGAACTGGCACATCTCATATGGGCCGTGGGCTTAAATGGACCTGACACAAGTAGGCCTTATATGGGCCGGCCTGCTAATTTTTACCGGGCCGGCCTTTTTCACCAGAATGGGCCACTGTTGGGCCGTGCCATGTGTCGACCTATCATAGGCGCCTCCTGTCCAATGAGTGGATGACATCTCTCCCAACGATAAGCCGACACGTGTTTCCTCTAGCCAATGATGATTTTACACGTGGAAAATCCCCATTGGTCGGGGCTGTTAACGGGTTATCGAATCCAAAACCCGACCCGATAGCTTAACGGCGTTCCGTTACGGTGGATGCCACGTGTCGGTCACCCTTGACGAAAGCACTTCTGTGACGCGCGATTTATCGTCATGGAAGTGGACACTTCCGTGATGATAATTTTGGTAATGTCATGGAACACTTCTACGACAGCACAGGTATGACTATCTTGATTCTGTCATAAATTTGTCATGGATGTACACGCATGACAAAAAATGCGACCTACTGTAACAAACACGTATCATCACGGAAGTGTATTTTTTTGTAGCGGGAGGGGCTGCCAGGGCAGGCCGCGCGCTCCCTTCCCCTCTGGTCCGAATTGGACTAGGAAGGGGGGCGGCACCCCCCTTTCCTTCTCCCTTTTTCCTCCTTCCTTCTCCTACTCCTACTACATGGAAACGGGGGAATCCTACTCCCGGTGGGAGTAGGACTCCCCATGGGGCGCGCCATAGGAGGGCCGGCCCTCCCCCTCCTCCACTCCTTTATATACGGGGGAGGGGGCACCCCATAGACACACAAGTTGATCATTGATCTTTTAGCCGGGTGCGGTTCTCCCCTCCACCATAATCCACCTTAGTAATATCGTAGCGGTGCTTAGGTGAAGCCCTGTTCCGGTAGCAATGTCATCACCGTCATCACGCCATCGTGCTGACAAAACTCTCCCTCGAAGCTCTACTAGATCGTGAGTTCGCGGGACGTCACCGAGCTGAACGTGTGCAGATCGCGGAGGTGTCGTACCTTCGGTGCTAGATCGGTCGATCATGAAGACGTACGACTACATCAACCGCATTGTCATAACGCTTCCGCTTACGGTCTACGAGGGTACGTAGACGATACTCTCCCCTCTCGTTGCTATGCATCACCATGATCTTACGTGTGCGTAGGAAATTTTTTGAAATTCCCCAACAGTGCCCACCTCGGTGGCCTCCCGCACCCCCTCTTTAGCCTATAAATTCACAAATATTCCAAAACCCCTCAGGGTTAACCTAGATTAGAATTTCCGCCGCCACAAGGCTCTGTAGCCATCGAAACCAATCTAGACCCTTTCCGGCACCCTGCCAGAGGGGGGAAATCATCACCGGTGGCCATCTTCATCATCCCGGTGGCCACCACGATGAGGAGGGAGTAGTCCACCCTCGGGGTTGAGGGTTCGTACCCGTAGCTATGTGTTTAATCTCTCTCTCTCGTGTTGTTCAGATGTCACGATCTTGATCTATCACGGGCTTTGTTAATATAGTCGGATCATATGGTGTTTTACCCTCTCTATCTTGTTGTGATAAATTAAGTTTTTCCCTTTGAGATTTCGTTGTTATCGGATTGAATACTTTTATGGATTTGAGAACACTTGATATATGTCTTGCAATTGAATACTCGTGGTGACAATGGGGTATCGTATTGATTCACTTGATTTATGTTTTGGCAATCAACTCACGGATTCCCGAGGTGACATTGGGGTAATCTATGCATAGGGGTTGATGCACGTTCTTGTCTTTGATTATCCGGTAGTAATCTTGGGGCACTCTTTGAAGTTCTTTGTGTTGGATTGATTATTATGAATCTGAATTTGCTTTGGTGTTATTTTAGTACGAACTCTTGGTTAGATCGATCGGAAAGAATAGCTTCGTGTTATTTTAGTACGAGCTCTAGGATAGATTGATCGGGAAGAATAGCTTTGAGGTGGTTTCGTACCCTACAAACAATTCCGTCTTATGTTCTCCGCTAGATAGGAACTTTGGAGTGATTCTTCGTTGCACGTTCAGGGACGGTTATATGATCCAATTATATTAGCACCGTTGAGAGATTGCACTAGCGAAAGTACAGACCCTAGGCATCATTTTTAAGCATTGCAATACCATTCTTGTGTCCATTTACTATTTGCTACCTTGTTGTTCTTATTTATTCAGATTATAAAAATATTACACGTTTATCATCATATCTTTGCCGAACTAGTGCACCTATACAATTTGCCATTGTATTGGGTGTGTTGGGGACACAAGAGATTTCTTGCATTTGGTTGCAGGGTCGTTTGAGAGAGGCCATCTTCATCCTACACCTCTCACGGATTGATAAACCTTAGGTCATCCACTTGAGGGAAAATTGCTACTATCCTACAAAACTCTGCGCTTGGAGGCCCAACACGTGTCTACAAGAATAAAGTTGCGTAGTAGACATCAAGCTCTTTTCTGGCGCCGTTGCCGAGGAGGTGAGTGCTTGAAGGTATATATTTAGATCTTGCAATTTAATCTTTTAGTTTCTTGTTTTATCGCTTGTTTGGTTTATAAAAATAAAACTACAAAAAAATGGAATTGAGGTTGCATCATATTGTTCATATTTATAATGTCTTTCGTGAAAATGATGGAAAGGAAAATTGTGCTTAATTGACAGAGGAAGAATTCTATGAAATGTTTGACAAAAAATCTTTGAATGATGAGCATGATTGCAATATTGTTGGTATGAACTCTTTGAATATCCATGATGCTAACAATATGCAAAGCTATAAGCTTGGGGATGCTATATTTGATGAAGATGATATTTTTAGTCCCCCGGGATTTGATGTGCAAATTTGTTATAATCATTGCATGCCTCTTGTTTATGATGATTATAATGATGAAAGTCGATTCGGAGAGGTCATGACTTTATTTAATGATGAATCCACTATTTTGGAAGAGGTTTCAATTGATTATGATGAGAACAAAGTTGTTATTTATGATGATTATGGTGATGACATGTATGCTATAAAGAATAATGATAACCATGAAACTTGTCATTATGATTTTAATTTTCAATCACATGATAGTTATTTTGTTGAGTTTGCTCCCACTACTATTCATGAGAATAAATTTGCTTATGTGGAGAGTAATAAAATTTCTATGCTTATGCATCATGAAAAGAGTGCTTTATGTGATAGTTATATTGTTGAATTCATTCATGATGATACTGAAAATTATTATGAGAGGGGAAGATATGCTCATATATATATTTCAATAATATCAAGTTTCCTCCATGTGTTGAAAATCTTGAAGTTTTGCTTGTTTTGCCTTCCTATGCTAGTTGATTCTTGTTTCCATAAGTTGTTTGCTCACAAAATCCCTATGCATAGAAAGTGGGTTAGGCTTAAATGTGCTTGCCATGTGTTTCATGATGCTCTTGTTATGTTTCAATTCCTATCTTTTATGTGAGCATCATTGAAATCATCATGCCTAGCTAAAAGGCATTAAAGAAAAGCGCTTGTTGGGAGACAACCCAACACTTTTACCTACTGTTTTTGTGTGCTCACATGATTAGAATACTGTAGTAATCATATTTTATTGCTTTCGTTTTAATAAATTGCCAAGTAAGACCTTTGGGATGGCTTACGGTGATAGTTGATTTGATGTTGCTGAAAAACAGAAACTTTTGCGCTCAGGAAAACAATTCTTGTTTTTAACAGAAACGTGATAAAATGCTGATTCTTTTTGCAGAAAATTAATAGGAAAATTGCTCAGGTTTTCCTAATTTTTCAGAATTTTTGGAGTGGCAGAAGTATGGTTGGAGTACATATTACTACAGACTGTTTTGTTTTTGACAGATTCTGTTTTCAATGCATAGTTTGCTTGTTTTCTAGTTTTCATGGCTTATATTGCTCAATATAAATTGTGGAAATGATATGCCACAGTAGGAACTATGTGGAAAAAATTATGAATCTTGTTTTGACAGTACCAAAAGTGGAATGGTTTGCTCTTTATCATACTAACCTATCTCACAAAGTTCCGTTAAGTTTTGTGTGATTGAAGTTTTCAAGTTTTGGGTGAGGTGTCGATATGAGGAGAATAAGGAGTGATAAGACCCTAAGCTTGGGGATGCCCAAGGCACCCCAAGGTAATATTCAAGGAATATCCAAGCAACTAAGCTTGGGGATGCCCCGGAAAGCATCCCCTCTTTCGTCTTCAACATTATCGGTAACCTCTCTTGGAGCTATGTTTTTCATTCGTCACATGATATGAGTTTTACTTGGAGCATCAATTTATTTTGTTAGGATTTGCTTGCTGTTATTTAGAATAATTTTTTGCATCTTTTATTTCAATAAAACTGGCATTGATAGCCTTTACTATGCTTATTTTACAAGTATACATGTTGCTGTTTGAAAAGCAGAAAGTTCACCGCTGTTGCAAAAATTCCCTAGAAAAGTCAGAATGTGATAAAATGTTGAAACTTTTTGCAAAATAAGCTCTAATAAATTTTCTACAGTGTGGTAAATTTTCATAATTTTTGGAGTTAGGTAAGTATTGATACTCTTGCATTCTTTACAGACTGTACTGTTTTGGCAGATTGTTGTTATGTTTGCATTGTTTGCACATGTTTGCTTGTTTAATGATTCTATTTGAGGATATGAGTATTAAATATGCATAGGCATTTAGTGTGCAATGTTGAATAATAATTTCAGTGATTTGCTATAGTAGAGAATGATAAGGTTTTTGCATTGGTTTATACTAACTTATCTCACGAGTTCATGTTGAGTTTTGTGTGGATGAAGCTTTTGAGATTTAGGAAAACTGTGATATGAGAAGAATTAAGGAGACACAAAAGCTCGATCTTGGGGATGCCCATGGCACCCCAAGATAATATGTCAAGAAGTCTCAAGCATCTAAGCTTGGGGATGCCCCGGTAGGCATCCCACATTTTTCTTCAACAATTATTGTTTAGTATCGGTTGAGCCTAAGTTTGTGCTTCTTCACATGATGCGTGCTATTCTTGGATTGTCATTTTATTTTGTTTTGCTTGCTTTTTTTAATAAAGTACTTAGATCTGAAAGTTTTTAAATAAAATAGAGTCCTCAAATAGTTGCTAGGGAGGCTAAGTAAGCGGCATTCACATCCCGTCAATGAAGCTCTTTTCTATGGAATTGCTCTAGTGCTTCACTTATATCTTTTTGAGCATGGCGTGCTTTAGTATATTTGAAGAAATTATCTCTTTCTTCACTTCAATTAATTTGAGAGAAAGAAATATTATGCTCAGGATCTTCACTTATATCTTTTTGGAGTAGCTTGTCATTTACTCTTGAACTTCACTTATATCCTATGAGTAAATAAATTGAATGTCATGAAGTTGAAATCATATCATGCCTAGTGGTTTAGAAAGTGAAATCTTTTGAGGCTTGACAATCACAATATTGGTCATACAAGCAATTCACGAATAATTAGTATAAGGAAGAGAACTTTCACATATAAATACACTATCATGAAAACCTTTTGTGATTGTGATCCCCCATCAAAATATTACATGCCAAAATTGTTGACGTTGGACAAGGAAGACGACGTAATGGTTTATGTTTGTTCATATTCACATGTAAGTTATATTGTCATAGATCCTTCAACATGTGGTGCTTGCCCCCCATCTTTGCTAGCCAAAAATTTCGCACCAAGTAGAGATACTACTTGTGCATCCAAAAACCCTTAAACCCAGATCTTATTTTCAAGAGTCCACCATACATACCTAAGGGTTGAGCAAGATCCTTCAAGTAAGTTGTCATCGGTGCAATAAGGCAAAAAAATTGCTTCTAAAAGTGTGAGATCATTTAGTGTAAGAGATAATTGAGCGTTGTACGAACTTGTGATGACAAAGAATAAAAGCGACAGACTGCATAATAAAGGTTGCTATCATAGTGTGAGATCATTCCCTATGCCTCAGTCATAGGTTCTATAAAGTATGCCATGCTGTGTACCAGATCTATTGTATACCATACACTGTGTTAAGAGAGGGAGTACAATAGTGATCTAGGAGTAGATCAATGGACAGCGGTCAAAATTATCCTTACTGGAATAAGGATATGTTTCTCGATTACGGAGGTGACAAAAGGTTCGTCGTAAAGGGTTACGTCGATGCAAGTTTCGACACTAATCTAGATGAATCTAAGTCTCAATCTAGATACATATTGAAAGTGGGAGCAATTAGCTAGAGTAGCTCCGTGCAGAGCATTGTTGACATAAATATTTGCAAAATACTTATGGATCTGAATATAACAGACCCGGTGACTAAAATTATCTCACAAGCAAAACATGATCACACCTTAGTACTCTTTGGGTGTTAATCACATAGTGATGTGAACTAGATTACTGACTCTAGTAAACCCTTTGGGTGTTGGTCACATATCGATGTGGACTATGGGTGTTAATCACATGGTGATGAGAACTATTGCTGTTAAATCACATGGCGATGTGAACTAGATTATTGACTCTAGTGCAAGTGGGAGACTGAAGGAAATATGCCCTAGAGGCAATAATAAAGTTATTATTTATTTCCTTATTTAATGATAAATGTTTATTATTCATGCTAGAATTGTATTAACCGGAAACATAATACATGTGTGAATACATAGACAAGCAGAGTGTCACTAGTATGCCTCTACTTGACTAGCTCATTAATCAAAGATGGTTATGTTTCCTAACCATGGACAATGAGTTGTTATTTGATTAACGGGATCACATCATTAGATGAATGATCTGATTGACATGACCCATTCCATTAGCTTAGCACCCGATCGTTTAGTATGTTGCTATTGCTTTCTTCATGACTTATACATGTTCCTATGACTATGAGATTATGCAACTCCCGTTTACCAGAGGAACACTTTGGGTGCTACCAAACGTCACAACGTAACTGGGTGATTATAAAGGAGTACTACAGGTGTCTCCAAAAGTAGATGTTGGGTTGGCGTATTTCGAGAATAGGATTTGTCACTCCGATTGTCAGAGAGGTATCGCTGGGCCCTCTCGGTAATGCATATCACATAAGCCTTGCAAGCACTGCAACTAATATGTTAGTTGTAAGATGATGTATTACGGAACGAGTAAAGAGACTTGCCGGTAACGAGATTGAACTAGGTATTGGATACCGACGATCGAATCTCGGGCAAGTAACATACCGATGACAAAGGGAACAACGTGTGTTGTTATGCGGTCTGACCGATAAAGATCTTCGTAGAATATGTAGGAGCCAATATGGGCATCTAGGTCCCGCTATTGGTTATTGACCAGAGAGGTGTCTCGGTCATGTCTACATAGTTCTCGAACCCGTAGGGTCCGCACGCTTAATGTTCGTTGACGATATAGTACTATGTGAGTTATGTATGTTGGTGACCGAATATTGTTCGGAGTCCGGGATGAGATCACGGATATGACGAGGAACTCTGGAATGGTCCGGAGACAAAGTTTGATATATGGGATAATAGTGTTTGGTCACCGGAAGGGTTCCGGAAATCACCGGAAGGGGTTCCGGATGTTTCCCGAAATGTTTGGGTACGAGAACACTTTATTTGGGCCAAAGGGGAAAGCCCACAAGGTTTTTGGAAAGCGCAAAAGGAAGTTTTGCGGAGTCCAGGGGCCAGACGCCCTGGCGTCCGGGTCCAGACGCCAGGAACCCTGGTGTCCGGCCCTGGAGTCCGAGAAGGACTCTTGCCTTTCGGGTGAAACCGACTTTGTGGAGGCTTTTACTCCAAGTTTCGACCCCAGGGCTCAACATATAAATAGAGGGGCAGGGCTAGCACAAAAGATACATCAAGAAACACCAAGCCGTGTGCCGGCAACCCCGTTCCCTCTAGTTTATCCTCCGTCATAGTTTTCGTAGTGCTTAGGCGAAGCCCTGCGGAGATTGTTCTTCACCAACACCGTCACCACGCCGTCGTGCTGCCGGAACTCATCTACTACTTCGCCCCTCTTGCTGCATCGAGAAGGCGAGGACGTCACCGAGCCGTACGTGTGCAGAACTCGGAGGTGCCGTGCTTTCGGTACTTGGATCGGTCGGATCGTGAAGACGTTCGACTACATCAACCGCGTTGATATAACGCTTCCGCTTGCGATCTACAAGGGTACGTAGATCAGACTCTCCCCCTCGTTGCTATGCATCACCATGATCTTGCGTGTGCGTAGGAAATTTTTTGAAATTACTACGTTCCCCAACAGTGGCATCCGAGCCAGGTTTTATGGTTTGATGTTATTTGCACGAGTAGAACACAAGTGAGTTGTGGGCGATACAAGTCATACTGCCTACCAGCATGTCATACTTTGGTTCAGCGGTATTGTTGTACGAGACGACCCGGACCAACCTTACGCGTACGCTTACGCGAGACCGGTTTCCCCGACGTGCTTTGCACACAGGTGGCTTGCGGGCGACTGTCTCTCTAACTTTAGTTGAACCGAGTGTGGCTACGCCCGGTCCTTGCGAAGGTTAAAACGGAGTCTATTTAACAAACTATCATTGTGGTTTTGATGCGTAGGTGAGATTGGTTCTTGCTTAAGCCCGTAGCAGCCACGTAAAACTTGCAACAACAAAGTAGAGGACGTCTAACTTGTTTTTGCAGGGCATGTTGTGATGTGATATGGTCAAGACATGATGCTAAATTTTATTGTATGAGATGATCATGTTTTGTAACCAAGTTATCGGCAACTGGCAGGAGCCATATGGTTGTCGCTTTATTGTATGCAATGAAATCGCGATGTAATGCTTTATTTTATCACTAAGAGGTAGCGATAGTCGTGGAAGCATAAGATTGGCGAGACGACAACGATGCTACGATGGAGATCAAGGTGTCGCGCCGGTGACGATGGTGATCATGACGGTGCTTCGAAGATGGAGATCGCAAGCACAAGATGATGATGGCCATATCATATCACTTATATTGATTGCATGTGATGTTTATCTTTTATGCATCTTATCTTGCTTTGATTGACGGTAGCATTATAAGATGATCTCTCACTAAATTATCAAGAAGTGTTCTCCCTGAGTATGCACCGTTGCGAAAGTTCTTCGTGCTGAGACACCACGTGATGATCGGGTGTGATAGGCTCTACGTTCAAATACAACGGGTGCAAAACAGTTGCACACGCGGAATACTCAGGTTATACTTGACGAGCCAAGCATATACAGATATGGCCTCGCAACACGGAGACCGAAAGGTCGAGCGTGAATCATATAGTAGATATGATCAACATAGTGATGTTCACCAATGAAACTACTCCATCTCACGTGATGATCGGACATGGTTTAGTTGATTTGGATCACGTGATCACTTAGAGGATTAGAGGGATGTCTATCTAAGTGGGAGTTCTTAAGTAATATGATTAAATTGAACTTAAATTTATCATGAACTTAGTCCTGGTAGTATTTTGCAAATTATGTTGTAGATCAATAGCTCGCGTTGTTGCTTCCCTGTGCTTATTTTGATATGTTCCTAGAGAAAATTGTGTTGAAAGATGTTAGTAGCAATGATGCGGATTGGATCCATGATCTGAGGTTTATCCTCATTGCTGCACAGAAAAATTATGTCCTTGATGCACCGCTAGGTGACAGACCTATTGCAGGAGCAGATGCAGACGTTATGAACGTTTGGCTAGCTCAATATGATGACTACTTGATAGTTTAGTGCACCATGCTTAATGGCTTAGAATCGGGACTTCAAAGACGTTTTGAACGTCATGGACCATATGAGATGTTCCAGGAGTTGAAGTTAATATTTCAAGCAAATACCCGAGTTGAGAGATATGAAGTCTCCAACAAGTTCTATAGCTAAAAGATGGAGGAGAATCGCTCAACTAGTGAGCATGTGCTCAGATTGTCTGGGTACTACAATTGCTTGAATCAAGTGGGAGTTAATCCTCCGGATAAGATAGTGATTGACAGAATTCTCTAGTCACCATCACCAAGTTAGTAGAACTTCGTGATGAACTATAATATGCAAGGGATGACGGAAACAACTCCCAAGCTCTTCGTGATGCTAAAATCAACGAAGGTAGAAATCAAGAAAAATATCAAGTGTTGATGGTTGACAAGACCACTAGTTTCAAGAAAAGGGCAAAGGGAAACTTCAAGAAGAACGGCAAGCAAGTTGCTGCTCAAGTGAAGAAGCCCAAGTCTGATCCTAAGCCTGAGACTAAGTGCTTCTACTGCAAAGGGACTGGTCACTGGAAGCAAAACTACCCCAAGTGATTGGCGGATAAAAATGATGGCAAAGTGAACATAAGTATATTTGATATACATGTTATTGATATGTACTTTACTAGTGTTTATAGCAACCCCTCAGTATTTGTTACTAGTTCAGTAGCTAAGATTAGTAACTCGAAACGGGAGGTGCAGAATAAACAGAGACTAGTTAAGGGTGAAGTAACGATGTGTGTTGGAATTGGTTCCAAAATTGATATGATCATCATCGCACACTCCCTATACTTTCGGGATTAGTGTTGAACCTAAATAAGTGTTATTTGGTGTTTGCGTTGAGCATGAATATGATTTGATCATGTTTATTGTAATACGGTTATTCATTTAAGTAAAAGAATAAATTGTTGTTCTGTTTACATGAATAAAACCTTATATGGTTACACACCCAATGAAAATGGTTCATTGAATCTCGATCGTAGTGATACACATATTTATAATATTGAAACCAAAAGATGCAAAGTTAATAATGATAGTGCAACTTATTTGTGGCACTGCCGTTTAGGTCATATTGGTGTAAAGCACATGAAGAAACTCCATGCTGATGGGCTTTTGGAATCACTTGATTATGAATCACTTGATGCTTGCGAACCATGCCTCATGGGCAGGATGACTAAGACTCCGTTCTTCGGAACAATAGAGCAAGCAACTAACTTATTGGAAATAATACATACTGATGTATGCGATCCGATGAGTGTTGAGGCTCGCGGCAAGTATCATTATTTTCTGACCTTCACAGATGATTTGAGCAGATATGGGTATATCTACTTGATGAAACACAAAGTCTGAAACATTTGAAAAGTTCAAAGAATTTCAGAGTGAAGTGGAGAATCATCGTAACAAGAAAATAAAAGTTTCTACGATATGATCGCAGAGGTAAAATATTTGAGTTACGAGTTTGGCCTTCAGTTAAAACAATGTGAAATAGTTTCACTACTCACGCCACCTGGAACACCAAAGTGTAATGGTGTGTCCGAACATCGTAACCGTACTTTATTAGATATGGTGCAATCTATGATGTCTCTTGCCGATTTACCACTATCGTTTTGGGGTTATGCGTTAGAGACAGCTGCATTCATGTTAAATAGGGCACCATCTAAATCCGTTGAGACGACACTATATGAACTATGGTTTAGCAAGAAACCAAAGTTGTCGTTTCTTAAAAGTTTGGGGTTGTGATGCTTATGTGAAAAAGTTTCGTCCTGATAAGCTCAAACCCAAATCGGAAAAGTGTGTCTTCATAGGATACCCAAAAGTTACTGTCGGGTACACCTTCTATCACAGATCCGAAGGCAAGACTTTTCTTGCTAAATTCGGAAACTTTCTGGAGAAGGAGTTTCTCTCGAAAGAAGTGAGTGGGAGGAAAGTAGAACTTGATGAGGTAACTGTACCTCCTCCCTTATTGGAAAGTAGTACATCACAGAAACCGGTTTCTGTGACACCTACACCAATTAGTGAGGAAGCTAATGATGATGATCATGAAACTTCAGATCAAGTTACTACCGAATCTCGTAGGTAAACTAGAGTGAGATCCGCACCAGAGTGGTACGGTAATCCTGTTCTGGAAGTCATGTTACTAGACCATGATGAACTTGCGAACTATGAGGAAGCGATGATGAGCCCAGATTCCGCAAAATGGTTTGAGGCCATGAAATCTGAGATATGATCCATGTATGAGAACAAAGTATGGACTTTGATGGATTTGCCCGATGATCGGCAAGCCATAGAAAATAAATGGATCTTCAAGAGGAAGACGGACGCTGATAGTAGTGTTACTATCTACAAAGCTAGAATTGTCGCAAAAGGTTTTCGACAAGTTCAAGGTGTTGACTACGATGAGAGTTTCTCACTCGTATCTATGCTTAAGTTTGTTCGAATCATGTTAGCAATTGCCACATTTTATGAAATCTGGCAAATGGATAAACAAAACTGCATTCCTTAATGGATTTATTAAAGAAGAGTTGTATACGATGCAACTAGAAGGTTTTGTAAATCCTAAAGGTGTTAACAAAATATGCAAGCTCCAGCAATCCATCTATGGACTGGTACAAGCATCTCGGAGTTGGAATATATGCTTTGATGAGTTGATCAAAGCATATAGTTTTATACAGACTTGCGGTGAAGCCTGTATTTACAAGAAAGTGAGTGGGAGCACTATAGCATTTATGATAAATATATGTGAATGACATATTGTTGATCGGAAATAATGTAGAATTATTCTGTAAAGCATAAAGGAGTGTTTGAAAGGAGTTTTTTCAAAGAAAGACTTCGGTGAAGCTGCTTACATATTGAGCTTCAAGATCTATAGAAATAGATCAAGACGCTTGATAAGTTTTTTCAATAAGTACAAACCTTGACAAGATTTTGAAGTAGTTCAAAATGGAGCAGTCAAAGAAAGAGTTCTTACCTGTGTTACAAGGTGTGAAGTTGAGTAAGACTCAAAGCCCGACCACGGCAGAAGATAGAAAGAGAATGAAAGTCATTCCCTATGCCTTAGTCATAGGTTCTATAAAGTATGCCATGCTGTGTACCAGATCTATTGTATACCATACACTGTGTTAAGAGAGGGAGTACAATAGTGATCTAGGAGTAGATCAATGGACAGCGGTCAAAATTATCCTTACTGGAATAAGGATATGTTTCTCGATTACGGAGGTGACAAAAGGTTCGTCGTAAAGGGTTACGTCGATGCAAGTTTCGACACTAATCTAGATGAATCTAAGTCTCAATCTAGATACATATTGAAAGTGGGAGCAATTAGCTAGAGTAGCTCCGTGCAGAGCATTGTTGACATAAATATTTGCAAAATACTTATGGATCTGAATATAACAGACCCGGTGACTAAAATTATCTCACAAGCAAAACATGATCACACCTTAGTACTCTTTGGGTGTTAATCACATAGCGATTTGAACTAGATTACTGACTCTAGTAAACCCTTTGGGTGTTGGTCACATATCGATGTGGACTATGGGTGTTAATCACATGGTGATGTGAACTATTGCTGTTAAATCACATGGCGATGTGAACTAGATTATTGACTCTAGTGCAAGTGGGAGACTGAAGGAAATATGCCCTAGAGGCAATAATAAAGTTATTATTTATTTCCTTATTTCATGATAAATGTTTATTATTCATGCTAGAATTGTATTAACCGGAAACATAATACATGTGTGAATACATAGACAAGCAGAGTGTCACTAGTATGCCTCTACTTGACTAGCTCATTAATCAAAGATGGTTATGTTTCCTAACCATGGACAAAGAGTTGTTATTTGATTAACGGGATCACATCATTAGATGAATGATCTGATTGACATGACCCATTCCATTAGCTTAGCACCCGATCGTTTAGTATGTTGCTATTGCTTTCTTCATGACTTATACATGTTCCTATGACTATGAGATTATGCAACTCCCGTTTACCGGAGGAACACTTTGGGTGCTACCAAACGTCACAACGTAACTGGGTGATTATAAAGGAGTACTACAGGTGTCTCCAAAGGTAGATGTTGGGTTGGCGTATTTCGAGAATAGGATTTGTCACTCCGATTGTCGGAGAGGTATCTCTGGGCCCTCTCGGTAATGCACATCACATAAGCCTTGCAAACACTGCAACTAATATGTTAGTTGTAAGATGATGTATTACGGAACGAGTAAAGAGACTTGCCGGTAACGAGATTGAACTAGGTATTGGATACTGACGATCGAATCTCGGGCAAGTAACATACCGATGACAAAGGGAACAACGTATGTTGTTATGCGGTCTGACCGATAAAGATCTTCGTAGAATATGTAGGAGCCAATATGGGCATCTAGGTCCCGCTATTGGTTATTGACCAGAGAGGTGTCTCGGTCATGTCTACATAGTTCTCGAACCCGTAGGGTCCGCACGCTTAATGTTCGTTGACGATATAGTACTATGTGAGTTATGTATGTTGGTGACCGAATATTGTTCGGAGTCCGGGATGAGATCACGGATATGACGAGGAACTCTGGAATGGTCCGGAGACAAAGTTTGATATATGGGATAATAGTGTTTGGTCACCGGAAGGGTTCCGGAAATCACCGGAAGGGGTTCCGGATGTTTCCCGAAATGTTTGGGTACGAGAACACTTTATTTGGGCCAAAGGGGAAAGCCCACAAGGTTTTTGGAAAGCGCAAAAGGAAGTTTTGCGGAGTCCAGGGGCCAGACGCCCTGGCGTCTGGGTCCAGATGCCAGGAACCCTGGCGTCTGGCCCTGGAGTCCGAGAAGGACTCTTGCCTTTTGGGTGAAACCGACTTTGTGGAGGCTTTTACTCCAAGTTTCGACCCCAGGGCTCAACATATAAATAGAGGGGCAGGGCTAGCACAAAAGATACATCAAGAAACACCAAGCCGTGTGCCGGCAACCCCGTTCCCTCTAGTTTATCCTCCGTCATAGTTTTCGTAGTGCTTAGGCGAAGCCCTGCGGAGATTGTTCTTCACCAACACCGTCACCACGCCGTCGTGCTGCCGGAACTCATCTACTACTTCGCCCCTCTTGCTGGATCGAGAAGGCGAGGACGTCACTGAGCCGTACGTGTGCAGAACTCGGAGGTGCCGTTCTTTCGGTACTTGGATCGGTCGGATCGTGAAGACGTTCGACTACATCAACCGCGTTGATATAACGCTTCCGCTTGCGATCTACAAGGGTACGTAGATCAGACTCTCCCCCTCATTGCTATGCATCACCATGATCTTGCGTGTGCGTAGGAAATTTTTTGAAATTACTACGTTCCCCAACAGGATATGGGTAGCATGAGTTATTATTGTTGACATCACCCTTGAGGTGAATACGTTGGGAGGCGAAATTGTAAGCCCCTATCTTTCTATGTGTCCAGTTGAAACGTTTTGCTCATGTGTATGCGGTGAGTGTTAGCAATCATAGAAGACTATATGATGGTTGAGTATGTGGAGCTCTTACTTGGACTCTGTTGAATAAGTTGAGTTGCAATTGCTTGGTGACTGAGAACATAGGTTGTTGAGTTTCAAGAGAAGTTATTGTTTGAACCTTAACATGTGAATTGGTTGCTACTATAACATGAGAAGTTTTATAAGAAAGAATTGCTGTTTTGATGCTAGGAAAAGTGATTGAAATTATCATTGATCAAACTTATGCACTTTGCTAGCATTCACACTTCATAAATTATCTCTTTTATCATTTACTTACTCGAGGACGAGTAGGAATTAAGCTTGGGGATGCTGATACGTCTCCAACGTATCTATAATTTATGAAGTATTCATGCTATTATATTATCATTCTTGGATGTTTTACAATAATTTTATAGCAACTTTATATCATTCTTCGGGACTAACCTATTGACCCAGTACCCAGTGCTAGTTGCTGTTTTTTGCTTGTTTTTTACATCGTAGAAAATCAATATCAAATGGAGTCCAAACACCGCGAAACTTTTTGTGGATTTTTTATGGACCAGAAGACTCCCGATGGGCCAGAGCAGCACCTGGGGGGGTGCCCCGAGGGGGGCATAACCCACCAAGGCGCGCCCTGGTGGGTTGTGCCCACCTCGGTGGCCTCCCGCACCCCCTTTTTACCCTATAAATTCACAAATATTCCAAAAACCCCCGGGGTTAGCCACAGAAAACCAATCTAGACCCTTTCCGGCACCCTGATGGAGGGGAGAAAGCATCACCGGTGGCCATCTTCATCATCCCGGCGGCCACCACGATGAGGAGGGAGTAGTCCACCCTCGGGGTTGAGGGTTTGTACCAGTAGCTATGTGTTTAATCTCTCTCTCTCTCTCGTGTTCTTGAGATGTCACGATCTTGATGTATCGCGGGCTTTGTTAATATAGTCGGATCATATGGCGTTTCCTCTCTATCTTGTTGTGATGAATTGAGTTTTTCCCTTTGAGATTTCATTGTTATCGGATTGAATACTTTTATGGATTTGAGAACACTTGATATATGTCTTGCAATTGAATACCCTTGGTGACAATGGGGTATTATATTGATTCACTCGATATATGTTTTGGCACTCAACTCTCGGATCCCCGAGGTGACATTGGGGTAATCTATGCATAGGGGTTGATGCACGTTCTTGTCTTTGTTTCTCCGGTAGAAATCTTGGGGCACTCTTTGAAGTTCTTTGTGTTGGATTGAATATTATGAATCTGAATTTGCTTTGGTGTTATTTTAGTACGAACTCTTGGTTAGATCGATCGAAAAGAATAGCTTCGTGTTATTTTAGTACGAACTCTAGGATAGATTGATCGGGAAGAATAGCTTTGAGGTGGTTTCATACTCTACAAACAATTCCGTCTTATGTTCTCCGCTAGATAGGAACTTTGGAGTGATTCTTCGTTGCACGTTAAGGGACGGTTATATGGTCCAATTATATTAGCACTGTTGAGAGATTGCACTAGCGAAACTACGGACCCTAGGCATCATTTTTAAGCATTGCAATACCGTTTTTTGCCCGTTTACTATTTGCTACCTTGCTGTTTTTATTTATTCAGATTTTATAAAAATATATTTCTACCATCAATATTACACTTTTATCATCATCTCTTCGCTGAACTAGTGCACCTATACGATTTGCCATTGTATTGGGTGTGTTGGGGACACAAAAGATTTCTTGTATTTGGTTGCAGGGTCGTTTGAGAGAGCCAATCTTCATTCTACACCTCTCACGGATCGATAAACCTTAAGTAACCCACTTGAGGGAAAATTGCTACTATCCTACAAAACTGTGTGCTTGGAGGCCCAACACGTTTCTACAAGAATAAAGTTGTGTAGTAGACATCAGGCGTCATCCAGGAGCTCCGAACCGCGGGGTACGTCCCGCGAACGCCGTATGCTAGGATCCAGAGCCCAACCAGCGAATCCCTACTCCCAAGCCATGGGAGAGGGTAATCTTCCCCTCCACCTCATTCGAGGTCTGGGGTTCCCCATGCACCCTTTCATGCGTTTTTACCACGAGCTAGATTTTCACCATCTAGCCTCAAATTTCATCCTACACCTCGCGGGCGTTCACCAACATCTACGAGGCCTTCCTTCGCGTCAAGCCGCACTTTGGCCTATGGCTGAAGACGTTCGTCATAAAGCCGAAAAGCAGCAGCGCCCAACTGGCGGAATGCGGCAGGGCAATGATGAGCAAGCTCCAGAAGGGGGCATGGATGGAGGGCACCTTCGTGGAGACAATCAAGGAGTGGCAGCGGGAGTGGTTCTACATCACCGCGCCACTTGCCCGAAGGCCAGGCCGGGGTCCTAGCGTTCTCGGCCGATTCTCCGAGGGGGCTCATCTCATGGATGAGAAAGGGCCTGGATTGGGGCAACCCCGAGGAGGTAGCAGTGTTGAAGAAGAAGATCGAGTCCATGAGGGACAAGAAGAAGGTCAAGCTGGTGGACGTGATCGACGTCATGCTCCAGCGCCGCATTCTTCCACACCGACCTGGCGGGATATGGACGGGGCTCTTCAAGCCGTGCAAGAGCATATATTCTCTGCCCTGGATTTTGGCCACGGGCCGAGCTGACTAGGTTTACATGTGATGATATAGTGATGGAGTCCACAACCCACGAACCCCAAATTGCACAAACTCGATGATGACGCGCCTCGTGGGGAGGGGAAGTTGATGCCCACCGGTCGCATGAAAATCCGATCACGACTTTAGACGTATGGTCTTCAGGTAGAACTTAGACTTGATCAGAGTGTATGCTAGCATGTTATAGAGGTAGTGAATGATGGTGACCCTAGATTGGGTTTCACATGCCGTCCGAATTTTCATCTCAAAAATTCTCAAAAGATATTTTGAACATCGACCGGAAACACTAATGTGCGAAAGGATCCCAAAAAATTTGTTTGGGGCCAAAACAAAACAAGTCCCGCCGAAAAATTGGGGTCCGGCTGGCGGTCACAGAGTTCAAACGAAACGAAACGTAAGGAGAAAAACCCTACCCAACCCCCAGCTAAAAAAATAGAAAAAAGGAAAAAAAAAGACTTTCTTCCTCCCCCGATTCATTTCTTCCCCTCGTCTCCCCCGCCGCCTCCCACCGGAGACCAAGAGCTGCGCCCTCTCCCCCTAACCCTAGGCCCCAGACCGAGTAGGTCAAGCGGCGGCCATGGCGCCCCAAGGTCCGCCTCCTCCGTCTGGTTCCTGCTCGATCTCCTCCAGCTCCAGATCCTCCACAATCTCGCGCGACGGGAGAGGAGCCTCCGCCTGCTTCTTCTCCGGAGACGGCGCGGCCGTGCGCCCCTGACGCCACTCTTCCGCGCGAGGAGAAAGCTGCCTGCAGCCCGGCTGCTCCGACCCTAGTGCCGGCGCCATGGTCCAGGGCCAGATTATCCACAATCTCGCGCGAAGGGAGAGGAGCCCCCGCGTGCTTCTTCTCCGGCGACCGCCCGGCCGTGCGCCCCTGAAGCCGCGTGAGGAGAAAGCTGCATGCGGCCCGGCTGCTCCGACCCTAGTGCCGACGCCATGGTCACCGGCAAGATCCCCTTCTCCCTCTATCGGCCCTCTTCTCCTCCCCGGCCACCGTCGTGGCCTTTGAGGACAAGGACGACGGCTGCGCGCTTGGCATCGGCGGATTCCACCATCTCGTCATCACCTTCCAGGTCGCTCTACACCCGGACATGGGACTGGCGCGCGGGCGCCGACATCTGTGCGCCCGAGATCGTCGGAGCCGCATCAGGCTGGTTAACATCCTCTGCTACACCCCCGACGCGGGAGCGGGATGCATCGACCTCAACCCCCTGCCGCAGGAGGTCGAGGGCCGCCGGGACTGGGAGACCGCCGAGATGCCGGGCAGATTCAGCGCCGACCAGAGCGCCAAGGAGGTGGCCGTGCTCTACGTGGTGCCCGGCGACCGCGCCGGCCAGTTCCACGCCGAGAAGATGGGCTACCATGACGAGATGGTCCTGCTCTGCTCCCAGGGCACCGCTGAGGTGCTCGTGCTGGCTGCCAGACCTTGATAATACTCGGATTTCATCCCCTTACGTCAGCTCAATCGGGGACATCTTCTCTACAGGTAATTACAAAAGCTCGAGCCTCTGTGTCTTCTCTACTACTTATTCTGCCGTAGAAATATAATTGCAGTTGCATCATTAATTGGATCAGCACACCATACCCGGGTCTGGGTTTGTACAACCAAGATATTGGATCAGCATGCATATTGACTAGATATGTGTTGAATGTTTCTCTACTTTTCTGAATTGCAACTGCACGTGCACGGCTGATTTGGTAAGGTTGGGTGTATATTTTCAGGTTTCATCAAAGTCTCAATCAAGTCCCCAGCTTGTTTGGATCCATTGCATTGCTAATTGTTAAGTTGACTGAATTTGTTTGGCAGACTAGCATGGATGGAAATATGCATTCACTTCCATGAAAGTTGAGCTTCTCAATTCTGATCTATAACCACAACTGCATTATTGGATGCATTAATCAGTACTACAGCAACTGAGTTAGTTCTGTTTTAATTTTTTAGACCTTATTATTGCTGCTGTGAAAGCATATATGGACACGTACAACTCTGCATGACTAGTAGATCGATGGTGATATATCAGCATGCATATTGACTCGACTGTTGAACTCGTATGATGGCAGGCTCCATCGGCCTCCTCTCCGGCGGAAGATACTACTTGGATTTCATCCCCTACGTCAGCTCATACGCGGAGATCATCTCTACAGGTAATTACAAAGTTTGAGCCTATTATTCTGGACTATTCTTCTGTATAATTACAGTTGTATTATTAATCGGATGCCTTGGTCAGCACCTACATGTATGGTGAGTTTCATTTTGAGATGCAGTGAGACCTTGGATGTTTCTGATGTGGAACCATATCATGGATCTGTCCAACTTTGCATGACTAGTAGAGCCATGGTGATATCAGCTTGCATATATTGATTAGATACATGTTGGCCGTTCCCCTAGTTCTCTGGTTTGGAGCTTTATTTGAATTCATAAGACCTTAATTTTGTAATTCTGGATGTATATTTTCAAGTTGCGTCGACCAGAGCGCCAAGGAGGTGGCCGTGATCTACATGGTGCCCGGCGACCGCGCTGGCCAGTTCCACGAAGGAGGTGGCCGTGATCTACATGGTGCCAGACTTTGATAATACTTGGATTTCATCCCCTACGTCAGCTCATTTGCGGACATCTTCTCTACAGGTAATTATAAAAGTTCGCCTTTGTGTCTTGCCTACTATTCTGCCGCACAAATATAATTACAGTTGCATCATTAATTGGATGCTTTGATCGCAAGTACTACCTCCGTCCTGGTTTATAAGTCCCCTTTGTATTTTGTGCCAAATTTTGACTAGAGATTTAACTAACAAAATATAAACGCATGCCACCAAAAGTATATCATTGGATTCATATTTGAACATAGTTTCCAATTATATTATTTTTTATGACATGCATTAACATTTTTTTAGTTAAATGTAAGGTCAAAGTTTGGCACTGAATACAACGGGGACTAATAAACCAGAACGGAGGTAGTACATGTTAGGTCAGTTTCATTTTGATACTTTGGATGTTTCTGATGTGAAACAATATCCGGTTCTGTACAACCAAGATATCGATTGGTATCAGCATGCATAGTGACTAGATATGTGTTGACTGTCTCTGAAGTTTTCTGAATTCCTACTCTATTTGGATCCAAGCGACCTTTGCACGACTAATTTTGTAAGGTTGGCCGTATGTTTTCAAGTTTTTGGAAGTCTCAGTCATGTCCCAAGTTTTGTTTGGATCCATTGCATTGCTAATTGTTCAGTTGACTGAATTTGTTTGGTAGACGAGCATGGAAATAGCATTCACTTTCATGAAAGTTGAGCTTGTCTATTGTGCTCTGTAAAGACAATTGCATTATTGGATGCATTAACCAGTACTACAGAAACCACAACCTCGTCATCACCTTCCAGGTCGCTCTCCACCCGGACATGGGAACATCTGCGCGCTCGAGATCGTCGGAGCCGAATCAGGCTGGCGCACATCCTCTGCTACACTCCCTACGCGGGATGTGTCGACCTCATCCCCCCGCCGCAGGAGGTCGAGGAGACCGGCAAGGAGGGAAACCTCATCGTCGACCACAGCGCCAAGGAGGTGGCCGTGCTCTACATGGTGCCCGGCGACCGCGCGGCCAGTTCCATGCCGAGAAGATGGGCTACCACGATGAGATAGTCCTGCTCTGCTCCCAGGGCGCCGCTGAGGTGGTCGTGTGGGACCCAATGACAGAGCTCGTGCTGGCTGGCGACTTACTCGGATTTCATCCCTACGTTAGCTCGTTCGCGGAGATCTACAGGCAATTACAAAAGCTCGAGCCTTTGTGTTTTCTTTACTACTTATTCCGCCATACACAAATATAATTACTGTTGCATCATTAATTGGATGCCTTGATCAGCACCTACATCTACATGTTAGTTTCATTTTGAGACTTTGGATGTTTCTGATGCGAAACCATATGCGGTTCTGTACAACCAAGATATTGGCATCAGCATGCATACTAACTAGATATATGTTGACTGTTTCCGTAGTTTTCTGAATTGCAACTTCATTTGGATCCATACGACCTTTGCATCGCTAATTTCGTAAGGTTGGATGTATATTTTCAAGTTTCCTGCAAGTCTCAGTCAAGTCCCAAGTTTGTTTGGATCCATTGCATTGCTAATTGTTCAGTTAACTGAATTTGTTTGGTAGACGGGCATGGAAATAGCATTCACTTTCATGAAAGTCGAGCTTGTCTATTCTGCTCCGTAACGACAATTGCATTATTGGATGCATTAATCAACTACAGAAACTATGTTAGTTCTGTTTAATTCGTTAGACCTTATTGTTGCTGGAGTGAAAACATATCTGGACCTGTATATCTCTGCATGACTAGTAGATTGATGGTGATATATCAGTATGCATATTGAGGTGAAAATGTTGAACCTGTACCTGTTAATTATACCTTGTTTCTGTAGTTTTCTGGTTTGCGGGTTTATTTGGATCCTGGACCTCGGCAGGCTGAATTGTTAGGCCCTGGTGTGTATTGTCGGCCATTATTCTAGATTGCATGGTTGACTAAATATCTTGATAAGTTGATACAATTTTTTTGGTAGATAGCAAGGAAATATACATTAAAGTTCCTGAAAGGTTGAGCTTGTCGTAAGTAGGTGTAATTAACAACTTGACACACTTTATTTCGTATTTAGGACAGCACATTGACGAGATGTGTCTACGTGCATTTGCTGTCAGTTGGATCAGGCTTCTTAAGTTTATTTGGTTTAATTCAATGGGACAGTAGTAGCCATTGACGAGACGTGTCTACATGCATTTGCTGTCAGATTGGTTCAATTCACATTTAAAAATAGTCCATGTGTCGTCCTTGTGGTACTAATTTCTTTGCGCATTGTATACACCCCTTTTGTCTGCTGATCTTGTTGAAGAATATCTATTTCATACTATTATATTTTGTTCTAGCCATTGAAACTAGCTTCCCAAAAATATTTGTTTACTTAGTATGTTAACTGTCGTTTTTATGCAAGTCTCTCAGGATTGTTTTTTTACAGTTTTGTTCTAGTTGTTGGAAGTAGTTTCCCCTCAAATGGATGTTTATTTAGTATGACTGTCTTATGGTAACCGTGAGGGTAATTATTTGTTTGCAATATACTTATTCAGGGCATTGTGGACCTGCAATGTTGCTTTCCCTTCTATCTATTGAAACTTTCTTGTCCAAAAACGTTTTCTCATGTACTATTAATACTGTTATGATCTTTGTTTGCCTTCTTTTCTCCAGTGCAATCTGAAATAGTAAAATTTGATCACTAGTATACTGTACTGATTGTGTCAGAGTTTTTATATTTCCAGGCTCAAAATAACTTACTTAAACTTGTAATGATGCAGCTGCCCTTTTGATTTAGGCTATATTTGAGTCCATCAAATGTATATGATCTTTTCAGGTGTTTTTGTGCTTTGGTAATTCAGTTGCAGTGAGTACCTTGTTTTTTTTTGTGTACATGGCGCTGATTTAAATCAAGATCTGGGGTATGTGGGACCGTGGGATCTTGACGAAAAGAGTGGAACGGGGAACCTTACTATTTTTTTTAGATAGGAGAGATTTCAGTTGGCCTATGACTTAGAATCTTCTTATTTACTAGCCGCCCTAATGCTAGGTAGCTCGAGTTAACGAGAATGTAAGGTCATGCTTTCTTTCTTTCCCGGCAAATGGATCTATCAGGAGGGGATTGTCCCTATTTTATGATGCCAAAGTCTATAGTTTGACTACCCCTGAAACTGTTTTTTTGATGAATCCAAGGCGAAACACTGTACCCTGAAACTGTTTTTTATGTGTCTACTTGCAGTAGTAGAAATATTTCTTTGATGTAGATCCTGTGTGAGTTCAAGTTGGTAGGTTGTCAACGGTCGCAAGTGCAGCTGCGAATAAACGTTGTGTAATGTCATACTATTGTCATGTGATCATGATTCTTATAGCATTTTCCACTTACTGTGTGCTTGATTTCAAACGGCTTCCTCAAGCTGATGTTAAATCCTTGCTTGGATGTCTTTGATTTTCCCTAGTTTAATCTTCTTCTTTTATGTCAGAAAAATATTCCATCTCTTTCACTTAATAATTGTGCTATTTGGATGCATTCTCAAACTTGTTATCTGCATCATCCAGGAATGTAACCCATGGAAGTTTCTGCTGGACGTGGAGGCAGAGATGTGGGCATCAAGTTTCACAAAGATGGATGTTTACTTAGTATGTCAACTTTCTTTTTATGCAAGTCTCTCAGGTTAGCTATTTGATTCAACATCTTGTTCTAGGTGTTAGATGCAGTTTCCCCTCAAACGACTGTTCATTTAGTATGGCTACGTCTTATGGCAACTGATCATGGTAATGATTTGTTTAGTGTGGTGTGGCTATGTCTTATTGTTCACCAACAATATTGCTTACAAGGTAACAGCTTTACTGCTGTTTCCAGGACTCGAACCAGTGCTGCTGCTGATTACATGAAAAATACATTCTTGGCAAAAAAAAAACGTTTTCTCATGTACTCTTTATAGTGTTGTATGATCTTTGTTTGCCTTTTTTCTCCAGGGCAATCTGAAATAGTAAGGTTTCTGTTAAAAATTATTTCTTGCCCAACAATTTACTTCTGCAAAAAATGTTTTTTTGTAACCATAAATTTAAACAACTCTGATCTTATTTGCTTTTCATGTTCATCAGCATTTGCATATTGATCAGTCTTTAGCATAAAATTTAAATACAATTGCCACTATATGTAAAAATGGTCAATGTGTCGTCATTGTGCTAATAATTTCATTACGCATTGTGTACACCCCTTTTGTCTGCGGATCTTCTTGCAGGATATCTATTTCATATTATAATTTTTTCTAGCCATTGAAATCTAGTATTCCAAAAATATCTGTTTACTTAATATGTTAACTGTGCTTTTATGCAAGTCTCCCAGGATAGCTGTTTTATACAGTTAACATGTTCTAGCTGTTAGAAGTAGTTTCCCTTCAAATGGTTGTTTATTTAGTGTGAGTGTCTTATGGTAACCGATGACGATAATTTTTTGATTGCCATAGGCTTATTTAGGGCATTGTGGACCAGCAATACTGCTTTTCCCTTCTACCTATTGCAGCTTTCTTGCCCAAAAAACGTTTTTCATGTATGTGTATTTTATTTAGAAGGCTTGTATAGATGCCGGATGTTGGTCTGGTCCGATTTGTGCTGATGTGGTTCCCTCACGCAGGTCCACTAGAGACTGCCGTGTGGTGTGCGCTGGGGAGAACATCACCAGCGAATGCGCTCACTCCGAAGCCTTCCACCCTGCCTCTCCAGTGGCCGCTTCTTCGACTCCGGCATAGGTAAACCAGTGGTTCCTCTCCCCTGCTCTATCTCATGTCACTGGCTCCATCTCACTTGAAGAATGACAATGCAAGAAAGGTAGTACTTTTAATTTCAATATATGTGTAGTACTTTGAGCGCTCATATGCTTGTAACAGTGTCACTATTTTGAACACAGTCCCTGCGAAATATAACTTAAAGTGGAACAATATCTATCTAACGTATACAGACATGTATGGTTTCTGTTGTCGGCTTTCAGTTACCAGTGTGTGCTGCACATCCTAAGTTCCTAACCCATCTTGCTTCGCATCGGCCAGGACTTCAAATGTCTATCTTGCTTCACATCGGCCATGACTTCAAATGTCTATCTTGCTTCTCCCACTAACCATCCAATTTGTCTTGCTTCTCCCACTAGCCTGTATACTTTATTTTTTTGAATTGGAC
The DNA here is from genome assembly GCF_056163025.1 of Triticum urartu. Classification (NCBI taxonomy): domain Eukaryota; kingdom Viridiplantae; phylum Streptophyta; class Magnoliopsida; order Poales; family Poaceae; genus Triticum; species Triticum urartu. The sequence goes on from NC_141877.1 coordinate 9,200,554, forward strand.
CAACTTGTGTACTTGAGCAACCGCTGTTTAATTGGCTTTGACTCAGATTGATTCCTAGTTCTTAGCTGCTTGCTTGCACACCCACTGACTTTTACTACTTCTGCACTATTTGTATGTATGTAACCTCAATAAGGGACCTGTTCCTTCCAATGAGATGGAACGACCGTGTCAGAACTCATAATGGAACAATATATAGCTAGTGTAGACTTGTATGATTTCTGGTGTTCCTCATTCATTTTCTAGTGTAGCTTGTATACTCTATTTTTTGAGCCGGACCAACTTTTGTGCTTCGGCCACCGCTGTTTACTCGGCCTTCACTTGAATCGGTCCCTAAGTCTTCGCTGCTTGCTTCTGTTCTTGCATGTATGTATGTAACTTCAACCAATAAACTATATATGTTGTCTGCGAAACGATGCTTCTGTAGCAGTAGATTCATGCATGTTCATTAGCTACATTGTGTTCGTAGCTCTTGCTGTTGTCCAAACTCGAAATAGCGATGGAAATTAATGTTGTTTGGCATAAATAGTCCCTTATTGTACACATTTCCTTTCTACATTCCAGGATCTGTGATATGCTAAATTGTTGTTGACTCGATTCATGTGTTGTGTTCCAGATGCATGTTAGTGGCAACTTGGTGCCAAACTTTGTTATTTGTCGTGCATGACCTGTTAGTTGTCATCGCAGTCTCCAGCAACGGTGGTGTGCCGCTTTGCTTCTGGCGCCAACGAGGCGACTGGGCTGTTGCCCCGTAACCTCGGTATCAGATCCCACGACTGTCTCCTCAGCTAACACTACTTAGGTGAGTCCCTGGCCTCTCCTTCCTACACTGGGACCTAGCCGAGCTATGGCCATACCGTGCTCTTCTACGTGCTTGTGGTGCTGTGGTGGTTCTGGCCATCGAGCTGATGAGCTATGTTGATATTGTCTACATGTTCAGGCATAGTGACTTGCTCGCTATTAACGATCATGATCCTGTCTTGCAACTGAGGTGCAATGGCCCTCTCTTAGCTGATGATTTTGATGCCATATGGTTGTAACTGATAGTTGTCATCTGGATATGATAGTTGATAACCCCTGCTGGTTATTTGGTTACTAGTATTTTGTACTGGCTGTGTCAGTCGTTTTATATTTCTAGGCACAAAATGACTTAGTCAAACTTGTAATAATGATGCCTCCCTTTTGATTTAGGCTATAATTGAGTCCATTGAATGTGTATGATCTTTTCTGGATTTCCATGGTTTGGTATTTGATATTCAGCTGTAGTGAAAACCTTGTGTTTTGTTTGGTTGGGGCGCTGTTTGAAACGGGGTTGTAACTTTTATGATACACAAAGTCATGCCTAGTTATCAGGCATTGCTTAATGTATCTCTGTGCATGCTATGATGGTCACCTGTATTGACGCCGTAGGATGAATTTCATGTTCATCTCGGTCTGCTTGTATGGAATGTGATCCACCTTTGAGCAATCTGCTATTAGTTTTAGCAAAGTTGTGTTCGTTTGCAATATGGAAATGGTTTGTTGGTCTTGTTTTCCTTGTCTTGTGGAGAGACCTGACCTGGTCTTTTGAATATCATTATAGGAACCTCGAAGTCATGGTTGGTTGTTATAAGATGAGGGATCTTGATTGACATGCTCAAGGGCCACGTGGTTGGTTGTGAAGCTGAAGTGATGCATCTCATACCTGGGACTTGTTCTTTATTTCTTTGCTGGAGGTGTCGCCAAACTGTGGTAATTAACTCATGAGTCCTTTGGTGCCGGTGAGTCCTTCGTTTCCTCTCTCTCTCTCTCTCTGAGATGGCCTGGCCATTGTGCGATGGGTGACTTTGGTGCCGGCCATTATGATTGTGCTCATCTTCCTTGCCAATGAAATTGGTCTTGTAAATCTGTGGTGGTTAGGCCCATTTTCTACCACATGCCACTGTGGCTACAGGGTTTGGTAATGTTCCAAGCCTTGTTTGGTATGTTCCCTGTGCTAGGATTTGATTGCACATTGTACCATAGGATTATGCATGATCAATGTTTCTAAGGCGGTAAGGCGAGGCAAGGCGCTGGTGGGGGGGAGGCTAAGGCAGACGCCTTAGAGAGTTCTAAGCAGTAGAATTTGGTAGGCATACACACTACACATCTTGCATTTGCTGCTGGTTGTAGAGCCCATATAGAATCCATCCTCTTTTCACTTTCTCTTCTCCCCAACAGTAATCATGCATTAGTCTAACCATCCAGGCATCCACTAACCACTATAAGAGAGGCAGTGAGCAACCAGTAAAGCAGGAAGCAATGAAAAACTGAAAAGCAGCAAGCAGTGAACAACTGAACATGGAAGAAACAGAGCAGAGGAGGGTGGGGGAGAAGGGAGAGGAGTAGAGGATGGGGGAGGTATATCTTGGCAGTTGGCTCCTTGCTGTTGCCTGTTGCTGGTTGCTGCTGTACTGCAGAGGAGGAGGATGAGCTACTAGAGAGGAGGAGGATGAGGAGCTGCTGGAGAGGAGGGCAGGAGGAGCTACTGGAGAGGATCTGCTGCAGAGGAGGGAGCAGATCTGCTGGAGGAGAGGAGCCAGAGAAGGAGGAGGAGGTGTGTGTGGATTGGGGGCTGTTTCTTTATCTCCCCCCCCCCCCCCCCCCCCCCCCCTCTTACCTGTTGGCGCCAACAGCATCTCTGTTTCCCACCTAAAACTGCTTCCCCTCCTGTCTGGCAAGCTCAAGGCGTCCAATATGGATCAGGGCGCCAACCTGGACACCTTAGCAGCGGCTGCAGACACCTTAAAGCTTAAGGTGGAGGCCTTACTCAGGTACCTAAGGCAAGCTGGACGCCTTGAGCGTGCAGGGCGCCCTGACGCCTAAGCGTCACCTTACGGACGCCTTAAAAACAATGTGCATGATATTCTTTTGTAGCATTTGGTAGAAAACGTTCCCATTTTCTGCCGAGGGCATGGTAGGGTTGTTGCTCCTTAACCTTGATTTTGTCTCCCACAACTGCCTCCCCGGCTACCTAGGTAAGTCCCCGGTCTCTCCTTCGTCCTTCCTATGTCCGCTCTTTGATCTATCCTTCGAGACTTTGAGCTATGTCAATAATGTGCTCTGCTCCGTCCATTGAGTTGATCTAGTGCTTGTGGTCTGTGGTGGTGGTTTGGCCTATGGTGCTGTGGTTTTACTGCCGATGTGTTCACACTTAGTGATTTGCTCCCTGTTGAAGATCATGATTCTGTTTTGCAACATGAGGTGGAATTCCTCTCATTGTACCTCTGTTAGCTGATCATGATATGATAGTTGACAATTCTAGGCTGCTCGATGTTTCCTAGTTGTCTTTGGGTTGCTCCTGGAGTCAATATTATGCTCATGTTCATTGTAGATCCTTTAATCATGCCACCGCGATAAGAATGGATTTATTATGCTCTGTGTTGGTCTAGATTATCTGCTTTAGCCATCAAGCCGATGATATACTGCTTGTGGCCTTCCTGATTCTTTGTTGTTTCTGTTCCGAAACTTACAAGTAGGATGAATTCATGATTGTCAAAGGCTCAATAAAATCAAGAAAATGGTTTTTGATTATATTGATTGCTCCCTTGTCTGTTAAATATATTTCCAGCTATATGGTGCAGTATATTTCTTGTGATGGCTGCATGTTAAGTCTGAGCATTTTCTTTGAATCGATAAATTGATGAGCTTGCTTTAACATATTTACAAGTAATTAGTTGTTGCATATGACTTCTTGTACGCATTTACCTTCTACATTCCAGGATCTGTGATGTGATAAACTGTTGTTGACTAGATCCATGTGTTGTGTTCCAGATGCATGTCAGTAGCAACTTTGTGCCAAACTTAGTGATTTGTCGTCGGCGCAGCCTGTTGGTTGTCGTCGTGGTCTCCAGCAACGGTGGTGCGCCACCTTGCTTCTTGCTCCAACGAGATGACGGGGTTGTCGCCCCCATACCCTCGGTGTCAGATCCCACGACTGCCTCCTCAGCTACCACTACTTAAGTGAATCTCTGGCCTCTCCTTCCTCCACAGGGACCTAACCTTCGAGCTATGGCCATACTGTGCTCTGCTTCCTGCTTACGGTCAGGTGGTGGTTCTGGCCATCGAGCTGACGAGCCGTGTCGATATAATTGACATGTTCAGACAAAGTGTCTTGCTCTCTATCAATAATCATGATTCTGTCTTGCAACTGAGGTGCAAGGGCCCATATTGTGTGCTTTTGCCATGCAGTTTCCTCGATATACCTCTCTTAGCTGATGATTTTGATGCCATATGGTTGTAACTAATAGTTGTCATCTGGATATTGTAGTTGATAACTCCTGCTGGTTATTTGGTTACTAGTATTCTGTACTCGCTGTGTCAGAGGTTTTATATTTCTAGGCTCAAAATAATTTGGTCAAACTTGTAATAATGCTGCTGCTCTTTTCATTTAGGCTATAATTGAGTCCATTGAATGTGCATGATCTTTTCTGGTGTTCCTGTGGTTTGGTATTTGGTGTTCAGCTGTAGTGAAAGCCTTGTGTTTTGTTTGCGTGGGCGCTGTTTGAAATGGCGTTGTAACTTTCTATGATACACAAAGTCATGCCTAATTATCGGGCACAGCTTAGTGTATCTCTGTGCATGCTATGATTGTCACCCTGTATTGACGCCGTATGATTAATTTCATGTTTACCTTGGTCTGCTTGTATGAAGTGTGATCCACTTTTGAGCAATCTGCTATTGGTTTCAGCAAAGTTATGTTTATTTGCAATATGGCAATGGTTTGTAGGTTTCATTTTCCCTGTCTTGTGGTGAGTTCACTAGAGAGACCTGACCTGGTCTTTTGAATACCACAGGAACCTGGAAGTCATGGTTGGTTGTTACAGAGTGAGGGATCTTGATTGATATGATCAAGGGCCACATGGTTGGTATTGAAGCTGAAGTGTTGCATTTCATACCTGGGGACTTGTGCTTCGTTTCTTTGCTGGAGGTGTCGCCGAACTGTGGCATTGAACTCGTGAGTCCTTTGGTGCTGGTGAGTCCTCTCTCTCTCGATTTGAGATGGTTTGCTCATCGTGATTGTGCTCATCTTTCTCACCAACTTGTAAATCTGTGCTGGTGAGGCCCTTCTTCTCTACCACATGCAACTGTTGCTAAAGGGTCTGGTAGTGCTCCAAGTTTTGTTTGGTAGGTTCCCTGTGCTAGGATTTGAACACAATGCTCACATGTATCATAGGGTTAAGCATGATACGATATCTCTTTGGATTCAGTCATTGTAGCATCAAACACCTTCTCTTAAGACTTTATCATTGACATAAACAATTTCCTGATGTTTTTTTAATGAACATTTTCATGATGTTTGTTCCAAAGCTTATGTGCCAAGTAAGCTCACCAGTGTTTCACATCAATCTGGCGCTGACGGAGCTTACTACTACAACTTTGTTTATGTGTCTCCTTATGTTAGATTGTGTAATGCTCTCCTGCTGTTCTGAATCGTGATCCCCCAATTCTGCAACAGTGTGTGCAATTGATTAATATTCCAGCTGTATAGATTTCAATCACTTGTAGTTGCTACCATTAGTTTTTCTTGAACACTTTATTTTCAGATGAGGACAAAGCTGAATGAAAATATGATTCCTGTTGCATAGTACTCCCTCCGTTCCATATTACTCGTCGCTGATTTAGTACAACTTTGTACTAAATCAACGACGAGTAATATGGAACGGAGGGAGTATTGGCCATGACACCCCTAAATACTCTTGATATCGTGCTCCTGCTAAACCAACCACCACTCAGTTGCTGCAGTCTTATTAAATTGATAGATTTGTATGCCTCCTTGTTGGATTTGTATTTGTAGCATGCCTCTGCTTTGGTACTTACTGCAGTCATTAGATCTGATCCAAGAATATGTAGTGTATAACTCGTGCGAATTGATAAAAATGAAAACTTATGTTGTCTCTAGCCTGTCGACGCTTTGGAAACAGAGGTGTGCTAAGATACTTAAAAAGGCTTATAATCTAGCTTCCTTTTGTTGTCATCTGTTGCCTATGGTTAAGGCAAGACATTGCCACTTCCTATCGCAGCTATACATTCTTTTATCCTTGATTAACAAGCCATTTTTTCTCTAATGCAATAGGTATTTGTTTGTTTGGATTTGGTAGGCTTGGTCCCCTGATGTGGTTTCCTCACGCACACAGGTGCACGACAGAGTTGCTGTGTGGTGTGCGCAGTGATCCTTCTTCCACTCCGAGGACTCCCGCCCTGCCCCTCCTGTGGTCTCGATTCCTCTTCCACTCTGGCATAGCTGGTGGTAAGGCACGGGTTCCCCTCCTCTGCTCTCTCTCTCTCTCTCTCTCTCTCTGCGTGTCCACGACCATCATGCCGGGGCGAATTCTGCGCTGGTTATCAGTGCCATGGTGATTTCTAGCTACTGCCCAGATCCTAATTATCTTGCTGCTGTTTTGTGATGCACTACAAACAGCCCAGATTCTAATTTTCTTGCTGTTGCTTTGTGGTGCACGTGTTGCAGCAGCAACTATACTTAAAGTACAAGTCAGCCTGTCCAAAAACGCTCTTATATTATGGGACGGAGGGAGTACTAGCTAGCGTAGCATCCTAGTGGTGTTGTTCTTGTAGGAAATCCGGTTTGGGAATGTCTTTTCATGTAATATGAATAAGAAAAAAGTTATACTTTATCACTTGTTTTTCAACTTGAAAGCCTAGCTGTTGCTGCATACACCGTAAATTCTTCAAAATCTGCATCAAGTTGGTTAATTTGTGTGCACTGGCCTAATATCATCTGCCTTGTGGTTGTGGCCCTTGTCTAATTATTTCAATTTTCTTACACTTTGTTTCTAGACTAAACTCCACATCGCAATCATAGTATTTCTGCTGTTGTTGTCAGGACTCAGTTCAGCAATGTTCAGCATGCCCAAGCCGTACTTTATATTTTTTATGCATCTGCTGGTTGTATTCCTTGAGTGTATCCTTTTGCATTCAAAGTTAGTTCTTAAATCTGCATCAAGTTGGTTGCTTTGTGTGTTCACTGATATAATATTATCTGCCTAGTCTAAGAATTCCAATTTTCACTCTCTGTGTTCTTATACATATTACTGCCACTGTTAACTTTCTAGATGCAGTATGCTGACAGCTACGTGTTCTAATTTTGCAAAAAATACCCAGACAAACTAGGTTGTCTAAATTACTCGTAAAGCAAACAAACGACAACGAGAAAGCTTCATATTTCTCATATACGACATTTTTATGAAGCTTAGTATGTAGTTCAAGTAAAATACTGATGCTTGGTTTGTCCTTGTGAAGGATATGGTACACCATCATCATCAATGAGAGAAGGGGTTCATTGTGCCAGGCAAGGTGCATGGTGGTAGGCTCAGTCTGCTGCTTCAGCGTCTTCCGTTGGTCCCGCTATCGTGCGGCGGAGATGGTGCTTTTTGGCATCGGCTACAAAATAGCCATGGTGAGCTCCTCTCATGCCTCTGCTCGTCGCCTCCGGTTGCTCTGAGCTTGTGGCCGTCGAGCCACGGCTATGGTAATCATTGTTGCCGGGATCGGGGAACGAGGCAGCGACCCTCGAACCGGGTTCGTCGTCCCGAATCGAGGGTCGGGGTCGACGAGTGGAACGACGAGGGTCGATGTCGGGGACGCGATCCCAGACGCTAGGACTAGGATTCGAACCACTTCAGCGACACCAAAAATCAACACTGGGTCTCGATTCCAATTTCCCATCGCAAACAGAAACAGGAGGTACTGATTCATCAAGGCGCTGAGATTTACAGGAGTCCATGGCATCCAGGCGTTGTGGTGCTTCCTCACCGCGCCGCTGATCCTAACCAAGTACGAGCTGCTGCGGCCTGTCGGGAGCCTCGTTGGCGAGGCGGCGCGCTCGTGCAGGGTGAGGGTGGCGCGTCCCAGAGGTTGCTTCACTCAGTGAGCAGCTCGAGCTCTACGACGACGCTGGCCGAGGTCATGCTGGGCTAGGGCGCGCGGTTCAGGAAGTTCATCCGCGGATGTCGCGTGCGTTCCGTGCGCTCACTAGGCTCGCACTTGTATTTGGATGTTCCACACTTTCCTTGAAAAAACAGCCATATAGGTAACCTAGATAACTGGCTTACCTACAATCAAGCCATGTAATTAGGGATCTGCTACCAGTATAATGGAATCAATCAATTTCATCCTTTTTTTCTGTCACGGTGATTTATAGATTCCTAACTAATGCACTCTCGTGTAGTTGCGTTCCTCCACACGCCGTATCGTTCCCGGGTCATCGTTCCCAAATTGATTGGATCACGTTCCACCTATCGATCGGTTCACAAGAGAGATGTATTCCCACATTGTTCCCTGCTATGGCTATCTGGCGATTCTCGACCCTCGTTCCCGTCCCTCGACCCTGTCGTCCCGGGAACTTGGCAACTATGATGGTAGTAGCTTTGGTTTCATGGCCATCGTGCCATGGCTATGTCTGTTACTAACTGGTCAGTACTATCTGTGTTAGTGCTTGTGCTGTGCTTATGCGAGCTATGCTTCAGGAATACCAAGTTTTTGTGCTGAAGAATTTAAAACGATCTCCTTAACTATTATCTTTAGGTATAGAATGAAAAACTTAGCTCACAAAGTTTCTTGTTCCCTGTTTATATGGTCGCAGTCTATCTGCATCTTGTTTTACAATACTATTGATTGCCTATGAAATTGGAATCTGTTCCCTGTTTAGGCAAGGGTGATAATAACTCGTACAATCCAGATTTTCTTCTTTTTAATAGCTTAGTACAGATTTTAATTTTAGAACATAACAGGACTAGTTTATTGTTAGTGTTTTATTATAGAAATTTGAGGGAGTTCAAGATTGATACAGTATACTACTCCCTCCGTCCCGAAAAACATGTCGCGAGGGTTATTTTTCAAAAAACCCTCAAGTTTCTCCTGACCAAACCCGCACTCCTGGTCATCCTCCTCCGACAGTATCCCCAGCTGTGCTGCTCCCCGCCGCCGTCGCTTCCCCGCTCCCCCGCCGCAGCTGCTCTGCTCCCCGCCGCGGCGGCTCCCCTGCTCCTCCACTCCCTCGCCGCAGCTGCCTCCTGCTCCGTCGCCGCTCGCTGCCTCCCCAAGCTCCCCCCTTCCTCATAAAAATCTTCGATTTCCGCCGCGCTGATGAGCTCGACGACGAGGCGTCGCGGCTGGCGTTGTAGGCGTCGGGCGCGACAGACCGAGGCGCTGCGGCGGGGCGGCTTCGGCCTGGAGTGCGGGCGCTACTGCAACGGCGAACCGGAGGAGAGGCTCCGGCAGTGGAGCCAGGCATGGCTTGGCGTCGCCAAGAAAATCTCGCCGCCTTCCCTTTCTTATTTCGCGCGCGCCATAACACTGGCGGCGGAGCTTTGACCTCGCCTCGCTGGAGGTTAATCCCCTCACTGTCCTTCCTCTCCTAAAAGCGCCCTAATCCTGGGCGGAGAGGACCTCAGCCGGCGCCTGGCGCGCCTCTCCATTTCCTTCTCTTGTTCACTCCGCGTCGGCTGCGGGTGAGACCTCCAGTAGCACCGCAGCGATGTCGTCGGCGGCGGGGACACCATCGGACTGCGGAGGGGATAGGCCGTGGCAGTCATACCACACCGCCTACACCAACGCCAAAGCTGGTAAAACTGCATTCCCCTCTTTCCTGTCTTAAGATTGCGCCGGTATGGTTTGAGCACTGGTATTTACAGTATTCTCTTATCACGTTGCATTAGGAATGGAGGGAGTTGACAAAGAGAAGGTGCAGAAGATGATCTATGAAATGAGCAAGGGTTCTAAATATTTCGAAAATGAGCAGAAGAAGGAGGCGATTACCAAACTTAAAATCAAGCATCTGGGCGCACAGTGTGCAAAGTTAACTGATAATGACATATCACATGTTCAGAAGGTACGAGGCGGCAATTTTCTGAACAATTGATCATAAACATCTGTACTGCCCTGTTATTATGCCCCAACATCTGTGTATTTATGCTTGTTCCCCCCAACCTAGTTGATGAACAATTCATCATAAACCTCAACTAAAATACAGCATGCTGTTTGTTTCTCCAGCATCTCCAAGTCCTACAGCCTGGGTCATCTCTGTCACCAACACATACAACCTGGGTATGAACCACTTACTGAATTTACTGAATCTTCTCTACTTCATCTTTACTAAATTTACTGAATGTGTGTATTCTCTGAACCACTTATTCTCTATCTACTGAATTTTGGAGTATATTCTTTGCAGTTGTTTCTGAGGATAACTGTTTATTGCCTGAAAGATAACACAGAACTGATCAAACATCTTGTAGGAGTAATTAACTAGTTATGTTACTCAAGGAAACCTTCCTCAGATTAACTTGTTTATTTGCAGTACTTCTCTCTGTCTCTAGAACAATTATTTAAACTGGAAAAGAGGAGGCAAGAGGGACCATGTCTAGCTGATGTCTGAGAGCCTAGTTGTAATACATTCATCTTACTGCAAACAAGAATATGAATGTCTGAAATGGTACCTTATGGTGCTCCCTTCGTTCAGAAAAATGGACGTCTGAAGATGCACGCACTCACCTTTTTGAAACTTTGATCATATGGAAACGATATGCTGAACGAAAATATCAACAGTGGTTTTACCAGCCATAATTATTCCTAGTTATATTTTGAATTTGGCTTCTGTAGCATGGTGTGATTGAAAACTGTAGTTTAAAATTTCAAATTGTAGACCATGAAAAGGAGGAAATAGGTAGCACTTGATCCAAAGGTCCTGATGTAGGTGTTGTGTGTTGAAACATGTTTCGGACTAGAGCAAAAAATCAAAAAAATCCTGATGATAAATTACATGTGATGTATGCATTGTGGACTGAAATCTGATCAACCTTTTTTTATTTACTCCAGTCAAAATAAGTGAATGGATACTGCTTGAGCATGGAGTATGATTAGACACACATGTATTGTATTCATGATCTGCTTGTGCTTGTAACTGACTTAGACACATGATTCAGACACACATAGCAGGTCTGAAACCCCTAGGAAATCGTTTGCATATTGTCAACCTACTATGAAATGAGTAATAGCTGCATCTTCCATGATAGTAGTGTGGGCCTCCTAATTCAAATAACTAAAATTAATCCAAATCAATTCAAATAATTCAAATAAATCCAAATAACCCAAATTAATTCAAATAAATCCAAATAACCCAAATTAATTCAAATAATCCAAATTAATCCAGTTAATCTAAATAACCCAGATAATTCAATTAATCCAAATAACCCAAATTCCAATAAATTCCAACAAGGAGTTGATATACAAGGATTAGATAAGGCATACACAAGGGCATGACATAAGGGCCTCTTTGTCCCCTCTTGACACAAGATTACACAAGACATACACGAGGAGCACCTGACTACATGACATAACGGCCACTTTGTCCCCTCTTGACTACATTCTTTTCCTTTCTCTGGCCACTTCTTCCCTTCCCTTCCCTTTACTTTTGTTTCTTTTCCCTTCTCTAGCTAATTCTTTCCTTTCATTTTCTTTTCCTATTGCAATTTCCATTTCTTCTATAATGCCCCCAGTATCAACAACTACCCGACTGTCGCAATATACACCGGTTATTTCCATTCCAGCATTCTGAACGCGATCCTTGTGCAAGTGGGGCAACTTATATTGATTTCCTCCTTTGTCTTTCATAACTTCAAACATAACTACTTCTAATGTGATAAAGCTTCTGTGCAACTTGTCGGGATCGTAGTTCTCGAATTCCTCTTCCACACCCTGTACCAGTTCCTGGATGTTTGTAGGTGACCTACAGTCGGCTAGAGACTGGAGAGAGTTATGGAAGCAGAGGTCCAAACAATTTAACTCAGGGCTATTTGGGGGCTGTTGTAGCAATCGGGTGTCAAGATCAGTTTGTTCCACAGCTTCTCAAAAAGCTACATCATTGGGAAGGACATGAGGCTTTGCATTGTCCTGTTGGATGAATATTGTTGCTCCCTCATCATCGTCAGGCCACTTATCCTGATTTGCCGGGATAACCTTATTGATTAGATAATCTCTGCACACAGGCCTGGTTACTTTCACCGATGTCAACACTTTTGTTCCCTTTGTTCTGTTTTGACTTGTCCGCTTCGCCTCGGTCTCTTCGACGAATGCTCAAATGCCGATCTTCCCATTGAATGTTATCTCCCCCTCATTGTTATATCGAGGCTTGGCAACAGCTGTTAGGAACATCACCTTCCCAATGCTGTGAGTGTTTGACATGGTGCGCTTCGGTTCAGGTTCTCCTGGAAGTACATAGTAACTATTCTTCACTCTCGTCATGTCAAACCACTTCTCATCGATGTGAACCATATTTGTCATTGGTTTTAACATAGCCCGAGAAGTTGAGATCGAATTGTCATCGACCATGGACATACAAAATTTCAATCTCGCAAGCTTGTTCTCTAGCTTGAGGTGAGGCTTCACGGTGCTTGTGATGCGGTTGAGCTCATTCAACTGGAACCTCTTATGTAGGGTCGATCGGGCCACACCTAGAGACCGTGCCAGAGATCGAATTGTTCTTCTTTTATTCAGTGGGATTGTTGAGGTCCTCTCTAGATCTAGCTCCTTTCTCTTTTGGCCGGATCTTCCTGGCTTCTTGCTTGAGACATCTACTTCTTTTCCATCGGCAATTTGCTTTTTAGCCTGTTCCTAGATTCTTTCAACAGATCGTACACTTATGTCCAACAGGTTTGAGACTAGCAGCTTGTCGTCTGGTTGAACAGACCCATCTCTGAGCTTGATTACCAGCAAGGCAAAGCAAACACCATGCCTCTCCTTATCTGACAATTCTCTTCTCTTCTCTTGAAGTATCCAATTCATAACTTCATCCTCTTCCTCTTGAGCTGCATCCTCTTTCCCTTCATCTTCTTGAGGCATCCAATTCATATCTTCATCGTCTTCCTCTTGAGACATCAAGTTCAAATCCATAACTACATTCTCTGCCACTTGAGGTTCCTCCTCTTGAGGCATCAAATTCAAATTAATACCTTCATCATCTTCCTCTTGAGGCATCATGTTCAAATCAATAGTTTCATGTTCTTCCTTTTGAGGCATCAAGTTCAAATCCATACTTATGTTTCCTGCCATCAATGACAAAAGATGAGTACACCATGGTACCATAACAAGAATATACACACACAAAATGAGTATGCAAGTCAAACAAGAAATAGGTGCCATGGCACCATTTCTAGTTTGGTTGCCACGGTAGCCAAACAAGAAATGCTGCCATGGCAGCCAAACACTTTGCTCTAACCATAACCATAAGCCATTTTTTATAGCCAAACACTTTGCTCTAAACACAATACAATTGGATGTAGTGTAGTGGTAATCACCAATGTTCATCCATATTTTGCATTTAAAAACTCAGATTTGAGTCTGGATCAACTCAGTTGTACTGTGTCAATATCCAACTCAGATTTTACTGTATGTATCTTAACTGAATTTTGACCATGTCTTGATCCTTTCTTGCTTGCTTGCTTCTTTTGGTGTGGATTTTACTCAAGGTTGGCTAGATTTTCCCACAAGGTGAGCTAGATTCCTGTGAATGTATTTACACAGATAGGCTCATAACTGAATTTTTTGTGCAGTAGTTTAACTGAATTCTAGGGAGTATCATGTTTACTGAAACATTTGCAAACACAGGTCATGGCAGCAAAACATCCATGCTGAGTATTCTTTGGAACCTTTTGCTTATGAATCTCTCTCCAGTAAAGATTCGCAGCTAGTAGTACAATTCTGTGTGGGTGCAAAAGTCTAACAACACTAGAACTAAACTGATTGATCTATACATGTGTAGGAGGAGCTAGATCCTTTTCTCCATGGGGAATTTTGTGTAGGTACTTAGACAAGTTAATTAGGGACCTCAGCTGAGAAGATCTACTCTAGTAAGTAAAACAGGGCAGAAGGATTACTTGCTTTGCAGTGAGTAAAATAGGGCACTTTTTGACAGTGAGTAAAACAGGGCACTTGCCTACACATGTCCTGCAGAGAGATTAAACAAAAAGTGCAAACATGTTCCAGCAGTACTCCAAATTTGATTTCTAGAACTAGAGTAATTCCAGCAGTACTCCAAATTTGCATATGATTAGTGACTGCATATGCTCATTGACATAACAGTTTCACAGTTAGCAAAGTATAGTGATTGCGTATGTTCAAAATTGGCTTATCTGCTCTAATTCCACAATGCTAGCAATAATTGATCTAGACAAACATTCAATTTCACCAGATGACTATCAGTTCACCATGAAAATTGACAGTAAATTTTACTGAAACCTGACATTTAAACTGAATTTTACCTTCTTCCTTCCTTAGGAACACGAGCTCTGGCGGCAACACAAGGAGCAGGCCAGAGAAGCACAGGGCAGCTGCTACTAGAGCTCTGCTGCTGCTGGTCAACACGAATATTGAGCTGCGGATCGATTTCACTCTGTATCAACAGAGGAGCACTGACAAGCGAGCTGCGGATCAATTTCACTCTGTATCAGCTGTAGGATCAGAGCGGAGTAGCAGAGGTAGAGCCGGAGGCCTCGGGGGTCGGGGGCGGGGATCGGAGGGCGTCGGCAGCAGAGGCGTCGCCCGCCACCACCACCTCAACCAGCCGGCGAGCCAAAGTGGACCAGCACGGCGGCAGTGAGCGGCGGAGTCGTGGGCGGAGTGGACCAGCGCGGCGGCGGTCGGTGGTGGAGGACCCGCTCGTCGGTGGCCGGCGGAGGACCCGCTCGTCGGTGGCCGGCGGAGATCCTCCTCCTGGGCGGGCGGCGGAGTCCTCGTGGACGGGCGGCGGAGATCCTTGTCGTGGGCAGCGGAGGTCTTGTTCGTGGGTGGGCTCGTCGGTGTCTCAGGAACTGCGGCGGCTGGCTGTGGCGACGCGGGCGACGGGAGGAGGGAGATGGGGGCTTAATTTCTAGAATTTTGAAAGTGGAAGGACTAAAATGCAAAAAATCAAATGTACTACCCGCGACATGTTTTTCGGGACGGAGGGAGTATATAATTTTGATTTCTGGAAGTGATACACTCAGGGAGCCATGTTCCCCTGGAAATAGTGCAAGTATCTTATCGTAAAATGACCTGATTATGATCAAGACTCTTTGGAAACCGGAAATGCCTCAAGTTGGTTGCTTCGTGTGTTCACTTATATAGTATTATCTGCCTAGTCTGAGAGTTACAATTTTCTCACACTCCCTTTGTTCGTAATCGTATAATCTTACTGTCACTGTTAACTTTCTAGATGCAGTATGCTGACAGCTCAACTAGGTTTTCTTATTTTGCCAAAAAAAAAAAGACAAACTGGGTTGTCTAAATTACTCATAAAGCAAACTATAGACAACGATGTCTCAAAGCTTTACATATCTCTTATGCGACATTTATATGTAGATCAGTATGGAGTTCATGTAAAATACTGATGCTGGGTTTGTCCTTGTGTAGGATATGGTACACCATCATCGTCGATGTAGGATATGGTACACCAATTGATGTGCACTGTATTGGCTAGCTAAATAGTTAAATAGCTTAATTTGTGGCTCCAAGGAATTCAATGTTGTTGTGATTTTGCTAAGCTCTTGTATGGATCATTTTGTACAACGATTGCACTTGGTATATAAACGATCCTCTTATCTTACTTCCATGTTGTAATCTTAAGCTTTCAACCCTAAAAGTAGCTTTGAAGCACTGTTGTTTCCTTAGTGTTTGCATTGACTTGTTTGAACCATTTGCATTGAGTTCCTGATGCAATTATTATTTCTGCTGCTTCTGAAAACAAGTAAATGTAGTTTGCGTGGTTCTTTCTTAATCATGTGCAATTGCATTTCCTGGGATTCCCTTTTGTCATGCTCAGTGTTTTGCAGATCCGTGTATGCTTTAAATTTCTTCCAACTAGTTATAACTTGTGTGACATCGATTTTGTTGATGTATGAGTAGGGCCGTCCTGGAGTAATGTGCATGTGGGTCCGCAGCTCTCGTCGGCATGACCTAGTGGTTGGCGTCTTAGTCTCTGGCGACGGTGGTGCGCCACCTTGCTTCCAGCATTGAGGGGATGGCAAGGTTGTTGCTCCTTAACCTTGGTCATGGCTCCAACGACTGCCTCTCTGGCTACCTATACTTAGGTAAGTCCCCGGTCTCTCCTTCCTCTTTCTGCTCTTTGATCCATCCTTCGAGGCTTTGAGCTATGTCAATAATGTGCTCTGCTCCGTCCATTTGAGTCGATGATGTACTTATTTTAGCCCATAGATAGAAGTGTATTGTGATACTGTAGCACGTGAATAAATATACTTAGCTAGCAAAGGGAAGCTAGTCAATCTGGCGTTTCAAATCTTGAAATGTTTAATGTTCTAATGCTTGTACAGTAGGACATTATCTCTCTTTTGATTGCAAGATTAGATTGGTGTCTTCCAGTATATCACTAATTAAAATGCCTCCAGTTTCTGAAGATTATAGCAATTAGGCTTGTTTGTCTGTGAACTGCAGCGTTCCTGCACCCTTGGTCTATCATAGGAAGGTGGAAGGTCTGAAGCCAAAGGTGGAACAAGGAATGTCAAATGCAGTAGATGCAAACAAATTGACTGGCAAAAGCTGTAGCAGGATGGCACCACCTAAATACCAGGAATTGGCGGTCCAGAAGGTGAATACACAAGTGCCAATCAAAAAGGTAATAACTCGTGCCACAACCCTTGCTCCTTTCTAGCTCTGATTGAACGGCGAGGAGATATATGTGTTCCCAGAAATGAGAATCACCTGTTGCAACGTTGCTAGCTCAATGCGAACACCACTTAATTATTTGACCTTGAAGGACACCACATATTGCTTTCTTGCTAGATAATGGCTCACTGCCGACACCACTGGTTCATGCCTTGTTAGTTAAGGCAGTGAATAGCAGGTTAAATTGTGAAGTTGTTCTTGCGGTTACTGAGTGCGCTGCAACCTTGCTCCTTTCTAGCTTTTATTGAATGGCGAGGCGATGTATGTTAGCAGAAACGCGACTACCTATTGCAGTGTTGCTAGCTAATGGCTCAAGGCCAACACTAGTGGATTATTTGTCCTGAACAAAGAACATCGGCCAGTGAAATTACAGTTGCGTGATGAATAAGTTAACCTTGACGTTTTTTGGGGGGATTTGTTTGCTTCTCAGAAAATAAAATGAACTCTAACTATGTGATGCTGTTAATTGCTTAGTTTATTTATTTATCAAAGGCTATACTTTTATTACTGTGCAAGACCGTGTTATTTAGTTATCTAGTTTCTGTGCTTCAGGTTCAGAGATGAGAAAATTCAGAGCTTAGAACAGAAGGGATGCAGGGAGAGGAAGCGAGGGGTTCGTCGCGGCGGACCGGCAGCGTGCCGTGCGCACGCGCGCAAGGCGACGGCGGCAACAGCCCTGCCGGCCGGCCGGCGCAGTGGCTGTGACGGCGGCCCGACAGTTCGTGTGCGATCTGCGGATGCGGCTATGGCGGAGCAGCGGAGGGGAGGTGCTGGTTCGTCTCGCGTCTGATAGATCGATCTATTTTTTGGCGACGATGTATCCGTGCGATGCGCTTCTGGGCCAAGGTGTGGACTCGAGGAGAAGGTGGGCTACTGGGCCAGCCTATGTTTTGGGCTTATAAATGCTTACCAAGCACGTTGGCGACTTGGCGTACCAATTTCGTTTTTTCTTATACTGACACAGTATATATGCTATATATACCTAATTTTTTTTGCCAAAAACAATGGGTATTCAGCTGCATACCCTTGAATTGAGGTGGGCCCGCCCCTGGATAGGCACCAGAGATGTTTTTGTCTTTCTCTAGTCCGGCTAGGAGAAATCCCCGACATAAATGCATCTCCTACCACTCGCCACCCAAATTCATCCACTCGCCCAAAATATCTCCATCTCCATTGCGGTTATCCATCTGCATCTCAGCCGGTATGTCCGCCTCGTCGTCCCTATGCAGGATGACTCCTCTGCAGATTGTTCGTGCTCAGCAGCAAGCTGGCGGTCACCCATCCGCGCAGCCGTTCGGTGTCCAGGTCATCAGGACGATTTTATGGGCCAGCTAAGCTAGCCCCTCCTCCAACAACCAGCAGCATATTCAGCCACCCTGCCGACCGCTGGTGAATCAAGTCTTCAGGCCGGTCACCGCAATGGCTGCTGCTTCCGGATCCCAAGCGCTCGCAATCGTACCTGCTGTCGTCATGCTTGCAGCTACTAACATCATGCTCACTGTGATTGTTCTGCTGCTTTGGTTCCGGAAATTACTACGTTGGTTGTCCCAGTATTATGTTTAGACATCCAGTGCTTATGCAATGGTCTATCTCATATTATCAAATCTTGCTTGTTTCACTAAATTCTTTTCCGCCTGTCCTTCTCTATTATGTTCTGCCTTAAAGGTAGTAATTCTTTGCTGTTACCGTGTACCGCCGTCTCGCAGAGCCACGCTGCCACCTGTATTTGCACTAGTTGCATTTGCTCTGTCAAGCTGTTTGAAATTTGAATTCCAGCCAGGGGAGGTAGTTCGCTTGTGTCCGTTGTGTCGACATATGCTGCAGAACCTGGTGCACTTACTCAGACCATCGTATGGTGCCTTCTCTCTACTATTTGTAGGTCTGCCGACTTCTCTGGAGCTGTTAGACCTTGGAGAGCATTCACACTGCTATTTGTCTGGAGCTGTTACACCTTGGAGAGTATTCACACTAACAGAATTACCAGCATTGCTGTCTCCAACATATGCAATCTCTCCATTGCTAGGTAGTGTAGCAGGAGCCAAACCGGCCATGCGGTCCTTGAAGCCAAAACCATCCCTTTTCTCTGCCTAAGGTGGGCTGCTCACCAGTAAAGCTTTGAGACAACCAAACATGTGATCGAACGATTCTGTACTCGCATCGCCTATCTGTACAACCTCCATGGCTTTCAGGTATAGAGTTGAGTGCCTACACGTGAATGACAACTTAACTGAATTATCCTTCTGGTACTGAACAAGATGATTGGGAAGTATGTCCCTCGCGTCCTTGGTCCACCCGCTTCAATATATGCTTAGCAGGGATCTCCTGAAGATGAAGTATATCCATGACCTTTCACATCAGAGTTCGTTTAGATCTCTCGTCCAGAAATACAGTTTTCGTTGCAGGAATGTAAATTTCAACAGAAGTTACCATCAAAACATGGCTGCATAACATTCTAGTGTGCTCAAACTGGCCACATTCACATGTAAACTCCGTTTTTATCTTCACTTATGTTCACCTCGTACTGGACTCTGCTCCATTTCTCACTTTTATCTGCATTGTTATGAACTGTGACATACTTCCTCATCTTCTCTACTTCTGTGAATTGTAGGCCATCCCTTCAATTAGTTGATGACCAAACTCTTCAAACATTGCCCTAGTGTATATTTTACTTGCATGCCGCTCTATCGCTAAATTTGTTCTCCTCACAGCTCACTTGCATAGCTAGAACTTGAATGCACCTATGTCACAAACTAAATGTGTTGAGCGAAACCAAAAGAAAAATTACTATCATCGTCCTCTTCTCTTCATAGCTTTCCTCGCGCTCGCGGTCAAACTGTAACCTCATGTACTGCCTAACAAAAACATGCATCGGACTTGCCGGTGGCATGTACGCCTTCAACATGTGATTAGCGCTTTCACCGCGTTGTGTGCTCGTCACCTTTGCGCAGAAAACACCCGTGAAATATGGTTTTGCTCAGTTTTTCCTGATTTCATATACCTGGGTGCTTCCTCAAATTGTACTTATCTAACAGCATGCCCCACAGCCGTTTCAAACTCATCCTCGATTAACATATGTTTGACAACCTTATGGAACTTGGCTTGGAAATCGGACTTCTTTGTGTACAGTGGCCCTAATTTCTCTTCGCCTTCGTGAGCACATGCCATTTGCACCACCGATGCACAGTACCCGTGTAGAATGTATTTAGTGTGCATGAAGAAGAAGTAATCAGCGTGTTGTATTCATCCTCAAGGGGTACAATATATAGAGTTACAGGGAGGATGAGGAGAAGAAGATACACACGCACGCACACACTGTAACCAATTACAGTTAGAGATCCTATCTAGTAGGACTGACCGACGTTGCATGCTGCATGGATAGATGCAGTCGTTGAGTAGGCCGTAGAAGCGGTATTCAGTCTAACAACCCGGATAAACTTTGCTGATTGCCAACTCCATAGCTCTGTTCTGGTCTACCAGTACGAGGAAATTTCTAGCTCCAGCAAATTTCAATTTAATGTTCGACCTGAATGTACGTGCAAAAAATTGAAAACAACATGTGAAACTATATATGGCTCACCTGTCAGAATAGTCTTTGTAGCAGGGCCTACCATCATCTGCAAGAACTCAGCAAAAACCCGCTCGAAGCTCTCTTGTTGTTCGTCTCGCATTAAGACACCAGCAAGTACAATGCTTTGGAAATGATTGTAGGCTCTTCTGCATATTTGTGAATAGATTGCTCCAAAGCACTCATTCGAGAAGGGCGTGGTGTTCGGTCTGGTGGCGCACTGCCAAGACTTAAGATGGCAACGGGCCCTGAAACCCGTGTCCCCGCGGGTTTTTACCCTATTAGGGGACAGGGATGGGCATCTTTTCATCCCCACGGGGCTGTTGTTGGGCACATTATACAACCCGACACGTTTCATAGGTTTGCACCCGTTTCGGTAGTCCCCGAACTCGAAACCCGGCAAACCCGGCAAATTTTTTTTTTTACTGAAATATGCTCCTGTTTGTTGCTGAAATATGCTTATCTTCATTGTTGAAATGGGCTATAGTTGTGCTGAAATAGGCTTCTTTTAGCTGATGTTATTCCTGAGCATTGTGCTTAAATTTGCAGTTGTTTTGCTGCTGAAATATACTATGTGGCTGCTGAAATGATATCATTGTTGCTACTATTTATCTTATGTTTGCTGCCTCCGAAATATACTATGTATGTTGTTTAAATCTGCTAAAATACACTCTATATAGCTGTTGAACCATCTACTATTGTTTTTTTTGTTGAAATTTGCTCTAGTTATGCTGCCGAAATGTGCTTGTTTTGCTATTCAAATGTTATTCTTTGTCGCCACTATGTTTGTTTAAATATTTTTATTTTCTCGTGGGTTCCCCGTGGGTTTCCCAAAACCCGATGGGTTTAGGGGACGGGCGGAAAACTAGCCCCGTACACGGTGATGGGGACGGGGATGGGTTTACGATTTTCTCGTGGGGATGGGTTTGGAAAGGTAAAACCCGATGGGTTTCATCCCCGTTGCCATCTGGAGCCAAGACGTAATAATCTGTAATACCCGACAATACCATTTCGGTCTACTTGTTCAACAAACAATATCATACATAGTGATGCGCGTGGGTATTCAGGAACAATCAGGAAGTGCCGCAATGATGGGCTGCAACAGGTTCAGTTTGACAGTTCATACATTCGCTTTTGCTAACGACCTCCAAATTAATCTCAATCATGTTTGAATATGTGCAGTGCAGACGAACGTGCACTAATAATATAGAAGATACAGTCCAACAACGACAGGATTTGGTTTCATACCTTTTTGTCCACCCAGGGGTTTGTGGATTGACTCTGCCCGCCCTCGTCGGGGATGTATCCAGGTGACGGCGCACTCCGGCTTGTGCCGTATCAGTGCCATCGTTGCCAACCTGCTAACCGCAGCCAGACCCAGCACTTGAGTTCTCAGGAACGGCAACTCCGGCTCTGCTGTTCGCCAACAAGACCAGAGGAACCGGATCTGGGTGCTCATGGCTGTCGGCGAACTCCTCTCGCAGTGGGAACATGACAAATGATAGCCTTGCCGGCAACCAAGCCCCGAAAGTTAGAATGGAAAACAAATGCTCAAATTAATTTGCAGATCTTTTTTTTAATACGCAAGAGTGTGCATACTTTATATTAAAGAAGAAGAGGGGTGAAGAGCCCCATCCATGGTTGTATTACAAGAGTATTTACATGTGTTCAATTACACGTCCACTCCTATAGAAACTAGTGCTAACTCCTCGCGTCATCACCCACCGGCCGCCGTTAGTGCCACTAGGAAACTGTCTATGTTCATTTTGAGGATGCCCGCCGTCTTCCAAGACCTGCATTCCACTATTCTCTTGATAACGTAATCCAAGGAGGGAGTGGCGCCGTCAAAGACAATCTCATTTCGATGCTTCCAAAGTTCCCACATGACAAGTAGGGTCATGGCCCTGCTGTCCTTGTCGTTGGTCCCACTTCCACTCTTGTTTGCACACCAATCAAGAAGTTTTGTGTCCCTCGTTGGCAGCCAATCTCGTTTATTCATCGCGTGGCAAACCCTAGTCCACACCTCTCTGGCCAGGTCACACTGGATGATGAGATGGTCCATGCTCTCTTTCTCTTGGCCATAGAATGGGCAAGCCTCCTGGTGATCTAGTCCACGACGAGCTAGTCTATCCGAAGTCCAACATCTGTTCCTCAGTGCCAACCACGAAAAGAACCTACATCTCAAAGGTGCCTTCGAATTTCATGTGAACTAGGCTGTCGGTGT
The DNA here is from genome assembly GCF_056163025.1 of Triticum urartu. Lineage (NCBI taxonomy): Eukaryota > Viridiplantae > Streptophyta > Magnoliopsida > Poales > Poaceae > Triticum > Triticum urartu. The sequence continues at coordinate 9,223,029 of NC_141877.1, forward strand.
TGTCTCCCGTCCCCAGAACCTAGCATTGTATGCCAATTGGACTAATAATTCACCATTCGTCTCCCATGCCCAGGCTACTGAATCCTGGTCTTCATTGAGCTGTATATCCGCCAGTCTCTCCCACAATTGCAAGTATTCGTGAAGCATCTGGGGCGACAGCTCTGGGACGATATCTGCAGCCCACGCCTCGCCTGACAGCCCTGCTGTGTCGTCCTTGTTGCCTGTGCCGCATGCCAAACCTTGCTGTAGATGTTTGATGCTAGTTCCTCCACTCCGAACCCACCAACCCATCTGTCTTCCCAGAAGAAAGTGTTCTGGCCGTTTCCAACTTTATGGCATGTGGCCGCTCTGCATATATGTGTCGGTTCCTTGGGTACTTGGATGTCAAACTCGCTCTACGGCCTCGCCGGATCGGTGCATTTTAACCATGGCCACCGTGCCTGCATTGCAATATTGAGCCACTGCAGGTTAGGAATACCCAGTCCGCCTGCCCATCTTGGCGTGCACACTTCGTCCCAGGCCACTGAACATTGGCCCCCGCTTGCCTGGGTTTTTACGCTCCAAAGAAACCCTCTGCATATCTTGGTCATGGTCGTGATCGTCTTGTTGGGTATATCCAGAGCCATCATCGCGTGAATGGGAGTTGCATAAGAACTGATTTTACCAGGATTATCCTGCCACTCTTGGGCATGTTGGCTCCCTTCCATCTTGGTAGGCGTGTTGCCAGTTGATCCACAAGCCCTGAGAGCTGTGCAGCTATTTGCTTCCTAATTGTCAATGGAAGTCCAAGGTATCTACATGAAAAGGTTCCAGTTGGGCATCCTAAGATATGTGATACTTGTTCCGTTTGGTTAGTGCTGCCTCGGATCGGCAGGGCTGCACACTTCTCAGGATTGACATGCAGCCCGAGGCCTCCCCAAAGAGCTGTAGAATGGCCGCACAAGTCAGAAGGAGATAGAGTTAACCTTGTTGTATAAGTGGGTAATTTGTTTTTGCTTTAAGTCATGCTGGTAGTAATAGCTGCGGCAGTGTGCACACGTAGAGATGTGTCCGTGTGTGTGTGTGCGTGCAATCTACAACAGTACATATTGTGTTCAGCCGAGTCAAATGCATGCATGCATGGGTTAGTTGGTGACTGCATGGATAAGTTGTTAGCTAGCCGGAAGGATTCCAGGGTAGCTAGCTGGGCGTGCGGTACGTGGAGTTAGTGGCCGAACCTGCCGGCTAGTTAGTGCGGGCGTGAGGCCAACCCCTTGTATATATGTTGCATATCAAGCAATGAGAAAGAAGCTGTGAGGGCTATAGAAAATATGTAGCGTTTGTGTTGGCAAAGGAAGAGGACCTCACGACAAAACTCTTGCGGTCTCCCTTGGTACATGTGTGTGTATGTGTTTCTCCTTGTCTTGTGTGTTCTTATAAGACATCATGAAAGAGAGAAGAGAGAGTTGTGCGAGAGAAGGAAGAAGAAGCGGCACTGCAACAGCGCGGCGCCAACAGAAGGTCCTGTGTAGTCGGCTTGAGGAACACCATAACATTATCCGCAAACATCGAGATCCGTTTTGAGCAACCAGTAGGGGCGAGTGGTGATAAAATGCCTTTCACGACCGCTAGTTCGAACAATTTTTGCAAGGGCTTCATTATGAGTAGGAAGAGCATCGGCGATGAGGGGCCCTTGTCGTAGGCCCTGTTGATTCAGGATGGGTCTACCCGGCGTTCCATTGACCATGATCCGCATTGACAAGCTAGCAAGAAGTCCACAAGTCCAATCTGTCCATCGTGCGCTGAACCCCATCCGCGTTAGTACTTCCACCATGAACGGCCACTGGACGGAGTCGAACATCTTTGAGTTTCAGCATCACCGCCGATTCTCTAAGGCCTAACATTTAACAACAAGCAAACATAGTTATTTAAACTGGTATGGTGCTAGTCTAAGTACACTGGTTATTGTTAAATAAAAATAGAAAGGCGTGTTAACTACAAGATGCAGCAACCAAATGTAGTCATTCAAAGTGGTATTGTTGAAACTGGTACTGATGAAATTGAATTGCACAGTTCATACTTGCACATATAAAACATCACGTTGTGAATGACTGGAATAAGCAAGGCATACTACGAACAACCAAAGATAGTATTTGAAACTGAACATATGCTAACTACAAACAATCGAATAATCATTTTTTTAAAAGGCATATGCTAGCTATAACAGGCTTAACAACAAGCAAATATATGCATTCCTATCGGTATGTTTAAAACTGAATTGATGAAATGTACTGCACAGTAAATAATTGCACATCTAGAGCATCACATTGTGAACAACTGAAATAAACAAAGCATACTGCAAACAACCAAATATAGCAATTAAAACTGGACATATTCTCACTACACTAGAAAAGAGATTCGACAAAACAAATTATGGGTTTTCCCTTGTGAAGAGGCACGGCAAAACAAATCATGGGTCCGTCGTGACATGCCTTGCTCTAGCATGAAGTTGTCATGAATGGATTGGCCTTTGACGAATGCGCTTTGGTGTATGCCCACGATGGTTGGGAGCTCCGTTGCCAGTCTGTTTGAGAGCGCCTTGTCAAAAATTTTGATCGCGCCATGGACCAGACTCATAGGTCTAAAGTCTTTCACATCCCTGCCCCATATTTCTTTGATAGGAGGGTGACGATGGCTTTGTTGATAGCTGGCAATCCACGCATATCTCCCCGATGAAAGAACTCCATCACCGCCATGATGTCATCCTTGATGATGCCCTACACGCCACAAAGAAGCATCCGGTGAATCCGTCGGGCCCTGGTGCCTTGTCCATGGACTTGACCACCTTGCAGATTTCCTCCTCTGTGAATTCGCCATCCAAGTTTTGCATGTGTACCCGTGGCAGCTAGAGCTCGTGCAGGTTGATGACTTGCTGCCGTGGCGGAGCCGATCCCAGTAGCCATTCGTAGTAGGTGTCTACCATGTTCACAATCTCTTCGTGGCCTGAAGCTATGGCGTGTCCATTTGACAGCGTGGATATCATATTTCTTCTTTGTCGTTGGCAAGCAGCTTGATGGATCAGTCTTGTATTCGCGTCCCCAATCTCTTAGGAATAAAATCCGTGATCTTTGTCTTGCAATGGTTCTCTCAAGAGAGCATAGACCTAGGAGTTTGTGCTTTAGAAGTTTGCGTAGCTCTCTTTCCGCAGTCGTGAGGGCTCTCCGCTCCATTGCTGTGTCCAGGCGGGATATAACCTCCAGTGCAATTGCAATCTGCACTGCAGTTTAACATTTCCAATCCATCTATCGCTCCACTTCTTCAATGACTTTGCCGCGGCCCTGAGTTTTTTGTCCAGCGTTACGTACGGGTTGCCGCCTCTAGGGATAGAATCCCATCCCTGTAACTGTCTCCGTGAAGCCCTCGGCCTTGGTCCAGACAGTTTCAAACTTAAACCTCTTCCCCATACATAGCTCTGCATTCAAGTCGAAAAGCAATGGACAGTGGTCCGAGATTGCTGATCCCATCGCCGAGTGGCAACAAGTCAGGTACAAGTCCTCCCAGCAAGTGGTGCAGAAGATATGATCCACCTTTTCTAGAGTCGCCCGTTCCCGTTCGTTCGACCAAGTGTAGTGTCTACCGCATAGTAGCCGGAAACAGGGAACGGTAGGCCGTCCCTCGATCCCGATTCATTGTCCCGGAATCGGATTCGGGAACGAGGTCGGATTCGGTACGATTCAATGAAGATTCGGCGTCCCCACAGCCTGCTCCTCGATTCAGGTTCGAGAATCCAACAGCCAAAACGCGAGGCATAATTTACTCACGCTGTCGTTCCTTTTCTCAAGGACTCCTCTTTCTTCCTCCAGTCCATTAATTGCAAGTGATCCATTAACAGCAAGGAATGCTGACCGTCAAGGAGTCGTCGTTCTTCAGGAACTGCGTTCCTCGACCCATGGTACCGTACTGGGTTCATCGTACCCAAACGAATTGGATCGCGTCCCTGCTATAAAAAAATCGTTTGAGAGATGTATACCCTCGTTGTACCCTATTTTTTTCAATCACCGACTCTCGTCCCTCGTTCCCGTTCCTCGTTCCCACTGTACCGGAAACATGGCAACTATGGTCTACCGTTTAGGTAGATCTCCTTCAACTCAAGGTGATTAAGGTCAGATCTGAGGGCACTAACCTGTCGACAACATCGAGAAGGAACTCCATGCCAACATCATCCATTTTTCACCAGAGATCACCGGAACAACACGACTCTGCCTCCGGAGAACGATTTTTTTGGAACACTGATTAATGGGTGGGGAGCACCTGTGGAATAGAGGGGCGGCGAGGGTTTCTAGAATGAACCGTATGGGGTTTGCCATTCACGCGTCTGACAAATGGCTCAGCTGACCCTACCGTCCTGTATACCGATCTAAGCCTAGGCTCGTTAGATACACTAACACTCTGGTCCACGGACCAGAACGCACACGCGAATCCGCCGTCCCAACAGTTTGTTCTGGGCCCGCATACGGACCACTATTTCGTACCTTATTCCCCCGCACTCCCCATTATCTAAACTCCGCAATAGATGCGTCAGACCTTTTTTCCAGATTCCGAGCCACGAGCGATGATATCGGGATCAGCTGGGCTTGGGCACCAAATCGCGCCCTTCCGAGAAAAGTGATGTACATCCCTTCCTTTTGGAACTATGCTAGCTGTGTGCTCCTCTGATATTGTTTGTTTTGCTTGCAGCCACGACACTTGTGGATGGAGGGAGTTTGTCAAAGATGAGATGCTGCTAAGACTTGGTTTCATTCGTCCTTGCTTGTGCAAAGCATGTTGTTGTGGTGGTCCATCCTTGCTTGTGCAAAGCATGTTGTTGTTCGTCGTCCACTGGTAGTAGCAGCCAACACTCACTTGGTTTTGTTCATGAGCACAATCATCTCCATTAATTCAGTTGCTCAAGAGAAGTAGCAGGATAGATGGATGAATTCGTTGCCATAGTTACTTAGGTCCTTTTCTCTTTCTCAAAAGGGAAGATAGTTACACCATGTGTCCTTTTGTTTTGTTGCTGTGGAACAAACAAACATATTGATTGCGTTGGTATAAAATTTCCAAATTCCCAAGAGCTTGATACTTTGTTGATTTGGATGTGCATGTATTAATGAACCGGGAGCTCTTGTTATCCTTGTGGAATAAATAGTTTTGCTTGCTTGTAAAAGCTGGCTAATGTATACATGTCATTGAGCAGGTTGCCCATGTTGAACATCAGACAATGCTTGACCATTAGAAAGAAAGATGGTACTAGAAGTTTGGATTGTGCCACCTCACTGGTCCATGACATGGTACTAGAAGTAGTGACCAAAGGGAAAGGACCAGGGACGGTTTTAGTTTAGTTTAGGTTGAACTTGGACCAGGCATGAGTTCACCGCCGTCAACGAGCAGATCCAGGGAGGCGGTGCTCGACCAGCTTCCCTACCACGACTTGGGCATATGCCCGAGGAAGTGATGGTGGAAATATGATGGAAGTGTAGGCCACGATAATCTAACTCCCAAAGGTGGCGCTGAACAGAATGGGCGGCGACGAGGGCGTAGCAGGCGGGGAATAGAATGGGAACTAACTATATATATGGACCAGAAATTTGTGTGCATCAGTGATGGGAGGAAAGGTGGTTTACTGTTGATGTGGAACAAGGAAGTGTCTATACATTGTCTCGCTTTGGATCCTATGTTCATTGATGTAAGAATAATGGATGCGGAAGCTAGAGAATGGCGTCTCACTGGCATGTATGGAGTGTTTAGATGGGAGAACAAATATAAAACTTGGGACCGCATAAGACAGCTTCAGCATAGTTATGATCTCCCGTGGCTTCTAATTGGTGATCTTAATGAGATACAATTTTTGCATGAGAAAGAGGGGTGTAATCCGAGACCCCAGCAGTACATGCAGGCCTTCCAACAAGTTATTGATGACTGTAATTTGTGTGACATGGGTTTTGTGGGAGACCCATTTACCTGGCGAAGAGGAAGGATTAGAGAAAGACTCGATAGAGGATTAGTAAATGAGGCTTGGTCAAGCTTGTTCCCACAGGCGACATTAGAGAACCTAGACTTTAATCACCGGCCATTGTTAGTTAACACAGAGTATTATTCCCAGCCGGTTGCAGGTGGAAGTGGCCAACAGAAAAAGTTTGAAGCTCGCTGGTTATGGGAAGAGAAGTTTAATGAGACGGTACTAGAGGCTTGGGCGAAGGTTGGCTCTGATCCAATGGCAACAAATATTTGTAAAAATCTCAATATGATGCACACCCAGTTTCATGATTGGGACCAGCGGGTCTTAAAAACCCAAAAAAAGCGTTTGCGTAAAGCTCAGTGAGACATGGAAAAAGTAATGTCCGGGCCGATGAATGTGGATAATGAGGAGAAAAAGAAAGAGTTGGAGTAACTAATAGAATACTTATTGGAATTAGAGGAGATCCAAGCAAGGCATATTTCACGGGCGACCTGGCTAACTAGCGGTGACCGGAATACCACGTTCTTTCAGGCATTCGCATCTGCTAGAAGGAAAAGAAATTTCATCAAGAAATTTAGAAGTGAAGGTGGAAATTGGTTAGAAAGTAACACAGCCCTTAATCCCCATGTCCAGAATTATTTTTCTAACCTTTTCACATGGGAAGTGCAGCAAACAAGTCCAGAAGTGCTAGCCAAGGTGCAACCGAAAGGCAGAAATCAAATGAATGATATGTTGATGGCACCGTTCACCATAGAAAATGTTCGCAAGGCTGTTTATAGTATTGGAGATCTGAAGGCACCCGGGCCTGATGGATTGCATGCTATATTTTTCAAAAAGTATTGGCATATTCTTGGAGAGTAAATAACTCAGGAGGTACTAGTTGCAATAAATTCTAGGCAAATTCTGGATGAGTGGAATGATACAACAATTGTCATGATCCCCAAGGTTGAATTCCCTGAACTAGTTACTCAGTTTCGTCCTATTAGCTTATGCAATGTCCTTTATAAAATTGTTTCGAAGATGTTAGCACTACGCTTGAAAAACATTCTGCTAGAAATTATATCCCCAATGAAAAGTGCTTTTGTTCTGTGTAGAATGATTACGGATAACATCTTGATAGCATATGAATGTATTCATAAGATCAAAAACAAGAGGTCGGGCAAAACGGGATTATATGCGGTTAAGCTTGACATGCACAAAGCATATGACCGAGTTGAATGGAATTTTCTGAGGGATATGATGCACAAACTAGGCTTTCATGAGCATTGAATTGATATGATGATGGCGTGCGTCAACTCAGTGAGGTATAAAGTGAGATTCAATTCTCGGGAAACAAATATTTTTACTCCTACTAGGGGGATTAGGCAGGGGGATCCCCTCTCCCCTTACCTATTTCTCCTTTGTGCGGAAGGGCTTTCTAGTCCATTGCAGTTTGAAGAAGGGCTGGTGGCATTGAGGGAATTAGAGTGTGCAGAAATGCACCATCGGTATCACACCTTTTATTTGCTGATGACTCTCTAATTATCATGAGCGTAGATGTTCTAAATGCAGATTTCCTTACAACATGTGCTAGATTCCTACTGCCAAAGTTTAGGTCAAATGGTGAGTCTATCAAAATCAAGTATATTTTTTAGTCCTAATACACCTGTGGTATCTAGGACTGAAATTTGCCAGTTGCTTCGTATTGATACGAAGGCTCTATCTGATAAATATCTTGGCCTGCCTGCCATGGTGGGGCGGATAGGAGCGATTATTTCAAACACTTTTGGGAAAGGATAAAGGAAAGACTCAGGGGTTGGATGGAGAAGCAGTTGTTCGCTGGCGGTAAAGAAATTCTATTAAAGTATGTGGCTTAGACTATCCCAGTTTTTGATATGTCAGTATTTAGCTTACCTTTGGGTATTTGTAAGGAGATCACAGATTTAATTGCTTAGTTCTGGTGGGGTCATGATGAGGAACATAGGAAGATGCATTGGTTCTCTTGGTGGAAATTGTGCTATCCAAAAAGGGGGGGGGGTATGGGATTCAGGGACCTCCAATCCTTTAATCTTGTGATGCTCATGAAACAAAGTTGGAGACTTATTACTAATCCAGACTCCCTTTCTGCGAGAGTTCTTAAGGCCAAGTATTTTCCTAATGGAACCCTTCAGCAGGCTACTCCAAAGAATGGTTCTTCTTTCACCTGGCAGAGTATACTAAAGGGACTTGAAACTTTTAATCTTGGTTATATCTGGAGGATTGGGACCGGCGAGATGGTCAATATTTGGAATGATCCATGGGTCCCAGCTAGTCCGAATAGAAGAATTATCACTGCACATGCCAAACGATTGTGACACGGGTTAGTGAATTGATGGACCCTATAAGTGGGATGAGGAGTTAATCAGGCCTATATTCATACCGGTAGATGTTCACAGAATCATGCAAATTCCTGTTAATCTTCAAGCCTTTGAAGACTTCATTGCGTGGCATCCAGACCGAAAGGGACTATTCACAGTTAGGTCAGCGTATCATGTTCAGTGGATACAAAAATACAGGGCCCATGAAAACACTATGCCGCAGCCAGGAGGGTCCCAAATCCCGGCTACATGGAGTTCTCTATGGAAATTACAAATCCCACGTAAAGTCCAAAAATTTTGTTGGCAGGTCCTGCATGGAATTATACCTTTAAAATTCATACTTACTAATAGACATATTGGATCTAATGGAGCTTGTCCAATCTGCCATCAAGCAGCTGAGGATGTTCGGCACCTCCTGTTCGAATGTACGCATGCCAACGAGTTGTGGAGCAAGCTGGGAATGCTTGATACTATTAATGAAGCTATCATCATTGACCGTTCAGGCTCGGCCATCATGGAATATCTACTGCTACTACCGGCAATGTCGTCACATATAAAACCACAATTGGATATGAAGCAGATTCTTGTTGTAGGGTGTTGGTACTTATGGTGGATCAGAAGGCAAATTACTCATGTTGAAGCTACTCCACCCCCTACAAGATGGCCCATTTCTGTTTTAGTAATTGCGAGTAATTACCGACGTTCGTGTGTGCGGAAACCTGAAGAAGGAGAACATAAATGGGTCAGACCCGAGCCAAAATTCATCAAACTTAATGTTGACGCAACATATCATGAAGATGAGGGTGCGGATGCTACTTCTGCAGTGCTAAGGGATGGACATGGTAATCTGTTTGCGGCTCACTGTGTCTATGTCCCCTATGCTGCAAATGTGGTAACTATGGAGGCAATGGCAGTGCACGATGGATTAATCCTTGCAAACAACTTGGGACTTCACTGTGTAGAAGCGGAGTCAGATTCTCTCATCGTTGTAGATTTCTGCACTGGTGAGTCACGTTGGTGGGATGTTGCTTCAGCAATCTTCACGGAATGCGTGGATATTAGTGTTTCTATTGTGAAGGTTAAGTTTAAACATTATTTTTAGTCCCCTAATCAAGCGGCTCATGAGCTAGCTCAGTATTGTTTTTGTAATAAGATTTCGAGTAGCTAGTTTGAGGAGCCCCCGGGTTGCCTTGCAGCTAAACTAGTGGACGATGTACTGATTATTTGATCTTAATAAACCTAGCCATGATGGCCTTCTCTAAAAAAAACTATCTCACATTATTTGCGGGATCCCACACACTCTCTCTTTTTTTATTTAGTCCGCGTATGAGCATTCAAGATTGCTATTTCACATCTAAATGTAATATACTTACCTCATATCTAAGTCTCCAACCACATGATTGATTGCTATAAGATTTGTGTAAACTGTTTTTCTACAGTTTTCTTAAATCACATTTAGATGAGAGATAAGTATGGCGCATCTAAGTTTTCTACCTCATGTTCAATTGCTATTAGATCAGTGCAAAACTTTGTCCTGGCCGCGCGCGTTGTAGTCTTTTCGATTCTGATTCCTGCAGCCCACCCCTTGATTGCTTTTCTCTGTGTTATATGGGCTGTAAATTTCCGTTCCACGTTTATTGTGGGTGGTTTCTTTCTTTTTTCTTCTTCCTTTTTTCTTTGTTTATTCAGCGCAGCATCATAGTCCTGAGAATCAAAAGTCAATGAGACCTCTATGTTGTGTTGGTGGTCATGCGCATCTTGCGTTTTTTCTTCTTTCTTTTTCTGTTTTTCGTCCCTCTTTCCTTTCATTTTGTATTTTGTTTGTTTTCCTTGATAGCTTTTAGTTTTGTTAATTCTCAACCAATTTTTCTGTCCTTTTCAAATCATTTTTTTAGAATTAGTGAACATTTTCTAATTTGTAAATATATTTTCTAAATTCTTGTTTTTGTTTAATTTACATTTGCTTTCTCAAATTTCAAGCAAAATCAAATGTCTGAACATTTTAAACTTTGTGAATATTTAAAAATTCTCAAAAAAATTCTAAATATAATTTTTGCCTCATTTTGCGATCCATCAGATGTTTTGTTGTAATATTTGTGGAAACATTGTTCCCGCTTCAATTTTTCAAGCGAGTCTAGTGTTCCCATATTGTTGTGATGATGTCCAATTTTATCGGCCCATCTGTGTCATGTACGCTCCTCTTTTAGGCCCGTTTGTGTCACACACGCTCTTTTATTAGTCCATTTTGTTTGGCTTGTTTTGCATTTTGCTGGTTGTTTTCATTGGCCTTTTTTGTTTTTTTCACTAGCCACCGTTGTAGAAGTGGAAGATATAGATTTAGTTAGTCGGTATCTCTTCATTATCTTTACTTTGTGCCTTCCCATTCATCTCTCTTTGTTTTTCCTTTGTCTTCTTGTAGAGCCGACACAAGCAAAAAGAGCAAGTCGACGGGAGTCGTTCTTGTTCATTTACAGTTGGATTCGGCCATTTTTATGTCTCATTTGGAAGTTTATCCTCGATCTGCAATTGGATCTGATCTGTTTTTTGTTCTGTTGCAGATCCATCGCTGAATCCCAATTTTGATTTCAATTTTTGCCTCAGTTGCAAGCTTCTCCTTGATTTGCAACTCGTGTCGACCTATTTTATTTTGTCTCAGTTGCATGTATATCATGGACTCGTAATTCGGTATTTTTTGTCCAAATTGCAAGTCTACCCTTAAGTTGCAACTGGACATGACCTTTTTTTTGTCCAAGTTACAAGTTCACCATTGACTCACAACTAGAGCGCGACCTTTTTTTCATTCGAGTTGCAAGTCCACTCACAACTTGCAATTAGTTCTCACCCTTTTGCCCTAGTTACTAGTCCGTTGTTGTTGACTCACAATTAGGCCCGACCTTTTTTCTCCCAGTTGCAAGTCCACGTTCGACTCGCAATTGGTCCGACTTTTTTTGCCTTAGTTGCAAGCTCACCCACAATTCGCATCTAGTCCCTTACTTTTTTTGTTTGATTTTCAAGTACGCCGTCAACTCGCACACGAAGCCCTGACCCTTTTTTTTATCATAGTTGCAAGTCAACATTCGACTTGCAACTAGGCCCAAGATTTTTTATTTTGTTCCCGGTTGTAAGTTAACCCTTGACTCACAATTAGGACTAACATTTTTTCTGCCCCCTTGAACTTTTTTCCCACCCCAGTTAAAAGTCCAGCCTCGACTTGCAACTCGAGCTGATCCTTTTTTGTCCCGATTGCAAGCCTTCTCTTAACTCGCAACTAACCCCTGACCCATTTTTCGCAGTTACAGGTTCACCCTCGACTCGTAACTAGGCTCCACCTTTTGTGTCCCAATTGCAAGTCCAAGTTTGACATGCAAATGGCTCTGATTCCCCCCCCCCCTTCCATGTCTACCCTCGACTCGCAATGAAGGTCAACCTTTGTTCGTCCTATTATAAGTCCATAATTGTTATATGTGCTCGTTTGTGTGGGCTGCGGTGTATCTAGTCATTTTTTCATGATTCTTTTTCATTTATTCATTTTAGATTAAAAAACATTTTTGGTTTAGTTTTTTTGTCAATGTCATTTTTTTGCAGAAAATGTTTGTGTCTATTGTATACGTGTCACCAAACACAGTCGACTCGATCTAGGCTTAACCCATTTTTTCTGCCTCAGTGCAAGTCTACCCTCGACTCGTAATTGGGCCTGGAGTTTTTTATTTGTTCCAACTATAAGTCCATCCTTGACTCATAACTGGGCCTGAAATTTTGTTTTGTCGTAATTGCAAGTCCACAATCAACTGGCAACTAGGGTTGATCCGAGGCCCGACCTTGTTTGCCTTTAGTTGCAAAGTCACCCTTAACTTGCCATTAGGCTCAACATTTTTTCCCTCAGTTGCAAGTGCACCGTGGACTTGAAATCAAGACTCGACCTTTTTCATCTCAGTTGCAGGCCCATCATTGACTCGTAACTGGGCTTTGATCCCAGACCAACCTTTTTTTACGTAGTTGCAAAGTTAGTCTTAACTTGCAATTGGCTCTAATCATTTTTTGTCCCACTTGCAAGTCGACCCTCAACTCGCAACGGGGGTTAAATTTTTCTCAATTGCAAATACATCATCGACTCAAAACTGTACGATTTGGGCTTGAATTTTTTTTCTATATCAGTTACAAGTCCACCCACGTCTCGCAAATGGGCCTGCCCATTCTTTTGCCTAAGTTGCAAGTCCGCCATAGACTCACAACTGAGCCCGACTTTTCTTGGTCACAGTTGCAATTCCACCATCGACTCACAATGGGGGTCACTCTTTTCTAGTTGTTAATCCATCATTGACTCGTAACTGAGCCCATTTTTAGGTCCCAATTGCAAGTCCACTATTGACTCGCAACTGGGCTCGACCTAGGCCAGATCCTTTTTTTTGTCGTAGTTGCAAAGTCAGACCCACCTTTGCAACCGGGCCCTGGCCCTTTTTTTTGTCCTTGCAAGTCCATCTTCGACTTGCAGCTGGACCTCAACTCTTCTTTTTTCTTGGTTGCAAGTTCATCATTGACTGGCAACTGGCCTGAATTTTCTCTCTCTCTCTCTCTCTCAATTGCATGAACACCATCAACCTGCAACTAGTCTGATTTTTTAAATTTATAAACATTTTTTAAAAGAATTTATGAACAATTTTCAGTTCTTTAACATTTTTAAATCACTATTTTTAATTCATGATTGTTTATTAGTATGTAAATATTTTCTAAATTTCGTTATTGTTGAATTTATGTTCTTTTTTTTGGAAATCCAATAAAAAATATGTGATCATTTTCAAGTTGAAGGTGAGTTTGAAAAAAAAACATGTAAACATTTTGAAATTCACGAACACTTTTCATGTTCGGGATTGGGATAAGCTGGCCTAAAGGGCGTTGATTTAGGGACAAGCTTGAGGGTACTCGTAAAAAAAGAAAGAAAGATACGTGACGGGTCAGATAGGAGGCTGGCCTTTTCTTACCTGTGAAGAAGAGTGGATGCATCACCCGCAAAAAAAAAAAAAGAGTGCATGCATGCACCAGGGTAATTATGGCATGCACACTTGAATTAACCAAGTTATTCTCAACATGAGAACCTAGCTAATCGTGGGTGGCTAGCTCTGGCACTCGCCAGGTAGGCCCTTCTCACGTGTTTTTGTTCGTCAACTAACAACCAACAACAAACGAGCGAAGGACACGTTTTTTTTTGCGGGTGAAATAATGTATTACTCAATCACAGGGTTCATACAATCAATCACTGCAAACTCCAATGCCTGTTCCAAACCAAAACAGTCCGTGGGGGCGGTGCCGCTCTTTTGTGGTCGTGCCTCACTGGCGGTGCGGAGTGGTGGACGCGGTCTTTCTTCTCTTCGGTATGTCGACGACATGGCGGTGATCGGGGGCTTGTGCTCGGGTGGATCCTTTTGGGACCCGAGGGGAGTCGGAGTTGAGACTCCGGGTAGACGAGATTGGGCTCGATTCGGTGGTGCCCGTGGGTGGTGAGGTCCCTCCCTCTACGGGTGGGGTGGGTGTTGGTGGTGGTCGGGCAACGCGGCACTGAGGGCCATAGTCATCGTATCGTGCGAGGGTTCTTGGCGACGGTCGTTAGGAGTCATGGGGTTGTGTCCCCCCGGTCGACCGAGACTGGCCGGGGACACAGGGGTGGGGCCCCTACAGTGGTGGCGCCGTCCCGGACTCCGTGCCTGATGCTGGGCTAGGAGTGAAAGGATATGTCTTTCTCTTCTCCTATCGTGGTTGGTACATCGTGATGTGGGTGATGTTTCGGACATGGATGCCGGGATGGCGGCTCCGGATGGTGGTCCGCATGGTTGGCTCTCCGGTAGGCACCATGACGGCGACAGTGGCTTCCCTCTTGGTCGTGTGGGTGACGAGAGGGGTAGCACGTGGTGACTCGGGCGTGTCCTCTATTTGATGTCGCCCAGATCTAGATATGAGGATCTGAGCTCGTAAGGCTTGCTCTGGGAGCCTCGTTGTGACATGGGTGGGGTGCTGACTGACGAAAGTTTCGCGCTTTTGTGCGGGCCTCGACGCCGCTCTCTTCTTGAAGACGTCATTGTAGTTCTCGTCCCCGCGTTAGAGTTCCGGGTGAATACCCTCGTCTGGTGTGGTTACGCAGCAACGACCCTTTGCGCCGTTTTCCCTCTTAAGGGCATTGTCGAGGTTAGGTGTACTAGGGTGTAGTGTGTTGTTGTGCTCATTTCTTCCTATGTTTTCCTTCGGTGGCATAGTGTCTGCGTGATGCGGGTATTCTAGGATCTGCTTTGTAAAAGGATTACCTCATCATCTTGTATAGTTCGGTCATGTACTTTGTTCGGTGCTTTATATATAAAGCGGGGTGTGATCCTATTTCGAGAGAACTAGCTTTAATGATAGACGGAGTCAGGTAGATGAAGTTTAAGAAACTGATGCTGTAATTTGGTCTAACCAAGTAAACATAGACACATTTCTGAGGAGACGTTTTCGTCGATGACGAGGCACCTACGATGGCTTCGTAAATCTCAAAATAATATACCGACTTAATCTCTCAGAGATGCTCATAGGAGTAAGGTGTGCGTGTGTGCATTCATAAAGATGAGTGTATGCACGTATGTATGAGCGCTTGCGCCTGTACTGTGTTAAAAAACAGGAGCCTAGTTTCCCAACCCGGCTCACCGCATTTTCAACGAAGGCCCAGCCGGAGAGCGAACAACATGAGGCGTTTCTCCGATGGCCCTCGTCTGCTGCCGCTCCCCGATGTCATCTCCGGCCACGGCTCCTAGAAGGACATTGACCCACCGGCTCCGCTACCAAGCCCGCCTTCGGCAACAGGGATCTCGATGCTTGGCGGAGCGAAACAGGTTTTCTTTGTCGCGTCGTCGCAAAGGCTGGACTCGCCAGCGTCGCCGCCCTTCTTTTTGCCAAAGTCAGCGTGCCCAGTCATCATTATTTACTCAAAACCACCCGAAATCGCACACAAAAACACCCTAGGGCCGTCCGGATTTAAATTAATAAAGCCCTTAACGAATAGGCAGAGTGTCAAGAGGTCGGACGTTACACGGACAAACCAAAAGCCACGGCATAGCTAGAGACTGAAGTCTGGGTAGGGTTCAAAGCCGGGCAGCGAGCATATTACAAGGCCGTAGCCCATGACCAAGAGCGCGCAGGCTCGCTAACAAAATAAACAAGCCCACCCTTAGGCAGACATCGCCGACTCCCTAGCCGCAACATAGACCTGGTGCACGCGATCTTTTTAGGGGGAAAAGTCTACTTTTCTCTAAGAAAAATAGCAGCCGAGCTTGCACTAGGATTTTTGGACGAGAAAAGAAAAAAGAAACAGAAAAAAGAAGAAGAAAGGCCGAACAGAAAAAAGCCCAGCCACTGAGCATGCAACTAAAGCCCGTTAGCCCGGCTCCATGCCTCCGTCATGATCGCTGCATGCCCACGCTCGGCTCCCTCAACAATCTTTGGCTGAAGGCGGCGCACGAGTCGACAAGATGAGCAAGGCCGGCAGGAGGATCGGCGACAATGATGGACCACCGGAGACGGAGACGGAGAGGAAGGCGAAGAAGAGAAACCTGGCACCAGCACGTGCACCCCATGGTCGGACTTCCCATCCAGAGATGACCTTGGCGATCTTCGAGCCTGACAAAGCCCAATCCGAAGCAAAACAAGGTGATGTTCCAACCTCTTTTCCTCCTTGGATCTTCACGGCAGATTGGTCTTTACTTGTTCGTGCTGTACGATCTTTCCCTAGATCGTTTGTACGATGTGGTCGAGTCCGTGGCGGAGGAATCCTCCGATCCACCCAGCCCCCCGATCTACCAACCCTACATTCCCGACGAGCTAGTTGATGATCCGGACATACTCGCTGCCTTCGACTACGCCAAGGCCAAGTACAAAGCAGAACAGGGTAACCCCCCCTTGCCCCACCCCTATTCTTTCTTCTCATCGTTAATTTCCAACCTGATGTTAATTTTTCTTATTACATAGATCGTCGAGCTAACCTCTTCACTATGGAGCATCACTGCTATAAAGCACCCTCCTGCCTGTTCAAGACCCATCGCTTGCTTCCTATTCTTGAACAAGCAAGGGATGCAACACTTCTTGCTGCTAAATCTGTGATTTTGCTCTCATCATTTGTCGGTGTGTATTTAACATCCTAATTTCTTCTAAATTAATATCTGATTTCATAACTGGCCAAATATTTATGACTTTTGGTTCATTTGCAGAGAGTGACCCGCTGAACAAGTGTTCTGGTTTATGGTTTGAAAGGGACGATCATAGCAAAACCGCCCTTGTTTTGACATCCGCTCAGCTCATTCGTGAAAAGAAAGAACCAAAAAACCCATTCGAGTGGAAGGTGCAGTGGACAGGCAATTATCATCGTGAGGCTAAGGTGCTCCTTATCCTTTTCAACATTCACTTGTCTCTTTATAATCTTGTCACCGAATGATTCTACCCGGACCTACACAATGCATGTTTCATTGGTTTCCTTTTTGATTGAGATTTGGGTGGTGAGCCTTGCACTACTGGACAAGGAAAAACACATTTCAACTATTGCTTTTTTTTATTTGTTTGTTTCTTCCCTCTCAAATTAAATTATTTGTAATGTATCTGTTGTCAAATGTAGCTAATTGCTAATAAAATGTGACATCATCTTCAACTTTGCTAGAATAGAAAATATGAACTAGTATCTAGCGTTTGATTTTCATAATGGTGCATCTCCCAAAAATGTTTTTGTCAATATAAGTTCTGTCAAAAATGAAGTGTGATAACTTTTGACATCGCCGTTTTAGGTCATTGTTCACTTGCTGGAAAACACAGCTGTGCCTGCCCGCCTCCTCTATCTCCAGGTGCATTATGAATTTGCTATTTATAAAGTTCAACTGGACAAACCAGTTCAGTTGCCTACTTTTACCGAGTGTGTGCGTTCTGCTCAAGATGTTTTCAGACTCGGGAGAGATGAAAGTCTGAATCTTAGTACCACTCATGGTATGGTGGCTTATAAGATTCCATCCTGGTATGAGAGATGTCACTATATGTATTTGTCTTGTGATCCATCTAGTCCCTCACTGGTGCGTTATATCTCAATTTATGCTTTGTACTTCAATCTTGCTATTTTATTATTACAAATTGTAATATTTGTCACTACTGCAATGATATAGCTTCGTGATGACGGAGGACCCATCATTGATTTAGAAGGGAAAGTTGTGGGTCTAGTTAACAACCATATTAAGGAGACATTCATACCTTCGTTCTTATTGCACAAGTGCTTGGATTTTTGGAGAAGATTCAAGTATGTATTCACTCATTTTCTCCTCAATTATGTGTTAGTACTCTTGTGATTCTAATGTCTTGTAAAGATAATAGCGCTATAATGTTTTTTCTTACATTTGGGTGATACTTATTTGATCTCCGTTTTATTTGGTGTAGTTGTATGCCTCGCCTCCATCTTGGAATTACGTTTACTTCAATAAAACATTTAGATCCTATCTGTATTGAGAGAATGACACGTAAGCATAACATCGAGTCCGGTCTTATTGTTGAGCAGGTATATATATTATGGTGCTTATTTTTCTTTTATTTTTTCCATTTTTGTTAATAGTTCCATCTAAAGCCGTTTCTCACATGCGTATTATGATGTAACAATGCTAATTTAAAATAGGTGTCTAAAGGATCACATGCTGAGAAAATTGGAATTCGTGAGGGTGATGTTATTGAAAGCTTTAATGGAAAGTACATTTCTACTACAATTGAGGTGTGTATATTGTGTATTTATTGTATTTTATTTTTTTAGTACATTCGGGTTTAGTTAATCTCTAATCCACCTTAGATTAATCTCCCACATCCTATAATCGGTAGCAAGTAATTTTGTATTCCTAGTTAAATAATTTAAATAATGACGTGCTAGTTGAAGCACCTTCCTGATTCATGCTTGGATAGATCAACTTTCAACATCAATGGTTGTTCTCATCAATTGGATCAGGCCACACCCATTGGTCAACCTCAATGGTAACCTCACGGTGCTTGCCATCTTAGTATTGAGCTTTCCGAACTGAATTCCACTACATAGTGCAAGTAGTTTGCTGACGTGGTAATGTTGAGGGATCATGGACAAGCGTTGGTTAAGCAAATACTTTAGACTGTAGTGTTCTGTTTGCACTCAGAATGCGTGCCAATGGCGCACTAGATGGACGATGGTAATCAACTCTCATTCTTAGGCAACGAGCTTGGTGTTGCGTGGGGCTATAGGGTGGCGAAAGAAGGCTACAACCCTGTCACCTTGGTGTAGCACAACCCCAAACCGAAGGCGTCACAGTAAACGATGAATTGCTTTCAGAAAATCGACATGTGTAGTACTGGTGTCGTCGTGAACGTTGCTTGAGTTAGTCAAAGTCAGTCGTCGCCAACAACAACAAGCTAGAGGTGAAACCCATAAAATCTCGCGACCAATTCATGGTTCTGGCACGTGGATAGCAAGCTTCCACGCACCCCTGTCCATGGCTAGTTCTTTAGTGATACTCCAGTCCTTCTGATCTCTATTTACAAACTCCTCCCATGTCAAGTTCGGACTACCCCGACCTCTCTTGGCATTATCAACACACTTTAGCCGTACGCTGTGCACTGGAGCTTTTCTGGATGCCTGCGCTGAATATGCCCAAACCATGTCAGACGATGTTGGACAAGCTTCTCTTCAATTTGTGCTACCCCAACTCTATCTCGTATATCATCATTCCGGACTTGATACTTCCTTGTGTGGCCACACATCCATCTCAACATGTGCATCTCCGCCACACCTAACTTTTTAACATGTTGCCTTTCAGTCGGCCAACACTCGGCGTCATACAACATTGCGGGTCGAACCACTGTCCTATAAAACTTGCCTTCTAGCTTTTGTGGCACTCTCTTGTCATAGAGGATGCCAGAAGCTTGGCGGCACTTCATCCATTTGCCCTTGCTTTGATGGTTCACATCTTCATGAATATCTCCATCCTTCTTCAACATTGACCCCAAATATTGAAAGACGTCCTTCTGAGGCACCGCCTGGCCATCAAGGCTAACCTCCTCCGCGTGCCTAGTAGTCCTGAAACTGTGACTCATGTACTCGGTTTTAGTTTTACTAAGCCTAAAACCTTTCGATTCCAAGGTTTGTCTCCATAGCTCTAACTTCCTATTGACTCCATTCGACTATCGTGGACTAGCACCACATCATCCGCAAATAGCATACATCATGGGATGTCTCCTTGTATATCCCTTGTGACCTCATCCATCACCAAATCAAACAGACAAGGGCTCAAAGCTGACCCCTGGTGCAGTCCTATTTTAATCGGGAAGTTATCGGTGTTGCCATCACTTGTTCGAACACTTGTCACAACATTATCGTACATGTCCTTGATGAGGGTAATGTACTTTGCTAGGACTTTGTGTTTCTTCAAGGCCCACTACATGACATTCCGCGATATCTTATAAAAGGCCTTCTCCAAGTCAATGAATACCATATGCAGGTCCTTCTTTTGCTCCTTGTATCTCTCCATAAGTTGTCGTACCAAGAAAATGACTTCCATGGTCGACCTCCCAGGCATGAAACCAAACTGATTTTTGGCCACGCTTGTCCTTAAGCGGTGCTCAATGACTGTCCCATAGCTTCATTGTATGGCTCATCAGCTTAATTCCACGGTAATTAGTACAGCTCTGAACATCTTGTTCCTGAAGATTGGTACTAATATACCCGTCTCCATTGTTCTGGCTCTTGTTTGCGCAAAAATGAGGTTGTAAAGCTTGGTTAACCATACTATCGCTATGTCCCCGAGGCCTCTCCACACATCAATGGGGATACAATCAGGGCCCATCGCCTTGCCTCCTTTCATCATTTTTAAAACCTCCTTGACCTTAGACTCTTGGATGCACCGCACAAAACTCCTGCTGGTATATCAAAGGAGTCGTCTAGTTTAATGGTAGAGCCTTCATTCTCCCCATTGAACAGCTTGTCGAAGTACTCCCGCCATCTATGCTTAATCTTCTCGTCCTTCACCTTGAGCTAGTCTGCTCCGTCCTTGATGCATTTGACGAACGATGCTCCTCTTTTTTAAGAGCGAGTTAGGGGTTACGCAATAGCCTCAAAATCGCAAATGAACTTGCGGTAGTAGCCTGCCAGTCAAAGGATTCACAACGTCAACCAGTCTATCGCACTCTGAACCTTGGCGAGATCCATAGCCACCCCCTTTGCTGAGATGATGTGCCCTAAGTATGCCATTGTTTTTTTTTCCAAAAATGCACTTGGACCATTTAAGCGCCATCAGATGCTGCTACATCAATTGGAATACATCATGTACATGGCGTAGGTGGTCAACCCAAGACTTTCTGTAAATCTATATATCATAAAAAAACACAAGTACAAATCTTCGTAGGAAGGGCCGAAGGACGACATTCATTAAGACTTGAATTGTCGACGTCGCGTTTATCAAGCCGGAAGGCATGGCTAGAAACGTGAAGAGCCCCTTGTGGGTGCGAGACATCTTCTTGTGGATATCATTGACATGCATTGTGGTTTGGTGATATCCAATTTAGTGAAATAGCAAGCACCCTTGAGCTTGTCGAGAAGCTCGTCCACCACTGGGATGAGCAACTTGTGCTTGATGGTGTACTTGTTTAGGCGCGGTAGTCGATGCAGAAACTCCGTGAGCCACCTTAGCTTCTTGACCAAAAGGGTTGGGACTAAAATTAGGAATGGATCCGCTTAATCAATCCCCGATCTAGCATATTGGCGCATTGCCGCTCAATCTCCTTTTGAGGTGTCCAATAGTGATATGGATGGACCACCACGGGAGCCGTCCCTGGAAGGAGGTGAATGCGGTGATCACATCACTGCACTAGAGGTGATGTGCACGGCTCGATGAACATGCCCTCAAAATCTCGTAACAGGGATGTTCTCTTGCCCCTCGCAAGCAAGGGAATGAACGCCCAGGGTCGCCTTCCTATGCAACGTGACTACATGGTCATGATGCCAAAAGGACTTTTTGAGCTTGGTGTGTCCCAACAGATGGGTCGTAGAGAGCCCCGAGCCACTATACGTTGAGCACCTTGTTGTAACTCTACAAAGGAAGGGTATAGCAGTGGATGATGAATGGTTGTGTGCCCACCTATACGTCAAGGCCACTCTAGATCCCGCAACAACACTAGATCCCGCAACAGATGACCTTGACGCTGTTGACCACAACCACACGCATGCTTGCACGTTGGGAAAGCTCCACACCACTGCGCATGTTGGCCTGGTCTGATAGGAAATTGTGGGTGCAGCCATAGTGGGTGAGCGACGAGGATGATTCCACGGATGATAGCTGCTGGCTACATCGTTGAGCTTTTGTAGATTCCGATGAGAGCGTGAAGGGAGACCTCTACATCCACGTCCTTAGTATAGTCGCCATCGTCCCTCTTAGCCACATAGATAAAAAAAAAATTGTTACAACAATTACCAGGTGCGAACTTATTAATTGCAGTTGAAGCTAAGTTTGGCATGACGGTCGTTCATCTCCGTAGTCGTGAGGCACTTGAAGGGCCTTCTGCCCTGGGGTGGCATGTGCGATTCCTGAGGTATCTACTGATAGCAGCCTTGGCAGGAGCTGTAAGGGACCGGGTAGACGAGCGAGTGGGTCGACAGGGTGTGTGTTCGGCAGTAGCTGGTGGACCCTAGTCCTCGTCCTCTCTCCTCTGTCTTGTCACAACTTTTCAGACGAAAACCATTACTCCCTCCATTCCACAATGCAGTGCTTCCTCTATTCTCGTGCTTCAACTTTGACCGTAAATTTAACTACAAAGACCGATTGCGGCGGGAGGAAAAATTATATCAATGAATTCGTATTCAAAAGAAGTTTTCAATTATATAATTTTTTCTCCTGCCGCAGTTGGTCTCATTGGTTAAATTTATGGTCAAAGTTGGATCTCGGAAAGCGCGGGCGCACTATATTTTGGAATGGAGGGAGTATTAAGTTGTCTGCTGAAACTCTCCCATGGTGGCACGACTTTCGCGTGCTTGAGGTAGCTGTACCGTAGTGAGGCCCTCCGGCCAGGTGGTATGACGCTAGCCACGCCTTGCTGCGTTATGGAGTACCCTCTGATCTGTTTTTTGTTCTGTTGCAGATCCATCCCGGTAGATGTTCACAGAATCATGCAAATTCCTGTTAATCTTCAAGCCTTTGAAGACTTCATTGCGTGGCATCCAGACCGAAAGGGACTATTCACAGTTAGGTCAGCGTATCATGTTCAGTGGATACAAAAATACAGGGCCCATGAAAACACTATGCCGCAGCCAGGAGGGTCCCAAATCCCGGCTACATGGAGTTCTCTATGGAAATTACAAATCCCACGTAAAGTCCAAATTTTTTGTTGGCAGGTCCTGCATGGAATTATACCTTTAAAATCCATACTTACTAATAGACATATTGGATCTAATGGAGCTTGTCCAATCTGCCATCAAGCAGCTGAGGATGTTCGGCACCTCCTGTTCGAATGTACGCATGCCAACGAGTTGTGGAGCAAGCTGGGAATGCTTGATACTATTAATGAAGCTATCATCATTGACCGTTCAGGCTCGGCCATCATGGAATATCTACTGCTACTACCGGCAATGTCGTCACATATAAAACCACAATTGGATATGAAGCAGATTCTTGTTGTAGGGTGTTGGTACTTATGGTGGATCAGAAGGCAAATTACTCATGTTGAAGCTACTCCACCCCCTACAAGATGGCCCATTTCTGTTTTAGTAATTGCGAGTAATTACCGACGTTCGTGTGTGCGGAAACCTGAAGAAGGAGAACATAAATGGGTCAGACCCGAGCCAAAATTCATCAAACTTAATGTTAAAGCAACATATCATGAAGATGAGGGTGCGGATGCTACTTCTGCAGTGCTAAGGGATGGACATGGTGATCTGTTTGCGGCTCACTGTGTCTATGTCCCCTATGCTGCAAATGTGGTAACTATGGAGGCAATGGCAGTGCACGATGGATTAATCCTTGCAAACAACTTGGGACTTCACCGTGTAGAAGCGGAGTCAGATTCTCTCATCGTTGTAGATTTCTGCACTGGTGAGTCACGTTGGTGGGATGTTGCTTCAGCAATCTTCACGGATTGCGTGGATATTAGTGTTTCTATTGCGAAGGTTAAGTTTAAATATTATTTTTAGTCCCCTAATCAAGCGGCTCATGAGCTAGCTCAGTATTGTTTTTGTAATAAGATTTCGAGTAGCTAGTTTGAGGAGCCCCCGGGTTGCCTTGCAGCTAAACTAGTGGACGATGTACTGATTATTTGATCTTAATAAACCTAGCCATGATGGCCTTCTCTAAAAAAAACTATCTCACATTATTTGCGGGATCCCACACACTCTCTCTGTTTTTATTTAGTCCGCGTATGAGCATTCAAGATTGCTATTTCACATCTAAATGTAATATACTTACCTCATATCTAAGTCTCCAACCACATGATTGATTGCTATAAGATTCGTGTAAACTGTTTTTCTACAGTTTTCTTAAATCACATTTAGATGAGAGATAAGTATGGCGCATCTAAGTTTTCTACCTCATGTTCAATTGCTATTAGATCAGTGCAGAACTTTGTCCTGGCCGCGCGCATTGTAGTCTTTTCGATTCTGATTCCTGCAGCCCACCCCGTGATTGCTTTTCTCTGTGTTATATGGGCTGTAAATTTCCGTTCCACGTTTATTGTGGGTGGTTTCTTTCTTTTTTTTTCTTCCTTTTTTCAGCGCAGCATCATAGTCCTGAGAATCAAAAGTCAATGAGACCTTTATGTTGTGTTGGTGGTCATGCGCATCTTGCGTTTTTTTCTTCTTTCTTTTTCTGTTTTTCGTCCCTCTTTCCTTTCATTTTGTATTTTGTTTGTTTTCCTTGATTGCTTTTAGTTTTGTTAATTCTCAAACATTTTTTCTGTCCTTTTCAAATCATTTTTTTAGAATTAGTGAACATTTTCTAATTTGTAAATATATTTTCTAAATTCTTGTTTTTGTTTAATTTACATTTGCTTTCTCAAATTTAAAGCAAAATCAAATGTCTGAACATTTTAAACTTTGTGAATATTTAAAAATTCTCAAAAAAATTCTAAATATAATTTGTCTCATTTTGCGATCCATCAGATGTTTTGTTGTAATATTTGTGGAAACATTGTTCCCGCTTCAATTTTTCAAGCGAGTCTAGTGTTCCTATATTGTTGTGATGATGTCCAATTTTATCGGCCCATCTGTGTCATGTACGCTCCTCTTTTAGGCCCGTTTGTGTCACACACGCTCTTTTATTAGTCCATTTTGTTTGGCTTGTTTTGCATTTTGCTGGTTGTTTTCATTGGCCTTTTTTGTTTTTTTCACTAGCCACCGTTGTAGAAGTGGAAGATATAGATTTAGTTAGTCGGTATCTCTTCATTATCTTTACTTTGTGCCTTCCCATTCGTCTCTCTTTGTTTTTCCTTTGTCTTCTTGTAGAGCCGACACAAGCAAAAAGGGCAAGTCGACGGGAGTCGTTCTTGTTCATTTACAGTTGGATCCGGCCATTTTTATGTCTCATTTGGAAGTTTATCCTCGATTTGCAATTGGATCTGATCTGTTTTTTGTTCTGTTGCAGATCCATCGCTGAATCCCAATTTTGATTTCAATTTTTGCCTCAGTTGCAAGCTTCTCCTCGATTTGCAACTCGTGTCGACCTATTTTTTTGTCTCAGTTGCATGTCAATCATGGACTCGTAACTCGGTATTTTTTGTCCCAATTGCAAGTCTACCCTTAAGTTGCAACTGGACATGACCTTTTTTTGTCCAAGTTACAAGTTCACCATCGACTCACAACTAGAGCGCGACCTTTTTTTCATTCGAGTTGCAGATCCACTCACAACTTGCAATTAGTTCTCACCCTTTTGCCCTAGTTACTAGTCCGTTGTTGTTGACTCACAATTAGGCCCGACCTTTTTTCTCCCAGTTGCAAGTCCACGTACGACTCGCAATTGGTCCGACTTTTTTTGCCTTAGTTGCAAGCTCACCCACAATTCGCATCTAGTCCCTTACTTTTTTTGTTTGATTTTCAAGTACGCCATCAACTCGCACACGAAGCCCTGACCCTTTTTTTATCATAGTTGCAAGTCAACATTCGACTTGCAACTAGGCCCAAGATTTTTTTATTTTGTTCCCGGTTGTAAGTTAACCCTTGACTCACAATTAGGACTAACTTTTTCTGCCCCCTTGAACTTTTTTCCCACCCCAGTTAAAAGTCCAGCCTCGACTTGCAACTCGAGCTGATCCTTTTTTGTCCCGATTGCAAGCCTTCTCTTAACTCGCAACTAACCCCTGACCCATTTTTCGCAGTTACAGGTTCACCCTCGACTCGTAACTTGGCTCCACCTTTTGTGTCCCAATTGCAAGTCCAAGTTTGACATGCAAATGGCTCTGATTCCCCCCCCCCCTTCCATGTCTACCCTCGACTCGCAATGAAGGTCAACCTTTGTTCGTCCTATTATAAGTCCATAATTGTTATATGTGCTCGTTTGTGTGGGCTGCGGTGTATCTAGTCATTTTTTCATGATTCTTTTTCATTTATTCATTTTAGATTAAAAAACTTTTTTGGTTTAGTTTTTTTGTCAATGTCATTTTTTGCAGAAAATGTTTGTGTCTATTGTATATGTGTCACCAAACACAATCGACTCGATCTAGGCTTTACCCATTTTTTCTGCCTCAGTGCAAGTCTACCCTCGACTCGTAATTGGGCCTGGAGTTTTTTATTTGTTCCAACTATAAGTCCATCCTTGACTCATAACTGGGCCTGAAATTTTGTTTTGTCGTAATTGCAAGTCCACAATCAACTGGCAACTAGGGTTGATTCGAGGCCCGACCTTGTTTGCCTTTAGTTGCAAAGTCACCCTTAACTTGCCATTAGGGTCAACATTTTTTTCCCCAGTTGCAAGTGCACCGTGGACTTGAAATCAAGACTCGACCTTTTTCATCTCAGTTGCAGGCCCATCATTGACTCGTAACTGGGCTTTGATCCCGGACCAACCTTTTTTTACGTAGTTACAAAGTTAGTCTTAACTTGCAATTGGCTCTAATCATTTTTTGTCCCACTTGCAAGTCGACCCTCAACTCGCAACAGGGGTCAAATTTTTCTCAATTGCAAATACATCATCGACTCAAAACTGTACGATTTGGGCTTGAATTTTTTTTCTATATCAGTTACAAGTCCACCCACGTCTCGCAAATGGGCCTGCCCATTTTTTTGCCTAAGTTTCAAGTCCGCCATAGACTCACAACTGAGCCCGACTTTTCTTGGTCACAGTTGCAATTCCACCATCGACTCACAATGGGGGTCACTCTTTTCTAGTTGTTAATCCATCATTGACTCGTAACTGAGCCCATTTTTAGGTCCCAATTGCAAGTCCACTATTGACTCGCAACTGGGCTCGACCTAGGCCAGATCCTTTTTTTTGTCGTAGTTGCAAAGTCAGACCCACCTTTGCAACCGGGCCCTGGCCCTTTTTTTGTCCAAGTTGCAAGTCCATCTTCGACTTGCAGCTGGACCTCAACTCTTCTTTTTTCTTGGTTGCAAGTTCATCATTGACTGGCAACTGGCCTGAATTTTTTCTCTCTCTCTCTCAATTGCATGTTCACCATCAACCTGCAACTAGTCTGATTTTTTAAATTTATAAACATTTTTTAAAAAAATTTATGAACAATTTTCAGTTCTTTAACATTTTTAAATCACTATTTTTAATTCATGATTGTTTATTAGTATGTAAATATTTTCTAAATTTCGTTATTGTTGAATTTATGTTCTTTTTTTTGGAAATCCAATAAAAAATATGTGATCATTTTCAAGTTGAAGGTGAGTTTGAAAAAAAAAACATGTAAACATTTTGAAATTCACGAACACTTTTCATGTTCGGGATTGGGATAAGCTGGCCTAAAGGGCGTTGATTTAGGGACAAGCTTGAGGGTACTCGTAAAAAAAGAAAGAAAGATACGTGACGGGTCAGATAGGAGGCTGGCCTTTTCTTACCTGTGAAGAAGAGTGGATGCATCACCCGCAAAAAAAAAAAGAGTGCATGCATGCACCAGGGTAATTATGGCATGCACACTTGAATTAACCAAGTTATTCTCAACATGAGAACCTAGCTAATCGTGGGTGGCTAGCTCACGTCCGCTCGAGCCCTTCTCACGTGTTTTTGTTCGTCAACTAACAACCAACAACAAACGAGCGAAGGACGCGTTTTTTTTTTTGCGGGTGAAATAATGTATTACTCAATCACAGGGTTCATACAATCAATCACTGCAAACTCCAATGCCTGTTCCAAACCAAAACAGTCCGTGGGGGCGGTGCCGCTCTTTTGTGGTCGTGCCTCACTGGCGGTGCGGAGTGGTGGACGCGGTCTTTCTTCTCTTCGGTATGTCGACGACATGGCGGTGATCGGGGGCTTGTGCTCGGGTGGATCCTTTTGGGACCCGAGGGGAGTCGGAGTTGAGACTCCGGGTAGACGAGATTGGGCTCGATTCGGTGGTGCCCGCGGGTGGTGAGGTCCCTCCCTCTACGGGTGGGGTGGGTGTTGGTGGTGGTCGGGCAACGCGGCACTGAGGGCCATAGTCATCGTATCGTGCGAGGGTTCTTGACGACGGTCGTTAGGAGTCATGGGGTTGTGTCCCCCCGGTCGACCGAGACTGGCCGGGGACACAGGGGTGGGGCCCCTACAGTGGTGGCGCCGTCCCGGACTCCGTGCCTGATGCTGGGCTAGGAGTGAAAGGATATGTCTTTCTCTTCTCCTATCGTGGTTGGTACATCGTGATGTGGGTGATGTTTCGGACATGGATGCCGGGGTGGCGGCTCCGGATGGTGGTCCGCATGGTTGGCTCTCCGGTAGGCACCATGACGGCGACAGTGGCTTCCCTCTTGGTCGTGTGGGTGACGAGAGGGGTAGCGCGTGGTGACTCAGGCGTGTCCTCTATTTGATGTCGCCGAGATCTAGATATGAGGATCTGTGCTCGTAAGGCTTGCTCTGGGAGCCTCGCTGTGACATGGCTGGGGTGCTGACTGACGAAAGTTTCGCGCTTTTGTGCGGGCCTCGACGCCGCTCTCTTCTTGAAGACGTCATTGTGGTTCTCGTCCCCGCGTTAGAGTTCCGGGTGAATACCCTCGTCCGGTGTGGTTACGCAGCAACGACCCTTTGCGCCGTTTTCCCTCTTAAGGGCATTGTCGAGGTTAGGTGTACTAGGGTGTAGTGTGTTGTTGTGCTCATTTCTTCCTATGTTTTCCTTCGGTGGCATAGTGTCTGCGTGATGCGGGTATTCTAGGATCTGCTTTGTAAAAGGGTTACCTCATCATCTTGTATAGTTCGGTCATGTACTTTGTTCGGTGCTTTATATATAAAGCGGGGTGTGATCCTATTTCGAGAGAACTAGCTTTAACGATAGACGGAGTCAGGTAGATGAAGTCTAAGAAACTGATGCTGTAATTTGGTCTAACCAAGTAAACATAGACACATTTCTGAGGAGACGTTTTCGTCGATGACGAGGCACCTACGATGGCTTCGTAAATCTCAAAATAATATGCCGACTTAATCTCTTAGAGATGCTCATAGGAGTAAGGTGTGCGTGTGTGCATTCATAAAGATGAGTGTATGCACGTATGTATGAGCGCTTGCGCCTGTACTGTGTTAAAAAACAGGAGCCTAGTTTCCCAACCCGGCTCACCGCATTTTCGACGAAGGCCCAGCCGGAGAGCGAACAACATGAGGCGTTTCTCCGATGGCCCTCGTCTGCTGCCGCTCCCCGATGTCATCTCCGGCCACGGCTCCTAGAAGGACATTGACCCACCGGCTCCCCTACCAAGCCCGCCTTTGGCAACAGGGATCTCGATGCTTGGCGGAGCGAAACAGGTTTTCTTTGTCGCGTCGTTGCAAAGGCTGGACTCGCCAGCGTCGCCGCCCTTCTTTTTGCCAAAGTCAGCGTGCCCAGTCATCATTATTTACTCAAAACCACCCGAAATCGCACACAAAAACACCCTAGGGGCGTCCGGCTTTAAATTAATAAAGCCTTTAACGAATAGGCAGAGTGTCAAGAGGTCGGACGTTACACGGACAAACCAAAAGCCACGGCATAGCTAGAGACTGAAGTCTGGGTAGGGTTCAAAGCCGGGCAGCGAGCATATTACAAGGCCGTAGCCCATGACCAAGAGCGCGCAGGCTCGCTAACAAAATAAACAAGCCCACCCTTAGGCAGGCATCGCCGACTCCCTAGCCGCAACATAGACCTGGTGCACGCGATCTTTTTAGGGGGAAAAGTCTACTTTTCTCTAAGAAAAATAGCAGCCGAGCTTGCACTAGGATTTTTGGACGAGAAAAGAAAAAAGAAACAGAAAAAAGAAGAAGAAAGGCCGAACAGAAAAAAGCCCAGCCACTGAGCATGCAACTAAAGCCCGTTAGCCCAGCTCCATGCCTCCGTCATGATCGCTGCATGCCCACGCTCGGCTCCCTCAACAATCTTTGGCTGAAGGCGGCGCACGAGTCGACAAGATGAGCAAGGCCGGCAGGAGGATCGGCGACAACGTTGGACCACCGGAGACGGAGACGGAGAGGGAGGCGAAGAAGAGAAACCTGGCACCAGCACGTGCACCCCATGGTCGGACTTCCCATCCAGAGATGACCTTGGCGATCTTCGAGCCTGACAAAGCCCAATCCGAAGCAAAACAAGGTGATGTTCCAACCTCTTTTCCTCCTTGGATCTTCACGGCAGATTGGTCTTTACTTGTTCGTGCTGTACGATCTTTCCCTAGATCGTTTGTACGATGTGGTCGAGTCCGTGGCGGAGGAATCCTCCGATCCACCCAGCCCCCCGATCTACCAACCCTACATTCCCGACGAGCTAGTTGATGATCCGGACATACTCGCTGCCTTCGACTACGCCAAGGCCAAGTACAAAGCAGAACAGGGTAACCCCCCCTTGCCCCTCCCCTATTCTTTCTTCTCATCGTTAATTTCCAACCTGATGTTAATTTTTCTTATTACATAGATCGTCGAGCTAACCTCTTCACTATGGAGCATCACTGCTATAAAGCACCCTCCTGCCTGTTCAAGACCCATCGCTTGCTTCCTATTCTTGAACAAGCAAGGGATGCAACACTTCTTGCTGCTAAATCTGTGATTTTGCTCTCATCATTTGTCGGTGTGTATTTAACATCCTAATTTCTTCTAAATTAATATCTGATTTCATAACTGGCCAAATATTTATGACTTTTGGTTCATTTGCAGAGAGTGACCCGCTGAACAAGTGTTCTGGTTTATGGTTTGAAAGGGACGATCATAGCAAAACCGCCCTTGTTTTGACATCCGCTCAGCTCATTCGTGAAAAGAAAGAACCAAAAAACCCATTCGAGTGGAAGGTGCAGTGGACAGGCAATTATCATCGTGAGGCTAAGGTGCTCCTTATCCTTTTCAACATTCACTTGTCTCTTTATAATCTTGTCACCGAATGATTCTACCCGGACCTACACAATGCATGTTTCATTGGTTTCCTTTTTGATTGAGATTTGGGTGGTGAGCCTTGCACTACTGGACAAGGAAAAACACATTTCAACTATTGCTTTTTTTTATTTGTTTGTTTCTTCCCTCTCAAATTAAATTATTTGTAATGTATCTGTTGTCAAATGTAGCTAATTGCTAATAAAATGTGACATCATCTTCAACTTTGCTAGAATAGAAAATATGAACTAGTATCTAGCGTTTGATTTTCATAATGGTGCATCTCCCAAAAATGTTTTTGTCAATATAAGTTCTGTCAAAAATGAAGTGTGATAACTTTTGACATCGCCGTTTTAGGTCATTGTTCACTTGCTGGACAACACAGCTGTGCCTGCCCGCCTCCTCTATCTCCAGGAGCATTATGAATTTGCTATTTATAAAGTTCAACTGGACAAACCAGTTCAGTTGCCTACTTTTACCGAGTGTGTGCGTTCTGCTCAAGATGTTTTCAGACTCGGGAGAGATGAAAGTCTGAATCTTAGTACCACTCATGGTATGGTGGCTTATAAGATTCCATCCTGGTATGAGAGATGTCACTATATGTATTTGTCTTGTGATCCATCTAGTCCCTCACTGGTGCGTTATATCTCAATTTATGCTTTGTACTTCAATCTTGCTATTTTCTTATTACAAATTGTAATATTTGTCACTACTGCAATGATATAGCTTCGTGATGACGGAGGACCCATCATTGATTTAGAAGGGAAAGTTGTGGGTCTAGTTAACAACCATATTAAGGAGACATTCATACCTTCGTTCTTATTGCACAAGTGCTTGGATTTTTGGAGAAGATTCAAGTATGTATTCACTCATTTTCTCCTCAATTATGTGTTAGTACTCTTGTGATTCTAATGTCTTGTAAAGATAATAGCGCTATAATGTTTTTTCTTACATTTGGGTGATACTTATTTGATCTCGGTTTTATTTGGTGTAGTTGTATGCCTCGCCTCCATCTTGGAATGACGTTTACTTCAATAAAACATTTAGATCCTATCTGTATTGAGAGAATGACACGTAAGCATAACATCGAGTCCGGTCTTATTGTTGAGCAGGTATATATATTATGGTGCTTATTTTTCTTTTATTTTTTCCACTTTTGTTAATAGTTCCATCTAAAGCCGTTTCTCACATGCGTATTATGATGTAACAATGCTAATTTAAAATAGGTGTCTAAAGGATCACTTGCTGAGAAAATTGGAATTCGTGAGGGTGATGTTATTGAAAGCTTTAATGGAAAGTACATTTCTACTACAATTGAGGTGTGTATATTGTGTATTTATTGTATTTTATTTTTTTAGTACATTCGGGTTTAGTTAATCTCTAATCCACCTTAGATTAATCTCCCACATCCTATAATCGGTAGCAAGTAATTTTGTATTCCTAGTTAAATAATTTAAATAATGACGTGCTAGTTGAAGCACCTTCCTGATTCATGCTTGGATAGATCAACTTTCAACATCAATGGTTGTTCTCATCAATTGGATCAGGCCACACCCATTGGTCAACCTCAATGGTAACCTCACGGTGCTTGCCATCTTAGTATTGAGCTTTCCGAACTGAATTCCACTACATAGTGCAAGTAGTTTACTGACGTGGTAATGTTGAGGGATCATGGACAAGCGTTGGTTAAGCAAATACTTTAGACTGTAGTGTTCTGTTTGCACTCAAAATGCGTGCCCCAGAGATATGGGTGCCAATGGCACACTAGATGGACGATGGTAATCAACTCTCATTCTTAGGCAACGAGCTTGGTGTTGCGTGGGGCTATAGGGTGGCGGAAGAAGGCTACAACCCTGTCACCTTGGTGTAGCACAACCCCAAACTGAAGGCGTCACAGTCAATGATGAATTGCTTTCAGAAAATCGACATGTGTAGTACTGGTGTCGTCGTGAACGTTGCTTGAGTTAGTCAAAGTCAGTCGTCGCCAACAACAACAAGCTAGAGGTGAAACCCATAAAATCTCGCGACCAATTCATGGTTCTGGCACGTGGATAGCAAGCTTCCACGCACCCCTGTCCATGGCTAGTTCTTTAGTGATACTCCAGTCCTTCTGATCTCTATTTACAAACTCCTCCCATGTCAAGTTCGGACTACCCCGACCTCTCTTGGCATTATCAACACACTTTAGCCGTACGCTGTGCACTGGAGCTTCTGGATGCCTGCGCTGAATATGCCCAAACCATATCAGACGATGCTGGACAAGCTTCTCTTCAATTTGTGCTACCCCAACTCTATCTCGTATATCATCATTCCGGACTTGATACTTCCTTGTGTGGCCACACATCCATCTCAACATGTGCATCTCCGCCACACCTAACTTTTTAACATGTTGCCTTTCAGTCGGCCAACACTCGGCGTCATACAACATTGCGGGTCGAACCACTGTCCTATAAAACTTGCCTTCTAGCTTTTGTGGCACTCTCTTGTCATAGAGGATGCCAGAAGCTTGGCGGCACTTCATCCATTTGCCCTTGCTTTGATGGTTCACATCTTCATGGATATCTCCATCCTTCTTCAACATTGACCCCAAATATTGAAAGACGTCCTTCTGAGGCACCGCCTGGCCATCAAGGCTAACCTCCTCCGCATGCCTAGTAGTCCTGAAACTGTGACTCATGTACTCGGTTTTAGTTTTACTAAGCCTAAAACCTTTCGATTCCAAGGTTTGTCTCCATAGCTCTAACTTCCTATTGACTCCATTCGACTATCGTGGACTAGCACCACATCATCCGCAAATAGCATACATCATGGGATGTCTCCTTGTATATCCCTTGTGACCTCATCCATCACCAAATCAAACAGACAAGGGCTCAAAGCTGACCCCTGGTGCAGTCCTATTTTAATCGGGAAGTTATCGGTGTTGCCATCACTTGTTCGAACACTTGTCACAACATTATCGTACATGTCCTTGATGAGGGTAATGTACTTTGCTAGGACTTTGTGTTTCTTCAAGGCCCACTACATGACATTCCGCGATATCTTATAAAAGGCCTTCTCCAAGTCAATGAATACCATATGCAGGTCCTTCTTTTGCTCCTTGTATATCTCCATAAGTTGTCGTACCAAGAAAATGACTTCCATGGTCGACCTCCCAGGCATGAAACCAAACTGATTTTTGGCCACGCTTGTCCTTAAGCGGTGCTCAATGACTGTCCCATAGCTTCATTGTATGGCTCATCAGCTTAATTCCACGGTAATTAGTACAGCTCTGAACATCTTGTTCCTGAAGATTGGTACTAATATACCCGTCTCCATTGTTCTGGCTCTTGTTTGCGCAAAAATGAGGTTGTAAAGCTTGGTTAACCATACTATCGCTATGTCCCCGAGGCCTCTCCACACATCAATGGGGATACAATCAGGGCCCATCGCCTTGCCTCCTTTCATCATTTTTAAAACCTCCTTGACCTTAGACTCTTGGATGCACCGCACAAAACTCCTGCTGGTATATCAAAGGAGTCGTCTAGTTTAATGGTAGAGCCTTCATTCTCCCCATTGAACAGCTTGTCGAAGTACTCCCGCCATCTATGCTTAATCTTCTCGTCCTTCACCTTGAGCTAGTCTGCTCCGTCCTTGATGCATTTGACGAACGATGCTCCTCTTTTTTAAGAGCGAGTTAGGGGTTACGCAATAGCCTCAAAATCGCAAATGAACTTGCGGTAGTAGCCTGCCAGTCAAAGGATTCACAACGTCAACCAGTCTATCGCACTCTGAACCTTGGCGAGATCCATAGCCACCCCCTTTGCTGAGATGATGTGCCCTAAGTATGCCATTGTTTTTTTTTCCAAAAATGCACTTGGACCATTTAAGCGCCATCAGATGCTGCTACATCAATTGGAATACATCATGTACATGGCGTAGGTGGTCAACCCAAGACTTTCTATAAATCTATATATCATAAAAAAACACAAGTACAAATCTTCGTAGGAAGGGCCGAAGGACGACATTCATTAAGACTTGAAATGTCGACGTCGCGTTTATCAAGCCGGAAGGCATGGCTAGAAACGTGAAGAGCCCCTTGTGGGTGCGAGACATCTTCTTGTGGATATCATTGACATGCATTGTGGTTTGGTGATATCCAATTTAGTGAAATAGCAAGCACCCTTGAGCTTGTCGAGAAGCTCGTCCACCACTGGGATGAGCAACTTGTGCTTGATGGTGTACTTGTTTAGGCGCGGTAGTCGATGCAGAAACTCCGTGAGCCACCTTAGCTTCTTGACCAAAAGGGTTGGGACTAAAATTAGGAATGGATCCGCTTAATCAATCCCCGATCTAGCATATTGGCGCATTGCCGCTCAATCTCCTTTTGAGGTGTCCAATAGTGATATGGATGGACCACCACGGGAGCCGTCCCTGGAAGGAGGTGAATGCGGTGATCACATCACTGCACTAGAGGTGATGTGCATGGCTCGATGAACATGCCCTCAAAATCTCGTAACAGGGATGTTCTCCTGCCCCTCGCAAGCAAGGGAATGAACGCCCAGGGTCGCCTTCCTATGCAACGTGACTACATGGTCATGATGCCAAAAGGACTTTTTGAGCTTGGTGTGTCCCAACAGATGGGTCGTAGAGAGCCCCGAGCCACTATACGTTGAGCACCTTGTTGTAACTCTACAAAGGAAGGGTATAGCAGTGGATGATGAATGGTTGTGTGCCCACCTATACGTCAAGGCCACTCTAGATCCCGCAACAACACTAGATCCCGCAACAGATGACCTTGACGCTATTGACCACAACCACACGCATGCTTGCACGTTGGGAAAGCTCCACACCACTGCGCATGTTGGCCTGGTCTGATAGGAAATTGTGGGTGCAGCCATAGTGGGTGAGCGACGAGGATGATTCCACGGATGATAGCTGCCGGCTACATCGTTGAGCTTTTGTAGATTCCGATGAGAGCGTGAAGGGAGACCTCTACATCCACGTCCTTAGTATAGTCGCCATCGTCCCTCTTAGCCACATAGATAAAAAAAATTGTTACAACAATTACCAGGTGCGAACTTATTAATTGCAGTTAAAGCTAAGTTTGGCATGACGGTCGTTCATCTCCGTAGTCGTGAGGCACTTGAAGGGCCTTCTGCCTAGGCTGGCTTGTGCGATTCCTGAGGTATCTACTGATAGCAGCCTTGGCAGGAGCTGTAAGGGACCGGGTAGACGAGCGAGTGGGTCGACAGGGTGTGTGTTCGGCAGTAGCTGGTGGACCCTAGTCCTCGTCCTCTCTCCTCTGTCTTGTCACAACTTTTCAGACGAAAACCATTACTCCCTCCATTCCACAATGTAGTGCTTCCTCTATTCTCGTGCTTCAACTTTGACCGTAAATTTAACTACAAAGACCGATTGCGGCGGGAGGAAAAATTATATCAATGAATTCGTATTCAAAAGAAGTTTTCAATTATATAATTTTTTCTCCTGCCGCAGTTGGTCTCGTTGGTTAAATTTATGGTCAAAGTTGGATCTCGGAAAGCGCGGGCGCACTATATTTTGGAATGGAGGGAGTATTAAGTTGTCTGCTGAAACTCTCCCATGGTGGCACGACTTTCGCGTGCTTGAGGTAGCTGTACCGTAGTGAGGCCCTCCGGCCAGGTGGTATGACGCTAGCCACGCCTTGCTGCGTTATGGAGTACCCTCTGATCTGTTTTTTGTTCTGTTGCAGATCCATCCCGGTAGATGTTCACAGAATCATGCAAATTCCTGTTAATCTTCAAGCCTTTGAAGACTTCATTGCGTGGCATCCAGACCGAAAGGGACTATTCACAGTTAGGTCAGCGTATCATGTTCGGTGGATACAAAAATACAGGGCCCATGAAAACACTATGCCGCAGCCAGGAGGGTCCCAAATCCCGGCTACATGGAGTTCTCTATGGAAATTACAAATCCCACGTAAAGTCCAAATTTTTTGTTGGCATGTCTTGCATGGAATTATACCTTTAAAATCCATACTTACTAATAGACATATTGGATCAAATGGAGCTTGTCCAATCTGCCATCAAGCAGCTGAGGATGTTCGGCACCTCCTGTTCGAATGTACGCATGCCAACGAGTTGTGGAGCAAGCTGGGAATGCTTGATACTATTAATGAAGCTATCATCATTGACCGTTCAGGCTCGGCCATCATGGAATATCTACTGCTACTACTGGCAATGTCGTCACATATAAAACCACAATTGGATATGAAGCAGATTCTTGTTGTGGGGTGTTGGTACTTATATTGGATCAGAAGGCAAATTACTCATGTTGAAGCTACTCCACCCCCTACAAGATGGCCCATTTCTGTTTTAGTAATTGCGAGTAATTACCGACGTTCGTGTGTGCGGAAACCTGAAGAAGGAGAACATAAATGGGTCAGACCCGAGCCAAAATTCATCAAACTTAATGTTGACGCAACATATCATGAAGATGAGGGTGCGGATGCTACTTCTGCAGTGCTAAGGGATGGACATGGTAATCTGTTTGCGGCTCACTGTGTCTATGTCCCCTATGCTGCAAATGTGGTAACTATGGAGGCAATGGCAGTGCACGATGGATTAATCCTTGCAAACAACTTGGGACTTCACCGTGTAGAAGCGGAGTCAGATTCTCTCATCGTTGTAGATTTCTGCACTGGTGAGTCACGTTGGTGGGATGTTGCTTCAGCAATCTTCACGGAATGCGTGGATATTAGTGTTTCTATTGCGAAGGTTAAGTTTAAACATTATTTTTAATCCCCTAATCAAGCGGCTCATGAGCTAGCTCAGTATTGTTTTTGTAATAAGATTTCGAGTAGCTAGTTTGAGGAGCCCCCGGGTTGCCTTGCAGCTAAACTAGTGGACGATGTACTGATTATTTGATCTTAATAAACCTATCCATGATGGCCTTCTCTAAAAAAAACTATCTCACATTATTTGCGGGATCCCACACACTCTCTCTGTTTTTATTTAGTCCGCGTATGAGCATTCAAGATTGCTATTTCACATCTAAATGTAATATACTTACCTCATATCTAAGTCTCCAATCACATGATTGATTGCTATAAGATTCGTGTAAACTGTTTTTCTACAGTTTTCTTAAATCACATTTAGATGAGAGATAAGTATGGCGCATCTAAGTTTTCTACCTCATGTTCAATTGCTATTAGATCAGTGCAGAACTTTGTCCTGGCCGCGCGCGTTGTAGTCTTTTCGATTCTGATTCCTGCAGCCCACCCCGTGATTGCTTTTCTCTGTGTTATATGGGCTGTAAATTTCCGTTCCACGTTTATTGTGGGTGGTTTCTTTCTTTTTTTTCTTCCTTTTTTCTTTGTTTATTCAGCGCAGCATCATAGTCCTGAGAATCAAAAGTCAACGAGACCTCTATGTTGTGTTGGTGGTCATGTGCATCTTGCGTTTTTTCTTCTTTCTTTTTCTGTTTTTCGTCCCTCTTTCCTTTCATTTTGTATTTTGTTTGTTTTCCTTGATTGCTTTTAGTTTTGTTAATTCTCAAACAATTTTTCTGTCCTTTTCAAATCATTTTTTTAGAATTAGTGAACATTTTCTAATTTGTAAATATATTTTCTAAATTCTTGTTTTTGTTTAATTTACATTTGCTTTCTCAAATTTCAAGCAAAATCAAATGTCTGAACATTTTAAACTTTGTGAATATTTATAAATTCTCAAAAAAATTCTAAATATAATTTTTGTCTCATTTTGCGATCCATCAGATGTTTTGTTGTAATATTTGTGGAAACATTGTTCCCGCTTCAATTTTTCAAGCGAGTCTAGTGTTCCCATATTGTTGTGATGATGTCCAATTTTATCGGCCCATCTGTGTCATGTACGCTCCTCTTTTAGGCCCGTTTGTGTCACACACGCTCTTTTATTAGTCCATTTTGTTTGGCTTGTTTTGCATTTTGCTGGTTGTTTTCATTGGCCTTTTTTTGTTTTTTTCACTAGCCACCGTTGTAGAAGTGGAAGATATAGATTTAGTTAGTCGGTATCTCTTCATTATCTTTACTTTGTGCCTTCCCATTCGTCTCTCTTTGTTTTTCCTTTGTCTTCTTGTAGAGCCGACACAAGCAAAAAGGGCAAGTCGACGGGAGTCGTTCTTGTTCATTTACAGTTGGATCCGGCCATTTTTATGTCTCATTTGGAAGTTTATCCTCGATCTGCAATTGGATCTGATCTGTTTTTTTGTTCT
Organism: Triticum urartu; assembly: GCF_056163025.1. NCBI lineage: Eukaryota > Viridiplantae > Streptophyta > Magnoliopsida > Poales > Poaceae > Triticum > Triticum urartu. The sequence continues at coordinate 9,262,040 of NC_141877.1, forward strand.
GTTGCAGATCCATCGCTGAATCCCAATTTTGATTTCAATTTTTGCCTCAGTTGCAAGCTTCTCCTCGATTTGCAACTCGTGTCGACCTATTTTTTTGTCTCAGTTGCATGTCAATCATGGACTCGTAACTCGGTATTTTTTGTCCCAATTGCAAGTCTACCCTTAAGTTGCAACTGGACATGACCTTTTTTTTGTCCAAGTTACAAGTTCACCATCGACTCACAACTAGAGCGCGACCTTTTTTTCATTCGAGTTGCAAGTCCACTCACAACTTGCAATTAGTTCTCACCCTTTTGCCCTAGTTACTAGTCCGTTGTTGTTGACTCACAATTAGGCCCGACCTTTTTTCTCCCAGTTGCAAGTCCACGTTCGACTCGCAATTGGTCCGACCTTTTTTGCCTTAGTTGCAAGCTCACCCACAATTCGCATCTAGTCCCTTACTTTTTTTGTTTGATTTTCAAGTACGCCGTCAACTCGCACACGAAGCCCTGACCCTTTTTTTTATCATAGTTGCAAGTCAACATTCGACTTGCAACTAGGCCCAAGATTTTTTATTTTGTTCCCGGTTGTAAGTTAACCCTTGACTCACAATTAGGACTAACATTTTTTCTGCCCCCTTGAACTTTTTTCCCACCCCAGTTAAAAGTCCAGCCTCGACTTGCAACTCGAGCTGATCCTTTTTTGTCCCGATTGCAAGCCTTCTCTTAACTCGCAACTAACCCCTGACCCATTTTTCGCAGTTACAGGTTCACCCTCGACTCGTAACTGGGCTCCACCTTTTGTGTCCCAATTGCAAGTCCAAGTTTGACATGCAAATGGCTCTGATCCCCCCCCTTCCATGTCTACCCTCGACTCGCAATGAAGGTCAACCTTTGTTCGTCCTATTATAAGTCCATAATTGTTATATGTGCTCGTTTGTGTGGGCTGCGGTGTATCTAGTCATTTTTTCATGATTCTTTTTCATTTATTCATTTTAGATTAAAAAACATTTTTGGTTTATTTTTTTGTCAATGTCATTTTTTTGCAGAAAATGTTTGTGTCTATTGTATACGTGTCACCAAACACAATCGACTCGATCTAGGCTTAACCCATTTTTTCTGCCTCAGTGCAAGTCTACCCTCGACTCGTAATTGGGCCTGGAGTTTTTTATTTGTTCCAACTATAAGTCCATCCTTGACTCATAACTGGGCCTGAAATTTTGTTTTGTCATAATTGCAAGTCCACAATCAACTGGCAACTAGGGTTGATCCGAGGCCCGACCTTGTTTGCCTTTAGTTGCAAAGTCACCCTTAACTTGCCATTAGGCTCAACATTTTTTCCCCAGTTGCAAGTGCACCGTGGACTTGAAATCAAGACTCGACCTTTTTCATCTCAGTTGCAGGCCCATCATTGACTCGTAACTGGGCTTTGATCCCGGACCAACCTTTTTTTACGTAGTTGCAAAGTTAGTCTTAACTTGCAATTGGCTCTAATCATTTTTTGTCCCACTTGCAAGTCGACCCTCAACTCGCAACGGGGGTCAAATTTTTCTCAATTGCAAATACATCATCGACTCAAAACTGTACGATTTGGGCTTGAATTTTTTTTCTATATCAGTTACAAGTCCACCCACGTCTCGCAAATGGGCCTGCCCATTTTTTTGCCTAAGTTGCAAGTCCGCCATAGACTCACAACTGAGCCCGACTTTTCTTGGTCACAGTTGCAATTCCACCATCGAATCACAATGGGGGTCACTCTTTTCTAGTTGTTAATCCATCATTGACTCGTAACTGAGCCCATTTTTAGGTCCCAATTGCAAGTCCACTATTGACTCGCAACTGGGCTCGACCTAGGCCAGATCCTTTTTTTTGTCGTAGTTGCAAAGTCAGACCCACCTTTGCAACCGGGCCCTGGCCCTTTTTTTTTGTCCAAGTTGCAAGTCCATCTTCGACTTGCAGCTGGACCTCAACTCTTCTTTTTTCTTGGTTGCAAGTTCATCATTGACTGGCAACTGGCCTGGATTTTTTTTTCTCTCTCTCTCTCAATTGCATGTTCACCATCAACCTGCAACTAGTCTGATTTTTTAAATTTATAAACATTTTTAAAAAAAAATTATGAACAATTTTCAGTTCTTTAACATTTTTAAATCACTATTTTTAATTCATGATTGTTTATTAGTATGTAAATATTTTCTAAATTTCGTTATTGTTGAATTTATGTTCTTTTTTTTGGAAATCCAATAAAAAATATGTGATCATTTTCAAGTTGAAGGTGAGTTTGAAAAAAAAAACATGTAAACATTTTGAAATTCACGAACACTTTTCATGTTCGGGATTGGGATAAGCTGGCCTAAAGGGCGTTGATTTAGGGACAAGCTTGAGGGTACTCGTAAAAAAAGAAAGAAAGATACGTGACGGGTCAGATAGGAGGCTGGCCTTTTCTTACCTGTGAAGAAGAGTGGATGCATCACCCGCAAAAAAAAAAAAAAAGAGTGCATGCATGCACCAGGGTAATTATGGCATGCACACTTGAATTAACCAAGTTATTCTCAACATGAGAACCTAGCTAATCGTGGGTGGCTAGCTCTGGCACTCGCCAGGTAGGCCCACGTCCGCTCGAGCCCTTCTCACGTGTTTTTGTTCGTCAACTAACAACCAACAACAAACGAGCGAAGGACGCGTTTTTTTTTGCGGGTGAAATAATGTATTACTCAATCACAGGGTTCATACAATCAATCACTGCAAACTCCAATGCCTGTTCCAAACCAAAACAATCTGTGGGGGCGGTGCCGCTCTTTTGTGGTCGTGCCTCACTGGCGGTGCGGAGTGGTGGACGCGGTCTTTCTTCTCTTCGGTATGTCGACGACATAGCGGTGATCGGGGGCTTGTGCTCGGGTGGATCCTTTTGGGACCCGAGGGGAGTCGGAGTTGAGACTCCGGGTAGACGAGATTGGGCTCGATCCGGTGGTGCCCGCGGGTGGTGAGGTCCCTCCCTCTACGGGTGGGGTGGGTGTTGGTGGTGGTCGGGCAACGCGGCACTGAGGGCCATAGTCATCGTAACGTGCGAGGGTTCTTGACGACGGTCGTTAGGAGTCATGGGGTTGTGTCCCCCCGGTCGACCGAGACTGGCCGGGGACACAGGGGTGGGGCCCCTACAGTGGTGGCGCCGTCCAGGACTCCGTGCCTGATGCTGGGCTAGGAGTGAAAGGATATGTCTTTCTCTTCTCCTATCCTGGTTGGTACATCGTGATGTGGGTGATGTTTCGGACATGGATGCTGGGGTGGCGGCTCCGGATGGTGGTCCGCATGGTTGGCTCTCCGGTAGGCACCATGATTCGGGAACGAGGTCGGATTCGGTACGATTCAATGAAGATTCGGCGTCCCCACAGCCTGCTCCTCGATTCAGGTTCGAGGATCCAACAGCCAAAACGCGAGGCATAATTTACTCACCTGTCGTTCCTTTTCTCAAGGACTCCTCTTTCTTCCTCCAGTCCATTAATTGCAAGTGATCCATTAACAGCAAGGAATGCTGACCGTCAAGGAGTCGTCGTTCTTCAGGAACTGTGTTCCTCGACCCATGGTACCATACCGGGTTCATCGTACCCAAACGAATTGGATCGCGTCCCTGCTATAAAAAAAATCATTCGAGAGATGTATACCCTCGTTGTACCCTATTTTTTTTCAATCACCGACTCTCGTCCCTCGTTCCCGTTCCTCGTTCCCACCGTACCGGAAACATGGCAACTATGGTCTACCGTTTAGGTAGATCTCCTTCAACTCAAGGTGATTAAGGTCAGATCTGAGGGCACTAACCTGTTGACAACATCGAGAAGGAACTCCATGCCAACATCATCCATTTTTCACCAGTGATCACCGGAACAACACGACTCTGCCTCCGGAGAACGATTTTTTTGGAACACTGATTAATGGGTGGGGAGCACCTGTGGAATAGAGGGGCGGCGAGGGTTTCTAGAATGAACCGTATGGGGTTTGCCATTCACGCGTCTGACAAATGGCTCAGCTGACCCTACCGTCCTGTATACCGATCTAAGCCTAGGCTCGTTAGATACACTAACACTCTGGTCCACGGACCAGAACGCACACGCGAATCCGCCGTCCCAACAGTTTGTTCTGGGCCCGCATACGGACCACTATTTCGTACCTTATTCCCCCGCACTCCCCATTATCTAAACTCCGCAATAGATGCGTCAGACCTTTTTTCCAGATTCCGAGCCACGAGCGATGATATCGGGATCAGCTGGGCTTGGGCACCAAATCGCGCCCTTCCGAGAAAAGTGATGTACATCCCCTTCCTTTTGGAACTATGCTAGCTGTGTGCTCCTCTGATATTGTTTGTTTTGCTTGCAGCCACGACACTTGTGGATGGAGGGAGTTTGTCAAAGATGAGATGCTGCTAAGACTTGGTTTCATTCGTCCTTGCTTGTGCAAAGCATGTTGTTGTGGTGGTCCATCCTTGCTTGTGCAAAGCATGTTGTTGTTCGTCGTCCACTGGTAGTAGCAGCCAACACTCACTTGGTTTTGTTCATGAGCACAATCATCTCCATTAATTCAGTTGCTCAAGAGAAGTAGCAGGATAGATGGATGAATTCGTTGCCATAGTTACTTAGGTCCTTTTCTCTTTCTCAAAAGGGAAGATAGTTACACCATGTGTCCTTTTGTTTTGTTGCTGTGGAACAAACAAACATATTGATTGCGTTGGTATAAAATTTCCAAATTCCCAAGAGCTTGATACTTTGTTGATTTGGATGTGCATGTATTAATGAACCGGGACCTCTTGTTATCCTTGTGGAATAAATAGTTTTGCTTGCTTGTAAAAGCTGGCTAATGTATACATGTCATTGAGCAGGTTGCCCATGTTGAACATCAGACAATGCTTGACCATTAGAAAGAAAGATGGTACTAGAAGTTTGGATTGTGCCACCTCACTGGTCCATGACATGGTACTAGAAGTAGTGACCAAAGGGAAAGAACCAGGGACGGTTTTAGTTTAGTTTAGGTTGAACTTGGACCAGGCACGAGTTCACCGCCGTCAACGAGGAGATCCAGGGAGGCGGTGCTCGACCAGCTTCCCTACCACGACTTGGGCATATGCCCGAGGAAGTGATGGTGGAAATATGATGGAAGTGTAGGCCACGATAATCTAACTCCCAAAGGTGGCGCTGAACAGAATGGGCGGCGACGCGGGCGTAGCAAGCGGGGAACAGAATGGGAACTAACTATATATATGGACCAGAAAATTGTGTGCATCAGTGATGGGAGGAAAGGTGGTTTACTGTTGATGTGGAACAAGGAAGTGTCTATACATTGTCTCGCTTTGGATCCTATGTTCATTGATGTAAGAATAATGGATGCGGAAGCTAGAGAATGGCGTCTCACTGGCATGTATGGAGTGTTTAGATGGGAGAACAAATATAAAACTTGGGACCGCATAAGACAGCTTCAGCATAGTTATGATCTCCCGTGGCTTCTAATTGGTGATCTTAATGAGATACAATTTTTGCATGAGAAAGAGGGGTGTAATCCGAAACCCCAGCAGTACATGCAGGCCTTCCAACAAGTTATTGATGACTGTAATTTGTGTGACATGGGTTTTGTGGGAGACCCATTTACCTGGCGAAGAGGAAGGATTAGAGAAAGACTCGATAGAGGATTAGTAAATGAGGCTTGGTCAAGCTTGTTCCCACAGGCGACATTAGAGAACCTAGACTTTAATCACCGGCCATTGTTAGTTAACACAGAGTATTATTCCCAGCCGGTTGCAGGTGGAAGTGGCCAACAGAAAAAGTTTGAAGCTCGCTGGTTACGGGAAGAGAAGTTTAATGAGACGGTACTAGAGGCTTGGGCGAAGGTTGGCTCTGATCCAATGGCAACAAATATTTGTAAAAATCTCAATATGATGCACACCCAGTTTCATGATTGGGACCCGCGGGTCTTAAAAAACCAAAAAAAGCGTTTGCGTAAAGCTCAGTGAGACATGGAAAAAGTAATGTCCGGGCCGATGAATGTGGATAATGAGGAGAAAAAGAAAGAGTTGGAGTAACTAATAGAATACTTATTGGAATTAGAGGAGATCCAAGCAAGGCATATTTCACGGGCGACCTGGCTAACTAGCAGTGACCGGAATACCACGTTCTTTCAGGCGTTCTCATCTGCTAGAAGGAAAAGAAATTTCATCAAGAAATTTAAAAGTGAAGGTGGAAATTGGTTAGAAAGTAACACAGCCCTTAATCCCCATGTCCAAAATTATTTTTCTAACCTTTTCACATGGGAAGTGCAGCAAACAAGTCCAGAAGTGCTAGCCAAGGTGCAACCGAAAGGCAGAAATCAAATGAATGATATGTTGATGGCACCGTTCACCATAGAAAATGTTCGCAAGGCTGTTTATAGTATTGGAGATCTGAAGGCACCCGGGCCTGATGGATTGCATGCTATATTTTTCAAAAAGTATTGGCATATTCTTGGAGAGTAAATAACTCAGGAGGTACTAGTTGCAATAAATTCTAGGCAAATTCTGGATGAGTGGAATGATACAACAATTGTCATGATCCCCAAGGTTGAATTCCCTGAACTAGTTACTCAGTTTCGTCCTATTAGCTTATGCAATGTCCTTTATAAAATTGTTTCGAAGATGTTAGCACTACGCTTGAAAAACATTCTGCTAGAAATTATATCCCCAATGCAAAGTGCTTTTGTTCTGTGTAGAATGATTACGGATAACATCTTGATAGCATATGAATGTATTCATAAGATCAAAAACAAGAGGTCGGGCAAAACGGGATTATATGCGGTTAAGCTTGACATGCACAAAGCATATGACCGAGTTGAATGGAATTTTCTGAGGGATATGATGCACAAACTAGGCTTTCATGAGCATTGAATTGATATGATGATGGCGTGCGTCAACTCAGTGAGGTATAACGTGAGATTCAATTCTCGGGAAACAAATATTTTTACTCCTACTAGGGGGATTAGGCAGGGGGATCCCCTCTCCCCTTACCTATTTCTCCTTTGTGCGGAAGGGCTTTCTAGTCCATTGCAGTTTGAAGAAGAGGCTGGTGGCATTGAGGGAATTAGAGTGTGCAGAAATGCACCATCGGTATCACACCTTTTATTTGCTGATGACTCTCTAATTATCATGAGCGTAGATGTTCTAAATGCAGATTTCCTTACAACATGTGCTAGATTCCTACTGCCAAAGTTTAGGTCAAATGGTGAGTCTATCAAAATCAAGTATATTTTTTAGTCCTAATACACCTGTGGTATCTAGGACTGAAATTTGCCAGTTGCTTCGTATTGATACGAAGGCTCTATCTGATAAATATCTTGGCCTGCCTGCCATGGTGGGGCGGATAGGAGCGATTATTTCAAACACTTTTGGGAAAGGATAAAGGAAAGACTCAGGGGTTGGATGGAGAAGCAGTTGTTCGCTGGCGGTAAAGAAATTCTATTAAAGTCTGTGGCTTAGACTATCCCAGTTTTTGATATGTCAGTATTTAGCTTACCTTTGGGTATTTGTAAGGAGATCACAAATTTAATTGCTTAGTTCTGGTGGGGTCATGATGAGGAACATAGGAAGATGCATTGGTTCTCTTGGTGGAAATTGTGCTATCCAAAAAAAGGGGGGGGGGTATGGGATTCAGGGACCTCCAATCCTTTAATCTTGCGATGCTCATGAAACAAAGTTGGAGACTTATTACTAATCCAGACTCCCTTTCTGCGAGAGTTCTTAAGGCCAAGTATTTTCCTAATGGAACCCTTCAGCAGGCTACTCCAAAGAATGGTTCTTCTTTCACCTGGCAGAGTATACTAAAGGGACTTGAAACTTTTAATCTTGGTTATATCTGGAGGATTGGGACCGGCGAGATGGTCAATATTTGGAATGATCCATGGGTCCCAGCTAGTCCGAATAGAAGAATTATCACTGCACACGCCAAACGATTGTGACACGGGTTAGTGAATTGATGGACCCTATAAGTGGGATGAGGAGTTAATCAGGCCTATATTCATACCGGTAGATGTTCACAGAATCATGCAAATTCCTGTTAATCTTCAAGCCTTTGAAGACTTCATTGCGTGGCATCCAGACCGAAAGGGACTATTCACAGTTAGGTCAGCGTATCATGTTCGGTGGATACAAAAATACAGGGCCCATGAAAACACTATGCCGCAGCCAGGAGGGTCCCAAATCCCGGCTACATGGAGTTCTCTATGGAAATTACAAATCCCACGTAAAGTCCAAATTTTTTGTTGGCATGTCTTGCATGGAATTATACCTTTAAAATCCATACTTACTAATAGACATATTGGATCAAATGGAGCTTGTCCAATCTGCCATCAAGCAGCTGAGGATGTTCGGCACCTCCTGTTCGAATGTACGCATGCCAACGAGTTGTGGAGCAAGCTGGGAATGCTTGATACTATTAATGAAGCTATCATCATTGACCGTTCAGGCTCGGCCATCATGGAATATCTACTGCTACTACTGGCAATGTCGTCACATATAAAACCACAATTGGATATGAAGCAGATTCTTGTTGTGGGGTGTTGGTACTTATATTGGATCAGAAGGCAAATTACTCATGTTGAAGCTACTCCACCCCCTACAAGATGGCCCATTTCTGTTTTAGTAATTGCGAGTAATTACCGACGTTCGTGTGTGCGGAAACCTGAAGAAGGAGAACATAAATGGGTCAGACCCGAGCCAAAATTCATCAAACTTAATGTTGACGCAACATATCATGAAGATGAGGGTGCGGATGCTACTTCTGCAGTGCTAAGGGATGGACATGGTAATCTGTTTGCGGCTCACTGTGTCTATGTCCCCTATGCTGCAAATGTGGTAACTATGGAGGCAATGGCAGTGCACGATGGATTAATCCTTGCAAACAACTTGGGACTTCACCGTGTAGAAGCGGAGTCAGATTCTCTCATCGTTGTAGATTTCTGCACTGGTGAGTCACGTTGGTGGGATGTTGCTTCAGCAATCTTCACGGAATGCGTGGATATTAGTGTTTCTATTGCGAAGGTTAAGTTTAAACATTATTTTTAATCCCCTAATCAAGCGGCTCATGAGCTAGCTCAGTATTGTTTTTGTAATAAGATTTCGAGTAGCTAGTTTGAGGAGCCCCGGGTTGCCTTGCAGCTAAACTAGTGGACGATGTACTGATTATTTGATCTTAATAAACCTATCCATGATGGCCTTCTCTAAAAAAAACTATCTCACATTATTTGCGGGATCCCACACACTCTCTCTGTTTTTATTTAGTCCGCGTATGAGCATTCAAGATTGCTATTTCACATCTAAATGTAATATACTTACCTCATATCTAAGTCTCCAATCACATGATTGATTGCTATAAGATTCGTGTAAACTGTTTTTCTACAGTTTTCTTAAATCACATTTAGATGAGAGATAAGTATGGCGCATCTAAGTTTTCTACCTCATGTTCAATTGCTATTAGATCAGTGCAGAACTTTGTCCTGGCCGCGCGCGTTGTAGTCTTTTCGATTCTGATTCCTGCAGCCCACCCCGTGATTGCTTTTCTCTGTGTTATATGGGCTGTAAATTTCCGTTCCACGTTTATTGTGGGTGGTTTCTTTCTTTTTTTTCTTCCTTTTTTCTTTGTTTATTCAGCGCAGCATCATAGTCCTGAGAATCAAAAGTCAACGAGACCTCTATGTTGTGTTGGTGGTCATGTGCATCTTGCGTTTTTTCTTCTTTCTTTTTCTGTTTTTCGTCCCTCTTTCCTTTCATTTTGTATTTTGTTTGTTTTCCTTGATTGCTTTTAGTTTTGTTAATTCTCAAACAATTTTTCTGTCCTTTTCAAATCATTTTTTTAGAATTAGTGAACATTTTCTAATTTGTAAATATATTTTCTAAATTCTTGTTTTTGTTTAATTTACATTTGCTTTCTCAAATTTCAAGCAAAATCAAATGTCTGAACATTTTAAACTTTGTGAATATTTATAAATTCTCAAAAAAATTCTAAATATAATTTTTGTCTCATTTTGCGATCCATCAGATGTTTTGTTGTAATATTTGTGGAAACATTGTTCCCGCTTCAATTTTTCAAGCGAGTCTAGTGTTCCCATATTGTTGTGATGATGTCCAATTTTATCGGCCCATCTGTGTCATGTACGCTCCTCTTTTAGGCCCGTTTGTGTCACACACGCTCTTTTATTAGTCCATTTTGTTTGGCTTGTTTTGCATTTTGCTGGTTGTTTTCATTGGCCTTTTTTTGTTTTTTTCACTAGCCACCGTTGTAGAAGTGGAAGATATAGATTTAGTTAGTCGGTATCTCTTCATTATCTTTACTTTGTGCCTTCCCATTCGTCTCTCTTTGTTTTTCCTTTGTCTTCTTGTAGAGCCGACACAAGCAAAAAGGGCAAGTCGACGGGAGTCGTTCTTGTTCATTTACAGTTGGATCCGGCCATTTTTATGTCTCATTTGGAAGTTTATCCTCGATCTGCAATTGGATCTGATCTGTTTTTTTGTTCTGTTGCAGATCCATCGCTGAATCCCAATTTTGATTTCAATTTTTGCCTCAGTTGCAAGCTTCTCCTCGATTTGCAACTCGTGTCGACCTATTTTTTTGTCTCAGTTGCATGTCAATCATGGACTCGTAACTCGGTATTTTTTGTCCCAATTGCAAGTCTACCCTTAAGTTGCAACTGGACATGACCTTTTTTTTGTCCAAGTTACAAGTTCACCATCGACTCACAACTAGAGCGCGACCTTTTTTTCATTCGAGTTGCAAGTCCACTCACAACTTGCAATTAGTTCTCACCCTTTTGCCCTAGTTACTAGTCCGTTGTTGTTGACTCACAATTAGGCCCGACCTTTTTTCTCCCAGTTGCAAGTCCACGTTCGACTCGCAATTGGTCCGACCTTTTTTGCCTTAGTTGCAAGCTCACCCACAATTCGCATCTAGTCCCTTACTTTTTTTGTTTGATTTTCAAGTACGCCGTCAACTCGCACACGAAGCCCTGACCCTTTTTTTTATCATAGTTGCAAGTCAACATTCGACTTGCAACTAGGCCCAAGATTTTTTATTTTGTTCCCGGTTGTAAGTTAACCCTTGACTCACAACTAGGACTAACATTTTTTCTGCCCCCTTGAACTTTTTTCCCACCCCAGTTAAAAGTCCAGCCTCGACTTGCAACTCGAGCTGATCCTTTTTTGTCCCGATTGCAAGCCTTCTCTTAACTCGCAACTAACCCCTGACCCATTTTTCGCAGTTACAGGTTCACCCTCGACTCGTAACTGGGCTCCACCTTTTGTGTCCCAATTGCAAGTCCAAGTTTGACATGCAAATGGCTCTGATTCCCCCCCCCCCCTTCCATGTCTACCCTCGACTCGCAATGAAGGTCAACCTTTGTTCCTCCTATTATAAGTCCATAATTGTTATATGTGCTCGTTTGTGTGGGCTGCGGTGTATCTAGTCATTTTTTCATGATTCTTTTTCATTTATTCATTTTAGATTAAAAACCATTTTTGGTTTTTTTTTTGTCAATGTCATTTTTTTGCAGAAAATGTTTGTGTCTATTGTATACGTGTCACCAAACACAATCGACTCGATCTAGGCTTAATCCATTTTTTCTGCCTCAGTGCAAGTCTACCCTCGACTCGTAATTGGGCCTGGAGTTTTTTATTTGTTCCAACTATAAGTCCATCCTTGACTCATAACTGGGCCTGAAATTTTGTTTTGTCGTAATTGCAAGTCCACAATCAACTGGCAACTAGGGTTGATCCGAGGCCCGACCTTGTTTGCCTTTAGTTGCAAAGTCACCCTTAACTTGCCATTAGGCTCAACATTTTTTCCCCAGTTGCAAGTGCACCGTGGACTTGAAATCAAGACTCGACCTTTTTCATCTCAGTTGCAGGCCCATCATTGACTCGTAACTGGGCTTTGATCCCGGACCAACCTTTTTTTACGTAGTTGCAAAGTTAGTCTTAACTTGCAATTGGCTCTAATCATTTTTTGTCCCACTTGCAAGTCGACCCTCAACTCGCAACGGGGGTCAAATTTTTCTCAATTGCAAATACATCATCGACTCAAAACTGTACGATTTGGGCTTGAATTTTTTTTCTATATCAGTTACAAGTCCACCCACGTCTCGCAAATGGGCCTGCCCATTTTTTTGCCTAAGTTGCAAGTCCGCCATAGACTCACAACTGAGCCCGACTTTTCTTGGTCACAGTTGCAATTCCACCATCGACTCACAATGGGGGTCACTCTTTTCTAGTTGTTAATCCATCATTGACTCGTAACTGAGCCCATTTTTAGGTCCCAATTGCAAGTCCACTATTGACTCGCAACTGGGCTCGACCTAGGCCAGATCATTTTTTTTGTCGTAGTTGCAAAGTCAGACCCACCTTTGCAACCGGGCCCTGGCCCTTTTTTTTTGTCCAAGTTGCAAGTCCATCTTCGACTTGCAGCTGGACCTCAACTCTTCTTTTTTCTTGGTTGCAAGTTCATCATTGACCGGCAACTGGCCTGAATTTTTTTTCTCTCTCTCTCAATTGCATGTTCACCATCAACCTGCAACTAGTCTGATTTTTTAAATTTATAAACATTTTTAAAAAAAATTATGAACAATTTTCAGTTCTTTAACATTTTTAAATCACTATTTTTAATTCATGATTGTTTATTAGTATGTAAATATTTTCTAAATTTCGTTATTGTTGAATTTATGTTCTTTTTTTTGGAAATCCAATAAAAAATATGTGATCATTTTCAAGTTGAAGGTGAGTTTGAAAAAAAAAACATGTAAACATTTTGAAATTCACGAACACTTTTCATGTTCGGGATTGGGATAAGCTGGCCTAAAGGGCGTTGATTTAGGGACAAGCTTGAGGGTACTCGTAAAAAAAGAAAGAAAGATACGTGACGGGTCAGATAGGAGGCTGGCCTTTTCTTACCTGTGAAGAAGAGTGGATGCATCACCCGCAAAAAAAAAAAAAAAAAGTGCATGCATGCACCAGGGTAATTATGGCATGCACACTTGAATTAACCAAGTTATTCTCAACATGAGAACCTAGCTAATCGTGGGTGGCTAGCTCTGGCACTCGCCAGGTAGGCCCACGTCCGCTCGAGCCCTTCTCACGTGTTTTTGTTCGTCAACTAACAACCAACAACAAACGAGCGAAGGACAAGTTTTTTTTTTCAGGTGAAATAATGTATTACTCAATCACAGGGTTCATACAATCAATCACTGCAAACTCCAATGCCTGTTCCAAACCAAAACAGTCCGTGGGGGCGGTGCCGCTCTTTTGTGGTCGTGCCTCACTGGCGGTGCGGAGTGGTGGACGCGGTCTTTCTTCTCTTCGGTATGTCGACGACATGGCGGTGATCGGGGGCTTGTGCTCGGGTGGATCCTTTTGGGACCCGAGGGGAGTCGGAGTTGAGACTCCGGGTAGACAAGATTGGGCTCGATCCGGTGGTGCCCGCGGGTGGTGAGGTCCCTCCCTCTACGGGTGGGGTGGGTGTTGGTGGTGGTCGGGCAACGCGGCACTGAGGGCCATAGTCATCGTAACGTGCGAGGGTTCTTGACGACGGTCGTTAGGAGTCATGGGGTTGTGTCCCCCCGGTCGACCGAGACTGGCCGGGGACACAGGGGTGGGGCCCCTACAGTGGTGGCGCCGTCCCGGACTCCGTGCCTGATGCTGGGCTAGGAGTGAAAGGATATGTCTTTCTCTTCTCCTATCGTGGTTGGTACATCGTGATGTGGGTGATGTTTCGGACATGGATGCCGGGGTGGCGGCTCCGGATGGTGGTCCGCATGGTTGGCTCTCCGGTAGGCACCATGACGGCGACAGTGGCTTCCCTCTTGGTCGTGTGGGTGACGAGAGGGGTAGCACGTGGTGACTCGGGCGTGTCCTCTATTTGATGTCGCCCAGATCTAGATATGAGGATCTGAGCTCGTAAGGCTTGCTCTGGGAGCCTCGCTGTGACATGGGTGGGGTGCTGACTGACGAAAGTTTCGCGCTTTTGTGCGGGCCTTGACGCCGCTCTCTTCTTGAAGACGTCATTGTGGTTCTCGTCCCCGCGTTAGAGTTCCGGGTGAATACCCTCGTCCGGTGTGGTTACGCAGCAACGACCCTTTGCGCCGTTTTCCCTCTTAAGGGCATTGTCGAGGTTAGGTGTACTAGGGTGTAGTGTGTTGTTGTGCTCATTTCTTCCTATGTTTTCCTTCGGTGGCATAGTGTCTGCGTGATGCGGGTATTCTAGGATCTGCTTTGTAAAAGGGTTACCTCATCATCTTGTATAGTTCGGTCATGTACTTTGTTCGGTGCTTTATATATAAAGCGGGGTGTGATCCTATTTCGAGAGAACTAGCTTTAACGATAGACGGAGTCAGGTAGATGAAGTCTAAGAAACTGATGCTGTAATTTGGTCTAACCAAGTAAACATAGACACATTTCTGAGGAGACGTTTTCGTCGATGACGAGGCACCTACGATGGCTTCGTAAATCTCAGAATAATATGCCGACTTAATCTCTCAGAGATGCTCATAGGAGTAAGGTGTGCGTGTGTGCATTCATAAAGATGAGTGTATGCACGTATGTATAAGCGCTTGCGCCTGTACTGTGTTAAAAAACAGGAGCCTAGTTTCCCAACCCGGCTCACCGCATTTTCGACGAAGGCCCAGCCGGAGAGCGAACAACATGAGGCGTTTCTCCGATGGCCCTCGTCTGCTGCCGCTCCCCGATGTCATCTCCGGCCACGGCTCCTAGAAGGACATTGACCCACCGGCTCCGCTACCAAGCCCGCCTTCGGCAACAGGGATCTCGATGCTTGGCGGAGCGAAACAGGTTTTCTTTGTCGCGTCGTCACAAAGGCTGGACTCGCCAGCGTCGCCGCCCTTCTTTTTGCCAAAGTCAGCGTGCCCAGTCATCATTATTTACTCAAAACCACCCGAAATCGCACACAAAAACACCCTAGGGGCGTCCGGCTTTAAATTAATAAAGCCCTTAACGAATAGGCAGAGTGTCAAGAGGTCGGACGTTACACGGTCAAACCAAAAGCCACGGCATAGCTAGAGACTGAAGTCTGGGTAGGGTTCAAAGCCGGGCAGCGAGCATATTACAAGGCCGTAGCCCATGACCAAGAGCGCGCAGGCTCGCTAACAAAATAAACAAGCCCACCCTTAGGCAGGCATCGCCGACTCCCTAGCCGCAACATAGACCTGGTGCACGCGATCTTTTTAGGGGGAAAAGTCTACTTTTCTCTAAGAAAAATAGCAGCCGAGCTTGCACTAGGATTTCTAGACGAGAAAAGAAAAAAGAAACAGAAAAAAGAAGAAGAAAGGCCGAACAGAAAAAAGCCCAGCCACTGAGCATGCCACTAAAGCCCGTTAGCCCAGCTCCATGCCTCCGCCATGATCGCTGCATGCCCACGCTCGGCTCCCTCAACAATCTTTGGCTGAAGGCGGCGCACGAGTCGACAAGATGAGCAAGGCCGGCAGGAGGATCGGCGACAACGATGGACCACCGGAGACGGAGACGGAGAGGGAGGCGAAGAAGAGAAACCTGGCACCAGCACGTGCACCCCATGGTCGGACTTCCCATCCAGAGATGACCTTGGCGATCTTCGAGCCTGACAAAGCCCAATCCGAAGCAAAACAAGGTGATGTTCCAACCTCTTTTCCTCCTTGGATCTTCACGGCAGATTGGTCTTTACTTGTTCGTGCTGTACGATCTTTCCCTAGATCGTTTGTACGATGTGGTCGAGTCCGTGGCGGAGGAATCCTCCGATCCACCCAGCCCCCCGATCTACCAACCCTACATTCCCGACGAGCTAGTTGATGATCCGGACATACTCGCTGCCTTCGACTACGCCAAGGCCAAGTACAAAGCAGAACAGGGTAACCCCCCCTTGCCCCTCCCCTATTCTTTCTTCTCATCGTTAATTTCCAACCTGATGTTAATTTTTCTTATTACATAGATCGTCGAGCTAACCTCTTCACTATGGAGCATCACTGCTATAAAGCACCCTCCTGCCTGTTCAAGACCCATCGCTTGCTTCCTATTCTTGAACAAGCAAGGGATGCAACACTTCTTGCTGCTAAATCTGTGATTTTGCTCTCATCATTTGTCGGTGTGTATTTAACATCCTAATTTCTTCTAAATTAATATCTGATTTCATAATTGGCCAAATATTTATGACTTTTGGTTCATTTGCAGAGAGTGACCCGCTGAACAAGTGTTCTGGTTTATGGTTTGAAAGGGACGATCATAGCAAAACCGCCCTTGTTTTGACATCCGCTCAGCTCATTCGTGAAAAGAAAGAACCAAAAAACCCATTCGAGTGGAAGGTGCAGTGGACAGGCAATTATCATCGTGAGGCTAAGGTGCTCCTTATCCTTTTCAACATTCACTTGTCTCTTTATAATCTTGTCACCGAATGATTCTACCCGGACCTACACAATGCATGTTTCATTGGTTTCCTTTTTGATTGAGATTTGGGTGGTGAGCCTTGCACTACTGGACAAGGAAAAACACATTTCAACTATTGCTTTTTTTTATTTGTTTGTTTCTTCCCTCTCAAATTAAATTATTTGTAATGTATCTGTTGTCAAATGTAGCTAATTGCTAATAAAATGTGACATCATCTTCAACTTTGCTAGAATAGAAAATATGAACTAGTATCTAGCGTTTGATTTTCATAATGGTGCATCTCCCAAAAATGTTTTTGTCAATATAAGTTCTATCAAAAATGAAGTGTGATAACTTTTGACATCGCCGTTTTAGGTCATTGTTCACTTGCTGGACAACACAGCTGTGCCTGCCCGCCTCCTCTATCTCCAGGAGCATTATGAATTTGCTATTTATAAAGTTCAAGTGGACAAACCAGTTCAGTTGCCTACTTTTACCGAGTGTGTGCGTTCTGCTCAAGATGTTTTCAGACTCGGGAGAGATGAAAGTCTGAATCTTAGTACCACTCATGGTATGGTGGCTTATAAGATTCCATCCTGGTATGAGAGATGTCACTATATGTATTTGTCTTGTGATCCATCTAGTCCCTCACTGGTGCGTTATATCTCAATTTATGCTTTGTACTTCAATCTTGCTATTTTATTATTACAAATTGTAATATTTGTCACTACTGCAATGATATAGCTTCGTGATGACGGAGGACCCATCATTGATTTAGAAGGGAAAGTTGTGGGTCTAGTTAACAACCATATTAAGGAGACATTCATACCTTCGTTCTTATTGCACAAGTGCTTGGATTTTTGGAGAAGATTCAAGTATGTATTCACTCATTTTCTCCTCAATTATGTGTTAGTACTCTTGTGATTCTAATGTCTTGTAAAGATAATAGCGCTATAATGTTTTTTCTTACATTTGGGTGATACTTATTTGATCTCCGTTTTATTTGGTGTAGTTGTATGCCTCGCCTCCATCTTGGAATGACGTTTACTTCAATAAAACATTTAGATCCTATCTGTATTGAGAGAATGACACGTAAGCATAACATCGAGTCCGGTCTTATTGTTGAGCAGGTATATATATTATGGTGCTTATTTTTCTTTTATTTTTTCCACTTTTGTTAATAGTTCCATCTAAAGCCGTTTCTCACATGCGTATTATGATGTAACAATGCTAATTTAAAATAGGTGTCTAAAGGATCACATGCTGAGAAAATTGGAATTCGTGAGGGTGATGTTATTGAAAGCTTTAATGGAAAGTACATTTCTACTACAATTGAGGTGTGTATATTGTGTATTTATTGTATTTTAATTTTTTTAGTACATTCGGGTTTAGTTAATCTCTAATCCACCTTAGATTAATCTCCCACATCCTATAATCGGTAGCAAGTAATTTTGTATTCCTAGTTAAATAATTTAAATAATGACGTGCTAGTTGAAGCACCTTCCTGATTCATGATTCGATAGATCAACTTTCAACATCAATGGTTGTTCTCATCAATTGGATCAGGCCACACCCATTGGTCAACCTCAATGGTAACCTCACGGTGCTTGCCATCTTAGTATTGAGCTTTCCGAACTGAATTCCACTACATAGTGCAAGTAGTTTGCTGACGTGGTAATGTTGAGGGATCATGGACAAGCGTTGGTTAAGCAAATACTTTAGACTGTAGTGTTCTGTTTGCACTCAGAATGCGTGCCCCAGAGATATGGGTGCCAATGGCGCACTAGATGGACGATGGTAATCAACTCTCATTCTTAGGCAACGAGCTTGGTGTTGCGTGGGGCTATAGGGTGGCGGAAGAAGGCTACAACCCTGTCACCTTGGTGTAGCACAACCCCAAACCGAAGGCGTCACAGTCAACGATGAATTGCTTTCAGAAAATCGACATGTGTAGTACTGGTGTCGTCGTGAACGTTGCTTGAGTTAGTCAAAGTCAGTCGTCGCCAACAACAACAAGCTAGAGGTGAAACCCATAAAATCTCGCGACCAATTCATGGTTCTGGCACGTGGATAGCAAGCTTCCACGCACCCCTGTCCATGGCTAGTTCTTTAGTGATACTCCAGTCCGTCTGATCTCTATTTACAAACTCCTCCCATGTCAAGTTCGGACTACCCCGACCTCTCTTGGCATTATCAACACACTTTAGCCGTACGCTGTGCACTGGAGCTTCTGGATGCCTGCGCTGAATATGCCCAAACCATATCAGACGATGTTGGACAAGCTTCTCTTCAATTTGTGCTACCCCAACTCTATCTCGTATATCATCATTCCGGACTTGATACTTCCTTGTGTGGCCACACATCCATCTCAACATGTGCATCTCCGCCACACCTAACTGTTTAACATGTTGCCTTTCAGTCGGCCAACACTCGGCGTCATACAACATTGCGGGTCGAACCACTGTCCTATAGAACTTGCCTTCTAACTTTTGTGGCACTCTCTTGTCATAGAGAATGCCAGAAGCTTGGCGGCACTTCATCCATTTGCCCTTGCTTTGATGGTTCACATCTTCATGAATATCTCCATCCTTCTTCAACATTGACCCCAAATATTGAAAGACGTCCTTCTGAGGCACCGCCTGGCCATCAAGGCTAACCTCCTCCGCGTGCCTAGTAGTCCTGAAACTGTGACTCATGTACTCGGTTTTAGTTTTACTAAGCCTAAAACCTTTCGATTCCAAGGTTTGTCTCCATAGCTCTAACTTCCTATTGACTCCATTCGACTATCGTGGACTAGCACCACATCATCCGCAAATAGCATACATCATGGGATGTCTCCTTGTATATCCCTTGTGACCTCATCCATCACCAAATCAAACAGACAAGGGCTCAAAGGTGACCCCTGGTGCAGTCCTATTTTAATCGGGAAGTTATCGGTGTTGCCATCACTTGTTCGAACACTTGTCACAACATTATCGTACATGTCCTTGATGAGGGTAATGTACTTTGCTAGGACTTTGTGTTTCTTCAAGGCCCACTACATGACATTCCGCGATATCTTATAAAAGGCCTTCTCCAAGTCAATGAATACCATATGCAGGTCCTTCTTTTGCTCCTTGTATCTCTCCATAAGTTGTCGTACCAAGAAAATGACTTCCATGGTCGACCTCCCAGGCATGAAACCAAACTGATTTTTGGCCACGCTTGTCCTTAAGCGGTGCTCAATGACTGTCCCATAGCTTCATTGTATGGTTCATCAGCTTAATTCCACAGTAATTAGTACAGCTCTGAACATCTTGTTCCTGAAGATTGGTACTAATATACCCGTCTCCATTGTTCTGGCTCTTGTTTGCGCAAAAATGAGGTTGTAAAGCTTGGTTAGCCATACTATCGCTATGTCCCCGAGGCCTCTCCACACATCAATGGGGATACAATCAGGGCCCATCGCCTTGCCTCCTTTCATCCTTTTTAAAACCTCCTTGACCTTAGACTCTTGGATGCACCGCACAAAACGCCTGCTGGTATATCAAAGGAGTCGTCTAGTTTAATGGTAGAGCCTTCATTCTCCCCATTGAACAGCTTGTCGAAGTACTTCCGCCATCTATGCTTAATCTTCTCGTCCTTCACCTTGAGCTAGTCTGCTCCGTCCTTGATGCATTTGACGAACGATGCTCCTCTTTTTTAAGAGCGCCGTTAGGGGTTACGCAATAGCCTCAGAATCGCAAATGAACTTGCGGTAGTAGCCTACCAGTCAAAGGATTCACAACGTCAACCAGTCTATCGCACTCTGAACCTTGGCGAGATCCACAGCCACCCCCTTTGCTGAGATAATGTGCCCTAAGTATGCCATTGTTTTTTTTTCCAAAAATGCACTTGGACCATTTAAGCGCCATCAGATGCTGCTACATCAATTGGAATACATCATGTACATGGCGTAGGTGGTCAACCCAAGACTTTCTGTAAATCTATATATCATAAAAAAACACAAGTACAAATCTTCGTAGGAAGGGCCGAAGGACGACATTCATTAAGACTTGAAATGTCGACGTCGCGTTTATCAAGCCGGAAGGCATGGCTAGAAACGTGAAGAGCCCCTTGTGGGTGCGAGACATCTTCTTGTGGATATCATTGACATGCATTGTGGTTTGGTGATATCCAATTTAGTGAAATAGCAAGCACCCTTGAGCTTGTCGAGAAGCTCGTCCACCACTGGGATGAGCAACTTGTGCTTGATGGTGTACTTGTTTAGGCGCGGTAGTCGATGCAGAAATTCCGTGAGCCACCTTAGCTTCTTGACCAAAAGGGTTGGGACTAAAATTAGGAATGGATCTGCTTAATCAATCCCCGATCTAGCATATTGGCGCATTGCCGCTCAATCTCCTTTTGAGGTGTCCAATAGTGATATGGATGGACCACCACGGGAGCCGTCCCTGGAAGGAGGTGAATGCGGTGATCACATCACTGCACTAGAGGTGATGTGCACGGCTCGATGAACATGCCCTCAAAATCTCGTAACAGGGATGTTCTCCTGCCCCTCGCAAGCAAGGGAATGAACACCCAGGGTCGCCTTCCTATGCAACGTGACTACATGGTCATGATGCCAAAAGGACTTTTTGAGCTTGGTGTGTCCCAACAGATGGGTCGTAGAGAGCCCCGAGCCACTATACGTTGAGCACCTTGTTGTAACTCTACAAAGGAAGGGTATAGCAGTGGATGATGAATGGTTGTGTGCCCACCTATACGTCAAGGCCACTCTAGATCCCGCAACAACACTAGATCCCGCAACAGATGACCTTGACGCTGTTGACCACAACCACACGCATGCTTGCACGTTGGGAAAGCTCCACACCACTGCGCATGTTGGCCTGGTCTGATAGGAAATTGTGGGTGCAGCCATAGTGGGTGAGCGACGAGGATGATTCCACGGATGATAGCTGCCGGCTACATCTTTGAGCTTTTGTAGATTCCGATGAGAGCGTGAAGGGAGACCTCTACATCCACGTCCTTACTATAGTCGCCATCGTCCCTCTTAGCCACATAGATAAAAAAATTGTTACAACAATTACCAGGTGCGAACTTATTAATTGCAGTTGAAGCTAAGTTTGGCATGACGGTCGTTCATCTCCGTAGTCGTGAGGCACTTGAAGGGCCTTCTGCCTAGGGTGGCATGTGCGATTCCTGATGTATCTACTGATAGCAGCCTTGGCAGGAGCTGTAAGGGACCGGGTAGACGAGCGAGTGGGTCGACAGGGTGTGTGTTCGGCAGTAGCTGGTGGACCCTAGTCCTCGTCCTCTCTCCTCTGTCTTGTCACAACTTTTCAGACGAAAACCATTACTCCCTGCATTCCACAATGTAGTGCTTCCTCTATTCTCGTGCTTCAACTTTGACCGTAAATTTAACTACAAAGACCGATTGCGGCGGGAGGAAAAATTATATCAATGAATTCGTATTCAAAAGAAGTTTTCAATTATATAATTTTTTCTCCTGCCGCAGTTGGTCTCGTTGGTTAAATTTATGGTCAAAGTTGGATCTTGGAAAGCGCGGGCGCACTATATTTTGGAATGGAGGGAGTATTAAGTTGTCTGCTGAAACTCTCCCATGGTGGCACGACTTTCGCGTGCTTGAGGTAGCTGTACCGTAGTGAAGCCCTCCGGCCAGGTGGTATGACGCTAGCCACGCCTTGCTGCGTTATGGAGTACCCTCTGATCTGTTTTTTGTTCTGTTGCAGATCCATCCCGGTAGATGTTCACAGAATCATGCAAATTCCTGTTAATCTTCAAGCCTTTGAAGACTTCATTCCGTGGCATCCAGACGGAAAGGGACTATTCACAGTTAGGTCAGCGTATCATGTTCAGTGGATACAAAAATACAGGGCCCATGAAAACACTATGCCGCAGCCAGGAGGGTCCCAAATCCCGGCTACATGGAGTTCTCTATGGAAATTACAAATCCCACGTAAAGTCTAAATTTTTTGTTGGCATGTCCTGCATGGAATTATACCTTTAAAATCCATACTTACTAATAGACATATTGGATCTAATGGAGCTTGTCCAATCTGCCATCAAGAAGCTGAGGATGTTCGGCACCTCCTGTTCGAATGTACGCATGCCAACGAGTTGTGGAGCAAGCTGGGAATGCTTGATACTATTAATGAAGCTATCATCATTGACCGTTCAGGCTCGGCCATCATGGAATATCTACTGCTACTACCGGCAATGTCGTCACATATAAAACCACAATTGGATATGAAGCAGATTCTTGTTGTAGGGTGTTGGTACTTATGGTGGATCAGAAGGCAAATTACTCATGTTGAAGCTACTCCACCCCCTACAAGATGGCCCATTTCTGTTTTAGTAATTGCGAGTAATCACCGACGTTCGTGTGTGTGGAAACCTGAAGAAGGAGAACATAAATGGGTCAGACCCGAGCCAAAATTCATCAAACTTAATGTTGACGCAACATATCATGAAGATGAGGGTGTGGATGCTACTTCTGCAGTGCTAAGGGATGGACATGGTAATCTGTTTGCGGCTCACTGTGTCTATGTCCCCTATGCTGCAAATGTGGTAACTATGGAGGCAATGGCAGTGCACGATGGATTAATCCTTGCAAACAACTTGGGACTTCACCGTGTAGAAGCGGAGTCAGATTCTCTCATCGTTGTAGATTTCTGCACTGGTGAGTCACGTTGGTGGGATGTTGCTTCAGCAATCTTCACGGAATGCGTGGATATTAGTGTTTCTATTGTGAAGGTTAAGTTTAAACATTATTTTTAGTCCCCTAATCAAGCGGCTCATGAGCTAGCTCAGTATTGTTTTTGTAATAAGATTTCGAGTAGCTAGTTTCAGGAGCCCCTGGGTTGCCTTGCAGCTAAACTAGTGGACGATGTACTGATTATTTGATCTTAATAAACCTAGCCATGATGGCCTTCTCTAAAAAAAACTATCTCACATTATTTGCGGGATCCCACACACTCTCTCTATTTTTATTTAGTCCGCGTATGAGCATTCAAGATTGCTATTTCACATCTAAATGTAATATACTTACCTCATATCTAAGTCTCCAACCACATGATTGATTGCTATAAGATTCGTGTAAACTGTTTTTCTACAGTTTTCTTAAATCACATTTAGATGAGAGATAAGTATGGCGCATCTAAGTTTTCTACCTCATGTTCAATTGCTATTAGATCAGTGCAGAACTTTGTCCTGGCCGCGCGCGTTGTAGTCTTTTCGATTCTGATTCCTGCAGCCCACCCCGTGATTGCTTTTCTCTGTGTTATATGGGCTGTAAATTTCCGTTCCACGTTTATTGTGGGTGGTTTCTTTCTTTTTTTTTCTTCCTTTTTTCTTTGTTTATTCAGCGCAGCATCATAGTCCTGAGAATCAAAAGTCAACGAGACCTCTATGTTGTGTTGGTGGTCATGCGCATCTTGCGTTTTTTCTTCTTTCTTTTTCTGTTTTTCGTCCCTCTTTCCTTTCATTTTGTATTTTGTTTGTTTTCCTTGATTGCTTTTAGTTTTGTTAATTCTCAAACAATTTTTCTGTCCTTTTCAAATCATTTTTTTAGAATTAGTGAACATTTTCTAATTTGTAAATATATTTTCTAAATTCTTGTTTTTGTTTAATTTACATTTGCTTTCTCAAATTTCAAGCAAAATCAAATGTCTGAACATTTTAAACTTTGTGAATATTTAAAAATTCTCAAAAAAAATTCTAAATATAATTTTTGTCTCATTTTGCGATCCATCAGATGTTTTGTTGTAATATTTGTGGAAACATTGTTCCCGCTTCAATTTTTCAAGCGAGTCTAGTGTTCCCATATTGTTGTGATGATGTCCAATTTTATCGGCCCATCTGTGTCATGTACGCTCCTCTTTTAGGCCCGTTTGTGTCACACATGCTCTTTTATTAGTCCATTTTGTTTGGCTTGTTTTGCATTTTGCTGGTTGTTTTCATTGGCCTTTTTTGTTTTTTTCACTAGCCACCGTTGTAGAAGTGGAAGATATAGATTTAGTTAGTCGGTATCTCTTCATTATCTTTACTTTGTGCCTTCCCATTCGTCTCTCTTTGTTTTTCCTTTGTCTTCTTGTAGAGCCGACACAAGCAAAAAGGGCAAGTCGACGGGAGTCGTTCTTGTTCATTTACAGTTGGATCCGGCCATTTTTATGTCTCATTTGGATGTTTATCCTCGATTAGCAATTGGATCTGATCTGTTTTTTTGTTCTGTTGCAGATCCACCGCTGAATCCCAATTTTGATTTCAATTTTTGCCTCAGTTGCAAGCTTCTCCTCGATTTGCAACTCGTGTCGACCTATTTTTTTTGTCTCAGTTGCATGTCAATCATAGACTCGTAACTCGGTATTTTTTGTCCCAATTGCAAGTCTACCCTTAAGTTGCAACTGGACATGACCTTTTTTTTGTCCAAGTTACAAGTTCACCATCGACTCACAACTAGAGCGCGACCTTTTTTCATTCGAGTTGCAAGTCCACTCACAACTTGCAATTAGTTCTCACCCTTTTGCCCTAGTTACTAGTCCGTTGTTGTTGACTCACAATTAGGCCCGACCTTTTTTCTCCCAGTTGCAAGTCCACGTTCGACTCGCAATTGGTCCGACTTTTTTTGCCTTAGTTGCAAGCTCACCCACAATTCGCATCTAGTCCCTTACTTTTTTTGTTTGATTTTCAAGTACGCCGTCAACTCGCACACGAAGCCCTGACCCTTTTTTTATCATAGTTGCAAGTCAACATTCGACTTGCAACTAGGCCCAAGATTTTTTATTTTGTTCCCGGTTGTAAGTTAACCCTTGACTCACAATTAGGACTAACATTTTTTCTGCCCCCTTGAACTTTTTTCCCACCCCAGTTAAAAGTCCAGCCTCGACTTGCAACTCGAGCTGATCCTTTTTTGTCCCGATTGCAAGCCTTCTCTTAACTCGCAACGAACCCCTGACCCATTTTTCGCAGTTACAGGTTCACCCTCGACTCGTAACTGGGCTCCACCTTTTGTGTCCCAATTGCAAGTCCAAGTTTGACATGCAAATGGCTCTGATTCCCCCCCCCCCTTCCATGTGTACCCTCGACTCGCAATGAAGGTCAACCTTTGTTCGTCCTATTATAAGTCCATAATTGTTATATGTGCTCGTTTGTGTGGGCTGCGGTGTATCTAGTCATTTTTTCATGATTCTTTTTCATTTATTCATTTTAGATTAAAAAACATTTTTGGTTTAGTTTTTTTGTCAATGTCATTTTTTTGCAGAAAATGTTTGTGTCTATTGTATACGTGTCACCAAACACAATCGACTCGATCTAGGCTTAACCCATTTTTTCTGCCTCAGTGCAAGTCTACCCTCGACTCGTAATTGGGCCTGGAGTTTTTTATTTGTTCCAACTATAAGTCCATCCTTGACTCATAACTGGGCCTGAAATTTTGTTTTGTCATAATTGCAAGTCCACAATCAACTGGCAACTAGGGTTGATCCGAGGCCCGACCTTGTTTGCCTTTAGTTGCAAAGTCACCCTTAACTTGCCATTAGGCTCAACATTTTTTTCCCCAGTTGCAAGTGCACCGTGGACTTGAAATCAAGACTCGACCTTTTTCATCTCAGTTGCAGGCCCATCATTGACTCGTAACTGGGCTTTGATCCCGGACCAACCTTTTTTTACGTAGTTGCAAAGTTAGTCTTAACTTGCAATTGGCTCTAATCATTTTTTGTCCCACTTGCAAGTCGACCCTCAACTCGCAACGGGGGTCAAATTTTTCTCAATTGCAAATACATCATCGACTCAAAACTGTACGATTTGGGCTTGAATTTTTTTTCTATATCAGTTACAAGTCCACCCACGTCTCGCAAATGGGCCTGCCCATTTTTTTGCCTAAGTTGCAAGTCCGCCATAGACTCACAACTGAGCCCGACTTTTCTTGGTCACAGTTGCGATTCCACCATCGACTCACAATGGGGGTCACTCTTTTCTAGTTGTTAATCCATCATTGACTCGTAACTGAGCCCATTTTTAGGTCCCAATTGCAAGTCCACTATTGACTCGCAACTGGGCTCGACCTAGGCCAGATCCTTTTTTTTGTCGTAGTTGCAAAGTCAGACCCACCTTTGCAACCGGGCCCTGGCCCTTTTTTTTTGTCCAAGTTGCAAGTCCATCTTCGACTTGCAGCTGGACCTCAACTCTTCTTTTTTCTTGGTTGCAAGTTCATCATTGACTGGTAACTGGCCTGAATTTTTTTTCTCTCTCTCTCAATTGCATGTTCACCATCAACCTGCAACTAGTCTGATTTTTTAAATTTATAAACATTTTTTAACAAAATTTATGAACAATTTTCAGTTCTATAACATTTTTAAATCACTATTTTTAATTCATGATTGTTTATTAGTATGTAAATATTTTCTAAATTTCGTTATTGTTGAATTTATGTTCTTTTTTTTGGAAATCCAATAAAAAATATGTGATCATTTTCATGTTGAAGGTGAGTTTGAAAAAAAAACATGTAAACATTTTGAAATTCACGAACACTTTTCATGTTCGGGATTGGGATATGCTGGCCTAAAGGGCGTTGATTTAGGGACAAGCTTGAGGGTACTCGTAAAAAAAGAAAGAAAGATACGTGACGGGTCAGATAGGAGGCTGGCCTTTTCTTACCTGTGAAGAAGAGTGGATGCATCACCCGCAAAAAAAAAAAGAGTGCATGCATGCACCAGGGTAATTATGGCATGCACACTTGAATTAACCAAGTTATTCTCAACATGAGAACCTAGCTAATCGTGGGTGGCTAGCTCTGGCACTCGCCAGGTAGGCCCACGTCCGCTCGAGCCCTTCTCACGTGTTTTTGTTCGTCAACTAACAACCAACAACAAACGAGCGAAGGACGCGTTTTTTTTTTCGGGTGAAATAATGTATTACTCAATCACAGGGTTCATACAATCAATCACTGCAAACTCCAATGCCTGTTCCAAACCAAAACAGTCCGTGGGGGCGGTGCCGCTCTTTTGTGGTCGTGCCTCACTGGCGGTGCGGAGTGGTGGACGCGGTCTTTCTTCTCTTCGGTATGTCGACGACATGGCGGTGATCGGGGGCTTGTGCTCGGGTGGATCCTTTTGGGACCCGAGGGGAGTCGGAGTTGAGACTCCGGGTAGACGAGATTGGGCTCGATCCGGTGGTGCCCGCCGGTGGTGAGGTCCCTCCCTCTACGGGTGGGGTGGGTGTTGGTGGTGGTCGGGCAACGCGGCATTGAGGGCCATAGTCATCGTATCATGCGAGGGTTCTTGACGACGGTCGTTAGGAGTCATGGGGTTGTGTCCCCCCGGTCGACCGAGACTGGCCGGGGACACAGGGGTGGGGCCCCTACAGTGGTGGCGCCGTCCCGGACTCCGTGCCTGATGCTGGGCTAGGAGTGAAAGGATATGTCTTTCTCTTCTCCTATCGTGGTTGGTACATCGTGATGTGGGTGATGTTTCGGACATGGATGCCGGGGTGGCGGCTCCGGATGGTGGTCCGCATGGTTGGCTCTCCGGTAGGCACCATGACGGCGACAGTGGCTTCCCTCTTGGTCGTGTGGGTGACGAGAGGGGTAGCGCGTGGTGACGCGGGCGTGTCCTCTATTTGATGTCGCCCAGATCTAGATATGAGGATCTGAGCTCATAAGGCTTGCTCTGGGAGCCTCGCTGTGACATGGGTGGGGTGTTGACTGACGAAAGTTTCACGCTTTTGTGCGGGCCTCGACGCCGCTCTCTTCTTGAAGACGCCATTGTGGTTCTCGACCCCGCGTTAGAGTTCCGGGTGAATACCCTCGTCCGGTGTGGTTACGCAGCAACGACCCTTTGCGCCGTTTTCCCTCTTAAGGGCATTGTCGAGGTTAGGTGTACTAGGGTGTAGTGTGTTGTTGTGCTCATTTCTTCCTATGTTTTCCTTCGGTGGCATAGTGTCTGCGTGATGCGGGTATTCTAGGATCTGCTTTGTAAAAGGGTTACCTCATCATCTTGTATAGTTCGGTCATGTACTTTGTTCGATGCTTTATATATAAAGCGGGGTGTGATCCTATTTCGAGAGAACTAGCTTTAACGATAGACGGAGTCAGGTAGATGAAGTCTAAGAAACTGATGCTGTAATTTGGTCTAACCAAGTAAACATAGACACATTTCTGAGGAGACGTTTTGTCGATGACGAGGCACCTACGATGGCTTCGTAAATCTCAAAATAATATGCCGACTTAATCTCTCAGAGATGCTCATAGGAGTAAGGTGTGCGTGTGTGCATTCATAAAGATGAGTGTATGCACATATGTATGAGCGCTTGCGCCTGTACTGTGTTAAAAAACAGGAGCCTAGTTTCCCAACCCGGCTCACCGCATTTTCGACGAAGGCCCAGCCGGAGAGCGAACAACATGAGGCGTTTCTCCGATGGCCCTCGTCTGCTGCCGCTCCCCGATGTCATCTCCGGCCACGGCTCCTAGAAGGACATTGACCCACCGGCTCCGCTACCAAGCCCGCCTTCGGCAACAGGGATCTCGATGCTTGGCGGAGCGAAACAGGTTTTCTTTGTCGCGTCGTCGCAAAGGCTGGACTCGCCAGCGTCGCCGCCCTTCTTTTTGCCAAAGTCAGCGTGCCCAGTCATCATTATTTACTCAAAACCACCCGAAATCGCACACAAAAACACCCTAGGGGCGTCCGGCTTTAAATTAATAAAGCCTTTAACGAATAGGCAGAGTGTCAAGAGGTCGGACGTTACACGGACAAACCAAAAGCCACGGCATAGCTAGAGACTGAAGTCTGGGTAGGGTTCAAAGCCGGGCAGCGAGCATATTACAAGGCCGTAGCCCATGACCAAGAGCGCGCATGCTCGCTAACAAAATAAACAAGCCCACCCTTAGGCAGGCATCGCCGACTCCCTAGCCGCAACATAGACTTGGTGCACGCGATCTTTTTAGGGGGAAAAGTCTACTTTTCTCTAAGAAAAATAGCAGCCGAGCTTGCACTAGGATTTTTGGACGAGAAAAGAAAAAAGAAACAGAAAAAAGAAGAAGGAAGGCCGAACAGAAAAAAGCCCAGCCACTGAGCATGCAACTAAAGCCCGCTAGCCCAGCTCCATGCCTCCGTCATGATCGCTGCATGCCCACGCTCAGCTCCCTCAACAATCTTTGGCTGAAGGCGGCGCACGAGTCGACAAGATGAGCAAGGCCGGCAGGAGGATCGGCGACAACGATGGACCACCGGAGACGGAGACGGAGAGGGAGGCGAAGAAGAGAAACCTGGCACCAGCATTTCTGAGGAGACGTTTTCGTCGATGACGAGGCACCTACGATGGCTTCGTAAATCTCAAAATAATATGCCGACTTAATCTCTCAGAGATGCTCATAGGAGTAAGGTGTGCGTGTGTGCATTCATAAAGATGAGTGTATGCACGTATGTATGAGCGCTTGCGCCTGTACTGTGTTAAAAAACAGGAGCCTAGTTTCCCAACCCGGCTCACCGCATTTTTGACGAAGGCCCAGCCGGAGAGCGAACAACATGAGGCGTTTCTCCGATGGCCCTCATCTGCTGCCGCTCCCCGATGTCATCTCCGGCCACGGCTCCTATAAGGACATTGACCCACCGGCTCCGCTACCAAGCCCGCCTTCGACAACAGGGATCTCGATGCTTGGCGGAGCGAAACATGTTTTCTTTGTCGCGTCGTCGCAAAGGCTAGACTCGCCAGCGTCGCCGCCCTTCTTTTTGCCAAAGTCAGCGTGCCCAGTCATCATTATTTACTCAAAACCACCCGAAATCGCACACAAAAACACCCTAGGGGCGTCCGGCTTTAAATTAATAAAGCCCTTAACGAATAGGCAGAGTGTCAAGAGGTCGGACGTTACACGGACAAACCAAAAGCCACGACATAGCTGGAGACTGAAGTCTGGGTAGGGTTCAAAGTCGGGCAGCGAGCATATTACAAGGCCGTAGCCCATGACCAAGAGCGCGCAGGCTCGCTAACAAAATAAACAAGCCCACCCTTAGGCAGGCATCACCGACTCCCTAGCCGCAACATAGACCTGGTGCACGCGATCTTTTTAGGGGGAAAAGTCTACTTTTCACTAAGAAAAATAGCAGCCGAGCATGCACTAGGATTTTTGGACGAGAAAAGAAAAAAAAACAGAAAAAAGAAGAAGGAAGGCCGAACAGAAAAAAGCCCAGCCACTGAGCATGCAACTAAAGCCCGTTAGCCCAGCTCCATGCCTCCGTCATGATCGCTGCATGCCCACGCTCAGCTCCCTCAACAATCTTTGGCTGAAGGCGGCGCACGAGTCGACAAGATGAGCAAGGCCGGCAGGAGGATCGGCGACAACGATGGACCACCGGAGACGGAGACGGAGAGGGAGGCGAAGAAGAGAAACCTGGCACCAGCATTTCTGAGGAGACGTTTTCGTCGATGACGAGGCACCTATGATGGCTTCGTAAATCTCAAAATAATATGCCGATTTAATCTCTCAGAGATGCTCATAGGAGTAAGGTGTGCGTGTGTGCATTCATAAAGATGAGTGTATGCACGTATGTATGAGCGCTTGCGCCTGTACTGTGTTAAAAAACAGGAGCCTAGTTTCCCAACCCGGCTCACCGCATTTTCGACGAAGGCCCAGCCGGAGAGCGAACAACATGAGGCGTTTCTCCGATGGCCCTCGTCTGCTGCCGCTCCCCGATGTCATCTCCGGCCACGGCTCCTAGAAGGACATTGACCCACTGGCTCCGCTACTAAGCCCGCCTTCGGCAACAAGGATCTCGATGCTTGGCGGAGCGACACATGTTTTCTTTGTCGCGTCGTCGCAAAGGCTGGACTCGCCAGCGTCGCCGCCCTTCTTTTTGCCAAAGTCAGCGTGCCCAGTCATCATTATTTACTCAAAACCACCCGAAATCGCACACAAAAACACCCTAGGGGCGTCCGGCTTCAAATTAATAAAGCCCTTAACGAATAGGCAGAGTGTCAAGAGGTCGGACGTTACACGGACAAACCAAAAGCCACGACATAGCTGGAGACTGAAGTCTGGGTAGGGTTCAAAGCCGGGCAACGAGCATATTACAAGGCCGTAGCCCATGACCAAGAGCGCGCAGGCTCGCTAACAAAATAAACAAGCCCACCCTTAGGCAGGCATCACCGACTCCCTAGCCGCAACATAGACCTGGTGCACGCGATCTTTTTAGGGGGAAAAGTCTACTTTTCACTAAGAAAAATAGCAGCCGAGCTTGCACTAGGATTTTTGGACGAGAAAAGAAAAAAGAAACAGAAAAAAGAAGAAGGAAGGCCGAACAGAAAAAAGCCCAGCCACTGAGCATGCAACTAAAGCCCGTTAGCCCAGCTCCATGCCTCCGTCATGATCGCTGCATGCCCACGCTCAGCTCCCTCAACAATCTTTGGCTGAAGGCGGCGCACGAGTCGACAAGATGAGCAAGGCCGGC
Source organism: Triticum urartu (assembly GCF_056163025.1). Taxonomy (NCBI): domain Eukaryota; kingdom Viridiplantae; phylum Streptophyta; class Magnoliopsida; order Poales; family Poaceae; genus Triticum; species Triticum urartu. Next base: position 9,293,854 of record NC_141877.1, read on the forward strand.
AGGAGGATCGGCGACAACGATGGACCACCGGAGACGGAGACGGAGAGGGAGGCGAATAAGAGAAACCTGGCACCAGCATTTCTGAGGAGACGTTTTCGTCGATGACGAGGCACCTATGATGGCTTCGTAAATCTCAAAATAATATGCCGACTTAATCTCTCAGAGATGCTCATAGGAGTAAGGTGTGCGTGTGTGCATTCATAAAGATGAGTGTATGCACGTATGTATGAGCGCTTGCGCCTGTACTGTGTTAAAAAACAGGAGCCTAGTTTCCCAACCCGGCTCACCGCATTTTCGACGAAGGCCCAGCCGGAGAGCGAACAACATGAGGTGTTTCTCCGATGGCCCTCGTCTGCTGCCGCTCCCCGATGTCATCTCCGGCCACGGCTCCTAGAAGGACATTGACCCACTGGCTCCGCTACCAAGCCCGCCTTCGGCAACAGGGATCTCGATGCTTGGCGGAGCGAAACATGTTTTCTTTGTCGCGTCGTCGCAAAGGCTGGACTCGCCAGCGTCGCCGCCCTTCTTTTTGCCAAAGTCAGCGTGCCCAGTCATCATTATTTACTCAAAACCACCCGAAATCGCACACAAAAACACCCTAGGGGCGTCCGGCTTTAAATTAATAAAGCCCTTAACGAATAGGCAGAGTGTCAAGAGGTCGGACGTTACACGGACAAACCAAAAGCCACGACATAGCTAGAGACTGAAGTCTGGGTAGGGTTCAAAGCCGGGCAGCGAGCATATTACAAGGCCGTAGCCCATGACCAAGAGCGCGCAGGCTCGCTAACGAAATAAACAAGCCCACCCTTAGGCAGGCATCGCCGACTCCCTAGCCGCAACATAGACCTGGTGCACGCGATCTTTTTAGGGGGAAAAGTCTACTTTTCACAAAGAAAAATAGCAGCCGAACTTGCACTAGGATTTTTGGACGAGAAAAGAAAAAAGAAACAGAAAAAAGAAGAAGGAAGGCCGAACAGAAAAAAGCCCAGCCACTGAGCATGCAACTAAAGCCCGTTAGCCCAGCTCCATGCCTCCGTCATGATCGCTGCATGCCCACGCTCAGCTCCCTCAACAATCTTTGGCTGAAGGCGGCGCACGAGTCGACAAGATGAGCAAGGCCGGCAGGAGGATCGGCCACAACGATGGACCACCGGAGACGGAGACGGAGAGGGAGGCGAAGAAGAGAAACCTGGCACCAGCATTTCTGAGGAGACGTTTTCGTCGATGACGAGGCACCTATGATGGCTTCGTAAATCTCAAAATAATATGCCGACTTAATCTCTCAGAGATGCTCATAGGAGTAAGGTGTGCGTGTGTGCATTCATAAAGATGAGTGTATGCACGTATGTATGAGCGCTTGCGCCTGTACTGTGTTAAAAAACAGGAGCCTAGTTTCCCAACCCGGCTCACCGCATTTTCGACGAAGGCCCAGCCGGAGAGCGAACAACATGAGGCGTTTCTCCGATGGCCCTCGTCTGCTGCCGCTCCCCGATGTCATCTCCGGCCACGGCTCCTAGAAGGACATTGACCCACTGGCTCCGCTACCAAGCCCGCCTTCGGCAACAGGGATCTCGATGCTTGGCGGAGCGAAACATGTTTTCTTTGTCGCGTCGTCGCAAAGGCTGGACTCGCCAGCGTCGCCGCCCTTCTTTTTGCCAAAGTCAGCGTGCCCAGTCATCATTATTTACTCAAAACCACCCGAAATCGCACACAAAAACACCCTAGGGGCGTCCGGCTTTAAATTAATAAAGCCCTTAACGAATAGGCAGAGTGTCAAGAGGTCGGACGTTACACGGACAAACCAAAAGCCACGACATAGCTAGAGACTGAAGTCTGGGTAGGGTTCAAAGCCAGGCAGCGAGCATATTACAAGGCCGTAGCCCATGACCAAGAGCGCGCAGGCTCGCTAACAAAATAAACAAGCCCACCCTTAGGCAGGCATCGCCGACTCCCTAGCCGCAACATAGACCTGGTGCACGCGATCTTTTTAGGGGGAAAAGTCTACTTTTCTCTATGAAAAATAGCAGCCGAGCTTGCACTACGACTTTTGGACGAGAAAAGAAAAAAGAAACAGAAAAATGAAGAAGGAAGGCCGAACAGAAAAAAGCCCAGCCACTGAGCATGCAACTAAAGCCCGTTACCCCAGCTCCATGCCTCCGTCATGATCGCTGCATGCCCACGCTCGGCTCCCTCAACAATCGTTGGCTGAAGGCGGCGCACGAGTCGACAAGATGAGCAAGGCCGGCAGGAGGATCGGCGACAACGATGGACCACCGGAGACAGAGACGGAGAGGGAGGCGAAGAAGAGAAACCTCGCACCAGCATTTCTGAGGAGACGTTTACGTCGATGACGAGGCACCTACGATGGCTTCGTAAATCTCAAAATAATATGCTGACTTAATCTCTCAGAGATGCTCATAGGAGTAAGGTGTGCGTGTGTGCATTCATAAAGATGAGTGTATGCACGTATGTATGAGCGCTTGCGCCTGTACTGTGTTGAGAAACAGGAGCCTAGTTTCCCAACCCGGCTCACCGCATTTTCGACGAAGGCCCAGCCGGAGAGTGAACAACATGATGCGTTTCTCCGATGGCCCTCGTTTGCTGCCGCTCCCCGATGTCATCTCCGGCCACGGCTCCTAGAAGGACATTGACCCACCGGCTCCGCTACCAAGCCCGCCCTCGGCAACTGGGATCTCGATGCTTGGCGGAGCGAAACAGGTTTTCTTTGTCGCGTTGTCGCAAAGGCTGGACTCGCCAGCTTCGCCGCCCTTCTTTTTGCCAAAGTCAGCGTGCCTAGTCATCATTATTTACTCAAAACCACCCAACGCACACAAAAACACTCTAGGGGCGTCCGGCTTTAAATTAATAAAGCCCTTAACGAATAGGCAGAGTGTCAAGAGGTCGGACGTTACACAGACAAACCAAAAGCCACGACATAGCTAGAGACTGAAGTCTGGGTAGGGTTCAAAGCCGGGCAGCAAGCATATTACAAGGCCGTAGCCCATGACCAAGAGCGCGCAGGCTCGCTAACAAAATAAACAAGCCCACCCTTAGGCAGGTATCGCCGACTCCCTAGCCGCAACATAGACCTGATGCACGCGATCTTTTTAGGGGGAAAAGTCTACGGCCTTGTAATATGTTGTCTACGATGTATGAGTCCTTCGTCAAAAATGTGGTGAGCCGGGTTGGAAAACTAGGCTCCTGTTTGTTAACACAGTACAGGCGCAAGCGCTCATACATACGTGCATACACTCATCTTTATGAATGCACACATGCACACCTTACTCCTACGAGCATCTCTGAGAGATTAAGTCGGCATATTATTTTGAGATTTACGAAGCCATCGTAGGTGCCTCGTCATCGACGAAAACGTCTCCTCAGAAATGCTGGGGCCAGATTTCACTTCTTCGCCTCCCTCTCCGTCTCCGTCTCTGGTGGTCCATCGTTGTCGCCGATCCTCCTGCCGGCCTTGCTCATCTTGTCGACTCGTGCGCCGCCTTCACCCAAAGATTGTTTAGGGATCCGAGCGTGGGCATGCAGCGATCATGATGGAGGCATGGAGCTGGGCTAACGGGCTTTAGTTGATTGCTCAGTGGCTGGGCTTTTTTCTGTTCGGCCTTTCTTGTTCTTTTTTCTGTTTCTTTTTTGTTTTCTCGTCCAAAAATCCTAGTGAAAGCTCGGCTGCTATTTTTCTTAGAGAAAAGTAGACTTTTCCCCCTAAAAAGATCGCGTGCACCAGGTCTATGTTGCGGCTAGGGAGTCGGCGATGCTTGCCTAAGGGTGGGCTTGTTTATTTTGTTAGCGAGCCTGCGCGCTCTTGGTCATGGGCTACGGCCTTGTAATATGCTCGCTGCCCGGCTTTGAACCCTACCCAGACATCAGTCTCTAGCTATGTCGTGGCTTTTGGTTTGTCCGTGTAACGTCCGACCTCTTGACACTATGCCTATTCGTTAAGGGCTTTATTAATTTAAAGCCGGACGCCCCTAGGGTGTTTTTGTGTGCGATATCGGGTGGTTTTGAGTAAATAATGATGACTAGGCACGCTGACTTTGGCAAAAAGAAGGGCGGCGACGCTGGCGAGTCCAGCCTTTGCGACGACGCGACAAAGAAAACCTGTTTCGCTCCGCCAAGCATCGAGATCCCTGTTGCCGAAGGCGGGCTTGGTAGCGGAGCCGGTGGGTCAATGTCCTTCTAGGAGCCGTGGCCGGAGATGACATCGGGGAGCGGCAGCAGACGAGGGCCATCGGAGAAACGCCTCATGTTGTTCGCTCTCCGGCTGGGCCTTCGTCGAAAATGTGGTGAGCCGGGTTGGGAAACTAGGCTCCTGTTTTTTAACACAGTACAGGCGCAAGCGCTCATACATACGTGCATACACTCATCTTTATGAATGCACACACGCACACCTTACTCCTATGAGCATCTCTGAGAGATTAAGTCGGCATATTATTTTGAGATTTACGAAGCCATCGTAGGTGCCTCGTCATCGACAAAAACGTCTCCTCATAAATGTTGGTGCCAGGTTTCTCTTCTTCGCCTCCCTCTCCGTCTCCGTCTCCGGTGGTCCATCGTTGTCGCCGATCCTCCTGCCGGCCTTGCTCATCTTGTCGACTCGTGCGTCGCCATCAACCAAAGATTGTTGAGGGAGCCGAGCGTGGGCATGCAGCGATCATGACGGAGGCATGGAGCTGGGCTAACGGGCTTTAGTTGCATGCTCAGTGGCTTGGCTTTTTTCTGTTCGGCCTTTCTTCATCTTTTTTCTGTTTCTTTTTTCTTTTCTCGTCCAAAAATCCTAGTGCAAGCTCGGCTGCTATTTTTCTTAGAGAAAAGTAGACTTTTCCCCCTAAAAAGATCGCGTGCACCAGGTCTATGTTGCGGCTAGGGAGTCGGCGATGCCTGCCTAAGGGTGGGCTTGTTTATTTTGTTAGTGAGCCTGCGCGCTCTTGGTCATGGGCTACGGCCTTGTAATATGCTCGCTGCCCGGCTTTGAACCCTACCCAGACTTCAGTCTCTAGTTATGTCGTGGCTTTTGGTTTGTCCGTGTAACGTCCGACCTCTTGACACTATGCCTATTCGTTAAGGGCTTTATTAATTTAAAGCCGGACGCCCCTAGGGTGTTTTTGTGTGCGATTTTGTGTGGTTTTGAGTAAATAATGATGACCGGGCACGCTGACTTTGGCAAAAAGAAGGGCGGCGATGCTGGCGAGTCCAGCCTTTGCGACGACGCGACAAAGAAAACCTGTTTCGCTCCGCCAAGCATCGAGATCCCTGTTGCCGAAGGCGGGCTTGGTAGCGGAGCCGGTGGGTCAATGTCCTTCTAGGAGCCGTGGCCGGAGATGACATCGGGGAGCGGCAGCAGACGAGGGCCATCGGAGAAACGCCTCATGTTGTTCGCTCTCCGGCTGGGCCTTCGTCGAAAATGCGGTGAGCCGGGTTGGGAAACTAGGCTCCTGTTTTTTAACACAGTACAGGCGCAAGCGCTCATACATACGTGCATACACTCATCTTTATGAATGCACACACGCACACCTAACTCCTATGAGCATCTTTCAGAGATTAAGTCGGCATATTATTTTGAGATTTACGAAGCCATCGTAGGTGCCTCGTCATCGACGAAAACGTCTCCTCAGAAATGCTGGTGCCAGGTTTCTCTTCTTCGCCTCCCTCTCCGTCTCCGTCTCCGGTGGTCCATCGTTGTCGCCGATCCTCCTGCCGGCCTTGCTCATCTTGTCGACTCGTGCGTCGCCATCAACCAAAGATTGTTGAGGGAGCCGAGCGTGGGCATGCAGCGATCATGACGGAGGCATGGAGCTGGGCTAACGGGCTTTAGTTGCATGCTCAGTGGCTTGGCTTTTTTCTGTTCGGCCTTTCTTCATCTTTTTTCTGTTTCTTTTTTCTTTTCTCGTCCAAAAATCCTAGTGCAAGCTCGGCTGCTATTTTTCTTAGAGAAAAGTAGACTTTTCCCCCTAAAAAGATCGCGTGCACCAGGTCTATGTTGCGGCTAGGGAGTCGGCGATGCCTGCCTAAGGGTGGGCTTGTTTATTTTGTTAGCGAGCCTGCGCGCTCTTGGTCATGGGCTACGGCCTTGTAATATGCTCGCTGCCCGGCTTTGAACCCTACCCAGACTTCAGTCTCTAGTTATGTCGTGGCTTTTGGTTTGTCCGTGTAACGTCCGACCTCTTGACACTATGCCTATTCGTTAAGGGCTTTATTAATTTAAAGCCGGACGCCCCTAGGGTGTTTTTGTGTGCGATTTTGTGTGGTTTTGAGTAAATAATGATGACCGGGCACGCTGACTTTGGCAAAAAGAAGGGCGGCGATGCTGGCGAGTCCAGCCTTTGCGACGACGCGACAAAGAAAACCTGTTTCGCTCCGCCAAGCATCGAGATCCCTGTTGCCGAAGGCGGGCTTGGTAGCGGAGCCGGTGGGTCAATGTCCTTCTAGGAGCCGTGGCCGGAGATGACATCGGGGAGCGGCAGCAGACGAGGGCCATCGGAGAAACGCCTCATGTTGTTCGCTCTCCGGCTGGGCCTTCGTCGAAAATGCGGTGAGCCGGGTTGGGAAACTAGGCTCCTGTTTTTTAACACAGTACAGGCGCAAGCGCTCATACATACGTGCATACACTCATCTTTATGAATGCACACACGCACACCTTACTCCTATGAGCATCTCTGAGAGATTAAGTCGGCATATTATTTTGAGATTTACGAAGCCATCGTAGGTGCCTCGTCATCGACGAAAACGTCTCCTCAGAAATGCTGGTGCCAGGTTTCTCTTCTTCGCCTCCCTCTCCGTCTCCGTCTCCGGTGGTCCATCGTTGTCGCCGATCCTCCTGCCGGCCTTGCTCAACTTGTCGACTCGTGCGCCGCCTTCAGCCAAAGATTATTGAGGGAGCCGAGCGTGGGCATGCAACGATCATGACGGAGGCATGGAGCTGGGCTAACGGGCTTTAGTTGCATGCTCAGTGGCTGGGCTTTTTTCTGTTCGGCCTTTCTTCTTCTTTTTTCTGTTTATTTTTTCTTTTCTCGTCCAAAAATCCTAGTGCAAGCTCGGCTGCTATTTTTCTTAGAGAAAAGTAGACTTTTCCCCCTAAAAAGATCGCGTGCACCAGGTCTATGTTGCGGCTAGGGAGTCGGCGATGCCTGCCTAAGGGTGGGCTTGTTTATTTTGTTAGCGAGCCTGCGCGCTCTTGGTCATGGGCTACGGCCTTGTAATATGCTCGCTGCCCGGCTTTGAACCCTACCCAGACTTCAGTCTCTAGCTATGTCGTGGCTTTTGGTTTGTCCGTGTAACGTCCGACCTCTTGACACTCTGCCTATTCGTTAAGGGCTTTATTAATTTAAAGCCGGACGCCCCTAGGGTGTTTTTGTGTGCGATTTTGGGTGGTTTTGAGTAAATAATGATGACCGGGCACGCTGACTTTGGCAAAAAGAAGGGCGGCGACGCTGGCGAGTCCAGCCTTTGCGACGACGCGACAAAGAAAACCTGTTTCGCTCCGCCAAGCATCGAGATCCCTGTTGCCGAAGGCGGGCTTGGTAGCGGAGCCGGTGGGTCAATGTCCTTCTAGGAGCCGTGGCCGGAGATGACATCGGGGAGCGGCAGCAGACGAGGGCCATCGGAGAAACGCCTCATGTTGTTCGCTCTCCGGCTGGGCCTTCGTCGAAAATGCGGTGAGCCGGGTTGGGAAACTAGGCTCCTGTTTTTTAACACAGTACAGGCGCAAGCGCTCATACATACGTGCATACACTCATCTTTATGAATGCACACACGCACACCTTACTCCTATGAGCATCTCTGAGAGATTAAGTCGGCATATTATTTTGCGATTTACGAAGCCATCGTAGGTGCCTCGTCATCGACGAAAACGTCTCCTCAGAAATGCTGGTGCCAGGTTTCTCTTCTTCGCCTCCCTCTCCGTCTCCGTCTCCGGTGGTCCATCGTTGTCGCCGATCCTCCTGCCGGCCTTGCTCATCTTGTCGACTCGTGCGCCGCCTTCAGCCAAAGATTGTTGAGGGAGCCGAGCGTGGGCATGCAGCGATCATGACGGAGGCATGGAGCTGGGCTAACGGGCTTTAGTTGCATGCTCAGTGGCTGGGCTTTTTTCTGTTCGGCCTTTCTTCTTCTTTTTTCTGTTTATTTTTTCTTTTCTCGTCCAAAAATCCTAGTGCAAGCTCGGCTGCTATTTTTCTTAGAGAAAAGTAGACTTTTCCCCCTAAAAAGATCGCGTGCACCAGGTCTATGTTGCGGCTAGGGAGTCGGCGATGCCTGCCTAAGGGTGGGCTTGTTTATTTCGTTAGCGAGCCTGCGCGCTCTTGGTCATGGGCTACGGCCTTGTAATATGCTCGCTGCCCGGCTTTGAACCCTACCCAGACTTCAGTCTCTAGCTATGTCGTGGCTTTTGGTTTGTCCGTGTAACGTCCGACCTCTTGACACTCTGCCTATTCGTTAAGGGCTTTATTAATTTAAAGCCGGACGCCCCTAGGGTGTTTTTGTGTGCGATTTTGGGTGGTTTTGAGTAAATAATGATGACCGGGCACGCTGACTTTGGCAAAAAGAAGGGCGGCGACGCTGGCGAGTCCAGCCTTTGCGACGACGCGACAAAGAAAACCTGTTTCGCTCCGCCAAGCATCGAGATCCCTGTTGCCGAAGGCGGGCTTGGTAGCGGAGCCGGTGGGTCAATGTCCTTCTAGGATCCGTGGCCGGAGATGACATCGGGGAGCGGCAGCAGACGAGGGCCATCGGAGAAACGCCTCATGTTGTTCGCTCTCCGGCTGGGCCTTCGTCGAAAATGCGGTGAGCCGGGTTGGGAAACTAGGCTCCTGTTTTTTAACACAGTACAGGCGCAAGCGCTCATACATACGTGCATACACTCATCTTTATGAATGCACACACGCACACCTTACTCCTATGAGCATCTCTGAGAGATTAAGTCGGCATATTATTTTGCGATTTACGAAGCCATCGTAGGTGCCACGTCATCGACGAAAACGTCTCCTCAGAAATGCTGGTGCCAGGTTTCTCTTCTTCGCCTCCCTCTCCGTCTCCGTCTCCGGTGGTCCATCGTTGTCGCCGATCCTCCTGCCGGCCTTGCTCATCTTGTCGACTCGTGCGCCGCCTTCAGCCAAAGATTGTTGAGGGAGCCGAGCGTGGGCATGCAGCGATCATGACGGAGGCATGGAGCTGGGCTAACGGGCTTTAGTTGCATGCTCAGTGGCTGGGCTTTTTTCTGTTCGGCCTTTCTTCTTCTTTTTTCTGTTTCTTTTTTCTTTTCTCGTCCAAAAATCCTAGTGCAAGCTCGGCTGCTATTTTTCTTAGAGAAAAGTAGACTTTTCCCCCTAAAAAGATCGCGTGCACCAGGTCTATGTTGCGGCTAGGGAGTCGGCGATGCCTGCCTAAGGGTGGGCTTGTTTATTTTGTTAGCGAGCCTGCGCGCTCTTGGTCATGGGCTACGACCTTGTAATATGCTCGCTGCCCGGCTTTGAACCCTACCCAGACTTCAGTCTCTAGCTATGTCGTGGCTTTTGGTTTGTCCGTGTAACGTCCGACCTCTTGACACTCTGCCTATTCGTTAAGGGCTTTATTAATTTAAAGCCGGACGCCCCTAGGGTGTTTTTGTGTGCGATTTTGGGTGGTTTTGAGTAAATAATGATGACCGGGCACGCTGACTTTGGCAAAAAGAAGGGCGGCGACGCTGGCGAGTCCAGCCTTTGCGACGACGCGACAAAGAAAACCTGTTTCGCTCCGCCAAGCATCGAGATCCCTGTTGCCGAAGGCGGGCTTGGTAGCGGAGCCGGTGGGTCAATGTCCTTCTAGGATCCGTGGCCGGAGATGACATCGGGGAGCGGCAGCAGACGAGGGCCATCGGAGAAACGCCTCATGTTGTTCGCTCTCCGGCTGGGCCTTCGTCGAAAATGCGGTGAGCCGGGTTGGGAAACTAGGCTCCTGTTTTTTAACACAGTACAGGCGCAAGCGCTCATACATACGTGCATACACTCATCTTTATGAATGCACACACGCACACCTTACTCCTATGAGCATCTCTGAGAGATTAAGTCGGCATATTATTTTGCGATTTACGAAGCCATCGTAGGTGCCTCGTCATCGACGAAAACGTCTCCTCAGAAATGCTGGTGCCAGGTTTCTCTTCTTCGCCTCCCTCTCCGTCTCCGTCTCCGCTGGTCCATCGTTGTCGCCGATCCTCCTGCCGGCCTTGCTCATCTTGTCGACTCGTGCGCCGCCTTCATCCAAAGATTGTTGAGGGAGCCGAGCGTGGGCATGCAGCGATCATGACGGAGGCATGGAGCTGGGCTAACGGGCTTTAGTTGCATGCTCAGTGGCTGGGCTTTTTTCTGTTCGGCCTTTCTTCTTCTTTTTTCTGTTTCTTTTTTCTTTTCTCGTCCAAAAATCCTAGTGCAAGCTCGGCTGCTATTTTTCTTAGAGAAAAGTAGACTTTTCCCCCTAAAAAGATCGCGTGCACCAGGTCTATGTTGCGGCTAGGGAGTCGGCGATGCCTGCCTAAGGGTGGGCTTGTTTATTTTGTTAGCGAGCCTGCGCGCTCTTGGTCATGGGCTACGACCTTGTAATATGCTCGCTGCCCGGCTTTGAACCCTACCCAGACTTCAGTCTCTAGCTATGTCGTGGCTTTTGGTTTGTCCGTGTAACGTCCGACCTCTTGACACTCTGCCTATTCGTTAAGGGCTTTATTAATTTAAAGCCGGACGCCCCTAGGGTGTTTTTGTGTGCGATTTTGGGTGGTTTTGAGTAAATAATGATGACCGGGCACGCTGACTTTGGCAAAAAGAAGGGCGGCGACGCTGGCGAGTCCAGCCTTTGTGACGACGCGACAAAGAAAACCTGTTTCGCTCCGCCCAGCATCGAGATCTCTATTGCCGAAGGCGGGCTTGGTAGCGGAGCCGGTGGGTCAATGTCCTTCTAGGAGCCGTGGCCGGAGATGACATCGGGGAGCGGCAGCAGACGAGGGCCATCGGAGAAACACCTCATGTTGTTCGCTCTCCGGCTGGGCCTTCGTCGAAAATGCAGTGAGCCGGGTTGGGAAACTAGGCTCCTGTTTTTTAACACAGTACAGGCGCAAGCGCTCATACATACGTGCATACACTCATCTTTATGAATGCACACACGCACACCTTACTCCTATGAGCATCTCTGAGAGATTAAGTCGGCATATTATTTTGCGATTTACGAAGCCATCGTAGGTGCCTCGTCATCGACGAAAACGTCTCCTCAGAAATGCTGGTGCCAGGTTTCTCTTCTTCGCCTCCCTCTCCGTCTCCGTCTCCGGTGGTCCATCGTTGTCGCCGATCCTCCTGCCGGCCTTGCTCATCTTGTCGACTCGTGCGCCGCCTTCAGCCAAAGATTGTTGAGGGAGCCGAGCGTGGGCATGCAGCGATCATGACGGAGGCATGGAGCTGGGCTAACTGGCTTTAGTTGCATGCTCAGTGGCTGGGCTTTTTTCTGTTCGGCCTTTCTTCTTCTTTTTTCTGTTTATTTTTTCTTTTCTCGTCCAAAAATCCTAGTGCAAGCTCGGCTGCTATTTTTCTTAGAGAAAAGTAGAATTTTCCACCTAAAAAGATCGCGTGCACCAGGTCTATGTTGCGGCTAGGGAGTCGGTGATGCCTGCCTAAGGGTGGGCTTGTTTATTTTGTTAGCGAGCCTGCGTGCTCTTGGTCATGGGCTACGGCCTTGTAATATGCTCGCTGCCCGGCTTTGAACCCTACCCAGACTTCAGTCTCTAGCTATGTCGTGGCTTTTGGTTTGTCCATGTAACGTCCGACCTCTTGACACTCTGCCTATTCGTTAAGGGCTTTATTAATTTAAAGCCGGACGCCCCTAGGGTGTTTTTGTGTGCGATTTTGGGTGGTTTTGAGTAAATAATGATGACCGGGCAAGCTGACTTTGGCAAAAAGAAGGGCGGCGACGCTGGCGAGTCCAGCCTTTGCGACGACGCGACAAAGAAAACCTGTTTCGCTCCGCCAAGCATCGAGATCCCTGTTGCCGAAGGCGGGCTTGGTAGCGGAGCCGGTGGGTCAATATCCTTCTAGGAGCCGTGGCCGGAGATGACATCGGGGAGCGGCAGCAGACGAGGGCCATCGGAGAAACGCCTCATGTTGTTCGCTCTCCGGCTGGGCCTTCGTCGAAAATGCGGTGAGCCGGGTTGGGAAACTAGGCTCCTGTTTTTTAACACAGTACAGGCGCAAGCGCTCATACATACGTGCATACACTCATCTTTATGAATGCACACACGCACACCTTACTCCTATGAGCATCTCTGAGAGATTAAGTCGGCATATTATTTTGAGATTTACGAAGCCATCGTAGGTGCCTCGTCATCGACGAAAACGTCTCCTCAGAAATGCTGGTGCCAGGTTTCTCTTCTTCGCCTCCCTCTCCGTCTCCGTCTCCGGTGGTCCATCGTTGTCGCCGATCCTCCTGCCGGCCTTGCTCATCTTGTCGACTCGTGCGCCGCCTTCAGCCAAAGATTGTTGAGGGAGCCGAGCGTGGGCATGCAGCGATCATGACGGAGGCATGGAGCTGGGCTAACGGGCTTTAGTTGCATGCTCAGTGGCTGGGCTTTTTTCTGTTCGGCCTTTCTTCTTCTTTTTTCTGTTTCTTTTTTCTTTTCTCGTCCAAAAATCCTAGTGCAAGCTCGGCTGCTATTTTTCTTAGAGAAAAGTAGACTTTTCCCCCTAAAAAGATCGCGTGCACCAGGTCTATGTTGCGGCTAGGGAGTCGGCGATGCCTGCCTAAGGGTGGGCTTGTTTATTTTGTTAGCGAGCCTGCGCGCTCTTGTTCATGGGCTACGGCCTTGTAATATGCTCGCTGCCCGGCTTTGAACCCTACCCAGACTTCAGTCTCTAGCTATGTCGTGGCTTTTGGTTTGTCCGTGTAACGTCCGACCTCTTGACACTCTGCCTATTCGTTAAGGGCTTTATTAATTTAAAGCCGGACGCCCCTAGGGTGTTTTTGTGTGCGATTTCGGGTGGTTTTGAGTAAATAATGATGACTGGGCACGCTGACTTTGGCAAAAAGAAGGGCGGCGACGCTGGCGAGTCCAGCCTTTGCGACGACGCGACAAAGAAAACCTGTTTCGCTCCGCCAAGCATCGAGATCCCTTTTGCCGAAGGCGGGCTTGGTAGCGGAGCCGGTGGGTCAATGTCCTTCTAGGAGCCGTGGCCAGAGATGACATCGGGGAGCGGCAGCAGACGAGGGCCATCGGAGAAACGCCTCATGTTGTTCGCTCTCCGGCTGGGCCTTCGTCGAAAATGCGGTGAGCCGGGTTGGGAAACTAGGCTCCTGTTTTTTAACACAGTACAGGCGCAAGCGCTCATACATACGTGCATACACTCATCTTTATGAATGCACACACGCACACCTTACTCCTATGAGCATCTCTGAGAGACTAAGTCGGCATATTATTTTGAGATTTACGAAGCCATCATAGGTGCCTCGTCATCGACGAAAACGTCTCCTCAGAAATGCTGGTGCCAGGTTTCTCTTCTTCGGCTCCCTCTCCGTCTCCGTCTCCGGTGGTCCATCGTTGTCGCCGATCCTCCTGCCGACCTTGCTCATCTTGTCGACTCGTGCGCCGCCTTAGGCCAAAGATTGTTGAGGGAGCCGAGCGTGGGCATGCAGCGATCATGACGGAGGCATGGAGCTGGGCTAACGGGCTTTAGTTGCATGCTCAGTGGCTGGGCTTTTTTCTGTTCGGCCTTTCTTCTTCTTTTTTCTGTTTCTTTTTTCTTTTCTCGTCCAAAAATCCTAGTGCAAGCTCGGCTGATATTTTTCTTAGAGAAAAGTAGACTTTTCCCCCTAAAAAGATCGCGTGCACCAGGTCTATGTTGCGGCTAGGGAGTCGGCGATGCCTGCCCAAGGGTGGGCTTGTTTATTTTGTTAGCGAGCCTGCGTGCTCTTGGTCATGGGCTACGGCCTTGTAATATGCTCGCTGCCCGGCTTTGAACCCTACAAAGACTTCAGTCTCTAGCTATGTCATGGCTTTTGGTTTGTCCGTGTAACGTCCGACCTCTTGACACTCTGCCTATTCGTTAAGGGCTTTATTAATTTAAAGCCGGACGCCCCTAGGGTGTTTTTGTGTGCGATTTCGGGTGGTTTTGAGTAAATAATGATCACGCTGACTTTGGCAAAAAGAAGGGCGGCGACGCTGGCGAGTCCAGCCTTTGCGACGACGCGACAAAGAAAACCTGTTTCGCTCCACCAAGCATCGAGATCCCTGTTGCCGAAGGCGGGCTTGGTAGCGGAGCCGGTGGGTCAATGTCCTTCTAGGAGCCGTGGCCGGAGATGACATCGGGGAGCGGCAGCAGACGAGGGCCATCGGAGAAACGCCTCATGTTGTTCGCTCTCCGGCTAGGCCTTAGTCGAAAATGTGGTGAGCCGGGTTGGAAAACTAGGCTCCTGTTTTTTAACACAGTACAGGCGCAAGCGCTCATACATACGTGCATACACTCATCTTTATGAATGCACACACGCACACCTTACTCCTATGAGCATCTCTGAGAGACTAAGTTGACATATTATTTTGAGATTTACGAAGCCATCTTAGGTGCCTCGTCATCGACGAAAACGTCTCCTCAGAAATGCTGGTGCCAGGTTTCTCTTCTTCGCCTCCCTCTCCGTCTCCGTCTCCGGTGGTCCATCGTTGTCGCCAATCCTCCTGCCGACCTTGCTCATCTTGTCGACTCGTGCGCCGCCTTCAGCCAAAGATTGTTGAGGGAGCCGAGCGTGGGCATGCAGCGATCATGACGGAGGCATGGAGCTGGGCTAACGGGCTTTAGTTGCATGCTCAGTGGCTGGGCTTTTTTCTGTTCGGCCTTTCTTCTTCTTTTTTCTGTTTCTTTTTTCTTTTCTCGTCCAAAAATCCTATTGCAAGCTCGGCTGCTATTTTTCGTAGAGAAAACTAGACTTTTCCCCCTAAAAAGATCGCGTGCACCAGGTCTATGTTGCGGCTAGGGAGTCGGCGATGCCTGCCTAAGGGTGGGCTTGTTTATTTTGTTAGCGAGCACGAGCGCTCTTGGTCATGGGCTACGGCCTTGTAGTATGCTCGCTGCCCGGCTTTGAACCCTACCCAGACTTCAGTCTCTAGCTATGTCGTGGCTTTTGGTTTGTCCGTGTAACGTCCGACCTCTTGACACTTTCCCTATTCGTTAAGGGCTTTATTAATTTAAAGCCGGACGCCCCTAGGGTGTTTTTGTGTGCGATTTCGGGTGGTTTTGAGTAAATAATGATGACTGGGCACGCTGACTTTGGCAAAAAGAAGGGCGGCGACGCTGGCGAGTCCAGCCTTTGCGACGACGCGACAAAGAAAACCTATTTCGCTCCGCCAAGCATCGAGATCCCTGTTGCCGAAGGCGGGCTTGGTAGCGGAGCCGGTGGGTCACTGTCCTTCTAGGAGCCGTGGCCGGAGATGACATCGGGGAGCGGCAGCAGACGAGGGCCATCGGAGAAACACCTCATGTTGTTCGCTCTCCGGCTGGGCCTTCGTCGAAAATGCGGTGAGCCGGGTTGGGAAACTAGGCTCCTGTTTTTTAACACAGTACAGGCGCAAGCGCTCATACATACGTGCATACACTCATCTTTATGAATGCACACACGCACACCTTACTCCTATGAGCATCTCTGAGAGATTAAGTCGGCATATTATTTTGAGATTTACGAAGCCATCGTAGGTGCCTCGTCATCGACGAAAACGTCTCCTCAGAAATGCTGGTGCCAGGTTTCTCTTCTTCGCCTCCCTCTCCGTCTCCGTCTCCGGTGGTCCATCGTTGTCGCCGATCCTCCTGCCGGCCTTGCTCATCTTGTCGACTCGTGCGCCGCCTTCAGCCAAAGATTGTTGAGGGAGCCGAGCGTGGGCATGCAGCGATCATGACGGAGGCATGGAGCTGGGCTAACGGGCTTTAGTTGCATGCTCAGTGGCTGGGCTTTTTTCTGTTCGGCCTTTCTTCTTCTTTTTTCTGTTTCTTTTTTCTTTTCTCGTCCAAAAATCCTAGTGCAAGCTCGGCTGCTATTTTTCTTAGAGAAAAGTAGACTTTCCCCCCTAAAAAGATCGCGTGCACCAGGTCTATGTTGCGGCTAGGGAGTCGGCGATGCCTGCCTAAGGGTGGGCTTGTTTATTTTGTTAGCGAGCCTGCGCGCTCTTGGTCATGGGCTACGGCCTTGTAATATGCTCGCTGCCCGGCTTTGAACCCTACCCAGACTTCAGTCTCTAGCTATGTCATGGCTTTTGGTTTGTCCGTGTAACGTCCGACCTCTTGACACTCTGCCTATTCGTTAAGGGCTTTATTAATTTAAAGCCGGACGCCCCTAGGGTGTTTTTGTGTGCGATTTTGTGTGGTTTTGAGTAAATAATGATGACTGGGCACGCTGACTTTGGCAAAAAGAAGGGCGGCGACGCTGGCGAGTCCAGCCTTTGCGACGACGCGACAAAGAAAACCTGTTTCGCTCCGCCAAGCATCAAGATCCCTGTTGCCGAAGGCGGGCTTGGTAGCGGAGCCGGTGGGTCAATGTCCTTCTAGGAGCCGTGGCCGGAGATGACATCGGGGAGCGGCAGCAGACGTGGGCCATCGGAGAAATGCCTCATGTTGTTCGCTCTCCAGCTGGGCCTTAGTCGAAAATGCGGTGAGCCGGGTTGGGAAACTAGGCTCCTGTTTTTAACACAGTACAGGCGCAAGCGCTCATACATACGTGCATACACTCATCTTTATGAATGCACACACGCACACCTTACTCCTATGAGCATCTTTCAGAGATTAAGTCGGCATATTATTTTGAGATTTACGAAGCCATCGTAGGTGCCTCGTCATCGACGAAAACGTCTCCTCAGAAATGCTGGTGCCAGGTTTCTCTTCTTCGCCTCCCTCTCCGTCTCCGTCTCCGGTGGTCCATCGTTGTCGTCGATCCTCCTGCCGGCCTTGCTCATCTTGTCGACTCGTGCGCCGCCTTCAGCCAAAGATTGTTGAGGGAGCCGAGCGTGGGCATGCAGCGATCATGACGGAGGCATGGAGCTGGGCTAACGGGCTTTAGTTGCATGCTCAGTGGCTGGGCTTTTTTCTGTTCGGCCTTTCTTCTTCTTTTTTCTGTTTCTTTTTTCTTTTCTCGTCCAAAAATCCTAGTGCAAGCTCGGCTGCTATTTTTCTTAGAGAAAAGTAGACTTTTCCCCCTAAAAAGATCGCGTGCACCAGGTCTATGTTGCGGCTAGGGAGTCGGGGAAGCCTGCCTAAGGGTGGGCTTGTTTATTTTGTTAGCGAGCCCGCGCGCTCTTGGTCATGGGCTACGGCCTTGTAGTATGCTCGCTGCCCGGCTTTGAACCCTACCCAGACTTCAGTCTCTAGCTATGTCGTGGCTTTTGGTCTGTCCGTGTAACGTCCGACCTCTTGACACTCTGCCTATTCGTTAAGGGCTTTATTAATTTAAAGCCGGACGCCCCTAGGGTGTTTTTGTATGCGATTTCGGGTGGTTTTGAGTAAATAATGATGACTGGGCACGCTGACTTTGGCAAAAAGAAGGGCAGCAACGCTGGCGAGTCCATCGTAGGTAGGCAGTACAGGCGCGTGTAAGAGTCCTTCGTAGACTTGCGTGTGTGCATTCATAAAGATGAGTGTATGCACGTATGTATGAGCGCTTGCGCCTGTACTGTGTTAAAAAACAGGAGCCTAGTTTCCCAACCCGGCTCACCGCATTTTCGACGAAGGCCCAGTCGAAGAGCGAACAACATGAGGCGTTTCTCCGATGGCCCTCGTCTGCTGCCGCTCCCCGATGTCATCTCCGGCCACGGCTCCTAGAAGGACATTGACCCACCGGCTCCGCTACCAAGCCCGCCTTCGGCAACAGGGATCTCGATGCTTGGCGGAGCGAAACAGGTTTTCTTTGTCGCGTCGTCGCAAAGGCTGGACTCGCCAGCATTGCCGCCCTTCTTTTTGCCATAGTCAGCGTGCCCAGTCATCATTATTTACTCAAAACCACCCGAAATCGCACACAAAAACACCCTAGGGGCGTCCGGCTTTAAATTAATAAAGCCCTTAACAAATAGGTAGAGTGTCAAGAGGTCGGACGTTACACGGACAAACCAAAAGCCACGACATAGCTAGAGACTGAAGTCTGGGTAGGGTTCAAAGCCGGGCAGCGAGCATATTACAAGGCCGTAGCCCATGACCAAGAGCGCGCAGGCTCGCTAACAAAATAAACAAGCCCACCCTTAGGCAGGCATCGCCGACTCCCTAGCCGCAACATAGACCTGGTGCACGCGATCTTTTTAGGGGGAAAAGTCTACTTTTCTCTAAGAAAAATAGCAGCCGAGCTTGCACTAGGATTTTTGGACGAGAATAAAAAAAGAAACAGAAAAAAGAAGAAGAAAGGCCGAACAGAAAAAAGCCCAGCCACTGAGCATGCAACTAAAGCCCGTTAGCCCAGCTTCATGCCTCCGTCATGATCGCTGCATGCCCACGCTCGGCTCCCTCAACAATCTTTGGCTGAAGGCGGCGCACGAGTCGACAAGATGAGCAAGGCCGGCAGGAGGATCGGCGACAACGATGGACCACCGGAGACGGAGACGGAGAGGGAGGCGAAGAAGAGAAACCTGGCACCAGCATTTCTGAGGAGACGTTTTCGTCGATGACGAGGCACCTACGATGGCTTCATAAATCTCAAAATAATATGCCGACTTAATCTCTCAGAGATGCTCATAGGAGTAAGGTGTGCGTGTGTGCATTCAAAAAGATGAGTGTATGCACGTATGTATGAGCGCTTGCGCCTGTACTGTGTTAAAAAACAGGAGCCTAGTTTCCCAACCCGGCTCACCGCATTTTCGACGAAGGCCCAGCCGGAGAGCGAACAACATGAGGCGTTTCTCCGATGGCCCTCGTCTGCTGCCGCTCCCCGATGTCATCTCCGGCCACGGCTCCTAGAAGGACATTGACCCACCGGCTCCGCTACCAAGCCCGCCTTCGGCAACAGGGATCTTGATGCTTGGCGGAGCAAAACAGGTTTTCTTTGGCGCGTCGTCGCAAAGGCTAGACTCGCCAGCGTCGTCGCCCTTCTTTTTGCCAAAGTCAGCGTGCCCAGTCATCATTATTTACTCAAAACCACCCGAAATCGCACACAAAAACACCCTAGGGGCGTCCGGCTTTAAATTAATAAAGCCCTTAACGAATAGGCAGAGTGTCAAGAGGTTGGACGTTACACGGACAAACCAAAAGCCACGACATAGCTAGAGACTGAAGTCTGGGTAGGGTTCAAAGCCGGGCAGCGAGCATATTACAAGGCCGTAGCCCATGACCAAGAGCGCGCAGGCTCGCTAACAAAATAAACAAGCCCACCCTTAGGCAGGCATCGCCGACTCCCTAGCCGCAACATAGACCTGGTGCACGCGATCTTTTTAGGGGGAAAAGTCTACTTTTCTCTAAGAAAAATAGCAGCCGAGCTTGCACTAGGATTTTTGGACGAGAAAAGAAAAAAGAAACAGAAAAAAGATGACAAAAGGCCGAACAGAAAAAAAGCCCAGCCACTGAGCATGCAACTAAAGCCCGTTAGCCCAGCTCCATGCCTCCGTCATGATCGCTGCATGCCCACGCTCGGCTCACTCAACAATCTTTGGCTGAAGGCGGCGCACGAGTCGACAAGATGAGCAAGGCCGGCAGGAGGATCGGCGATAACGATGGACCACCGGAGACGGAGACAGAGAGGGAGGCGAAGAAGAGAAACCTGTCACCAGCATTTCTGAGGAGACGTTTTCGTCGATGACGAGGTACCTACGATGGCTTCGTACATCTCAAAATAATATGCCGACTTAATCTCTCAGAGATGCTCATAGGAGTAAGGTGTGCGTGTGTGCATTCATAAAGATGAGTGTATGCACGTATGTATGAGCGATTGCGCCTGTACTGTGTTAAAAAACAGGAGCCTCGTTTCCCCACCCGGCTCACCGCATTTTCGATGAAGGCCCAGCAGGAGAGCGAACAACATGAGGCGTTTCTCCGATGGCCCTCGTCTGCTGCCGCTCCCCGATGTCATCTCCGGCCACGGCTCCTAGAAGGACATTGACCCACCGGCTCCGCTACCAAGCCCGCCTTCGGCAACAGGGATCTCGATGCTTGGCGGAGCGAAACAGGTTTTCTTTGTCGTGTCGTCGCAAAGGCTAGACTCACCAGCGTCGCCGCCCTTCTTTTTGCCAAAGTCAGCGTGCCCAGTCATCATTATTTACTCAAAACCACCCGAAATCGCACACAAAAACACCCTAGGGGCGTCCGGCTTTCAATTAATAAAGCCCTTAACGAATAGGCAGAGTGTCAAGAGATCGGACGTTACACGGACAAACCAAAAGCCACGACATAGCTAGAGACTGAAGTCTAGGTAGGGTTCAAAGCCGAGCAGCGAGCATATTACAAGGCCGTAGCCCATGACCAAGAGCGCGCAGGCTCGCTAACAAAATAAACAAGCCCACCCTTAGGCAGGCATCGCCGACTCCCTAGCCGCAACATAGACCTGGTGCACGCGTTCTTTTTAGGGGGAAAAGTCTACTTTTCTCTAAGAAAAATAGCAGCCGAGCTTGCACTAGGATTTTTGGACGAGAAAAGAAAAAAGAAACAGAAAGAAGAAGAAGAAAGGCCGAACAGAAAAAAGCCCAGCCACTGAGCATGCAACTAAAGCCCGTTAGCCCAGCTCCATGCCTCCGTCATGATCGCTGCATGCCCACGCTCGGCTCCCTCAACAATCTTTGGCTGAAGGCGGCGCACGAGTCGACAAGATGAGCAAGGCCGGCAGGAGGATCGGCGACAACGATGGACCACCGGAGACGGAGACGGAGAGGGAGGCGAAGAAGAGAAACCTGGCACCAGCATTTCTGAGGAGACGTTTTCATCGATGACGAGGCACCTACGATGGCTTCGTAAATCTCAAAATAATATGCCGACTTAATCTCTCAGAGATGCTCATAGGAGTAAGGTGTGCGTGTGTGCATTCATAAAGATGAGTGTATGCACGTATGTATGAGCGCTTGCGCCTGTACTGTGTTAAAAAACAGGAGCCTAGTTTCCCAACCCGGCTCACCGCATTTTCGACTAAGGCCCAGCCGGAGAGCGAACAACATGAGGCATTTCTCCGATGGCCCTCGTCTGCTGCCGCTCCCCGATGTCATCTCCGGCCACGGCTCCTAGAAGGACATTGACCCACCGGCTCCGCTACCAAGCCCGCCTTCGGCAACAGGGATCTCGATGCTTGGCGGAGCGAAACAGGTTTTCTTTGTCGCGTCGTCGCAAAGGCTGGACTCGCCAGCGTCGCCGCCTTCTTTTTGCCAAAGTCAGCGTGCCCAGTCATCATTATTTACTCAAAACCACCCGAAATCGCACACAAAAACACCCTAGGGGCGTCCGGCTTTAAATTAATAAACCCCTTAACGAATAGGCAGAGTGTCAAGAGGTCGGACGTTACACGGACAAACCAAAAGCCAGGACATAGCTAGAGACTGAAGTCTAGGAAGGGTTCAAAGCCGGGCAGCGAGCATATTGCAAGGCCGTAGCCCATGACCAAGAGCGCGCAGGCTCGCTAACAAACTAAACAGGCCCACCCTTAGGCAGGCATCGCCGACTCCCTAGCCGCAACATAGACCTGGTGCACGCGATCTTTTTAGGGGGAAAAGTCTACTTTTCTCTAAGAAAAATAGCAGCCGAGCTTGCACTAGGATTTTTGGACAAGAAAAGAAAAAAGAAACAGAAAAAAGAAGAAGAAAGGCCGAACAGAAAAAAGCCCAGCCACTGAGCATGCAACTAAAACCCGTTAGCCCAGCTCCATGCCTCCGTCATGATCGCTGCATGCCCACGCTCGGCTCCCTCAACAATCTTTGGCTGAAGGCGGCGCACGAGTCGACAAGATGAGCAAGGCCGGCAGGAGGATCAGCGACAACGATGGACCACCGGAGACGGAGACGGAGAGGGAGGCGAAGAAGAGAAACCTGGCACCAACATTTCTGAGGAGACGTTTTCGTCGATGACGAGGCACCTACGATGGCTTCATAAATCTCAAAATAATATGCCGACTTAATCTCTCAGAGATGCTCATAGGAGTAAGGTGTGCGTGTGTGCATTCATAAAGATGAGTGTATGCACGTATGTATGAGCGCTTGCGCCTGTACTGTGTTAAAAAACAGGAGCCTAGTTTCCCGACCCGGCTCACCGCATTTTCGACGAAGGCCCAGCCGGAGAGCGAACAACATGAGGCGTTTCTCCGATGGCCCTCGTCTGCTGCCGCTCCCCGATGTCATCTCCGGCCACGGCTCCTAGAAGGACATTGACCCACCGGCTCCGCTACCAAGCCCGCCTTCGGCAACAGGGATCTCGATGCTTGGCGGAGCGAAACAGGTTTTCTTTGTCGCGTTGTCGCAAAGGCTGGACTCGCCAGCGTCGCCGCCCTTCTTTTTGCCAAAGTCAGCGTGCCCAGTCATCATTATTTACTCAAAACCACCCAAAATCGCACACAAAAACACCCTAGGGGCGTCCGGCTTTAAATTAATAAAGCCCTTAACGAACAGGCAGAGTGTCAAGAGGTCGGACGTTACACGGACAAACCAAAAGCCACGACATAGCTAGAGACTGAAGTCTGGGTAGGGTTCAAAGCCGGGCAGCGAGCATATTACAAGGCCGTAGCCCATGACCAAGAGCGCGCAGGCTCGCTAACAAAATAAACAAGCCCACCCTTAGGCAGGCATCGCCGACTCCCTAGCCGCAACATAGACCTGGTGCACGTGATCTTTTTAGGGGGAAAAGTCTACTTTTCTCTAAGAAAAATAGCAGCCGAGCTTGCACTAGGATTTTTGGGCGAGAAAAGAAAAAAGAAACAGAAAAAAGAAGAAGAAAGGCCGAACAGAAAAAAGCCCAGCCACTGAGCATGCAACTAAAGCCCGTTAGCCCAGCTCCATGCCTCCGTCATGATCGCTGCAGGCCCACGCTCGGCTCCCTCAACAATCTTTGGCTGAAGGCGGTGCACGATTCGACAAGATGAGCAAGGCCGGCAGGAGGATCGGCGACAACGATGGACCAGTGGAGACGGAGACGGAGAGGGAGGCGAAGAAGAGAAACCTGGCACCAGCATTTCTGAGGAGACGTTTTCGTCGATGACGAGGCACCTACGATGGCTTCGTAAATCGCAAAATAATATGCCGACTTAATCTCTCAGAGATGCTCATAGGAGTAAGGTGTGCGTGTGTGCATTCATAAAGATGAGTGTATGCACGTATGTATGAGCGCTTGCGCCTGTACTGTGTTAAAAAACAGGAGCCTAGTTCCCCAACCCGGCTCATCGCATTTTCGACGAAGGCCCAGCCGGAGAGCGAACAACATGAGGTGTTTCTCCGATGGCCCTCGTCTGCTGCCGCTCCCCGATGTCATCTCCGGCCACGGCTCCTAGAAGGACATTGACCCACCGGCTCCGCTACCAAGCCCGCCTTCGGCAACAGGGATCTCGATGCTTGGCGGAGCGAAACAGGTTTTCTTTGTCGCGTCGTCGCGAAGGCTGGACTCGCCAGCGTCGCCGCCCTTCTTTTTGCCAAAGTCAGCGTGCCCGGTCATCATTATTTACTCAAAACCACCCAAAATCGCACACAAAAACACCCTAGGGGCGTCCGGCTTTAAATTAATAAAGCCCTTAACGAATAGGCAGAGTGTCAAGAGGTCGGACGTTACACGGACAAACCAAAAGCCACGACATAGCTAGAGACTGAAGTCTGGGTAGGGTTCAAAGCCGGGCAGCGAGCATATTACAAGGCCGTAGCCCATGACCAATAGCGCGCAGGCTCGCTAACAAAATAAACAAGCCCACCCTTAGGCAGGCATCGCCGACTCCCTAGCCGCAACATAGACCTGGTGCACGCGATCTTTTTAGGGGGAAAAGTCTACTTTTCTCTAAGAAAAATAGCAGCCGAGTTTGCACTAGGATTTTTGGACGAGAAAAGAAAAAATAAACAGAAAAAAGAAGAAGAAAGGCCGAACAGAAAAAAGCCCAGCCATTGAGCATGCAACTAAAGCCCGTTAGCCCAGCTCCATGCCTCCGTCATGATCGCTGCATGCCCACGCTCGGCTCCCTCAACAATCTTTGGCTGAAGGCGGCGCACGAGTCGACAAGATGAGCAAGGCCGGCAGGAGGATCGGCGACAACGATGGACCACCGGAGACGGAGACGGAGAGGGAGGCGAAGAAGAGAAAGCAGGCACCAGCATTTCTGAGGAGACGTTTTCGTCGATGACGAGGCACCTACGATGGCTTCGTAAATCTCAAAATAATATGCCGACTTAATCTCTGAAAGATGCTCATAGGAGTTAGGTGTGCGTGTGTGCATTCATAAAGATGAGTGTATGCACGTATGTATGAGCGCTTGCGCCTGTACTGTGTTAAAAACAGGAGCCTAGTTTCCCAACCCGGCTCACCGCATTTTCGACGAAGGCCCAGCCGGAGAGCGAACAACATGAGGCGTTTCTCCGATGGCCCTCGTCTGCTGCCGCTCCCCGATGTCATCTCCGGCCACGGCTCCTAGAAGGACATTGACCCACCGGCTCCGCTACCAAGCCCGCCTTCGGCAACAGGGATCTCGATGCTTGGCGGAGCGAAACAGGTTTTCTTTGTCGCGTCGTCGCAAAGGCTGGACTCGCCAGCGTCGCCGCCCTTCTTTCTGCCAAAGTCAGCGTGCCCAGTCATCATTATTTACTCAAAACCACCCGAAATCGCACACAAAAACACCCTAGGGGCGTCCGGCTTTAAATTAATAAAGCCCTTAACGAATAGGCAGAGTGTCTAGAGGTCGGACGTTACACAGACAAACCAAAAGCCACGACATAGCTAGAGACTGAAGTCTGGGTAGGGTTCAAAGCCGGGCAGCGAGCATATTACAAGGCCGTAGCCCATGACCAAGAGCGCGCAGGCTCGCTAACAAAATAAACAAGCCCACCCTTAGGCAGGCATCCCCGACTACCTAGCCGCAACATAGACCTGGTGCATGCGATCTTTTTAGGGGGAAAAGTCTACTTTTCTCTAAGAAAAATAGCAGCCGAGCTTGCACTAGGATTTTTGGACGAGAAAAGAAAAAATAAATAGAAAAAAGAAGAAGAAAGGCCGAACAGAAAAAAGCCCAGCCACTGAGCATGCAACTAAAGCCCGTTAGCCCAGCTCCATGCCTCCGTCATGATCGCTGCATGCCCACGCTCGGCTCCCTCAACAATCTTTGGCTGAAGGCGGCGCACGAGTCGACAAGATGAGCAAGGCCGGCAGGAGGATCGGCGACAACGATGGACCACCGGAGACGGAGACGGAGAGGGAGGCGAAGAAGAGAAACCTGGCACCAGCATTTCTGAGGAGACGTTTTCGTCGATGACGAGGCACCTACGATGGCTTCGTAAATCTCAAAATAATATGCCGACTTAATCTCTCAGAGATGCTCATAGGAGTAAGGTGTGCGTGTGTGCATTCATAAAGATGAGTGTATGCACGTATGTATGAGCGCTTGCGCTTGTACTGTGTTAAAAAACAGGAGCCTAGTTTCCCAACCCGGCTCACCGCATTTTCGACGAAGGCCCAGCCGGAGAGCGAACAACATGAGGCGTTTCTCCGATGGCCCTCGTCTGCTGCCGCTCCCCGATGTCATCTCTGGCCACGGCTACTAGAAGGACATTGACCCACCGGCTCCGCTACCAAGCCCGCCTTCGGCAACAGGGATCTCGATGCTTGGCGGAGCGAAACAGGTTTTCTTTGTCGCGTCGTCGCAAAGGCTGGACTCGCCAGCGTCGCCGCCCTTCTTTTTGCCAAAGTCAGCGTGCCCAGTCATCATTATTTACTCAAAACCACCCGAAATCGCACACAAAAACACCCTAGGGGCGTCCGGCTTTAAATTAATAAAGCCCTTAACGAATAGGCAGAGTGTCAAGAGGTCGGACGTTACACGGACAAACCAAAAGCCACGACATAGCTAGAGACTGAAGTCTGGGTAGGGTTCAAAGCCGGGCAGCGAGCATACTACAAGGCCGTAGCCCATGACCAAGAGCGCACGGGCTCGCTAACAAAATAAACAAGCCCACCCTTAGGCAGGCATCGCCGACTCCCTAGCCGCAACATAGACCTGGTGCACGCGATCTTTTTAGGGGGAAAAGTCTACTTTTCTCTAAGAAAAATAGTAGCCGAGCTTGCACTAGGATTTTTGGACGAGAAAAGAAAAAAGAAACAGAAAAAAGAAGAAGAAAGGCCGAACAGAAAAAAGCCCAGCCACTGAGCATGCAACTAAAGCCCGTTAGCCCAGCTCCATGCCTCCGTCATGATCGCTGCATGCCCACGCTCGGCTCCCTCAACAATCTTTGGCTGAAGGCGGCGCACGAGTCGACAAGATGAGCAAGGCCGGCAGGAGGATCGGCGACAACGATGGACCACCGGAGACGGAGACGGAGAGGGAGCCGAAGAAGAGAAACCTGGCACCAGCATTTCTGAGGAGACGTTTTCGTCGATGACGAGGCACCTACGATGGCTTCGTAAATCTCAAAATAATATGCCAACTTAGTCTCTCAGAGATGCTCATAGGAGTAAGGTGTGCGTGTGTGCATTCATAAAGATGAGTGTATGCACGTATGTATGAGCGCTTGCGCCTGTACAGTGTTAAAAAACAGGAGCCTAGTTTCCCAACCCGGCTCACCGCATTTTCGACGAAGGCCCAGCCGGAGAGCGAACAACATGAGGCGTTTCTCCGATGGCCCTCGTCTGCTGCCGCTCCCCGATGTCATCTCTGGCCATGGCTCCTAGAAGGACATTGACCCACCGGCTCCGCTACCAAGCCCGCCTTCGGCAACAGGGATCTCGATGCTTGGCGGAGCGAAACAGGTTTTCTTTGTCGCGTCGTCGCAAAGGCTGGACTCGCCAGCGTCGCCGCCCTTCTTTTTGCCAAAGTCAGCGTGCCCAGTCATCATTATTTACTCAAAACCACCCGAAATCGCACACAAAAACACCCTAGGGGCGTCCGGCTTTAAATTAATAAAGCCCTTAACGAATAGGCAGAGTGTCAAGAGGTCGGACGTTACACGGACAAACCAAAAGCCACGACATAGCTAGAGACTGAAGTCTGGGTAGGGTTCAAAGCCGGGCAGCGAGCATATTACAAGGACGTAGCCCATGACCAAGAGCGCGCGGGCTCGCTAACAAAATAAACAAGCCCACCCTTAGGCAGGCATCGCCGACTCCCTAGCCGCAACATAGACCTGGTGCACGCGATCTTTTTAGGGGGAAAAGTCTACTTTTCTCTAAGAAAAATAGCAGCCGAGCTTGCACTAGGATTTTTGGACGAGAAAAGAAAAAAGAAACAGAAAAAAGAAGAAGAAAGGTCGAACAGAAAAAAGCCCAGCCACTGAGCATGCAACTAAAGCCCGTTAGCCCAGCTCCATGCCTCCGTCATGATCGCTGCATGCCCACGCTCGGCTCCCTCAACAATCTTTGGATGAAGGCGGCGCACGAGTCGACAAGATGAGCAAGGCCGGCAGGAGGATCGGCGACAACGATGGACCACCGGAGACGGAGACGGAGAGGGAGGCGAAGAAGAGAAACCTGGCACCAGCATTTCTGAGGAGACGTTTTCGTCGATGACGAGGCACCTACGATGGCTTCGTAAATCGCAAAATAATATGCCGACTTAATCTCTCAGAGATGCTCATAGGAGTAAGGTGTGCGTGGGTGCATTCATAAAGATGAGTGTATGCACGTATGTATGAGCGCTTGCGCCTGTACTGTGTTAAAAAACAGGAGCCTAGTTTCCCAACCCGGCTCACCGCATTTTCGACGAAGGCCCAGCCGGAGAGCGAACAACATGAGGCGTTTCTCCGATGGCCCTCGTCTGCTGCCGCTCCCCGATGTCATCTCCGGCCACGGCTCCTAGAAGGACATTGACCCACCGGCTCCGCTACCAAGCCCGCCTTCGGCAACAGGGATCTCGATGCTTGGCGGAGCGAAACAGGTTTTCTTTGTCGCGTCGTCGCAAAGGCTGGACTCGCCAGCGTCGCCGCCCTTCTTTTTGCCAAAGTCAGCGTGATCATTATTTACTCAAAACCACCCGAAATCGCACACAAAAACACCCTAGGGGCGTCCGGCTTTAAATTAATAAAGCCCTTAACGAATAGGCAGAGTGTCAAGAGGTCGGACGTTACACGGACAAACCAAAAGCCATGACATAGCTAGAGACTGAAGTCTGGGTAGGGTTCAAAGCCGGGCAGCGAGCATACTACAAGGCCGTAGCCCATGACCAAGAGCGCGCGGGCTCGCTAACAAAATAAACAAGCCCACCCTTAGGCAGGCATCGCCGACTCCCTAGCCGCATCATAGACCTGGTGCACGCGATCTTTTTAGGGGGAAAAGTCTACTTTTCTCTAAGAAAAATAGCAGCCGAGCTTGCACTAGGATTTTTGGACGAGAAAAGAAAAAAGAAACAGAAAAAAGAAGAAGAAAGGCCGAACAGAAAAAAGCCCAGCCACTGAGCATGCAACTAAAGCCCGTTAGCCCAGCTCCATGCCTCCGTCATGATCGCTGCATGCCCACGCTCGGCTCCCTCAACAATCTTTGGCTGAAGGCGGCG
Source organism: Triticum urartu (assembly GCF_056163025.1). Taxonomy (NCBI): domain Eukaryota; kingdom Viridiplantae; phylum Streptophyta; class Magnoliopsida; order Poales; family Poaceae; genus Triticum; species Triticum urartu. The sequence continues at coordinate 9,322,459 of NC_141877.1, forward strand.
CACGAGTCGACAAGATGAGCAAGGCCGGCAGGAGGATCGGCGACAACGATGGACCACCGGAGACGGAGACGGAGAGGGAGCCGAAGAAGAGAAACCTGGCACCAGCATTTCTGAGGAGACGTTTTCGTCGATGACGAGGCACCAACGATGGCTTCGTAAATCTCAAAATAATATGCCGACTTAATCTCTCAGAGATGCTCATAGGAGTAAGGTGTGCGTGTGTGCATTCATAAAGATGAGTGTATGCACGTATGTATGAGCGCTTGCGCCTGTACAGTGTTAAAAAACAGGAGCCTAGTTTCCCAACACGGCTCACCGCATTTTCGACGAAGGCCCAGCCGGAGAGCGTACAACATGAGGCGTTTCTCCGATGGCCCTCGTCTGCTGCCGCTCCCCGATGTCATCTCTGGCCACGGCTCCTAGAAGGACATTGACCCACCGGCTCCGCTACCAAGCCCGCCTTCGGCAACAGGGATCTCGATGCTTGGCGGAGCGAAACAGGTTTTCTTTGTCGCGTCGTGGCAAAGGCTGGACTCGCCAGCGTCGCCGCCCTTCTTTTTGCCAAAGTCAGCGTGCCCAGTCATCATTATTTACTCAAAACCACCCGAAATCGCACACAAAAACACCCTAGGGGCGTCCGGCTTTAAATTAATAAAGCCCTTAACGAATAGGCAGAGTGTCAAGAGGTCGGACGTTACACGGACAAACCAAAAGCCACGACATAGCTAGAGACTGAAGTCTGGGTAGGGTTCAAAGCCGGGCAGCGAGCATATTACAAGGACGTAGCCCATGACCAAGAGCGCGCGGGCTCGCTAACAAAATAAACAAGCCCACCCTTAGGCAGGCATCGCCGACTCCCTAGCCGCAACATAGACCTGGTGCACGCGATCTTTTTAGGGGGAAAAGTCTACTTTTCTCTAAGAAAAATAGCAGCCGAGCTTGCACTAGGATTTTTGGACGAGAAAAGAAAAAAGAAACAGAAAAAAGAAGAAGAAAGGTCGAACAGAAAAAAGCCCAGCCACTGAGCATGCAACTAAAGCCCGTTAGCCCAGCTCCATGCCTCCGTCATGATCGCTGCATGCCCACGCTCGGCTCCCTCAACAATCTTTGGCTGAAGGCAGCGCACGAGTCGACAAGATGAGCAAGGCCGGCAGGAGGATCGGCGACAACGATGGACCACCGGAGACGGAGACGGAGAGGGAGGCGAAGAAGTGAAACCTGGCACCAGCATTTCTGAGGAGACGTTTTCGTCGATGACGAGGCACCTACGATGGCTTCGTAAATCTCAAAATAATATGCCGACTTAATCTCTCAGAGATGCTCATAGGAGTAAGGTGTGCGTGTGTGCATTCATAAAGATGAGTGTATGCACGTATGTATGAGCGCTTGCGCCTGTACTGTGTTAAAAAACAGGAGCCTAGTTTCCCAACCCGGCTCACCGCATTTTCGACGAAGGCCCAGACGGAGAGCGAACAACATGAGGCGTTTCTCCGATGGCCCTCATCTGCTGCCGCTCCCCGATGTCATCTCCGGCCATGGCTCCTAGAAGGACATTGACCCACCGGCTCCGCTACCAAGCCCGCCTTCGGCAATAGGGATCTCGATGCTTGGCGGAGCGAAACATGTTTTCTTTGTCGCGTCGTCGCAAAGGCTGGACTCGCCAGCGTCGCCGCCCTTCTTTTTGCCAAAGTTAGCGTGCCCAGTCATCATTATTTACTCAAAACCACCCGAAATGGCACACAAAAACACCCTAGGGGCGTCCGGCTTTAAATTAATAAAGCCCTTAACGAATAGGCAGAGTGTCAAGAGGTCGGACGTTACACGGACAAACCAAAAGCCACGACATAGCTAGAGACTGAAGTCTGGGTATGGTTCAAAGCAGGGCAGCGAGCATATTACAAGGCCGTAGCCCATGACCAAGAGCGCGCGGGCTCGCTAACAAAATAAACAAGCCCACCCTTAGGCAGGCATCGCCGACTCCCTAGCCGCAACATAGACCTGGTGCACGCGATCTTTTTAGGGGGAAAAGTCTACTTTTCTCTAAGAAAAATAGCAGCCGAGCTTGCACTAGGATTTTTGGACGAGAAAAGAAAAAAGAAACAGAAAAAAGAAGAAGAAAGGCCGAACAGAAAAAAGCCCAGCCACTGAGCATGCAACTAAAGCCCGTTAGCCCAGCTCCATGCCTCCGTCATGATCGCTGCATGCCCACGCTCGGCTCCCTCAACAATCTTTGGCTGAAGGCGGCGCACGAGTCGACAAGATGAGCAAGGCCGGCAGGAGGATCGGCGACAACGATGGACCACCGGAGACGGAGACGGAGAGGGAGGCGAAGAAGAGAAACCTGGCACGAGCATTTCTGAGGAGACGTTTTCGTCGATGACGAGGCACCTACGATGGCTTCGTAAATCTCAAAATAATATGCCGACTTAATCTCTCAGAGATGCTCATAGGAGTAAGGTGTGCGTGTGTGCATTCATAAAGATGAGTGTATGCACGTATGTATGAGCGCTTGCGCCTGTACTGTGTTAAAAAATAGGAGCCTAGTTTCCCAACCCGGCTCACCGCATTTTCGATGAAGGCCCAGCCGAAGAGCGAACAACATGAGGCGTTTCTCCGATGGCCCTCGTCTGCTGCCGCTCCCCGATGTCATCTCCGGCCACGGCTCCTAGAAGGACATTGACCCACCGGCTCCGCTACCAAGCCCGCCTTCGGCAACAGGGATCTCGATGCTTGGCGGAGCGAAACAGGTTTTCTTTGTCGCGTCGTCGCAAAGGCTGGACTCGCTAGCGTCGCCGCCCTTCTTTTTGCCAAAGTCAGCGTGCCCAGTCATCATTATTTACTCAAAACCACCCGAAATCGCACATAAAAACACCCTAGGGGCGTCCGGCTTTAAATTAATAAAGCCCTTAACGAATAGGCAAAGTGTCAAGAGGTCGGACGTTACACGGACAAACCAAAAGCCACGACATAGCTAGAGACTAAAGTCTGGGTAGGGTTCAAAGCCGGGCAGCGAGCATATTACAAGGCCGTAGCCCATGACCAAGAGCGCGCAGGCTCGCTAAGAAAATAAACAAGCCCACCCTTAGGCAGGCATCGCCGACTCCCTAGCCGCAACATAGACCTGGTGCACGCGATCTTTTTAGGGGGAAAAGTCTACTTTTCTCTAAGAAATATAGCAGCCGAGCTTGCACTAGGATTTTTGGACGAGAAAAGAAAAAACAAACAGAAAAAAGAAGAAGAAAGGCCGAACAGAAAAAAGCCCAGCCACTGAGCGTGCAACTAAAGCCCGTTAGCCCAGCTCCATGCCTCCGTCATGATCGCTGCATGCCCACGCTCGGCTCCCTCAAACATCTTTGGCTGAAGGCGGCGCACGAGTCGACAAGATGAGCAAGGCCGTCAGGAGGATCGGTGACAACGATGGACCACCGGAGACGAAGACGGAGAGGGAGAGGGAGGCGAAGAAGAGAAACCAGGCACCAGCATTTCTGAGGAGACGTTTTCGTCGATGACGAGGCACCTACGATGGCTTCGTAAATCTCAAAATAATATGCCGACTTAATCTCTCAGAGATGCTCATAGGAGTAAGGTGTGCGTGTGTGCATTCATAAAAATGAGTGTATGCACGTATGTATGAGCGCTTGCGCCTGTACTGTGTTAAAAAACAAGAGCCTAGTTTCCCAACCCGGCTCACCGCATTTTCGACGAAGGCCCAGCCGGAGAGCGAACAACATGAGGCGTTTCTCCGATGGCCCTCGTCTGCTGCCGCTCCTCGATGTCATCTCCGGCCACGGCTCCTAGAAGGACATTGACCCACCGGCTCCGCTACCAAGCCCGCCTTCGGCAACAGGGATCTCGATGCTTGGCGGAGCGAAACAGGTTTTCTTTGTCGCGTCGTCGCAAAGGCTGGACTCGCCAGCGTCGCCGCCCTTCTTTTTGCCAAAGTCAGCGTGCCCAGTCATCATTATTTACTCAAAACCACCCGAAATCGCACACAAAAACACCCTAGGGGCGTCCGGCTTTAAATTAATAAAGCCCTTAACGAATAGGCATAGTGTCAAGAGGTCGGACGTTACACGGACAAACCAAAAGCCACGACATAGCTAGAGACTGAAGTCTGGGTAGGGTTCAAAGCCGGGCAGCGAGCATATTACAAGGCCGTAGCCCATGACCAATAGCGCGCAGGCTCGCTAACAAAATAAACAAGCCCACCCTTAGGCAGGCATCGCCGACTCCCTAGCCGCAACATAGACCTGGTGCACGCGATCTTTTTAGGGGGAAAAGTCTACTTTTCTCTAAGAAAAATAGCAGCCGAGCTTGCACTAGGATTTTTGGACGAGAAAAGAAAAAATAAACAGAAAAAAGAAGAAGAAAGGCCGAACAGAAAAAAGCCCAGCCACTGAGCATGCAACTAAAGCCCGTTAGCCCAGCTCCATGCCTCCGTCATGATCGCTGCATGCCCACGCTCGGCTCCCTCAACAATCTTTGGCTGAAGGCGGCGCACGAGTCGACAAGATGAGCAAGGCCGGCAGGAGGATCGGCGACAACGATGGACCACCGGAGACGGAGACGGAGAGGGAGGCGAAGAAGAGAAACCAGGCACCAGCATTTCTGAGGAGACGTTTTCGTCGATGACGAGGCACCTACGATGGCTTCGTAAATCTAAAAATAATATGCCGACTTAATCTCTGAAAGATGCTCATAGGAGTAAGGTGTGCGTGTGTGCATTCATAAAGATGAGTGTATGCACGTATGTATGAGCGCTTGCGCCTGTACTGTGTTAAAAACAGGAGCCTAGTTTCCCAACCCGGCTCACCGCATTTTCGACGAAGGCCCAGCCGGAGAGCGAACAACATGAGGCGTTTCTCCGATGGCCCTCGTCTGCTGCCGCTCCCCGATGTCATCTCCGGCCACGGCTCCTAGAAGGACATTGACCCACCGGCTCCGCTACCAAGCCCGCCTTCGGCAACAGGGATCTCGATGCTTGGCGGAGCGAAACAGGTTTTCTTTGTCGCGTCGTCGCAAAGGCTGGACTCGCCAGCGTCGCCGCCCTTCTTTTTGCCAAAGTCAGCGTGCCCAGTCATCATTATTTACTCAAAACCACCCGAAATCGCACACAAAAACACCCTAGGGGCGTCCGGCTTTAAATTAATAAAGCCCTTAACGAATAGGCATAGTGTCAAGAGGTCGGACGTTACACGGACAAACCAAAAGCCACGACATAGCTAGAGACTGAAGTCTGGGTAGGGTTCAAAGCCGGGCAGCGAGCATATTACAAGGCCGTAGCCCATGACCAATAGCGCGCAGGCTTGCTAACAAAATAAACAAGCCCACCCTTAGGCAGGCATCGCCGACTCCCTAGCCGCAACATAGACATGGTGCACGCGATCTTTTTAGGGGGAAAAGTCTACTTTTCTCTAAGAAAAATAGCAGCCGAGCTTGCACTAGGATTTTTGGACGAGAAAAGAAAAAATAAACAGAAAAAAGAAGAAGAAAGGCCGAACAGAAAAAAGCCCAGCCACTGAGCATGCAACTAAAGCCCGTTAGCCCAGCTCCATGCCTCCGTCATGATCGCTGCATGCCCACGCTCGGCTCCCTCAACAATCTTTGGCTGAAGGCGGCGCACGAGTTGACAAGATGAGCAAGGCCGGCAGGAGGATCGGCGACAACGATGGACCACCGGAGACGGAGACGGAGAGGGAGGCGAAGAAGAGAAACCTGGCACCAGCATTTCTGAGGAGACGTTTTCGTCGATGACGAGGCACCTACGATGGCTTCGTAAATCTCAAAATAATATGCCGACTTAATCTCTGAAAGATGCTCATAGGAGTTAGGTGTGCGTGTGTGCATTCATAAAGATGAGTGTATGCACGTATGTATGAGCGCTTGCGCCTGTACTGTGTTAAAAACAGGAGCCTAGTTTCCCAACCCGGCTCACCGCATTTTCGACGAAGGCCCAGCCGGAGAGCGAACAACATGAGGCGTTTCTCCGATGGCCCTCGTCTGCTGCCGCTCCCCGATGTCATCTCCGGCCACGGCTCCTAGAAGGACATTGACCCACCGGCTCCGCTACCAAGCCCGCCTTCGGCAACAGGGATCTCGATGCTTGGCGGAGCGAAACAGGTTTTCTTTGTCGCGTCGTCGCAAAGGCTGGACTCGCCAGCGTCGCCGCCCTTCTTTTTGCCAAAGTCAGCGTGCCCAGTCATCATTATTTACTCAAAACCACCCGAAATCGCACACAAAAACACCCTAGGGGCGTCCGGCTTTAAATTAATAAAGCCCTTAACGAATAGGCAGAGTGTCAAGAGGTCGGACGTTACACGGACAAACGAAAAGCCACGACATAGCTAGAGACTGAAGTCTGGGTTGGGTTCAAAGCCGGGCAGCGAGCATATTACAAGGCCGTAGCCCATGACCAATAGCGCGCAGGCTCGCTAACAAAATAAACAAGCCCACCCTTAGGCAGGCATCGCCGACTCCCTAGCCGCAACATAGACCTGGTGCACGCGATCTTTTTAGGGGGAAAAGTCTACTTTTCTCTAAGAAAAATAGCAGCCGAGCTTGCACTAGGATTTTTGGACGAGAAAAGAAAAAATAAAAAGAAAAAAGAAGAAGAAAGGCCGAACAGAAAAAAGCCCAGCCACTGAGCATGCAACTAAAGCCCGTTAGCCCAGCTCCATGCCTCCGTCATGATCGCTGCATGCCCACGCTCGGCTCCCTCAACAATCTTTGGCTGAAGGCGGCGCACGAGTCGACAAGATGAGCAAGGCCGGCAGGAGGATCGGCGACAACGATGGACCACCGGAGACGGAGACGGAGAGGGAGGCGAAGAAGAGAAACCAGGCACCAGCATTTCTGAGGAGACGTTTTCGTCGATGACGAGGCACCTACGATGGCTTCGTAAATCTCAAAATAATATGCCGACTTAATCTCTGAAAGATGCTCATAGGAGTAAGGTGTGCGTGTGTGCATTCATAAAGATGAGTGTATGCACGTATGTATGAGCGCTTGCGCCTGTACTGTGTTAAAAACAGGAGCCTAGTTTCCCAACCCGGCTCACCGCATTTTCGACGAAGGCCCAGCCGGAGAGCGAACAACATGAGGCGTTTCTCCGATGGCCCTCGTCTGCTGCCGCTCCTCGATGTCATCTCCGGCCACGGCTCCTAGAAGGACATTGACCCACCGGCTCCGCTACCAAGCCCGCCTTCGGCAACAGGGATCTCGATGCTTGGCGGAGCGAAACAGGTTTTCTTTGTCGCGTCGTCGCAAAGGCTGGACTCGCCAGCGTCGCCGCCCTTCTTTTTGCCAAAGTCAGCGTGCCCAGTCATCATTATTTACTCAAAACCACCCGAAATCGCACACAAAAACACCCTAGGGGCGTCCGGCTTTAAATTAATAAAGCCCTTAACGAATAGGCATAGTGTCAAGAGGTCGGACGTTACACGGACAAACCAAAAGCCACGACATAGCTAGAGACTGAAGTCTGGGTAGGGTTCAAAGCCGGGCAGCGAGCATATTACAAGGCCGTAGCCCATGACCAATAGCGCGCAGGCTCGCTAACAAAATAAGCAAGCCCACCCTTAGGCAGGCATCGCCGACTCCCTAGCCGCAACATAGACCTGGTGCACGCGATCTTTTTAGGGGGAAAAGTCTACTTTTCTCTAAGAAAAATAGCAGCCGAGCTTGCACTAGGATTTTTGGACGAGAAAAGAAAAAATAAACAGAAAAAAGAAGAAGAAAGGCCGAACAGAAAAAAGCCCAGCCACTGAGCATGCAACTAAAGCCCGTTAGCCCAGCTCCATGCCTCCGTCATGATCGCTGCATGCCCACGCTCGGCTCCCTCAACAATCTTTGGCTGAAGGCGGCGCACGAGTTGACAAGATGAGCAAGGCCGGCAGGAGGATCGGCGACAACGATGGACCACCGGAGACGGAGACGGAGAGGGAGGCGAAGAAGAGAAACCTGGCACCAGCATTTCTGAGGAGACGTTTTCGTCGATGACGAGGCACCTACGATGGCTTCGTAAATCTCAAAATAATATGCCGACTTAATCTCTGAAAGATGCTCATAGGAGTTAGGTGTGCGTGTGTGCATTCATAAAGATGAGTGTATGCACGTATGTATGAGCGCTTGCGCCTGTACTGTGTTAAAAACAGGAGCCTAGTTTCCCAACCCGGCTCACCGCATTTTCGACGAAGGCCCAGCCGGAGAGCGAACAACATGAGGCGTTTCTCCGATGGCCCTCGTCTGCTGCCGCTCCCCGATGTCATCTCCGGCCACGGCTCCTAGAAGGACATTGACCCACCGGCTCCGCTACCAAGCCCGCCTTCGGCAACAGGGATCTCGATGCTTGGCGGAGCGAAACAGGTTTTCTTTGTCGCGTCGTCGCAAAGGCTGGACTCGCCAGCGTCGCCGCCCTTCTTTTTGCCAAAGTCAGCGTGCCCAGTCATCATTATTTACTCAAAACCACCCGAAATCGCACACAAAAACACCCTAGGAGCGTCCGGCTTTAAATTAATAAAGCCCTTAACGAATAGGCAGAGTGTCAAGAGGTCGGACGTTACACGGACAAACCAAAAGCCACGACATAGCTAGAGACTGAAGTCTGGGTAGGGTTCAAAGCCGGTCAGCGAGCATATTACAAGGCCGTAGCCCATGACCAATAGCGCGCAGGCTCGCTAACAAAATAAACAAGCCCACCCTTAGGCAGGCATCGCCGACTCCCTAGCCGCAACATAGACCTGGTGCACGCGATCTTTTTAGGGGGAAAAGTCTACTTTTCTCTAAGAAAAATAGCAGCCGAGCTTGCACTAGGATTTTTGGACGAGAAAATAAAAAATAAACAGAAAAAAGAAGAAGAAAGGCCGAACAGAAAAAAGCCCAGCCACTGAGCATGCAACTAAAGCCCGTTAGCCCAGCTCCATGCCTCCGTCATGATCGCTGCATGCCCACGCTCGGCTCCCACAACAATCTTTGGCTGAAGGCGGCGCACGAGTCGACAAGATGAGCAAGGCCGGCAGGAGGATCGGCGACAACGATGGACCACCGGAGACGGAGACGGAGAGGGAGGCGAAGAAGAGAAACCAGGCACCAGCATTTCTGAGGAGACGTTTTCGTCGATGACGAGGCACCTACGATGGCTTCGTAAATCTCAAAATAATATGCCGACTTAATCTCTGAAAGATGCTCATAGGAGTAAGGTGTGCGTGTGTGCATTCATAAAGATGAGTGTATGCACGTATGTATGAGCGCTTGCGCCTGTACTGTGTTAAAAACAGGAGCCTAGTTTCCCAACCCGGCTCACCGCATTTTCGACGAAGGCCCAGCCGGAGAGCGAACAACATGAGGCGTTTCTCCGATGGCCCTCGTCTGCTGCCGCTCCCCGATGTCATCTCCGGCCACGGCTCCTAGAAGGACATTGACCCACCGGCTCCGCTACCAAGCCCGCCTTCGGCAACAGGGATCTCGATGCTTGGCGGAGCGAAACAGGTTTTCTTTGTCGCGTCGTCGCAAAGGCTGGACTCGCCAGCGTCGCCGCCCTTCTTTTTGCCAAAGTCAGCGTGCCCAGTCATCATTATTTACTCAAAACCACCCGAAATCGCACACAAAAACACCCTAGGGCCGTCCGGCTTTAAATTAATAAAGCCCTTAACGAATAGGCATAGTGTCAAGAGGTCGGACGTTACACGGACAAACCAAAAGCCACGACATAGCTAGAGACTGAAGTCTGGGTAGCGTTCAAAGCCGGGCAGCGAGCATATTACAAGGCCGTAGCCCATGACCAATAGCGCGCAGGCTCGCTAACAAAATAAACAAGCCCACCCTTAGGCAGGCATCGCCGACTCCCTAGCCGCAACATAGACCTGGTGCACGCGATCTTTTTAGGGGGAAAAGTCTACTTTTCTCTAAGAAAAATAGCAGCCGAGCTTGCACTAGGATTTTTGGACGAGAAAAGAAAAAATAAACAGAAAAAAGAAGAAGAAAGGCCGAACAGAAAAAAGCCCAGCCACTGAGCATGCAACTAAAGCCCGTTAGCCCAGCTCCATGCCTCCGTCATGATCGCTGCATGCCCACGCTCGGCTCCCTCAACAATCTTTGGCTGAAGGCGGCGCACGAGTTGACAAGATGAGCAAGGCCGGCAGGAGGATCGGCGACAACGATGGACCACCGGAGACGGAGACGGAGAGGGAGGCGAAGAAGAGAAACCTGGCACCAGCATTTCTGAGGAGACGTTTTCGTCGATGACGAGGCACCTACGATGGCTTCGTAAATCTCAAAATAATATGCCGACTTAATCTCTGAAAGATGCTCATAGGAGTTAGGTGTGCGTGTGTGCATTCATAAAGATGAGTGTATGCACGTATGTATGAGCGCTTGCGCCTGTACTGTGTTAAAAACAGGAGCCTAGTTTCCCAACCCGGCTCACCGCATTTTCGACGAAGGCCCAGCCGGAGAGCGAACAACATGAGGCGTTTCTCCGATGGCCCTCGTCTGCTGCCGCTCCCCGATGTCATCTCCGGCCACGGCTCCTAGAAGGACATTGACCCACCGGCTCCGCTACCAAGCCCGCCTTCGGCAACAGGGATCTCGATGCTTGGCGGAGCGAAACAGGTTTTCTTTGTCGCGTCGTCGCAAAGGCTGGACTCGCCAGCGTCGCCGCCCTTCTTTTTGCCAAAGTCAGCGTGCCCAGTCATCATTATTTACTCAAAACCACCCGAAATCGCACACAAAAACACCCTAGGGGCGTCCGGCTTTAAATTAATAAAGCCCTTAACGAATAGGCAGAGTGTCAAGAGGTCGGACGTTACACGGACAAACCAAAAGCCACGACATAGCTAGAGACTGAAGTCTGGGTAGGGTTCAAAGCCGGGCAGCGAGCATATTACAAGGCCGTAGCCCATGACCAATAGCGCGCAGGCTCGCTAACAAAATAAACAAGCCCACCCTTAGGCAGGCATCGCCGACTCCCTAGCCGCAACATAGACCTGGTGCACGCGATCTTTTTAGGGGGAAAAGTCTACTTTTCTCTAAGAAAAATAGCAGCCGAGCTTGCACTAGGATTTTTGGACGAGAAAAGAAAAAATAAACAGAAAAAAGAAGAAGAAAGGCCGAACAGAAAAAAGCCCAGCCACTGAGCATGCAACTAAAGCCCGTTAGCCCAGCTCCATGCCTCCGTCATGATCGCTGCATGCCCACGCTCGGCTCCCTCAACAATCTTTGGCTGAAGGCGGCGCACGAGTCGACAAGATGAGCAAGGCCGGCAGGAGGATCGGCGACAACGATGGACCACCGGAGACGGAGACGGAGAGGGAGGCGAAGAAGAGAAACCTGGCACCAGCATTTCTGAGGAGACGTTTTCGTCGATGACGAGGCACCTACGATGGCTTCGTAAATCTCAAAATAATATGCCGACTTAATCTCTCAGAGATGCTCATAGGAGTAAGGTGTGCGTGTGTGCATTCATAAAGATGAGTGTATGCACGTATGTATGAGCGCTTGCGCCTGTACTGTGTTAAAAAACAGGAGCCTAGTTTCCCAACCCGGCTCACCGCATTTTCGACGAAGGCCCAGACGGAGAGCGAACAACATGAGGCGTTTCTCCGATGGTCCTCGTCTGCTGCCGCTCACCGATGTCATCTCCGGCCACGGCTCCTAGAAGGACATTGACCCACCGGCTCCGCTACCAAGCCCGCCTTCGGCAACAGGGATCTCGATGCTTGGCGGAGCGAAACAGGTTTTCTTTGTCGCGTCGTCGCAAAGGCTGGACTCGCCAGCGTTGCCGCCCTTCTTTTTGCCAAAGTCAGCGTGCCCAGTCAACATGAGGCGTTTCTCCGATGGCCCTCGTCTGCTGCCGCTTCCCGATGTCATCTCCGGCCATGGCTCCTAGAAGGACATTGACCCATCGGCTCCTAGAACAACATTAGTGAACATTTTCTAATTTGTAAATATATTTTCTAAATTCTTGTTTTTGTTTAATTTACATTTGCTTTCTCAAATTTCAAGCAAAATCAGATGTCTGAACATTTTAAACTTTGTGAATATTTAAAAATTCTCAAAAAAATTCTAAATATAATTTTTGTCTCATTTTGCGATCCATCAGATGTTTTGTTGTAATATTTGTGGAAACATTGTTCCCGCTTCAATTTTTCAAGCGAGTCTAGCTAAGTTTGGCATGACGGTCGTTCATCTCCGTAGTCGTGAGGCACTTGAAGGGCCTTCTGCCTAGGGTGGCATGTGCGATTCCTAAGGTATCTACTGATAGCAGCCTTGGCAGGAGCTGTAAGGGACCGGGTAGACGAGCGAGTGGGTCGACAGGGTGTGTGTTCGGCAGTAGCTGGTGGACCCTAGTCCTCGTCCTCTCTCCTCTGTCTTGTCACAACTTTTCAGACGAAAACCATTACTCCCTCCATTCCACAATGTAGTGCTTCCTCTATTCTCGTGCTTCAACTTTGACCGTAAATTTAACTACAAAGACCGATTGCGGCGGGAGGAAAAATTATATCAATGAATTCGTATTCAAAAGAAGTTTTCAATTATATAATTTTTTCTCCTGCCGCAGTTGGTCTCGTTGGTTAAATTTACGGTCAAAGTTGGATCTCGGAAAGCGCGGGCGCACTATATTTTGGAATGGAGGGAGTATTAAGTTGTCTGCTGAAACTCTCCCATGGTGGCACGACTTTCGCGTGCTTGAGGTAGCTGTACCGTAGTGAGGCCCTCCGGCCAGGTGGTATGACGCTAGCCATGCCTTGCTGCGTTATGGAGTACCCTGCCCTTAAAAAACCCACATTAGTAGAAAACAGGGCTATGGTCCAGGCCGGCTCAGCCCATTAGTCCCGGTTCAGTCTAGAACCGGGACTAATGTGAGCATTGGTCCCGGTTCGTGCGGCTAAGGCATTAGTCCCGGTTCATCTAAACCTTTTGGTCCCGGTTGGTGGGATGAACCGGGACCAATGGGCCTCGCTCCTGGCCCACAACCATTGGTCTCGGTTCGCTCCACAAACCGGGACTAAAGATTAGACCTTTAGTCCCGGTTTGAGGCACGAACCGGGACTAATGGGGATGAGACCTTTAGTCCCGGTTCGTGCCACGAACCGGTACTAAAGGTCCCATTTTCAAACTATACCCCCCCGGTGGATCGCCTTTTCAGTTTTAAAAAAATAAAAGAAAATGATGGAAATGTCAAAAAAATAAAAGAAAATAAGTTTCACATGTGATATGTGGTCTAGTTGTTGGGAAAATTTACAAATATGAATTTCGACTTTATTTACAAAATCTCTCTGGAATTTGTAAAATGGGCATAACTTTTGCATACGAACTCGGATGAAAAAGTTTTTTATATGAAAAATCATCTACTCGAAAAGTTACATCCGATGGAGACCGCCTATGGCCTGTTTGCAAATTTCTAGAATCCTCAAATTCCAAAAGGAAAAAAAGTTATGCTCAAATTTCAGTTTTTTTAAATTTTCAGTAAATCTGGTCAAACTATGGTCAAACTACTTATTCAAGAAGTATTAGTGTTACTAAATAATTATTCAAGAATATTAGTGTTATTAAATAATTATTTCACCTTTTTTGAATTTTGGTCAAATCTGGTCAAACTATGGTCAAACTGTGGTCAAACAATGGTCAAACTACTTATTCAAAAATATTAGTGTTACTAAAAAATTATTGTTTTCTAGAACAATAGTTTTAAACTCAAACAGTGAAATATGTGACTTCATGCTCAAGCTAAATTCCTGAGGGTTAATAGGATTGACATCTTACTATTGTCAGGAAAACAACAAGTGCAGACTTGGAAACGAGGGAGAATAGAACCCGAAAGTTAAGCGTGCTCAGGCTGGAGTAGTGAGAGGATGGGTGACCATTCGGGAAGTGAGATGATTTGGAATGATGAGGGGTGATTAGAGATTAAATTGAGCAGTGATGAGGGGTGATTAGAGATTAGTGGTTAAAAAAATTCAGAAATTTAAAAATAAAAAAAATTCAAAAAAATTCAAAAAAAATTTTAAAAAAAAATCAGGAAATTTCCTTTAGTACCGGTTGGTGTTACCAATCGGGACTAAAGGTGGACCGGCAACGTGGAGGGCCTTTAGTCAACCAGGGAAGTGCGTCTTCCGACCATCAAAGACTGGGAACTCCCAATTTGCCAAACCTAAGAGTCCCTTGTGAGTCATCGTCTGTGTCGTTGACCTTGGCAACAAGGCCAAGATTGTCCTTCCCGTTGTTGACGGGAGACTACCGGTGCCATCTTGCTGCAGCTCGCTGACGGCTAGGCTGTTTGCCGGCCCTTGCTCTTGGATGCTAGCAATATCTTGCTTCATGCCCTTCGGTGCCCCATCGATGGCTTCCTTTTGAAAAGGAGCCATTGCCTTGAACATCGGCCGCCGACAACGGGTATCCAAGAAAGACTGCTCCATTACCAAGTTTTCACGACCCAAGCTCTGGAGAGCTTAGTCGTGAGGGGCCTGTTGTGTCGTAGCATGAAGAGAGAGGTGGGCGAGAGGCTTGGTGTAGGTGAACCTCTGTTTTCTGGTTTTATTTGATTGATGCCTTTTAAGGCTTACACGACTGTCCAATATATGGACAACATCTACTTGATCCCCAAGTTGGATCAGACCCATTCCTAACAAAACTCTGAACCTTGCCTAACAAACTCCAGATCTTTCCTATCTCAACAATTCTAGTAACGAGAAGTATCAGGCTGCAGCTGTTGTGCCCTAGCCCTGCACCATAATGATGGCCCCACCTACGGTCGGCCATGACAAGTGTATGTTTTGTTATTGGCACATATGTATCATGTAGCTAAGATTTACAAAGAGTATCTATTACTTAGGGTGTAAATATGTTGAATTGTACATCTAGCTGGAGTATCTGGTATATGTACTATTAATTCAATAAAGGAGTATGCATATGCATCACGAAGCATAGGATACTCTGTTGATAATGACAAGTGTATACATAACTGTCATTCATTTGATAGTATATGGAGTATGTTCCTTCAAAGGGAGCATATAATATTGTTCATTTGATATTACAGAGTTTGAAGTATGGGTTATAGAGTATGCTAGATTAGCGGAGGTGCTTTTTATGTGAAATATCTTTAGAGTTGTAGACACTGTATATTTCAAAAATCACATAACAAGTTTCTTTATGAAAGATCTTTAGAGTTGTAGCCATCTTGTATTTCAAAAATCACAGAATAAGAAAGAATCTTGTGTGAGGGAGTGGGAGAGGTGCGAGGGTTAGTACACTTGGTTGTAGGGTATATTCTCTATATTTTTTATGTGACACTCTTGACTTTTGCAATTTCGCCAGTTGGAGCAGATGTTGATAGACATATGCTGGGATCATTTTGATCAAGGAAAAGAGTTATATGCTGAAAGAGATGTCTCCGTAAGTTAATTCTATATTGTAACTATGAATAACTTAATTCATGCCGACCATAGCACTACGAAAAAGATGTTTCCGTATGTTAATTCTATGGATTGCTTTATAGGTGAACATATTTGATGCCATCAAACATCGCCGGAGAACTAGAAACTTGACTGCAATTGTATCGGATCTTGGAGAAGACATTGTGGAAGGTAAACATGTCTCTATTATAAGTCATATTTTTTCAGGAACCAAAGATACATCTGCTCTAATTGTGATGTTTTTATTTGTTGTAGGCACTTATCCTATCATGGGAAAAGAAGCCATGCCAGTCTCGTAAGTTTCTTGAGCTGGGCCTGAGAGAGGTAAACATCTTCCTTTTTAACATAGTTTAGATTCAACATGTTTTAACTCAAATTCGAAGGTTGTACAGGAGATTGTCCTGTACCGTAAACAACTTCATGAAAAAAATCATTTGTTATCTTATCTCATTCTGTTTGCATTGGGGGAAAAAAACGCACTATTTTGATCAATCTTTTAGCTGGCAAAATTTAACCACTGATCGCTGGCGAAGCATGCTCTTCAAAGTTGTATCTAACTGAACCTTGATGTTTTTTTTTGTGTAGGTGCTTGCCTGCTGCTGGCCTTCATGGACGAGTCATTGGAAAAAAAACCTTGCCTGCCAATTGCAAATTCAAGTTCTGACATAATTTTTGTGTGTCTGTGTTCCGAGACACAAACCTTTGGAACGGTAGAAGCAGCTTAGTTTAGAGCATAATCTGTATGCTAGAGCAGAGCAGAACCTGTATGTTACTGGCTACTAGTTATTTTGAGTCTTGTGAAACTCACATCCTGTCCCTATGCAAGTGAAGCTGCCGTGGATGATGAATTGAACCCGGTCATTATGCTAGTGTAATGTTTAGACTGCAGAAGCAGAATACCTTAGGGATTACTGGCTACTACTCCGTAATTGTTTTCAGTTCGGTGAGACTCACATCCTGTCTGTACGCTGTGGATGATGAATTGAAGCTGGAAGTTGGTAACAATGCTAGAGCGAAATGTTTGCTACATTGCGAATTCATTCCCGTTGTGTGTACGTGCACCCTTGCTGCGCAGGGTAAAACAGAGCAAGAGTCTCTAATTTCACCAAGCTCCCCAATTCTGGAACCCTCTCATTTAACCGAGGTCTTCAATTCGAGATTGCGTGCACACTTTCAACTGCGGCGGATGATTACCGAGGAGGGACCTCAGCAGCCTACAGGGCAACCATGAAGCCCTGCGCTTGCACCCACCAGGACCTTTACTCCTCCCACACTAGTCCACAGTTGACGGATATAGCATACCCGCCAAATAAAGTTAGTATAAAGTTGGGCCATCTATTTTGGAACGGAGGAAGTATTATTGTAAACGTTTGGACCATTGGGAGAGACTAGAGGATTTCATGCCGGAGAGGTTTTCCTACCACAAGGTCAATATTTTAAGTACTTGCCATTTGGATCCGAACGAAGGATGGGCCCGAGGCAAATTTGGCGCTCGCTACAATGGAGATTATGCTAGTAAATCTCATGTACCATTTCGACTGGGAGAGTCCCAATGAGAAAGAGGGAGTAAAATGCATAGAACCGCTAGTCATGTCACGATCGCCGAAAACATCCCTTTACAATTCGTGATATTGTGCATTAAACCGAATTTTTGACAATGGCAAAAACACTGACCTACTTTTTGAGCACGTTTTGACTGGCTGATCCCTCTCAGGCCGACAATGGTGACGGTGCGGCGCTAACGGACGTTGATTGCTATGTCGGAAGCGGCTGGGTCGAAACGAACCTGAGCTCTCTCTCTCTCTCTCTATCAAATTTATTGAATTTTGCTATCCTGTTTGACTGAATTTAGGGTTTTGAAAATAGGGATTAAGTCTATGTAATTTGTAGTTTGTGAATGATGCTTTGAAATGAGTACTCATTTCCTGAAGTTTATACTTTTCATATGTAGTTTGGAACATGCTAGCGTTTGGAATTTGATGTTCCAATTCTATGATAGGGATATGATGTCTACTACACAACTTATTCTCGTAGACTCGTGTTAGGCCTCCAAGTGTAGAGTTTTGTAGGACAGTACCATTTTTCTCTCAAGTGGATGACCGAAGGTTTATCAATCCGTTGAAGGCGTAGGATGAAGATGGTCTCTCTCAAATAACCCTGCAATCAAATACAAGAAATCTCGTGTGTCCCCAACACACCCAATACAATGACAAATTGTATAGGTGCACTAGTTCGGCGAAGAGATGGTGATACAAGTGTAGTATGGGTAGTAGATATAGGTTTTTGTAATATAGAAAATATAAAAACAACAAGGTAGGAAGTGATAAAATGGAGCACAAACGGTATTGCAATGTTTGAAAATAAGGTCCAGGGTTCATATTTTCACTAGCGCAATATCTTAACAGTGTTAACATAATTGAATTATATAACCATCCCTCGACGTGCGATAAAGAATCACTCCAAAGTTCTTATCTAGCGGAGAATCTAAGAAGAAATTGTTTGTAGGGTACAAAACCACCTCAAAGTTATCCTTTCCGATCAATCTATTGAGCTATTCTAAGTGTCACGAACAGCCCTAGAGTTCGTACTAAAATAACACCATATGATACGCATCAACCAACTCTAATGTCACCCAGATACTCCAATGTCACTACAAGTATCCACGTGTCAATTATACAATATGTATCAAGCAATGTCAGATTCGTAATATTGAATTCAACACAAAGAACTTCAAAGAGTGCCCCAAGATTTCTACCGGAGAAAGTAGGATGAAAATGTGCATCAACCCTTATGCATAGATTACCCCAATGTCACCTCGGGAATCCGCGAGTTGAGTGCCAAAACATATATCAAGTGAATCATGATACCCCATTGTCACCACGGGTATTCATATGCAAGACATACATCAAGTGTTTTTAAATTCATAAAAGTATTCAATCCGATAATAGTGAAACCTCAAAGATAAAAACTCGATTCATCACAACAAGATAGAGAGGGAGAAACACCATATGATCCAACTATATTAACAAAGCTCGCGGTACATCAAGATCGTGCCAAATCAAGAAAACGAGAGAGAGAGAGATCATTGTAACATCCCGAGAATCATGCTACACTAATCTCCCCTAACGGTGCCATGTCATCATGATAATTTTTGCTAATCATCACTTTGTTCCAAACCGACCTCAAATTCAAATTTAAAAGACAAGCCCAATTATTATTGCTTCAATCTATCAAACTAAAATGTTCGGATTTTAGTATAAATACCACTGTTCATGCTCATGTTGAACTCAACTTCATTAGACTCACACATAGAATCCTAGAAAATTAATAAATGGTCCAACAACATTTATTTTGGCCCTTTTAAAATAAACAAATAGCTATAGTTTTCCAGATGATGTAAAACCTTGTGTATGGTCTTGAAATATTGTGCATGATTTAAGTACCAGGTTTCATCTATAGAAAAGTGACGTGTCGGCCATCCAGGCACCCCGGCGCACTAGAAATCCCCCCTCGATTCCTCGGAGAACCCTAGCACGACCATTCCCCTCCCCGCATCGTTTTCCTCCTCCCCCACACAAGTTTGATGCTGTCGTCACCACGACCGCCGTCGCCATCATGACCACCGTGCTCCCCGCGCCGTAAGAAGATGTTCAGGAGCATCCTCCTCATCGTCTCCTTCGTCCCCGACTAGTGAATCAAGTCGGGATGCCCAGCTTCCTCGCCATCGGGCCGTCTTCCCCACCACGGCTACCGCCGTCCGTCATCAGATGTGCCGCCTTCTGAGCTCCCTCGGCTTCCTCGACGCGCCCACGAGCTCCTATGTGAGGCCCTCGCCCGATTCCCCCTCTTCCCCTGTCGGATCTGTAGCCGTAACCGCCGCTGGTTCCACCATGGCTGACGCTCCGCCGTGGCTGCGGCTGGAGCTCTGCTCCCGTGGGCGCCCATCCCATGCCCTGGTGGCGCCTCACGCGTGCGCGCGCGCCCGTGGGCCGCTGTTGCCCGTGGCCGCGGCTTGATCCTCCTTCACGCGCGCTCGCTGCTCCTTCCCCCCTCGTCGCTCCTCCCCTGTCTTCTGTTGTTACTGCTGCGCTGCTCCGCCGCCGCTGCGCTCGGCCGCGCCGCTCCGTCAGGACCTCGTCGGCTCTACCCGCTCCGTTGCCCCCCTCTCCCGCGCAGGCCATGGCTGCTCGCTGCGCCAGCACATCGCCACGGCCAGCGCCCGACTCACCCCGTCGGGCGCCCGTGGCTGCGCCCGTTCGCCCGCCTCGCTTCGCCCAGGACCCGCTTAGGCCATGGGCCACTGACCACGCGGGGCCACACCTTGAAAAACAAAACACTACTAATAATTAATTAGTTAGATAGTTAATTAACTTAATTAATTTTGCCTAAGGCCCTGTTTGGATTCTCGTTTTCCATCTGAATACGCTTGTAAAATATACAGGTCTCCGCCGGTCGTTTTGGTTTCCAACTGAAAAAAGGTCTAGACCGGTAAGTTACACCCGGAAGTTAAATACACTTATATCGAATTACAACCATACCAAGCGCGGCCTAATTAGCTAATTAGTTAGTCAGAGGACTCTATGCCAGTGGGGGCCCACCCCTAGTTAGCTTAATTTAAACACCCCTTTTTTTAAATATGTGACACTAATCGATGGGCCCCATTGACCCTGTTGACTGTCAATGCTGACTGTACTGCTGACTGGGCACTGACCGGCCCCACATGTCATGGTTGACCATGGTCAACTCAGCTGACTGATGACGTCATGATGACATCATGCTGGTGCAATAACCCTATTTTAGTTTAATAATAAATCTAGGAAATTGTTTAAACTTTGAAAATTCATAGAAATTAAAACGTAACTCCGATTAAAATGTTTTCTACATGAAAGTTGCTCAGAAAAATCCAACGAATCCGAATGCGCGGTCCATTCACCTGTCACATGCCTCTAGAATGCTGAACATGAAACCGTCCCCTCTCTTCCACCTGTCCGGAATTCGTCTAACGCCAGGAATTCATCCTCGGATGTTTATCCCCTCCGTCTGCAACATTTAGTACTACGTTAGGACAACCCTAGCTCTGCCTATCGTCATGTAATGCTTAGTGATGCATCTGTTTGCTCTGTATTTACTGTCTCTTCCCCCTCTTCTCTCCGGTAGACCCCGAGACCGATGCCGCCCCTGTGATCGACTACGTCGACGACACTTCTTCTTTTTCAGCAGAGCTTCCAGGCAAGCAAAACCCCCTTGAGCATTTTGATATTGCCCATTTCTTTCCCTCTCATGCTTGTCTTAGAACTGCTACTGCTTTCTGTATGATCCTACTCTGATGCATAGCCTGTTTTTGTTACCTGCCTTCATACCTTACCTGCTTATTCTAAACTGCTTAGTATAGGTTGGTTAGAGATCCATTAGTGACCCCCACCTTGTCCTAGTTGCCCCGCTTTATGTTCAATGACTCGATCAATGTGATCGACGTCCAGGCCCCGACACCGCACATCACCCCCTAGTTGTACGACTCTGCAGAGTTACTATCGAGTGCCGAGGGTGACACCTCATACATCACTCCTGATGAAATCTCTGTAGTGTAGCTATTAGGTCGTGGTCATCGAGGGTGATTTCCTCCTTAACCACTTCCGATACGACTCTGTCGTGCAACCCCTTAAGTGTGAACCTCGAGGGTGGTTCCTCTTATGTTCACCTTGATGATTACATCGAGTGGAATTCACCGGGCTGGTTCCTCAGGGTTTCCCTTGTTGTTAGACACACAGTTACTATGGTTACTATAAATTTACAATTGTTACATGGAAAGGCGGGTCGACCTTTAGGGGTACCCGCGAGTGATGTGGAGACGGGTTGACCTGAAGGGTACCCGAGAGTTGAACACGAGGCGTGGCCGGGCATTCTTAGCCCTTGCCGCAAGTACTCGAGACGGGGCGACGGGGTCACATCTTTCGTGAGTCTATGCTCGTGACCGCACTACCAACACACTAACAGTTTGGATATTTGATCCGAGGGGCCTCTGGCCTGATAGAACTAACCATCACGTGGGCATAGTATGGGTGTTCTGCGTCGTATACATCAACCGAAGCTTAATAGACGCCAGCGACTTAGCGGCGCGCGCCAGGTTGGACTGCGTAAGCTCCTGCCTTGTTTAAGGAGGTAGCTAGGTCTGCTTACCGGCCGCGTATGCAACGTGCAGGAGTTCCCGGGGAGATGGCCCATGACCCCTGGGGGCATAGGCTTAGTCCGGCGTGCTGACCTCTCTATTAAGCCTAGGTCGGGTTGTGGCGTATTGTTTGGCCAAGGCCGGGCATGACCCAGGAAAGTGTGTCCGGCCGGAGTTAATCGAGCGTGGTGGGTAAGTTGATGCACCCTTGTAGGGAAGAAAACATCTATCGATACCCTTTCCTACGGTAACGGACACTTGGAGTTGTATCCCGGATCAACACAACTAGAACTGGATACTTGAGGTGATCTCTAGGATTGCTTTCTCGCAGGGAGTCGAGAAAGGATCTCTGGCCGAGGTTGATAACACTACTACTACTTTACATTATGTTGATCTGTACTCTTCTAAATGCTGCAAGATGCTTGAAGATGCTAGTCTTCAATAGGCTAGGCTTTCCCCTTCCCTTCTGGCATTCTGCAGTTTAGTCCACAGATATAGCCCATTCCTTTGATACAGATGCATACTTAGTTTAGATCTGATGTAAGTTTTGCGAGTACTTTGGATGAATACTCACGGTTGCTTTGCTACCTCTTTTTCTCCCATACCCGATTGTTGCGACCAGATGTCGGATCCCAGGAGCCAGACGACACCACTGATGATTACTACTACCTCGAGGGTGCCTACTACTACGTGGAGACCGCTGACGACCAGGAGTAGCTAGGAGGCTCCCAGGCAGGAGGACTTGCCTTTTCGATCATTGTTGCTTTTGTGCTAGCCTTCTTAAGGCAAACTTGTCTAACTTATGTCTGTACTCAGATATTGTTGCTTCCACTGACTCTTGTGTATTCGAGCTGATGTATTCGAGCCCTCGAGGCCCCTGGCTTGTAATATAAGGCTTGTATTATTTTAATTTGTGTCTAGAGTTGTGTTGTGATATCTTCCCGTGAGTCACTGATCTTGATCGTACACATTTGCGTGTATGATTGAATCGGGGGCGTCACAATCATACACATAGCTACTTGCATATACCCCTATCCTCGAGGGTGAACTACTCCCTCCTCATCATGGCGGCCGCCAGGATGATGAAGATAGCCTCCGATGATGATTTCCCCCTCCGACAGGGTGCCAGAATAGGGCTCTAGATGGTATTTCAAATGTACAGAGGCGTGCGGTGGCGGAGTCGAACTTCTAGGGTTATTTCTGGTGGTTTCTCTATTTATAGGATTTTTTGGCGTTTATTTCATGCGAAGATGGGCAAAAGGGTGCCCACTACCCCCAGCCCACGGCCAAGGCCCCTAGCGTGCCCTGGTGGGTAGTGGCCACCTGCTTCACCTTCTGTTTCTCCCACGAAGCTTCTAATGCCTCTTTTGTTCCAAAAAAGCATCAAAAAGTTTCATTGCATTTGGAGAATTTTTATTTCTGCACAAAAAAACACCACAGTAGTTCTACTGAAAACAATGTCAGTCCTGGTTAGTTCGATTCAAATCATACTAAAATCATATAATTTTTTTGTAAACATGACATGAATACTTCATAAATTATAGATACGTCGAAGACGTATCAACATCTCCAAGCTTAACTCCTACTCGTCCTTGAGTAGGTAAATGATATAAGAAATAATTTATGAAGTGTGAATGCTAGCATAGTGAATAAGTTTGACCTGATAATTTCAACCACTTTTCCTAGCATCATAAAACACTATCTCATCTCATAAAACTCATCATGATAAAGTAGAAAATGAAAACGGATTTTTGATGTGGAATTCTACCTCTCATATTCATCATATACTTTTTTTTGTAGCATGGACATTTGAACTTGAATGATTGACATGAATCAATACTCAAGCATACTAAAAAGAAACCATGTCTTTTAAAATATCAAAACTAAAGAAAGCTATCCCTAGCCCATTATGCTCAATCATTGATCCATTCATGAAACACACACAAATATTAGCTACATCCAATGCACAAGTATGACAATAGTGTTCCCTAGTTGGTGCTTTGTAAGAGAAGATGAAGACTCAAAATAAAATTAAAAATAGCATAAAAGTAAATAGATAGGCCCTTCGGAGAGGGAAGCAGAGATTCGCAGAGGTGCCAGAGCTCAAGGCTTAAAATGAGAGAAAATTATTTTGAGAGGCATGATTTTCCTATCAATGAAAACGACCGAGAATTCCTAATATCTTCCATGCTAGACAAATCATAGGCGGTTCCCAAACATAAAAGAAAGTTTATTTCCCTTTCACCATTCGTACACAATCCATGGCTAGCCGTATCCACGGGTGCCTTCCATACCAAGACTTTCCAAGGAATTTATTATTATCATCATATTTTTTTTCATTTCGGGACTGGGCATTCCTATTACCTGCCACACTCCCGTGTGATGACAAATGAATAACACTCATGATTAGAATAACCCACCTAGCATGGAAAATATTGGCCACCCCCTACCGCTTCATTAGCGGTACGGGCACACAAAACGGAAAGTTATTTTGAAAATTAGAGTTGGCACATGCAAATTTACTTGGAATTGCATGGAAATACCGCTTGTGACAAGCGCACACGCCAGCCCCAAGGGTGTGCACCAATCGAGCCAAGAACACGGAAACCTAGGTGACAAGAGACAACAACCTACCACCCTACTTCGGATCCTAGAGCCACCGCTCCGATGTCCACACCAACGCCGAGGTTGTGTCCTAGCCTAGTCGATAGCTTCCTCACCCTAGCGACCAAAGCCAACACCCTCACACCGGAAATACCCAAAGCCGCCACTCCGACTTTCACCGTGGCCCCCAGGTTGGGCACTCATCTAACAGACAATTGTTGCGGAACGTAGTAATTTCAAAAACATTCCTACGCACATGCAAGATCATGGTGATGCATAGCAACGAGAGGGGAGAGTGTTGTCCACGTACCCTCGTAGACCGAAAGCGGAAGCGTTAGCACAATGCGGTTGATGTAGTCGTACGTCTTCACGATCCGACCGATCAAGTACCGAACGCACGGCACCTCCGAGTTCAGCACATGTTCAGTCCGATGACGTCCCTCGAACTCCGATCTAGCCGAGTGTTGAGGGAGAGTTTCGTCAGCATGACGGCGTGGTGACGATGATGATGTTCTACCGACACAGGGCTTCGCCTAAACACGGTTAAAAGATCAAATCAATTGTTGTGTCTCTAGGGTGGCCCCTGCTCCCGTATGTAAAGGAGCAAGGGGGGAGGTGCGGCCGGAAAGTCTCTTTACTCGTTCCGTAATACATCATCCCGCAACAAACTCATTAGTTGCAATGCTTGCAAGGCTTATAGTGATGTGCATTACCGAGTGGTCCCAGAGATACCTCTCCGACAATCGGAGTGACAAATCCTAATCTCGAAATACGCCAACCCAACAAGTACCTTTGGAGACACCTATAGAGCACCTTTATAATCACCCAGTTACGTTGTGACGTTTGGTAGCACACAAAGTGTTCCTCTGGTAAACGGGAGTTGCATAATCTCATAGTCATAGGAACATGTATAAGTCATGAAGAAATCAATAGCAACAAACTAAACGATCAAGTGCTATGCTAACGGAATGGGTCAAGTCAATCACATCATTCTCCTAATGATGTGATCCCGTTAATCAAATGACAACTCATGTCTATGGTTAGGAAACATAACCATCTTTGATCAACGAGCTAGTCAAGTAGAGGCATACTAGTGACACTCTGTTTGTCTATGTATTCACACATGTATTATGTTTCCGGTTAATACAATTATAGCATGAATAATAAACATTTATCATGATATAGGAAATAAATAATAACTTTATTATTGCCTCTAGGGCATATTTCCTTCAGTCTCCCACTTGCACTAGAGTCAATAATCTAGTTCACATCGCCATGTGATTTAATACCAATAGTTCACATCACCATGTGATCAACACCCATAGTTCACATCGACATGTGACCAACACCCAAAGGGTTTACTAGATTCAATAATCTAGTTCACATCGCTATGTTATTAACACCCAAAGAGTACTAAGGTGTGATCATGTTTTGCTTGTGAGAGAAGTTTAGTCAACGGGTCTGCCACATTCAGATCCGTAAGTATTTTGCAAATTTCTATGTCAACAATGCTCTGCACGGAGCTACTCTAGCTAATTGCTCCCACTTTCAATATGTATCCAGATTGTGATTTAGATTCATCTAGATCGATATAAAAAGCTTGCATAGACGTAACTCTTTACGACGAACTCTTTTATCACCTCCATAACCGAGAAATATTTCCTTAGTACTCTAAGGATAATTTTGACCGTTGTCCAGTGATCTACTCCTAGATCACTATTGTACTCCCTTGCCAGAAAGATGCTAAGGTATACAATAGGACTGGTAAACATCATAGCATACTTTACAGAACCTATGACTGAGGCATAGGGAATGACTTATCATTCTCTATCTATTTTCTGCTGTGGTCGGGTTTTGAGTCTTTACTCAACTTCACACCTTGTAACACAGGCAAGAACTCTTTCTTTGACTGTTCCATTTTGAACTTCCTCAAAATCTTGTCAAGGTATGTACTCATTGAAAAACTTATCAAGCGTCTTGATCTATCTCTATAGATCTTGATGCTCAATATGTAAGCAGCTTCACCGAGGTCTTTCTTTGAAAAACTCATTTATACTTTGCAGAATAATTCTACATTATCTCCGATCAACAATATGTCATTCACATATACTTATCAGAAATGTTGTAGTGCTCCCACTCACTTTCTTGTAAATACAGGCTTCACCACAAGTCTGTATAAAACTATATGCTTTGATCAACTTATCAAAGCGTATATTCCAACTCCGAGATGCTTGCACCAGTCCATAGATGGATCGCTGGAGCTTGCATATTTTGTTAGCACCTTTAGGATTGACAAAACTTTCTTGTTGCATCATATACAACTCTTATTTAATAAATCCATCAAGGAATGTAGTTTTGTTTATCCATTTGCCAGATTTCATAAAATGTGGCAATTGCTAACATGATTCGGACAGACTTAAGCATAGATACGAGTGAGAAACTCTCATCGTAGTCAACACCTTGAACTTGTCGAAAACCTTTTGCGACAATTCTAGCTTTGTAGATAATAACACTACTATCAGCGTCCGTCTTCCTCTTGAAGATCCATTTATTCTTAATGACTCACCGATCATCGGGCAAGTCAATCAAAGTCCATACTTTGTTCTCATACATGGATCCAATCTCAGATTTCATGGCCTCAAGCCATTTCGCGGAATCTGGGCTCATCATCCCTTCCTCATAGTTCGTAGGTTCGTCATGGTCAATTAACATGACCTCCAGAACAGGATTACCGTACCACTCTGGTACGGATCTTACTCTGGTTGACCTACGAGGTTCAGTAACAACTTGATTTGAAGTTCCATGATCACCATCATTAACTCCCTCACTAATTGGTATAGACGTCACAGGAACCGGTTTCTGTGATGAACTACTTTCCAATAAGGGAGCAGGTATGGTTACCTCATCAAGTTCTACTTTCCTCCCACTCACTTCTGTCGAGAGAAACTCCTTCTCTAGAAAGGATCCATTCTCAGCAACGAATGTCTTGCCTTCGGATCTGTGATAGAAGGTGTACCCAACTGTCTCCTTTGGGTATCCTATGAAGACACATTTCTCCGATTTGGGTTTGAACTTATCAGGATGAAACCTTTTCTTATAAGCATCGCAACCCCAAACTTTAAGAAACAACAACTTTGGTTTCTTGCCAAACCACAGTTCATACGGTGTCGTCTCAACGAATTTAGATGGTGCCCTTTTTAATGTGAATGCAGCTGTATCTAATGCATAACCCCAAAACTATAGTGGTTAATCGGTAAGAAACATCATAGATTGCACTATATCCAATAATAGTACGGTTATGACATTTGGACACATCATTATGATGTGGTGTTCCAGGTGGCACGATTTTGTGAAACTATTCCACATTGTTTTAACTGAAGACCAAACTCGTAACTCAAATATTTGTCTCTGCGATCAGATCGTAGAAACTTTATTTTCTTGTCACGATGATTTTCCACTTCACTCTGAAGTTCTTTGAACTTTTCAAATGTTTCAGACTTATGTTTCATCAAGTAGATATACCCATATCTGCTCAAATCATCTATGAAGGTCAGAAAATAACGATACCCGCCGCGATCCTAAACACTCATCGGACTGCATACATCAATATGTATTATTTCCAATAAGTCAGTTGCTCGCTCCATTGTTCCGGAGAACGGAGTCTTAGTCATCTTGCCCATGAGGCATGGTTCGCAAGCATCAAAATGATTCATAATCAAGTGATTCCAAAAACCCATCAACATGGAGTTTCTTCATGCGCTTTACACCAATATGACCTAAACGGCAGTGCCACAAATAAGTTGCACTATCATTATTAACTTTGCATCTTTTGGCTTCAATGTTATGAAAATGTGTATCACCATGATCGAGATACAACAAACCATTTTCATTGGGTGTATGATCATAGAAGGTTTTATTCATGTAAACAGAACAACAATTATTCTCTAACTTACATGAATAACTGTATTGCAATAAACATGATCCAATCATATTCATGCTCAACGCAAACACTAAATAACATTTATTTTAGGTTTAACACTAATCCCGAAAGTATAGGGAGTGTGCGATGATGATCATATCAATCTTGGAACCATTTCCAATACACATTGTCACTTCACCCTTAACTAGTCTCTGTTCATTCTGCAACTCCCGTTTCGAGTTACTATTATTAGCAACTGAACTAGTATCAAATACAGTGGGGTTGCTATAAACACTAGTAAAGTACACATCAATAACATGTATATCGAATATAGCTTTGTTCACTTTGCCATCCTTCTTATCCACCAAATACTTGGGGTAGTTCCGCTTCCAGTGACCAGTCCCTTTGTAGTAGAAGCACTTAGTTTCAGGCTTAGGTCCAGACTTGGGCTTCTTCTCGAGCAGCAACTTGCTTGCCGTTCTTCTTGAAGTTCCCCTTTCTTCCCTTTGTCCCTTTACTTGAAAATAGTGTTCTTGTTAAACATCAACACTTGGTGCTCTTTCTTGATTTCTACCTTCGTCAATTTCAGCATCGCGAAGAGCTCGGGAATTACTTTCGTCATCCCTTGCATATTATAGTTCATCATGAAGTTCTAGTAACTTGGTGATAGTGACTAGAGAATTCTGTCAATTACTATCTTATCTGGAAGATTAACTCCCACTTGATTCAAGCAATTGTAGTACCCAGACAATCTGAACACATGCTCACTGGTTGAGCTATTCTCCTCCATCTTGTAGGAAAAGTACTGTCAGAGGTCTCATACCTCTCGACACAGGCATGAGTATGAAATATTAATTTCAACTCTTGGAACATCTTATATGCTCCGTGGCGTTCAAAACATTTTTGAAGTCCCGGTTCTAAGCCGTAAAGCATGGTGCACTTAACTATCAAGTAGTCATCATACCGAGCTTTTGTCAAAACGTTCATAACGTCTGCATCTGCTCCTGCAATAGGTCTGTCACCTAGCGGTGCATCAAGGACATAATTCTTCTGTGCAGCAATGTGGATAAACCTCAGACCACAGATCCAATCCGCATTATTGCTACTAACATCTTTCAACTTAGTTTTCTCTAGGAACATATAAATAATAAACGGGGAGCAACATCGCGAGCTGTTGATCTACAACATAGATATGCTAATACTACCAGGACTAAGTTCATGATAAATTTAATTTCAATTAATCATATTACTTAAGAACTCCCACTTAGATAGACATCCCTCTAATCCTCTAAGTGATCACGTGATCCAAATCAACTAAACCATAATCAATCATCACGTGAAATGGAGTAGTTTTCAATGGTGAACATCACTATGTTGATCATATCTACTATATGATTCACGCTCGACCTTTCGGTCTCGGTGTTCCGAGGCCATACTGCATATGCTAGGCTCGTCAAGTTTAACCTGAGTATTCCGCGTGTGCAAAACTGGCTTGCACCCATTGTAGATGGATGTAGAGCTTATCACACCCGATCATCACATGGTGTCTGGGCACGACGAACTTTGGCAACGGTGCATACTCAGAGAGAACACTTTTATCTTGAAATTTAGTGAGAGATCATCTTATAATGCTACCATCAATCAAGCAAGATGCTATCAGGTACTAAGTTCATGATAAATTTAAGTTCAATTAATCATATTACTTAAGAACTCCCACTTAGATAGACATCCCTCTAATCTTCTAAGTGATTACGTGATCCAAATCAACTAAACCATAACCGATCATCACGTGAGATGGAGTAGTTTTCAATGGTGAACATCGTTTATGTTGATCATATCTACTATATGATTCACGCTCGACCTTTCGGTCTCCGTGTTCCGAGGCCATATCTGCATATGCTAGGCTCGTCAAGTTTAACCTGAGTATTCTGCGTGTGCAAAACTGGCTTGCACCCGTTGTAGATGGATGTAGAGCTTATCACACCCGATCATCACGTGGTGTTTGGGCACGACGAACTTTGGCAACGGTGCATACTCAGGGAGAACACTTCTTGATAATTTAGTGAGAGATCATCTTATAATGCTACCGTCAATCAAAGCAAGATAAGATGCATAAAAGATAAACATCACATGCAATCAATATAAGTGATATGATATGGCCATCATCATCTTGTGCTTGTGATCTCCATCTCCGAAGCACCGTCATGATCACCATCGTCACCGGCACGACACCTTGATCTCCATCGTAGCATCGTTGTCGTCTCGCCAATCTTATGCTTCTACGACTATCGCTACCGCTTAGTGATAAAGTAAAGCAATTATTTGGCGCTTGTATCTTATGCAATAAAGAGACAACCATAAGGCTTCTGCCAGTTGCGGATAACATCAACAAAACATGATCATCTTATACAACAACTTATATCTCATCACGTCTTGACCATATCACATCACAACAAGCCCTGCAAAAACAAGTTACACGCCCTCTACTTTGTTGTTGCAAGTTTTACGTGGCTGCTACGGGCTGAGCAAGAACCGTTCTTACCTATGCATCAAAACCACAATGATAGTTCGTCAATTTAGTGTTGTTTTAACCTTCTCAAGGACTGGGCGTAGCCACACTCGGTTCAACTAAAGTTGGAGAAACTGACACTCGCCAGCCACCTGTGTGCAAAGCACGTCGGTAGAACCAGTCTCGCGTAAGCATACGCGTAATGTCGGTCCGGGCCGCTTCATCCAACAATACCGCCGAACCAAAGTATGACATGCTGGTAAGCAGTATGACTTGTATCGCCCACAACTCACTTGTGTTCTACTCGTGCATATAACATCAACGCATAAAACCAGGCTCGGATGACACTGTTGGGGAACGTAGTAATTTCAAAAAATTTCCTACGCACACGCAAGATCATGGTGATGCATAGCAACGAGAGGGGAGAGTGTTGTCCACGGACCCTCATAGACCGAAAGCAGAAGTGTTAGCACAACGCGGTTGATGTAGTCGTACGTCTTCACGATCCGACCGATCAAGTACCAAACGCACGGCACCTCCGAGTTCAGCACACGTTCAGTCCGATGACGTCCCTCGAACTCTGATCCAGCCGAGTGTTGAGGGAGAGTTTTGTCAGCACGACGGCGTGGTGACGATGATGATGTTCTATCGACGCAGGGCTTCGCCTAAGCACCGCTACAGTATTATCAAGGTGGACTATGGTGGAGGGGGGCACCGCACACGGTTAAAAGATCAAATCATTTGTTGTGTCTCTAGGGTGCCCCCTGCTCCCGTATATAAAGGAGCAAGGGGGGAGGGGCGCGCCAGGAGGAGTCCTACTCCCATCGGGAGTAGGACTCCCTCCCTTTTCCTTGCTGGATTAGGAGTGGAGGGGGAAAGAGGAGGGAGAGAGGAAGGAAAGGGGGGCGCCGCCCCCCTCTCCTTGTCCTATTCGGACTAGGGGGGGGAGGGGCACGCGGCCCTGCCTTGGCCGCCTCTCCTCTTCTCCACAAAGGCCCACTATGGCCCATTAAGCCCCCGGGGGGGTTCCGGTAACCCCTCGGTACTCCGGTAAAATCCCGATTTCACCCGGAACACTTCAGATATCCAAATATAGGCTTCCAATATATCAATCTTCATGTCTCGACCATTTCGAGACTCCTTGTCATGTCCGTGATCACATCCGGCACTCCGAACAACCTTTGGTACATCAAAACTCATAAACTCATAATATAACCGTCATTTAAACTTTAAGCGTGCGGATCCTACGGGTTCGAGAACTATGCAGACATGACCGAGACACGTCTCCGGTCAATAACCAATAGCGGAACCTGGATGCTCATATTGGCTCCCACATATTATACGAACATCTTTATCGGTTAGACCGCATAACAACATACGTTGTTCCCTTTGTCATCGGTATGTTACTTGCCCGAGATTCGATCGTCGGTATCTCAATACCTAGTTCAATCTAGTAACCGGCAAGTCTCTTTACTCGTTCCGTAATACATCATCCCGCAACTAACTCATTAATTGCAATGCTTGCAAGGCTTAGAGTGATGTGCATTACCGAGTGGGCCCAGAGATACCTCTTCGACAATCGGAGTGACAAATCCTAATCTCGAAATACGCCAACCCAACAAGTACCTTCGGAGACACCTGTAGAGCACCTTTATAATCACCCAGTTACGTTGTGACGTTTGGTGGCACACAAAGTGTTCCTCCGGTAAACGGGAGTTGCATAATCTCATAGTCGTAGGAACATGTATAAGTCATGAAGAAAGCAATAGCAACAAACTAAACGATCAAGTGCTAAGATAACGGAATGGGTCAAGTCAATCACATCATTCTCCTAATGATGTGATCCCGTTAATCAAATGACAACTCATGTAAATGGTTAGGAAACATAACCATCTTTGATCAATGAGCTAGACAAGTAGAGGCATACTAGTGACACTCTGTTTGTCTATGTATTCACACATGTATTATGTTTCTGGTTAATACAATTCTAGCATGAATAATAAACATTTATCATGATATGAGGAAATAAATAATAACTTTATTATTGCCTCTAGAGCATATTTCCTTCAACGATGAGGCTTACAAAGCTGCACGAGCCACCACCTAATGACAAGACCGAACAAGGAAGGCATCACCCGCAAGGGGGAAGTGACGAGGACCATCGTCGATGCCCGCTTTGACCAAGGTCAAATCTAAAGCTTTCTCCCAGAGAACTCAAGACCAAGATGACAAGGGAGGCGAAGAGGCTTCGCCAGGACACCTCCAAGGAGAGAACGACGTCCTAGGATGCCGCCGAAGTCGTCATCAGCCGAGGTTGACCTAGGTTTTCACCAGAAGCTCACCAAACCCATGGTCACCATTGCAAATCCGGCCAAACTGCCACCGACAATGATCAAGCAGGCTTTGTCAACTCACAACTGGCAACACCATCACGACTCCTCATAGTGCCATGGGAGCCCCACTCCCTACATCCAAGTGTGGCGCCACCACACCGCCATCAACTATCCTTGCTGCTGCAGCAGAAGCAGCCCACGCCATCAACAACCGCACCGCCGCTAAAGACTGCACCAGCCAGGCCCCTTCCGATGACCATGGCTGCACCAGATCCAGTGCCAGGCCCTCAAGGCAACCCTCCCGCGCCAACGGACAGTCTCCACTCCATCCACAGCCAGCCACCGCACCACCGAGCTCTACCACGGCCGCCACAACCAGATTTGGGCGAGAGATGCCCTGATCCGCGGCCACCACATCTCCCCCAACACACAGCGAGGAGAGGAGCCAATTGCCGCTATCACACCCAGGGACCACCACCCCGACATCTCTACGATGGTGAGCAGTCCGTCGTCGCCCCAGTCGAGTGAGGCCACCTCCGGCGCATGTAGTAGAAATGAATCCACCCCACACAACCTTCGGCAGGCGGGAAGCCGCCGCCACCGTGACACAACAGCCAGTGGCAACAGCGGCGAGGGGCAGCCGGTGAGGAGGGGACTCTGGACAAGTTGGCGACCAAATGCACCAAAGGCCTATTCCCAACTTTTCTCAAGGATAAGTTGCTCTTTCTAAAGTAATTCAAGCGGTGCCATACTATCAACACAATTCCTCGCGAGTATTGGAATTACCAGCCATTTCACTACAAGAAATATGTCAACTTATGACCTTCTGTCAGTGACCCTGGAAGAATTGGTCATAAATCTATGACCATTTTAGACCAATTGGTCAAAAGCTGTTCGGGGGGCTCCAAACCCTAAACCATTGCGACCATTTTGGTCAGAAAGGTCGTAGTTTCCTTACACGAAATGGTCATAAAGCAAACAACACTAGTCCGATGCCTTATTTCTAGCTGATCATGACCAATATAGATGGTCATAACCTTGTAAATTATGGTGGGTTGCTATGACTAGGCGCCACCTCATCAGTTTTGCCTATGTGTCATGTCCATGTGGCAGTTTTTGCCCTAGGTTGTAAAGCAACCTATATTTCTGTCATTCCCAAAATTCCCAAAAAAATCTCATAAATTCTTTGGGTCATATCTTCATCAAATATGTAAAAGTCCTTCCTTGCCTCGTTCAAAACTAATTCAACAATATTCATTTTCCTATTCTGTTCACAACAACACTTTATGAAAGAAGTGCTATTTATATATTCTTGATTGCCCTAGGAATTTTTGGGCACTCTTTTCTATCCAAATCATTACCGCATGACAAAATTCAGCTCCATTTGCCTAGCAAATCTTCCTCGGCAAATTTCCAAAGTTTTTGTCCACCTAGAAGCATTGTGAAGGAAGTACCTTTTTTATATCTCGAAATGACATGAATGCCTCAACCGTTCAAGAATGGCTCAACCGTTCAAGAATGGCTCAAGGAAGAGTGGAAGATCATCTGCTTCTTAATGGGATGTCCAGCACATATGATAGATGGATATATCATGGAGAACCTTTAGATAGACAACCTCAACATTTTGAAGCTGATACAGAGGCCCCTCATATGATGGGTGGTGGTGATGCTGGCATTGATTTCATGGAAAAGGTTTTGCGAGATAATGCTGTTTTGGAGGAAGAGGATGGGCATGAAGATGATAGGATTCCTGACCTATTGAAGGATTTGTACGATGCTTAAGATCGTGCTGATGGACAGAAATCGTTGTTTGCTGAGGTGTTATAGGAGGCGAAGCGCGCAGCTCATGAAGGGGGTAAATTTTCAAGATTTACCTTCACCGTGAAGTTACTCCACATCAAGTCTTTCTACCGGATTAGCAATGCCGCATTCAGTGCAATACTCCGTCTTTTGAGCTTGAAATTCCCTAATAGTTGTGTTCCCAGATCTTATGATGAAGCATTGAGCATAATCCGCAGGTTGGGGTTAGGTTATGTTTCAATACATGTGTGCCCAAATAACTGTGTCTTGTTTCGGAAGGATTTAGCAAAGCATGACAATTGTCCAAAATGCAATGCATCTAGGTGGAAAGATGCTGATGGGAAGAAGTCAATACCGGAGAAGGTACTGAGGCACTTTCCCTTGATACCAAGGCTGCAGTGGATGTTCATCTCGAAGAAATCATCACGTGAGGTATAGTGGCACAAGCTGAAGCGGCAACCTGTGGACAATGAGCTGAGCCATCCAGCGGATGGAGAGGCATGGAAAGAGTTTGACCGTATACATTTTGATTTTGCTGCAGATCCAAGGAACATAAAACTTGGCATTGCCACATATGGGTTTAATCCGTTTGGGAACATGAGCATGTCTTATAGCATGTGGCCAGTTTTTGTGGTGCCGTACAACCTGCCACCATGGGCATGCATGGATCAGTCCAACTTCATGATGTCATTGCTTATCCCGGGTCCAGATTCTCCAGGAAAGGATTTTGATGTCTTTATGGAGCCCCTCGTAGAAGAACTGCTCCAGCTTTGGACTGGTGTACCTACATACGATGCCTTGAGTCCGGAAGAAAAGTTCAATCTACGTGCTGCGATCATATGGTCCATCCATGATTTCCCGGCTCTGCGCACTCTGTCTGGGAGGATCACAGCGGGTTATCAGGCTTGTGTCCATTGTGACAAAGACCCTTGCTCAAAGAGAATAAGGAGCAAGATATGCTATATTGGGCACCGCCGCTTTCTTCCCCGAAACCATCGCTGGCGAAGAAGCAAAGATTTTAATGGTGAGAATGAAACCCGTGACAAGCCAGCTGAATTCACTAAAGAAGAGCTGGAGTAGCAACTTGAAAAGGTGAAAGATGTGAGACCAGGAAAGCTGGCGAAGAAAAGAAAACGTGAGGAAGGTCAATGTTGGGACCGGAGGTCTTGTTTGTGGGACCTGCCATACTGGGCTGATCTGAAATTAAGGCATAATCTCGATGTAATGCACATTGAGAAAAACATATGCGAGAATCTGCTAGGGACGTTTCTGAACATTGAAGGGAAGACAAAGGACACGGTTAGTTCTAGGCTTGATTTGGAGGACATGGGCATAAGAGAACATTTGCATCTACAGCACAATGAAGATGAAGATTCATTTGAAATTCCACGAGCATGGTATACAATGAATAAAGAACAAAAGCTTGCATTCTATGAATTCCTAAGAGCGGTGAAATTTCCAGATGGTTATGCTGCTAACCTAGCAAAGTGTGTTACTTCTGATGGATTCAAGCTTTCAATACTGAAAACCCATGATTGTCACATCCTCCTCCAAAGGATTTTACCGGCGGGCCTCCGAGGAATCATGCACAAGGATATATATGAAGCGGTTGCTGAGCTGGGAAATTTCTTTAGAGAACTGTGCTGCAAAACCCTCAAGTTAACTGTCTTGGAAAGACTTGAAAAAGAAATCCCAATTATTCTTTGCAAGCTCGAGAAGATTTTCCCTCCAGCTTTCTTCACCGTGATGGTCCATTTGGCGGTGCACTTACCCAAAGAGGCAATGCTTAGAGGCCCTGTGCAATACGGTTGGATGTACCCAATCGAAAGAAGGCTGCTTACTTGTAAGCGTTATGTGCGAAACACGGCAAGACCTGAAGGTTCTATTGCTGAAGCATATGTCGTTGACGAGTGCTTGACTTTTTGCTCTAGATACTTTGGTGATGTGGAAACAAGATGGAACCGGCCGGGCAGAAATAGAGAGCGGTCTGATTCGCAAAGTGGTGATGTCTCTGTTTTCAACCATGGTGTGAACTTTCTTGGAGCCTCACAATACTTGGAGGCTGGTGATGAGTATGACAAGATGGTTTTGTTTGTGCTCAGCAATTGCGCCGAGGTTCTACCATATATCGAGTACGTTATATCTTGTGCACTCATTATATATATATATATATATTTTGCTTGGGTTGGCACCAGCCTAATGTTTTAATTCACATGTTTTGTTGGCATTGTAGGAAATGCAAGGAAGAGTTAAATCAGGAAGAAAGCAATATCAATGTTGATAAAAGGGTTGCCAAGGTGTTTGCTAAGTGGTTTAAGAATCATGTGAGATCTTTAGCCACATGTTTTATGTTTTCTGTGTTATTCACCCATTGTTAAATACCATTGTTTGCTAAATGTTTTATTTGTGCAGATTGGAAAGTTGCATGAGGAGAAGAAGGTCAGTGATAATCTATTTGCTTTGGCATGCTTACCGGATAAGCGAGTGAGAGTGTATTCAGCATGCATTGCTGACGGTGTCCGGTACCACACCGTTGACCGCGAGGAAAAAAGGAAGACACAGAATAGTGGAATCGTCACTGAGGGGTCACATGATGGTGAGATCATTGACTTCTATGGTCAGTTGAGAAGCATCGTAGAGTTGCAGTACAACTCTAGTGGAGGCATCCATCGCTCGGTTGTCTTATTTCGCTATGACTGGTTTGAGCTTGGTAGCAAGAAGAGGAGAGACTCTTTTGTCAAATATGATGGCCACTTCAAAAGCATCAACACTGCAAGGTGCTGGTATAAGAGTGATCCCTTTATTCTAACAACACAAGCAACAATGGTGTTTTATCTGCTAGACACTCTTTTGCACGGAAAATGGCGAGTTGTGCAAAACTTTCAGCACAGACACTTGTGGAGTGTGACTGAAACTGAAGTGGAAAAGGGCCCCGGTGATGGTGGACTAACATACCAAGATGATGACTCTACGGAAGTTCTGTTGCAAGATGATGATGACTCTATGGAAGTTCCGGTGCAAAGCAGAGTGCGAAGGGACCGGGAACGTGTGATCATTGGTGCTGCAACAGTTGAAGGCATCAAGAAAATAAGAAAGGTGGTAGAGGATGGACATGAAAACGAGGATGAGGAAAACCGGACTGATCATACTATGCTGCAATATTGTAGTGATGATGAGGAAAACAGGAGTGGGCATAGAGTTCCTTGTTTTCGTATCGACGACGATGAGTAGCGAATGGACATGAAGGTAAATTTGGTCTCCTTGGTGATCCTTTTAACTCTCTGTAGTTTTCCTTCTTGTGCATATGCATGGTGATCCTGATGTACTACAATTATCTCCAGGTAGCAAAATGCTTGAAGATCCTAATGGCTGTAGTGGTGTGATCCTGATGGCTGTAGTGGTGTGGTCTTATAGCATGGAGCTGATGGCAAAATGAAGTTGTGCTCAGAATGTTGTCAAAATGTTGTCCTGTAATGCAAAAGATTGCAAAATGATCATCTAGATATTGGTGATCCTGATGGCTGTAGTAGTTTTTTTGAACTGAAGTGGATGATGTCTGGTTTTGCTTCAACTGAATTTTAACTGAATTTTGGGCTA
This sequence comes from Triticum urartu, assembly GCF_056163025.1. Classification (NCBI taxonomy): domain Eukaryota; kingdom Viridiplantae; phylum Streptophyta; class Magnoliopsida; order Poales; family Poaceae; genus Triticum; species Triticum urartu. The sequence continues at coordinate 9,360,797 of NC_141877.1, forward strand.
TTTTAACTGAATTTTGCTTCAACTGAACCCATTTCATTGTGAGCAAAAAGATATCCGCCAGCCGGGACTCGAACCCACGACCATACGCTTTTTTCACTATGTTTCTACCACTGGGCTAGGAAGAGGCTGTTGGTTTTGTACTCTATGCCAACCCTTTTGACTATATCAAACTAGTCAAGTATCAAGCACACACCTCACTAACAAGTGGGCCACTCGACCCACTCACTGACAAGTGGGCCATTTTGCTATTGTACCAAAGCTACCAAAAATATGCGCGTGGCCAAAAAATATGCGCGCGCGGGGGCTCGAACCCACGACCGTGCGCTTAGTTCACTTGGTTTCTACCACTGGGCTAGGAAGAGGTTGTTGGTTTTGTACTCTATGCCCACCCTTTTCAATGTATCAAACAACTCGCTGACATTTGGGCCCGCTCCTCCTCCTATCCACTCTTTTCCCCACTCCCCCTCTCCACTCCTCCTACCACTCGACCCGCTCCTCCTCTCCGCCGCCACCGGCTTCTTCCTCTCCCACCGCCGCCGCCAGCTTCTTTCTCTCCGTCGCCGACTCTCCGTCACCGTGGGTATGAATCCGCTTCCTCTTCCTCTTCCTATCTACTTTTATGATAGATTAGGGTTCTTGCCGCCGGATTAGGGTTTGATTAGGATGTTTTTTAGGGTGACGGTGACGCCTCCCCGGCGCCTCTGCTGGTCCGACGCCTCCCGCGCAGCTTGCCCTACGCCGCCGGCGACCACTTCTTCTCGGACTCCGCCGCGGTAAGGCATTCGCTTCATATCCTCTCTCCTTTCTCTTCTGCTCTAGGGTTTGAGAATCTAGGATTTGTTATGCATACTAGGCATCTATTGGTGGATTTAGGCATATTGTTCTTGGTGGATTTAGTATGCTCTGTTGGTGGATCTAGTGTGGTTGAATTGCTGTTTGATTACTATGTTGTTGTGGTAGGTAGTGTGGTTGGTGGATCTATGCTCTGTTGGTAGTCACCTGACAGCAATTAACTGTTGCTGTGGTAGGTAGTGTGGTAGACATGCTGTTCTGTTGCTGTTGAATTCTGTGGTTAATTAACTGAATTAACCGAATTCTGTTGCTGTTGAATTCTATGGTGAACATGCTGTTACTGTTGCCAGAACATGCTGTTGAATTCTGTTGCTGTTGAATTCTGTGGTTGAACATGCTGTTGTGGTTATTCTTGTTGACAAGTCTTGTGCTGCAGTGGGATTCATGCATATGCAGGTGTAGTGACCTGCATGAATATGGGCAGAGTAGTAGCAGCAGTAGATGCCAACATTTGATATGCATGCATGCATTCTTGCTTGTTTATATTCTTTTAAACTGAACATGCTCAAGTATGGAAGGTTTACAATGCTGCTTGTTTCCTATTTCTGTCCAGTCATGTTGTTTAATTTACTATTGCTTGTTTAGAGTAGAAGTGAGATGGCTGGCTTGGAAGGTTTTGAGTTCTTCGAGATCATAATTGAGAAATCTTGCAGTAGGCAGGTATATTTATCATCACTCATTTCTTTATCATCACTCTGCTGTCTAGTGCTTGATTGCCACAATTAACCACTGCTTGACCCTCGCTGCAGAGGCTGCCTGACAAGTTTGCGAAGATGCTCGCGGGCCGTGAGCCCCACAAAGTGAAGCTGCGGGAGGCCGACAGCGGGCTTCATAAGCTGTGGAAAGTGTTGGTGGTGTTTGATGGTGAAGGCCACATGTACCTAGGGCCCGGCTGGGAGCATTCCGCCCGCGCCCATGAGCTACAGCTCGGGTACTTCCTTGTCTTCCGCTACGACGGCGACACCATGTTCACCGTGAAGATGTTCGACAACACCATGTGCCGCATGTACTACCAGCACGACGACGATGCCAGTAAGCTCTCTGCCTCTCTTCTTCCTGTCCTTTTGGCTTCCTCTACCTGCACGATGACAACACCATGTTCACACTTTGTTGCATTTGGCCAGGCAATGGGAGCAGCAGCGGGGATGACGAGGAGCAGAGCGGGGATGACGACGGGGAGCAGAGCGGGGATGACGAGGAGCAGAGCGGGGATGACGAGGAGCAGCCTATTCTGGCTGACGACGAACATGCTAGGGTGGTGGCTGACGACGACCCTGCTATGTTGGTGGCGGATGACGACCTTGCTATGGTGGTGGCGGATGAAGACCTCGCGATGGTGGTTGCGGACGACGACCTCGCGATGGTGGTGGCGGATGACAACCTCGCGATGGTGGTGGCGGACGACGACCTCGTGATGGTGGCGGCGCCTGCAATCCCACAGCTTGGCGACAGGACCATGCCAATTGTGGTAGAGGAGTACATCCGCGTTGGGATTCGCCACTCTGAGCGCATCAGGTTGATGAAGGAGAAGAAGGAGGAGTGAAGGTGTTAAGAAGGTGTTCAGCATAATGCTTACAGCAGGCGGTTTGTTCTTGGCATAGAAGGGACTCAGACCGGTTTGACTACAGATCAGTTCCGACTCATTCAGAATCTTCTTTACGCCTTCAGTGACTTCTTCCTCAGATAATTGGATGTTGCAATGGCGTTGAGGGTCGTCAACCTCACCGGTATATTCACACATTAAACCGGGACACCGGCTTAGCGGCAAGATACTCCAGGATATCCAACAGTGCACAAAGTCCATGCATGTTAAACCGTTTGCCATAAAGGCCCGGAGTTTGGCGAGTTGAGGAGCGTATTTCGCCCTTTCTGAAGAGCTCAGGCGTTGTGGCATTGGGTGAGTATTGGATAGTCTGTGATCATGAAAGCCGGGGAGGGGATTTTCATCTTCAGGCGAAGTGTCTCTGCAGTAAAACCAAGTTTGATTCCATTCCTTTGGGTGGCTATGATGTTTGGCATGAGGAAATTCAACTTCTTTCCACTTTTGAATCGAGACACCACCAAGTTCTGTGTTCGGGCCATTTACAAACTCTGTGCGCCGGTTTAAGTGAAAGAAATCCCGGAAGAGTTCTGCAGTTGGTTCTTCTTGTAAATATACTTCACAGAAGACCTGGAAGTTGCATAAATTGGAAACCGAGTTGGGACCAATATCTTGCGGATGAAGTTGGAAGCTGGCAAGCACATCTCGATAAAACTTTGACCCTGGCAGTTTGAAGCCACGGCCTATATGGTCAACAAAGACCACCACCTCGCCTTGCCTTGGGGTTGGAGGATTTTCTGTTCCTGGAACTCGCCATTTGATTTCAGTTTTCTTAGGCAGGGAGCCGATGGTAACCATCTCATTCAACTGAGTCTCAGTAACCCAGGAACGAGCCCAGTTGCAGGCAATGAATTGTTTGGCCATTGCGAAACAAACAAGCTGAAAATGAAAGGCCGTTTTATAAATTACGCATGATTATATGCAAGATACAAGGGAGTAAGAAACATATTGATATGTGAAATGGTGTAAACCGGAGACTAATGCAATAAGGGAAAAAGGTAATACTAGCGCAGGATTACTCAGACATTGTTAAACTGGAGCATAATTATGAAGGTAAAATGCTCCTCCGGTTTATCAGAGGGCTAATGGCATAGACTACTTATACAAGGTTAAACCGCCTATGTTGGCGTAAGGAGGAACAGATCTCATAGTGACATATGAAATTTTCGGATCTAAGATAAGATAGAAAAGTAAAAATAATTGGATCTAGAAGGGGTGCAGAATCGAAGCAACTTATGAAGGACTAGATCAGTTCTTTGCGCATAAGGGTTTGTGGTGACAATGGAAGGTTAGCTACGGCAAGGAGTCCATCAGATACGAAGTATTCACCTAAAGGCCATGAAAGAGCAACACTGAAAGCTCTGATGAACCTCAAGAATAGCGAAGAACAAGGAAACCCTAATGGATCTAAGAAAAAAAGGGGAAAAGACTTACTGCGATGGCGGAAGCAGCGGAAGGGCGCTGTGGAACTCTGGTGCGAACAGGTTGATGCAGCGGCCAACGGCGAAGCAGAGGCGGAGTTCAAAGATGATGGCGGCGCTCGGGTGCGGGGTCGTCGAGAGGAAGAAGAAGAGATGAATGGGTAGAGGAAAGAAAAGGAAAGGGGTCCGCTGTCCCTATTTATAAGGCGAAGAGATGAAATGGCAAGTGCGGGAATCGAGGAGCCCAAAAATGGATAAGTTAATAAGGGTGTCGCCTCGATGGCTGAAGACATATTAAATGAAGGTAATCTTCGACATCAACGGATGGATGACATCAGGACGGTTTATCATAATCTTGAAGTGTGACGTCACGGTGGTTTACAGGATCGAGGTGAAGATATGAGGGAAGAATTTTTCTAACTATAGAAGATTGACATGAACGAGTTCAAACCAATCTGGGGCCTAATGTTGGGGATATTACTACTGGAGGAAAACCGGCCTTGTCAAAACCGGTGGATCTCGGGTAGGGGGTCCCGAACTGTGCGTCTAGGCTGGATGGTAACAGGAGGCAAGGGACACGAACTTTTACCCAGGTTCGGGCCCTCTCGATGGAGGTAAAACCCTACGTCCTACTTGATTAATATTGATGATATGGGTAGTACAAGAGTAGATCTACCACGAGATCGAGGAGGCTAAACCCTAGAAGCTAGCCTATGGTATGATTGTTGATGTGTATGTTGTCCTACGGACTAGAGCCCTCCGGTTTATATAGACACCGGATAGGGTTAGGGTTACATAAAGTCGGTTACAAGGGTAGGAGATCTAAATATCCGTATCGCCAAGCTTGCCTTCCACGCCAAGGAAAGTCCATTCTGGACACGAGCCGGAGTCTTCAATCTTGTATCTTCATAATCCTGGAGTCCGGCTGAAGGTATAGTCCGGCCATCCGGACACCCCCTAATCCAGGACTCCCTCAGTAGCCCCCGAACCAGGCTTCAATGACGATGAGTTCGGCGAGCAGATTGTCTTTGGCATTGCAAGGCGGGTTCTCCTCCAAATTCCATGTACCTGTTGAATAATGTCCGGTTTCTTGTAGATGTTGCGCTCCTTGGCTTCTGCGCCCAATAATGGTCGCTCCCCACGTGTCAAATGAATATAAAAGGTCTGAGCGTTTTTACATTCACACCCCTAGCCGCGCAAACAAGCTGACCTATTTAAGGAGACGAGGATTTAGATCCAAACCACACCTTCCCCCTCCGCGAGTGTTCATCAGAGCGCATTCGACAAAGATCCATTCCACCATGGCCAGCCGTCGCGACTCCTCCTCCCGCCCTTCCAGCCCTAAGCCTGGATATTGGGAAAGATGCTCCGTCCCGCATAGCGAGTTAGTGACACTGCAGACCAAGGGATTTCTCCCCCCGGCCTATATGATCCCGGTTCGAGACAGTCTTACCGTCTACAACGGCGGAGAGCAAGCGGAGAGCGCCCCTAATCCCTCCAAAGGAGAGCGGGTGTGCCTCATCCCTTATTTAATAAGGGGCTCGGATTTCCAATCCATCCATTTCTCCGGGGGCTGCTGGAGTTCTACGGCCTCTAGCTACATCATCTCACGCCTGCCTCAGTATTGCATATCGCGGGCTTTGTAGCCCTCTACGAGCTGTTCTTGGGTGTTGAATCTCATTTCGGAATGTGGAGGGAGCTATTTTGCCTCGTGCCCCGTTCCAAGAAGGGGTCTATGTATCAAGTAGGTGGAGCCAAAGTATGGCGCATCGCTGGGACCGGCTATCTGTCCGAAACCCCAAAGAAAGCGTCCGAAGACTGGCCCTCGGAATGGTTTTACATAGAAGACGTCCCGCTACCGGATCCTGTCCGGATCGGCCTCCCTGAATTCAACAGTGCTCCCTTAAAGAAGCGCCTAAGCTGGCGCCCACGGAGCCCTCAGAGGGAAAGTGACAGGGGCGTTGTTTACCTGATGGGCCGGATAAGATTGTTAGCTCATTCCGGACTAACCATGATCGGGGTCATGGCTGCATGCATCATGCGAGGGGTGCAGCCGCTACAGTATAGAGGCCACCCCATGTGGGATTTCAACGGGGAGGACGACACCACCCGCTATGGCCGTAAGGGGCTGGATTCGGCTGCGGCTCTAATAAAGACCTTGTCCGCTTTGTACAAGGGAGAAGAGGAGGATTTTCTCTACGTTGACCCAAAGGGTGGATTTTCCATGTACAATCCTCCAAGCTGGGTGAGTGATCACATCTTCCCCATCCGTTTTATATCCCCACTTTTAAATATTTAATCTTAGTGATTTCGACGCAGGAACTGCGCCAGGCTGTTAAAGAAATAAACAGCTCTCCTCCACAACCCGAGGACCCAGGACGGTCCCTCGACCCGGACTCGCAAGAGGATTCGGAGTTTTCGGTGGATCTGATTGATGGAGTGTTCTATCAATTGAGCAAGGACAACGCCCTGGTGGCCATTACGGCCGATTATCCAGGGCTAATCCCGGCCTCCCATAAACAGGGGGGCCGAACCTGCGGCGACAAGCCAACGAGGGGCCGCAGGGCCCCGTGGGCAGAAAAGAGGTGCAGTCCGGACCGGGGCGTCAGCGCAAAGGTATGGCGCACCCCCTTATCCCAGGTGTCGTACTTTCAGGGCATATTAACACTTGTGCTCTCTTCAGGACAAAAAGACCTCGCCGAGCTATATTCGGAGAGACCGCCAATCGCGCCTCCACCAGCCAGGCTCCAAAGCCTGGCCCGGAAGCGGGGCCGAACACAAGGCGCGCACCGGACGCTCCTCCGATGGAGGATGTGGACAGATTGTCTGCCACCAACTCTGAGGTGGAGAGTGCCATTTACCACAGGCGTCGCCGGACAATTCTTCGCGACACTTGTTTCTCCCAAGAGGCGTTAGATGCCTTTAAGTCGGGATATGCGTACCTCCCAGCCGCTCAAAATGGTCTCACCAGAGCCATAGAGCAATATGTAAAAGACATACGGGTAAGAAAATTTTGGTAATTGTATATATAGCAGTAGCCACCGAGACTTGAAACAGTTAAAATAACTGATTTAAGGATCATTTGTTATGCAGGTTCTTACAGAAAAGAATTCCCTACTGTCTAAGGAGCTGGAAGAGTGCAAAGCCCAACTTGAGGCCGCTCTAGCCGCGGCAAGGGAGCCTAAGGAGACCCCCTCTGGTAATATACACTTCAAAAGATAAGTATTTTGCAAAGCACGGCTTTGGTGCGAATCTGACAAATGAAATTGCAGATGGCGCCAGATTGAATCCGTAAAGGCAACACCTCCTACGCCAGCTAAAGGCTGGTGAGAGGGTGATGTTAAAGGTGATGGGGGAGAAGAACGATCTCCGAGATGCCAACACCAAGCTGGGCGTCGAGATGAAGGATGTTCGTGCCCAGCTGTCAGACTCCGTGAAGGAGAATCAGCGGCTTCGGCGCGGCATATTTAGTAAGTGCTTGAACGAACCTTTTGAAAGAAAGTTTGGCGGGGAAGTCGACTAACAGAGCAATGTCTGTAGGTGTGCTGATAGGTCGTCCTGCAGAGGAGATGCCCGGTTCTACGGGTGACCTTCTTCGCGAGCTCTCGCAACTGCTCGATCGAGTTTGGCAGGCGATGCGAGGCGTCGCCCAGGCCCTGTGGCCATCCGTTTCCATGCCCGAAGGTCTTGGAGAGCTTGCGGAGAAGTTAAAGGGAGCACGGCGGCGCTTCTGATTGTGGAAGATATCAGCCTGCTGTCATGGCGCTAGGGAGGCCTGGGCCATGGTGAAGACGCGATACGCAAAGGCTGACCCCAACCATATGGCTGAGGTCAGTCCTGTAGGGCCCGATGGGAAGGAGATCACTGTAAGCTTAGTATATGGCCAAGTAGAGTTGGCCGCGAAGTATTCCCAGCAGGACTGTAAATTAGACAGCCTGCTAGATGGTATTGAAGAGGAATACAATCAGTCAAAATGACTATGTAATGTAATTGACATTTATGATGCCTTCTAGCCTGATTGTAGATCGTTTGTCATGGCCGACCTTTTCGCTTCAGCCTCGGGACCTGACGGTCCGGAGTGTGTCCGAATTCCCATGCGGTTATATACGAACCGGGGAATGCATGGAGACCAGGCGTAGGGGTCATTAGTGCGTGAACAGACAAGTGCCCGACTAGTTATGTTATATTACATGGTTAGTAAGAAACATCTTCCAGGGAGAATAGTTCCGTTAGGGGTTCCTTTCCCTGGGAGGCATGCCCTAAAGTGCATGTCCATGCTGCGAAAAGAAACGCAGGAAAAACATCTGGGGTCATATAGATAAATAAAATAAAAAAGATCATCTTTAGTTCACCGACCGAATATTCCCTTAAGAACGCTAGCTTTCGGCTTCACCCAGTCTGAGGTACACATCCGGCTGACCCGGTAGTAACAATCGCAGAGGTGCTCCCTTTACCACCTAGCCGAACAATCGGGAACGTAGGGGTAAGCACAGGAGCCAGGCAACCCAGCTTGGCCAAAACTCCAGTCATATTGATGCATATAATGGTGAATAAAAGGTACATGCGGAAGTGTGACAGGTGTGTTGGGTATGAAGCCCGTATAAAAAACTTCTGTTTAAAGAAGCCCCCAGGTTTAATGAGCGCAGATAGCGCGTCACTTTATGAGCCTTTAAAGGCTATAAGAAAGAGAGGGAGAGAGAAGAAGAGAAATGTAAGACAGGAAATATAAAAAAAATGGACAGAGGAAGGACACGAACATAGAGTCCGGCGCTAGGCATAGAATCTTCGAAGACGGGCTGCGTTCCATGGGTTCGGCTCGAGTCGGTTATCCGATGCATCTCGCAAGCGGTATGCTCCTCCAGTTAGGACTTGGTCAATTATGAAGGGACCTTCCCACTTGGGCTTGAGTTTGTCCTTTTTCTTGTCCGGTAGTCGTAGAACTAATTTGCCAACGTTGTAGTTTTTGGCCCGTACTTTTCTGCTTTGGTATCTTCGAGCCTGCTGTTGATAGAATGCGGAACGGGCTTTTGCCACATCACGCTCCTCCTCCAATGCATCTAAGCTGTCTTGCCGATCGAGCTCGGCTTCTCTTTCTTCATACATGCGCACTTGAGGTGAGTCTGAATTATGTCGCAGGGCAGAACTGCCTCTGTGCCGTACACCATAAAGAATGGTGTGTATCCGGTGGTGCGATTCGGCGTGGTCTACAGCCCCCAGAGTACAGAGTCGAGCTCCTCTACCCAGTGCGTGTTAGATTCCTTGAGGGACCGCACTAATCTGGGTTTAATGCCGCTCATGATAAGACCATTTGCACGTTCGACCTGGCCATTAGTTTGTGGGTGATAGACGGAAGCATAATCGAGCTTGATGCCCATGTTTTTGCACCAGAGTTTTACCTCATCGGCCGTGAAGTTCGTGCCGTTATTAGTGATGATGCTGTGGGGAACGCCGTAACGGTGTACGACCCCGGATATAAAGTCTATCACCGGTTCGGATTCGGTCGTCTTAACAGGCTTGGCTTCTATCCATTTGGTGAATTTATCCACCATGACCAGTAAGTGTTTTTGCTTGTGGGTTCCGCCTTTAAGGGGTCCAACCATGTCAAGCCCCCAGACCGCGAAGGGCCAAGTAATGGGGATAGTTCAGAGGGCGGTGGGTGGCATATGGCTTTGGTTTGCAAAGAGCTGGCAACCGGTGCATCGTTGGACTAAGTCCTGAGCATCTGCCCGGGCCGTCGGCCAATAAAAGCCTGTACGGAAGGCCTTGCTTACAAGGGACCGAGCTGCAGCGTGATGACCGCCCAGTCCGGCATGAATTTCAGCCAGGAGGTTCCGCCCCTCCTCTTCGGAGATGCACCTTTGAAGGACTCCGGTAGTGCTTTTCTTATAAAGCTCTCCCTCGTGGACTCTGTAGGCTTTGGATCGTCGCACTATGCAGCGTGCCTCATTTTGGTCCTCGTTGAGTTCCTGCCTAGTGAGGTAGGCGAGAAATGGTTCTGTCCACGGGGCAATGACGGCCATTATTACGTAGGCTGAAGGTGTTATTTCATTGGCAGAGCCCCCGATTGTGTCAGAATGTTCAGTGTCGGGCAGTGCGGTTGGGTCCGAGGTGTTATTGTTCGGCTCCCCTTCCCATACTACGGATGGCTTGAACAGCCTTTCCAAGAAGATGTTGGGGGGGACTACATCGCGTTTTGCGCCGATGCGTGCCAGGACATCTGCTGCCTGATTATTTTCCCGGGCTATTGTTCGGGAACGTAGCAGAATTTTAAAATTTTCTACACATCACCAAGATCAATCTATGGAGTCATCTAGCAACGAGGGAGAGAGGAGTGCATCTACATACCCTTGTAGATCGCGAGCGGAAGCGTTCAAGAGAACGGGGTTGATGGAGTCGTACTCGTCGTGATCCAAGTCACCGAAGATCCTAGCGCCGAACGGACGGCACCTCCGTGTTCAACACACGTACAGAGCAAGGACGTCTCCCACGCCTTGATCCAGCAAGGAGGAGGGAGAGGTTGAGGAAGAAGGCTCCAACAGCAGCACGACGGCATGGTGGTGGTGAAGCTGCAGTACTTCGGCAGGGCTTCGCCAAGCTCTTATGGAGGAGGAGATGTGTTGGGGAGGGGAGGGGCTGCGCCTTGGATGTTCTATGCAGCCCTCCCCTCACCCCTCTATTTATAGGGGAAGGGGAAGGGGGTCGGCCCGCTCTAGATGAGATCTAGAGGGGGGGCGACCAAGGGGAGGGGGGCTTGCAACCCAAGCAAGGGGGCGCCCCCCCCCCCTTAGGGTTCCCCCAACCCTAGGCGCATGGGCCCTAGGGGGGTGTGACGCCCCAGCCCACTTGGGCTGGTTCCCGTCTCCATACAGCCCATAAGGCCCTTCGGAAGAGGTGGCCCCTCCCGGTGGACCCCCTGAACCCCTCCGGTGATCGTATGACAACTTCCCATATATAAATCTTTACCTCTGGACCATTCCGGAACTCCTCGTGACGTCTGGGATCCCATCTGGGACTCCGAACAACATTCAGTAATCACATACAAGTCTTCCTAACAACCCTAGCATCACCGAACCTTAAGTGTGTAGACCCTACAGGTTCGGGAGACATGCAGACATGACCGAGACGACTCTCTGGTCAATAACCAACAGCGGGATCTGGATACCCATGTTGGCTCCCACATGCTCCACGATGATCTCATCGGATGAACCACGATGTCGAGGATTCAATCAATCCGTATACAATTCCCTTTGTCAATCGGTACGTTACTTTCCCGAGACTCGATCGTCGGTATCCCAATACCTTGTTCAGTCTCGTTACTGGCAAGTCACTTTACTCGTACCGTAATGCATGATCCCGTGATCAACCACTTGATCACATTGAGCTCATTATGATGATGCATTACCGAGTGGGCCCAGAGATACCTCTCCGTCATACGGAGTGACAAATCCCAGTCTCGATTCGTGCCAACCCAACAGACACTTTCGGAGATACCTGTAATGTACCTTTATAGTCACCCAGTTACGTTGTGACGTTTGGCACACCCAAGGCACTCCTACGGTATCCGGGAGTTGCACAATCTCATGGTCTAAGGAAATGATACTTGACATTCAGAAAAGCTACAGCAGACGAACTACACGATCTTTGAGCTATGCTTAGGATTGGGTCTCGTCCATCACATCATTCTCCTAATGATGTGATCCCGTTATCAATGACATCTAATGTCCATAGTCAGGAAACCATGACTATCCTTTGATCAACGAGCTAGTCAACTAGAGGCTCACTAGGAACGTGTTGTGGTCTATGTATTCACACATGTATTATGATTTCCGGATAACACAATTATAACATGAACAATAGACAATTATCATGAACAAAGAAATATAATAATAACCATTTTATTATTGCCTCTAGGGCATATTTCCAACAGCTATATGGTGAAATTCAAGCCCCTCAAACCGAGCTGACATTTTTAGGACGGCGTTATGGTAAGCTGCCATTTTTGGATCCTTGGCATCGAAGTCTCCATTTATTTCGGATATTGCGAGGTTCGAGTCCCCGCGCACCTCTAGGCGTTGAATGCCCATGGATACTGCCATCTGGAGACCATGTAAAAGGGCCTCATATTCGGCTGCATTGTTGGAGTCCGTGTACATAATCTGGAGTACGTATTGAACTGTGTCTCCTGTGGGGGACATCAAAACGACGCCAGCGCCCAGTCTGGCCAACATCTTGGAGCCGTCGAAATGCATGATCCAATTTGAATATGTGCCATACTCTTTAGGGAGTTCGGCCTCCGTCCATTCTGCGACGAAGTCGGCCAAGACTTGCGACTTCATGGCTCGCCGTGGCTTATAAGTTATGTCGAACGGGAGGAGCTCAATGGCCCATTTTGCAATCCGGCCCGTTGCGTCATGGTTGTTTATAATATCGTTAAGTGGTACTTCCGAGGCTACTGTTATTGAACACTCTTGAAAGTAGTGTCGTAGCTTCCGGGATGCCATGAATACCGCATACACGATCTTTTGATAATGCGGGTACCGTGATTTGCAATGAGTGAGGACAGTGGACACATAATAGACCGGCTTTTGAAGGGGGAATCTGTGTCCGTCCGCTTCTCGTTCGACGACGAGCACTGCGCTTACAACGTGATGTGTTGCTGCAATGTATAATAGCATCGGTTCGCCAATATTTGGCGCGGCCAGGACTGGGTTTGTTGCAAGTATGGCTTTTATTTCCTCGAGTCCGGCCGTGGCTGCATCCGTCCATTCGAAGTGTTCGGTGCGCCGAAGGAGGCGATAAAGGGGTAGGGCCTTTTCTCCCAAGCGGGAGATAAAGCGGCTTAGAGCCGCCACACATCCGGTTAACTTTTGTATTTGTTTGAGGTCCTTTGGGATATCCAGTTGCGACAGAGCTCGGATCTTGGATGGATTTGCTTTGATTCCTCTACCGGATACAATGAAGCCCAAGAGTTTTCCGGCTGGAACGCCGAAAACGCATTTTTCCAGGTTGAGCTTGATGTCGTATGTTCGGAGGTTATCAAATGTGAGCCTCAAGTCATCTACTAGAGATTCGACATGTCTTGTTTTGACGACCACATCATCTACATATGCCTCCACTGTTTTGCCGATCTTGCTTGCCAGACATGTCTGAATCATGCGCTGATATGTTGCGCCGGCATTTTTGAGCCCGAAGGGCATTGTGTTGAAGCAAAATGGGTCGTATGGAGTGACAAATGTCGTTGCGGATTGGTCTGATTCTGCCATCTTGATTTGATGGTAGCCGGAATATGCGTCGAGGAAACACAACGAATCATGTCCTGCGGTAGCGTCGATAATTTGATCGATGCGGGGGAGGGGGAAGGGATCCTTTGGGTAAGCCTTGTTAAGGTCTTTAAAATCAACGCACAGGCGCCAGGATTTGTCCTTCTTTGGTACCATCACCAGGTTTGCCAGCCAGTCCGGATGTTTTATATCTCTGATGAATCCGGCCTCCAATAGCTTTGCTAGCACCTCTCCCATAGCCTGTCTCTTAGGTTCGGAAAAACGCCGAAGAGCCTGTTTGACAAGTTTGAATCCTGTTTGGATATTTAAGCTGTGCTCGGCCAGCCTGCGTGGGATTCCTGGCATGTCTGAAGGGTGCCAGGCGAAAATGTCCCAGTTTTCTCGTAGGAACTCTCGCAGTGTGGCGTCTACATCAGGGTTTAACTGTGCCTCGATGGAAGCTGTTTTATTTGGGTTCGTTGGATGGACTTGGAATTTGACTATTTCGTTCGCCGGTTTAAAGGAGGTGGACTTGGATCTTTTGTCGAGTACCACATCGTCCCTATTCACCGTAGAGCGCAGCGCAGTCAGTTCCTCAGCTGCTAGGGCTTCGGATAGTGCCTCGAGGGCCAGTGCGGCTGTCTTGTTTTCGGCGCGGAGTGCTATGTCCGGATCACTAGAGAGAGTGATGATCTCGTTAGGACCGGGCATTTTGAGCTTCATGTACCCGTAGTGGGGTATTGCTTGGAAGATTGTAAATGTTTCCCGCCCTAGCAGAGCGTGATAACCACTGCTGAACGGAGCCACATGGAACGTGATCTCTTCGGACCTCTAATTATCCGGCGTGCCGAACACCATATCTAGCGTGATTTTTCTTGTACAGCGCGCTTCCCGACTGGGGATTATTCCTCTAAAGGTTGTGTTGCTTCGCTCAATGCGGTTCCAGTCTATTTCCATTTTTTGAAGGGTTTCCTCGTAAATGAGGTTCAATCCGCTGCCGCCGTCCATGAGTACCTTGGTAAGACGAAAGCCATCCACTATTGGGCTGAGGACCAATGTGGCTGGTGCTCAGGCTGTTCGGAATTTAGGTTCATCACTGGCGTTAAAGGTAATAGCCGTGTCACTCCATGGGTTTATTGTTGCTACTTGGTAGACTTTGGCAAGGCTGCAGAGTGTCCTTTTTCGCATATTATTTAATGCGAAAGTCTTGAAGACTGTTAATACCGTATGGGTGTCTCTGGGGTGGCTTTCTGTGGCCTCCGGGATTAGGAGGTTTTCGCCAATTTTGGCCACCTGCCGGAGTATCCAACATGCTCTAAGGCTGTGAGTTGGTGTGGCGTCCTCTGTACTATGAATTTTACAGGGTCCGTTAAGCCATCCTTCCAGTATGGTTGCATGCCCTATAGAGGGTTTTTGCTTTTTGGTATTTGACCTGGGTGTCTGGTTATGCTGCACCCTTTTATTTCGGACTGGGTTTGTATTTAGGGCCGGATTGTCCCAAAATTTTATTTTGGTTTTCCAGGCGCTTTGCATCGCACAGTACTTTCGTACAATGGATGCCAAGTCAGCGAAGCATGTAATATCACGGCGACTTATGGCGTTGAGTATTCCCTTGTCCGTGCAATTATTGCAGAAGATTGAGATTGCGTCTTCCTCGCGGCAGTCCCTTAGGCTGTTCTTAACCAGGAGGAATCTGGCCCAGTAATGATGTACTGTTTCGTCGGGCTCTTGCCTGATTTTGGATAGATCACTTATGTTGGGGAGGGCGGGTGGAGTTAAATCCGGAGCCTCACCCCATCTGATGCTCAGAGGCCGAGGAATTTCTGAACTCGAAAAATTGGACCCCTGGGTGTTGTCCAATCAATCCAGTCCGTCGCCTGACTCTAAGTTCAGGTCTTGAGTGATATCCTCCCCTCCGCGGGTATCCGGCTTGGAGGGATCGGGAATCTGGATGTAGCGAGTCCTTAAGATAGACGAAGGGTCGCCGCACTGTCCCTCTACCACGGCAACGTGATGGGTGACTTGGGGGGAGTTAATCTCTCTCAGATCGGTTTTAGGCCCAATCTTGTCGTAATCCTTGGCGACTCCCAGGGCGGCGAAGCGATCCAAGAGCTCGTTTATGGAAGAAAGCTCCATTGGATCTAACTGCTCGGCAAGTTCCAAACTGACATGAAGATTGTTTTCGATGGCTAGAGAGGTCATCGTCGACGCAGAGGCCGAACAGGCGGTCATAAGAAAACCACCTAGCCGGAGGGTTTGGCCGACAGCCAAAGCTCCCTTAGCAACGGTGCCGTATTTAAAGACGAGGCGAGGCATCCTTCCTGATGGCGACAACACAGAGGAACTCTCAATGAAAGCACCAATGTCGGTGTCAAAACTGGCAGATCTCGGGTAGGGGGTCCCGAACTGTGCGTCTAGGCTGGATGGTAACAGGAGGCAAGGGACACGAAGTTTTACCCAGGTTCGGGCCCTCTCGATGGAGGTAAAACCCTACGTCCTGCTTGATTAATATTGATGATATGGGTAGTACAAGAGTAGATCTACCACGAGATCGAGGAGGCTAAACCCTAGAAGCTAGCCTATGGTATGATTGTTGATGTGTATGTTGTCCTACGGACTAGAGCCCCCCGGTTTATATAGACACCGGATAGGGTTAGGGTTACATAAAGTCGGTTACAAGGGTAGGAGATCTAAATATCCGTATCGCCAAGCTTGCCTTCCACGCCAAGGAAAGTCCCTTCCGGACACGGGCCGGAGTCTTCAATCTTGTATCTTCATAATCCTGGAGTCTGGCTGAAGGTATAGTCCGGCTATCCAGACACCCCCTAATCCAGGACTCCCTCAGGCCTTATGTAGCCGGGTTGACTCCTTGAAGATTAGAAGCCCATAAAGATGCAGGGATGATCGCGCTTCATGGGGGCCCAAGGCCCAAAGGCGGGTTAAAGCCTGTAACTGTAAACCGGCTTAGTCATGTAACTTGTACATTTATGATTCGGCTTCGAGACTCTGTAAACCGGCGGGCGTCAACCTATGTATATAAAGGGATGACCCGGCAGCGGTTTAGGGATAGACAACAACTCGAGAGCCAGACAAAGCGGATTCGCTCCCTGGCCTTCGAAACCCTAGCAATACCAATCACAACTAGACGTAGGCTTTTACCTTCCTCAAAGGGGCCGAACTAGTATAAAACTCCCCGTGTCCCCTTGTACGGTTTAACCCCTTTAAGCTAACCTGTAGCGATGGCTCCATGACTAAGTCCTTTCACAAGGACATCTTCCGTGACAAACCCACGACACATGGAGTCTTCAGAGAAGAACCCAGCCGAGTCTCCCCTTCACCGGTAGGGTGGTCAAGCTCAAGGTCCTGAAATCCGTCCATTATTTCATCCACCATCACCCTAGCATATCCTTCTGGAATCGGCCGGCAGCGAAAAGTTGCGCCAGGTTCAGGAGGTGCAACAGAGCCAACAGCCGCCTTGACTTTGAAATTCTTCCATTGCGTCATAAGGTGGAAATTTTGAGACTCCGTGATTAAGTCCATGGGGTAGCTAGTAGGAGCCGTGAAGACAGGATCCAGATGCTATAGCTCGATGGAAGCCACGCTACTTCTTCGCTGAGATGGTGAGGTAGCTTCGGGGGAAGCTTCGGCAGGTCGCTAGTTGCGATCTGCTTCTCGTTGCTCTATCGCTTGTACCCTTGCGTGCAGCGCCTGAATTTGGATCTGCTCCACTTTCTTCCTCCTCTCCTGGCATTTGTAACCGCCTGCGTCCGGAAACCCATCCTTCCACGAAACGGAGCCTGGCGTGCCTCGTGCCCGTACAGGGTGCTCAGGATTCCCGAGGGCCATTGTGAGCTCGTCGTTCTCTCTGTCTGGAACGAACGTTCCCTTCTGCGCTGCGGCGATATACTCCTGAAGCTTCATGATGGGTATTCGAAGTTGCTCGTTCGTCCAAACGCACTTCCCTGTTACAGGGTCCAAGCTTCCGCCAACCCCGAAGAACCAAGTCCGGCAACGGTTTGGCCAGTGCAATGTCTCTGGTTCGACCCTTTTATCAAGCAGGTCATTCTCAGCCTTGGCCCACAACGGTCGGGCTTTGAGGTAGCCACCTGACCCCGTGCGATGGTGATGCTTCTTCTTTGCAGCATTTTTCTTGTTTTTCACTGACATCTTCTTACTCTTGTCCGATGTCTTGCGGACCACAAATGCGGGCCAGTGATCTCTAATCTTCTCATACCGGCCGGTGAATTCTGGTGTCTTGTCTTTGTCAACAAACGATGTTTTCAGCTCATTCTTCCACCTCCTGAATAGTTCTGCCATCTTCTTAAGAGCATGAGACTTGATCAATTGCTCTTTAACTGGCTTCTTTGGATCCTCCTCTGCCAGTAGGGTGAAATTTGCCTTCAGCGCAGTCCAAAGATCATCTTTTTGCATATCGGAGACATAAGACACCTCAAGGTCTTCATTCTTAGGATTTAACCATTGGTGGATACTGATCGGGATCTTATCCCTAACAAGAACCCCGCACTGAGCAGCAAATGCTTCCTTTGTCCGGATGGGTTCAGTCGGCATTCCATCGCGCGCGATTGCTGTGATCTCAAACCTTTCATCCGAGCGCAACTTTTTCTTCGGGTCTCGTCTCTTTACCGAAGTTGTGCTCAATCCGGAGGGCTAAAAAAAAGAAGAAAGACGAGAGTTAATTAATATGTGTACATATACCAAAACAATGAATGCATCAATTAGCTAGTCAGCACTGGCTTAAGTATTATATATACCTGGCCGGACTCGGTTCGGTCACCGGAGCCGTCATCACGGTCTCCTTCTTGCACCGGCATTGGGTCACCAAAGCCGTCATCAAGGTCTCCTTCTTGCACCGGCATTGTGTCACCGGAGCCATCATAATCATAGCATGCTTCTTCACCCTGTCCTTCCAGACCATCAGTTTCGTTGAGAAACGACATAACGACATCACTTCCTTGTGCGATTATGTCCCCCAACACCGCTTCTATTGCTTCGTCTCGGGGGTGCTCCATAGTTTCTGCAAATATTTACAACATGGCAATTATTATTCAAACATGACAGATGGATATATTAGTGGCAAACGTAGAACTAGCTAGCTAATCACAACAAGGAATCATATTAGTGGCCTTGACGCTGCTTCTCTAGGGTTTGGGGTGGCCTCAGCAACGCTTCAAGGGTTTGGGGTGGCCTCAAGGACAACACTCTTTTAACTTGGTAAATTTGGGTGGCCTCGAGAGAGTTTGTCGGGTAGGGGCTCGGCGGGAGGGGGTAGGAGACCGACATCGTTTTTTTAGGGTTTGGGTGTCCTCGAGAGTTTTGGTCGAGCGAGAGGACCTCTATTCCTTTCTTCTTCTCCTCTTTTTTTTCCTTTTTCCCTCTTCTTATTTATTTCTCCTCTTCTTCCTCTCCTCTTCTTCTCCTTTTCCATCTTCCTAAACTAAACATAAACTAAAATAATCCTAAAACTAAACGAAGTTATCGGGACGGGGTGTATCGACAACGACATACCCGATAGAAAATAAGAAGACAAAGAAGAAATAAAAAGAGGAGAAGAAGAAAGAAATAGAGGAGAAGATCGAAGAAAAACAAAGAAGAAAAAAAAGAGGAGAAGAAGAAAGGAATAGAGGAGAAGAAGAGAAAATAGAAAAATATTCTATTTTTTCTTCTTCTCCTCTATGCATTTCTTCTTCTCCTCTTTTTTTTTTCCTTTTTTCCTCTTCTTATTTATTTCTCCTCTTCTTCCTCTCCTCTTATTCTCCTTTTTCTTTTCCTTCTTCCTAAACTAAACATAAACTAAAATAATCCTAAAACAAAACGAAGTTATTGGGACAGGGTATATCGACAACAAAGAAAAAAAAGAAAAAAAAGAGGAGAAGAAGAAAGGAATAGAGGAGAAGAAGAGAAAATAGAAAATATTCTATTTTCTCTTCTTCTCCTCTATTCCTGTCTTCTTCTTCTCTTTTTTTCTTCTTTTTTCCTCTTCTTATTTATTTCTCCTCTTCTTCTCCTTTCTTCCTCTTCTTCTTTCCCTTTTTCCTCTCATTCTTTTTCTTCTTCTTTCCTTTCCTAGCTATATATATAAAACATTTCTAAAAAGGTAACTTTTGCATATATAAAACTTTTTCTTCTTCTTCTTCCTTGTTCCTTCTCTTCTTTCTTCCTAAATAGATAAAACTTTTCTCAAAATGAAACTAACCTAAAATTAATGTACTAAATCAGAGAACATATATAGATAAAATTTCTCTAAAAATCTAACTTCTGCATATATGAACATATATACACAGATAACATACATACATACATACATTTTTATAATAACTTTCTATATATGAACATAAAAAACATTTTTGACATCTAAATTTCTTCTATGAACTACTAAAAACATCTGAAAACATCTAAACAAATAGCACATATATATAACAAAAAAATATAAAGGAAAGCTCTAGGGGCCGGCCGGGCAGGCAATGGCGGCGGCGGCGCCGGTAGGGCAGGGTAGGGGCGCAGGTGCGCGAGGAGCGGCGCCGGCGTCGGGACGGGTGCACGCAAGGGCGCGTTGAGCGGTAGGTATGCTCACAGGGGGTGGCAGGGCACGGCGGCCGGCGTCGGGGCAGTTGGCGTCGAGGGCGTCGGCGGCGTCAGGCGGCGTCGGGGCAGAGGACGGGCGGCGGGCGGCGTCGGACGGCATCGGGTGGCGTCAGGGCAGGGTGCGGCGTCGGCGACGACGACGAGAGGAGCGGCCTGGCAGCGTTGGGGAGAATGGGAGCAGTTGGGAAATTTTTTCTATGTGTTGGCTTATATAGTCGCACCTTTCGTCCCGGTTCATAGCACCAACCGGGACCAATACCCCCCTTTGGTCCCGGTTCGTGCCACCAACCGGGACCAAAGGTCTCTTTTCAGCAGCCCAAAGGGCGGGAGGCGGCGGCCTGTGGTCTTGGTTGGTGGCAACAACCGGTACCAAAGGGGGGCATTCGTACCGGTTGGTGGCACCAACCGGTAAGAATACCCCCCTTTGGTACCGCCACCAACCGGTACGAATACCCCTCTTTGGTACCGGTTGGTGCCACCAACCGGGACCAAAGGCCTCGTGCTCCCCGTGGCCAAAACTTTAGTCCCACCTTGCTAGTTGAGAGGGGCAGAGTGGTTTATAAGCCCCACTGCCACACCCCTCTCGAGCTACTCTCGATTGCAGGCTTACGGGCCTAATTGTCACTGCTATGCTGATGGGCCTACTTGGCCTTCTACAGGCCTGAATCCTGGACCATGGTAGGGTTTCTAGTCGTATTCAGGCCGTGGTGGCCTAGTAGTTGGCACTTTTTAATTTTTTTTGTTGCTTTATTTATTTTATTTTGTTTCTACTTACAACAAAAAACTTAGTGCTGCTATTTTTATTTATTTTATTAAAGTTTATTTATTTTACTTTTATAAAGTTTATTTTGTTTCTACTTCTTTATTTTATAAAAGTTTATTTTATTTTATTTTGTTTTGTTTCTATTTATTTATTGTATTAAATTTTAATTTGTTTCTACTTATTTATTGTTTTAAACGTTATTTTATTTTATTTTGTTTCTACTTATTTATTTTATTAAATTTTAATTTATTTAGTTTTGTTTGTACTTATTTATTAAAGTTTATTTTGTTTCTTTCTGCTTTTCATGTTTTGAACATAAAGTACTTTGATAATTTCAGTGGTATGAGTTTTATATAATTTGTTTAAAAAATACTAGAGGTTTATAAAAGCTTTTTAGTTCATTCCTTTTGCTATTAGAGTTTTATAAAAGTTTTTTAGTTAATTTTCTTTTTGCATGGTATCATCATTTCATCCACATAGCATGTGCATGAAAGTAGAGAGGGTTACGGCAAAAACTGGATGCACTTCGTCTACAAAACGGACAATCTCTTTCGAAGTATGAGGGTTTCATACAGATACTCGTCTATTACAAAGGAATTTCATTTTTTTGAACCTATTTGAACTCCAGAGTTTTTCTGTGTTCAAAATGCACCATTCAAAGCCACATCATCAATTTTCAACCCTTTCTGACTTCATTTGTTATTTTTCATGCATTTACTCATTATTTTAAGCTATAAGACCCTGAAATTGAAAAGCATTTAAAATGAACTCTGAAAAGGTTGAAAGTTGGCATGGTATCATCATTTCACCCACGTAGAATGTGCAAGAAAGTAGAGAGGGTTACGGCAAAAACTGGATGCACTTCGTGTACAAAACAGACAATCTCTTTCGAAGTATGAGGGTTTCATACGTAAACTCGTCTGTTACAAAGGGATTTCATTTTTTCGAACTTATTTGAACTCCAGAGTTTTTCTGTGTTCATAATGCACCATTCAAAGCCACATCACAAATTTTCAATCCTTTCTGACTTCATTTGTTATTTTTCATGCATTTACAGATTATTTTGAGCTATAAGACCCTGAAATTGAAAAGCATTGCAAATGAACTCTGAAAAGGTTGAAAGTTGGCATGGTATTATCATTTCACCCACGTAGCATGTGAAAGAAGGTAGAGAGGGTTACGGCAAAAATTGGATGCAGTTTGTGTACAAAACGGACAATCTCTTTCGAAGTATGAGGGTTTCATACGGAAACTCGTCTGTTACAAAGGGATTTCATTTTTCTGAACTTATTTAAACTCCAGACTTTTTCTGTGTTCAAAATGCACCCGGCGATGATTGCCAACCAGTGGCAATCAGAGTCTTCTTCCTCGCAGTACGACCCCAACTATTATTATGGATATCCGCCAGGCTAGCCGTGGCCATAGACCACTTAGGCCAAAAGCCTAAGCTTGGGGGAGTACGTATTTCCCACCGACATTACATTCATGTTCACACACTCATTGCTAGATGTCGGTGCTCATACTTTTTCATTGTATCATCCATGCTAGTTTATTTTCCTTTTTATGCTTTCTTCTTGTGTGTTTAATAAAACTTAAGAAAAACCAAAAAAATTAGTTGTAGTTTTTAATTAGTTTACTTTCCATGCCTATAGTAGTAATTAAAAAGAAAACCCAAAATGATTTCCTGTTCTTCTTTTACTTGTTGGGAGCTTTCCCATGTATATAGTTTTTATTTCTTTTCTTTGGGGGCCGATAGGAGAAGACCATAATTAAATTGTTGAAGTGGCTCTTATATGCATCTTTGTTTATCTGACAAAAGAGCCCATATTGCCTTGTATTCTCCTGTTTATTGAATGCTTGCAGATTCCAGCTTAGTCCAGTGCACGTGCACTATTATTATTATTCACACTATTCGGTCGTGCAAGTGAAAGGCAATTATGACGATATATGATGGACTGACTGAGATGAGAAAAGCTGGTATGAACTCGACCTCTCTTGTTTTTGTAAATATGATTAGTTCATCATTCCTGATTCAGCCTATTATGAATAAACATGTTTGTAATGACAACTAGAGATCATAGTTTCTTGTGCCATGCTTGATTAGCTATGAGTTATAGTAGTTTACCTTGCGTGCCAACATGCTATTAAAATGGTTGTGATGTGGTATGATAGGGTGGTATCCTCCTCTGAATGATTTAAGTGACTTGACTTGGCGCATGTTCACGCATGTAGTTGAAACAAAATCAACATAGCCTTTACGATATTTATGTTCATGGTGGATTATATCCTACTCATGCTTGCATTCGGTGTTGATTAATTTTAATGCATGTTCATGACTGTTGTCGCTCTCTAGCTGGTCGCTTCCCAGTCTTTTGCTAGCCTTCACCTGTACTAAGCGGGAATACTTCTTGTGCATCCAACTCCATAAACCCCAAAGTTATTCCATATGAGTCCACCATACCTACCTATATACGGTATCTACCTGCCGTTCCAAGTAAATTTTTATGTGCCAAACTCTAAACCTTCAAATAAATATCTTGTTTTGTATGCTCGAATAGCTCATGTATCAACTAGGGTTGTCTATATCTTCCATGTTAGGCAGGTTATTCTCAAGAGGAGTGGACTCTGCTCCTCACTCACGAGAAAGTGGCTGGTCACCGGGATGCGCAGTCCCATGCTTTATGCAAATTAAATCAAAATAGTTGCAAACAAAACTCCCCCTGGGACTCTTGTTAGTTGGAGGCAGGGACTAATGTGTTTGTGAGAATTGCAGGATGACCCCTAAAATGTGTGAAGACATTGAAGACAATGATGGTCTATGAAAACATTCACATTCAAGACTATGACAGGAGAAGACATCGTATGAAGACTATGGAGTACGAAGACATAGTTGTTTTGTAGTTTCCTTTTCTTCTTTGTTGAGTCATAGGACCACGTACTGTTAAGTGGGGTCCAAGTGAACAAAGTCAGAGTGACTGATGTGATGCTCAACCAAATCCTATCTTTCGAGCAAAGAAAATGAGAGCAAATCTTATTCAGAGATGGATAAGTCAGCTTAACTTGTAGCCCAAGTCAAGCTGCCGCGTGTGTTTGAAATCTGACCGTTGGATACGTGTCAGTTCCTTAGTGACCCAGGGTCATTGATAGGTCTCCGTCATATCTATAATTTTTGATTTTTCCATGCCAATATTATACAACTTTCATATACTTTTGGCAACTTTTTATACTATTTTTTGGGACTAGCATATTGATCCAGTGCCCAGTGCCAGTTCCTGTTTGTTGCATTTTTTGTTTTGCAGAAAATCCATCTCAAACAGAGTCCAAACAGGATAAAAACTGACAAATATTTTTTTTGGAATATATGTGATTTTTTGGAAGAAGAATCAACGCAAGACGATGCCCGAGGGGGCCACAAGGCAGGGGGCGCGCCCCAGGGGGTAAGGCATGTCCTAGGCCCTCGTGGCCACCCCGTAAGGAGGTTGGTGCCCTTCTTTCGCCGCAAGAAAGCTAATATCTAGATAAAAATTGTGTCCAAATTTCAGCCCAATCGGAGTTACGGATCTCCGGAAATATAAGAAACGGTGAAATGGCAGAATCTGGAACGCAGAAACAGAGAGAGACAGATCCAATCTCGGAGGGGCTCTCGCCCCTCCGCCTCCATGGAAGCCATGGACCAGAGGGGAAACCCTTCTCCCTTCTAGGGAGAAGGTCAAGGAAAAAGAAGAATAACAAGGGGGCCCCTCTCCCCCTGTCTTCCGGTGGCGCCAGAACGCCGCCGGGGCCATCATCATCACCGCGATCTACACCAACACCTACGTCATCTTCACCAACATCTTCATCACCTTCCCCCATCTATCTACAGTGGTCCACTCTCCCGCAACCCGCTGTACCCTCTACTTGAACATGGTGCTTTATGCTTCATATTATTATCCAATGATGTGTTGCCATCCTATGATGTCTGAGTAGATTTTCGTTGTCCTATCGGTAATTGGTGAATTGCTATGATTTGTTTAAATTGCTTGTGGTTATGTTGTTGTCCTTTGGTGCCCATCATATGAGTGCGCACGTGGATCACACCATAGGGTTAGTTGTATGTTGATAGGACTATGTATTGGAGGGCAAGAGTGACATAAGCTTCAACCTAGCTTAGAAATTGATGCATACGGGATTGAAGGGGGACCAATATATCTTAATGCTATGGTTGGGTTTTACCTTAATGAACGTTGGTAGTTGCGGATGCTTGCTAATAGTTCCAATCATAAGTGCATAGAATTCCAAGTCAGGGATGACATGCTAGCAGTGGCCTCTCCCACATAAAACTTGCTACCGGTCTAGTAACATAGTCAATTTCTTAGGGACAATTTTGCAAATCCTACCGCCACTTTTCCACACTCGCTATACTAACTATATTGCTTCTTTACCTAAAACAGTCCCTAGTTTTGATTTACGTGCTCTTTATTATCTTGCAAACCTATCCCGTTACACCTACAAAGTACTTCTAGTTTCATATTTGTTCTAGGTAAAGCGACGTTAAGCGTGCGTAGAGTTGTATCAGTGGTCTATAGAACTTGAGGGAATATTTGTTATACCTTTAGCTCCTCGTTGGGTTCGACACTCTTACTTATCGAAAGAGGCTACAATTGATCCCCTATACTTGTGGGTTATCTAGACCAATTTCTGGCGCCGTTGCTGGGGAGTTATAGCATGGGGTGAATATTCTCGTGTGTGCTTGTTTGCTTTATCACTAAGTAGTTTTTATTTTTTGCTCTTTTTTTCTATCTTTAGTTATGGGTAGGAAACTCAAAATACCAAAAAAAATTAGTTGTACCTACTACACCAATGGTTGAAGAACCACTCAAAATCTATCACACTCCTAAAGCTTTTTACTTGGATCATCTTTGATCCCTATGTGCTCGTGCTGAAACCCCAACTAGCTTAGTTGAGGGCAAATCTTTAGATGAGCATGCTTGTTATGTGCGACACCGCTTATCTCAAAAAGGGAAACTTTTACTGGATGAAATTCATCATTTGCAGTGCTATGATTGAAATTTCTGTGAAATATATGATTGTACTTGTTGTTCTAAAGACACTAAGAAACACCTTCCTTACCAATGTGAGTTTAGTCATAATGAAATCGTATCTTCATAGAATAAGGGTGTTTATAATTACTATGATGTTCAACAAATTGAAGAATTTGTTGCTTTTAGGGGTACTTGTGAAATTGCTTCTTTTATTGAAGAGTGTGATACTACTCTCCACAACTTTAAAAATTTGGCCATACTTAAATATTGCTATGATAATTATGCTTCTAATCCTTATATTAAACCATATATTGAGGACTCCTCCGCTGTCCAAGAAGAGACTAATATTTTGCAGGAGTCTATGGAAGAAGAAATTAATGACATTGTGAGCTCATTGGATGAAAAATATGAGGAGGAGAGCGAAGAACAAAAGGAGGAAGAGCGGATTGATCACCCGTTCCCACCATCTAATGAGAGTAACTCTTTATCCCATACATTGTTTAATTTCCCTTCGAATTTACCGAAGGATGATTGTTATGATCCCGGTGATTCTTTTGAAATATCCCTTTTTGATGATGCTTGCTATGCTTGTGGCCAAGACGCCAATATGAATTGTTCTTATGGAGATGAACTTGCTATAGTTCCTTATGTTAAACATGAAATTGTTGCTATTGCACCCATGCGTGATAGTCCTATTATCCTTTTGAATTCTCCCGACTACACTATATCGGAGATGTTTGCACTTATTAAGGATTATATTGATGGGTTGCCTTTTACCGTTGCACATGATAATTTTGATGACTATAATATGCATGTGCTTGCTGCTCCTACTTGCAATTATTATGAGATAGGAACTACATCTCCACCTCTTTATGTTTCCAACATGATAGAATTGCAAGAAACTGCTTATGCTATGTATTGGCCTTTACTATGTGTGCATGAATTGTTCTTTTATGACATGCCGATGCATAGGAAGAGAGTTAGACTTCATTGTTGCATGATATATGTTACTTTGTGCTCACTACTAAATCACAAATCATTGTTAATTGAAATTGGCTTTGATATACCTTGGGATCCGGGTGGATCCATTACTTGAGCACTATATGCCTAGCTTAATGGCTTTAAAGAAAGCGCTACCAGAGAGACAACCCGAAAGTTTTAGAGAGTCATTTATTTTTGTCGCTTGCTTTTATAAAGTTTAAAAATAAAAATAATGTGCCAATATTTGCCTTTAGGATGTTTACATTGCTTATTGGTTTGTGCGGTGCAAGACAGAAACTTTGGTTGTAGTGCACGATTTTACATTTTTTACTGGAACGTCAAACGGTTCTGAAAATTTTTGCACTGTCTTTCTATACAATTTTTTTCCTAATTATTTCAGAATTTTTGGAGTAACAGAAGTATGTTTAATGTTCAGATTACTACAGACTATCCTGTTTAAGATACATTCTACTTTTGATGCATAGTTTGCTTGTTTTGATGAAACTATCGATTTCTATCAGTGGATTAAGCCATGGAAAAGTTATATTACAGTAGCTACAATGCAAAAACAAAATATGAATTGGTTTGCAACAGTACATAGAGTAGCGATTTGCTTTATTATACTAACAGATCTTATCGAGCTTTCTGTTGAGTTTTGTGTGGATGAAGTGTTCGAAGATCGAGGAGGTCTCAATGTGAGGAGACGGAGGAGAGGCAAGAGCTCAAGCTTGGGGATGACCAAGCCACCCCAAGTAAATATTGAAGGAGACTCAAGCGTCTAAGCTTGGGGATGCCCCGGAAGGCATCCCATCTTTCTTCAACAAGTATATGGATGTTTTTGGATTCGTTTTGTTCATGTGATATGTGCAAATCCTGGAGCGTCTTTTGCATTTAGTTTTCATTTTTCTTTTATGCACCATGCTGGTATGAGATAGCACATGGTTGATTTATAGAATGCTCATTGCAATTCACTTATATCTTTTGAGTATGGCTTTATAGAATGCTTCATGTGCTTCACGTATATCTTTTGAAGTTTGGATTGCCTATTTCTCTTCACATAGAAAACCGCCATTTGTAGAATGCTCTTTTGCTTCACTTATATTTGTTAGAGCGTGGGCATATATTTTGTAGAAAGAATTAAACTATCTTGCTTCACTTATATCTATTTAGAGAGATGACAGGAACTGGTCATTCACATGGTTAGTCATAAAATCCTACATAAAACTTGTAGATCACTGAATATGATATGTTTGATTCCTTGCAATAGTTTTGCGATATAAAGATGGTGATATTAGAGTCATGCTAGTGGGTAGTTGTGGATTGTAGAAATACTTGTGTTGAAGTTTGTGATTCCCGTAGCATGAACGTATGGTGAACCGTTATGTGATGAAGTTGGAGCATGATTTATTTATTGATTGTCTTCCTTATGAGTGGCAGTCGGGGACGAGCGATGGTCTTTTCCTACCAATCTTTCCCCCTAGGAGCATGCGCATAGTACTTTGTTTCGATAGCTAATAGACTTTTGCAATTAATATGTGAGTTCTTTATGACTAATGTTTGAGTCCATGGATTATACGCACTCTCACCCTTCCATCATTGCTAGCCTCTTCGGTACCGTGCATTGCCCTTTCTCACCTGGAGAGTTGGTGCAAACTTCGCCGCTGCATCCAAACCCCGTGATATGATACGCTCTGTCACACATAAGCATCCTTATATATTCCTCAAAACAGCCACCATACCTACCTATCATGGCATTTCCATGGCCATTCTGAGATATATTGCCATGCAACTTCCATCATCATCATATACAAGACTTGAGCATTCATTGTCATATTGCTTTGCTTGATCGTAAGATAGCTAGCATGATATTTTCATGGCTTTTCCGTTTTTGATATCTTTGCTACGCTAGATCATTGCACATCCCTTTACACCGCCGGAGGCATTCATATAGAGTCATATATTTGTTCTAGTATTTAGTTGTAAGTAAATAAAATGTGATGATCATCATTATTATAACATTGTCCCAGGTGAGGTTATCAAAATAAAAGAGGCCAAAGAAGCCCAAATAAAAAAAGAGAGGCCAAAGAAGCCCACCAAAAAAAGAGAAAAAATAAAAAAAATGGGATAAAAGAGAGAATGGACAATGTTACTATCCTTTTACCACACTTGTGCTTCAGAGTAGCACAATGTTCTTCATATAGAGATTCACTTGAGTTATCACTTTCATATACTAGTGGGAATTTTCATTATAGAACGTGGCTTGTATATTCGAACGATGGGCTTCGTCAAATGCCCTAGGTCTTCATGAGCAAGCAAGTTGGATGCACACCCACTTAGTTTCAGTTTGAGCTTTCATACACTTATTGCTCTTAGTGCATCCATTGCATGGCAATCCCTACTCCTCGCATTGACATCAATTGATGGGCATCTCCATAGCCCATTGATTAGCCACGTTGATGTGAGACTTTCTCCTTTTTTGTATTCTCCACAAAACCTCCACCATCATATTCTATTCCACGTATATATAGTGCTATGTCCATGGCTCACACTCATGTATTACGTGAAAGTTGAAAAGGTTTGAGAACGTCAAAAGTATGAAACAATTGTTTGGCTTGTCATCGGGGTTGTGCATGATTTGAATATTTTGTGTGGTGAAGATGGAGTATAGCCAGACCATATGATTTTGTAGGGATAACTTTCTTTGGCCATGTTATTTTGAAAAGACATGAATGCTTTATTAGTATGCTTCAAGTATTATTGTCTTAATGTCAAATGACAGACTATTGCTTTGAATCACTCGTGTCTTAACATTCATGCCTTGATTAGATTACATAATCAAGATTATGCTAGGTAGCATTCCACATCAAAAATTATTTTGTTATCATTTACCTACTCGAGGACAAGCAAGAATTAAGCTTGGGGTTGCTGATACGTCTCCGTCATATCTATAATTTTTGATTGTTCCATGCCAATATTATACAACTTTCATATACTTTTGGGAACGTTTTATACTATTTTTTGGGACTGACATATTGATCCATTGCCCAATGCCAGTTCCTGTTTATTGCATGTTTTTTTGTTTCGCAGACAATCCATATCAAACGGAGTCCAAACGGGATAAAAACTGACAGAGATTTTTTTGGAATATATGTGATTTTTGGGAAGAAGAATCAACGCGAGAAGATGCCCGAGGGGGCCACGAGGCAGGGGGAGCGCCCCAGGGGGTCAGGCGCGCCCTGGGCCCTCGTGGCCATCCTGTAAGGCGGTTGGTGCCCTTCTTTAGCCGCAAGAAACCTAATATCCGGATAAAAATGTGTCCAAATTTCATCCCAATCGGAGTTACGGATCTCCGGGAATATAAGAAACGGTGAAAGGGCAGAATCTGGAACGCAGAAACAGAGAGAGACAGAGAGACTGATCCAATCTCGGAGGGCTCTCGCCCCTCCGCCGCCATGGAAGCCATGGACCAGAGGGGAAACCCTTCTCCCATCTAGGGAGAAGGTCAAGGAAGAAGAAGAAGAAGAAGAAGGGGGGCCCTCTCCCCCTCTCTTCTGGTGGCGCCGAAATGCCGCCGGGGTCATCATCATCACCACGATCTACACCAACACCTCTGTGATCTTCACCAACATCTTCATCACCTTCCCCCATCTATCTATAGTGGTCCACTCTCCCGCAACCCATTGTAACCTCTACTTGAACATGGTTCTTTATGCTTCATATTATTATGCAATGATGTGTTGCCATCCTATGATGTCTGAGTAGATTTTCGTTGTCCTAACAGTAATTGGTGAATTGCTATGATTGGTTTAAATTGCTTGTGGTTATGTTGCTGTCCTTTGGCGACCATCATATGAGCGCGCGCGTGGATCACACCATAGGGTTAGTTGTATGTTGATAGGACTATGTATTGGAGGGCAAGAGTGGCAGAAGCTTCAATCTAGCATAGAAATTGATGCATACGGGATCGAAGGGGGGGCAATATATCTTAATGCTATGGTTGGGTTTTACCTTAATGAACGTTAGTAGTTGCGGATGCTTGCTAATAGTTCCAATCGTAAGTGCATAGAATTCCAAGTCATGGATGACATGCTAGCAGTGGCCTCTCCCACATAAAACTTGCTATCGGTCTAGTAATGTAGTCAATTGCTTAGGGATAATTTCGAAACTCCTACCACCACTTTTGCACACTCTTTATACTAACTTTATTGCTTCTTTACCTAAAAAAGCCCATAGTTTTTATTGACGTGCTCTTTATCATCTTGCAAACCTATCCCGTTACACCTACAAAGTACTTCTAGTTTCATACTTGTTCTAGGTAAAGTGATGTTCAGCGTGCGTAGAATTGTATTGATGGTCGATAGAACTTGAGGGAATATTTGTTCTACCTTTAGCTCCTCGTTGGGTTCGACACTCTTACTTGTCGAAGGAGGCTACAATTGATCCCCTATACTTGTGGGTTATTAGTCATTTCGGACAAATCAGGTCGGGTTGCCTCCTGGCTATAAATAGCCCACCCCTACACCATAAATTAGCGGCTGCTCAGAGTTAGTGCACGGCTTTTGTCGTTTGAGAGCAACCCAACTCCGAAGCATTTCAGAGATAGATCCTTGCGAGGACAAAGCCCAAAACACCCAGAACCAAAGAGTGTTAGGCATCACTGTGAATCCTCCAGCCGGTTAGGCGTCGCGTTTTGAGCGTCCAAGAGTCATTGTGGATCGCCGGTGAACGAAGTCTGTGAAGGTTTGGAAGTCTACCTTGAAGACTTACCAGAGTGATTGGGCGAGGACTGTGTGTCCTTAGCTCAAGGGGAATAAGGTGAAGACGCGGTCTTCTGAGTTGAATCTCTACCTCCCCAACCAGACGTACAGTTGTCACAGCAACTAGAACTGGTCTACCAAATCCTTGTCTTCATCAAGCTACCGGTTCTATCCTTCACTTCCCTTTACTTTACAGTTTGTCTTCGTGAAGTCATTGCATGCCTGTATGATCCGATTGACTTCACTGAATGAAGACTCTTTACTGTTTGGCTTCATACTATCCATCCCGATCCATACTACCTAGCCGCTGATAGTCTTCGTGTTTTCACTTTATTGCTTACTTGACTATGGCTTGTCTAGTGTAGTCTACCTTACGATGCTTATCAATAGGTTCAATTCTTTTGTTTGTCTTCAAAGCCTCCGTGTTTTGAAGACTTCCATAAAAATCGCCTATTCACCCCCCTCTAGTCGATAACTAGCACTTTCAAATATGATAATACTGGAACCTCAAAGGTAAAAACTCGATTCATCACAACAAGTTGGAGAGGGAGAAACACCATATGATGCAACTATATTAACAAAGCTCGCGGTACATCAAGATCGTGCCAAATCAAGAAAACGAGAGAGAGAGAGAGAGAGAGAGAGAGAGAGGGAGGGACAGAGAGATATCATACACATAGCTACTTGCACATACACATATCCTCGAGGATGAACTACTCCCTCCTCATCATGGCGGCCGCTAGGATGATGAAGATGGCCTTCGGTGATGATTTCCCCTCCGAAAGGGTGCCAGCATAGGGCTCCAGATGGTATTTTGAATGTACAGAGGTGTGTAGTGGCGGGGTCTAAGTTCTAGGGTTATTTCTGGTGGTTTCTCTATTTATAGGATTTTTTGGCGTCGATTTCACGTGAAGATGGGCAACAGGGTTCCCACTACCCACCAGCCCATGGTCAAGGCCCCTAGCGCCCTGGTGGGTAGTGGCCACCTCGTTCACCTTCTGTTTCTCCCACGAAGCTTCTGATGCCTCTTTTTGTTCCAAAAAAACATCAAAATGTTTCGTTGCATTTGGAGAATTTTTATTTCTGCACAAAAACAACACCATAGTAGGTCTACTGAAAACAACGTTAGTCCGGGTTAGTTCGATTCAAATCAAACCAAAATCATATAAAATTGTTGTAAACATGGCATGAATACTTCATAAATTATAGATACGTTGGAGACGTACCAACATCCCCAAGCTTAATTCCTGCTCGTCCTTGAGTAGGTAAATGATAAAAGAAATAATTTATGAAGTGTGAATGCTAGCATAGTGAATAAGTTTGATAAATGATAATTTCAATCACTTTTCCTAGCATCATAAAACATTATCTCATCTCATAAAACTCATCATGATAAAGTAGCAAATGAAAACAGATTTTTGATGTGGAATTCTACCTATCATATTTATCATATACTCTTTTCTTTTGTAGCATGGACATTGATACGTCCATTTTGCATCATGCTTTTATATCAATATTTATTGCATTATGGGCTGTTATTTCACTTTATGTCACAATACTTATGGCTATTCTCTCTTATTTTACAAGGTTTACATAACGAGGGAGAATGCCGGCAGCTGGAATTCTGGGCTGGAAAAGGAGCAAATATTAGAGACCTATTCTGCTCAACTCCAAAAGTCCTGAAACTCCATGGAACGTCTTAAAATAAATAAAGAAAAATCCTCACCAAAGATGAAGGCCAGGGGGCCCACACCCTGCTCACGAGGGTGGGGGGCGCCCCCCCTAGGGCGCGCCCCCCTACCTCGTGGGCCCCCTGGTGGCTCTCCGACGTCCATCTTCTCCTATATGAGGTCTTTCGATAAAAAAATAGGAAGGAACTTTTCGGGACAAGACTCTGCCGCCACGAGGCGGAACCTTGGCGGATACAATCTAGAGCTCCGGCAGAGCTGTTCTATCGGGGAAACTTACCTCCGGGAGGGGGAAATCATCACCATCGTCATCACCAACGCTCCTCTCATCGGGAGAGGGCAATCTCCATCAACATCTTCACCAGCACCATCTCATCTCCAGACCCTAGTTCATCTCTTGTATCCAATTCTTGTCTCAAAGTCCAGGATTGGTGCTAGTAGGTTGCTAGTAGTGTTGATTACTCCTTGTAGTTGATGCTAGTTGGTTTATTTGGTGGAAGATCATATGTTCAGATCCTATATGCATATTATTACCCCTCTGATTATGAACATGAATATGCTTTGTGAGTAATCACATTTGTTCCTGAGGACAAGGGAGAAGTCTTGCTATTAGTAGCCAT
The DNA here is from genome assembly GCF_056163025.1 of Triticum urartu. Taxonomy (NCBI): domain Eukaryota; kingdom Viridiplantae; phylum Streptophyta; class Magnoliopsida; order Poales; family Poaceae; genus Triticum; species Triticum urartu. The sequence goes on from NC_141877.1 coordinate 9,394,363, forward strand.
GTGAATTTGGTATTCGTTTGATATTTTTATAAGATGTATGTTGTCTGGCCTCTAGTGGTGTTATGTGAACGTCGACTACATAACACTTCACCATTATTTGGGCCTAGAGGAAGGCATTGGGAAGTAATAAGTAGATGATGGGTTGCTAGAGTGACAGAAGCTTAAACCCTAGTTTATGCGTTGCTTCGTAAGGGGCTGATTTGGATCCATATGTTTCATGCTATGGTTAGGTTTACCTTAATACTTTTGTTGTAGTTGCGGATGCTTGCAATAGAGGTTAATCATAAGTGGGATGCTTGTTCAAGTAAGAACAGCACCCAAGCACCGGTCCACCCACATATCAAATTATCACAGTATTGAACACGAATCATATGAACGTGATGAAAACTAGCTTGACAATATTCCCATGTGTCCTCGGGAGCGCTTTTCCTATTATAAGAGTTTGTTCCGGCTTGTCCTTTGCTACCAAAGGATTGGGCCACCTTGCTGCACTTTATTTACTTTTGTTACTTGTTGCTCGTTACAATCTATCTTATCACAAAACTATCCATTGCCACTTATTTCAGTACTTGCAGAGAATACCTTGCTGAAAACCGCTTATCATTTCCTTCCGCTCCTCGTTGGGTTCGACACTCTTACTTATCGAAAGGAGTACAATAGATCCCCTATACTTCTGGGTCATCAAGACTCTTTTCTGGCACCGTTGCCGGGGAGTGTAGCGCCTTTGGTAGGTGGAATTTGGTAAGGAAAAATTTATATAGTGTGCTGAAATTTACTGTCACTTGTTACTATGGAAAGTAATTCTCTGAGGGGCTTGTTCGAGGTATCTTCACCCCGTCCAGTAGAGCAAAGAGTTGCTCCTCAACCTACTGAACCTATTGATAATGAAACTCCTTTTGAATTTCCTTCGGGTATGATGGAAAAACTGCTAGCTAACCCTTTTACAGGAGATGGAACAAAGCATCATGATGAGCACTTAATATATGTGGATGAGGTTTGTGGATTATTTAAGCTTGCAGGTATACCCAATGATGTTGCTAAGAAGAAGGTCTTCCCTTTATCTTTGAAGGGAGACGCATTGATATGGTATAGGCTATGTGATGATATGAGATCATGGGACTATAAAAGATTGAAGCTGGAATTTCATCAGAAGTATTACCCTATGCATCTTGTTCATCGTGATCGCAATTATATATATAATTTTTGGCCTCGCGAAGGAGAAAGCATCGCTCAAGCTCGGGGGAGGCTTAAATCAATGTTATATTCATGCCCCAATCATGAGCTCCCGAGAGAAATAATTATGCAAAGTGTTTATGCTCGGCTTTCTGATAACAATCGCACCATGCTCGATACTTCTTGTTCTGGCTCTTTTATGATGAAGACTATTGAATTCAGATGGAATTTATTGGATAGAATTAAATGCAACTCTGAAGACTGGGACCTTGACGAAGGTAAGGAGTCAGGTATGACACCTAAGTTTGATTGTGTTAAATCTTTTATGGATACCGGTATTTTCCGTAAGTTTAGCACTAAATATGGACTTGACTCTGAGATAGTAGCTTCTTTCTATGAATCTTTTGCTACTTATGTTGATCTCCCTAAGGAGAAGTGGTTTAAATATCATCCTCCCATAGAAGTAAAAGTAGCTGCACCTATTAAAGTTGAAGAAAAGACTGTCACTTATAATGATCCTATTGTTCCTACTTCTTATGTTGAGAAACCACCTTTCCCTGTTAGAATAAAGGATCATGCTAAAGCTTCAACTGTTATTCGTGAAAGCAATATTAGAACTTATACACCTCCTGAGCAAGTTAAAGTAGAACCTAATATTGCTATTGTTAAAGATCTCTCGTCTGATAATATTGATGGGCATGCTATTCAGTTCGAAGGTGAAACTGCTAGAATTACTAAGCCTTGTGATAAATATAAACATAGACCTGTGGTAGGCGTGCCTGTTATTTCTGTTAAATAGGAGATCATTGTTATCATGGCTTATGTGATATGGGTTCAAGTGCTAGTGTTATACCGCATACTTTATACGAAGAAATTAAGAATGAAATTGCACCTTCTGAGTTAGAAGGAATTGATGTCACAATTAAACTTGCCAATAGAGATACTATATTCACCAATTGGAATTGTTAGAGATGTTGAAGTCTTGTGTGGGAAAACTAAATATCCTGCTGATTTTCTTGTTCTTACTTCTCCGCAAGATAGCTTTTGTCCCATTATATTTGGTAGACCCTTCTTAAATACTGTCAATGCTACCATAGATTGCACTAAGAATGTTGTTACTGTTGGCTTGGATGATATGGTTCATGAGTTTAATTTCTCTAAATTTAGTAAACAACATCGTGAGGAAGAATTACCTAGTAAGGATGAAATTATTGGTCTTGCTTCTATTTCCGTACCTCCTAGTGATCCTTTAGAACACTATTTGCTAGACCATGAAAATGATATGTTCATGAATGAAAGAAGGGAAATAGATGAAGTATTCTTTAAATAGGAACATATTCTGCAACACAATTTGCCTGTTGAAATTTTAGGGGATCCACCTCCACCCAAGGGTGATCCCGTGTTTGAGCTTAAACCGTTGCCTGATAATCTTAAATATGCTTATCTTGATGAAAAGAAGATATATCCTGTTATTATTAGTGCTAACCTTTCAGAGCATGAAGAAGAAAGATTATTGAAAACTCTGAAGAAGCATCATGCTGCTATTGGATATACTCTTGATGATCTTAAGGGCATTAGTCCCACTCTATGTCAACATAAAATAAATTTAGAAGCAGATGCCAAACCAGTTCGTGATCCTCAACGACGTCTGAATCCTAAAATGAAAGAAGTGGTAAGAAAAGAAATACTAAAGCTTCTGGAGGCAGGTATAATCTATCATGTTGCTGATAGTGAGTGGGTAAGTCCTGTCCATTGTGTCCCTAAGAAGGAAGGTATTATTGTTGTTCCTAATGATAAAGATGAATTGATTCCACAAAGAATTATCACAGGTTATAGGATGGTAATTGATTTCCTCAAATTAAATAAAGCTACTAAGAAAGATCATTACCCCTTACCTTTTATTGATCAAATGCTAGAAAGATTATGCATACATACACACTATTGCTTTCTAGATGGTTATTATGGTTTCTCTCAAATACCTGTGTCGGCTAGAGATCAATCAAAGACTACTTTTACATGCCCTTTTGGTACTTTTGCTTATAGACGTATGCCTTTTGGTTTATGTAATGCACCTGCTACCTTTCAAAGATGCATGATGGCTATATTCTCTAAGTTTTGTGAAAAGATTTGTGAGGTTTTCATGGATGACTTTTCCGTCTATGGTTCCTCTTTTGATGATTGCTTGAGCAATCTTGATCGAGTTTTGCAGAGATGTGAAGAAACTAATCTGGTCTTGAATTGGGAAAAGTGCCATTTTATGGTTAATGAAGGTATTGTCTTGGGGCACAAAGTTTATGAAAGAGGTATTGAGGTTGATAAAGCCAAGGTTGATGCTATTGAAAATATGCCATGTCCCAAGGACATCAAAGGTATAAGAAGTTTCCTTGGTCACGCCGGATTTTACAGGAGGTTCATTAAGGACTTCTCAAAAATTTCTCGGCCTCTGACTAATTTATTGCAAAAAGATATACCATTTGTCTTTGATGATGATTGTGTAGAAGCATTTGAAATACTTAAGAAAGCATTAGTCACTGCACCTGTTGTTCAGCCACCTGATTGGAATTTACCCTTTGAAATTATGTGTGATGCTAGTGATTATGCTGTAGGTGCTGTTCTAGGGCAAAGAGTTGATAAGAAATTAAATGTTATTCATTATGCTAGTAAGACTCTAGACAATGCTCAAAGAAATTATGCTACTACTGAAAAAGATCTTCTAGCAGTTGTACTTGCTTGTGATAAGTTCAGATCTTATATTGTTGATTCTCAAGTAACTATTCAAACTGATCATGCTGCTATTAAATATCTTATGGAAAAGAAAGATGCTAAACCTAGACTTATTAGATGGGTTCTCTTGCTACAAGAATTTGATTTGCATACTATTGATAGAAGGGGAGCTGAGAACCCCGTTGCAGACAACTTGTCTAGGTTAGAGAATATTCTTGATGACCCACTACCTATTAATGATAGCTTTCCTGATGAATAATTAAATGTTATAAGTACTTCTCGTAGTACTCCATGGTATGCTAATTATGCTAATTATGGTGTTGCTAAATTTATACCACCTAGCTTCACATACCAACAAAAGAAAAAAAAATTCTATGATTTAAGAAATTACTTTTGGGATGACCCACATATTTATAAAGAAGGAGTAGATGGTGTTATTAGACGTTGTGTACCTGAGCATGAATAGGAACAGATCCTGCGCAAGTGTCATTCTGAGGCTTATGGAGGACACCACGCTGGAGATAGAACTGCACATAAGGTATTGCAATCTGGTTTTTATTGGCCTACTCTCTTCAAGGATGCCCGTAAGTTTGTCTTGTCTTGTGATGAATGTCAAAGAATTGGTAATATTAGTAGACGTCAAGAAATGCCTATTAATTATTCTCTTGTTATTGAATCGTTTGATGTTTGGGGCTTTGATTAAATGGGACCTTTTCCGGCCTCTAATGGATACTCACATATTTTAGTTGCTGTTGATTACGTTACTAAGTGGGTAGAAGCTATTCCAACTAGTAGTGTTGATCACAACACTTCTATTACAATGCTTAAGGAAGTTATTTTCCCGAGGTTTGGAGTCCCTAGATATTTAATGACTGACGGTGGTTCACACATTATTCATGGTGCTTTCCCTAAAATGCTTGCTAAATATGATGTTAATCATAGAATTGCATCTCCTTATCACCCACAGTCTAGTGGTCAAGTAGAGTTGAGCAATAGAGAGCTCAAATTAATTTTGCAAAAGACTTTTAATAGGTCTAGAAAGAATTGGTCTAAGAAACTTGATGATGCATTATGGGCTTATAGAACTGCATACAAAAATCCTATGGGTATGTCTCCGTATAAAATGGTTTATGGAAAAGCATGTCACTTACCTCTCAAACTAGAACATAAGGCATATTGGGCTATTAAAGAGCTCAACTATGATTTTAAACTTGCTGGTGAAAAGAGGTTATTTGATATTAGCTCACTTGATGAATGGAGAACCCAAGCTTATGAAAATGCCAAGTTGTTTAAAGAAAAAGTTAAAAGATGGCATGATAAAAGGATACAAAAGCGTGAGTTTATGTAGGTGATTATGTATTGCTATACAACTCTCGTTTAAGATTTTTTTGCAGGCAAACTTCTCTCTAAGTGGGAAGGCCCCTATGTTATCGAAGAGGTCTATCGTTCCGGTGCCATAAAGATCAACAACTTCAAGGGCACAAATCCGAAGGTGGTAAACGGTCAAAGAATAAAACATTATATCTCAGGTAATCCCATAAATGTTGAAACCAATATTATTGAAACCGTAACCCCAGAGGAATACATAAGGGACACTTTCTGAAGCGTTTCAGACCCCGAAAAGGAATAGGTATGTGGTACGGAAAGTAAACCGACTCCAAAACAATTTTTAAGGCAATATTTCTCCATTTTGGAATATTTCGAAAAATAGAAAAATAAGTAGCAGTCCGGGAAGGACACGAGGGCCCCACGAGGGTGGTGGGCGCGCCCTACCCCCCTAGGCGCACCCCCCTACCTCGTGAGCACCTCGTGTGCCTTCCGGACTCCGTTTGCTTGCACATTACGTATTTTTGTCGGTAAAAATTCATTATATATTCTCCTGAAGGTTTTGATTCCTGTATCATGCAAATTTCCTCTATTTTTGTTTTGAGTTGTTGTTGCTGCAGATGACAACAAGATGTCTTCTCAAGAGTCAATCGGGGAGAGCCGGGTATCTAATCCGGCACCGGAACCAAGGGCAAACAGCGACACTGACCACTTTGGGCCAGCAACGGAGGAAGAGATGGAGGCTGACTTGATGAGAGTAGATGCCATGGAGGATGAAGAACTCACCTCTCGCCTCCGATCTGGGTTCACGATGGGGGAACTACAGAGCTCAGCTATTCCAAACTCGGTTATCCCTTCTAATGTTAGATTTCTTACCTATGAAAATATGAAGAGGAGTGTCACTTGTTCTCCTGTAGCTATGCAACACCCTTGGGTGCAAGGAGCTTTAGCTGTCACATGGAAGCTTCGTAAGGAAATAATGGACCTCAAACATCAAGTCAATAAGCTCGAGGAGGAGAACCGCATCCTGAGGGGAATCATCGCCAAGAATATTACACCGACAACAAAGAAAGAGACATAATCACATGGGTATGGGCACTCCCCTTGGCAACTGCCAAGCTTGGGGGAGGTGCCCCGGTATCGTATCACAATCACAACTCCTATCTTTACCATTTTTCTTATTTCGATCCTATTAGTAGTATCTTGATCTGGTAGAATAAAGTTTATGGCATGATCTAGTTTTGAGTTTGCTTTATGATCTCTCTATGTAATCGAGTCCGTGAGCTATATATAATAAAGATTAGTGTTGAGTCAAGGGCTTGATTATTTTTCCATGATCTTGGATGAATAAAAGAAAAGAGAAAAAGAATAAAAAGAAGCAAAGAGTTCATATTGATCTTATTAAGAGTTATGACTTCACATACAAAGAGTATGATGATTAAAAGTTGTTGGGAGTTGGCAGACATAGCTTTGGTCATTGTTGCAATTAATAGGAAGTAATGAGGAAAGAGAGGTTTTCACATATAGATATATTATCATTGACATCTTTTATGATTGGGAGCACTCATTAAAATATGACATGCTAAAGAGTTGATGTTGGACAAGGAAGACAACGTAATGAGTCATGTCTTTCTTATATCTGAGATAAAGTATGTTGTCATGGATCCTCTAACTTGTTGAGCTTGCATTTCCCCCTCATGCTAGCCAAATTCTCAGCACCAACTAGAAATACTACTTGTGCTTCCAAATACCCTTAAACCAGTTTTGCCATGAGAGTCCACCATATCTACCTATGGATTGAGTAAGATCCTTCAAGTAAGTTGTCATCGGTGCAAAGCAATAAAAAAATTGCTCTAAATATGTATGATTGATTGGTGTGGGAGAAATAAGCTTTATACGATCTTGTGATGTGGAAGTAATAAAAGCGACGGACTGCATAATAAAGGTTCATATCACAAGGGGCAATATAAAGTGACGTTCTTTAGCATTGAGATTTTATGCATCCAACCATAAAAGGGCATGGCAACCTCTGCTTCCCTCTGCGAAGGGCCTATCCTTTATTATTATCTTCTACCTTATGAAAGAGTCATGGTGATCTTCACCTTTTCTTTTTCATTTTATCCTTTGGCAAGCTCAGCATGTTGGAAAGAACATGATATATATATATCTAATTGGATGTAGGGGAGCATGAATGTAACGCCCTGAGTCCGATGCGCCAGGTGTCTTCCAATGATTCGTTGTTTGTTGCCATGTCATTCGCTTGAGTGTTGAATCTTGTCATGTCATCATGTGCATTGCATCATCATGTTTTCGAAACTTGCATCCGTCCGGGTTCCCCCAGTTCCGTCCGTTGTCCGTTCTGAGCCCAACCACACTTGCATGCGCCCGCGGCATGTCCGAAATATTATTTTATAAGTGGCCGGAAAATGTTCTCGGATTGGGTTGAAAGTTGGCGTGTGGTCTTATTATAGTGTAGATAGACCGCCTGTCAAGTTTCATCGCATTCGGAGTTCGTTTGATAGACCAACCGTTAAACTATAGCGGCATTATAGCCGGTCTAACGTCGGACGTTTTCGGTCTCCAGAAACCATGCCAGACTGCATCTCTCCCCTCTTCTCTCAGACCAACCCGCTCTCCACGGTCCACCTAGGCCCAGCCTAACCCCTCTTTGTGCAGTGTACCGACCCCTCGCATGCCTGTCCGAAACTTCCCCGGACCCGATCCGGACAGTTGTCACCGTTGGGTCCGGATCATCCCCAAACATCTACAAAACATCTTCGTTTTTTTATTGGACTTCCTAAGCTATTTTTTCTCAGCCGTCTGATTTAGATCGAAGGGCTTCCATTAGTCTACATATAGACCCACTCACTATATAAACTAGACCAACCCTAGATCCTAGGCAGTTTGTCCCTTCCATCCATCCCATCTGTCGCCACTCTTCTTGTTTTCAACGCCGGCCAATCCCCACTGGTTTCCATCGATCCATCCATCCAACTGCATCTCCCATCGCCAGTCTCATCCGGTTCCCCACCTCCTTTTTTTTCCTCGGTCTTCCCCGCAGCCAGTCGGCGCCCGATCCAGGATGGATCGAGGCCACGGCCTAGCGCGCCTCTGCCTCGATGAGCTAGCAGCAGTCCGAAGCCCCGCAGGAGTACCCCGCTGCCAGAACGCATGGTAGCAACCTCCTGCCATCGCCCGGATCTGATGCCCCTTCGCCCGTCCTCGCCGGTTTGAGCAGCCGGCGCATCCGCCATCGCCCCCTCGCTCGGCCGCCTACCGGAGCTCGCCTCCACCGACAGCAGCACCTCCCTTCGCCAAGCGCCACCGTGACCCCGTCGTTTTCCATCCCTGCCGAACCTGGTGTCGTCCCTGACGCCAAGCTCTTCGCCTGCAGGGACGCACGCGATGCCCGTTGACTGCTCTCTAGTCGGCACCCTCCTTCGCGCATAGCACCACGCCAGACGCCGATCACCTCTGCCCAGTTCCCCGCCACCAAGTCCAGCTCAGAGCCGCCGCGATCTGCCTCCTTCCTTGGATCCTCGCGCCCCGCCGCCCTGTTCGCCTACTCTGCTTCGTTCGAGCAGGGAGGAGGACGCACGCTCCCTTCGTTGACCGCTTCCACTCCAGGAGCTGGGCCACCTCCCCTCGGCTCGTTGACCGACTGCCCAGATCCGCGCCTGGGCCGCTTCTTGCAGCGAGGCCAAGATCGACCACGGCCCAGCCAGCGCCCTGCCGGCCCAGCCTCCCCTCCAGCTGCGGTGCTTCTGGCCTGTTGGGCCCAATGTGAGCAGCGCAACAGTTTCAGCTCACTCTTGTTTTTTTTCCTCCAGCATTTTTGCTAATAACCAGTGAATTACCGGTTTTACAGAAAAACCCCTAGTCTTCATGCATATAATAACTTATGAATAATGCTTCATATGTAATAACTTTATATATGAAACTTGACTAGAATTTCATCTAGTTTCATAATATGTCATTTCCATCCATGTTTAAAATGCTTAAAATGTTGTTTGTTTAAATTTGCTCAAATAACTTGTTAAAATGTTTTAGTTCATAACTAAATAACCGTAGCTCGGTTTCTAATAAACTTTATATGTAAATGGGGTGGAAAATGCCTAGTTTAACATGGTGTACTTGTTTTGCATGTTTAACAACCCTAAAATTGTGTTTAGGATAGATCAGTACCAAATCTATAATATGCTCATGAGGAGTTTCCGGACTTGTTGTTTTGTTGTTCCGGCCTCATTTAAACTTGCCTAGATAGGTAGTTTTCTTTTGCTTAACCCCTTGTCATGTTAAGAACATTTAATATTGTTGGGTACATAACAAGATCAAACTAAATAATGGAATGTGGTGTTTTGTCAATATGCATCCCGATGCATATTGAGCTTCACTTAATTTGTAGGATTTCTTGTGCACTTTGTCATGCCATGTATCATTAAACCGGACATGCATCATACTTGGTTGTGCATCATGCCATGATCATGTGTTGGTTGTTTACTATGTTGTGTGCTTCTTTCCGGTGTTGCCTCTTCGGGTAGGTTTCGATAACGTCGCGTTTGTGAGGACCCGTTCGACTACGTCCGTTTGTCTTCTTCATGGACTCGTTCTTCTTCCTTGCGGGATTTCAGGCAAGATGACCATACCCTCAAAATCACTTCTATCTTTGCTTGCTAGATGCTCGCTCTTTTGCTATGCCTATGCTGCGATACCTACCACTTGCTTATCATGCCTCCCATATTGTTAAGCCAAGTCTCTAACCCAGCTTGCCCTAGCAAACCGTTGTTTGGCTATGTTTCCGCTTTGCTCAACCCCTCTTATAGCGTTGTTAGTTGCAGGTGAAGGTTGGAGTTTGTTCCTGGTTGGAACATGGATATTTTGTTGGGATATCACAATATCTCTTATTTAATTAATGCATCTATATACTTGGTAAAGGGTGGAAGGCTCGGCCTTATGCCTGGTGTTTTGTTCCACTCTTGATGCCCTAGTTTCCGTCATATCGGTTGGGTTATAATGGGAACCCCTTGACAGTTTGCCTTGAATAAAACTCCTCCAGCAAGGCCTAACATTGGTTTTACCATTCGCCACCTAGCCTTTTTCTTTCCCTTGGGTTGGCCAACCCAAGGGTCATCCTTATTTTAACCCCCTTGGGTCAGTGCTTCTCTAAGCGTTGGTCCAAACTAAGCGATGTCCGGAGCTACCAGGGGCAACTCGGGGCTGGCCCACCCAATGTCTGGCTCATCCGGTGTGCCCTGAGAACGAGATATGTGCAGCTCCTATCGGGATTTGTCAGCACATCTGGGTGGCTTGCTGGTCTTGTTTTACCATTGTCGAAATGTTTTGTAACGGGATTCCGAGCCTGATCGGGTCTTCCTGGGAGAAGGAATATCCTTCGTTGACCATGAGAGCTTGTGATGGGCTAAGTTGGGACACCCCTGCAGGGATTTGAACTTTCGAAAGCCGTGCCCACGGTTATGTGTAGATGGGAATTTGTTAATGTCCGGTTGTAGAAAACTTGAAACTTAACTTAATTAAAATGCATCAACCGCGTGTGTGGCCGTGATGGTCTCTTCTCGGCGGAGTCCGGGAAGTGAACACGGTGTTGGAGTAATGTTTGACGTAGGTTGTTCTAGGATCACTTCTTGATCATATATTCTCGAACGTGCTTTGCCTTCTCTTCTCGCTCTCTTTTGCGTATAGGTTAGCCACCAAATATGCTAGTCGCTTGCTGCAGCTCCACCTCATACCTTTACCTTACCTATAAGCTTAAATAGTCTTGATCGCGAGGGTGTGAGATTGCTGAGTCCCCGTGACTCATAGATACTTCCAAAACCAGCTTGCAGGTGCCAATGATATCGTGCAGGTGACACAACCGAGCTCAAGGAGGAGCCCGATGAAGATCTTGTCCTTTATGTTGTTTTGTTCTAGTTGATCAGTAGTGGAGCCCAGTCGGGACGATCGGGGATCTGTGTAGCTTTTGGGGTAGTCTTCTTTCATTTTGGTTCCGTAGTCGGACCTTGATTGTATCTGGGTGATGTAATGCTTTATTCATGTATTGTGTGAAGTGGTGATTGTAAGCCAACTATGTATCTATTTCCCTTATGTATTACATGGGTTGTGTGAAGATTACCTCACTTGCGACATTGCTTTCAATGCGGTTATGCCTGTAAGCCGTTCTTCGACACGTGGGAGATATAGTTGCATCGAGGGCATTACAAGTTGGTAATCAGAGCCTTCCCCGACCTTAGGAGCCCCCTGCTTGATCGAATCGTTGGTGTTGTTGAGTCTAGAAAAATGTTTTGAGTCATTTGGGAATTATATATATCGGAGAGTTAGGAATTCTTTTTACTCCTCAGTCCCTTCGTCGCTTTGGTGAGGCATCCTGACGTAGAGTTTTGACTCTTCTCTTCTCAAATTTCACTAAAAAATTTAGGATCATGCGGGTATCTTGGAATCGTTCCGATGGTTTTGTGACGAGAACATTGTTCTTGGTGCCTCCTGACATTTAGGGGTTGTGGCAGTGTCCCGGGGAGTTGAGCTCCGAGGTGTTGTCGTCACAATTTTATCGTTGCAGTTCTGGAATACCTGAGTTTTTCGCCGACATCGAAAATCTCTTTTATGCAGTTGTTGGTGAGATAACCTCGACGCCACCCAGTACTAGGGCGGGAGTTCGGGAGTGTTGCCATAACTCGTATAACGGATGGTTTTCGAAGGTTGAGGTAAATGATTTCCGAAGGTTTCTTGGTTATGTGTTGAAGGATGGATACAGCTGGATGTAGGATTTGTTAGTTTGGGTGAGATATTATGCTTCCCCTATATCCCCAACACCTGATTGCATAACTGGAAAATTTCGGGAGTTTATAAGTGGGAATTCAAGTAGCTCTTAGGATATCTTTCCGATAGATGTATGATATGAAATTGGGGTTCGAAGTCTAGTGGTCCGCCTATCCACGGTTGGTTTTACAGTGGTCTTGTTGTGTCTTAAAGACTCCTTGGCTATGCTGACTCGGCGACGTTCGTATGTCATGTGCACTGCCTTGTACATGATGGTGATGTACGATTGAGCCCATGTAGGCCCCACCACGAAAACTTCGGACGAAATCTCTATCATATGTTTGTTCCGACTTATTTTGCAAGACAATCCTTTGTTTTTGTTTTGTTGTGGTATTCGAGTTGCTTCAACGTCAAGTGTTGATTCCATACCTTTCCTAAGCGGTGTTCTCATATTTCTGTGGGAGTACTAATCCTTCATGATAATCGAGATTGTCATGTCAATCCTTTTCAACCGGTGTGCTCCTCTTCAAGTGAATCCGATCATTTTAACATTCGCAAGATCAATTATCGATTCGTCTCAATGGTGTTTGCTTCATCCGTTCCAAGTTGCCATTGTGTTCCCACCCTCCCTCCCTTGTTTTCTTCAAGGACTCGGATTTCTTAATTCGTTATCCATTTTATGGATGTTAAGTCTCTCCATTCTTTTCAATCAATGTTCTTACCCGGTGGTTCTCTTCAAGATGTTCTCTAGTTCATCATTCTTCGTTCTTTTTCTTCTTCGGTGGTTTTAATTCAAGCTTTTGGTGTTGATCATATCCATTTTTTCTCGTTTCAAATGCTTTCTCATGCCGGTGCACCTCTCAACTATCCTCTTCTCGCTATTCAGTTGTTCCGGAGTGCTGAAGACATCTCGAAGAGTGTTTCCACTTGTATTCGTTCAAGCTTTTTCGAGATTGTCATCTTATTCAAGCCATTTAATTCAACCGGTGCAATCTTTCTTTTCAAGTAATCTTTTCAATGGTGTTTCTTTTGAGTGGGCCCTAACCCACAGGTCTTTTCCCAGGATCTTACCTGACTCTTCTAATTTTACCGGAGCTATTCTCAAATCTTTCAAAGTTTGACGTAACAATGAGTTATCATTAGTCAAATGCTTTTCTCCAAGATCTTTCAAATTCTTATCATCATTAGTTCAACCTTTCCAATTTTAATTCCGGAGTGCCTCAATAATTCATGGTGGTGTTTCTCGTCGTCATTCTCGGATTTTGAAGACGAAGAAGTTTTTCTCTCTAAATCTTGCTCCATTCTCTTCAAGATTCATGGATCTAGCTTCGAGATATCATATCATAATTGTTTCTATTGTGAGAATTCTTTTCACCCATCCGGAGCAATTCAAGAGTCTTTTCATTTTGATTCTTCAAAGACCATCATTGCGGGGTTATTCATTCTCAGCTTTCAGCTCTCGTTCTCCAAATATAACGGGCGCATCATTCTTTTATTCTCTAATCAGCTCGGAATCTATTCGTTCTCATGTATGTAAATTCCTTCAAGTATCTTCATTCGTTTTCCAATTCTTCCCGATGAATTGTGCCTTTCCTTCGTTCATTTTCAATTCTTACGGTGGTTCATTCAAGAGTTCCCTCCCTTGGTTATCATATCAATTTATTTGTTGTTAACAAATCCTACCGGTGGTTCGTTGAAGACCGTCTCAAGTTTGACGCTATATCTATCTTAATCCTTGCTACGAGTATAAGTAGCATGCCAAATCCAATGTGGGTCATCAGTTTAATCGGTGAAGGATACACATAACGTAATTCTTATTCTTTCTTCATCCAAGTGATTAATTCCTTATTCCGGAGACTCATCAAGTTCTCGGTTTTCAATTGTTTCATCTTTTCTTTCCTGGAGTTCCAAGCTCTCGCAATTATATCACCATGGAGATCCATCTAAATCATTTCAAGGCTTCACCTTATGTTCTCAACTTCTCTTTCTTTCGATCATTCTTTTATTTTCGGAATTCTTCATGGAGGCTCAACATGATGGTTCATCAAGGAGTTAATTCCTTCTCGAAGTGTTCATCGAGATTCTTTTCAGAGGAGCTCAAGTATTCTTTATCTTGCATTTCAAAGTGCAATTCTTTCAACCTTATCATTTGAGGTGGTGCTATGTCATTCTTCATAATTTGAGTTCATGTTTCATGATTCACATGTTTGTCAAGAATGAGGTATCTTAAATCCATCAATCTCTTCATTGAAGTTATCTTGGGTTATATTTCACCTAAAACCTTCCCTGAGGAATTTTGCTATTGGGGTGCTTTTCAATAATCCAAGTTTCCTCCTGTTCTCGCGATGAAAGATGTTTTCATCTCTGCGTCGCTCTCAAGCAAGCAATTGTTTTTGTTTGTGGCAGGTTTTCACCTCAAGTTTTTGAGATGTTTTCCTTAAGCCCTCAACAAGTCTGTTCTTTTCGTTGTTGATTTCCCAACAACTCCGATCAATCCTTCTTTTTAAGGATGCTCTCTCAAATTCATTTGAGGAAGAACATGTTGTTTTCTTCTCCGTTTTTTTCATTGCATTCTTTCATTTCTTCCAGAGGCATTGTGATGATGCTCTCTTCACTCATCATCTCGTATTGTGAAGATCATGTTCTTTTATTTTTCTTATCCATTCAACCGGAGTGTCGTGTTTTCATTCGAGCTCTCTCATTTTATCAAGTTTTACCTCCCTTCTCAACCGGAGTGCTGTCTGAAATCTTTCTTACCCCTTGTGCCATTCTTTCAATAGTTCCGGAGGCAGTGTGTTGTTGATTCATCAAGTGTCCTCTCATCTTGTCTAGTTCATGCTCAAATTCTTCCATTTACAGTCGGAGTGCTGCCCAAATTACATCATTCTTAATCCTTCTCTATCTTGTTTTAACCAGAGTGGTTTCAATATATATCTTGCCCTTCAACCTCAAGGTTTTTCGCAATGTTCTTTGTTCCTCTTTTCTAATGGAGTGTTTTCGACTTTGTTCACCTACGTTGTATTCTTTTCTCGAATTTGTTCAGCCTCACAAGGTTCTTTGGTTTTCACTCAATTGTCAAAGAAGCAACTTAGTTTTACCTGTTATCTTCCTCTTTCATTTCCCTTCGGTGCCATCCTAGATCTCAGGACGAGATCCTCTTGTAGTGGTGGAGTGTTGTAACGCCCTGAGTCCGATGCGCCAGGTGTCTTCCAATGATTCGTTGTTTGTTGCCGTGTCATTCGCTTGAGTGTTGCATCTTGTCATGTCATCATGTGCATTGCATCATCATGTTTTCCAAACTTGCATCTGTCCGGGTTCCCCCAGTTCCGTCCGTTGTCCGTTCAGAGCCCAACCACACTTGCACGCGCCCACGGCATGTCCGAAATATTATTTTATAAGTGGCCAGAAAATGTTCTCGGATTGGGTTGAAAGTTGGCGTGTGGTCTTATTATAGTGTAGATAGACCGCCTGTCAAGTTTCATCGCATTCGGAGTTCGTTTGATAGCCCAACCGTTAAACTATAGCGGCATTATAGCAGGTCTAACGTCAGACATTTTCGGTCTCTGGAAACCATGCCGGACTGCATCTCTCCCCTCTTCTCTCAGACCACCCCGCTCTCCACAGTCCACCTAGGCCCAGCCTAACCCCTCTTTGCGCAGTGTACCGACCCCTCGCGTGCGTGTCCGAAACTTCCCCGGACCCGATCCGGACAGTTGTCACCGTTGGGTCCGGATCATCCCCAAACATCTACAAAACATCTCCGTTTTGTTTATAGGACTTCCTAAGCTATTTTTTTCTCAGCCGTCTGATTCAGATCGAAGGGCTTCCATTAGTCTGCATATAGACCCACTGACTATATAAACTAGACCAACCCTAGATCCTAGGCAGTTTGTCCCTTCCATCCATCCCATCCGCCGCCACTCTTCTTGTTTTCAATGCCGGCCAATCCCCACTGGTTTCCATCGATCCATCCATCCAACTGCATCTCCCATCGCCAGCTTCATCCGGTTCCCGGCCTTCTTTTTTTTCCTCGGTCTTCCCCGCAGCCAGTCGGCGCCAGATCCAGGATGGATCGAGGCCACGGCCTCGCGCGCCTCTGCCTCGTCGGTGGTTGCCGGCCACTCAAACAGGAGCAGCAGTCCGGAGCCCCGCAGGAGTACCCCGCCGCCAGAACGCACGGTAGCAACCTCCTACCATCGCCCGGATCCGATGCCCCTTCGCCCGTCCTCGCCGGTTTGAGCAGCCGGCGCATCCGCCTCGCCCGCTCGCTCTGCCGCCTACCGGAGCTCGCCTCCACCGACAGCAGCACCTCCCTTCACCAAGCGTCGCTGTGACCCCATCGTTTTCCATCCCTGCCGAACCTGGTGCCGTCCCTGCCGCCAAGCTCTTCGCCTGCAGGGACGCACGCCGCGCCTGTTGACTGCTCGCTGGTCGGCACCCTCCTTCGCGCGTAGCACCGCGCCAGACGCCGATCGCCTCTGCCCGGTTCCCCGCCACCAAGTCCAGCTCAGCGCCGCCGCGAGCCGCCTCCTTCCTTGGATCCTCGCCGCCCCATCGCCCTGTTTGCCTCCTCTGCTTCGTTCGAGCAGGGAGGACGACACACGCTCCCTTCGTTGACCGCTTCCACTCCATGAGCTGGGCCACCTCCCCTCGGCTCGTTGACCGACTGCCCAGATCCGCACCTGGGCCGCTTCTTGCAGCGAGGCCAAGATCAACCGCGGCCCAGCCAGCTACCTGCCGGCCCAGCCTCCCCTCCAGCCACGGTGCTTCTGGCCTGTTGGGCCCAATGTCAGCAGCGCAACAGTTTCAGCTCACTCTTGTTTTTTTTCCTCCAGCATTTTTGCTAATAACAAGTGAATAACCGGTTTTATAGAAAAACCCCTAGTCTTCATGCATATAATAACTTATGAATAATGCTTCATATGTAATAACTTTATATATGAAACTTGACTAGAATTTCATCTAGTTTCATAATATGTCATTTCCATCCATGTTTAAAATGCTTAAAATGTTGTTTGTTTAAATTTGCTCAAATAGCTTGTAAAAATGTTTTAATTCATAACTAAATAACCGTAGCTCGGTTTCTAATAAACTTTATATGTAAATGGGGTGGAAAATGCCTAGTTTAACATGGTGTACTTGTTTTGCATGTTTAACAACCCTAAAATTGTGTTTAGGACAGATCAGTACCAAATCTATAATATGCTCATGAGAGTTTCCGGACTTGTTGTTTTGTTGTTCCGGCCTCATTTAAACTTGCCTAGATAGGTAGTTTTCTTTTGCTTAACCCCTTGTCATGTTAAGAACATTTAATATTGTTGGGTACATAACAAGATCGAACTATAATGGAATGTGGTGTTTTGTCAATATGCATCCCGATGCATATATTGAGCTCCACTTAATTTGTAGGAATGCTTATGCACTGTGTCATGCCATGTATCATTAAATCGTACATGCATCATACTTGGTTGTGCATCATGCCATGATCATGTGTTGGTTGTTTACTATGTTGTGTGCTTCTTTCTGGTGTTGCTTCTTCGGGTTGGTTCCGATAACGTCGTGTTTGTGAGGACCCGTTCGACTACGTCTGTTTGTCTTCTTCATGGACTCGTTCTTCTTCCTTGCGGGATTTCAGGAAAGATGACCATACCCTCGAAGTCACTTCTATCTTTGCTTGCTAGATGCTCGCTCTTTTGCTATGCCTATGTTGCGATACCTACCACTTGCTTATCATGCCTCCCATATTGTTAAGCCAAGTCTCTAACCCACCTTGTCCTAGCAAACCGTTGTTTGGCAATGTTACCACTTTGCTCAACCCCTCTTATAGCGTTGTTAGTTGCAGGTGAAGATTGGAGTTTGTTCCTGGTTGGAACATGGATATTTTGTTGGGATATCACAATATCTCTTATTTAATTAATGCATCTATATACTTGGTAAAGGGTGGAAGGCTCGGCCTTATGCCTGGTGTTTTTTTCCATTCTTGCCGCCCTAGTTTCCATCATATCGATGTTATGTTCCCGGATTTTGCTTTCCTTACACGGTTGGGTTATAATGGGAACCCCTTGACAGTTCGCCTTGAATAAAACTCCTCCAGCAAGGCCCAACATTGGTTTTACCATTTGCCACCTAGCCTTTTTCTTTCCCTTGGGTCGGCCAACCCAAGGGTCATCGTTATTTTAACCCCCCCCCCCCCGGGCCAGTGCTTCTCTAAGCATTGGTCCAAACTGAGCGATGTCCGGAGCTACCAGGGGCAACTCTGGGCTGGCCCACCCGACGTATGGCTCATCCGGTGTGCCCTGAGAACGAAATATGTGCAGCTCCTATCGGGATTTGTCGGCACATCTGGGTGGCTTTGCTGGTCTTGTTTTACCATTGTCGAAATGTTTTGTAACCGGGATTCCGAGCCTGATCGGGTCTTCTTGGGAGAAGGAATATCCTTCGTTGACCGTGAGAGCTTGTGATGGGCTAAGTTGGGACACCCCTGCAGGGATTTGAACTTTCGCAAGCCGTGCCCGCGGTTATGGGTAGATGGGAATTTGTTAATGTCCGGTTGTAGAAAACCTGAAACTTAACTTAATTAAAATGCATCAACCGCGTATGTGGCCGTGATGGTCTCTTCTCGGCGGAGTCCGGGAAGTGAACACGGTGTTGGAGTAATGTTTGACGTAGGTTGTTCTAGGATCACTTCTTGATCATATATTCTCGAACGTGCTTTGCCTTCTCTTCTCGCTCTCTTTTGCGTATAGGTTAGCCACCAAATATGCTAGTCGCTTGCTGCAGCTCCACCTCATACCTTTACCTTACCTATAAGCTTAAATAGTCTTGATCGCGAGGGTGTGAGATTGCTGAGTCCCCGTGACTCACAGATACTTCCAAAACCAGCTTGCAGGTGCCGATGATATCGTGCAGGTGATGCAACCGAGCTCAAGGAGGAGCCCGATGAAGATCTTGTCCTTTATGTTGTTTTGTTCTAGTTGATCAGTAGTGGAGCCCAGTCGGGACGATCGGGGATCTGTGTAGCTTTTGGGGTAGTCTTCTTTCATTTTGGTTCCGTAGTCGGACCTTGATTGTATCTGGATGATGTAATGCTTTGTTCATGTATCGTGTGATGTGGCGATGGTAAGCCAACTACGTATCTATTTCCCTTATGTATTACATGGGTTGTGTGAAGATTTCCTCACTTGCGACATTGCTTTCAATTCGGTTATGTCTCTAAGCCGTGCTTTGACACGTGGGAGATATAGCCGCATCGAGGGCGTTACAAGTTGGTAATCAGAGCCTTTCCCGACCTTAGGAGCCCCCTGCTTGATCGAATCATTAGCGTTGTTGAGTTTAGAAAAATGTTTTGAGTCATTTGGGAATTATATATATCGGAGAGTTAGGAATTTGGTATTCATTCGTTCCTAAGGACAAGGGAGAAGTCTTGCTATTAGTAGCCATGTGAATTTGGTATTCGTTTGATATTTTTATAAGATGTATGTTGTTTAGCCTCTAGTGGTGTTATGTGAACGTCGACTACATAACACTTCACCATTATTTGGGCCTAGAGGAAGGCATTGGGAAGCAATAAGTAGATGATGGGTTGCTAGAGTGACAGAAGCTTAAACCCTAGTTTATGCGTTGCTTCGTAAGGGGCTGATTTGGATCCATATGTTTCATGCTATGGTTAGGTTTACCTTAATACTTTTGTTGTAGTTGCGGATGCTTGCAATAGAGGTTAATCATAAGTAGGATGCTTGTTCAAGTAAGAACAACACCCAAGCACCGGTCCACCCACATATCAAATTATCAAAGTATCAAACGCGAATCATATGAACGTGATGAAAACTAGCTTGACAATATTCCCATGTGTCCTCGGGAGCGCTTTTCCTATTATAAGAGTTTGTTCCGGCTTGTCCTTTGCTACAAAAGGATTGGGCCACCTTGCTGCACTTTATTTACTTTTGTTACTTGTTGCTCGTTACAATCTATCTTATCACAAAACTATCTGTTGCCACTTATTTCAGTACTTGCAGAGAATACCTTGCTGAAAACCGCTTATCATTTCCTTCTGCTCCTCGTTGGGTTCGACACTCTTACTTATCGAAAGGACTATGATAGATCCCCTATACTTGTGGGTCATCAGACATTTGGACTTGAATGATTGACATGAAGACATCAATACTCAAGCATACTAACAAGAAACCATGTATTTTAAAATATCAAAACTAAAGAAAGCTATCCCTAGCCCATTATGCTCAATCATTGATCCATTCATGAAACACACTCAAATATTAGCTACATCCAATGCACAAGTATGACAATAGTGTTCCCTAGTTGGTTCTTTGTAAGAGAAGATGAAGACTCAAAATAAAAATAAAAATAGCATAAAAGTAAATAGATAGGCCCTTCGCAGAGGGAAGCAGAGATTCGCATAGGTGCCAGAGCTGAAGGCTTAAATTGAGAGAAAATTATTTTGAGAGGCATGTTTTTCCTGTCAATGAAAACGACCGAGAATTCCTAATATTTTCCATGCTAGACAAATCATAGGCAGTTCCCAAACATAAAAGAAAGTTTATTTCCCTTTCACCATTCGTACACAATCCATGGCTAGTTGTATCCACGGGTGCCTTCCATACCAACACTTTCTAAGGAATTTATTATTATCATCATATTTTTTTTCATTTCAGGACTGGGCATCCCTATTACCTGCCACACTCCCGTGTAATGACAAATGAATAACACTCATCATTAGAATAACCCACCTAGCATGGAAAATATTGGCCACCCCCTGCCGCTTCATTAGCGGTACGGGCACACAAAACAGAAAGTTATTTTGAAAATTAGAGTTGGCACATGCAAATTTACTTGGAATGGCATGGAAATACCACTTATGACAAGCGCACATGCCAACCCCAAGGGCGCACACCAATCGAGCCAACAACGCCGCAACCTAAGTGACAAGAGACGACACCCTACCACCCTACTTCGGATCCTAGAGCCACCGCTCCGATGTCCACACCAACCCCGAGGTTGTGTCCTAGCCTAGTCGATAGCTTCCTCACCCTAGCGACCAAAGCCAACACCCTCACACGGGAAATACCCAGAGTCGCCGCTCCGACTTTCACAATGGCCCCCAGGTTGGGCACTCATCTAACAGACGATGAGGCTAACAAAGCTGCATGAGCCACCATCTAATGACAAGACCGGGCATCGAAGGCATCACCCCCAAGGGGGAAGTGACGAGGACCATCGTCGATGCCTGCTTTGACCAAGGTCAAATGTAAAGCTTTCTCCCAGGGAACTCAAGACCAAGATGACAAGGGAGGTGAAGGGGCTTCGCCAGGACGCCTCCAAGGATAGAACGACGTCCTAGGATGCCGCCGAAGTCACCATCAGCTGAGGTTGACCTAGGTTTTCACCAGAAGCTCACCAAACCCATGGTCACCATTGCAAATCCGGCCAAACTTCCACCGACAACGATCAAGCAGGCTTTGTCAACTCACAACTGGCAACACCATCACGACTCCTCACGGTGACATGGGAGCCCCACTCCCTACATCCAAGCGTGGCGCCGCCACACAGCCATCAACTATCCTTGCTGCTACAGCGGAAGCAACCCACTCCATCAACAACCACACCGCCACTAAAGACTGCACCAACCAGGCCCCTTCCAACGACCATGGTTGCACCAGATCCCGTGCCAAGCCCTCAAGTCAACCCTCCCATGCCAACGGACAGTCTCCGCACCATCCACGGCCAGCCACCGCACCACTGAGCTCTGCCACGGCCGCCACAACCGGATTTGCGCGAGAGATGCCCTGATCCGCGGCCAGCACATCTCCCCCAACACACAGCGAGGAGAGGAGCCAATTGCCGCTATCACACGCAGGGACCGCCACCCCTACATCTCTACGATGGTGAGAAGTCCGTCGTCGCCCCAGTCGAGTGAGGCCCGGCACATGTAGTAGAAATGAATCCACCCCACACAACCTTCGGCAAGCAGGAAGCCGCCGCCACCGCGGCGCAACAGCCAATGGCAACAGCGGCGATGGGCAGTCGGTGAGGAGGGGACTTTGGACAAGTTGGGGACCAAATGCACCGAAGGCCCATTCCCAACTTTTCTCAAGGATAAGTTGCTCTTTCTCAAGTAATTCAAGCGGTGTCGTACTATCAACACAATTCCTCGCGAGTATTGGAATTACCACACATTTTTGCACCCATTGAGATGGCATTGGAGAAACACTTGTTGCTTCAGATTGAAGAGATCTCCTTGAGCTAAATATTCTTCATACGAGGAATTCGTGTCCAGCAGGTCAGTCTCGAGACATTGGAATCATTTCTATAGTATCCTTGTACCATTACTACAGTGCCAGGGTTCCAAGGAAATTCTAGAGTAAATATGAAACAAGTAAGGAAACAATGAAATGTTGCAGCGGCAAGGGACTTGTAAGCTTGGAACATGTAGTAGCTGTTTTATATATCCTGTCTTGCATGCAGATTTTATCTGTTAACTAGACATTGCATTTATAGTATGAATTGCTCAAGATTATGTTAAGCTTAAGCTGCTTCTACGGTCCAAAGGCACCCATAATTTGAAGTTTTTTTTTCCAAGAATACACAACGAAAAGATTCGGTTAGATAAACCCTTGGGAGATCGGTCAATGGTTAAATTGCTAGCTAAAAGGCTGACAACATAGTGTGTTTTTTGCAATGCAAACGAAATGAGATAAGAGAATTAACAATTGGCTTCTTCATGAAGTTTTTACCACACCTGACAGTCTCCTCTACGACCTTCGAATTTGA
Source organism: Triticum urartu (assembly GCF_056163025.1). NCBI lineage: Eukaryota > Viridiplantae > Streptophyta > Magnoliopsida > Poales > Poaceae > Triticum > Triticum urartu. The sequence continues at coordinate 9,417,145 of NC_141877.1, forward strand.
GTTAAAACGTGCTAAATGTAAACTATTTTAAAATGGAAGATATTTACCTCAGGCCCAGCTCAAGGATCAAGAATCATAAGACTGACATGGCTTCTTCGTTCATGTTTTGTATATCGTGTCTTGCATGCAGATTTTATGTGTTAACTAGACATTACATTTATAGTATGAATTGTTCGGAATTGTTCAAGATTATTTCGTTCATGTTTTCAAAAATGTTTGAAGTTTCTATAAAATATACAAAATATTAGAATTTTCTATAAAATATCAAAAAATGAAATTTTAAAATTTGAACATGTTTTCAAGAATATGTCAGTAATTTCAACTTTTCTTCACAATTTTAAAAAATGTTCAATAATTAGAACTTGTCCGCATTTTGGAAAAAAAGTTCAATATTTCAAAATGTGTACTTGTTTATAAACAAGTTCACAAACTGGAAAAATGTTCGTATTTTGAGAAAGGTTCACATTTTTAACTGCACTTAACTTAACAAAGGGTGTACAGTAACCAGGTTTTTACATCGTACCTTGTTACGTCGATGGAGTATTCTCACACTGTTCTAGGGAAGCCAGTTAATTGGCTCACCATCTGGCAAAGCACTCCTATGATATTCGGTCTAATTTTGATTGAGAAGGAATCCTCCCAATTTCATTATGCCTTTTGTAATAAATGATGTCATTCTGATGGCTGTGAAATAAAATACCGAGAGGCTTTTTCTTTTAAAAAAGACGGATTTGATCACAACCAATCTTACATGACTTAAACACAAGCTGTCCCAGGTAAAATTCGGCCCAGATCATCTACAACCTAAACAACACGCAGGGCTTCCATGTGGCCGCTCCTATTTAGCGCTTCAGGCGCCCGTTACTGTATATTTTACAAATGGGCCCCTGAAGCGCCCCAACGCTGGGCCGCCCAGCTTGCTTTAATTTCTTCTGTGTTTCAATCCGCAAAAATCTGCAAAAATGCTCTCTCAGTGAATTGCTAAACGCGCGCTGCAGTAACCACAAAGCTGAATAAGCCGATGTGTTTAGTTGTATCTTTTCTTTCCTTTCTTCTATTCTCTATCTTCTTATTTTTACTTTTTCCTTTTTTTATTTTCTTTATTCAAATTTGTAATTTTTCAATTCAAATCAACAAACTTTTTCTCAAAATTGATGATCTTACCTTAAAATTCGATGCACTTTATTTTCTAATCGATGACTTTTTTTCAAAAGTGATGAATTTTTTTCAGATCAGTGAACTTATTTTCTAAATTCAATGATTTCCTTTAAAAAATTGATGAAATTTTTTTAAATTCGATGGCCTTTTAAAAAATGATGAAATTGTTTCAAATTCATGAGCTTTTTTTTAATTGACGACTTTTTTTCTTTTTTTATGATTTTTTTGGTTTTTTTCTCAAATGCAATTGAGGGCATGGAGAAACAAGTAGAAGCTTGAGGAAATATTGAAATGTTGCAGCGTCAAATGACTTGTAAGTTTGCAACATGTAGCTGTTTGGTGATATGATGTATCGTGTCTTGCATGCAAATGTTATTTGTTAACTGGACATGAGGCATGGCTAGAGCTATTTATAGTATGAGCACTGCTGCCCATAAGTTCAGAAATAATCTGTCCCACAGTTCCAACAAGTATCATGGCAGTAAATTGCACTAATTGGTCATGTTCTCCTGGATCCAATGCGAAAAGCAGCTTGACCTGAGGTAAGTATTCAGGACCGGGAGATGCCAATATAGGGTAAAAGTATACATTGCTACATGATGGGTATTCTTATTCCCTTTTACCCTGCACAACAAGGTAAAGAGAATGAATTGGCAATGTACTAGCAATTAGTAGCCAATAACATTCTGCTCTAAGCTACATATGTTGCTTCTACGGTCCAAACATTACACTCCAGCATAATTGCCCAGTTCAATTCATCATCCATGACTGCTACACTTGCACACGGACATGATGTGAGTTTCACAAGACTCGAAATAAGTAGGAGCCAATAATAAGTTCTGCTCTAACATGCATGTCATGCTCTAAGCTTAAGCTGCTACTACGGTCCAAAGGCACCCATAATTTGAAGTTTTTTTTTTCAAGAATACACAACGAAAACATTATGCCGAAAATGAATTTGCAATGAGCATGCAGGGTAAATTCGGTTGACTCATCCATGAAGGCCAGCAGTGGGCAGGTACCTACACAAATAAAAAAACACAAGGTTCGGTTAGATAAACCCTTGGGAGATCGGTCAATGGTAAATTGCTAGCTAAAGGCTGACCAAAATAGTGTGTGTTTTGCAATGCAAACAAAATGAGGTAAGAGAAATAACAATTGGCTTCTTCATGAAGTTGTTTACCACACCTGACAATCTCCTCTACGACCTTCGAATTTGAGTTAAAACATGCAAAATGTAAACTATTTTAAAAGAAAATATATTTACCTCAGGCCCAGCTCAAGGATCAAGAATCATAAGACTGACATGGCCTCTTCACCCATGATAGGGTAAGCACCTACACAAATAAAAACATCACACTTAGAGTAGATGTATCTTTGGCTTCTGCAGAAATCTCTACTCCTATAAAAGTAACAGTTGGTGATGATGGTGTGCCTGCCATCTTGCATTTAGGATCGTTCGACCTATATCTAACGCACATGAAGCAATCAGTGGCATTTTCACGAAAAGATACCCACCACTCTATACGGATTTGCAAACAACCCACTTCTCGCCCTTTTAGCCTATCTTTTGCCCCACCGTATCCAACGACCTAAGAATGGAGAAAAGCGGCCGTGAGAACCAGCAGCCCGCCAGCTGGCACCGTCGGAGCCAATATGGAGCGGTGGCCGCCGCCGGTGCCGTCTGCTCCCGAAGCCTCCCATACCTTCCTCAGCTCCACCGCCAACCACGACCACCCCCCACCTAGCTGTCTCCTCCACCACCTTCCCCGTCTCCTCCATTGTCGACCTTGGCAGGCACGCCGCCGACGCCAGCCCTCCGCCAGCGCCTCTCCTACCTCCTCTGACAGAGAAGTGCCACCCCCCAGCATCACCACCACACACTATTCCTCCTGGCCACCCCCTACGCGTCCTACAGTCTCCTCCGATGCCGACCTCCGCAAGTACACCGGCGGCTTCGTCCGTGCCCCAACGCTTCTCCGGCCTCCTCGCTTTCCTGCTGCTGAATACCGCTCACCCACCACAAGCAGCACATCCCCATCCTCCTCGCCACCTCCCCCTTCTTCTCGGATGCTGACCTCTGCAAGTACACCGCCGGCTACACGCTGCTCCCCCCTTCCCGGCTGACGCGCTCTATGGCCTGTTCTGGTGCTATGCTCGGCTACCGCCTCTACTTCCCAAACCTCAACGTGCCCATCCTTGCCGCCTCCCAAATTCAAATTTTCTGTCATCCAAATCCACGTGCCTATGTCGAACTGTCTAGAAACTACTCCTGCAGCCCATTATAAATTAAGTGAGCAGGTAGATGAGACTTACGCTACTCGGACCACATCCTAAGAAGCGACACACTGGTTACGCTCTCACACCTTCAGATTGAACAGAGTGTGAGGAGGTGGATTCACTGCCTTAGCCTTCTGATCTGCTTCACCAAGGACATAGGTATGATGTGTTAGGCAATCTTTTTTTTAGATAACTAACCACCCATATGGAGTGGTCTCCTACTCTCCTTAGTTATGCGATTGCTGACATGTGATGGTAATGGGTATGCAAGCTGTCTTCTATGTCCAATAAATACTCCAAGGCATTGTTTTTCTTTTTTGCAACATTAGCCATTGGTTCCATAGCGCACCACTGTATCTATAATTGGTTTCAGTTTCCTTTTTGGGTTCTTCTTCTAGAATGGAACTTTAAGTATTATAGAAGGCTATGAACAAGAAGAATTGCCATAGTTACTGACTTACTGCTAGAAGATTTGACATCAATATCATACTGGCCATAATTTTTTGGTAAAGAAGTTTTTTTAGTGCCCAAAGAATTACTAATGAGCAAAATAGATGAGTATCGGCACATACTACTATTAGATGATGATGCCACTTTTATTGGTGAAGTTGACATCAAAATGGGAAGTTACAGGTCACTATATGGTTCTGTAACATGTATTTTTGTTATTTTAATGTTTTTTATGCATACTGATTGTTGGGTACTTGGAACTCCAAGCTGATCTATTTGTTATTAAAACATCTGCACCATAGTCCTAGGTGGATCAGTTTGTTTTAGAGTTGGTCAGACAGAAATTCCGCAAGCTAGGTTTCTTATATTTCCCTTTTTATAAAATCACATGACTTCGCCAGGCATATGCACATATATACTCAGTATCAGCTCCAACTACACTTGGATTCGGTTCTCACCAAATCACTGAAAATTCTGAAAAAACGATAATCTACATGGCAGGTCCAAAAGACATTCAGTAAGAGTAGGAGTTTCCTGGAGAAAACCACAGATTTAGGTCTGAAGCTGAAGAACTACATGGTCAATAAAGCAGCAGGCCTTACATCTGAAATGATACAGCCCTTGTGCCAACAAAGTGCTGAAGGAAAACAAAAAGGTGAGTATCCTGTACCTTACCGTAAGGCGAAACAATCTGCTTGCATATTTCCTTTTGTACCTGACCATTTGTGGTCCTACTTGAAATAACGCAGTGGTTGACGGCAGTAACAAGTCCAACAGAACTTGCCCCAATGGCATCCCATATGTTTGAACAAGTTTATTTATACGTGAATCAACGATGCGACAAATTTAAGTCATTCATCTTCAGATGATGAAGTGATAAAACAATCAGCGATTGTGATTTTTTCCTACTTGTAGTGGTGTGCTCACATCAATCGAGGTCTTGGAGCGAGGAGAAAGCTCAAAAGGTAAATCTATAAGGCGAAAGTGTTTGCTTATATAATTTCATTTACCCACTTAATTAATTTCTTGCATAAATGTTGTAGGGTGAAAGCGTGAATGTGAAGCAATAAGATATGCTAGCCGTACACCAGAAGAAATCCAAGCAAGGCGAGTAAGTGTTAGAGCATGTCAGCAAAATATGACACCTAAAGAGAAGGAGCCCGTCCCAGAATGTGAGGTGATCATTGCTTTCACTTGGTTAGTGTGTTGTTTTGTAATTTTTTGTGTCCATACTAAATTGATTTGGTGGCTGGTTTGCAGGATAGTTTAATCTGCGAGGAAGTACTGTCTTTGCAATGTGAAATTGCAGGGGAGCACACGGCGACCATCTTCACCGGAATCTGCCCCACTCATTTGCATCGGGATTCCAACCACTATATTAGTCAGGATGTATTCCATGATTCACACATCATGTACGTCCCTCTAATTTTTTTTGTATAAATCTCAACAGCTATAGTGACCTGACTAGTGGCAGAGAAGCAGGCCCATCGTCTCCAACGGCCACTCCCCAACCACCCGTCAAAACTTAAATGCAACCCATTGTTCCTATTTGTAAAAGTGGGAAAATATATCATTTCAACCTAAAACTTGCCTTAAAGTAAACGCTGGGTTTCATGATTGTTACTATTTTCAATTGGTAAATTTATATTTTCAAGGCGGTACTAATTCCTCGTTTCATGTTACAAATTCCATGGTATTATTTATTTCTAGGAAAACCAAGATTTTATGATACTTAGTTAGAAAACAGAGAAAATTATAATGATATTATATGTTGTTTTTCATCTCTGATGAAAAACCAAGAACTTCACGATAAAAATGCCAGTAAATTTTATTATATTAATCTCCAAATTATCCTCTTCTAAAATAACTAAGAATTTGATGATACTAACTTTGGAGACGAAAGACATAAAAGTATAATTAATCATCGTAGTTTTATCAATATAGTAAATGCCTGACACGCACGGGAGACAATTCAACCTGTTTGGCAATCAATGCTTGACTTGGGACCACACGGTTATATCACTGCATGCATGGTCATAATGAGTATGCATTCATAGTACATATTATGTTGTGTAATTTTGTACGACTGAAAAAAAATAGTAGTGCTTATTGCTAGAGATATTGTATTCTGGACATATTTAAGGTTTGTATTACTCCCTCCATTCCACAATGTAGTGCTTACTCTATCCCCGTGCTTCAACTTTGACCGTAAATTTAACTACTAAGACCGATTGCGGCGGGAGCAAAAATTATATCAGTGAATTCAAATTCGAAAGAAGCTTTTAATTATGTAAATTTTTCTCCCGCCGCAATCGGTCTTGTTTATTAAATTTGTGGTCAAAGTTCGACCTCGGGAAGCGTAGGCGCACTATATTTTGGAATGGAGGGAGTACTTAATTTGTATTATCAACCACTCAACCTTGATCATGTAATTTTACTAGATCATGGTGGGCACGCATTGCTGTGCCCGACCATTTTCACAATAAAAGGGCAGGAGATTCCAGAAATATATAGCACAGTAAAATGTAAGTTACATAAGAAAATTTAGGAGATACAGTGTGTAAAGTGGATATAAGTATTCATTCGTAATAAATGTAATTATGTTTATCGAATGGCCGGAGATGAACTGAGAACATGCAATTTATAACAAAATAATCAGGAAAAAACATTGTACATCAGTGTAACTACTTTAGCCATTCTCTAGGGGCAACATAGCACAGATAGGCGAGGAAGCTTGCCAAACATAGTAAAGCGTCGTGGTGTGACACTTGAGAATCCTAGCGGTTTTGCCTTCAGTGTTCAACCATGTAACTCACTTCGATATTCAATAAAATGTGTCACAAGTCATTTCCATATTCAAAAATAGGTTGCAGACTTGTGGGTGAAAAATACAAAGTTGTCCAAAGCCTTTTCTCCTCTCCTTGATTACAATGCTTTGGGAATCCATATCCGTTTATGTCAAAACTGGGTGATCAGCTGCTATAGCATTTGCAAGGTCTCCCGCAGCACTGCACCAATAACATAAGGTGTGTTTGTGCTCATCGATCATGTAGAAAGAACAATATAAATATTTGAGGGGAAAATGAAGTGCGAAAACATCAGATAAGGTTCTGAAATTGGGAATTGGTACTGTGCATTGTGGAGGAACGTCGTACCCATCCTGGGCGACGGTTGCGTGTTTATATAGCCAGGTCGCGACCTCCTGGTATAGCGTACAAAGTTGGTTCAGATTACAACTTGGAGAAGAAGGGATAGAGGAGGTTACAAAGATAAACGCATATGAGCTAGATCCTAGTTTATCTTCGGTTGGAAACCTCCTGGCGATGGTTATCTGAACCTGTCACGTACAGCACTAGGCGTGACCAATATTTCGTTCAACACCCTCCCTTAATCACAACTTGGTCAAGTTGAGATTACGCTTGAACTCTTCAAAATTTTGTGTAGGTAAAGCTTTGGTGAATCCATCTGCAACCTGATCACGCGAGTGAATGAAGCGAATTTCCAACTGCTTGTTTGCAACTTGTTCTCTAACAAAGTGGAAATGAATCTCAATATGTTTTGTTCTTGCATGAAAGACAGGGTTAGCAGACAGATAAGTAGCACCAAGATTATCACACCATAAACATGGAGCTTGGGTAATCTTTACACCAAGCTCTCGCAGCATGGACTGGACCCAAATAATTTCAGCTGTGGCATTTGCCAAGGCCTTATACTCAGCTTCAGTACTGGACCTGGATACAGTGGCTTGTTTCTTTGCACACCATGATATTAAGTTTGGACCAAAAAACACTGCAAAACCACCAGTAGACCGTCTATCATCTAAACAACCTGCCCAGTCAGAATCAGAGAATGCACTGACAAGTGTAGATGAAGACTTGTTGAAAGTGAGACCAAGATTAATTGTATCTTTTACATATCTCACTATACGTTTAGCAGCTGTCCAATGAGTTGTGGTAGGTGCATGAAGAAACTGACAAACCTTGTTTACTACAAATGAAAGATCGGGTCTTGTCAAAGTTAGATACTGAAGTGCACCTACCAAGCTCCTGTACCTGGTACTGTCATCTTGACCCAAGGGCTTCCCTTCTGTAAGTGACAACTTTTCTACGCTGGACAGTGGAGTTGGAGAAGATTTACATCCTTGTAACCTAGCTCTTCTCACCAGATCAGTAGCATACTTTTCCTGAGAGAAATGAAGACTATTGCCTTGTTTCTTGACTTCAATCCCTAGGAAGAAGTGCAAGTCACCCAGATCCTTGAGGGCAAACTCAGCATCTAAATCCTTCGACAGTCCTGATATAGCCTCATTAGATGAGCTTGTGACAATAATATCATCAACATATATAAGAACGAATATGGATGTTTTCATCTTGTTGTAAATAAACAAGGATGTGTCAAACTTAGAAGGAATAAAGCCAAGAGTTTGCAATTTGTGACTTAGTCTGGAGTACCACGCCCTAGGGGCTTGTTTGAGTCCATATAATGCTTTATCAAGCTTGCACACATGAAAGGGTTTGTTCTTATTCTCAAAACCAGGAGGTTGTTTCATATATACTTCCTCTTCCAGAACGCCATGCAGAAACGCATTCTTGACATCTAGCTGTCGAAGGCTCCATCCCCTGGAAACAGCAATAGAGAGCACAAGACGAATAGTTGCAGCTTTAACAACTGGACTAAAGGTGTCCTCATAGTCAATGTCGTATCGTTGTTTAAAGCCTTTTGCAACAAGTCTGGCTTTGTAGCGATCAATGGTTCCATCAGCATTCTTTTTGACTCTAAAAACCCACTTGCAATGAATGAAATTTTTACCATGCCGTGGAGGAACCAGATGCCATGTCTTATTTTGCAGGAGCGCCTTGTATTCTTCTTCCATGGCTGTCCTCCAATTCTTGTCACCAAGCGCCTCTCCAAGAGTACTAGGTTCTTCTGTAGAACAAACGAGACTGAACTTTGTTAATTGTTTGTAATTTACTGGTTTGGTTACCCCTTTTTGAAGACGTGTTCGCGGAGCAGCAGACACAGAAGTTGGTGCAGAAGATCCTGCTGCTGTAGCAACAGGACTTGCAGATCCCGAGGCTGATCCCGTAGCATCCCCCGCGTCGCTGCCAGCCAGACCGGATGGATCGTCTGCGCCGGCACGGGGTGGAGGTGTTGGAGAGGTAGCTGGGTCAGGCGCAGAAGATCCTGGGCCGCGGGACACGTCCGGTGCAGGCCTATCAGGGCGCAATGATGAGGCGGACCCAGGTGGAGCCACACCGGAACGCGTGCCAGCTGACGGGACCGAATCCACCCGGGAATCCGCGCCTGTCTCCTGTCGGGCCGGAGCCACCCTGGGAGCCGCACCTGTCTCCTGGCGGCGGACGTAGTGGCGGGGCCCATCAGCGGGCCAGCGAGCCTCGGTGCGCCGCGTGGGGGCATCCGAATGGGGCGGGTTGGATAGGTCGCCCGCGGGACCGCTGCTGGGTCGGCTGTCAGGTGGCGCGGAGACCCACGCGCTGCCCCCTGGCGACAGCTCAGATCCTGAAGGAGATCCTCTTGCAGACTGCGGTGGAACTGATCCCGAGGCGGATCTGTCCCCCAGCCCTGGACACATAAAATGTTGCATATTGGACAAATTTTCTTCACTATTTTGGATATTTGCTGCACCATTTTCTCCGTAGTTTTCATCTGCATCATCATAAAACTCATGCAAAGGGTTATGATCATTAGTCAACGGTGAATCATTACAATCATTATCCCCATGAGAGATGCCCGTAAGACTGGATGGTAGAAGAAGGATTTCTTTTCGAAGGAGTGCACCGGCATTAGGATGAAGTTCGGAGGAAGGAAATTTTGTCTCATCAAACACGACGTCGCGAGAAATATAAACGCGACCAGTGGAGATGTCAAGACACTTGACACCTTTGTGTTGAGTGCTATAGCCAAGGAACGCACATTGCTTGGAGCGAAACATGAGTTTGCGGTTGTTGTAGGGTCGGAGATTTGGCCAACAAGCGCAACCAAACACACGAAGTGTTGTATAGTCGGGTTTGGTGTGAAGAAGACGCTCAATGGGAGTTTCATAGTTTATGACACGGCTAGGAAGCATATTTATGATATGTACCGCAGCAAGAAAGGCCTCTTCCCAAAACTTTAGGGGCATGGAGGCACCGGCCAAAAGTGCTAGACCGACTTCAACGATGTGTCTGTGTTTGCGTTCAGCGGACCCATTCTGTTGATTGGCGTGAGGACATGACACGTGATGAGATATGCCAATTTTCTGGAAGAACGAGTTTAGCTTCTCGTATTCCCCTCCCCAATCAGATTGGAGAGCAAGGATTTTGCAATCAAACTGGCGCTCAACGAGAGCTTGGAAGTTCAGAAACACTTGGAACACATCGGACCTTTTCTTAAGAAGATAGATCCATGAAAACTTGCTGTAATCATCTGTGAAACTCACATAATACGTGTGCCTACCAACGGAGGAGGGGGCAGGACCCCACACATCAGAAAACACAAGCTGTAAAGGTTTGGTGGAGATGCTGGTAGAAACTGGATAAGGTAATTGGTGGCTTTTAGCCTTTTGACAAGAATCACAAATTGTTTCAACATCACGCTCTCCAACATACGGGAGCTTATTTTTCCTAAGCAATCGCTCAACTAAAGAAAAAGATGCATGTCCTAAACGATCGTGCCATCGTGTTGAAGACACTTTGGTGGCACTGAAAACTTGTTTATTGAATCTTCTAATCTCCAGAATCAAGGGGTAAAGCCCACGAACGCATCTACCTCGATATAGCACCTTCTTCGTTGCCTGATCCTTGATCAAAAAGAAGTAAGGGTGAAACTCAAGGAAGACATTGTTGTCAATGGCAATGCGATGAACGGAAAGAAGACTTTTTGAAGCACTGGGAACATGCAAAAAATTTCTGATATGAATTTTTCGAAGAGGGGTTTTAATGATTGAGTGACCAACGTGACTAATTTTCATACCTTCTCCACTTGCTGTGTGGATGTGATCTTTGCCACGGTACTTGTCGCGCATGGTCACCTTTTCCAGCTCTCCGGTGATGTGGTTCGTGGCGCCGCTGTCGACATACCAGTTGGTGTCGACGCCGTAGGAGCCATCAGCGACTCCGGCCACCTTCTCGTCCTGGGAGGAGTCATCTTCATCCTCCTCAAAACGGTTCCAGCAATCCTTTGCCGAGTGTCCCGGCTTGCCATAGATTTGGCACCTGATTGTGTCAGGGCGTGATCTGTTGTTGGAGGAGTTGCTGCGCCGGCCTCGGTTGTTGGTGAAGGAAGGCCGGCCGCCGCGGGTGTTGTTGGCGCCGTTGCTGTTGCCGGTGCCAGCGCCCTTGCCCTTGCCGTTCCGAGGCGGCCCGCGGTAGCGAGAGCCTCTGCCCCGACCATGAGTGGCGACGTTGGCTGATGACTTGAAGCCACCTCCCACGCCAGCTCCCTGGAAGAGAGCCACCCGCTGGTCGAAATTGCTCATTTGCCCGAACAGCTCGTCGAGGGTGACCAGGGTGGTGCGGGCGTCGAGGGCGGACACCAACGGCTGGTACTCCATGTCAAGCGCATTGAGGATGTACGAGATTAACTCACCCTCCTGCAACGGCTTGCCAGCCGCGGCGAGCTCATCGGCAAGCCCCCGCATGTGCGCGAAGAAGGTTGCGACCGATTGCGTTCCTTTCTGCGCATTTGTGAGGGCGGCGCGGATGTTGTTGATGCGGGACAGCGACGTCAATGAGAACATGCTCGCCAACGCCGTCCAGAGTTCGCGTGCATGCGCGATGGAGGTGACCTGCAGTAGCACCTCTTTGGACAGGTTATTCACAAGATAACCGAGTACCTGCTGATCCTCGCGGAACCAGACGGCGTGAAGTGGATTTGGGATGGTTTCCTCCTTTCCATCCTTGTCCTTGCTGACGACGAACTCGGCTGGCTTCGCCACGCTTCCATCAACATACCCGAAGACTCCAGCTCCTCTCAGCTGCGGCGTGATCTGGGTGCGCCAGAGGATATAGTTGGTGCGGGTGAGGCGCTCGGTGATCTGGCCGGAGAGGGGGGAGGGGGTGGCGGCAGATGAGGCCATGGCAGGAAGCGGCGATCGAGAGGAGGAAAAACTAGATGGGAAGAGTTAGGCTCTGATACCATGTGGAGGAACGTCGTACCCATCCTGGGCGACGGTTGCGTGTTTATATAGCCAGGTCGCGACCTCTTGATATAGCGTACAAAGTTGGTTCAGATTACAACTTGGAGAAGAAGGGATAGAGGAGGTTACAAAGATAAACGCATATGAGCTAGATCCTAGTCTATCTTCGGTTGGAAACCTCCTGGCGATGGTTATCTGAACCTGTCACGTACAGCACTAGGCGTGACCAATATTTCGTTCAACATGCATATCTTCATGAGAGGAGAAGATGCAGCAACAACGGACTAACTAAACTGGTATTTGAACAATATTTCAATTTGGTAAAGATGCAGAAACAATAGACAAACCAGATTGGTAAATAAACCATGCTCATGCTAAAAAAATGTTCAACAAATGCCAAGTAATTATGCCAAAATAATGCTATAACTAAATAGCAGCCCCCCCGACGGATGCTTGCGACTCCTCGACGGATGTCGTTCTTCTTTGCAGTTGCGGGTTTCATGTCGGTGGCCAGGTTGGCCGGTGGTGCCCATGTCATATGGGTTGACTTGTATCGGTTTTAGCCTAGTTTTCCGTCAATTAACCAGACAATTCTCTTCTTCTTAATCAATGAAAATGGCAAGTCTTTTTCCTCGTTTCAAAAAAAAATAGCAGCCCCTGAAGTACCCCCTACTCTCAAGCTGTACAAAGTGTCAATATGCATACTTTGAGAAGTGCTTAGAACGTGTCGTGGCAAAGAAGAGTCACGGAGTGCAGACGTAGTAGTGTGCATCAAATTATGTGAAATATAGAATCCTTGCAAACCTAAAAAGAAAATAATATTACTAAGATGGAAGTACTGTAGAAAGGGCAGTGCAGCAGTGGAATTGACGACCTAAGGAGAAATAGATAATGAGAAACTCACGTCCTCTAGTCTTCATCAATGTATTAGACGAGAGTACGGCATCACCTCCTCGACCATTGTCACATCAACTCATCCAGATCCATAAAGCCTTAAAATTGCACCTGGAAATGCACGCAAGAGGGTAAGAGGCATGCTAACTTGAAAAACAAAGAAAAATGGAAGCTGCAATATAACTGCATATTTGTACAGCAAGCCGCAACTAATAATTAAATACAGTGCCTTGTAAGTTCAGCGCCGAATAAATACTTATCTCTCGTGGCGTAGAAAAATAAGATGAAAATGTGCGAAAAAGGAAAAGATAATATGAAAACTTAGAGAGGCTCAAAAGATAAAGAAGGAAAGATGTGGCATTATAATTGTTATAAGATCAGAAGGTAAACTTAACCAAACCAAAAATAGAAGTGATGCCAAAAAAATCTTCATTGAGTGTTGCAACAATTCACACATAACTTCAATCAACCACTATGATACTGATATACATCATATAACAAATTGTGATTGATTATGTCACACACACTTCTAGTGAGACTAAACCTGAGCCGGTAGTATCTGAACAATGTTCACCCACCCTTACATCTCAGAACAGTACTCTAGATATTATACCGAAAATGATGCCCAATAAAATTCATGCAATGGCACACTTGTCGCTGTCAAGAAAATTTATAGCTTGCCACCGTAGCAAAACAGGCCCATCTTCTCAGATAAAACTGTATTAGTAGATGAGATGCCATCTCACAAATAGTATCCAGAATAAGCAGTGCAACCACGTAACCTGATGTGAAGGCTTTCATTATTGCTCCAATATACATACAAGCTAATGAAGCACACTAAGAGGCGCTATTTTAAAAAGGAATAGTAGGAAGCCCCCAGGTTTGCTGATGTGGATAATAATATGTAAACGGGAAATAAGAAAAACTCATCATTATGAACCTGAACTGAACTATTCGCCTACCGAAATGTATGGATGGACTGTGATTTACACAATCGTGTTTCTTCAATAGGAAAAAGGCATGGCAAACACTTCTTAACTCAAACTGAAACAATATTATGTAAAAGAAAAATCAGGCTTAACAATTGCTAATTTTGTTAGAAGAAGTTGAGGGAACAGAGGAGTGCTCATTGTTGTGTAAACAATCAAGCTTGGACCCAATGTTTCAATGAACAAATTCAAAAGTAGTAAATAGGAGCTCATTTCGTTCGCCAGAAAAAGCTGGTTCATCTTCCAGCGAATGTTCTGCTCACCAAAAATAACTTTTCTGGATGATGAGACAATCAGCAACTTGATCCCCAAATTTCTGCAACAACAAGAATTCTATAATTCAGTAGTAAAAACACAAAAAGAACACAAGGCAAGCGGATGCGCTTGTGCTGCACCTACAGTGTTGTTGCTGGAGACAAGAGATAAACTACTGGCCAAGGAGGAGAGAAGAGAATCTATGGCCACGGCAAGCAGGATAGAAGGCGACGGCGAGTTCGGGACATGGCTACAGAGGAAAGTGGGAAGGGAAGCATTATGTAGTACCTCTGGGCATAGGAAAGGTTTGCGACTTTACCAGCCATGAATGAATAATAGACCATGATTGAGAGCTTGAAGGAGAGGAGAACAGTTTCCAGCAGACGAGGCGTCTGCCATTATCACCCTCGGTCCCTCGCCCCGTGCGCCTCGGATGATCCCGTACCACACCTCTGTCACACGCTGGATTGGATCGGCTCGACCCGGATCCCGCTCAAATCCCTCACCTCACCTCAAGGGGACCGACACACACCGACCGTCTTCACTGGATCGAGAACTAGCCGCTCCTCTCTGCGGTTCGATCGAGATTGGAGTCAATGTTGCGCCTCGATCGGGATTTGATTAGGGTTTCCAGGTCATGAGTGGGATGGACCTCACGGGGTCGCTCGTAGGCCCCAAGCCCAGAAGCGGACCTCCTTTCAATGGTTTGGCAGCTCGCGAAAGCCCAATGCACCACAGGCCTCCGTTTCGGCCCCTGGAGCAGCAGCCCACAGGACAGCCGGGCCAGTTAACACAGATCGTGGAAAAAAAAAGACCGCCACACGCATGAAATCGGACGGCCAGAAATTCTCAGATCGAGAAAACGGACGGCCGAAAACGCAAATTATTGTGGGAGCTCGGTTTGGGTGCGGTTATACTGTCCTTAATATGTACACTTAATCAGACGTTATTTGTACTAAGTCTTTGTAGCTACATCTTTTATTTTAACTTTTACCATTTTACCTTTCCACTGTAAGTTGCCTGGCAAGTTCACATTCCTTCATTTTCAATCAACTCTTCGTTGAAAACTTGCATCACTTTATCAGTCACTGCGACAATTAAATGCACTGTCCAGTAAATTTAATGAGTATGGACAGCTTTTTACTGTTGGCATATACGCAAAGCGTTGTATTGTGAAATTGATGTCAATTTATTGAAAAGTTGCACTAATCCCCAAACAAACGACGAGTGGCTTCGATTCTGGTGGGTGTCGTCGCCGTGTGCTCTTCGTCTGCATCCATTTGCAATGTGATTATCCATGCATATTAATGTTGCTTCATACTTCAGACATTTACATGTGCACAATAACTGTCCCTTCTGGCTACGATGTAAAGAGTACAAATTATTTCTACCTTTACACGTATGCAGTGTTGGTCCTAGAGACGAGGCTTGATGTTTTATATCTCAAAGAAACCAAACCAAGTACTCTGTTCCCTGTTCGATTTCAAATCTTGTTTTATATTGTATAGTGTAAAAGGGTGAAAGTTTGTTCAATTAAGTAGTAATCTAATGATACATATACAATAGTGAATGCCCTTCAGGAGCAATGCCTCCAGTGGCTTTCTGTATGTTGAGCATTTATTTATAGTATTTTGTTGTACATATACTAATATCTATGTGCCTATGTTTCAGACTGTAAAACATGGTCATTCATAATTTTGTTATTAAGCAGTGCTTGCTGGAGATGAAAATCAAAGAGATCACACCCCATTGGTACAGGTGAGTAGTGGAGGTGTACGTTGCACTGAGGGTGAAGCAGTGGCTGAAAGTTACGACTGGTTTTCTGTGCTTCACAAGCTGCTTTGTAGCAAAGTTAAATACTCTGTTTTTTACAGTGAGGGGAGATACTCAGTTTTTTTATGGAAGATACTCTGCTTTGTGGCTGGGGGAGCGTGTTATTTCGGTCCTATTCTTGTACATCTAAGCTTAATAACAATTGATTACGCTCTCTGTTGATTTTCGCGACGTAACCTTTTTTTAGGCTAACCACATCGCTACATAGTCTTGATGACGTGTTCTTCTGTGTTGAGGCCCGTATGCTTCATGAGGTGATTGATTTTTTAAGAATAAAGAAAAAACATCCATGTGCAAAGGACATATATGGTCCAAGCTATTATGTGGAGAAGCTAAGGCTAGGGTAGGAAGAGAAAGTAGAAATTGAAGAAATAGTGGCAAATAAACGAAAGAAGATGATCAGATATTCTGATGATACATTGTTTTTTGAAAATTGTCATGGTTATGTGTCCTTGTGATTGCAATGTTTTAGCCAAAGTTCTTTTATTCATGCATCACTTGTATTGTGCATAGATGGCCAAAAACACATATATTTATAAGCTAATGTTGTAACAAAAATCCCCCCGCTAACAAACATAAGCACCATATTCAAATCCACGTTGTATCTCTTCAGGAATAGCGCCACCTCTTAAGTTTTTTCCCGTGACAACGCACAGGCATCCAACTAGTATGATTTATAACAGGGAGATGTTTACCTTTTACAATGTCCTCTCCACGATCCGATACAATTGCAGTCAAGTTTCTAGTTCTCGGACAAAGTTTGGTAGCATCAAATATTTTCACCTGTAAAGCAATCCGTAGAATTAAATGTACCAAAACACATTTTCAATAGTGCTATGGTCGGTATTAATCGTAGTTACAACAGAGTTTACTTACCGAAACATCTTTTTCAGTATTCAATTTCTTTCTTTGATCAAAATGATCCCAACATAAGTCTATCAACATGCTTTCCAACTGCCAAAATCACAAAAGTCAAGAGTGTCACATAAAAAATATGGAAAATATACCCTACAAGCAGGTGCACTCACCCTCACACCTCTCCCTCACAGGAGATTCTTTCTTGTTCTGTGATTTTTGAAATACATAATGACTACAACTCTAAAGATATTTCATATAAAAATCACCTCCACTAAAAATCCTTGTTCTGTGATTTCTGAAATATACAATGGCTACAACTCTAAAGATATTTGAATCAAAAGCATCTCCACTAAAATAGCATACGATAATCCATACTCTACGCTGTAATATCAAATGAACAATTTTATATACTCCCTTTAAAAGACACTAGTAGAAAACAGGGCTATGGTCCAGGCCGGCTCAGCCCATTAGTCCCGGTTCAGTCTAGAACCGGGACCAATGTGGGCATTGGTCCCGGTTCGTGTGCCCAGGGGGCCAGCCAGGCCACGTGGGCCATTGGTCCCGGTTCGTCTGGACCTTTTGGTCCCGATTGGGGGGACGAACCGGGACCAATGGGCCTCCCTCCTGGCCCACCACCATTGGTCCCGGTTGGTGGCTTGAACCAGGACCAAAGGCTCCCCTTTAGACCCGGCCCATGTCACCAACCGGGACCAATGAGGTGCCTATATATACCCCCTCGCGCAAGAGCAGAGCACAGTGCTCTATTTTTTCTGGCCGAGGGGGAGAGGGCTTTGTGGTGCTCTAGCTCACCTCCTATGCACATGAGGTGTTCGATGGAATGCCTGAGCCACACTACTTAAGCTTTCTCCTCTCGAAGCTCGACCTCCAAGCTCCATTTTCCTCGAGATTTGTCTAGATTTAGCGGTCCGTCACGCCCCGTCCCCGTCTTCACCGCCGTCGATCACCCGCGCCGATCTCATCACCGACACCACCGTGGTGAGCCTCTTGTTCTTATCTTCTTTCTGAAAGGAAAAATATTCTTACTTGTATGTTTAGATAGATACTTGTATCATTTTCTTACATTTATTATTGCATCTTATATAGTGCGATGGTTTTGGTATCCGCCCCCGTCGGCCCTCGTCCTGTCTATGATTCGGATTTGGTATGTATATTATCTTTATAACTATTGGTTCATTTATTGTTTATGAAAATTATGCCGACCAACGTGACATAGATTTTATTTATCTAGGATGTATGTGAATTGGAAATGCCAACCGACCCTATTGTCGAGAGGTTAAATTTAGTTGAAGAAGAAAACAATTTGTTGAAGGAAAAAATAAAAAAAAAATTGAGGAGGAGAAGATGATATTGGAGTTGCATGTGCGGATGTCGTCGATGATCACAAGATCAAGATGGATGCAATGCGCTTGAAGATTAGAAAGATTAGAAAATATGCCATTCATACCGAGGCTTGGTATCATTATGCCGTTGGATCAATTGTTACCTTGGTTGCGATTATGATCGCATTTGTTTTCGCATTGAAATGTTTTACATAGTTTCAATGTATGGTTTAATTAATTAGATGCTCTGGAGAGCTATATGTTATTAGATGAGAACTATGTATGCACTTTGGTTTTAATGTGATGATGAACTTCTATTAATTTGGACACTTAATTATATATAATCCACGCAGATGAACCGGCAATGGATGTACGGTGACAGACACACCCGCGAGTACATTAAGGGCGTGCATGAGTTTCTCGATGCGGCTGAGGCAAACAAGCAGAATGGTTTTATGTGTTGTCCATGCACTGAATGTGGGAATACGAGGTCTTACTCTAACCGGAAAATCCTTCACTCCCACCTGCTTTACAAGGGTTTCATGCCACACTATAATGTTTGGACGAGGCACGGAGAAATAGGGGTTATGATGGAAGACGGCGAAGAAGAAGAGTACGATGACAACTATGTGCCCCCTGAATACGGTGATGCTGCAACGGGGGGAGCTGGTGAAGATCAAGAGGAACCAGACGATGTGCCCAATAATGCTGCCACGGGTGAAGCTGCTGAAGATCAAGAAGAACCAGACGATGTGCCCGATGATGATGATCTCCGCCGGGTCATTGTCGATGCAAGGACGCAATGCATTAGTCAAAAGGCACTACAACAGGAACCCCCCTATAGCAACGCATTTTTCCGTATCTATAAGTCCATATATGCGTTGTTAGTGTCTTTACCAACGGTTTATGATGCGTTTCCTTATCCGGCGTTGCTAACGCATAATGCAACGCTTATATTATCGTTGGTAAAAGGGACCGTTGCAAGAATACAACACATAAAACAGACTTGTGCAACGCTTCTATGCGTTGGTGATTATTGTATAGGAAACAAAATCCCAGGGCTTGGCAACGGAGCATTTGCAACACTTTAAGTGTTGGTTCATATATAATGTGAATAATATTAATTTTTATACATATTGCTTTTAATTAAATTAGTGCTTCACATAATGGTGATAAGTATGAATTTCAAGTAAAGAAAACAAGAGAATATACTCGTGGGAGGAAGAATCATATATTAGATAAAATTGTTGGATTACAATAGTGGATATTACACAAGGAAAATCATCCAAATGGATATATAATCTAAATGTTTTCTTGACGACGAAACTTAAATTGAAAGCATCCATCAACATCCCTACAACTTAACTAAAACACAATCGACGAACATCGTCCAGTAGGAACATCATACCTACAACTTAATTGAAATTGAAACCATCCGTCTTCATCATAATGAAGAGGAACATCATCATAATCATCATTGTAGTATACTTGCCACACACACCCATAGAATCATCCATTTATCTTTTGAATACAAACAAAAAAACAAAATGAACTGTTAACACACAATGCATTGACATGATGCAAGTACGGATAGAGGCAGGATATTAGTCACTTACAAAGCTTGACATGCAAAAACAAATCTGCATTTCCAAGAGTTGCAGTTTTTTCGACTTTGTACCCAATCTTCAGTTTGCACAAGTGTCATATCGACATGCACTACCCAGAATTCATTAGTAATTTCAGCACCGTCAAGTTCAAATTTAGGATCACAACTTACTGTAGCAAGAGTTACGTCTTTGTTATGATTTTTAAGGCTCATTAAAAATACTTATGTTCCTTCCTGTTAGAGAAAATCAAACTTACCATTAGCAGAATCATGTCAAGCAAAATAATTAATAGAAATGTCACACATAACAGAAAAGGTTGAGAGTCCAAGACATGACGTGCCTATTAAAGTGATATAGAAACAATTGACATTATTTTTATTTTTGTTTTTGCAATCCATCAGTACATGTCCTCATGATGAATCAGAAACATGGAAGTATATATAAAGTGGCCATAGGCTACAAATTTACTTCTCTTTTCCCCATGGTGTGTATTCTTCCTTGTAAAGAAAAAACACATCAAGAGAATAAAGGAGTGAGACTACGGATGTAGGCAAGATAGTATAAAGAGGAAGCACGAACCACAAAAGAAGCAGCTAGAATTTGGCAAACCAGCAGACAGAACCGTGTATGTATATGTCGCTAATAATAGGAGAAGGAGACACCAATCAAATTCCAAAAGCCAAGTGAATAAATGGAAAAGATCCATGGTTTTATATTCCTGGAACACAATCTAGTTCAGCTATCTTTAAAAAGTACAGAAGTCAGATAAGTTGTAATAGGTGTGGAATTTTATCTAACATGTCACTTGACTAAATAAGTACTACTTGTCTCAGCGTAGTTTTATTAGATTTATTTCCCTTCTACTGTATTTAGGGGTTACACAGTGAACAATTTCTGTTCATAAATCATAAGTAAATCGCAAGATCTGCTTGCATTAAAAAATTGATATGACATGCAGCTCACATAAACATCTTTTTAAATGGCAAGCATAGCTCGTGGTAGATGTGCTCAATAATATTTTTCAGAGTTCTGTGACAAGCAATAGTGATTGATCACCATATTACCTTCCTTTTGCTCTTGAACTCCAACTGTAGTGGGGAGAAAGCCTTATGCAGCTGAGTGCTAATGTCACCAGATGCTAATGGATGATAATGCGGAGAACTATGGATCAGAAGCCCTCAGATCCGACAAGTACTCAGCTTTGCCATGCTCTGCACCGATGTCCTTCTCCCACAGTGTTGCGGCAGCCTACTCGACCGAGCTGCGTAAAGCTGTCAAGCTGCTCCTCGGTTTGTAGTAGCAGAGAGCATAGAGATCTAAATGGTCTTTTAAGCGAATGAAATATGTAAAAAAAGTTACTGAACTATGCCTCAAATAAAATAGAGGGAGAAAGTTTTGGGGTCATGTCCATTTTATTCAGTGCTTGAGTGCGACTGCATTTCTCTGTACCATGGAAAGATAGGGGAGGCATGGCCCAGTCAACTGTGTTTTGCAGCTATAAGCAAACTTTCTAATAGTATATAATTGGGTGAGAGGAGAGTTAGACCAACACTTCGTATTATGTGTAAATCAATAAGTTATGTACGATTTATTCCTCGGGAGCATACGGAAACTTACTTTTCCCATACACCATTTCAAAAATCCACCATATATATTTCGACATGTACTTCCAAACCCCTGCCTGCATTATGAAATTTGTCGGCCTCAGAAAAGTATGAGTAAAGAGAAGACATAAGTTCGCTAGCTTATTATTTAGTAAAATGTAGTAATATCGCTGCTATATCATCAAGAAAACACCACAAACACTATGTTGCTGCATGATGTATCAGTACAGAGTACAGACCTTGCTACTGAAGAAAGTTCTCCATAATCTTCATTCACATTCATCAGCTTTACGAGGGTGAAAACTGCAAACAATATTCAAATTAGCAATGTGTGTTGTCTGCCATTATATTTGTATGAAAGTGAAAGCATTCTTAGCATGCTTATGAGCAAATAATAAAAGTAGTAGTGGACAATCATTTTTTTTGTGTGCTGGACAGCTATATCAAACTTCAAGATATGAATAAATAATAAATCTTCCTAGAGAGCAAGCATGCTGAGAAGTGTTATCAATCAGGGCAAAACAAGACTCATGATTTCCTTCAACAAAAGTTGTTTATGATATGAAAACTGAACCAATGAACCATGGACAGATATTATCTTTATTCAGAGGAATATAAATGCCAGTCCTTTTATTGCGTTGAAAACTAAAATAGCAGCATACATACATGAATCATCTATCACAAGTATATCAGTATCATAACTACCAAAGCTTCTCCCAAAATGTGAACCATTAATTTTTATAAGCACAGTAGGCCGGAATGTGCACTGCTTGTGCAATTCAATGATATTTACCCAAAGTATGATGAACTTCTCACCAGAGTACCTACAATGCTTGGAATCCAGCTAGTAGCAGGTGAACAAAATTCAATGGACGCCATGGGCTTCCAACATTATTCCATTGGACTGCACATGAAATAACATTCTCAATTTTAAATCTGGCAAGGGGAACATTGTACTGAACAACACACTTGGTGCCAAGATAAAAAAAATTAGATTATAAGGTATGCTGATTCGAGTGACCATCCACGGAAATTAAACTTATCTGTTGTATTGGTGCATTATCTATTTGAAATTTCAGTGGCCGTGACATATTTTTTGACAATGACAACCTTAATCTCTAACATAACATGTCCACTTTATCTAGGATGCTACAACTAAGCAATATGTGGACACTGAATACCACGACAATCATGTATGAGTCTCTGGTTTTAAGTCATATACCTAATGGATGAAGAACAAAAGGCACAAATCATAAGCTTAAGTAACTTCTTGGCTCGCCTGCCAAACAAACATACAGAAGCTTACCTCCATGAGACCGTGACCATGAACTCAGGTGCAGAAACAACCGCAGAATTTTCTTAAGCCCAGACGGGTCTTCGCGGCTCTCAATAGTCAAGACCATCATGCAGGAACACCGGATAAACAAATCAAACTCTTTGGCCGCCACCTTCTCTGCGTACCTAGGGCTCAAACATTTGTTCCTACCATTCATGGGCTTGTGATTCAAAAATATTTTCTCAAACTTGGTGGGCAGGCTTGAGCAGATTCATGGCCATACCTTGGATTCACCAATGGTCGCAGGGGAGGGGTGACGAGGGGCGGCGCGCCGGGTTGCAGAGTCACAGGGGAGTGGTGCTGGCGGCATGCCGGGACAGAGGAGAGGACCACAGGGGAGTGGTGACGAGGGGCGGCGCACCGGGATGCGGGGTTGTAGGGAAGTGGTGCAGGCGGCTGCCGGGATGGAGGACCGCAGGGGAGTGAAGAGGGGGTGGCGCACCGGGATGCGGGTTGGTCACAGCCGCGAGGGCCGGCGGCCGGCATGGGAGCCTAAGGCATAGGGGAGGCTGGGGACAGAACGACCTAGGTTATTCGTGAAAGCCAATTTGGGCCGGGCTATTACAAGAACGAGGCCGGGCTTGGGTAGTGCGCTAGGATTTACTTGTACTACAATAGGGTCACGAGGTGCAACTGTACAACGCATATTGTGTAATGCTTATATGCGTATCTATGGTGAATTTTGCAACATACAGTTAAAACGTTGGAGCATATGTGTTGCTTTATAGAGGGTATCCTTGTAGTGAGGAGAAGCTGAAGTTCGATCGCATGTTAGAGGATCACAAAAAAGGGTTATACCCCAATTGCGAAGATGGCAACACAAAGCTCGGTACCGTACTGGAATTGCTGCAGTGGAAGGCAGAGAATGTTGTGGCTGACAAAGGATTTGAGAAGCTACTGAAAATATTGAAGAAGAAGCTTCCAAAGGATAACGAATTGCCCGACAGTACATACGCAGCAAAGAAGGTCGTATGCCCTCTAGGATTGGAGGTGGAGAAGATACATGCATGCCCTAATGACTGCATCCTCTACCGCGGTGCATACAAGGATCTGAACGCATGCCCGGTATGCGGTGCGTTGCGGTATAAGATCAGACGAGATGATCCTGGTGATGTTGACGGCGAGCCCCTCAGGAAGAGGGTTCCTATGAAGGTGATGTGGTATGCTCCTATAATACCACGGTTGAAACGTCTGTTCAGAAACTGAGAGCATGCCAAGTTGATGCGATGGCACAGTGAGAACCGAAAGAAAGATGGGAAGTTGAGAGCACCCGCTGACGGGTCGCAGTGGAGAAAAATCGAGAGAAAGTACTGGGATGAGTTTGCAAAGGACCCAAGGAATGTATGGTTTGCTTTAAGCGTGGATGGCATTAATCCTTTCGGGGAGCAAAGCAGCAATCACAGCACCTGGCCCGTGACTCTATGTATTTATAACCTTCCTCCTTGGATGTGCATGAAGCGGAAGTTCATTATGATGCCAGTTCTCATCCAAGGCCCTAAGCAACCTGGCAACGAAATTGATGTGTACCTAAGGCCATTAGTTGAAGAACTTTTACAGCTGTGGAATGGAAACGGTGTACATACGTGGGATGAGCACAGACAGGAGGAATTTAACCTTAAGGCGTTGCTGTTCGTGACCATCAACGATTGGCCCGCTCTCAGTAACCTTTTAGGACAGACAAACAAAGGATACCACGCATGCACGCACTGTTTAGATGACACTGAAAGTATATACCTGGACAAATGCAGGAAGAATGTGTACCTGGGCCATCGTCGATTTCTTCCGACCAACCATCAATGTCGAAAGAAAGGCAAGCATTTCAAAGGCGAGCCAGATCACCGGAAGAAGCCCGCCATGCGCACCGGTGATCACGTGCTTGCTATGGTCAATGATTTACACTACGTAATCTTTGGAAAGGGTCCCGGTGGACTAGCTGTTCCGAATGATGCTGAGAGACACGCACCCATGTGGAAGAAGAAATCTATATTTTGGGACCTACCCTACTGGAAAGACCTAGAGGTCCGCTCCTCAATCGACGTGATGCACGTGACGAAAAACCTTTGCGTGAACCTGTTAGGCTTCTTGGGCGTGTATGGGAAGACAAAAGATACACCTGAGGCACGGGAGGACCTGCAACGTTTGCACGAAAAAGACGGCATGCCTCCGAAGCAGTATAAAGGTCCTGCCAGCTACGCTCCTACGAAAGAAGAGAAAGAAATCTTCTTTGAATGTCTGCTCAGTATGAAGGTCACGACTGGCTTCTCGTCGAATATAAAGGGAATAATAAATATGCCAGAGAAAAAGTTTCAGAACCTAAAGTCTCATGACTGCCACGTGATTATGACGCAACTGCTTCCGGTTGCATTGAGGGGGCTTCTACCGGAAAACGTCCGATTAGCCATTGTGAAGCTATGTGCATTCCTCAATGCAATCTCTCAGAAGGTGATCGATCCAGAAATCGTACCAAGGCTAAGGACTGATGTGGCGCAATGTCTTGTCAGTTTCGAGCTGGTGTTCCCACCATCCTTCTTCAATATCATGACACACGTCCTAGTTCAACTAGTCGACGAGATTGTCATCCTGGGGCCCGTATTTCTACACAATATGTTCCCCTTTGAGAGGTTCATGGGAGTCTTAAAGAAATATGTCCGTAATTGCGCTAGGCCAGAAGGAAGCATCTCCATGGGCCATCAAACAGAGGATGTTATCGGGTTTTGTGTTGAATTCATTCCTGGCCTAAACAAGATAGGTCTCCCTAAATCGCGGTATGAGGGGAGACTGACTGGAAAAGGCACTCTTGGAAGAGACTCAATAATATGCAGGGACGGATATTCTTGGTCTCAAGCACACTACACAGTTCTACAGAACTCTACCTTGGTGACCCCGTATGTCGATGAACACAAGAACAGTCTGCACTCCAAACACCCGGAGCAGTGCGACGACTGGATTACATGTGAACACACTAGGACTTTCAGCAGTTGGTTGGAAACACGTCTCAGAGGTGACAACACTGTTTGTGATGAGTTGTACTTGTTGTCCAGGGGACCATCTTTGACTGTATTGACTTACAAAGGATACGAGATAAATGGGAATACATTTTACACGATCGCCCAAGATCAAAAGAGCACAAACCAAAATAGCGGTGTCCGCTTTGATGCAGCAACCGAGAGCGGAAAGGATACATATTATGGTTACATAGTGGACATATGGGAACTTGACTACGGACCTGATTTTAATGTCCCTTTGTTTAAGTGCAAATGGGTCAATCTGTTAGGCGGCGGGGTACAGGTAGACCCATAGTACGGAATGACAACAGTGGATCTGAAAAATCTTGGGTACACTGACGAACCGTTCGTCCTAGCCAATGATGTGGCACAGGTTATCTATGTGAAGGACATGTCTACCAAACCGAGAAAAAGAAAAGATAAGGAAGCGAATACATCATATGATGAGCCAAAGCGCCACATAGTTCTTTCAGGAAAAAGGGACATCCTGGGAGTGGACGGCAAGACAGACATGTCTGAAGATTATGAAAAGTTTCATGAAATTCCTCCCTTCAATGTCAAGGCTGACCCAAGCATCCTGATAAACAATGAAGATTATCCATGGTTACGGCGCAATAAGCAAATGACACAAGCGAAGAAAAAGTGAAGGCTTTCTCCCGCAACTATTATGATTATACCATGCCAAATTTGTAACAGACGAACATGCTACCATTGTCCGTTTTGTACATGCACATGCTATGTGCGTGAAATTATGATACCATCCCAACTTTCAACTTTTTCAGAGTTCATTTGAAATGCTTTCATGTCTTATGGTTCGAAACTTTTATACTTCGAAAGTGATTGTCCATTTTGTATACGAAGTGCATCAAGTTTTTGTCGTAACCCTCTCTACTTTCTGGAACATGCTATGTGGGTGAAATGATGATACCATGCCAACTTTCAACCTTTTCAGAGTTCATTTTGAAATGCTTTCCAATTTCAGAGTCATTTAGCTCAAAGAATGAATTAATAGCAAACAGAATAAACTACAAAACTTTTATGAAAATAAAAACAATCAATTAAAATATTATGTTATGATCAACTAAAATAAAACTATAATATTCTTCAATAGCAAAAAGAATATAATTTTTGTGACCTAAAATCAAACTATAAGTATTTAATTGTAAGTATAAATAAAAAATAAATAGCAAAGAAGAAAAAAAATTCTATTTTTATAGTAAAGTTATTCATAAACTAGTGATTCACACACATTTTTAAAAATTCAAATTTAAACTATTCAAAATTTAAAACTAATGGTACTAACAGAAAGTTTATAATTTTTGTGACCTAAAAGCAAAAAGAAATCACTAAAAAACTGTAAGTATTTAGTTGTAAGTAGAAATAAAAAATAAATAGAAAAAAAATTCTATTTTTATAGTAAAGTTATTCATAAACTAGTGATTCACACAAATTTTTCAAAATTCAAATTTAAACTATTTAAAATTTAAAACTAATGGCACTAACAGAAATTTTATAATTTTTGTGACCTAAAAGCAAAAAGAAATCACAAAAAAACTGTAAGTATTTAGTTGTAAGTAGAAATAAAAAAATAAAAAACCAAAAAAATGTAGAAATAAAAAAGAAAAAACCAAAAAAATGCCTCCTACTGGGCCTCCACGGTACGACTAGAAACCCTACATGGGCCAGGATTCAGGCCCGCAGAAGGCCCAATAGGCCCACAGGCAGTAGCAAGTTTAGGCCCGAAAGCCTGCATTAGAGAGGAGCTCGAATGGGGAGGCACACCAGGGCTTATAAACCAGTGCCGGCGCCCTTCAGCTAGCGATGTGGGACTAAACTTTTGGGCGCGGGGCAGCACAAGGCCATTGGTCCCGGTTGGTGGCACCAACCGGGACTAAAGGGGGGCATTGGTCACGGTTCGTGGCACAAACCGTGACCAATGCCCCCCTTTAGTCCCGGTTGGTGCCACCAACTGGGACCAATGGCCTTCGCTTCCCGCCCTTTGGGCTGCCGAAAAGAGGCCTTTGGTCTCGGTTGGTGGCACCAACCGGGACTAATGCCGACCTTTGGTCCCGGTTGCTGCCATGAACCGGGACTAAAGGCTCTGCTATATAAGCCCACACTTTGGAATTTTTCACTCTCATCTTGCAGTTGCCGCCCCTGACGACGCCGACGCCGCCAGGCTGCCCCGACGCCGCCCGCCCCGGCCCGCCCCCATCGTCGCCGTCGCCCGCGCCCCTGCCCCGACGCACGCCGCCCCGGCCCGCCCCCATCGTCGCCGTCGCCCGCGCCACTGCCCCGTCGCCATCCTCGCCGCCGACTCCGCGGTCCTCCTGGTCCGGCCGGCGCCCTCCCTAGCTAGCATTTTTTTCATATATATGCTTGTTTTTTATATATATGTATATATGTTCTCTGTGTATATATAT
The DNA here is from genome assembly GCF_056163025.1 of Triticum urartu. NCBI lineage: Eukaryota > Viridiplantae > Streptophyta > Magnoliopsida > Poales > Poaceae > Triticum > Triticum urartu. The sequence continues at coordinate 9,445,314 of NC_141877.1, forward strand.
ATGTTCATGTATATATGCAAAAGATAGTTTTTTAGAAAAATTAGGATTTTTTCTGTTCATAGATTTTTTTGGTGATATTAGTTATTGTAAATATGAAAATGTTTGTATATTCATATGAACAATGAATTAGAAGAGGGAGAAGAAGAGGGGGTCGAGAGGGGGTCTAGGGTCGCCGAGGGGTCGAGGGTCGTCGAACATGAGAGCAGGATGAGGATAAAAAAAGAAGAGGAATAAGAAAAGAAAAAAGAGGAGAAGAAAGAATAGAGGAGAAGATCTCCTCTATTCTTTCTTCTCCTCTTTTTTTCTTCTTCTTCCTCTTTTTTTTATCGGGAACGAGGGTCGTCGAGGGTCGCTGAGCGGTAGAGGAAGAAGAGGATAAAAAAGAAGAGGAAGAAAAAAAGAGAGGGTTCGACGGTCGCCTAGGGGTCGAGGGTCGAGAGGGGGTCTAGGGTCGCCGAGAGGGGAGAGGAAGACGAGGAGAAATAAATAAGAAGAAGAAAAAAGAAGAAAAAAATAGGAGAAGAAGAAAGGAATAGAGGAGAAGAAGAGAAAAATAGAATATATATTCTATTTTCTCTTTTCTCCTCTATTCCTTTCTTCTTCTCCTATTTTTTTTTCTTTTTTTTCTTCGACACGTGGGGGGGGGGGGGTCGAGAACGTCGGACATTCATGAGAGAGGCGAGGAAGAAGGGGAAGAAGAGGGAGAAGAAGAGGAGAGGAAGAAGAGGAAGTCTTCTCCTCTATTCTTTCTTCTCTTCTTTTTTCTTCTTCTTCTTCCTCTTTATTTTATCGGGAACGAGGGTCGTCGAGAGGGTCGCCGAGCGGTAGAGGAGAAACCCTAAATAGAAAGTATCGTCGGTGTGAGATACATGTACCGTCGGTGTCGGACACTACATCCACATCCCACAAGTGGCGCGGGCTTCGACGCCCACGTCACTTGTGTGACGTGGATGTAGTGTCCGACACCGAAGGCCACATGTATCTCACACCCACGATACTTGCTAGCTATTTAGGGTTTCCTCTACCGAAAAGAAGAGGAGAAATAAATAAGAAGAAGAAAAAAGAAGAAAAAGAAGAGGAGAAGAAGAAAGGAATAGTGGAGAAGAAGAGAAAATAGAATATATTCTATTTTCTCTTCTTCTCCACTATTCCTTTCTTCTTCTCCTCTTTTTTTTCTTCTTTCTTCTTCTTCTTCTTCTTCTTCTTCTTCTTCTTAATTTTTATCGGGAACGAGGGTGTCGAGGGTTCTAGGGTCGTCGAGGGTTCGAGGGGTCGAGGATCGCCGAGGGGTCAAGAGAGGTTTCCTAGTGTCAAAGTATTGAAGAAATCCATGCCTTCATCATTAGCCGGAAGTAACCAGGGCATGTTGGTACGAAGTTCTGCAAAGTTGTTCTGGAATGGAGTCCCGGATAGAATAATCCGCCTTTTGGTACGAATTCAGCAAAGGCCTTCCAAATAGCGATATTCGGAAGGCTCTTGCTGAACTTTGTACCAAAAAGCGAATTATCCTATCTGGGACTCCGTTCCAGAACAACTTTGAAGAGCTTCGTACCATCATGCACATGTTACTTTCGCCTAATGATGAAGACATGGTTTTGTTGGATCCTTTGACACTACGCAACCTCCCGACCCCTCGGCGATCCTCTCGAACATGAGAGGAAGAAGAGGATAAAAAAGAAGAGGAAGAAGAAAAAAAAAGAGGAGAAGAAAGAATAGAGGAGTTCTTCTCTATTCTTTATTCTCCTCTTTTTTTTCTTCTTCTTCCTCTATTTTTTATTGGGAACGAGGGTCGTCGAGGGACATAGATGTAGTGTCATCGTTGTCGATATATACCCCCTCCCGGTAGCTTGCTATGATTAGGTAGCTAGTTGTACATTTGGCACTAATATATCCATCTGTCATGTTTGAATAATAATTGCCATGTTGTAAATATTTGTAGAAACTATGGACACCACCCTAGACGAAGCAAAAGAAGCGTTGTTGAGGGAGATAATCGCAGAAGGAAGTGATGCCGTCTCGTACTTTCTCAACGACACCGATGGTCTGGAAGGAGAGGGTGAACAAGCTGGCTATGGTGACCTAATGCCGGTGCAAGAAGAAGAACATGAGGACGGCTCCGGTGACCCAATGCCGGTGCAAGAAGGAGACCGTGATGACGGCTCCGGTGACCGAACCGAGTCCGGCCAGGTATATATATTAGTTAAGCCTATGCTGACTAGCTGATTGATGCATTCATTGTTTTGGTATGTACACATATTAATTAAGTCTTTGTTTTTTTTTTCGAGCCCTCCGGATCGAGCACAACTTCGGTAAAGAGACGAGGCCCGAATAAAAAGTTGAGCTCGGATGAAAAGCTTGAGATCACAGCAATCGCGCCCGACGGCCAACCTATTGAACCCCTCCGGACAAAGAGCGCATTTGTTGCTCAGTGCGGGGTTCTGGTTAGGGACGAGATCCCGATAAGCATCCAACAATGGTTTAAGCCGGCTACAGAAGACCCTGAGGTGTCTTATGTCAATGATATGCAGAAAAATGATCTTTGGACTGAGCTGAAGTCAAATTTCACCCTACCGCCAGAGGATAATCCAGAGAACCTAGTTAAAGAGAAATTAATCAAGTCTTTTGCTCTGAAGAGGATGGCAGAACTATTCAGGAGGTGGAAGAAAGAGCTGAATAAGTTTGTCGAAAATAATGAGACACCAGAATTCAAGGGCAGATATGAGAAGATCAGAGATCACTGGCCCGCATTTGTGGCCCACAAGACATCGGAAAAGAGTAAGAAGATCTCGGCGACAAACAAGCAAAATGTTGCGAAGAAGAAGCTTCACCATCGCACGGGGTCAGCCCGGCCTAAGTGGTCCAAGATTGAGAATGATCTGGTTCATAAAGGGATCGAACCAGAGACAAATAACTGGCCAGACCATTGCCGGACTTGGTTCTTCGGGGCTGGCGGAACCTTGGACCCTGAAACAGGGAAGTGCATTTGGACGAACGATCAAATGGACATACTAGTCAGTAAGCTTAAGCAGTATATCGAAGTAGCGCAGGAAGGGACGTTCTTTCCAGACAGAGAGAACGACGAGCTCACAATGGCCCTCGGGAATCCTGAGCACCCTGGACGGACACGAGGCACGCCAGGCTCCATTCCGTGGAAGGTTGGGTTTCCGGACGCAGGCGGTTACAAATCCCATGAGAGGAGGAAAAAAGTGCAGCAGACCCAAATGCAGGCGCTGCAAGCAAGGGTAGACGCGATAGAGGAACGAGAAGCAAATCGCAGCAAACGTACTGCCGAAGCCTCCCCCGAAGCTACCCCGCCATCTCAGCGCAGAAGCAACGTGGCTTCCACCGAGCTGCTTCAGCCGGAGCATGCCTTCACGGCTCCTGCCAGCTATCCCGTGGATGCTATCACGGAGTCTCAAAATTGCCACCTTATGACGCAATGGATGAATTTCAAGGTCAAGGCGGCTGTTGGCTCTGTTTATCCTACTGAACCCGGTGCAACTTTTCACTGCCGGCCGATTCCAGAAGGATATGCTAGGGTGATGGTGGATGAGATAACGGAGGGATTTGAGGACCTCCAGCTTGACCACCCTACCGGTGAAGGGGAGACTCGGCTGGGGTCTGCTCTGAAGACTCCATGCCTATGGCGGAAGGAGCTCATCAACCTTCCGAACTGGACGCCTCCGCCTCCTCCTCCTCCTCCGGCGAGTCAGGGCACTCCGCCTCCTCCACCGCCTCCTCCTCCGGCGAGTGACGATCAGGGCCCTCGGCCGGCTCCTTCTCCGGCGCGTGGCGGCACTCCGCCTCCTTCTCCGCCTGCGCCGACGCGCCCGAGCAGCCAGCCTCCTCCTTCTCCGCCTCGTCAGCAAGGGCGGAAGAGACCTGCCGCCGCTCCAGCTGCTCCGGCGCGTCGTAGTCCTTCTCCTCCGCCTCTTAAGCAAGTAAAGAAGACAACTACTCCGTCTGCTCGGTCGGCGTCTAGCAGTACAACCAGAGGCGGGAGGACATACAGATTCGGTCCTTCTCTGAAGACTCCGGAGAAGTTACCATATGAGAGGACCCAGGAGGAGAACGCCGAGATCGCACGAGAAGAAGTGAGGAAATTCTTTGAAGGGGTGAAAGCAAAGAAACATCCACCTCCGGAAGAGAAGGTAGATCGGGTGAAAGTGAAGCGAACTCTGGCTGCCCTGACAAAACCACCGAAGTCTGATCCGTCGAAAGGAAACTATGACCGCATTATTGGAAAGGAATTTGCCGAAGCGGAGCGGTTGGGAAGTACTGTCAGTGATCAAAGGCTGAAAGAACGACGAGCTGGGAAACAAATTGCCCAGCTCGGCGAACAAGCGAAGCAATCGTGCCCCCCGCTCAAGGTGCCTAGACACAACGTCGCTAATGATCCGAGGATGGTGCCCGGTTATAGCAATCTTGCAGATTACCTGCCCGACGAAGTACATTATGAACCCATGGAGATGCAGATACAAAGATACGAGTACGGGAAGCCTCTCGTCAAAGATGAAAGATCTCTATCAACGATGATGCAAAGATTGCATGATTGGTACCTGAAAATCTGTAGAGACTCTGGGGGGAGGAGTACTTTGTATTTGAAAGTTAAAAAGGAGCATGACCTCATTGGAATTGATCTGTTGCCTGTTCCATTTGAGGAGTTCTATCAGTTTTTCAATCAATTGGCCCTCGATAAAACAACGGTCGCCTGCTACTGTCTGTAAGTAGTACTACTTCTGTCATTAAGTTTCTCTATATAGCTTAGCTCTTTCATTGCATGTATTTATAATCATCCTCACTATATTATGCAGATTGAAGATCGTCGAATTGAAGAAAAGACAAGTCGATGATATTGGGTTCATTAACACATATCTCATAGATGCAACTCAGGTTAAATTTCATGCCACAGATACCGAGGCCAGCATGCTACAATCGTTGATAATAAATCAAAACAAAGATATAATACTCTTTCCTTACAACTTCAAGTGAGTGTTACTGTCTTGTGCGTATTCGGTTTCCCTTATATATTAGTCAAGGTGATAGTAATGTAATTGATGAGTTATGCATGCGTGTGCAGTTTCCACTTTATTCTCCTACATATTAAGCTTGAGCAGGGACTAGTAACCGTCTTAGACTCAAGACGAAAAGATCCCAAGGACTATGCAGACATGACTCAAATACTCGAGAAGTAAGTTAAATCGATCATTATCCACCATATCAGCAACTTTGTTCATTTCCTGATATATCAAGTAATTGTTTTCTTTGTCCGGCAGGGTTTGGAGAAAATTCACCAGAAAAGCTCCGGGACTGCCGAAGGAGCTGCAATTTAGACACCCGAAAGTAAGTACTAGCTATAGTAGCATTTTAAGCGCATCTACTAGTCATTCAAGCGCTAGTTTCATCAATACCATTTGGCATTCTTGCTTATCAGTTTGATTAACCTCTATTTCTTGTAAAGTGGTTGTGGCAGGAACAAGGGAATGATTTCTGTGGATACTATGTTTGCGAATCTATCCGCCACACGACCTGTGAGCGGGGCTACACTGACAAACAATATGAAGTACGTAAATAACAACATTCATAATTTTATTTTATTACCATCATTTGTGTTGAGTTTCATTCATTCATATATATATGTATTGACCCCCTTCTTTAAATTAGATGTTTCGGAAGCGGGATGAACTCCTAGCACCAGCTCGCATGCGAGTAATTCAAGAGGAATTGGCGGCATTCTTTCTTGACCACATGATCCCTGAAGACGGAGAATTCTATGTTAACCCTGAGTCCGTATGATTATATTTGTAAGAGATAATTATTGTATATATGTAGCCGGTAGTGTTAGATAGATATACGAGAACTTGTTGTTCGACCAATCTCTCGGAGAAAGAGAGGTGGTCGATATCACTTCTCTCTGTATGCATATATGTTCATCACGATCTTCTGTTTCCTTCGTTTGCTTACTAGCTAGCCAGCGTGTCTAGTCCTCTCTATACGTATGTATAGTACGTAGCGTCGACCAAGCACGGACATAAAAGAGGACACTTCTCTCTATTAATTATAGCTAGCTAACACAATTTATGAAACACCTAAATTAACCCCCCAAAACCCCCAACCCCCCCCCCCTTTAAAAAAAACAAAACCCCAGCCACAGAAATGCTGACGCGTGGATGCCTATTGGTCCCGGTTGGTGCCACCAACCGGGACCAAAGGGTCTCCTGCCTGGGCTCTGCGCACTGCCCACGTGGAGGCCCATCAGTCCCGGTTCTGGATTGAACCGGGACTAAAGGGTCGGGGCATTAGTACCGACACTTTAGTCTCGGTTCAGGAACCGGGACTAAAGGCCCTTACGAACCGGGACTATAGGCCCTTTTTCTACCAGTGAGAGCATACCCCATATGCTACCAAATGAACAAAATTTATATAAAAAGCCACATATATACCTGCTGAACAATAAGACCAGAGTCGATGTTATGCTTACGAGTCATCCTCTCAATACAAATAGGATCTAAAAACTTGATTGGACTAAATGTCATTCCAAGGTGGAGGCGAGGCATGCAACTAGACCAAATAAAATGAAGACCAAATGAATATCATACAAATTTTAAAAAGAACATCATAACATTAATATCTTTACAAGACATAGGTATCACACATGTTACTAACAAAGAATTGAGAAAGGGGAAATACGTACTCAAACCTCCTCCAAAAATCGAAGCACTTATGCAATATTGACGAAGGTACAAACGTCTCATTGATTTGATTGTTAACTAGACCCACAACTTTTCCTTCTAAGTCAATGATGGGCCCTCCATCATCATGTAACTAGAGCATTATAGTAATGACGAATATTACGATTTGTAGTGAGAAGGAAATAAGATGGAGATGCAAAATATAAATTTGAGATGTAACATACCAGTTTGAGACTAGATGCATCACGAAGAAAATACATGTAATGGCATCTCTCATACCGAGATGGAATGTCATAGGCCAAATTACCATGTGTTATCTTTATATCCAAATTTGCATCTCTTCCAAGGCGGTTAACATCTTGACCAGAATGCACACGGTCATTAAAAGTGGGTAGATGAACTGGTTTGTCCACTTGAACTTCATAAATAGCAAATTCATAATGCTCTTGAAGATAGATGAGCTGGCCTTGTGTAGTTTTATTATCCAGCAAATGAACAATGACCTAAAATAGACCGTGGCAAAGGTTATGACACTACATTTTCGAAAGAACTTATATTGAGGAAAACATTTTTGAGAGATCAACTATCATGAAAGTCAAGCGCCAGAATAACTTTTTTTGTTTCTAATTCTCTGTTCTAACAAAGTTGAAGATAATGACACATTTAATTTGCAACTAGCCACCAGTGTAGTAACTGAGTCATTACAAATAATTTAATTTGAGAGGGCATAAACAAGCAAATAAAAAGAGAAAAATCCTTATATAACACTATTTTAATTTTCACTTCCCTATTTAACACTGAACAAAAATTTCTTCCTTGTCTAACACTAAGGCTAAAATTTATGCCTTTTGTAACACTTCCGTTACTTCTATTAGCATCTGCCGTTTGGACCCTCATGAGTTTTCTTTACGTGGACAAAACTGCCCTGCCCATACCGAACCGGCAGCTATCTCCCGACCCTAACTCGTCCCTGTCTTTCTCCCCTCTCCTCCTAACCCTAGCGACCGGCGGCAGCGGCGCCAGTCCTCTTAACGACGGCGGCGGCCCCAATCCTCCTAATGACGGCGGCCACACCAATACTCCTAACGACGGTGGCGTCTCCTAGCAGCGGTTGGGACACCGTGAGTGGCTGGGGGAAATGGTGCTGTGGAGGGCAGCCAAGGAGGGGCTTCAGATGGCGGCCAAGAGGGGCTAAAGATCACCGACGCAGCAGCATCCCCCATCTGCTGCTGTTGGAGGTATCTTCACCCTCTTCTGTGTGGACGCTGTCTAATTAATGTTTCCTTGTTCTTGTCAGTAGCTTATCGTAGTGAAATCAACATATTTAGAATGTTTCCTTTCGAGCCTTGAATACAACTTTCATTTACTAGTGTTGCCAATTAGCCAATGCCGAGCTGAGAGCTTGAGCTTGGTGGTCATTTGGATGATGCATGCTTAATTTTTACTTCAGTTGTTGATGACATATGCCCAGGATATAGCTCAGAATTTTGTAGGTACGACATACTCCATTTTATTGTTGTTTGTATTTCTGTTGGCAGTGTTTTTAAAGTTTGATGTGCTCATATATCACTGCTTCTACTAGCAGTTTATGATTGATGAACCATTGTGGTTTCAGTTCATGAATCATTATTTCTAGTTGAGTTCTGCAAAAAAAAGTCCCACTTTTTAGATGTAAAAGCTCACCAAATTGATTCTACAGGATTTTGACATAAATAAAACATCCTTTGGGAAACATCAAGTTGCATTTTAGCACAGATATTCAGTTGTACTGTCAGTATTGTTAGACTACACTTGAAGAGCTATTCTGATTACAGTGTCCCAGTCCACAAACTCAAATTATGTCTTACTTTTACTAATTCTGAATTTTATTTGTTCACGTATTATGCAAGTTAATGTTATTTGCTCCTATATCATAAATGGACAAGTGCAGATCAACAGCTAGATCTAATCAACCGGAGCCTATTCATGTGCCAAGGAAAAAGACGGTGCTTGCTGAAACAACTACGAGAACTGCAATGGGCACCAGAAGCAAAACAGCTACAAGAACTAACCGGCCAGATTGCCCTGCAATGAGCACTAGAAGCAAAAGCCTCAGTTTGTCAACATCAATGTAATTTATTTTAGTTAAATGTCACTTTTGTGCTGCTCATGTGATGTATGTGTGGACTTAATTGGACTCATGCATGTGAACCTGGATACGATGCTTGTCATGTCCGTGTACTCGGATGTGAACCTGGATGTTTTATGTCTCATGCTTATGGCAAACGTGGATATGGTGTGATGAATGATATATATGTGAATTTTGTGCAGGGGGCATGACATCAAATTACAGGGGAGGTTTGCCTGTTTTTGGATTGAAATCCAAACTTTTGAACTTGAATCCTAGATATGGATTGTGTGCATTTTTTGAATTAAAAATTGGTTCATTGGCTTCCATGATGATTGTGTATGTAAGCCTTAGACTCTTTTAGGAACTATAAGTTATTGCTTCTTTGGTCCCATGAATAATTTTGGGCACTAAGGGTAAAATCATCTTTCCAGGTGTCACTTAAAATCATCTTGCTGTAATTAGGATGACAAAGAGTGAATGTTAAGAAGGTCACCTTCGCATTCTGATGATACTCGCCTGTCCACTGCCGCTTCCACTTGTGGATATCATCTTTACGAATTAGATGGGCAGACGTCAAAACAAGGGCCGTTTTTCTCTGGCCGTCCCTTTGAAACCACAAGCCACAACATTTATTCAGCGGTTGGTCCTCTACAAAGCAACAAAAGCTACAAACAGTTGGCCAGGTACCGAATATTAATTAAGAAGCAAACATGACGTTGAATACAGACCGAGAAAGGACGAGAGCAAAATGACGGATTTTGCAGCAGAAAGCACTGCATCTCTTGCGAGTTCACGGATGGGAAGGAGACGACGGTCCTTGCGCAGGCAGGAAGATGGTTGGTGCCAGTAGTGATCCATAGTGAACAGGTCAGCTAGACGATCTACATAAAGAAAATTAAGATCAGGTTGGAAATTAACAATGAATGGGGAAATTAAAGCTGAGAAAAAGAATGGGGGAAACGTGGGGAGGGGGGCATTTACCTGTTAGGTTGATCTCTCCACCGAGTGGGCTCAACGGCCCATCGGGCCCTGATCTATTCGCGCCCTGATCGGGGGCGCCCAACCGTTCTATGGTTGGTGGGCCCCTGTGACCTGCGATATATAAAGAGGTGGGGGCCGGGGCGCACGGTACGAGGTTCACCGCGCCGCCAGACTCCCCACCGATATCCCCTTCCGATCTAGGGCAATCGCAGTGCTCACAGGAAGCACCACTACCACCTCTCCATCTCGATCTCTCTGCGATCACCGGCCTCTACATCACCATGGCCGGCTCTGGATCGAGCTCTTCCGCACCCAAGGAAGGTAGGTTACCGGAAAGATCTAGCCTACACGATCCAAGTGGGTCTATCAATGGTATCAGGCCATCTTGGTTAGATGTTTTTCGGTAAACAGATAAAACAGAAAAGAAAAAGAGATCCCTACCCCCAAAAGAACCCTAGAACAGGGCAAAGACCACCGGAGAGGGCCTCAGGCCTCGCCGGCAAAGAGTGCCACCGTAAGGCCGCGCTGACCCTCTCGATCTCGACGCGCATCGGCAAGCCGAGGCATCGGACGAAGGTACCACCCCTCACGGGGCAAAGGAAAACCTCAAAGTAGGCACCGCAGCCAAACCGCTCGACGGCGGCGCGCTCACCGCAAGGCGGACGCGCAGCCGGCGAAGGGGATGGCCACGTCACTGCATCGAAACCCGCATCATCTCTCTCTCTCTCTGTTGCTGCACAAGGAGAAGTAGTAGATTGAAGGGGGGTAGAAGGGAGGAAAGGGGGAATGGAGAAGAGCTCGCCAGGGAAAGGCGGAGCACAACCCTGTCTCCGGCTGCCGGCGACCGGCGTCAAAAGCAACGGCGCAGTCGGGAGCGAGACAAGGAGAGCAGAGGTGGCCGCGAGCGTCCCTCTCTCTCTGTAAAAGGAAAGGAGGGGGGAAAGGGCAGGCTCGCGCATCGTGGCGCAGTGGCGCTCGTCGCCAGCGGCCGGCCTCGTGCCGCGGCACGGTGGCTCGACTCAGTCGGGACAGCGAGCGAGAGGGGTGCGAGGGGCGCGCGGGGGAGGAAAGGATTAGGGTTCCCCTCACCCCCCACCGCATCGATTGGTTTTGATCTGGCGAAAAGCAAGGGCGACCGTCGGATTAAGATCGACGGCCACCGTGAAACCCTAGCCCCGCCCCAGGCCGCTGGGCCAGAAAGGGAGCAGGCCAGCTGGGTTGCTGGGCCGCCAGATCCAGCGGACCGGGCCGGCTCGCTCGAGCGCGCGGAAGCGCAGGCCTTGGGCCGCTGCGGGCCTCCCGCGCGAGGCCGAGTTCTGCTGGAGCTGCCCGTTTTCATTTTTTTTCTTCAAGGTTTTGTCCAGTTTTGGGCAGATTTTAAAGTCCTTTTTGTGCATTATTTTTCCAACGAAAAATTATGTTCAGAAAATAGGAAAGAAAAAGTTGCAAAGTTTCTGAAAAAGAAAAATAGAGAAGTCTCTGAAAATAAAATTGAAATTTTCAAAAAAGAATTAAAAGTTCAGGAATTTATTTTCATGTTTTCCGCTGCGTAAATATTTAATAGTGTGCTTTTATAAAGAGATAAAGTTTAGAGAGAATTATTTTTTATAGAGCACATTAAAGTGATTATTCGAATTAATATGATTATGTTATTTTTATAACCAACGTTGTTAATAACATGATCATGTTTTATTATTGAAATTTAAAGGTGCATTTATTTCTAGTATTTTGCCCAACGGTAATATAGATTTAATTGCATAGACAATTATATGTTTAATTTGACCAACGTTAGATTAATGCATATGGTTGTTATATTGATGTCACTTAAATTGTGATTTCAGGAGGCTTTCACTTGATGAGTTGCCTAAAAGAAGTTCTAACACTCAGAGGTGACAACCACACTGATTGGAGGAAGAAAGTTGAACTGGCATTTGTTTGTGCTGATTTGGACTGGGTTCTGGATGAACCACAGCCGGTCAGACCTACAGAGCCAGTAAGAGAGACTACTGAGGATGATGTTGCATGGGCTAAAAGGAAAGGGGATTATGCTCCTTTGGAGATGTCCTACATCATAACCAACCAAAAGTGGGTCAATGCAAATAAAAAAATGCATGGCCTTTATAAAGAATACAATTGAGAGCACCATTATGGGCTCCATTGCAGAGTGCACTTCAGCAGCGGAGTTGCTGACAAAGATAAAGAGCCAGTTCACTGGCTCTTCAAAGATATATGCCACCCAAGTGTTAAAACAACTTGTGACAGAACAATACACAGGTGGTGGAATAAGAGAGCACATCCTGAGGATGAGCAATATGACAGCAAAGTTAAAGCCTATGGATGAGGATCTGGAGATCAAACCAAAGCTCTTGGTCCACCTTGTCATAGCTTCACTGTCAAAGGAGTTTGAAACTTTTGTTGTGAATTATAATAATGTCACCTGGAACATGAGACATAGAAAAGACAATTGCTATGTGTGTCCAAGAAGAGGACATACTAAAAGCTTCACATGGTGGAACACTCAACTATGTGAAGGATCATAAGAAAAAGAACTACAATCAAAACGACAAAAGTTCTCCTTCAAAGCCACAAGGAAAAGCTCCCTATCAGCATCAGCGTCAGCAACAGTCTTTCCTAGTGGACAAAGACACTGGTCTTCACTGTAAGCAGACCGGGCATTACATGAAAGACTGCCCTGTTTGGCTGAAGTCCTTAATGGCAAAGCAAGGTAACAACATTGTTTCCTTAGTTAATGAATCCTTGTACACACAGTTTTCGAAATCTACTTGGTGGATTGACTCAGGGGCAACTGTTCATGTTGCAAATTGTTTACAGGGATTCCATTCGACCCGGACTACGCTAAGAAGAGAAGGAGGCATTGAAGTAGCCAATGGACGTCCATGCGAAAACCGGGCCTGAACCTCAGTTTTAATATCCAACCTGTGAAGACTGGCCTCTGTTTGCTACTGCTGCCAGTGCAGATCACGCAGTTCTTTTTTTTTTGCCAAACTTTTCATGTTTAGAGTGCTGCGAAGATCTTTTGTCCAACTGTTTTACAAATACTTGTAATTCCTTTCGGCACCAGTATGCCATATGACATCCCGTAGTAAAAAATAATACTTAGATTTTAAACTTGGCTGCATTTTCTTATCAGCCCATTTCATTTCCGTCAACTGCAGGAAGTTGAATTGATCTTCTGCTGGAACTTACTACTGGTTCTGCGTAATATCTATGCTTCACCGTAATCTTGGTCAGTAAGTCTTCTGGGCCATACACGGAGTTCAGCGGCATTCTGTAGACTCCGCAGAATTGCATAGAGATGCCTGGGCCTGGCCATGGCCACCATTCTGCAATGTCGCAGGACTCATGGGCAAGGGAATCTGACATGCTTGCTTCCCATAATGGTTCAACATATGATGGATGGAGCACAGAGTGGTGGTGCTCAGGTCATCCATGATGATTCACACAATGGTGCACAGTTTGAGTTTGGTGTGCTGAACTCATACAATGGCCAAGGGCTGTCTCTGAGCCTCAACACTCAAATCCTCGCACCATCCTTTTCTTTGAGGCCCTGACCGTAGAACAATCGTTCTACAGTATTCTTCTCTATTATAAATAAGTGAGTATAATACAAATGCTGAACTCATCCATGATGATTCACACAATGGTGCAAAGTTTGGGTTTGGTGTGCTGAACAACCTTGACTCATCAAATCTTCCAGTAGGGAAGGCTAAGGGCTGTCTCTGAGCCTCAACACACAATTGTTCGCACCATCCTCTTTTTTTGGGCCCTGACCGTAGAACAGTCGTTAATACAAAGGGGAGGAGCAACGAGAAAGAAGTTACTCTGGCTCTTCCATCTTAATACAAAAGACATGCAAATCTCCAGGAAATACAAAGTTTTCTTGGAAAGATCTACTCCCTCCGTTACGAAATATATGACGTTTAAGCAGTTCAATTTAAGCTGCTTAAACGTCATATATTTCGTAACGGAGGGAGTATTATCTATGCCTAAATAATTAGATCTACCTTTAACATGGTGGTGTTAGTGAATTTATTGGTAGAGTTTGAATAAGATTGAGAATCTTCTATACATTTTCAATATTTGCTTTTACTGTTTTTTTTCTTTGATTTGGTAGTAAATTGTTTTAAATTTAGGAAACATATATTGCAGGTGGAACCGAAATGCAAGTACTATTACGACCAAATGCGAAATGTGGTTTCATATTTTGACATGGTGGCTTGGCCTTACAGGAGTTGCTCTTCAGACAAACTCACGACATTTCAGGTGCTTTAAGGATGCTATCAATGATCAGATCAATGTTATCAGGAAGAAGCTTGAAAATTCATAGGAAGGCAAATTGACTCATCTCCGGTACATTGATCAGCAGCTGTATGGTAACAGCGGGCTTTCCAACAGTATGGTATGATTCCTTCCTTAAAACGCCTGGAGCCCACAGAGTAGACTACCTGAAAACTCAGTTACAGTTCGTGCTTGGCTTTTGAACACTTCATCATCCACACCTATGTGACTTCTACAGTCCAAACATTTCAGTCTAGCATAATTACACAGTTCTATGTAGCTTCTACACCTATGTGGCTGCCACACTTGCATACAGATAGGAAACGAGTTTCACAAAACTCAAAATCAGTAGCCAATAACGCTCTAACATGCATGCTATGCTCTAAGCTAAGTTGCTTCTACAGTCCAAAGGCACCATAATTTGAAGTTCTTGTCTACCAAAAAAAAGGATTACACCGAACTTTATCTGTAATTGGCATGCAAGGGTTAATTCCACTGACTCATCCATGAAGCCTAGCAGCAGCCAAGTGTCTACACAAATAAAAACATCAAGGTTTGATTAGATAGATTTTTGGCGACACGAGAGTGACTCTACAGACCATAGTAAGACCGCTAATGTGCAATCTTAATACATATAGAACACCAAGTTCAAGGTGAGATCAAAAACAACATTACGTTATGAAAACAATATTGTGGATGAGAGATCCTGAACCGAATTCTAACCTAATTAAAAATTCTGTCTTATAAAGAGAATGCCTGGAGGATGTAATCAAGTCTCTGCCTTCTTCCATGGAGGAAAGACTATCAAGTGAGGTGATCATGTTTCCCTAGCATCCAAGGATTAATTGGCTAACTAAAGGTGACACATTTTTCACTGCATTTTCCCATTCAAGATATAACGAGATGGCAAGGCAGAACAAAACTAAATCCCTGAAGCGATCAGATGGAACAATCTGTTACAAACAGAATGAGATACTTTCTTCATGAAGTTATTTATGGCACATAACAATCTCCTCTATAACCTCCCAATTTGTGTTCAAACATACTGAATCAAAACAGATGGAAATATGAAAACTTAAGTTTACCTTTCTTGAAGCTCAAGAAAAACAAAAGACTCACATGACCTCTTTATTTTTCAATCGTGACATGATAAGTGCCTACACAAATAATAAAAACATCACGATTCCATTAAATATGCCAAGTTCAAGGTGAATTTTTTTTATAAAATGCGAGGTGTTTACCTTCAATAATATCCTCTCCACAATCTGACACAACTACAGTCAAATTTCTAGTTCGTCGGCAACGTTTGGCAGCATTAAATATTAGAACCTATAAAGCAATCAATAGAATTAAGTTCTCAAAACATATTTATCATAGTGCTTTGTTCAGCATGAATTAAGCAGCTCTTGATTACAACATAGGACATGACTTACCGAAACATCTTTTTCTGCATATAATTTATTTCTCTGATCAAAATGATCCCAGCATATGTCTACCAACATGTTTTCCAACTGGCGAAATAGGCAAGTATGTCACATAAAAGAATATAAATATATGTAGAAAATACACCCTACAACCAGGATCATCTCATGCTTAACGCCACATACGATCCTAGTCAACCCATCCTACACGGCACGCAGGGTCTGTCAGAGGATAGGGCGGTGGGCTCAGGTGATGTTAACGATTATGAACCCCTCATCATGATACCTATAAGTTGTAGGTCATCATGAGCGCGCTAGGGTGATCATCAATGCACTTGTTGACCCCGGGTATTTCAGAGACAATATAAGAAAGAGATGGTTGTCGAGTTCACCTCTGTTTTTACGCTTTGACCGTGTGGACAATTTAAGAGGTCCGCTAACATAGTTCTGCTGCTCGAGAGATCAAGCTTACAGGGAGGATTATGCCCGTTCTTTACCGCTCCCAATAACCACCATGATTCCCTGAGTACCCGTATTTTCTTCACAGAGGGCTCTGACATACCCCTAGTAGGCCCATCTTTAGCGGAGCCAAGGAAAATATCATATCCTGTACCGCTGACAATAATGGCTAGAACTCTAAAGATATCATATAGAAAACATCTCCACTAGAAGTACAATTCAACATAAATACACCCTACGTACTATGTACTCTTTTTTAATCTTAGCTACATGATAAATATGTGCCAACCGCATAACATACACTATGTATTCTTGCATCCAATTGATGGGAATAACCTACCTGGCTTACTGATGTCCAGATATAGTTATCCATACAGGAAGTTAATCCATCCGGCATGAAGCAGGCAAGGAGGTGGTTCGACTAGCATGGCATTATCTAGATTATCTAATTAAGAATGCACGATAACTTGCTCCCTATTGGATTATAGCATAACCCATCAACTCGATCTACAATATACGTGGGAGATTAAACCTACCGTTGAGATTAGAGAGTAGCTACATTTGGTTGTAGCAAAAATTAAAAATCTAACAAATACACAATGCACAAACCTCAATTGTCGTAGAAACGTATTTTCCATTAAAACCTTCAATAACATCACCTTTGCGGATTCCCAGTTTCTCGGCATATGATCCTTTTGACACCTAATGTTTAATTAGCATGATTACTCCATAATATACATATGAAAAACAGTTCCAGAAGAAACAAATAACAAGGATAAAATTAAAATAAAGGTGAGCACCGCCGTCTATACCTATTGAACTATGAGACCGGACTCAATGTTATGCTTACGCTTCATCCTCTCAATACAAACCGGGTCTAAAAGCTTGATGGAAGTAAAGGTCATTCCAAGATGCAGCCGAGGCATGCACCTATACCAAATATAATCGAGACTAAATGTTACAAAAACTTTAGGAAAGAACATCTTAGAATTATTACTCTTATAAGACATTAGTTCAAACCCTGCTCAAAAGAATATTATGCCAAAAAAATTGGACAGCGAAGTAACCAAAAGAAAAACTGAATCTTTACATCAAATTTAGGTCCTATACCCTAGATACAAAAAGTTTACGAAACATGCAAAATTCAATAAGGTGACTAAACTTGGACAATACAACAAGACAAAGGAACAAAAAACGGCCGTTGATGATCATGTCGCTAACTTCCTCTATGATAATAACCTGCCACTATACATCGTCAATTCAAGAAGCTAGGAGATTCTATTGGATTCCATAGGGTGGTATGGTCCTGATTATAGATCACGAAGTTACTATGATGTGGGCCCGGATGCCCATTGCGTGAAAGGGCAATGCCAAGACAGATGATTTGAACTGAAACACATGTTGGCATGGAAAGCATATGCCTACACATTCATGTCAGATGGGTGGACCGACATGAAGGGACGCCATTTGGTCAATTAACTTATGGATAGTCCAGAAGGTACCATCTCCTTGGTGTATGATAATGTCTCCGTTGAATCACTTGATGCAACTTTTGTAATGAAGTTGCTAGAGAGACACAGATTGATGCAATTGGAAGAGAACAAGTGGTGCAATTTCAGTGGGAAAATGAATGGGTTAATGTCTATGCAAAACCTGTTTATCAAGAAGGTATTGGTGTAGCATTGACTTGGGGTGATGTTGATCTCAGCCATGGGTGGTAAGGAAATGCTAAGAGGCCGGGCGGGTCTTCCAAAGGACTACTCATGGTGCTACTAGTCGACCCATAGGCCCGCATATCATTTATGATAGGAAGAGGGTGCGGACAGTTGATGAAGAAGAGATTGAGGAGCAGCACAATATGAAGATACCATGGTTGAGGGTGAAGATGAGATGAACAACTACTAGGACATGGACTGCAACGACGACAATGGAGGAGAAAGAAGAAACAAAGTGTTGTTGGACAAAGCCATGAAGTTGGTGAATTTCAATTGGTTGATCAAGTGGATGTTTTAGTAGGGCGGAAGGATGTGATGTGATGTGATGGAGGGATGAAGACATAAAGTGGAGAGAACTTCTGGATTGTGTTGCCTTTTGTCATTGGGAACTTCTTTGATGCATTATGGACTAGTTCTGGATTGTGCTGCCTTTTGTCGTTGCATACTTCTTTGGTACACATTATGAACTTAGCTGAGGTCAGTTATAATAGTGTTTACTATAACATTTATAACACATGGCAGTCAACGACTAGTATACAATTAGGCACGACTAATCTTAGCGAGTATCAACTAACCCACAGGTCAGTAACCTGACGACTCGACTTTACTAGTTGTACATATTTTTGCCTATGATGTTCTCCACTTGTAGCCACCTAGGCCTCACGTACATGATTTTGCTAAATCATTTTTTAGCAATTCATTCGGACAAAATAATAGCTAAAATATCACAGTTCAAACATAAACTAGTAGAAAAGGGGGCAACGGTCCAGGCCAGGTCAGCCCATTAGTCCCGGTTCAATCTAGAACCGGGACCAATGGTGGCATTGGACCCAGTTCGTGAGCCCAGGGGGCTGGCCGGGTCACGTGGGCCATTGGTCCCGGTTCGTCTGGACCTTTTGGTCCCGATTGGTGGGACGAACCGGGACCAATGGACCTGGCTCCTGGCCCACCACCATTGGTCCCCGTTCGTGGCATGAACCGGGACCAAAGGCTCCCCTTTAGTCCCTCCTATGCACATGAGGTGTTCGATGAAATGCTCGAGCCACAGTAGTTAAGCTTTCTCCTCTCGAAGCTCGACCCCGAAGCTCCATTTTCCTCGAGATTTGTCTAGATTTAGCGGTCCGTCACGCCCCACCCCCGTCTTCACTGCCGTCGATCACCCATGCCGATCTCATCACCGACACCACCGTGGTGAGCCTCTTGTTCTTATCTTCTTTCTGAAAGGAAAAATATTGTTACTTGTATGTTTAGATAGATACTTGTATAATTTTCTTACTTCTATTATTGCATCTTATATAGTGCGATGGTTTTGGTATCCGCCCCCATCGGCCCTCGTCCTGTCTATGATTCGGATGTGGTATATATATTATCTTTATAACTATTGGTTCATACCGAGGCTTGGTATCATTATGCCGTTGGATCAATTGTTACCTTGGTTGCGATTATGATCGCCTTTGTTTTCGTATTAAAATGTTTTACATAGTTTCAATGTATGGTTTAATTAATTAGATGCTCTAGAGAGCTATATGTTGTTAGATGAGAACTATGTATGTACTTTGGTTTTAATGTGATGATGAACTTCTATTAATTTGGACACTTAATTATATATAATGCACGCAGATGAACCGGCAATGGATGTACGGTGACAGACACACCTCCGAGTACATTAAGGGCGTGCATGAGTTTCTCGATGCGGCTGAGGCAAACAAGTAGAATGGTTTTATGTGTTGTCCATGCCCTAATTGTGGGAATACGAAGTCTTACTCTGACCGAAAAATCCTTCACACCCACCTGCTTTACAATGGTTTCATGCCACACTATAATGTTTGGACAAGGCACGGAGAAATAGGGGTTATGATGGAAGACAGCGAAGAAGAAGAGTACGATGACAACTATGTGCCCCCTGAATACGGTGATGCTGCAACGGGGGGAGCTGGTGAAGATCAAGAGGAACCAGACGATGTGCCCAATGATGCTGCAACGGGTGAAGCTGCTGAAGATCTAGAGGAACCAGACGATGTTCCCGATGATGATGATCTCCGCCGGGTCATTGTCGATGCAAGGACGCAATGCGAAAGTCAAAAGGAGAAGCTGAAGTTCGATCGCATGTTAGAGGATCACAAAAAAGGGTTGTACCCCAATTGCGAAGATGGCAACAGAAAGCTCGGTACCGTACTGGAATTGCTGCAGTGGAAGGCAGAGAATGCTGTGCCTGACAAAGGATTTGAGAAGCTACTGAAAATATTGAAGAAGAAGCTTCCAAAGGACAACGAATTGCCCGACAGTACATACGCAGCAAAGAAGGCCGTATGCCCTCTAGGATTGGAGGTGGAGAAGATACATGCATGCCCTAATGACTGCATCCTATACCGCGGTGCATACAAGGATCTGAACGCATGCCCGGTATGCGGTGCATTGCGGTATAAGATCAGACGAGATGACCCTGGTGATGTTCATGGCGAGCCCCACAGGAAGAGGGTTCTTGCGAAGGTGATATGGTATGCTCCTATAATACCACGGTTGAAACGTTTGTTCAGAAACGGAGAGCATGCCAAGTCGATGCGATGGCACAGTGAGGACCATAAGAAAGACGGGAAGTTGAGAGCACCCGCTGACGGGTCGCAGTGGAGAAAAATCGTGAGAAAGTACTGGGATGAGTTTGCAAAGGACCCAAGGAACGTATGGTCTGCTTTAAGCGCGGATGGCATTAATCCTTTCGGGGAGTAGAGCAGCAATCACAGCACCTGGCCTGTGACTCTATGTATGTATAACCTTCCTCCTTGGATGTGCATGAAGCGGAAGTTCATTATGATGCCAGTTCTCATCCAAGGCCCTAAGCAACTCGGCAACGACATTGATGTGTACCTAAGGCCATTAGTTGAAAAACTTTTACAGCTGTGGAATGAAAATGGTGTACGTACATGGGATGAGCATAGACAAGAGAATTTAACCTAAAGGCGTTGCTGTTCGTGACCATCAACGACTGGCCCGCTCTCAGTAACCTTTCAGGACAGACAAACAAAGGATACCACGCATGCACACACTGTTTAGATGACACTGAAAGTATATACCTGGACAAATGCAGGAAGAATGTGTACCTGGGCCATCGTCGATTTCTTCCGACCAACCATCAATGTCGAAAGAAAGGAAAGCATTTCAAAGGCGAGGCAGATCACCGGAAGATGCCCGCCATGCGTACCGGTGATCACGTACTTGCTATGGTCAATGATTTACACGTAATCTTTGGAAAGGGTCCCGACTCACTAGCTGTTCCGAATAACGCTGAGGGACACGCACCCATGTGGAAGAAGAAATCTATATTTTGGGACCTACCCTACTGGAAAGACCTAGAGGTCCGCTCTTCAATCGACGTGATGCACGTGACGAAGAACCTTTGCGTGAACCTGCTAGGCTTCTTGGGCATGTATGGAAAGACAAAAGATACACCTGAGTCACGGGAGGACCTGCAATGTTTGCACGAAAAAGACAGCATGCCTCCGAAGCAGTATGAAGGTCCTGCCAGCTACGCTCTTATGAAAGAAGAGAAAGAAATCTTCTTTGAATGCCTGCTCAGTATGAAGGTCCCGACTGGCTTCTCGTCGAATATAAAGGGAATAATAAATATCCCAGAGAAAAAGTTCCAGAACCTAAAGTCTCATGACTGCCACGTGATTATAACGCAACTGCTTTCGGTTGCATTGAGGGGGCTTCTACCGGAAAACGTCCGATTAGCCATTGTGAAGCTATGTGCATTCCTTAATGCAATCTCTCAGAAGGTGATCGATCCAGAAATCGTACCAAGGCTAAGGACTGATGTGGCGCAATGTCTTGTCAGTTTCGAGCTGGTGTTCCCACCATCCTTCTTCAATATCATGACGCATGTCCTAGTTCATCTAGTCGACGAGATTGTCATTCTGGGGCCCGTATTTCTACACAATATGTTCCCCTTTGAGAGGTTCATGGGAGTCCTAAAGAAATATGTCCGTAATCGCGCTAGGCCAAAAGGAAGCATCTCCATGGGCCATCAAACAGAGGATGTTATCGGGTTTTGTGTTGACTTCATTCCTGGCCTTAACAAGATAGGTCTCCCTAAATCGCGGTATGAGGGGAGACTGACTGGAAAAGGCACTCTTGGAAGAGACTCAATAATATGCAGGGACGGATATTCCTGGTCTCAAGCACACTACACAGTTCTACAGAACTCTACCTTGGTGACCCCGTATGTCGATGAACACAAGAACAGTCTGCGCTCTAAACACCCGGAGCAGTGCGACGACTGGATAACATGTGAACACATTAGGACTTTCAGCAGTTGGTTGGAAGCACGTCTCAGAGGTGACAACACTGTCTGTGATGAGTTGTACTTGTTGTCCAGGGGACCATCTTTGACTGTGTTGATTTACAAAGGATACGAAATAAATGGGAATACATTTTACACGATTGACCAAGATCAAAAGAGCACCAACCAAAACAGCGGTGTCCGCTTTGATGCAACAACCGAGAAGGGAAAGGACACATATTATGGTTACATAGTGGACATATGGGAACTTGACTACGGACAAGATTTTAAGGTCCCTTTGTTTAAGTGCAAATGGGTCAATCTGTCAGGAGGCGGGGTACATGTAGACCCACAGTACGGAATGACAACAGTCGATCTGAAAAATCTTGGGTACACTCATGAACCGTTCGTCCTAGCAATGATGTGGCACAGGTTATCTATGTGAAGGACATGTCTACCAGACCGAGAAAAAGAAAAGATAAGGAAACGAATACATCATACGATGAGCCAAAGCGCCACATAGTTCTTTCAGGAAAAAGGGACATCCTGGGAGTGGAGGGCAAGATAGACATGTTTGAAGATTATGAAAAGTTTCATGAAATTCCTCCCTTCAATGTCAAGGCTGACCCAAGCATCCTGATAAACGATGAAGATTATCCAATTTTACGGCGCAATGAGCAAATGACACAAGCGAAGAAAAAGTGAAGACTTTCTCCCGCAACTATTATGATGATATCATGCCAAATTTGTAACAGACAAGTATGCTATGCCAACTTTTTTAGAGTTCAAATTTAGGTCGAATTTAGGTCGAATTTTCTCTATAGGTCGAATTTAGGTCGAATTTTCTCTATAGGTGCATCTATGTTCAAATTTTAAGTATTCAAATTTGAAAACTAATGGCACTAACAGAAAGTTTATATTTTTTCTAAAACTAATGGCACTAACAGAAAGTTTATAATTTTGCTCACCTAAAAGCAAATGGAATTAAAAAAAAACTAAAGCAAAAAACAAAAGAAAATAAATAATACAGAAAACAAAACAAAAAAAGTAGAAAAAAAATAAAAATAGCAACAATAAGTATTTTGTTGTAAGTCGAAACAAAATAAAATAAATAAAGCAACAAAGAAAACAAAAAAAAACTAAAAAAGTGTTTTCAAATTTGAAAACTAATGGCACTAACAGAAAGTTTATAATTTTTCTAAAACTAAAAGCAAAAAGAATTTAAAAATAAAGCAAAAATCAAAAGGAAATAAATAATGCAGAAAACAATTTTTATAGTAAAGTTATTCATAAACTAGTGATTCACACAAATTTTAAAAAATTCAAATTTAAACTATTTAAATTTTAAAATTAATGGCACTAACAGAAAGTTTATAATTTTTGTGACCTAAAATAAAAAAGAAATCACTACAAAACTATAAGTATTTTGTTGTAAGTAGAAACAAAAAAAAATAAAAAAACAAAAAAAAGTGCCACCTACTGGGCACCCACGGCCTGAATACGACTAGAAACCCTACCATGGGCCAGGATTCAGGCCCGCGGGAGGCCCAGTAGGCCCACAAGCACACATTGCACGGTTAGGCCCGAAAGCCTGCTTTAGAGAGGAGCTCGAGAGGGAAGGCGCACCGCACCTTATAAACAGGTGCGGCTCCCTCTCAACTAGCGAGGTGGGACTAAACATTTGGGCGCGGGGCAGCACAAGGCCTTTGGTCCCGGTTGGTGGCACCAACCGGGACCAAAGGCCCCCCTTTAGTCCCGGTTGGTGCCACCAACCGGGACCAAAGGCCGCCGCTTCCCGCCCTTTGGGCTGCTAAAAAGAGGCCGTTGGTCCCGGTTGGTGGCACCAACCGGGACTAAAGGTGGCATTAGTCCCGGTTGGTTTCACGAACCGGGACAAATGCTCTTTCTATATATACAACACTTAGCAGTTTTCGACCAAATCACCCACTTCTCCCCCGACGCCCCCTGCTCCTCCTCGTCGCCGTCGCCGCCCGACGCCCCTGCTCCTCCTCGTCGCCATCGCCACCGATGCCGTCAGGCTGCTCGCCTTCGCCGTCGCTGCCGCCACCGACGCCGTCAGGCTGATCGCCTTCGCCGTCGCCGCCGCCCCCTGTGAGCTAGCACAGCCCCTCCCGTCCCGCGCCCCTGCGCCCCTGTCCTGCGCGGCCGCCGCGCCGCCGCCCCTGCCCTGTGCGGCTGCCGTGCGCCGCCCCTGCCCTGCGCTGGCGCCGCGCGCCGCCCAGCCGCCCCTGCCCTGCCCCGTCGGCGCCACCGCGCTGCCGCCATGCCCCTCTGCCCCGCCGGCGCCACCACTTTTTTTATTAGTTTAATTTTTTTCATATATATATATATATAATGTATGTGTATGTATGTGGCTATATGTTTTTGTTCATATGTTGCAATATGTTTTTTTATTTTTATTAGTTTATTTTTTTGTTCATATGTGATGTATATGTGTATGTGGCTATAATGTATATGTGTATGTGATGTATGTGGCTAGAATTTGCTAAATATATATGTTAAAAATGTTTTTTTGTTCATAGAAAGTTTTTTGTTCATATATAGAAAGTTACAATTTTAGAAAAGTTTTATATATGCAAAAGTTACAATTTTAGAAAAAGAAGGATAGGAAAGAAGAAAATAAGAAGAGGAAAGAAAGAAGAAGAGGAGAGGAAAAGAAGAGGAGAAATAAATAAGAAGAAGGAAAAAGAAGAAAAAGAAGAGGAGAAGAAGAAAGGAATAGTGGAGACGAAGAGAAAATAGAATATTCTATTTTCTCTTCTCTCCACTATTCCTTTCTTCTTCTCTTCTCTCCACTATTCCTTTCTTCTTCTCCTCTTTTTTTTGTTCTTTTTTTTCTTCTATCATCTCGAACATGAGAGGAAGAAGAGGATAAAAAAAGAAGAGGAAGAAGAAAAAAAAGAGGAGAAGAAATAATAGAGGAGTTCTTCTCCTCTATTCTTTCTTCTCATCTTTTTTTCTTCTTCTTCCTCTTTTTTTTATCGGGAATGAGGGTCGTCGAGGGACATAGATGTAGTGTCGTCGTTGTCGATATACCCGCCCCCTCCCGATAGCTTCAACACGTGGGGGGGGGATTTGATATTACCCCCTCCTTGAAGCGTTCTCGAGGCCACCCCTAACCCTTGAAGTGTTGTCGAGGCCACCCGAAACCCTATAGAAGCAGCGTCGAGGCCACTAATTAATATGATTCCTTATTGTGATTAGCTAGCTAGATCTACGTTTGCTACTAATATATCCATCTGTCATGTTTGAATAATAATTGCCACGTTGTACATATTTGTAGAAACTATGGACACCGACCGAGACGAAGCAAAAGAAGCGTTGTTGAGGGACATAATCGCAGAAGGAAGTGATGCCGTCTCGTTGTTTCTCAACGACACCGATGGTCTGGAAGGAGAGGGTGAAGAAGGTGGCTCCGGTGACCTAATGCCGGTGCAAGAAGGAGACCGTGATGACAGCTCCGGTGACCGAACCGAGTCCGGCCAGGTATATATATTAGTTAAGCCTGTGCTGACTAGCTAATTGATGCATTCATTGTTTTGGTATGTACACATATTAATTAAGTCTTTGTTCTTTTTTCTAGCCCTCCGGATCGAGCACAACTGAGGTAAAGAGACGAGGCCCGAAGAAAAAGTTGAGCTCGGATGAAAGGTTTGAGATCATAGAAATCGCGCCCGACGGCCAACCTATTGAACCCATCCGAACAAAGAAGGCATTTGTTGCTCAGTGCGGGGTTCTGGTTAGGGACAAGATCCCGATCAGCATCCAGCAATGGTTTAAGCCGGCTACAGAAGACCCTGAGGTGTCTTACGTCAATGATATGCAGAAAAATGATCTTTGGACTGAGCTGAAGACAAATTTCACCCTACCGCCAGAGGATGATCCGGAGAAGCCAGTTAAAGAGCAATTAATCAAGTCTTTTGCTCTTAAGAGGATGGCAGACCTATTTAGGAGGTGGAAGAAAGACCTGAATAGGTTTGTCGAGAAAAAAGAGACACCAGAATTCAAGGGCATATATGAGAAGATCAGAGATGACTGGCCTGCATTTGTGGCCCACAAGACATCAGAAAATAGTAAGAAGATGTCGACGACAAACAAGAAAAATGCTGCGAAGAAGAAGCTTCACCATCGCACGGGGTTAGGTGGCTACCTCGTAGCCCGGCCTAAGTGGGCCAAGGCTGAGAATGATCTGGTTGAAAAAGGGATCGAACCAGAGACAATGAACTGGCCAGACCGTTACCGGACTTGGTTCTTCGGGGCTGGCGGAACCTTGGACCCTGTAACAGGGAAGTGCATTTGGATGGACGAGCAACTTGACATACCCTTGAAGAAGCTTCGGTACTATATCAATGCAGCGCAGCAAGGGACGTTCCTTCCAGACAGAGAGAAAGACGAGCTCACAAAGGCCCCCGGGAATCCTGAGCACCCTGGACGGACACGAGGCACGCCGGGCTCCATTCCGTGGAGGGCTGGGTTTCCGGACGCAGGCGGTTACAAAAGCCAAGAGAGGAGGAAGAAAGTGCAGTAGTCCGAATTGCAGGCGCTTAAAGCAAGGGTACTCGGGATAGAGGAACGAGAAGCAAATCGCAGCAAATGAACTGCCGAAGCTTCCCCTGAAGCTACCCCGCCATCTCAGCGGAGAAGCAGCGTGGCTTCCACCGAGCTGCTTCAGCGGGAGCTTGTCTTGACGGCTCCTGCCAGCTATCCCGTGGATGCCATCATGGAGGCTCAAAATTGCCACCTTATGACGCAATGGATGAATATGAAGGTCAAGGAGGCTGTTGGCTCTGTTTTTCCTAATGAACCCGGCGCAACTTTTCACTGCCGGCCGATTCCAGAAGGATATGCTAAGGTGATGGTGGATGAAATATCGGAGGGATTTGAGGACCTCCCGCTTGACCACCCTACCGGAGAAGGGGAGACTCGGCTGGGTTCTGCTCTGAAGACTCCATGCCTAAGGCGAAAGGAGCTCATCAACCTTCCGAACTGGATGCCTCCGCCTCCTCCTCCTCCTTCGGCGAGTCAGGGCACTCCGCCTCCTCCACCGCCTCCTCCTCCGGCGAGTGACGATCAGGGCCCTCGGCCGGCTCCTTCTCCGGCGCGTGGCGGCACTCCGCCTCCTTCTCCGCCTGCGCCTGCGCGCCCGAGCAGCCAGCCTACTCCTTCTCCGCCTCGTCAGCAAGGGCGGAAGAGACCCGTCGCCGCTCCAGCAGCTGCTCCGGCGCGCCATAGTCCTTCTCCTCTGCCTCATAAGCAAGTAAGGAAGACTGTCGCTCCGTCTGCTCTGCCGGCGTCTAGCAGTACAGCCAGAGGCGGGAGGACATACAGATTCGGTCCTTCTCTGAAGACTCCAGAGAAGTTACCATACGAGATGAGCCCGGAGGAGAACCCGAAGATCGCGCGAACCGAAGCGAAGGAATGGTTTCAAGGGTTGAAAGCACAGAGACATCCACCTCCAGAGAAAAAGGTAGATTCGGTGAAAGTGAAGCGCACTCTGGCTGCCCTGACAAAACCACCCAAGTCTCCGCCGAAAGGCAACTATGAGCGCATTATTGCAAAGACATGGGCTGAAGCGGAGCAGTCGAGAAGCACAGTCAGTGATCAAAGGCTGAAAGAACGACGAGCAGTTGGGAAACAAATTGCCCAGCTCGGCGAACAAGCGAAACAATCGTGCCCCCCGCTCAAGGTGCCTAGCGACATCGTCGATCCGAGGATGGTGCCCGGTTATAGCAATCTTGATGATTACCTGCCCGACGATGTACATTATGATCCCATGGAGGTGCAGATACACAGATACGAGTACGGGAAGCCTCTCGTCAAAGATGCAAAATCTCTAACAACGATGATGCGAAGATTGCATGATTGGTACTTGAAAATCTGTAGAGAGTCTGGGGGGAGGAGCACTTTGTATGTGAGAGTTAAACCGGAGCATGACCTCGTTGGAATTGATTTGTTGCCTATTCTATTTGAGGAGTTCTATCAGTTTTTCAATCAATTGGCCCTCGATAAAGCAACGGTCACCTGCTACTGTCTGTAAGTACTACTACTTCTGTCATTAAGTCTCTCTATATGGGTCAGCTCTTTCATTGCATGTATTCATAATTATCCTCACTATATTATGCAGATTGAAGATCGCCGAATTGAAGAAAAGACAAGTCGCTGATATTGGGTTCGTTAACACATATCTCATAGATGCAACTCAGGTTAAATTTCATGCCACAGAAACCGAGGCCAAATTGCTATGATCATTCAAAATAAATGAACACAAAGATATAATACTCTTTCCTTACACTTCATGTGAGTGTTACTGTCTTGTGCATATTCGGTTTCCCTTATATATTAGTCCATGTTATAGTAATGTAATTGATGAGTTATGCATGCGTGCGCAGGTACCACTATATTCTCCTAGATATTAGGCTTGAGCAGGGAGTAGTAACTGTCTTGGACTCTAGACGAAAAGATCCCCAGGAGTATGCGGACATGATTGAGATCCTTGAGAAGTAAGCTAAATCGATCATTATCCACCATATCAGCAACTCTGTTCATTTCTGATATCAAGTAATTGTTTTCTTTATCTGGCAGGGTTTGGAGAAAATTCACCAAAAACTTTCTGGGACTGCCGAAGGAGCTGCAATTTAGACACCTGAAAGTAAGTACTATAGTAGCATGTTCCGCGCGTCTCCTAGCTATTGATTCAAGCGCTAGTTTCATCAATACCATTTGGCATTCTTGCTTATCAGTTTGATTGACCTCTATTTCTTGTAAAGTGGTTGTGGCAGGAACAAGGGAATGATTTCTGTGGATACTACGTCTGCGAGTCCATCCGCCACACGACCTGTGAGCGGGGCTACTCTGACGAACAATATGAAGTGCGTAAATAACAATATTCACAATTTTATTTTATTACCATCATTTGTGTTGAGTTTCATTCATTCATATATATATGTATTGCCCCCTTCTTCAAATTAGATGTTTCGGCAGCGGGATGAACTCCTAGAACCAGATCGCATTCGAGCAATTCAAGAGGAATTGGCGGCATTCTTTCTTGACCACGTGATCGCTGAAGACGAAGAATACTATGTGGACCATGCGTCCGTAATTTAGGAGATTATATTTGTAAGAGATAATTATTGTATATATGTAGCCGGTAGTGTCGGATAGATATACGAGAACTTGTTGTTCAACCAATCTCTCGGAGAAGGAGAGGTGGTCGATATCACATCTCTCTGTATGCATATATGTTCATGACGATCTTCTGTTTCCTTCGTTTGCTTACTAGCTAGCTAAAGCGTGTCTAGTCCTCTCTATATGTATGTATAGTACGTAGCGTCGACCAAGCACGGACATAAGAGAGGACACTAGCTTCTCTCTATTAATTAGCTATCTAACACAATATATGAAATACGTAAATTAACCCCCCAAAACCCCCAACCCCCCCCCTTTCAAAAAAAAACAAAAAATCCAGCCACAGAAATGCTGGCGCGTGGAGGTCTATTGGTCCCGGTTGGTGCCACCAACCGGGACCAAAGGCCCTCCTGCCTGGGCTCGGCCCACAGGCCACGTGGAGGCCCATCTGTCCCGGTTCTGGTTTGAACCGGGACTAAAGGGTGAGGGCATTAGTAACAACCCTTTAGTCCCGGTTCAGGAACCGGGACTAAAGGCCCTTATGAACCAGGACAAAAGGCCGGTTTTCTACTAGTGATAATTTTGTGGTCATGCAAATTCTATACAAGAATGGACAAACACTAAATGTAGTAAAAAGTGAAAACTTGGCAAACAGTATTTGTACATACAACAATTATGGGAATATATAAGTCAAGCATGAGAACTTAGCAAACAGTCAAGTAAAAGATGATTACTTCTTAAATCATGTGAGTTTAATGCCAACAAAAACAAAGGACAGAAAACCGATAAAAATGCATTGGCTTAATAGCACTAACAAAGAATTGAAGTGAAAGTGCGAAAATACGTACTTGAAACTCCTCCAAAAATCCAAGCACTTCTGTAATATGCATGAAGGCACAAAAGTCTCATTTATACGATTGTTAACCAGTCCCACAATCTTCCCTTCTAAATCAACGATAGGCCCTCCGTCGTCATGCAACTACAACATAGTAACAATGACAAACATTAGAATTTGTAGTGAATCAATTGAATTATGTAACGTAAAGTTGAAACTAAATTATATTACATACCAAACGGTGACTGAGATTCATCAGAGGAAAAATATAGGTAGTGACATCTCTCATGTCGGATTGGGATTTTGTATTCCACCCTACCATGATTTATCTTCACATCCAAACTTTCATCATCTCTTCCAAGTCTGAAAACATCTTTGACCCGAATGCACCGTGTCATTAAAAGTGGGCAACTCAACAGGTTTGTGCATTGTAACCTCATAAAGAGCAATTTCATAATGCTCCTGCACGTACAGACTGCCTCTTGCAGTTGTGCCATCAAGCAAGTGACCAACGACCTGAACGACAAACGCGAAATTACGACACTATTTTCCAAGATAATTTTCACAATTAATTATTAAAAAAATGAGCTCCATGCCAAATAAAATAATCCTTTTTAGTATAGTGTGTACATATATACAGGTTCACTTTTAATTGGAACTAGCTATTTGTTTAGCAAGCAAGACATCACAAATAATTTAATTTGAGGGGCAACTGATGGGAACAACAAAATGAAGGGGCAAAATGAACTCAAAAGTCAAATCCAAAAATGAACAACAAAAAATGAACTCAAAAGTCAAGACCATTCAATACAATTGACAATGATGAGTTCACGCGGATGGTTCAGGCTATTGGTAAATTTGGCCCAGATATAGATCCACCAAGTCAATACGATCTCCGTGAGCCTTTGCCAAAATCTGAGTATGCAAGAGCCAAGAGTGAACTCAAGGACCGAGAGGTTGAGAAAGGCAAGAATGGCTGCTCTCTCATGACTGATGCTTGGACTAACATGAAGAGGAGAAGCATTATGAATCTGGTCACACATTGCTCGGAAGGTGTTAGCTTCATCAAGTCAAAGGAAACCTGAGACACGCCGCATACCAGTGAGATGATCTTCAATCTAGTTGATAAGACAATTGATGAATTAGGTGTTGAATATGTGGTGCGGGCTGTGACCAACAATGCTTCAAACAGCATGAGAGCTAAGGATCTCTTGAAAGTGAAGAGGCCAAAGATCTTTTGAAGCTCGTGTGCGACACACACTGTCAATTTGATGCTCCAAGGAATTGGCAACCTAGCTAAGTTCAAGAAGACAATTGACCAAGCCATGTCTTTCACAATATTTGTGTATGGCCACCATCACACCTTATAGTGCATGAGCCACGAGGTCCTTCACCAAGAAGAAAGAAACCATAAGGACTGTAGTGACCAAATTTGCTTCCCAATCGATCACTTTGCAAAGCCTTGCAGACAACACTACTAGGGAAAACCCTAGTAGTAGCGCGGGTTTTGAGGCTATCAGCTGCGCGGGCGGCCGCGCTACCAATAAGGCGCTACAGCCAACTCTTAGTAGTAGCGCCGTCTGTACCCACGCTACTACTATTGACTATATCAGCAGCGCTTTTTCAGAATTCGCTACTATTAGTTAGCTGTAGCGATTTCCTAGCCCCGCGCTACTGCTATATCTTTCATCATTTCCACCCCGTTTCAGCTTCAATAAACTACAATTTCGAGATACTAGGTACTACTAAATATCAATTTCATAAAGCCTAAAGCATTATAGGTACTAGTAGTATTCCCTCGGTTCCAAATTACTCGTCGTGGTTTTAGTTCAAATTTGAACTAAAACCACGACGAGTAATTTGAAATGGAGGGAGTACTAGAAAACAATTTCATATATACTCAACATGCATCCTCAAGCAGTACTAGGTGATATCGACGACGATCATCATATGTAGTTTTAGATGATATCGACGACGATCATCATATGTAGTTCTACATGATATCGACGACAATCATCATATGTAGTTCTAGATGATATAGCCACACACACACATATATGTAGTTCTAGATGATATCGACGACGATCATCATCCTCAAGTCTGGGCGGTGGGTGTTCCTGATAGTAATTAGGATGGCCTGTCCAACACGAAGATCATGAAGTGGGTTCTCATCATCTTCATCGAGTGGGTCCTCATTATCTTCATCATCTTCATCATCTTCCACCAGGTTGAGATAAATGACGGCCAGCTTGGGTCTTTCTGCTCTGAAGGAGAACCTGATCAACTCACCACTAGTAAGACGCATGTGGGCGACGAAACGGGCCCATCCATCTCCTCCAATCTGCGACATATTGCTTCCTTTCTCGACCTCCATAGTGTACGGCCCCCCAGGAGCCTCAAATGTCAC
This sequence comes from Triticum urartu, assembly GCF_056163025.1. NCBI lineage: Eukaryota > Viridiplantae > Streptophyta > Magnoliopsida > Poales > Poaceae > Triticum > Triticum urartu. The sequence continues at coordinate 9,477,658 of NC_141877.1, forward strand.
AGTGTCTCATGTCAGCTTGTTGAATTTCAACCTCACATTGCATGGGACGATCTGTGTAAAAAAAGCAAAATGACACAATGCAGTAATGTCAACACTAAAAATAAAATAGTTGTTACATTTCATCTAATTTCTTACCGCCGCGTGACGAAAACTCAGCTGGAAGTAGATGTCGAACAGCTTGCCAGTTGCAAGGGCTGCTGGCGCACCTTGACTTGCACAGTCGACATAGTGGTGGTGGTGGCGGCACCATTTTCCTAAAGCAATATGAGCAAAGGATTAACGATCCACTTCACAGGAAAGAAAACAGTAGCATGTGATTTTAACTAAATTGGCACCTACATTTTGCCAAAACTAACTTATTACCAAAAAACAAAAACATCTACATATCCATGTACAGAAAAAATAACAATAAAATGGTGCATACTAAATCAACTAAACCAACTAGCCTACTAAATCAACTAAATCAAAATGCTGCATATGAACTATCCTACTAAATCAAAATGTAGTAGGGAGGAGGGAGAAGGAGGGGCGACTCGAGGAGGGAGAAGAGAGTAGGACGGAGGAGGAAGGCAGAGCGAGGAGGGGCCAGCCGGCGGCGAGTCGAGGGAGGACGGAGGAGGAGGGCGGTACCAAGTCCAGCGAGGAGGAGGAGTTGACGGCGGCACAGAGGGAAGAGGGGTAGGCGACGCCGGCTGGCCGGGGTGACGGCGGCCGGCGGGGGAGGACCGGTTGAGGGGGAGTGAGTCTGAGTGCGAGTGTGGATCGCGGATAGAGGAGGAGCGTACGTGGGTGAAAGCCTTTTTCGGTATTATCTAGTTCCCGATGATACGTCTCCATCGTATCTACTTTTCCAAACACTTTTGCCCTTGTTTTGGATTCTAACTTGCATGATTTGAATGGAACTGACCTGGACCAACGCTATTTTCAGCAGAACTGCCATGGTGTTATTTTTGTGCAGAAATAGAAGTTCTCGGAATGACCTGAAACTTCACGGAGAATAATTTTGGAATTAATAAAAAATACTGGTGAAAGAATCAAGGCCAGGGGGCCACACCCTGTCCACGAGGGTGGGGGCGCGCTCCCTACCTCGTGGGCCCCCTGGTGCTCCACCGACCTCAACTCCAACTCTATATGTTCACGTTCGGGGAGAAATAAATCAGGGAGAATGATTCATCGCGTTTTACGATATGGAGCCGCCGCCAAGCCCTAATCTCTCTAGGGAGGGCTGATCTGGAGTCCGTTCGGGGCTGCGGAGAGGGGAATCTGTCGCCATCGTCATCATCAACCTTCATGATGCGCACCGCCGTGCATGAGTAATTCCATCATAGGCTTGCTGGATGGTGATGGGTTGGATGAGATTTACCATGTAATCGAGTTAGTTTTGTTAGGGTTTTATCCCTATTATCCACTATGTTCTGAGATTGATGTTGCTATGACTTTGCTATGCTTAATGCTTGTCACTAGGGCCCGAGTGCCATGATTTCAAATCTGAACCTATTATGTTTTATGAATATATGTGAGTTCTTGATCCTATCTTGCAAGTCTATAGTCACCTATTATGTGTTATGATCTGTTAACCCTGAAGTGACAATAATCGGGATACTTACCAATGATGACCGTAGTTTGAGGAGTTCATGTATTCACTAAGTGTTAATGCTTTGGTCCGGTACTCTATTAAAAGGAGGCCTTAATATCCCTTAGTTTTCAATAGGACCCCGCTGCCACGGGAGGGTAGGACAAAAGATGTCATGCAAGTTCTTTTCCATAAGCACGCATGACTATATTCGGAATACATGCCTACATTACATTGATGAACTGCAGCTAGTTCTGTGTCACCCTATGTTATAGCTATTGCATGAGGAATCGCATCCGGCATAATTCTCCATCACCGATCCAATGCCTATGAGCTTTTCACATATTGTTCTTTGCTTAGTTACTTTACCATTGCCATTGTTACAATTACTACAAAGCTACTACTGTCACTTTTGCTACCGTTACCATTACTTCCATACCACTTTGCTACTAAATACTTTGCTGCAGGTACTAAGTTATCCAGGTGTGGTTGAATTGACAACTCAACTGCTAATACTTGAGAATATTCTTTGGCTCCCCTTGTGTCGAATCAATAAATTTGGGTTGAATACTCTACCCTCGAAAACTGTTGTGATCCCCTATACTTGTGGGTTATCAAGACTATTTTCTGGCGCCGTTGCCGGGGAGCATAGCTCTATTCTTTTAGTCACTTGGGATTTATATCTGCTGGTCACTATGAGGAACTTGAAAGACGAAAGAACTAAGATTTTTTCCCTCAACTACGAGGGGAGGTAAGCAATGGCCATCTAGCTCTGCACTTGATTCACCTTCTATTTTGAGTAAGCTTGCGACACCTAAACCTTCTTCTGCTATTAATTCTGATATGTCGCATGTTATTGATGATGCCACTTCTGCTATGCATGATGCTTATGATGAAACTACTTCTATGCTTGATACTACAGTGCCACTAGGTGAATTTCTTGATGAACAACTTGCTAGGGCTAGAGAGAATGAAATTATTGAAACTGATAATATTGATGAAAGTGATGATGAAGATTCTCCCCCTAGATATGAATTGCCTGTTGTGCCTGAGGGTTATGTTATGGATGAAGAAACTGTTAGAGACTTTCTTGCTTGCAAAGATAGATAGGATCTTAACACTACAAGAAATATGTCAACTTGTGACCCTCACTATTGGCCGCTTAAAGGTCATTGTTTTTCATTTGCGACCTTTTTTTGACCAAAAACAGAAGGTCAAAAGCTGGCGGTCGTAAACTGAAATTGACGGCCTTCTGTAAAAGGTCATCGGTTCTTCGACAAAAATTTTGGTCACTAGCAGCCTCCCCAGACCACGTAGGCATCCAGCAGCGTGGCAAACTGATGTGGCACAAGAATCAGCCCGGTCCGATTCGGTTTTCTACATGGGCCTAGCCCAACAATTCGGCCTTTTTAAAATTTATTTTTCCTATTAATTTTTGCTAGCTACATGGACCTGGCCCAACAATTCGGCCTTCTTATTTCATTCCATTTCGCAGTCCATTTCATTAAGCCTTTTTTACAGGTTTTTCATAAATGCAGAATATTCCAGTCCACTATTGTTTGGGCCATAGCCTTTTTAAAGCCCAAATACTATTCAATCCAGTAGAACATTCATCTTTTTCATTCACATATTTCATTTTACACATTTCAAATGCAAACAATCAATAATTCTCTCAATTAAATGATCAAATCCACAAACTCACAACAACACATACATGTCTGCACGATCCAACAACTGTACATATACAATAAAAAACAAATACACAGGCACCATCAACTAAAACTATGGTGCACATCTCCAGGCTTCTTATGATCTTCTGTTAGAATAGCAGCAACCTCGATGACATTAGATCTTGATCTACATAAATTATTAGTGAGATACAGTGGAAGTTAAATCATTGCCAATAAAATATATCCATTCAAGAGAATAAAAATTATACATAAATGCCCAAATGCCTCAGTTCAGCAAGCACTAAGCATGGCATAGCAAAACTACCAAAACTTGACTGCAACACGTTAACATATGAAGCATAATGATAGAACAGAACAATGGATTTACTGTGTCTATATTCTGGTGACCCTGTCATTTGCTACATGATACACACATGTGTACATATTCTGATAACCATTACCATCTAGCCAACAACAACATGGACATGATACCAATTACCTACCAAGACACAGAAAGTCATTCACTACAAACAATAAACAGAAAATACAGCAAAGAGAGTGTCTCTTTCACCAGATGTGGTGGTCGCTGCTGGAATTACAGAGTTCAATATAGACAAGGCAGCTTAATACAAGATAAGATAAAAAATAAGCCACATATTTTCTGCTAGCAAATAATAGGTTGAAACCAAGTCATCGCAGCGAATACAGGAACTAAGTTATAATGACACTGGTCCTTTAATGTTTTACTCTATCTGGCCATAAAGACTCAAAGTTCAAGAGAACTACTTGGATGTTATAACAGTTTCAATGCGTTTAAATAACAGTGTAACAAAAGCCAGAAATGCCTCGACGATCGTGGTATCGCAGACCACGTAGGCAAGAAAGGGGAGGGACCAAAAAAACTCACCTAAACCACTCATGCCGCATCCAGCACCGCTGACACCACCTATTCCCGCTCAAATAGAGTAGTACTAGCATAACCCGCGCGGCGCCACGCCGCGCCCATCGATACGTGTGTTCATAAGGATTGTGTTTACTATTTACAATTAAAATTATCAATATTTAAATTTAAGATAGCAGATTATTGTATGTAAAATTGTGAAGGTAGAAAAATAAGTAAGAACAAAATTAAGAAAAAAGCAAATTTATCGGCATAATGCATGTTGGATGTTGCTAAAGAGGAAAACACATGTTCATACATCTCTGATAGGGATCATCTATTGTTGTCGAAGTGGCACGACTCTAGTGTAATAAGACGAAAGGAACATTGATAAGTATTGATAGAGTAGATCATCCTGGTGTAGCCTTCTGCAGGTTGCATGGTTGCTGTCTAATTTGACTATGTTCTCCTTGGCAGTCTTCTGTCTGGCTTATCTCTGCATGTGGTGGTTTGCCTCCTTTGTTTGAATTTCTGTTTGCATGCGGTAGTCCTGTGCTTCACCTGTTGTCTTGTTTGCATTAGAAAATTGGTTTGCATATGTGTTTCCCAAAGATTGCTTGTGTCTCGGACGATGGATGGATTGATTTTTCTCACGTCCACCTTCCTCTTTTTTGATGGCCTATGCGAAGGTATGGAATAATCGGTTGTAACCAAGTAATACAATCTTATTTCATGATAATTTAATACTTAGTCAAAAAGATCATGTTTACACCAAATTAGGGATCAGATTTGGGAAAAATACCTGTGCTAAAAAACTACATTTTATACCCATTTCTTTAACAAACACCATATGTGTTGAAGATTGTCTATTCCTCAAGAAATTTCCTCTTTGTGTTATAGCTAAATCGAGTTTGTAGTCAAAAATTATGAAGTTAATCATCATCAATGGGGAACTACTTGTGAAATTACACAAGTCAGTGCAATATCATGGCATACTAACTCCAGATATTTGTGCTTGCACACTGCAGAACACAAACCAACTCAATAGAACAACATAAGTACTTGCGCACTGCGTCTTTAGCGGGGCCTCTCTCTCAGGATTACATAGATTTTCACTTCTAGCTTATGTGTATTATCTATTCATGTTGTAGAACAAACAAAAGAAAAAAACATCATACTGCTTTTTTTAGGGGTAAAAACATCATACTTGTACGCGACTAAATCAAGAGAACTATATGGATAAGGTTGTATTCACATATAAGGGAAGTAATGCATAGAAGCAAACTGAAAAGGACACATTTGTTGTCACCATGTGTGGTGCATCTTAGATGACAGAAAATACCCATCCACACTTTTCTAATAAGACTAAACACGATATAATTATTTATGGTCTACATCATTCTAGTTTTATTTCAGGCTTACATCATTTGGAAAGATAAGTAAATAACTGGCTGTCAAATTTGATGGCCATGAACTGAATCAATATCTCTGAAAATTAGCACCATGTTTATCGAAAATGTGTACTCCATGACAACATCAAATATTAACCACCTGAAGAATATCATGGTTTTCAGAGCTTTTATTAAAAGGGACACAACACTCCTCCATTAGAAAGACCGAGGCATGAGATTAGACTTACAGAAGCGACAAAAGCAAGCGATTTGGATATATGCAAGCCACCAGACATCATCCTTTGTGGTGAAAAGGACTTGCCAAGGTACACTGCAGGGTGAATGTTTTTTTAATTAAAACAAATAAAAGAAGTTGGATGGATATGAATGCTTTACCTTACATAATGGGAGTACGCATCATCACAATAATGTACTACATCACAACATAGTCAAATCTAAGAATGGATGTCCTGCATTACAACTCATGTCAGCAACATGGCCGCTTCCTTCCTTGCTCAGAAGCAAATTGCCTGGTAGCAAACAGCTCAGTGCAGCAGCAAGCAGGTTAGGGCATCTCCAGCTGTTGTGGCCCCCAGGAGGTGTTTTTTCGGCCTCCTGGGGAGGCACCGGTGGATTTTTTGAGCCTGGGTGGCAAATTTTTCCAGCCGTCTCCACCCCAAGCATCTCTGCACCTCGACGAGCAGGACACGTGGCGGCAGCTCGAACGAGCGCGTGGCGCGCAGCGAGGAAGAGCACCGACGCCCAGTGCCCCGCCGCGGCCAGCAATGCCAGGAGGAGCTCGCGCACTGCGGGGACGCTGGTCGACAAGCTCCTTCGAGAGGGGACGCTGGTGCTGCTCGCCGGCGCACTGCGGGGCCGCGTGGATGGCCCCGCCACCGTCTCCATGCCCCGCCACCGTCTCCGCGTGGATGGCCTTGCCGCGTCGCTGGGCTCTCGCCCGGCTGCTGCAAGGGCTGGAGGCGCACGCGGGTGGAGCCGGACAGGGCGGCGAGCGAACCCGGCCACGCTTCCCAACGGAGGCCTCGGCGCCTCCCTGGACTGGAGCCGGCCCTGGTCCTGGCCATGCGCGGAAACGGTGGAGATGGCCACTGCAAGGCAAAGAAGACGAGCCCCTGGGCATGCGCGCTCCGCTCCGCTCCGCGAGCCCCTCCCCGGCCATGCTCCACTCCGGCCGCGCGAGCTCGAGGCCCCGCGCTCGGCCATGCGTGCGCCGCCACGGCCGCGCGAGCCCCGCTCCGGCTGTGTGTGTAGTAGGTGGTGCTGGGGAGAGAGAAGGTGGGGGCCGGGCTGAAAGCGACGGGGGAAGGGGGAGATGTGGCTGCAGGTGGGCCTTTGCATGCATAAACAAACCGCCGGCGCTCTCAGATGCCTCCCTGGGAGCTGGATTTCGGGTGATACTGCCGGCGCTAAAATTGCACAAAACCGGCGAAAAAAGCGATCCTGGGGGCGTGAGTGGAGGCTTTTTTCACTGCCGGCGCTCTCAAAGTTAGAAAAAAGGGCCTCTTGGGGAGCCTAGTGGAGATGCCCTTACTCGGCAATTGTGATGTAAACTGGTTAGGATTGCTTTCATATGCAACTCCGATGTTTCATTCATCTTTGTAACTGCTAGTCTAGCTAATTCTGGTCTGCATCAGACTGCACTAAACTCTCCTGACAGATACACCACCTACGAAAACCACCTACGGAATTCTTTCCGATTAGATCGTCAACAATAACTGCACGCTGTACGCCCTTTGCGTGGAAGAAAACTGCCTAACAAACCAACCTGAAACTGAAAACCTACAATATTTTGCAGGTCTGCGGGTCGACGGCTTCTTCGTTAGCCGTTGTGTCTATCTTCCAGTAGGCATCGCATTCCTTCCAGTTACACACTTAAACATAGAAATAACAAATGGATGGGCTCATGGAAAATTTTGATAAAAATGATTACGTTGACACATTTCCTGTATTTACAGGCAGACCACCCATATGCTTTGCCCGCCCAGCAGGAGAGAAAGCTATTTTCCACCATTTGTTCAATATTTCTGTTTCCACCTGATTCTTATCCCAACAATTGGCTTCCCTACTATAGACTACACCTATACTCCTATACCATTTGTACAATCCCAACAAGAAAAAACACCAAACATCATATGCGACAATTTATTGCTCAAACGGTAGAAGGTAGCCAAGAACTAAAGTCTGAAATTTAGATAAACAGATCCTAGTCAATTTCATTCCCGGGACAACCAGAAGTAGTCAGAATCACACACATGCACGTATGTATGTACCAAGCATGACATAACCTTGCAACCTGTCCATTGGAAGCGGCGAAGACTACACATAACGCCAGCGACGTTCGGGAGGAACGGCCGGCGAGATGGTTGCTCGAGAGGTTGAGCGCTCTGAGACTGCGGCAGCCGGAGAGCGCCCTGGCGGCGACATCGCAGCCGATGAGGTTGCCGGACAGGTCAAGGTACTGCAGCCCGGAGCAGTTGGTGAAGTCCGAGAGGCCGGCGGAGGATCTTATTTCAGGCGAGGCCCAGCCACCGGACAGACCCGAGGTCGGCACCCACCATCCAGCCGTCCAGGGCGGCAAACCCCTGCCCGCCACCGCCAGCGTCCTTGGCTGCACCAACCGCATCACCGAACAGATTCAACGAATTGAGGCCGCTGCAGGAGCCGGAGAGCGCGGCCACGTCGGCGACGGAACCGCGCAGCACGGGATTTCCGGAGAGGTCGAGCACCTCGAGCTTGCTGCCGCACCTGCCGCCGGCCGCCGCCGCGAGCGCATCGCTGACGTTGGCCCCCCGGAGGCTGAGCCTCTCGACGCCGCTGAGCTGCAGCAGGGTGGCCGCGACAGCGTGGATGTCGATATTGAGCAGGACGGCGGAGAGCGAGAGCGACGTGAGGCGCTCGCCCCTGCACACTGCGCCGGGGAACCTGCAGGCGCCGTCACGCGCGGTCCAGCCGTCAAGCGACGCCTGGTTGGGCAGCGCCGCCTTGAAGTCGTCCAGCAGGTGTGCGTCGTCGGCAGCCGTCACCACGAGCACCGCCAGAAAGAGTGCCGACGCTATGGCCAACCGCACGGAATCCATGTAGGAGCACGCAACAGCAAAGCTAGAGGTAGGAGGGGAGGTGGGAGCGTGTTGAGTTGATGAGTATTTATACATCCGTAAGCGGCGGCCGACCTATCATCGTCCAGAAACTGCTTAACCTATTATCGCTCCAGAAGCTGCCTGATAAGCGGCAACGGACTAACCTGAGAAATCCAGCAAGCCAAAAATCAACGACGTGGCCGCAGCAGAACAAAACAGAACGGCATGCATGCACACCCATCCGGAAATCGTCCACAAGGCCAACAAAAGCAGCGATAGCGACACCACGAATCGACCAACAGCGGCCAGACAGAAGAAAGCGACAGGACACATCGACCAACAGCGGCTCAGCAGAATCACCACAAACAGCGACAGCAGAACTGACCCGGCATAGATACGAACAAAATCCTACGGCCAATAGAAAAGAAAGTAAGCACACAAGAAGAACAACTACGACAGCCGACCCCACGTCCAATCAAAAATGTTAAAGCCACCAAACGAACCGTCACAGCAGTTCAAAAAATTTGAAACGAAAAACCAAATCCACAACACGTTTGTACACGGCCCTGTACCAAAAAAATGCACGTGTCCCATTCAAATTTACTCATACGTCTTTTTCACCCAAGTGGCTGATTCTCACAGCGAAAACTTTGGCTGGAATAGATGCTTGGGTATGTCATGGGACAGTGACTTATCAATAATAGCATTTCAGGAAAACAGGAGGTTTACATGATAGTATGTAATGGGACAGTGACCTATCAATCACATAACACGGTCCAACAGAAACATTTCTATTTGCCCCTAAACTAAACCAAGATAGTATGTATTGCAGATAAAACAAACCTACAGCAGCCATGGTACTAAGAAGAGCAGTAGGTCAGCCTCCTACACACCCAACCTACAGCAGTTGCGGCTACACCCAAACTACATCAGCAGTTCTACCGATAGCAACAGATCGAGTCAATTGTCTCACCTACAGCAGCTCACCAGGAGCGAAGTTGAGAAGGGCCGGGGCAGGAGCGGCTGGATGCAGGTCATGGGCGAGGTCGGCGAAGTACGCAGGTCGTCCGAGGATCCCGTCGACGCTGTCGCCGTCTTGGTTGCCGGAGAGCTGTGGTCGTGGCTGTGTCCACATGCCTGTATCCAGCCTGCAGCCATCATACATACATTCAGTTTATTCAGCATAATCCTACTGTCATTGGTACTGGAGAGCTAGAGGACGAGCCACTTTCTGATTGCACTGGACCTCCTATAAGATCCAATGATCAACAGGAGCACGCACATTATTTCTCATTCATCACGAATTAGTACAGTATAGGTATGAGTATGATTATGAGGACCTACCTAGTGAATGGGCTCTTACTGGAAGGGTCACAACCAATGCCTCGAGCGCATAGTACCACGCGAGGGAAAAAAGACCACCGCACCGCGCCGTGCGTGGGGGTGCAGCGCACCACGCGAAGGAAAAAAAACCACCGTGCTGTGGTGAGCCCCGCGCCCGTCTGCTTTCTGCCTTTCTCCTCCATCCCCCTCCTCTCCAACCCTAAAATCTTTTCCCCCTACATCCGCCCATCCCCTCCACTCCCTCGACAACGGTGGCGGAGGAGGAGGGGGAGATGGTGGCGCGGCGGCGACCTTCCCCCCTCGTCATCCTGGATCTCACCGGACCCGAGGCGTGCGGGCGCGGCGGCGACCTGCAAGGGAAGGGCGACGCTCGAATCGATCCAGCGCCATGGATCGGTCCCTGCGGGAGAAAGAGAAAATGAGGGAGAGAGAAGGAAGGAGAGGAAGGAGAAAGAGAGAGGAAAGAGGAGAGGGAGGTGCAGCGTTGACTGACGGCTCGCGCGGTGGTGCGGCAGACGGCGGCCTCAGCGGGTTTGCGATGACACCACGCAGCTCCTGTGCCGCGCAACCCTCTCCTCGCAGGCTCAACAGGAGGTTCCCAAGCCAGCTCGGGCCGCTGCTACCTCTTCCTCGCCGCCCAACAGGTCGCCGTGCTGGGGGAGCAGGGTAGCATCGGGTCCACAGGCTGGGGTGGAGGCCTTCCCTGTTAGGTTGATCTCTCCACCGAGTGGGCTCAACGGCCCATCGGGCCCTGATCTATTCGCGGACTGATCGGGAGCGCCCAACCGTTCTATGGTTGGTGGGCCCCTGTGACCTGCGATATATAAAGAGGTGGGGGCCGGGGCGCACGGTACGAGGTTCACCGCGCCGCCAGACTCCCACCGATATCCCCTTCCGATCTAGGGCAATCGCAGTGCTCACGGGAAGCACCACTGCCACCTCTCCATCTCGATCTCTCTGCTACCACCGGCCTCTACTTCACCATGGCCGGGTCTGGATCGAGCTCATCCGCACCCAAGGAAGGTGGGTGACCGGAAAGATCAAAGCCTACATCGATCCAGTGGATCTAACATTCCCAACTCGGACTGCGCGTCCTCCTCTTCACCGCGTCATCGCCCTAGCCAGCTGAGCACCAACCCGACGGCTCCGGCATCCGATGCCAACACAACGAGGTGAGCTTCACCAAATACTGTCTCTCTCTCTCTCTCTCTCTCTGTCTCTACCTATCTCTTCATGCGGCCTCCTCCCTCTCTGTAATCTTTCGAGATTGATTTTGTTTCCAGGTTATACTCCAATCAAACATGTGAATATTTACCAGAGTGCTTCAAGATCGATCTGATGATCCACTACCGCTCTGCTGTTGGGACTAATTTGGATGGGAATGGTGATTTCATGGTTGATTATGATTACTTGGTTCTTGCTCTTGGAGTTACTGTGAATACATTCAACACTCCTGGTGTGATGGAGCATTGCCACTTTCTGAAGGTAAAATCCTGATTGGCATTGTGTGTCTCTTTACTGTTCTGCTATTTCTTATGTTTCAATCCTGAGATGTAAGTTACAGTCTCTGTAATCTTTCGAGATTGATTTTGTTTCCAGGTTATACTCCAATCAAACATGTGAATATTACCAGAGTGCTTCAAGATCAATCTGATGATCCACTACCGCTCTGCTGTTGGGACTAATTTGGATGGGAATGGTGATTTCATGGTTGATTATGATTACTTGGTGCTTGCTCTTGGAGTTACTGTGAATACATTCAACACTCCTGGTGTGATGGAGCATTGCCACTTTCTGAAGGTAAAATCCTGATTGGCATTGTGTGTCTCTTTACTGTTCTGCTATTTCTCATGTTTCAATCCTGAGATGTAAGTTACAGTCTCTGTAATCTTTCGAGATTGATTTTGTTTCCAGGTTATACTCCAATCAAACATGTGAATATTACCAGAGTGCTTCAAGATCGATCTGATGATCCACTACCGCTCTGCTGTTGGGACTAATTTGGATGGGAATGGTGATTTCATGGTTGATTATGATTACTTGGTTCTTGCTCTTGGAGTTACTATGAATACATTCAACACTCCTGGTGTGATGGAGCATTGCCACTTTCTCAAGGTAAAATCCTGATTGGCATTGTGTGTCTCTTTACTGTTCTGCTATTTCTCATTTTTCAATCCTGAGATGTAAGTTACATTCTCTGTAATCTTTCGAGATTGATTTTGTTTCCAGGTTATACTCCAATCAAACATGTGAATATTACCAGAGTGCTTCAAGATCGATCTGATGATCCACTACCGCTCTGCTGTTGGGACTAATTTGGATGGGAATGGTGATTTCATGGTTGATTATGATTACTTGGTTCTTGCTCTTGGAGTTACTGTGAATACATTCAACACTCCTGGTGTGATGGAGCATTGCCACTTTCTCAAGGTAAAATCCTGATTGGCATTGTGTGTCTCTTTACTGTTCTGCTATTTCTCATTTTTCAATCCTGAGATGTAAGTTACAGTCTCTGTAATCTTTCGAGATTGACTTTGTTTCCAGGTTATACTCCAATCAAACATGTGAATATACCAGAGTGCTTCAAGATCAATGTGATGATCCACTACCGCTCTGCTGTTGGGACTAATTTGGATGGGAATGGTGATTTCATGGTTGATTATGATTACTTGGTTCTTGCTCTTGGAGTTACCGTGAATACATTCAACACTCCTGGTGTGATGGAGCATTGCCTCTTTCTGAAGGTAAAATCCAGATTGGCATTGTTTGTCTCTTTACTGTTCTGATATTTCTCATGTTTCAATCCTGAGATGTAAGTTACAGTCTCTGTAATCTTTCGAGATTGATTTTGTTTCCAGGTTATACTCCAATCAAACATGTGAATATTACCAGAGTGCTTCAAGATCGATCTGATGATCCACTACCGCTCTGCTGTTGGGACTAATTTGGATGGGAATGGTGATTTCATGGTTGATTATGATTACTTGGTTCTTGCTCTTGGAGTTACCGTGAATACATTCAACACTCCTGGTGTGATGGAGCATTGCCACTTTCTGAAGGTAAAATCCTGATTGGCATTGTGTGTCTCTTTACTGTTCTGCTATTTCTCATGTTTCAATCCTGAGATGTAAGTTACAGTCTCTGTAATCTTTCGAGATTGATTTTGTTTCTAGGTTATACTCCAATCAAACATGTGAATATTTACCAGAGTGCTTCAAGATCGATCTGATGACCCACTACCGCTCTGCTGTTGGGACTAATTTGGATGGGAATGGTGATTTCATGGTTGATTATGATTACTTGGTTCTTGCTCTTGGAGTTACCGTGAATACATTCAACACTCCTGGTGTGATGGAGCATGGCCACTTTCTGAAGGTAAAATCCTCATTGGCATTGTGTGTCTCTTTACTGTTCTGCTATTTCTCATGTTTCAATCCTGAGATGTAAGTTACAGTGTCTGTAATCTTTCGAGATTGATTTTGTTTCCAGGTTATACTCCAATCAAACATGTGAATATTTACCAGAGTGCTTCAAGATCGATCTGATGATCCACTACCGCTCTGCTGTTGGGACTAATTTGGATGGGAATGGTGATTTCATGGTTGATTATGATTACTTGGTTCTTGCTCTTGGAGTTACTGCGAATACATTCAACACTCCTGGTGTGATGGAGCATTGCCACTTTCTGAAGGTAAAATCCTGATTGGCATTGTGTGTCTCTTTACTGTTCTGCTATTTCTCATGTTTCAATCCTGAGATGTAAGTTACAGTAAAGAGACACACACCAGGAGATTGATTTTGTTTCGAGATTGATTTTGTTTCTAGGTTATACTCCAATCAAACATGTGAATATTTACCAGAGTGCTTCAAGATCGATCTGATGACCCACTACCGCTCTGCTGTTGGGACTAATTTGGATGGGAATGGTGATTTCATGGTTGATTATGATTACTTGGTTCTTGCTCTTGGAGTTACCGTGAATACATTCAACACTCCTGGTGTGATGGAGCATGGCCACTTTCTGAAGGTAAAATCCTCATTGGCATTGTGTGTCTCTTTACTGTTCTGCTATTTCTCATGTTTCAATCCTGAGATGTAAGTTACAGTGTCTGTAATCTTTCGAGATTGATTTTGTTTCCAGGTTATACTCCAATCAAACATGTGAATATTTACCAGAGTGCTTCAAGATCGATCTGATGATCCACTACCGCTCTGCTGTTGGGACTAATTTGGATGGGAATGGTGATTTCATGGTTGATTGTGATTACTTGGTTCTTGCTCTTGGAGTTACTGTGAATACATTCAACACTCCTGGTGTGATGGAGCATTGCCACTTTCTGAAGGTAAAATCCTGATTGGCATTGTGTGTCTCTTTACTGTTCTGCTATTTCTCATGTTTCAATCCTGAGATGTAAGTTACAGTCTCTGTAATGTTTCGAGATTGATTTTGTTTCCAGGTTATACTCCAATCAAACATGTGAATATTTACCAGAGTGCTTCAAGATCGATCTGATGATCCACTACCGCTCTGCTGTTGGGACTAATTTGGATGGGAATGGTGATTTCATGGTTGATTATGATTACTTGGTTCTTGCTCTTGGAGTTACTGTGAATACATTCAACACTCCTGGTGTGATGGAGCATTGCCACTTTCTGAAGGTAAAATCCTGATTGGCATTGTGTGTCTCTTTACTGTTCTGCTATTTCTCATGTTTCAATCCTGAGATGTAAGTTACAGTCTCTGTAATCTTTCGAGATTGATTTTGTTTCCAGGTTATACTCCAATCAAACATGTGAATATTACCAGAGTTCTTCAAGATCGATCTGATGATCCACTACCGCTCTGCTGTTGGGACTAATTTGGATGGGAATGGTGATTTCATGGTTGATTATGATTACTTGGTTCTTGCTCTTGGAGTTACCGTGAATACATTCAACACTCCTGGTGTGATGGAGCATTGCCACTTTCTGAAGGTAAAATCCTGATTGGCATTGTGTGTCTCTTTACTGTTCTGCTATTTCTCATGTTTCAATCCTAAGATGTAAGTTACAGTCTCTGTAATCTTTCGAGATTGAGTTTGTTTCCAGGTTATACTCCAATCAAACATGTGAATATTACCAGAGTGCTTCAAGATCGATCTGATGATCCACTACCGCTCTGCTGTTGGGACTAATTTGGATGGGAATGGTGATTTCATGGTTGATTATGATTACTTGGTTCTTGCTCTTGGAGTTACCGTGAATACATTCAACACTCCTGGTGTGATGGAGCATTGCCACTTTCTGAAGGTAAAATCCTGATTGGCATTGTGTGTCTCTTTACTGTTCTGCTATTTCTCATGTTTCAATCCTGAGATGTAAGTTACAGTCTCTGTAATCTTTCGAGATTGATTTTGTTTCCAGGTTATACTCCAATCAAACATGTGAATATTACCAGAGTGCTTCAAGATCGATCTGATGATCCACTACCGCTCTGCTGTTGGGACTAATTTGGATGGGAATGGTGATTTCATGGTTGATTATGATTACTTGGTTCTTGCTCTTGGAGTTACTGTGAATACATTTAACACTCCTGGTGTGATGGAGCATTGCCACTTTCTGAAGGTAAAATCCTGATTGGCATTGTGTGTCTCTTTACTATTCTGCTATTTCTCATGTTTCAATCCTGAGATGTAAGTTACAGTGTCTGTAATCTTTCGAGATTGATTTTGTTTCCAGGTTATACTCCAATCAAACATGTGAATATTGTTAGGAATAAGCAACTTGTATTCCCATGAGGCCATAGGCCGATATATATATACTTGTACAGGTGTGGAACATATGTAGGAAACCCCTCATACAACGGGATAAATACAAAGGGGTACATGACTTATATTATAACTCTAACACCCCCCCTCAAACTCATGGTGGATGAACAACACTGAGTTTGGAGATATAAAAGCCATGTTGTGCTCTAGTCTGAGCCTTCGTCAGGAAATCCGCCAACTGTAACTCGGAAGGCACATACTGAAGAGCAATAACCTGATCCTGCACAGCAGTGCGCACATAGAAAGCATCAACACCAATATGCTTGGTGAGCTCATGCTTCACAGGATCGCGTGCAATGCTGATAGCACCTGTACTGTCAGATAAAAGCAGAGTCGGTGTAGTGACAGAAACACCAAAATCCTGAAGTAACCACCGTAACCAAGTCACCTCTGCCGTCAAAAGAGCCATTGCTCGCAACTCAGCCTCGGCACTCGAACGGGAAACTGCAAGATGTTTCTTCGTCTTCCAGGCAATGAGAGAACCACCAAGAAAAACACAGTAAGCAGAAAGTGAACGGCGATCGGAAGGATCACTAGCCCATGTAGCATCCGAATAGGCCTGGAGCTGTAAAGAACTGGAGCGAGGAAAGAATAGACGGTGAGAGATCGTGCCTCGAAGATATCGAAGAACACAAAGGAGATGACTATAGTGAACCGAGGTGGGGGCAGAGACAAACTGACTCAGAATATGAACCGGATAAGAGATGTCCGGACGAGTGACAGCTAGATAGATAAGACTGCCAACAAGATGACGATAACGCGTCGGGTCAGGAAGAGGATCACCATCAGTAGCACGGAGGTGAACATTGATCTCCATAGGAGTCTCAACAACGCGCTCGTCAGTAAGAGCAGCACGAGTAAGAAGATCCTGGATATACTTTTCCTGGGATATAAAAAAGCCATCAGAGGTAGAAGAGACTTCAATCCCAAGAAAGTAGCGAAGAGGTCCAAGATCAGACATAAGAAACTGCTCACTAAGACGAGCCTTTACAAAGGCAATATACTCGGGGTCATCCCCTGTGATGATCATGTCATCAACATAAAGAAGAAGAAGAGTCCGACCACGAGGAGAAAGATGAATAAACAATGCTGGATCATGAGCACTTGAGAAAAAACCAGCAGCAGTGATCACAGAGGCAAAACGCTCAAACCAGGCGCAGGGGGCTTGCTTAAGGCCATAGAGAGAGCGACGAAGACGACATACCATGCCATCAGGAACAGAATACCCAGGTGGTGGCTGCATGTACACCTCCTCACGCAGCTCACCATTAAGAAAGGCATTCTTAACATCAAGCTGAGATATAGACCAGTGGCGTGCAGAGGCAACAACAAGAAGTGTACGAATAGTGGTCATATGAGCCACAGGAGCAAAAGTCTCGTCATAATCACGACCATGCTCCTGCTGAAAACCACGAGCCACAAGACGAGCTTTGTGACGCTCAAGAGAACCATCGGAGCGAGTCTTAACCTTGTAGACCCACTTACAAGTGATCGGACGGACTCCGGGAGGAAGAGAAACAAGATCCCAGGTACCAGTGCGTTCAAGAGCAGCAATCTCCTCTGCCATCGCAAACTGCCATTCAGGATGAACAACAGCCTGATGGTAAGAAGTCGGCTCAAGAACAGCAGCACCAGCGGTGGGAAATCCAAAGCGATCAACAGGCGGACGAGGACAAGAACGCAAGCCATAAGTAGGTTGAGAGGAAGATGACGACCCATCCACAGAGGCATCAACTGGTCGTGGACGACGAGTGTAATGCTGAGGAAAAGATGGAATAATAGAAGGAGGAATCGGCAAGGTAGAATCAGGGGGTGGCGACGAAGAAGTCATCGGAGATGAAGGTGTAGAATCCGGTGACAGGCTGGGAGAGGAGACCGGGGAGGAAGTCACCGGAGATGATGGTGGAGAACCCGGTGACATGCTAGGCGAGGAGACCGGGGAGGATGGTGGCTGCAAATCAACTAGATGTGGAGAAGGAGAGGAAGTGGAACGGAGAGGTACAGTCTCGGCGGGGGTGATAGGTGAGTCAGGAAAAGTGAGGAAAGAGATATCCTGCACTGAAAAAGTCGAGGAAGATGGGCGTGGGTAGAAGGGACGAGACTCTTCAAAAGTCACATCTCGAGAGATACGCATCCGACGACCAATAGGATCCCAACAACGATAGCCCTTATGCTCATCACTGTAGCCTCAGAAGACACACTCAACAGACCGAGCGGTCAGTTTGGTGCGTTCGTGAGGGGCAAGAAGAACATAGCAGACACAACCAAACGAGCGAAGCATCGAATAATCGGGAGAACAATCAAAAAGTCGCTCGAAAGGAACACCACCCTGTAGAGCAGCGGAAGGCTGTATGTTGATAAGATAGGTGGATGTGGAGACGGCCTCAGCCCAAAAATGAGGCGGGAGAGAGGCAGCAATCATCAATGCACGAGCCGTCTCAAGAAGATGTCGATGCTTTCGCTCAGCCACACCATTCTGAGCATGAGCACCAGGACAAGAGAATTGAGAGAGTCCCGTGCTCAGCAAGAACACCACGCAACATCTTAGAGATATACTCGCCAGCGGAGTCAGCACGAAAAACACGAAAGGGTGAAGAGAACTGAGTATGAACCATGGCAGCAAAACGCTTATAAATAGACAACACCTCAGAACGAGAAGTCATGAAATAAAGCCATGTGTAACGAGAGAAATCATCTATGAAAATAATATAGTATTTATGACCACCTTTCGAAGCGAAAGGGGCCGGACCCCATACATCAGAATGGACTAAATCGAAAGGACGCTTAGACACTGACTCACTATGTGAATATGGTAACTGAATCTGCTTGTCAAGACGACAACCCTGACACTCTAAAGAGACATCTCCTGAGACAGACCCCAGAAGGCCTCGACGAACTAAAGAAGACAACCGAGAACCACACAGATGACCAAGTCGATGATGCCACTGCTGGAAGGAACCAGTGACGGAGGCGACAGAAGCGGAAGAACTGGCAATGGTGGTGGCAGCAGAAGGAACATGAAGCAGTCCAACTCCCAAAGACCCTGAGAATCACGGCGGCGTGGGCCAGCCCCAAACAGAGTGTGCGTGTGACGATCCTGGACAGAACAAGAGTCAACGTCGAGGATGATGCGACAACCAAAATCCGTAAGTTGACCGGCAGAAAACAAATTCATGGTAAGTCGAGGAAAATGAGCAACATCAGGAACAGAATAAGGAGTAGTAAGATTGCCTCTACTAGCAACAGAAAGTGGAGTACCATCAGCAGTGAAGACATGAATAGGAGAATCCAGTGATCGAAGAGAGGACAAAGTGGAAGAATGAGAAGACATATGAAAAGAAGCTCCAGAGTCCAGAACCCATGGGGATGTACCTGACTGTGTAGAGGGTGATTGCTTAGTGCGGGAAGCATCAGTCACAGAACCGGCAGTACCCGTCGAGGAAGAACCTGAAGCCGCGAGCAGACGCTTAAGTCTCAGAATATCCTGCTCAGTCAAAGCAATGGCTGAAGCTGTCGAGAGAGATGACGAAGTCCCTGAAGATGATGATGAGCCTTGCGCAGATGTTTCTTCTTCGTGTAGCACTGAGACTCAAGATGACCATCATTGTTGCAATAGGCGCAATGTGGACGGGGGCGACCTGAGCCTCCAGAAGGAGTGGGCAAGAGCGGCGGAGCACTCGAGCGAGAAGGGGTCGATGGAGCAGGTGGCATAGGAATGCGAGTAGCAAGCACAGAGGGAACCTCCAGCAAACCAGCACCACGTAAGCGAGTCTCCTCAGCACGAATCTCAGAAAGCGCCTCCATGAGAGAAATACGGCCACGAGCAAACAACTGAGCACGCCGGGGCTCAAACTCCTGACGGAGCCGAGACAGGAACTCATAGACGCGATGAAACTCCAAATTGTCCTGGACAGCCTAGCAACATGAGCAGGTACGACACCCAGCACTACGGAGAGAATCAAGCTGGCGCCAGATAGCAGAACTCTGCGCATAGAAGTCATCAACAGTAGAGTCACCCTGCTGAAGAGCATGCTCCTGACGGATCACAGAGAGGTATAAGGCATCACCAGAGCGCTGATAGCGCTCACGAAGACGGGTCCACATCTCAAAGACAGTAGAAAGACCCAGAAATTCAGAAGCAAACTGAGGCAGAAGACTAGCAGTGAGAACAGCTGCAGCACGAGCATCATCATCAAGCCACTGGGTGTAAACAGACAGAGCACCATGATACGTCTGAAGAGCCTCCTCATAAGCCAAAACCCTCTCATCATAAGCACGATCAGCAGCCTCATCAGCAACCTTAGCCGCATCCTTGGCGGCTTGATTAGCATCCGTAGGAAGAACCGATGGAGTTGGCGGAGTAGGGGCCACCGGAGGAACTGGACGTGGCGGACAGCAGACCTCGCCAGAAAGAACACCCCAAAGACGGATGCCACGCATGTGAATGCGCATGAAGCCAGTGAACTCGGTGTAGTTAGAACCATCAAAGATCATCGGACAGCGAGGGACAGCAACATAGCCCGATGCAGCAGACATCTTTTTTTTTTGGATCCGACGAGAGCGACCAGATCGGGATCAGGCGCTGGCTGGGGACGGGAGCAGCGTCGAGCGGAAGATCGGGGCGCTGGCTGGGGACGGGAGCCCTGCGAGCGGCCGGCTGGATGCGGGCGTCACCCACGCACGACCTTCCCAGGACAAGCAGCGGCGTAGTGCAGCGGCTTGATCTCAGCGATCGGGGACAGACGGAGAAGTCCTGCGATCGCTCGGGCTCAATCTGTAGTCAGCACGAAGGAGTCCGCCGGCTCGATCTGAGGGCTCGAGGCAGGCGAATCGAATCCGGACGAGGCAGACTGACCGAGAGAGGAGGGAGAGAAAACGCAGCGGCGACGGAAACAGCGACGCCGGCAAGAACACAGCGGCGCGGGGAGAGGATCAAGCACGAGTTGCGCGTGCTAAAAAAAAACCTAAGCTCTAATACCATGTTAGGAATAAGCAACTTGTATTCCCATGAGGCCATAGGCCGATATATATATACATGTACAGGAAACCCCTCATACAACGGGATAAATACAAAGGGGTACATGACTTATATTATAACTCTAACAAATATTTACCAGAGTGCTTCAAGATCGATCTGATGATCCACTACCGCTCTGCTGTTGGGACTAATTTGGATGGGAATGGTGATTTCATGGTTGATTATGATTACTTGGTTCTTGCTCTTGGAGTTACTGTGAATACATTCAACACTCCTGGTGTGATGGAGCATTGCCACTTTCTCAAGGTAAAATCCTGATTGGCATTGTGTGTCTCTTTACTGTTCTGCTATTTCTCATGTTTCAATCCTGAGATGTAAGTTACACTCTCTGTAATCTTTCGAGATTGATTTTGTTTCCAGGTTATACTCCAATTAAACATGTGAATATTTACCAGAGTGCTTCAAGATCGATCTGATGATCCACTACCGCTCTGCTGTTGGGACTAATTTGGATGGGAATGGTGATTTCATGGTTGATTATGATTACTTGGTTCTTGCTCTTGGAGTTACCGTGAATACATTCAACACTCCTGGTGTGATGGAGCATTGCCACTTTCTGAAGGTAAAATCCTGATTGGCTTTGTGTGTCTCTTTACTTTTCTGCTATTTCTCATGTTTCAATCCTGAGATGTAAGTTACAGTCTCTGTAATCTTTCGAGATTGATTTTGTTTCCAGGTTATACTCCAATCAAACATGTGAATATTTACCAGAGTGCTTCAAGATCGATGTGATGATCCACTACCGCTCTACTGTTGGGACTAATTTGGATGGGAATGGTGATTTCATGGTTGATTATGATTACTTGGTTCTTGCTCTTGGAGTTACTGTGAATACATTCAACACTCCTGGTGTGATGGAGCATTGCCACTTTCTGAAGGTAAAATCCTGATTGGCATTGTGTGTCTCTTTACTGTTCTTCTATTTCTCATGTTTCAATCCCGAGATGTAAGTTACAGTCTCTGTAATCTTTCGAGATTGATTTTGTTTCCAGGTTATACTCCAATCAAACATGTGAATATTTACCAGAGTGCTTCAAGATCGATCTGATGATCCACTACCGCTCTGCTGTTGGGACTAATTTGGATGGGAATGGTGATTTCATGGTTGATTATGATTACTTGGTTCTTGCTCTTGGAGTTACTGCGAATACATTCAACACTCCTGGTGTGATGGAGCATTGCCACTTTCTGAAGGTAAAATCCTGATTGGCATTGTGTGTCTCTTTACTGTTCTGCTATTTCTCATGTTTCAATCCTGAGATGTAAGTTACAGTCTCTGTAATCTTTCGAGATTTATTTTGTTTCCAGGTTATACTCCAATCAAACATGTGAATATTTACCAAAGTGCTTCAAGATCGATCTGATGATCCACTACCGCTCTGCTGTTGGGACTAATTTGGGTGGGAATGGTGATTTCATGGTTGATTATGATTACTTGGTTCTTGCTCTTGGAGTTACTGTGAATACATTCAACACTCCTGGTGTGATGGAGCATTGCCACTTTCTGAAGGTAAAATCCTGATTGGCATTGTGTGTCTCTTTACTGTTCTGCTATTTCTCATGTTTCAATCCTGAGATGTAAGTTACAGTCTCTGTAATCTTTCGAGATTGATTTTGTTTCCAGGTTATACTCCAATCAAACATGTGAATATTTACCAAAGTGCTTCAAGATCGATCTGATGATCCACTACCGCTCTGCTGTTGGGACTAATTTGGATGGGAATGGTGATTTCATGGTTGATTATGATTACTTGGTTCTTGCTCTTGGAGTTACTGTGAATACATTCAACACTCCTGGTGTGATGGAGCATTGCCACTTTCTGAAGGTAAAATCCTGATTGGCTTTGTGTGTCTCTTTACTGTTCTGCTATTTCTCATGTTTCAATCCTGAGATGTAAGTTATAGTTTAATTTCCTGCAAACTCTTGAGATATATGGTATTTTTACCGTGCAGTATTAGTCATATCTTGTGCTTACAACCTCACATTGTAAATGGCAGGTAGTGGAGGATGCCCAAAAGATTCAGAAGAGCGTGACAGACTGCTTTGAAAAGGCGTCACTTCCTAACCTCAGTGAAGAGGAGAAAAGGAAGATCCTTCACTTTGTGATTATCGGTGGTGGAGCTACTGGGGTTGAATTTGCCGTGGAGTTGCATGATTTTCTTTTCGAATATCTGGTGAAGCTATATCCTGCAATTGAAGAAAACTCTCAACTCCTACTTGCGCTCCGCATGTTCCTCCTTTTCATCGCTCAATAGGAGGCAGCTCATCTGGCCGTGCAGCGGACCGCGTCCTCAGCGGGTCGGTGACGGCCGTTGCAGCTGGTGCACGATGGCGATTCCAACGACAACAGGAATCTGCAACTTGTTAGACTTCTTTGCAATCCCAACAGGGCCCTCATCTGCTTTGTCTACATATATGCATGATTTCTATGATTGGAATCAGATAGCACTAACTATGTGTCAGACTGCTAATATTTATTTGCTTGATGATCCTTGAAGCGCACTCTACGCTCATACATGATCCCACATATTCTAGGTATAATGATACTATCTTTAGTGTTCTGTTCACGGGAATTTGACAAGTCACTGCTTAAGATTTCTTAACTTTTGTACAGATGCTTTCTTGAGGCTTTGGCTAAAAATCTGTGGTGTACGTCACTCATCAGGTTGAGTTTTTACCAGTTGCTGATCTTATTATTCTGGTTATATTGTCATGAGTAAAAAAAATAGTGCACTTCTTTTTGAGGAATCTTCATGCATATTTGCTGCATCCTTAGAAAGTAATTGTACTTTAGGTAACTATGACGGGCTAATGCCTTAAGCTGGGACATACAACAAAATACTTATTTTATGGGAGGAGTTTATGGAACTGGGTAGTGCTCATCAGGATGCTCTTGCAGCAATTGACACAATCGATGTGGCTAATGGAGCCAGTGAGTAACCTTGCCACCCTTCAGTATGGTCAGTTTTAATATATACTACAATTTCTGTATGCAAGGGTGACCTTCTACTGTTCTAAATGTAGTGTTCCGTTTAAAAAGAAATTCCATGCACAGATTTAATGTGTACGATCGAACTATCTTTAGTTTATCAAGGTACTCTTTCTAATATTTTACTGTAATAGCAGGTTTTAGCCAATATTTAGTATTGAGGTGTTGATGACAGCAAACACTATCCTGCTTGTCTGTTTTCTAGACGTGTTTCTATATGCTTTTCAGTTGTTAGTTGTGATACTTTTTATTGTCTTTCGAAATTAAGATGTGCTCTGTATATGTGATGATACTATATACTTTCTATAGTTATTGAACTATATACTATTTTTTTATTTATGCTTATGGAGTGCTTAGTTAATTGCTTGCAAGTAGATTTTATAGATACCAATAGAAATAATAACTTGGGATTTATTTCTGTTCAACCTCTGTGATCTAGATGAGCAAAGCAACAACTTTGGCTTTATTTCTTTGTGATGTAGATGAGCAAAACAGTAACTTGGATTTTAATTCTGTTCTCTATGATGTAGATTAGCAAGATTTCTAACCAACAAAGTAATTTATTTTAGTATGGTTTTGTCACTATGATTGGTAATATGAAGTTTATTTATTCTAGGTTCCTATCTTTAGACAGTCACATCCACGTTCGTACTTTTAGAATAGTTGTTGCAACGGGGAAGAGCATTTCTGCAATAGCAAGATATCAGGACCCAATGGGCATAGGCCGAACCAACCACCATCACTATTGCTTCAGGATTAGATAGCCAACTTCCACTCATGAGGTGAGTTTGCTTACTCTACTTTCAGTGTACTGTGCAGATATGTTGGTTAGAAATTTTGCTATGTGCCTGTCAAGTTGATTAGATATGAAAAATATGCTCTACAATACCCACATAATACTTGTTTAAATTGGCTTTTCCCTGGTTCATCAGTGCACACATGAAACCGGTAATAAGAAGAGAATCACCTGAATTTTTTTATAGTCTATTTTAGTAAGCATGTTCATAATATTAGGATAGTTTAATTTGAGAACAATTGGCTGGAGGAACGATGTAATTTGATACTCTGTTATGTTGATCTCCAGAGAAATTTGGTTTTTGGTTTTTCATTGATGTACGTTAATCTGTTGTGAATCTTGTTTGCTTGCACCAATTATATGAGTATTTCAGTTAATGTTCAAAGCAACTTTCCTGTGTGAATCTGATAATCTCACTGAAACCTCTGTTTCATTGTGTATATTCAGCCTGTCGAGTCAAGTTTCAGACTGATCATGTATCCCCTTGATATTCACTGGATGGAATCCCATGTTTTACTCAAACTGAACCTTCTACAAACATCGGAAAAGCAACAGTAATAAACATGGACAGAAATTCCAAAAATAAGGTTAGTTCTTTTTTGTTCCGTATCATTCTCTTTACCGTTCCTTTTGGTACTATACTCCAAAAAAGAGGCAATCGGAAATATTTAGGTCCACTGAAAAGTAATTCTGGAGCTCGCAGAGTTCTCATTTTCCAGATTTGCTGTAGTATTCGCTTTTGGTTTACATGATATTGGTTGTATCTCCCTGACAACTGCTCTTCGGTTGATATAGGTGTTTTTTATGGATGTAGCTGGTTGCGATGAGGTTAAACAAGAAATAATGCTATCACTTATTACCTTTGTCCTTCAAATTTGAGTATAGGCCTGCGAAATAATGAATATTTGTGCCTCATTGCTCCAGCATGGTCAATAAAGATATGTTGACCCAGGAAATGTGGGTTTTATCATAGGTCCTACTGTATACGTTGATATATGAAATATGACATTTCCGGTTATATGCTATCACTTATTGCCTCTGTCCTTTGCATTGAGTATAGGCCTGTGAAATAATGGTGTATTTGTGTGTTGATTCGTCTGTTTTCCTTCATGTTCTGGTTCTAAGGTACCAGGACAGACCCAGAGTTATTTGTAAAAAAGTGCTTTCCAATGTACCAATATTTTGTATCCTTTCTAATGCTCAAAAAAGAGGCGAATAATTCTTTTAGAATATGTAATATCCGACATGTGTAACGCACCTTAAGAGACTACTAAGTTATCCTGTATAATTGGCACGCCCTACTTTTGTAGTAATAAATATATCATGTGCTGCTCCATACAGGTGATACATTGCATTTACCATAGTATTTGATTACATATGATAACATAAAATCTGTTTTTTCCTTAGCGGTTCGGCACACTTAGTGCATAGAAATTGAGTACTTGAAAATTGATTAGATGCATTAGTTAAGAACACTGATTTTTTTTGGAAAGCTTCATCATGACATCGATATTGGTTTCGCCTTACTGCCACTCAAAGGTTGGATGGAACATCGAGGATTTCAGGCTTGGGATGGCCACGTGTTGCAGGATAGCAGGAAGAGTTGGATGTGTTCTGCAGAGACCAGGTGATCAATGTCGTTGCCGCCAGGTACCTGAAGTACAACACTTCTAAATTTGGTCATTTATTTATCCTCATAACTTGTTCCCTTGATACTTTTTCTTAGAAACATGATCAAAGATACAAAAAGTTTTACTTCTGAAGCAGAAGTGGCAGTATAGTGTGCATGCCGTATTGACCTGTTCATGCCAATGGCAGAAGTATCTGATTCATCCGACCTAATTCAAGTTAACTTGAGTACAGCAGTAGATAAACATTCACTTACAAATTCTACTCCAAATGGACAGTAATAGTAGTGCGTGGGCAGTGTAAAGTGTGTTTTTGTTAGTTCAGTGAGAATTAGAGATCAACCTGATGGTACTTCATTTTTATTCTAATCTGCCAAATGCTATTAAGGAAATGAAGTTTCTTCCTCGATCAAGTTATCAGTCCTTGGTTCACTCTTGCCCTTTGCGCTGGATGAGACGGGGAGGAGGAGGAGGAGAGTGTGGGGGCATATGGAGAGGAGCGAGGGGTGAGAAGTAGCAAGAGGTTCCTTAATAGCATTTGGCAGATTAGAATAAAAATGAAGTACCATCAGGTTGATCTCTAATTCTCACTGAACTAACAAAAACACATTTGCTCCACATTTCCCTTTGCGCTGTCAGTGAAAATGTTATACGTCTTAGCTACCTTTGCTCGCTTTCGATGTTCAGTTCACTACTTTACTGCTCTTTCCTTAATTTCGAGAGGACACGGGAGAGGGAGCTACAACGGCAGGAGAAGAATGCAACGAGGTGCGGTCTTCTGTTCGATGCCAAGGGCCTGTCCAGCAGTTATTTCCTCGGTGAGTACTCCACTACACGCCTTCCGTCGAATCCGGAGAAGAACATTTATCACCACCACCATGCATGTTCTTGGCTTGGCTTGGGGTTCGTCTGCTAATGGAGATTGATCTGATTTTACCTGTACTTGCAGGGATGATCTAGATGATATAACAAAAGGAATATATATGCGTTTGTGTGCTTCAGAAAAGGTTACTGCTACATTCAACTTTTCACCAGAAATGATTTGTATATCCTGAAGATGTTGCTAGCGTCTTGAAGGATTACTTATATTTGCTCCCTAATTTCCTGGATTATACGAAGTGAGTTGGATCATCCAGGGTTGGCGAAACTGATATTCAAATTTGTTTTGTTCTTTAGACCAGACATTAGCCCTTTCTCTCTATTTAACATATTTCAAGTTCTCATGTTACATTATAGTAAATATTCAATTCACTTCTATTTTGTAGACAGGTCATTAGCCTTTTCTCTCTATTTAACACATTTCAAGTTCTCATGTTACATCAAGAGTACGCTGGTTAGGATGTTTGCAACATGCCGGGGTGTTGTAATCTTTGTCCACTGTACATGCACAGATTAAATACTTTCATTAGTACTTCTACATATTTCAAGTTATCATTGTTCAGTTTGTTGGTTTAATAGAGAATGTTCCTGATCCTTACTTTCATAGGTACATTTAGAAGTCACAATAGAGAAGGCTCGTAGCCTTGGCTCCAAAGCTTCAAGCTCTTATAGAAATTAGAACTTAGGGCCTTTTAAAATGAGTCCTGCATAATAGTGTTGTTCAGTAGGATGCAGAATTTTTGTTTGTCTGATCGGCTATCCTTGGTGCTGATTTACGTACTGATTTCATCATCATATGACTACAAAAAAGAAGCTGTGTGTATAAATATTTCTAACTGTCGATACTTTGCATCAGTGATTTCAATTCTGTTGGCCCTCCTTAACATTGCTTGGGAATGTGAGGCTTAAAAGTTTCAACCCTGTGCAATGTGCTTCTCGGGTGTGGGTTTGTGTCTGATTAATTAACGGTTCTGTTAATACTGATATGTCCTTGTACATTATATGGGTATTGCATCGCTTGTACTTATAGTAAGTGGAATTTTTTCTCATATGTTTCAATATGTCCCCGTATAATATTAATGTACACTCTTTCAATACATGGCTTATCCTTGGCCTTTGCGCCATTGGCGCAACTGGTCATCTAGTACTGAGAAACAAGACTGGAAATGGTATCCGCGACATCCTTACCCTCAACAAGCAGTACTTGAGCTTCAACCTGAGCCAAGTAAATAAATTAATTCAACCACCAGACAAGGGTTTGATGCATTCATTCAGCTAGACCAGAATAGGAAATGGAGATATGCTTGTTAAGGCAGGTCAACCTGGGCCTAGTAGTAAGTAAACAACCAACAGACAAGGTGTTGATTCAGCCGGTGTAGACTATGAAACGAAAATGGAGTACTACTTGTTAAGGCAAGTCAACCTTGAAAAAGATAAGTCATCGGCGCTCACCGGCGCACGTACATCAGTCAAGACAAGTCACATGTTGGCCCACAAAGCCTAAGTTTAACAATCCTGGTGAAATACTATCATGGGAAGAAAAACTGTAGGTAAATGGAACACATGAGGCTTCGTTCTTTACACGGACGCTGACAAAAGCACATACGCATGAACAACATTCAGAGTGCGCTAACGAACTAGGAGTACTTAAGAAAGACAGTGCAATCTTTCATGTCTAAGTCTAAGTTCTTTACACGTACGCTGACAAAGAAAACATGTCATGAACAACATTCAGAGTGCGCTAATGAACGAGGAGTGCTCGACTTAGACGCTTCCATCAAATGGTCAAAACAGGGAACGAACGCGAGCATGCGCAATCCACGGGTTATACCTCGGGTGCCGTCGCGGAAGGCCTTGGCGATGCTCTTGGGCGTCCTGCGCAGCCCCTCTCGGCGGTCGTCGTCGCCGATCCCCACCAGCAGCGCGTGCACCGTCAGCTCCATGGTGTCCCCCGGTGCCTTCCCGCCGCCGAGCTCCACCAGAAGATCCTCCTCCTCCTCCTCGCCGCACACGCACGCGGCGACAGTGGCGAGGTGGGCCTCCTCGAGTGCTCCCATGGCGGCAAACGGTGTCCTCCACGCGTGCCCACCTAGTGCTGGATCTGGCCGCTGGTGCTGGATCTGGCCGCTGCTGGATCTCGCCATGGCTGTGCGGTGCGGCTATGTTTAGGGCGCGAGCGAGGAGGGTCCGACCGCGGCCGTGGGAGAGGATGGGAGGGGAGTGGTCGCCGGTGGCCGGGGTTGGCGGAGAGGATGGAGGTCGGCGGCGGCGGGTTGGGTGGGTGGGCTGGGAATCGAGAGAGACAGAGGATGAGCGGTGCTCTCCTCGCCTCTGGTGGGTTTCTAGCCACTTGAGGGGGGAGGCGTGGAGACTCGGGCTCCTCACCGTCAACGCAGGGGTGGAGGCCGGCCATGGTGCGGGGGCAGGGGCGGCCAGGGTTTTGGCCAAAGGGGACGGCAGCAGCTAAGGCCCTGTTTGGTTCTAAGGTTGTGGGAGAGAAGGTGGAGAAGGTTGCGGGAGAGAAGGTGGAGAAGGTGGAGAAGGTTGCGGAGAGAAGGTTCGACCATATAGTTGTTGCAAAATTGGACCTAATCAATTTTATAAAATACTAGGCCATATTTAATGCACAATTGACAAAATGGTTGGGTGTCAAAATTTTTGATCCACCTCTAGTGAAAAAGACAAATTTCCTCCGATTCAGCTGGAAGCGGGTCAAATTTGAACTGTAGCTACCTCGTAGTTTGCTCTTTATTTTTTAAAATCATTTCTAGGTACATAAATATCTATTTAATCAGAGAAACACCAAAAAATTATAAGATTCAACCACTAGCTAGGAACGGTCATTCCCGTCGTTTTGACCGCATTTTCAAACGTGCATAAAAAATTAAAAAAAAATCAAAAAAATTGGAAAACCTTCGCATTGTGTCATTAGATGTGACCAAGTTTCCAAAAAAATAATAAACTTGTAATACGGTAATTATTTTAAAAAATGTTCTCAGAAATGAGCTATCATGTGTGAAGATTCATGGCTTTCAAGCCAAATGATCAATCTTATGGCCACATTCATGGCATAGTTTGTTTAAATGACCTCATATCATGCACAAGGGTGCATCTTGGAATGACAAACAATGTTGCCTAAGGAAGTTTTCATTTTCTTGGCACGGAAAATTCATTTTCCATTTTTTTGAGTGCCCAAAATGAGTTTTTGTGAAAGACCTACCATATATTTGTTGCAAAATTGGACCTAATCAATTTTATAAAATACTAGGCCATATTTAATGCACAATTAACAAAATAGTTGGGTGTCAAAAGTTTTGATCCACCTCTGGTGAAAAAGACAAATTCCTGCTGATTCAGTAGGAAGCGGGTCAAATTTGAACTGTAGCTACCTCGTAGTTTGCTCTTTATTTTTTCCAAAAATCATTTCTAGGTACATAAGTATCTATTTAATCATAGCAACACCAAAAAAAATTCAAGATTCAACCACTAGCTAGGAACGGTCATTCCCTCTGTTTTGACCGCATTTTGAAACGGGCATAAAAAATTCAAAAAAAATCAAATAATTGGGAAACCTCTGCATTGTGTCATTATATGTGGCCAAGTTCTCAGGAAAAATAACAAACTTGCAATACGGAAATTATTTAAAAAAGTGTTCTCAAAAACGAGCTATCACGTGTGAAGATTCATGGCTATCAAGCCAAATAATCAATCTTATGGCCACATTCTTGGCATAGTTTGTTCAAATGATCTCATATTGTCCAAAAGGGTGCATCTTGGAATGGCAAACAATGTTTCCTAAGGAAGTTTTCATTTTCTGTGCACGGAAAAACCATTTTCCATTTTTCGATTGCCCCAAATGAGGTTTTTTTGTGAAGGACCTACCATTGTTGCAAAATTGGACCAAATCATTTTTCTAAAATACTAGGCCATATTTAATGCACAATTGACCAAATGGTTGGGTGTAAAAAGTTTTGATCCACCTCTCGTGAAAAAGACAAATTTTCGTCTATTTAGCTGGAAGCGGGTCAAATTTGAACTATAGCTGCCTTGTAGTTTGCTCTTTATTTTTTCCAAAAATCATTTCTAGGTAAATAAGTATCTTTTTAATCCCAGAAACACCCAAAAAATTCCAAGATTCAACCACTAGCTAGGAACGGTCATTCCCGCCGTTTTGACCGCATTTTGAAACGGGCATAAAAAATTCAAAAACAATCAAATAATTGGAAACCTTCACATTGTGTCATTATATGTGGACAAGTTCCTAGGAAAAATAACAAACTTGCAATACAACAATTATTTTAAAAAAGTGTTCTCAGAAATGAGCTATCATGCGTGAAGATTCATGGCTTTCAAGCCAAATGATCAATCTTATGGCCACATTCTTGGCATAGTTTGTTCAAATGATCTCATATTGTGCACAAGAGTGCATCTTGGAATTCCAAACCATGTTGCCTAAGGGAGTTTTCATTTTCTTTGCACGGAAAATACATTTACCATTTTCCGAGTGCCCAAAATGAGTTTTCTTTGTGAAGGACCTACCATATATTTGTTGCAAAATTGGACCAAATCAATTTTCTAAAATACTAGGCCATATTTAATGCACAATTGACAAAATGGTTGGGTGTCAAAAGTTTTGATCCACCTCTGGTGAAAAAGACAAATTCCCGCCGATTCAGTAGGAAGCGGGTTAAATTTGAACTGCAACCGCCTCATAGTTTACTATTTGTTTTTTCCAAAAATCATTTATAGTTACATAAGTACCTATTTAATCATAAATACATGGTTTGGTGGCAAAACATCGAGGTTTGCGCGGTGGCCGAGGCCCCCAACTCTAGAGCGCGTAAACTCGCATGCCCGCCGCATGGTCACCGCGTGACCGTGGCGTTGCCATGTGTTCTGGGCAGCCTAGGCATGTCTAGTGGGTTGGGCACTCCCCAGGTAGGTGCTAGAAATAAAATTACAACATAAGATTCTCATGAGGAGACCGATCGATGGTCAAACATGAATTAGCAGCCAAGTGTTTGATTAGCGGTACGGGAAATGTACATGGCTAATGGGCGTGAGTTTTGGCTGAGGATGATCAGTTACTAAGAAGACTGTCTTCACAAATTTTCAGCTCAAAAGGAGGAGCCTAGGTGGTCCTTGCTTTGCAAACTACCACACCGGACATAAATACGAATGTTTAAGCTCGGCTCAAAATAATGAATGGATTGAGATGGAATTTGGTGGAGGATGGTTATTTGGGCATAGGAAAGCACTGTAGAAAATGGATACTATTTGGACATGACAAAGTGGTACTTCCTTCACAAACTGTTGTTCTGAACAGAATAGAAAAATGAATATTTTTAAATTATTTTTGAACTAGGAAATGAAGGTTTTTACATATTTGACGAAGATATGACCCAAAGAATTTATGATATTTTTTTGGGAATTTTGGGAATGACAGAAATATAGGTTGCTTCACAACCTAGGGCAAAAACTGCCACATGGACATGACACATAGGCAAAACTGATGAGGTGGCGCCTAGTCATAGCAACCCACCACAATTTACAAGGCTATGACCATCTATATTGGTCATTAACAACTAGAAATAAGGCAGCGGACTAGCGCTATTTGCTTTATGACCATTTCGTGTAAGGAAATTACGACCTTTCTGACCAAAATGGTCGCAATGGTTTAGGGTTTGGAGCCCCCCGAACAGCTTTTGACCAATTGGTCTGAAATGGTCATAGATCTATGACCATTTCTTCCAGGGTCACTAACAGAAGGCCACTAGTTGACATGTTTCTTGTAGTGTAAGAAATTATTAGCTAAGTGATGACCACAAGTATAGAGGATCTATCGTAGTCCTTTCGATAAGTAAGAGTGTCGAACCCAACGAGGAGCAGAAGGAAATGATAAGCGGTTTTCAGCAAGGTATTCTCTGCAAGTACTAAAATAAGTGGTAACAGATAGTTTTGTGATAAGATAATTTGTAACGAGCAACAAGTAACAAAAGTAAATAAAGTGCAGCAAGGTGGCCCAATCCTTTTTGTAGCAAAGGACAAGCCTGGACAAACTGTTCTATAAGGAAAATCGCTCCCGAGGATACATGGGAATATCGTCAAGCTAGTTTTCATCATGTTCATATGATTCGCGTTCGGTACTTTGATAATTTGATATGTGGGTGGACCGGTGCTTGGGTGTTGTTCTTACTTGAACAAGCATCCCACTTATGATTAACCTCTATTGCAAGCATCCGCAACTACAAAAAAAGTATTAAGATAAACCTAACCATAGCATAAAACATATGGATCCAAATCAGCCCCTTACGAAGCAACGCATAAACTAGGGTTTAAGCTTTTGTCACTCTAGCAACCCATCATCTACTTATTACTTCCCAATGCCTTCCTCTAGGCCCAAATAATGGTGAAGTGTTATGTAGTCGACGTTCACATAACACCACTAGAGGCTAGACAACATACATCTCATCAAAATATCGAACGAATACCAAATTCACATGACTACTAATAGCAAGACTTCTCCCATGTCCTTAGGAACAAACGTAACTACTCACAAAGCATATTCATGTTCATAATCAGAGGGGTATTAATATGCACATAGGATCTGAACATATGATCTTCCACCAAATAAACCAACTAGCATCAACTACAAGGAGTAATCAACACTACTAGCAACCTACTAGTACCAATCCCGGACTTGGAGACAAGAATTGGGTACAAGAGATGAACTAGGGTTTTGAGAGGAGATGGTGCTGGTGAATATATTGATGGAGATTGCCCTCTCCCGATGATCGGAGCGTTGGTGATGACGATGGCGATGATTTCCCCCTCCCGGAGGGAAGTGTCCCCGGCAGAACAGCTCTGCCGGAGCCCTAGATTGGTTCCGCCAAGGTTCCGCCTCGTGGTGGCGGAGTTTAGTCCCGAAAGGTTGCTTATGATTTTTTTTCCTCGATGAAAGACCTCATATAGTAGAAGATGGCCATCGGAGAGCCAGCAGGGGGCCCACGAGGTAGGGGGCGCGCCCTAGGGGGTAGGGCGTGCCCCCCACCCTCGTGGATAGGTGGGCCCCCCTCTGGTGAACTTCTTCCGCTGGATATTTTTTATTATTTCCAAAAAAGACTTTCGTGGAGTTTCAGGACTTTTGGAGTTGTGCAGAATAGGTCTCTAATATTTGCTCCTTTTCCAGCCCAGAATTCCAGCTGCCGGCACTCTCCCTCCTTATGTAAACCTTGTAAAATAAGAGACAATAGGCATAAGTATTGTGACATAACGTGTAATATCAGTCCATAATACAATAAATATCAATATAAAAGCATGGTGCAAAATGGACGTATCAACTCCCCCAAGCTTAGACATCGCTTGTCCTCAAGCGAAAGCCGATAACGATAAATATGTCCCCATGTTTAGAGGTAGAGGTGTCGATAAAAAATAAAATACGGACATGAGGGCATCATGATTATTCTCATAACAACAACATATATAGATATTGTCATATGATTACTTAGGCTCAAGTAATAATCTATTCACAATGCAGAGTACGAATCATAAACTTTATTGAGAACCAACAAACTATAATCTCGGTCATTGAAGCAATTGCAATTTATCATAACATCAGAAAGAGTCTATGTCAGAGCTTAATAGCAAGTCCACATACTCAACTATCATTTAATCTTTCATAATTGCTAACACTCATGCGATACTTGTGGTTAGGGAGTTTTAATCGGACACAGAGAAAGATAGGGGCTTATAGTTTCGCCTCCCAACCTTTTACCTCAAGGGTAATGCCAACAATACTAACTCATGCCCCCCTACATCCAATTAGATATATCTATCAGGATCTTTCCAACATATGTGCTTGCCAAAGGATAAAATGAAAAAGGAAAGGTGAAGAAGATCACCATGACTCTTGCATAGGGTAGAAGATAATAGTAACAGATAGGCCCTTTGCAGAGGGAAGCAGAGGTTGCCATGCACTTTTATGGTTGGATGCACAAAATCTTAATGCGAAAGAATGTCACTTTATATTGCCCCTTGTGATATGAAACTTTATTATGCAGTCCGTCGCTTTTATTTCTTCCACATCACAAGATCGTATAAAACTTATTTCTCCCACACCAATCAATCATACATATTCAGAGCAATTTTTATTGCTTTGCACCGATGACAACTTACTTGAAGGATCTTACTCAATCCATAGGTAGGTATAGTGGACTCTCATGGCAAAACTGGGTTTAAGGATATTTGGAAGCACAAGTAGTATCTCTACTTGGTGCTGAGAATTTGGCTAGCATGAGGGGGAAAGGCAAGCTCCACATGTTGGATGATCATGACAACATACTTTATCTCAGATATAAGAAAACATAACCCATTACGTTGTCTTCCTTGTCCAACATCAACTCTTTAGCATGTCATATTTTAATGAGTGCTCCCAATCATAAAAGATGTGAATAATAGTGTTTTTATATGTGAACCCCTCTTTCCTTATTACTTCCTATTAATTGCAACGATGACCAAAGCTATGTTTGCCAACTCCCAACAACTTTTAATCATCATACTCTTTCTATGTGAAGTCATTACTCTCATAATATCAATATGAATTCTTTGTTTCCTTTTTTATTCTTTTATCTTTTCTTTTATTAACTCAAGATCATGGCAAAATAATCAAGCCCTTGACTCAACACTAATCTTTATTATATAGCTCATGGACTCGATTACATAGAGAGATCATAAAGCAAAACTCAAAACTAGATCATGCCATAAACTTTATTCTACTAGATCAAGATACTACTAATAGGATCGAACTAAGAAAAATGGTAAAGATAGGAGATGTGATTGTGATACGATACCGGGGCACCTCCCCCAAGCTTGGCAGTTGCCAAGGGGAGTGCTCATACCCATGTGATTATGTCTCCTTCTTTGTTGTTGAAGATTATGGTGGTGATGTTGACTTAGTTGATGACATAGACTTCTCCCTTAATTTACACTTGAGGACAGAATTTTGGTCCCTCAAATCATTAATCTCCCACTCCAGGGTTAATATCTTTTTGCATAGGTCTTGCTTATTTTCCTGCAAAAGATGAAAAGGGATAAACTCGATATTTGGTTTCTTTACCCTATCAGGGAGACTTGACTTTTTGAACTCCACATGCATGTCCCTAGGTTGATGTAATGGGGCTTCATCTGTTGGGGAACGTTGCAGAAAACAAAAAATTTCCTACGGTTTCACCAAGATCCATCTATGAGTTCATCTAACAACGATTGGTTGGATGCATCTACGTACCTTGTAGATCGTGAGCGGAACGTTCAAAGAACGGGGATGAGGGAGTCGTACTCGACGTGATCCAAATCACCGGAGATCCTAGCGCCGAACGGACGGCACCTCCGCGTTCAACACACGTACGGTCAGCGTAACGTCTCCTCCTTCTTGATCCAGCAATGGGGAAGGAGAGGTTGAGGAAGATGGCTCTAGCAGCAGCATGACGGCGTGGTGGTGATGGAGCTGCAGTACTCCGGCAGGGCTTCGCCAAGCTCTATGGAGAAGGAGGAGGTGTTGGAGAGGGAGAGGGAGGCACCAATGGTGTAGGTGAGAGGCCCTCCCTCCCCCCCACTATATATAGGGGGCCTAGGGGGGGCGGCGGCCAAGGGGTGGGGGGCTTGCCCCCCAAGCAAGGGGGCGCCCCCTTTAGGGTTTCCCCCACCCTAGGCGCATGGGCCTTAGGGGAAGTGGTGCCCCAGCCCACTTTGGGCTGGATCCCTTCCCACTTCAGCCCATGGGGCCCTCCGGTATAGATGGCCCCACCCAGTGGACCCACGGGAACCTTCCGGTGGTCCCGGTACAATACCGGTGACCCCGAAACTTGTCCCGATAGCCGAAATAGCACTTCCTATTTATAAGTCTTTACCTCCGGACCATTCCGGAACTCCTCGTGACGTCCGGGATCTCATCCAGGACTCCGAACAACATTCGGGTTACTGCATATACATATCCCTACAACCCTAGCGTCACCGAACCTTAAGTGTGTAGACCCTACGTGTTCGGAAGACATGCATGTAGACATGACCGAGATCGCTCTCCGGTCAATAACCAACAGCGGGATCTGGATACCCATGTTGGCTCCCAAACGCTCCTCGATGATCTCATCGGATGAACCATGATGTCGAGCATTCAAGCAACCCCGTATGCAATTCCCTTCGTCAATCGGTATGTTACTTGCCCGAGATTCGATCGTCGGTATCCCAATACCTCGTTCAATCTCGTTACCGGCAAGTCACTTTACTCATACCGTAATGCATGATACCGTGACCAGACACTTGGTCACTTTGAGCTCATAATGATGATGCATTACCGAGTGGGCCCAGTGATACCTCTCCGTCATATGGAGTGACAAATCCCAGTCTTGATCCGTGTCAACCCAATAGACACTTTTGGAGATACCCATAGTATACCTTTATAGTCACCCAGTTACGTTGTGACGTTTGGTATACCCAAAGCACTCCTACAGTATCCGGGAGTTACATGATCTCATGTTCTAAGGAAAAGATACTTGACATTGGAAAACTCTAGCAAACGAACTATACGATCTTGTGCTATGTCTAGGATTGGGTCTTGTCCATCACATCATTCTCCTAATGATGTGATCTCGTTATCAATGACATCCAATGTCCATAGTCAGGAAACCATGACTATCTGTTGATCAACGAGCTAGTCAACTAGAGGCTTACTAGGGACATGTTGGTGTCTATTTATTCACACATGTATTACGATTTCCGGATAACACAATTATAGCATGAATAAAAGACAATTATCATGAACAAGGAAATATAATAATAATGCTTTTATTATTGCCTCTAGGGCATATTTCCAATAGTCTCCCACTTGCACTAGAGTCAATAATCTAGTTACATTGTGATGAATCGAACACCCATGGAATTCTGGTGTTGATCATGTTTTGCTCTAGGGAGAGGTTTAGTCAACGGATCTGCTACATTCAGGTCCGTATGTACTTTACAAATATCTATGTCTCCATCTTGAACATTTTCACGAATGGAGTTGAAGCGACGCTTGATGTGCCTTGTCTTCTTGTGAAACTTGGGCTCCTTGGCAAGTGCAATAGCTCCAATGTTGTCACAGAAGAGTTTGATCGGCCCCGATGCATTGGGTATGACTCCTAGGTCGGTGATGAATTCCTTCACCCAAATTGCTTCATGTGCTGGCTCCAAGGCTGCCATGTACTCCGCTTCACATGTAGATCCCGCCACGACGCTCTGCTTGCAACTGCACCAGCTTACTGCCCCACCATTCAAAATATACACGTATCCGGTTTGTGACTTAGAGTCATCCAGATCTGTGTCAAAGCTAGCGTCGACGTAACCCTTTACGACGAGCTCTTCATCACCTCCATAAACGAGAAACATTTCCTTAGTCCTTTTCAGGTACTTCAGGATATTCTTGACCACTGTCCAGTGTTCCTTGCCGGGATTACTTTGGTACCTACCTACCAAACTTACGGCAAGGTTTACATCAGGTCTGGTACACAGCATGGCATACATAATAGAACCTATGGCTGAGGCATAGGGGATGACACTCATCTCTTTTATATCTTCTGCTATGGTCGGACATTGAGCTGAGCTCAATTTCACACCTTGCATCACAGGCAAGAACCCCTTCTTAGACTGATCCATATTGAACTTCTTCAATATCTTATCAAGGTACGTGCTTTGTGAAAGACCTATGAGGCGTCTTGATCTATCTCTATAGATCTTGATGCCTAATATATATGCAGCTTCTCCAAGGTCCTTCATTGAAAAACTCTTATTCAAGTCAGCCTTAATGCTGTCCAAGAGTTCTATATCATTTCCCATCAAAAGTATGTCATCTACATATAATATGAGAAATGCTACAGAGCTCCCACTCACTTTCTTGTAAACGCAGGCTTCTCCATAAGTCTGCGTAAATCCAAACGCTTTGATCATCTCATCAAAGCGAATGTTCCAACTCCGAGATGCTTGCACCAGCCCATAAATCGAGCGTTGGAGTTTGCACACCTTGTCAGCATTCTTAGGATCGACAAAACCTTCCGGCTGCATCATATACAATTCTTCCTTAAGGAAACCATTAAGGAATGTTGTTTTGACGTCCATTTGCCATATCTCATAATCATAAAATGCGGCAATTGCTAACATGATTCGGACGGACTTTAGCTTCGCTACCGGTGAGAAAGTCTCATCGTAGTCAACCCCTTGAACTTGTCGATAACCCTTAGCGACAAGCCGAGCTTTATAGATGGTCACATTACCATCCGCGTCTGTCTTCTTCGTAAAGATCCATTTATTTTCTATGGCTCGCCGCTCAACGGGCAAGTCAGTCAAAGTCCATACTTTGTTTTCATACATGGATCCTATCTCGGATTTCATGGCTTCTAGCCATTTGTCGGAATCCGAGCCCGCCATCGCTTCTTCATAGTTCGAAGGTTCACCGTTGTCTAACAACATGATTTCCAAGACAGGGTTGCCGTACCACTCTGGTGCGGAACGTGTCCTTGTGGACCTACGAATTTCAGTAGGAGCTTGATCAGAAGTATCTTGATCATCATCATTAACTTCCTCTCTAGTCGGTGCAGGCACCTCAGGAACATTTTCTTGAGTTGCGCCTTTTTCCGGTTCAAGAGGTAATACTTCATCAAGTTCTACTTTCCTCCCACTTACTTCTTTCGAGAGAAACTCTTTCTCTAGAAAGGATCCATTCTTGGCAACAAAGATCTTGCCTTCGGATCTGAGGTAGAAGGTATACCCAATAGTTTCTTTAGGGTATCCTATGAAGACGCATTTTTCCGACTTGGGTTCGAGCTTTTCAGGTTGAAGTTTCTTGACATAAGCATCGCATCCCCAAACTTTTAGAAACGACAGCTTAGGTTTCTTCCCAAACCATAATTCATACGGTGTCGTCTCAATGGATTTCGACGGAGCCCTATTTAAAGTGAATGCGGCAGTCTCTAAAGCATAGCCCCAAAAAGATAGCGGTAAATCGGTAAGAGACATCATAGATCACACCATATCTAATAGAGTGCGATTACGACGTTAGGACACACCATTACGCTGAGGTGTTCCAGGCGGCGTGAGTTGTGAAACTATTCCACATTTTCTTAAGTGTGTGCCAAATTCGTGACTCAAGTATTCTCCTCCATGATCTGATCGTAGGAACTTGATTTTCCTGTCACGTTGATTTTCAACCTCACTCTGAAATTCCTTGAACTTTTCAAAGGTCTCAGACTTGTGTTTCATCAAATAGATATACCCATATCTACTCAAGTCATCAGTGAGGGTGAGAAAATAATGATAGCCACCGCGAGCCTCAACACTCATTGGACCGCACACATTAGTATGTATGATTTCCAATAAGTTGGTTGCTCGCTCCATTGTTCCTGAGAACGGAGTCTTGGTCATTTTACCCATGAGGCATGGTTCACACGTGTCAAATGATTCGTAAGCAAGAGACTCTAAAAGTCCATCTGCATGGAGCTTCTTCATGCGTTTCACACCTATGTGACCAAGGCGGCAGTGCCAAAAGTATGTGGGACTATCATTATCAACCTTACATCTTTTGGCACTCACACTATGAATATGTGTAGCATTACACTCGAGATTCATTAAGAATAAACCATTCACCATCGGAGCATGACCATAAAACATATCTCTCATATAAATAGAACAACCATTATTCTCAGATTTAAATGAGTAGCCATCTCGTATTAAACGAGATCCCGATACAATGTTCATGCTCAAAGCTGGCACTAAATAACAATTATTGAGGTTTAAAACTAATCCTGTAGGTAAATGTAGAGGTAGCGTGCCGACGGCGATCACATCGACCTTGGAACCATTCCCGACGCGCATCATCACCTCGCCCTTCGCCAGTCTCCGCTTATTCCGAAGCTCCTGCTTTGAGTTACAAATGTGAGCAACTGCACTGGTATCAAATACCCAAGAGCTACTACGAGTACTGGTAAGGTACACATCAATTACATGTATATCACATATACCTTTTGTGATGCCGGCCTTCTTGTCCGCTAAGTATTTGGGGCAGTTCCGCTTCCAGTGACCAATTCCCTTGCAATAAAAACACTAAGTCTCGGGCTTGGGTCCATTCTTTGGCTTCTTCCCGGAAGCTTGCTTGCCGGGCGCGGCAACTCCCTTGCCGTCCTTCTTGAAGTTCTTCTTACCCTTGCCCTTTTTGAACTTAGTGGTTTTATTCACCATCAACACTTGATGTTCCTTTTTGACTTCTACCTCTGCTGATTTTAGCATAGCAAATACTTCAGGAATTATCTTTTCCATCCCCTGCATATTGAAGTTCATCACAAAGCTCTTGTAGCTCGGTGGAAGCGACTGAAGAATTCTGTCAATGACCGCGTCATCCGGGAGATTAACTCCCAGCTGAGTCAAGCGGTTATGCAACCCAGACATAATGAGTATGTGTTCACTGACAGAACTGTTTTCCTCCATCTTACAGCTGAAGAATTTGTCGGAGACTTGATATCTCTCGACCCGGGCATGAGCTTGGAAAACCATTTTTAGCTCTTCGAACATCTCATATGCTCCGTGTCTCTCAAAACGTTTTTGGAGCCCCGGCTCTAAGCTGTAAAACATGCCGCACTGAACGAGGGAGTAGTCATCGGTACGTGCCTGCCAAGCGTTCATAACATCTTGTTCTGCAGGGAGAACAGGTGCGTCACCCAGCGGTGCTTGTAGGACATAATCTTTCATGGCAGCTATGAGGATGATCCTTAGGTTCTGGACCCAGTCCGTGTAGTTGGTGCCATCGTCTTTCAGCTTGGTTTTCTCTAGGAACGCGTTGAAGTTGAGGACTACGTTGGCCATTTGATCTACAAGACATATTGTAAATATTTTAGACTAAGTTCATGATAATTAAGTTCATCTGATCAAATTATTCAATGAACTCCCACTTAGATAGAGATCCCTCCAGTCATCTAAGTATAACATGATCCGAGTTAACTAGGCCGTGTCCGATCATCATGTGAGACGGACTAGTCAACATCGGTGAACATCTTCATGTTGATCGTATCTACCATATGACTCATGCTCGACCTTTCGGTCTTCTGTGTCCCGAGGCCATGTTTGTACATGCTGGGCTCGTCAAGTCAACCTAAGTGTTTTCTTGTGTAAATCTGTCTTACACCTGTTGTATGTGAACGTTAGAATCTATCACACCCGATCATCACGTGGTGCTTCGAAACAACGAACTGTCGCAACGGTGCACAGTTAGGGGGAACACTTTCTTGAAATTATTATGAGGGATCATCTTATTTACTACCATCGTTCTAAGTAAACAAGATGCAAAAACATGATAAACATCACATGCAATCAAATAATAAAAGTGACATGATATGGCCAATATCACATAGCTCCTTTGATCTCCATCTTGGGGCTCCATGATCATCTTGTCACCGGCATGACACCATGATCTCCATCATCATGATCTCCATCATCGTGTCTCCATGAAGTTGCTCGCCAACTATTACTTCTACTACTAGGGCTAACGCGTTTAGCAATAAAGTAAAGTAATTTACATGGCGTTTCTCAATGACACGCAGGTCATACAAAAAATAAAGACAACTCCTATGGCTCCTGCCGGTTGTCATACTCATCGACATGCAAGTCGTGATTCCTATTACAATAGCATGAACATCTCATACATCACATATATATCATTCATCATTCATCACAACTTTGGCCATATCACATCACAAAACACTTGCTGCAAAAACAAGTTAGACGTCCTCTAATTGTTGTTGCAAGTTTTACGTGGCTGCAAGAGGGTTCTAGCAAGAACGTTTTCTTACATACGTGAAAGCCACAACGTGATTTCTCAACTTCTATTTAACCTTCATAAGGACCCTTTTCATCGAATCCGCTCCAACTAAAGTGGGAGAGACAGACACCCGCCAACCACCTTATGCAACTAGTGCATGTCAGCCGGTGGAACCGGTCTCACGTAAGCGTACGTGTAAGGTTGGTCTGGGCCGCTTCATCCCACAATACCGTTGAAGCAATATAAGACTAGTAGCGGCAAGAAAGTTGACAATATCAACGCCCACAACAAATTGTGTTCTACTCGTGCATAGAGAACTACGCATAGACCTAGCTCATGATGCCACTGTTGGGGAACGTTGCAGAAAACAAAAATTTTCCTATGGTTTCACCAAGATCCATCTATGAGTTCATCTAGCAACGATTGGTTGGATGCATCTACGTACCTTGTAGATCGCGAGCGGAAGCATTCAAAGAACGGGGATGAGGGAGTCGTACTCGACGTGATCCAAATCACCGGAGATCCTAGCGCCGAACGGACGGCACCTCCGCGTTCAACACACGTACGGTCAGCGTAATGTCTCCTCCTTCTTGATCCAGCAAGGGGGAAGGAGAGGTTGAGGAAGATGGCTCCAGCAGCAGCACGACGGCGTGGTGGTGATGGAGCTGCAGTACTCCGGCAGGGCTTCGCCAAGCTCTATGGAGAAGGAGGAGGTGTTGGAGAGGGAGAGGGAGGCACCAATGGCGTAGGTGAGAGGCCCTCCCTCCCCCCACTATATATAGGGGGCCTAGGGGGGGCAGCGGCCCTAGGAGATGCAATCTCCTAGGGGGGGCGGCGGCCAAGGGGTGGGGGGCTTGCCCCCCAAGCAAGGGGGTGCCCCCTTTAGGGTTTCCCCCACCCTATGCGCATGGGCCTTAGGGGAAGTGGCGCCCCAGCCCACTTTGGGCTGGATCCCTTCCCACTTCAGCCCATGGGGCACTTCGGGATAGGTGGCCCCACCCGGTGGACCCCCGGGACCCTTCCGGTGGTCCCGGTACAATACCGGTGACCCCGAAACTTGTCCCGATAGCCGAAATAGCACTTCCTATATATAATTCTTTACCTCCGGACCATTCCGGAACTCCTCGTGACGTCCGGGATCTCATCCGGGACTCCTAACAACATTCGGGTTACTGCATATACATATCCCTACAACCCTAGCGTCACCGAACCTTAAGTGTGTAGACCCTACGGGTTCGGGAGACATGTAGACATGACCGAGATCGCTCTCCGGTCAATAACCAACAGCGGGATCTGGATACCCATGTTGGCTCCCACACGCTCCTCGATGATCTCATCGGATGAACCACGATGTCGAGGATTCAAGCAACCCCATATACAATTCCCTTCGTCAATCGGTATGTTACTTGCCCGAGATTCGATCGTCGGTATCCCAATACCTCGTTCAATCTCGTT
The DNA here is from genome assembly GCF_056163025.1 of Triticum urartu. Taxonomy (NCBI): domain Eukaryota; kingdom Viridiplantae; phylum Streptophyta; class Magnoliopsida; order Poales; family Poaceae; genus Triticum; species Triticum urartu. Next base: position 9,522,039 of record NC_141877.1, read on the forward strand.
ACCGGCAAGTCACTTTACTCGTACCGTAATGCATGATCCCGTGACCAGACACTTGGTCACTTTGAGCTCATAATGATGATGCATTACTGAGTGGGCCCAGTGATACCTCTCCATCATACGGAGTGACAAATCCCAGTCTTGATCCGTGTCAACCCAACAGACACTTTCGGAGATACCCGTAGTATACCTTTATAGTCACCCAGTTACGTTGTGACGTTTGGTATAACCAAAGCACTCCTACAGTATCCGGGAGTTACACGATCTCGTGGTCTAAGGAAAAGATACTTGACATTGGAAAACTCTAGCAAACGAACTATACGATCTTGTGCTATGTTTAGGATTGGGTCTTGTCCATCACATCATTCTCCTAATGATGTGATCTCGTTATCAATGACATCAAATGTCCATAGTCAAGAAACCATGACTATCTGTTGATCAACGAGCTAGTCAACTAGAGGCTTACTAGGGACATGTTGGTGTCTATTTATTCACACATGTGTTACAATTTCCGGATAACACAATTATAGCATGAATAAAAGACAATTATCATGAACAAGGAAATATAATAATAATGCTTTTATTATTACCTCTAGGGCATATTTCCAACATCATCTTGATCTGAGCTCGTCTCCTCCTTTCCCTTAGGTTCATAGTCCTCTTCTTCCTCCGTAGTCCAGCCATCGCGCTCCACATCTCCATAGACCTTAGGATTTGCTAAGTAATCATCCACATAGCTTTCCCCTTCCGAATCCTAGGACGACATGTTGATCTAATCTGCAGCAGCAACAGCTCGAAATGAAAACAGAGGGTATTTGCGTGATACGGGAGTCAAAACCTTTGGGAGAATATATAATGAATTTTTACTGATCAAAATACGTATCGTGCAAGAAAATGGAGTCCGGAAGGCACACGAGGTGTCCACGAGGTAGGGGGTGTGCCCAGGCGGGTAGGGCGTGCCCTCCACCCTCGTGGAGCCCTCGTGTCCTTCCCGGACTGCTACTAATTTTTCTATTTTTCTAAATATTCCAAAATGGAGAAATATTGCTTTAAAAATTGTTTTGGAGTCGGTTTACTTACCGTACCACATACCTATTCCTTTTCGGAATTTGAAACGTTCTGGAAGGTGTCCCTTATGTATTCCTCTGGGGTTACGGTTGCAATAACATTGGTTTCAACATTTATAGGATTATCAGAGATATAGTGTTTGATTCTTTGACCATTTACCACCTTTAGATTTGTGCCTTCGAAATTGTTGATTTTTATGGCACCGGAACGATAGACCTCCTTGATAATGTAGGGGCCTTCCCATTTAGAGAGAAGTTTTCCTGCAAAAAACCTTAAACGAGAGTTGCATAGCAATAAATAATCACCTACATTAAACTCACGCTTTTGTATCCTTTTGTCATGCCATCTTTTGACTTTTTCTTTAAACAACTTGGCATTTTCATAAGCTTGGGTTCTCCATTCATCAAGTGAGCTAATATCAAGTAACCTCTTCTCACCGGCAAGTTTGAAATCATAGTTGAGCTCTTTAATAGCCCAATATGCCTTATGTTCTAGTTCGAGAGGTAAGTGACATGCTTTTCCATAAACCATTTTATATGGAGACATACCCATAGGATTTTTATATGCAGTTCTGTAGGCCCATAATGCATCATCGAGTTTCTTGGACCAATTCTTTCTAGACCTATTGACAGTCTTTTGCAAAATTAATTTGAGCTCTCTGTAGGTGATTTGATGAAGGTGATATTCCTCGTTATAAGTCTGCTAGCCAATGCTTATATGAGTTTGATAATTTTATTGTTAAACAAGAAAACTTCAATGCTTATGTTGGTAGACAATTGAAACATAATTGCTTATATGATTGAACACTTGAGTGATTATATGTCTAGAGTTAAAGGTGAACTTAAGCTCATTAGTAAACATGCTTCTATGGTTACCACTCAAGTAGAACAAGTGCTTAAAGCTCATAATGATTTGCTCAAGGAATTAAATAATAAGAAAAATGATAATGTTGTTAGAGTTATGACAAGAGGGGGTAAGATGACTCAGGAACCTTTGTATCCTGAGGGCCACCCTAAGAGAATTGAGCAAGATTCTGAGAGAACTAATGTTGATGCACCTAGTCCTTCCAAAAGGAAGAAAAAGAAAAATGATAGGACTTTGCATGCTTCTAGTGAACCTGTTGTTGACACACCTGAGAATCCCAATGATATTTCTATTTCTGATGCTGAAACACAATCTGGTGATGAACATGAACCTAGTGATAATGTTAATGATAATGTTCATGTTGATGCTCAACCTAGCAATGATAATGATGTAGAAATTGAACCTGCTGTTGATATTGATAACCCACAATTAAAGAATCAACGTTATGATAAGTGAGACTTTGTTGCTAGGAAGCACGGTAAAGAAAGAGAACCATGGGTTCAGAAACCCATGCCTTTTCCTCCCAAACCATCCAAGAAAAAGGATGATGAGGATTTTGAGCGCTTTGCTGAAATGATTAGACCTATCTTTTTGCGTATGCGTTTGACTGATATGCTTAAAATGAATCCTTATGCTAAGTACATGAAAGATATTGTCACAACTAAGAGAAAGATACCAGAAGCTGAAATTTCCACCATGCTTGCTAATTATACTTTTAAGGGTGGAATACCTAAGAAACTAGGAGATCCAGGAGTACCAACTATACCATGCTCCATTAAAAGAAACTTGTTAGAACTGTTTTATGTGATCTTGGAGCCGGTGTTAGTGTTATGCCTCTCTATTTATATCATAGACTTGATATGAATAAGTTACACCTACTGAAATATCTTTGCAAATGGCTGATAAATCAACTGCTATACCTGTCGGTATTTGTGAGGATGTGCCTGTTGTGGTTGCAAAGGTTACTATTTTAACGGACTTTGTTATTCTTGATATTCCCGAGGACGATAGTATGTCTATTATCCTTGGTAGACCCTTTTTTGAATACTGCAGGGGCTGTTATTGATTGCAACAAAGGCAATGTCACTTTTCATGTTAATGGAAATGAGCATACGGTACACTTTCCGAGGAAACAACCTCAAGTCCACAGTATCAATTCTATTGGAAAAATCCATCAATTATTATTGGAGGTTTGAATTTCCTCTTCCTACTGTCAAGAAGAAATATGATATTCTTATTGTTGGGGATGTGCATATCCCCGTTGACGTAACATAGTGTTATTCGAAATTTCTCCAGTTCCATGTTATTCGGAATGAGTTTGTTAACAAGACTTGATCAACCTTGTTAGTGGATTCCTTTTGATGAGCATGAGATGGATGAAGTTAGAAAGCACAACCTTCTGTACCCTCATTTTACTTTCTGTTATTTAGATTAAATAAAGCAAAAATAGTATTTCTCTGTCAGTTTTCTGAATTATCCGTGCAATAAAAAATACCCCGAAAATAAAAGTTCTCCAAATGCCCCAAAAATTAAATATGATTTTTCTAGAATATTTGAGAATATCTGGCACTGAGAACACATCAGGGGGAGCAAGCACATGGCCATGAGGGTCCAGGGCACACCCACCACCCTGGGCGCGACCCCTGCCTCGTGGGCCCCTGGTGGCCCCCTCCACTTATTCCTGCACCCACACACTTCTTCTTCCTCCCAAAAACTCACCATCCAGCTCAAGCACGAGTTCTAGCTCATCTTGCTGCCATTTTCGATCTCCGTGCTCAAAGCTACACTCACAAAACTGCTTTGGGGGATTGTTCTTCGGTATGTGACTCCTCCAATGGTCCAATTATTTTTTGTTCTAGTGCTTTATTCATTGCAAATTTTTGCTGCTTAGGTGACCCTGTTCTTGAGCTTGCATGTCAAATTTAATTGGTCCCAAGTAGTTCTAATGCATGATGTAGTCTCTAGGCACTTGTGGGAGTAGTTGCTATCAATTTTGTTGAGTTTGGTTCACTTTTATTTTGAGTTACTAAAAATTTCAGAAATTTTCAGAAAATGATGAAGAGATTATTGAGGGGCTCTTCGAGCCAAGGCTCGAAGGATAAGAAAAGTGAAGAGGATAAGAAGCCCAAATATAATCTCCCTTGCACCGCGAAGGCCTCATTGACTTCCTGCACGACCAGCTCGATCATGGGATTCGGAGGAGATCGCCAACCAGTGGCACCCCGAGCACCCTTCTCAGTACACCGGAGAGAGTAGCTTTGATCCATGGGCATAGACCAACTTATTCCAAAAGCCTAAGCTTGGGGGAGTACGTATTTCTCACCGACATTACATTCATGTTCACACACTCATTCTAGTTGTCGGTGCTCATACTTTTTCATTGTACTATCCATGCTAGTTTATTTTCTTTTCCTCGCTTTCTTCTTGTGTGTTTGAATAACCTTAAGAAAAACCAAAAAAATTAGTTGTAGCTTCTAGCTAGTTTATTTTCCATGCTTGTAGTAGTAATAATTAAAAGAAAAGCCAAAAAGATTTCTCGTTCTTCTTTTGCTTGTTGGGAGCTTCCCCGTGTAAATAGTTTTATTTCTTTTCTTTTCTTTGGGGGTAAAGAGGAGAAGACTATAATGAAAATGTTGAAGTGGCTATTATTTGCATTATTGTTGATTTAACCAAGAGCCCATATTATCTTGTCTTCTCCTTTGTATTGAATGTCTGCAGATTTCAGCTTAGTCCAATGCACGTGCACTATTATTATTATCCACATCGTTCGGTCGTGCAAGTGAAACGCAATAATGACGATATATGATGGACTGATTGGGATGAGAGAAGCTGGTATGAACTCGACCTCTCTTGTTTTTGTAAATATGATTAGTTCATCGTTCTTGATTCAGCCTATTATGAATGAAACATGTTTGCAATGACAATTAGAGATTATAGTTTCTTATGCCATGCTTAATTTGCTAGGAGTTTATAATGGTTTACCTTGCGTGCCAACATGCTATTAAAATGGTTGTGATGTGGTATGATAGGGTGGTATCCTCCTTTGAACGATTCGAGTGACTTGACTTGGCACATGTTCACACATGTAGTTGAAACAAATCAACATAGCCTCCCCGATATTATGTTCATGGTGGATTATATCCTACCCATGCTTGCACTCAATGTTTATTAATTTTAATGCATGTTCATGACTGTTGTCACTCTCTAGTTGGTCGCTTCCCAGTCTTTTTCTAGCCTTCACTTGTACTAAACGGGAATACTGCTTGTGCATCCACTTCCATAAACCCCAAAGTTATTCCATATGAGTCCACCATACCTTCCTATATGCGGTATCTACCTGCCGTTCCAAGTAAATTTGTGTGTGCCAAACTGTAAACCTTCAAATGAAATTCTGTTTTGTATGCTCGAATAGCTCATGTATCAACTAGGGCTGTCTGTATCTTCCATGCTAGGCGGGTTATTCTCAAGAGGAGTGGACTCCGTTCCTCACTCACGAGAAAATGGCTGGTCACTGGGATGCCCAGTCCCATGCTCTAATCAAATCAAATTGAAATAATTACAAACAAAACTCCCCCAGGGCTGTTGCTAGTTGGAGGCACTCGTTGTTTCGAGCCAGCCATGGATTGATGCATGTTGGTGGTGGGGGAGTATAAAATTTACCATTCTGTTTGGGAACCGCCTATAATGTGTGTAGCATGGAAGATATTGAGATATTTTGGCTGTTATGTTGACAATGAAAGTATGCCGCCCAAAATATTATTTATCTCTGCTTTAAAATCGAGCTCTGACACCTCTACAAATCCCTGCTTCCCTCTGCGAAGGGCCTATCCATTTACTTTTATGTTGAGTCATCACCCTCTTACTAAAAACCACCAGCTTAAGAGCACCGCTGTCATTTGCATCCATTACTATTAATTTATATTGGGTATGACTATGACTGGATCTCTTTTACCATGAATTACAATGTTTAGTCAGTTCTTGATCTTCAGAGGTGCTCTGCATTTATGTTTTGCGGTCTCAGAAAGGGCTAGCGAGATACCATCTTGTTATATCATATTATGATTGTTTTGAGAAAGTGTTGTCATCCGAGATCTATTATTATTGCTCGCTAGTTGATTATGCCATTGATATGAGTAAACATGAGATCTAAATGTTATTGTGAATATGGTTAGTTCATAATCTTTGCTAAAAACTTGAACGCTCGCTTTACGTATTTACAACAACAAGAGCAAACAGAGTTTGTAAAAGTTTTTTTCTTTATCACTTTCAGTTTGTCAACTGAATTGCTTGAGGACAAGCAAAGGTTTAAGCTTGGGGGAGTTGATACGTCTCCGTCGTATATACTTTTCCAAACACTTTTGCCCTTGTTTTGGACTCTAACTTGCATGATTTGAATGGAACTAACCCGGACTGACGCTCTTTTCAGCAGAACTGCCATGGTGTTATTTTTGTGCAGAAATAAAAGTTCTTGGAATGACCTAAAACTTCACGAAGAATATTTTTGGAATTAATAAAAACTACTGGCGAAAGAATGAAGGCCAGGGGGCCCACACCCTGTCCACGAGGGTGGGGGTGCGCCTACCCCCTGGGCGCGCCCCCTACCTCGTGGGCCCCCTGGTGCTCCACCGACCTCAACTCCAACTCTATATGTTCACGTTCGGGGAGAAATAAAACCAGGGAGAAGGATTCATCGCGTTTTATGATACGGAGCCGCCGCCAAGCCCTAATCTCTCTCGGGAGGGCAGATCTGGAGTCCGTTCGGGGCTCCGGAGAGGGGAATCCGTCGCCATCGTCATCATCAACCTTCCTACATCACCAATTTCATGATGCTCACCGCCGTGCAAGAGTAATTCCATCGTAGGCTTGCTGGATGGTGATGGGTTGGATGAGATTTACCATGTAATCAAGTTAGTTTTGTTAGGGTTTTATCCCTAGTATCCACTATGTTCTGAGATTGATGTTGCTATGACTTTGCTATGCTTAATGCTTGTCACTAGGGCCCGAGTGCCATGATTTCAGATCTGAACCTATTATGTTTTCATGAATATATGTGAGTTCTTGATCCTATCTTGCAAGTCTATAGTCACCTATTACGTGCTATGGTCCGTTAACCCCAAAGTGACAATAATCGGGATACTTACCGGTGATGACCGTAGTTTGAGGAGTTCATGTATTCACTAAGTGTTAATGCTTTGGTCCGGTACTCTATTAAAAGGAGGACTTAATATCCCTTAGTTTGTAATAGGACCCCGCTGCCACGGGAAGGTAGGACAAAAGATGTCTTGCAAGTTCTTTTCCATAGGCACGCATGACTATATACGGAATACATGCCTACATTACATTGATGAACTGGAGCTAGTTCTGTGTCACGCTATGTTATAACTATTGCATGAGGAATCGCATCCGGCATAATTCTCCATGACCGATCCAATGCCTACGAGCTTTTCACATATTGTTCTTTGCTTAGTTACTTTACCGTTGCCACCGTTACAATTACTACAAAGCTACTACTGTCACTTTTGCTACCATTACAGTTACTTCCATACCACTTTGCTAGTTGCAGATACTAAGTTATCCAGGTGTGGTTGAATTGACAACTCAACTGGTAATACTTGAGATTATTCTTTGGCTCTCCTTGTGTCGAATCAATAAATTTGGGTTGAATACTCTACCCTCGAAAACTGTTGCGATCCCCTATACTTGTGGGTTATCACCCGACTAGTAGCATTGACACTTGTAGATACATACCAAGAGGAGAAATCGCCTTACAACAGACCCCTCAATAAACTTGTGTACATCCAGTTCAACTCAAGTGTCCAAGAAGAAAAGGATCAAGGAGAGGAAGAACATTGATGTTCTCCTAAATACTGACGAATCCAAAGCACAAGGCTTCTTGTTTTGACTTTTGAGGGAGGAGATGATCGTGCTTTCATGGTCTTTAGTGATGGAGATGAAGAAAGAGATGGCAATGACATACATTGGAGTGTGAATGGAGATGCTGCGGGAACTAGTGAACTGCTTGAGCTTCATCGTAGTGCAAGAGTTAGAGATCTTCATGATGAAGAGTTTGAGGCTGACGAAGAAGAACAACAGGAGACAAATTTGGAGGAGGAGATAGATTACGAGGATGATGAAGATGAAGTGGTGACTGGACGCACCTATTTGGATGAGGAATTGAGGACAGATCCATGAGCATGCTACTTGGCTGCTTGGGCAACATGTCATTTACCACTTATCTTATTATGCTCTGCTTGCAGCTTGTTGTGTGAACTGCTGAACCTTATGTGCACTTTAGGCTTTTACTGGCTATTTTGCTTGCTATGTAAACCATATGTGTATTTGCTATGGTGTGAACTGCATTTAGGATGGTATTTGAATTACATATGTGATATGTTTCTTATCTTCCTGTCCACGACCCAATTAATGTTAAGAAGCTCACCCGAGCATCACGGTGATATTTTCCTGTCCACTGGTCCATCATGGAGGGATGCTATTTGCGAATTAGATGTGCAGACGTCAAAACAATGGCGGTTTTCTTCTCTTCATCCTGTTGGAACCACAACCCACAGCACTTATTCAGTGGCACGCGGCCTGCAATTAAAGCATATAAGTATGTGTGAACTAATTAGGAAACAACTCGCAACATTTAGTTTCCTAGCAAATGTTGATCAGATGTGACAAAATTGCTCATACTGAGAGAAGAGGAGAGCCTAACGGCAGATCCGGATGCAAGAAGCACGGCGTCCTTTGCGATTTCATGGATTGGAAGAAGGCGCCACTCATTGAACAGACACTAGTGCGGAGGGCCGCGATCCATGGTGAACAGAGCATACCGATGATCTAACGTACAGAAAATTTTCGTGAGATTGATTAAGACGCATGATTAGCATGTTAACGAGGAAATGAGGAATCAAGAGGAAATTAATTTCACCTTTTTCTGCATTGTATTTGTCTTGGGCAAGCTCGAAGGCATGGTGCGCGCCCGGATGGAAAGGAGAAATTGGATCTTTTGCCCCACTTTACTTCTCCATTTGATCATTTGCCCCCCCTGAGAGGCTATCGGGTGGGGCCCGGGGCCACTGTCATTGAGACAATCACAGGGCAAATCATCCAACCACTTGTAAAGTGGGGCAAATCATCCAATCCCCGGATGGAAAGCCAACTCGTCGGAGATGTAGGGTTCGTGGAGCAGAGGAATGGGTGGACCAGTGGATTCCTCCGTCACGGACTCAGTCACATTGTAGACACGATCTGCAGAACAACAATCTTCCATCTTTGTACGTGCTTTGTGAAAGACCTTCTTCAATATTGTAGACACCGATCCATATTGAACTTCTTCAATATCTTATCAAGGTACGTGCTTTGTGAAAGACCTATGAGGCATCTTGATCTATATCTATAGATCTTGATGCCTAATATATATGCAGCTTCTCCAAGGTCCTTCATTGAAAAACTCTTATTCAAGTAGGCCTTAATGCTGTCCAAGAGTTCTATATCATTTCCCATCAAAAGTATGTCATCTACATATAATATGAGAAATGCTACAGAGCTCCCACTCACTTTCTTGTAAACGCAGGCTTCTCCATAAGTCTGCGTAAATCCAAACGCTTTGATCATCTCATCAAAGCGATTGTTCCAACTCCGAGATGCTTGCACCAGCCCATAAATCGAGCGTTGGAGTTTGCACACCTTGTCAGCATTCTTAGGATCGACAAAACCTTCCGGCTGCATCATATACAATTCTTCCTAAAGGAAACCATTAAGGAATGTTGTTTTGACGTCCATTTGCCATATCTCATAATCATAAAATGCGGCAATTGCTAACATGATTCGGACGGACTTTAGCTTCGCTACCGGTGAGAAAGTCTCATCGTAGTCAACCCCTTGAACTTGTCGATAACCCTTAGCGACAAGCCAAGCTTTATAGATGGTCACATTACCATCCGCGTCTGTCTTCTTCTTAAAGATCCATTTATTTTCTATGGCTCGCCGCTCAACGGGCAAGTCAATCAAAGTCCATACTTCGTTTTCATACATGGATCCTATCTCGGATTTCATGGCTTCTAGCCATTTGTCGGAATCCGGGCCCGCCATCGCTTCTTCATAGTTCGAAGGTTCACCGTTGTCTAACAACATGATTTCCAAGACAGGGTTGCCGTACCACTCTGGTGCGGAACGTGTCCTTGTGGACCTACAAATTTCAGTAGGAGCTTGATCAGAAGTATCTTGATCATCATCATTAACTTCCTCTCTAGTCGGTGGAGGCACCTCAGGAACATTTTCTTGAGTTGCGCCGTTTTCCGGTTCAAGAGGTAATACTTCATCAAGTTCTACTTTCCTCCCACTTACTTCTTTCGAGAGAAACTCTTTCTCTAGAAAGGATCCATTCTTGGCAACAAAGATCTTGCCTTCGGATCTGAGGTAGAAGGTATACCCAATAGTTTCTTTAGGGTATCCTATGAAGACACATTTTTCCGACTTGGGTTCGAGCTTTTCAGGTTGAAGTTTCTTGACATAAGCATCGCATCCCCAAACTTTTAGAAACGACAGCTTAGGTTTCTTCCCAAACCATAATTCATACGGTGTCGTCTCAATGGATTTCGACGGAGCCCTATTTAAAGTGAATGAGGCAGTCTCTAAAGCATAGCCCCAAAAAGATAGCGGTAAATCGGTAAGAGATATCATAGATCACACCATATCTAATAGAGTGCGATTACGACGTTCGGACACACCATTACGCTGAGGTGTTCTAGGCGGCGTGAGTTGTGAAACTATTCCACATTTTCTTAAGTGTGTGCCAAATTCGTGACTCAATTATTCTCCTCCATGATCTGATCGTAGGAACTTGATTTTCCTGTCACGTTGATTTTCAACCTCACTCTGAAATTCCTTGAACTTTTCAAAGGTCTCAGACTTGTGTTTCATCAAATAGATATACCCATATCTACTCAAGTCATCAGTGAGGGTGAGAACATAACGATAGCCACCGCAAGCCTCAACACTCATTGGACCGCACACATCAGTATGTATGATTTCCAATAAGTTGGTTGCTCGCTCCATTGTTCCTGAGAACGGAGTCTTGGTCATTTTACCCATGAGGCATGGTTCGCACGTGTCAAATGATTCGTAATCAAGAGACTCTAAAAGTCCATCTGCAAGGAGCTTCTTCATGCGTTTGACACCTATGTGACCAAGGCGGCAGTGCCAAAAGTATGTGGGACTATCATTATCAACCTTACATCTTTTGGCACTCACACTATGAATATGTGTAGCATTACGCTCGAGATTCATTAAGAATAAACCATTCACCATCGGAGCATGACCATAAAACATATCTCTCATATAAATAGAACAACCATTATTCTCGGATTTAAATGAGTAGCCATCTCGTATTAAACGAGATCCCGATACAATGTTCATGCTCAAAGCTGGCACTAAATAACAATTATTGAGGTTTAAAACTAATCCCGTTGGTAAATGTAGAGGTAGCGTGCCGACGGCGATCACATCGACCTTGGAACCATTCCCGACGCGCATCGTCACCTCGTCCTTCGCCAGTCTCCGCTTATTCCGAAGCTCCTGCTTTGAGTTACAAATGTGAGCAACTGCACCGGTATCAAATACCCAAGAGCTACTACGAGTACTGGTATGTTACACATCAATTACATGTATATCACATATACCTTTTGTGATGCCGGCCTTCTTGTCCGCTAAGTATTTGGGGCAGTTCTGCTTCCAGTGACCACTTCCCTTGCAATAAAAACACTCAGTCTCGGGCTTGGGTCCATTCTTTGGCTTCTTCCCGGCAGCTTGCTTTCCGGGCGCGGCAACTCCCTTGCCGTCCTTCTTAAAGTTCTTCTTACCCTTGCCCTTTTTGAACTTAGTGGTTTTATTCACCATAAACTTGATGTTCCTTTTTGACTTCTACCTCTGCTGATTTCAGCATAGCAAATACTTCAGGAATTGTCTTTTCCATCCCCTGCATATTGAAGTTCATCACAAAGCTCTTGTAGCTCGGTGGAAGCGACTGAAGGATTCTGTCAATGACTGCGTCATCCGGGAGATTAACTCCCAGCTGAGTCAAGCGGTTATGCAACCCAGACATAATGAGTATGTGCTCACTGACAGAACCGTTTTCCTCCATCTTACAGCTAAAGAACTTGTCGGAGACTTGATATCTCTCGACCCGGGCATGAGCTTGGAAAACCATTTTCAGCTCTTCGAACATCTCACATGCTCCGTGTCTCTCAAAATGTTTTTGGAGCCCCGGCTCTAAGCTGTAAAGCATGCCGCACTGAACGAGGGAGTAGTCATTGGTACGTGCCTGCCAAGCGTTCATAACGTCTTGTTCTGCAGGGAGAACAGGTGCGTCACCCAGCGGTGCTTGTAGGACATAATCTTTCTTCGCAGCTATGAGGATGATCCTCAGGTTCCGGACCCAGTCCGTGTAGTTGCTGCCATCGTCTTTCAGCTTGGTTTTCTCTTGGAACGCATTGAAGTTGAGGACTATGTTGGCCATTTGATCTACAAGACATATTGTAAATGTTTTAGACTAAGTTCATGATAATTAAGTTCATCTAATCAAATTATTCAATGAACTCCTACTTAGATAGACATCCCTCCAGTCATCTAAGTATAACATGATCCGAGTTAACTAGGCCGTGTCCGATCATCACGTGAGACGGACTAGTCAACATCGGTGAACATCTTCATGTTGATCGTATCTACTATACGACTCATGCTCAACCTTTCGGTCTTCTGTGTCCCGAGGCCATGTTTGTACATGCTAGGCTCGTCAAGTCAACCTAAGTGTTTGCATGTGTAAATCTGTCTTACACCCGTTGTATGTGAATGTTAGAATCTATCACACCCGATCATCACGTGATGCTTCAAAACAACGAACTGTTGCAACGGTGCACAGTTAGGGGGAACACTTTCTTGAAATTATTATGAGGGATCATCTTATTTACTACCGTCGTTCTAAGTAAAAAAGATGCAAACACATGATAAACATCACATGCAATCAAACAATAAAAGTGACATGATATGGCCAATATCACATAGCTCCTTTGATCTCCATCTTGGGGCTCCATGATCATCTTGTCACCGGCATGACACCATGATCTCCATCATCATGATCTCCATCATCGTGTCTCCATGAAGTTGCTCGCCAACTATTACTGCTACTACTAGGGCTAACGCGTTTAGCAATAAAGTAAAGTAATTTACATGGCGTTTCTCAATGACACACAGGTCATACAAAAAATAAAGACAACTCCTATGGCTCCTACCGGTTGTCATACTCATCGACATGCAAGTCGTGATTCCTATTACAATAGCATGAACATCTCATACATCACATATATATCATTTATCATTCATCACAACTTTGGCCATATCACATCACAAAACACTTGCTGCAAAAACAAGTTAGACGTCCTCTAATTGTTGTTGCAAGTTTTACGTGTCTGCAAGAGGGTTCTAGCAAGAACGTTTTCTTAACTACGTGAAAGCCACAACGTGATTTGTCAACTTCTATTTACCCTTCATAAGGACCCTTTTCATCGAATCCGCTCCAACTAAAGTGGGAGAGACAGACACCCGCCAGCCACCTTATGCAACTAGTGCATGTCAGCCGGTGGAACCGGTCTCACGTAAGCGTACGTGTAAGGTTGGTCCGGGCCGCTTCATCCCACAATACCGTTGAAGCAAGATAAGACTAGTAGCGGCAAGAAAGTTGACAACATCAACGCCCACAACAAATTGTGTTCTACTCGTGCATAGAGAACTACGCATAGACCTAGCTCATGATGCCACTTTTGGGGAACGTTGCAGAAAACAAAAATTTTCCTACGGTTTCACCAAGATCCATCTATAAGTTCATCTAGCAACGATTGGTTGGATGCATCTACGTACCTTGTAGATCGCAAGCGGAAGTGTTCAAAGAACGGGGATGAGGGAGTCGTACTCGACGTGATCCAAATCACCGGAGATCCTAGCGCCGAACGGACGGCACCTCCGCGTTCAACACACGTACGGTCAGCGTAACGTCTCCTCCTTCTTGATCCAGCAAGGGGGAAGGAGAGGTTGAGGAAGATGGCTCCAGCAGCAGCACGATGGCGTGGTGGTGATGGAGCTGCAGTACTCCGGCAGGGCTTCGCCAAGCTCTATGGAGTAGGAGGAGGTGTTGGAGAGGGAGAGGGAGGCACCAATGGCGTAGGTGAGAGGCCCTCCCTCCCCCCCACTATATATAGGGGGCCTAGGGGGGCGGCAGCCCTAGGAGATGCAATCTCCTAGGGGGGGTGGGCGGCGGCCAAGGGGTGGGGGGCTTGCCCCCCAAGCAAGGGGGCGCCCCCCATTAGTGTTTCCCCCACCCTAGGCGGATGGGCCTTAGGGGAAGTGGCGCCCCAGCCCACTTTGGGCTGGATCCCTTCCCACTTCAGCCCATGGGGCCCTCCGGGATAGGTGGCCCCACCCGGTGGACCCCCGAGACCCTTCCGGTGGTCCCGGTACAATACCGGTGACCCCGAAACTTGTCCCGATAGCTGAAATAGCACTTCCTATATATAATTCTTTACCTCCGGACCATTCTGGAACTCCTCGTGACGTCCGGGATCTCATCCGGGACTCCGAACAACATTCGGGTTACTGCATATACATATCCCTACAACCCTAGCATCACCGAACCTTAAGTGTGTAGACCCTACGGGTTCGGGAGACATTTAGACATGACCGAGATCGCTCTCCGGTCAATAACCAACAGCGGGATCTAGATACCCATGTTGGCTCCCACATGCTCCTGGATGATCTCATCAGATGAACCACGATGTCTAGGATTCAAGCAACCCCGTATACAATTCCCTTCGTAAATCGGTATGTTACTTGCCCGAGATTTGATCGTCGGTATCCCAATACCTCGTTCAATCTCGTTACCGGCAAGTCACTTTACTTGTACCGTAATGCATGATCCCGTGACCAGACACTTGGTCACTTTGAGCTCATAATGATGATGCATTACCGAGTGGGCCCAGTGATACCTCTCCGTCATACGGAGTGACAAATCCCAGTCTTGATCCGTGTCAACCCAACAGACACTTTTGAAGATACCCGTAGTATACCTTTATAGTCACTCAGTTACGTTGTGACGTTTGGTATACCCAAAGCACTCCTACAGTATCCGGGAGTTACACGATCTCATGGTCTAAGGAAAAGATACTTGACATTGGAAAACTCTAGCAAACGAACTATACGATCTTGTGCTATGTTTAGGATTGGGTCTTGTCCATCACATCATTCTCCTAATGATGTGATCTCGTTATCAATGACATCCAATGTCCATAGTCAGGAAACCATGACTATCTGTTGATCAACGAGCTAGTCAACTAGAGGCTTACTAGGGACATGTTGGTGTCTATTTATTCACACATGTATTACAATTTCCGGATAACACAATTATAGCATGAATAAAAGACAATTATCATGAACAAGGAAATATAATAATAATGCTTTTATTATTGCCTCTAGGGCATATTTCCAACATCATCTTCATCTGAGCTCGTCTCCTCCTTTCCCTTAGGTTCATAGTCCTCTTCTTCCTCCGTAGTCCAGCCATCGCGCTCCACATCTCCATAGACCTTAGGATTTGCTAAGTAATCATCCACATAGCTTTCCCCTTCCGAATCCTAGGACGACATGTTGATCTAATCTGCAGCAGCAACAGCTCGAAACGAAAACAGAGGGTATTTGCGTGATACGGGAGTCAAAACCTTTGGGAGAATATATAATGAATTTTTACTGACCAAAATACGTATCGTGCAAGAAAATGGAGTCCGGAAGGCACACGAGGTGTCCACGAGGTAGGGGGTGTGCCCAGGCGGGTAGGGCGTGCCCTCCACCCTCGTGGAGCCCTCGTGTCCTTCCCGGACTGCTACTAATTTTTCTATTTTTCTAAATATTCCAAAATGGAGAAATATTGCTTTAAAAATTGTTTTGGAGTCGGTTTACTTACCGTACCACATACCTATTCCTTTTCGGAATTTGAAACGTTCTGGAAGGTGTCCCTTATGTATTCCTCTGGGGTTACGGTTGCAATAACATTGGTTTCAACATTTATAGGATTATCAGAGATATAGTGTTTGATTCTTTGACCATTTACCACCTTTAGATTTGTGCCTTCGAAATTGTTGATTTTTATGGCACCAGAATGATAGACCTCCTTGATAATGTAGGGGCCTTCCCATTTAGAGAGAAGTTTTCCTGCAAAAAACCTTAAATGAGAGTTGCATAGCAATAAATAATCACCTACATTAAACTCACGCTTTTGTATCCTTTTGTCATGCCATCTTTTGACTTTTTCTTTAAACAACTTGGCATTTTCATAAGCTTGGGTTCTCCATTCATCAAGTGAGATAATATCAAGTAACCTCTTCTCACCGGCAAGTTTGAAATCATAGTTGAGCTCTTTAATAGCCCAATATGCCTTATGTTCTAGTTCGAGAGGTAAGTGACATGCTTTTCCATAAACCATTTTATATGGAGACATACCCATAGGATTTTTATATGCAGTTCTGTAGGCCCATAATGCATCATCGAGTTTCTTGGACCAATTCTTTCTAGACCTATTGACAGTCTTTTGCAAAATTAATTTGAGCTCTCTGTAGGTGATTTGATGAAGGTGATATTCCTCGTTATAAGTCTGCTAGCCAATGCTTATATGAGTTTGATAATTTTATTGTTAAACAAGAAAACTTCAATGCTTATGTTGGTAGACAATTGAAACATAATTGCTTATATGATTGAACACTTGAGTGATTATATGTCTAGAGTTAAAGGTGAACTTAAGCTCATTAGTAAACATGCTTCTATGGTTACCACTCAAGTAGAACAAGTGCTTAAAGCTCATAATGATTTGCTCAAGGAATTAAATAATAAGAAAAATGATAATGTTGTTAGAGTTATGACAAGAGGGGGTAAGATGACTCAGGAACCTTTGTATCCTGAGGGCCACCCTAAGAGAATTGAGCAAGATTCTGAGAGAACTAATGTTGATGCACCTAGTCCTTCCAAAAGGAAGAAAAAGAAAAATGATAGGACTTTGCATGCTTCTAGTGAACCTGTTGTTGACACACCTGAGAATCCCAATGATATTTCTATTTCTGATGCTGAAACACAATCTGGTGATGAACATGAACCTAGTGATAATGTTAATGATAATGTTCATGTTGATGCTCAACCTAGCAATGATAATGATGTAGAAATTGAACCTGCTGTTGATATTGATAACCCACAATCAAAGAATCAACGTTATGATAAGTGAGACTTTGTTGCTAGGAAGCACGGTAAAGAAAGAGAACCATGGGTTCAGAAACCCATGCCTTTTCCTCCCAAACCATCCAAGAAAAAGGATGATGAGGATTTTGAGCGCTTTGCTGAAATGATTAGACCTATCTTTTTGCGTATGCGTTTGACTGATATGCTTAAAATGAATCCTTATGCTAAGTACATGAAAGATATTGTCACAACTAAGAGAAAGATACCGGAAGCTGAAATTTCCACCATGCTTGCTAATTATACTTTTAAGGGTGGAATACCTAAGAAACTAGGAGATCCAGGAGTACCAACTATACCATGCTCCATTAAAAGAAACTTGTTAGAACTGTTTTATGTCATCTTGGAGCCGGTGATGGTGTTATGCCTCTCTCTTTATATCATAGACTTGATATGAATAAGTTACACCTACTGAAATATCTTTGCAAATGGCTGATAAATCAACTGCTATACCTGTCGGTATTTGTGAGGATGTGCCTGTTGTGGTTGCAAAGGTTACTATTTTAACGGACTTTGTTATTCTTGATATTCCCGAGGACGATAGTATGTCTATTATCCTTGGTAGACCCTTTTTTGAATACTGCAGGGGCTGTTATTGATTGCAACAAAGGCAATGTCACTTTTCATGTTAATGGAAATGAGCATACGGTACACATTCCGAGGAAACAACCTCAAGTCCACAGTATCAATTCTATTGGAAAAATCCATCAATTATTAAAGGAGGTTTTGAATTTCCTCTTCCTATTGTCAAGAAGAAATATGATATTCTTATTGTTGGGGATGTGCATATCCCCGTTGACGTAACATAGTGTTATTCGAAATTTCTCCAGTTCCATGTTATTCGGAATGAGTTTGTTAACAAGACTTGATCAACCTTGTTAGTGGATTCCTTTTGATGAGCATGAGATGGATGAAGTTAGAAAGCACAACCTTCTGTACCCTCATTTTACTTTCTGTTATTTAGATTAAATAAAGCAAAAATAGTATTTCTCTGTCAGTTTTCTGAATTATCCGTGCAATAAAAAATACCCCAAAAATAAAAGTTCTCCAAATTCCCTGAAAATTAAATATGATTTTTTCTAGAATATTTGAGAATATCTGGCACTGAGAACACATCAAGGGGAGCAAGCACATGGCCACGAGGGTCCAGGGCCCACCCTCCACCCTGGGCGCGCCCCCTGCCTCGTGGGCCCCTGGTGGCCCCCTCCACTTATTCCTGCACCCACACACTTCTTCTTCCTCCCAAAAAATCACCATCCAGCTCAAGCATGAGTTCTAGCTCATCTTGCTGCCATTTTCGATCTCCTTGCTCAAAGCTCCACTCACAAAACTGCTTTGGGGGATTGTTCTTCGGTATGTGACTCCTCCAATGGTCCAATTAGTTTTTTTCTAGTGCTTTATTCATTGCAAATTTTTGCTGCTTAGCTAACCCTGTTCTTGAGCTTGCATGTCAAATTTAATTGGTCCCAAGTAGTTCTAATGCATGATGTAGTCTCTAGGCACTTGTGGGAGTAGTTGCTATCAATTTTGTTGAGTTTGGTTCACTTTTATTTTGAGTTACTAAAAATTTCAGAAATTTTCAGAAAATGATGAAGAGATTATTGAGGGGCTCTTCGAGCCAAGGCTCGAAGGATAAGCAAAGTGAAGAGGATAAGAAGCCCAAATATAATCTCCCTTGCACCGCGAAGGCCTCATTGACTTCCTGCACGACCAGTGGGATTCGGAGGAGATCGCCAACCAGTGGCACCCCGAGCACCCTTCTCAGTACACCGGAGAGAGTAGCTTTGATCCATGGGCATAGACCAACTTAGTCCAAAAGCCTAAGCTTGGGGGAGTACGTATTTCTCACCGACATTACATTCATGTTCACACACTCATTCTAGTTGTCGGTGCTCATACTTTTTCATTGTACTATCCATGCTAGTTTATTATCTTTTTCTCGCTTTCTTCTTGTGTGTTTGAATAACCTTAAGAAAAACCAAAAAAAATTAGTTGTAGCTTCTAGCTAGTTTATTTTCCATGCTTGTAGTAGTAATAATTAAAAGAAAAGCCAAAAATATTTCTCGTTCTTCTTTTGCTTGTTGGGAGGTTCCCCGTGTAAATAGTTTTATTTCTTTTCTTTTCTTTGGGGGTCGAGAGGAGAAGACTATAATGAAAATGTTGAAGTGGCTCTTATTTGCATTATTGTTGATTTAACCATGAGCCCATATTATCTTGTCTTCTCCTTTGTATTGAATGTCTGCAGATTTCAGCTTAGTCCAATGCACGTGCACTATTATTATTATGCACATCGTTCGGTCGTGCAAGTGAAAGGCAGTAATGACGATATATGATGGACTGATTGGGATGAGAGAAGCTGGTATGAACTCGACCTCTCTTGTTTTTGTAAATATGATTAGTTCATCGTTCTTGATTCAGCCTATTATGAATGAAACATGTTTGCAATGACAATTAGAGATTATAGTTGCTTATGCCATGCTTAATTTGCTAGGAGTTTATAATGGTTTACCTTGCATGCCAACATGCTATTAAAATGGTTGTGATGTGGAATGATAGGGTGGTATCCTCCTTTGAACGATTCGAGTGACTTGACTTGGCACATGTTCACACATGTAGTTGAAACAAATCAACATAGCCTCCCCGATATTATGTTCATGGTGGATTATATCCTACTCATGCTTGCACTAAATGTTTATTAATTTTAATGCATGTTCATGACTGTTGTCGCTCTCTAGTTGGTCGTTTCCTAGTCTTTTTCTAGCCTTCACTTGTACTAAACGGGAATACTGCTTGTGCATCCACTTCCATAAACCCCAAAGTTATTCCATATGAGTCCACCATACCTTCCTATATGCGGTATCTACCTGTCGTTCCAAGTAAATTTGTGTGTGCCAAACTGTAAACCTTCAAATAAATTCTGTTTTGTATGCTCGAATAGCTCATGTGTCAACTAGGGCTGTCTATATCTTCCATGCTAGGCGGGTTATTCTCAAGAGGAGTGGACTCCGTTCCTCACTCACGAGAAAATGGCTGGTCACTGGGATGCCCAGTCCCATGCTCTAATCAAATCAAATTGAAATAATTGCAAACAAAACTCCCCCAGGGCTGTTGCTAGTTGGAGGCACTCGTTGTTTCGAGCCAGCCATGGATTGATGCATGTTGGTGGTGGGGGAGTATAAACTTTACCATTCTGTTTGGGAACCACCTATAATGTGTGTAGCATGGAAGATATTGAGATATTTTGGCTGTTATGTTGACAATGAAAGTATGCCGCCCAAAATATTATTTATCTCTGCTTTAAAATCGAGCTCTGACACCTCTACAAATCCCTGCTTCCCTCTGCGAAGGGCCTATCCATTTACTTTTATGTTGAGTCATCACCCTCTTACTAAAAACCACCAGCTTGAGAGCACCGCTGTCATTTGCATCCATTACTATTAATTTATATTGGGTATGACTATGACTGGATCTCTTTTACCATGAATTACAATGTTTAGTCAGTTCTTGATCTTCAGAGGTGCTCTGCATTTATGTTTTGCGGTCTCAGAAAGGGCTAGCGAGATACCATCTTGTTATATCATATTATGATTGTTTTGAGAAAGTGTTATCATCCGAGATCTATTATTATTGCTCGCTAGTTGATTATGCCATTGATATGAGTAAACATGAGATCTAAATGTTATTGTGAATATGGTTAGTTCATAATCTTTGCTGAAAACTTGAATGCTGGCTTTACATATTTACAACAACAAGAGCAAACAGAGTTTGTAAAAGTTTTTTTCTTTATCACTTTCAGTTTGTCAACTGAATTGCTCGAGGACAAGCAAAGTTTTAAGCTTGGGGGAGTTGATATGTCTCCGTCGTATATACTTTTCCAAACACTTTTACCCTTGTTTTGGACTCTAACTTGCATGATTTGAATGGAACTAACCCGGACTGACGCTGTTTTCAGCAGAACTGCCATGGTGTTATTTTTGTGCAGAAATAAAATTTCTCGGAATGACCTAAAACTTCACGGAGAATATTTTTGGAATTAATAAAAACTACTGGCGAAAGAATGAAGGCTAGGGGGCCCACACCCTGTCCACGAGGGTGGGGGCGCGCCTACCCCCTGGGCGCGCCCCCTACCTCGTGGGCCCCCTGGTGCTCCACCGACCTCAACTCCAACTCTATATGTTCACGTTCGGGGAGAAAAAAAACCAGGGAGAAGGATTCATCGCGTTTTATGATAGGGAGCCGCCGCCAAGCCCTAATCTCTCTCGGGAGGGCTGATCTAGAGTCCGTTCGGGGCTCCGGAGAGGGGAATCCGTCGCCATCGTGATCATCAACCTTCCTCCATCACCAATTTCATGATGCTCACCGCCATGCATGAGTAATTCCATCGTAGGCTTGCTGGACGGTGATGGGTTGGATGAGATTTACCATGTAATCAAGTTAGTTTTGTTAGGGTTTTATCCCTAGTATCCACTATGTTCTGAGATTGATGTTGCTATGACTTTGCTATGCTTAATGCTTGTCACTAGGGCCCGAGTGCCATGATTTCAGATCTGAACCTATTATGTTTTCATGAATATATGTGAGTTCTTGATCCTATCTTGCAAGTCTATAGTCACCTATTATGTGTTATGGTCCGTTAACCCCAAAGTGACAATAATCGGGATACTTACCGGTGATGACCATAGTTTGAGGAGTTCATGTATTCACTAAGTGTTAATGCTTTGGTCCGGTACTCTATTAAAAGGAGGCCTTAATATCCCTTAGTTTCTAATAGGACCCCGCTGCCACGGGAAGGTAGGACAAAAGATGTCATGCAAGTTCTTTTCCATAAGCACGCATGACTATATTCGGAATACATGCCTACATTACATTGATGAACTGGAGCTAGTTCTGTGTCACGCTATGTTATAACTATTGCATGAGGAATCGCATCCGGCATAATTCTCCATCACCGATCCAATGCCTACGAGCTTTTCACATATTGTTCTTTTCTTAGTTACTTTACCGTTGCCACCATTACAATTACTACAAAGCTACTACTGTCACTTTTTCTACCGTTACCGTTACTTCCATACCACTTTGCTAGTTGCAGATACTAAGTTATCCAGGTGTGGTTGAATTTACAACTCAACGGCTAATACTTGAGATTATTCTTTGGCTCTCCTTGTGTCGAATCAATAAATTTGGGTTGAATACTCTACCGTCAAAAACTATTGCGATCCCCTATACTTGTGGGTTATCACCCGACTAGTAGCATTGACACTTGTAGATACATACCAAGAGGAGAAATTGCCTCACAACAGACCCCTCAATAAACTTGTGTACATCCAGTTCAACTCAAGTGTCCAAGAAGAAAAGGATCAAGGGGAGGAAGAACATTGATGTTCTCCTAAATACTGACGAATCCAAAGCACAAGGCTTCTTGTTTTGACTTTTGAGGGAGGAGATGATCGTGCTTTCATGGTCTTTAGTGATGGAGATGAAGAAAGAGATGGCAATCACATACATTGGAGTGTGAATGGAGATGCTGCGGGAACTAGTGAACTGCTTGAGCTTCGTCGTAGTGCAAGAGTTAGAGATCTTCATGATGAAGAGTTTGAGGCTGATGAAGAAGAACAACAGGAGACAAATTTGGAGGAGGAGATAGATTACGAGGATGATGAAGATGAAGTGGTGACTGGACGCACCTATTTGGATGAGGAATTGAGGACAGATCCATGAGCATGCTACTTGGCTGCTTGAGCTGCTGCTTGGCTGCTTGGGCAACATGTCATTTACCACTTATCTTATTATGCTCTGCTTGCAGCGTGTTGTGTGAACTGCTAAACCTTATGTGCACTTTAGGCCTTTACTGGCTATTTTGCTTGCTATGTAAACCTTATGTGTATTTGCTATGGTGTGAACTGCATTTAGGATGGTATTTGAATTACATATGTGATATGTTTCTTATCTTCCTGTCCACGACCCAATTAATGTTAAGAAGCTCACCCGAGCATCACGGTGATATTTTCCTGTCCACTAGTCCATCATGGAGTGATGCTATTTGCGAATTAGATGTGCAGACGTCAAAACAATGGCGGTTTTCTTCTCTTCATCCTGTTGGAACCACAACCCACATCACTTATTCAGTGGCACGCGTCCTGCAATTAAAGCATATAAGTATGTGTGAACTAATTAGGAAACGACTCGCAACATTTAGTTTCCTAGCAAATGTTGATCAGATGTGACAAAATTGCTCATACTGAGAGAAGAGGAGAGCCTAACGACAGATCCGGATGCAGGAAGCACGGCGTCCTTTGCGATTTCATGGATTAGAAGAAGGCGCCACTCATTGAACAGACACGAGTGCGGAGGGCCGCGATCCATGGTGACCAGAGCATACCGATGATCTAACGTACGGAAAATATATCGTGAGATTGATTAAGACGCATGATTAGCATGTTAACGAGGAAATGAGGAATCAAGAGGAAATTAATTTCACCTTTTTCTGCATTGTATTTGTCTTGGGCAAGCTCGAAGGCATGGTGCGCGCCCGGATGGAAAGGAGAAATTGGATCTTTTACCCCACTTTACCTCTCCATTTGATCATTTGCCCCCCCTGAGGGGCATCGCCGCGCTCAAAGGCCGCAAACAGCGCTGAAGCCCGAGCATGGAGTGCGCCGGGAGAGGCCTCCTCTACTACCAGGCTTCTCTTCTTGGCTTCCCTCTCCCTCTCCGTCTCCGGATCCGGATTCCCACTCGTGCGCCGCCTGCCGGCATTGGGCATCTTTGCACCTTGTGTGCCAGCGCCTCCCGCTTCCCTCTCCTTCTCCGGATTCTCCCTCGTGCGCCGCCTGCCGACCTTCGGCATCATCTGAGCTCGTGCGCCGCGGGCTCTGCACCGGAGAAGCCGGACAAGGGTTTGGGGATTTGTTTATTTTTTGGGCAAGGGTTTGGCGATATTTTTGTCTTTTTTAAATTTTTTTTTCTATTTTATGAAAAGGAAAGCTTTTTTTAGAGAGAACCTGAAAGCTTTGGGGATTGATGACGAAGCGTTTGGGAATTGAGGCGATTCCTATTTGGCATGTCAGAGCGTGTATAGCCGGGCACCCCAAGCCCCCAGCCGGGCCTGCCACGAACCGGTACTAAAGGTCCCATTTTCAAACTCTACCCCCCTTTTGGATCGCCTTTTCAGTTTTAAAAAAAATAAAAGAAAATGATGGAAATGTCAAAAAAATAAAAGAAAATAAGTTTCCCATGTGATGTGTGGTCTAGTTGTTGGGAAAATTTGCAAATGTGAATTTTGACTTTATTTGCAAAATCTCTCTGAAATTTGTAAAAATGGGCATAACTTTTGCATACTAACTCGGATGAAAAAGTTTTTTATATGAAAAATCATCTACTCGAAAAGATGTCATGCAAGTTCTTTTCCATAAGCACGCATGACTATATTCGGAATACATGCCTACATTACATTGATGAACTGGAGCTAGTTCTGTGTCACGCTATGTTATAACTATTGCATGAGGAATCGCATCCGGCATAATTCTCCATCACCGATCCAATGCCTACGAGCTTTTCACATATTTTTCTTTGCTTAGTTACTTTACCATTGCCACCGTTACAATTACTACAAAGCTACTACTGTCACTTTTGCTACCGTTACTGTTACTTCCATACCACTTTGCTAGTTGCAGATACTAAGTTATCCAGGTGTGGTTGAATTGACAACTCAACTGCTAATACTTGAGAATATTCTTTGGCTCTCCTTGTGTCGAATCAATAAATTTGGGTTGAATACTCTACCCTCGAAAACTGTTGCGATCCCCTATACTTGTGAGTTATCACCCGAGTAGTAGCATTGGCACTTGTAGATACATACCAAGAGGAGAAATCGCCTTACAACAGACCTCTCAATAAACTTGTGTACATCCAGTTCAACTCAAGTGTCCAAGAAGAAAAGGATCAAGGAGAGGAAGAACATTGATGTTCTCCTAAATACTGACGAATCCAAAGCACAAGGCTTCTTGTTTTGACTTTTGAGGGAGGAGATGATCATGCTTTCACGGTCTTTAGTGATGGAGATGAAGAAAGAGATGGCAATGACATACATTGGAGTGTGAATGGAGATGCTGCGGGAACTAGTGAACTGCTTGAGCTTCTTCGTAGTGCAAGAGTTAGAGATCTTCATGATGAAGAGTTTGAGGCTGACGAAGAAGTACAAGAGGAGACAAATTTGGAGGAGGAGATAGATTACGAGGATGATGAAGATGAAGTGGTGACTGGACGCACCTATTTGGATGAGGAATTGAGGACAGATCCATGAGCATGCTACTTGGCTGCTTGAGCTGCTGCTTGGCTGCTTGGGCAACATGTCATTTACCACTTATCTTATTATGCTCTGCTTGCAGCTTGTTGTGTCAACTGCTGAACCTTATGTGCACTTTAGGCTTTTACTGGCTATTTTGCTTGCTATGTAAACCTTATGTGTATTTGCTATGGTGTGAACTGCATTTAGGATGGTATTTGAATTACATATGTGATATGTTTCTTATCTTCCTGTCGACGACCCAAATAATGTTAAGAAGCTCACCCGAGCATCACGGTGATATTTTCCTGTCCACTGGTCCATCATGGAGGGATGCTATTTGTGAATTAGATGTGCAGACGTCAAAACAATGGCGGTTTTCTTCTCTTCATCCTGTTGGAACCACAACCCACAGCACTTATTCAGTGGCACGCGGCCTGCAATTAAAGCATATAAGTATGTGTGAACTAATTAGGAAACGACTCGCAACATTTAGTTTCCTAGCAAATGTTGATCAGATGTGACAAAATTGCTCATACTGAGAGAAGAGGAGAGCCTAACGACGGATCCGGATGCAAGAAGCACGGCGTCCTTTGCGATTTCATGGATTGGAAGAAGGCGCCACTCTTTGAACAGACACGAGTGCGGAGGGCCGCGATCCATGGTGAACAGAGCATACCGATGATCTAACGTACGGAAAATTGATCGTGAGATTGATTAAGACACATGATTAGCATGTTAACGAGGAAATGAGGAATCAAGAGGAAATTAATTTCACCTTTTTCTGCATTGTATTTGTCTTGGGCAAGCTCGAAGGCATGGTGCGCGCCCGGATGGAAAGGAGAAATTGGATTTTTTGCCCCACTTTACTTCTCCATTTGATCATTTGGCCCCGCTGAGGGGCATCGCCGCGCTCAAAGGCCGCAAACACCGCTGAAGCCTGAGCATGGAGTGCGCCGGGAGAGGCCTCCTCTACTACCAGGCTTCTCTTCTTGGCTTCCCTCTCCCTCTCCGTCTCCGGATCTGGATTCCCCCTCGTGCGCCGCCTGCCGGCCTTGGGCATCTTCGCACCTTGTGCGCCACCGCCTCCCGCTTCCCTCTCCTTCTCCGGATTCTCCCTCGTGCGCCGCCTGCCGAACTTCGGCATCATCTGAGCTCGTGCGCCGCGGGCTCTGCACCGGTGAAGCCGGACAAGGGTTTGGGGATTTGTTTATTTTTTGGGCAAGGGTTTGGCGATATTTTTGTCTTTTTTAAAAGTTTTTTTCTATTTTATGAAAAGGAAAGCTTTTTTTAGGGAGAAGTTGAAAGCTTTGGGTATTGATGACGAAGCGTTTGGGAATTGAGGCGATTCCTATTTGGCATGTCAGAGCGTGTATAGCCGGGCGCCCCAAGCCCCCAGCCGGGCGTGCCACGAACCGGTACTAAAGGTCCCATTTTCAAACTCTACACCCCGGTGGATCGCCTTTTCAGTTTTAAAAAAAATAAAAGAAAATGATGGAAATGTCAAAAAAAAAGAAAATAAGTTTCCCATGTGATATGTGGTCTAGTTGTTGGGAAAATTAGCAAATGTGAATTTTGACTTTATTTGCAAAATCTCTCTGAAATTTGTAAAAATGGGCATAACTTTTGCATACTAACTCGGATGAAAAAGTTTTTTATATGAAAAATCATCTACTCGAAAAGATGTCATGCAAGTTCTTTTCCATAAGCACGCATGACTATATTCGGAATACATGCCTACATTACATTGATGAACTGGATCTAGTTCTGTGTCACGCTATGTTATAACTATTGCATGAGGAATCGCATCCGGCATAATTCTCCATCACCGATCCAATGCCTACGAGCTTTTCACATATTGTTCTTTGCTTAGTTACTTTACCGTTGCCACCGTTACAATTACTACAAAGCTACTACTGTCACTTTTGCTATCGTTACCGTTACTTCCATACCACGTTGCTAGTTGCAGATACTAAGTTATCCAGGTGTGGTTGAATTGACAACTCAACTGCTAATACTTGAGAATATTCTTTGGCTCTCCTTGTGTCGAATCAATAAATTTGGGTTGAATACTCTACCCTCGAAAACTGTTGCGATCCCCTATACTTGTGGGTTATCACCCGACTAGTAGCATTGACACTTGTAGATACATACCAAGGGGAGAAATCGCCTTACAACAGACCCCTCAATAAACTTGTGTACATCAAGTTCAACTCAAGTGTCCAAGAAGAAAAGGATCAAGGAGAGGAAGAACATTGATGTTCTCCTAAATACTGACGAATCCAAAGCACAAGGCTTCTTGTTTTGACTTTTGAGGGAGGAGATGATCGTGCTTTCATGGTCTTTAGTGTTGGAGATGAAGAAAGAGAGGGCAATGACATACATTGGAGTGTGAATGGAGATGCTGCGGGAACTAGTGAACTGCTTGAGCTTCGTCGTAGTGCAAGAGTTAGAGATCTTCATGATGAAGAGTTTGAGGCTGACGAAGAAGAACAATAGGAGACAAATTTGGAGGAGGAGATAGATTACGAGGATGATGAAGATGAAGTGGTGACTGGACGCACCTATTTGGATGAGGAATTGAGGACAGATCCATGAGCATGCTACTTGGCTGCTTGAGCTGCTGCCTGGCTGCTTGGGCAACATGTCATTTACCACTTATCTTATTATGCTCTGCTTGCAGCTTGTTGTGTGAACTGCTGAACCTTATGTGCACTTTAGGCCTTTACTGGCTATTTTGCTTGCTATGTAAACCTTATGTGTATTTGCTATGGTGTGAACTGCATTTAGGATGGTATTTGAATTACATATGTGATATGTATCTTATCTTCCTGTCCACGACCCAATTAATGTTAAGAAGCTCACCCGAGCATCACGGTGATATTCTCCTGTCCACTGGTCCATCATGGAGGGATGCTATTTGCGAATTAGATGTACAGACATCAAAACAATGGCGGTTTTCTTCTCTTTATCCTGTTGGAACCACAACCCACAGCACTTATTCAGTGGCACGCGGCCTGCAATTAAGGCATATAAGTATGTGTGAACTAATTAGGAAATGACTCGCAATATTTAGTTTCCTAGCAAATGTTGATCAGATGTGACAAAATTGCTCATACTGAGAGAAGAGGAGAGCCTAACGACGGATCCGGATGCAAGAAGCACGGCGTCCTTTGCGATTTCATGGATTGGAAGAAGGCGCCACTCATTGAACAGACACGAGTGCGGAGGGCCGCGATCCATGGTGAACAGAGCATACCGATGATCTAATGTACGGAAAATTGATCGTGAGATTGATTAAGACGCATGATTAGCATGTTAACGAGGAAATGAGGAATCAAGAGGAAAATAATTTCACCTTTTTCTGCATTGTATTTGTCTTGGGCAAGCTCGAAGGCATGGTGCGCGCCCGGATGGAAAGGAGAAATTGGATCGTTTGCCCCACTTTACTTCTCCATTTGATCATTTGCCCCCCTGAGGGGCATCGCTGCGCTCAAAGGCCGCAAACACTGCTGAAGCCCGAGCATGGAGTGCGCCGGGAGAGGCCTCCTCTACTACCAGGCTTCTCTTCTTGGCTTCCCTCTCCCTCTCCGTCTCCGGATCCGGATTCCCCCTCGTGCGCCGCCTGCCGGCCTTGGGCATCTTCGCACCTTGTGCGCCACCGCCTCCCGCTTCCCTCTCCTTCTCCGGATTCTCCCTCGTGCGCCGCCTGCCGACCTTCGTCCTCATCTGAGCTCGTGCGCCGCGAGCTTTGCACCGGAGAAGCCGGACAAGGGTTTGGGGATTTGTTTATTTTTTGGGCAAGGGTTTGGCGATATTTTTGTCTTTTTTAAAAGTTTTTTTTTCTATTTTATGAAAAGAAAAGCTTTTTTTAGGGAGAAGCTGAAAGCTTTGGGATTTGATGATGAAGCGTTTGGCAATTTAGGCGATTCCTATTTGGCATGTCAGAGCGTGTATAGCCGGGCGCCCCAAGCCCCCAGCCAGGCGTGCCACGAACCGGTACTAAAGGTCCCATTTTCAAACTCTACCCCCCCCCCCCCCGTGGATCGCCTTTTCAGTTTTAAAAATAAATAAAAGAAAATGATGGAAATGTCAAAAAAATAAAAGAAAATAATTTCCCATGTGATATGTAGTCTAGTTGTTGGGAAAATTTGCAAATGTGAATTTTGACTTTATTTGCAAAATCTCTCTGAAATTTGTAAAAAAGGGCATAACTTTTGCATACTAACTCGGATGAAAAAGTTTTTTATATGAAAAATCATCTACTCGAAAAGATGTCATGCAAGTTCTTTTCCATAAGCACGCATGACTATATTCGGAATACATGCCTACATTACATTGATGAACTGGATCTAGTTCTGTGTCACGCTATGTTATAACTATTGCATGAGGAATCGCATCCGGCATAATTCTCCATCACCGATCCAATGCCTACGAGCTTTTCACATATTGTTCTTTGCTTAATTACTTTACAGTTGCCACCGTTACAATTACTACAAAGCTACTACTGTCACTTTTGCTACCATTACCGTTACTTCCATACCACTTTGCTAGTTGCAGATACTAAGTTAT
Organism: Triticum urartu; assembly: GCF_056163025.1. Taxonomy (NCBI): domain Eukaryota; kingdom Viridiplantae; phylum Streptophyta; class Magnoliopsida; order Poales; family Poaceae; genus Triticum; species Triticum urartu. The sequence goes on from NC_141877.1 coordinate 9,552,151, forward strand.
CCACGTGTGGTTGAATTGACAACTCAACTGCTAATACTTGAGAATATTCTTTGGCTCTCCTTGTGGAAAATCAATAAATTTGGGTTGAATACTCTACCCTCGAAAACTGTTGCGATCCCCTATACTTGTGGGTTATCACCCGACTAGTAGCATTGGCACTTGTAGATATACGAAGAGGAGAAATCGCCTTACAACAGACCCCTCAATAAACTTGTGTACATCCAGTTCAACTCAAGTGTCCAAGAAGAAAAGGATCAAGGAGAGGAAGAACATTGATGTTCTCCTAAATACTGACGAATCCAAAGCACAAGGCCTCTTGTTTTGACTTTTGAGGGAGGAGATGATCGTGCTTTCATGGTCTTTAGTGTTGGAGATGAAGAAAGAGATGGCAATGACATACATTGGAGTGTGAATGGAGATGCTGCGGGAACTAGTGAACTGCTTGAGCTTCGTCATAGTGCAAGAGTTAGAGATCTTCATGATGAAGAGTTTGAGGCTGAGGAAGAAGAACAACAGGAGACAAATTTGGAGGAGGAGATAGATTACGAGGATGATGAAGATGAAGTGGTGACTAGACGCACCTATTTGGATGAGGAATTGAGGACAGATCCATGAGCATGCTACTTGGCTGCTTGAGCTGCTGCTTGGCTGCTTGGGCAACATGTCATTTACCACTTATCTTATTATGCTCTGCTTGCAGCTTGTTGTGTGAACTGCTGAACCTTATGTGCACTTTAGGCTTTTACTGGCTATTTTGCTTGCTATGTAAAACTTATGTGTATTTGCTATGGTGTGAACTGCATTTAGGATGGTATTTGAATTACATATGTGATATGTTTCTTATCTTCCTGTCGATGACCCAAATAATGTTAAGAAGCTCACCCGAGCATCACGGTGATATTTCCCTGTCCACTGGTCCATCATGGAGGGATGCTATTTGTGAATTAGATGTGCAGACGTCAAAACAATGGCGGTTTTCTTCTCTTCATCCTGTTGGAACCACAACCCACAGCACTTATTCAGTGGCACGCGGCCTGCAATTAAAGCATATAAGTATGTGTGAACTAATTAGGAAACGACTCGCAACATTTAGTTTCCTAGAAAATGTTGATCAGATGTGACAAAATTGCTCATACTGAGAGAAGAGGAGAGCCTAACGACGGATCCGGATGCAAGAAGCACGGCGTCCTTTGCGATTTCATGGATTGGAAGAAGGCGCCACTCATTGAACAGACACGAGTGCGGAGGGCCGCGATCCATGGTGAACAGAGCATACCGATGATCTAACGTACGGAAAATTGATCGTGAGATTGATTAAGACGCATGATTAGCATGTTAACGAGGAAATGAGGAATCAAGAGGAAAATAATTTCACCTTTTTCTGCATTGTATTTGTCTTGGGCAAGCTCGAAGGCATGGTGCGCGCCCTGATGGAAAGGAGAAATTGGATCTTTTGCCCCACTTTACTTCTCCATTTGATCATTTGCCCCCCCTGAGGGGCATCGCCGCGCTGAAAGGCCGCAAACACCGCTGAAGCCCGAGCATGGAGTGCGCCGGGAGAGGCCTCCTCTACTACCAGGCTTCTCTTCTTGGCTTCCCTCTCCCTCTCCGTCTCCGAATCCGGATTCCCCCTCGTGCGCCGCCTGCCAGCATTGGGCATCTTCGCACCTTGTGCGCCACCGCCTCCCGCTTCCCTCTCCTTCTCCGGATTCTCCCTCGTGCGCCGCCTGCCGACCTTCGGCATCATCTGAGCTCGTGCGCCGCGGGCTCTGGACCGGAGAAGCCGGACAAGGGTTTGGGGATTTGTTTATTTTTTGGGCAAGGGTTTGGCTATATTTTTGTCTTTTTTAAAAGTTTTTTTTCTATTTTATGAAAAGGAAAGCTTTTTTTAGGGAGAAGCTGAAAGCTTTGGGGATTGATGACGAAGCGTTTGGGAATTGAGGCGATTCCTATTTGGCATGTCAGAGCGTGTATAGCCGGGTGCCCCAAGCCCCCAGCCAGGCGTGCCACGAACCGGTACTAAAGGTCCCATTTTCAAACTCTACCCCCCCCCCCCCCCCCGTGGATCGCGTTTTCAGTTTAAAAAAAAATAAAAGAAAATGATGGAAATGTCAAAAAAATAAAAGAAAATAAGTTTCCCATGTGATATGTGGTCTAGTTGTTGGGAAAATTTGCAAATGTGAATTTTGACTTTATTTGCAAAATCTCTCTGAAATTTGTAAAAATGGGCATAACTTTTGCATACTAACTCGGATGAAAAAGTTTTTTATATGAAAAATCATCTACTCGAAAAGATGTCATGCAAGTTCTTTTCCATAAGCACGCATGACTATGTTCGGAATACATGCCTACATTACATTGATGAACTGGATCTAGTTCTGTGTCACGCTATGTTATAACTATTGCATGAGGAATCGCATCCGGCATAATTCTCCATCACCGATCCAATGCCTACGAGCTTTTCACATATTATTCTTTGCTTAGTTACTTTACAGTTGCCACCGTTACAATTACTACAAAGCTACTACTGTCACTTTTGCTACCATTACCGTTACTTCCATACCACTTTGCTAGTTGCAGATACTAAGTTATCCACGTGTGGTTGAATTGACAACTCAACTGCTAATACTTGAGAATATTCTTTGGCTCTCCTTGTGGCAAATCAATAAATTTGGGTTGAATACTCTACCCTCGAAAACTGTTGCGATCCCCTATACTTGTGGGTTATCACCCGACTAGTAGCATTGACACTTGTAGATACATACCAAGAGGAGAAATCGCCTCAAAACAGACCCCTCAATAAACTTGTGTACATCCAGTTCAACTCAAGTGTCCAAGAAGAAAAGGATCAAGGAGAGGAAGAACATTGATGTTCTCCTAAATACTGACGAATCCAAAGCACAAGGCTTCTTGTTTTGACTTTTGAGGGAGGAGATGATCGTGCTTTCATGGTCTTTAGTGATGGAGATGAAGAAAGAGATGGCAATGACATACATTGGAGTGTGAATGGAGATGCTGCGGGAACTAGTGAACTGCTTGAGCTTCGTCGTAGTGCAAGAGTTAGAGATCTTCATGATGAAGAGTTTGAGGCTGACAAAGAAGAACAATAGGAGACAAATTTGGAGGAGGAGATAGATTACGAGGATGATGAAGATGAAGTGGTGACTAGACGCACCTATTTGGATGAGGAATTGAGGACAGATCCATGAGCATGCTACTTGGCTGCTTGAGCTGCTGCTTGGCTGCTTGGGCAACATGTCATTTACCACATATCTTATTATGCTCTGCTTGCAGCTTGTTGTGTGAACTGCTGAACCTTATGTGCACTTTAGGCTTTTACTGGATATTTTGCTTGGTATGTAAACCTGATGTGTATTTGCTATGGTGTGAACTGCATTTAGGATGGTATTTGAATTACATATGTGATATGTTTCTTATCTTCCTGTCCACGACCCAATTAATGTTAATAAGCTCACCCGAGCATCACGGTGATATTTTCCTGTCCACTGGTCCATCATGGAGGGATGCTATTTGCGAATTAGATTTGCAGACGTCAAAACAATGGTGGTTTTCTTCTCTTCATCCTGTTGGAACCACAACCCACAGCACTTATTCAGTGGCACGCGGCCTGCAATTAAAGCATATAAGTATGTGTGAACTAATTAGGAAACGACTCGCAACATTTAGTTTCCTAGAAAAATGTTGATCAGATGTGACAAAATTGCTCATACTGAGAGAAGAGGAGATCCTAACGACGGATCCGGATGCAAGAAGCACGGCGTCCTTTGCGATTACATGGATTGGAAGAAGGCGCCACTCACTGAATAGACACGAGTGCGGAGGGCCGCGATCCATGGTGAACAGAGCATACCGATGATCTAACGTACGGAAAATTGATCGTGAGATCGATTAAGACGCATGATTAGCATGTTAACGAGGAAATGAGGAATCAAGAGGAAATTAATTTCACCTTTTTCTGCATTGTATTTGTCTTGGGCAAGCTCGAAGGCATGGTGCGCGCCCGGATGGAAAGGAGAAATTGGATCTTTTGCCCCACTTTACTTCTCCATTTGATCATTTGCCCCCCCCCCCTGAGGGGCATCGCCGCGCTCAAAGGGCGCAAACACCGCTGAAGCCCGAGCATGGAGTGCGCCGAGAGAGGCCTCCTCTACTACCAGGCTTCTCTTCTTGGCTTCCCTCTCCCTCTCCCTCTCCGGATCCGGATTCCCCCTCGTGCGCCGTCTGCCGGCCTTGGGCATCTTCGCACCTTGTGCGCCACCGCCTCCCGCTTCCCTCTCCTTCTCCGGATTCTCCCTCGTGCGCCGCCTGCCGAACTTCGGCATCATCTGAGCTCGTGCGCCGCGGGCTCTGCACCGGAGAAGCTGGACAAGGGTTTGCGGATTTGTTTATTTTTTGGGCAAGGGTTTGGCGATATTTTTTTCTTTTTTAAAAGTTTTTTTTTCTATTTTATGAAAAGGAAGGCTTTTTTTAGGGAGAAGTTGAAAGCTTTGGGTATTGATGACGAAGCGTTTGGGAATTGAGGTGATTCCTATTTGGGATGTAAGAGCGTGTATAGCCGGGCGCCCCAAGCCCCCAGCCGGGCGTGCCACGAACCGGTACTAAAGGTCCCATTTTCAAACTCTACCCCCTCGGTGGATCGCCTTTTCAGTTTTTTAAAAAACAAAAGAAAATGATGGAAATGTCAAAAAAATAAAAGAAAATAAGTTTCCCATGTGATATGTGGTCTAGTTGTTGGAAAACTTTGCAAATGTGAATTTTGACTTTATTTGCAAAATCTTTGTGAAATTTGTAAAAATGGGCATAACTTTTGCATACTAACTCGGATGAAAAAGTTTTTTATATGAAAAATCATCTACTCGAAAAGATATCATGCAAGTTCTTTTCCATAAGCACGCATGACTATATTCGGAATACATGCCTACATTACATTGATGAACTGGAGCTAGTTCTGTGTCACACTATGTTATAACTGTTGCATGAGGAATCGCATCCGGCATAATTCTCCATCACCGATCCAATGCCTACGAGCTTTTCACATATTGTTCTTTGCTTAGTTACTTTACCGTTACCACCGTTAACATTACTACAAAGCTACTATTGTCACTTTTGCTACCGTTACCGTTACTTCCATACCACTTTGCTAGTTGTAGATACTAAGTTATCCAGGTGTGGTTGAATTGACAACTCAACTGCTAATACTTGAGAATATTCTTTGGCTCTCCTTGTGTCGAATCAATAAATTTGGGTTGAATACTCTACCCTCGAAAACTGTTGCGATCCCCTATACTTGTGGGTTATCACCCGACCAGTAGCATTGACACTTGTAGATAGATACCAAGAGGAGAAATCGCCTGACAACAGACCCCTCAATAAACTTGTGTACATCCAGTTCAACTCAAGTGTCCAAGAAGAAAAGGATCAAAGAGAGGAAGAACATTGATGTTCTCCTAAATACTGACGAATCCAAAGCACAAGGCTTCTTGTTTTGACTTTTGAGGGAGGAGATGATCGTGCTTTCATGGTCTTTAATGATGGAGATGAAGAAAGAGATGGCAATGACATACATTGGAGTGTGAATGGAGATGCTGCGGGAACTAGTGAACTGCTTGAGCTTCGTCGTAGTGCAAGAGTCAGAGATCTTCATGATGAAGAGTTTGAGGCTGACGAAGAAGAACAACAGGAGACAAATTTGGAGGAGGAGATAGATTATGAGGATGATGAAGATGAAGTGGTGACTGGACGCACCTATTTGGATGAGGAATTGAGGACAGATCCATGAGCATGCTACTTGGCTGCTTGAGCTGCTGCTTGGCTGCTTGGGCAACATGTCATTTACCACTTATCTTATTATGCTCTGCTTGCAGCTTGTTGTGTGAACTGCTGAACCTTATGTGCACTTTAGGCTTTTACTGGCTATTTTGCTTGCTATGTAAACCTTATGTGTATTTGCTATGGTGTGAACTGCATTTAGGATGGTATTTGAATTACATATGTGATATGTTTCTTATCTTCCTGTCCACGACGCAATTGATGTTAAGAAGCTCGCCCGAGCATCACGGTGATATTTTCCTGTCCACTGGTCCATCATGGAGGGATGCTATTTGCGAATTAGATGTGCAGACGTCAAAACAATGGCAGTTTTCTTCTCTTCATCCTGTTGGAACCACAACCCACAGCACTTATTCAGTGGCACGCGGCCTGCAATTAAAGCATATAAGTATGTGTGAACTAATTAGGAAACGACTCGCAACATTTGGTTTCCTAGAAAATGTTGATCAGATGTGACAAAATTGCTCATACTGAGAGAAGAGGAGAGCCTAACGACGGATCCGGATGCAAGAAGCACGGCGTCCTTTGCGATTTCATGGATTGGAAGAAGGCGCCACTCATTGAACAGACACGAGTGCGGAGGGACGCGATCCATGGTGAACAGAGCATACTGATGATCTAACGTACGGAAAATTGATCGTGAGATTGATTAATAAGCATGATTAGTATGTTAACGAGGAAATGAGGAATCAAGAGGAAATTAATTTCACCTTTTTCTGCATTGTATTTGTCTTGGGAAAGCTCGAAGGCATGGTGCGCGCCCGGATGGAAAGGAGAAATTGGATCTTTTGCCCCTCTTTACTTCTCCATTTGATCATTTGCCCCCCCCCCCCTGAGGGGCATCGCCGCGCTCAAAGGCCGCAAACACCGCTGAAGCCCGAGCATGGAGTGCACCGGCAGAGGCCTCCTCTACTACCAGGATTCTCTTCTTGGCTTCCCTCTCCCTCTCCGTCTCCGGATCCGGATTCCCCCTCGTGCGCCGCCTGCCGGCCTTGGGCATCTTCGCACCTTGTGCGCCACCTTCTCCCGCTTCCCTCTCCTTCTCCGGATTCTCCCTCGTGCGCCGCCTGCCGACCTTCGGCATCATCTGAGCTCGTGCGCCGTGGGCTCTGCACCGGAGAAGCCGGAAAAGGGTTTAGGGATTTGTTTTTTTTGGCAAGGGTTTGGCGATATTTTTGTCTTTTTTAAAAGTTTTTTTTTCCATTTTATGAAAAGGAAAGCTTTTTTTAGGGAGAAGCTGAAAGCTTTGGGGATTGATGACAAAGCGTTTGGGAATTGTGGCGATTCCTATTTGGCATGTCAGAGCATGTATAGCCGGGCGCCCCAAGCCCCCAGCCGGGCATGCCACGAACCGGTACTAAAGGTCCCATTTTCAAACTCTAGCCCCCCCTGTGGATCGCCTTTTCAGTTTTAAAAAAAATAAAAGAAAATGATGGAAATGTCAAAAAAATAAAAGAAAATAAGTTTCCCATGTGATATGTGGTCTAGTTGTTGGGAAAATTTGCAAATGTGAATTTTGACTTTATTTGCAAAATCTCTCTGAAATTTGTAAAAATGGGCATAACTTTTGCATACTAACTCGGATGAAAAAGTTTTTTATATGAAAAATCATCTACTCGAAAAGATGTCATGCAAGTTCTTTTCCATAAGCACGCATGACTATATTCGGAATACATGCCTACATTACATTGATGAACTGGATCTAGTTCTGTGTCACGCTATGTTATAACTATTGCATGAGGAATCGCATCCGGCATAATTCTCCATCACCGATCCAATGCCTACGAGCTTTTCACATATTGTTCTTTGCTTAGTTACTTTACCGTTGCCACCGTTACAATTACTACAAAGCTACTACTGTCACTTTTGCTACCGTTACCGTTACTTCCATACCACGTTGCTAGTTGCAGATACTACGTTATCCAGGTGTGGTTGAATTGACAACTCAACTGCTAATACTTGAGAATATTATTTGGCTCTCCTTGTGTCGAATCAAAAAATTTGGGTTGATACTCTACCCTCGAAAACTGTTGCGATCCCCTATACTTGTGGGTTATCACCCGACTAGTAGCATTGGCACTTGTAGATACATACCAAGAGGAGAAATCGCCTTACAACAGACCCCTCAATAAACTTGTGTACATCAAGTTCAACTCAAGTGTCCTAGAAGAAAAGGATCAAGGAGAGGAAGAACATTGATGTTCTCCTAAATACTGAAGAATCCAAAGCACAAGGCTTCTTGATTTGACTTTTGAGGGAGGAGATGATCGTGCTTTCATGGTCTTTAGTGTTGGAGATGAAGAAAGAGATGGCAATGACATACATTGGAGTGTGAATGGAGATGCTGCGGGAACTAGTGAACTGCTTGAGCTTCGTCGTAGTGCAAGAGTTAGAGATCTTCATGATGAAGAGTTTGAGGCTGACGAAGAAGAACAACAGGAGACAAATTTGGAGGAGGAGATAGATTACGAGGATGATGAAGATGAAGTGGTTACTGGACGCACCTATTTGGATGAGGAATTGAGGACAGATCGATGAGCATGCTACTTGGCTGCTTGGCTGCTTGGGCAACATGTCATTTACGACTTATCTTATTATGCTCTGCTTGCAGCTTGTTGTGTGACCTGATGAACCTTATGTGCACTTTAGGCTTTTACTGGCTATTTTGCTTGCTATGTAAACCTTATGTGTATTTGCTATGGTGTGAACTGCATTTAGGATGTTATTTGAATTACATATGTGATATGTTTCTTATCTTCCTGTCCACGACGCAATTGATGTTAAGAAGCTCGCCCGAGCATCACGGTGATATTTTCCTGTCCACTGGTCCATCATGGAGGGATGCTATTTGCGAATTAGATGTGCAGACGTCAAAACAATGGCAGTTTTCTTCTCTTCATCCTGTTGGAACCACAACCCACAGCACTTATTCAGTGGCACGCGGCCTGCAATTAAAGCATATAAGTATGTGTGAACTAATTAGGAAACGACTCGCAACATTTAGTTTCCTAGCAAATGTTGATCAGATGTGACAAAATTGCTCATACTGGGAGAAGAGGAGAGCCTAACGACGGATCCGGATGCAAGAAGCACGGCGTCCTTTGCGATTTCATGGACTGGAAGAAGGCGCCACTCATTGAACAGACACGAGTGCGGAGGGCCGCGATCCATGGTGAACAGAGCATACCGATGATCTAACGTACGGAAAATTGATCGTGAGATTGATTAAGATGCATGATTAGCATGTTAACGAGGAAATGAGGAATCAAGAGGAAATTAATTTCACCTTTTTCTGCATTGTATTTGTCTTGGGCAAGCTCGAAGGCATGGTGCGCGCCCGGATGGAAAGGAGAAATTGGATCTTTTGCCCCACTTTACTTCTCCATTTGATCATTTGCCCCCCTGAGGGGCATCGCCGTGCTCAAAGGCCGCAAACACCGCTGAAGCCCGAGCATGGAGTGCGCCGGGAGAGGCCTCCTGTACTACCAGGCTTCTCTTCTTGGCTTCCCTCTCCCTCTCCGTCTCCGGATCCGGATTCCCCCTCTTGCGCCGCCTGCCGGCCTTGGGCATCTTCGCACCTTGTGCGCCACCGCCTCCCGCTTCCCTCTCCTTCTCCGGATTCTCCCTCGTGCGCCGCCTGCCGACCTTCGGCATCATCTGAACTCGTGTGCCGCAGGCTCTGCACCGGAGAAGCCGGACAAGGGTTTGGGGATTTGTTTATTTTTTGGGCAAGGGTTTGGCGATATTTTTGTCTTTTTTAAAAGTTTTTTTTCTATTTTATGAAAAGGAAAGCTTTTTTTAGGGAGAAGCTGAAAGCTTTGGGGATTGATGACGAAGCGTTTGGGAATTGAGGCGATTCCTATTTGGCATGTCAGAGCGTGTATAGCCGGGCACCCCAAGCCCCCAGCCGGGCGTGCCACGAACCGGTACTAAAGGTCCCATTTTCAAACTCTACCCCCCCCCATGTGGATCGCCTTTTCGGTTTAAAAAAATAAAATAAAATGATGGAAATGTCAAAAAAATAAAAGAAAATAAGTTTCCCATGTGATATGTGGTCTAGTTGTTGGGAAAATTTGCAAATGTGAATTTTGACTTTATTAGCAAAATCTCTCTGAAATTTGTAAAAATGGGCATAACTTTTGCATACTAACTCGGATGAAAAAGTTTTTTATATGAAAAATCATGTAGTCGAAAAGATGTCATGCAAGTTCTTTTCCATAAGCACGCATGACTATATTCGGAATACATGCCTACATTACATTGATGAACTGGAGCTAGTTCTGTGTCACGCTATGTTATAACTATTGCATGAGGAATCGCATCCGGCATAATTCTCCATCACCGATCCAATGCCTACTAGCTTTTCACATATTGTTCTTTGCTTAGTTACTTTACCGTTGCCACCGTTACAATTACTACAAAGCTACTACTGTCACTTTTGCTACCGTTACCGTTACTTCCATACCACTTTGCTAGTTGCAGATACTAAGTTATCCAGGTGTGGTTGAATTGACAACTCAACTGCTAATACTTGAGAATATTCTTTGGCTCTCCTTGTGTCGAATCAATAAATTTGGGTTGAATACTCTACCCTCGAAAACTGTTGCGATCCCCTATACTTGTGGGTTATCACCCGACTAGTAGCATTGACACTTGTAGATACATACCAAGAGGAGAAATCGCCTTACAACAGACCCCTCAATAAACTTGTGTACATCCAGTTCAACTCAAGTGTCCAAGAAGAAAAGGATCAAGGAGAGGAAGAACATTGATGTTCTCCTAAATACTGACGAATCCAAAGCACAAGGCTTCTTGTTTTGACTTTTGAGGGAGGAGATGATCGTGCTTTCATGGTCTTTAGTGATGGAGATGAAGAAAGAGATGGCAATGACATACATTGGAGTGTGAATGGAGATGCTGCGGGAACTAGTGAACTGCTTGAGCTTCATCGTAGTGCAAGAGTTAGAGATCTTCATGATGAAGAGTTTGAGGCTGACGAAGAAGAACAACAGGAGACAAATTTGGAGGAGGAGATAGATTACGAGGATGATGAAGATGAAGTGGTGACTGGACGCACCTATTTGGATGAGGAATTGAGGACAGATCCATGAGCATGCTACTTGGCTGCTTGAGCTGCTGCTTGGCTGCTTGGGCAACATGTCATTTACCACTAATCTTATTATGCTCTGCTTGCAGCTTCTTGTGTGAACTGCAGAACCTTATGTGCACTTTAGGCTTTTACTGGCTATTTTGCTTGATATGTAAACCTTATGTGTATTTGCTATGGTGTGAACTGCATTTAGGATGGTATTTGAATTACATATGTGATATGTTTCTTATCTTCCTGTCCATGACCCAATTAATGTTAAGAAGCTCACCCGAGCATCATGGTGATATTTTCCTATCCACTGGTCCATCATGGAGGGTACTATTTGCGAATTAGATGTGCAGACGTCAAAACAATGGCGGTTTTCTTCTCTTCATCCTGTTGGAACCACAACCCACAGCACTTATTCAGTGGCACGCGGCCTGCAATTAAAGCATATAAGTATGTGTGAACTAATTAGGAAACGACTCGCAACATTTAGTTTCCTAGCAAATGTTGATCAGATGTGACAAAATTGCTCATACTGAGAGAAGAGGAGAGCCTAACGACGGATCCGGATGCAAGAAGCACGGCGTCCTTTGCGATTTCATGGATTGGAAGAAGGCGCCACTCATTGAACAGACACGAGTGCGGAGGGCCGCGATCCATGGTGAACAGAGCATACCGATGATCTAACGTACGGAAAATTGATCGTGAGATTGATTAAGACGCATGATTAGCATGTTAACAAGGAAATGAGGAATCAATAGGAAATTAATTTCACCTTTTTCTGCATTGTATTTGTCTTGGGCAAGCTCGAAGGCATGGTGCGCGCCCGGATGGAAAGGAGAAATTGGATCTTTTGCCCCACTTTACTTCTCCATTTGATCATTTGCCCCCCCCCCCCTGAGGGGCATCGCCGCGCTCAACGGCCGCAAACACCGCTGAAGCCCGAGCATGGAGTGTGCCGGGAGAGGCCTCCTCTACTACCAGGCTTCTCTTCTTGGCTTCCCTCTCCCTCTCCGTCTTCGGATCCGGATTCCCCCTCGTGCGCCGCCTGCCGGCCTTGGGCATCTTCGCACCTTGTGCGCCACCGCCTCCCGCTTCCCTCTCCTTCTCCGGATTCTCCCTCGTGCGCCGCCTGCCGACCTTCGGCATCATCTGAGCTCGTGCGCCGTGGGCTCTGCACCGGAGAAGCCGGACAAGGGTTTGGGGATTTGTTTATTTTTTGGGCAAGGGTTTGGCGATATTTTTGTCTTTTTAAAAAGTTTTTTTTTCTATTTTATGAAAAGGAAAGCTTTTTTTAGGGAGAAGCTGAAAGCTTTGGGGATTGATGACGAAGCGTTTGGGAATTGAGGCGATTCCTATTTGGCATGTCACAGCGTGTATAGCCGGGCGCCCCAAGCCCCCAGCCGGGCGTGCCACGAACCGGTACTAAAGGTCCCATTTTCAAACTCTATCCCCCCCCTGTGGATCGCCTTTTCATTTTAAAAAAAATAAAATAATGATGGAAATGTCAAAAAAAATAAAAGAAAATAAGTTTCCCATGTGATATGTGGTCTAGTTGTTGGGAAAATTTGCAAATGTGAATTTTGCCTTTATTTGCAAAATCTCTCTGAAATTTGTAAAAATGGGCATAACTTTTGCATACTAACTCGGATGAAAAAGTTTTTTATATGAAAAATCATCTAATGGGAACCCCGTTAAACATTTTCAAAATCCTCAAAAACCTAATAGAAAAAAAGTTAAGGGGCTTTTAAAGATCTAGAGTGAAAAAAATCGAAAAAAATTCAAACAGTGGGCAAACTGTGGTCAAACAATGGTCAAACTAATTATTCTAGAATATTAGTGTTACTAAATAATTATTTTTGTTATTTCAATTTTGGTCAAATCTGGTCAAACTGTGGTCAAAAAATGGTCAAACTAATTATTCAAGAAATATTAGTGTTACTAAATAATTATTGTTTTTTAAAACAATAGTTTCAAAATAAAACTATGAAATGTGTCACTTCATGCTCAAGCAAAATTCCTGAAGGTTAATAGGATTGACATCTCAGTATTGTCAGGAAAACAACAAGTGCAGACTTGGAGCGAGGGAGAATAGAACCCGGAAGTTAAGCGTGCTCAGGCTGTGGGGGAGTGGGAGGATGGGTGACCGTTCGGGAAGTTAGATGATTTGGAATGATGAGGGGTGATTATAAGATAAATTGAGAAGTGATGAGGGGTGGTGATTACGGACTAGAGGTTAAAATAATTCAGAAATTTGAAAATCAAAAAAATTTTAAAAAATTTTTTCAAAAGAAAAATCATAAAATTTCCTTTAGTCCCGGTTGGTGTTACCAACCGGGACTAAAGGTGGAGCTCCACGTGGCCGCGCCCTTTAGTCCCGGTTCCAGAACCGGGACTAAAGGCCCTTATGAAGCGGGACTGAAGGCCCTTTTTCTACTAGTGGTGGTCCTGACTGTGGTGGATTTTAGTCTTGTTTCCTTCTTTGCAACGACCGTGCTGCTACCCCTCTTTGCTAACATGTGTTCTGTTTTTGCAGATTGGTGTGAAGTGAGCACACACTTGTTTCTTGTTCTCTTCATTACTTCCTTCCTGCTGTACCTCTGGTGAGATGTTGTGTCTCCTCATGCTTTTATCCATTCATATGAGTGATTCGATGTTGTTGTTTGACTGGTTTATTGTGTGGATGGGGTGGCGCTCATCAGGTGTTTGTGCTTATGCTCCACCCATGACCTGCTTTAAAAATTGTCTTGCCAGGATTTGTATTCATTGCACACCCTGCTTCAGATCCGAGCACGCACCTTGCATCCTTCCTTTTGCACTGCGAATCTTATTACTTAACCAGATCTGCGTATATCTCGTGTGTTGATCTGCGTCATGGATGGCTGATGAGTATTCAATGATGTCTGTGCTCTAAACGTTTCACCTTTTGTTATGGTGTTTTTCCTCGAGGAAACTATTGCTCCGAGAACTAAAGTGATGAGGCACTTTTAAGCCCTCAAAATTTAGTTGTATGATATTATCGCTGCACTTTATGTTGTTTTTCCAACTTCAGTTAACTTGCAGTATCGCGACAGTTACTGGAAGATGATGAACAAGTACATAGGATCAGATGTAATGTCAGTTATTATACTTCCAATCATCATCTTTGAGCCGTTCGGAAAATGGCAGAGGTTTTTACTGGTAAGTTCTGGTTTAGAGTTCTAAATTCTTGTACATTTTACCTACCTTGCTTGGCAGATCAATTATGAAAAGTCTGAACCAGCATATCAGTCCTATGTTACTTAGTAGTTTAAGTTATGTCTGTACTTTTGTAATTTCAGATGGACTATGCCCTTAAGTTTCCCTCTATACCATGCTGGAACGTCTAGACCACAAGAGGAACATAAAACATTTTGATGTTAGAGGTTCTCACATCCTGAAGACACAATACTTGTAAGATTCTCATTTCTGTAAAAAGCCTCGTACTTCAAATCTTTTTAATTAGATATCATACTAAAATTTCAAACATTTTGCTGAACCAGGCCATGTGGTGTCAACCAAGAACTTTTTTGCTTTGGCTGTTGAAGATATCACATTTCCTCAATCTATCTACCAGGATGAACTCTTGCATCCTGATAGATAATCTTGCTATTTCTGATGTCTGGTCATGCAAACTTCCTTTTTTCTTTGAGATTTAAAAAATAAATTGTGGAACAGGTGGGTGAAAGAAAACATGTTGTACCAGCTACATTTTGCATGGCAAAAGTTGACATATTGTTATCTCTGCTGCTGCTACGATTACTCCCTGAACTTTCTGATGCTTGCATATCTTGAGCCAAAAACGATATCTGCTACTGCAGTTCTCCTCCATACATTCTTTTCTTTAACTGTTGGCTCTCATTAGTACTGTACAATCACGTTATCAGCTCCAGCAGCTAGATTAGTACGCAGATTCACGCATCAGGTGGCGCGCCCAGGGCGCGCCCCAGCCACTAGTATGCTGTCAAGCAGGAGAAATGGACCTAGCGTTGGGCATACGGGTTCACTTTCATGCACCAAAAGAAAGAGAGCAGTCACACGAAAACTAATCATCTGTATGCACAAGTACAGAGAGATCATTTACTTATAAGGGAAAACAAAATCGGCTGGATTCAGGCTTTTTATGCGTAAGTAAACAAAATCGGCTGCATGGTGTTCTTCAACTAAGGAAACATCTGTCACCATGGACCGTATTGGAACAACAATGACGGTGGCTTTGAGCGTGGCTGGCCTGGGAATGCACTAATTACTGTGTTTGGTGAATTTGTGGAGTGCAGAACAGAGTGAAGAAAACACGTGGATCGGCTTGAGTTAAGTGAATCGAAGGTTACCTAGCAGTGCTCAAAGCTGATTTCAGTTTGGTATTGAGGAAAAAGAGCTGCATGCCTGCATGTCCTGGCCTCCTGGGCTTATTATAGGCCATGCGCATCTTTAGTCACAACGTAATTGCCCAGGTTCAGTAAATCGTAACCGACAGCTAGTGCTGATGCTGTCTCCTAGTTTCAGAAATGTCTCTACAAGTACAGTATTAATCATGCATGTTTTTTTCCTTTCTTGTTTACAGTAAAGCAGAGGGATTGGACGGATAATAATGGGCTTACGCATTTTACTTCATCTGTTGGCTTGGTTACTGCCGGTGGCGGACACATACCTTTTATCTGAGAATGATAGATGTAGAAGAGCAAGAACCAGGGCGATGCAGTCGGTCAAACGCCCAACAATGCGGGGTGGATTTTGTCTTGTTTCAAAAAAAAACAATGTGGGATGGACGCGTACAAGCAGATGGACGAAGCACACAGCCACCGGCACAAATCTTATGAATAAGAGCATCTACAGCCGGGCCTCTTATACGCGTCTCAAACACCCGGACAGACCGTTCACTACCGGTAAAAAAAAGTCGACCCAACCGAATCTCTCAAATCGCGGACAAACGGTCTGGTTGACCGATACCTCTCATATCCAGCCCAAATATAGGGCAGATATAGGATATGGGGCGGCCCGGACACGTCCGCCTGACAGACCCGGCCCACCACCGACCCCGAAAAAAATCCCAATCCAGGCATCTTGCTCCAAACCCTAGCTCACTCTCTCCCTCTCTCTCACTTCGACTCCTATCCCATCCACTATGATGAGCAGCTCCGGCAGCGACTCCGGCTCCGAGCTCGACTACGAGGAGGACATGGCCCTCCGCACTGCGCTGGAGCGGTCCAAGGTGTAGACCGGCGGCAACTCCGGATCTGGAGCGTCGCCGCAGCTCCCGTGCCGCGCAGCGCGGACGCCGAAGCTGGACCCTCACGACCCGCGTGCAGCGACCCCGGGACAGCATACTCCACGCCAATCACGCGCCATCTCCTTCCATTCATGACCGCTCCTCCACGCGGCAAGCGTTGGGTGCTTGGGCCCGCGCCGTCGGCCTGCACGCGCACTACAGAGTCAGTGGCGTGCGCCGCATGCCGTGAGAGGCAGTGTGCACGGGAGAGGGATGCGGCGGAGCAGTCTGCGAGTCGCCGCCGCAGGATGGAGGCGGACCCTGACGAGGAAGCGCGTCTCCTGGCATGGCGGAGACGGACGCTCGCCGCCTTCGACGGAAGAACGCCAAGGCGCTCCGGCTTGCTATCGAGCAGTCGGAGCGCGAGGCGAAGGAGGCAGGGGCGGAGAAGGCTCGGGTCGCTAGGTTGAAGCCAGAGCAGGACAAGGTGGTCCGTCGGATGAAGGGGCTCATCATCCTCTCCGACTCCGACTCTGACGACGGCGACAACTGCACCTCCTCGTCGGACGACCAAGACCCTCCACCAGCCGTGTACAAGGTTTTGGTTACCGAATGAGGTAATTTTACCGAGGGGGACTGATAAATGTGGTTACCACGGTTACCGAGAAATACCGACAAATACCGAGAATATTTCGAGCGAATTTTATAGTTGAATTTTGAATTCAAATAAGAAAATGAATGAATATTCAAACCAGAGACCTCTCAAAACAGGAACTAGGTTGCTACCAACATGCCATAACCAACTTTCATTGCATTAATTAGACCCTACATACCTTACTGTAAATCGAGTGTTTAAATTCAAAAATTTCAAAAAAAATGGTATTTTTTGCTCGGTATGACGATTTACCGAGGGGCACGGAAATACGTGGTAACCATGGGAAATCTTGAAATTTCGACTGGTAACCAAAACCTTGGCCGTGTATGCCTACAGCTGCGCCGGCGACCCGAAGGGCAAAGGCCCGACGAGGAAGTGGTGATTCCCCTCCCCCTCCTCCTCAATGTTTATGTTATTTTTAGTTGTAGAAGTTTAAGAACTTGTCCGGTGACGAACTATGATCTTTTGGATGTGGCGAAGTTTGTTAATGTCCGTTTGCAACCGATCTTGTGTTCCTTCGTAGCCGATTTTTGTTGTCCGTTGTTTGATCACGTAGGGAGATCAACGTTGCATGTGTAGTATGGATATAAGATGCCGGATTTATGAGATACGTGGATGCAGAGTGGCAAATATGAGACGTGTCCGGTCAGTGCCGGCGGGACGGCCGCGTCCGCGGGCGTTTGAGGGGTCGGATTTGGCCATCGCGGCTGTAAATGTTCTAAGGGACCATTCTAAATATACTAAACCTACCTAGAATTCTTTTTTGTGGTTTCCTTTTTTGACTTTTAGCAGGGTTAATCGGGCCAATGGGAAGGCGACACCTTATTTAGTGGGGGATCTGGCCGGGTAGGATCTTGGGTGTACCCAACGATTTTACATGGGATTTGGGACATTTTGTTTTTTTAGGGGTAATGTTGGTGCTTTATTCAAATAAAGAAAGACCTAAAAGTTTGGAATCTTGTCTGAAATTACATTCAACACGAAGTCTGGAGGAACCGAAAGACAGACCTTACAAAGTTCATCACCAAAACTTACTCTAGCAAACTTATGCACGGCAACATTAGCAAAACATCTAACCCAAAAAATCTTAACTTCGTCAAAACCTCGAAATTGCTCTTTTATCTCCTCAATCCATGGCCCAGTAGCGCTTAAATTCTTTGACAGAAGATTAAGCATTTGCACCTTTTAATTATCCAGCTCCATGTGAAGCTTATGTACATTCATCTCCTTCGCAACTTGGACCGCCCTTCTACAAGCCAAAATTTCCACAGCCTTCAGATCAACGTTATGAGGATAAAAATGGCTTGCTCCAGCCACAAAAGCACCATTATGATCGCGTAGGACTAGACCACCTCCTCCCTTATCACCAAATTTGGATACTGCAGCATCAGAATTTGCCTTTATCCAGCCAACACCAGGGGGTTGCCATCTCTGAATCACCTTGGGTTCCGGTGGTTTGGATGTGTCAGCATGTGCCAATCTCCACTCCTCCATATGTGCAACCAGTGTTGCTATTAAGTCATGTGGATGAGCAATACACTTGCCGTCCCTAGCTTCATTACGTGCCAACCAGAGAGCATACACAGCTTGTATCATAGCTTCCTTCTTCTTCTTCCCCTGCATTAGCAAACCAATTCAACAGCCAACTCGACAACTCGCTCTGCGAACCTATCTCCATTGGCGGACTAGCCACCAAGACTCCCCTTTCTAAGCGCAACAGCTGCCAAAAGTGAACTGAATGATGACACGTCCAGAACCTGTGTAGAATTGTTTCTTCCTTTCCACAAGCAACACAAAAAATACCCGGCTTAATCCGGCGTCCATGAAGCTCCGTCCCACAGCTAGCCCATTCCGGACTCCACATGTGTATTTTCGCCTTGTTTGGGGCTGCTGTATCCCACAACGCCATGAACCCCCAATGTTTGATAGAAGAAATCGAAGACTCCGGCTGTCCAGATCTCACTCTATTCATGGACATTCTGAGATGATACACTGACTTGACTGTGAACTCACCATGCGCTGTGTAGTTCCATGCTAAGTAGCCCTCTGTGTCCGGACCCCCTATAGCAATCTGCTTAATATTAGACGCATCACCTGCGGAAAACATGGCATCAACACGAACATTGTTCCAGCTTCGTCCCTCTGCTGATAGCAGATCATGTACTTTGGTCACATCCGCAACATACACTCGGCCAAGAGGTTTGAGACTACCACTTCAAGGGATCCAGTTGTCATGATGTATATTGATTTTAGAGCCATCTTTGATGCGCCAGATCAGCCCCTCTCGTAAGAGATCACGCCCATGAAGAATACTTCGGAATGTGAAGGAAGTAGAGGACGGGCATACTACTGATAAGATCGAACCTTCCTTGAAGTATCTTGCTTTGAGAACACTGGCACAAAGAGAGCCCGGGTACTTCCGTATTCTCCATGCCTGTTTCGCCAGAAGTGGTTGATTGAACGCCTCCGGGTCACGGACACCCATCCCTCCTTCTCTTTTGGCAGCACAAATTTTCTCCCATGATATCCAATGGACCTTCCTTTCACCATTCATTGCACCCCACTAGAATTTCGACGAGATCGAAGTCAGGTTCCGGCACATCTTCTTTATGAGATGAAAACAACTCATAGTGAAAGTAGGCATCGCCTGAAGTCCAGATTTGAAAAGAACCTCTCTAGCTGCCTTGGATAGTCCTTGGCCTTTCCAACCAGTAACTTTTCCTTTTGCTGATTCCATGACATATTTAAACGTGCCTTCTTTTGACCTCCTAACCAGTGTCGGGAGACCCAAATAACGCTCACTGAGAGCTCTCAGATTCAATACCGACAACTTGCTTTACCTCTGCCTTTGTTGCATTCGTACTACCTTTGCCAAAAAATATAGAAGATTTTAATTGACTGGCTGTCCCGAGGCCTCCTCATACTTCACCAATATATCCTCTAAAGCTTCCATATTAGCCCTAGTACCCTCAAGAAAAACAATAATGTCGTCGGCAAACAAAAGATGAGTCACGTGCGGGCCAGTGCCCCCAAATGACACCCCTCTGATTCTCCTCTCCTCATGCGCCTTTTATAACAAGGCTGAGAACCCCTCCACACAAAATAGAAGAAGGTATGGAGACAAAGGGTCGCCCTGTCTCAGTCCTCGAGATGGAAGGAAGCACCTCGATACGACCCCATTTAGCTTAACGGAGAACCCGGCCGAAGTCAAACATCTCATCACCATGGCAATCCACTCTGGAGCAAAGCCGTACCGTGCAAGAAACTGCTCCAAAAAAATCCACTCCGCTCGATCGCATGCCTTCATCATGTCTAATTTTACCACGCACAGGCTTTTCCTTCTCTTCCTAGTCCGGATGGCGTGCACACACTCGTAGGCCGCAAGGATGTTGTCAGTAATTAACCTTCCAGGGACGAAAGCACTCTGTTCCTCCGAGATAAGAAGGGGTAGTATACTCTTTAGCCTGTTCGCAAGAACCTTTGTAGTGATTTTGTAACACCGGAGGAACTGCAAAAGTAACACCGGCGAGTTTACTTTCGGGATCATCACTATAACAGTGGCATTAAAAGCATCCGGCGCCGCTGCACCACCCAAAAACTCCCACACTGCCTTGCATATATCATCACGTACCAACGACCAGTGTCGTTGATAGAACAGTGCAGGTAATCCGTCGGGTCCTGGAGATTACCATGCCAACTTTTAACCTTTTCAGAGTTCATTTTGAACATAGAAAAACTATGGAGTTCAAATAAGTTTAAAATAATGAAATCCTTTTGTAACAGACAAGTTTCCGTATGAAACCCTGATACTTCGAAAGAGATTGTCCGTTTTGTACATGAAGTGCATCCAATTTTTTCCGTAAGCCTCTCTACTTTCTTGCACATGCTATGTGGGTGAAATGATGATACCATGCCAACTTTTAACCTTTTGAGAGTTCATTTGAAATGCTTTTCAATTTCAGGGTCTTATAGCTGAAAAAATTAATAAATGCATGAAAAATAACAAATGAAGTCAGAAAGGGTTGAAAATTGATGATGTGGCTTTGAATGGTGCATTTTGAACATAGAAAAACTATGGAGTTCAAATAATTTCAAAAAAAATGAAAGCCCGGCCGTTGTGGGACAAGGCTGAGAATGACCTCATTGACAAAGGGATCGAACCAGAGACACGACGCTGGCCAGACCGTTGCAGGACTTGGTTCTTCAGGGTTGGGGGAAAATTGGACCCTGTAACAGGGAAGTGCGTTTGGACCAACAAGTAGCTGAACACACCCATCAAGAAGCTTCAGAGTATATCGAAAAGGCGCAGCAAGGGACGTTCGTTCCGGACAGAGAGAACGACGAGCTCACAGAGGCCCTCGGGAATCCCGAGCACCCCGGACAGACACGAGGCACGCCAGGCTCCCTTTCGTGGAAGGCTGGATTTCCCGATGCAGGCGGTTACAAACACCGGGAGAGGAAGAAGAAAAAGGAGTTGACCCAACTACAGGCGCTGCACGCAAGGGTACAAGCGCTAGAGGAACGAGAGGCAGTTCGTAGCACGCGACCTGCCGAAGCTACCCCACCATCTCAGCGGAGAAGCAGCGTGGCTTCCACGGAGCTACTTCAGGAGCATGTCTTCACGGCTTCTGCTAGCTACCCCGTAGATGCTATCACGGAGTCTCAACATTGCCACCTTATGACGCAGTGGATGAAATTGAAAGTCAAGGCGGCTGTTGGCGCTGTTGCACCTCCTGAACCTGGCGCAACTTTTCACTGCCGGTCGATTCTAGAAGGATATGCTAGGGTGATGGTGGATGAAATCACAGAAGGATTTGAGGACCTCCAGCTTGACCACCCTATGGGTGACGGGGAGACTCGGCTGGGTTCTTGTCTGAAGACTCCATGCCTATGGCAGAAGGAGCTCATCAACCTTCTGAACTGGATGCCTCCGCCTCCTCCTCCTCCTCCGGCGAGTCAGGACACTCCGCCTCCTCCACAGCCTCCTCCTCCGGCGAGTGACGATCAGGGCACTCAGCCTCCTTCTCCGGCGCATGGTGGCTCTCCGCCTCCTTCTCCGCCTGCGCCGGCGCGCCCAAGCAGCCACCAGCCTCCTCCTTCTCGGCCTCGCCAGCAAGGGCGGAAGAGACCCGCCGTCGCCCCGGCTGATCCGGCGTGTCGTAGTCCTTTTCCTCCGCCTCGTAAGCAAGCACGAAAGAAGACAGCCGCAGTCGCTCCGTCTGCTAGCAGTACAGCCAGAGGCGGGAGGCAATACAGATACGGTCCACCTCTCAAGCCTCTAGAGAAGTTACCGTACGAGAGGACCGAGGAGGAAAATGCAAAGATCGTGCAGACCGAAGTGAAGGACTTCTTTGAAGGGGTGAAAGCAAAGAGACATCCACCTCCGGAGGAGAAGGTAGATCCGGTGAAAGCAAAGCACACTATCGATGCCCTGAGGAAACCACCAAAGTCTCCGCCGAAAACCAACTATGAGCGCGTTACTGAAAAGGCATATCTCGAAGCGGAGCGGTCGGGAAGTACTATTAGTGATCAAAGGTTAAAAGAACGACGATCAGCTAGGAAAAAAATGCCCATGATCTCGGCGAACAAGCGAACCAATCGTACCCCCCGCTCAATGTGTCTAGCGAAATCGTCGCTAATTCTTCGGGGATGGTGCCCGGTTATAGCAATCTTGGAGATTACCTGCCCGACAATGTACATTATGATTTCTTGGAGGTGGACGAACACAGATACGAGTACGGGAAGCCTCTCGTCAAAGATGAAAAATCTCTAACAACGATGATGCGAAGATTCCATAATTGGTACATGAAAACCTGCAGAGAGTCTGGGGGGATGAATACTTTGTATCTGAGAGTTAAAGAGGAGCACAACCTCGTTGGAATTGATATGTTGCATGTTCCATTTGAGGAGTTCTTCTAGTTCTTCAATCAAAAGGCCCTTGATAAATTAACGGTCACTTGCTACTGTCTGTAAGTACTACTTTTGTCATTAAGTCTCTATATATAGCTCAACTCTTTCATTGCATGTATTTATAATTATCCTCACTAGATCATCGAGTGCAGAAAAGCAGAAATGTATGATACTGGGTTCATTAACACAAATCTCGTAGATGAATTTGAGGTTAAAAAGAGAGCCGAAGAGGCTGAGGCCAACTTGCTCAAATCATTGTTAATAAATCAAAACAAAGATTTAATAATCTTTACTTACAACTTCAAGTGAGTGTTACTATCGTGTGCATATTCGGTTTCCCTTATTACTCTAGCGAGGTTATAATAATGTAATTGATGAGTTATGCATGTGTGCGCAGCTTCCACTATATTCTCCTGGAGATTAAGCTTGAGCGGGGACTAGTAACTGTCTTAGACTCGAGACGAAAAGATCCCGAGACCTATGCGGACATGACTAAAATTATCAACAAGTAAGTTCAATCGATCATTATCGCACCATATCGGCAACTTTTTGTTCATTTCCTGATATCTCAAGTAATAATTATTTTCTTTGTCTTGCAGGGTTTGGAAACAGTTCACCGCAGAAGCTCCGGGACTGCCGAAGGAGCTGTGATATACATACCCGAAAGTAAGTACTACTAGCTAGCTAGATGCGCGCATCTCCCGTTGATTCTAGCTACTTTCATCAATGCCATTTATAATGCTTCACTATCAGTTTGATTGACCTCTATTTCTCGTAAAGTGCTTATGGCAGGAACAAGGGAATGATTACTGTGGATACTACGTGTGGGAGTTCATCTACAACGTGACTTGCAAAGATAAGCAGGGCTACTCTAAAAGACAATATGAAGTGCGTAAGCAATAATATTCACAATTTCATTTTATTACACCATCATTTCTGTTGAGTTTCATTCATATATATGTATTAAACCCCTTCTTCAAATTAGACGTGGCAGATGTGGAATGAACTCCTACCACAAGATCGCATGAAAGCAATTCAAGAGGAATTGGCGGGATTCTTTCTTGACCACGTCATCAATAAAGCCGGAGAATACCATGTGGAAGTTGAGTTCAAATGCTAGGGGATTGTAAGAGATCTTACATATTGTATATGTATGTAGCCAGTAGCGTCGGATAGATAATACGAAAACTTGTTGTTCGACCAATCTCTTGGAGAAGGAGAGGTCGATCACTTCTCTCGGTATGCATGACGAACTTTTGTACTTAATGGTTTCCTTCATTTTCTTACTAGCTAGTGTGTCGAGGGCCTCTCTATACGTATAGTACGTAGCGTCGACCAAGCACAGAGAAAAGAGAGGACACTTCTCTCTATTAATTAATTAGTTACCTAACACAATATATGAAACACCTTAATTAACCATACAAAACCCCCAAATCCACCCCCCCCCCTTCAGAAAAAAAACAAAAACCCTAGCCCTTGAACAGCTGACACGTGGATGCCTATTGGTCCCGGTTGGTGCCACCAACCGGGACTAAAGGGCCTCCTGCCTGGGCTCACAGCACCGGCCACGTGGAGGCCCATCTGTCCCGATTAGTATAAGAACCGAGACTAAAGGCCAGGCATTAGTAACGACCCTTTAGTCCCGGTTCCCCAACCGGGACAGATGGGCCTTATGAACCGGGACAAATGGCCCTTTTTCTACTAGTGCGCGCCGCCCGCTCGAGTGAAAAGGGGGGCGAACCCTAGCCGCACCGTCGGGCTCATCCCCCTTCCTCGCCGCCGCCTAAGGCAGCCGCAGGGGAAGCCCGGGGCGCCAAGGATGGCGGTGGCGGGGCCTCGGCTGCCCTGCCTCTGCGTTGGGAGTTCCGGATCTAGAGCGGCGGCTCCTTTGGCGAGGCACGTCGTGCTCCGGCCAACAGCCGTGCGGGCGGTGGATCTGGCGTCCTGGCCACGCGGGCGGCAGGATCCCGGTGGTCGTTGGCGGCTAGCAGCGGTGCTACCTCTCGAGCACTGCGTTGGATTTCCCCGAAGAGGAGAGGATGATACAGCAAAGCAGCGTAAGTATTTCCCTCAGTTTTTGAGAACCAAGGTATCAATCCAGTAGGAGGCTACGCGTGAGTCCCTCGTACCTACACAAAACAAATAGCTCAACGCAACCAACGCGATTAGGGGTTGTCAATCCCTTCACGGTCACTTACGAGAGTGAGATCTGATAGATAATATTTTTGGTATTTTTGATATAAAGATGCAAAGTAAAATAAAAGGCAAAGTAAAAAAGCAAAGCAATAATAAAGTGTTGGAGATTTATATGATGAGAATAGACCCGGGGGCCATAGGTTTCACTAGTGGCTTCTCTCAAGAGCATAAGTATTCTACGGTGGGTGAACAAATTACTGTTGAGCAATTGACAGAATTGAGCATAGTTATGAGAATAGCTAGGTATGATCATGTATATAGGTATCATGTCCGAGACAAGTAGACCGACTCCTGCCTGCATCTACTACTATTACTCCAATCATCGACCGCTATCCAGCATGCATCTAGAATATTAAGTTAAAAACAGAGTAACGCCTTAAGCAAGATGACATGATGTAGAGGGATAGTTTCATGCAATATGATAAAAAACCCATCTTGTTATCCTCGATGGCAACAATACTATACATGCCTTGCTGCCCCTTCTGTCACTGGGAAAGGACACCGCAAGATTGAACCCAAAGCTAAGCACTTCTCCCATTGCAAGAAAAACCAATCTAGTAGGCCAAACCAAACTGATAATTCGAAGAGACTTGCAAAGATAACCAATCATACATAAAAGAATTCAGAGAAGATTCAAATATTGTTCATAGATAGACTTGATCATAAACCCACAATTCATCGATCTCAACAAACACACCGCAAAAAGAAGATTACATCGAATAGATCTCCACGAGAGAGAGGAAGTGATACGTCTCCAACGTATCTATAATTTTTGATTGCTCCATGCTATATTATCTACTGTTTTAGACAATATTGGGCTTTATTATCCACTTTTATATTATTTTTGGGACTAACCTAGTAACCAGAGGCAGCCCAGATTTGCTGTTTTTTGCCTATTTCAGTGTTTCGAAGAAAAGGAATATCAAACGGAGTTGAAACGGAACGAAATCAACTAGAGAAGTTATTTTTGGAAGGAAAGTTACCGGATGGACTTGGACCCCACATCATGAGAGAAGGGAGGTGCCCACGAGGGTGGGGGCGCCCCCCTAGGGCGCGCCCCCTGCCTCGTGGGGCCCCCGAGGCTCCACCGACGTACTTCCTGCACCCATATATACTCACGTACCCTAAAACTTCCAGAACGGAGAATAGATCGGGAGTTCCGCCGCCGCAAGCCTCTTTAGCCACCAATAGTCAATCGGGACCCTGTTCCGGCACCCTGCCGAAGGGGGGAACCCTCACCGGTGGCCATCTTCATCATCCCGGCGCTCTCCATGACGAGGAGGGAGTAGTTCACCCTCGAGGCTGAGGGTATGTATCAGTAGCTATGTGTTTTCTCTCTCTCTCTCTCATGTTCTTGAGGCGATTCGATCTTGATGTATCGCGAGCTTTGCTATTATAGTTGGATCTTATGTTGTTTCCCCCCCTCTACTCTCTTGTAATGGATTGAGTCTTTAATGACTTGAGAACACTTGATGTATGTTTTGTCATGCGTATCTGTGATGACAATGGGATATCGCGTGATTCACTTGATGTATGTTTTGGTGATCAACTTGCGGGTTCCACCCATGAACCTATGCATAGAGGTTGGCACACGTTTCCGTCTTGATTCTCCGGTACAAACTTTGGGGCACTCTTTGAGGTTCTATGTGTTGGTTGAATAGATGAATCTAAGATTGTGTGATGCATATCGTATAATCATACCCACGGATACTTGAGGTCACATTGGAGTATCTAGGTGACATTAGGGTTTTGGTTGATGTGTATCTTAAGGTGTTATTCTAGTACGGTGTAACATCCCAAATTTTCAATTTGGAATGTTATACATTAGATCATCATTGCATATCATATTTTATTTGCTTTTGGTTTCGATCCTAGAAATTCTACGCAACTCAAGGACCCACGGAGAGAGTTGGGGATTTCGTTATTTTCATATTTGAGTTTTCTCAAATTTTGATAATAGGATCATTTGATTTTAATTATTTTATCTTCAATTATTTCTATTACAAAAATATGAGAGAGGGAATAAAATGACTTTCCCAAAATAAAGAAATATTGAGGATTTAATAATAATATCAAATAAGATTTTATTTCGGAGTTTTTCGCTATTTTATTTGAATTTAGGAAAAATATGCGTTTTTCAAAATTGCATTTAGGCCCCAAATAAATGTTCACTTTGTCCGGCTTGATTTTAGAAGTCGGGGAAAATTTATTTCGGGATTTTTGGAGTCCGTTTAGTATTTCTTTTTTTTCTGCGCGCGTATTACTTAAAAAAACGAACCGACCTAACCGGGCCGTGTCCGACTAGGACACTTGGCTCGGCTGGCCTTTAAAGCCGCGAGGGCCGGAGCCGCGGCCAGCTGCCCCATTCCCCGAAACCCTAGCCACCGCCGCCCTCGATCCGCGCACCGCCCGCCGCCGCCGCCCCTCGCCTCACCGCCGCGCCGCCGCCCGCGAGTCCGCCGCCCGCCGCCCCTCACTTCGCCGCCGCGCCGCCACCCTCGATCCGCCGCCGCCCCGCCCGCCGGATGCTGCCGCCGACCCCGCCGACTTTGCCGGAGGTAGCCGCCGGCCCACCGCCGTTTTTTAGGAAAACCGTTCGTTTTTTCCGTCGGTTTTTTTAGTTTCCGTTTTTTATTAGATTTGGTTTTTTTTGGTTTAGGTTAATTAGCGAGCGTTCGCTCGTTCGTTTGTTTTAACGAACGCGTTCGTCGTTTAGATCCAAATAACGAACGTTCGTTCGTTAATCTATTCGTTGTTTTCCTTTTTCTCGGATTTTCCGTGATTATTTCTGATCGTGATTTCTGATCCGAATTTCGTTTTAGTATAACTTTTCGCTCGTTTATCGGAATCAGGCGATTCAAGCGCCTGGAGTTTTGCCTCGAAACCCTCTTTCCGTTTAACCAACTCAAACAAGTTTTTGCTTCTGTAAAATTTGACTTAGGTCTAGATTAGTAAAACGAAGCTTGTTTCTTTCGCCGTTTGATTTTCGTTGCTTCATTTGATTTGATTCTTTTTGCAAACCGGAGTTCTTAAGTTGAACTTTCTGGTTAGATCTCTTACTTGAGTTTTACCTGTGCATTAGATGAATACTTATTGTATGCTTGTTGTTTGTTTGCGATAGAGTACCCGGAGTGCGCCGCCTGTTACTTCGAATCTCTAGGTTTTGCGGATCATCAGCAAGGCAAGTAACATTTGATCATACCTCCTTACTACCCAGTTTTATTGCATTAGATCAATCCTCAAACATTGCATGATTAGGATCTAATTAAATTGTGGGATGGGAAGTAGTTGAGGTAGTACCTATTACCTGTTTTATTATCGAACCTTTGGGAGTTACTTCTATGTTTGCTTACTATGCCATGCTATGCTAGTAGACGTGGATTGCGTGAGTGATATCCATGACAGATGTGTGATTGTTAATTAATGGTTTATTTAAGGTGTCAACTTAAACACACATCTGGGTGGATTGAGGTACCTGGGTATTCCAGGATTGCCTGTTGTTTTTCTTTATGGACCGCCACCCAGGCTCAAAGGGATCATGAGATTATTCATACTAGAAACTTCCGTGTGCAGCCACAAGCTACTATGGGCTCTAGCATAGTTGACTAAGTCATGCGAACTCTTACAGTGGTAGACTAGTAGATGTAGGGGATGTAGGTGGTACGGTCTACCCGATCGTAAGGTGCTAGCGCTTCTGAAAGACTATGTCTCGGTCATCCGTTTCTCAAACACCATGTAGTGCGATAAATCCAACGGAGGAGATCGAGTCTTGTGGGGAAAAGTGCGCAACCTCTGCAGAGTGTATAAACTAATCATGATTAGCCATGTCCCCGGTTATGGACGTTTTGAGTATCTAGTACTTGGATTATCATGTGAATCTCATCATGTTACTTTAAATTAATCTTGTTGGGTTTAATGATGATGCTTAATTGGGATTGAGGATGCTGTCAACCATTCTCAATGTTTAACAACCACCATGATAGTTAAATAAAATTTATTCCTTTGTAGTAGGGAAAATTGGCTTTACGCAAAACTGTAACCATAGAGCTTTCCACCAGCCATATATGCATGCAGTATAGCTTTATCCCTTCATTACCCTCTATGTGTTACATTGCCAGCATATTCCATGTGCTGGCCCATTTTCGGGCTGCAACGTTTCATGTTGCAGACTTTTCAGACGACGAGTAAGGTGCTTTTAGGTCGTGGTTCTATACTCAGTGATGCCGTTGGAGTTGATGGACTCGCTTATCTTCCAATCCTTCCGCTGTTATCATTATTAGATGGCCTTAAGCCATATTTATTGTAATAAGTTCTCTTTTGAGATATTCGATGTAATAAGTGTGTGATTGCTACTCTGTTATAAATCCTTCAAGTACTGTGCGTGTCAGCATTACTGATCCAGGGATGACACTGATGCATAGAGATCAGACCGTTTGAGGTCTGGTCGCTATAAGATGGTATTAGAGCACACGCTGACTGTAGGACACGACCACTAAGCTAAAGCCCTAGACCACTACTCTCTTCTCGTTTCTGACTCCTCCTCTTTTCTACTCTTTTAGGATGGTGGATGCAAGGAACAAGTTCACGCAACCGGATGAGGATACACCCTTTGGACGCCACCTGAAGGAAGTCACTAAGTACCTGAACATCGGAGTACCAAGCTTCAACGGGACTTACAACGCCACTTTAGCCGAAGAGGAGCACTGGATGATTCAAGTTCAAGTTCCAAGAAGGACGTTCGCGCCAGTCACTGAGCCCATAGAGTTTTCCTTTGATGCACCAACCTGGAGCCTAGGAAAGAGTATGGCAGCCCACATCACAATGGGACGCATTGGAGAATTTTACTGCAATGATCTCAAGGATACTATCTATCATATTTGTGGGCGCCGAGATGAGTATTGGGAGATGATCAGCACCAGGAAGGACCGATCAGTTGCAGCTTTCATCCAGGAGTTAAACCAGCACATTCGACGCCAGGAGAACCAGATGTGCGCAGACATGATGGACTTGAAGAAGGCGAAGACTAGGATCATGGAGCTGGAAGAAGAACTCAATTCTACATGCGATGGATATGAGGAGGAAATCAAGACACTACTGGAGAAGAATGATGACCTAGTTAAGAAGATCAGAGTATTTATGGGAGGACCAGCACCTGGAGGAGAAGATGACGATTCCACTTGCCCGAAGAACTACATCATCATCGACGACACTAATTCTGATCCGAGTGATGATGACTTCGAAGACAAAGCTGGAGCAGATATCATGGAGTCTTCGTCGGAGCAGTTTTTCTAGTAGACCACCATAACAGTAGTAGTGTTCCACCATGTATATAGCATAGTCCAAGCACTTTTTACGATAGTTCTAGACCGATTGTATGCCTTGCTTGATTGAATGAAGTGATTTTGTGTGCATTTTTCCTCATGTGCATTTGGGTAGTGTTTTCTCTCTAGACCTCATTCTATTCTTAATTCTCATCTTTTCTAAACCCTCAGATGCCTCCGAGACATGACAATGGATTTGCTTTCCCACCGGAGCTCACTCAGTTGATCCAACAGCAGAATGCTTTGATGCAGTTGCTAGTCCAGAATCAGAATCAAGGGAACAACAACAACCACAACAACCCACCACCACCACCACCACTTGTTGATCACTTAACCCGTTTTCTTATGCTGAATCCGCCGGTGTTCTCCAGTAGCACCAAGCCAATTGTCGCAGATGATTGGCTCTGTAAGACAGGAAGGTAGTTGACCACAATAGGATGCACAGATGCGGAAAAGGTGAAGTTTGCCGCCCATCAGCTTGAGGGACCCGCAGCAGCATGGTGGGAGAATTTCACAGCCACTTACCCTGTAGACACTGTCACATGGGATCAGTTTCAGCAAGCTTTCCGTACTGCCCATGTTTCAGCAGGAGCTATGGCCATGAAGAAGCGTGAGTTTCGCAACTTGCGCCAAGGAGGACGCACAGTTGGCCAATATGCGGATGATTTTAGTAAGCTAGCATGTTATGCTCCAGATGACTTTGCTACGGATGCAGCTAAGCAGGAGAAGTTTCTGGAAGGACTAAATGATGAGCTGAGCATGCAGTTGATGGTAGCAAGCTTCAACAACTACCAGGAGTTGGTAGATCGTGCTCTTATGATTGAAGGGAAGCAGCAGCAGATTGAAAACCGCAAGGGGAAGTATGGACAAGGGAAGTACAATTCTAGAGCTCAGCAAAAGCGACGTTTTACCCTAAACCGGGAGGACCTTTCCAGCATACCCATGGAGGAAGTAGCTCGCACAACCATAATGGCCCCAAGAATGGTAATGGGAATGGAGGAAGCAACGGCCAGAACCGTACCACCCCATCAACCTCGGCCAAGAGAGACCTGAGCCAAGTCACCTGTTTTAAGTGTCAGAGGACCGGACATTATGCCAATGAATGTCCTGAAGCTCAGAATGGCAATGGAAGCTCTGGGAAGAAGCCGAACCCTTTCAACAGGGGACAGGTGAACCACGTTAACGTGGAGGAGGTTGAAGCTCAGCCTGATGCAGTAATAGGTAAGTTTTTGGTTAAGTCATTTACTGCACTCGTTCTTTTTGATACTGGTGCGTCGCATTCATACATCTCAAGGGGATTTGTGGATAAGTATAAACTGCCAACCCAAGCCCTTAGGTCACCCATGTTAGTCGCCTGGAACAGAGTATATGGCATGTCTATGGTGTGATCGGTTACCATTAAGGATTGGTAACTATGTGTTTCCCTCTGACCTAATAGTATTGGAATCTCAAGGATTGGATGTGAAATTAGGCATGGATTGGTTATCAAAGTATGAAGGGAACATTGAATGCGCTAGTAGGTCAATTTTGCTTACAACGCCAGAAGGAAGAAGGATCAAGTATGTATCCCGGCATGTGCCGAAAAGGACTCAAATAAATTCCTTATCAGGAGTTGTGCAGGAGGAAGTACCAGTGGTAAAGGATTTTACGGATGTATTTCCAGAAGAATTGCCAGGCATGCCACCGGATAGAGAAATCAAGTTTTTGATTGAGCTTTTGCCAGGCACAGGGCCAATATCTAAGAGACCATAAAGGATGCCTGCAAAAGATTTGGAAGAGATTAAGAAGCTGATTAAGGAGTTACTGGATAAAGGTTATATTCGCCCAAGTTCTTCGCCTTGGGGATCGCCAGTACTTCTAGTGGAGAAGAAGGATGGATCGTTAAGAATGGTTGTTGATTATCGCGGATTGAATGAAGTAACAATTAAGAACAAGTACCCACTACCGATGATAAATGATCTGTTTGATCGATTGCAAGGAGCTAAGGTATTTTCTAAAATCGATCTGCGATCAGGGTACCATCAGTTGAAGATTCGAGAGCAGGACATACCTAAGACAACTTTTACCACTAGGTATGGGTTGTATGAGTATACCGTTATGTCATTTGGTCTGACTAACGCACCTGCCTATTTTATGAACATGATGAACAAGGTGTTTATGGAGTTTCTAGATAAGTTCGTCGTAGTGTTCATTGATGACATTCTGGTTTACTCGAAAAATGAAGAGGAACATAAGGAGCATTTGCGATTGGTACTTGAGAAGCTCAGAGAACATCAGTTATATTGGACTTGGAGCAGTGCTTATGTAGGAGGGAAGAGTTGTTTCGTATGCTTCACGACAACTGAAACCTCATGAGTTGAATTATGCCATCCATGATTTGGAGTTAGCAGCCGTAGTGCATGCATTAAACACTTGGAGGCATTTCCTCATTGGAAACCATTGTGAGGTGTACACGGATCACAAGAGTTTGAAGTACATTTTCACGCAGAAGGAATTAAATCTCAGACAAAGGAGATGGTTGGAGCTCATCAAGGATTATGATATGAGATTGCATTATCATCCCGGAAAGGCTAATGCAGTAGCTGACGCATTGAGCCGTAAAAGCCATGTCAATACCCTAATGACGGGAGATTTCTCGAAGGAGTTAGCCGAGGATCTTCGTGAGCTATGTTTGGAGATAGTTCCGAGAGGCTATGTAATAGCATTGGAGATCCAGTCTACCTTGATGGAAAGGATCATAGAAGCTCTCAGAAGACTGACAAGGAGATTGCCTCTATAAAGTAGAAAATGAGCAAAGGGAGGGCTAAGGGATTTCGTGAGGATGAGCACGATACCCTATGGTTTGAAGACCGTGTTTATGTGCCAAATGATCCAGAGATCAGGAAGCTAATTCTGCAAGAGGCCCATGATTCACCATATTCGATTCACCCGGGAAATACCAAGATGTATTTGGATTTGAAGGATACTTTCTGGTGGACCGGAATGAAGAAGGATATTGCGGAGTACGTAGCAGTTTGTGACGTATGTCAGAGAGTAAAGGCAGAGCATCAGAAGCCAGCAGGATTGCTACAGCCATTGCCGATACCCGAATGAAAGTGGGATAAGTTAGGCATGGATTTTATCACGGGATTACCCAGGACCCGTTCAGGCTATGACTCGATTTGGGTTGTAGTTGATCGATTAACGAAGGTAGCTCATTTCATCCCAGTAAAGACCACTTACACCAGTGCTAAGTTGGCAAAGATATACATGACCAGGATAGTATGTCTGCATGGAGTTCCGAGGAGTATTGTATCAGATAGAGGAACCCAGTTTACCTCAAAGTTCTGGAATCAGTTGCACGAAACTTTGGGTACCAGGTTAGAGTTCAGTACAGCTTTTCATCCACAGACAGATGGACAGACCGAGAGAGTTAACCAGATTTTGGAGGATATGCTGAGAGCTTGTGCGCTAGATTATGGATCTAGTTGGGATGACAATTTGTCGTATGTAGAGTTCTCTTACAACAACAGCTATCAATCCAGTTTGAAGATGGCCCCTTTCGAAGCTTTGTACGGAAGGAGGTGCAGAACCCCGTTGTCATGGGACGAAGTTGGAGACCGCCAGTTGTTTGGACTGGATTTAATCTAAGAGTCTGAACAGAGGGTGAAGTTGATTCGCGATAGGCTCAAGGTAGCCCAGTCCAGGCCGAAGAGCTACGCAGATTCTAAGCGCAAGGAGACAGCTTACAAAGTCGGAGACCGTGTGTATCTTCGAGTATCTCCACTTCGGGAAGTTAAGCGTTTTGGTGTTAAGGGGAAGTTAGCGCCATGTTTTCTAGGACCATACCGAGTTTTGGAGCGTATGGGAGAAGTGGCCTACAAGTTGGAATTGCCCGAAGGATTGTCAGGAGTTCATGATGTGTTCCACGTTTCTCAGTTAAAGAAGTGCCACACGGAGATGGCTGATATACCACTGAGAGATACCGTGCCGTTGGAAGTGATTCGGTTGGACAGCGATTTGACCTATGAAGAGAAACCAGTTAAGATTCTGGAATATGCCAGCCGAGTCACCTGCAGCAAGGTTGTCAGGTTTTGCAAAGTCCAGTGGAGCCACCACACCGAGGATGAAGCCACCTGGGAGCGAGAGGAAGATTTGCTGAAAGACCACCCTCACCAATTTTCTATCCAACCCGAATCTCGAGGGCGAGATTCATCTTAAGGGGGGTAGGTTTGTAACATCCCAAATTTTCAATTTGGAATGTTATACATTAGATCATCATTGCATATCATATTTTATTTGCTTTTGGTTTCGATCCTAGAAATTCTACGCAAGTCAAGGACCCACGGAGAGAGTTGGGGATTTCGTTACTTTCATATTTGAGTTTTCTCAAATTTTGAGAATAGGATCATTTGATTTTAATTATTTTATCTTCAATTATTTCTATTACAAAAATATGAGAGAGGGAATAAAATGACTTTCCCAAAATAAAGAAATATTGAGGATCTAATAATAACATCAAATAAGATTTTATTTCAGAGTTTTTCGCTATTTTATTTGAATTTAGGAAAAATATGTGTTTTTCAAAATTGCATTTAGGCGCCAAATAAATGTTCACTTTGTTCGGCTTGATTTTAGAAGTCGGGGAAAATTTATTTCGGGATTTTTGGAGTCCGTTTAGTATTTCTTTTGTTTGCTTTTCTGCGCGCGTATTATTTAAAAAAACGAACCGACCTAACCGGGCCGTGTCCGAATACGCTCTTTATGACTAATGTTGTGACCTAACCGGGCTTGTAGATTTTTTCAATAAGTATGTGAGTTCTTTATGACTAATGTTGAGTCCATGGATTATACGCACTCTCACCCTTCCATCATTGCTAGCCTCTTCGGTACCGTGCATTGCTCTTTCTCACATTGAGAGTTGGTGCAAACTTCGCCGGTGCATCTAAACCCCGTGATATGATACGCTCTTTCACACATAAACCTCCTCATATCTTCCTCAAAACAGCCACCATACCTACCTATTATGGCATTTCCATAGCCGTTCCGAGATATATTGCCATGCAACTTTCCACCATACCGCTCTTCATGACACATTCATCATTTTCATATTGCTAGCATGATCGTGTAGTTGACATAGTATTCGTGGCAAAGCCACCATTCATAATTCTTTCATACATGTCACTCTTGATTCATTGCATATCCCGGTACACCGCCGGAGGCATTTATATAGAGTCATACTTTGTTCTAGTATCGAGTTGTAATCATTGAGTTGTAAATAAATAGAAGCGTGATGATCATCATTTTCTAGAGCATTGTCCCAAGTGAGGAATAATAAAAAAATAAAAAGGAGAGAAAGGCCATAAAAAGAGAAGGCCCAAAAAAATGAGAGAAAAAGATAGAAGGACAATGTTACTATCCTTTTACCACACTTGTGCTTCAAAGTAGCACCATAATCTTCATGATAGAGAGTCTCTTGTTTTGTCACTTTCATATACTAGTGGGAATTTTTCATTATAGAACTTGGCTTGTATATTCCAACGATGGGCCTCCTCAAGTGCCCCAGGTCTTCGTGAGCAAGCAAGTTGGATGCACACCCACTAGTTCCTTTTGTTGAGCTTTCATACATCTATAGCTCTAGTGCATTCGTTGCATGGCAATCCCTACTCCTTGCATTAATATCAATCGATGGGCATCTCCATATCCTATTGATTAGCCTCGTTGATGTGAGATCTTCTCCTTTTTTGTCTTCTCCACATAACCCCCATCATCATATTCTATTCCACCCATAGTGCTATATCCATGGCTCACGCTCATGTATTGCGTGAAGGTTTATGAGTTTGAGATTATTAAAGTATGAAACAATTGCTTGGATTGTCATCGGGATTGTGCATGATGAGAGCATTCTTGTGTGACGAAAATGAAGCATGACTAAACTATATGATTTTGTAGGGATGAACTTTCTTTGGCCATGTTATTTTGAGAAGACATAATTGCTTAGTTAGTATGCTTGAAGTATTATTATTTTTATGTCAATATGAACTTTTGTCTTGAATCTTTTGGATCTGAATATTCATACCACAATTAAGAAGAATTACATTGAAATTATGCCAACTAGCATTCCACATCAAAAATTATCTTTTTTATCATTTACCTACTCGAGGACGAGCAGGAATTAAGCTTGGGGATGCTTGATACGTCTCCAACGTATCTATAATTTTTAATTGCTCCATGCTATATTATCTACTGTTTTAGACAATATTGGGCTTTATTATCCACTTTTATATTATTTTTAGGACTAACCTATTAACCGGAGGCCCAGCCCAGATTTGCTGTTTTTTGGCTATTTCAGTGTTTCGAAGAAAAGGAATATCAAACGGAGTCGAAACAGAACGAAATCAACTAGAGAAGTTATTTTTGAAAGGAAAGCTACCAGATGGACTTGGACCCAACGTCAGGAGAGAAGGGAGGTGCCCACGAGGGTGGGGGCGCCCCCCCCCCCCCCAGGGCGCGCCCCCTGCCTCGTGGGGCCCCCGAGGCTCACTACACCACGCACCAGAATTCCCTACTGACGTTTGTTGGGAAAACATAACTATTGCCGACCCACAGTTAGCCATCAAAAATTCTAACAGATTGTGAGTCAGGAAATCCATGTATAGTGACCCGTTGTCGGTCGGGAATGCTACAACATATACTTTCGAACAGTCCGTCGGGAATTCCCAAATGGCCCACGGACCATCAGTCGGTAAATACTACTGGCCCAACCCTGACCAACGGCTAGGCGCTAAATAGGCCTCGCGCGCGAATAGCAAATTTTTAGCGCCAACAACTGGCCCAACCCGCGATGTTTTTTCGCTCAAAATCATAAGCACGCCGCCCCTCCATGCTCTTTTCATTCCCCACACACGAAATCCCTAGCTCTCGTTCCCCACGCACGCCGCCGCCGCCCTAGAGAGGCGACCTCGCTCTTCCCTCCCATGGCGCCACCGGCCTGACCCATTGCCGGCTCCCTCTCTCCTCCCTCCCTCTCCACTCCTTCCCATGGTCCCACATCTGAAGGGGACAAGGCCCATTCGCTCCCGGTGGTCCAGAGCGAGGTAGGCGGCCTCTGCTCCCTCTGCTTCTGGCGACAGGTGCCTCCATCTCTGCCAACCAACCTTCGGTGACCAGCAGGTAGCCTTCCATGGCGGTAACAACAGCGGTAAGGTCTTTTCCCTCTCGTGTGGTCTCTCCCTCCACTCCCCCTCCTGGTTGCAGCGTGCAGATTTATAGTTTCCTAAAAAGTATTTATATGAATTGGTAAGGGACAGTTAGTTAAGAACAATTGCATCTCTATGTTTTCAGCAAGAGAGAGCATGCCATAGTTAAATATTCAGATTTAAGAAATAGATCGATGGAACATTTGTTTTGCAGTCTAATAACGAGATAAGATAAGGGTTATCTTAATTTACTGAAAATAACTTTTACTTGAATGACGTGCTAAGGTAAACCTCTATATATGCACATCCCTGAACTGAAAATACACTCGAGCACCAATTTTGGACAGAATAAAATTGATACGATGCTTGCTTTTTGACTGTCTTATTGCACAATGTCTACGAATAAAATGCATGGGTTAGCAATAAACTGAAGTACTGAACCAAACTATTGACATCGGAGAGCAGGCAATCATGAATTTAATTTCTCAGTTACAGCAAAAATTGTACTGTATTTGTAACGATACATTCTTACCACGCCAATAAATATTTGGTTCAGTGCCCTTGATCATGACAACTAGAAATCAGCAAACGCATTACATATGCTCAGTAAATGCTTTCAATATTTTTTCCGTCAATGTCACAAAATAAACACTCCAAGTGGTATGTTTGAGCATCCATTCCTGGTAGCTCAGACTTGATGTGGTGAGTACTTGGTATGTATGTCTTGCTTGCATATCTTAACTGGATATCCATTTGTAAAGTACAACACTGAGAAGTGAGAACTACCTTCAGGTTGCACAAAAAGTCCAAATAATCATACTAATAGTTCAGCCTTTCAGTTGAGCATTGTAGAACTGTCACAAATATAAGAGTATATATTTAATCTTCATGCTCCCAGAACAAGAACTTCAACTTATTTAACCCTGCTCTAAAATAAATAGCTCCAGAATCACAATTAGCCATTTGTTTTCTTTATATGTTCAGGGAACTTGTGCACAAGGATTCCTGCTTCCGGCTACTCACGAGTTTCTGACGGGTGGCACAGTGATGCCCCGCCCTTTTTTCCACTGCCTCCTCACCAATCGGTGAGTCTAGTGAGATATCTACATACTGTGTATCGTACTTAAGTTAATTGTATATCAAGTTCATTTATGTTTCTTGGCAGATGGTGCTATGTCTTGAATTAATTCTTTTTTTGTAGGCAAGCAGCGCTAGAGCCAAAGAGCATCATGGCATGTCGAAGCTATCCCATACATCCGACAACTAGAGTCATCTGACAACGTCTTCTCTCAGCATGGCGATGTTCTCGAGGTAGTCGTAGCGTACCTATTCTAACTTCTTGATGTTGGACCTGTGATTTTGTTAGGATTGTCCTCTCGCTGATTGATGTGCTAGCTGGCAGTGGAAGCAATATGCCATCCCTTGCGAGGAGATCCAAAGGATACAGTTTCGTGAAGTTCTCTTTCGAAAGAGAAGCAGCTCCGCATTGGAGAAGATGAGTGACTAGGTAAAAAATAGCGCTTCACTGCATCTTTAGGTATAGCAGAAGTCAAGTTCCTGTAGGATAATACGCAATAATTGGTGCACAATATATATACACCAGTATGTTCTTTCCATCAAGCAGGTGAATCTATCATCATGTGCCAAATAAGTGCTATAAATGAGTAAGGTATTTTCTTGCAATCGGAATCTGTAGATTCACCAGTACATATTGTAAGTTCACTCCTGTGACCCAACTTCAAATAGACTAGTCTTCTGATTTTTTTTGTACCTTTTGGCATTGCCTGTAGCATTCTGAGTGTGGAAAACTGAAAACTAGTAGAACACTAGATTGGTGAGCTGATATTCGCTTTGACAAAGACATGGAATTAACTCATTGTTCTTTTTTAAAATATCATTAGGACCACATTAGCGCTAATTTGGGAAACAAATTATGCTCTGATCTTAAAACTTGAATATGGCATCAAGTCCCAGGAAAAACGACTATCTATTCAGAAGTGTATTTTGTATTTTGTGGCAAGCATGCGATGTCGTAACTATCTAGAATGCCCGTGGGTCTATAAACTAGAGCTTACTTCTGGGAAAATTGTTTCGAAGATGACATGTCTCGCCTTTCTGAAATTTTGGTGCAATTCTTAAACGAAGTCTTTAGCCTAAAAGCATGAAAACAATTGTTGTTCAGAGCTTCCACGGAATGTTCAAGCATTCAATTATATCCCTAGCCTGAATGTTCTGTATTTTTAGCGATGTACTCATATGTGTCTTTTGCAGGAGGAAAAAGGGCAAGCGCAAGCAAAAATGGTAAAGATCGTGGGTTCATGGAGGAACAATTAAAGGTAGTATATATGTTATGTAGTGGGTAGTTCTTTATATACATAATTATTTGTATAAACACAAATACATGCTTTGAACGCTTCTGCCGACCTTAAGATCATACACACTCTAGTTTTTTTGCCTATGCCAATAGAGTAATCTGTCTTATTGATTTTTAAAGAGAAGAAACAAACGATTCTGCTGACCCATCAGTTCCTTATGGAGATGGTGAGAGGGTTTCTATTATTTACAGAGACTACTGTGTAAGCAGTGAACATCATTTACATGTAAATATTTTAATATATGGTACAAAGCTAGCTATGCACTTCTATCATTTCTAGCAGCATGTGATTCACTGAACAAAACAAGGGCTGCACTGAGATATGGAATGTTGGCTAAAAAATTAAAAAGCAAAGCAAAATGCAGTTTTTGATAGTGTATTATAATCGAGACTTCTTTAGTGTTTGTAGGAAAGCAAACAAAGGACTGCACTCACAAGGATCCATGAAGCCAGCGATCTGAGTCAACTGGATTCTTTAGCTTTCGTTTTGTACAACTAACATCTCAGAGTTGTATCTTATAGCTATCTTTTTGTGAACCTGATGCCTGGGGTGTCTTGGTGGTTATCTTTAGAACTGACTGCAATATATATATGTGACAATTAGTTAATGGAACAAAAAAATGTTTGGTGCACGGATGTATTGTATCTTGGTGATTTCATTAAGTGATCAGATGAGCTATATGTATGTGATAATCAGTACCATATGTTAAATAAAGTTGTGGTTGGCTGACCAAAAATGTTGATCAACTGTTGGTCGGCAAAACAAAGCAACATCAGATTGTTGGTCGGCAAATGCTCATGGTAGGGCCAACAAAAAGTTGGTCGGTAAAGCAAATGCCATCGGATAGTTTGTTGGCAAAACATACTATCGGACAGTCGGTCGGCAAAACATACTGTCGGACAGTCGGTCGGGAATGATTTTAGAGATCCATCAAACAGTCGGTCGGCAAATCTAAGTCGGTCGGGAAAGGGCTTTCCCGTCTGGACTTTCTCCAACAGACCGTGTCGGTCGGCAATAGTCTTCCCTGACCGACTGTGTGTAGGTATAAGCTGTTTTCCCCACCAACCTGGCTGTCGGAAATGCAGTGTCATGGTGTAGTGGCTCCATCGACGTACTTCCTGCACCCATATATACTCACGTACCCTGAAACTTCCAGAACGGAGAATAGATCGGGAGTTCCGCCGCCGCAAGCCTCTGTAGCCACCAAAAGTCAATCGGGACCCTGTTCCGGCACCCTGCCAGAGGGGGGAACCCTCACCGGTGGCCATCTTCATCATCCCGATGCTCTCCATGACGAGGAGGGAGTAGTTCACCCTTGGGGGTGAGGGTATGTACTAGTAGCTATGTGTTTGATCTCTCTCTCTCTCTCGTGTTCTTGAGGCGATTCGATCTTGATGTATGGCGAGCTTTGCTATTATAGTTGGATCTTATATTGTTTTCCCCCTCTACTCTCTTGTAATGGATTGAGTTTTCCCTTTGAAGTAGTCTTATCGGATTGAGTCTTTAATGACTTGAGAACACTTGATGTATGTCTTGCTGTGCGTATCTATGGTGACAATGGGATATCGCGTGATTCACTTGATGTATGTTTTGGTGATCAACTTGCGGGTTCCGTCCATGAACCTATGCATAGGGGTTGGTACACGTTTTCGTCTTGATTCTCCGGTAGAAACTTTGGGGCACTCTTTGAGGTTCTATGTGTTGGTTGAATAGATGAATCTGAGATTGTGTGATGCATATCGTATAATCATACCCACGGATACTTGAGGTGACATTGGAGTATCTAGGCACTACTAGGGAAAAGCCTAGCAGCAGCGCGGGTTTTGGGCCTATTAGTAGCGCGGGGGGCGGCGCTACTAATAAGGCACTACAGCTAACGTATAGCAGTAGCCACTACAAGAAATATGTCAACTTGTGACCACCACTATTGGTCACTGAATGGTCACAAATTTCCATTTGTGACCTTTTTGTGACCAAAAACATAAGGTCAAAAGCTGGCCGCCGTAAACTGACTATAGCGACCTTTCTTCTGGAATGGTCGCAAACGTTTATGACCAAAATAAGTCCACTGTGGTGTTTTGGTCACTAGCAACCTCCCCAGGCCACGTAGGCATCCAGCGTGGCAAGCTGATGTGGCACAAGATTCAGCCCGGTCCAATTCGGTTTTCTACATGGGCCTAGCCTAAGAATTCGGCCTTTCTATATTTTTTTTCATGTGAATTTTTTGTCAGCTTCATGGAACAAGCCCAACATTACAGCCTTTTTATTTTTGGCCCATGGCCTTTTTGTCTCAACAGTTTCATTTTTTTTTCTTTTTTTTCTAAATTGGGTTCACTAGTTAGGTGGGCCCCCCATTGTCAGGTTCTAGTACTGGGTCCTAGCCATCAGGACAATATTCTTCATTTTTTTATTTCATGCAAATAAATACCTGGTATTTAAATT
Source organism: Triticum urartu (assembly GCF_056163025.1). Taxonomy (NCBI): domain Eukaryota; kingdom Viridiplantae; phylum Streptophyta; class Magnoliopsida; order Poales; family Poaceae; genus Triticum; species Triticum urartu. The sequence continues at coordinate 9,594,400 of NC_141877.1, forward strand.
GGCACACAGAAAACACACGAAATACTTCAAATATTATCAACCATCAAAGTGCTACATCATATAACACACATAAAAATGTGATCAGCATCAAGTTTACAATCAGATAACAAGCTCCACAATAGGAGCAGTTTACATCAAGGTTAGTCAGATGAAATCCTATGCGCGACTTACTAGGCGACCATAGTCAACTAGGCCACCTTCGCTACACTAGAACAGCAATAGAACTATCATCATGCCTTCGGCCGTCGCCTTGTTACATGAATTAGAAGAGAAGAATTAAAACACTAGAGCCAATATATTATGAATAGACATATTATATAAATATATTATGAGGTTCAAAAAAGTTTTATTGTAAAAGCATAGTTCTGGTCAACAACACTAACAATTTCAGATCAGATTCTGGAACTACCACTAGGAATTCAGTAAACTGACAGTTTGAGATCCAGTTCAAAATGTTTTAGATCAGTTTCAGATCAGATTCTGGAACTACCACTAGGAATTCAGTAAACTCTATGGAGGTTCAAGATGTTTTATACTATAATAAAGAGTTTTATTGATTAATGATATTTCTGGTTCAACAAACAGTTTAAGATCCAGTTCTACATAGGGTACTGTGTCAAGATCGCAGCTTCATGTTCATGCTTGCTAGTATGTGTCAAGAGAAACCCTGAACCTGAAAGCTCATGCTGTTGCTTATTTTGTTACTATGTGGTAAGTACTACTAAGATCAAAATGCATTCAAGGGAGCATAAAAGCCATCCCCATTTGAAGCATGTATAGTCTACAGAGATACTAACAGGTGAACAGACAGCCCCTAGAAATTGGCTAACTACTTCTACTGTATAATATGCAGTCTACAGCGATACTAACTACTTCTACTGTATAATCACAGTCTGCAGTCACTAAATAAATAAGCTACTGAAACTACTGTTGCTGTTATAATCACAGTCCAGTTAAATTTGTGCTACTGCTGCTGTTATAAAACTACTGAAACTACTCATGCAACAATTAGCATGAGATACAAGCAGCACTAAGCACCAAGATTACTACACCAAGTCAAATTTAAGCTACTGAAAAATGGTGGAAGATTCATGACAAGAATAACAGTAGCAGAAGCTTCATGTGCTAAAATACTGAAGCTTCATGTGCAAAATTACTCAAGCGTTATGTGCAAAATTAACTGTAGGTGTTGAAGCTATTCCAAAATTGTCACAAAATTTAAGCTATCATCCTGCTGCAGAAATAGCCACCGTCCAGGCCCTCGTCATCCGCCAGGCTGCCGCCAAGCTCCAGCCCCTCCAGCGGTGACCACAAGGGCCTCCTGTACAACATCATGAGAACAGTCAAGGACTGCAACTTCCAGGTAACAACAAAGTTCAGCACAATAAAATAGAGCAACAGATCCATGCTATGAGACTCAGAGTCTATCATACTAACAGCACATGCTATCTTCATGCCCTATCATAACAGTTCATAATAAGTATGAAATGCAAGAATACATAATATTGCAATTTATTCCGCTATAGCCTATCATGTTCAAACAGTGGCTCCCAAGAGTCCAGGTTCTTAGTTCATTGATCTGATGGGAGGGTAAGATCAATGCCATGTCAGTATGTCACCTTGTCTGCTAAGCAGATATGCATCTCCCTTCAACTAGAGTGGACAAACAAACAGCGAGATGATGGCACATGGCAGTGCCAGGAGGTGCAACATTTATTGCAAATGGTGGAAATGAAAAAATTGGCACTATCCTGTGCAAGATTAAGTAATTCTTTGACAAAACAGGTGTAGGTTTTGTAATCCTATCACAAAACAGGATTCAAATCTTCAACAGAGGCACCAGTCGCAACACTTTGAGTGTATTCATTTTGAAATTCAAAACAATATGTGAAGGCAATAACCGAAGCTGGTTAGCGAAAACACATATATTTGGTTCCAGTTATTGAGAATAAGCTATCGGGCAGGGTACAGACACCTCTAAGAGACAAATAAATACATGATTAACTAGAACACCTAGCTATCAGTACTAACTAGTCAACTAGCAAGAGTATCGCCAGGAACCCCATCTGGTTCACCACAGCATACTACCATTCCCAGCGACCAAACCAATTTACTGAAATGCAAAGTCTTAAACAGAAGGCAATAGATCAACTTATCGGTGGCCAGCAAGAGGGCGCCCATAAAGGCGAGCTGAGCTCTCCCGTGCGTGCGATGGTTGCAGGCAGGAGGTCGTTCATGTGGGGAAGGGGATAGAACGCAAATCCTCCAGACGGGTGCTGGTGGTTGGTGATGGAGGAGGTCGTCGGGTGCCTCGTGCGTCCAGGCGACAACGACAACCTTGGTGAGCCGCCATCACCAGCGTGCATGGACCTATGCCCATCAGCCGCGCGAGTGCGCTGGAGGTCGCAGCCAGATCGAGGGCTTGACGACGACCTGCGTGAGGAAGAAAAACAAATCGGGCATGTGTGAGCAACATCCAGATCGAATCAAAAGGAGAAGAGAGGAGGGCGAGAGAAGACCTTGTTGACGAGTTCCATGGTGTCGAGCGCGCGTGACGAGGGCGCGGATCCGGAAGCAACGCGGCGGATCTGCACCCTTCCCCGCCGAGGCCCTGCACGCGCGCAAAAACAACGAACACCCATCAGCCTCCGCCACCATACCGCCCCATGCAGATTCGAGGGGCGTGAGGCACCGCTCACCTTGGAGAAGGGCGCGGTGTAGAGGAGCGCCGGCGCGAGCCCCGCCGCCACGGCCAGCAGTGCCAGTCCCCATCCGGGCGTGGCTGGCGACGGGAAGCTGTGGCGGCGTCGATCTGGATTGGATCGAGATCTAAGGGAGGGAGAGGGCGGCGGCTGTGGGTGTGCGGAATCCGGGAGAGTGAGTGGAAGGGGAGCCGGAGGAGGTGGGGATCCGGCTCATGGAGGCAAGCGAGTGGAGGGGACGGCGGTGTTGGGCGGAATCGATGGGGGCGGCGGCTCATGGAGGAGAGCTAGTGGAGGAGGGCGTGGCTAGGGTTTGGACGAGTGGAGAGGGAGGAGGGGCTATGCGACCCTCTGATCCCGGATCCATGGCCGGTGACGGGTGTAGGTCTGCTGGGCACCGTCGAATCCCGCCTTAGGTCGCCGGGATTGGGCGCCGGAGGTGGCGGTGGGAAGTTGGATCTGGGACTGGGAAGAGGGGAGAGGATATGAGGTGGGGAGGGGAGGTGTGGCGGAGGTGGGTGGCGGCGAGGGGACTGGTGGGTGGCGGAGGTGGGTGGCGGCGAGGGGATGGGTGGAAGAGGTGGAAGGGGATCGGCGGTGTTGGGCGGAATCGATGGGAGCGGCGGCGCACGGAGGAGGGCACGGCTAGGGTTTGGACGAGGGACGAGAGATGCGCTGATTCGGGAGGGGGATGAGAGGGATGAGGGGTAGAGGGGGTGGGGGAAGAGGGCTGCCGTCGGATCCGGGCCTATCCAACGGTAGTCGGGCATGATCCGCGTGAGGTGCTCGTGGACCAATCAGAATGCAATAAAGGCCTTGATGACTTTATGACCATATAAATAGGTCGTAATTGATTAAAAATAAGTTTTTTTGCAGGAGAAAAGCATTTTTCATTGTTGAGGTATAAAAAATAGTTTTGTTGTGACTAACCTACCAATTCTATGTATTATACCAAATTTTATGTATAATTGACCAAATGATTTTATGTAAAATGCTTTTGATCCACGAAAAAATCATTTTCCATTTTATGAGTGCCCAAAATGAGCTTTTTTGTGAGAAACCTACCAAACATATTTTTTTGCAAAATTGGACCAAATCAATTTTATAAAATACTAGGACATATTTAATGCACAATTGAGAAAATTGTTGGGTGTAAAAAGTTTTGATCCACCTCTCGTGAAAAAGACAAATTTCTGCCGATTCAGCTGGAAGCGGGTCAAATTTGAACTGCAGTTGCCTCATAGTTTGCTATTTATTTTTTCCAAAAATCATTTCTAGGTACATAAGTATCTATTTAATCAGAGAAACACCAAAAAAATTCCAAGATTCAACCACTAGCTAGGAACGGTCATTCCCGCCGTTTTGACCGCATTTTGAAACGGGCATAAAAAATTCAAAAAAAATCAAAAAATTGGGAAACCTTCGCATTGTGTCATCATATGTGGCCAAGTTCCTCAGAAAAATAACAAACTTGTAATACGGCAATTATTTTAAAAAAGTGTTCTCAGAAACGAGCTATCATGTGTGGAGATCAATGGCTTTCAAGCCAAATGATCAATCTTATGGCCACATTCATGGCATAGTTTGTTCAAATGATCTCATATTGTGCACAAGGGTGCATATTGGAATGGCAAACAATGTTGCCTAAGGAAGTTTTCATTTTCGTTGGACGAAAAAACCATTTTCCATTTTTCGAGTGCCCGAAAGGAGGTTTTTTTGTGAAGGAACTACCAAATGATTGTTGCAAAATTGTACCAAATCATTTTTATAAAATACTAGGCCATATTTAATGCACAATTGACAAAATGGTTGGGTGTAAAAGTTTTTGATCCACCTCTCGTGAAAAAGACAAATTTCTGCCGATTCAGCTGGAAGCGGGTCAAATTTGAACTCCAGTTGCCTCATAGTTTGCTATTTATTTTTTCCAAAAATCATTTATAGGTACATAAGTATCTATTTAATCAGAGAAACACCAAAAAATTCCAAGATTCAACCACTAGCTAGGAAAGGTCATTCCCGCCGTTTTGACCGCATTTTGAAACGGGCATAAAAAATTCAAAAAAAAATCAAAAAATTGGGAAACCTTCGCATTGTGTCATCATATGTGGCCATGTTCCTAGGAAAAATAACAAACTTGTAATACGTCAATTATTGTAAAAAAGTGTTCTCAGAAACGAGCTATCATGTGTCGAGATCAATGGCTTTCAAGCCAAATGATCAGTCTTATGGCCACATTCATGGCATAGTTTGTTCAAATGATCTCATATTGTGCACAAGGGTGCATATTGTAATGGCAAACACTGTTGCCTAAGGAAGTTTTCATTTTCGTTGGACGAAAAAACCATTTTCCATTTTTCGAGTGCCCGAAAGGAGGTTTTTTTGTGAAGGAACTACCAAATAATTGTTGCAAAATTGGACCAAATCATTTTTATAAAATACTAGCCATATTTAATGCACAATTGACAAAATGGTTGGGTGTAAATGTTTTTGATCCACCTCTCGTGAAAAAGACAAATTTCCGCCGATTCAGGTGGAAGCGGGTCAAATTTGAACTGCAGCTGCCTCATAGTTTGCTATTTATTTTTTCCAAAAATCATTTCTTGGTACATAAGTATCTATTTAATCAGAGAAACACCAAAAAAATTCCAAGATTCAACAACTAGCTAGGAACGATCATTCCCGTCGTTTTGACTGCATTTTGAAACGGGCATAAAAAATTCAAAACAAATCAAAAAATTGGGAAACCTTCGCATTGTGTCATCATATGTGGCCAAGTTCCTAGGAAAAATAACAAACTTGTAATACGGCAATTATTTTTAAAAAGTGTTCTCAGAAACGAGCTATCATGTGTGGAGATCAATGGCTTTCAAGGCAAATGATCAGTCTTATGGCCACATTCATGGCATAGTTTGTTCAAATGATCTCATATTGTGCACAAGGGTGCATATTGGAATGGCAAACAATGTTGCCTAAGGAAGTTTTCATTTTCGTTGGACGAAAAAACCATTTTCCATTTTTCCAGTGCCCGAATGGAGGTTTTTTTGTCAAGGAACTACCAAATAATTGTTGCAAAATTGTACCAAATCATTTTTATAAAATACTAGGCCATATTTAATGCACAATTGACAAAATGGTTGGGTGTAAAAGTTTTTGATCCACCTCTCGTGAAAAAGACAAATTTCCGCCGATTCAGGTGGAAGCGGGTCAAATTTGAACTGCAGCTGCCTCATAGTTTGCTATTTATTTTTTCCAAAAATCATTTATAGTTACATAAGGACCTATTTAATCATAAACACATGGTTTGGTGGCGATACGTCGAGATTTGGGCGGTGGCCGAGGGCCCCAACTCTAGAGCACGTAAACTCGCATGCCCGTCGCGTGGTCACCGCGTGACCGTAATGTTGCCATGTGTTCTGGGCGGCCTAGGCATGTCAAGTGGGTTGGGCACTTCCCAGGTTGGTGCTAGGAAGAAAATTACAACATAAGATTCTCACGAGGAGACCAATCGATGCTCAAACATGAATTAGCAGCCAAGTGTTTGATTAGTGGTACGGGAAATGCACATGGCCAATGGGCGTGAGTTTTGGCTGAGGATGATCATCTACTAAGGAGAATGTATTCACAAATTTTGAGATCAAAAGGAGGATCCTAGGTGGTACTTGCTTTGCAAAGTACCACGCTGGACAAAAATATGAATGTTGAAGCTGGGCTCAAAATAATGAATGGAGTGAGCTGAAATTTTGTGGAGGATGGTTATTTGGGCATAGGAAAGCATTGTAGAAAATTGATACCATTTGGACATGCCAAAGTAGTACTTCCTTCACAATGCTCTTCTATGGACAGAAACTTGGGAAAACTAGTGAGAGAGATTGGATGAATGAAATGAGCTCAAAATTGGTGTAGGTAAGTTAATTAGGTATGGTCATGCGCTAGTAAATTTTAAGATCATTTGAGTAAGCCTAGCTAGTACTTACTTCACAAAGCTTCTCTCGAGGTAGAAACTTTGGAAATTTCCCGAGAAAGATTTACTAGGAAAATTGAGCTGAATATTATCATGTGGCAATGATTTGGGTATGGAAGAGTGCCCGAAAAGTTTGAGGGTAATAGGAGGGGTCTATATAACACTTGCTTTGCAACGTGCCAATTTGTCCATAAAATATAAATTGAACCTGGGCTCACATAGATGATTTGACTGAGCTGCAATTTGGAGGAGGGTGATAATTTAGGCATATGAAGGAACTGTATAAATTTCATGTCATTTAGAGATATAAAAAAGGTACTTCCTTCACAATGCTTCTAGGTGGACAAAAACTTTGGAAATTTGCCGAAGAATATTTGCTTGGAAAATGGAGCTGAATTTTGTCATGCGGTAATGATTTGGATAGGAAAGAGTGCCCAAAAATTCCGAGGGCAATCAAGAATATATAAATAGCACTTCCTTCATAAAGTGTTGTTGTGAACAGAATAGGAAAATGAATATTGTTGAATTAGTTTTGAACTAGGCAAGGAAGGATTTTTACATATTTGATGAAGATATGCCCCAAAGAATTTATGAGATTTTTTTGGGAATTTTGGGAATGATAGAAATATAGGTTGCTTCACAACCTAGGGCAAAAACTGCCACATGGACATGACACATAGGCAAAACTGATGAGATGGCACCTAGTCATCACAACCCACCATAATCTACAAGGCTATGACCATCTATATTGGTCATTAACAACTAGAAATAAGGCAGCGGACTAGCACTGTTTGCTTTGTGACCATTTCATGTATGGAAATTACGACCTTTCTGACCAAAATGGTCGCAATGGTTTAGGGTTTGGAGCCCCCTGGACAGCTTTTGACCAATTGGTCTAAAATGGTCATAAATTTATGACCAATTCTTCGAGGGTCACTAATAGAAGGTCATAAGTTGACATATTTCTTGTAGTGAGCGCGGGTGCCACCCGCGCTATTACTACGTCCGTTAGTAGTAGCGTGGGTAAAAACCCGCGCTACTACTAACCCGTGCTTTGAAAAATAAAGTTGAATTTTTTTTTGATTTTTTTGCCCGAATTTTCAATTTTCTGAATTGTTTTAACCTCTAATCTCTAATAACCCTTCATCGCTGCTCAATTTAATCTCTAATCACCCCTCATCATCTAACTTCCCGGACGGTCACCCATCCTCTCACTACTCCAGCCTGAGCACGCTTATCTTCCGGGTACTATTCTCCCTCGATTCCAAGTCTGCACTTGTTGTTTTCCTGACAATAGTAAGATGTCAATCCTATTAACCCTCGGGAGTTTACCTTGAGCATGAAGTCACACATTTCACTGTTTGAGTTTAAAACTATTGTTCTAAAAAACAATAATTATTTAGTCAGACTAATATTTCTTGAATAAGTAGTTTGACCACAGTTTGACCACATTTGACCAAAATTCCAAAAAACTGAAATAATTATTTAGTAACACTAATATTCTTGAATAATTATTTAGTAACACTAATACTTCTTGAATAAGTAGTTTGACCACAGTTTTTACCAGATTTGACCAAAATTAAAAAAACTGAAATTTGAGCATAACTTTTTTTCCTTTTAGAATTTGAGGATTCTAAAAATTTGCAAACAGGCCACAGGACGTCTCCATCGGATGCGGATTTTCGTGCTGAACATTTTGATATATTATACGTTTTTTCTGACATCGTATGCAAAAGTTATAGCCGTTTTACATTTTCCCTACACTTATTGCAAAACATGTCCAAATTTAAGTTTTTAAATTTTCCTAACTAGTAGATGTAGTAACATAACTACATCTCGAAGGATTTTAATTTTTGAAGTTTTTATCATTTTCTTTTGCTTTTTACAAAACCTAAAAGGCGCCGTTTTACATTTTCCCTACACTTTTTGCAAAACATGTCCAAATTTAAGTTTTTAAATTTTCCTAACTAGTAGATGTAGTAACATAACTACATCTCGAAGGATTTTAATTTTTGAAGTTTTTATCATTTTCTTTTGCTTTTTACAAAACCGAAAAAGCACCGTTTTACATTTTCCCTACACTTTTTGCAAAACATGTCCAAATTTAAGTTTTTAAATTTTCCTAACTAGTAGATGTAGTAACATAACTACATCTCGAAGGATTTTAATTTTTGAAGTTTTATCATTTTCTTTTGCTTTTTACAAAACCAAAAAGGCGCCGTTTTACATTTTCCCTACACTTTTTGCAAAACATGTCCAAATTTATGTTTTTAAATTTTCCTAACTAGTAGATGTAGTAACATAACTACATCTCGAAGGATTTTAATTTTTGAAGTTTTTATCATTTTCTTTTGCTTTTTACAAAACCGAAAAGGCGATCCACCGAGGGGGGGAGGGTAGAGTTTCAAAATGGGACCTCGCTACTACTATGGCATGTCCCGGAGGGGCACGGTAGAGACCTCTTAGTAGTAGCGTGGGGTAAAAACTTAGTAGTAGAGCGGGTTTATAACCCTCGCTACTACTATGGCATGGCCCAGGGGCACGGTAGAGACCGCTTAGTAGTAGCGAGGGTTAAAAACCAGCGCTACTGCTATCAACTTAGTAGTAGCGAGGGTTAAAAACCTGCGCTACTACTATGGCATGTCCCGAGGGGGCACGGTACAGACCGCTTAGTAGTAGCGAGGGTTAAAAATCAGCGCTACTGCTATCAACTTAGTAGTAGCGAGGGTTGAAAACCCGCGCTACTAGTAAGTAGTAGTAGCGAGGGGTATAAACCCGCGCTGCTAGTAAGCGTCTGTGTATAAGCTTTTCCCTAGTAGTGAGGTGACATTAGGTTCTTGGTTGATGTGTATCTTAACGTGTTATTCTAATACGAACTCTAGGGCTGTTTGTGACACTTATAGGAATAGCCCAATGAATTGATTGGAAAGAATAACTTTGAGGTGGTTTCATACCCTACCATAATCTCTTCGTTTGTTCTCTGCTATTAGTGACTTTGGAGTGACTCTTTGTTGCATGTTGAGGGATAGTTATGTGATCCAACTATGTTATTATTGTTGAGAGAACTTGCACTACTGAAAGTATGAACCCTAGGCCTTGTTTCCTATCATTGCAATACCGTTTACGCTCACTTTTACCACTTGTTACCTTGCCGTTTTTATATTTTCAGATTACAAAAACCTATATCTACCATCCATATTGCACTTGTATCACCATCTCTTCGCCGAACTAGTGCACCTATACAATTTACCATTGTATTGGGTGTGTTTGGGACACAAGAGACTCTTTGCTATTTGGTTGCAAGGTTGCTTGAGAGAGACCATCTTCATCCTATGCCTCCTACGGATTGACCTTAGGTCATCCACTTGAGGGAAATTTGCTACTGTCCTACAAACCTCTGCACTTGGAGGCCCAACAACGTCTACAAGAAGAAGGTTGTGTAGTAGACATCAGGGAGAACATTGTATTGAGATCCAAAAAGAGAGAAGAAGCCATCTAGCTACTAACTATGGACCCGAAGGTCTGAGGTAAACTACTCACACTTCATCGGAGGGGCTATGATGATGTAGAATCCCTCTGTGATGATGGCCCCCTCCGGCAGAGCTCCGGAATAGGCCCCAAGATGGGATCTCGTGGGTACAGAAGGTTGCGGCGGTGGAATTAGGTTTTTGGCTCCGTATCTGATCGTTTGGGGGTACGTAGGTATATATAGGAGGAAGGAGTACGCCGGTGGAGCTTCGAGGGGCCCACGAGGCAGGGGGCGCACCCTAGGGGGGGCGCCCTCCACCCTCGTGACCGCCTTTCTTCTTTCTTGAGGGAGGGTCCAAGTCTCCTAGATCATATCTGATGAGAAAATCACATTCTCGAAGGTTTCATTCCATTTGGACTCCGTTTGATATTTCGTTTCTTCGAAACACTGAAATGGGCAAAAAAAACAGCAATTCTGGGTTGGGCCTCCGGTTAATAGGTTATTCCCAAAAATAATATAAAAGTGGAAAATAAAGCCCAATATAGTCCAAAACAGTAGATAATATAGCATGGAGCGATAAAAAATTATAGATACGTTGGAGACGTATCAGGCATCCCCAAGCTTAATTCCTGCTCGTCCTCGAGTAGGTAAATGATAAAAAGAGAATTTTTGATGCGGGGTGCTACTTGGCATAATTTCAATGTAAATCTTCTCAATTGTGGTATGAATATTCATATCCGAAAGATTCAAGAAAAAAGTTCATATTGACATAAAAATAATAATACTTCAAGCATACTAACAAAGCAATTATGTCTTCTCAAATTAACATGGCCAAAGAAAGTTTATCCCTACAAAATCATATAGTTTAGTCATGCTCCATTTTCGTCACACAAGAATGCTCTCATCATGCACAACCCCGATGACAAGCCAAGCAATTGTTTCATACTTTAATAATCTCAAACTCATAAACCTTCACGCAATACATGAGCATGAGCCATGGATATAGCACTATGGGTGGAATAGAATATGATGATGGGGGTTATGTGGAGAAGACAAAAAAGGAGAAGATATCACATCAACGAGGCTAATCAATAGGCTATGGAGATGCCTATCGATTGATGTTAATGCAAGGAGTAGGGATTGCCATGCAACGGATGCACTAGAGCTATAAATGTATGAAAGCTCAACAAAAGAAACTAAGTGGGTGTGCATCCAACTTGCTTGCTCACGAAGACCTAGGGCATTTGAGGAAGCCCGTCGTTGGAATATACAAGCCAAGTTCAATAATGAAAAATTCCCACTAGTATATGAAAGTGACAAAACAAGAGACTCTCTATCATGATGATTACGGTGCTACTTTGAAGCACAAGTGTGGCAAAGGATAGTAACATTGTCCCTTCTCTCTTTTTCTCTCATTTTTTTGGGCCTTCTCTTTTTTTATGGCCTTTCTTCTTATTTTTTTATTCCTCACTTGGGACAATGCTCTAGAAAATGATGATCATCACACTTCTATTTATTTACAACTCAATGATTACAACTCGATACTAGAACAAAGTATGACTCTATATGAATGCCTCCGGCGGTGTACCGGGATATGCAATGAAACAAGAGTGACATGTATGCAAGAATTATGAACGGAGGCTTTGCCACGAATACTATGTCAACTACATGATCATGCTAAGCAATATGACAATGATGAATGTGTCATGAAGAACGGTATGGTGGAAAGTTGCATGGCAATATATCTCAGAATGGCTATGGAAATGCCATAATAGGTAGGTATGGTGGCTGTTTTGAGAAAGATATAAGGAGGTTTATGTGTGAAAGAGCGTATCATATCACGGGGTTTGGATGCACCGCCGAAGTTTGCACCAACTCTCAATGTGAGAAAGGGCAATGCACGTTACCGAAGAGGCTAGCAATGATGGAAGGGTGAGAGTGCGTATAATCCATGGACTCAACATTAGTCATAAAGAACTCATATACTTATTGCAAAAATCTACAAGTCATCAAAAACCAAAGCATCACTCGCATGCTCCTAGGGGGATAGATTGATAGGAAAAGACCATCGCTCGTCCCTGACCGCCACTCATAAGGAGGACAATCAAATAACACCTCATGTTTCAAATTTGTTACATAACGTTTACCATACGTGCATGCTACGGGACTTGCCAACTTCAACACAAGCACTTCTCAAATTCACAATTACTCTACTAGCACGACTTTGATATTATCACCTCCATATCTCAAAACAATTATCAAGCATCAAACTTTTCTTAGTATTCAACGCACTCAAAAGAAAGTTTTACAAATCTTGAATACCAAGCATATTATTATTATTAAGCAAATTACCATGCTATTTAAAACTCTCAAAATAATCTAAGTGAATAATGAGAGATCAATAGTTTCTTTAAAACAAATCCACCACCGTGCTCTCAAAGATATAAGTGAGGCACTAGAGCAAAACTATAAAGCTCAAAAGATATAAGTGAAGCACATAGAGTATTCTATCAAATTCCAATTCATGTATGGCTCTCTCAAAAGGTGTGTACAGCAAAGATGATTGTGGTAGACTAACAAGAAAAGACTCAAATAATACAAGATGCTCCAAGCGAAACACATATCATGTGGTGAATAAAAATATAGCTCCAAGTAAAATTACCGATGGAAGTAGACGAAAGAGGGGATGCCTTCCGGGGCATCCCCAAGCTTTGACTTTTTGGTGTCCTTTGATTATCTTGGGGGTGCCATGGGCATCCCCAAGCTTAGGCTCCTTCCACTCCTTGTTCCATAATCCATCAAAAGATTTCACCCAAAACTTGAAAACTTCACAACACAAAACTCAACAGAAATCTCGTGAGCTCCGTTAGCGAAAGAAAACAAAAGACCACTTCGAGGTACTGTAATGAACTCATTATTTATTTGTATTGGTGTTAAACCTACTGTATTCCAACTTCTCTATGGATTATAAACTATTTTACTAGCCATAGATTCATCAAAATAAGCAAAGAACACACGAAAAACAGAATCTATCAAAAACAGAACAGTCTGTAGTAATCTGTAACTAACGCAAACTTCTGGAACTCCAAAAATTTACCAAAATATGAAGACCTATACAATTTGTTTATTGATTAGCAGAAATTGGAATCATTATTTTATCATGTTCTGGTGATTTTTCACAATTGTTTTCATGAACAGAAAGTTTCTGGAAATTACAGCAAGATCAAATAACTATCATCCAAGAAGATCCTATACGTTTAACTTGGCACAAACACTAATTAAAAGATAAACCCACATATAAAAAGAAGGTAGATGGATTATTTATTCCTAAACAGAAGCAAAAACAAAAAAACAAAAATAAAATTGGGTTGCCTCCCAACAAGCGCTATCGTTTAACGCCCCTAGCTAGGCATAAAAGCAAGGATAGATCTAGGTATTGCCATCTTTGGTAGGCAATCCATAAGTGGCTCTCAAGATAGATTCATATGGTACTTTTATTCGTTGGGAGCTTCTTGACCTCGTCTGGCTTGACCAAAGGTTCGCCCCGGACATATTTCCATTTTATTTCCTCCTCTCTAAGCACATGCATGGGCTCGATCTCGAGCAGTTGTCCAACAGTGATATTGAGAATTTCAGCCTGCATTATATGCTCCTCGGTTATTACCACATTGCCCACCTCGGGAACGTAAACTTTTTGCCCACAATAATATTGGGCGCGCGTACTCTCACGTGTTGTTGGCACAATAAGCGAGGGGATCGATTGCGCCGCCTGTTCTCCCAGCTGGGGAACGGTTTTCCTGCATTTTTTACAGCTGCTTGTTGTTTGCTCGAGCTCGAGCTCGCCTCCCTCTGTAGACGTGCTCGATTTAACTTCCTGATGTGGCGCTCATAGTCTGTGTCAACAGGCTTCGGAGCTGGTGGTTGAGCCATACGAATGAAGTGGTCAATCGTTTCCTCAGGCACTTTCTCCCTTGGCGGCGGTGGCGGTTTCGGTGCAAAATGGGCTTCCACCTCGGCCTTCGATATGGCTGCGTTTTCCTCCTCGGACTTGTCATAAGGCCTCTGCGGAAGAGGCGCGAGGCTTGGACCATATTTATATCACTTGCTTCCGCCTGTACTTCCTATACTACCTCGACTCGTACCGCTATGCACCATAGCTGCGGGGTGTCTCTTCTGCAATTGCTTAGGCGGCGGAGACGGCTGACGTGGCTGAGTTGGATGAGGAGGAGTGTCCTGAAGCTGTGCCGGACTTGGAGGAGGAGTGGCCTGAAGTTGTGCCGGACTTGGAGGAGGAGTGGACGTCTGACGCTGTGTCGGACTTGGAGGAGGAGTGGCCTGACACTTTGCCGGACTTGAAGGAGGAGGAGTGGCCTCACGCGTTGGTGGACTTGGAGGAGCGGGAGTCTGCTGACTCGGTGACGGACTTCGACGAGGAGTCGGGTGACGCGGTGTCGGTGGCCTTCGAAAGACGATGCAATCCTTTCTCCATAGGATGACACGATGTATGGCCTCTCCCAATGTGTGCTCGTCGTCACCTCCAGGAATGTCAAGCTGTAGCCCTGAATATGGATCCACCACCTCATCAACCAAGACACGAGCATAGTCCGCTGGAATCGGGTTGCAATGGAAGGTTGCCTCAGGGGGATTTGTAAAAGCAACGGCGTCCGCCACCTTCATGGAAATGTTCTTCATTTTGAAGTGTAGCTCGCAGTTAGTGTTCTCCATGATGTCATCCACGGGGTATCTATCTAGCATTGCGTCGCCCGGTGCGGAACCCACGCTGCTTCTCGGCATGGATGGGACGGTGCTATCCAATGCTAGATCATCCTCTAGCTGCTGCAGCTGCTGAGACCCCCTTTGCTGGCTAAGTGAGTCGATCTGCTCCTGCTGCTGCTGGAATTTAACTGCCAAGTCTGCGTGCGCTGATTCTAGGCCTTGAAGGCGTTCATAGTCTAGCTTCCTCTGATCCTCCTCCATCTTCCTCTTCTTCTCCTCCGCAATCTTCCTTCTCGCACGGGTTCTGTAGTCGGCGTTCCAGTCCGAAAACCCCTCATACCACGGAATAGCGCCCTTGCCTCGTGTTCTTCCCGGGTGTTCAAGATTTCCCAGGGCACGCGTAAGCTCGTCGTTCTCTCTGTTGGGCTGGAACACCCCCGATCGAGCCTCTTCTATTGCAACAAGTATCGCATCGTCGGCTCCGTTCAGACATGCCTTCGTCGAAACTTTGCCTGTCTTCGGGTCCAACTCCCCCCCCCCATGCGCATAGAACCAAGTCCTGCACCTGGGGGGCCAGCTCCTAGTAACTGGAGTGACACCTGCATCCTCCATCTCTTTCTCAGACTTATCCCACTTAGGCATTGCCACCGCGTAGCCACCTGGCCCTAGCTTATGGAACTTATCCTTTTTTTCGGCATTCTTCTTGTTTATTCTCGACCGTTCCTTAGCTAATTCCGAATCCTTGAATTTCACGAAATCGTCCCAATGAGCACTTTGCTTCTCTAGTGTTCCCTCGAATACTGGAGTCTTCCTTCCTCCCTTGACGTACTTGTCCCATTCACGATTCTTGTGGTTCTTGAATGCAACCGCCATCTTCCTAAGAGCAGCGCCCTTGACTTTCTGCACATCTGCTTCTGTGAAATGATCTGGTAGGGTGATATGTTCCATGAGAGTATCCCAAAGCAAACCTTTTTGTCTATCATCGACAAAAAGTAAGATCTGGACATGGCTTTGCTGGCTCTCTCCATTCTTGAAGGGAGATCGGGAGTTGGTCCTTCACAAGAACTCCGCACTGACGAACGAACTTGTCCGCAATCTTCTTAGGTGCTAATGGTTCGCCATTAGGTCTGATTGCCTCGATATTGTACTTTACGCCCTCCTTCAACTTTTTGTTCGGGCCTCGTTTCGTCCTGTTGCCTGAAGATTTGCTCGATCCGGATGGCTGAAAGAAGAAAGATAGATTCGTTAATATATCTTCAAGTCATTTAAAACATGTGATGATCACTAGATGCCTGCTTATATAAATATATATACCTTGCCGGTCTTTGTTGTTTCAAGATCAACATTTTCTTCGTCATCATCATAATCATAGTTCATGACTTCATCAATTTGGTCGTCGCGATCGAATATCATATCACCCTCCCCGGTGTTGTTTAGAAATTCGGAGTTGTCATAATCTTCTTCATTCTAATCATCATCTGGCCCGCGAGGATGGCGTATCATATCGAACAGGGCCTATTCTCCCTCTCTGCCGGTATTGTCCACCATAGCTTTTATTTAACTAATCCAAAAGAAATATAAAACAATTTAGTATTCAAATTACATCGTCTCGAATAATAGATATAGTCTCGAATACATCGTCTCGAATAATAGATATAATCTTGAATACATCATCTCGAATAATATATAATCTCGAATACATCGTCTCTAATATTATATATCGAATACATCACTGGCTAGGTAGCTAATAAAGATCTAATACTACAGAAGAATCTAGGACACTCGCGGTTCCTGTGGCGCGGGCGGTGGACACCCAAAGAGAAGGAACCCTCACAGGATCATAGCTGAAGTGAGATCCCTGAAGAAACTGCCAGGTATTGGAGAACCTGCCGCCCTCTAACGCAACCATGTAGCGATGGACGTGCTCGTCCTCCTCCCTGACACGGCTACGTACCACCTCCGGCGGGGCCGGCTCCCTCCGCACCGAAACTGGCCCACGCGAACGCCACCAAACGAGATCAGGGTCGACGACGGGACCCGGGGCCGGGTTCCTCATCAAGCGGCGTGCCCCTCCAGGCAGCACCTCCCAGTGCCAGCCTGGCGGAGCCCAGTCCCGGACATGGGTCAGCCGGACGTCGTCGCGGACGGGTCAACGGCGAGAATGCGGGCCGGGCATCGTCGAGAACAAATACTAGCTATATGCCCGCAAAAAGTAACATTTTTTTAATGATTGGATTTTGATAACTGAAATTTCTAACATTTCTATATAACCAACATTTCTATAACATTTCTAACAATGCTATATAACTAACATTTCTATAACATTTCTAATATTTCTATAACTAAAAAACAGAAAAGAAATTATAACATTTATATATATAACTAACATTTGTATAACATTTCTAATATTTCTATAACTAAAAAAAAGAAAAATTTCTAACTTTTTTATAACTATTTCTATAACTAAAAAACAAAAAAATTTCTAACAATTCTAACGTTTCTATAACATTTCTAACAATGCTATATAAGTAACTATTTCTATAACTAAAAAAGAAAAATTTCTAACTTTTTTATAACTATTTCTATAACTAAAAAACTAAAAGAATGTATGTGTGTGTGTGCTCACCGGCGAGGCGAGAGGCGACGGGGGGCGGCGACAGGGACGGCGACGGGCGGCGACGACGGCGATGGCGATGACGGGGACAGGGACCGGGCGGCGACGACGGGGACGGGGACGGGGCGGCGACGACGGGGACGGGGCGGCGACGACGGGGAATGGAGAAGGGAAATATACTTGAAATTGTGTTTTTCATGGTGTAGTGCTATGCCTCAGCCATAGATGCTATAAAGTATGTCATGCTGTGTACCAGATCTATTGTATACCCTACACAGTGTTAAGTAAGGGAGTACAATAGTGATCTAAGAGTAGATCACTGGACAGCGGTCAAAATTATCCTTAGTGGAATAAGGAAATATTTCTCAATTATGGAGGTGACAAAAAGGTTCGTCGTAAAAAGTTACGTCGATGCAAGTTTTGACACTGATCCAGATGGCTCTAAATCTCAATCTGGATACATATTGAAAGTGGGAGCAAATAGCTAGAGTAGCTCCGTGCGGAGCATTGTTGATATAGAAATTCGCAAAATACTTACGGATCTGTATGTGACAGATCCGTTGACTAAAATTTTCTCACAAGCAAAACATGATCACACCTTAGTACTCTTTGGGTGTTAATCACATAAATGATGTGAACTAGATTACTGACTCTAGTAAACCCTTTGGGTATAGGTCACATGACAATGTGAACTATGGGTGTTAATCACATGGTGATGTGAACTATTAGTGTTGGATCACATGGCGATGTGAACTAGATTATTGACTCTAGTGCAAGTGGGAGACTGAAGGAAATATGCCCTAGAGGCAATAATAAAGTTATTATTTATTTCCTTATATCAGGATAAATGTTTATTATTCATGCTAGAATTGTATTAACCAGAAACATAATACATGTGTGAATACATAGACAAACAGAGTGTCACTAGTATGCCTCTACTTGACTAGCTCGTTAATCGAAGATGGTTATGTTTCCTAACCATGAACAAAAGAGTTGTTATTTTGATTAACGGGATCACATCAATAGAAGAATGATGTGATTGACATGACCCATTCCATTAGCTTAGCACCCGATCGTTTAGTATGTTGCTATTGCTTTCTTCATGACTTATACATGTTCCTATGACTATGAGATTATACAACTCCCGTTTGCCGGAGGAATACTTTGTGTGCTACCAAACGTCACAACGTAACTGAGTGATTATAAAGGAGCTCTACAGGTGTCTCCAAAGGTACATGTTGGGTTGGCGTATTTTGAGATTAGGATTTGTCATTCCGATTGTCGGAGAGGTATCTCTGGGCCCTCTCGGTAATGCACATCACATAAGCCTTGCAAGCATTGCAACTGAGTTAGTTGCGAGATGATGTATTACGGAACGAGTAAAGAGACTTGCCGATAACGAGATTGAACTAGGTATTGAGATACCGACGATCGAATCTCGGTCAAGTAACATACCGATGACAAAGGGAACAACGTATGTTGTTATGCGGTCTGACCGATAAAGATCTTCCTAGAATATGTGGGAGCCAATATGAGCATCCAGGTTCCGCTATTGGTTATTGACCGGAGACGTGTCTCGGTCATGTCTACATTGTTCTCGAACCCGTAGGGTCCGCACGCTTAAGGTTTCGTTGACAGTTATATTATGAGTTTATGAGTTTTGATATACCGAAGGAGTTCGGAGTCCCGGATGAGATCGGGGACATGACGAGGAGTCTCGAAATGGTCGAGACGTAAAGATCGATATATTGGACGACTATATTCGAACATCGGAAAGGTTCCGAGTGGTTCGGGTATTTTTCGGAGTACCGGGGAGTTACGGGAATACGGGAGAAGAAGTATATGGGCCTTATTGGGCTTTAGGGGAGAGGGAGAGGCAGGCCACGCGCCCCCCCAAGGCCTAGTCCGAATTGTACTAGGGGGAGGGGCTGCGCCCCCTCCTTCCTTCTCTTCCCTCTTCCCCTTCCTTGTCCCCTACTCCTACTACATGGAAGGACTCCTAGTTGGACTAGGAAAGGGGGAATCCTACTCCCGGTGGGAGTAGGACTCCCCTAGGGCGCGCCATAGAGAGGGCCGGCCCTCCACTCCTTTATATACGGGGGCAGGGGGCACCCCATAGACACACAAGTTGATCTTCGTGATCGTTCTCTTAGCCGTGTGCGGTGCCCCCTTCCACCATAATCCTTGATAATATTGTAGTGGTGCTTAGGCGAAGCCCTGCGATAGTTGAACATCAAGATTGTCACCACGCCGTCGTGCTGACGGAACTCTTCCCCGACACTTTGCTGATCAGAGTCCGAGGATCGTCATCGAGCTGAACGTGTGCTAAAACTCGGAGGTGCCGTAGTTTTGGTGCTTGATCGGTCGGGCCGTGAAGACGTACGACTACATCAACCACATTGTGCTAACGCTTCCGCTGTCGGTCTACAAGGGTACGTAGATCGCACTCTCCCCTCTCATTGCTATGCATCACCATGATTTTGCGTGTGCGTAGGAAATTTTTTGAAATTACTACATTTCCCAACAAGGAGGAGGCCGGAGCGGAGCAGTCGGGAGCACCGAAGGAGCCGGAGCTGCATCTGCCGCCCATGTACCCAAAGTCGGGCACAAAGATAGTCAAGATCTCCGACGAGGAGTAGGGTGATCTTAGTACGTAGGTTTTTAGGTTTTTATCCTTGCATGCTTTTGTATGAATATAAGAATTCTTGTATAAGGTGTCCGGATGCAGTTGTGCAAATTTGAGGACTGGCCGGTCATTGCCGGTGGACGCGCCCGGGCATGTCCGCGGGCGTTTGAGGGGTCAAATTTGCCGCGCGTCCGCGGGCGTTTGAGGTGTCATATTTGTCATGTGCGGCTGTAGATGCTCTAACATAGTTGATTGCCTTTGCACCCCATAAGAAGCTTGAACATTAGTCCTAGAGGACGAGGCAGAGGGGGAGGACGGCCTCCAACCAAGAGAAAGGAAATTGGTTATGTGCAGTTTGAGGATGAAGCAGCATGTTTGCTGAACAAAGTGAACCCTTGCCAGGAGATGAGATAGTTCCAGAGACCAACCGTGGCAATGAGAATATACCCCACAGCTCACATCCTCTAGTGGAGGCTCCAAGGTAGTATAAGTTTGAATAG
The DNA here is from genome assembly GCF_056163025.1 of Triticum urartu. NCBI lineage: Eukaryota > Viridiplantae > Streptophyta > Magnoliopsida > Poales > Poaceae > Triticum > Triticum urartu. The sequence goes on from NC_141877.1 coordinate 9,614,988, forward strand.
AACTGTATCTCAAGGATTATGATCTACCCCTCTGTACAGAAATATTAGTGCGTTTAAATCACTAATACGGAGGGAGGAATTACAATTGTGTCATATCTGCTAACGTGATATACAAAATATCTTAACATCCCCCTCGATCTCAGCTGGTCTCTACCAGATTGAGATCGCTATAGAACTTCTCCTGAAAAAGATGTCGAGATAGTGGTTTTTGGTAAAGATATCTGCCACCTGATCAGCCGATGCAATAAATCGAACATTTGAGCTGCTGCAGCAATGAGTCCACACAGACAAGTTCCGATGCAGCATTGCAGCTGATGAGGATAACTGGAGTGACTAAGAAACTTATGAGTAGTGCTAGATACATCCGTTTGAGCGGCAACTAATTCCGATCAGAGGGAGTAGGTTCTAACAATATTGACGAGGAGTTTTGTTAAATAAATAATGCACTAACCAGTACTATCTGCTGATAACCCCTCCCCAGAATTTGGTGTTGGATTGCTACTCTGAGAGGATGTTGTACATTAGCACTTAAAATTCACATTCATGCTTCATTGAAACTTAAGTACTCACACGTTATGATGAGAAGGCAAAACATGAAGCAACAAAAAGCAAGAGCAATTGCTCATGATTTCTATCGTTCATCTATTATGATACATATTTAGCATCACATTGTTCAATTTGTCTGTCTGACTACATCAATAATCATGTACAGCTAGATGTTGCAGCCTTGTCTTGCAGGAAAGAACACAAAGTTAGTCACCAGGTTCAGAAAAGCTGGTGCACTTATTATAGACCGTGCCCCTTATCGAGTTGCTGGGCAGATAATATTCTCATAACTAACTAGCACCTATGATTTGCTAAGCCCAAGATACACAGCTCAATTATGCTGCACACAAAACTGAGTGACTAGTTCAGGCATAACTGTCTGAGAGAATGTTGTACATTAGCATTATATCTTAGTAAACAGTTCAATGGTCAACGAAAGAATAATACAAACGTTACCATATATTGCTGCATCTACTTATTGTGTAGGTGGATACACACAAATTCTCCTGGTTTGCGGCGAACATTCGCCAATTATGTTGCTTGCCTTTTAGATCCTCTGACAGCGAATAATGCCAGCAACAGCACAGCTTTGGGAGGGAACACCCCGAAGCCGTCTTTAGCGTGTTCATCAACTGGGCCCTTCTCTTGCATTGCACGATCAGCTAAAACTAGAGCATCAGTTTATCAGCCTTCATCTACCTGACGCTCACTGATTTCTGGATCCACTTATTCTGCAGGGTAGTAAATCCAGCCAACAGGCATGTCAGGCAGTACGGCGATGAATGACACATGTTCCAACAAAAGAAAATGGGAAGAGTTTTACCTAAGTTAGTGAGAGTTAGTAAATTAAGGCTTTTGTTGTCGTTGTTGTTGTTGTGAGAGTTAGTACATTGTCTTTCTGCATATCGTGCGCTTGACAGCATGATTTTGGAACCTTTTTTTGCAACCAGAAGAACATTTGATAAAGGAGAGCTTTGCAACATGCGACCAATCTTAATGACTGTCACATCCTCTGTTACCCAGCGAACCTCAAATGAAAAATAAGGTACACGATTCCTCCCAGCAGGTTCCGACGAGAGGAACATCATCGTTGACAATTCTAGTTAAGCCAAGGAACTTGAATGTGCCATCTTCCAGTGAGATGACAATACCTCTGGTTCTGAACATGGAAGATAGCAACAGTAAGGATTATTAACCTAGTAGACAAAAAGTATCTATAGCCTGCACATACATACAGAGTAAGGCAATTCACCGCTGTATTTTTACTAGTCATGGGCAATACGATTGTTTCTTTTTCTTAACAGAAACTGAAATTTCCAATGTAAAACAAGGGAATCCCAACTCTTAACCATGGACAAACAGTCAAACACACACAAAAAAGGAGTGGGATAAGCAGGTTTAATTATCCATTCTTGGGTGTTGATTAATTCTAACCTAATATTACAATCCACATGAGTGCTAGACTATGTTTAGGCAAGCCAAACGATAGGCCTTGGAACTATGGCATGCATATGGGGGAAACGAAACCAGGAGGCAGCCTGGCACTTTATAAACCCAGCAGTTTTGACAAAATGAATGGGACTAGCGCCCAGTTTACTTGCTCCAGCTTAGTGGGAATATATGTTTTCTTTTGCATGCAATGGGTATGTTTCAGCATCTCGGATACTAATAAATTGACCAGAAAGCAGTTCCTCTCAGCTCATTGGGTACTCTGTCACAGGAATCAAGCAACAAACATATCGAAGGTGGTCACCAGGCAACAAACACATCAGAGCACTCATGCAACAAACAATCCCCTTGGTCACCAGGCTCAAGCAACGACAGTCTTGTTCTGGGCAGCAGAACGGATGTGCTTGGAGGAAGCATCAGAGGTGCCTGGCTTGCCACCTGGACCGTGCTTGTCGTCTCGATCTTTGGGAGGGGGCCTGGGCCTCTGGGAGGGCCTACCCTGATCCTGCTGACCCTTAGGCTTCGGAAGGACACAATTGTTGTTAATGAAGGTCTGGATGTAGTGCGCCGGGATAAAATTTGAGTGAACCCCAGACCCGCCGTGCAGTATGCCTACCACCTGCTGATTGGTATTGTAAAGAGGGGCGCCAGATGACCCGGCCTCGGTTCCCACTGATGCTTCAAAAAGCTGCAAGTCATAGCCATTCTTGTTGGTGCTCATCAAAGCCAACGGTCCTCGATGCAGGCCTTGAAGTCCCGTGGCCATTGTGCACGGACGATACGCCGGCCAGGAGTAGAGCATGCATTGGGTACCCTCGTTGATGGCCATGCTGAACTGAACAAGCGGGTGATCTGATGTGCAGCGCACCCTCTGCTGCAGCTCCCCCATAGTCCTCCCAGCCAGATCCCTAAGATCCACGCGTACCATCATCAGGTCTCTGGCACAATCGATGGCACAAACAGTTGCTCGTGTGTAGGTTCGCTCTCCAACAAACCCGCCCTGAATGAAGTGACTTTCGACATGGGAGCAGGTGACCGAAATCTCAAAATAATCATTCATTTGTGCTGCTGAAATGGGCCCCCAGTCTGCCTGAAAAAGGAAGTCCACAATGTGCGCGGTTGTTGTGATGAAGAGAAAGTTGCCCACTATCCTCACGGCAATGCCGGTTCCCGTGAGGTAATCTGCTTTAAAAATTTCATCGAGCTCTTTCTCTTCCTTGATGCCAAATGTGCCAGCGACACGTCTCAGGGTCTTCTTACGATATGGCGTGAGGACAATGATAAAGACAGACGGCCTGGCTGCCGCATGCAGTGGCCTCCAATCAATCATGGGCATGGTAGGCAGAGCAGCTGGAGCAGGCGGGTGAGCAGCCATTGCAAGTTGTACTGCACTGCAATAAACAAAGTGGCAAAGGAGACCATTAGGAACAGAAGCTCCAGCAGAAACAAAAATGCAAGAGCTAAGACAAACAACCTTGAGAAACAATTAGTAGCTACTTCTAGCAATACTGTAATTTAGCAGTAGAGACAAGAGCACCGACCAAGGCAGATGTGATTGTAACACAAAAACAGAAAGCTACCACAAAACTAGAACCGAATCTTGCTCCGTTAGCATATCTGAGGAACAAAGACAAGACACACAAACAAACAAAACCACGAAGAGTGCAAACCACCACCAAACTAGCACTTGAAGCTCAACCTGTTCACTTCAGGACAGCCATCACAATGAATCTACGAAAAGGACACCACAAAGAAAAGCTCCTCCCTTGTCATGATCAGAATCAACAAGCAAGACGGTTTTTCATCTTCTGATATAGTACTATTATAAACTCATCAGCCCGCAGAAACAGGATATCCATCACATTGGCGCTAATGACAAACATCTGAGAGCAAACCAACACATGCACGCACCAATTCCTGCAAGAACACGCGTACGAACAGAATCCAACTTTAATATTAAATCTGCCTCCGGGAGGCTGCTGCTACCTACTAGAACCTCGAGAGATGGAAATCAAACAAAAGGGTTGTAGTAATAAACAAAGGAAAACAAAACAACAAAAATCTCTCGTGTCAGGTAATAATCCAAACAAAGGATGCACAGGTACTCCTAGCAGTACTTCTAATGATATGAAACCACAGTTGGACTGGATGTCTCTGTGCCTCTCTTTTATGCTGGGGTGATGTTTTTGTGCCTTGAGATGGATTTCGAATAGAAGACACACGGATACAGTGAAAACATTGTTCTGACGTCATGTGGATGCATTGCATACAAAAAATAAAGAAAATTTGGTAGTGATCTAACACCTGGTTGACTAGAGTTGAGACTGAGTGTTAAAGCTTCATGCTTCACGGGATGCGTTACTCACAATTGTTGACTCATGCTGCTACATTGTTATTATTATTGATTCTAATATAGTTTGTGGATTTGCAGCGATGCTTTACATTTGATATCATATGCTTTACACCTGGTGATTATTTGGATAAGGTCACAAAGTGATAGTTTGCTCTCCTTTTGCAGGCAAATAGAGATGCATTTCTGGACATGTGCAGCAGACTACTGTCATGCTGTCATTTTCATGTCAATCATTTGGGCCATTTCGGTAAAACAGAAATATCGGGGCCATGTTCAGTTACCAGCATTCCGGATTCGCATGAGTAGGTTGCTAATGTTCCTTGCAAATGTAGCTAATGTTTGTATGGAAGAAAAACAATTAATGGTTCCCAGGGGCACAAGTGAAATGACGAGCGGCAGGTGCACCAACCGTGGCTTCAGGGAATTAAGGAATCCCCAGAATGAGCTGATCCTTGGAGGTTGGCTCCCATGTCTCACCGGCACCATAGCTAGCGACTTAGCGAGTGGCAACTAATTGATAGAGTACGTGTGATAGACTAGCACTAGTCAGTGTCGTAGAAGCCCAAAATATAATTACTACCCAAAATCCGAGTCCACCTAGCACTATCAGGAGAGCAAGCCCAAAATTGATGGGCACCGCCACATTCGGAAGCCCGAAAACCACCGTCCCCTCGAGAAAATGATGCCCAAACAAATCACAGAAAAAAACAAAACTGCGCGCGGGGCCGAATCGTCTGAATCAACCACTTCGCGGGCATCTCTATCGCTTCGGCGTACGCAGGCCGGTCATGGAGACCGCCACGGGGAGCGGGAGCCGCGCCGCCACATTCGCGCCACGCCCAAACAAAATCACGGGGAAACAAAACCCTAAGCAAAAGCAGTACAAGTTCACATCGAGGGTCTCCCTCTCGCTTAGGCATGCGCTAGCTGCCTCCTCGCCCGGTCATGGAGGGTTCATCGGAGGCCGCGCCGCCACATTCCCACCACATTGCCGAGGGTTCATCGGAATACACCAGTTAAAAGTTAAAACCGCGAGCCTGAACCGGAGAGGGAGATGGGTCGGAGAGGAGAAATTACCCTGAGGGCGCGCCAGATCCCGGAAATCTCGCCCCCGCCGCCGCCGCCGCCCTCCCTCCCGTTCTCCCTCGCCGTACTACTTCAACGGCGGCGCTCCCGGATGCGAGAGAGAGAGAGAGAAGGGGGGAGAGGGACGGGGTCGCGCCGCGTGTGACGGACAGCTGTGCAGTGCTGCTACGACGGAACTGCGACCGGTCTCTAGCGGATCGGGTCCGCAAGCTGCTGTAGGTTTTCGACTTTTCGTCCCTGGTCGGACCCGCGCAGCCGCAAGAGATTTTAATAACACTAGCAAATCCTTTGTCCCCCCTGAAACCATCTCTTTTTTTGTTCACAACAGTGCTGGTTAACTTTATTTTTTTTTGTAACCTAAAATAAATGACGAAACAGGCTTTCGCGCCGCTACATTAATATAGCAACCACATGATACAACACGCTTGCTGAGGCCCGCTGCAAAACCAAGACCAAAAGAAAAACGAGAGAAAGAAAAGATAAACAAATGCCGACACCGACATATCGACGAAACGAAGATGACCCGCAACCAATGTGCCCTTCGGAGAAGTCCCACCATGCTCCTAGCACTCCGAAGCGTCGCATACCAAGCAACATCTTTAAGAAGGAATGTGACAACGACGACGCCGCTGCTGCCCGGACTAGTCCTAGGGCGTCCCCCGGTACGCGGAGGGCTGTGGGGAAGGGGTACACCCGAGGCCCTTCTGGTAGGAACGACGACACCCGCGGGCGTCACCGCGTCGGTGCCCGACGATCCATAGTGCACCACCCAACTTGCCGCCCACCAACATGCGCCACCACGGTCTTGGCGCCATCCTCGTCGTCTCACTCTGGTCGCCGACATGAGGCCTAGAGGGAAGAAGATGGGACAACGGAATCGGGTACACTAGTGCAGAACCGGGCAATATCACCGGTTCGTAAGGCCCTTTAGTGTCGGTTCCGTAATCGGCACTAAAGTGTGGTCACTAAAGCCCCCCCCCTCCTTTAGTACCGGTTCAGCACGAACCGGTGCTAAAGGCCAACCACGTGGCACGAGGCAGCTCCGGGGGCAGGGAGCCCTTTAGTACCGGTTGGTGACACCAACCGGTATTAAAATTTGGGGGGGGGGGGGGGTTTATGATTTCTCTTTCATTTAATTTTGTGTTTTCCATTTAATTCTTTTTCGTTTGCTGGTATTTTACGATACTACACATTGTACACGTTATGCATATATATATATATAATTTCTAGTAGAACCGATCATATATATATATATCATTAAATGTCTCACAAAACACCATATTAATTAATTCAGACATACACACATGTATATATATATACAATTAGCTAGCTATATACAATTTCTCCTACAATGTTGCCTTCGGAGCCACTGGCATTAGCCTAATTTGTGCCTTCGGAGAACGATGACAATTGGAAGTGGTTCATGGGGGCGGTAGCGGGTAATAGTATTCTCCCTTCGGATCTATGACCTGGTCGAGCAAAAATCCCGCTATTTCCTCTTGAAGTGCTTGTACGCGCTTCGTTTCTAGGAGCTTGTCCCGCACCTCTGTGAACTGTTAAGAAGGAGATCAATATGCATGTGTATTAGTTGTGTGACTAGATATCGGTAATGGTGTAAAAATTGTGAATAGTGTTCTGACAAATGTACCCATTCCTGTCTTTGAGATTTGCTCTTTTCGGACGCCATCATGCGAATGTTCTCGCAAACGCAGTATGCACACAGATCAATCCCCTGCGCCTGCTGAAGGGCCTTTACGAGAATGGAATTTTATCAGATAATAATTAATCAAGCATGATAATTAAAGAGATGGCAGCTAGCTAGCTAGTACTACTTAATTACTTACCTTGGGTCGAAACCATTTCATCTTTTCTTTCCATTCGCCTGGAGTGACGCTGATGAACCTTGCCCAAGCCCTGCCCGCCGACAAAGAAAATGAATAAAGGGGTTATTAAATAGTTCATATCATGAAATGACGAGCTAAATAGGTCGAGATATATAGTTTAATAATGATTGAAATTACCTGTTGACTATCCCAAACAAATTGTTATAGTCAGTTTTTATTTTGAGTAGTGAGTCCAGTATTTCAACTGTTCCGGCGTCAACTTTAATGATACACAAGATCCAGTGAAATCTGCATGCACACAAATTTGCATGTCTTAATTAAGCAGGCATATGTAAGCAAAAACATGTAGCTAGCTAGTAGGCAAAAATAGAGAATTTGTAGTACAAGACAGTGTGACTCACTGGAAGTTGCAAGGAAGTAGTATATCTTCATTGTATTTGTATTTGAGGCGCTTCAAGAACTCTAGCATGTTGTCCTCTACATGCTTTTCATGATATGCATCTATTTTCCATGTGTATTCATGAACGGTGTTTGGGTCAATGAACCCAATGCCATAGCGTCCACCTTTTTTCATTTCATACATCTTCATCCTGCATAATACCACAGAAAAGAATATAGTGAGGATAATTACAGGTAATGATTGATCAAAAGGATCACTACAGCTAGCTTGAGACTTAAATTACAGAAAGAAATCACTTACAGACAATAGCAACTGACGATAGATTTGTCGAGTGCGTTTTGATTGTATAACTGAAACAGTTCATTATACTCAACGGCCATAGCTTTCTGATGGTAGTAATGATCCTTCTTGACTTCCACCATGAGGGACTCTCGATTGGAACTCTTGGTAATGTTCATGTACCATTGATGCAATTCATACATTCTCGTTGGGAGCTTCTTGACTTCGTCTGGCTTGACCAAAGGTTCGCCCCGGACATATTTCCATTTTATTTCCTCCTCTCTAAGCACATGCATGGGCTCGATCTCGAGGAGTTGTCCAACAGTGATATTGAGAATTTCAGCCTACATTATATGCTCCTTGGTTATTACCACATTGCCCACCTCGGGAACGTAAACTTTTTGCCCACAATAATATTGGGCGCGCGTACTCTCACGTGTTGTTGGCACAACAAGCGAGGGGATCGATTGCGCCGCTTGTTCTCCCAGCTGGGGAACGGTTTTCCCGCATTTTTTTACAGCTGCTTGTTGTTTGCTCGAGCTCGAGCTCGCCTCCCTCTGTAGACGTGCTCGATTTAACTTCCTGATGTGGCGCTCATAGTCTGTGTCAACAGGCTTCGGAGCTGGTGGTTGAGCCATACGAATGAAGTGGTCAATCGTTTCCTCAGGCACTTTCTCCCTTGGCGGCGGTGGCGGTTTCGGTGCAAAATGGGCTTCCACCTCAGCCTTCGATATGGCTGTGTTTTCCTCCTCGGACTTGTCATAAGGCCTCTGCGGAAGAGGCGCGAGGCTTGGACCATATTTATATCGCTTGCCTCCGCCTGTACTTCCTATACTACCTCGACTCGTACCGCTACGCACCATAGCTGCGGGGTGTCTCTTCTGCAATTGCTTAGGCGGCGGAGATGGCTGACGTGGCTGAGTTGGATGAGGAGGAGTGGCCTGAAGCTGTGCCGGACTTGGAGGAGGAGTGGCCTGAAGTTGTGCCGGACTTGGAGGAGGAGTGGACGTCTGACGCTGTGTCGGACTTGGAGGAGGAGTGGCCTGACACTTTGCCGGACTTGGAGGAGGAGGAGTGGCCTCACGCGTTGGTGGACTTGGAGGAGCGGGAGTCTGCTGACTCGGTGGCGGACTTCGACGAGGAGTCGGGTGACGCGGTGTCGGTGGCCTTCGAAAGACGATGCAATCCTTTCTCCATAGGATGACACGATGTATGGCCTCTCCCAATGTGTGCTCGTCGTCACCTCCAGGAATGTCAAGCTGTAGCCCTGAATATGGATCCACCACCTCATCAACCAAGACACGAGCATAGCCCGCTGGAATCGGGTTGCAATGGAAGGTTGCCTCAGGGGGATTTGTAAAAGCAACGGCGTCTGCCACCTTCATGGATATGTTCTTCATTTTGAAGTGTAGCTCGCAGTTAGTGTTCTCCATGATGTCATCCACGGGGTATCTATCTAGCATTGCATCGCCCGGGGCGGAACCCACGCTGCTTCTCAGCATGGATGGGACTGTGCTATCCAATGCTGGATCATCCGCTAGCTGCTGCAGCTGCTGAGACCCCCTTTGCTGGCTAAGTGAGTCGATCTGCTCCTGCTGCCGCTGGAATTTAATTGCCAAGTCTGCGTGCGCTGATTCTAGGCCTTGAAGGCGTTCATAGTCCAGCTTCCTCTGATCCTCCTCCATCTTCCTCTTCTTCTCCTCCACAATCTTCCTTCTCGCATGGGTTCTGTAGTCGGCGTTCCAGTCCGAAAACCCCTCATACCATGGAATAGCGCCCTTGCCTCGTGTTCTTCCCGGGTGTTCAAGATTTCCCAGGGCACGCGTAAGCTCGTCGTTCTCTCTGTTGGGCTGGAACACCCCCGATCGAGCCTCTTCTATTGCAACAAGTATCGCATCGTCGGCTCCGTTCAGACATGCCTTCGTCGAAACTTTGCCTGTCTTCGGGTCCAACTCCCCCCCATGCGCATAGAACCAAGTCCTGCACCTGGGGGGCCAGCTCCTAGTAACCGGAGTGACACCTACATCCTCCATCTCTTTCTCAGACTTATCCCACTTAGGCATTGCCACCGCGTAGCCACCTGGCCCTAGCTTATGGAACTTATCCTTTTTTTCGGCATTCTTCTTGTTTATTCTCGACCGTTCCTTAGCTAATTCCGAATCCTTGAATTTCACGAAATCGTCCCAATGAGCACTTTGCTTCTCTAGTGTTCCCTCGAATACTGGAGTCTTCCTTCCTCCCTTGACGTACTTGTCCCATTCACGATTCTTGTGGTTCTTGAATGCAACCGCCATCTTCCTAAGAGCAGCGCCCTTGACTTTCTACACATCTGCTTCTGTGAAATGATCTGGTAGGGTGAAATGTTCCATGAGAGTATCCCAAAGCAGACCTTTTTGTCTGTCGTCGACAAAAGTAAGATCTGGACGTGGCTTTGCTGGCTCTCTCCATTCTTGAAGGGAGATCGGGAGTTGGTCCTTCACAAGAACTCCGCACTGACGAACGAACTTGTCCGCAATCTTCTTAGGCGCTAATGGTTCGCCATTAGGTCTGATTGCCTCGATATTGTACTTTACGCCCTCCTTCAACTTTTTGTTCGGGCCTCGTTTCGTCCTGTTGCCTGAAGATTTGCTCGATCCGGATGGCTGAAAGAAGAAAGATCGATTCGTTAATATATCTTCAAGTCATTTAAAACATGTGATGATCACTAGATGCCTGCTTATATAAATATATATACCTTGCCGGTCTTTGTTGTTTCAAGATCAACATTTTCTTCGTCATCATCATAATCATAGTTCATGACTTCATCAATTTGGTCGTCGCGATCGAATATCATATCACCCTCCCCGGTGTTGTTTAGAAATTCGGAGTTGTCATAATCTTCTTCATTCTAATCATCATCTGGCCCGCGAGGATGGCGTATCATATCGAACAGGGCCTATTCTCCCTCTCAGCCGGTATTGTCCACCATAGCTTTTATTTAACTAATCCAAAAGAAATATAAAACAATTTAGTATTCAAATTACATCGTCTCGAATAATAGATATAGTCTCGAATACATCGTCTCGAATAATAGATATAATCTCGAATACATCATCTCGAATAATATATAATCTCGAATACATCGTCTCTAATATTATATATCGAATACATCACTGGCTAGGTAGCTAATAAAGATCTAATACTACAGAAGAATCTAGGACACTCGCGGTTCCTGTGGCGCGGGCGGTGGACACCCAAAGAGAAGGAACCCTCACAGGATCATAGCTGAAGTGAGATCCCTGAAGAAACTGCCAGGTATTGGAGAACCTGCCGCCCTCTAACGCAACCATGTAGCCCATGGACGTGCTCGTCCTCCTCCCTGACACGGCTACGTACCACCTCCGGCGGGGCCGGCTCCCTCCGCACCGAAACTGGCCCACGCGAACGCCACCAAACGAGATCAGGGTCGACGACGGGACCCGGGGCCGGGTTCCTCATCAAGCGGCGTGCCCCTCCAGGCAGCACCTCCCAGTGCCAGCCTGGCGGAGCCCAGTCCCGGACATGGGTCAGCCGGACGTCGTCGCGGACGGGTCAACGGCGAGAATGCGGGCCGGGCATCGTCGACAACAAATACTAGCTATATGCCCGCAAAAAGTAACATTTTTTAATGATTGGATTTTGATAACTAAAATTTCTAACATTTCTATATAACTAACATTTCTATAACATTTCTAACAATGCTATATAACTAACATTTCTATAACATTTCTAATATTTCTATAACTAAAAAACAGAAAAGAAATTATAACATTTATATATATAACTAACGTTTGTATAACATTTCTAATATTTCTATAACTAAAAAAAAGAAAAATTTCTAACTTTTTTATAACTATTTCTATAACTAAAAAACAGAAAAATTTCTAACAATTCTAACATTTCTATAACATTTCTAACAATGCTATATAAGTAACTATTTCTATAACTAAAAAAGAAAAATTTCTAACTTTTTTATAACTATTTCTATAACTAAAAAACTAAAAAAATGTATGTGTGTGTGTGCTCACCGGCGAGGCGAGAGGCGACGGGGGGCGGCGACAGGGACGGCGACGGGCGGCGACGACGGGGATGGCGACGACGGGGACAGGGACCGGGCGGCGACGACGGGGACGGGGACGGGGCGGCGACGACGGGGACGGGGCGGCGACGACGGGGAATGGAGAAGGGAAATATACTTGAAATTGTTTTTTTCATGGTGTAGTGCTATGCCTCAGCCATAGATTCTATAAAGTATGTCATGCTGTGTACCAGATCTATTGTATACCCTACACAGTGTTAAGTAAGAGAGTACAATAGTGATCTAAGAGTAGATCACTGGACAGCGGTCAAAATTATCCTTAGTGGAATAAGGAAATATTTCTCAATTATGGAGGTGACAAAAAGTTCGTCGTAAAAAGTTACATCGATGCAAGTTTTGACACTGATCCAGATGGCTCTAAATCTCAATCTGGATACATATTGAAAGTGGGAGCAAATAGCTAGAGTAGCTCCGTGCGGAGCATTGTTGATATAGAAATTCGCAAAATACTTACGGATCTGTATGTGACAGATCCGTTGACTAAAATTTTCGCACAAGCAAAACATGATCACACCTTAGTACTCTTTGGGTGTTAATCACATAAATGATGTGAACTAGATTACTGACTCTAGTAAACCCTTTGGGTATAGGTCACATGACAATGTGAACTATGGGTGTTAATCACATGGTGATGTGAACTATTAGTGTTGGATCACATGGCGATGTGACCTAGATTATTGACTCTAGTGTAAGTGGGAGACTGAAGGAAATATGCCCTAGAGGCAATAATAAAGTTATTATTTATTTCCTTATATCATGATAAATGTTTATTATTCATGCTAGAATTGTATTAACCAGAAACATAATACATGTGTGAATACATAGACAAACAGAGTGTCACTAGTATGCCTCTACTTGACTAGCTCGTTAATCGAAGATGGTTATGTTTCCTAACCATGAACAAAAGAGTTGTTATTTTGATTAACGGGATCACATCAATAGAAGAATGATGTGATTGACATGACCCATTCCATTAGCTTAGCACCCGATCGTTTAGTATGTTGCTATTGCTTTCTTCATGACTTATACATGTTCCTATGACTATGAGATTATACAACTCCCGTTTGCCGGAGGAATACTTTGTGTGCTACCAAACGTCACAACGTAACTGAGTGATTATAAAGGAGCTCTACAGGTGTCTCCAAAGGTACATGTTGGGTTGGCGTATTTCGAGATTAGGATTTGTCATTCCGATTGTCGGAGAGGTATCTCTGGGCCCTCTCGGTAATGCACATCACATAAGCCTTGCAAGCATTGCAACTGAGTTAGTTGCGAGATGATGTATTACGGAACGAGTAAAGAGACTTGCCGATAACGAGATTGAACTAGGTATTGAGATACCGACGATCGAATCTCGGTCAAGTAACATACCGATGACAAAGGGAACAACGTATGTTGTTATGCGGTCTGACCGATAAAGATCTTCCTAGAATATGTGGGAGCCAATATGAGCATCCAGGTTCCGCTATTGGTTATTGACCGGAGACGTGTCTCGGTCATGTCTACATTGTTCTCGAACCCGTAGGGTCCGCACGCTTAAGGTTTCGATGACAGTTATATTATGAGTTTATGAGTTTTGATATACCGAAGGAGTTCGGAGTCCCAGATGAGATCGGGGACATGACGAGGAGTCTCGAAATGGTCGAGACGTAAAGATCGATATATTGGACGACTATATTCGAACATCGGAAAGGTTCCGAGTGGTTCGGATATTTTTCGGAGTACCGGGGAGTTACGGGAATACGGGAGAAGAAGTATATGGGCCTTATTGGGCTTTAGGGGAGAGGGAGAGGCAGGCCACGCGCCCCCCCAAGGCCTAGTCCGAATTGTACTAGGGGGAGGGGCTGCGCCCCCTCCTTCCTTCTCTTCCCTCTTCCCCTTCCTTGTCCCCTACTCCTACTACATGGAAGGACTCCTAGTTGGACTAGGAAAGGGGGAATCCTACTCCCGGTGGGAGTAGGACTCCCCTAGGGCGCGCCATAGAGAGGGCCGGCCCTCCACTCCTTTATATACGGGGGCAGGGGGCACCCCATAGACACACAAGTTGATCTTCGTGATCGTTCTCTTAGCCGTGTGCGGTGCCCCCTTCCACCATAATCCTTGATAATATTGTAGTGGTGCTTAGGCGAAGCCCTGCAACAGTTGAACATCAAGATCGTCACCAGCCGTCGTGCTGACGGAATTCTTCCCCGACACTTTGCTGGATCGGAGTCCGGGGATCGTCATCGAGCTGAACGTGTGCTAAAACTCGGAGGTGCCATAGTTTCGGTGCTTGATCGGTCGGGCCGTGAAGACGTACGACTACATCAACCGCATTGTGCTAACGCTTCCGCTGTCGGTCTACAAGGGTACGTAGATCGCACTCTCCCCTCTCATTGCTATGCATCACCATGATTTTGCGTGTGCGTAGGAATTTTTTTGAAATTACTGCATTTCCCAACAAGGAGGAGGCCGGAGCGGAGCAGTCGGGAGCGCCGAAGGAGCCGGAGCTGCATCTGCCGCCCATGTACCCAAAGTCGGGCACAAAGATAGTCAAGATCTCCGACGAGGAGTAGGGTGATCTTAGTACGTAGGTTTTTAGGTTTTTATCCTTGCATGCTTTTGTATGAATATAAGAATTCTTGTATAAGGTGTCCGGATGCAGTTGTGCAAATTTGAGGACTGGCCGGTCATTGCCGGTGGACGCGCCCGGGCATGTCCGCGGGCGTTTGAGGGGTCAAATTTGCCGCGCGTCCGCGGGCGTTTGAGGTGTCATATTTGTCATGTGCGGCTGTAGATGCTCTAACATAGTTGATTGCCTTTGCACCCCATAAGAAGCTTGAACATTAGTCCTAGAGGACGAGGCAGAGGGGGAGGACGGCCTCCAACCAAGAGAAAGGAAATTGGTTATGTGCAGTTTGAGGATGAAGCAGCATGTTTGCTGAACAAAGTGAACCCTTGCCAGGAGATGAGATAGTTCCAGAGACCAACCGTGGCAATGAGAATATACCCCACAGCTCACATCCTCTAGTGGAGGCTCCAAGGTAGTATAAGTTTGAATAGAACTGTATCTCAAGGATTATGATCTACCCCTCTGTACAGAAATATTAGTGCGTTTAAATCACTAATACGGAGGGAGGAATTACAATTGTGTCATATCTGCTAACGTGATGTACAAAATATCTTAACATCCCCCTGATCTCAGCTGGTCTCTACCAGATTGAGATCGCTATAGAACTTCTCCTGAAAAAGATGTCGAGATAGTGGTTTTTGGTAAAGATATCTGCCACCTGATCAGCCGATGCAATAAATCGAACATTTGAGCTGCTGCAGCAATGAGTCCACACAGACAAGTTCCGATGCAGCATTGCAGCTGATGAGGATAACTGGAGTGACTAAGAAACTTATGAGTAGTGCTAGATACATCCGTTTGAGCGGCAACTAATTCCGATCAGAGGGAGTAGGTTCTAACAATATTGACGAGGAGTTTTGTTAAATAAATAATGCACTAACCAGTACTATCTGCTGATAACCCCTCCCCAGAATTTGGTGTTGGATTGCTACTCTGAGAGGATGTTGTACATTAGCACTTA
This sequence comes from Triticum urartu, assembly GCF_056163025.1. Classification (NCBI taxonomy): domain Eukaryota; kingdom Viridiplantae; phylum Streptophyta; class Magnoliopsida; order Poales; family Poaceae; genus Triticum; species Triticum urartu. Next base: position 9,630,634 of record NC_141877.1, read on the forward strand.
AAATTCACATTCATGCTTCATTGAAACTTAAGTACTCACACGTTATGATGAGAAGGCAAAACATGAAGCAACAAAAAGCAAGAGCAATTGCTCATGATTTCTATCGTTCATCTATTACGATACATATTTAGCATCACATTGTTCAATTTGTCTGTCTGACTACATCAATAATCATGTACAGCTAGATGTTGCAGCCTTGTCTTGCAGGAAAGAACACAAAGTTAGTCACCAGGTTCAGAAAAGCTGGTGCACTTATTATAGACCGTGCCCCTTATCGAGTTGCTGGGCAGATAATATTCTCATAACTAACTAGCACCTATGATTTGCTAAGCCCAAGATACACAGCTCAATTATGCTGCACACAAAACTGAGTGACTAGTTCAGGCATAACTGTCTGAGAGAATGTTGTACATTAGCATTATATCTCAGTAAACAGTTCAATGGTCAACGAAAGAATAATACAAACGTTACCATATATTGCTGCATCTACTTATTGTGTAGGTGGATACACACAAATTCTCCTGGTTTGCGGCGAACATTCGCCAATTATGTTGCTTGCCTTTTAGATCCTCTGACAGCGAATAATGCCAGCAACAGCACAGCTTTGGGAGGGAACACCCCGAAGCCGTCTTTAGCGTGTTCATCAACTGGGCCCTTCTCTTGCATTGCACGATCAGCTAAAACTAGAGCATCAGTTTATCAGCCTTCATCTACCTGACGCTCACTGATTTCTGGATCCACTTATTCTGCAGGGTAGTAAATCCAGCCAACAGGCATGTCAGGCAGTACGGCGATGAATGACACATGTTCCAACAAAAGAAAATGGGAAGAGTTTTACCTAAGTTAGTGAGAGTTAGTACATTAAGGCTTTTGTTGTCGTTGTTGTTGTTGTGAGAGTTAGTACATTGTCTTTCTGCATATCGTGCGCTTGACAGCATGATTTTGGAACCTTTTTTTGCATCCAGAAGAACATTTGATAAAGGAGAGCTTTGCAACATGCGACCAATCTTAATGACTGTCACATCCTCTGTTACCCAGCGAACCTCAAATGAAAAATAAGGTACACGATTCCTCCCAGCAGGTTCCGACGAGAGGAACATCATCGTTGACAATTCTAGTTAAGCCAAGGAACTTGAATGTGCCATCTTCCAGTGAGATGACAATACCTCTGGTTCTGAACATGGAAGATAGCAACAGTAAGGATTATTAACCTAGTAGACAAAAAGTATCTATAGCCTGCACATACATACAGAGTAAGGCAATTCACCGCTGTATTTTTACTAGTCATGGGCAATACGATTGTTTCTTTTTCTTAACAGAAACTGAAATTTCCAATGTAAAACAAGGGAATCCCAACTCTTAACCATGGACAAACAGTCAAACACACACAAAAAAGGAGTGGGATAAGCAGGTTTAATTATCCATTCTTGGGTGTTGATTAATTCTAACCTAATATTACAATCCACATGAGTGCTAGACTATGTTTAGGCAAGCCAAACGATAGGCCTTGGAACTATGGCATGCATATGGGGGAAATGAAACCAGGAGGCAGCCTGGCACTTTATAAACCCAGCAGTTTTGACAAAATGAATGGGACTAGCGCCCAGTTTACTTGCTCCAGCTTAGTGGGAATATATGTTTTCTTTTGCATGCAATGGGTATGTTTCAGCATCTCGGATACTAATAAATTGACCAGAAAGCAGTTCCTCTCAGCTCATTGGGTACTCTGTCACAGGAATCAAGCAACAAACATATCGAAGGTGGTCACCAGGCAACAAACACATCAGAGCACTCATGCAACAAACAATCCCCTTGGTCACCAGGCTCAAGCAACGACAGTCTTGTTCTGGGCAGCAGAACGGATGCGCTTGGAGGAAGCATCAGAGGTGCCTGGCTTGCCACCTGGACCGTGCTTGTCGTCTCGATCTTTGGGAGGGGGCCTGGGCCTCTGGGAGGGCCTACCCTGATCCTGCTGACCCTTAGGCTTCGGAAGGACACAATTGTTGTTAATGAAGGTCCGGATGTAGTGCGCCGGGGTAAAATGTGAGTGAACCCCAGACCCACCGTGCAGTATGCCTACCACCTGCTGATTGGTATTGTAAAGAGGGGCGCCAGATGACCCGGCCTCGGTTCCCACTGATGCTTCAAAAAGCTGCAAGTCATAGCCATTCTTGTTGGTGCTCATCAAAGCCAACGGTCCTCGATGCAGGCCTTGAAGTCCCGTGGCCATTGTGCACGGACGATACGCCGGCCAGGAGTAGAGCATGCATTGGGTACCCTCGTTGGTGGCCATGCTGAACTGAACAAGCGGGTGATCTGATGTGCAGCGCACCCTCTGCTGCAGCTCCCCCATAGTCCTCACAGCCAGATCCCTAAGATCCACGCGTACCATCATCAGGTCTCTGGCACAATCGATGGCACAAACAGTTGCTCGTGTGTAGGTTCGCTCTCCGACAAACCCGCCCTGAATGAAGTGAGTTTCGACATGGGAGCAGGTGACCGAAATCTCAAAATAATCATTCATTTGTGCTGCTGAAATGGGCCCCCAGTCTGCCTGAAAAAGGAAGTCCACAATGTGCGCGGTTGTTGTGATGAAGAGAAAGTTGCCCACTATCCTCACGGCAATGCCGGTTCCCGTGAGGTAATCTGCTTCAAAAATTTCATCGAGCTCTTTCTCTTCCTTGATGCCGAATGTGCCAGCGACACGTCTCAGGGTCTTCTTACGATATGGCGTGAGGACAATGATAAAGACAGACGGCCTGGCTGCCGCATGCAGTGGCCTCCAATCAATCATGGGCATGGTAGGCAGAGCAGCTGGAGCAGGCGGGTGAGCAGCCATTGCAAGTTGTACTGCACTGCAATAAACAAAGTGGCAAAGGAGACCATTAGGAACAGAAGCTCCAGCAGAAACAAAAATGCAAGAGCTAAGACAAACAACCTTGAGAAACAATTAGTAGCTACTTATAGCAATACTGTAATTTAGCAGTAGAGACAAGAGCACCGACCAAGGCAGATGTGATTGTAACACAAAAACAGAAAGCTACCACAAAACTAGAACCGAATCTTGCTCCGTTAGCATATCTGAGGAACAAAGACAAGACACACAAACAAACAAAACCACGAAGAGTGCAAACCACCACCAAACTAGCACTTGAAGCTCAACCTGTTCACTTCAGGACAGCCATCACAACGAATCTACGAAAAGGACACCACAAAGAAAAGCTCCTCCCTTGTCATGATCAGAATCAACAAGCAAGACGGTTTTTCATCTTCTGATATAGTACTATTATAAACTCATCAGCCCGCAGAAACAGGATATCCATCACATTGGCGCTAATGACAAACATCTGAGAGAAAACCAACACATGCACGCACCAATTCCTGCAAGAACACGCGTACGAACAGAATCCAACTTTAATATTAAATCTGCCTCCGGGAGGCTGCTGCTACCTACTAGAACCTCGAGAGATGGAAATCAAACAAAAGGGTTGTAGTAATAAACAAAGGAAAACAAAACAACAAAAATCTCTCGTGTCAGGTAATAATCCAAACAAAGGATGCACAGGTACTCCTAGCAGTACTTCTAATGATATGAAACCACAGTTGGACTGGATGTCTCTGTGCCTCTCTTTTATGCTGGGGTGATGTTTTTGTGCCTTGAGATGGATTTCGAATAGAAGACACACGGATACAGTGAAAACATTGTTCTGACGTCATGTGGATGCATTGCATACAAAAAATAAAGAAAATTTGGTAGTGATCTAACACCTGGTTGACTAGAGTTGAGACTGAGTGTTAAAGCTTCATGCTTCACGGGATGCGTTACTCACAATTGTTGACTCATGCTGCTACATTGTTATTATTATTGATTCTAATATAGTTTGTGGATTTGCAGCGATGCTTTACATTTGATATCATATGCTTTACACCTGGTGATTATTTGGATAGGTCACAAAGTGATAGTTTGCTCTCCTTTTGCAGGCAAATAGAGATGCATTTCTGGACATGTGCAGCAGACTACTGTCATGCTGTCATTTTCATGTCAATCATTTGGGCCATTTCGGTAAAACAGAAATATCGGGGCCATGTTCAATTACCAGCATTCCGGATTCGCATGAGTAGGTTGCTAATGTTCCTTGCAAATGTAGCTAATGTTTGTATGGAAGAAAAACAATTAATGGTTCCCAGGGGCACAAGTGAAATGACGAGCGGCAGGTGCACCAACCGTGGCTTCAGGGAATTAAGGAATCCCCAGAATGAGCTGATCCTTGGAGGTTGGCTCCCATGTCTCACCGGCACCATAGCTAGCGACTTAGCGAGTGGCAACTAATTGATAGAGTACGTGTGATAGACTAGCACTAGTCAGTGTCGTAGAAGCCCAAAATATAATTACTACCCAAAATCCGAGTCCACCTAGCACTATCAGGAGAGCAAGCCCAAAATTGATGGGCACCGCCACATTCGGAAGCCCGAAAACCACCGTCCCCTCGAGAAAATGATGCCCAAACAAATCACAGAAAAGAACAAAACTGCGCGCGGGGCCGAATCGTCTGAATCAACCACTTCGCGGGCATCTCTATCGCTTCGGCGTACGCAGGCCGGTCATGGAGACCGCCACGGGGAGCGGGAGCCGCGCCGCCACATTCGCGCCACGCCCAAACAAAATCACGGGGAAACAAAACCCTAAGCAAAAGCAGTACAAGTTCACATCGAGGGTCTCCCTCTCGCTTAGGCATGCGCTAGCTGCCTCCTCGCCCGGTCATGGAGGGTTCATCGGAGGCCGCGCCGCCACATTCCCACCACATTGCCGAGGGTTCATCGGAATACACCAGTTAAAAGTTAAAACCGCGAGCCTGAACCGGAGAGGGAGATGGGTCGGAGAGGAGAAATTACCCTGAGGGCGCGCCAGATCCCGGAAATCTCGCCCCCGCCGCCGACGCCGCCCTCCCTCCCGTTCTCCCTCGCCGTACTACTTCAACGGCGGCGCTCCCGGATGCGAGAGAGAGAGAGAAGGGGGGAGAGGGACGGGGTCGCGCCGCGTGTGACGGACAGCTGTGCAGTGCTGCTACGACGGAACTGCGACCGGTCTCTAGCGGATCGGGTCCGCAAGCTGCTGTAGGTTTTCGACTTTTCGTCCCTGGTCGGACCCGCGCAGCCGCAAGAGATTTTAATAACACTAGCAAATCCTTTGTCCCCCCTGAAACCATCTCTTTTTTTGTTCACAACAGTGCTGGTTAACTTTATTTTTTTTGTAACCTAAAATAAATGACGAAACAGGCTTTCGCGCCGCTACATTAATATAGCAACCACATGATACAACACGCTTGCTGAGGCCCGCTGCAAAACCAAGACCAAAAGAAAAACGAGAGAAAGAAAAGATAAACAAATGCCGACACCGACATATCGACGAAACGAAGATGACCCGCAACCAATGTGCTCTTCGGAGAAGTCCCACCATGCTCCTAGCACTCCGAAGCGTCGCATACCAAGCAACATCTTTAAGAAGGAATGTGACAACGACGACGCCGCTGCTGCCCGGACTAGTCCTAGGGCGTCCCCCGGTACGCGGAGGGCTGTGGGGAAGGGGTACACCCGAGGCCCTTCTGGTAGGAACGACGACACCCGCGGGCGTCACCGCGTCGGTGCCCGACGATCCATAGTGCACCACCCAACTTGCCGCCCACCAACATGCGCCACCACGGTCTTGGCGCCATCCTCGTCGTCTCACTCTGGTCGCCGACATGAGGCCTAGAGGGAAGAAGATGGGACAACGGAATCGGGTACACTAGTGCAGAACCGGGCAATAGCACCGGTTCGTAAGGCCCTTTAGTGTCGGTTCCGTAATCGGCACTAAAGTGTGGTCACTAAAGCCCCCCCCCTCCTTTAGTACCGGTTCAGCACGAACCGGTGCTAAAGGCCAACCACGTGGCACGAGCCAGCTCCGGGGGCAGGGAGCCCTTTAGTACTGGTTGGTGACACCAACCGGTATTAAAATTTTGGGGGGGGGGTGGGTTTATGATTTCTCTTTCATTTAATTTTGTGTTTTCCATTTAATTCTTTTTCGTTTGCTGGTATTTTACGATACTACACATTGTACACGTTATGCATATATATATATATATATATATAATTTCTAGTAGAACCGATCATATATATATATCATTAAATGTCTCACAAACCACCATATTAATTAATTCAGACATACACACATGTATATATATATATACAATTAGCTAGCTATATACAATTTCTCCTACAATGTTGCCTTCGGAGCCACTGGCATTAGCCTAATTTGTGCCTTCGGAGAACGATGACAATTGGAAGTGGTTCATGGGGGCGGTAGCGGGTAATAGTATTCTCCCTTCGGATCTATGACCTGGTCGAGCAAAAATCCCGCTATTTCCTCTTGAAGTGCTTGTACGCGCTTCGTTTCTAGGAGCTTGTCCCGCACCTCTGTGAACTATTAAGAAGGAGATCAATATGCATGTGTATTAGTTGTGTGACTAGATATCGGTAATGGTGTAAAAATTGTGAATAGTGTTCTGACAAATGTACCCATTCCTGTCTTTGAGATTTGCTCTTTTCGGACGCCATCATGCGAATGTTCTCGCAAACGCAGTATGCACACAGATCAATCCCCTGCGCCTGCTGAAGGGCCTTTACGAGAATGGAATTTTATCAGATAATAATTAATCAAGCATGATAATTAAAGAGATGGCAGCTAGCTAGCTAGTACTACTTAATTACTTACCTTGGGTCGAAACCATTTCATCTTTTCTTTCCATTCGCCTGGAGTGACGCTGATGAACCTTGCCCAAGCCCTGCCCGCCGACAAAGAAAATGAATAAAGGGGTTATTAAATAGTTCATATCATGAAATGACGAGCTAAATAGGTCGAGATATATAGTTTAATAATGATTGAAATTACCTGTTGACTATCCCAAACAAATTGTTATAGTCAGTTTTTATTTTGAGTAGTGAGTCCAGTATTTCAACTGTTCCGGCGTCAACTTTAATGATACACAAGATCCAGTGAAATCTGCATGCACACACATTTGCATGTCTTAATTAAGCAGGCATATGTAAGCAAAAACATGTAGCTAGCTAGTAGGCAAAAATAGAGAATTTGTAGTACAAGACAGTGTGACTCACTGGAAGTTGCAAGGAAGTAGTATATCTTCATTGTATTTGTATTTGAGGCGCTTCAAGAACTCTAGCATGTTGTCCTCTACATTCTTTTCATGATATGCATCTATTTTCCATGTGTATTCATGAACGGTGTTTGGGTCAATGAACCCAATGCCATAGCGTCCACCTTTTTTCATTTCATACATCTTCATCCTGCATAATACCACAGAAAAGAATATAGTGAGGATAATTACAGGTAATGATTGATCAAAAGGATCACTACAGCTAGCTTGAGACTTAAATTACAGAAAGAAATCACTTACAGACAATAGCAACTGACGATAGATTTGTCGAGTGCATTTTGATTGTATAACTGAAATAGTTCATTATACTCAATGGCCACAGCTTTCTGATGGTAGTAATGATCCTTCTTGACTTCCACCATGAGGGACTCTCGATTGGAACTCTTGGTAATGTTCATGTACCATTGATGCAATTCATACATTCTCGTTGGGAGCTTCTTGACCTCGTCTGGCTTGACCAAAGGTTCGCCCCGGACATATTTCCATTTTATTTCCTCCTCTCTAAGCACATGCATGGGCTCGATCTCGAGGAGTTGTCCAACAGTGATATTGAGGACTTCAGCCTGCATTATATGCTCCACGGTTATTACCACATTGCCCACCTCGGGAACGTAAACTTTTTGCCAACAATAATATTGGGCGCGCGTACTCTCACGTGTTGTTGGCACAACAAGCGAGGGGATCGATTGCGCCGCCTGTTCTCCCAGCTGGGGAACGGTTTTCCCGCATTTTTTTACAGCTGCTTGTTGTTTGCTCGAGCTCGAGCTCGCCTCCCTCTGTAGACGTGCTCGATTTAACTTCCTGATGTGGCGCTCATAGTCTGTGTCAACAGGCTTCGGAGCTGGTGGTTGAGCCATACGAATGAAGTGGTCAATCGTTTCCTCAGGCACTTTCTCCCTTTTCGGCGGTGGCGGTTTCGGTGCAAAATGGGCTTCCACCTCGGCCTTCGATATGGCTGCGTTTTCCTCCTCGGACTTGTCATAAGGCCTCTGCGGAAGAGGCGTGAGGCTTGGACCATATTTATATCGCTTGCCTCCGCCTGTACTTCCTATACTACCTCGACTCGTACCGCTACGCACCATAGCTGCGGGGTGTCTCTTCTGCAATTGCTTAGGCGGCGGAGACGGCTGACATGGCTGAGTTGGATGAGGAGGAGTGGCCTGAAGCTGTGCCGGACTTGGAGGAGGAGTGGCCTGAAGTTGTGCCGGACTTGGAGGAGGAGTGGACGTCTGACGCTGTGTCGGACTTGGAGGAGGAGTGGCCTGACACTTTGCCGGACTTGGAGGAGGAGGAGTGGCCTCACGCGTTGGTGGACTTGGAGGAGCGGGAGTCTGCTGACTCGGTGGCGGACTTCGACGAGGAGTCGGGTGACGCGGTGTCGGTGGCCTTCGAAAGACGATGCAATCCTTTCTCCATAGGATGACACGATGTATGGCCTCTCCCAATGTGTGCTCATCGTCACCTCCAGGAATGTCAAGCTGTAGCCCTGAATATGGATCCACCACCTCATCAACCAAGACACGAGCATAGCCCGCTGGAATCGGGTTGCAATGGAAGGTTGCCTCAGGGGGATTTGTAAAAGAAACGGCGTCCGCCACCTTCATGGATATGTTCTTCATTTTCAAGTGTAGCTCACAGTTAGTGTTCTCCATGATGTCATCCACAGGGTATCTATCTAGCATTGCGTCGCCCGGGGCGGAACCCACGCTGCTTCTCGGCATGGATGGGACGGTGCTATCCAATGCTGGATCATCCGCTAGCTGCTGCAGCTGCTGAGACCCCCTTTGCTGGCTAAGTGAGTCGATCTGCTCCTGCTGCCGCTGGAATTTAACTGCCAAGTCTGCGTGCGCTGATTCTAGGCCTTGAAGGCGTTCATAGTCCAGCTTCCTCTGATCCTCCTCCATCTTCCTCTTCTTCTCCTCCGCAATCTTCCTTCTCGCACGGGTTCTGTAGTCGGCGTTCCAGTCCGAAAACCCCTCATACCACGGAATAGCGCCCTTGCCTCGTGTTCTTCCCGGGTGTTCAAGATTTCCCAGGGCACGCGTAAGCTCGTCGTTCTCTTTGTTGGGCTGGAACACCCCCGATCGAGCCTCTTCTATTGCAACAAGTATCGCATCGTCGGCTCCGTTCAGACATGCCTTCGTCGAAACTTTGCCTGTCTTCGGGTCCAACTCCCCCCCCCCATGCGCATAGAACCAAGTCCTGCACCTGGGGGGCCAGCTCCTAGTAACCGGAGTGACACCTACATCCTCCATCTCTTTCTCAGACTTATCCCACTTAGGCATTGCCACCGCGTAGCCACCTGGCCCTAGCTTATGGAACTTATCCTTTTTTTCGGCATTCTTCTTGTTTATTCTCGACCGTTCCTTAGCTAATTCCGAATCCTTGAATTTCACGAAATCGTCCCAATGAGCACTTTGCTTCTCTAGTGTTCCCTCGAATACTGGAGTCTTCCTTCCTCCCTTGACGTACTTGTCCCATTCATGATTCTTGTGGTTCTTGAATGCAACCGCCATCTTCCTAAGAGCAGCGCCCTTGACTTTCTGCACATCTGCTTCTGTGAAATGATCTGGTAGGGTGAAATGTTCCATGAGAGTATCCCAAAGCAGACCTTTTTGTCTGTCGTCGACAAAAGTAAGATCTGGACGTGGCTTTGCTGGCTCTCTCCATTCTTGAAGGGAGATCGGGAGTTGGTCCTTCACAAGAACTCCGCATTGATGAACGAACTTGTCCGCAATCTTCTTAGGCGCTAATGGTTCGCCATTAGGTCTGATTGCCTCGATATTGTACTTTACGCCCTCCTTCAACTTTTTGTTCGGGCCTCGTTTCGTCTTGTTGCCTGAAGATTTGCTCGATCCGGATGGCTGAAAGAAGAAAGATCGATTCGTTAATATATCTTCAAGTCATTTAAAACATGTGATGATCACTAGATGCCTGCTTATATAAATATATATACCTTGCCGGTCTTTGTTGTTTCAAGATCAACATTTTCTTCGTCATCATCATAATCATAGTTCATGACTTCATCAATTTGGTCGTCGCGATCGAATATCATATCACCCTCCCCGGTGTTGTTTAGAAATTTGGAGTTGTCATAATCTTCTTCATTCTAATCATCATCTGGCCCGCGAGGATGGCGTATCATATCGAACAGGGCCTATTCTCCCTCTCTGCCGGTATTGTCCACCATAGCTTTTATTTAACTAATCCAAAAGAAATATAAAACAATTTAGTATTCAAATTACATCGTCTTGAATAATAGATATAGTCTCGAATACATCGTCTCGAATAATAGATATAATCTCGAATACATCATCTCGAATAATATATAATCTCGAATACATCGTCTCTAATATTATATATCGAATACATCACTGGCTAGGTAGCTAATAAAGATCTAATACTACAGAAGAATCTAGGACACTCGCGGTTCCTGTGGCGTGGGCGGTGGACACCCAAAGAGAAGGAACCCTCACAGGATCATAGCTGAAGTGAGATCCCTGAAGAAACTGCCAGGTATTGGAGAACCTGCCGCCCTCTAACACAACCATGTAGCGATGGACGTGCTCGTCCTCCTCCCTGACACGGCTACGTACCACCTCCGGCGGGGCCGGCTCCCTCCGCACCGAAACTGGTCCACGCGAACGCCACCAAACGAGATCAGGGTCGACGACGGGACCCGGGGCCGGGTTCCTCATCAAGCGGCGTGCCCCTCCAGGCAGCACCTCCTAGTGGCAGCCTGGCGGAGCCCAGCCCCGGACATGGGTCAGCCGGACGTCGTCGCGGACGGGTCAACGGCGAGAATGCGGGCCGGGCATCGTCGAGAACAAATACTAGCTATATGCCCGCAAAAAGTAACATTTTTTTAATGATTGGATTTTGATAACTAAAATTTCTAACATTTCTATATAACTAACATTTCTATAACATTTCTAACAATGCTTTATAACTAACATTTCTATAACATTTCTAATATTTCTATAACTAAAAAACAGAAAAGAAATTATAACATTTATATATATAACTAACATTTGTATAACATTTCTAATATTTCTATAACTAAAAAAAAGAAAAATTTCTAACTTTTTTATAACTATTTCTATAACTAAAAAACAGAAAAATTTCTAACAATTCTAACATTTCTATAACATTTCTAACAATGCTATATAAGTAACTATTTCTATAACTAAAAAAGAAAAATTTCTAACTTTTTTATAACTATTTCTATAACTAAAAAACTAAAAAAATGTATGTGTGTGTGTGCTCACCGCCGAGGCGAGAGGCGACGGGGGGCGGCGACAGGGACGGCGATGGGCGGCGACGACGGGGACAGGGACCGGGCGGCGACGACGGGGACGGGGACGGGGCGGCGACGACGGGGAATGGAGAAGGGAAATATACTTGAAATTGTTTTTTTCATGGTGTAGTGCTATGCCTCAGCCATAGATTCTATAAAGTATGTCATGCTGTGTAACAGATCTATTGTATACCCTACACAGTGTTAAGTAAGGGAGTACAATAGTGATCTAAGAGTAGATCACTTGACAGCGGTCAAAATTATCCTTAGTGGAATAAGGAAATATTTTTCAATTATGGAGGTGACAAAAAGGTTCGTCGTAAAAAGTTAATCGATGCAAGTTTTGACACTGATCCAGATGGCTCTAAATCTCAATCTGGATACATATTGAAAGTGGGAGCAAATAGCTAGAGTAGCTCCGTGCGGAGCATTGTTGATATAGAAATTCGCAAAATACTTACGGATCTGTATGTGACAGATCCGTTGACTAAAATTTTCTCACAAGCAAAACATGATCACACCTTAGTACTCTTTGGGTGTTAATCACATAAACGATGTGAACTAGATTACTGACTCTAGTAAACCCTTTGGGTATAGGTCACATGACAATGTGAACTATGGGTGTTAATCACATGGTGATGTGAACTATTAGTGTTGGATCACATGGCGATGTGAGCTAGATTATTGACTCTAGTGCAAGTGGGAGACTGAAGGAAATATGCCCTAGAGGCAATAATAAAGTTATTATTTATTTCCTTATATCATGATAAATGTTTATTATTCATGCTAGAATTGTATTAACCAGAAACATAATACAAGTGTGAATACATAGACAAACAGAGTGTCACTAGTATGCCTCTACTTGACTAGCTCGTTAATCGAAGATGGTTATGTTTCCTAACCATGAACAAAAGAGTTGTTATTTTGATTAACGGGATCACATCAATAGAAGAATGATGTGATTGACATGACCCATTCCATTAGCTTAGCACCCGATCGTTTAGTATGTTGCTATTGCTTTCTTCATGACTTATACATGTTCCTATGACTATGAGATTATACAACTCCCGTTTGCCGGAGGAATACTTTGTGTGCTACCAAACGTCACAACGTAACTGAGTGATTATAAAGGAGCTCTACTGGTGTCTCCAAAGGTACATGTTGGGTTGGCGTATTTCGAGATTAGGATTTGTCATTCCGATTGTCGGAGAGGTATCTCTGGGCCCTCTCGGTAATGCACATCACATAAGCCTTGCAAGCATTGCAACTGAGTTAGTTGCGAGATGATGTATTACGGAACGAGTAAAGAGACTTGTCGATAACGAGATTGAACTAGGTCTTGAGATACCGACGATCGAATCTCGGGCAAGTAACATACCGATGACAAAGGGAACAACGTATGTTGTTATGCGGTCTGACCGATAAAGATCTTCCTAGAATATGTGAGAGCCAAATGAGCATCCAGGTTCCGCTATTGGTTATTGACCGGAGACGTGTCTCGGTCATGTCTACATTGTTCTCGAACCCGTAGGGTCCGCACGCTTAAGGTTTCGATGACAGTTATATTATGAGTTTATGAGTTTTGATATACCGAAGGAGTTCGGAGTCCCGGATGAGATCGGGGACATGACGAGGAGTCTCGAAATGGTCGAGACGTAAAGATCGATATATTGGACGACTCTATTCGAACATCGGAAAGGTTCCGAGTGGTTCGGGTATTTTTCGGAGTACCGGGGAGTTACGGGAATACGGGAGAAGAAGTATATGGGCCTTATTGGGCTTTAGGGGAGAGGGAGAGGCAGGCCGCGCGCCTCCCCAAGGCCTAGTCCGAATTGTACTAGGGGGAGGGGCTGCGCCCCCTCCTTCCTTCTCTTCCCTCTTCCCCTTCCTTGTCCCCTACTCCTACTACATGGAAGGACTCCTAGTTGGACTAGGAAAGGGGGAATCCTACTCCCGGTGGGAGTAGGACTCCCCTAGGGCGCGCCATAGAGAGGGCCGGCCCTCCACTCCTTTATATACGGGGGCAGGGGGCACCCCATAGACACACAAGTTGATCTTCGTGATCGTTCTCTTAGCCGTGTGCGGTGCCCCCTTCCACCATAATCCTTGATAATATTGTAGTGGTGCTTAGGCGAAGCCCTGCGACAGTTGAACATCAAGATCGTCACCACGCCGTCGTGCTGACGGAATTCTTCCCCGACACTTTGCTGGATCGGAGTCCGGGGATTGTCATCGAGCTGAACATGTGCTAAAACTCGGAGGTGTCGTAGTTTCGGTGCTTGATCGGTCGGGCCGTGAAGACGTACGACTACATCAACCGCATTGTGCTAACGCTTCCGCTGTCGGTCTACAAGGGTACGTAGATCGCACTCTCCCCTCTCATTGCTATGCATCACCATGATTTTGCGTGTGCGTAGGAAATTTTTTGAAATTACTACATTTCCCAACAAGGAGGAGGCCGGAGCGGAGCAGTCGGGAGCGCCGAAGGAGCCGGAGCTGTATCTGCCGCCCATGTACCCAAAGTCGGGCACAAAGATAGTCAAGATCTCCGACGAGGAGTAGGGTGATCTTAGTACGTAGGTTTTTAGGTTTTTATCCTTGCATGCTTTTGTATGAATATAAGAATTCTTGTATAAGGTGTCCGGATGCAGTTGTGCAAATTTGAGGACTGGCCGGTCATTGCCGGTGGACGCGCCCGGGCATGTCCGCGGGCGTTTGAGGGGTCAAATTTGCCGCGCGTCCGCGGGCGTTTGAGGTGTCATATTTGTCATGTGCGGCTGTAGATGCTCTAACATAGTTGATTGCCTTTTCACCCCATAAGAAGCTTGAACATTAGTCCTAGAGGACGAGGCAGAGGGGGAGGACGGCCTCCAACCAAGAGAAAGGAAATTGGTTATGTGCAGTTTGAGGATGAAGCAGCATGTTTGCTGAACAAAGTGAACCCTTGCCAGGAGATGAGATAGTTCCAGAGACCAACCGTGGCAATGAGAATATACCCCACAGCTCACATCCTCTAGTGGAGGCTCCAAGGTAGTATAAGTTTGAATAGAACTGTATCTCAAGGATTATGATCTACCCCTCTGTACAGAAATATTAGTGCGTTTAAATCACTAATACGGAGGGAGGAATTACAATTGTGTCATATCTGCTAACGTGATATACAAAATATCTTAACATCCCCCTCGATCTCAGCTGGTCTCTACCAGATTGAGATCGCTATAGAACTTCTCCTGAAAAAGATGTCGAGATAGTGGTTTTTGGTAAAGATATCTGCCACCTGATCAGCCGATGCAATAAATCGAACATTTGAGCTGCTGCAGCAATGAGTCCACACAGACAAGTTCCGATGCAGCATTGCAGCTGATGAGGATAACTGGAGTGACTAAGAAACTTATGAGTAGTGCTAGATACATCCGTTTGAGCGGCAACTAATTCCGATCAGAGGGAGTAGGTTCTAACAATATTGACGAGGAGTTTTGTTAAATAAATAATGCACTAACCAGTACTATCTGCTGATAACCCCTCCCCAGAATTTGGTGTTGGATTGCTACTCTGAGAGGATGTTGTACATTAGCACTTAAAATTCACATTCATGCTTCATTGAAACTTAAGTACTCACACGTTATGATGAGAAGGCAAAACATGAAGCAACAAAAAGCAAGAGCAATTGCTCATGATTTCTATCGTTCATCTATTACGATACATATTTAGCATCACATTGTTCAATTTGTCTGTCTGACTACATCAATAATCATGTACAGCTAGATGTTGCAGCCTTGTCTTGCAGGAAAGAACACAAAGTTAGTCACCAGGTTCAGAAAAGCTGGTGCACTTATTATAGACCGTGCCCCTTATCGAGTTGCTGGGCAGATAATATTCTCATAACTAACTAGCACCTATGATTTGCTAAGCCCAAGATACACAGCTCAATTATGCTGCACACAAAACTGAGTGACTAGTTCAGGCATAACTGTCTGAGAGAATGTTGTACATTAGCATTATATCTCAGTAAACAGTTCAATGGTCAACGAAAGAATAATACAAACGTTACCATATATTGCTGCATCTACTTATTGTGTAGGTGGATACACACAAATTCTCCTGGTTTGCGACGAACATTCGCCAATTATGTTGCTTGCCTTTTAGATCCTCTGACAGCGAATAATGCCAGAAACAGCACAGCTTTGGGAGGGAACACCCCGAAGCCGTCTTTAGCATGTTCATCAACTGGGCCCTTCTCTTGCATTGCACGATCAGCTAAAACTAGAGCATCAGTTTATCAGCCTTCATCTACCTGACGCTCACTGATTTCTGGATCCACTTATTCTGCAGGGTAGTAAATCCAGCCAACAGGCATGTCAGGCAGTACGGCGATGAATGACACATGTTCCAACAAAAGAAAATGGGCAGAGTTTTACCTAAGTTAGTGAGAGTTAGTACATGAAGGCTTTTGTTGTCGTTGTTGTTGTTGTGAGAGTTAGTACATTGTCTTTCTGCATATGGTGCGCTTGACAGCATGATTTTGGAACCTTTTTTTGCAACCAGAAGAACATTTGATAAAGGAGAGCTTTGCAACATGCGACCAATCTTAATGACTGTCACATCCTCTGTTACCCAGCGAACCTCAAATGAAAAATAAGGTACACGATTCCTCCCAGCAGGTTCCGACGAGAGGAACATCATCGTTGACAATTCTAGTTAAGCCAAGGAACTTGAATGTGCCATCTTCCAGTGAGATGACAATACCTCTGGTTCTGAACATGGAAGATAGCAACAGTAAGGATTATTAACCTAGTAGACAAAAAGTATCTATAGCCTGCACATACATACAGAGTAAGGCAATTCACCGCTGTATTTTTACTAGTCATGGGCAATACGATTGTTTCTTTTTCTTAACAGAAACTGAAATTTCCAATGTAAAACAAGGGAATCCCAACTCTTAACCATGGACAAACAGTCAAACACACACAAAAAAGGAGTGGGATAAGCAGGTTTAATTATCCATTCTTGGGTGTTGATTAATTCTAACCTAATATTACAATCCACATGAGTGCTAGACTATGTTTAGGCAAGCCAAACGATAGGCCTTGGAACTATGGCATGCATATGGGGGAAACGAAACCAGGAGGCAGCCTGGCACTTTATAAACCCAGCAGTTTTGACAAAATGAATGGGACTAGCGCCCAGTTTACTTGCTCCAGCTTAGTGGGAATATATGTTTTCTTTTGCATGCAATGGGTATGTTTCAGCATCTCGGATACTAATAAATTGACCAGAAAGCAGTTCCTCTCAGCTCATTGGGTACTCTGTCACAGGAATCAAGCAACAAACATATCGAAGGTGGTCACCAGGCAACAAACACATCAGAGCACTCATGCAACAAACAATCCCCTTGGTCACCAGGCTCAAGCAACGACAGTCTTGTTCTGGGCAGCAGAACGGATGCGCTTGGAGGAAGCATCAGAGGTGCCTGGCTTGCCACCTGGACCGTGCTTGTCGTCTCGATCTTTGGGAGGGGGCCTGGGCCTCTGGGAGGGCCTACCCTGATCCTGCTGACCCTTAGGCTTCGGAAGGACACAATTGTTGTTAATGAAGGTCCGGATGTAGTGCGCCGGGGTAAAATGTGAGTGAACCCCAGACCCACCGTGCAGTATGCCTACCACCTACTGATTGGTATTGTAAAGAGGGGCGCCAGATGACCCGGCCTCGGTTCCCACTGATGCTTCAAAAAGCTGCAAGTCATAGCCATTCTTGTTGGTGCTCATCAAAGCCAACCGTCCTCGATGCAGGCCTTGAAGTCCCGTGGCCATTGTGCACTGACGATACGCCGGCCAGGAGTAGAGCATGCATTGGGTACCCTCGTTGGTGGCCATGCTGAACTGAACAAGCGGGTGATCTGATGTGCAGCGCACCCTCTGCTGCAGCTCCCCCATAGTCCTCACAGCCAGATCCCTAAGATCCACGCGTACCATCATCAGGTCTCTGGCACAATCGATGGCACAAACAGTTGCTCGTGTGTAGGTTCGCTCTCCGACAAACCCGCCCTGAATGAAGTGACTTTCGACATGGGAGCAGGTGACCGAAATCTCAAAATAATCATTCATTTGTGCTGCTGAAATGGGCCCCCAGTCTGCCTGAAAAAGGAAGTCCACAATGTGCGCGGTTGTTGTGATGAAGAGAAAGTTGCCCACTATCCTCACGGCAATGCCGGTTCCCGTGAGGTAATCTGCTTCAAAAATTTCATCGAGCTCTTTCTCTTCCTTGATGCCGAATGTGCCAGCGACACGTCTCAGGGTCTTCTTACGATATGGCGTGAGGACAATGATAAAGACAGACGGCCTGGCTGCCGCATGCAGTGGCCTCCAATCAATCATGGGCATGGTAGGCAGAGCAGCTGGAGCAGGCGGGTGAGCAGCCATTGCAAGTTGTACTGCACTGCAATAAACAAAGTGGCAAAGGAGACCATTAGGAACAGAAGCTCCAGCAGAAACAAAAATGCAAGAGCTAAGACAAACAACCTTGAGAAACAATTAGTAGCTACTTCTAGCAATACTGTAATTTAGCAGTAGAGACAAGAGCACCGACCAAGGCAGATGTGATTGTAACACAAAAACAGAAAGCTACCACAAAACTAGAACCGAATCTTGCTCCGTTAGCATATCTGAGGAACAAAGACAAGACACACAAACAAACAAAACCACGAAGAGTGCAAACCACCACCAAACTAGCACTTGAAGCTCAACCTGTTCACTTCAGGACAGCCATCACAACGAATCTACGAAAAGGACACCACAAAGAAAAGCTCCTCCCTTGTCATGACCAGAATCAACAAGCAAGACGGTTTTTCATCTTCTGATATAGTACTATTATAAACTCAGCAGCCCGCAGAAACAGGATATCCATCACATTGGCGCTAATGACAAACATCTGAGAGAAAACCAACACATGCACGCACCAATTCCTGCAAGAACACGCGTACGAACAGAATCCAACTTTAATATTAAATCTGCCTCCGGGAGGCTGCTGCTACCTACTAGAACCTCGAGAGATGGAAATCAAACAAAAGGGTTGTAGTAATAAACAAAGGAAAACAAAACAACAAAAATCTCTCGTGTCAGGTAATAATCCAAACAAAGGATGCACAGGTACTCCTAGCAGTACTTCTAATGATATGAAACCACAGTTGGACTGGATGTCTCTGTGCCTCTCTTTTATGCTGGGGTGATGTTTTTGTGCCTTGAGATGGATTTCGAATAGAAGACACACGGATACAGTGAAAACATTGTTCTGACGTCATGTGGATGCATTGCATACAAAAAATAAAGAAAATTTGGTAGTGATCTAACACCTGGTTGACTAGAGTTGAGACTGAGTGTTAAAGCTTCATGCTTCACGGGATGCGTTACTCACAATTGTTGACTCATGCTGCTACATTGTTATTATTATTGATTCTAATATAGTTTGTGGATTTGCAGCGATGCTTTACATTTGATATCATATGCTTTACACCTGGTGATTATTTGGATAAGGTCACAAAGTGATAGTTTGCTCTCCTTTTGCAGGCAAATAGAGATGCATTTCTGGACATGTGCAGCAGACTACTGTCATGCTGTCATTTTCATGTCAATCATTTGGGCCATTTCGGTAAAACAGAAATATCGGGGCCATGTTCAGTTACCAGCATTCCGGATTCGCATGAGTAGGTTGCTAATGTTCCTTGCAAATGTAGCTAATGTTCGTATGGAAGAAAAACAATTAATGGTTCCCAGGGGCACAAGTGAAATGACGAGCGGCAGGTGCACCAACCGTGGCTTCAGGGAATTAAGGAATCCCCAGAATGAGCTGATCCTTGGAGGTTGGCTCCCATGTCTCACCGGCACCATAGCTAGCGACTTAGCGAGTGGCAACTAATTGATAGAGTACGTGTGATAGACTAGCACTAGTCAGTGTCGTAGAAGCCCAAAATATAATTACTACCCAAAATCCGAGTCCACCTAGCACTATCAGGAGAGCAAGCCCAAAATTGATGGGCACCGCCACATTCGGAAGCCCGAAAACCACCGTCCCCTCGAGAAAATGATGCCCAAACAAATCACAGAAAAAAACAAAACTACGCGCGGGGCTGAATCGTCTGAATCAACCACTTCGCGGGCATCTCTATCGCTTCGGCGTACGCAGGCCGGTCATGGAGACCGCCACGGGGAGCGGGAGCCGCGCCGCCACATTCGCGCCACGCCCAAACAAAATCACGGGGAAACAAAACCCTAAGCAAAAGCAGTACAAGTTCACATCGAGGGTCTCCCTCTCGCTTAGGCGTGCGCTAGCTGCCTCCTCGCCCGGTCATGGAGGGTTCATCGGAGGCCGCGCCGCCACATTCCCACCACATTGCCGAGGGTTCATCGGAATACACAAGTTAAAAGTTTAAACTGCAAGCCTGAACCGGAGAGGGAGATGGGTCGGAGAGGAGAAATTACCTTGAGGGCGCGCCAGATCCCGAAAATCTCGCCCCCGCCGCCGCCGCCGCCCTCCCTCCCGTTCTCCCTCGCCGTACTACTTCAACGGCGGCACTCCTGGATGCGAGAGAGAGAGAGAGAAGGGGGGAGAGGGATGGGGTCGCGCCGCATGTGACGGACAGCTGTGAAGTGCTGCTGCGATGGAACTGTGACCGGTCTCTAGCGGATCGGGTCCGCAAGCTGCTGTAGGTTTTCGACTTTTCGTCCCTGGTCGGACCCGCGCGGCCGCAAGAGATTTTAATAACACTAGCAAATCCTTTGTCCCCCCTGAAACCATCTCTTTTTTTGTTCACAACAGTGCTGGTTAACTTTATTTTTTTTTGTAACCTAAAATAAATGACGAAACAGGCTTTCGCGCCGCTACATTAATATAGCAACCACATGATACAACATGCTTGCTGAGGCCCGCTGCAAAACCAAGACCAAAAGAAAAACGATAGAAAGAAAAGATAAACAAATGCTGACACCGACATATCGACGAAACGAAGATGACCCGCAACCGATGTGCCCTTCGGAGAAGTCCCACCATGCTCCTAGCACTCCGAAGCGTCGCATACCAAGCAACATCTTTAAGAAGGAATGTGACAACGACGACGCCGCTGCTGCCCGGACTAGTCCTAGGGCGTCCCCCGGTACGCGGAGGGCTGTGGGGAAGGGGTACACCCGAGGCCCTTCTGGTAGGAACGACGACACCCGCGGGCGTCACCGCGTCGGTGACCGACGATCCATAGTGCACCACCCAACTTGCCGCCCACCAACATGCGCCACCACGGTCTTGGCGCCATCCTCGTCGTCTCACTCTGGTTGCCGACATGAGGCCTAGAGGGAAGAAGATGGGACAACGGAATCGGGTACACTAGTGCAGAACCGGGCAATAGCACCGGTTCGTAAGGCCCTTTAGTGTCGGTTCCGTAATCGGCACTAAAGTGTGGTCACTAAAGCCCCCCCTCCTTTAGTATCGGTTCAGCACGAACCGGTGCTAAAGGCCAACCACGTGGCACGAGCCAGCTCCGGGGGCAGGGAGCCCTTTAGTACCGGTTGGTCACACCAACCGGTATTAAAATTTTGGGGGGATGGGGGGGTGGGTTTATGATTTCTCTTTCATTTAATTTTTTGTTTTCCATTTAATTCTTTTTCGTTTGCTGGTATTTTACGATACTACACATTGTACACGTTATGCATATATATATATATATATAATTTCTACTAGAACCGATCATATATATATATATCATTAAATGTCTCACAAACCACCATATTAATTAATTCAGACATACACACATGTATATATATATACAATTAGCTAGCTATATACAATTTCTCCTACAATGTTGCCTTCGGAGCCACTGGCATTAGCCTAATTTGTGCCTTCGGAGAACGATGACAATTGGAAGTGGTTCATGGGGGCGGTAGCGGGTAATAGTATTCTCCCTTCGGATCTATGACCTGGTCGAGCAAAAATCCCGCTATTTCCTCTTGAAGTGCCTGTACGCGCTTCGTTTCTAGGAGCTTGTCCCGCACCTCTGTGAACTGTTAAGAAGGAGATCAATATGCATGTGTATTAGTTGTGTGACTAGATATCGGTAATGGTGTAAAAATTGTGAATAGTGTTCTGACAAATGTACCCATTCCTGTCTTTGAGATCTGCTCTTTTCGGACGCCATCATGCGAATGTTCTCGCAAACGCAGTATGCACACAGATCAATCCCCTGCGCCTGCTGAAGGGCCTTTACGAGAATGGAATTTTATCAGATAATAATTAATCAAGCATGATAATTAAAGAGATGGCAGCTAGCTAGCTAGTACTACTTAATTACTTACCTTGGGTCGAAACCATTTCAGCTTTTCTTTCCATTCGCCTGGAGTGACGCTGATGAACCTTGCCCAAGCCCTGCCCGCCGACAAAGAAAATGAATAAAGGGGTTATTAAATAGTTCATATCATGAAATGACGAGCTAAATAGGTCGAGATATATAGTTTAATAATGATTGAAATTACCTGTTGACTATCCCAAACAAATTGTTATAGTCAGTTTTTATTTTGAGTAGTGAGTCCAGTATTTCAACTGTTCCGGCGTCAACTTTAATGATACACAAGATCCAGTGAAATCTGCATGCACACACATTTGCATGTCTTAATTAAGCAGGCATATGTAAGCAAAAACATGTAGCTAGCTAGTAGGCAAAAACAGAAAATTTGTAGTACAAGACAGTGTGACTCACTGGAAGTTGCAAGGAAGTAGTATATCTTCATTGTATTTGTATTTGAGGCGCTTCTAGAACTCTAGCATGTTGTCCTCTACATGCTTTTCATGATATGCATCTATTTTCCATGTGTATTCATGAACGGTGTTTGGGTCAATGAACCCAATGCCATAGCGTCCACCTTTTTTCATTTCATACATCTTCATCCTGCATAATACCATAGAAAAGAATATAGTGAGGATAATTACAGGTAATGATTGACCAAAGGATCACTACAGCTAGCTTGAGACTTAAATTACAGAAAGAAATCACTTACAGACAATAGCAACTGACGATAGATTTGTCGAGTGCGTTTTGATTGTATAACTGAAACAGTTCATTATACTCAACGGCCACAGCTTTCTGATGGTAGTAATGATCCTTCTTGACTTCCACCATGAGGGACTCTCGATTGGAACTCTTGGTAATGTTCATGTACCATTGATGCAATTCATACATTCTCGTTGGGAGCTTCTTGACCTTGTCTGGCTTGACCAAAGGTTCGCCCCGGACATATTTCCATTTTATTTCCTCCTCTCTAAGCACATGCATGGGCTCGATCTCGAGGAGTTGTCCAACAGTGATATTGAGAATTTCAGCCTGCATTATATGCTCCTCGGTTATTACCACATTGCCCACCTCGGGAACGTAAACTTTTTGCCCACAATAATATTGGGCGCGCGTACTCTCACGTGTTGTTGGCACAACAAGCGAGGGGATCGATTGCGCCGCCTGTTCTCCCAGCTAGGGAACGGTTTTCCCGCATTTTTTTACAGCTGCTTGTTGTTTGCTCGAGCTCGAGCTCGCCTCCCTCTGTAGACGTGCTCGATTTAACTTCCTGATGTGGCGCTCATAGTCTGTGTCGACAGGCTTCGGAGCTGGTGGTTGAGCCATACGAATGAAGTGGTCAATCGTTTCCTCAGGCACTTTCTCCCTTGGCGGCGGTGGCGGTTTCGGTGCAAAATGGGCTTCCACCTCGGCCTTCGATATGGCTGCGTTTTCCTCCTCGGACTTGTCATAAGGCCTCTGCGGAAGAGGCGCGAGGCTTGGACCATATTTATATCGCTTGCCTCCGCCTGTACTTCCTATACTACCTCGACTCATACCGCTACGCACCATAGCTGCGGGGTGTCTCTTCTGCAATTGCTTAGGCGGCGGAGACGGCTGACGTGGCTGAGTTGGATGAGGAGGAGTGGCCTGAAGCTGTGCCGGACTTGGAGGAGGAGTGGCCTGAAGTTGTGCCGGACTTGGAGGAGGAGTGGACGTCTGACGCTGTGTCGGACTTGGAGGAGGAGTGGCCTGACACTTTGCCGGACTTGGAGGAGGAGGAGTGGCCTCACGCGTTGGTGGACTTGGAGGAGCGGGAGTCTGCTGACTCGGTGGCGGACTTCGACGAGGAGTCGGGTGACGCGGTGTCGGTGGCCTTCGAAAGACGATGCAATCCTTTCTCCATAGGATGACACGATGTATGGCCTCTCCCAATGTGTGCTCGTCGTCACCTCCAGGAATGTCAAGCTATAGCCCTGAATATAGATCCACCACCTCATCAACCAAGACACGAGCATAGCCCGCTGGAATCGGGTTGCAATGGAAGGTTGCCTCAGGGGGATTTGTAAAAGCAACGGCGTCCGCCACCTTCATGGATATGTTCTTCATTTTGAAGTGTAGCTCGCAGTTAGTGTTCTCCATGATGTCATCCACGGGGTATCTATCTAGCATTGTGTCGCCCGGGGCGGAACCCACGCTGCTTCTCGGCATGGATGGGACGGTGCTATCCAATGCTGGATCATCCGCTAGCTCCTGCAGCTGCTGAGACCCCCTTTGCTGGCTAAGTGAGTCGATCTGCTCCTGCTGCCGCTGGAATTTAACTGCCAAGTCTGCGTGCGCTGATTCTAGGCCTTGAAGGCGTTCATAGTCCAGCTTCCTCTGATCCTCCTCCATCTTCCTCTTCTTCTCCTCCGCAATCTTCCTTCTCGCACGGGTTCTGTAGTCGGCGTTCCAGTCCGAAAACCCCTCATACCACGGAATAGCGCCCTTGCCTCGTGTTCTTCCCGGGTGTTCAAGATTTCCCAGGGCACGCGTAAGCTCGTCGTTCTCTCTGTTGGGCTGGAACACCCCCGATCGAGCCTCTTCTATTGCAACAAGTATCGCATCGTCGGCTCCGTTCAGACATGCCTTCGTCGAAACTTTGCCTGTCTTCGGGTCCAACTCCCCCCCCCCATGCGCATAGAACCAAGTCCTGCACCTGGGGGGCCAGCTCCTAGTAACCGGAGTGACACCTGCATCCTCCATCTCTTTCTCAGACTTATCCCACTTAGGCATTGCCACCGCGTAGCCACCTGGCCCTAGCTTATGGAACTTATCCTTTTTTTCGGCATTCTTGTTTATTCTCGACCGTTCCTTAGCTAATTCCGAATCCTTGAATTTCACGAAATCGTCCCAATGAGCACTTTGCTTCTCTAGTGTTCCCTCGAATACTGGAGTCTTCCTTCCTCCCTTGACGTACTTGTCCCATTCACGATTCTTGTGGTTCTTGAATGCAACCGCCATCTTCCTAAGAGCAGCGCCCTTGACTTTCTGCACATCTGCTTCTGTGAAATGATCTGGTAGGGTGAAATGTTCCATGAGAGTATCCCAAAGCAGACCTTTTTGTCTGTCGTCGACAAAAGTAAGATCTGGACGTGGCTTTGCTGGCTCTCTCCATTCTTGAAGGGAGATCGGGAGTTGGTCCTTCACAAGAACTCCGCACTGACGAACGAACTTGTCCGCAATCTTCTTAGGCGCTAATGGTTCGCCATTAGGTCTGATTGCCTCGATATTGTACTTTACGCCCTCCTTCAACTTTTTGTTCGGGCCTCGTTTCGTCCTGTTGCCTGAAGATTTGCTCGATCCAGATGGCTGAAAGAAGAAAGATCGATTCGTTAATATATCTTCAAGTCATTTAAAACATGTGATGATCACTAGATGCCTGCTTATATAAATATATATACCTTGCCGGTCTTTGTTGTTTCAAGATCAACATTTTCTTCGTCATCATCATAATCATAGTTCATGACTTCATCAATTTGGTCGTCGCGATCGAATATCATATCACCCTCCCCGGTGTTGTTTAGAAATTCGGAGTTGTCATAATCTTCTTCATTCTAATCATCATCTGGCCCGCGAGGATGGCGTATCATATCGAACAGGGCCTATTCTCCCTCTCTGCCGGTATTGTCCACCATAGCTTTTATTTAACTAATCCAAAATAAATATAAAACAATTTAGTATTCAAATTACATCGTCTCGAATAATAGATATAGTCTCGAATACATCGTCTCGAATAATAGATATAATCTCGAATACATCATCTCGAATAATATATAATCTCGAATACATCGTCTCTAATATTATATATCGAATACATCACTGGCTAGGTAGCTAATAAAGATCTAATACTACAGAAGAATCTAGGACACTCGCGGTTCCTGTGGCGCGGGCGGTGGACACCCAAAGAGAAGGAACCCTCACAGGATCATAGCTGAAGTGAGATCCCTGAAGAAACTGCCAGGTATTGGAGAACCTGCCGCCCTCTAACGCAACCATGTAGCGATGGACGTGCTCGTCCTCCTCCCTGACACGGCTACGTACCACCTCCGGCGGGGCCGGCTCCCTCCGCACCGAAACTGGCCCACGCGAACGCCACCAAACGAGATCAGGGTCGACGACGGGACCCGGGGCCGGGTTCCTCATCAAGCGGCGTGCCCCTCCAGGCAGCACCTCCCAGTGCCAGCCTGGCGGAGCCCAGTCCCGGACATGGGTCAGCCGGACGTCGTCGCGGACGGGTCAACGGCGAGAATGCGGGCCGGGCATCGTCGAGAACAAATACTAGCTATATGCCCGCAAAAAGTAACATTTTTTTAATGATTGGATTTTGATAACTAAAATTTCTAACATTTCTATATAACTAACATTTCTATAACATTTCTAACAATGCTATATAACTAACATTTCTATAACATTTCTAATATTTCTATAACTAAAAAACAGAAAAGAAATTATACCATTTATATATATAACTAACATTTGTATAACATTTCTAATATTTCTATAACTAAAAAAAAGAAAAATTTCTAACTTTTTTATAACTATTTCTGTAACTAAAAAACAGAAAAATTTCTAACAATTCTAACATTTCTATAACATTTCTAACAATGCTATATAAGTAACTATTTCTATAACTAAAAAAGAAAAATTTCTAACTTTTTTATAACTATTTCTATAACTAAAAAAATAAAAAAATGTATGTGTGTGTGTGCTCACCGGCGAGGCGAGAGGCGACGGGGGGCGGCGACAGGGACGGCGACGGGCGGCGACGACGGGGATGGCGACGACGGGGACAGGGACCGGGCGGCGACGACGGGGACGGGGACGGGGCGGCGACGACGGGGACGGGGCGGCGACGACGGGGACGGGGACGACGTGGGACGGGCCGGGACGGGGCGGCGATGACGACGGGGCGGCGACGACGGGGACGGGGACGACGGGGCGGCGACGACGGGGATGGGGCGGCGACGAGAGGGATATGGAGACGGGGGCGCGGCGGGCGACGGGGCAGAGGAGAAGAAGCAGATGAGAAATTGAAATTTTTGAAGTGTTTATTTATATAGTATGGACCTTTAGTACCGGTTGGAGCCACCAACCGGTACTAAAGGCCTGTTTTGGCCAGACCATGCGGCGGGAAGCGCACCCCATTTAGTACCGGGTGGTGGATCCAACCGGTACTAAAGGCCCCCCCTTTAGTACCGGTTGGTGCCACGAACCGGTACTAAAGGTGGTGCGCTAGCGCAGGTGCGGTGCGGCAAGTTTAGTCCCACCTCGCTAGCCGAGGGGCGTCCGCACTGGTTTATAACCCCCCGTGCGGTAGCTCTCTCGAGCTCCTCTCCAAAGCAGGCCTACTAGGACTACATGTTCTGTGCTGCCCTGTGGGCCTACTGGGCCTTTGCGGGCCTGCATCCTGGCCCAACAACAGGTTGGGTTTCTAGTCGTATGCAGGCCGCTCTGGCCCAGTAGGTGGGTTTTTTTTAAAAAAAAATTGCTTTATTTATTTTTGAGTTGTTTTTTTGTGTATTTAGAGTTTCTTTGTGAATACTTTTGCTTTAGGTACAAAAAATTACAAACTTTCTGTTAGTGCCCGTAGTTTTCAAATTTGAATAGTTTAAATTTTGAATTATTTGAAATTAGTGTGAATCACTAGTTTGTGAATAACTTAACTTTAAAAATCAGTAAAGGCATGAAAGAATTTGTTTGCACATAAAATTTCTTCGCGTTTCAAATGCCAAAACACATAACTACCCTAACTATTACAGAGATTCCCTCGTGGGTGTGAAACACAGAAGAAAGTGATGATAGTGAAGCCGATCACATCCCAGATCTTTGCGTGTGAAACTTTTTCTTCACGTGTGTCCCTTTGCGTCGTAACCATGGAAAATCTTCATCATTTAATGGGATGCTCGGGTCAATATTCATTGTGAATGGAGCAATTTCATCAAACTTTTCATAATCTTCGGACATGTCTGTCTTGTCATCCAGTTCCACGATGTTTCTCTTCTCAGAAAGAACTATGTGCCGCTTTGGCTCATCGTACGATGCATTCGCTTCCTTATCTTTTCTTTTTCTCGGCTTGGTAGACATGTCCTTCACATAGAAAACCTGTGCCACATCATTGGCTAGGACGAATGGTTCGTCTGCATACGCAAGATTGTTGAGATCCACTGTTGTCATTCCGTACTGCGGGTCTTCCGTTACCCCGCCTCGCGTCATATTGACCCATTTGCACCGGAAAAAAGGGACCTTCAAACCACGTCGATAGTCAAGTTCCCATATGTCTTGTATATAACCATAATATGTTTCCTTTCCCGTCTTGGTTTCTGCATCAAAGCGGACACCACTGTTTTGGTTGGTGCTCTTCTTATCTTGGGAGATCGTGTAAAATGTATTACCATTTATCTCGTACCCTTTGAAAGTCATTATATTCGAAGATGGTAACTGGGACAGCAAGTACAGGTCATCTTCAATAGAGGCGTCATGCATGGTACGTGTCTGCAACCAGCTGGCGAAACTCCTGGTTTGTTCACGTGTAATCCAGTCATCAGACTGCTCCGGGTGTTTGGAGCGTAGCAAATTCTTGTGTTCATCCATATACGGAGCCACCAAGGCGGAATTCTGTAGAACTGTGTAGTGTGCTTCAGTGAGAGAATGTCCGTCCATACATATTATTTGTTCCCCTCCTAGCATGCCTTTTCCATCCAGTCTGCCCTTATGCCGCGATTCAGGAACACCAATCGGCTTAAGGTCAGGAATAAAGTCAATACAAAACTCAATGACCTCCTCATTTTCATGGCCCTTGGAGATGCTTCCTTCTGGCCTAGCACGGTTATGAACATATTTCTTTAAGACTCCCATGAACCTCTCAAAGGGGAACATATTGTGTAGAAATACAGGACCCAAAATGTTAATCTCTTCGCATAGGTGAACTAGGATGTGCGTCATGATGTTGAAGAAGGATGGTGGGAACACCAACTCGAAACTGACAAGACATTGCACCAAATCATTCCCTAACCTTGGTATGATTTCTGGATCGATTACCTTCTGAGAGATTGCATTGAGAAATGCACATAGCTTCACAATGGCTAATCGAACATTTTTCGGTAGAAGCCCCCTCAATGCAACC
Organism: Triticum urartu; assembly: GCF_056163025.1. Lineage (NCBI taxonomy): Eukaryota > Viridiplantae > Streptophyta > Magnoliopsida > Poales > Poaceae > Triticum > Triticum urartu. The sequence continues at coordinate 9,659,610 of NC_141877.1, forward strand.
AGAAGCAGTTGCGTCATAACCACGTGGCAGTCATGAGACTTTAGGTTCTGGAACTTTTTCTCTGCCATGTTTATTATTCCCTTTATATTCGACGAGAAGCCAGACGGTACCTTAATACTGAGCAGGCATTCAAAGAAGATTTCCTTCTCTTCTTTGGTAAGAGCGTAGCTTGCATGACCCTGATGTATGTCGTCTTTTCCATGCATACGTTGCTGGTCCTCCTGTGCCTCAGGTGTATCTTTTGTCTTCCCATACATGCCCAAGAAGCCAAGCAGGGTCACACAAAGATTCTTCGTCACGTGCATCACGTCGATTGCGGAGCGGACCTCTAGGTCTTTCCAATAGGGCAGGTCCCAAAATATAGATTTCTTCTTCCACATGGGTGCGCGTCCGTCAGCGTCATTCGGAACAGGTTGTCCACCAGGACCCTTTCCAAAGACTACCTTCAAATCCTTGACCATATCATGTACATCAGCACCAGTACGGTGGCGAGGCTTCGTCTGGTGATCCGCCTCACCTTTGAAATGCTTGCCTTTCTTTCTTACGGGATGCCTACTCGGAAGAAATCGACGATGTCCCAGGTACACATTCTTCTTACAATTAGCCAAATATATACTGTCGGTATCGTCCAAACAGTGCGTGCATGCACGGTATCCCTTGTTTGTCTGTCCTGAAAGGTTACTGAGAACAGGCCAATCATTGATGGTCACGAACAGCAACGCCTTTAGGTCAAATTCTTCCCCCATGTGCTCATACCACACACATACACCTGTCCCATTCCACAGTTGTAAGAGTTCTTCAACTAATGGCCTTAGGTACACATCAATGTCGTTGCCGGGTTGCTTAGGGCCTTGGATGAGCACTGACATCATAATGAACTTCCACTTCATGCACAACCAAGGAGGAAGGTTATACAAACATAGAGTCACAGGCCAGGTGCTATGGTTGCTGCTCTGCTCCCCAAAAGGATTAATGCCATCTGCGCCTTAGACCAAACCATACGCTCCTTGCGTCATCTGCAAACTCCTTCCCATACTTTCTTTCGATTTTTCTCCACTACGACCCATCAGTGGGTACTCTCAACTTTCTGTCTTTCTTACGGTCTTCTCTATGCCATCGCATCGCTTTGGCATGCTCTTTGTTTTGGAACAAACGTTTCAACCGTGGTATTATAGGAGCATACCACATCACCATGGCAGGAATCTTCTTCCTGGGGCGCTCGCCCTCGACATCACCAAAGTCATCGCGGCTGATCTTATAGCGCAATGCACCGCATACCGGGCAAGCGTTCAAAACCTCGTACTCACCGCGGTAGAGGATGCAATCATTAGGGCATGCATGTATCTTCTGCACCTCTAACCGTATAGGGAAGACAGCCTTCTTTGCTTCTTACGTACTCTTGGGCAATTCTTTGTCCTTTGGAAGCATATCCTTTATCATTACCAGCAACTTTCCAAATCCCTTGTCAGATACACCATTCTCTGCCTTCCATTGCAGCAATTCCAGTGTGGTGCCCAGCTTTTTCTTGTCACCTACGCAATTCAGGTACAACAATTTTTTGTGATCCTCTAACATGCGCTGTAACTTCTTCTTCTCCAAATCACTTGCGCAGTTTCTCTTTGCATCGGCATTGGCCCGACCTAGATCATCAACAGGCTCATCTGATGCCTCTTCTTCAGCTTCTTTCCGCATTGCCACCTCAGCTTCTTCCCACATTACCGGCTCAGCTTCTTCCCCCATTATTGTATCATCGTATTCAGGGAACCCATGGCCAGGATAGCTGTCGTTGTCCTCTTCTTCTTCATTGTCTTCCATCATAACCCCTCTTTCTGCGTGCTTGGTCCAAACATTATAGTGGGGCACGAAACCGGACTTAAACAGGTGGACGTGAATGATTCTTGGCTTAGAGTAATTTTGACCATTCTTACAGACAGCACATGGACAAGGCATAAAACCATCCGCCCGCTTGTTTGCCTCAGCCGCAAGCAGAAAAGTTTGCACGCCATTAGTGAAATCGGGAGAGCATCGGTCATCGTACATCCATTGTCGGCTCATCTTCAATACACAGCACCAAAAACACCAACTTAATACAAGTTCATACATAAAGTTCATACAACACTTAAATGCAACAAACAAATAACTCTCTAGCTAAAGCATTTAAATGCAACAACAAATGCGATCAAGATCGCAACTAAGGTAACAATTGATCCAACAGCATAATGATACCAAGCCTCACTATCGATGGCATATTTTCTAATCTTTCTAATCTTCAAGCGCATTTTCTCCATCTTGATCTTGTGATCATCGACGACATCAGCAACATGCAACTCCAATTCCATCTTCTCCCCCTCAATTCTTTTCAATTTTTCTTTCAAGTACTCGTTCTCTCTTTCAACTAAATTTAACCTCTCGACAATAGGGTCGGTTGGAATTTCCGGTTCACATACCTCCTAGAAAAAATATCTATGTCAACTTGATGGGCATAATTTGTCATAAACACGAAATGTAACTAGTTTTAAAAGAGAATATATATACCACATCCGAATCATAACAAGGACGAGGGCCGACGGGGACGGATATCAAAACCATGGCACTATGTATAACAAACAACGTATGGGTAAGATAATTACACGAGTAACAATATATATCAAAATCACACAAACATCAATTTTTATATAAAATTTCATGAACAAGAGGCTCACCACATGGTGGTGCCAGTGACGGGGCGGTGCGGGCGATCGACGGTGGTTACGGCGGAGATTTTGAAGGCACTAAGTAAACCACACCTACATATGCAAACTAAGTGTTATTTTTGACCTCAAATTGCATATAAATCAAATACTAGCACATATAATTCCTCCCAAATTACTAAACTCACAAATTAAACACTATATAAAGCATTAAAAGAGCTAATCTAGCAATGAGAGATGAAAGGACAAAGTTGCTAACCTTTGTGATCATTTGAATCGATGGGGACCTTCAAATCTTGACAAATTTTGGGAAAAATGTGTGATGAGCTCGAGAGGAAGAGGGGAAGAAGAGAGAGGGAGGGGAAAGGGGAAGAACAGAGCGAGCTCGGTGGGTGGACGAAGGGTTTATGTAGGACGACCTTTAGTACCAGTTTGTGACACGAACCGGTACTAAAGGTGCTGGAGGGGCCCCAGACTGACAACATCCTGCCACCACTCTCATTAGTACCGGTTCGTGGCACGAACCGGTGCTAAAGGTTCGCCACGAACCGGTACTAATGAGAGCGGCCCGGCTAGCCGTTGGAACCGGCACTAATGGACACATTAGTGCCGTCTCAAATTCAAACCGGCACTAATGTGCTTCACGTTTGACCCTTTTTCTACTAGTGGTACAATAGCATCGCAACCGTGCGGGAGGGAACTACCTCCACCACCATCGTTGTAGCCGACCGGACACGACAATAGGGACACACCAGGCCCCTGCTGGCCCAGCCGGGCCTAGACGAGCCCACGAAGCCCCCGCCGCCAGGCTGTAGCAAGCCGGCCGACAGCGCCACCACTACCTGGAGACCGCCGTCGCACCACTGATGTCCTGCAAGTGCACATGGTTTAGTTGTAGCCTTTTCGAAGTAAGAGTCTCGATCCCACCACTAGTAGAAAAAGGGCCTTCAGTCCCGGTTCATAAGGGCCTTTAGTCCCGGTTCTTGAACTGGGACTAAAATGTCGGTACTAATGCCTCTCCCTTTAGTCCCGGTTCAATCCAGAACCGGGACTAAAGGGCGCGGCCACGTGGAGCTCCACCTTTAGTCCCAGTTGGTGTCCCGGTTGGTAACACCAACCGGGACTAACGGAAATTTTATGATTTTTTTTGAAAAAAAATTGATTTTTTTTTATTTTCAAATTTCTGAATTATTTTAACCTCTAGTCTGTAATCACCACCCCTCATCACTTCTCAATTTATCCTCTAATCACCCCTCATCATTCCAAATCATCTAACTTCCCGAACGGTCACCCATCCTCCCACTCCCCCAGCCTGAGCATGCTTAACTTCCGGGTTCTATTCTCCCTCGCTCCAAGTCTGCACTTGTTGTTTTCCTGACAATACTAAGATGTCAATCCTATTAACCTTCAGGAATTTTGCTTGAGCATGAAGTGACACATTTCATAGTTTTATTTTGAAACTATTGTTTTAAAAAACAATAATTATTTAGTAACACTAATATTTCTTGAATAGTTAGTTTGACCATTGTTTGACCATAGTTTGACCAGATTTGACCAAAATTGAAATAACTAAAATAATTATTTAGTAACACTAATATTCTAGAATAATTAGTTTGACCACAGTTTGCCCACTGTTTGAATTTTTTTCGATTTTTTTCACTCTAGATCTTAAAAGCCCCGTAACTTTTTTTCTATTAGGTTTTTGAGGATTTTGAAAATGTTTAACTTCCCCCTGTTAAATTCGGATGTAACTTTTCGAGTAGATGATTTTTCATATAAAAAACTTTTTCATCCGAGTTAGTATGCAAAAGTTATGCCCATTTTTACAAATTTCAGAGAGATTTTGCAAATAAAGTCAAAATTCACATTTGCAAATTTCCCAACAACTAGACCACATATCACATGGGAAACTTATTTTATTTTATTTTTTTGACATTTCCATCATTTTCTTTTATTTTTTTTAAAACTGAAAAGGCGATCTACCGGGGGGTAGAGTTTGAAAATGGGACCTTTAGTACCGGTTCGTGGCACGAACCGGGACTAAAGGTATCATCCCCATTAGTCCCGGTTCGTGCCTCAAACCGGGACTAAAGGTCTAATCTTTAGTCCCGGTTTGAGGCACGAACCGGGACCAATGGTTTTGGGCCAGGAGCGAGGCCCATTGGTCCTGGTTCATCCCACCTACCGGGACCAAAAGGTCCAGATGAACCGGGACCAATGGCCCACGTGGCCCGGCCGGCCCCCTGGGCTCACGAACCGGGACCAATGCCCCCATTGGTCCCGGTTCTAGACTGAACCGGGACTAATGGGGTTACCCGGCCTGGACCAAAGCCCCCTTTTCTACTAGTGCACATGGAGCACATAAATCAATCTTTTGTCTCTTGAAGGGTTTAAATAATGTGCCTGCAAGTTGTGAGTTATCCAAATCAGTGGTGGTATAATGAAAAGGGTGTAGCGAGCATAAAATTGAATACTGCAAAAATAGCAAATAATAAAGTTGCACAAAAGAGTATTGAAACCAAACCGATTTAAAGCATTCCTAGGGTGTCCGAATTCCCCAGTAGCGTGCATCTATAGCGGTGCCTAAACACAATGCTACTCCGGATTCCTAAGCCACTTTGCGTATTCCTATTTGAGGGCGGAGCTGGTACAGATACATGCATACACTCGGCAGACCCATATCACATACGCCATCACCGTTCTTCCCGACTCCGGTTACCAAATGGTGATCCCGTTGACGCAGCATATAGGTGGTCTCTGTTTTACCCCTACTGCAACGGTCTGGGATGAAGGGAGATAGGGCCTGTCACCCACCTACTTCCACCACCAGCTAGTCCATCACCAATTATAACCTTGATGACCCACAAGTATAGGGGATCTATCATAGTCTTTTCAATAAGTAAGAGTGTCGAACCCAACAAGGAGCAGAAGGAAATGACAAGCAGTTTTCAGCAAGGTATTCTCTGCAAGCACTGAAACTGTCAGTAACAGATAGTTTTGTAGTAAGATAATTCGTAATGGGTAGCGAGTAACAAATGTAACAAAGGTGCAGCAAGGTGGCCCAATCCTAAGCCTGGACAAGTTCTTATATAAAGCAAAATGCTCCCGAGGACACATGGAAATTATTGTCAACCTAGTTTTCATCATGCTCATATAATTCACGTTCACTACTTTGATAATTTGGTATGTGGGTGGACCGATGCTTGGGTGTTGCCCTTATTTGGACAAGCCTCCCACTTATGATTAACCCCTCTCGCAAGCATCCGCAACTACAAAAGAAGAATTAAGATAAATCTAACCATAGCATGAAACATATGGATCCAAATCAGCCCCTTACGAAACAACGCGTAAACTAGGGTTTAAGCTTTTGTCACTCTAGCAACCCATCATCTAATTATTGCTTTCTAATGCCTTCCCCTAGGCCCAAATCATGGTGAAGTGTCACATAGTCGACGTTCACATAACACCACTAGAGGAAAGACAACATACAACTCATCGCAATATCGAACGAATGCCAAATTCACATGATTACTTATAACAAGACTTCTCCCATGTCCTCAGGAACAAAAATAACTACTCACAAACCATATTCATGTTCATAATTAGAGGAGTATTGAAAGGATCGAGAAGAGGGGTCTAGAGGGGGAGTGATTAGACCCTCAACAAGCAAAGTTGGTAGATTTTTAATTTCTATAGGTTGAGGTTGAGATTTTGCACAAGATTAACCACTACTAATACATTTCAAACAAGCATGACAAGAGTATATGCAGCGGAAAGAGTAAAGCATGCTATTTGCAAGAAAGTAAGGGATGGGATTGGAGAGTGCAAACGCAATGGAAACTCGGAGATTTTTAGCATGGTTCCGATAGGTGGTGCTATCGTACATCCACATTGATGGAGACTTCAACCCATGAAGGGTAATGAGTGCGTGAGTCCACGGAGGGCTCCACCCACGAAGGGTCCACGAAGGAGCAACCTTGTCTATCCCACCATGGCCATCGCCCACGAAGGACTTGCCTCACTCGGGTAGATCTTCACGAATTAGGAAATCTCCTTGCCCTTACAAACTTCTTGGTTCAACTCCACAATCTTGTCGGAGGCTCCCAAGCGACACCTAACCAATCTAGGAGACACCACTCTCCAAAAGGTAATAGACGGTGTTTCAATGATGAACTCCTTGATCTTGTGCTTCAAATGATAGTCTCCCCAACACTCAACTCTCTCACACAGATTTCGCTATGGTGGAAAGATGATTTGAGTGGGAAGCAACTTGGGGAAGCCTAGAGATCAAGATTCTTGTGGTAGGATTGGTATATCTTGGTCTCAACACATGAGTAGGTGGTTCTCTCTTAGAAAATGAGTGGTGGAAGTGTAGGCACGTTCTAATGGCTCTCTCTCGAATGGAGAAGGGGGTGGAGGGGTATATATAGCCTCCACACAAAATCCAACCGTTACACACATTTGAGCCAACTAGGTCAGACCGGATAGAAGAACTCGGCGAGACCGATCCAGTTCAAAATGTGGACGTTAGGCATCTCGGTGGGACCGACTGGAACAACTTGGTGGGACCGATGTGCAAGGGTGTAACGCCCATGATGCGGCTATATCTCCCACGTGTCGAGGCAGGACTTAGAGGCATAACCGCATGGTGGTTTTGTCGCAAGAAGGGTCATCTTCACACAATACCATGTAATGAACAAGAATGGGATAGAGAGTTGGCTTACAATCGCCACTTCACACAAATAATAAGTTAAACATACATCATCCAGAATACAATCAAGGTCCGACTACGGAACCAAAATAAAATAAGACAACCCCAAATGCTAGATCCCCGATCGTCCCAACTGGGCTCCACTACTGATCATCAGGAAACGAAACATAGTAACAACCAAGGTCTTCATCGAACTGTCACTTGAGCTCGGCTGCATCACCTGCACTGGTATCATCAGCACCTGCAACTGTTTTGGTAGAATCTGTGAGTCACGAGGACTCAGCAATCTCACACCCGCGAGATCAAGACTATTTAAGCTGATGGGTAGGAAAGGGTAGTGAGGTGGAGCTGCAGCAAGCACTAAGCATATATGATGGCTAACATACGCAAATGAGAGTGAGAAGAGAAGAAATGCAACGGTCGAGAAGATAGAAGTGATCAAGAAGTGATCCTGAAACTACTTACGTTCAAACATAACACAAGAACCGTGTTCACTTCCCGGACTCCGCCAAAAAGAGACCATCACGACTACACACACGGTTGATGCATTTTAATTAAGTCAAGTGTCAAGTTATCTACAACCGGACATTAACAAATTCCCATCTGCGACATAACCGCGGGCACGGCTTTCGAAAGATAATGCCCTGCAGGGGTGTCCCAACTTAGCCCAGCACAAGCTCTCACAGTCAACGAAGGATATTCCTTCTCCCAGGAAGACCCGATCAGTCTCGGAATCCCGGTTACAAGACTTTTCCACAATGGTAAAACAAGACTAGCAAAGCCGCCCGATGTGCCGACAAATCCCCGATAGGAGTCGCACGTACCTCGTTCTCAGGGCACACCGGATGGGCAAGACGTCGGGTTGGCATAGACTCTAGTTGCCCAGGGGGCGCCGGACATCGCCCAGGTTGGACCAGCACTTGGAGGAGCACTGGCCCAGGGGTTTAAAATAAAGATGACCCTTGAGTCTGCAGAACCCAAGGGAAAAAGGCTTAGGTGGCAAATGATAAAACCATGGTTGGGCCTTGCTCGAGGAGTTTTATTCAAAGCGAACTGTTAAGGGGGTCCCATAAATCCCCAACCGCGTAAGGAACGCAAAATCAAGGAACATAACACCGGTATGACAGAACTAGGGCAGCAAGAGTTGAACAAAACACCAGGCATAAGGCCGAGCCTTCCACCCTTTACCAAGTATATAGATGCATTAATTAAAATAAGAGATTGTGATATCCCAACATATCCATGTTCCAACATGGAACAATCTTCATCTTCGCCTGCAACTAGCAACGCTATAAGAGGGGCTGAGCAAAAGTGGTAACATAGCCAAACAACGGTTTGCTAGGAGGGTGGGTTAGAGGTTTGACATGGCAATATGGGAGGCATGATATAGCAAGTAGTAGGTAGCGCGGCATAGCAATAGAGCGAACAACTAGCAAGCAAACATAGAAGTGATTTCGAGGGTATGGTCATCTTGCCTGAGATCCCGCTAGGAAGAAGAACGAGTCCATGAAGAAGACAAACGGACGTAGTCGAACGAATCCTCACAATCGGAACAATACCGAGAACTATCGAGAAGAAGCGCAACCGGAAAGAAGGAAACATCATGGTAAACAACCAGCACATAAACATGGCATGATGCACAAGCAAATATGATGCATGTCCGGTTTAATGAGGCATGGGATGGCAAAGTGCACAAACAATACTACAAATTAAGCAGAGCTCAGTATGCAACGAGTTGCATATTGACAAAACACCACATATGATTATTTAGTTCTCTCTCGGTTATGTACACAACAATATTAATGTTGGTTAAACATGGCAAGAGGTGAAGCATATGAAAACTACCTAACTAGGCAGGTTTAAATGAGGCGCCGGAAAAATCCTCATATGCATATTTTGGAATTGGTACTGTTCTGCCCTAAATCATATTTTAGAGTTGTTGAACATGCAAAGTAATGCCACCATGTTAAACTATGCATTTTTCTACCCCATTTCCATATAAAGTTTATTAAATTCGGAGCTACGGTTATTTAGTTATGAAATAAAATATTTTAGTATGACATTTGAAGAAAAATAGTAGCAAACAGCAAGTTACACATTTTAAACATGGATGAAAGCAGCATAATATGAAACTTGATGAAATTCTAAGCATTTTACATATTTAAATCATTTTAATCCGATGCATGGTTAATTAATTATTATATGCATGAACATGGAGGGGTAATCTGTAAAACTGCACTCTCTGGGAAAATGAACAAATTCACAGATGCTGAAAAAAACGTACGCGGTCCGAATCTGAACAGAGCTGGGGGCTGCTCACCATGAGCCATGCCCAGTCGATGGAGAGGTAGGCCGGAAGGGGGGGCGCTGGGCCTTGCCAGCAGCAGGCCGGTTGCAGCACTGCGCGTGCGGTCGACCTGGTCAACGCGCGGGCGACGCGCTGGCGTGGCTCGAGGCAGGGGCGGTTCGAAGCGAAGCAGGCAGCAGCGGTTCGAGCAGAGAAACAGGGGAGCGGCCGCAGCAGGACTTGGCGCGCGGGTGACGCTGGAAGCGGAGAAACGACGCAATGACGAGGGCGGCGCGCCGGCGTGAGGTAGCGGAAGCAGCCGCGAAGCCTGGCGGCAGGGGAGGCACGGATACGGGCGGTGGAGGTAGCAGGCCGGCGGTGACGACTGCTGTTACAGAGAACCAGAGAGAGATCGGGAGTGAGTAGCGGCAGGAGAAGGAAAAAGAAAGAAGAAGGAAGGCAGGGCATGGCAAGGACCTGGCGGCGGTGGACCTTGCGGGCACGCAGAGGAAGGTCGAAGACGGCGGGGCAGCGTCGGATCTGGTGCACGGGTGCAGGTGACGAAGCTCCAGGTGGAGAAGGTTCCATGGGGCGGCGGCGTCCTTGTTCGTCCCTGAGAGGGAAAGAGAGCGAGAGAGATTGAGAGAGGGGGAAACAGAGGAGGACCGGAGGACGAAGAGAAAGGGTCAGCGACCTGCGGGGAGGTCCGACCGCGGAGACGCGTCGGCGTCAAGGTGCGGCGGCGCCAGCGAGATCTGGCGAGGACGCGGCTTGGACGAGGCAGCGGCAAGCTCCGGCTGTCCATGGAGGTTCTCTGTCCAAAAAAAACGAGACAGAGATGTGAGAGGGAGACGAGAGGAGTGGGAAAGGAAGGAAGGGGCGGCGCGGGGCTCATCTGCTGGTGATGCTCGACGGCAGAGGGAGCTCTGGTGGCCTGATTGGCCGGAGGGCTGCTCTCCTGCTCGGGAACGAGCAACGAGGAGGCTACAGGGATCGAGGGATGGGGATCCCGAGAGGATTTGGTGGAGTGGCGGCGGGATGGGACATCTCCTTAGAAGTTAGGGTTTGTTTGGATTAGGGGTCTATATACATACGAAAGGGGGATGATTTGGATCCTTCGATTGCGATCGGGCGGTCCGGAATAAATGGGTTAGGGAGTCCAAAAGAGAAATCGAAGATAATCAGGGGATGTTTGGGGATGATCCGAATCTAACGGTGATGATTGAGCGGGTCAGGTTCGGGTAAGTTTTCGGATGCGCGCGAGGGTTCGACAAAAGGCCATGGAGATAAGGGGGTTTTGACGGGCTCAGGGAAGAGAGAGAAGAGAGCGGTCCGGTTGATATGACAGGTCAACAGAGACAAGGAAGAAGCGGCAACTACGAGCAGATGCAAGTTTTGGAAAAATGACGGCAACGAAGTGCCAATGCAATGCGGATGATGCAATGATGAATGCAACAAACAAATAAATACACACGACGATGACGAAAAACATGGGAGGCATCTGGAGCGTTGGTCTCGGGGCGTTACAACACTCCACCACTACGAGAGGATCTCGTCCCGAGATCTAGGGATGGCACCATACAGAAACGGAAGAGGAAGAGGTAAAACAAAGTTGCTTCTTTGACAAACGAGTGAAACCACGAACCTTGAGAGGTTGAAAAAATTGAAAGAAAGAATACAACGAAGATGAACAAAGTTGAAAACAATCCGTTAGAAAAGAGGAACAAGGAACATTACAAGAACCTTGTAAGTTGAAAGACAAACAAAAATGGTTATGATGGACAAGAAGTACATGCAAGCACTTCGGTTGAAACAAGATGTACAAGGAACGATAAAGAACAATTACGACAACCCTCTGGTTAAATGGATAAGCAATGAAAGAACACGATCTTCACAATTCGATATGATGAGCGAAGAGAGCAACATCACAATGCCTCCGGAAGAAATAATAGAAGATATATCATTGGAATAAAATAATGGAGAAGAAAATGCCAACTTCTGCCACAAATGAGCTTGGAAAGCACCCTTCCAAGAAGGTTATAATGGAGTTGTTGGAAAATCAACAACGAAAGGACAAGCTTGTTGTGGGCTATGGAAGACAACTCAAAATTATAAGGTGACAAACGACCACTAACGAAAAACAATTGATTGCTTGAGAGCAACGAAGAGATGAAAACTTCTTTCATCAAGAGGATAAGAGGAAACTTGGATCATAGATAATCACCACAAAGAGCAACATTCCTTAGGGAAGACCTTAGGTGAAATATGACACAAGGTAACTCCAACGAAGAGATTGATGGATCTAAAATACCTCATTCCTGACAACATGTGAATCATGAAACATGAAGGAAATTGTCAAAATGACATAACACTACCTCAAAATATAAGGTAGAAAGAATTGCACTTTGAAATGCAAGAAGAAGAATGCTTGAACTCCTCAAAACAAAACATGTGTTGAGCACCCTGTTTAATTTTGAGTATAGCTTGGCGGATCTTAACTTCAAAAGAAAACTTGAAGAACAAATCGAGGATGAAAGGAATCCTTGACGAATCACCATGTAGAGCCTCCATGAAGAACTCCGGTAATAAAAGGATGGTACAAAGAAAGAGAAGTTGAACACACAAAGTGAAGCCTTGCGATGATTTAGATGGACCTTCGCGACGAGATAATGCCGAAAACTTGGAACTCCAAAAAGAAAAGATGAAGGATCTCGAACCGAGAATGTGACATGATGAACAACTTTGGAAAGAAGAAATTAGATCACTTGGATGAAACAATAATAAGAATTACGTTATGCATATCCTTGACCAATTTCAATTGATGACAAGGAATGGATTTGGCATGCCACTTATTCGTCTTGAAAAGATTGAAGAGAGAAATAGCGCAACTTGGGAAGGTCTTCCACGAACCACCGGTAGGATTTGGAAATACGAATGAATTGATACAATAACAATGGAAGAGAATTATTGAACGAACCACCGTAAGAATTGAAAATGAAAGTAGCAAAGGCACAATTCACCGGGAAGAATTGGAAAACGAAAGAAGATACTTGAGGGGATTTAGATACAAGTGAATGAAGAGATCCCGAGCTGATTAGAGAATACTTGAATGATGCCCCGGTAAGATTTGGAGAACGAGAGCTGAAAGCTGGAATGGATAATTCTGAGATGATGGGCTCCAGAGAATCAAACTAAAAAGACTACTGCATTGCTCCAGATGGGTGAAAAGAATTCTCACAATCGAAAACAATTATGAGAGGACGACATCAACCTTGGACTATGCATCTTTAAGAGAACGGAGCAAGATTTAAGAGAAAATCTTCTTCAGTTTTCAAATGCAGAGAATGACGACAAGAGACACCACTATGAATTGTTGAGGCACTCCGGAATGAAAATTAGAAAGATTGAACGAACAATGAAAAGAATTTGAAAGATCTTGGAGAAAGACATTTGACTGATGATAATTCGTTCTTACGTCAAACTTTGAAAAGAATTTGGGAATAGCTCCGAGAGAATTAGAAGAGTCAGGTAAGATCCTGGGAAAAGACCTGTGGGTTAGGGCCCACTCAAAAGGAAACACCGTTGAACTATTTAAAAGAGAGATTGTGTCGGTTGAATTAAATGGCTTGAATAAGGTAAGGCCTCGAAATAGCTTGAACGGATTAAGAATGGCAGCTTGAATCTTCTGAGATATCTTCAGCACTCTAGATACAAGTATCACGATGTTAATGATCAAGAGATTCTTGGATAAGAACTTCCAAAATGAGAAAGCATTTGAAAGGAGGAAAGGGATACGATCAACACCGAAAACTTGCATTGAATCTGCCGTAGGAAAAAACGAGAATGGAAGAATGATGAACTTGTAGAGCATCTTCATGAGAACCACCGAGTAAGAATATTGAAGAAAAATAATGAAGAAACTTCACATTAATAAAATGAATACTTGATTAAGGATATATGATGTTGGGGAACGTTGCAAAAAACAAAAAATTCCTACGGTTTCACCAAGATCCATCTATGAGTTCATCTAGCAACGAGTGATCGGATGCATCTACATACCTTTGTAGATCGCGAGCGGAAGCGTTCAAAGAACGGGGATGAGGTAGTCGTACACGACGTGATCCAAATCACCGGAGATCCTAGCGCCGAATGGACGGCACCTCCGCGTTCAACACACGTACGGTCAGCGTAACGTCTCCTCCCTCTTGATCCAGCAAGGGGAGAGGAGAGGTTGAGGAAGATGGCTCCAGCAGCAGCACGACGGCGTGGTGATGGTGGAGCTGCAGTACTCCGTCAGGGCTACGCCAAGCACTATGGAGGAGGAGGGGGTGTTGGAGAGGGAGAGGGAGGCACCAAAGGCAAAGGTAAGAAGTCCTCCATCTCCCCCACTATATATAGGAGGGCCTAGGGGGGGCGCCGGCCCTAGGAGATCCAATCTCCTAGGGGGCGGCGGCCAAGGGAGGAATCCCTCCTCCCCAAGGCACCTAGGAGGTGCCTTACCCCTTTGGGACTCTTCCTTAGGGTTTCCCCCACCCTAGGCGCATGGGCCCTAGGGGGAAGTGGCACCCCAGCCCACTTTGGGCTGGATCCCTTCCCACTTCAGCCCATGGGACCCTCCGGGATAGGTGGCCCCACCCGGTGGACCCCCGGGACCCTTCCGGTGGTCCCGTTACAATACCGGTGACCCTGAAACTTGTCCCGATGGCCGAAATAGCACTTCCTATATATAATTCTTTACCTCCGGACCATTCCGAAACTCCTCGTGACGTCCGGGATCTCATCCGGGACTCCGAACAACATTCGGGTTACTGCATATACATATCCCTACAACCCTAGCATCACCGAACCTTAAGTGTGTAGACCCTACGGGTTCGGGAGACATGTAGACATAACCGAGACAACTCTCCGGTCAATAACCAACAGCGGGATCTGGATACCCATGTTGGCTCCCACATGCTCCTCGATGATCTCATCGGATGAACCACGATGTCGAGGATTCAAGCAACCCCGTATACAATTCCCTTTGTCAATCGGTATGTTACTTGCCCGAGATTCGATCGTCGGTATCCCAATACCTCGTTCAATCTCGTTACCGGCAAGTCACTTTACTCGTACTGTAATGCATGATCCCATGACCATACACTTGGTCACATTGAGCTAATAATGATGATGCATTACCGAGTGGGCCCAGTGATACCTCTCCGTCATACGGAGTGACAAATCCCAGTCTTGATCCGTGTCAACCCAACAGACACTTTCGGAGATACCCGTAGTCTACCTTTATAGTCACCCAGTTACGTTGTGATGTTTGGTATACCCAAAGCACTCCTACGATATCCGGGAGTTACACGATCTCATGGTCTAAGGAAAGGATACTTGACATTGGAAAACTCTAGCAAACGAACTATACGGTCTTGTGCTATGTTTAGGATTGGGTCTTGTCCATCACATCATTCTCCTAATGATGTGATCTCGTTATCAATGACATCCAATATCCATAGTCAGGAAACCATGACTATCTGTTGATCAACGAGCTAGTCAACTAGAGGCTTACTAGGGACATGTTGGTGTCTGTTATTCACACATGTATTACGATTTCCGGATAACACAATTATAGCATGAATAAAGACAATTATCATGAACAAGGAAATATAATAATAATGCTTTTATTATTGCCTCTAGGGAATATTTCCAACATATGAGTCCTTGAAGAAAAAGGGTGGGAGGGCGGGAAAACAAAGGCAACTTGGGATGGTTGAAACAAACACCGTTGAGAAAATTGAGGGGTGATCTTGGGAATGTTGAAAATGATCGGATCCACTTGAAGAGAAGCACACCGATTGAGAAGAAATTGAGATGACAAACTCGAAGATCAAGAAGGATTAGTATTCACATAGGAATATGAGAACACAGCTTAGAATAAGGTATGGAATCAACACTTGACATCGAAGCAACTCGAATACCACAACAAAAACAAACAAAGGATTGGCTTGCAGAATAAGCCGGAAACAAACATGTGATAGATCCCATATTGTATCATGTGTCTGTTGGAAAGATATCCTACGAGATACTTGAATTCCCACTTATAAACTCCCGAAACTTTTTGGTTATGCAATCTGCTGGTGGGGATACAGGGGAAGCAATATATCTCACCCAAACTAACAATCCCTACATCCAGTTGTATCCATCCGTCAACACATAACCAAGAAAACTCCAGAAATCGTGTACCTCAACCTTCGAAAAAGCATCCGTTATACGAGTTATGGCAATACTCCCGAACTCCAGCCCCAGTACTGGGTGGCGTCGAGGTTATCTCACCAACAACTGCATAAAAGAGATTTTAGATGTCGGCAAAAAACTCAGGAATTCCAGAACTGCAACGATAAGATTGTGACGACAACACCTCGGAGCTCAACTCCCCGGGACACTGCCACAACCCCTAAATGTCAGGAGGCACCAAGAACAATGTTCTCATCACAAGAATATCAGAACGATCCCAACATACCCGCGTGATCCTAAAAAAAATTTAGTGAAATTTGAGGAGAGGAAAGTCAAAACATCTACATCAGGAGACCTCACTAGAGCGATGAGGGGACTGAGGAGTAAAAAGAATCCTACTCTCTGATATATATAATCCTAAGACTCAAAACATTTTGTTCTAGACTCAACAAAGTCAGTGATTCGAACAGATTACAATGGGGACCAATATAGGTTAACCTAACATCTGGATGGCGCTCCCACCCACCCACCCACCCTCCGGCGACTCTCTCCGGTGATCTCCCCGTTCCTCCGGTAACTTTTGGATCTTTTCCGCGCATTGGATTTGGATTTCCCTCCTCTCTCTTTAGACCCCAGTCTCTATGGGTTCTGATGGTGGTGCTACTCTGGATCTGGATTTTTCTCGTGGTGTGGCTGTTGCCGATGAGGTTTTTAGATCTTCTGGTCTTTCGATCCATCCTTTGGAGGGATCCCGTCCTTTTGTCCTGGTGGTCTCTTTCAGTCGGCATGATTTCTGGCTTGATGAAGATTCTGTGGCTGCGGCACTTGAGGCAGCTCTAGGGGGTTCAGCAATTGATCTTATGGTGACATACATCAAGGATAAGGTTTTCTCGTTTGTGGTGTCTTGCAAGGAGATTGGTTTTCATATTGTTGATTCACGCTCTTATGCTTGTCCTCAGTTTAAATGTTATTTTCATCTCTGGGGCAATGGTGGGCCAAATTGGCGGCGTGAGTTTTTGATCTGGAAGAAGGAGTGTGATGCTAAGTGGATTCTTGTTAGTCCCTCTAAGCGGCGTGCTACTCTTGGTATGTTGGCTATGCAAAAGCCCCCTGTCAAGTCTGCGATCAAATCTGCTAATTCTACTCGTAAAAGGCTATCTTTCGCCATGTTCCAGAATTATGATGTGTGCAAAGGGTATCACTATCCGGCTACTCAGAATTGTCTTGAGTTAGCTTCTTTGTCTGGTTATGATCTTCCCCCCAAGGAATGCGTTGTCATTCACCCCCCGCCGCCGGTGGAGCTTCAGTGGACGGTTGCCTCGCCATCGATCACCTTTGTTACGGGTTGCTCCTATCCGATTGCTTTCCCTGGAACCACTAGCTCCATCTCCGGCGTGTTCTTCGGGCGGGTTTGCTAATGTTTCGAATGATGCCATGATGGGCCCCTCTGCCATGTTGGGTTCTTCGGACTCGGTTGTCACTGGACCTTCGCCCACCTGTCTTCCCAGGCCAAGTTTTTCTCCGTTGAGTGGCGGCCCAATTACTGTGGAGCCCAGTTCTCCTACTTCTCCAGTTGGGCCTTTTAGCCCCTCAACGTTGGTGATCCCGTCCACACAAGAGGCTCAGGACGCTTTCGAGACCATGGTCAATGACATGGTGGACCAAGTGCTTACATGTTCTCGTTGCTCTTTGGGGGGCCACCTGTCTGTCAGCTTCCCCTACACCGTTGGATGTTTGGCATGTGGAGATCCTGCTCATTCAAGAAAAGACCGCGAGTTTATTGCGATTGAAAAGGGTTTATGTTGGAAACGGAAGCGTCCCGCTATCTTGGATAGACCGGTCTCTCCTTGCATCGGGAAGCACGCGCTGCCGCCATCTCTGCAGGCTTGCCCTATCACATCACCATTAACCAGGCCGCAGTCTTGTGCTCCGCACACCCCATCTGCTCCGCCTCCTCCGACGCCACCGCTCCCTTCCTCGCCATCGCCCATGGCCAACTTCGCCCTGGATCCGCAGCTTTATGTGCCAGTGGGCCATCACGTCATTGACGGAGGTGTTCATCGCGTTCCTCGGACTTCCATTACGCCTCCATCGCCCGTTGTTCGTTCGCATGAGAGCTTCATGATTGCTGAGGTTTTGCCGGCTCCGCCATTGCATCAGATGGGTCAGGTACGTGAGCAGGTGGTTGAGCTTATCAACCACATGGGTTTTCATGTCCGTTCTGCTCAGCCATGGATTTCTGGAGTGGGTCTGTTTGAGGTCAGAGATGTTGGCGAGCGTTTTGCTTTGATTCAACTACCTCCTCAAGATCTTGGTCAGGATAGATTTGTTCGCTTTATGAAGCATGACCATGGCGAGGGTTTTCATGGGGTTCAAGGTTTTCGTGATGGATGTCTGATGTTCTTAGGTGTCCCCCTGGATCTCCGTAATACTGAGAATCTCAGGGCTGCTGTTAATACCTTTGGAAAGTTCCACCATTGGATTAGTGATGATCCATATCTTGTCAGATCTGTTGTGTTTGCCTCCTTCCCTGAGGATATCCTGGTACCTCGGGATGTGGTGTTTTCTGATTATGCTGCCTGGGGTGGTGCTAAAGTTTCTTGGACAGCGCCGTGTTATATCCTAGGAGCTAATTTTGCTGAGCAAATGCCGCAAGATGATGATCCCATGCCTATTGACGGCAATCCTCACCCCCTGCCTGGTCACTTAATACATGAAGATAATCTCTTTGCTCTTCCGCCTTATCCAGCTCTTGGGTGGAACGACGTGCCGCCTCCTCCGCCTCCCATGCATAATCAGGGTGGTGGCTGGGGCTGGCATGACAATGAGCAGGATGCCCAGGAGGATGTAGTGCAACTAGAGCCCGTTCCTGATCAGGAGTCTATGGTCATTAACCAGCAGGATTTCTCGGGCTCTATTAGCCAGTCGGATAGTCAAGTTCAGGCTGATCCTCCTTTACATGATGTGGCGATTGTGCAAGATCCTCCAGCTGTAGTTGTGCAAGTTCCTATTGATAATGGAAATGTTGCTTTGGCTGCCCAGCTTGACGTTGCACCAGTGGAACCAGTATTCGTTGAGGGTGATCTTCAGATTGGTATTCAGCCCGCTGTGGAAGTGGATGAAAATGTCCTTCAGATAGGTGAGCCACCTGCTGATCCTGATGCATTGGCTATAGTGCCATACCAGCCACCTGTGTTGCCACAGCAAGATCTTGTTGTTGGTCGAGTTCATGTAGTTTATGGCCCGCCTTTGCCTCCTGAGATGGCCTGGAGGCGTACTTTCGATACTCTTTTGGGGCGCTGCTCTACTCTTCAGGTTCCAAAGCCGGTCCTACGGTCTTCTTTTGGGCCACTGCTCCTTTCCAAGAGATCGTGGTCCCTGGCTTTTGAGAAGGTCCATTGGGTTTCAGATTTTACCACTGGTGATTCGGCTAGCATGGTCGCCCCTTTGTCTTCTCTCCCACCTCCCAGGGGACTTGCTCGGGCTCTGTTTCCTGATAGCCAGATGGAGTTGGAGTACGACCCAGGCCTGCAGTTTGCGACTGCCCCCGATGAGCAGTTCTCCTTCTCTGCTCCTTCTCTGAAGAAGAAGGCCTCCAAGCGTGGTCGTCCTCCAGTCGTGGACTCTGAACTGCGCCGCTGCACCCGTAGCTCTGCAAGAAGGGATGGTTTCAAGCCTGTGCTTCAAGCCTTGCCTATGACTGAACCTAAGAAGAAGAAGCCCCATTCCAAGCCTCTGACAGATGATGATTCTACCCGTAGCATGCCCTCAGTGCCACCGCCAACACCTCTTCGTCATATTCAGCAAATTGGAGCGGATCTGGGTATCTCTGCTGAAAAGCTCACTGTGGATGCGCTTATGGCGGATCCTTCTTCTGCCAAGGACAAATCTTCCCATGATTAGCTCGGGATGTGCAAGCGGGGTGTGGTCGACCCATAACTGGACTAGTTATCGTAGGATTTATCTAAATACTTTGTCTCTGGGACCCGTATGCTTTCGTTGTCTTTGCAAACTTCTTTTGTTTGGCTTTGCTGCATGTCTGAACTGCTCTATGTGCTGCCTGCTATGTGGGCATGCTGTTAAAGTTGTAAACGCTATGTTCCATGGATATTCGGTCTACTAGAAGTTGGCGTGTTATGTGTTGGAATGTTCGGGGCTTAAATTCTGATGACCGTCAGCATGCTGTTCGTAATAAGGTGGATGAAAGCCAGGCTTCTGTTATCTGTCTACAGGAAACGAAAATGGAGTGTATTGACTCCAGAAATGTCAGAAAATTTTGCCCTCGTCGTTTTGATTCTTTTGTTTATAGCCCTTCTGTTGGGGCTTCGGGTGGCATTGTTGTGTTGTGGAACTCCTCTGTCCTTACAGGGAGATTAATTAAGGTCAAGCAGTTTGGCGTTGTTGTGCACTTTACTTCCAAACACAACAATGAGCAATGGACGTTGGTTAATGTTTATGGGCCATGTCGTGGCCAGGCCAGGGATGATTTTGTGGACTGTCTCTATAATCTCTCCATCCCTGACTCTGAAAATTGGCTTGTTTTGGGAGACTTTAATTTTATTCGATCCACAAAGAACAGAAATCTCCCTGGTGGCGATGCTAATGATATCTTCATTTTTAATGAGATTATTGGGTACCTTGGCTTGCTTGAGTTACCTATTAAGGGGAGATCTTTCACTTGGTCCAATATGCAGGATAATCCTCTACTAGAGCAGCTCGATTGGTTTTTCACTTCCTCAAACTGGATCACTTGTTACCCCTCCACCCAGGTGTTGCCCCTGGCCAGGACTGCTTCAGATCATGTGCCTTGTGTGGTGTCCATCAACACTTCCATCCCTAAGTGTAATATCTTTCATTTTGAAAATGACTGGGTGGAGCTGCAGGGTTTTATGGACTGTGTGTCTGCTTCATGGGCTACTGCATCCAGCAAAACCAACATCTCGGCCAAGATTGCTGACAAATTTAAAACCTTGAGGAGGGATCTTAAGAGTTGGCACATGAATGTTTTCAAAATGAAAATATTAATTGCTAAATGTAATAGGGTGGTTCTCATTTTGGATTGCTTGGAGGAATTGAGGCCACTTTATAGGCATGAGTTCAACTTTCGTAATCTGGTCAAGTTGCATTTGGAGCATTTGCTGCACCTTCAGTTTCTGTATTGGAAGAAGAGGTGCACTATAAGATCTATTAAAGTGGGAGAGGAGAACACTAAATTCTTTCATGCTATGGCTTCTAAAAGATTTAGGCATAACTCCATTGCTTCTCTGCGGTTGGATGATGGTACAATTGTGTCTGATCATGAGCAAATGGTTGCTGCTCTCTGGCAAAACTTCAAAAATAGGATGGGAACTAGTCATGGTATTCAAATGTCTTTTGATCTCTCCTCAATTTTACACAGAGTTGAGGGCCTTGACTCCCTCACTAAGATGTTCTCCAAGGAGGAGATGGATAATACTGTTAAGAGCATGCCCATTGATAAGTCTCCTGGGCTAGATGGCTTTAATGGACTCTTTTTTAAAAAGTGTTGGCCTATAATTAGTAAGGATTTCTATGAGCTGGCTTCTGCTTTTCATGAGGGGTCTGTGAATCTGGAGAACATCAATTATTCTTATATCACCCTGGTCCCTAAGAAGAGATCTCCTGAGTCTGTTAATGATTTTAGGCCTATCTCTCTTTCTGGTATGGAGGTGAAATTCCTTTCTAAGATGGCTGCTAACAGGCTGCAGCTAGATATCATAAGATGTTTGCATAAAAACCAATATGGTTTTATCAAATCCAGAACCATTCAGGACTGTATTGCATGGACCTTGGAATATCTGCACCAATGCCATCAGTCAAAGAGGCCTATTGTCATTCTCAAGCTAGATTTTGAGAAAGCTTTTGACTCTATTGAACATGAGGCCATTTTCCAAATTTTGAGGCACAAGGGTTTTAATGATAAGTGGATTTCCTGGGTTAAACAGTTTTTGGCTTCTCGAACCTCTTCTATCTTGCTTAATGGAGTTCCTGGGAAACAATTTGCTTGCAAAAAGGGGGTTAGGCAGGGTGACCCTCTTTCTCCACTTCTATTTGCCATTGCTGCAGATCTGTTGCAATCAGTAGTTAATGATATGCACCATAAAGGTCTTTTACAGCTTCCTATTCCCTGCCATGATAAGGAATATCCAATTATCCAGTATGCTGATGACACCCTCGTTATTATGCCTGCTGAGGAATCTCAATTGCTCTCATTGAAGAAAATGCTCTTCCTTTTCTCTAAGTCCACTGGATTGCATGTTAACTATCACAAGTCATCCCTACTTCCTATTAATGTGGATTCAGTGGAGATTGCTAGACTTGCTGGTGTTTTTGGTTGTGTGGTTGGCACCCTACCTTTTACTTATCTTGGCCTTCTTGTGGGAATTACAAAACCCAAGATCTTGGACTTAATGCCTTTGGTTGATAGTATGGAAAGGAAGCTTTCTGTTAGCTCTTCTTTCCTTGCTCATGGAGGAAGACTGCAGTACCTGATCTTTGCCCTTTCTTCTGTGCCAATTTTTTTCCTGTGTAGTCTGGACTTGCCTCCTAGTATTTTAAAGCAGCTAGAGAGAATTCAGAGGCAGTGTCTTTGGAGGAAGTATGGGCACAATTCTGGTCAGTCATTGGCAGCTTGGGGTTTGGTTTGTAGACCAAAGAACAAAGGTGGCTTGGGTATTTTGAATCTGAAGTTGCAGAATGTGGCTCTGCTCCTTAAACATGCTAGCAAATTCTACAATAAAGTTGATGTGCCCTGGGTTCAACTCATCTGGAATACTTACTACCATGGTAGGGTTCCTCATGCTACCATCATTTGTGGCTCTTTCTTGTGGAGGGACATATGCAAGTTAATGGATAAATTCAGGATGGTCAATGCAGTGCATGTTAATAAGGGTGACACTGTCCTCTTTTGGTCTGATTCTTGGACATTGGGGGACACTAATATTCCTCTTGAGCAAAGGTTTGCTAGGCTTTTTTCGTTTGCCATTGATCCCCTTATCTCTGCTGCGGAGGTTTTTGAATCGACTGAGCTCACCTCCTTATTCCATTTACCCCTCTGTAAGAGAGCTTTTGGAGAGCTGCAGTCTTTGCAAAACCTGCTTTTGCTTTCTGACCATAATCCTCAGCTCAATGACACATGGGTATGGAGAGAGGATGGCAAGGGATATTCTGCCAAGAAATACTATTCCTTCTTGCATAAACACATTGTGCCCAACCCACTCTTGTCCTGGGTGTGGGCTAGCTGCCGCACTATGAGGATCAAGTTCTTTGCTTGGATGTTGATTATGGATCGGCTGAATACTCAGGATATGCTGGAGAGAAGGCACTGGAATGTTTCTGAATCAAACCATTGTGTTCTTTGTCCAACACACACCAAGGAGGATAGAGATCACCTATTCTTTCAATGTAATTTCAGTTGTAGGGTCTGGAATTATCTTCAAATCAACTGGATGGATGGAGATGATATGGTTGCCATTGCCTATCACGCTAGAAGGGATTTTGCTAAGCCTTTCTTCTCTGAGGTGGTTTTCCTGGCATGCTGGAACATCTGGAATGTTAGGAATGACAGGGTTTTTAGGAATGTTGCACCCTCTTTTCGTAGATGGAGGTCTTCTTTTATTCTAGACATCTCCCTTTTGGTTCATAGAATTAAGCCTAAGTTCAAAGAGGATCTGCTTAGATGGATTTCCTTTTTGCCACCTTGAGGTGAGTTTTTTGTTTTCCCTCTTTTTTTGCTTTCTTGGGTCTTTTGGACCATGTAAGCTCTGTACATATGTAACCTTTTTATGAGAGCAATAAAATTGTTGTGGGGTCCATACCCTACAGTTTCAGGTAAAAAAAAGTCAGTGATTCGATCAAGCAGGGGCTCCTAAGTCGGGGATGGCTCTGATTACCAACTTGTAATGCCCACGATGCGGCTATATCTCCCATGTGTCGAGGCACGACTTAGAGGCATAACCGCATGGTGGTTTTGTCGCAAGAAGGGTCATCTTCACACAATCCCATGTAATGAACAAGAATGGGATAGAGCGTTGTCTTACAATCGCCACTTCACACAAATAACAAGTTAAACATACATCATCCAGAATACAATCAAGGTCCGACTACGGAACCAAAATAAAAGAAGGCAACCCCAAATGCTAGATCCCCGATCGTCCCAACTGGGCTCCACTACTGATCATCAGGAAACGAAACATAGTAACGACCAAGGTCTACATCGAACTCTCACTTGAGCTCGGTTGCATCACTTGCACTGGTATCATCGACACCTGCAACTGTTTTGGTAGAATCTGTGAGTCACGAGGACTCAACAATCTCACACCCGCGAGATCAAGACTATTTAAGCTGATGGGTAGGAAAGGGTAGTGAGGTGGAGCTGCAGCAAGCACTAAGCATATATGATGGCTAACATACGCAAATGAGAGCGAGAAGAGAAGCAACACAACGGTCGAGAAGCTAGAAGTTATCAAGAAGTGATCCTGAAACTACTTAAGTTCAAACATAACACAAGAACCGTGTTCACTTCCCGGACTCCGCCGAAAAGAGACCATCATGGCTACACACGCGGTTGATGCATTTTAATTAAGTCAAGTGTCAAGTTATCTACAACCGGACATTAACAAATTCCCATCTGCCACATAACCACGGGCACGGCTTTGAAAGATAATGCCCTGAAGGGGTGTCCCAACTTAGCCCATCACAAGCTCTCACGGTCAACGAAGGATATTCCTTCTCCCGGGAAGACCCGATCAGTCTCGGAATCCCAGTTACAAGACTTTTCGACAATGGTAAAACAAGACCAGCAAAGCCGCTCGATGTGCCGACAAATCCCGATAGGAGTCGCACATACCTCGTTCTCAGGGCACACCGGATGGGCAAGACGTTGGGTTGGCATAGATCCTGGTTGCCCAGGGGGCGCCGGACATCGCCCAGGTTGGACCAGCACTCGGAGGAGCACTGGCCCGGGGGTTTAGAATAAATATGACCCTTGAGTCTGCAGAACCCAAGGGAAAAAGGCTTAGGTGGCAAATGTTAAAACCAAGGTTGGGCCTTGCTGGAGGAGTTTTATTCAAAGCAAACTGTCAAGGGGGTCCCATAAATCCCCAACCGCGTAAGGAACGCAAAATCAAGGAACATAACACCGGTATGACGGAAACAAGGGCGGCAAGAGTGGAACAAAACACCAGGCATAAGGCTGAGCCTTCCACCCTTTGCCAAGTATATAGATGCATTAATTAAAATAAGAGATATTGTGATATCCCAACATATCCATGTTCCAACATGGAACAATCTTCATCTTCACCTGCAACTAGCAACGCTATAAGAGGGGCTGAGCAAAAGCGGTAACATAGCCAAACAACGGTTTGCTAGGAGGGTGGGTTGGAGGCTTGACATGGCAATATGGGAGGCATGATAGAGCAAGTGGTATGTAGCACGGCATAGCAATAGAGCGAACAACTAGCAAGCAAAGATAGAAGTGATTTCGAGGGTATGGTCATCTTGCCTGAGATCCCGCTAGGAAGAAGAACGAGTCCATGAAGAAGACAAACGGACGTAGTCGAACGAATCCTCACAATCGCAACAATACCGAGAACTATCAAGAAGAAGCGCAACCGGAAAGAAGGAAACATCATGGTAAACAACCAGCACATAAACATGGCATGATGCACAACCAAATATGATGCATGTCCGGTTTAATGAGGCATGGGATGGCAAAGTGCACAGACAATACTACAAATTAAGCGGAGCTCAGTATGCAACGAGTTGCATATTGACGAAACACCACATACGTTTATTTAGTTCTCTCTCGGTTATGTACACAACAATATTAAATGTTGGTTAAACATGGAAAGAGGTGAAGCATATGAAAACTACCTAACTAGGCAGGTTTAAATGAGGCGCCGGAAAAATCCTCATATGCATATTTTGGAATTGGTACTGTTCTGCCCTAAATCATATTCTAGAGTTGTTAAACATGCAAAGTAATGCCACCATGTTAAACTATGCATTTTTCTACCCCATTTCCATATAAAGTTTATTAAATTCGGAGCTACGGTTATTTAGTGTGAACCGGGCCCTGAACCGGACATCTGCACCGACCTCGTCAAAACGGCTCAGCGTGCGCGATCTGCCCAGGTTAAACCGGCCATAAAGCGTGCCTTCGTGGGAGTCATCCATGTAGGAAGTTATGAGGATGGATTGGAATCTAGTGGCGAGACCGTCGTGTATTCCGGCGACGAGTCATCAACCGGAGAAACTGAATCTCTGTATCAGCTGCAAGATGGCCGGATTGGGGGTTGTTCTGATGGTGATAGTATTCTAGACCTCTCTGATCTGCCCAACCGAGTTGGGATATTTATGGCCGGTACACAAGCAGTGCTTCACTCTTCCACTGCAGCAGCAATGATCTCCGGTTCAGTAGCGGCGACGGCTGCCGGGGCAGGAGGCTCTGTGCGCCCGCCGGCTCAAGTTTTATCGGATTTGTTTGATGCGTTGGCTGCACTTATGGCAGAGGCTAATCCGGCGGATCAGGATGCCCACAACGCAGAAATTGCAAAGGTGAGGGAACATATCACTCAGGCCAAGGCTGACTTAGCTGCAGAAGATGCCAGAATGACGGCAGAGTGAGCCGCTTTGGATGCGCAAGCCTACAGGCTTATGCTGGATCAGAACGCGTCGCATGAAGTCATGAAGAGGAAATACAGATCCCGTTTGCCTTCGGTTTTCGAAGCCGGAGACCTCTTCAACACCCCAGGGGCGGGGACCAGTAATCTGCCGGTGGTAAACCAGGCGGAAGCACCTGGGACGGGCGCGCCGGTTCAGCCCCGTTTAACAGATCTGCCTCGTCATAACACTGTTATGCCTCAGGCTATTCCAACACCTCCGGGTCACTACTCCAACCCGATGGACAACCTTGTTGCAGCTGCTGCACGACTGGAGGCCATCCCAATTGAAGGTGATTCGCCATAGGCAGTGGAAACGCGCCGGGTTAAGGAGCTTCTTAGGACAGCTTTGATCCAACAGGAAGCATACTCATATAGCCGTGACCGGATCCACTCCACCCCTCGTCCAAGCCGGAGCTATAGCAGGCACATGGATGAACCGGCCGTATCAAATAATGCACGACGTCGAGCACCCCGTGGCAACAACCCAGCGGGTGGTGCTGATAATGCTCGGGAAGTGGTGGACCGGGCTCGAGCGCGCAGGGAGGCCGAGTTAGCAGCATACTATCAGGCTCGTCAGCTTACGCCGGTTCGTCCAACTACCTCGGTCGAGCCTAGTGTTACTTCTAGTTCTTTGGGGGTGCCTTGCCTTGTCCCCGCTTTACGCAATGTGCGCCTGCCCAAGGATTTTAAGGGCCCGCGCAAAGTACCGGATTACACGGCGGATCAACCTCCAGAGACATGGGTAGAGAGTTATGAGATGGCCATGGAGATGCTTGATGTGGATGATGCGGCATGTGCGAAGTATTTCACCATGATGCTCGAAGGAATGGCCCGTACTTGGTTAAAAAGCCTACCGGCCAATTCTATCAGTTCATGGGCCCAATTGCGAGCCCGGTTTATCAGCAACTTCAAAGACACATGTAAGAAGCCTATGTCAATAGTGGACTTAGCAGCTTGTGTCCAGAAGGAAGGAGAATCAACGACCCATTGGGTGCGCCGGGTCTCGCAAGTTCTGCATTCATCAGACCGCATCAACGCTGACACTGCAGTTATAACCCTGGAAGGCAACTGCCGGTTTGGGCCCTTAAAGTTGAAATTAGGACGGATGAAGCGCCATTGCACTGATATGGGGACCCTCATGGCTGCATTAGTGAAGTATGCTGATTCTGACAGTACCAAGGATCCCGAGTCTGATGATGACAAGACAGGGAAGGGAAAGAAGAACAACAACTCCAAGGGACAGCAGCATAACCCGGCAGGTAATGGTAGCGGAGGCAAGCGTAAAGCGGATGGCAATATGGACTTCGTGGCTAATACCAATGCGCAGGACAAGGGCTAGCGACGCAAGGGTAAACCGCCGAGTCGCGGTGCAGCGCCAAACCCTAACCCGGACCGCCTAAATTATCTATTAAACCAGCCCTGCCCAAAGCATGGGACGAAGGAGGTGCCAGCCAACCACCTTTGGAAGGATTGCTACATTATGCAGGAGTTCAAGAATTCTAATGCTTTCCGGTACGATCACGGCTCTGGTGGTGGCTCAGGATCCGGGCCGGGTTACGGTGGAGGAAGTTCCGATTTAGGGTTTAATGGTAATCTGGGCGGACATAACAATCAAAATAATAACCAGGGGGGTTACAATCAGCAGCAGCAACAACAACAGTCGGGTTACCAGAGTCACCCGAAGCAGTTGAATAGTGGGCAGTACCATGTCTTCACCACTAGCTTGGACAAACGAGACCGGAAGGTTCAGAAGTGGGCAGTAAATTTTGTTGAACCGGCCGTGCCCCGGTATCTACGCTGGTCTGAACAACCGATCGTATGGAGCAGAGAGGATCACCCTCCCCGGGTTGATAATCCGGGTCAGCTAGCATTGGTGGTGGCGCCTCAGGTAGGAGGTTATAAGTTCACCAAGGTGCTCATGGATGGAGGGAGCAGCATTAATATCTTATACTATGAGACCTTCCGTCGTATGGGGCTAACAGATAAAAATCTCAAACGTCTAATACGGTGTTCCATGGGGTGGTACCTGGTAAGTCAGCATATCCTGTTGGCAAGATAGCTCTGGAAGTGGCCTTTGGAGATGATCATGATTCCAGGTCGGAGACATTGACTTTTGAGGTGGTAAAAATCCAGAGTCCATATCACGCCTTGTTTGGGCGGCCGGCTTACGCCAAGTTTATGGCCCGGCCCTGTTATGTGTATCTACAGCTCAAGATGCCGGGTCACAAGGGGACAATAACGGTTCATGGAAGCCGTAAGGTCACTTTGGAGTGCGAAGAAGGAGATGCGGCCTATGCAGAGTCGGTTTGTGCCACAGAGGAGCTAAAATATTATAAGGACAATGTTGATCCGGCAGACATGACTCCATTGAAGAAGCCAACTATGAAGCATGATTCGGCCCTGAAGTTTAAATCGGCAGCTGTGACTAGGCTTGTTGACTTCGTGCCTGGCGATTCGTCCAAGCAGTTCAGTATCAGTGCCAATTTGGATCTGAAATAGGAAAGCACGCTCATCGAGTTCATCCGTGAGAATCGGGACATTTTTGCATGGAAGCCTTCTGACATGCCAGGTGTACCGAGGCAACTCACTGAGCACACTCTTAATGTGGTTCCTAAGTACAAACCGGTGAAACAGTTCCTCCGCCGGTTTAACGAAGAAAGACGCAAAGCTATTGGAGAAGAGGTAGCCAGGCTCTTGGCAGCTGGCTTTATTGTTGAAGTTTTCCACCCTGAGTGGCTGGCTAATCCGGTGCTGGTCCTTAAGAAAAACGGCACCTGGCGCATGTGTGTGGATTATACAGATCTTAACAAGGCTTGTCCAGCAGATCCCTTTGCCCTCCCCCGTATTGATCAAATTATTGATGCTACGGCGGGTTGTGAGCGTTTGAGTTTTCTGGATGCATATTCTGGTTATCATCAGATCAAGATGGCAGTTAAGGACCAGGAGAAGACAGCGTTCATAACTCCCTTTGGAGCCTTCTGCTATGTGTCTATGCCCTTTGGGCTCAAGAGTGCCCAGGCAACTTATCAACGGTGTGTACAGAATTGCCTTCATAAACAGATTGGCCGTAATGTACATGCCTATGT
The DNA here is from genome assembly GCF_056163025.1 of Triticum urartu. Taxonomy (NCBI): domain Eukaryota; kingdom Viridiplantae; phylum Streptophyta; class Magnoliopsida; order Poales; family Poaceae; genus Triticum; species Triticum urartu. Next base: position 9,689,285 of record NC_141877.1, read on the forward strand.
GGATGATATCGTCGTTAAGTCAAGGGAGAAGGAGACTCTGGTTGACGATTTGAAGGAAACCTTTGATAACTTGAGGACATACAAGATGATGCTCAATCCGGCCAAGTGTGTCTTTGGTGTACCGACAGGCAAGTTATTGGGCTTTCTAGTGTCCAACAGGGGAATTGAGGCTAATCTGGAGAAGATCACAGCTATCACCTCCTTGGCTAAACCGAAGTGCATCAATGATGTTCAATGCTTGGCTGGCCGGATTGCCGCGTTGAGCTGGTTTATCAGCCGCCTTGGTGAGAAGGCAATCCCTTTGTATCAGATGTTGAAGAACACGGATCAATTCGTCTGGAGTTCTTCTCCTGATAAAGCATTTGAGGATTTAAAGCGGCAGTTGGCCAATCCGCTTGTACTCGCTGCTCCAATTGACAAGGAGCCGTTGCTGTTATATGTCGCTGCTAATGCTCGTGCAGTCAGTGTGGCTATTGTGGTGGAGCGCAAGGAAGCAGGCAAGGAGCATCCGGTTCAGCGTCCGGTTTACTATATCAGCGAGGTACTTATTGCGTCCAAGCAAAGGTATCCGCATTGGCAGAAGCTGGTATATGGAGTTTTCATGGCAAGCCGGAAGCTTAGGTAGTACTTCCAAGGGCACCCCATCACAGTGGTCAGTTCTGCTCCCTTGGGAGATATCATCTAGAACCGGGAAGCGACTGGCCGGATTGCCAAATGGGCTATAGAGCTTGGGCCGCCTGGATTGAAATACGTGCCACGGACGGCGGTCAAGTCTCAAGCACTTGTCGATTTCATCAATGATTGGACAGAACTGCAAGCGCCTGAAGAGAAGCCGGATCACACATATTGGACTATCCATTTTGACGGGTCCAGACAACTGGAGGGCTCGGGGGCTGGAGTCGTATTAACTTCCCCACGAGGTGATAAGTTTTGTTACGTCCTCTGCTTAATGTTCCCTTGTACTAACAATGTAGCTGAGTATGAAGCCTTACTCCATGGTCTCCGGATGGCTAAGGAAATGAATACAAGCCGAGTTAAGTGCTTCGGTGACTCGAACCTGGTGGCTCAACAGGTATCTGGCACTTGGGATTCCAAGGACCCAGTCATGGCTGCATATCTTCGTGAGGTGGATATTGTTGCAGGTCACTTCACGGGTTATCAGGTGGACCACGTGGACCGCCGAAAGAATGAAGCGGCGGACGCTTTAAGCCGGCTGGGCTCTCAATGTAAACCGGTCCCACCCAATGTTTTTCTTGATGTACTGCACAACCCGTCGGTCAAGCTCCCTGGTGAAGCGGATTTGGCTATTCCTAATCCGGAGGCTCAATTGGTGGCAGCTCTTCATGTCATTCCGGATTGGACGCTTCCTTACCTTGCGTACATGAACCGGGGCGAATTACCAGAGGATGAGACTCTGGCCCGGCAGATAATCCGGCGATCCAAGTCCATGACTATTGTCAATGGCGAGTTGCATCATTGCAGTGTGTTAGGGGCGTTTCAACGTTGTGTGTCTCCTAAGGAAAGCTGTGAAATTTTGCGTGAGATCCACGAAGGAGACTGTGGTCACCACGCCGGTTCAAAATCTTTGGTAGCTAAAGCGTTTCGCCATGGTTTCTATTGGTTGACTGCTCATGCTGATGTAGAAGATCTGGTCAGACGATGTGACGGTTGCCAAAAGTTCTCAAGACGTGCTCACGTGCCTGCTCAAGAACTGAGAATGATTCCAATCACTTGGCCGTTTGCAACTTGGGTGCTGGATATGGTTGGGCCTTTCAAAAGGTCCAAGGATAAGAAGACCCACCTCCTGGTGGTGGTTGACAAGTTTACAAAGTGGGTGGAGGCAGAACCTGTTAGCAAGTGTGATGCGGCCATGGCGGTTCAGTTTGTCAAAAAAGTGATTTTTCCGGTTTGGCTTTCCACACAGTATCATCACAGATAATGGTACCAATTTATCCAAAGGTGCCATGAAGGAGTTCTGCGAACGTGAGCACATCCAGCTTGACGTTTCATCGGTAGCCCACCCACAGTCCAATGGTCAAGCAGAAAGGGCTAATCAAGAGATCTTGAGAGGCATCAAACCCCGGCTTATGGTTCCTTTGCAGAGAACACTGGGTTGTTGGGTAGAAGAGTTACCATCTGTGTTATGGAGCATCAATACTACACCCAATAGATCAACAGGATACACACCGTTCTTCATGGTCTATGGAGCGGAGGCGGTTCTCCCCAGTGATATCCGTCATGATTCACCTCGTGTGGCGGCTTATGTTGAAGCGGACAATGAGACAACACGGCAAGATGCTTTGGACCTGTTGGATGAAGAGCGTGACATAGCAGCTGCCCGCTCGGCGATTTACCAACAGGATCTTCGTCGTTATCACAGTCGCCGAGTCAGAACCAGAACCTTTCAAGAGGGATATTTGGTGCTTCGGCTCATCCAAGATCAGACTGATATGCATAAGTTATCCCCACCTTGGGAGGGACCTTTCGTGGTCAGCAAGAATCTGCACAACGGGTCATACTATCTGATCGATATTCAAGAGCATAAAGACTCACGTACATCAGAGGAGGAGACCAACAGGCCGTGGAACATAGCTCATCTTCGGCCTTACTATACCTGAGCCATTGGCTCTACTTATGTACATATTATGACAGTGTATATATTATGATTAATATAATAAACCGGAACCTCATCTAAAGCGGGGTATCTGTTCTTTTTACATCATGTGTGGTTACACGGAGTTGTTCTGTCTTAAAGCGGCCTCCGGTTTACCCCTTGAGTTTGCTTTTCAAAAGCTTTATAACATCACTTGGGGGCTTGGTAGTATCTGAACCAATGCAACACCTTTTGATAGGCGACAGCCACCAGATCATTTGGGGACATGGTCAAGTCTGAACCAGTCACGCCTCTTGATCGGCCTAAGGCCACAGAATCACTTGGGGGCTTGGTCGAACCTGAACCATTGCCACGCCTCTTGATCGGCATCATGCCACTGTTTCATTTGGGGACCTGGCTGACTTGAACCATAGCTACACCTATTGGGGGCTTGGTCGTGTCCGACCATGGTAACGCCATCTGATCGGCTTAATAAGCCTCTTTTTGCAAACGGTTTTATCATTGCCTTTGCTTGAGAATTTTCTTTGATAGATATTTCTTTATTCTTGTTGCGTTTTTAAACCGACAAAGTTTTTTAATCGGTTCAAACTGTCAATTGACGGAACACGGTTCATTTTTAATCCGGAGACTATTTGCCCGGTTTGATTTTCTGTTCACATCCTATTATGGAGTAACACGGTGTTTATCATAACGCGGTACGGTTTACATGGTAAACCGGCATTATATACACAGGAGCTGCCTTCTCCTTTGATGGTATAGGTTTATACACCTCCATTTCAAGATTGGCCAAGCCAACCTCATGCCCAACGATGGCAAGTATTTTGTATCACAAGATTTGATCATATACCTAAAATTTCATTGCATATGTATACAGCGATCGTAATCCGTCTGGCGGTACAACCGCCCTAGCGCTTTAAGATTTTTTGATTGCAGTAAAAATAGATTGGAGGTTTTGATCATCCAAAAGAAGTGCAAGTAGTAGTAATTATGCACGAAGGCACATCAAAATCAGGAGTATTTGCTAGCCTATTACAAGGCAATATGGGGCCCAAATAAGTTCATTGTTTTCTGTCAAACATAAGAGAGCAGCAATGTAAATCGGCCTCCGGTTTAAGCTTGGTCACCAGCATGGTCTGATGGTTGTGGATCATCTTGCTCCGCTTCAGCTTCTCCTTCCCTACCCAGTGGCTAGAAATCAACAGTTGTCCAGTCGATGCCCATTAATGCTTGAAAGACAGCTTCATCATTGATCAGCAACGATGGTTCAATATCAGGAGCATAAGTATGCTTACGGATTGGAGGTTAAGGTTTTCCGCTTCAGGAATTGGTGCAGCCACTCGTTTATTTTGATTATCATACTGGGCTTGATAATGAGACAAATCTGCCTCTTCAACCAGTTGACAAGCCAAAGGGCGCACCTCCCGGTTTATCGACCTCAGATCCTCCTCATTGAACTCTGAGCCATCTTCTTTCAGGTGGGGATAGCCTTGAGCCGCTTCAATGGGGTCAAAGTCCGGCACCCACGCTTTGGCCCGGATTAAGGCATTGATAGCACCGGTTCGAGCAGCAGATTTCTTTAGCTCTTCAAACTGGGCGGGAAGCATAGACTGTCTCTTAAGAGTATCCTGGATCAAGGTGGGCACCGGGTTGTTATGGGATGCAGTTGAGATAATCCGCTGTGCACCAGTATACAGTTGCTCTATCAGTGTGTAGGCGGCTTTCAACTTCTTCCGCACGTCCGATCCCAAGTGGCCAATGCGTGTCCCTATATATATTGCAAAGGGTTAAAACCAACCGGCGGATCCATAAGAAGGCAGAGTTATTACAGATATCAAATAAAGCTTACCAAATATAGCAGCAGTCATGGCATGCACTTGCCACTTTATGCTGGTCAATTCATCAACCACCGGTTTAAGTGCGGCCTCGGCATTTCCAGCTCGCTTAATTAAGGCGGCTTTCTCAGTGGCCCAATCCGACCGCTCTTTGTTGAAACCCTCCTTAAGCTGTTCCATGACGCTTAAAGCGCTGGTCAATTCCTCTTTCGCCTTGGAAGTTTCGGCTTGTTGGGACTTCAGATTTTCTTGAAGATCGGCGAGTTGGCTTTCTCTTGTCTTCAGCTCAGCCTACATACCGGACAGTAATATGATTTACATAATGATACAAGAATTGAAGTACCAACCACACAAACAAGTTATGCACTTGGTACTTGGGGGCTAATGCATATTTTCTCTTCATCTTCCAATTGTTCATAAAGTCCCAAGCTCAATACAAGTATTCAACTTGGCACTTGGGGGCTAATGGTTATTTGCTCACTTAAGTACTGATGCTACAATTTCTGTTACCTAAAGTCTTGGTTTAACTACACTAAGTTGAACCGGCCCTTGGGGGCTACATCGGCAAATTCAGAAGCATTGCGGTTCACATTAACAAGTCCCGGTTTGAATGAAGATCCTAAACCGACTCTTGGGGGCTAGGAGAATTGACAAAGATTGAAATATCCAAGCAGGAAAAAACACGTGGAAGTTACCTCAAATTTTTCTTTCATCATGTTAACTAGACCGGCTTCATAGTCACGGCTGGTATACAGCCGGTTCAGGTAGCCGGAATGGATATCTTGGGCGTTCAGAGCAGCATAAGTTGTCAGATCAGCATTCCATTTTCCTTTTCCAATGGCAGAAAATTCTTCCTTGGCAGTATGTTTGGATAAGGCAACAGGATTGTCTGGATCTATACGGCCAAAGACAGTAATAACAACTTCATCGTCCTTGGCATCTCCGGTTTGCACTAGGGCTGTCGGTTTATCAGCATGTTTTGATGGGCTGGTGGATCTCTCAATCTGGATAGGGCTTGCAGGCTGGTCAATAGGGCCCGAGGTGTCAGTGGGCCTCTCCTCAGCAATGAAGTCATCATCTTGCGGTGGTGGGTCATTTGACACATCTTCACGAATAGCCGCTTCAAGATTTGGTGCTCTATCCAGTTCAGGAACGGTGTTCTCCTCAGCTGCTTTATCCAGGCGAGCTTTCTTGCTTGGCCTAGGCTTGGCCTAGGCTTGGCCCTGAAAGAAGTAACAAGGGTCGATACAGTATATGTTGCAAAGTAATGCATCAGAAACAGTATGATGAGTGTGGCTTACCCAAGCACTGTTTTGAGCGGCGGCAGCTGGGTAGCTGATGACTCGCCAGATGATGAATGGGAAGTGACCTGATAATCGGAGTCAGACGGATTAAGAGGTTGACGAAAATAGCCAGCTTTAGGACAAGCATTGACAAAAGAGTTGGAGACCTCTGAACGACGTTTCCGAACCGGACTGTTCGGTAAACCGGCGGAGGTAACTACCTGGCCGCTGTGCCGGGTCGTGCGGCGAGCTTCGTGCTGTTGTGTCTTCATAAGAAAGTTTGGGTCCAAATGAGCAAGGGGATGAGAAAATTTAACTTTCCGGTTTGCCCGATGGATTTTTAGCGAAGGCAAAGGGTTTGAATCAGAAGAGAGTGTAATTACCTCTACAGCTTCAGCATTACTGGCTTCTGCGTCATCCTGGAAATAATCGTTATCAATAAGGCGTGTGAAAAATAAGCCAAGTGAATCAAGCTCTATCTCAAGGTCTGGATTACCCACATCATCGTCAGCAACCGGGTCAGAAGACGCAGTGGTTTTCTTCTTGTGAGCGGGCCTCTTCACAACTTTGGTTTTGGGCCGGGTTGGCCGCTCCGGTTTGTCCGGCTTCTCCGGTTTCTCTTGAGGAGGCTTCTTCCTCCAAAATGGATCATCGCCCTGTTTAAAAGATATGGGTGTTAAACAGTTGAACAGGAATATTAAATAAAAAGGGCAAGGCATGAGTCTTACAGCTGGCGGTTTATTAATGGCACAAAAGGGAGCCAGGCCGGTTTGAGCACAGGTAGATTCCGGTTCATTTAGTATCTTTTTCACAGCTTCTGTAACTTCATCATCTGTGATCTGGATGTCAATGTGTCGAAGAGGATCTTTTTCACTTCCTGTATACTCGCACATCAAACCGGAGCGCCGGCTTAAAGGTAATATGCTCCATGATATCCAGCAACGAGCAAGGTCGACCCCTGTCAGCCCATTAGCCATGAAAGCCCTGAGCTTAGATAATTGAGGAGCATACTTGCTTCTCTCCTGGGCAGTCAGCCTTTGCGGGAAAGGATGTGTATTGCTTAGCCTCTCTGGACGGTAGCCCGGCAAAGGATTTTCGTCGTCAGGAGAGGTGTCTCTACAGTAAAACCATGTTTGATTCCACTCTTTGGGATGACTGTGCAGTTTGGCGTGAGGGTAGGTGACTTCTGTTGGAAATATGCCCTAGAGGCAATAATAAATTGATTATTATTATATCTCCTTGTTCATGATAATCGTTTATTATCCATGCTAGAATTGTATTGATAGGAAACTCAGATACATGTGTGGATACATAGACAACACCATGTCCCTAGTGAGCCTCTAGTTGACTAGCTCGTTGATCAATAGATGGTTATGGTTTCCTAACCATGGACATTGGATGTCGTTGATAACAGGATCACATCATTAGGAGAATGATGTGATGGACAAGACCCAATCCTAAGCATAGCACTAGATCGTGTAGTTCGTATGCTAAAGCTTTTCTAATGTCAAGTATCATTTCCTTAGACCATGAGATTGTGCAACTCCCGGATACCGTAGGAATGCTTTGGGTGTACCAAACGTCACAACGTAACTGGGTGACTATAAAGGTGCACTACAGGTATCTCTGAAAGTGTCTGTTGGGTTGGCACGAATCGAGACTGGGATTTGTTACTCCGTGTAAACGGAGAGGTATCTCTGGGCCCACTCGGTAGGACATCATCATAATGTGCACAATGTGATCAAGGAGTTGATCACGGGATGATGTGTTATGGAACGAGTAAAGAGACTTGCCGGTAACGAGATTGAACAAGGTATCGGGATACCGACGATCGAATCTCGGGCAAGTATCGTACCGATAGACAAAGGGAATTGAATATGGGATTGATTAAGTCCTTGACATCGTGGTTCATCCGATGAGATCATCGTGGAACATGTGGGAGCCAACATGGGTATCCAGATCCCGCTGTTGGTTATTGACCGGAGAACGTCTCGGTCATGTCTGCATGTCTCCCGAATCCCGAATGTTGTCCGGAGTCCCGGATGAGATCCCGGACGTCACGAGGAGTTCCGGAATGGTCCGGAGGTAAAGATTTATATATGGGAAGTCCTGTTTTGGTCACCGGAAGAGTTTCGGGGTTTATCGGTAATGTACCAGGACCACCGGGAGGGTCCCGGGGGTCCACCAAGTGGGGCCACCTGCGCCGGGGGGCCACATGGGCTGTAGGGAGTGTTCCTTGGCCTACATGGGCCAAGGGCACCAGCCCCACTAAGGCTCATGCGCCTAAGAGATGGAAAGGGGGCAAACCCTAATGGGATATGGGCCTTAGGGCCCATATTGGTGCGCCTCCCTCTCCCATCCCCTCTTGGCCGCCCCCCTTGCTCCCCATCTAGGGCTGCCGCCCCCCCTAGGGGTGGGAACCCTAGAGGGGGCGCAGCCCCTCCCCTTCCCTATATATATGAGGCATAGGGCTGCCCACAAGACACGTGATTCAATCTCTCGTTGGTGCAGCCCTGCATCTCTCTCTCCCTCCTCTTCTGTGGTGCTTAGCGAAGCCCTGCAGGATTGCCACGCTCCTCCACCACCACCACGCCGTTGTGCTGCTGTTGGATGGAGTCTTCCTCAACCTCTCCCTCTCTCCTTGCTGGATCAAGGCATGGGAGACGTCACCGGGTTGTACGTGTGTTGAACGCGGAGGTGCCGTGCGTTCGTCACTTGATCATCGGTGATTTGGATCACGACGAGTACGACTCCATCAACCCCGTTCACTTGAACCCTTCCGCTTAGCGATCTACAAGGGTATGTAGATGCACTCTCCTTCCCCTCGTTGCTAGTCTCTCCATAGATAGATCTTGGTGACACGTAGGAAAATTTTTGAATTTATGCTACGTTCCCCATGAGTGGTATCAGAGCCAGGTTTATTGCATAGATTCTATGCGTAGATTCTATGCACGAGTAGAACACAAAGTAGTTGTGGGCGTTGATTTTGTTCAATATGCTTACCGTTACTAGTCCAATCTTGATTCGGCGGCATCGTGGGATGAAGCGGCCCGGACCAACCTTACACGTACTCTTACGTGAGACCGGTTCCACCGACAAACATGCACTAGTTGCATAAGGTGGCTGGCGGGTGTCTGTCTCTCCCACTTTAGTCGGATCGGATTCGATGAAAAGGGTCCTTATGAAGGGTAAATAGCAATTGGCATATCACGTTGTGGTTTTGCGTAGGTAAGAAACGTTCTTGCTAGAAACCCATAGCAGCCACGTAAAACATGCAAACAACAATTAGAGGACGTCTAACTTGTTTTTGCAGGGTATGCTATGTGATGTGATATGGCCAAAGGATGTGATGAATGATATATGTGATGTATGAGATTGATCATTTTCTTGTAATAGGAATCACGACTTGCATGTCGATGAGTATGACAACCGGCAGGAGCCATAAGAGTTGTCTTAATTTATTTATGACCTGCGTGTCAACATAAACGTCATGTAATTACTTTACTTTATTGCTAACCGTTAGCTGTAGTAGTAGAAGTAATAGTTGACGTGACAACTTCATGAAGACACGATGATGGAGATCATGATGATGGAGATCATGGTGTCATGCGGTGACGAAGATGATCATGGAGCCCCGAAGATGGAGATCGAAGGAGCTATATGATATTGGCCATATCATGTCACTACTATATAATTGCATGTGATGTTTATTATGTCTATGCATCTTGTTTACTTAGAACGACGGTAGTAAATAAGATGATCCCTTACAAAAATTTCAAGAAGTGTTCTCCCCTAACTGCGCACCGTTGCTACAGTTCGTCGTTTCTAAGCACGCCGTGATGATCGGGTGTGATGGATCCTTACGTTCACATACAACGGGTGTAAGACAGTTTTACACAGCAAAACACTTAGGGTTAACTTGACGAGCCTAGCATGTACAGACATGGCCTCGGAACACAGAAGACCGAAAGGTCGAGCATGAGTCATATAGAAGATACGATCAACATGAAGATGTTCACCGACGTTGACTAGTCCGTCTCACGTGATGATCGGACATGGCCTAGTTGACTCGGATCATGTAATCACTTAGATGACTAGAGGGATGTCTATCTAAGTGGGAGTTCATAAGATGAACTTAATTATCCTGAACATAGTCAAAAGGATTTTGCAAATTATGTTGTAGCTCATGCTATAGTTCTACTGTTTAGATATGTTCCTAGAGAAAAATTAGTTGAAAGTTGATAGTAGCAATTATGCGGACTAGGTCCGTAAACTGAGGATTGTCCTCATTGCATCTTAGAAGGCTTATGTCCTTAATGCACCGCTCAGTGTGCCAAACCTCGAACATTGTCTGTGGATGTTGCGAACATCTGACATACACATTTTGATAACTACATGATAGTTCAGTTAAACGGTTTAGAGTTGAGGCACCAAAGACGTTTTTGAAATGTCGCGAAACATATGAGATGTTTTGAGGGCTGAAATTGGGATTTCAGGCTCGTGCCCACGTCAAGAGGTATAAGACCTCCGACGATTTTCTTAGCCTGCAAACTAAGGGAGAAAAGCTCAATTGTTGAGCTTGTGCTCAGATTGTCTGAGTACAACAATCATTTGAATCAAGTGGGAGTTAATCTTCCAGATAAGATAGTGATGTTTCTCCGAAGTCATTACCACCAAGCTACTAGAGCTTCGTGATGAACTATAATGTATCAGGGACATATATGATGATCCTTGAGATATTCGCGATGTTTGACACCGCGAAAGTAGAAATCAAGAAGGAGCATCAATTGTTGATGGTTAGTGAAACCACTAGTTTCAAGAAGGGCAAGGGCAAGAAGGGATACTTCATGACACGGCAATTCAGCTGCTGCTCTAGTGAAGAAACCCAAGGTTGAACCCAAACCCGAGACTAAGTGCTTCTGTAATAAAGGGAACAGCCACTGGAGCAGAATTACCCTAGATACTTGGTAGATGAGAAGGCTGGCAAGGTCGATAGAAGTATATTGGATATACATTGTGTTGATGTGTACTTTACTAGTACTCCTAGTAGCACCAGGGTATTAGATACCGGTTCGGTTGCTAAGTGTTAGTAACTCGAAATAAAAGCTGCGGAATAAACGGAGACTAGCTAAAGGTGAGCTGATGATATGTGTTGGAAGTGTTTCCAATGTTGATATAATCAAATATCGTACGCTCCTTCTACCATCGAGATTGGTGTTTGTGTAGACATGATTGGATTATGTCTATCGCAATACGGTTATTCATTTAAGGAGAATAATGGTTACTCTGTTTATTTGAATAATACCTTCAATGGTCTTACACCTAAAATGAATGATTTATTGAATCTCGATCGTAGTGATACACATGTTCATGCCAAAAGATAGTAATGATAGTACCACCTACTTGTGGCACAGCCACGTATGTCATATCGGTATAAAACGCATGAAGAAGCTCCATGTTGATGGATCTTTGGACTCACTCAATTTTGAAAAGTTTGAGACATGCGAACCATGTCTATTGGTGTGTATGCATGAAGAAACTCCATGCAAATGGACCGTTTGGACTCACTTGATTTTGAATCACTTGAGGCATGCAAATCATACCACATGGGCAAGATGACTGAAAGCCTCGGTTTCAGTAAAATGGAACTGGAAAGCAACTTGTTGGAAGTAATACATTTTGATGTGTGCAGTCCAATGAGTGCTGAGGCATGTAGTGGATATCGTTATGTTCTTACTTCACAGATGATTTGAGTAAATGTTGAGTATATTTACTTGATGAATCACGAGTCTGAATTATTGAAAGGTTCAAGTAATTTCAGGGTGAAGTTGAAAGATCATCGTGACAAGAGGATAAAATTTCTATGATATGATCATAGAGATGAATATCTGAATTACGAGTTTGGCACAGAATTAAGACATTGTGGAAATTGTTTCACAACTGATACAGCCTGGAACACCATAGTGTGATGGTGTGTCCGAACATCATAACTGCACCCTATTGGATATGATGCATACCATGATGTCTCTTATCGAATTACCACAATAATTTATGGGTTAGGCATTAGAGACAACCACAATCACTTTAAATAGGGCACCACGTAATTCCGATGAGATGACACCGTATGAACTATGGTTTGGAGAAACCTGAGTTGTCGTTTCTTAAAAGTTTGGGGCTGCGACGCTTATGTGAAAAAAGTTTCAGGCTGATAAGCTCGAACCCAAAGCGGATAAATGCATCTTCATAGGACACCCAAAACAGTTGGGTATACCTCATGTCTCAGATCCGAAAGCAATAAGGGATTGTTTCTAGAATCGGGTCCTTTCTCGAGGAAAAGTTTCTCTCGAAAGAATTGAGTGGGAGGATGGTGGAGACTTGATGAGGTTATTGAACCTTCACTTCAACTAGTGTGTAGCAGGGCACAGGAAGTTGTTCTTGTGGCACCTACACCAACTAAGTGGAAGCTTATGATAGTGATCATGAAACTTCAGATCAAGTCGCTCCCAAACGTCGTAGGATGACAAGGATGCGTACTACTTCAGAGTGGTACGTGATCCTGTCTTGGAAGTCATGTTGCTAGACAACAATGAACCTACGAGCTATGGAGAAGCGATGGTGGGCCCGGATTCCAAAATGGCTCGAGGCCATATAATCCGAGAGAGGATCCATATATGAAAACAAAGTGTAGACTTTGGCAGAACAGCTCGATGGTCGTAAGGCTGTTGAGTGCAGATGGATTTTAAAAGGAAGACGGACAATGATGGTAAGTATCACCATTAAGAAAGCTCGACTTGTCGTTAAGATGTTTTCCGGCAAGTTCAAGGAGTTGTCTACGATGAGATTTTCTCACTCGCAGCGATGCTAAGAGTCTGTTGGAATTATATTAGCGATTACTACATTATTTATGAAATCTTGCAGATAGGATGTCAAAACATTGTTTCCTAGACGATTTTTCTTGAGGAAAGGTTGTATGTGATACAACTGAAAGGTTTTGTCAATCCTGAAAAGATGCTAATAAGTATGCAAAGCTCCAGCAATCCTTCTGAGGACTGGAGTAAGCATCTCGGAGTTGGAATGTATGCTTTGATGATGATCAAAGATTTTGGGTGTATACAAAGTTTATGAGAAACTTGTATTTCCAAAGAAGTGAGTGGGAGCACTATAGAATTTCTGATGAGTATATGTTGTTGACATATTATGGATCGGAAATGATGTAGAATTTCTGTAAAGCATATAGGGTTATTTGGAAAGTGTTTTTCAATGGAAAGCCTGGATTAAGCTACTTGAACATTGAGCATCAAGATCTATAAGGATAGATCAAAACGCTTAATAGTACTTTCAAATGAGCACATACCTTGACATGATCTTGAAGGTGTTCAAGATGGACGAGTCAAAGAAGGAGTTCTTGCCTGAGTTGTAAGGTACGAAGTTAAAGACTTAAAGCTCGACCACGGCAGAAGAAAGAGGAAGGACGAAGGTCGTCCCCTATGCTTTTATCATAGGCTCTCTACAGTATGCTATGCTGTGTACCGCCTGAAGTGTGCCTTGCCATGAGTCAGTCAAGGGGTACAAGAGTGATCCAAGAATGGATCACAAGACAGCGGTCAAAGTTATCCTTAGTAACTAGTGGACTAAGGAATCTTCTCGATTATGGAGGTGGTAAAAGAGTTCGTCGTAAAGGGTTACACCGATGTAAACTTTGACACTAATCCAGATTATTCTGAATAGTAAACTGGATTCGTATAGTAGAACAGTTGTTTGGAATAGCTCCAAATGTAGCGTAGTAGTTGCATCTACAAGATGACATAGAAATTTGCGAAGTACATACGGATCTGAAAGGTTCAGACCCGTTGACTAAAACCTCTCTCACAAGCAACATGATCAAACCTAGAACTCATTGAGTGTTAATCACATAGTGATGTGAACTAGATTACTGACTCTAGTAAACTCTTGGGTGTTAGTCACATGGCGATGTGACCTGTGAGTGTTAATCACATGGCGATGTGAACTAGATTATTGACTCTAGTGCAAGTGGGAGACTGTTGGAAATATGCCCTAGAGGCAATAATAAATTGATTATTATTATATCTCCTTGTTCATGATAATCGTTTATTATCCATGCTAGAATTGTATTGATAGGAAACTCAGATACATGTGTGGATACATAGACAACACCATGTCCCTAGTGAGCCTCTAGTTGACTAGCTCGTTGATCAATAGATGGTTATGGTTTCCTAACCATGGACATTGGATGTCGTTGATAACAGGATCACATCATTAGGAGAATGATGTGATGGACAAGACCCAATCCTAAGCATAGCACTAGATCGTGTAGTTCGTATGCTAAAGCTTTGCTAATGTCAAGTATCATTTCCTTAGACCATGAGATTGTGCAACTCCCAGATACCGTAGGAATGCTTTGGGTGTACCAAACGTCACAACGTAACTGGGTGACTATAAAGGTGCACTACAGGTATCTCTGAAAGTGTCTGTTGGGTTGGCACGAATCGAGACTGGGATTTGTCACTTCGTGTAAACGGAGAGGTATCTCTGGGCCCACTCAGTAGGACATCATCAGAATGTGCACAATGTGATCAAGGAGTTGATCACGGGATGATGTGTTATGGAACGAGTAAAGAGACTTGCCGGTAACGAGATTGAACAAGGTATCGGGATACCGACGATCGAATCTCGGGCAAGTATCGTACCGATAGACAAAGGGAATTGAATATGGGATTGATTAAGTCCTTGACATCGTGGTTCATCCGATGAGATCATCGTGGAACATGTGGGAGCCAACATGGGTATCCAGATCCCGCTGTTGGTTATTGACCGGAGAACGTCTCGGTCATGTCTGCATGTCTCCCGAACTCGTAGGGTCTACACACTTAAGGTTCGATGACGCTAGGGTTATAAAGGAAGTTTGTATGTGGTTACCGAATGTTGTTCGGAGTCCCGGATGAGATCCCGTACGTCACGAGGAGTTCCGGAATGGTCCGGAGGTAAAGATTTATATATGGGAAGTCCTGTTTTGGTCACCGGAAGAGTTTCGGGGTTTATCGGTAATGTACCGGGACCACCGGGAGGGTCCCGGGGGTCCACCAAGTGGGGCCACCTGCGCCGGGGGGCCACATGGGCTGTAGGGAGTGTTCCTTGGCCTACATGGGCCAAGGGCACCAGCCCCACTAAGGCCCATGCGCCTAAGAGATGGAAAGGGGGCAAACCCTAATGGGATATGGGCCTTAGGGCCCATATTGGTGCGCCTCCCTCTCCCATCCCCTCTTGGCCGCGCCCCTTGCTCCCCATCTAGGGCTGCCGCCCCCCCTAGGGGTGGGAACCCTAGAGGGGGTGCAGCCCCTCCCCTTCCCTATATATATGAGGCATAGGGCTGCCCACAAGACACGCGATTCAATCTCTCGTTGGTGCAGCCCTGCATCTCTCTCTCCCTCCTCTTCTGTGGTGCTTAGCGAAGCCCTGCAGGATTGCCACGCTCCTCCACCACCACCACGCCGTTGTGCTGCTGTTGGATGGAGTCTTCCTCAACCTCTCCCTCTCTCCTTGCTGGATCAAGGCATGGGAGACGTCACCGGGCTGTACGTGTGTTGAACGCGGAGGTGCCGTGCGTTCGGCACTTGATCATCGGTGATTTGGATCACGACGAGTATGACTCCATCAACCCCGTTCACTTGAACGCTTCCGCTTAGCGATCTACAATGGTATGTAGATGCACTCTCCTTCCCCTCGTTGCTAGTCTCTCCATAGATAGATCTTGGTGACACGTAGGAAAATTTTTGAATTTATGCTACGTTCCCCATCAACTTCTTTCCTCTTTTGAATCGCCATACCGCCTAATTCTGTGTTAGGACCGTCAGTGAATTCAGTGCGGCGGTTTAAATGGAAGCAATCTCTGAATAGTTCAACTGTGGGCTCCTCTTGAAAGAATACCTCACAGAGCACTTGGAAGTGACATATGTTGGTTACAGAATTTGGACCTATATCTTGTGGGTGGAGTTGGAAATTGGCTAAAAAATCCCGGTAAAATTTTGAACTGGGAGGATCGAAGCCCCGGGCTAGGTGGTCCGCAAAAACAACAACCTCTCCCTCTTGGGGCATGGGAGGACATTCTGTACCGGGGACCCTCCAATGAACAACCCTTTTGCTGCTCAAAGCGCCAGTAAGGACTAAGTTGTTCAGCTGAGTCTCAGTCACGCAAGAGGGAACCCAGTTGCACTCATACACTTGTTTAGCCATGATGCGATCTACAAAGACAGCAAGTCCGGTTCAAGAATGTGTTGGATGAATATACACTGGTATGTACAATGTTAAACCGGAGGCAGTTATTTCTAAACCGGAGTTCCATGAAGCGGCAGCGTCTGGCTAAAAATTTCTGGCGGTTCAACAAGGGGACTAATGGTATATACCAGTTTGTTAATTTTTTCTACACCAAGTTAAACCGCCTGATCTAAACATTGAAACAGTTGAGATTGCGGATGGATAAGTATGCAGAAACAGATTTCACAAGATTTTTCTACAGCATTGGATCTGAAGCAAATTCAAGAAAGAAGAAAAATATTCAAAAGCTCAAAGCAGAACAGTATTGAATCAATGGGCAGAAATATATGCGAGATCTATGGTCTTGGGCATGAAACTAAAGGCGGATACTAAAAGCTACCGCTACACGGAGCAGGAGGTCACAGATGCATCCAGGAGCTAGTATATGAACATGAACAGTTGATGAACACTGCAAGAACACGAAACCCTAGAACAGATCTGTGTTGAGAAAAACAGAAGGTTTACCAGGGTTGAGGAAGACACGGAAGGTCGCCGCAGTGCTCTGGTGCGTTCAAGTTGATGCAGCGGCCAAGGTCGGTGCAGAAGTTGACGGCGACGGCGGAGCTCCGAGGCTGGCGGTGTGAGGAAGACGAAGAATAAGGGCACGAAGGGGAGAAAAGAAATGACCCTTCGGTCCTATTTATAAGGCAAAAGGACATGTGTGAGGCGCGAAAATCAAGGAGCCACGAAACGGAGCTGTCGCCTCGATTTTCGTAGATTTATTAAACAAGGAAGCATAATGGATAGCTTCATTATGACAGGTGACGTCACTCCGGTTTACAGCAATCAGAGAAGATGACATCATGGTGGTTCAGCAGATCACAAGAAGATATTGAGGATGAAGATTTTTTGCTAAGGATTGACATGAACCTGTTCAAATCAATCTGGGGCCTAATGTTGGGGATATTACTACTGGGCGTAAACCGGCCTACTTGGGCCGGGTTAACTTTGTCAGTAGTTAAAGAATGTTAAACCCTGAGAAGGCAGATGAGGGCCTAAGGCCCATAGTCGGTTTAGAGCCTGTAGCCGTAAACCGGCGTTGGTATGTAAACTTGCATTGTAAGGTAGGAGTAAGTAGAGACCAAACCGGACACGTTTATGATCTGGTGTTGGGACTCCGTAAACCGGCGGCGTCACCCATGTATATAAGGGGGCGACCCAGCGGCGATTCAGGACAACAGACAACAACTCGAGACTTAGGCGAAGCTTGTTTGCTCCCTAGTCATCGAAACCCCATCAATTCCATCACAACTAGACGTATGCTTTTACCTTCATCGAAGGGGCCGAACTAGTATAAACTCTCTTGCGTCCCTGTGTCCGCTTTAACCCCTTCAAGCTAACCCGTCGCGATGGCTCCACGACTAAGTCCTTTCACGAGGACATCTGCCGTGACAAAACCACGACACTAACCATTGATACTTATGAGTTCTTGATCTGTAATCCAGTGGTGTCTGAAGCTGCCAACTCCTCCACAATGTCATTTCCTGCCATGTCTTGACCTGAACAATACCATATTGTGTTAATGCAAATTTAAACTATGTCACTTTATTCGTCAGTAAGAAATGTGACGAATTGTCATCTGTCTTCTTGTTTATCTTTCAGAGTGAGGAAGATATAAGTGTTGAACAAGCGCAGTCTCATCATCTTGCTCAGCTGCTTGCGCTGCAGCTCCCAAGCAGGGCTAACCTTTCTTGAACTCTATTTAAGTGCTGTCGGTTTTGTATATTATTTTGTCGGCGTGTTTATTTGCACTGGTGGCGATCTTTGATGCCCAGTGTATGTCATCCGTTGTCTGCTTGTGCTTTATTATCATAGTGGCGAACTTTGATGCCCAGTGGATGTAATATGCCGTAATTTCTTTATTGTATAGTATAGTTTTTCTTATTCACGATGTTGTAGTTATTTTACTGTATATATATGCTATCTTCGTAGTAAACCGGCCAAACCGTAAAATTACGGTACATAATCGGGCCGTCATGCAATCACGATGTAGGTTGGGCCTGAAACGTGCCGATCAGCTCACGGGACGGCAGCAGCCCGAAATGAACCCCGGCCCATGATTGTGCGAATCAAATCACGGGCTTTTAACAGGTCGAAAGATTGTCTCGGTCCTTGTTTGGCCTAATCAGATATCGGCTGCGAGCAGGCCGGATGCAAACCGGGCCGTAGTTAGGCCCAACTATATGACGGGCTTTTAACAGGCTGAAATTAATATAGGGCCGAAATGTTAAACGGGCCCTTAATAGGCCAAAACTAATATTAGGATGAATTACTAAGTGGGCCTTTAGCAAGTGGACCCAAAAGCATAGTGTCCAGTTGACGAGCCGAATCTGATATGGGCCATAATTGGGCCCAAAGCCTCTTAAAGGGGTGGACCTGATCTGGGCCGTAATTTGGCCCAGAACGTGGTAGGCCTTTAACGGGCCGGATCTCATATGGGCCACTATTAGGCCCGGAGCGTGGCAGGCCATTAATGGACCGGATCAAATATGGCCCGACATTTGGCCCAAAACATGGCAGGCAGTTAATGGGCCGGCCTACTAGGGTCCACAAAATCTTGTGGGCCTACAGCTGGGCCGGCCCGTTAATGTCGACGAAATCTCGTGGGCCTTTAGCTGTGCCGGCCCATTATGACCCGCAAGAATCTTGTGGGCTTTACCTGGGCCGGCCCATTATGGCACAAAAAAATCTTGTGGGTCTTTACCTGGGCCGGCCCATTATGGCCCGCAAAATCTTGTGGGCCTTTAGCTGGGCCAGCCCATTATGGTCCGCAAAATCTCATGGGCCTTTAGCTGGGCCGGCCCATTATGGTCCGCAAAATCTTGTGGGCCTTCAGTTGGGCCGGCCCATTTAAACTTGATGGGCCGGTCCACGTGTCAACATATCATAGGCGTGTCTCGCCCATTGGATGAGTTGACACGTGTCTCCTCCAGCCAATAATGATTTTACACATGGAAAATCCCCATTGGTCGGGGCTATTAACGGGTTATCGGATCCAAAACCCGACCCGATAGCTTAACGGCATTCCGTTACGGTGGATGCCACGTGTCGGTCACCCTTGACAAAAGCACTTCTGTGACGCGCGATTAATTGTCATGGAAGTGGACACTTCCGTGATGATAATTTTGGTAATGTCATGGAACACTTCTACGACAGCACAGGTATGACTATCTTGATTCTGTCATAAATTTGTCATGGATGTACATGCATGACAAAAAAACGACCTACTGTGACAAACACGTATCACCACGGAAGTGTATTTTTTTGTAGTGATAGCTTTAAGTACCGATAGTTGTTGGAAGAAAGCAGGGATGCCACTCGGGGGCATCCCCAAGCTTAGTTGGTTGCTCATTTTTGGATAATAGCTTGGGATGCCGGGGCATCCCCAAGCTTAGGCTCTTCCATCCTTCCTTCATCCATCGTAAGATAACCCAAAACTTGAAAACTTCAATCACACAAAACTCAACAAAACCTTTGTGAGATTTGTTAGTGTAAGAAAAATAAATCACTACTATAAGTGTTGTATCAAACCAATTCTTATTTTGTTTTTGTATTATATCTACTGTATTCCAACTTTTCTATGGCAAAAACTCATCAAAGAAAACCATAGAGCCATCAAAATAAGCACACAGCACAAAGAAAACAGAATCTGTCAAAACAGAACAGTCTGTAGCAATCTGATTTGTTCGAGTACTTCTGGAACTCCAAAAATTCTACCAAATTAGGACGATCAGGATAATTTGTATATTAATCTTCTTCAAAAATAAGCAGGGCAAAATCACTTTTCTGTGATTTATGAAAATTATTTTCGTGGGCGCAAAGTTTCTGTCTTTTTCAGCAAGATCAAACAACTATCACCCAAGAAGATCCTAAAGGATTTACTTGGCACAGACACTAATTAAAACGCAAAAAACACAATCATAATAGTATCATAATTGTGATAACACACAAGAACAGAAAATAAAAAGAAAAAATAAAATTTATTCATTGGGTTGCCTCCCAATAAGCGCTATAGTTTTACGCCCTTAGCTAGGCATAAAGCAAGGATCTAAGTTTTGTCATCTTTGGTGCGAGATCCATAAGATGCCCTCATGATTGATTCATAAGGTGGCTTAATTCTTGTTCTAGGAAAGTGTTTCATACCCTTCCTCAAAGGAAATTGGAACTGAATATTGCCTTCTTTCATATCAATCACGACACTGATCGTGCGTAAAAACGGTCTACCAAGAATAATTGGACAAGACGGATTGCAATCAATATCAAGAATAATAAAATCTATGGGCACATAATTCATATTTGCAAGAATAAGAACATCATTAATTCTTCCCATAGGCTTTTTAATAGTAGAATCCGCCAAGTGCAAATTCAAAGAACATTCTTCAAGATTAGTAAGACCAAGCACATCACATAAAGATTTCGGAATTGTAGAAACACTAGCACCCAAGTCACACAAAGCAAAACACTCATAATTTTTAATCTTGACTTTGATAGTAGGTTCCTATTCATCATACAATTTTCTAGGAATTGATACTTCTGATTCCAATTTTTCTTCAAAAGCTTTCATCATGGCATCAACAATATGTTTAGTAAGCTTTATTTTGTTCATAAGCATGGGGTGAATTTATCATGGATTGCAACAAAGAAATACAATCATCAAAGAGAAACTATCACAATTAAAGTCTTTGTAATCCAAAAGAGTGGGCACATCACTAGCTAAAGTTTTGACCTCTTCAAACCCAATTTTATTAGTTTTTCCAACAAGATTTTCACCCTCCGAAATATTGGGACGCCTTCTACCTAAAGTTGACTCTTCTCCAGTCCCTTTTTCATCAATCTTAATTTTACTAAACAAGGAATCAATAGAAGAAACACCAATTACTTTAAGATCTTCATCACTTTTATCCTCTAACGAAATTGGTTTAGCGGCCATTTGATTTACTAAAGTAACTTGTGCATCAGATATTTTCCTAGCAAACTTTCGGCAAAAGCATACTTAGATTGGAGATTGCAAACTTCTCTACTAATATCATCAAGTTGTTTTGTAATAGCATCTAGCACAACGGAGTGCTCCTTAAGTTCTTCAGTAAAGTACTTATTATGCTCAAAATATGTAGTCATATAATCCTTAGTACTCTTCTCAATTTCAAGCAAAATATTTGGGTAAGGAAAATCATAATATTTTCTTTGAGGCATCATGCAAACAAGAACGCACACAAAAACAGATCCGGCAAGAAAACGGCGAACGGAAAAGAGAGAGGCGAAATAAACGGCAAATTTTTGTGAAGTGGGGGAGAGGAAAACGAGAGGCAAATGGAAAATAATGTAAATTGTGAGGAGATGAGATTTGTGATTAGGAACCTGGTATATGTTGAAGATCCTCCCCGACAATGGCGCCAGAAATTCCTTTTGACGTCGCTTGAAGTTACATCGGTATTTCCCCAAAGAGGAAGGGATGATGTAGCACAGCGGCGGTAGGTATTTCCCTCAGATATGAAACCAAGGTTATTGAACCAGTAGGAGAACCAAGCAACACAACGTAAACAACCCCTGCACACAAATAACAACAGCTCGCAACCCGACGTGTTAAAGGGGTTGTCAGTCCCTTTTGGGTAACAGCGCCAGAAACGATGCATGGACGGGATAAAATTGTAATATATTGAATAAATAGATCGCAAATAAAATAAAGTGCAGCAAAGTATTTTTGTATTTTTGGTTTAATAGATCTGAAAATAAATGCAAGGAAAAATAGATCGCAAAGCAAATATATGAGAAAGAAGAACCGGGGGGCGTAGGTTTCACTAGTGGCTTCTCTCGAGAAAAATAGCAAACGGTGGGTAAACAAATTAATGTTGGGCAATTGATAGAACTTCAAATAATCATGACGATATATCCAGGCAATGATCATTATATAGGCATCACGTCCAAGATTAGTAGACCGACTCCTGCCTGCATCTACTACTATTACTCCACACATCGACCGCTATCCAGCATGCATCTAGTGTATTAAGTTCATGGAAAAACGGAGTAATGCAATAAGAACAATGACATGATGTAGAAAAGATCTGTCTATGTAGAGATAGACCCCATCGTTTTATCCTTAGTAGCAACGATACATACGTGTCGGTTCCCTTTCTGTCACTGGGATCAAGCATCGTAATATTGAACCCACTACCACTACAAGAAATATGTCAACTTATGACCTTCTATCAGTGACCCTCGAAGAATTGGTCATAAACTTATGACCATTTTAGACAAATTGGTCAAAAGTTGTTCAGGGGGCTCCAAACCCTAAACCACTGCGACCATTTTGGTCAGAAAGGTTGTAATTTCCTTACACGAAATGGTCACAAAGCAAACAGTGCTAGTCCGCTGCCTTATTTCTAGTTGTTAATGACCAATATAGATGGTCATAGCCTTGTAGATTGTGGTGGGTTGTGATGACTAGGCGCCATCTCATCAGTTTTGCCTATGTGTCATGTCCATGTGGCAGTTTTTGCCCTAGGTTGTGAAGCAACCTATATTTCTATCATTCCCAAAATTCCCAAAAAAATCTCATAAATTCTTTGGGGCATATCTTCATCAAATATGTAAAAATCCTTCCTTGCCTAGTTCAAAACTAATTCAACAATATTCATTTTCCTATTTTGTTCACAACAACAATTTATGAAGGAAGTGCTATTTATATATTCTTGATTTCCCTTGGAATTTTTGGGCACTCTTTCTTATCCAAATCATTACCACATGACAAAATTCAGCTCCATTTGCCTAGCAAATCTTCTTCGGCAAATTTCCAAAGTTTTTGTCCACCTAGAAGCATTGTGAAGGAAGTACCTTTTTTATATCTCTAAATGAGACGAAATTTATACAGTTCCTTCATATGCCCAAATTATCACCCTCCTCCAAATTGCAGCTCAGTCAAATCATCTATGTGAGCCCAGGTTCAATTTATATTTTATGGCCAAATTGGCACGTTGCAAAGCAAGTGTTATATAGACCCCTCCTATTACCCTCAAACTTTTCGGGCACTCTTCCATACCCAAATCATTGCCACATGATAATATTCAGCTCAATTTTCCTAGTAAATCTTTCTCGGGAAATTTCCAAAGTTTCTACCTCGAGAGAAGCTTTGTAAAGTAAGTACTAGCTAGGCTTACCCAAATGATCTGAAAATTTACCAGCGCATGACCATACCTAAGTAACTTACCTACACCAATTTTGAGCTCATTTCATTCATCCAATCTCTCTCACTAGTTTTCCCAAGTTTCTGTCCATAGAAGAGCATTGTGAAGGAAGTACTACTTTGGCATGTCCAAATGGTATCAATTTTCCTTTCCTATGCCCAAATAACCATCCTCCACAAAATTTCAGCTCACTCCATTCATTATTTTGAGCCCAGCTTCAACATTCATATTTTTGTCCGGCGTGGTACTTTGCAAAGCAAGTACCACCTAGGATCCTCCTTTTGAGCTCAAACTTTGTGAAGACATTCTCCTTAGTAGATGATCATCCGCAGCCAAAACTCACGCCCATTGGCCATGTGCATTTCCCGTATCGCTAATCAAACACTTGGCTGCTAATTCATGTTTGAGCATCGATCGGTCTCCTCGTGAGAATCTTATGTTGTAATTTTCTTCCTAGCACCAACCTGGGGAGTGCCCAACCCACTAGACATGCCTAGGCAGCCCAGAACACATGGCAACATTACGGTCACGCGGTGACCACGCGACGGGCATGCGAGTTTACGCGCTCTAGAGTTAGGGCCCTCGGCCACCGCCCAAACCTCGACGTATCGCCACCAAACCATGTATTTATGATTAAATAGGTCCTTATGTAACTAGAAATGATTTTTGGAAAAAATAAATAGCAAACTATGAGGCAGCTGCAGTTCAAATTTGACCCGCTTCCAACTGAATCGGCGGAAATTTGTCTTTTCCACAAGAGGTGGATAAAAAAATTTACACCCAACCATTTTGTCAATTGTGCATTAAATATGGCCTGGTATTTTATAAAAATGATTTGGTCCAATTTTGCAACAATTATTTGGTAGTTCCTTCACAAAAAAACCTCCTTTCGGGCACTCGAAAAATGGAAAATGGTTTTTTCGTCCAACGAAAATGAAAACTTCCTTAGGCAACATTGTTTGCCATTCCAATATGCACCCTTCTGCACAATATGAGATCATTTGAACAAACTATGCCATGAATGTGGCCATAAGATTGATCATTTGGCTTGAAAGCCATTGATCTCCACACATAATAGCTCGTTTCTGAGAACACTTTTTTAAAATAATTGCCGTATTACAAGTTTGTTATTTTTCCTAGGAACTTGGCCACATATGATGACACAATGCGAAGGTTTCCCAATTTTTTGATTTTTTTTGAATTTTTTATGCCCGTTTCAAAATGCGGTCAAATCGGCGGGAATGACCGTTCCTAGCTAGTGGTTGAATCTTGGAATTTTTTTGGTGTTTATTTGATTAAATAGATACTTTTGTACCTAGAAATGATTTTTTGAAGAAATAAATAGCAAACTATGAGACAACCGCAGTTCAAATTTGACCCGCTTCCAACTGAAACGGCAGAAATTTGTCTTTTTCACCAGAGGTGGACCAAAACTTTTTATACCCATCCATTTGGTCAATTGTGCATTAAATATGGCCTAGTATTTTATAAAAATGATTTGGTCCAATTTTGCAACAATTATTTGGTAGGTTCTTCACAAAAAAACCTCGTTTGGGGCACTCAAAAAATGGAAAATGATTTTTTCGTCCAAAGAAAATGAAAATTTCATTTGGCAACATTGTTTGCCATTTCAGTATGCACCCATGTGCACAATATGAGATCATTTCAACAAACTATGCCATGAATGTGGCCATAAGATTGATCATTTGGCTTGAAAGCCATTGATCTCCACACATGATAGCTCGTTTCTGAGAACAATTTTTTAAAAGAATTACCATATTACAAGTTTATTATTTTTCCTGGTAACTTGGTCACATATAATGACACAATGCGAAGGTTTTCCAATTTTTTGATTTTTTTTGAATTTTTAATGCCCGTTTCAAAATGCGGACAAAACGACGGGCTTGACCGTTCCTAGCTAGTGGTTGAATCTTAGAAAAATTTTGGTGTTTCTCTAATTAAATAGATACTTTCGTACCTAAAAATGATTTTTGGGGAAAATAAAGAGCAAACTATGAGGCAGCTGCAGTTCAAATTTAACCCGCTTCTAGCTGAATCGATGGAAATTTGTCTTTTTTATGAGAGGTGGATCAAAATTTTTCACAACCAACCATTTGGTAAATTGTATATTAAATATTTTAGAAAATCAATTTGGTCCAATTTTACAACAAATATTTGATAGGTTCTTCACAAAAAAACCAATTTTGCCACAAGAAAAATGATTAAAAATATCTAAAAAGATAAAAAAATGCATGCAAATCGGTGATCATCCATAAAATGGGGTTTAACTTGAGTGAAAAATTTAGTTGTGCCATTTTGTAAAATATTTTGATAGTTGCTTCACAAAATTCCCCTAGTTTTAGTATATAGAAACTATTTTAAATCACAAAATTTCTGAACCAATCATGGCTCTTCTCACGGATCACTCCACTGTAGCCGATCTGAACCGTCCGCATCCGAAGGATCCAACGTCTATCATTCACCTCTCCCAACCCAACCCAAACCCTAGCAGCAACCCAATCCCCCTCTCCCCAAGCACACACCCACCGCCGCCTGTCTCTCCCCCACTCCCCGATCTAGATCGACGAGGACGTCTCGCTCCTCCGCCGCCCCTCCTCCCCCATCCACGGCCATCCCCCTTCCACCACCCCTCCTGTCCCAGTCACCCCATTTGTTCTCCCCCAACAGATCGAGCGAGTCACCTAGCAGTCGATCCCCACCGGTGATAGATGCACCGCAGCCTAGCAGCTAAGGCGTCGTGGCCGGATGGCTCGCCGGCGTACGCTCTGCTTCGTCGTTCCCCACCCTAGCAGTCGATCTTGGCTGCCCCTGCTTCACCGGCCTCCTCCATCTCTTCCGGCCAGATCCAATAGCCCCGCCCACCTTCTGCCCACGGAGGATGACGAGGGCGAGGAGGCGGAGGTCGGCAAGGGGGGAGGCGGCGACGGGATGCGCCCGGTGGCCATTCGGTGGCCCCGCATCACCTGCGCCCTCAAGAAAAAGCGCAAGGACATGGTGAGTCGCTCTGGTTGGTGCCGCCGCTCCGTACCTTGGCGTCGCCTCTACCCCACCCGCGCTCCACCCGTACGCCGCGCCCCTCCGCCTCTCACCAGCGTCGCTGCCCCCGCTTCCCCTCGCCGGGACATCACGTTCCCTGCTGCCGCGACTCCGCCCCGCCCCCTGCTGTCGCCGGCCGTTGGGCTCCATCGCAGGACCAAGTCGCATGATTTTGTGGCTGAACTATTCAGAGTATGCACACCCTACAATGTTCACCCTAGGATGTAGCAGTGGCAACAGTGAGGCCAAACTGTTACTGTAGGACAACAACTTTGCATCAGCTAATCCTTGTCTGAATCTTCCAGAGTATGCACAACCTGTATGTATTTATTGTTCGTGATGTGTTGTGTGATTTTGGCAGGCAAGGTTCTTACTGATGAATCTGTCCGGGGAGGTGAAACTGTGGAGGCTGTAGGGGAAGAAAGAGGATATATATATATATATATATACTTGCTTCTGCTGCTTATATTTAGACATGTATGTATGTTTACGTGCTTCATTCAGATGTTTGATGCTTGATGCATGTATCATGTTTGTTCATTGCTAAATATGTAAATGATGGCTGGCCTGATGCTTGAAGCACCAATGTTTGCTTCAGTGGTAGCACATTCAGAAGTTTTAATTAATTTTGTAAATGTTAGAGAATTTGGACGACGATAACAAACTGTAATCATGAATACTTGCATAGAAACTTGAACAACCATCTTGTTTAATTTGGTGATGTTCCTCCATGCTAAGAGCTAATCTGTTGCACTATTATTCAGTTTTCATCGACAGTTATAATTTTGCTGAAATCATATTACCTTGATAAGTAAAACCCAATTGCATGATTTTATAGTTGATCTGATTTGCTTTTAAACTGTACCTGTGTACTAAACCCATGTTTCAGTCGGCCTTGTATTTATATTTTCGTCTTCTTTGTCGTTCTGCTAGTTTCACTACACTTAGCTCTAACAACCCAGTTCAGTATTTCAATTACGGAGTGGCCTGTCCTATGCTGTGTCCTGCCACTCAAACGTATTTTGGGAGCATGATCAATCATTTTATCATGATTGAAAGAATAGCCCATAATTTTCTTCCACTTTTAAGCTAAAAAATGTTTGTGTAGTAAACATTATATGCAAGATTGTTACTGCCATGCATGCACATTATACATTTTTTATCTGGTTAATGTTAATCAATACCGATCTAGGTGACTGGTCAATCAGCATTTGCTGAAATCGTGCACCGTGCTGGTGTTAGTCACAATGATCAGCTTCAATAGCATGACCAGTACCTGAACATGATGCATATTTATTAACAAAAATGGTAATGCATTTTGCTAGTCTATTGCGAATGCTAATAGACCATGATAACTTGTATATTGGACATGTCCCCTCTCTCTGTTTGACTCGCTCAATCTCTCTATCTTTCTGCAGGCGCCGCCGGATTCGAGGGTGGAGCCCGAGCCTCCACTGGAGCATGGATCAGACGTGCAGGAGGTGGAGCTCCGCATGGATCATGACGTGGTCCTCGTGGGGGCCTGGATCATCAAGTTCGCAGGCGGTGTCGGGGGCGGTGCAATGCCAGCTGCTGGACATAGTTCACCCTGGGTTGGTGCTTATGCATAAGGTTAGGAGGCGTTCTCGCCTGATTGATCTGTTCTAGAGCGTTGCGCTTAGGCGGCTTGGCTTAGATGGCTGCGATGTTATGCTCATTTTGGGGTGTTTTGCAGGTGAATTTCGATGCCAAGATGGAGTACGACATGATCCAGAACTACAGGATTCTCCTGGATGTGTTCAACAAGTTGCAGATAGGCAAGGTACGGGTGGTGATTCTCCTAGCTTAGGTCTCTGCCCGTGGATTTATCCGTGATTGTGCCTTGCATTTTGTCATCTGGGAAAGCAAATGTGATATGTCTGTATAGTAGTTCGGTTTATGTATGCGGTGTGTGGGGATTCAATCTAGAACAGTTGTGTGTGATTGATGTCAGCATGTGGTATAGCCACAAGGTGATTTGATAACTGACTAAATTTGCTATGGAGTATTGAAGTTATGCTCATTGCTATGTACAGTACTAAACTTGTACAATTCTTGTCTTGTTTCCACACAACATTAAGATTAGAGTCGTGCTTTTTGAATGTTGAGCCGATTTTTATGGCCTGTGTGCTAGCAAACTGAGCTAAGGGTGCTTCATCTTTGTCCTTCAGCTTCTATTCTTATGACAATTAAATAGAGGATCTATTTTGCTCCCTGCTCTGATTGGTTTCAATCGATATTTATCTCATCCAGCACTCTGAGTATCAATGTGTTGTTTTAATCCTGATGATGACGTGGTAGTATGAAGTGGACACCATATTCCTGTTTAAATGCACCAGGAATAATTTGTTTCATCATGTCCTGGTTTATCCATGCGAGCTTCATTGCTTCCGGAACTCTTGGTCCTTCATATCTAAAGTTTTACATGTACTATAGAAGCTCTACTTTATGCTAATACCTGCTTGTGTAACATTTTGCATGGTATACTTATAAATGGACAAGTACATGTGGCGTCCATCATCAACAATGATGCGGACTGATGTTCAACTGCAGAACCATCGATCATATCAACACAAAGTCAGGTATGTTCTTGTCTTGTTGAACAGATAAGGGCATGATGCTTGATGGCCTTATGCTTGATGCATGTATCATTTGACACACACATTAGTAAATCTGAATTAATTTTGACATAGTTGCTTATTGATTGAATATGAGTATTGTTCCATATACTCAAATGGAACTTTGATCTGTTGTAACTTTGAATGATCGTTTTTAAACCTTGTCGTGTATGTGAAACATTCAATGCTTATTTCTTGCTAAGTTTGTCATATGTGCCAATTCAATTCCCTGTTTTGATGAATATGCCTATTCCAGATAAGTAGAATGAGCTTGTTAAAATAATAATAAGTAGAATGATAAAATACTGGTGTGTCTTTAGTTTTTATATTAAAAGTATCCGTGTAATATTTCTTCTATCAGTGACATACTTTTTGTTCTCTTTTGAATGTCCAGATGTTTTGCAAAAGGAAGAAGCAGTACTTGAAGAAGCAGATTACAATGTTTTCTCGTTGTGAAGCACTAGATAGGCTTGTTCTATTTATTCTTCCTGTTCTAGAGTATTCCCGCACCTGAATGCTTGACTACAACATGTTGTAGGTTGCTTGAATCTGTACATATGTGATGGAAATTTGTAGAATGTGTATTCTGAGATATTTCCGTAATATTCAGCTAATTCATGGTAACTTGATTCATATTGTTATTCAAACTGGTTTCAAAATTTTCTTTAAATGGTCTGGAGTTGGACCTTAAAGAGGCTAAGGATCAATTATATTGGACAAATATTTTGGGTAAAAAAGTAAAACGAAAATAAATGAATGTGGAAAGGCCAAGGCCCAGGAAAGAAAAACTTGGAAAACATTGGGCTGGACTCATTTGAAAAAAAAAGATAAAAGGCTAAAATGTGGGCTTGGCCCAAGTAGTCAACCAAATTAATAGGAAAAAAATACATTAAAAAGGCCGAATTGTTGGGCTAGGCCCATGTAGAAAATAGAATTGGACCGGGCTGAATCTTGTGCCACGTCAGATTGCCACGCTGGATGCCTACGTGGCCTGGGGAGGTTGCTAGTGACCAAAACGCCACAGTAGACGTATTTTGGTCATAAACGTCTATGACCATTCCAGAAGAAAGGTCGCTATAGTCAGTTTACGACGGCCAGCTTTTGACCTTATGTTTTTGGTCACAAAAAGGTCACAAATGGAAATTTGTGACCATTCAGTGACCAATAGTGGTGGTCACAAGTTGACATATTTCTTGTAGTGTACAAAGCACCTCTTCCCATTGCAAGATAAATAGATCAAGTTGGCCAAACAAAACCCAAATATCGGAGAATAAATACGAGGCTATAAGAGATCATGCATATAAGAGATCAAAGAAACTCAAATAACTTTCATGGATATAAGAAGATATAACTGATCATAAACTCGAAGTTCATCAGATCCCAACAAACACACCACAAAAGAGTTACATCATATGGATCTCCAAGAGACCATTGTATTGAGAATTCAGCGAGAGAGAGAAAGCCATCTAGCTACTAACTATGGACCCGAAGGTCTACAAAGAACTACTCACGCATCATCGGAGAGGCACCAATGGAGGTGGTGAACCCCATCCGAGATGGTGTCTAGATTGGATCTGGTGGTTCTGGACTCTGCGGCGGCTGGATGAATATTTCGTCGACTCCCCTAGGGTTTCTAGAATATTGGGGTATTTGTATAGCAAAGAGGCGGTCCGGGGGGCACCCGAGGTGGGCACAACCCACCAGGGCGCGCCTGGGCCTCTTGGCGCGCCCTGGTGGGTTGTGCCTCCCTCTGGGCACCCCCCAGGCACAATCAGGGCCCATTGTGTTCCTTCTGTCCCACAAAAATTCTTTGTGGAGTTTCGTGGCATTTGGACTCCGTCTGATATTGATTTTCTGTGATGTAAAAAACATGGAAAAAACAGCAACTAGCACTTGGCACTATGTCAATAGGTTAGTACCAAAAAATGATATAAAATGACTATAAAATGATTATAAAACATCCAAGATTGATAATATAATAGCATGGAACAATCAAAAATTATAGATACGTTGGAGAAGTATCAATATCGCGTAACTATTTGATTTTCTATCAATTGCCCAACAGTGATCTGTTTACCCACCGTGTGTTATTTCTCGATAGAAACTACTAGTGAAATCTATGGCCCTCGGGTCTATTTTCCATCATATTTGCTTTCCGATCTACTATTTGCTTTTGAGATCCATTTTTATTTGCTTTTACTTTCAGATCTTTTTTATCAAAAACCCAAAAATACCTTGTTGTGTTTTATTCTCTTTCGCATCTTTTCAATCTAATCTACCATATTATTTTACCCGGGAGGGATTGACAACCCCTCTACGCGTCGGGTTGCAAGTATTTGTTCTTTGTGTGCAGGTATTGTTTACATAGTGTTGCGTGGTCCTCCTACTAGTTTGATAACCTTGGTCTCATCACCGAGGGACCGTCGATGTGCTGCATCATCCCTTCCTCTTTGGGGAAAATACTGACGCAACTCAAGCACACATCAAAGGAGTTTCTGGCACCGTTGCCGAGGAGGCATCATCAACATCTATTAGGTTCCTAATCACAAATCTCATCTCCTTGCAATTTACATTATTTGCCATTTGCCTCTCGTTTTCCTCTCCCCCACTTCTATCATTTGTCGTTTTATTTGTCTTCTTCGTTTGCTTTTTTATTTGCCTTCTTTCTGTTTTCCTTTTTCTCACCAGATCTGTTGCCTGCTTGTGTTCCTATTTGCGTTGTCGCTTTGCCTCGAGAAAATACCAAAAATATGTGTGCATGTGTTGCCATGTGTCTTCTATTTGCTTGCATATTCGCCTGCTAAAAAAAGTTATTGATATGGATACTCATCCACTTGCTAATCTTTTTAAAAGATCCAATTATGATGAACCAATTGCTAGTGATTTGAGTGCACTAGATTATCTTTATGAAGTTTTGCTTGAAGTTCGTGAATCTAAAAATTGTGATGAAGTGTTGAAAGAAGAAACTTATAAAGTGATTCACGATAGCTCCTTGAGTGAAAAGCATGATTGCAATGATGTTATTACAAATTCTATTAATGTCAATTATGTTAATAATATGCAAAACCCAAGCTTGGGGATGCTAATTTTGCTATGACCACTACTTATTGTAATGATCATGATTGGGGTGATTTCTCTTATGATCTTGAAAATTTATTTAAGTCTCATGATGAATATGTTTGCGGTACTACTGAAAGTGGGTTTGGAAGAGTGTCAAATTTAGATCCCACATATTTGGAGAATGTTCAATATTATGAATTTTTTGATAAAAGTAGGCTTGGAGAGGTCATGACTTTATTTGATGATAATCTCACTATTTTGGATGGGTGTCAACTTTGTATGCATGTGGATCATGAAGAGAGTATGTTTTGTGATAGCTATATTGTTGAATTTGAGCATGATCCTACATATAGTTATTATGAGAGAGGAAAATATGGTTGTAGAAATTTTCATGTTACTAGATTACCTCTCTTCATGTTGAGATTGTCAATGTTTTATTCTTCTTCTTTGCATACGTTAAGTTTTGCTTGCCTTGATAATTTGTTTGCTTTTATAATTCCTATGCATAGGAATTATGTTAGGCTTAAATTTGTTTGTCACATGTTTTATGATGCTGTCTTTGTGTTTCAAATATTATCTTTCACGTGAGCATCATTGAAATCTCAAAGCCTAGCTTAATTGCTATAAACGATAGCGCTTGTTGGGAGGCAACCCAATATTTATCCTTTTATTTTTGGTTTTCTTTCTGTTCTTGAATAAATACATCATTAACCTTCTGTTATGATGTTGTTTTTTGTGTTTTTATTTGTGTTTGTGCCAAGTAAGACCTTTGGGATGATGTGGGAGAAATGTTGTTTTGATCCAATAAAAACAGAAACTTTTGCGTCCAGTAGTAAAATCACTAAAAATGCTGGAACATGATTTTTAATTGATTCTTTTTGGAATGGATTGGTATACAAATGTTTCACGGTGTCCTAATTTTTCAGAATTTTTGGAGGTCAGAAAGTTTCGAAGTAGTACAGATTACTACACACTGTTCTGTTTTTGATAGATTATGTTTTCATTGTGTTATGTGCATGTTTTGATGAATCTATGGTTTTTATTGAAGGGTTTGAGCCATGGAAAAGTTGGAATACAGTAGATATAATACAATAATAAAATTTGAATGGGTTTTCAATAGTACTTAAAGTAGTGATTTGTTGTATTACTCTAACGGATCTCATGAAGGTTTTGTTGAGTTTTGTGTGATTTAAGTTTTCAAATTTTGGGTGAGATCACGATGGATGAAGGAATAAGGAGTAACAAAAGCCTAATCTTGGAGATGCCCCATGGCACCCCAAGATAATATTCAAGAAGTATCAAGCAACTATGCTTGGGGATGCCCCGAGTGGTATCCCCTATTTCTTTTAACGACCATCGGTATTTTACTTGGAGCTATATTTTTATTCGTCACATATCATGAGTTTTGCTTGGAGCTTCTTGTATGATATGAGTCTTTGCTTCTTTTGCTTTTTAGTTTGTGTCATCTATCCTTGCTTGACACACCTATTTAAGATAGCCAAAATCATGCTATGATCTATTAGAATTGCTCTTTATGCTTCACTTAATTTTTTTTAGAGCTATGGAATTGCTCTAGTGCTTCACTTATATCTTTTTGAGCACGGTGGTGCTGTTTATTTTTAAGAAATATGCTCTCATGCTTCACTTAGATTATTTTGAGAGTTATTAGAATTTTGGAGAAATCCTCTCTTGCTTCACTTATATAATTTTGAGAGTGAAAAATTTAAAGAAACTTGTGCTCTTGTTCTTCACTTATATTTGTTTGAGAGCTTGTTAATTGCAGTTACAATATGCTTTAAAAGAAAATAGTCCCAAAGTGATAGATATCTAGGGAAGATATAATAAAAACTTTCATGAAGATCATTGGACATTAAAATTGATTCTCTTCAATAGTTTTAAGATATGAAGATAGTGATATATGAGTTATGTTGGTGAGTAATTATGCTTTAGTAAGAATTTGGTGTTAAGGTTTGTGATTCCCTATGCATGCACATTAAGTGAATAATTATGCAATGAAATTACATCTTACTTGTGTTGTATTGTTCGGTGTTGGTTATGTTTAATGTTCATTTATGATGGTTTTCGTTCCTTGGTTGGTCGCTTCTCAATCTTTTTGCTAGCCTCCATTTTGTACTAAGTAGAGATACTACTTGTGCATCCAAACTCTTTCAACCCGGTTTTGCCATATGAGTCCACCATACCTACCTATATGCGGTATTTCCATGCCGTCCCAAGTAAATTTGTATGTGCCAACTCTAATTTGCAAAATAATATTTCTATTTTGTGTGCCCGTACCGCTCATGAGGCAGCGAGGGGAGGCCGATATTTTCCATGCTAAATAGGTTATTCTCAAGATGAGTGTTTATTCACTTGTCATTGCATGAGAGTACGGCGGTAATAGGGATGCCTAGTCCTGAAATGATGAAGAAAATTACTTTATGTTATCAAATAATAAATTCCTTGGAAAGTGTTGGTATGGACGGTACCCGTGGATTCGGCTAGCCGTGGAATGTGAAAGAATGGTGGAAAAAGGAATAAACTTTATTTTCTATTTGGGAACCGCCTATGATTTATTTAGCATGGAAGATATTGGAAGCTCGCAGTCGTTTTCGTTGACAGGAAAAGCATGCCACCCAAAATATTTTTTCTCTCAATTTAAGCTTTGAGCTCTGGCACCTCTACAAATCAATGTTTCCCTCTGCGAAGGGCCTATCTATTCACTATATGCAATTTTTTTGAGTCCCCATCTTCTCCTATAAAGCACCAACTAGGGAACACTATTATCATACTTGAGCATTGGGTGTAGCCAATATTTGGATGTGTTGCATGAATGGATCTATGATTGAGCATAATGGGCTAGGGATAACTAGTGTTGATATTCTGAAAGACATTGTTGCTTGTTAGCATGACTTGAGTATTAAAGTTTTATGTCAATACTGGACTATTGTTTTGAATCATCTAGAAGTCCATATGTCCATGCTACAAAGAAGAGAATATGATGAATATGTTAGGCAGCATTCCACGTCAAAAATTCTGTTTTTATCATTTACCTACTTGAGGACGAGCAGGAATTAAGCTTGGGGATGCTGATACGTCTCTAAGGTATCTATAAATTTTTATTGTTCCATAATGTTATATTATCATTCTTGGATGTTTTAGAATCATTTTATAGCAACTTTATATCATTTTTTGGGATTAACCTATTGACATAGTGCCCAGTGCCAGTTGCTGCTTTTTGCTTGTTTTTTACTTCGCAGAAAATCAATATCAAACGGAGTCCAAATGCAGCGAAACTTTTTGTAGAGTTTTTCTGGGCCAAAAGACACCTGACGGGCCAAAGAAGCACCTAGGGGGTGCTCTGAGGGGAGCATAACCCACTAGGGTGCGCCCAGGAGCCCAGGCACGCCCTGGTGGGTTGTGCCCACCTCGTTGGCCTCCCGCACCACCTCTTCGCTATATAAATACCCAAATATTCCAAAAAAACCTAGGGGAGTCGACGAAATATTGGTCCATCCGCCGCAAGTTCCAAAACCACGAGATCCAATCTAGACACCATCACAGAGGGGTTCATCATCCTCATTGGCGCCTCTCCGATGATGCGTGAGTAGTCCACCATAGACCTACGGGTCCGTAGTCAGTAGCTAGATGGCTTCCTCTCTCTCTTGATTCCCAATACAATGGTCTCATGGAGATCTATTTGATGTAATCTTTTTGCTGTGTGTTTGTTGGGATCTGATGAACTTTGAGTTTATGATCAGATTTATATCCATGAAAGTTATTTGAGTTTTCTTGATCTCTTATATGCATGATTGCTTATATCCTCGTATTTCTTCTTCGAATCTTTGGTTTAGTTAGGTCGACTAGATCGATTTTTCTTGCCATGGGAAGACGTGCTTTGTGATGGGTTCGATTTTGCGGTGTTCTTTCCCAGTTACAGAAGGGGCAGCAAGGCACACATGTATCGTTGCCATTAAGGATAAGAAGATGGGGGCTATTCCTACATGAATAGATCTCGTCTATATCATGTCACCGTTCTTATTGCATTACTCCATTTCTCCATGAACTTAATACACTAGATGCATGCTGGATAGCGGTCGATGTGTGGAGTAATAGTA
The DNA here is from genome assembly GCF_056163025.1 of Triticum urartu. Taxonomy (NCBI): domain Eukaryota; kingdom Viridiplantae; phylum Streptophyta; class Magnoliopsida; order Poales; family Poaceae; genus Triticum; species Triticum urartu. The sequence continues at coordinate 9,725,395 of NC_141877.1, forward strand.
GTAGATGCAGGGAGGAGTCGGTCTACTAATCTTGGACATGATGCCTATATAATGATCATGGTCTTGATATCGTCATAACTATTCGATTTTCTATCAATTGCCCAACAGTGTTTTGTTTACCCACCGTGTGCTATTTCTCGAGAGAAGCCACTAGTGAAATCTACGGCCCTGGTCTATTTTCCATCGTATTTGCTTTTCCGATCTACTATTTGCCTTTGAGATCTATTTTTTTTTTGCTTTTACTTTCAGGTCTATATTATCAAAAACCCAAAAATACCTTACTGCGTTTTATTCGCTTTCGCATCTTTTCAATCTAATTTATCATATTATTTTACCCGAAAGGGATTGACAACCCCTCTACGCGTCGAGTTGCAAGTATTTGTTCTTTGTGTGCAGGTACTATTTACATAGTGTTGCATGGTCCTCCTACTGGTTTGATAACCTTAGTCTCATCACTAAGGGAAACTTACCATCGCTGTGCTACATCATCCCTTCCTCTTTGGGAAAAATACCGACGCATCTCAAGCACACCTCACACCAACGAAATCCCTTGAACCGTGCGCATATATATTGTACGTCTCATTGCGAGCGAGCAAATTTACTACGCGGCGTGGTGCCCCTTCGTATTGTTACTGGGCTATAGAAATGTATGGGTGAATCCATTTTGCCCCACGCCACCTTTCCTGCTCCATTGCCCAAAATACTCCCGAGCTCTAATGCCCAGAGTCGTGGAAAACATCTTGCTTTTGCTCCTTTCGACCCATTCCCCTCCTGCATCCTGAAGAGATGGCCGGCAAGGGGAAAGGCACTAGGAGCTCAGGCAACCAAGGAGAAGGCTCCTAGCAAGAGAAGGCTTTGGATGCCCCCCGTCATCACCATGTGCAACATTACAGAGCTCCAAGGGAGATGCTATCTTCCGCCGCAGGGCGTAGTTAAGTGCTGCTCACCCTTGGTCAGGATGAGATCAGCTCGGCCTGGAGGATTCCAATTCCTCTGGAGGGAGAGCCCCAATCCGACCTAAAATGACCACAAAACAATGAGCTCTTATGATTTTTCTATTGGACATTTATTGTTTTTCAAAACGGAAGCAAAAGTTTTGCCTCATGGATTAATTAATAGGTTAGTCCAGAAAAATAACATAAATGATATAAAAGTATTATAAAGTGACTATATAATAGCATTAAACAATCAAGAAAATATATGTACGCTTGAGACGTATCAGCCCACCTGGCAAAGCTCTTGGTGCAAGTCGGACACGAGGTCAGGCAATGTGTTAGATGTTACGACCGGGTCAGAATAACTAACTTGGGTTTGGATGTTCCGGCTGCCATACGAGGCAGATGAACTCGGGCTGGATCTTGAGATTTGAAGGGCGAAAGTAAAAAAATCGTAGTGGGGAGGGGGATTTCGTGAGGGAAAAGCTAAATCCACTTGCAAACACCAAAACACGGATCCAAATCAACAAAATTCTCACAAGAACACAGAAATAGCATGGATTTGGGTGAGTCCATTTTTGGTGAAGATTTTCGAAATTGGAAAGAGCAAAGCAAAATTAGACTAGAGGGGGTGGATGGGGAGGGCTCCAAAGTGTGAGAAACCTTGCTCATGATACCAAGATGATGTAGGGCCAAGCCTTAGGGTTCTCAATCTTTCACACTTGGAGGTGGAGAAGGATGAACTCAAGAACAAGATGAAGAACACTCAAGACAAGATCCAATTACACACCCATTAGATTAGAAAACTCATGACATCCACAAGAACAGAAGAAAAACGAGGGGAAGTAGTAGCAAGGATAGTCTTACAAAATCCTAAGGAGATGAGGGCTTGATGATCTTGAGAGATCCTTCTCCCATGGGTGGTCTTGTTGATCATATGATGGGGATCCTTCTCCCTTAGAAGGCTTGGTAATCTTGAGAGATTCTTCTCCCTTAGGAGGACTTGACCCTCTAGGCGAACGTACAATAAGCCAAGCTCTCTCAATTCAGTTCAATATACTTTGCTAACCCTAACAAATGACAAATGTACGAAATATATAGGTGGCTGGAGGTTAGGGACGAGCTAGGGGTACAAAGGACATCTCCCCAATTGTTAAGCACACAAACATGTCGGATGTTCTGACTTGTCGGAGGATAGGTCAGATATTACTTCGAAGTATCTACCCCGGAGATAGTACGTAAGTCAGAGGTCTCGTCGGATGCTTCGTCAGATGTTCTGACCCTAGTCGGAGGCCAAGTCGGGCATTACCTCTAACATTCCGGTAGGGTACCAGAGAGGAATGTCGTTGGTCAGAGGCCAACTCAGAGGTTGGGTTCAAAAGTCTGATAGGGTCTTGAGCCAACTTTGCCTTCAAGTCTTGCCATTCACGCTCCATTTTCTTGGTCCCTTCTTTCTTCGTGATAGTTTGGTCTTCAGTCCTTGCCGCTCCATGTTTGTCTCCATCACATCTAATCACATTGAGCATTCTAGATTGAGGTAGCAACCGTGTCTCATTGGAATGTAAAGGTATTTTGAAGAGGATCGAGCTCACCTCAGATTCAATAGCATGTGCGTGAGCTCTTTTGGTGTAGGTACCATGGTGGCATCCATGGGGTGCTTCGCACCAAGAGCCAAATCCTCTCACAAAACATCCTTGTTCGCCAAGGATCGCGTAAGAACGAACCGGAACGAAGTTAGAGCAAAATTGACAAAGTTATGGCTATTGTACAAAGTTGTCAGGACGTGGTACGAGCTGTGGCCCGCTCATACCGTAGCCCTTCATGAAAATCTGAACCTAGGACCTCCGAGAGCTTTAGTATTTTCGCCGCTTATTTTTTATATGAACATTGATTCTGGCGTTTTTGGTCTCGTTGGAATCACGTGAACAACGTCGATGCACCTGCGGTGTTGGTTCTTCAATTCAACAAGTTGACAAATGTCCAAACATCAAACACTCCATATATCCCGACTATGATGCATAGAATATTTCCCCCACTTGATCATCTTTTATGTGTCAAGTCCATGAACATGCTAATACACCTACAAAGACCACTTAAATCGCGCTACTGTTCACCGAGCTCATCTAAGCCCGGGCTCCGGGTTGAATTATCGATGAACAAGCTAATACACCTACAAAGACCACAAAATAGAGTGGTCGAGAATGAACTCTTATGATTTTTCTATTGGATATTTATTATTTTTTTCGAATCATGATTAATTAAGAAAAAGAATCAGACACTTTTTTTCTATGGGATGATTTTTTTTTTGAGGGAAACAACTTTTTTTCCCTATGTTATGGGATGATTATACAAGGTGTAAAGATGCGTGCTCGTGTGTTTTGAAAAAAAAAACAAAAACAGACGGACCCACCCGTAGACGCGGACGCGAGTCCCTCCCATCGATCCCCAAACCGTATTCCGGCCTGTCTGGTGCAGAGGCGGCAGCGGCGGCGGCGGCGGCGCCGGAGGTGAGAGAGATGTCGAGGGCCGTCAGGATGCGCGGCGACGAGCTGGAGACGACGGAGCGGGAAGCGAAGAGGCGAAGCGTGGCAGAGGAGGGGGAGGGGACAGCTCTCCACTCCACAAACCCTAGATCTTCGGGCGAGCTAGCTGTTCGGACTTCCCATCCAGAGATACACTTGGCGATCTTCGAGCCCAACAAAGCCCAATCGGAAGCAAAACAAGGTGATTTTACCCCCATGTTCCAACCTCTTTTCCTCCTTTGGTCGTCATGACAGATTGGTGTTTACTTGTTCATGCTGTCGATCTTTCCGTAGATCGTGTGTACGATGTGGTCGAGTCCGTGGCGGAGGAATCCTCCGATCCACCCAGCCCCCCGATCTACCAACCCTACATTCCCGACGACCTAGTTGATGATCTGGACGTACTCGCTGACTTCGAGGACGCCAAGGCCAAGTACGAAGCAGAACGGGGTAAACGCCCCCTCTCCTCCCCGATTCTTTCTTGTCATCGTTAATTTCCAACCTAATCTTAATTTTCCTTGCATAGATCGTCGAGCTAACCTCTTCACTATGGAGCATCACTGCTATAAAGCACCCTCCTGCCTGTTCAAGACCCATCGCTTGCTTCCTATTCTTGAACAAGCAAGGGATGCAACACTTCTTGCTGCTAAATCTGTGATTTTGCTCTCATCATTTGTCGGTGTGTATTTAACATCCTAATTGCTTCTAAATTAATATCTGATTTCACAACTGGCCAAATATTTATGACTTTTGGTTCATTTGCAGAGAATGACCCGCTGAACAAGTGTTCTGGTTTATGGTTTGAAAGGGACGATCATAGCAAAACCGCCCTTGTTTTGACATCCGCTCAGCTCATTCGTGAAAAGAAAGAACCAAAAAACCCATTCGAGTGGAAGGTGCAGTGGACAGGCAATTATCATCGTGAGGCTAAGGTGCTCCTTATCCTTTTCAACATTCACTTGTCTCTTTATAATCTTGTCACCGAATGATTCTACCCGGACCTACACAATGCATGTTTCATTGGTTTCCTTTTTGATTGAGATTTGGGTGGTGAGCCTTGCACTACTGGACAAGGAAAAACACATTTCAACTATTGCTTTTTTTTATTTGTTTGTTTCTTCCCTCTCAAATTAAATTATTTGTAATGTATCTGTTGTCAAATGTAGCTAATTGCTAATAAAATGTGACATCATCTTCAACTTTGCTAGAATAGAAAATATGAACTAGTATCTAGCGTTTGATTTTCATAATGGTGCATCTCCCAAAAATGTTTTTGTCAATATAAGTTCTGTCAAAAATGAAGTGTGATAACTTTTGACATCGCCGTTTTAGGTCATTGTTCACTTGCTGGACAACACAGCTGTGCCTGCCCGCCTCCTCTATCTCCAGGAGCATTATGAATTTGCTATTTATAAAGTTCAAGTGGACAAACCAGTTCAGTTGCCTACTTTTACCGAGTGTGTGCGTTCTGGTCAAGATGTTTTCAGACTCGGGAGAGATGAAAGTCTGAATCTTAGTACCACTCATGGTATGGTGGCTTATAAGATTCCATCCTGGTATGAGAGATGTCACTATATGTATTTGTCTTGTGATCCATCTAGTCCCTCACTGGTGCGTTATATCTCAATTTATGCTTTGTACTTCAATCTTGCTATTTTATTATTACAAATTGTAATATTTGTCACTACTGCAATGATATAGCTTCGTGATGATGGAGGACCCATCATTGATTTAGAAGGGAAAGTTGTGGGTCTAGTTAACAACCATATTAAGGAGACATTCATACCTTCGTTCTTATTGCACAAGTGCTTGGATTTTTGGAGAAGATTCAAGTATGTATTCACTCATTTTCTCCTCAATTATGTGTTAGTACTCTTGTGATTCTAATGTCTTGTAAAGATAATAGCGCTATAATGTTTTTTCTTACATTTGGGTGATACTTATTTGATCTCCGTTTTATTTGGTGTAGTTGTATGCCTCGCCTCCATCTTGGAATGACGTTTACTTCAATAAAACATTTAGATCCTATCTGTATTGAGAGAATGACACGTAAGCATAACATCGAGTCCGGTCTTATTGTTGAGCAGGTATATATATTATGGTGCTTATTTTTCTTTTATTTTTTCCACTTTTGTTAATAGTTCCATCTAAAGCCGTTTCTCACATGCGTATTATGATGTAACAATGCTAATTTAAAATAGGTGTCTAAAGGATCACATGCTGAGAAAATTGGAATTCGTGAGGGTGATGTTATTGAAAGCTTTAATGGAAAGTACATTTCTACTACAATTGAGGTGTGTATATTGTGTATTTATTGTATTTTATTTTTTTAGTACATTCGGGTTTAGTTAATCTCTAATCCACCTTAGATTAATCTCCCACATCCTATAATCGGTAGCAAGTAATTTTGTATTCCTAGTTAAATAATTTAAATAATGACGTGCTAGTTGAAGCACCTTCCTGATTCATGCTTGGATAGATCAACTTTCAACATCAATGGTTGTTCTCATCAATTGGATCAGGCCACACCCATTGGTCAACCTCAATGGTAACCTCACGGTGCTTGCCATCTTAGTATTGAGCTTTCCGAACTGAATTCCACTACATAGTGCAAGTAGTTTGCTGACGTGGTAATGTTGAGGGATCATGGACAAGCGTTGGTTAAGCAAATACTTTAGACTGTAGTGTTCTGTTTGCACTCAAAATGCGTGCCCCAGAGATATGGGTGCCAATGGCGCACTAGATGGACGATGGTAATCAACTCTCATTCTTAGGCAACGAGCTTGGTGTTGCGTGGAGCTATAGGGTGGCGGAAGAAGGCTACAACCCTGTCACCTTGGTGTAGCACAACCCCAAACCGAAGGCGTCATAGTCAACGATGAATTGCTTTTAGAAAATCGACATGTGTAGTACTGGTGTCGCCGTGAACGTTGCTTGAGTTAGTCAAAGTCAGTCATCACCAACAACAACAAGCTAGAGGTGAAACCCATAAGATCTCGCGACCAACTCATGGTTCTGGCACGTGGATAGCAAGCTTCCACGCACCCCTGTCCATGGCTAGTTCTTTAGTGATACTTCAGTCCTTCTGATCTCTCTTTACAAACTCCTCCCATGTCAAGTTCGGACTACCCCGACCTCTCTTGGCATTATCAACACACTTTAGCCGTACGCTGTGCACTAGAGCTTCTGGATGCCTGCGCTGAATATGCCCAAACCATATCAGACGATGTTGGACAAGCTTCTCTTCAATTTGTGCTACCCCAACTCTATCTCGTATATCATCATTCCGGACTTGGTACTTCCTTGTGTGGCCACACATCCATCTCAACATGTGCATCTCCGCCACACCTAACTGTTTAACATGTTGCCTTTTAGTCGGCCAACACTCGGCGCCATACAACATTGCGGGTCGAACCACTGTCCTATAGAACTTGCCTTCTAGCTTTTGTGGCACTCTCTTGTCATAAGAGAATGCCAGAAGCTTGGCGGCACTTCATCCATTTTCCCTTGCTTTGATGGTTCACATCTTCATGAATATCTCCATCCTTCTTCAACATTGACCCCAAATATTGAAAGGCGTCCTTCTGAGGCACCGCCTGGCCATCAAGGCTAACCTCCTCCGCGTGCCTAGTAGTCCTGAAACTGTGACTCATGTACTCGGTTTTAGTTTTACTAAGCCTAAAACCTTTCGATTCCAAGGTTTGTCTCCATAGCTCTAACTTCCTATTGACTCCATTAGACTATCGTGGACTAGCACCACATCATCCGCAAATGGCATACATCATGGGATGTCTCCTTGTATATCCCTTGTGACCTCATCCATCACCAAATCAAACAGATAAGGGCTCAAAGCTGACCCCTGGTGCAGTCCTATTTTAATCGGGAAGTTATCAGTGTTGCCATCACTTGTTCGAACACTTGTCACAACATTATCGTACATGTCCTTGATGAGGGTAATGTACTTTGCTAGGACTTTGTGTTTCTTCAAGGCCCACTACATGACATTCCGCGATATCTTATAAAAGGCCTTCTCCAAGTCAATGAATACCATATGCAGGTCCTTCTTTTGCTCCTTGTATCTCTCCATAAGTTGTCGTACCAAGAAAATGACTTCCATGGTCGACCTCCCAGGCATGAAACCAAACTGATTTTTGGCCACGCTTGTCCTTAAGCGGTGCTCAATGACTGTCCCATAGCTTCATTGTATGGCTCATCAGCTTAATTCCACGGTAATTAGTACAGCTCTGAACATCTTGTTCCTGAAGATTGGTACTAATATACCCGTCTCCATTGTTCTGGCTCTTGTTTGCGCAAAAATGAGGTTGTAAAGCTTGGTTAGCCATACTATCGCTATGTCCCCGAGGCCTCTCCACACATCAATGGAGATACAATCAGGGCCCATCGCCTTGCCTCCTTTCATCCTTTTTAAAGCCTCCTTGACCTCAGACTCTTGGATGCACCGCACAAAACGCCTGCTGGTATATCAAAGGAGTCGTCTAGTTCAATGGTAGAGCCCTCATTCTCCCCATTGAACAGCTTGTCGAAGTACTCCCGCCATCTATGCTTAATCTTCTCGTCCTTCACCTTGAGCTAGTCTGCTCCGTCCTTGATGCATTTGACGAACGATGCTCCTCTTTTTTAAGAGCGCCGTTAGGGGTTACGCAATAGCCTCAAAATCGCAAATGAACTTGCGGTAGTAGCCTGCCAGTCAAAGGATTCACAACATCAACCAGCCTATCGCACTCTGAACCTTGGCGGGATCCATAGCCACCCCCTTTGCTGAGATGATGTGCCCTAAGTATGCCATTGTTTTTTTCTTTCAAAAATGCACTTGGACCATTTAAGCGCCATCAGATGCTGCTACATCAATTGGAATACATCATGTACATGGCGTAGGTGGTCAACCCAAGACTTTCTGTAAATCTATATATCATAAAAAAACACAAGTACAAATCTTCGTAGGAAGGGCCGAAGGACGACATTCATTAAGGCTTGAAATGTCGACGTCGCGTTTATCAAGCCGGAAGGCATGGCTAGAAACGTGAAGAGCCCCTTGTGGGTGCGAGACATCTTCTTGTGGATATCATTGACATGCATTGTGGTTTGGTGATATCCAATTTAGTGAAATAGCAAGCACCCTTGAGCTTGTCGAGAAGCTCGTCCACCACTGGGACGAGCAACTTGTGCTTGATGGTGTACTTGTTTAGGCGCGGTAGTCGATGTAGAAACTCCGTGAGCCACCTTATCTTCTTGACCAAAAGGGTTGGGACTAAAATTAGGAATGGATCCGCCTAATCAATCCCCGATCTAGCATATTGGCGCATTGCCGCTCAATCTCCTTTTGAGGTGTCCAATAGTGATATGGATGCACCACCACGGGAGCCGTCCCTGGAAGGAGGTGAATGCGGTGATCACATCACTGCACTAGAGGTGATGTGCACGGCTCGATGAACATGCCCTCAAAATCTCGTAACAGGGTTGTTCTCCTGCCCCTCGCAAGCAAGGGAATGAACGCCCATGGTCGCCTTCCTATGCAACGTGACTACATGGTCATGATGCCAAAGGACTTTTTGAGCTTGGTGTGTCCCAACAGATGGGTCGTAGAGAGCCCCGAGCCACTATACGTTGAGCACCTTGTTGTAACTCTACAAAGGAAGGGTATAGCAGTGGATGATGAATGGTTGTGTGCCCACCTATACGTCAAGGCCACTCTAGATCCCGCAACAACACTAGATCCCGCAACAGATGACCTTGACGCTGTTGACCACAACCACACGCATGCTTGCACGTTGGGAAAGCTCCACACCACTGCGCATGTTGGCCTGGTCTGATAGGAAATTGTGGGTGGAGCCATAGTGGATGAGCGACGAGGATGATTCCACGGATGATAGCTGCCGGCTACATCGTTGAGCTTTTATAGATTCCGATGAGAGCGTGAAGGGAGACCTCTACATCCACGTCCTTAGTATAGTCGCCATCGTCCCTCTTAGCCACATAGATAAAAAAAATTGTTACAACAATTACCAGGTGCGAACTTATTAATTGCAGTTGAAGCTAAGTTTGGCATGACGGTCGTTCATCTCCGTAGTCGTGAGGCACTTGAAGGGCCTTCTGCCTAGGGTGGCATGTGCAATTCCTGAGGTATCTACTGATAGCAGCCTTGGCAGGAGCTGTAAGGGACCGGGTAGACGAGCGAGTGGGTCGACAGGGTGTGTGTTCGGCAGTAGCTGGTGGACCCTAGTCCTCGTCCTCTCTCCTCTGTCTTGTCACAACTTTTCAGACGAAAACCATTACTCCCTCCATTCCACAATGTAGTGCTTCCTCTATTCTCGTGCTTCAACTTTGACCGTAAATTTAACTACAAAGACCGATTGCGGCGGGAGGAAAAATTATATCAATGAATTCGTATTCAAAAGAAGTTTTCAATTATATAATTTTTTCTCCTGCCGTAGTTGGTCTCGTTGGTTAAATTTATGGTCAAAGTTGGATCTCGGGAAGCGCGGGCGCACTATATTTTGGAATGGAGGGAGTATTAAGTTGTCCGCTGAAACTCTCCCATGGTGGCACGACTTTCGCGTGCTTGAGGTAGCTGTACCGTAGTGAGGCCCTCCGGCCAGGTGGTATGACGCTAGCCACGCCTTGCTGCGTTATGGAGTACCCTGCCCTTAAAAAACCCACTTTACTCGAGTCAACCAGGGAAGTGCGTCTTCCGACCATCAAAGACTGGGAACTCCCAATTTGCCAAACCTAAGAGTCCCTTGTGAGTCATCGTCTGTGTCGTTGACCTTGGCAACAAGGCCAAGATTGTCCTTCCCGTTGTTGACGGGAGACTACCGGTGCCATCTTGCTGCAGCTCGCTGACGGCTAGGCTGTTTGCCGGCCCTTGCTCTTGGATGCTAGCAATATCTTGCTTCATGCCCTTCGGTGCCCCATCGATGGCTTCCTTTTGAAAAGGAGCCATTGCCTTGAACATCGGCCGCCGACAACGGGTATCCAAGAAAGACTGCTCCATTACCAAGTTTTCATGACCCAAGCTCTGGAGAGCTTAGTCGTGAGGGGCCTGTTGTGTCGTAGCATGAAGAGAGAGGTGGGCGAGAGGCTTGGTGTAGGTGAACCTCTGTTTTCTGGTTTTATTTGATTGATGCCTTTTAAGGCTTACACGACTGTCCAATATATGGACAACATCTACTTGATCCCCAAGTTGGATCAGACCCATTCCTAACAAAACTCTGAACCTTGCCTAACAAACTCCAGATCTTTCCTATCTCAACAATTCTAGTAACGAGAAGTATCAGGCTGCAGCTGTTGTGCCCTAGCCCTGCACCATAATGATGGCCCCACCTACGGTCGGCCATGACAAGTGTATGTTTTGTTATTGGCACATATGTATCATGTAGCTAAGATTTACAAAGAGTATCTATTACTTAGGGTGTAAATATGTTGAATTGTACATCTAGCTGGAGTATCTGGTATATGTACTATTAATTCAATAAAGGAGTATGCATATGCATCACGAAGCATAGGATACTCTGTTGATAATGACAAGTGTATACATAACTGTCATTCATTTGATAGTATATGGAGTATGTTCCTTCAAAGGGAGCATATAATATTGTTCATTTGATATTACAGAGTTTGAAGTATGGGTTATAGAGTATGCTAGATTAGCGGAGGTGCTTTTTATGTGAAATATCTTTAGAGTTGTAGACACTGTATATTTCAAAAATCACATAACAAGTTTCTTTATGAAAGATCTTTAGAGTTGTAGCCATCTTGTATTTCAAAAATCACAGAATAAGAAAGAATCTTGTGTGAGGGAGTGGGAGAGGTGCGAGGGTTAGTACACTTGGTTGTAGGGTATATTCTCTATATTTTTTATGTGACACTCTTGACTTTTGCAATTTCGCCAGTTGGAGCAGATGTTGATAGACATATGCTGGGATCATTTTGATCAAGGAAAAGAGTTATATGCTGAAAGAGATGTCTCCGTAAGTTAATTCTATATTGTAACTATGAATAACTTAATTCATGCCGACCATAGCACTATGAAAAAGATGTTTCGGTATGTTAATTCTATGGATTGCTTTATAGGTGAACATATTTGATGCCATCAAACATCGCCGGAGAACTAGAAACTTGACTGCAATTGTATCGGATCTTGGAGAAGACATTGTGGAAGGTAAACATGTCTCTATTATAAGTCATATTTTTGCAGGAACCAAAGATACATCTGCTCTAATTGTGATGTTTTTATTTGTTGTAGGCACTTACCCTATCATGGGAAAAGAAGCCATGCCAGTCTCGTAAGTTTCTTGAGCTGGGCCTGAGAGAGGTAAACATCTTCCTTTTTAACATAGTTTAGATTCAACATGTTTTAACTCAAATTCGAAGGTTGTACAGGAGGTTGTCCTGTACCGTAAACAACTTCATGAAAAAAATCATTTGTTATCTTATCTCACTCTGTTTGCATTGGGGGGAAAAACGCACTATTTTGATCAATCTTTTAGCTGGCAAAATTTAACCACTGATCGCTGGCGAAGCATGCTCTTCAAAGTTGTATCTAACTGAACCTTGATGTTTTTTTTTTTGTGTAGGTGCTTGCCTGCTGCTGGCCTTCATGGACGAGTCATTGGAAAAAAAACCTTGCCTGCCAATTGCAAATTCAAGTTCTGACATAATCTTTGTGTGTCTGTGTTCCGAGACACAAACCTTTGGAACGGTAGAAGCAGCTTAGTTTAGAGCATAATCTGTATGCTAGAGCAGAGCAGAACCTGTATGTTACTGGCTACTAGTTATTTTGAGTCTTGTGAAACTCACATCCTGTCCCTATGCAAGTGAAGCTGCCGTGGATGATGAATTGAACCCGGTCATTATGCTAGTGTAATGTTTAGACTGCAGAAGCAGAATAGCTTAGGGATTACTGGCTACTACTCCGTAATTGTTTTCAGTTCGGTGAGACTCACATCCTGTCTGTACGCTGTGGATGATGAATTGAAGCTGGAAGTTGGTAACAATGCTAGAGCGAAATGTTTGCTACATTGCGAATTCATTCCCGTTGTGTGTACGTGCACCCTTGCTGCGCAGGGTAAAACAGAGCAAGAGTCTCTAATTTCACCAAGCTCCCCAATTCTGGAACCCTCTCATTTAACCGAGGTCTTCAATTCGAGATTGCGTGCACACTTTCAACTGCGGCGGATGATTACCGAGGAGGGACCTCAGCAGCCTACAGGGCAACCATGAAGCCCTGCGCTTGCACCCACCAGGACCTTTACTCCTCCCACACTAGTCCACAGTTGACGGATATAGCATACCCGCCAAATAAAGTTAGTATAAAGTTGGGCCATCTATTTTGGAACGGAGGAAGTATTATTGTAAACGTTTGGACCATTGGGAGAGACTAGAGGATTTCATGCCGGAGAGGTTTTCCTACCACAAGGTCAATATTTTAAGTACTTGCCATTTGGATCCGAACGAAGGATGGGCCCGAGGCAAATTTGGCGCTCGCTACAATGGAGATTATGCTAGTAAATCTCATGTACCATTTCGACTGGGAGAGTCCCAATGAGAAAGAGGGAGTAAAATGCATAGAACCGCTAGTCATGTCACGATCGCCGAAAACATCCCTTTACAATTCGTGATATTGTGCATTAAACCGAATTTTTGACAATGGCAAAAACACTGACCTACTTTTTGAGCACGTTTTGACTGGCTGATCCCTCTCAGGCCGACAATGGTGACGGTGCGGCGCTAACGGACGTTGATTGCTATGTCGGAAGCGGCTGGGTCGAAACGAACCTGAGCTCTCTCTCTCTCTCTATCAAATTTATTGAATTTTGCTATCCTGTTTGACTGAATTTAGGGTTTTGAAAATAGGGATTAAGTCTATGTAATTTGTAGTTTGTGAATGATGCTTTGAAATGAGTACTCATTTCCTGAAGTTTATACTTTTCATTTGTAGTTTGGAACATGCTAGCGTTTGGAATTTGATGTTCCAATTCTATGATAGGGATATGATGTCTACTACACAACTTATTCTCGTAGACTCGTGTTAGGCCTCCAAGTGTAGAGTTTTGTAGGACAGTACCATTTTTCTCTCAAGTGGATGACCGAAGGTTTATCAATCCGTTGAAGGCGTAGGATGAAGATGGTCTCTCTCAAATAACCCTGCAATCAAATACAAGAAATCTCGTGTGTCCCCAACACACCCAATACAATGACAAATTGTATAGGTGCACTAGTTCGGCGAAGAGATGGTGATACAAGTGTAGTATGGGTAGTAGATATAGGTTTTTGTAATATAGAAAATATAAAAACAACAAGGTAGGAAGTGATAAAATGGAGCACAAACGGTATTGCAATGTTTGAAAATAAGGTCCAGGGTTCATATTTTCACTAGCGCAATATCTTAACAGTGTTAACATAATTGAATTATATAACCATCCCTCGACGTGCGATAAAGAATCACTCCAAAGTTCTTATCTAGCGGAGAATCTAAGAAGAAATTGTTTGTAGGGTACAAAACCACCTCAAAGTTATCCTTTCCGATCAATCTATTGAGCTATTCTAAGTGTCACGAACAGCCCTAGAGTTCGTACTAAAATAACACCATATGATACGCATCAACCAACTCTAATGTCACCCAGATACTCCAATGTCACTACAAGTATCCACGTGTCAATTATACAATATGTATCAAGCAATGTCAGATTCGTAATATTGAATTCAACATAAAGAACTTTAAAGAGTGCCCCAAGATTTCTACCGGAGAAAGTAGGATGAAAATGTGCATCAACCCTTATGCATAGATTACCCCAATGTCACCTCGGGAATCCGCGAGTTGAGTGCCAAAACATATATCAAGTGAATCATGATACCCCATTGTCACCACGGGTATTCATATGCAAGACATACATCAAGTGTTTTTAAATCCATAAAAGTATTCAATCCGATAATAGTGAAACCTCAAAGATAAAAACTCGATTCATCACAACAAGATAGAGAGGGAGAAACACCATATGATCCAACTATATTAACAAAGCTCGCGGTACATCAAGATCGTGCCAAATCAAGAAAACGAGAGAGAGAGAGATCATTGTAACATCCCGAGAATCATGCTACACTAATCTCCCCTAACGGTGCCATGTCATCATGATAATTTTTGCTAATCATCACTTTGTTCCAAACCGACCTCAAATTCAAATTTAAAAGACAAGCCCAATTATTATTGCTTCAATCTATCAAACTAAAATGTTCGGATTTTAGTATAAATACCACTGTTCATGCTCATGTTGAACTCAACTTCATTAGACTCACACATAGAATCCTAGAAAATTAATAAATGGTCCAACAACATTTATTTTGGCCCTTTTAAAATAAACAAATAGCTATAGTTTTCCAGATGATGTAAAACCTTGTGTATGGTCTTGAAATATTGTGCATGATTTAAGTACCAGGTTTCATCTATAGAAAAGTGACGTGTCGGCCATCCAGGCACCCCGGCGCACTAGAAATCCCCCCTCGATTCCTCGGAGAACCCTAGCACGACCATTCCCCTCCCCGCATCGTTTTCCTCCTCCCCCACACAAGTTTGATGCTGTCGTCACCACGACCGCCGTCGCCATCATGACCACCGTGCTCCCCGCGCCGTAAGAAGATGTTCAGGAGCATCCTCCTCATCGTCTCCTTCGTCCCCGACTAGTGAATCAAGTCGGGATGCCCAGCTTCCTCGCCATCGGGCCGTCTTCCCCACCACGGCTACCGCCGTCCGTCATCAGATGTGCCGCCTTCTGAGCTCCCTCGGCTTCCTCGACGCGCCCACGAGCTCCTATGTGAGGCCCTCGCCCGATTCCCCCTCTTCCCCTGTCGGATCTGTAGCCGTAACCGCCGCTGGTTCCACCATGGCTGACGCTCCGCCGTGGCTGCGGCTGGAGCTCTGCTCCCGTGGGCGCCCATCCCATGCCCTGGTGGCGCCTCACGCGTGCGCGCGCGCCCGTGGGCCGCTGTTGCCCGTGGCCGCGGCTTGATCCTCCTTCACGCGCGCTCGCTGCTCCTTCCCCCCTCGTCGCTCCTCCCCTGTCTTCTGTTGTTACTGCTGCGCTGCTCCGCCGCCGCTGCGCTCGGCCGCGCCGCTCCGTCAGGACCTCGTCGGCTCTACCCGCTCCGTTGCCCCCCTCTCCCGCGCAGGCCATGGCTGCTCGCTGCGCCAGCACATCGCCACGGCCAGCGCCCGACTCACCCCGTCGGGCGCCCGTGGCTGCGCCCGTTCGCCCGCCTCGCTTCGCCCAGGACCCGCTTAGGCCATGGGCCACTGACCACGCGGGGCCACACCTTGAAAAACAAAACACTACTAATAATTAATTAGTTAGATAGTTAATTAACTTAATTAATTTTGCCTAAGGCCCTGTTTGGATTCTCGTTTTCCATCTGAATACGCTTGTAAAATATACAGGTCTCCGCCGGTCGTTTTGGTTTCCAACTGAAAAAAGGTCTAGACCGGTAAGTTACACCCGGAAGTTAAATACACTTATATCGAATTACAACCATACCAAGCGCGGCCTAATTAGCTAATTAGTTAGTCAGAGGACTCTATGCCAGTGGGGGCCCACCCCTAGTTAGCTTAATTTAAACACCCCTTTTTTTAAATATGTGACACTAATCGATGGGCCCCATTGACCCTGTTGACTGTCAATGCTGACTGTACTGCTGACTGGGCACTGACCGGCCCCACATGTCATGGTTGACCATGGTCAACTCAGCTGACTGATGACGTCATGATGACATCATGCTGGTGCAATAACCCTATTTTAGTTTAATAATAAATCTAGGAAATTGTTTAAACTTTGAAAATTCATAGAAATTAAAACGTAACTCCGATTAAAATGTTTTCTACATGAAAGTTGCTCAGAAAAATCCAACGAATCCGAATGCGCGGTCCATTCACCTGTCACATGCCTCTAGAATGCTGAACATGAAACCGTCCCCTCTCTTCCACCTGTCCGGAATTCGTCTAACGCCAGGAATTCATCCTCGGATGTTTATCCCCTCCGTCTGCAACATTTAGTACTACGTTAGGACAACCCTAGCTCTGCCTATCGTCATGTAATGCTTAGTGATGCATCTGTTTGCTCTGTATTTACTGTCTCTTCCCCCTCTTCTCTCCGGTAGACCCCGAGACCGATGCCGCCCCTGTGATCGACTACGTCGACGACACTTCTTCTTTTTCAGCAGAGCTTCCAGGCAAGCAAAACCCCCTTGAGCATTTTGATATTGCCCATTTCTTTCCCTCTCATGCTTGTCTTAGAACTGCTACTGCTTTCTGTATGATCCTACTCTGATGCATAGCCTGTTTTTGTTACCTGCCTTCATACCTTACCTGCTTATTCTAAACTGCTTAGTATAGGTTGGTTAGAGATCCATTAGTGACCCCCACCTTGTCCTAGTTGCCCCGCTTTATGTTCAATGACTCGATCAATGTGATCGACGTCCAGGCCCCGACACCGCACATCACCCCCTAGTTGTACGACTCTGCAGAGTTACTATCGAGTGCCGAGGGTGACACCTCATACATCACTCCTGATGAAATCTCTGTAGTGTAGCTATTAGGTCGTGGTCATCGAGGGTGATTTCCTCCTTAACCACTTCCGATACGACTCTGTCGTGCAACCCCTTAAGTGTGAACCTCGAGGGTGGTTCCTCTTATGTTCACCTTGATGATTACATCGAGTGGAATTCACCGGGCTGGTTCCTCAGGGTTTCCCTTGTTGTTAGACACACAGTTACTATGGTTACTATAAATTTACAATTGTTACATGGAAAGGCGGGTCGATCTTTAGGGGTACCCGCGAGTGATGTGGAGACGGGTTGACCTGAAGGGTACCCGAGAGTTGAACACGAGGCGTGGCCGGGCATTCTTAGCCCTTGCCGCAAGTACTCGAGACGGGGCGACGGGGTCACATCTTTCGTGAGTCTATGCTCGTGACCGCACTACCAACACACTAACAGTTTGGATATTTGATCCGAGGGGCCTCTGGCCTGATAGAACTAACCATCACGTGGGCATAGTATGGGTGTTCTGCGTCGTATACATCAACCGAAGCTTAATAGACGCCAGCGACTTAGCGGCGCGCGCCAGGTTGGACTGCGTAAGCTCCTGCCTTGTTTAAGGAGGTAGCTAGGTCTGCTTACCGGCCGCGTATGCAACGTGCAGGAGTTCCCGGGGAGATGGCCCATGACCCCTGGGGGCATAGGCTTAGTCCGGCGTGCTGACCTCTCTATTAAGCCTAGGTCGGGTTGTGGCGTATTGTTTGGCCAAGGCCGGGCATGACCCAGGAAAGTGTGTCCGGCCGGAGTTAATCGAGCGTGGTGGGTAAGTTGATGCACCCTTGTAGGGAAGAAAACATCTATCGATACCCTTTCCTACGGTAACGGACACTTGGAGTTGTATCCCGGATCAACACAACTAGAACTGGATATTTGAGGTGATCTCTAGGATTGCTTTCTCGCAGGGAGTCGAGAAAGGATCTCTGGCCGAGGTTGATAACACTACTACTACTTTACATTATGTTGATCTGTACTCTTCTAAATGCTGCAAGATGCTTGAAGATGCTAGTCTTCAATAGGCTAGGCTTTCCCCTTCCCTTCTGGCATTCTGCAGTTTAGTCCACAGATATAGCCCATTCCTTTGATACAGATGCATACTTAGTTTAGATCTGATGTAAGTTTTGCGAGTACTTTGGATGAATACTCACGGTTGCTTTGCTACCTCTTTTTCTCCCATACCCGATTGTTGCGACCAGATGTCGGATCCCAGGAGCCAGACGACACCACTGATGATTACTACTACCTCGAGGGTGCCTACTACTACGTGGAGACCGCTGACGACCAGGAGTAGCTAGGAGGCTCCCAGGCAGGAGGACTTGCCTTTTCGATCATTGTTGCTTTTGTGCTAGCCTTCTTAAGGCAAACTTGTCTAACTTATGTCTGTACTCAGATATTGTTGCTTCCACTGACTCTTGTGTATTCGAGCTGATGTATTCGAGCCCTCGAGGCCCCTGGCTTGTAATATAAGGCTTGTATTATTTTAATTTGTGTCTAGAGTTGTGTTGTGATATCTTCCCGTGAGTCACTGATCTTGATCGTACACATTTGCGTGTATGATTGAATCGGGGGCGTCACAATCATACACATAGCTACTTGCATATACCCCTATCCTCGAGGGTGAACTACTCCCTCCTCATCATGGCGGCCGCCAGGATGATGAAGATAGCCTCCGATGATGATTTCCCCCTCCGACAGGGTGCCAGAATAGGGCTCTAGATGGTATTTCAAATGTACAGAGGCGTGCGGTGGCGGAGTCGAACTTCTAGGGTTATTTCTGGTGGTTTCTCTATTTATAGGATTTTTTGGCGTTTATTTCATGCGAAGATGGGCAAAAGGGTGCCCACTACCCCCAGCCCACGGCCAAGGCCCCTAGCGTGCCCTGGTGGGTAGTGGCCACCTGCTTCACCTTCTGTTTCTCCCACGAAGCTTCTAATGCCTCTTTTGTTCCAAAAAAGCATCAAAAAGTTTCATTGCATTTGGAGAATTTTTATTTCTGCACAAAAAAACACCACAGTAGTTCTACTGAAAACAATGTCAGTCCTGGTTAGTTCGATTCAAATCATACTAAAATCATATAATTTTTTTGTAAACATGACATGAATACTTCATAAATTATAGATACGTCGAAGACGTATCAACATCTCCAAGCTTAACTCCTACTCGTCCTTGAGTAGGTAAATGATATAAGAAATAATTTATGAAGTGTGAATGCTAGCATAGTGAATAAGTTTGACCTGATAATTTCAACCACTTTTCCTAGCATCATAAAACACTATCTCATCTCATAAAACTCATCATGATAAAGTAGAAAATGAAAACGGATTTTTGATGTGGAATTCTACCTCTCATATTCATCATATACTTTTTTTTGTAGCATGGACATTTGAACTTGAATGATTGACATGAATCAATACTCAAGCATACTAAAAAGAAACCATGTCTTTTAAAATATCAAAACTAAAGAAAGCTATCCCTAGCCCATTATGCTCAATCATTGATCCATTCATGAAACACACACAAATATTAGCTACATCCAATGCACAAGTATGACAATAGTGTTCCCTAGTTGGTGCTTTGTAAGAGAAGATGAAGACTCAAAATAAAATTAAAAATAGCATAAAAGTAAATAGATAGGCCCTTCGGAGAGG
The DNA here is from genome assembly GCF_056163025.1 of Triticum urartu. Classification (NCBI taxonomy): domain Eukaryota; kingdom Viridiplantae; phylum Streptophyta; class Magnoliopsida; order Poales; family Poaceae; genus Triticum; species Triticum urartu. Next base: position 9,745,099 of record NC_141877.1, read on the forward strand.
GAAGCAGAGATTCGCAGAGGTGCCAGAGCTCAAGGCTTAAAATGAGAGAAAATTATTTTGAGAGGCATGATTTTCCTATCAATGAAAACGACCGAGAATTCCTAATATCTTCCATGCTAGACAAATCATAGGCGGTTCCCAAACATAAAAGAAAGTTTATTTCCCTTTCACCATTCGTACACAATCCATGGCTAGCCGTATCCACGGGTGCCTTCCATACCAAGACTTTCCAAGGAATTTATTATTATCATCATATTTTTTTTCATTTCGGGACTGGGCATTCCTATTACCTGCCACACTCCCGTGTGATGACAAATGAATAACACTCATGATTAGAATAACCCACCTAGCATGGAAAATATTGGCCACCCCCTACCGCTTCATTAGCGGTACAGGCACACAAAACGGAAAGTTATTTTGAAAATTAGAGTTGGCACATGCAAATTTACTTGGAATTGCATGGAAATACCGCTTGTGACAAGCGCACACGCCAGCCCCAAGGGTGTGCACCAATCGAGCCAAGAACACGGAAACCTAGGTGACAAGAGACAACAACCTACCACCCTACTTCGGATCCTAGAGCCACCGCTCCGATGTCCACACCAACGCCGAGGTTGTGTCCTAGCCTAGTCGATAGCTTCCTCACCCTAGCGACCAAAGCCAACACCCTCACACCGGAAATACCCAAAGCCGCCACTCCGACTTTCACCGTGGCCCCCAGGTTGGGCACTCATCTAACAGACAATTGTTGCGGAACGTAGTAATTTCAAAAACATTCCTACGCACATGCAAGATCATGGTGATGCATAGCAACGAGAGGGGAGAGTGTTGTCCACGTACCCTCGTAGACCGAAAGCGGAAGCGTTAGCACAATGCGGTTGATGTAGTCGTACGTCTTCACGATCCGACCGATCAAGTACCGAACGCACGGCACCTCCGAGTTCAGCACATGTTCAGTCCGATGACGTCCCTCGAACTCCGATCTAGCCGAGTGTTGAGGGAGAGTTTCGTCAGCATGACGGCGTGGTGACGATGATGATGTTCTACCGACACAGGGCTTCGCCTAAACACGGTTAAAAGATCAAATCAATTGTTGTGTCTCTAGGGTGGCCCCTGCTCCCGTATGTAAAGGAGCAAGGGGGGAGGTGCGGCCGGAAAGTCTCTTTACTCGTTCCGTAATACATCATCCCGCAACAAACTCATTAGTTGCAATGCTTGCAAGGCTTATAGTGATGTGCATTACCGAGTGGTCCCAGAGATACCTCTCCGACAATCGGAGTGACAAATCCTAATCTCGAAATACGCCAACCCAACAAGTACCTTTGGAGACACCTATAGAGCACCTTTATAATCACCCAGTTACGTTGTGACGTTTGGTAGCACACAAAGTGTTCCTCTGGTAAACGGGAGTTGCATAATCTCATAGTCATAGGAACATGTATAAGTCATGAAGAAATCAATAGCAACAAACTAAACGATCAAGTGCTATGCTAACGGAATGGGTCAAGTCAATCACATCATTCTCCTAATGATGTGATCCCGTTAATCAAATGACAACTCATGTCTATGGTTAGGAAACATAACCATCTTTGATCAACGAGCTAGTCAAGTAGAGGCATACTAGTGACACTCTGTTTGTCTATGTATTCACACATGTATTATGTTTCCGGTTAATACAATTATAGCATGAATAATAAACATTTATCATGATATAGGAAATAAATAATAACTTTATTATTGCCTCTAGGGCATATTTCCTTCAGTCTCCCACTTGCACTAGAGTCAATAATCTAGTTCACATCGCCATGTGATTTAATACCAATAGTTCACATCACCATGTGATCAACACCCATAGTTCACATCGACATGTGACCAACACCCAAAGGGTTTACTAGATTCTATAATCTAGTTCACATCGCTATGTTATTAACACCCAAAGAGTACTAAGGTGTGATCATGTTTTGCTTGTGAGAGAAGTTTAGTCAACGGGTCTGCCACATTCAGATCCGTAAGTATTTTGCAAATTTCTATGTCAACAATGCTCTGCACGGAGCTACTCTAGCTAATTGCTCCCACTTTCAATATGTATCCAGATTGTGATTTAGATTCATCTAGATCGATATAAAAAGCTTGCATAGACGTAACTCTTTACGACGAACTCTTTTATCACCTCCATAACCGAGAAATATTTCCTTAGTACTCTAAGGATAATTTTGACCGTTGTCCAGTGATCTACTCCTAGATCACTATTGTACTCCCTTGCCAGAAAGATGCTAAGGTATACAATAGGACTGGTAAACATCATAGCATACTTTACAGAACCTATGACTGAGGCATAGGGAATGACTTATCATTCTCTATCTATTTTCTGCTGTGGTCGGGTTTTGAGTCTTTACTCAACTTCACACCTTGTAACACAGGCAAGAACTCTTTCTTTGACTGTTCCATTTTGAACTTCCTCAAAATCTTGTCAAGGTATGTACTCATTGAAAAACTTATCAAGCGTCTTGATCTATCTCTATAGATCTTGATGCTCAATATGTAAGCAGCTTCACCGAGGTCTTTCTTTGAAAAACTCATTTATACTTTGCAGAATAATTCTACATTATCTCCGATCAACAATATGTCATTCACATATACTTATCAGAAATGTTGTAGTGCTCCCACTCACTTTCTTGTAAATACAGGCTTCACCACAAGTCTGTATAAAACTATATGCTTTGATCAACTTATCAAAGCGTATATTCCAACTCCGAGATGCTTGCACCAGTCCATAGATGGATCGCTGGAGCTTGCATATTTTGTTAGCACCTTTAGGATTGACAAAACTTTCTTGTTGCATCATATACAACTCTTATTTAATAAATCCATCAAGGAATGTAGTTTTGTTTATCCATTTGCCAGATTTCATAAAATGTGGCAATTGCTAACATGATTCGGACAGACTTAAGCATAGATACGAGTGAGAAACTCTCATCGTAGTCAACACCTTGAACTTGTCGAAAACCTTTTGCGACAATTCTAGCTTTGTAGATAATAACACTACTATCAGCGTCCGTCTTCCTCTTGAAGATCCATTTATTCTTAATGACTCACCGATCATCGGGCAAGTCAATCAAAGTCCATACTTTGTTCTCATACATGGATCCAATCTCAGATTTCATGGCCTCAAGCCATTTCGCGGAATCTGGGCTCATCATCCCTTCCTCATAGTTCGTAGGTTCGTCATGGTCAATTAACATGACCTCCAGAACAGGATTACCGTACCACTCTGGTACGGATCTTACTCTGGTTGACCTACGAGGTTCAGTAACAACTTGATTTGAAGTTCCATGATCACCATCATTAACTCCCTCACTAATTGGTATAGACGTCACAGGAACCGGTTTCTGTGATGAACTACTTTCCAATAAGGGAGCAGGTATGGTTACCTCATCAAGTTCTACTTTCCTCCCACTCACTTCTGTCGAGAGAAACTCCTTCTCTAGAAAGGATCCATTCTCAGCAACGAATGTCTTGCCTTCGGATCTGTGATAGAAGGTGTACCCAACTGTCTCCTTTGGGTATCCTATGAAGACACATTTCTCCGATTTGGGTTTGAACTTATCAGGATGAAACCTTTTCTTATAAGCATCGCAACCCCAAACTTTAAGAAACAACAACTTTGGTTTCTTGCCAAACCACAGTTCATACGGTGTCGTCTCAACGAATTTAGATGGTGCCCTTTTTAATGTGAATGCAGCTGTATCTAATGCATAACCCCAAAACTATAGTGGTTAATCGGTAAGAAACATCATAGATTGCACTATATCCAATAATAGTACGGTTATGACATTTGGACACATCATTATGATGTGGTGTTCCAGGTGGCACGATTTTGTGAAACTATTCCACATTGTTTTAACTGAAGACCAAACTCGTAACTCAAATATTTGTCTCTGCGATCAGATCGTAGAAACTTTATTTTCTTGTCACGATGATTTTCCACTTCACTCTGAAGTTCTTTGAACTTTTCAAATGTTTCAGACTTATGTTTCATCAAGTAGATATACCCATATCTGCTCAAATCATCTATGAAGGTCAGAAAATAACGATACCCGCCGCGATCCTAAACACTCATCGGACTGCATACATCAATATGTATTATTTCCAATAAGTCAGTTGCTCGCTCCATTGTTCCGGAGAACGGAGTCTTAGTCATCTTGCCCATGAGGCATGGTTCGCAAGCATCAAAATGATTCATAATCAAGTGATTCCAAAAACCCATCAACATGGAGTTTCTTCATGCGCTTTACACCAATATGACCTAAACGGCAGTGCCACAAATAAGTTGCACTATCATTATTAACTTTGCATCTTTTGGCTTCAATGTTATGAAAATGTGTATCACCATGATCGAGATACAACAAACCATTTTCATTGGGTGTATGATCATAGAAGGTTTTATTCATGTAAACAGAACAACAATTATTCTCTAACTTACATGAATAACTGTATTGCAATAAACATGATCCAATCATATTCATGCTCAACGCAAACACTAAATAACATTTATTTTAGGTTTAACACTAATCCCGAAAGTATAGGGAGTGTGCGATGATGATCATATCAATCTTGGAACCATTTCCAATACACATTGTCACTTCACCCTTAACTAGTCTCTGTTCATTCTGCAACTCCCGTTTCGAGTTACTATTATTAGCAACTGAACTAGTATCAAATACAGTGGGGTTGCTATAAACACTAGTAAAGTACACATCAATAACATGTATATCGAATATAGCTTTGTTCACTTTGCCATCCTTCTTATCCACCAAATACTTGGGGTAGTTCCGCTTCCAGTGACCAGTCCCTTTGTAGTAGAAGCACTTAGTTTCAGGCTTAGGTCCAGACTTGGGCTTCTTCTCGAGCAGCAACTTGCTTGCCGTTCTTCTTGAAGTTCCCCTTTCTTCCCTTTGTCCCTTTACTTGAAAATAGTGTTCTTGTTAAACATCAACACTTGGTGCTCTTTCTTGATTTCTACCTTCGTCAATTTCAGCATCGCGAAGAGCTCGGGAATTACTTTCGTCATCCCTTGCATATTATAGTTCATCATGAAGTTCTAGTAACTTGGTGATAGTGACTAGAGAATTCTGTCAATTACTATCTTATCTGGAAGATTAACTCCCACTTGATTCAAGCAATTGTAGTACCCAGACAATCTGAACACATGCTCACTGGTTGAGCTATTCTCCTCCATCTTGTAGGAAAAGTACTGTCAGAGGTCTCATACCTCTCGACACAGGCATGAGTATGAAATATTAATTTCAACTCTTGGAACATCTTATATGCTCCGTGGCGTTCAAAACATTTTTGAAGTCCCGGTTCTAAGCCGTAAAGCATGGTGCACTTAACTATCAAGTAGTCATCATACCGAGCTTTTGTCAAAACGTTCATAACGTCTGCATCTGCTCCTGCAATAGGTCTGTCACCTAGCGGTGCATCAAGGACATAATTCTTCTGTGCAGCAATGTGGATAAACCTCAGACCACAGATCCAATCCGCATTATTGCTACTAACATCTTTCAACTTAGTTTTCTCTAGGAACATATAAATAATAAACGGGGAGCAACATCGCGAGCTGTTGATCTACAACATAGATATGCTAATACTACCAGGACTAAGTTCATGATAAATTTAATTTCAATTAATCATATTACTTAAGAACTCCCACTTAGATAGACATCCCTCTAATCCTCTAAGTGATCACGTGATCCAAATCAACTAAACCATAATCAATCATCACGTGAAATGGAGTAGTTTTCAATGGTGAACATCACTATGTTGATCATATCTACTATATGATTCACGCTCGACCTTTCGGTCTCGGTGTTCCGAGGCCATACTGCATATGCTAGGCTCGTCAAGTTTAACCTGAGTATTCCGCGTGTGCAAAACTGGCTTGCACCCATTGTAGATGGATGTAGAGCTTATCACACCCGATCATCACATGGTGTCTGGGCACGACGAACTTTGGCAACGGTGCATACTCAGAGAGAACACTTTTATCTTGAAATTTAGTGAGAGATCATCTTATAATGCTACCATCAATCAAGCAAGATGCTATCAGGTACTAAGTTCATGATAAATTTAAGTTCAATTAATCATATTACTTAAGAACTCCCACTTAGATAGACATCCCTCTAATCTTCTAAGTGATTACGTGATCCAAATCAACTAAACCATAACCGATCATCACGTGAGATGGAGTAGTTTTCAATGGTGAACATCGTTTATGTTGATCATATCTACTATATGATTCACGCTCGACCTTTCGGTCTCCGTGTTCCGAGGCCATATCTGCATATGCTAGGCTCGTCAAGTTTAACCTGAGTATTCTGCGTGTGCAAAACTGGCTTGCACCCGTTGTAGATGGATGTAGAGCTTATCACACCCGATCATCACGTGGTGTTTGGGCACGACGAACTTTGGCAACGGTGCATACTCAGGGAGAACACTTCTTGATAATTTAGTGAGAGATCATCTTATAATGCTACCGTCAATCAAAGCAAGATAAGATGCATAAAAGATAAACATCACATGCAATCAATATAAGTGATATGATATGGCCATCATCATCTTGTGCTTGTGATCTCCATCTCCGAAGCACCGTCATGATCACCATCGTCACCGGCACGACACCTTGATCTCCATCGTAGCATCGTTGTCGTCTCGCCAATCTTATGCTTCTACGACTATCGCTACCGCTTAGTGATAAAGTAAAGCAATTATTTGGCGCTTGTATCTTATGCAATAAAGAGACAACCATAAGGCTTCTGCCAGTTGCGGATAACATCAACAAAACATGATCATCTTATACAACAACTTATATCTCATCACGTCTTGACCATATCACATCACAACAAGCCCTGCAAAAACAAGTTACACGCCCTCTACTTTGTTGTTGCAAGTTTTACGTGGCTGCTACGGGCTGAGCAAGAACCGTTCTTACCTATGCATCAAAACCACAATGATAGTTCGTCAATTTAGTGTTGTTTTAACCTTCTCAAGGACTGGGCGTAGCCACACTCGGTTCAACTAAAGTTGGAGAAACTGACACTCGCCAGCCACCTGTGTGCAAAGCACGTCGGTAGAACCAGTCTCGCGTAAGCATACGCGTAATGTCGGTCCGGGCCGCTTCATCCAACAATACCGCCGAACCAAAGTATGACATGCTGGTAAGCAGTATGACTTGTATCGCCCACAACTCACTTGTGTTCTACTCGTGCATATAACATCAACGCATAAAACCAGGCTCGGATGACACTGTTGGGGAACGTAGTAATTTCAAAAAATTTCCTACGCACACGCAAGATCATGGTGATGCATAGCAACGAGAGGGGAGAGTGTTGTCCACGGACCCTCATAGACCGAAAGCAGAAGTGTTAGCACAACGCGGTTGATGTAGTCGTACGTCTTCACGATCCGACCGATCAAGTACCAAACGCACGGCACCTCCGAGTTCAGCACACGTTCAGTCCGATGACGTCCCTCGAACTCTGATCCAGCCGAGTGTTGAGGGAGAGTTTTGTCAGCACGACGGCGTGGTGACGATGATGATGTTCTATCGACGCAGGGCTTCGCCTAAGCACCGCTACAGTATTATCAAGGTGGACTATGGTGGAGGGGGGCACCGCACACGGTTAAAAGATCAAATCATTTGTTGTGTCTCTAGGGTGCCCCCTGCTCCCGTATATAAAGGAGCAAGGGGGGAGGGGCGCGCCAGGAGGAGTCCTACTCCCATCGGGAGTAGGACTCCCTCCCTTTTCCTTGCTGGATTAGGAGTGGAGGGGGAAAGAGGAGGGAGAGAGGAAGGAAAGGGGGGCGCCGCCCCCCTCTCCTTGTCCTATTCGGACTAGGGGGGGAGGGGCACGCGGCCCTGCCTTGGCCGCCTCTCCTCTTCTCCACAAAGGCCCACTATGGCCCATTAAGCCCCCGGGGGGGTTCCGGTAACCCCTCGGTACTCCGGTAAAATCCCGATTTCACCCGGAACACTTCAGATATCCAAATATAGGCTTCCAATATATCAATCTTCATGTCTCGACCATTTCGAGACTCCTTGTCATGTCCGTGATCACATCCGGCACTCCGAACAACCTTTGGTACATCAAAACTCATAAACTCATAATATAACCGTCATTTAAACTTTAAGCGTGCGGATCCTACGGGTTCGAGAACTATGCAGACATGACCGAGACACGTCTCCGGTCAATAACCAATAGCGGAACCTGGATGCTCATATTGGCTCCCACATATTATACGAACATCTTTATCGGTTAGACCGCATAACAACATACGTTGTTCCCTTTGTCATCGGTATGTTACTTGCCCGAGATTCGATCGTCGGTATCTCAATACCTAGTTCAATCTAGTAACCGGCAAGTCTCTTTACTCGTTCCGTAATACATCATCCCGCAACTAACTCATTAATTGCAATGCTTGCAAGGCTTAGAGTGATGTGCATTACCGAGTGGGCCCAGAGATACCTCTTCGACAATCGGAGTGACAAATCCTAATCTCGAAATACGCCAACCCAACAAGTACCTTCGGAGACACCTGTAGAGCACCTTTATAATCACCCAGTTACGTTGTGACGTTTGGTGGCACACAAAGTGTTCCTCCGGTAAACGGGAGTTGCATAATCTCATAGTCGTAGGAACATGTATAAGTCATGAAGAAAGCAATAGCAACAAACTAAACGATCAAGTGCTAAGATAACGGAATGGGTCAAGTCAATCACATCATTCTCCTAATGATGTGATCCCGTTAATCAAATGACAACTCATGTAAATGGTTAGGAAACATAACCATCTTTGATCAATGAGCTAGACAAGTAGAGGCATACTAGTGACACTCTGTTTGTCTATGTATTCACACATGTATTATGTTTCTGGTTAATACAATTCTAGCATGAATAATAAACATTTATCATGATATGAGGAAATAAATAATAACTTTATTATTGCCTCTAGAGCATATTTCCTTCAACGATGAGGCTTACAAAGCTGCACGAGCCACCACCTAATGACAAGACCGAACAAGGAAGGCATCACCCGCAAGGGGGAAGTGACGAGGACCATCGTCGATGCCCGCTTTGACCAAGGTCAAATCTAAAGCTTTCTCCCAGAGAACTCAAGACCAAGATGACAAGGGAGGCGAAGAGGCTTCGCCAGGACACCTCCAAGGAGAGAACGACGTCCTAGGATGCCGCCGAAGTCGTCATCAGCCGAGGTTGACCTAGGTTTTCACCAGAAGCTCACCAAACCCATGGTCACCATTGCAAATCCGGCCAAACTGCCACCGACAATGATCAAGCAGGCTTTGTCAACTCACAACTGGCAACACCATCACGACTCCTCATAGTGCCATGGGAGCCCCACTCCCTACATCCAAGTGTGGCGCCACCACACCGCCATCAACTATCCTTGCTGCTGCAGCAGAAGCAGCCCACGCCATCAACAACCGCACCGCCGCTAAAGACTGCACCAGCCAGGCCCCTTCCGATGACCATGGCTGCACCAGATCCAGTGCCAGGCCCTCAAGGCAACCCTCCCGCGCCAACGGACAGTCTCCACTCCATCCACAGCCAGCCACCGCACCACCGAGCTCTACCACGGCCGCCACAACCAGATTTGGGCGAGAGATGCCCTGATCCGCGGCCACCACATCTCCCCCAACACACAGCGAGGAGAGGAGCCAATTGCCGCTATCACACCCAGGGACCACCACCCCGACATCTCTACGATGGTGAGCAGTCCGTCGTCGCCCCAGTCGAGTGAGGCCACCTCCGGCGCATGTAGTAGAAATGAATCCACCCCACACAACCTTCGGCAGGCGGGAAGCCGCCGCCACCGTGACACAACAGCCAGTGGCAACAGCGGCGAGGGGCAGCCGGTGAGGAGGGGACTCTGGACAAGTTGGCGACCAAATGCACCAAAGGCCTATTCCCAACTTTTCTCAAGGATAAGTTGCTCTTTCTAAAGTAATTCAAGCGGTGCCATACTATCAACACAATTCCTCGCGAGTATTGGAATTACCAGCCATTTCACTACAAGAAATATGTCAACTTATGACCTTCTGTCAGTGACCCTGGAAGAATTGGTCATAAATCTATGACCATTTTAGACCAATTGGTCAAAAGCTGTTCGGGGGGCTCCAAACCCTAAACCATTGCGACCATTTTGGTCAGAAAGGTCGTAGTTTCCTTACACGAAATGGTCATAAAGCAAACAACACTAGTCCGATGCCTTATTTCTAGCTGATCATGACCAATATAGATGGTCATAACCTTGTAAATTATGGTGGGTTGCTATGACTAGGCGCCACCTCATCAGTTTTGCCTATGTGTCATGTCCATGTGGCAGTTTTTGCCCTAGGTTGTAAAGCAACCTATATTTCTGTCATTCCCAAAATTCCCAAAAAAATCTCATAAATTCTTTGGGTCATATCTTCATCAAATATGTAAAAGTCCTTCCTTGCCTCGTTCAAAACTAATTCAACAATATTCATTTTCCTATTCTGTTCACAACAACACTTTATGAAAGAAGTGCTATTTATATATTCTTGATTGCCCTAGGAATTTTTGGGCACTCTTTTCTATCCAAATCATTACCGCATGACAAAATTCAGCTCCATTTGCCTAGCAAATCTTCCTCGGCAAATTTCCAAAGTTTTTGTCCACCTAGAAGCATTGTGAAGGAAGTACCTTTTTTATATCTCGAAATGACATGAATGCCTCAACCGTTCAAGAATGGCTCAACCGTTCAAGAATGGCTCAAGGAAGAGTGGAAGATCATCTGCTTCTTAATGGGATGTCCAGCACATATGATAGATGGATATATCATGGAGAACCTTTAGATAGACAACCTCAACATTTTGAAGCTGATACAGAGGCTCCTCATATGATGGGTGGTGGTGATGCTGGCATTGATTTCATGGAAAAGGTTTTGCGAGATAATGCTGTTTTGGAGGAAGAGGATGGGCATGAAGATGATAGGATTCCTGACCTATTGAAGGATTTGTACGATGCTTAAGATCGTGCTGATGGACAGAAATCGTTGTTTGCTGAGGTGTTATAGGAGGCGAAGCGCGCAGCTCATGAAGGGGGTAAATTTTCAAGATTTACCTTCACCGTGAAGTTACTCCACATCAAGTCTTTCTACCGGATTAGCAATGCCGCATTCAGTGCAATACTCCGTCTTTTGAGCTTGAAATTCCCTAATAGTTGTGTTCCCAGATCTTATGATGAAGCATTGAGCATAATCCGCAGGTTGGGGTTAGGTTATGTTTCAATACATGTGTGCCCAAATAACTGTGTCTTGTTTCGGAAGGATTTAGCAAAGCATGACAATTGTCCAAAATGCAATGCATCTAGGTGGAAAGATGCTGATGGGAAGAAGTCAATACCGGAGAAGGTACTGAGGCACTTTCCCTTGATACCAAGGCTGCAGTGGATGTTCATCTCGAAGAAATCATCACGTGAGGTATAGTGGCACAAGCTGAAGCGGCAACCTGTGGACAATGAGCTGAGCCATCCAGCGGATGGAGAGGCATGGAAAGAGTTTGACCGTATACATTTTGATTTTGCTGCAGATCCAAGGAACATAAAACTTGGCATTGCCACATATGGGTTTAATCCGTTTGGGAACATGAGCATGTCTTATAGCATGTGGCCAGTTTTTGTGGTGCCGTACAACCTGCCACCATGGGCATGCATGGATCAGTCCAACTTCATGATGTCATTGCTTATCCCGGGTCCAGATTCTCCAGGAAAGGATTTTGATGTCTTTATGGAGCCCCTCGTAGAAGAACTGCTCCAGCTTTGGACTGGTGTACCTACATACGATGCCTTGAGTCCGGAAGAAAAGTTCAATCTACGTGCTGCGATCATATGGTCCATCCATGATTTCCCGGCTCTGCGCACTCTGTCTGGGAGGATCACAGCGGGTTATCAGGCTTGTGTCCATTGTGACAAAGACCCTTGCTCAAAGAGAATAAGGAGCAAGATATGCTATATTGGGCACCGCCGCTTTCTTCCCCGAAACCATCGCTGGCGAAGAAGCAAAGATTTTAATGGTGAGAATGAAACCCGTGACAAGCCAGCTGAATTCACTAAAGAAGAGCTGGAGTAGCAACTTGAAAAGGTGAAAGATGTGAGACCAGGAAAGCTGGCGAAGAAAAGAAAACGTGAGGAAGGTCAATGTTGGGACCGGAGGTCTTGTTTGTGGGACCTGCCATACTGGGCTGATCTGAAATTAAGGCATAATCTCGATGTAATGCACATTGAGAAAAACATATGCGAGAATCTGCTAGGGACGTTTCTGAACATTGAAGGGAAGACAAAGGACACGGTTAGTTCTAGGCTTGATTTGGAGGACATGGGCATAAGAGAACATTTGCATCTACAGCACAATGAAGATGAAGATTCATTTGAAATTCCACGAGCATGGTATACAATGAATAAAGAACAAAAGCTTGCATTCTATGAATTCCTAAGAGCGGTGAAATTTCCAGATGGTTATGCTGCTAACCTAGCAAAGTGTGTTACTTCTGATGGATTCAAGCTTTCAATACTGAAAACCCATGATTGTCACATCCTCCTCCAAAGGATTTTACCGGCGGGCCTCCGAGGAATCATGCACAAGGATATATATGAAGCGGTTGCTGAGCTGGGAAATTTCTTTAGAGAACTGTGCTGCAAAACCCTCAAGTTAACTGTCTTGGAAAGACTTGAAAAAGAAATCCCAATTATTCTTTGCAAGCTCGAGAAGATTTTCCCTCCAGCTTTCTTCACCGTGATGGTCCATTTGGCGGTGCACTTACCCAAAGAGGCAATGCTTAGAGGCCCTGTGCAATACGGTTGGATGTACCCAATCGAAAGAAGGCTGCTTACTTGTAAGCGTTATGTGCGAAACACGGCAAGACCTGAAGGTTCTATTGCTGAAGCATATGTCGTTGACGAGTGCTTGACTTTTTGCTCTAGATACTTTGGTGATGTGGAAACAAGATGGAACCGGCCGGGCAGAAATAGAGAGCGGTCTGATTCGCAAAGTGGTGATGTCTCTGTTTTCAACCATGGTGTGAACTTTCTTGGAGCCTCACAATACTTGGAGGCTGGTGATGAGTATGACAAGATGGTTTTGTTTGTGCTCAGCAATTGCGCCGAGGTTCTACCATATATCGAGTACGTTATATCTTGTGCACTCATTATATATATATATATATATTTTGCTTGGGTTGGCACCAGCCTAATGTTTTAATTCACATGTTTTGTTGGCATTGTAGGAAATGCAAGGAAGAGTTAAATCAGGAAGAAAGCAATATCAATGTTGATAAAAGGGTTGCCAAGGTGTTTGCTAAGTGGTTTAAGAATCATGTGAGATCTTTAGCCACATGTTTTATGTTTTCTGTGTTATTCACCCATTGTTAAATACCATTGTTTGCTAAATGTTTTATTTGTGCAGATTGGAAAGTTGCATGAGGAGAAGAAGGTCAGTGATAATCTATTTGCTTTGGCATGCTTACCGGATAAGCGAGTGAGAGTGTATTCAGCATGCATTGCTGACGGTGTCCGGTACCACACCGTTGACCGCGAGGAAAAAAGGAAGACACAGAATAGTGGAATCGTCACTGAGGGGTCACATGATGGTGAGATCATTGACTTCTATGGTCAGTTGAGAAGCATCGTAGAGTTGCAGTACAACTCTAGTGGAGGCATCCATCGCTCGGTTGTCTTATTTCGCTATGACTGGTTTGAGCTTGGTAGCAAGAAGAGGAGAGACTCTTTTGTCAAATATGATGGCCACTTCAAAAGCATCAACACTGCAAGGTGCTGGTATAAGAGTGATCCCTTTATTCTAACAACACAAGCAACAATGGTGTTTTATCTGCTAGACACTCTTTTGCACGGAAAATGGCGAGTTGTGCAAAACTTTCAGCACAGACACTTGTGGAGTGTGACTGAAACTGAAGTGGAAAAGGGCCCCGGTGATGGTGGACTAACATACCAAGATGATGACTCTACGGAAGTTCTGTTGCAAGATGATGATGACTCTATGGAAGTTCCGGTGCAAAGCAGAGTGCGAAGGGACCGGGAACGTGTGATCATTGGTGCTGCAACAGTTGAAGGCATCAAGAAAATAAGAAAGGTGGTAGAGGATGGACATGAAAGCGAGGATGAGGAAAACCGGACTGATCATACTATGCTGCAATATTGTAGTGATGATGAGGAAAACAGGAGTGGGCATAGAGTTCCTTGTTTTCGTATCGACGACGATGAGTAGCGAATGGACATGAAGGTAAATTTGGTCTCCTTGGTGATCCTTTTAACTCTCTGTAGTTTTCCTTCTTGTGCATATGCATGGTGATCCTGATGTACTACAATTATCTCCAGGTAGCAAAATGCTTGAAGATCCTAATGGCTGTAGTGGTGTGATCCTGATGGCTGTAGTGGTGTGGTCTTATAGCATGGAGCTGATGGCAAAATGAAGTTGTGCTCAGAATGTTGTCAAAATGTTGTCCTGTAATGCAAAAGATTGCAAAATGATCATCTAGATATTGGTGATCCTGATGGCTGTAGTAGTTTTTTTGAACTGAAGTGGATGATGTCTGGTTTTGCTTCAACTGAATTTTAACTGAATTTTGGGCTATTTTAACTGAATTTTGCTTCAACTGAACCCATTTCATTGTGAGCAAAAAGATATCCGCCAGCCGGGACTCGAACCCACGACCATACGCTTTTTTCACTATGTTTCTACCACTGGGCTAGGAAGAGGCTGTTGGTTTTGTACTCTATGCCAACCCTTTTGACTATATCAAACTAGTCAAGTATCAAGCACACACCTCACTAACAAGTGGGCCACTCGACCCACTCACTGACAAGTGGGCCATTTTGCTATTGTACCAAAGCTACCAAAAATATGCGCGTGGCCAAAAAATATGCGCGCGCGGGGGCTCGAACCCACGACCGTGCGCTTAGTTCACTTGGTTTCTACCACTGGGCTAGGAAGAGGTTGTTGGTTTTGTACTCTATGCCCACCCTTTTCAATGTATCAAACAACTCGCTGACATTTGGGCCCGCTCCTCCTCCTATCCACTCTTTTCCCCACTCCCCCTCTCCACTCCTCCTACCACTCGACCCGCTCCTCCTCTCCGCCGCCACCGGCTTCTTCCTCTCCCACCGCCGCCGCCAGCTTCTTTCTCTCCGTCGCCGACTCTCCGTCACCGTGGGTATGAATCCGCTTCCTCTTCCTCTTCCTATCTACTTTTATGATAGATTAGGGTTCTTGCCGCCGGATTAGGGTTTGATTAGGATGTTTTTTAGGGTGACGGTGACGCCTCCCCGGCGCCTCTGCTGGTCCGACGCCTCCCGCGCAGCTTGCCCTACGCCGCCGGCGACCACTTCTTCTCGGACTCCGCCGCGGTAAGGCATTCGCTTCATATCCTCTCTCCTTTCTCTTCTGCTCTAGGGTTTGAGAATCTAGGATTTGTTATGCATACTAGGCATCTATTGGTGGATTTAGGCATATTGTTCTTGGTGGATTTAGTATGCTCTGTTGGTGGATCTAGTGTGGTTGAATTGCTGTTTGATTACTATGTTGTTGTGGTAGGTAGTGTGGTTGGTGGATCTATGCTCTGTTGGTAGTCACCTGACAGCAATTAACTGTTGCTGTGGTAGGTAGTGTGGTAGACATGCTGTTCTGTTGCTGTTGAATTCTGTGGTTAATTAACTGAATTAACCGAATTCTGTTGCTGTTGAATTCTATGGTGAACATGCTGTTACTGTTGCCAGAACATGCTGTTGAATTCTGTTGCTGTTGAATTCTGTGGTTGAACATGCTGTTGTGGTTATTCTTGTTGACAAGTCTTGTGCTGCAGTGGGATTCATGCATATGCAGGTGTAGTGACCTGCATGAATATGGGCAGAGTAGTAGCAGCAGTAGATGCCAACATTTGATATGCATGCATGCATTCTTGCTTGTTTATATTCTTTTAAACTGAACATGCTCAAGTATGGAAGGTTTACAATGCTGCTTGTTTCCTATTTCTGTCCAGTCATGTTGTTTAATTTACTATTGCTTGTTTAGAGTAGAAGTGAGATGGCTGGCTTGGAAGGTTTTGAGTTCTTCGAGATCATAATTGAGAAATCTTGCAGTAGGCAGGTATATTTATCATCACTCATTTCTTTATCATCACTCTGCTGTCTAGTGCTTGATTGCCACAATTAACCACTGCTTGACCCTCGCTGCAGAGGCTGCCTGACAAGTTTGCGAAGATGCTCGCGGGCCGTGAGCCCCACAAAGTGAAGCTGCGGGAGGCCGACAGCGGGCTTCATAAGCTGTGGAAAGTGTTGGTGGTGTTTGATGGTGAAGGCCACATGTACCTAGGGCCCGGCTGGGAGCATTCCGCCCGCGCCCATGAGCTACAGCTCGGGTACTTCCTTGTCTTCCGCTACGACGGCGACACCATGTTCACCGTGAAGATGTTCGACAACACCATGTGCCGCATGTACTACCAGCACGACGACGATGCCAGTAAGCTCTCTGCCTCTCTTCTTCCTGTCCTTTTGGCTTCCTCTACCTGCACGATGACAACACCATGTTCACACTTTGTTGCATTTGGCCAGGCAATGGGAGCAGCAGCGGGGATGACGAGGAGCAGAGCGGGGATGACGACGGGGAGCAGAGCGGGGATGACGAGGAGCAGAGCGGGGATGACGAGGAGCAGCCTATTCTGGCTGACGACGAACATGCTAGGGTGGTGGCTGACGACGACCCTGCTATGTTGGTGGCGGATGACGACCTTGCTATGGTGGTGGCGGATGAAGACCTCGCGATGGTGGTTGCGGACGACGACCTCGCGATGGTGGTGGCGGATGACAACCTCGCGATGGTGGTGGCGGACGACGACCTCGTGATGGTGGCGGCGCCTGCAATCCCACAGCTTGGCGACAGGACCATGCCAATTGTGGTAGAGGAGTACATCCGCGTTGGGATTCGCCACTCTGAGCGCATCAGGTTGATGAAGGAGAAGAAGGAGGAGTGAAGGTGTTAAGAAGGTGTTCAGCATAATGCTTACAGCAGGCGGTTTGTTCTTGGCATAGAAGGGACTCAGACCGGTTTGACTACAGATCAGTTCCGACTCATTCAGAATCTTCTTTACGCCTTCAGTGACTTCTTCCTCAGATAATTGGATGTTGCAATGGCGTTGAGGGTCGTCAACCTCACCGGTATATTCACACATTAAACCGGGACACCGGCTTAGCGGCAAGATACTCCAGGATATCCAACAGTGCACAAAGTCCATGCATGTTAAACCGTTTGCCATAAAGGCCCGGAGTTTGGCGAGTTGAGGAGCGTATTTCGCCCTTTCTGAAGAGCTCAGGCGTTGTGGCATTGGGTGAGTATTGGATAGTCTGTGATCATGAAAGCCGGGGAGGGGATTTTCATCTTCAGGCGAAGTGTCTCTGCAGTAAAACCAAGTTTGATTCCATTCCTTTGGGTGGCTATGATGTTTGGCATGAGGAAATTCAACTTCTTTCCACTTTTGAATCGAGACACCACCAAGTTCTGTGTTCGGGCCATTTACAAACTCTGTGCGCCGGTTTAAGTGAAAGAAATCCCGGAAGAGTTCTGCAGTTGGTTCTTCTTGTAAATATACTTCACAGAAGACCTGGAAGTTGCATAAATTGGAAACCGAGTTGGGACCAATATCTTGCGGATGAAGTTGGAAGCTGGCAAGCACATCTCGATAAAACTTTGACCCTGGCAGTTTGAAGCCACGGCCTATATGGTCAACAAAGACCACCACCTCGCCTTGCCTTGGGGTTGGAGGATTTTCTGTTCCTGGAACTCGCCATTTGATTTCAGTTTTCTTAGGCAGGGAGCCGATGGTAACCATCTCATTCAACTGAGTCTCAGTAACCCAGGAACGAGCCCAGTTGCAGGCAATGAATTGTTTGGCCATTGCGAAACAAACAAGCTGAAAATGAAAGGCCGTTTTATAAATTACGCATGATTATATGCAAGATACAAGGGAGTAAGAAACATATTGATATGTGAAATGGTGTAAACCGGAGACTAATGCAATAAGGGAAAAAGGTAATACTAGCGCAGGATTACTCAGACATTGTTAAACTGGAGCATAATTATGAAGGTAAAATGCTCCTCCGGTTTATCAGAGGGCTAATGGCATAGACTACTTATACAAGGTTAAACCGCCTATGTTGGCGTAAGGAGGAACAGATCTCATAGTGACATATGAAATTTTCGGATCTAAGATAAGATAGAAAAGTAAAAATAATTGGATCTAGAAGGGGTGCAGAATCGAAGCAACTTATGAAGGACTAGATCAGTTCTTTGCGCATAAGGGTTTGTGGTGACAATGGAAGGTTAGCTACGGCAAGGAGTCCATCAGATACGAAGTATTCACCTAAAGGCCATGAAAGAGCAACACTGAAAGCTCTGATGAACCTCAAGAATAGCGAAGAACAAGGAAACCCTAATGGATCTAAGAAAAAAAGGGGAAAAGACTTACTGCGATGGCGGAAGCAGCGGAAGGGCGCTGTGGAACTCTGGTGCGAACAGGTTGATGCAGCGGCCAACGGCGAAGCAGAGGCGGAGTTCAAAGATGATGGCGGCGCTCGGGTGCGGGGTCGTCGAGAGGAAGAAGAAGAGATGAATGGGTAGAGGAAAGAAAAGGAAAGGGGTCCGCTGTCCCTATTTATAAGGCGAAGAGATGAAATGGCAAGTGCGGGAATCGAGGAGCCCAAAAATGGATAAGTTAATAAGGGTGTCGCCTCGATGGCTGAAGACATATTAAATGAAGGTAATCTTCGACATCAACGGATGGATGACATCAGGACGGTTTATCATAATCTTGAAGTGTGACGTCACGGTGGTTTACAGGATCGAGGTGAAGATATGAGGGAAGAATTTTTCTAACTATAGAAGATTGACATGAACGAGTTCAAACCAATCTGGGGCCTAATGTTGGGGATATTACTACTGGAGGTAAACCGGCCTTGTCAAAACCGGTGGATCTCGGGTAGGGGGTCCCGAACTGTGCGTCTAGGCTGGATGGTAACAGGAGGCAAGGGACACGAACTTTTACCCAGGTTCGGGCCCTCTCGATGGAGGTAAAACCCTACGTCCTACTTGATTAATATTGATGATATGGGTAGTACAAGAGTAGATCTACCACGAGATCGAGGAGGCTAAACCCTAGAAGCTAGCCTATGGTATGATTGTTGATGTGTATGTTGTCCTACGGACTAGAGCCCTCCGGTTTATATAGACACCGGATAGGGTTAGGGTTACATAAAGTCGGTTACAAGGGTAGGAGATCTAAATATCCGTATCGCCAAGCTTGCCTTCCACGCCAAGGAAAGTCCATTCTGGACACGAGCCGGAGTCTTCAATCTTGTATCTTCATAATCCTGGAGTCCGGCTGAAGGTATAGTCCGGCCATCCGGACACCCCCTAATCCAGGACTCCCTCAGTAGCCCCCGAACCAGGCTTCAATGACGATGAGTTCGGCGAGCAGATTGTCTTTGGCATTGCAAGGCGGGTTCTCCTCCAAATTCCATGTACCTGTTGAATAATGTCCGGTTTCTTGTAGATGTTGCGCTCCTTGGCTTCTGCGCCCAATAATGGTCGCTCCCCACGTGTCAAATGAATATAAAAGGTCTGAGCGTTTTTACATTCACACCCCTAGCCGCGCAAACAAGCTGACCTATTTAAGGAGACGAGGATTTAGATCCAAACCACACCTTCCCCCTCCGCGAGTGTTCATCAGAGCGCATTCGACAAAGATCCATTCCACCATGGCCAGCCGTCGCGACTCCTCCTCCCGCCCTTCCAGCCCTAAGCCTGGATATTGGGAAAGATGCTCCGTCCCGCATAGCGAGTTAGTGACACTGCAGACCAAGGGATTTCTCCCCCCGGCCTATATGATCCCGGTTCGAGACAGTCTTACCGTCTACAACGGCGGAGAGCAAGCGGAGAGCGCCCCTAATCCCTCCAAAGGAGAGCGGGTGTGCCTCATCCCTTATTTAATAAGGGGCTCGGATTTCCAATCCATCCATTTCTCCGGGGGCTGCTGGAGTTCTACGGCCTCTAGCTACATCATCTCACGCCTGCCTCAGTATTGCATATCGCGGGCTTTGTAGCCCTCTGCGAGCTGTTCTTGGGTGTTGAATCTCATTTCGGAATGTGGAGGGAGCTATTTTGCCTCGTGCCCCGTTCCAAGAAGGGGTCTATGTATCAAGTAGGTGGAGCCAAAGTATGGCGCATCGCTGGGACCGGCTATCTGTCCGAAACCCCAAAGAAAGCGTCCGAAGACTGGCCCTCGGAATGGTTTTACATAGAAGACGTCCCGCTACCGGATCCTGTCCGGATCGGCCTCCCTGAATTCAACAGTGCTCCCTTAAAGAAGCGCCTAAGCTGGCGCCCACGGAGCCCTCAGAGGGAAAGTGACAGGGGCGTTGTTTACCTGATGGGCCGGATAAGATTGTTAGCTCATTCCGGACTAACCATGATCGGGGTCATGGCTGCATGCATCATGCGAGGGGTGCAGCCGCTACAGTATAGAGGCCACCCCATGTGGGATTTCAACGGGGAGGACGACACCACCCGCTATGGCCGTAAGGGGCTGGATTCGGCTGCGGCTCTAATAAAGACCTTGTCCGCTTTGTACAAGGGAGAAGAGGAGGATTCTCTCTACGTTGACCCAAAGGGTGGATTTTCCATGTACAATCCTCCAAGCTGGGTGAGTGATCACATCTTCCCCATCCGTTTTATATCCCCACTTTTAAATATTTAATCTTAGTGATTTCGACGCAGGAACTGCGCCAGGCTGTTAAAGAAATAAACAGCTCTCCTCCACAACCCGAGGACCCAGGACGGTCCCTCGACCCGGACTCGCAAGAGGATTCGGAGTTTTCGGTGGATCTGATTGATGGAGTGTTCTATCAATTGAGCAAGGACAACGCCCTGGTGGCCATTACGGCCGATTATCCAGGGCTAATCCCGGCCTCCCATAAACAGGGGGGCCGAACCTGCGGCGACAAGCCAACGAGGGGCCGCAGGGCCCCGTGGGCAGAAAAGAGGTGCAGTCCGGACCGGGGCGTCAGCGCAAAGGTATGGCGCACCCCCTTATCCCAGGTGTCGTACTTTCAGGGCATATTAACACTTGTGCTCTCTTCAGGACAAAAAGACCTCGCCGAGCTATATTCGGAGAGACCGCCAATCGCGCCTCCACCAGCCAGGCTCCAAAGCCTGGCCCGGAAGCGGGGCCGAACACAAGGCGCGCACCGGACGCTCCTCCGATGGAGGATGTGGACAGATTGTCTGCCACCAACTCTGAGGTGGAGAGTGCCATTTACCACAGGCGTCGCCGGACAATTCTTCGCGACACTTGTTTCTCCCAAGAGGCGTTAGATGCCTTTAAGTCGGGATATGCGTACCTCCCAGCCGCTCAAAATGGTCTCACCAGAGCCATAGAGCAATATGTAAAAGACATACGGGTAAGAAAATTTTGGTAATTGTATATATAGCAGTAGCCACCGAGACTTGAAACAGTTAAAATAACTGATTTAAGGATCATTTGTTATGCAGGTTCTTACAGAAAAGAATTCCCTACTGTCTAAGGAGCTGGAAGAGTGCAAAGCCCAACTTGAGGCCGCTCTAGCCGCGGCAAGGGAGCCTAAGGAGACCCCCTCTGGTAATATACACTTCAAAAGATAAGTATTTTGCAAAGCACGGCTTTGGTGCGAATCTGACAAATGAAATTGCAGATGGCGCCAGATTGAATCCGTAAAGGCAACACCTCCTACGCCAGCTAAAGGCTGGTGAGAGGGTGATGTTAAAGGTGATGGGGGAGAAGAACGATCTCCGAGATGCCAACACCAAGCTGGGCGTCGAGATGAAGGATGTTCGTGCCCAGCTGTCAGACTCCGTGAAGGAGAATCAGCGGCTTCGGCGCGGCATATTTAGTAAGTGCTTGAACGAACCTTTTGAAAGAAAGTTTGGCGGGGAAGTCGACTAACAGAGCAATGTCTGTAGGTGTGCTGATAGGTCGTCCTGCAGAGGAGATGCCCGGTTCTACGGGTGACCTTCTTCGCGAGCTCTCGCAACTGCTCGATCGAGTTTGGCAGGCGATGCGAGGCGTCGCCCAGGCCCTGTGGCCATCCGTTTCCATGCCCGAAGGTCTTGGAGAGCTTGCGGAGAAGTTAAAGGGAGCACGGCGGCGCTTCTGATTGTGGAAGATATCAGCCTGCTGTCATGGCGCTAGGGAGGCCTGGGCCATGGTGAAGACGCGATACGCAAAGGCTGACCCCAACCATATGGCTGAGGTCAGTCCTGTAGGGCCCGATGGGAAGGAGATCACTGTAAGCTTAGTATATGGCCAAGTAGAGTTGGCCGCGAAGTATTCCCAGCAGGACTGTAAATTAGACAGCCTGCTAGATGGTATTGAAGAGGAATACAATCAGTCAAAATGACTATGTAATGTAATTGACATTTATGATGCCTTCTAGCCTGATTGTAGATCGTTTGTCATGGCCGACCTTTTCGCTTCAGCCTCGGGACCTGACGGTCCGGAGTGTGTCCGAATTCCCATGCGGTTATATACGAACCGGGGAATGCATGGAGACCAGGCGTAGGGGTCATTAGTGCGTGAACAGACAAGTGCCCGACTAGTTATGTTATATTACATGGTTAGTAAGAAACATCTTCCAGGGAGAATAGTTCCGTTAGGGGTTCCTTTCCCTGGGAGGCATGCCCTAAAGTGCATGTCCATGCTGCGAAAAGAAACGCAGGAAAAACATCTGGGGTCATATAGATAAATAAAATAAAAAAGATCATCTTTAGTTCACCGACCGAATATTCCCTTAAGAACGCTAGCTTTCGGCTTCACCCAGTCTGAGGTACACATCCGGCTGACCCGGTAGTAACAATCGCAGAGGTGCTCCCTTTACCACCTAGCCGAACAATCGGGAACGTAGGGGTAAGCACAGGAGCCAGGCAACCCAGCTTGGCCAAAACTCCAGTCATATTGATGCATATAATGGTGAATAAAAGGTACATGCGGAAGTGTGACAGGTGTGTTGGGTATGAAGCCCGTATAAAAAACTTCTGTTTAAAGAAGCCCCCAGGTTTAATGAGCGCAGATAGCGCGTCACTTTATGAGCCTTTAAAGGCTATAAGAAAGAGAGGGAGAGAGAAGAAGAGAAATGTAAGACAGGAAATATAAAAAAAATGGACAGAGGAAGGACACGAACATAGAGTCCGGCGCTAGGCATAGAATCTTCGAAGACGGGCTGCGTTCCATGGGTTCGGCTCGAGTCGGTTATCCGATGCATCTCGCAAGCGGTATGCTCCTCCAGTTAGGACTTGGTCAATTATGAAGGGACCTTCCCACTTGGGCTTGAGTTTGTCCTTTTTCTTGTCCGGTAGTCGTAGAACTAATTTGCCAACGTTGTAGTTTTTGGCCCGTACTTTTCTGCTTTGGTATCTTCGAGCCTGCTGTTGATAGAATGCGGAACGGGCTTTTGCCACATCACGCTCCTCCTCCAATGCATCTAAGCTGTCCTGCCGATCGAGCTCGGCTTCTCTTTCTTCATACATGCGCACTTGAGGTGAGTCTGAATTATGTCGCAGGGCAGAACTGCCTCTGTGCCGTACACCATAAAGAATGGTGTGTATCCGGTGGTGCGATTCGGCGTGGTCTACAGCCCCCAGAGTACAGAGTCGAGCTCCTCTACCCAGTGCGTGTTAGATTCCTTGAGGGACCGCACTAATCTGGGTTTAATGCCGCTCATGATAAGACCATTTGCACGTTCGACCTGGCCATTAGTTTGTGGGTGATAGACGGAAGCATAATCGAGCTTGATGCCCATGTTTTTGCACCAGAGTTTTACCTCATCGGCCGTGAAGTTCGTGCCGTTATTAGTGATGATGCTGTGGGGAACGCCGTAACGGTGTACGACCCCGGATATAAAGTCTATCACCGGTTCGGATTCGGTCGTCTTAACAGGCTTGGCTTCTATCCATTTGGTGAATTTATCCACCATGACCAGTAAGTGTTTTTGCTTGTGGGTTCCGCCTTTAAGGGGTCCAACCATGTCAAGCCCCCAGACCGCGAAGGGCCAAGTAATGGGGATAGTTCAGAGGGCGGTGGGTGGCATATGGCTTTGGTTTGCAAAGAGCTGGCAACCGGTGCATCGTTGGACTAAGTCCTGAGCATCTGCCCGGGCCGTCGGCCAATAAAAGCCTGTACGGAAGGCCTTGCTTACAAGGGACCGAGCTGCAGCGTGATGACCGCCCAGTCCGGCATGAATTTCAGCCAGGAGGTTCCGCCCCTCCTCTTCGGAGATGCACCTTTGAAGGACTCCGGTAGTGCTTTTCTTATAAAGCTCTCCCTCGTGGACTCTGTAGGCTTTGGATCGTCGCACTATGCAGCGTGCCTCATTTTGGTCCTCGGGGAGTTCCTGCCTAGTGAGGTAGGCGAGAAATGGTTCTGTCCACGGGGCAATGACGGCCATTATTACGTGGGCTGAAGGTGTTATTTCATTGGCAGAGCCCCCGATTGTGTCAGAATGTTCAGTGTCGGGCAGTGCGGTTGGGTCCGAGGTGTTATTGTTCGGCTCCCCTTCCCATACTACGGATGGCTTGAACAGCCTTTCCAAGAAGATGTTGGGGGGGACTACATCGCGTTTTGCGCCGATGCGTGCCAGGACATCTGCTGCCTGATTATTTTCCCGGGCTATTGTTCGGGAACGTAGCAGAATTTTAAAATTTTCTACGCATCACCAAGATCAATCTATGGAGTCATCTAGCAACGAGGGAGAGAGGAGTGCATCTACATACCCTTGTAGATCGCGAGCGGAAGCGTTCAAGAGAACGGGGTTGATGGAGTCGTACTCGTCGTGATCCAAGTCACCGAAGATCCTAGCGCCGAACGGACGGCACCTCCGTGTTCAACACACGTACAGAGCAAGGACGTCTCCCACGCCTTGATCCAGCAAGGAGGAGGGAGAGGTTGAGGAAGAAGGCTCCAACAGCAGCACGACGGCATGGTGGTGGTGAAGCTGCAGTACTTCGGCAGGGCTTCGCCAAGCTCTTATGGAGGAGGAGATGTGTTGGGGAGGGGAGGGGCTGCGCCTTGGATGTTCTATGCAGCCCTCCCCTCACCCCTCTATTTATAGGGGAAGGGGAAGGGGGTCGGCCCGCTCTAGATGAGATCTAGAGGGGGGGCGACCAAGGGGAGGGGGGCTTGCAACCCAAGCAAGGGGGCGCCCCCCCCCCCTTAGGGTTCCCCCAACCCTAGGCACATGGGCCCTAGGGGGGTGTGACGCCCCAGCCCACTTGGGCTGGTTCCCGTCTCCATACAGCCCATAAGGCCCTTCGGAAGAGGTGGCCCCTCCCGGTGGACCCCCTGAACCCCTCCGGTGATCGTATGACAACTTCCCATATATAAATCTTTACCTCTGGACCATTCCGGAACTCCTCGTGACGTCTGGGATCCCATCTGGGACTCCGAACAACATTCAGTAATCACATACAAGTCTTCCTAACAACCCTAGCATCACCGAACCTTAAGTGTGTAGACCCTACAGGTTCGGGAGACATGCAGACATGACCGAGACGACTCTCTGGTCAATAACCAACAGCGGGATCTGGATACCCATGTTGGCTCCCACATGCTCCACGATGATCTCATCGGATGAACCACGATGTCGAGGATTCAATCAATCCGTATACAATTCCCTTTGTCAATCGGTACGTTACTTTCCCGAGACTCGATCGTCGGTATCCCAATACCTTGTTCAGTCTCGTTACTGGCAAGTCACTTTACTCGTACCGTAATGCATGATCCCGTGATCAACCACTTGATCACATTGAGCTCATTATGATGATGCATTACCGAGTGGGCCCAGAGATACCTCTCCGTCATACGGAGTGACAAATCCCAGTCTCGATTCGTGCCAACCCAACAGACACTTTCGGAGATACCTGTAATGTACCTTTATAGTCACCCAGTTACGTTGTGACGTTTGGCACACCCAAGGCACTCCTACGGTATCCGGGAGTTGCACAATCTCATGGTCTAAGGAAATGATACTTGACATTCAGAAAAGCTACAGCAGACGAACTACACGATCTTTGAGCTATGCTTAGGATTGGGTCTCGTCCATCACATCATTCTCCTAATGATGTGATCCCGTTATCAATGACATCTAATGTCCATAGTCAGGAAACCATGACTATCCTTTGATCAACGAGCTAGTCAACTAGAGGCTCACTAGGAACGTGTTGTGGTCTATGTATTCACACATGTATTATGATTTCCGGATAACACAATTATAACATGAACAATAGACAATTATCATGAACAAAGAAATATAATAATAACCATTTTATTATTGCCTCTAGGGCATATTTCCAACAGCTATATGGTGAAATTCAAGCCCCTCAAACCGAGCTGACATTTTTAGGACGGCGTTATGGTAAGCTGCCATTTTTGGATCCTTGGCATCGAAGTCTCCATTTATTTCGGATATTGCGAGGTTCGAGTCCCCGCGCACCTCTAGGCGTTGAATGCCCATGGATACTGCCATCTGGAGACCATGCAAAAGGGCCTCATATTCGGCTGCATTGTTGGAGTCCGTGTACATAATCTGGAGTACGTATTGAACTGTGTCTCCTGTGGGGGACATCAAAACGACGCCAGCGCCCAGTCTGGCCAACATCTTGGAGCCGTCGAAATGCATGATCCAATTTGAATATGTGCCATACTCTTTAGGGAGTTCGGCCTCCGTCCATTCTGCGACGAAGTCGGCCAAGACTTGCGACTTCATGGCTCGCCGTGGCTTATAAGTTATGTCGAACGGGAGGAGCTCAATGGCCCATTTTGCAATCCGGCCCGTTGCGTCATGGTTGTTTATAATATCGTTAAGTGGTACTTCCGAGGCTACTGTTATTGAACACTCTTGAAAGTAGTGTCGTAGCTTCCGGGATGCCATGAATACCGCATACACGATCTTTTGATAATGCGGGTACCGTGATTTGCAATGAGTGAGGACAGTGGACACATAATAGACCGGCTTTTGAAGGGGGAATCTGTGTCCGTCCGCTTCTCGTTCGACGACGAGCACTGCGCTTACAACGTGATGTGTTGCTGCAATGTATAATAGCATCGGTTCGCCAATATTTGGCGCGGCCAGGACTGGGTTTGTTGCAAGTATGGCTTTTATTTCCTCGAGTCCGGCCGTGGCTGCATCCGTCCATTCGAAGTGTTCGGTGCGCCGAAGGAGGCGATAAAGGGGTAGGGCCTTTTCTCCCAAGCGGGAGATAAAGCGGCTTAGAGCCGCCACACATCCGGTTAACTTTTGTATTTGTTTGAGGTCCTTTGGGATATCCAGTTGCGACAGAGCTCGGATCTTGGATGGATTTGCTTTGATTCCTCTACCGGATACAATGAAGCCCAAGAGTTTTCCGGCTGGAACGCCGAAAACGCATTTTTCCAGGTTGAGCTTGATGTCGTATGTTCGGAGGTTATCAAATGTGAGCCTCAAGTCATCTACTAGAGATTCGACATGTCTTGTTTTGACGACCACATCATCTACATATGCCTCCACTGTTTTGCCGATCTTGCTTGCCAGACATGTCTGAATCATGCGCTGATATGTTGCGCCGGCATTTTTGAGCCCGAAGGGCATTGTGTTGAAGCAAAATGGGTCGTATGGAGTGACAAATGTCGTTGCGGATTGGTCTGATTCTGCCATCTTGATTTGATGGTAGCCGGAATATGCGTCGAGGAAACACAACGAATCATGTCCTGCGGTAGCGTCGATAATTTGATCGATGCGGGGAGGGGGAAGGGATCCTTTGGGTAAGCCTTGTTAAGGTCTTTAAAATCAACGCACAGGCGCCAGGATTTGTCCTTCTTTGGTACCATCACCAGGTTTGCCAGCCAGTCCGGATGTTTTATATCTCTGATGAATCCGGCCTCCAATAGCTTTGCTAGCACCTCTCCCATAGCCTGTCTCTTAGGTTCGGAAAAACGCCGAAGAGCCTGTTTGACAAGTTTGAATCCTGTTTGGATATTTAAGCTGTGCTCGGCCAGCCTGCGTGGGATTCCTGGCATGTCTGAAGGGTGCCAGGCGAAAATGTCCCAGTTTTCTCGTAGGAACTCTCGCAGTGTGGCGTCTACATCAGGGTTTAACTGTGCCTCGATGGAAGCTGTTTTATTTGGGTTCGTTGGATGGACTTGGAATTTGACTATTTCGTTCGCCGGTTTAAAGGAGGTGGACTTGGATCTTTTGTCGAGTACCACATCGTCCCTATTCACCGTAGAGCGCAGCGCAGTCAGTTCCTCAGCTGCTAGGGCTTCGGATAGTGCCTCGAGGGCCAGTGCGGCTGTCTTGTTTTCGGCGCGGAGTGCTATGTCCGGATCACTAGAGAGAGTGATGATCTCGTTAGGACCGGGCATTTTGAGCTTCATGTACCCGTAGTGGGGTATTGCTTGGAAGATTGTAAATGTTTCCCGCCCTAGCAGAGCGTGATAACCACTGCTGAACGGAGCCACATGGAACGTGATCTCTTCGGACCTGTAATTATCCGGCGTGCCGAACACCATATCTAGCGTGATTTTTCTTGTACAGCGCGCTTCCCGACTGGGGATTATTCCTCTAAAGGTTGTGTTGCTTCGCTCAATGCGGTTCCAGTCTATTTCCATTTTTTGAAGGGTTTCCTCGTAAATGAGGTTCAATCCGCTGCCGCCGTCCATGAGTACCTTGGTAAGACGAAAGCCATCCACTATTGGGCTGAGGACCAATGTGGCTGGTGCTCAGGCTGTTCGGAATTTAGGTTCATCACTGGCGTTAAAGGTAATAGCCGTGTCACTCCATGGGTTTATTGTTGCTACTTGGTAGACTTTGGCAAGGCTGCAGAGTGTCCTTTTTCGCATATTATTTAATGCGAAAGTCTTGAAGACTGTTAATACCGTATGGGTGTCTCTGGGGTGGCTTTCTGTGGCCTCCGGGATTAGGAGGTTTTCGCCAATTTTGGCCACCTGCCGGAGTATCCAACATGCTCTAAGGCTGTGAGTTGGTGTGGCGTCCTCTGTACTATGAATTTTACAGGGTCCGTTAAGCCATCCTTCCAGTATGGTTGCATGCCCTATAGAGGGTTTTTGCTTTTTGGTATTTGACCTGGGTGTCTGGTTATGCTGCACCCTTTTATTTCGGACTGGGTTTGTATTTAGGGCCGGATTGTCCCAAAATTTTATTTTGGTTTTCCAGGCGCTTTGCATCGCACAGTACTTTCGTACAATGGATGCCAAGTCAGCGAAGCATGTAATATCACGGCGACTTATGGCGTTGAGTATTCCCTTGTCCGTGCAATTATTGCAGAAGATTGAGATTGCGTCTTCCTCGCGGCAGTCCCTTAGGCTGTTCTTAACCAGGAGGAATCTGGCCCAGTAATGATGTACTGTTTCGTCGGGCTCTTGCCTGATTTTGGATAGATCACTTATGTTGGGGAGGGCGGGTGGAGTTAAATCCGGAGCCTCACCCCATCTGATGCTCAGAGGCCGAGGAATTTCTGAACTCGAAAAATTGGACCCCTGGGTGTTGTCCAATCAATCCAGTCCGTCGCCTGACTCTAAGTTCAGGTCTTGAGTGATATCCTCCCCTCCGCGGGTATCCGGCTTGGAGGGATCGGGAATCTGGATGTAGCGAGTCCTTAAGATAGACGAAGGGTCGCTGCACTGTCCCTCTACCACGGCAACGTGATGGGTGACTTGGGGGGAGTTAATCTCTCTCAGATCGGTTTTAGGCCCAATCTTGTCGTAATCCTTGGCGACTCCCAGGGCGGCGAAGCGATCCAAGAGCTCGTTTATGGAAGAAAGCTCCATTGGATCTAACTGCTCGGCAAGTTCCAAACCGACATGAAGATTGTTTTCGATGGCTAGAGAGGTCATCGTCGACGCAGAGGCCGAACAGGCGGTCATAAGAAAACCACCTAGCCGGAGGGTTTGGCCGACAGCCAAAGCTCCCTTAGCAACGGTGCCGTATTTAAAGACGAGGCGAGGCATCCTTCCTGATGGCGACGACACAGAGGAACTCTCAATGAAAGCACCAATGTCGGTGTCAAAACTGGCAGATCTCGGGTAGGGGGTCCCGAACTGTGCGTCTAGGCTGGATGGTAACAGGAGGCAAGGGACACGAAGTTTTACCCAGGTTCGGGCCCTCTCGATGGAGGTAAAACCCTACGTCCTGCTTGATTAATATTGATGATATGGGTAGTACAAGAGTAGATCTACCACGAGATCGAGGAGGCTAAACCCTAGAAGCTAGCCTATGGTATGATTGTTGATGTGTATGTTGTCCTACGGACTAGAGCCCCCCGGTTTATATAGACACCGGATAGGGTTAGGGTTACATAAAGTCGGTTACAAGGGTAGGAGATCTAAATATCCGTATCGCCAAGCTTGCCTTCCACGCCAAGGAAAGTCCCTTCCGGACACGGGCCGGAGTCTTCAATCTTGTATCTTCATAATCCTGGAGTCTGGCTGAAGGTATAGTCCGGCTATCCAGACACCCCCTAATCCAGGACTCCCTCAGGCCTTATGTAGCCGGGTTGACTCCTTGAAGATTAGAAGCCCATAAAGATGCAGGGATGATCGCGCTTCATGGGGGCCCAAGGCCCAAAGGCGGGTTAAAGCCTGTAACTGTAAACCGGCTTAGTCATGTAACTTGTACATTTATGATTCGGCTTCGAGACTCTGTAAACCGGCGGGCGTCAACCTATGTATATAAAGGGATGACCCGGCAGCGGTTTAGGGATAGACAACAACTCGAGAGCCAGACAAAGCGGATTCGCTCCCTGGCCTTCGAAACCCTA
Source organism: Triticum urartu (assembly GCF_056163025.1). Taxonomy (NCBI): domain Eukaryota; kingdom Viridiplantae; phylum Streptophyta; class Magnoliopsida; order Poales; family Poaceae; genus Triticum; species Triticum urartu. Next base: position 9,776,043 of record NC_141877.1, read on the forward strand.
GCAATACCAATCACAACTAGACGTAGGCTTTTACCTTCCTCAAAGGGGCCGAACTAGTATAAAACTCCCCGTGTCCCCTTGTACGGTTTAACCCCTTTAAGCTAACCTGTAGCGATGGCTCCATGACTAAGTCCTTTCACAAGGACATCTTCCGTGACAAACCCACGACACATGGAGTCTTCAGAGAAGAACCCAGCCGAGTCTCCCCTTCACCGGTAGGGTGGTCAAGCTCAAGGTCCTGAAATCCGTCCATTATTTCATCCACCATCACCCTAGCATATCCTTCTGGAATCGGCCGGCAGCGAAAAGTTGCGCCAGGTTCAGGAGGTGCAACAGAGCCAACAGCCGCCTTGACTTTGAAATTCTTCCATTGCGTCATAAGGTGGAAATTTTGAGACTCCGTGATTAAGTCCATGGGGTAGCTAGTAGGAGCCGTGAAGACAGGATCCAGATGCTATAGCTCGATGGAAGCCACGCTACTTCTCCGCTGAGATGGTGAGGTAGCTTCGGGGGAAGCTTCGGCAGGTCGCTAGTTGCGATCTGCTTCTCGTTGCTCTATCGCTTGTACCCTTGCGTGCAGCGCCTGAATTTGGATCTGCTCCACTTTCTTCCTCCTCTCCTGGCATTTGTAACCGCCTGCGTCCGGAAAGCCATCCTTCCACGAAACGGAGCCTGGCGTGCCTCGTGCCCGTACAGGGTGCTCAGGATTCCCGAGGGCCATTGTGAGCTCGTCGTTCTCTCTGTCTGGAACGAACGTTCCCTTCTGCGCTGCGGCGATATACTCCTGAAGCTTCATGATGGGTATTCGAAGTTGCTCGTTCGTCCAAACGCACTTCCCTGTTACAGGGTCCAAGCTTCCGCCAACCCCGAAGAACCAAGTCCGGCAACGGTTTGGCCAGTGCAATGTCTCTGGTTCGACCCTTTTATCAAGCAGGTCATTCTCAGCCTTGGCCCACAACGGTCGGGCTTTGAGGTAGCCACCTGACCCCGTGCGATGGTGATGCTTCTTCTTTGCAGCATTTTTCTTGTTTTTCACTGACATCTTCTTACTCTTGTCCGATGTCTTGCGGACCACAAATGCGGGCCAGTGATCTCTAATCTTCTCATACCGGCCGGTGAATTCTGGTGTCTTGTCTTTGTCAACAAACGATGTTTTCAGCTCATTCTTCCACCTCCTGAATAGTTCTGCCATCTTCTTAAGAGCATGAGACTTGATCAATTGCTCTTTAACTGGCTTCTTTGGATCCTCCTCTGCCGGTAGGGTGAAATTTGCCTTCAGCGCAGTCCAAAGATCATCTTTTTGCATATCGGAGACATAAGACACCTCAAGGTCTTCATTCTTAGGATTTAACCATTGGTGGATACTGATCGGGATCTTATCCCTAACAAGAACCCCGCACTGAGCAGCAAATGCTTCCTTTGTCCGGATGGGTTCAGTCGGCATTCCATCGCGCGCGATTGCTGTGATCTCAAACCTTTCATCCGAGCGCAACTTTTTCTTCGGGTCTCGTCTCTTTACCGAAGTTGTGCTCAATCCGGAGGGCTAAAAAAAAGAAGAAAGACGAGAGTTAATTAATATGTGTACATATACCAAAACAATGAATGCATCAATTAGCTAGTCAGCACTGGCTTAAGTATTATATATACCTGGCCGGACTCGGTTCGGTCACCGGAGCCGTCATCACGGTCTCCTTCTTGCACCGGCATTGGGTCACCAAAGCCGTCATCAAGGTCTCCTTCTTGCACCGGCATTGTGTCACCGGAGCCATCATAATCATAGCATGCTTCTTCACCCTGTCCTTCCAGACCATCAGTTTCGTTGAGAAACGACATAACGACATCACTTCCTTGTGCGATTATGTCCCCCAACACCGCTTCTATTGCTTCGTCTCGGGGGTGCTCCATAGTTTCTGCAAATATTTACAACATGGCAATTATTATTCAAACATGACAGATGGATATATTAGTGGCAAACGTAGAACTAGCTAGCTAATCACAACAAGGAATCATATTAGTGGCCTTGACGCTGCTTCTCTAGGGTTTGGGGTGGCCTCAGCAACGCTTCAAGGGTTTGGGGTGGCCTCAAGGACAACACTCTTTTAACTTGGTAAATTTGGGTGGCCTCGAGAGAGTTTGTCGGGTAGGGGCTCGGCGGGAGGGGGTAGGAGACCGACATCGTTTTTTTAGGGTTTGGGTGTCCTCGAGAGTTTTGGTCGAGCGAGAGGACCTCTATTCCTTTCTTCTTCTCCTCTTTTTTTTCCTTTTTCCCTCTTCTTATTTATTTCTCCTCTTCTTCCTCTCCTCTTCTTCTCCTTTTCCATCTTCCTAAACTAAACATAAACTAAAATAATCCTAAAACTAAACGAAGTTATCGGGACGGGGTGTATCGACAACGACATACCCGATAGAAAATAAGAAGACAAAGAAGAAATAAAAAGAGGAGAAGAAGAAAGAAATAGAGGAGAAGATCGAAGAAAAACAAAGAAGAAAAAAAAGAGGAGAAGAAGAAAGGAATAGAGGAGAAGAAGAGAAAATAGAAAAATATTCTATTTTTTCTTCTTCTCCTCTATGCATTTCTTCTTCTCCTCTTTTTTTTTTTCCTTTTTTCCTCTTCTTATTTATTTCTCCTCTTCTTCCTCTCCTCTTATTCTCCTTTTTCTTTTCCTTCTTCCTAAACTAAACATAAACTAAAATAATCCTAAAACAAAACGAAGTTATTGGGACAGGGTATATCGACAACAAAGAAAAAAAAGAAAAAAAAGAGGAGAAGAAGAAAGGAATAGAGGAGAAGAAGAGAAAATAGAAAATATTCTATTTTCTCTTCTTCTCCTCTATTCCTGTCTTCTTCTTCTCTTTTTTTCTTCTTTTTTCCTCTTCTTATTTATTTCTCCTCTTCTTCTCCTTTCTTCCTCTTCTTCTTTCCCTTTTTCCTCTCATTCTTTTTCTTCTTCTTTCCTTTCCTAGCTATATATATAAAACATTTCTAAAAAGGTAACTTTTGCATATATAAAACTTTTTCTTCTTCTTCTTCCTTGTTCCTTCTCTTCTTTCTTCCTAAATAGATAAAACTTTTCTCAAAATGAAACTAACCTAAAATTAATGTACTAAATCAGAGAACATATATAGATAAAATTTCTCTAAAAATCTAACTTCTGCATATATGAACATATATACACAGATAACATACATACATACATACATTTTTATAATAACTTTCTATATATGAACATAAAAAACATTTTTGACATCTAAATTTCTTCTATGAACTACTAAAAACATCTGAAAACATCTAAACAAATAGCACATATATATAACAAAAAAATATAAAGGAAAGCTCTAGGGGCCGGCCGGGCAGGCAATGGCGGCGGCGGCGCCGGTAGGGCAGGGTAGGGGCGCAGGTGCGCGAGGAGCGGCGCCGGCGTCGGGACGGGTGCACGCAAGGGCGCGTTGAGCGGTAGGTATGCTCACAGGGGGTGGCAGGGCACGGCGGCCGGCGTCGGGGCAGTTGGCGTCGAGGGCGTCGGCGGCGTCAGGCGGCGTCGGGGCAGAGGACGGGCGGCGGGCGGCGTCGGACGGCATCGGGTGGCGTCAGGGCAGGGTGCGGCGTCGGCGACGACGACGAGAGGAGCGGCCTGGCAGCGTTGGGGAGAATGGGAGCAGTTGGGAAATTTTTTCTATGTGTTGGCTTATATAGTCGCACCTTTCGTCCCGGTTCATAGCACCAACCGGGACCAATACCCCCCTTTGGTCCCGGTTCGTGCCACCAACCGGGACCAAAGGTCTCTTTTCAGCAGCCCAAAGGGCGGGAGGCGGCGGCCTGTGGTCTTGGTTGGTGGCAACAACCGGTACCAAAGGGGGGCATTCGTACCGGTTGGTGGCACCAACCGGTAAGAATACCCCCCTTTGGTACCGCCACCAACCGGTACGAATACCCCTCTTTGGTACCGGTTGGTGCCACCAACCGGGACCAAAGGCCTCGTGCTCCCCGTGGCCAAAACTTTAGTCCCACCTTGCTAGTTGAGAGGGGCAGAGTGGTTTATAAGCCCCACTGCCACACCCCTCTCGAGCTACTCTCGATTGCAGGCTTACGGGCCTAATTGTCACTGCTATGCTGATGGGCCTACTTGGCCTTCTACAGGCCTGAATCCTGGACCATGGTAGGGTTTCTAGTCGTATTCAGGCCGTGGTGGCCTAGTAGTTGGCACTTTTTAATTTTTTTTGTTGCTTTATTTATTTTATTTTGTTTCTACTTACAACAAAAAACTTAGTGCTGCTATTTTTATTTATTTTATTAAAGTTTATTTATTTTACTTTTATAAAGTTTATTTTGTTTCTACTTCTTTATTTTATAAAAGTTTATTTTATTTTATTTTGTTTTGTTTCTATTTATTTATTGTATTAAATTTTAATTTGTTTCTACTTATTTATTGTTTTAAACGTTATTTTATTTTATTTTGTTTCTACTTATTTATTTTATTAAATTTTAATTTATTTAGTTTTGTTTGTACTTATTTATTAAAGTTTATTTTGTTTCTTTCTGCTTTTCATGTTTTGAACATAAAGTACTTTGATAATTTCAGTGGTATGAGTTTTATATAATTTGTTTAAAAAATACTAGAGGTTTATAAAAGCTTTTTAGTTCATTCCTTTTGCTATTAGAGTTTTATAAAAGTTTTTTAGTTAATTTTCTTTTTGCATGGTATCATCATTTCATCCACATAGCATGTGCATGAAAGTAGAGAGGGTTACGGCAAAAACTGGATGCACTTCGTCTACAAAACGGACAATCTCTTTCGAAGTATGAGGGTTTCATACAGATACTCGTCTATTACAAAGGAATTTCATTTTTTTGAACCTATTTGAACTCCAGAGTTTTTCTGTGTTCAAAATGCACCATTCAAAGCCACATCATCAATTTTCAACCCTTTCTGACTTCATTTGTTATTTTTCATGCATTTACTCATTATTTTAAGCTATAAGACCCTGAAATTGAAAAGCATTTAAAATGAACTCTGAAAAGGTTGAAAGTTGGCATGGTATCATCATTTCACCCACGTAGAATGTGCAAGAAAGTAGAGAGGGTTACGGCAAAAACTGGATGCACTTCGTGTACAAAACAGACAATCTCTTTCGAAGTATGAGGGTTTCATACGTAAACTCGTCTGTTACAAAGGTATTTCATTTTTTCGAACTTATTTGAACTCCAGAGTTTTTCTGTGTTCATAATGCACCATTCAAAGCCACATCACAAATTTTCAATCCTTTCTGACTTCATTTGTTATTTTTCATGCATTTACAGATTATTTTGAGCTATAAGACCCTGAAATTGAAAAGCATTGCAAATGAACTCTGAAAAGGTTGAAAGTTGGCATGGTATTATCATTTCACCCACGTAGCATGTGAAAGAAGGTAGAGAGGGTTACGGCAAAAATTGGATGCAGTTTGTGTACAAAACGGACAATCTCTTTCGAAGTATGAGGGTTTCATACGGAAACTCGTCTGTTACAAAGGGATTTCATTTTTCTGAACTTATTTAAACTCCAGACTTTTTCTGTGTTCAAAATGCACCCGGCGATGATTGCCAACCAGTGGCAATCAGAGTCTTCTTCCTCGCAGTACGACCCCAACTATTATTATGGATATCCGCCAGGCTAGCCGTGGCCATAGACCACTTAGGCCAAAAGCCTAAGCTTGGGGGAGTACGTATTTCCCACCGACATTACATTCATGTTCACACACTCATTGCTAGATGTCGGTGCTCATACTTTTTCATTGTATCATCCATGCTAGTTTATTTTCCTTTTTATGCTTTCTTCTTGTGTGTTTAATAAAACTTAAGAAAAACCAAAAAAATTAGTTGTAGTTTTTAATTAGTTTACTTTCCATGCCTATAGTAGTAATTAAAAAGAAAACCCAAAATGATTTCCTGTTCTTCTTTTACTTGTTGGGAGCTTTCCCATGTATATAGTTTTTATTTCTTTTCTTTGGGGGCCGATAGGAGAAGACCATAATTAAATTGTTGAAGTGGCTCTTATATGCATCTTTGTTTATCTGACAAAAGAGCCCATATTGCCTTGTATTCTCCTGTTTATTGAATGCTTGCAGATTCCAGCTTAGTCCAGTGCACGTGCACTATTATTATTATTCACACTATTCGGTCGTGCAAGTGAAAGGCAATTATGACGATATATGATGGACTGACTGAGATGAGAAAAGCTGGTATGAACTCGACCTCTCTTGTTTTTGTAAATATGATTAGTTCATCATTCCTGATTCAGCCTATTATGAATAAACATGTTTGTAATGACAACTAGAGATCATAGTTTCTTGTGCCATGCTTGATTAGCTATGAGTTATAGTAGTTTACCTTGCGTGCCAACATGCTATTAAAATGGTTGTGATGTGGTATGATAGGGTGGTATCCTCCTCTGAATGATTTAAGTGACTTGACTTGGCGCATGTTCACGCATGTAGTTGAAACAAAATCAACATAGCCTTTACGATATTTATGTTCATGGTGGATTATATCCTACTCATGCTTGCATTCGGTGTTGATTAATTTTAATGCATGTTCATGACTGTTGTCGCTCTCTAGCTGGTCGCTTCCCAGTCTTTTGCTAGCCTTCACCTGTACTAAGCGGGAATACTTCTTGTGCATCCAACTCCATAAACCCCAAAGTTATTCCATATGAGTCCACCATACCTACCTATATACGGTATCTACCTGCCGTTCCAAGTAAATTTTTATGTGCCAAACTCTAAACCTTCAAATAAATATCTTGTTTTGTATGCTCGAATAGCTCATGTATCAACTAGGGTTGTCTATATCTTCCATGTTAGGCAGGTTATTCTCAAGAGGAGTGGACTCTGCTCCTCACTCACGAGAAAGTGGCTGGTCACCGGGATGCGCAGTCCCATGCTTTATGCAAATTAAATCAAAATAGTTGCAAACAAAACTCCCCCTGGGACTCTTGTTAGTTGGAGGCAGGGACTAATGTGTTTGTGAGAATTGCAGGATGACCCCTAAAATGTGTGAAGACATTGAAGACAATGATGGTCTATGAAAACATTCACATTCAAGACTATGACAGGAGAAGACATCGTATGAAGACTATGGAGTACGAAGACATAGTTGTTTTGTAGTTTCCTTTTCTTCTTTGTTGAGTCATAGGACCACGTACTGTTAAGTGGGGTCCAAGTGAACAAAGTCAGAGTGACTGATGTGATGCTCAACCAAATCCTATCTTTCGAGCAAAGAAAATGAGAGCAAATCTTATTCAGAGATGGATAAGTCAGCTTAACTTGTAGCCCAAGTCAAGCTGCCGCGTGTGTTTGAAATCTGACCGTTGGATACGTGTCAGTTCCTTAGTGACCCAGGGTCATTGATAGGTCTCCGTCATATCTATAATTTTTGATTTTTCCATGCCAATATTATACAACTTTCATATACTTTTGGCAACTTTTTATACTATTTTTTGGGACTAGCATATTGATCCAGTGCCCAGTGCCAGTTCCTGTTTGTTGCATTTTTTGTTTTGCAGAAAATCCATATCAAACAGAGTCCAAACAGGATAAAAACTGACAAATATTTTTTTTGGAATATATGTGATTTTTTGGAAGAAGAATTAACGCAAGACGATGCCCGAGGGGGCCACAAGGCAGGGGGCGCGCCCCAGGGGGTAAGGCATGTCCTAGGCCCTCGTGGCCACCCCGTAAGGAGGTTGGTGCCCTTCTTTCGCCGCAAGAAAGCTAATATCTAGATAAAAATTGTGTCCAAATTTCAGCCCAATCGGAGTTACGGATCTCCGGAAATATAAGAAACGGTGAAATGGCAGAATCTGGAACGCAGAAACAGAGAGAGACAGATCCAATCTCGGAGGGGCTCTCGCCCCTCCGCCTCCATGGAAGCCATGGACCAGAGGGGAAACCCTTCTCCCTTCTAGGGAGAAGGTCAAGGAAAAAGAAGAATAACAAGGGGGCCCCTCTCCCCCTGTCTTCCGGTGGCGCCAGAACGCCGCCGGGGCCATCATCATCACCGCGATCTACACCAACACCTACGTCATCTTCACCAACATCTTCATCACCTTCCCCCATCTATCTACAGTGGTCCACTCTCCCGCAACCCGCTGTACCCTCTACTTGAACATGGTGCTTTATGCTTCATATTATTATCCAATGATGTGTTGCCATCCTATGATGTCTGAGTAGATTTTCGTTGTCCTATCGGTAATTGGTGAATTGCTATGATTTGTTTAAATTGCTTGTGGTTATGTTGTTGTCCTTTGGTGCCCATCATATGAGTGCGCACGTGGATCACACCATAGGGTTAGTTGTATGTTGATAGGACTATGTATTGGAGGGCAAGAGTGACATAAGCTTCAACCTAGCTTAGAAATTGATGCATACGGGATTGAAGGGGGACCAATATATCTTAATGCTATGGTTGGGTTTTACCTTAATGAACGTTGGTAGTTGCGGATGCTTGCTAATAGTTCCAATCATAAGTGCATAGAATTCCAAGTCAGGGATGACATGCTAGCAGTGGCCTCTCCCACATAAAACTTGCTACCGGTCTAGTAACATAGTCAATTTCTTAGGGACAATTTTGCAAATCCTACCGCCACTTTTCCACACTCGCTATACTAACTATATTGCTTCTTTACCTAAAACAGTCCCTAGTTTTGATTTACGTGCTCTTTATTATCTTGCAAACCTATCCCGTTACACCTACAAAGTACTTCTAGTTTCATATTTGTTCTAGGTAAAGCGACGTTAAGCGTGCGTAGAGTTGTATCAGTGGTCTATAGAACTTGAGGGAATATTTGTTATACCTTTAGCTCCTCGTTGGGTTCGACACTCTTACTTATCGAAAGAGGCTACAATTGATCCCCTATACTTGTGGGTTATCTAGACCAATTTCTGGCGCCGTTGCTGGGGAGTTATAGCATGGGGTGAATATTCTCGTGTGTGCTTGTTTGCTTTATCACTAAGTAGTTTTTATTTTTTGCTCTTTTTTTCTATCTTTAGTTATGGGTAGGAAACTCAAAATACCAAAAAAAATTAGTTGTACCTACTACACCAATGGTTGAAGAACCACTCAAAATCTATCACACTCCTAAAGCTTTTTACTTGGATCATCTTTGATCCCTATGTGCTCGTGCTGAAACCCCAACTAGCTTAGTTGAGGGCAAATCTTTAGATGAGCATGCTTGTTATGTGCGACACCGCTTATCTCAAAAAGGGAAACTTTTACTGGATGAAATTCATCGTTTGCAGTGCTATGATTGAAATTTCTGTGAAATATATGATTGTACTTGTTGTTCTAAAGACACTAAGAAACACCTTCCTTACCAATGTGAGTTTAGTCATAATGAAATCGTATCTTCATAGAATAAGGGTGTTTATAATTACTATGATGTTCAACAAATTGAAGAATTTGTTGCTTTTAGGGGTACTTGTGAAATTGCTTCTTTTATTGAAGAGTGTGATACTACTCTCCACAACTTTAAAAATTTGGCCATACTTAAATATTGCTATGATAATTATGCTTCTAATCCTTATATTAAACCATATATTGAGGACTCCTCCGCTGTCCAAGAAGAGACTAATATTTTGCAGGAGTCTATGGAAGAAGAAATTAATGACATTGTGAGCTCATTGGATGAAAAATATGAGGAGGAGAGCGAAGAACAAAAGGAGGAAGAGCGGATTGATCACCCGTTCCCACCATCTAATGAGAGTAACTCTTTATCCCATACATTGTTTAATTTCCCTTCGAATTTACCGAAGGATGATTGTTATGATCCCGGTGATTCTTTTGAAATATCCCTTTTTGATGATGCTTGCTATGCTTGTGGCCAAGACGCCAATATGAATTGTTCTTATGGAGATGAACTTGCTATAGTTCCTTATGTTAAACATGAAATTGTTGCTATTGCACCCATGCGTGATAGTCCTATTATCCTTTTGAATTCTCCCGACTACACTATATCGGAGATGTTTGCACTTATTAAGGATTATATTGATGGGTTGCCTTTTACCGTTGCACATGATAATTTTGATGACTATAATATGCATGTGCTTGCTGCTCCTACTTGCAATTATTATGAGATAGGAACTACATCTCCACCTCTTTATGTTTCCAACATGATAGAATTGCAAGAAACTGCTTATGCTATGTATTGGCCTTTACTATGTGTGCATGAATTGTTCTTTTATGACATGCCGATGCATAGGAAGAGAGTTAGACTTCATTGTTGCATGATATATGTTACTTTGTGCTCACTACTAAATCACAAATCATTGTTAATTGAAATTGGCTTTGATATACCTTGGGATCCGGGTGGATCCATTACTTGAGCACTATATGCCTAGCTTAATGGCTTTAAAGAAAGCGCTACCAGAGAGACAACCCGAAAGTTTTAGAGAGTCATTTATTTTTGTCGCTTGCTTTTATAAAGTTTAAAAATAAAAATAATGTGCCAATATTTGCCTTTAGGATGTTTACATTGCTTATTGGTTTGTGCGGTGCAAGACAGAAACTTTGGTTGTAGTGCACGATTTTACATTTTTTACTGGAACGTCAAACGGTTCTGAAAATTTTTGCACTGTCTTTCTATACAATTTTTTTCCTAATTATTTCAGAATTTTTGGAGTAACAGAAGTATGTTTAATGTTCAGATTACTACAGACTATCCTGTTTAAGATACATTCTACTTTTGATGCATAGTTTGCTTGTTTTGATGAAACTATCGATTTCTATCAGTGGATTAAGCCATGGAAAAGTTATATTACAGTAGCTACAATGCAAAAACAAAATATGAATTGGTTTGCAACAGTACATAGAGTAGCGATTTGCTTTATTATACTAACAGATCTTATCGAGCTTTCTGTTGAGTTTTGTGTGGATGAAGTGTTCGAAGATCGAGGAGGTCTCAATGTGAGGAGACGGAGGAGAGGCAAGAGCTCAAGCTTGGGGATGACCAAGCCACCCCAAGTAAATATTGAAGGAGACTCAAGCGTCTAAGCTTGGGGATGCCCCGGAAGGCATCCCATCTTTCTTCAACAAGTATATGGATGTTTTTGGATTCGTTTTGTTCATGTGATATGTGCAAATCCTGGAGCGTCTTTTGCATTTAGTTTTCATTTTTCTTTTATGCACCATGCTGGTATGAGATAGCACATGGTTGATTTATAGAATGCTCATTGCAATTCACTTATATCTTTTGAGTATGGCTTTATAGAATGCTTCATGTGCTTCACGTATATCTTTTGAAGTTTGGATTGCCTATTTCTCTTCACATAGAAAACCGCCATTTGTAGAATGCTCTTTTGCTTCACTTATATTTGTTAGAGCGTGGGCATATATTTTGTAGAAAGAATTAAACTATCTTGCTTCACTTATATCTATTTAGAGAGATGACAGGAACTGGTCATTCACATGGTTAGTCATAAAATCCTACATAAAACTTGTAGATCACTGAATATGATATGTTTGATTCCTTGCAATAGTTTTGCGATATAAAGATGGTGATATTAGAGTCATGCTAGTGGGTAGTTGTGGATTGTAGAAATACTTGTGTTGAAGTTTGTGATTCCCGTAGCATGAACGTATGGTGAACCGTTATGTGATGAAGTTGGAGCATGATTTATTTATTGATTGTCTTCCTTATGAGTGGCAGTCGGGGACGAGCGATGGTCTTTTCCTACCAATCTTTCCCCCTAGGAGCATGCGCATAGTACTTTGTTTCGATAGCTAATAGACTTTTGCAATTAATATGTGAGTTCTTTATGACTAATGTTTGAGTCCATGGATTATACGCACTCTCACCCTTCCATCATTGCTAGCCTCTTCGGTACCGTGCATTGCCCTTTCTCACCTGGAGAGTTGGTGCAAACTTCGCCGCTGCATCCAAACCCCGTGATATGATACGCTCTGTCACACATAAGCATCCTTATATATTCCTCAAAACAGCCACCATACCTACCTATCATGGCATTTCCATGGCCATTCTGAGATATATTGCCATGCAACTTCCATCATCATCATATACAAGACTTGAGCATTCATTGTCATATTGCTTTGCTTGATCGTAAGATAGCTAGCATGATATTTTCATGGCTTTTCCGTTTTTGATATCTTTGCTACGCTAGATCATTGCACATCCCTTTACACCGCCGGAGGCATTCATATAGAGTCATATATTTGTTCTAGTATTTAGTTGTAAGTAAATAAAATGTGATGATCATCATTATTATAACATTGTCCCAGGTGAGGTTATCAAAATAAAAGAGGCCAAAGAAGCCCAAATAAAAAAAGAGAGGCCAAAGAAGCCCACCAAAAAAAGAGAAAAAATAAAAAAAATGGGATAAAAGAGAGAATGGACAATGTTACTATCCTTTTACCACACTTGTGCTTCAGAGTAGCACAATGTTCTTCATATAGAGATTCACTTGAGTTATCACTTTCATATACTAGTGGGAATTTTCATTATAGAACGTGGCTTGTATATTCGAACGATGGGCTTCGTCAAATGCCCTAGGTCTTCATGAGCAAGCAAGTTGGATGCACACCCACTTAGTTTCAGTTTGAGCTTTCATACACTTATTGCTCTTAGTGCATCCATTGCATGGCAATCCCTACTCCTCGCATTGACATCAATTGATGGGCATCTCCATAGCCCATTGATTAGCCACGTTGATGTGAGACTTTCTCCTTTTTTGTATTCTCCACAAAACCTCCACCATCATATTCTATTCCACGTATATATAGTGCTATGTCCATGGCTCACACTCATGTATTACGTGAAAGTTGAAAAGGTTTGAGAACGTCAAAAGTATGAAACAATTGTTTGGCTTGTCATCGGGGTTGTGCATGATTTGAATATTTTGTGTGGTGAAGATGGAGTATAGCCAGACCATATGATTTTGTAGGGATAACTTTCTTTGGCCATGTTATTTTGAAAAGACATGAATGCTTTATTAGTATGCTTCAAGTATTATTGTCTTAATGTCAAATGACAGACTATTGCTTTGAATCACTCGTGTCTTAACATTCATGCCTTGATTAGATTACATAATCAAGATTATGCTAGGTAGCATTCCACATCAAAAATTATTTTGTTATCATTTACCTACTCGAGGACAAGCAAGAATTAAGCTTGGGGTTGCTGATACGTCTCCGTCATATCTATAATTTTTGATTGTTCCATGCCAATATTATACAACTTTCATATACTTTTGGGAACGTTTTATACTATTTTTTGGGACTGACATATTGATCCATTGCCCAATGCCAGTTCCTGTTTATTGCATGTTTTTTTGTTTCGCAGACAATCCATATCAAACGGAGTCCAAACGGGATAAAAACTGACAGAGATTTTTTTGGAATATATGTGATTTTTGGGAAGAAGAATCAACGCGAGAAGATGCCCGAGGGGGCCACGAGGCAGGGGGAGCGCCCCAGGGGGTCAGGCGCGCCCTGGGCCCTCGTGGCCATCCTGTAAGGCGGTTGGTGCCCTTCTTTAGCCGCAAGAAACCTAATATCCGGATAAAAATGTGTCCAAATTTCATCCCAATCGGAGTTACGGATCTCCGGGAATATAAGAAACGGTGAAAGGGCAGAATCTGGAACGCAGAAACAGAGAGAGACAGAGAGACTGATCCAATCTCGGAGGGCTCTCGCCCCTCCGCCGCCATGGAAGCCATGGACCAGAGGGGAAACCCTTCTCCCATCTAGGGAGAAGGTCAAGGAAGAAGAAGAAGAAGAAGAAGGGGGGCCCTCTCCCCCTCTCTTCTGGTGGCGCCGAAATGCCGCCGGGGTCATCATCATCACCACGATCTACACCAACACCTCTGTGATCTTCACCAACATCTTCATCACCTTCCCCCATCTATCTATAGTGGTCCACTCTCCCGCAACCCATTGTAACCTCTACTTGAACATGGTTCTTTATGCTTCATATTATTATGCAATGATGTGTTGCCATCCTATGATGTCTGAGTAGATTTTCGTTGTCCTAACAGTAATTGGTGAATTGCTATGATTGGTTTAAATTGCTTGTGGTTATGTTGCTGTCCTTTGGCGACCATCATATGAGCGCGCGCGTGGATCACACCATAGGGTTAGTTGTATGTTGATAGGACTATGTATTGGAGGGCAAGAGTGGCAGAAGCTTCAATCTAGCATAGAAATTGATGCATACGGGATCGAAGGGGGGGCAATATATCTTAATGCTATGGTTGGGTTTTACCTTAATGAACGTTAGTAGTTGCGGATGCTTGCTAATAGTTCCAATCGTAAGTGCATAGAATTCCAAGTCATGGATGACATGCTAGCAGTGGCCTCTCCCACATAAAACTTGCTATCGGTCTAGTAATGTAGTCAATTGCTTAGGGATAATTTCGAAACTCCTACCACCACTTTTGCACACTCTTTATACTAACTTTATTGCTTCTTTACCTAAAAAAGCCCATAGTTTTTATTGACGTGCTCTTTATCATCTTGCAAACCTATCCCGTTACACCTACAAAGTACTTCTAGTTTCATACTTGTTCTAGGTAAAGTGATGTTAAGCGTGCGTAGAATTGTATTGATGGTCGATAGAACTTGAGGGAATATTTGTTCTACCTTTAGCTCCTCGTTGGGTTCGACACTCTTACTTGTCGAAGGAGGCTACAATTGATCCCCTATACTTGTGGGTTATTAGTCATTTCGGACAAATCAGGTCGGGTTGCCTCCTGGCTATAAATAGCCCACCCCTACACCATAAATTAGCGGCTGCTCAGAGTTAGTGCACGGCTTTTGTCGTTTGAGAGCAACCCAACTCCGAAGCATTTCAGAGATAGATCCTTGCGAGGACAAAGCCCAAAACACCCAGAACCAAAGAGTGTTAGGCATCACTGTGAATCCTCCAGCCGGTTAGGCGTCGCGTTTTGAGCGTCCAAGAGTCATTGTGGATCGCCGGTGAACGAAGTCTGTGAAGGTTTGGAAGTCTACCTTGAAGACTTACCAGAGTGATTGGGCGAGGACTGTGTGTCCTTAGCTCAAGGGGAATAAGGTGAAGACGCGGTCTTCTGAGTTGAATCTCTACCTCCCCAACCAGACGTACAGTTGTCACAGCAACTAGAACTGGTCTACCAAATCCTTGTCTTCATCAAGCTACCGGTTCTATCCTTCACTTCCCTTTACTTTACAGTTTGTCTTCGTGAAGTCATTGCATGCCTGTATGATCCGATTGACTTCACTGAATGAAGACTCTTTACTGTTTGGCTTCATACTATCCATCCCGATCCATACTACCTAGCCGCTGATAGTCTTCGTGTTTTCACTTTATTGCTTACTTGACTATGGCTTGTCTAGTGTAGTCTACCTTACGATGCTTATCAATAGGTTCAATTCTTTTGTTTGTCTTCAAAGCCTCCGTGTTTTGAAGACTTCCATAAAAATCGCCTATTCACCCCCCTCTAGTCGATAACTAGCACTTTCAAATATGATAATACTGGAACCTCAAAGGTAAAAACTCGATTCATCACAACAAGTTGGAGAGGGAGAAACACCATATGATGCAACTATATTAACAAAGCTCGCGGTACATCAAGATCGTGCCAAATCAAGAAAACGAGAGAGAGAGAGAGAGAGAGAGAGAGGGAGGGACAGAGAGATATCATACACATAGCTACTTGCACATACACATATCCTCGAGGATGAACTACTCCCTCCTCATCATGGCGGCCGCTAGGATGATGAAGATGGCCTTCGGTGATGATTTCCCCTCCGAAAGGGTGCCAGCATAGGGCTCCAGATGGTATTTTGAATGTACAGAGGTGTGTAGTGGCGGGGTCTAAGTTCTAGGGTTATTTCTGGTGGTTTCTCTATTTATAGGATTTTTTGGCGTCGATTTCACGTGAAGATGGGCAACAGGGTTCCCACTACCCACCAGCCCATGGTCAAGGCCCCTAGCGCCCTGGTGGGTAGTGGCCACCTCGTTCACCTTCTGTTTCTCCCACGAAGCTTCTGATGCCTCTTTTTGTTCCAAAAAAACATCAAAATGTTTCGTTGCATTTGGAGAATTTTTATTTCTGCACAAAAACAACACCATAGTAGGTCTACTGAAAACAACGTTAGTCCGGGTTAGTTCGATTCAAATCAAACCAAAATCATATAAAATTGTTGTAAACATGGCATGAATACTTCATAAATTATAGATACGTTGGAGATGTACCAACATCCCCAAGCTTAATTCCTGCTCGTCCTTGAGTAGGTAAATGATAAAAGAAATAATTTATGAAGTGTGAATGCTAGCATAGTGAATAAGTTTGATAAATGATAATTTCAATCACTTTTCCTAGCATCATAAAACATTATCTCATCTCATAAAACTCATCATGATAAAGTAGCAAATGAAAACAGATTTTTGATGTGGAATTCTACCTATCATATTTATCATATACTCTTTTCTTTTGTAGCATGGACATTGATACGTCCATTTTGCATCATGCTTTTATATCAATATTTATTGCATTATGGGCTGTTATTTCACTTTATGTCACAATACTTATGGCTATTCTCTCTTATTTTACAAGGTTTACATAACGAGGGAGAATGCCGGCAGCTGGAATTCTGGGCTGGAAAAGGAGCAAATATTAGAGACCTATTCTGCTCAACTCCAAAAGTCCTGAAACTCCATGGAACGTCTTAAAATAAATAAAGAAAAATCCTCACCAAAGATGAAGGCCAGGGGGCCCACACCCTGCTCACGAGGGTGGGGGGCGCCCCCCCTAGGGCGCGCCCCCCTACCTCGTGGGCCCCCTGGTGGCTCTCCGACGTCCATCTTCTCCTATATGAGGTCTTTCGATAAAAAAATAGGAAGGAACTTTTCGGGACAAGACTCTGCCGCCACGAGGCGGAACCTTGGCGGATACAATCTAGAGCTCCGGCAGAGCTGTTCTATCGGGGAAACTTACCTCCGGGAGGGGGAAATCATCACCATCGTCATCACCAACGCTCCTCTCATCGGGAGAGGGCAATCTCCATCAACATCTTCACCAGCACCATCTCATCTCCAGACCCTAGTTCATCTCTTGTATCCAATTCTTGTCTCAAAGTCCAGGATTGGTGCTAGTAGGTTGCTAGTAGTGTTGATTACTCCTTGTAGTTGATGCTAGTTGGTTTATTTGGTGGAAGATCATATGTTCAGATCCTATATGCATATTATTACCCCTCTGATTATGAACATGAATATGCTTTGTGAGTAATCACATTTGTTCCTGAGGACAAGGGAGAAGTCTTGCTATTAGTAGCCATGTGAATTTGGTATTCGTTTGATATTTTTATAAGATGTATGTTGTCTGGCCTCTAGTGGTGTTATGTGAACGTCGACTACATAACACTTCACCATTATTTGGGCCTAGAGGAAGGCATTGGGAAGTAATAAGTAGATGATGGGTTGCTAGAGTGACAGAAGCTTAAACCCTAGTTTATGCGTTGCTTCGTAAGGGGCTGATTTGGATCCATATGTTTCATGCTATGGTTAGGTTTACCTTAATACTTTTGTTGTAGTTGCGGATGCTTGCAATAGAGGTTAATCATAAGTGGGATGCTTGTTCAAGTAAGAACAGCACCCAAGCACCGGTCCACCCACATATCAAATTATCACAGTATTGAACACGAATCATATGAACGTGATGAAAACTAGCTTGACAATATTCCCATGTGTCCTCGGGAGCGCTTTTCCTATTATAAGAGTTTGTTCCGGCTTGTCCTTTGCTACCAAAGGATTGGGCCACCTTGCTGCACTTTATTTACTTTTGTTACTTGTTGCTCGTTACAATCTATCTTATCACAAAACTATCCATTGCCACTTATTTCAGTACTTGCAGAGAATACCTTGCTGAAAACCGCTTATCATTTCCTTCCGCTCCTCGTTGGGTTCGACACTCTTACTTATCGAAAGGAGTACAATAGATCCCCTATACTTCTGGGTCATCAAGACTCTTTTCTGGCACCGTTGCCGGGGAGTGTAGCGCCTTTGGTAGGTGGAATTTGGTAAGGAAAAATTTATATAGTGTGCTGAAATTTACTGTCACTTGTTACTATGGAAAGTAATTCTCTGAGGGGCTTGTTCGAGGTATCTTCACCCCGTCCAGTAGAGCAAAGAGTTGCTCCTCAACCTACTGAACCTATTGATAATGAAACTCCTTTTGAATTTCCTTCGGGTATGATGGAAAAACTGCTAGCTAACCCTTTTACAGGAGATGGAACAAAGCATCATGATGAGCACTTAATATATGTGGATGAGGTTTGTGGATTATTTAAGCTTGCAGGTATACCCAATGATGTTGCTAAGAAGAAGGTCTTCCCTTTATCTTTGAAGGGAGACGCATTGATATGGTATAGGCTATGTGATGATATGAGATCATGGGACTATAAAAGATTGAAGCTGGAATTTCATCAGAAGTATTACCCTATGCATCTTGTTCATCGTGATCGCAATTATATATATAATTTTTGGCCTCGCGAAGGAGAAAGCATCGCTCAAGCTCGGGGGAGGCTTAAATCAATGTTATATTCATGCCCCAATCATGAGCTCCCGAGAGAAATAATTATGCAAAGTGTTTATGCTCGGCTTTCTGATAACAATCGCACCATGCTCGATACTTCTTGTTCTGGCTCTTTTATGATGAAGACTATTGAATTCAGATGGAATTTATTGGATAGAATTAAATGCAACTCTGAAGACTGGGACCTTGACGAAGGTAAGGAGTCAGGTATGACACCTAAGTTTGATTGTGTTAAATCTTTTATGGATACCGGTATTTTCCGTAAGTTTAGCACTAAATATGGACTTGACTCTGAGATAGTAGCTTCTTTCTATGAATCTTTTGCTACTTATGTTGATCTCCCTAAGGAGAAGTGGTTTAAATATCATCCTCCCATAGAAGTAAAAGTAGCTGCACCTATTAAAGTTGAAGAAAAGACTGTCACTTATAATGATCCTATTGTTCCTACTTCTTATGTTGAGAAACCACCTTTCCCTGTTAGAATAAAGGATCATGCTAAAGCTTCAACTGTTATTCGTGAAAGCAATATTAGAACTTATACACCTCCTGAGCAAGTTAAAGTAGAACCTAATATTGCTATTGTTAAAGATCTCTCGTCTGATAATATTGATGGGCATGCTATTCAGTTCGAAGGTGAAACTGCTAGAATTACTAAGCCTTGTGATAAATATAAACATAGACCTGTGGTAGGCGTGCCTGTTATTTCTGTTAAATAGGAGATCATTGTTATCATGGCTTATGTGATATGGGTTCAAGTGCTAGTGTTATACCGCATACTTTATACGAAGAAATTAAGAATGAAATTGCACCTTCTGAGTTAGAAGGAATTGATGTCACAATTAAACTTGCCAATAGAGATACTATATTCACCAATTGGAATTGTTAGAGATGTTGAAGTCTTGTGTGGGAAAACTAAATATCCTGCTGATTTTCTTGTTCTTACTTCTCCGCAAGATAGCTTTTGTCCCATTATATTTGGTAGACCCTTCTTAAATACTGTCAATGCTACCATAGATTGCACTAAGAATGTTGTTACTGTTGGCTTGGATGATATGGTTCATGAGTTTAATTTCTCTAAATTTAGTAAACAACATCGTGAGGAAGAATTACCTAGTAAGGATGAAATTATTGGTCTTGCTTCTATTTCCGTACCTCCTAGTGATCCTTTAGAACACTATTTGCTAGACCATGAAAATGATATGTTCATGAATGAAAGAAGGGAAATAGATGAAGTATTCTTTAAATAGGAACATATTCTGCAACACAATTTGCCTGTTGAAATTTTAGGGGATCCACCTCCACCCAAGGGTGATCCCGTGTTTGAGCTTAAACCGTTGCCTGATAATCTTAAATATGCTTATCTTGATGAAAAGAAGATATATCCTGTTATTATTAGTGCTAACCTTTCAGAGCATGAAGAAGAAAGATTATTGAAAACTCTGAAGAAGCATCATGCTGCTATTGGATATACTCTTGATGATCTTAAGGGCATTAGTCCCACTCTATGTCAACATAAAATAAATTTAGAAGCAGATGCCAAACCAGTTCGTGATCCTCAACGACGTCTGAATCCTAAAATGAAAGAAGTGGTAAGAAAAGAAATACTAAAGCTTCTGGAGGCAGGTATAATCTATCATGTTGCTGATAGTGAGTGGGTAAGTCCTGTCCATTGTGTCCCTAAGAAGGAAGGTATTATTGTTGTTCCTAATGATAAAGATGAATTGATTCCACAAAGAATTATCACAGGTTATAGGATGGTAATTGATTTCCTCAAATTAAATAAAGCTACTAAGAAAGATCATTACCCCTTACCTTTTATTGATCAAATGCTAGAAAGATTATGCATACATACACACTATTGCTTTCTAGATGGTTATTATGGTTTCTCTCAAATACCTGTGTCGGCTAGAGATCAATCAAAGACTACTTTTACATGCCCTTTTGGTACTTTTGCTTATAGACGTATGCCTTTTGGTTTATGTAATGCACCTGCTACCTTTCAAAGATGCATGATGGCTATATTCTCTAAGTTTTGTGAAAAGATTTGTGAGGTTTTCATGGATGACTTTTCCGTCTATGGTTCCTCTTTTGATGATTGCTTGAGCAATCTTGATCGAGTTTTGCAGAGATGTGAAGAAACTAATCTGGTCTTGAATTGGGAAAAGTGCCATTTTATGGTTAATGAAGGTATTGTCTTGGGGCACAAAGTTTATGAAAGAGGTATTGAGGTTGATAAAGCCAAGGTTGATGCTATTGAAAATATGCCATGTCCCAAGGACATCAAAGGTATAAGAAGTTTCCTTGGTCACGCCGGATTTTACAGGAGGTTCATTAAGGACTTCTCAAAAATTTCTCGGCCTCTGACTAATTTATTGCAAAAAGATATACCATTTGTCTTTGATGATGATTGTGTAGAAGCATTTGAAATACTTAAGAAAGCATTAGTCACTGCACCTGTTGTTCAGCCACCTGATTGGAATTTACCCTTTGAAATTATGTGTGATGCTAGTGATTATGCTGTAGGTGCTGTTCTAGGGCAAAGAGTTGATAAGAAATTAAATGTTATTCATTATGCTAGTAAGACTCTAGACAATGCTCAAAGAAATTATGCTACTACTGAAAAAGATCTTCTAGCAGTTGTACTTGCTTGTGATAAGTTCAGATCTTATATTGTTGATTCTCAAGTAACTATTCAAACTGATCATGCTGCTATTAAATATCTTATGGAAAAGAAAGATGCTAAACCTAGACTTATTAGATGGGTTCTCTTGCTACAAGAATTTGATTTGCATACTATTGATAGAAGGGGAGCTGAGAACCCCGTTGCAGACAACTTGTCTAGGTTAGAGAATATTCTTGATGACCCACTACCTATTAATGATAGCTTTCCTGATGAATAATTAAATGTTATAAGTACTTCTCGTAGTACTCCATGGTATGCTAATTATGCTAATTATGGTGTTGCTAAATTTATACCACCTAGCTTCACATACCAACAAAAGAAAAAAAAATTCTATGATTTAAGAAATTACTTTTGGGATGACCCACATATTTATAAAGAAGGAGTAGATGGTGTTATTAGACGTTGTGTACCTGAGCATGAATAGGAACAGATCCTGCGCAAGTGTCATTCTGAGGCTTATGGAGGACACCACGCTGGAGATAGAACTGCACATAAGGTATTGCAATCTGGTTTTTATTGGCCTACTCTCTTCAAGGATGCCCGTAAGTTTGTCTTGTCTTGTGATGAATGTCAAAGAATTGGTAATATTAGTAGACGTCAAGAAATGCCTATTAATTATTCTCTTGTTATTGAATCGTTTGATGTTTGGGGCTTTGATTAAATGGGACCTTTTCCGGCCTCTAATGGATACTCACATATTTTAGTTGCTGTTGATTACGTTACTAAGTGGGTAGAAGCTATTCCAACTAGTAGTGTTGATCACAACACTTCTATTACAATGCTTAAGGAAGTTATTTTCCCGAGGTTTGGAGTCCCTAGATATTTAATGACTGACGGTGGTTCACACATTATTCATGGTGCTTTCCCTAAAATGCTTGCTAAATATGATGTTAATCATAGAATTGCATCTCCTTATCACCCACAGTCTAGTGGTCAAGTAGAGTTGAGCAATAGAGAGCTCAAATTAATTTTGCAAAAGACTTTTAATAGGTCTAGAAAGAATTGGTCTAAGAAACTTGATGATGCATTATGGGCTTATAGAACTGCATACAAAAATCCTATGGGTATGTCTCCGTATAAAATGGTTTATGGAAAAGCATGTCACTTACCTCTCAAACTAGAACATAAGGCATATTGGGCTATTAAAGAGCTCAACTATGATTTTAAACTTGCTGGTGAAAAGAGGTTATTTGATATTAGCTCACTTGATGAATGGAGAACCCAAGCTTATGAAAATGCCAAGTTGTTTAAAGAAAAAGTTAAAAGATGGCATGATAAAAGGATACAAAAGCGTGAGTTTATGTAGGTGATTATGTATTGCTATACAACTCTCGTTTAAGATTTTTTTGCAGGCAAACTTCTCTCTAAGTGGGAAGGCCCCTATGTTATCGAAGAGGTCTATCGTTCCGGTGCCATAAAGATCAACAACTTCAAGGGCACAAATCCGAAGGTGGTAAACGGTCAAAGAATAAAACATTATATCTCAGGTAATCCCATAAATGTTGAAACCAATATTATTGAAACCGTAACCCCAGAGGAATACATAAGGGACACTTTCTGAAGCGTTTCAGACCCCGAAAAGGAATAGGTATGTGGTACGGAAAGTAAACCGACTCCAAAACAATTTTTAAGGCAATATTTCTCCATTTTGGAATATTTCGAAAAATAGAAAAATAAGTAGCAGTCCGGGAAGGACACGAGGGCCCCACGAGGGTGGTGGGCGCGCCCTACCCCCCTAGGCGCACCCCCCTACCTCGTGAGCACCTCGTGTGCCTTCCGGACTCCGTTTGCTTGCACATTACGTATTTTTGTCGGTAAAAATTCATTATATATTCTCCTGAAGGTTTTGATTCCTGTATCATGCAAATTTCCTCTATTTTTGTTTTGAGTTGTTGTTGCTGCAGATGACAACAAGATGTCTTCTCAAGAGTCAATCGGGGAGAGCCGGGTATCTAATCCGGCACCGGAACCAAGGGCAAACAGCGACACTGACCACTTTGGGCCAGCAACGGAGGAAGAGATGGAGGCTGACTTGATGAGAGTAGATGCCATGGAGGATGAAGAACTCACCTCTCGCCTCCGATCTGGGTTCACGATGGGGGAACTACAGAGCTCAGCTATTCCAAACTCGGTTATCCCTTCTAATGTTAGATTTCTTACCTATGAAAATATGAAGAGGAGTGTCACTTGTTCTCCTGTAGCTATGCAACACCCTTGGGTGCAAGGAGCTTTAGCTGTCACATGGAAGCTTCGTAAGGAAATAATGGACCTCAAACATCAAGTCAATAAGCTCGAGGAGGAGAACCGCATCCTGAGGGGAATCATCGCCAAGAATATTACACCGACAACAAAGAAAGAGACATAATCACATGGGTATGGGCACTCCCCTTGGCAACTGCCAAGCTTGGGGGAGGTGCCCCGGTATCGTATCACAATCACAACTCCTATCTTTACCATTTTTCTTATTTCGATCCTATTAGTAGTATCTTGATCTGGTAGAATAAAGTTTATGGCATGATCTAGTTTTGAGTTTGCTTTATGATCTCTCTATGTAATCGAGTCCGTGAGCTATATATAATAAAGATTAGTGTTGAGTCAAGGGCTTGATTATTTTTCCATGATCTTGGATGAATAAAAGAAAAGAGAAAAAGAATAAAAAGAAGCAAAGAGTTCATATTGATCTTATTAAGAGTTATGACTTCACATACAAAGAGTATGATGATTAAAAGTTGTTGGGAGTTGGCAGACATAGCTTTGGTCATTGTTGCAATTAATAGGAAGTAATGAGGAAAGAGAGGTTTTCACATATAGATATATTATCATTGACATCTTTTATGATTGGGAGCACTCATTAAAATATGACATGCTAAAGAGTTGATGTTGGACAAGGAAGACAACGTAATGAGTCATGTCTTTCTTATATCTGAGATAAAGTATGTTGTCATGGATCCTCTAACTTGTTGAGCTTGCATTTCCCCCTCATGCTAGCCAAATTCTCAGCACCAACTAGAAATACTACTTGTGCTTCCAAATACCCTTAAACCAGTTTTGCCATGAGAGTCCACCATATCTACCTATGGATTGAGTAAGATCCTTCAAGTAAGTTGTCATCGGTGCAAAGCAATAAAAAAATTGCTCTAAATATGTATGATTGATTGGTGTGGGAGAAATAAGCTTTATACGATCTTGTGATGTGGAAGTAATAAAAGCGACGGACTGCATAATAAAGGTTCATATCACAAGGGGCAATATAAAGTGACGTTCTTTAGCATTGAGATTTTATGCATCCAACCATAAAAGGGCATGGCAACCTCTGCTTCCCTCTGCGAAGGGCCTATCCTTTATTATTATCTTCTACCTTATGAAAGAGTCATGGTGATCTTCACCTTTTCTTTTTCATTTTATCCTTTGGCAAGCTCAGCATGTTGGAAAGAACATGATATATATATATCTAATTGGATGTAGGGGAGCATGAATGTAACGCCCTGAGTCCGATGCGCCAGGTGTCTTCCAATGATTCGTTGTTTGTTGCCATGTCATTCGCTTGAGTGTTGAATCTTGTCATGTCATCATGTGCATTGCATCATCATGTTTT
Source organism: Triticum urartu (assembly GCF_056163025.1). NCBI lineage: Eukaryota > Viridiplantae > Streptophyta > Magnoliopsida > Poales > Poaceae > Triticum > Triticum urartu. Next base: position 9,800,882 of record NC_141877.1, read on the forward strand.
CGAAACTTGCATCCGTCCGGGTTCCCCCAGTTCCGTCCGTTGTCCGTTCTGAGCCCAACCACACTTGCATGCGCCCGCGGCATGTCCGAAATATTATTTTATAAGTGGCCGGAAAATGTTCTCGGATTGGGTTGAAAGTTGGCGTGTGGTCTTATTATAGTGTAGATAGACCGCCTGTCAAGTTTCATCGCATTCGGAGTTCGTTTGATAGACCAACCGTTAAACTATAGCGGCATTATAGCCGGTCTAACGTCGGACGTTTTCGGTCTCCAGAAACCATGCCAGACTGCATCTCTCCCCTCTTCTCTCAGACCAACCCGCTCTCCACGGTCCACCTAGGCCCAGCCTAACCCCTCTTTGTGCAGTGTACCGACCCCTCGCATGCCTGTCCGAAACTTCCCCGGACCCGATCCGGACAGTTGTCACCGTTGGGTCCGGATCATCCCCAAACATCTACAAAACATCTTCGTTTTTTTATTGGACTTCCTAAGCTATTTTTTCTCAGCCGTCTGATTTAGATCGAAGGGCTTCCATTAGTCTACATATAGACCCACTCACTATATAAACTAGACCAACCCTAGATCCTAGGCAGTTTGTCCCTTCCATCCATCCCATCTGTCGCCACTCTTCTTGTTTTCAACGCCGGCCAATCCCCACTGGTTTCCATCGATCCATCCATCCAACTGCATCTCCCATCGCCAGTCTCATCCGGTTCCCCACCTCCTTTTTTTTCCTCGGTCTTCCCCGCAGCCAGTCGGCGCCCGATCCAGGATGGATCGAGGCCACGGCCTAGCGCGCCTCTGCCTCGATGAGCTAGCAGCAGTCCGAAGCCCCGCAGGAGTACCCCGCTGCCAGAACGCATGGTAGCAACCTCCTGCCATCGCCCGGATCTGATGCCCCTTCGCCCGTCCTCGCCGGTTTGAGCAGCCGGCGCATCCGCCATCGCCCCCTCGCTCGGCCGCCTACCGGAGCTCGCCTCCACCGACAGCAGCACCTCCCTTCGCCAAGCGCCACCGTGACCCCGTCGTTTTCCATCCCTGCCGAACCTGGTGTCGTCCCTGACGCCAAGCTCTTCGCCTGCAGGGACGCACGCGATGCCCGTTGACTGCTCTCTAGTCGGCACCCTCCTTCGCGCATAGCACCACGCCAGACGCCGATCACCTCTGCCCAGTTCCCCGCCACCAAGTCCAGCTCAGAGCCGCCGCGATCTGCCTCCTTCCTTGGATCCTCGCGCCCCGCCGCCCTGTTCGCCTACTCTGCTTCGTTCGAGCAGGGAGGAGGACGCACGCTCCCTTCGTTGACCGCTTCCACTCCAGGAGCTGGGCCACCTCCCCTCGGCTCGTTGACCGACTGCCCAGATCCGCGCCTGGGCCGCTTCTTGCAGCGAGGCCAAGATCGACCACGGCCCAGCCAGCGCCCTGCCGGCCCAGCCTCCCCTCCAGCTGCGGTGCTTCTGGCCTGTTGGGCCCAATGTGAGCAGCGCAACAGTTTCAGCTCACTCTTGTTTTTTTTCCTCCAGCATTTTTGCTAATAACCAGTGAATTACCGGTTTTACAGAAAAACCCCTAGTCTTCATGCATATAATAACTTATGAATAATGCTTCATATGTAATAACTTTATATATGAAACTTGACTAGAATTTCATCTAGTTTCATAATATGTCATTTCCATCCATGTTTAAAATGCTTAAAATGTTGTTTGTTTAAATTTGCTCAAATAACTTGTTAAAATGTTTTAGTTCATAACTAAATAACCGTAGCTCGGTTTCTAATAAACTTTATATGTAAATGGGGTGGAAAATGCCTAGTTTAACATGGTGTACTTGTTTTGCATGTTTAACAACCCTAAAATTGTGTTTAGGATAGATCAGTACCAAATCTATAATATGCTCATGAGGAGTTTCCGGACTTGTTGTTTTGTTGTTCCGGCCTCATTTAAACTTGCCTAGATAGGTAGTTTTCTTTTGCTTAACCCCTTGTCATGTTAAGAACATTTAATATTGTTGGGTACATAACAAGATCAAACTAAATAATGGAATGTGGTGTTTTGTCAATATGCATCCCGATGCATATTGAGCTTCACTTAATTTGTAGGATTTCTTGTGCACTTTGTCATGCCATGTATCATTAAACCGGACATGCATCATACTTGGTTGTGCATCATGCCATGATCATGTGTTGGTTGTTTACTATGTTGTGTGCTTCTTTCCGGTGTTGCCTCTTCGGGTAGGTTTCGATAACGTCGCGTTTGTGAGGACCCGTTCGACTACGTCCGTTTGTCTTCTTCATGGACTCGTTCTTCTTCCTTGCGGGATTTCAGGCAAGATGACCATACCCTCAAAATCACTTCTATCTTTGCTTGCTAGATGCTCGCTCTTTTGCTATGCCTATGCTGCGATACCTACCACTTGCTTATCATGCCTCCCATATTGTTAAGCCAAGTCTCTAACCCAGCTTGCCCTAGCAAACCGTTGTTTGGCTATGTTTCCGCTTTGCTCAACCCCTCTTATAGCGTTGTTAGTTGCAGGTGAAGGTTGGAGTTTGTTCCTGGTTGGAACATGGATATTTTGTTGGGATATCACAATATCTCTTATTTAATTAATGCATCTATATACTTGGTAAAGGGTGGAAGGCTCGGCCTTATGCCTGGTGTTTTGTTCCACTCTTGATGCCCTAGTTTCCGTCATATCGGTTGGGTTATAATGGGAACCCCTTGACAGTTTGCCTTGAATAAAACTCCTCCAGCAAGGCCTAACATTGGTTTTACCATTCGCCACCTAGCCTTTTTCTTTCCCTTGGGTTGGCCAACCCAAGGGTCATCCTTATTTTAACCCCCTTGGGTCAGTGCTTCTCTAAGCGTTGGTCCAAACTAAGCGATGTCCGGAGCTACCAGGGGCAACTCGGGGCTGGCCCACCCAATGTCTGGCTCATCCGGTGTGCCCTGAGAACGAGATATGTGCAGCTCCTATCGGGATTTGTCAGCACATCTGGGTGGCTTGCTGGTCTTGTTTTACCATTGTCGAAATGTTTTGTAACGGGATTCCGAGCCTGATCGGGTCTTCCTGGGAGAAGGAATATCCTTCGTTGACCATGAGAGCTTGTGATGGGCTAAGTTGGGACACCCCTGCAGGGATTTGAACTTTCGAAAGCCGTGCCCACGGTTATGTGTAGATGGGAATTTGTTAATGTCCGGTTGTAGAAAACTTGAAACTTAACTTAATTAAAATGCATCAACCGCGTGTGTGGCCGTGATGGTCTCTTCTCGGCGGAGTCCGGGAAGTGAACACGGTGTTGGAGTAATGTTTGACGTAGGTTGTTCTAGGATCACTTCTTGATCATATATTCTCGAACGTGCTTTGCCTTCTCTTCTCGCTCTCTTTTGCGTATAGGTTAGCCACCAAATATGCTAGTCGCTTGCTGCAGCTCCACCTCATACCTTTACCTTACCTATAAGCTTAAATAGTCTTGATCGCGAGGGTGTGAGATTGCTGAGTCCCCGTGACTCATAGATACTTCCAAAACCAGCTTGCAGGTGCCAATGATATCGTGCAGGTGACACAACCGAGCTCAAGGAGGAGCCCGATGAAGATCTTGTCCTTTATGTTGTTTTGTTCTAGTTGATCAGTAGTGGAGCCCAGTCGGGACGATCGGGGATCTGTGTAGCTTTTGGGGTAGTCTTCTTTCATTTTGGTTCCGTAGTCGGACCTTGATTGTATCTGGATGATGTAATGCTTTATTCATGTATTGTGTGAAGTGGTGATTGTAAGCCAACTATGTATCTATTTCCCTTATGTATTACATGGGTTGTGTGAAGATTACCTCACTTGCGACATTGCTTTCAATGCGGTTATGCCTGTAAGCCGTTCTTCGACACGTGGGAGATATAGTTGCATCGAGGGCATTACAAGTTGGTAATCAGAGCCTTCCCCGACCTTAGGAGCCCCCTGCTTGATCGAATCGTTGGTGTTGTTGAGTCTAGAAAAATGTTTTGAGTCATTTGGGAATTATATATATCGGAGAGTTAGGAATTCTTTTTACTCCTCAGTCCCTTCGTCGCTTTGGTGAGGCATCCTGACGTAGAGTTTTGACTCTTCTCTTCTCAAATTTCACTAAAAAATTTAGGATCATGCGGGTATCTTGGAATCGTTCCGATGGTTTTGTGACGAGAACATTGTTCTTGGTGCCTCCTGACATTTAGGGGTTGTGGCAGTGTCCCGGGGAGTTGAGCTCCGAGGTGTTGTCGTCACAATTTTATCGTTGCAGTTCTGGAATACCTGAGTTTTTCGCCGACATCGAAAATCTCTTTTATGCAGTTGTTGGTGAGATAACCTCGACGCCACCCAGTACTAGGGCGGGAGTTCGGGAGTGTTGCCATAACTCGTATAACGGATGGTTTTCGAAGGTTGAGGTAAATGATTTCCGAAGGTTTCTTGGTTATGTGTTGAAGGATGGATACAGCTGGATGTAGGATTTGTTAGTTTGGGTGAGATATTATGCTTCCCCTATATCCCCAACACCTGATTGCATAACTGGAAAATTTCGGGAGTTTATAAGTGGGAATTCAAGTAGCTCTTAGGATATCTTTCCGATAGATGTATGATATGAAATTGGGGTTCGAAGTCTAGTGGTCCGCCTATCCACGGTTGGTTTTACAGTGGTCTTGTTGTGTCTTAAAGACTCCTTGGCTATGCTGACTCGGCGACGTTCGTATGTCATGTGCACTGCCTTGTACATGATGGTGATGTACGATTGAGCCCATGTAGGCCCCACCACGAAAACTTCGGACGAAATCTCTATCATATGTTTGTTCCGACTTATTTTGCAAGACAATCCTTTGTTTTTGTTTTGTTGTGGTATTCGAGTTGCTTCAACGTCAAGTGTTGATTCCATACCTTTCCTAAGCGGTGTTCTCATATTTCTGTGGGAGTACTAATCCTTCATGATAATCGAGATTGTCATGTCAATCCTTTTCAACCGGTGTGCTCCTCTTCAAGTGAATCCGATCATTTTAACATTCGCAAGATCAATTATCGATTCGTCTCAATGGTGTTTGCTTCATCCGTTCCAAGTTGCCATTGTGTTCCCACCCTCCCTCCCTTGTTTTCTTCAAGGACTCGGATTTCTTAATTCGTTATCCATTTTATGGATGTTAAGTCTCTCCATTCTTTTCAATCAATGTTCTTACCCGGTGGTTCTCTTCAAGATGTTCTCTAGTTCATCATTCTTCGTTCTTTTTCTTCTTCGGTGGTTTTAATTCAAGCTTTTGGTGTTGATCATATCCATTTTTTCTCGTTTCAAATGCTTTCTCATGCCGGTGCACCTCTCAACTATCCTCTTCTCGCTATTCAGTTGTTCCGGAGTGCTGAAGACATCTCGAAGAGTGTTTCCACTTGTATTCGTTCAAGCTTTTTCGAGATTGTCATCTTATTCAAGCCATTTAATTCAACCGGTGCAATCTTTCTTTTCAAGTAATCTTTTCAATGGTTTTTCTTTTGAGTGGGCCCTAACCCACAGGTCTTTTCCCAGGATCTTACCTGACTCTTCTAATTTTACCGGAGCTATTCTCAAATCTTTCAAAGTTTGACGTAACAATGAGTTATCATTAGTCAAATGCTTTTCTCCAAGATCTTTCAAATTCTTATCATCATTAGTTCAACCTTTCCAATTTTAATTCCGGAGTGCCTCAATAATTCATGGTGGTGTTTCTCGTCGTCATTCTCGGATTTTGAAGACGAAGAAGTTTTTCTCTCTAAATCTTGCTCCATTCTCTTCAAGATTCATGGATCTAGCTTCGAGATATCATATCATAATTGTTTCTATTGTGAGAATTCTTTTCACCCATCCGGAGCAATTCAAGAGTCTTTTCATTTTGATTCTTCAAAGACCATCATTGCGGGGTTATTCATTCTCAGCTTTCAGCTCTCGTTCTCCAAATCTAACGGGCGCATCATTCTTTTATTCTCTAATCAGCTCGGAATCTATTCGTTCTCATGTATGTAAATTCCTTCAAGTATCTTCATTCGTTTTCCAATTCTTCCCGATGAATTGTGCCTTTCCTTCGTTCATTTTCAATTCTTACGGTGGTTCATTCAAGAGTTCCCTCCCTTGGTTATCATATCAATTTATTTGTTGTTAACAAATCCTACCGGTGGTTCGTTGAAGACCGTCTCAAGTTTGACGCTATATCTATCTTAATCCTTGCTACGAGTATAAGTAGCATGCCAAATCCAATGTGGGTCATCAGTTTAATCGGTGAAGGATACACATAACGTAATTCTCATTCTTTCTTCATCCAAGTGATTAATTCCTTATTCCGGAGACTCATCAAGTTCTCGGTTTTCAATTGTTTCATCTTTTCTTTCCTGGAGTTCCAAGCTCTCGCAATTATATCACCATGGAGATCCATCTAAATCATTTCAAGGCTTCACCTTATGTTCTCAACTTCTCTTTCTTTCGATCATTCTTTTATTTTCGGAATTCTTCATGGAGGCTCAACATGATGGTTCATCAAGGAGTTAATTCCTTCTCGAAGTGTTCATCGAGATTCTTTTCAGAGGAGCTCAAGTATTCTTTATCTTGCATTTCAAAGTGCAATTCTTTCAACCTTATCATTTGAGGTGGTGCTATGTCATTCTTCATAATTTGAGTTCATGTTTCATGATTCACATGTTTGTCAAGAATGAGGTATCTTAAATCCATCAATCTCTTCATTGAAGTTATCTTGGGTTATATTTCACCTAAAACCTTCCCTGAGGAATTTTGCTATTGGGGTGCTTTTCAATAATCCAAGTTTCCTCCTGTTCTCGCGATGAAAGATGTTTTCATCTCTGCGTCGCTCTCAAGCAAGCAATTGTTTTTGTTTGTGGCAGGTTTTCACCTCAAGTTTTTGAGATGTTTTCCTTAAGCCCTCAACAAGTCTGTTCTTTTCGTTGTTGATTTCCCAACAACTCCGATCAATCCTTCTTTTTAAGGATGCTCTCTCAAATTCATTTGAGGAAGAACATGTTGTTTTCTTCTCCGTTTTTTTCATTGCATTCTTTCATTTCTTCCGGAGGCATTGTGATGATGCTCTCTTCACTCATCATCTCGTATTGTGAAGATCATGTTCTTTTATTTTTCTTATCCATTCAACCGGAGTGTCGTGTTTTCATTCGAGCTCTCTCATTTTATCAAGTTTTACCTCCCTTCTCAACCGGAGTGCTGTCTGAAATCTTTCTTACCCCTTGTGCCATTCTTTCAATAGTTCCGGAGGCAGTGTGTTGTTGATTCATCAAGTGTCCTCTCATCTTGTCTAGTTCATGCTCAAATTCTTCCATTTACAGTCGGAGTGCTGCCCAAATTACATCATTCTTAATCCTTCTCTATCTTGTTTTAACCAGAGTGGTTTCAATATATATCTTGCCCTTCAACCTCAAGGTTTTTCGCAATGTTCTTTGTTCCTCTTTTCTAATGGAGTGTTTTCGACTTTGTTCACCTACGTTGTATTCTTTTCTCGAATTTGTTCAGCCTCACAAGGTTCTTTGGTTTTCACTCAATTGTCAAAGAAGCAACTTAGTTTTACCTGTTATCTTCCTCTTTCATTTCCCTTCGGTGCCATCCTAGATCTCAGGACGAGATCCTCTTGTAGTGGTGGAGTGTTGTAACGCCCTGAGTCCGATGCGCCAGGTGTCTTCCAATGATTCGTTGTTTGTTGCCGTGTCATTCGCTTGAGTGTTGCATCTTGTCATGTCATCATGTGCATTGCATCATCATGTTTTCCAAACTTGCATCTGTCCGGGTTCCCCCAGTTCCGTCCGTTGTCCGTTCAGAGCCCAACCACACTTGCACGCGCCCACGGCATGTCCGAAATATTATTTTATAAGTGGCCAGAAAATGTTCTCGGATTGGGTTGAAAGTTGGCGTGTGGTCTTATTATAGTGTAGATAGACCGCCTGTCAAGTTTCATCGCATTCGGAGTTCGTTTGATAGCCCAACCGTTAAACTATAGCGGCATTATAGCAGGTCTAACGTCAGACATTTTCGGTCTCTGGAAACCATGCCGGACTGCATCTCTCCCCTCTTCTCTCAGACCACCCCGCTCTCCACAGTCCACCTAGGCCCAGCCTAACCCCTCTTTGCGCAGTGTACCGACCCCTCGCGTGCGTGTCCGAAACTTCCCCGGACCCGATCCGGACAGTTGTCACCGTTGGGTCCGGATCATCCCCAAACATCTACAAAACATCTCCGTTTTGTTTATAGGACTTCCTAAGCTATTTTTTTCTCAGCCGTCTGATTCAGATCGAAGGGCTTCCATTAGTCTGCATATAGACCCACTGACTATATAAACTAGACCAACCCTAGATCCTAGGCAGTTTGTCCCTTCCATCCATCCCATCCGCCGCCACTCTTCTTGTTTTCAATGCCGGCCAATCCCCACTGGTTTCCATCGATCCATCCATCCAACTGCATCTCCCATCGCCAGCTTCATCCGGTTCCCGGCCTTCTTTTTTTTCCTCGGTCTTCCCCGCAGCCAGTCGGCGCCAGATCCAGGATGGATCGAGGCCACGGCCTCGCGCGCCTCTGCCTCGTCGGTGGTTGCCGGCCACTCAAACAGGAGCAGCAGTCCGGAGCCCCGCAGGAGTACCCCGCCGCCAGAACGCACGGTAGCAACCTCCTACCATCGCCCGGATCCGATGCCCCTTCGCCCGTCCTCGCCGGTTTGAGCAGCCGGCGCATCCGCCTCGCCCGCTCGCTCTGCCGCCTACCGGAGCTCGCCTCCACCGACAGCAGCACCTCCCTTCACCAAGCGTCGCTGTGACCCCATCGTTTTCCATCCCTGCCGAACCTGGTGCCGTCCCTGCCGCCAAGCTCTTCGCCTGCAGGGACGCACGCCGCGCCTGTTGACTGCTCGCTGGTCGGCACCCTCCTTCGCGCGTAGCACCGCGCCAGACGCCGATCGCCTCTGCCCGGTTCCCCGCCACCAAGTCCAGCTCAGCGCCGCCGCGAGCCGCCTCCTTCCTTGGATCCTCGCCGCCCCATCGCCCTGTTTGCCTCCTCTGCTTCGTTCGAGCAGGGAGGACGACACACGCTCCCTTCGTTGACCGCTTCCACTCCATGAGCTGGGCCACCTCCCCTCGGCTCGTTGACCGACTGCCCAGATCCGCACCTGGGCCGCTTCTTGCAGCGAGGCCAAGATCAACCGCGGCCCAGCCAGCTACCTGCCGGCCCAGCCTCCCCTCCAGCCACGGTGCTTCTGGCCTGTTGGGCCCAATGTCAGCAGCGCAACAGTTTCAGCTCACTCTTGTTTTTTTTCCTCCAGCATTTTTGCTAATAACAAGTGAATAACCGGTTTTATAGAAAAACCCCTAGTCTTCATGCATATAATAACTTATGAATAATGCTTCATATGTAATAACTTTATATATGAAACTTGACTAGAATTTCATCTAGTTTCATAATATGTCATTTCCATCCATGTTTAAAATGCTTAAAATGTTGTTTGTTTAAATTTGCTCAAATAGCTTGTAAAAATGTTTTAATTCATAACTAAATAACCGTAGCTCGGTTTCTAATAAACTTTATATGTAAATGGGGTGGAAAATGCCTAGTTTAACATGGTGTACTTGTTTTGCATGTTTAACAACCCTAAAATTGTGTTTAGGACAGATCAGTACCAAATCTATAATATGCTCATGAGAGTTTCCGGACTTGTTGTTTTGTTGTTCCGGCCTCATTTAAACTTGCCTAGATAGGTAGTTTTCTTTTGCTTAACCCCTTGTCATGTTAAGAACATTTAATATTGTTGGGTACATAACAAGATCGAACTATAATGGAATGTGGTGTTTTGTCAATATGCATCCCGATGCATATATTGAGCTCCACTTAATTTGTAGGAATGCTTATGCACTGTGTCATGCCATGTATCATTAAATCGTACATGCATCATACTTGGTTGTGCATCATGCCATGATCATGTGTTGGTTGTTTACTATGTTGTGTGCTTCTTTCTGGTGTTGCTTCTTCGGGTTGGTTCCGATAACGTCGTGTTTGTGAGGACCCGTTCGACTACGTCTGTTTGTCTTCTTCATGGACTCGTTCTTCTTCCTTGCGGGATTTCAGGAAAGATGACCATACCCTCGAAGTCACTTCTATCTTTGCTTGCTAGATGCTCGCTCTTTTGCTATGCCTATGTTGCGATACCTACCACTTGCTTATCATGCCTCCCATATTGTTAAGCCAAGTCTCTAACCCACCTTGTCCTAGCAAACCGTTGTTTGGCAATGTTACCACTTTGCTCAACCCCTCTTATAGCGTTGTTAGTTGCAGGTGAAGATTGGAGTTTGTTCCTGGTTGGAACATGGATATTTTGTTGGGATATCACAATATCTCTTATTTAATTAATGCATCTATATACTTGGTAAAGGGTGGAAGGCTCGGCCTTATGCCTGGTGTTTTTTTCCATTCTTGCCGCCCTAGTTTCCATCATATCGATGTTATGTTCCCGGATTTTGCTTTCCTTACACGGTTGGGTTATAATGGGAACCCCTTGACAGTTCGCCTTGAATAAAACTCCTCCAGCAAGGCCCAACATTGGTTTTACCATTTGCCACCTAGCCTTTTTCTTTCCCTTGGGTCGGCCAACCCAAGGGTCATCGTTATTTTAACCCCCCCCCCCCCGGGCCAGTGCTTCTCTAAGCATTGGTCCAAACTGAGCGATGTCCGGAGCTACCAGGGGCAACTCTGGGCTGGCCCACCCGACGTATGGCTCATCCGGTGTGCCCTGAGAACGAAATATGTGCAGCTCCTATCGGGATTTGTCGGCACATCTGGGTGGCTTTGCTGGTCTTGTTTTACCATTGTCGAAATGTTTTGTAACCGGGATTCCGAGCCTGATCGGGTCTTCTTGGGAGAAGGAATATCCTTCGTTGACCGTGAGAGCTTGTGATGGGCTAAGTTGGGACACCCCTGCAGGGATTTGAACTTTCGCAAGCCGTGCCCGCGGTTATGGGTAGATGGGAATTTGTTAATGTCCGGTTGTAGAAAACCTGAAACTTAACTTAATTAAAATGCATCAACCGCGTATGTGGCCGTGATGGTCTCTTCTCGGCGGAGTCCGGGAAGTGAACACGGTGTTGGAGTAATGTTTGACGTAGGTTGTTCTAGGATCACTTCTTGATCATATATTCTCGAACGTGCTTTGCCTTCTCTTCTCGCTCTCTTTTGCGTATAGGTTAGCCACCAAATATGCTAGTCGCTTGCTGCAGCTCCACCTCATACCTTTACCTTACCTATAAGCTTAAATAGTCTTGATCGCGAGGGTGTGAGATTGCTGAGTCCCCGTGACTCACAGATACTTCCAAAACCAGCTTGCAGGTGCCGATGATATCGTGCAGGTGATGCAACCGAGCTCAAGGAGGAGCCCGATGAAGATCTTGTCCTTTATGTTGTTTTGTTCTAGTTGATCAGTAGTGGAGCCCAGTCGGGACGATCGGGGATCTGTGTAGCTTTTGGGGTAGTCTTCTTTCATTTTGGTTCCGTAGTCGGACCTTGATTGTATCTGGATGATGTAATGCTTTGTTCATGTATCGTGTGATGTGGCGATGGTAAGCCAACTACGTATCTATTTCCCTTATGTATTACATGGGTTGTGTGAAGATTTCCTCACTTGCGACATTGCTTTCAATTCGGTTATGTCTCTAAGCCGTGCTTTGACACGTGGGAGATATAGCCGCATCGAGGGCGTTACAAGTTGGTAATCAGAGCCTTTCCCGACCTTAGGAGCCCCCTGCTTGATCGAATCATTAGCGTTGTTGAGTTTAGAAAAATGTTTTGAGTCATTTGGGAATTATATATATCGGAGAGTTAGGAATTTGGTATTCATTCGTTCCTAAGGACAAGGGAGAAGTCTTGCTATTAGTAGCCATGTGAATTTGGTATTCGTTTGATATTTTTATAAGATGTATGTTGTTTAGCCTCTAGTGGTGTTATGTGAACGTCGACTACATAACACTTCACCATTATTTGGGCCTAGAGGAAGGCATTGGGAAGCAATAAGTAGATGATGGGTTGCTAGAGTGACAGAAGCTTAAACCCTAGTTTATGCGTTGCTTCGTAAGGGGCTGATTTGGATCCATATGTTTCATGCTATGGTTAGGTTTACCTTAATACTTTTGTTGTAGTTGCGGATGCTTGCAATAGAGGTTAATCATAAGTAGGATGCTTGTTCAAGTAAGAACAACACCCAAGCACCGGTCCACCCACATATCAAATTATCAAAGTATCAAACGCGAATCATATGAACGTGATGAAAACTAGCTTGACAATATTCCCATGTGTCCTCGGGAGCGCTTTTCCTATTATAAGAGTTTGTTCCGGCTTGTCCTTTGCTACAAAAGGATTGGGCCACCTTGCTGCACTTTATTTACTTTTGTTACTTGTTGCTCGTTACAATCTATCTTATCACAAAACTATCTGTTGCCACTTATTTCAGTACTTGCAGAGAATACCTTGCTGAAAACCGCTTATCATTTCCTTCTGCTCCTCGTTGGGTTCGACACTCTTACTTATCGAAAGGACTATGATAGATCCCCTATACTTGTGGGTCATCAGACATTTGGACTTGAATGATTGACATGAAGACATCAATACTCAAGCATACTAACAAGAAACCATGTATTTTAAAATATCAAAACTAAAGAAAGCTATCCCTAGCCCATTATGCTCAATCATTGATCCATTCATGAAACACACTCAAATATTAGCTACATCCAATGCACAAGTATGACAATAGTGTTCCCTAGTTGGTTCTTTGTAAGAGAAGATGAAGACTCAAAATAAAAATAAAAATAGCATAAAAGTAAATAGATAGGCCCTTCGCAGAGGGAAGCAGAGATTCGCATAGGTGCCAGAGCTGAAGGCTTAAATTGAGAGAAAATTATTTTGAGAGGCATGCTTTTCCTGTCAATGAAAACGACCGAGAATTCCTAATATTTTCCATGCTAGACAAATCATAGGCAGTTCCCAAACATAAAAGAAAGTTTATTTCCCTTTCACCATTCGTACACAATCCATGGCTAGTTGTATCCACGGGTGCCTTCCATACCAACACTTTCTAAGGAATTTATTATTATCATCATATTTTTTTTCATTTCAGGACTGGGCATCCCTATTACCTGCCACACTCCCGTGTAATGACAAATGAATAACACTCATCATTAGAATAACCCACCTAGCATGGAAAATATTGGCCACCCCCTGCCGCTTCATTAGCGGTACGGGCACACAAAACAGAAAGTTATTTTGAAAATTAGAGTTGGCACATGCAAATTTACTTGGAATGGCATGGAAATACCACTTATGACAAGCGCACATGCCAACCCCAAGGGCGCACACCAATCGAGCCAACAACGCCGCAACCTAAGTGACAAGAGACGACACCCTACCACCCTACTTCGGATCCTAGAGCCACCGCTCCGATGTCCACACCAACCCCGAGGTTGTGTCCTAGCCTAGTCGATAGCTTCCTCACCCTAGCGACCAAAGCCAACACCCTCACACGGGAAATACCCAGAGTCGCCGCTCCGACTTTCACAATGGCCCCCAGGTTGGGCACTCATCTAACAGACGATGAGGCTAACAAAGCTGCATGAGCCACCATCTAATGACAAGACCGGGCATCGAAGGCATCACCCCCAAGGGGGAAGTGACGAGGACCATCGTCGATGCCTGCTTTGACCAAGGTCAAATGTAAAGCTTTCTCCCAGGGAACTCAAGACCAAGATGACAAGGGAGGTGAAGGGGCTTCGCCAGGACGCCTCCAAGGATAGAACGACGTCCTAGGATGCCGCCGAAGTCACCATCAGCTGAGGTTGACCTAGGTTTTCACCAGAAGCTCACCAAACCCATGGTCACCATTGCAAATCCGGCCAAACTTCCACCGACAACGATCAAGCAGGCTTTGTCAACTCACAACTGGCAACACCATCACGACTCCTCACGGTGACATGGGAGCCCCACTCCCTACATCCAAGCGTGGCGCCGCCACACAGCCATCAACTATCCTTGCTGCTACAGCGGAAGCAACCCACTCCATCAACAACCACACCGCCACTAAAGACTGCACCAACCAGGCCCCTTCCAACGACCATGGTTGCACCAGATCCCGTGCCAAGCCCTCAAGTCAACCCTCCCATGCCAACGGACAGTCTCCGCACCATCCACGGCCAGCCACCGCACCACTGAGCTCTGCCACGGCCGCCACAACCGGATTTGCGCGAGAGATGCCCTGATCCGCGGCCAGCACATCTCCCCCAACACACAGCGAGGAGAGGAGCCAATTGCCGCTATCACACGCAGGGACCGCCACCCCTACATCTCTACGATGGTGAGAAGTCCGTCGTCGCCCCAGTCGAGTGAGGCCCGGCACATGTAGTAGAAATGAATCCACCCCACACAACCTTCGGCAAGCAGGAAGCCGCCGCCACCGCGGCGCAACAGCCAATGGCAACAGCGGCGATGGGCAGTCGGTGAGGAGGGGACTTTGGACAAGTTGGGGACCAAATGCACCGAAGGCCCATTCCCAACTTTTCTCAAGGATAAGTTGCTCTTTCTCAAGTAATTCAAGCGGTGTCGTACTATCAACACAATTCCTCGCGAGTATTGGAATTACCACACATTTTTGCACCCATTGAGATGGCATTGGAGAAACACTTGTTGCTTCAGATTGAAGAGATCTCCTTGAGCTAAATATTCTTCATACGAGGAATTCGTGTCCAGCAGGTCAGTCTCGAGACATTGGAATCATTTCTATAGTATCCTTGTACCATTACTACAGTGCCAGGGTTCCAAGGAAATTCTAGAGTAAATATGAAACAAGTAAGGAAACAATGAAATGTTGCAGCGGCAAGGGACTTGTAAGCTTGGAACATGTAGTAGCTGTTTTATATATCCTGTCTTGCATGCAGATTTTATCTGTTAACTAGACATTGCATTTATAGTATGAATTGCTCAAGATTATGTTAAGCTTAAGCTGCTTCTACGGTCCAAAGGCACCCATAATTTGAAGTTTTTTTTTCCAAGAATACACAACGAAAAGATTCGGTTAGATAAACCCTTGGGAGATCGGTCAATGGTTAAATTGCTAGCTAAAAGGCTGACAACATAGTGTGTTTTTTGCAATGCAAACGAAATGAGATAAGAGAATTAACAATTGGCTTCTTCATGAAGTTTTTACCACACCTGACAGTCTCCTCTACGACCTTCGAATTTGAGTTAAAACGTGCTAAATGTAAACTATTTTAAAATGGAAGATATTTACCTCAGGCCCAGCTCAAGGATCAAGAATCATAAGACTGACATGGCTTCTTCGTTCATGTTTTGTATATCGTGTCTTGCATGCAGATTTTATGTGTTAACTAGACATTACATTTATAGTATGAATTGTTCGGAATTGTTCAAGATTATTTCGTTCATGTTTTCAAAAATGTTTGAAGTTTCTATAAAATATACAAAATATTAGAATTTTCTATAAAATATCAAAAAATGAAATTTTAAAATTTGAACATGTTTTCAAGAATATGTCAGTAATTTCAACTTTTCTTCACAATTTTAAAAAATGTTCAATAATTAGAACTTGTCCGCATTTTGGAAAAAAAGTTCAATATTTCAAAATGTGTACTTGTTTATAAACAAGTTCACAAACTGGAAAAATGTTCGTATTTTGAGAAAGGTTCACATTTTTAACTGCACTTAACTTAACAAAGGGTGTACAGTAACCAGGTTTTTACATCGTACCTTGTTACGTCGATGGAGTATTCTCACACTGTTCTAGGGAAGCCAGTTAATTGGCTCACCATCTGGCAAAGCACTCCTATGATATTCGGTCTAATTTTGATTGAGAAGGAATCCTCCCAATTTCATTATGCCTTTTGTAATAAATGATGTCATTCTGATGGCTGTGAAATAAAATACCGAGAGGCTTTTTCTTTTAAAAAAGACGGATTTGATCACAACCAATCTTACATGACTTAAACACAAGCTGTCCCAGGTAAAATTCGGCCCAGATCATCTACAACCTAAACAACACGCAGGGCTTCCATGTGGCCGCTCCTATTTAGCGCTTCAGGCGCCCGTTACTGTATATTTTACAAATGGGCCCCTGAAGCGCCCCAACGCTGGGCCGCCCAGCTTGCTTTAATTTCTTCTGTGTTTCAATCCGCAAAAATCTGCAAAAATGCTCTCTCAGTGAATTGCTAAACGCGCGCTGCAGTAACCACAAAGCTGAATAAGCCGATGTGTTTAGTTGTATCTTTTCTTTCCTTTCTTCTATTCTCTATCTTCTTATTTTTACTTTTTCCTTTTTTTATTTTCTTTATTCAAATTTGTAATTTTTCAATTCAAATCAACAAACTTTTTCTCAAAATTGATGATCTTACCTTAAAATTCGATGCACTTTATTTTCTAATCGATGACTTTTTTTCAAAAGTGATGAATTTTTTTCAGATCAGTGAACTTATTTTCTAAATTCAATGATTTCCTTTAAAAAATTGATGAAATTTTTTTAAATTCGATGGCCTTTTAAAAAATGATGAAATTGTTTCAAATTCATGAGCTTTTTTTTAATTGACGACTTTTTTCTTTTTTTATGATTTTTTTGGTTTTTTTCTCAAATGCAATTGAGGGCATGGAGAAACAAGTAGAAGCTTGAGGAAATATTGAAATGTTGCAGCGTCAAATGACTTGTAAGTTTGCAACATGTAGCTGTTTGGTGATATGATGTATCGTGTCTTGCATGCAAATGTTATTTGTTAACTGGACATGAGGCATGGCTAGAGCTATTTATAGTATGAGCACTGCTGCCCATAAGTTCAGAAATAATCTGTCCCACAGTTCCAACAAGTATCATGGCAGTAAATTGCACTAATTGGTCATGTTCTCCTGGATCCAATGCGAAAAGCAGCTTGACCTGAGGTAAGTATTCAGGACCGGGAGATGCCAATATAGGGTAAAAGTATACATTGCTACATGATGGGTATTCTTATTCCCTTTTACCCTGCACAACAAGGTAAAGAGAATGAATTGGCAATGTACTAGCAATTAGTAGCCAATAACATTCTGCTCTAAGCTACATATGTTGCTTCTACGGTCCAAACATTACACTCCAGCATAATTGCCCAGTTCAATTCATCATCCATGACTGCTACACTTGCACACGGACATGATGTGAGTTTCACAAGACTCGAAATAAGTAGGAGCCAATAATAAGTTCTGCTCTAACATGCATGTCATGCTCTAAGCTTAAGCTGCTACTACGGTCCAAAGGCACCCATAATTTGAAGTTTTTTTTTTCAAGAATACACAACGAAAACATTATGCCGAAAATGAATTTGCAATGAGCATGCAGGGTAAATTCGGTTGACTCATCCATGAAGGCCAGCAGTGGGCAGGTACCTACACAAATAAAAAAACACAAGGTTCGGTTAGATAAACCCTTGGGAGATCGGTCAATGGTAAATTGCTAGCTAAAGGCTGACCAAAATAGTGTGTGTTTTGCAATGCAAACAAAATGAGGTAAGAGAAATAACAATTGGCTTCTTCATGAAGTTGTTTACCACACCTGACAATCTCCTCTACGACCTTCGAATTTGAGTTAAAACATGCAAAATGTAAACTATTTTAAAAGAAAATATATTTACCTCAGGCCCAGCTCAAGGATCAAGAATCATAAGACTGACATGGCCTCTTCACCCATGATAGGGTAAGCACCTACACAAATAAAAACATCACACTTAGAGTAGATGTATCTTTGGCTTCTGCAGAAATCTCTACTCCTATAAAAGTAACAGTTGGTGATGATGGTGTGCCTGCCATCTTGCATTTAGGATCGTTCGACCTATATCTAACGCACATGAAGCAATCAGTGGCATTTTCACGAAAAGATACCCACCACTCTATACGGATTTGCAAACAACCCACTTCTCGCCCTTTTAGCCTATCTTTTGCCCCACCGTATCCAACGACCTAAGAATGGAGAAAAGCGGCCGTGAGAACCAGCAGCCCGCCAGCTGGCACCGTCGGAGCCAATATGGAGCGGTGGCCGCCGCCGGTGCCGTCTGCTCCCGAAGCCTCCCATACCTTCCTCAGCTCCACCGCCAACCACGACCACCCCCCACCTAGCTGTCTCCTCCACCACCTTCCCCGTCTCCTCCATTGTCGACCTTGGCAGGCACGCCGCCGACGCCAGCCCTCCGCCAGCGCCTCTCCTACCTCCTCTGACAGAGAAGTGCCACCCCCCAGCATCACCACCACACACTATTCCTCCTGGCCACCCCCTACGCGTCCTACAGTCTCCTCCGATGCCGACCTCCGCAAGTACACCGGCGGCTTCGTCCGTGCCCCAACGCTTCTCCGGCCTCCTCGCTTTCCTGCTGCTGAATACCGCTCACCCACCACAAGCAGCACATCCCCATCCTCCTCGCCACCTCCCCCTTCTTCTCGGATGCTGACCTCTGCAAGTACACCGCCGGCTACACGCTGCTCCCCCCTTCCCGGCTGACGCGCTCTATGGCCTGTTCTGGTGCTATGCTCGGCTACCGCCTCTACTTCCCAAACCTCAACGTGCCCATCCTTGCCGCCTCCCAAATTCAAATTTTCTGTCATCCAAATCCACGTGCCTATGTCGAACTGTCTAGAAACTACTCCTGCAGCCCATTATAAATTAAGTGAGCAGGTAGATGAGACTTACGCTACTCGGACCACATCCTAAGAAGCGACACACTGGTTACGCTCTCACACCTTCAGATTGAACAGAGTGTGAGGAGGTGGATTCACTGCCTTAGCCTTCTGATCTGCTTCGCCAAGGACATAGGTATGATGTGTTAGGCAATCTTTTTTTTAGATAACTAACCACCCATATGGAGTGGTCTCCTACTCTCCTTAGTTATGCGATTGCTGACATGTGATGGTAATGGGTATGCAAGCTGTCTTCTATGTCCAATAAATACTCCAAGGCATTGTTTTTCTTTTTTGCAACATTAGCCATTGGTTCCATAGCGCACCACTGTATCTATAATTGGTTTCAGTTTCCTTTTTGGGTTCTTCTTCTAGAATGGAACTTTAAGTATTATAGAAGGCTATGAACAAGAAGAATTGCCATAGTTACTGACTTACTGCTAGAAGATTTGACATCAATATCATACTGGCCATAATTTTTTGGTAAAGAAGTTTTTTTAGTGCCCAAAGAATTACTAATGAGCAAAATAGATGAGTATCGGCACATACTACTATTAGATGATGATGCCACTTTTATTGGTGAAGTTGACATCAAAATGGGAAGTTACAGGTCACTATATGGTTCTGTAACATGTATTTTTGTTATTTTAATGTTTTTTATGCATACTGATTGTTGGGTACTTGGAACTCCAAGCTGATCTATTTGTTATTAAAACATCTGCACCATAGTCCTAGGTGGATCAGTTTGTTTTAGAGTTGGTCAGACAGAAATTCCGCAAGCTAGGTTTCTTATATTTCCCTTTTTATAAAATCACATGACTTCGCCAGGCATATGCACATATATACTCAGTATCAGCTCCAACTACACTTGGATTCGGTTCTCACCAAATCACTGAAAATTCTGAAAAAACGATAATCTACATGGCAGGTCCAAAAGACATTCAGTAAGAGTAGGAGTTTCCTGGAGAAAACCACAGATTTAGGTCTGAAGCTGAAGAACTACATGGTCAATAAAGCAGCAGGCCTTACATCTGAAATGATACAGCCCTTGTGCCAACAAAGTGCTGAAGGAAAACAAAAAGGTGAGTATCCTGTACCTTACCGTAAGGCGAAACAATCTGCTTGCATATTTCCTTTTGTACCTGACCATTTGTGGTCCTACTTGAAATAACGCAGTGGTTGACGGCAGTAACAAGTCCAACAGAACTTGCCCCAATGGCATCCCATATGTTTGAACAAGTTTATTTATACGTGAATCAACGATGCGACAAATTTAAGTCATTCATCTTCAGATGATGAAGTGATAAAACAATCAGCGATTGTGATTTTTTCCTACTTGTAGTGGTGTGCTCACATCAATCGAGGTCTTGGAGCGAGGAGAAAGCTCAAAAGGTAAATCTATAAGGCGAAAGTGTTTGCTTATATAATTTCATTTACCCACTTAATTAATTTCTTGCATAAATGTTGTAGGGTGAAAGCGTGAATGTGAAGCAATAAGATATGCTAGCCGTACACCAGAAGAAATCCAAGCAAGGCGAGTAAGTGTTAGAGCATGTCAGCAAAATATGACACCTAAAGAGAAGGAGCCCGTCCCAGAATGTGAGGTGATCATTGCTTTCACTTGGTTAGTGTGTTGTTTTGTAATTTTTTGTGTCCATACTAAATTGATTTGGTGGCTGGTTTGCAGGATAGTTTAATCTGCGAGAAAGTACTGTCTTTGCAATGTGAAATTGCAGGGGAGCACACGGCGACCATCTTCACCGGAATCTGCCCCACTCATTTGCATCGGGATTCCAACCACTATATTAGTCAGGATGTATTCCATGATTCACACATCATGTACGTCCCTCTAATTTTTTTTGTATAAATCTCAACAGCTATAGTGACCTGACTAGTGGCAGAGAAGCAGGCCCATCGTCTCCAACGGCCACTCCCCAACCACCCGTCAAAACTTAAATGCAACCCATTGTTCCTATTTGTAAAAGTGGGAAAATATATCATTTCAACCTAAAACTTGCCTTAAAGTAAACGCTGGGTTTCATGATTGTTACTATTTTCAATTGGTAAATTTATATTTTCAAGGCGGTACTAATTCCTCGTTTCATGTTACAAATTCCATGGTATTATTTATTTCTAGGAAAACCAAGATTTTATGATACTTAGTTAGAAAACAGAGAAAATTATAATGATATTATATGTTGTTTTTCATCTCTGATGAAAAACCAAGAACTTCACGATAAAAATGCCAGTAAATTTTATTATATTAATCTCCAAATTATCCTCTTCTAAAATAACTAAGAATTTGATGATACTAACTTTGGAGACGAAAGACATAAAAGTATAATTAATCATCGTAGTTTTATCAATATAGTAAATGCCTGACACGCACGGGAGACAATTCAACCTGTTTGGCAATCAATGCTTGACTTGGGACCACACGGTTATATCACTGCATGCATGGTCATAATGAGTATGCATTCATAGTACATATTATGTTGTGTAATTTTGTACGACTGAAAAAAAATAGTAGTGCTTATTGCTAGAGATATTGTATTCTGGACATATTTAAGGTTTGTATTACTCCCTCCATTCCACAATGTAGTGCTTACTCTATCCCCGTGCTTCAACTTTGACCGTAAATTTAACTACTAAGACCGATTGCGGCGGGAGCAAAAATTATATCAGTGAATTCAAATTCGAAAGAAGCTTTTAATTATGTAAATTTTTCTCCCGCCGCAATCGGTCTTGTTTATTAAATTTGTGGTCAAAGTTCGACCTCGGGAAGCGTAGGCGCACTATATTTTGGAATGGAGGGAGTACTTAATTTGTATTATCAACCACTCAACCTTGATCATGTAATTTTACTAGATCATGGTGGGCACGCATTGCTGTGCCCGACCATTTTCACAATAAAAGGGCAGGAGATTCCAGAAATATATAGCACAGTAAAATGTAAGTTACATAAGAAAATTTAGGAGATACAGTGTGTAAAGTGGATATAAGTATTCATTCGTAATAAATGTAATTATGTTTATCGAATGGCCGGAGATGAACTGAGAACATGCAATTTATAACAAAATAATCAGGAAAAAACATTGTACATCAGTGTAACTACTTTAGCCATTCTCTAGGGGCAACATAGCACAGATAGGCGAGGAAGCTTGCCAAACATAGTAAAGCGTCGTGGTGTGACACTTGAGAATCCTAGCGGTTTTGCCTTCAGTGTTCAACCATGTAACTCACTTCGATATTCAATAAAATGTGTCACAAGTCATTTCCATATTCAAAAATAGGTTGCAGACTTGTGGGTGAAAAATACAAAGTTGTCCAAAGCCTTTTCTCCTCTCCTTGATTACAATGCTTTGGGAATCCATATCCGTTTATGTCAAAACTGGGTGATCAGCTGCTATAGCATTTGCAAGGTCTCCCGCAGCACTGCACCAATAACATAAGGTGTGTTTGTGCTCATCGATCATGTAGAAAGAACAATATAAATATTTGAGGGGAAAATGAAGTGCGAAAACATCAGATAAGGTTCTGAAATTGGGAATTGGTACTGTGCATTGTGGAGGAACGTCGTACCCATCCTGGGCGACGGTTGCGTGTTTATATAGCCAGGTCGCGACCTCCTGGTATAGCGTACAAAGTTGGTTCAGATTACAACTTGGAGAAGAAGGGATAGAGGAGGTTACAAAGATAAACGCATATGAGCTAGATCCTAGTTTATCTTCGGTTGGAAACCTCCTGGCGATGGTTATCTGAACCTGTCACGTACAGCACTAGGCGTGACCAATATTTCGTTCAACACCCTCCCTTAATCACAACTTGGTCAAGTTGAGATTACGCTTGAACTCTTCAAAATTTTGTGTAGGTAAAGCTTTGGTGAATCCATCTGCAACCTGATCACGCGAGTGAATGAAGCGAATTTCCAACTGCTTGTTTGCAACTTGTTCTCTAACAAAGTGGAAATGAATCTCAATATGTTTTGTTCTTGCATGAAAGACAGGGTTAGCAGACAGATAAGTAGCACCAAGATTATCACACCATAAACATGGAGCTTGGGTAATCTTTACACCAAGCTCTCGCAGCATGGACTGGACCCAAATAATTTCAGCTGTGGCATTTGCCAAGGCCTTATACTCAGCTTCAGTACTGGACCTGGATACAGTGGCTTGTTTCTTTGCACACCATGATATTAAGTTTGGACCAAAAAACACTGCAAAACCACCAGTAGACCGTCTATCATCTAAACAACCTGCCCAGTCAGAATCAGAGAATGCACTGACAAGTGTAGATGAAGACTTGTTGAAAGTGAGACCAAGATTAATTGTATCTTTTACATATCTCACTATACGTTTAGCAGCTGTCCAATGAGTTGTGGTAGGTGCATGAAGAAACTGACAAACCTTGTTTACTACAAATGAAAGATCGGGTCTTGTCAAAGTTAGATACTGAAGTGCACCTACCAAGCTCCTGTACCTGGTACTGTCATCTTGACCCAAGGGCTTCCCTTCTGTAAGTGACAACTTTTCTACGCTGGACAGTGGAGTTGGAGAAGATTTACATCCTTGTAACCTAGCTCTTCTCACCAGATCAGTAGCATACTTTTCCTGAGAGAAATGAAGACTATTGCCTTGTTTCTTGACTTCAATCCCTAGGAAGAAGTGCAAGTCACCCAGATCCTTGAGGGCAAACTCAGCATCTAAATCCTTCGACAGTCCTGATATAGCCTCATTAGATGAGCTTGTGACAATAATATCATCAACATATATAAGAACGAATATGGATGTTTTCATCTTGTTGTAAATAAACAAGGATGTGTCAAACTTAGAAGGAATAAAGCCAAGAGTTTGCAATTTGTGACTTAGTCTGGAGTACCACGCCCTAGGGGCTTGTTTGAGTCCATATAATGCTTTATCAAGCTTGCACACATGAAAGGGTTTGTTCTTATTCTCAAAACCAGGAGGTTGTTTCATATATACTTCCTCTTCCAGAACGCCATGCAGAAACGCATTCTTGACATCTAGCTGTCGAAGGCTCCATCCCCTGGAAACAGCAATAGAGAGCACAAGACGAATAGTTGCAGCTTTAACAACTGGACTAAAGGTGTCCTCATAGTCAATGTCGTATCGTTGTTTAAAGCCTTTTGCAACAAGTCTGGCTTTGTAGCGATCAATGGTTCCATCAGCATTCTTTTTGACTCTAAAAACCCACTTGCAATGAATGAAATTTTTACCATGCCGTGGAGGAACCAGATGCCATGTCTTATTTTGCAGGAGCGCCTTGTATTCTTCTTCCATGGCTGTCCTCCAATTCTTGTCACCAAGCGCCTCTCCAAGAGTACTAGGTTCTTCTGTAGAACAAACGAGACTGAACTTTGTTAATTGTTTGTAATTTACTGGTTTGGTTACCCCTTTTTGAAGACGTGTTCGCGGAGCAGCAGACACAGAAGTTGGTGCAGAAGATCCTGCTGCTGTAGCAACAGGACTTGCAGATCCCGAGGCTGATCCCGTAGCATCCCCCACGTCGCTGCCAGCCAGACCGGATGGATCGTCTGCGCCGGCACGGGGTGGAGGTGTTGGAGAGGTAGCTGGGTCAGGCGCAGAAGATCCTGGGCCGCGGGACACGTCCGGTGCAGGCCTATCAGGGCGCAATGATGAGGCGGACCCAGGTGGAGCCACACCGGAACGCGTGCCAGCTGACGGGACCGAATCCACCCGGGAATCCGCGCCTGTCTCCTGTCGGGCCGGAGCCACCCTGGGAGCCGCACCTGTCTCCTGGCGGCGGACGTAGTGGCGGGGCCCATCAGCGGGCCAGCGAGCCTCGGTGCGCCGCGTGGGGGCATCCGAATGGGGCGGGTTGGATAGGTCGCCCGCGGGACCGCTGCTGGGTCGGCTGTCAGGTGGCGCGGAGACCCACGCGCTGCCCCCTGGCGACAGCTCAGATCCCGAAGGAGATCCTCTTGCAGACTGCGGTGGAACTGATCCCGAGGCGGATCTGTCCCCCAGCCCTGGACACATAAAATGTTGCATATTGGACAAATTTTCTTCACTATTTTGGATATTTGCTGCACCATTTTCTCCGTAGTTTTCATCTGCATCATCATAAAACTCATGCAAAGGGTTATGATCATTAGTCAACGGTGAATCATTACAATCATTATCCCCATGAGAGATGCCCGTAAGACTGGATGGTAGAAGAAGGATTTCTTTTCGAAGGAGTGCACCGGCATTAGGATGAAGTTCGGAGGAAGGAAATTTTGTCTCATCAAACACGACGTCGCGAGAAATATAAACGCGACCAGTGGAGATGTCAAGACACTTGACACCTTTGTGTTGAGTGCTATAGCCAAGGAACGCACATTGCTTGGAGCGAAACATGAGTTTGCGGTTGTTGTAGGGTCGGAGATTTGGCCAACAAGCGCAACCAAACACACGAAGTGTTGTATAGTCGGGTTTGGTGTGAAGAAGACGCTCAATGGGAGTTTCATAGTTTATGACACGGCTAGGAAGCATATTTATGATATGTACCGCAGCAAGAAAGGCCTCTTCCCAAAACTTTAGGGGCATGGAGGCACCGGCCAAAAGTGCTAGACCGACTTCAACGATGTGTCTGTGTTTGCGTTCAGCGGACCCATTCTGTTGATTGGCGTGAGGACATGACACGTGATGAGATATGCCAATTTTCTGGAAGAACGAGTTTAGCTTCTCGTATTCCCCTCCCCAATCAGATTGGAGAGCAAGGATTTTGCAATCAAACTGGCGCTCAACGAGAGCTTGGAAGTTCAGAAACACTTGGAACACATCGGACCTTTTCTTAAGAAGATAGATCCATGAAAACTTGCTGTAATCATCTGTGAAACTCACATAATACGTGTGCCTACCAACGGAGGAGGGGGCAGGACCCCACACATCAGAAAACACAAGCTGTAAAGGTTTGGTGGAGATGCTGGTAGAAACTGGATAAGGTAATTGGTGGCTTTTAGCCTTTTGACAAGAATCACAAATTGTTTCAACATCACGCTCTCCAACATACGGGAGCTTATTTTTCCTAAGCAATCGCTCAACTAAAGAAAAAGATGCATGTCCTAAACGATCGTGCCATCGTGTTGAAGACACTTTGGTGGCACTGAAAACTTGTTTATTGAATCTTCTAATCTCCAGAATCAAGGGGTAAAGCCCACGAACGCATCTACCTCGATATAGCACCTTCTTCGTTGCCTGATCCTTGATCAAAAAGAAGTAAGGGTGAAACTCAAGGAAGACATTGTTGTCAATGGCAATGCGATGAACGGAAAGAAGACTTTTTGAAGCACTGGGAACATGCAAAAAATTTCTGATATGAATTTTTCGAAGAGGGGTTTTAATGATTGAGTGACCAACGTGACTAATTTTCATACCTTCTCCACTTGCTGTGTGGATGTGATCTTTGCCACGGTACTTGTCGCGCATGGTCACCTTTTCCAGCTCTCCGGTGATGTGGTTCGTGGCGCCGCTGTCGACATACCAGTTGGTGTCGACGCCGTAGGAGCCATCAGCGACTCCGGCCACCTTCTCGTCCTGGGAGGAGTCATCTTCATCCTCCTCAAAACGGTTCCAGCAATCCTTTGCCGAGTGTCCCGGCTTGCCACAGATTTGGCACCTGATTGTGTCAGGGCGTGATCTGTTGTTGGAGGAGTTGCTGCGCCGGCCTCGGTTGTTGGTGAAGGAAGGCCGGCCGCCGCGGGTGTTGTTGGCGCCGTTGCTGTTGCCGGTGCCAGCGCCCTTGCCCTTGCCGTTCCGAGGCGGCCCGCGGTAGCGAGAGCCTCTGCCCCGACCATGAGTGGCGACGTTGGCTGATGACTTGAAGCCACCTCCCACGCCAGCTCCCTGGAAGAGAGCCACCCGCTGGTCGAAATTGCTCATTTGCCCGAACAGCTCGTCGAGGGTGACCAGGGTGGTGCGGGCGTCGAGGGCGGACACCAACGGCTGGTACTCCATGTCAAGCGCATTGAGGATGTACGAGATTAACTCACCCTCCTGCAACGGCTTGCCAGCCGCGGCGAGCTCATCGGCAAGCCCCCGCATGTGCGCGAAGAAGGTTGCGACCGATTGCGTTCCTTTCTGCGCATTTGTGAGGGCGGCGCGGATGTTGTTGATGCGGGACAGCGACGTCGATGAGAACATGCTCGCCAACGCCGTCCAGAGTTCGCGTGCATGCGCGATGGAGGTGACCTGCAGTAGCACCTCTTTGGACAGGTTATTCACAAGATAACCGAGTACCTGCTGATCCTCGCGGAACCAGACGGCGTGAAGTGGATTTGGGATGGTTTCCTCCTTTCCATCCTTGTCCTTGCTGACGACGAACTCGGCTGGCTTCGCCACGCTTCCATCAACATACCCGAAGACTCCAGCTCCTCTCAGCTGCGGCGTGATCTGGGTGCGCCAGAGGATATAGTTGGTGCGGGTGAGGCGCTCGGTGATCTGGCCGGAGAGGGGGGAGGGGGTGGCGGCAGATGAGGCCATGGCAGGAAGCGGCGATCGAGAGGAGGAAAAACTAGATGGGAAGAGTTAGGCTCTGATACCATGTGGAGGAACGTCGTACCCATCCTGGGCGACGGTTGCGTGTTTATATAGCCAGGTCGCGACCTCTTGATATAGCGTACAAAGTTGGTTCAGATTACAACTTGGAGAAGAAGGGATAGAGGAGGTTACAAAGATAAACGCATATGAGCTAGATCCTAGTCTATCTTCGGTTGGAAACCTCCTGGCGATGGTTATCTGAACCTGTCACGTACAGCACTAGGCGTGACCAATATTTCGTTCAACATGCATATCTTCATGAGAGGAGAAGATGCAGCAACAACGGACTAACTAAACTGGTATTTGAACAATATTTCAATTTGGTAAAGATGCAGAAACAATAGACAAACCAGATTGGTAAATAAACCATGCTCATGCTAAAAAAATGTTCAACAAATGCCAAGTAATTATGCCAAAATAATGCTATAACTAAATAGCAGCCCCCCCGACGGATGCTTGCGACTCCTCGACGGATGTCGTTCTTCTTTGCAGTTGCGGGTTTCATGTCGGTGGCCAGGTTGGCCGGTGGTGCCCATGTCATATGGGTTGACTTGTATCGGTTTTAGCCTAGTTTTCCGTCAATTAACCAGACAATTCTCTTCTTCTTAATCAATGAAAATGGCAAGTCTTTTTCCTCGTTTCAAAAAAAAAATAGCAGCCCCTGAAGTACCCCCTACTCTCAAGCTGTACAAAGTGTCAATATGCATACTTTGAGAAGTGCTTAGAACGTGTCGTGGCAAAGAAGAGTCACGGAGTGCAGACGTAGTAGTGTGCATCAAATTATGTGAAATATAGAATCCTTGCAAACCTAAAAAGAAAATAATATTACTAAGATGGAAGTACTGTAGAAAGGGCAGTGCAGCAGTGGAATTGACGACCTAAGGAGAAATAGATAATGAGAAACTCACGTCCTCTAGTCTTCATCAATGTATTAGACGAGAGTACGGCATCACCTCCTCGACCATTGTCACATCAACTCATCCAGATCCATAAAGCCTTAAAATTGCACCTGGAAATGCACGCAAGAGGGTAAGAGGCATGCTAACTTGAAAAACAAAGAAAAATGGAAGCTGCAATATAACTGCATATTTGTACAGCAAGCCGCAACTAATAATTAAATACAGTGCCTTGTAAGTTCAGCGCCGAATAAATACTTATCTCTCGTGGCGTAGAAAAATAAGATGAAAATGTGCGAAAAAGGAAAAGATAATATGAAAACTTAGAGAGGCTCAAAAGATAAAGAAGGAAAGATGTGGCATTATAATTGTTATAAGATCAGAAGGTAAACTTAACCAAACCAAAAATAGAAGTGATGCCAAAAAAATCTTCATTGAGTGTTGCAACAATTCACACATAACTTCAATCAACCACTATGATACTGATATACATCATATAACAAATTGTGATTGATTATGTCACACACACTTCTAGTGAGACTAAACCTGAGCCGGTAGTATCTGAACAATGTTCACCCACCCTTACATCTCAGAACAGTACTCTAGATATTATACCGAAAATGATGCCCAATAAAATTCATGCAATGGCACACTTGTCGCTGTCAAGAAAATTTATAGCTTGCCACCGTAGCAAAACAGGCCCATCTTCTCAGATAAAACTGTATTAGTAGATGAGATGCCATCTCACAAATAGTATCCAGAATAAGCAGTGCAACCACGTAACCTGATGTGAAGGCTTTCATTATTGCTCCAATATACATACAAGCTAATGAAGCACACTAAGAGGCGCTATTTTAAAAAGGAATAGTAGGAAGCCCCCAGGTTTGCTGATGTGGATAATAATATGTAAACGGGAAATAAGAAAAACTCATCATTATGAACCTGAACTGAACTATTCGCCTACCGAAATGTATGGATGGACTGTGATTTACACAATCGTGTTTCTTCAATAGGAAAAAGGCATGGCAAACACTTCTTAACTCAAACTGAAACAATATTATGTAAAAGAAAAATCAGGCTTAACAATTGCTAATTTTGTTAGAAGAAGTTGAGGGAACAGAGGAGTGCTCATTGTTGTGTAAACAATCAAGCTTGGACCCAATGTTTCAATGAACAAATTCAAAAGTAGTAAATAGGAGCTCATTTCGTTCGCCAGAAAAAGCTGGTTCATCTTCCAGCGAATGTTCTGCTCACCAAAAATAACTTTTCTGGATGATGAGACAATCAGCAACTTGATCCCCAAATTTCTGCAACAACAAGAATTCTATAATTCAGTAGTAAAAACACAAAAAGAACACAAGGCAAGCGGATGCGCTTGTGCTGCACCTACAGTGTTGTTGCTGGAGACAAGAGATAAACTACTGGCCAAGGAGGAGAGAAGAGAATCTATGGCCACGGCAAGCAGGATAGAAGGCGACGGCGAGTTCGGGACATGGCTACAGAGGAAAGTGGGAAGGGAAGCATTATGTAGTACCTCTGGGCATAGGAAAGGTTTGCGACTTTACCAGCCATGAATGAATAATAGACCATGATTGAGAGCTTGAAGGAGAGGAGAACAGTTTCCAGCAGACGAGGCGTCTGCCATTATCACCCTCGGTCCCTCGCCCCGTGCGCCTCGGATGATCCCGTACCACACCTCTGTCACACGCTGGATTGGATCGGCTCGACCCGGATCCCGCTCAAATCCCTCACCTCACCTCAAGGGGACTGACACACACCGACCGTCTTCACTGGATCGAGAACTAGCCGCTCCTCTCTGCGGTTCGATCGAGATTGGAGTCAATGTTGCGCCTCGATCGGGATTTGATTAGGGTTTCCAGGTCATGAGTGGGATGGACCTCACGGGGTCGCTCGTAGGCCCCAAGCCCAGAAGCGGACCTCCTTTCAATGGTTTGGCAGCTCGCGAAAGCCCAATGCACCACAGGCCTCCGTTTCGGCCCCTGGAGCAGCAGCCCACAGGACAGCCGGGCCAGTTAACACAGATCGTGGAAAAAAAAAGACCGCCACACGCATGAAATCGGACGGCCAGAAATTCTCAGATCGAGAAAACGGACGGCCGAAAACGCAAATTATTGTGGGAGCTCGGTTTGGGTGCGGTTATACTGTCCTTAATATGTACACTTAATCAGACGTTATTTGTACTAAGTCTTTGTAGCTACATCTTTTATTTTAACTTTTACCATTTTACCTTTCCACTGTAAGTTGCCTGGCAAGTTCACATTCCTTCATTTTCAATCAACTCTTCGTTGAAAACTTGCATCACTTTATCAGTCACTGCGACAATTAAATGCACTGTCCAGTAAATTTAATGAGTATGGACAGCTTTTTACTGTTGGCATATACGCAAAGCGTTGTATTGTGAAATTGATGTCAATTTATTGAAAAGTTGCACTAATCCCCAAACAAACGACGAGTGGCTTCGATTCTGGTGGGTGTCGTCGCCGTGTGCTCTTCGTCTGCATCCATTTGCAATGTGATTATCCATGCATATTAATGTTGCTTCATACTTCAGACATTTACATGTGCACAATAACTGTCCCTTCTGGCTACGATGTAAAGAGTACAAATTATTTCTACCTTTACACGTATGCAGTGTTGGTCCTAGAGACGAGGCTTGATGTTTTATATCTCAAAGAAACCAAACCAAGTACTCTGTTCCCTGTTCGATTTCAAATCTTGTTTTATATTGTATAGTGTAAAAGGGTGAAAGTTTGTTCAATTAAGTAGTAATCTAATGATACATATACAATAGTGAATGCCCTTCAGGAGCAATGCCTCCAGTGGCTTTCTGTATGTTGAGCATTTATTTATAGTATTTTGTTGTACATATACTAATATCTATGTGCCTATGTTTCAGACTGTAAAACATGGTCATTCATAATTTTGTTATTAAGCAGTGCTTGCTGGAGATGAAAATCAAAGAGATCACACCCCATTGGTACAGGTGAGTAGTGGAGGTGTACGTTGCACTGAGGGTGAAGCAGTGGCTGAAAGTTACGACTGGTTTTCTGTGCTTCACAAGCTGCTTTGTAGCAAAGTTAAATACTCTGTTTTTTACAGTGAGGGGAGATACTCAGTTTTTTTATGGAAGATACTCTGCTTTGTGGCTGGGGGAGCGTGTTATTTCGGTCCTATTCTTGTACATCTAAGCTTAATAACAATTGATTACGCTCTCTGTTGATTTTCGCGAC
The DNA here is from genome assembly GCF_056163025.1 of Triticum urartu. Classification (NCBI taxonomy): domain Eukaryota; kingdom Viridiplantae; phylum Streptophyta; class Magnoliopsida; order Poales; family Poaceae; genus Triticum; species Triticum urartu. The sequence goes on from NC_141877.1 coordinate 9,832,298, forward strand.
GTAACCTTTTTTTAGGCTAACCACATCGCTACATAGTCTTGATGACGTGTTCTTCTGTGTTGAGGCCCGTATGCTTCATGAGGTGATTGATTTTTTAAGAATAAAGAAAAAACATCCATGTGCAAAGGACATATATGGTCCAAGCTATTATGTGGAGAAGCTAAGGCTAGGGTAGGAAGAGAAAGTAGAAATTGAAGAAATAGTGGCAAATAAACGAAAGAAGATGATCAGATATTCTGATGATACATTGTTTTTTGAAAATTGTCATGGTTATGTGTCCTTGTGATTGCAATGTTTTAGCCAAAGTTCTTTTATTCATGCATCACTTGTATTGTGCATAGATGGCCAAAAACACATATATTTATAAGCTAATGTTGTAACAAAAATCCCCCCGCTAACAAACATAAGCACCATATTCAAATCCACGTTGTATCTCTTCAGGAATAGCGCCACCTCTTAAGTTTTTTCCCGTGACAACGCACAGGCATCCAACTAGTATGATTTATAACAGGGAGATGTTTACCTTTTACAATGTCCTCTCCACGATCCGATACAATTGCAGTCAAGTTTCTAGTTCTCGGACAAAGTTTGGTAGCATCAAATATTTTCACCTGTAAAGCAATCCGTAGAATTAAATGTACCAAAACACATTTTCAATAGTGCTATGGTCGGTATTAATCGTAGTTACAACAGAGTTTACTTACCGAAACATCTTTTTCAGTATTCAATTTCTTTCTTTGATCAAAATGATCCCAACATAAGTCTATCAACATGCTTTCCAACTGCCAAAATCACAAAAGTCAAGAGTGTCACATAAAAAATATGGAAAATATACCCTACAAGCAGGTGCACTCACCCTCACACCTCTCCCTCACAGGAGATTCTTTCTTGTTCTGTGATTTTTGAAATACATAATGACTACAACTCTAAAGATATTTCATATAAAAATCACCTCCACTAAAAATCCTTGTTCTGTGATTTCTGAAATATACAATGGCTACAACTCTAAAGATATTTGAATCAAAAGCATCTCCACTAAAATAGCATACGATAATCCATACTCTACGCTGTAATATCAAATGAACAATTTTATATACTCCCTTTAAAAGACACTAGTAGAAAACAGGGCTATGGTCCAGGCCGGCTCAGCCCATTAGTCCCGGTTCGTTCGTGTGCCCAGGGGGCCAGCCAGGCCACGTGGGCCATTGGTCCCGGTTCGTCTGGACCTTTTGGTCCCGATTGGGGGGACGAACCGGGACCAATGGGCCTCCCTCCTGGCCCACCACCATTGGTCCCGGTTGGTGGCTTGAACCAGGACCAAAGGCTCCCCTTTAGACCCGGCCCATGTCACCAACCGGGACCAATGAGGTGCCTATATATACCCCCTCGCGCAAGAGCAGAGCACAGTGCTCTATTTTTTCTGGCCGAGGGGGAGAGGGCTTTGTGGTGCTCTAGCTCACCTCCTATGCACATGAGGTGTTCGATGGAATGCCTGAGCCACACTACTTAAGCTTTCTCCTCTCGAAGCTCGACCTCCAAGCTCCATTTTCCTCGAGATTTGTCTAGATTTAGCGGTCCGTCACGCCCCGTCCCCGTCTTCACCGCCGTCGATCACCCGCGCCGATCTCATCACCGACACCACCGTGGTGAGCCTCTTGTTCTTATCTTCTTTCTGAAAGGAAAAATATTCTTACTTGTATGTTTAGATAGATACTTGTATCATTTTCTTACATTTATTATTGCATCTTATATAGTGCGATGGTTTTGGTATCCGCCCCCGTCGGCCCTCGTCCTGTCTATGATTCGGATTTGGTATGTATATTATCTTTATAACTATTGGTTCATTTATTGTTTATGAAAATTATGCCGACCAACGTGACATAGATTTTATTTATCTAGGATGTATGTGAATTGGAAATGCCAACCGACCCTATTGTCGAGAGGTTAAATTTAGTTGAAGAAGAAAACAATTTGTTGAAGGAAAAAATAAAAAAAAAATTGAGGAGGAGAAGATGATATTGGAGTTGCATGTGCGGATGTCGTCGATGATCACAAGATCAAGATGGATGCAATGCGCTTGAAGATTAGAAAGATTAGAAAATATGCCATTCATACCGAGGCTTGGTATCATTATGCCGTTGGATCAATTGTTACCTTGGTTGCGATTATGATCGCATTTGTTTTCGCATTGAAATGTTTTACATAGTTTCAATGTATGGTTTAATTAATTAGATGCTCTGGAGAGCTATATGTTATTAGATGAGAACTATGTATGCACTTTGGTTTTAATGTGATGATGAACTTCTATTAATTTGGACACTTAATTATATATAATCCACGCAGATGAACCGGCAATGGATGTACGGTGACAGACACACCCGCGAGTACATTAAGGGCGTGCATGAGTTTCTCGATGCGGCTGAGGCAAACAAGCAGAATGGTTTTATGTGTTGTCCATGCACTGAATGTGGGAATACGAGGTCTTACTCTAACCGGAAAATCCTTCACTCCCACCTGCTTTACAAGGGTTTCATGCCACACTATAATGTTTGGACGAGGCACGGAGAAATAGGGGTTATGATGGAAGACGGCGAAGAAGAAGAGTACGATGACAACTATGTGCCCCCTGAATACGGTGATGCTGCAACGGGGGGAGCTGGTGAAGATCAAGAGGAACCAGACGATGTGCCCAATAATGCTGCCACGGGTGAAGCTGCTGAAGATCAAGAAGAACCAGACGATGTGCCCGATGATGATGATCTCCGCCGGGTCATTGTCGATGCAAGGACGCAATGCATTAGTCAAAAGGCACTACAACAGGAACCCCCCTATAGCAACGCATTTTTCCGTATCTATAAGTCCATATATGCGTTGTTAGTGTCTTTACCAACGGTTTATGATGCGTTTCCTTATCCGGCGTTGCTAACGCATAATGCAACGCTTATATTATCGTTGGTAAAAGGGACCGTTGCAAGAATACAACACATAAAACAGACTTGTGCAACGCTTCTATGCGTTGGTGATTATTGTATAGGAAACAAAATCCCAGGGCTTGGCAACGGAGCATTTGCAACACTTTAAGTGTTGGTTCATATATAATGTGAATAATATTAATTTTTATACATATTGCTTTTAATTAAATTAGTGCTTCACATAATGGTGATAAGTATGAATTTCAAGTAAAGAAAACAAGAGAATATACTCGTGGGAGGAAGAATCATATATTAGATAAAATTGTTGGATTACAATAGTGGATATTACACAAGGAAAATCATCCAAATGGATATATAATCTAAATGTTTTCTTGACGACGAAACTTAAATTGAAAGCATCCATCAACATCCCTACAACTTAACTAAAACACAATCGACGAACATCGTCCAGTAGGAACATCATACCTACAACTTAATTGAAATTGAAACCATCCGTCTTCATCATAATGAAGAGGAACATCATCATAATCATCATTGTAGTATACTTGCCACACACACCCATAGAATCATCCATTTATCTTTTGAATACAAACAAAAAAACAAAATGAACTGTTAACACACAATGCATTGACATGATGCAAGTACGGATAGAGGCAGGATATTAGTCACTTACAAAGCTTGACATGCAAAAACAAATCTGCATTTCCAAGAGTTGCAGTTTTTTCGACTTTGTACCCAATCTTCAGTTTGCACAAGTGTCATATCGACATGCACTACCCAGAATTCATTAGTAATTTCAGCACCGTCAAGTTCAAATTTAGGATCACAACTTACTGTAGCAAGAGTTACGTCTTTGTTATGATTTTTAAGGCTCATTAAAAATACTTATGTTCCTTCCTGTTAGAGAAAATCAAACTTACCATTAGCAGAATCATGTCAAGCAAAATAATTAATAGAAATGTCACACATAACAGAAAAGGTTGAGAGTCCAAGACATGACGTGCCTATTAAAGTGATATAGAAACAATTGACATTATTTTTATTTTTGTTTTTGCAATCCATCAGTACATGTCCTCATGATGAATCAGAAACATGGAAGTATATATAAAGTGGCCATAGGCTACAAATTTACTTCTCTTTTCCCCATGGTGTGTATTCTTCCTTGTAAAGAAAAAACACATCAAGAGAATAAAGGAGTGAGACTACGGATGTAGGCAAGATAGTATAAAGAGGAAGCACGAACCACAAAAGAAGCAGCTAGAATTTGGCAAACCAGCAGACAGAACCGTGTATGTATATGTCGCTAATAATAGGAGAAGGAGACACCAATCAAATTCCAAAAGCCAAGTGAATAAATGGAAAAGATCCATGGTTTTATATTCCTGGAACACAATCTAGTTCAGCTATCTTTAAAAAGTACAGAAGTCAGATAAGTTGTAATAGGTGTGGAATTTTATCTAACATGTCACTTGACTAAATAAGTACTACTTGTCTCAGCGTAGTTTTATTAGATTTATTTCCCTTCTACTGTATTTAGGGGTTACACAGTGAACAATTTCTGTTCATAAATCATAAGTAAATCGCAAGATCTGCTTGCATTAAAAAATTGATATGACATGCAGCTCACATAAACATCTTTTTAAATGGCAAGCATAGCTCGTGGTAGATGTGCTCAATAATATTTTTCAGAGTTCTGTGACAAGCAATAGTGATTGATCACCAGATTACCTTCCTTTTGCTCTTGAACTCCAACTGTAGTGGGGAGAAAGCCTTATGCAGCTGAGTGCTAATGTCACCAGATGCTAATGGATGATAATGCGGAGAACTATGGATCAGAAGCCCTCAGATCCGACAAGTACTCAGCTTTGCCATGCTCTGCACCGATGTCCTTCTCCCACAGTGTTGCGGCAGCCTACTCGACCGAGCTGCGTAAAGCTGTCAAGCTGCTCCTCGGTTTGTAGTAGCAGAGAGCATAGAGATCTAAATGGTCTTTTAAGAGAATGAAATATGTAAAAAAAGTTACTGAACTATGCCTCAAATAAAATAGAGGGAGAAAGTTTTGGGGTCATGTCCATTTTATTCAGTGCTTGAGTGCGACTGCATTTCTCTGTACCATGGAAAGATAGGGGAGGCATGGCCCAGTCAACTGTGTTTTGCAGCTATAAGCAAACTTTCTAATAGTATATAATTGGGTGAGAGGAGAGTTAGACCAACACTTCGTATTATGTGTAAATCAATAAGTTATGTACGATTTATTCCTCGGGAGCATACGGAAACTTACTTTTCCCATACACCATTTCAAAAATCCACCATATATATTTCGACATGTACTTCCAAACCCCTGCCTGCATTATGAAATTTGTCGGCCTCAGAAAAGTATGAGTAAAGAGAAGACATAAGTTCGCTAGCTTATTATTTAGTAAAATGTAGTAATATCGCTGCTATATCATCAAGAAAACACCACAAACACTATGTTGCTGCATGATGTATCAGTACAGAGTACAGACCTTGCTACTGAAGAAAGTTCTCCATAATCTTCATTCACATTCATCAGCTTTACGAGGGTGAAAACTGCAAACAATATTCAAATTAGCAATGTGTGTTGTCTGCCATTATATTTGTATGAAAGTGAAAGCATTCTTAGCATGCTTATGAGCAAATAATAAAAGTAGTAGTGGACAATCATTTTTTTTGTGTGCTGGACAGCTATATCAAACTTCAAGATATGAATAAATAATAAATCTTCCTAGAGAGCAAGCATGCTGAGAAGTGTTATCAATCAGGGCAAAACAAGACTCATGATTTCCTTCAACAAAAGTTGTTTATGATATGAAAACTGAACCAATGAACCATGGACAGATATTATCTTTATTCAGAGGAATATAAATGCCAGTCCTTTTATTGCGTTGAAAACTAAAATAGCAGCATACATACATGAATCATCTATCACAAGTATATCAGTATCATAACTACCAAAGCTTCTCCCAAAATGTGAACCATTAATTTTTATAAGCACAGTAGGCCAGAATGTGCACTGCTTGTGCAATTCAATGATATTTACCCAAAGTATGATGAACTTCTCACCAGAGTACCTACAATGCTTGGAATCCAGCTAGTAGCAGGTGAACAAAATTCAATGGACGCCATGGGCTTCCAACATTATTCCATTGGACTGCACATGAAATAACATTCTCAATTTTAAATCTGGCAAGGGGAACATTGTACTGAACAACACACTTGGTGCCAAGATAAAAAAAATTAGATTATAAGGTATGCTGATTCGAGTGACCATCCACGGAAATTAAACTTATCTGTTGTATTGGTGCATTATCTATTTGAAATTTCAGTGGCCGTGACATATTTTTTGACAATGACAACCTTAATCTCTAACATAACATGTCCACTTTATCCAGGATGCTACAACTAAGCAATATGTGGACACTGAATACCACGACAATCATGTATGAGTCTCTGGTTTTAAGTCATATACCTAATGGATGAAGAACAAAAGGCACAAATCATAAGCTTAAGTAACTTCTTGGCTCGCCTGCCAAACAAACATACAGAAGCTTACCTCCATGAGACCGTGACCATGAACTCAGGTGCAGAAACAACCGCAGAATTTTCTTAAGCCCAGACGGGTCTTCGCGGCTCTCAATAGTCAAGACCATCATGCAGGAACACCGGATAAACAAATCAAACTCTTTGGCCGCCACCTTCTCTGCGTACCTAGGGCTCAAACATTTGTTCCTGCCATTCATGGGCTTGTGATTCAAAAATATTTTCTCAAACTTGGTGGGCAGGCTTGAGCAGATTCATGGCCATACCTTGGATTCACCAATGGTCGCAGGGGAGGGGTGACGAGGGGCGGCGCGCCGGGTTGCAGAGTCACAGGGGAGTGGTGCTGGCGGCATGCCGGGACAGAGGAGAGGACCACAGGGGAGTGGTGACGAGGGGCGGCGCACCGGGATGCGGGGTTGTAGGGAAGTGGTGCAGGCGGCTGCCGGGATGGAGGACCGCAGGGGAGTGAAGAGGGGGTGGCGCACCGGGATGCGGGTTGGTCACAGCCGCGAGGGCCGGCGGCCGGCATGGGAGCCTAAGGCATAGGGGAGGCTGGGGACAGAACGACCTAGGTTATTCGTGAAAGCCAATTTGGGCCGGGCTATTACAAGAACGAGGCCGGGCTTGGGTAGTGCGCTAGGATTTACTTGTACTACAATAGGGTCACGAGGTGCAACTGTACAACGCATATTGTGTAATGCTTATATGCGTATCTATGGTGAATTTTGCAACATACAGTTAAAACGTTGGAGCATATGTGTTGCTTTATAGAGGGTATCCTTGTAGTGAGGAGAAGCTGAAGTTCGATCGCATGTTAGAGGATCACAAAAAAGGGTTATACCCCAATTGCGAAGATGGCAACACAAAGCTCGGTACCGTACTGGAATTGCTGCAGTGGAAGGCAGAGAATGTTGTGGCTGACAAAGGATTTGAGAAGCTACTGAAAATATTGAAGAAGAAGCTTCCAAAGGATAACGAATTGCCCGACAGTACATACGCAGCAAAGAAGGTCGTATGCCCTCTAGGATTGGAGGTGGAGAAGATACATGCATGCCCTAATGACTGCATCCTCTACCGCGGTGCATACAAGGATCTGAACGCATGCCCGGTATGCGGTGCGTTGCGGTATAAGATCAGACGAGATGATCCTGGTGATGTTGACGGCGAGCCCCTCAGGAAGAGGGTTCCTATGAAGGTGATGTGGTATGCTCCTATAATACCACGGTTGAAACGTCTGTTCAGAAACTGAGAGCATGCCAAGTTGATGCGATGGCACAGTGAGAACCGAAAGAAAGATGGGAAGTTGAGAGCACCCGCTGACGGGTCGCAGTGGAGAAAAATCGAGAGAAAGTACTGGGATGAGTTTGCAAAGGACCCAAGGAATGTATGGTTTGCTTTAAGCGTGGATGGCATTAATCCTTTCGGGGAGCAAAGCAGCAATCACAGCACCTGGCCCGTGACTCTATGTATTTATAACCTTCCTCCTTGGATGTGCATGAAGCGGAAGTTCATTATGATGCCAGTTCTCATCCAAGGCCCTAAGCAACCTGGCAACGAAATTGATGTGTACCTAAGGCCATTAGTTGAAGAACTTTTACAGCTGTGGAATGGAAACGGTGTACATACGTGGGATGAGCACAGACAGGAGGAATTTAACCTTAAGGCGTTGCTGTTCGTGACCATCAACGATTGGCCCGCTCTCAGTAACCTTTTAGGACAGACAAACAAAGGATACCACGCATGCACGCACTGTTTAGATGACACTGAAAGTATATACCTGGACAAATGCAGGAAGAATGTGTACCTGGGCCATCGTCGATTTCTTCCGACCAACCATCAATGTCGAAAGAAAGGCAAGCATTTCAAAGGCGAGCCAGATCACCGGAAGAAGCCCGCCATGCGCACCGGTGATCACGTGCTTGCTATGGTCAATGATTTACACTACGTAATCTTTGGAAAGGGTCCCGGTGGACTAGCTGTTCCGAATGATGCTGAGAGACACGCACCCATGTGGAAGAAGAAATCTATATTTTGGGACCTACCCTACTGGAAAGACCTAGAGGTCCGCTCCTCAATCGACGTGATGCACGTGACGAAAAACCTTTGCGTGAACCTGTTAGGCTTCTTGGGCGTGTATGGGAAGACAAAAGATACACCTGAGGCACGGGAGGACCTGCAACGTTTGCACGAAAAAGACGGCATGCCTCCGAAGCAGTATAAAGGTCCTGCCAGCTACGCTCCTACGAAAGAAGAGAAAGAAATCTTCTTTGAATGTCTGCTCAGTATGAAGGTCACGACTGGCTTCTCGTCGAATATAAAGGGAATAATAAATATGCCAGAGAAAAAGTTTCAGAACCTAAAGTCTCATGACTGCCACGTGATTATGACGCAACTGCTTCCGGTTGCATTGAGGGGGCTTCTACCGGAAAACGTCCGATTAGCCATTGTGAAGCTATGTGCATTCCTCAATGCAATCTCTCAGAAGGTGATCGATCCAGAAATCGTACCAAGGCTAAGGACTGATGTGGCGCAATGTCTTGTCAGTTTCGAGCTGGTGTTCCCACCATCCTTCTTCAATATCATGACACACGTCCTAGTTCAACTAGTCGACGAGATTGTCATCCTGGGGCCCGTATTTCTACACAATATGTTCCCCTTTGAGAGGTTCATGGGAGTCTTAAAGAAATATGTCCGTAATTGCGCTAGGCCAGAAGGAAGCATCTCCATGGGCCATCAAACAGAGGATGTTATCGGGTTTTGTGTTGAATTCATTCCTGGCCTAAACAAGATAGGTCTCCCTAAATCGCGGTATGAGGGGAGACTGACTGGAAAAGGCACTCTTGGAAGAGACTCAATAATATGCAGGGACGGATATTCTTGGTCTCAAGCACACTACACAGTTCTACAGAACTCTACCTTGGTGACCCCGTATGTCGATGAACACAAGAACAGTCTGCACTCCAAACACCCGGAGCAGTGCGACGACTGGATTACATGTGAACACACTAGGACTTTCAGCAGTTGGTTGGAAACACGTCTCAGAGGTGACAACACTGTTTGTGATGAGTTGTACTTGTTGTCCAGGGGACCATCTTTGACTGTATTGACTTACAAAGGATACGAGATAAATGGGAATACATTTTACACGATCGCCCAAGATCAAAAGAGCACAAACCAAAATAGCGGTGTCCGCTTTGATGCAGCAACCGAGAGCGGAAAGGATACATATTATGGTTACATAGTGGACATATGGGAACTTGACTACGGACCTGATTTTAATGTCCCTTTGTTTAAGTGCAAATGGGTCAATCTGTTAGGCGGCGGGGTACAGGTAGACCCATAGTACGGAATGACAACAGTGGATCTGAAAAATCTTGGGTACACTGACGAACCGTTCGTCCTAGCCAATGATGTGGCACAGGTTATCTATGTGAAGGACATGTCTACCAAACCGAGAAAAAGAAAAGATAAGGAAGCGAATACATCATATGATGAGCCAAAGCGCCACATAGTTCTTTCAGGAAAAAGGGACATCCTGGGAGTGGACGGCAAGACAGACATGTCTGAAGATTATGAAAAGTTTCATGAAATTCCTCCCTTCAATGTCAAGGCTGACCCAAGCATCCTGATAAACAATGAAGATTATCCATGGTTACGGCGCAATAAGCAAATGACACAAGCGAAGAAAAAGTGAAGGCTTTCTCCCGCAACTATTATGATGATACCATGCCAAATTTGTAACAGACGAACATGCTACCATTGTCCGTTTTGTACATGCACATGCTATGTGCGTGAAATTATGATACCATCCCAACTTTCAACTTTTTCAGAGTTCATTTGAAATGCTTTCATGTCTTATGGTTCGAAACTTTTATACTTCGAAAGTGATTGTCCATTTTGTATACGAAGTGCATCAAGTTTTTGTCGTAACCCTCTCTACTTTCTGGAACATGCTATGTGGGTGAAATGATGATACCATGCCAACTTTCAACCTTTTCAGAGTTCATTTTGAAATGCTTTCCAATTTCAGAGTCATTTAGCTCAAAGAATGAATTAATAGCAAACAGAATAAACTACAAAACTTTTATGAAAATAAAAACAATCAATTAAAATATTATGTTATGATCAACTAAAATAAAACTATAATATTCTTCAATAGCAAAAAGAATATAATTTTTGTGACCTAAAATCAAACTATAAGTATTTAATTGTAAGTATAAATAAAAAATAAATAGCAAAGAAGAAAAAAAATTCTATTTTTATAGTAAAGTTATTCATAAACTAGTGATTCACACACATTTTTAAAAATTCAAATTTAAACTATTCAAAATTTAAAACTAATGGTACTAACAGAAAGTTTATAATTTTTGTGACCTAAAAGCAAAAAGAAATCACTAAAAAACTGTAAGTATTTAGTTGTAAGTAGAAATAAAAAATAAATAGAAAAAAAATTCTATTTTTATAGTAAAGTTATTCATAAACTAGTGATTCACACAAATTTTTCAAAATTCAAATTTAAACTATTTAAAATTTAAAACTAATGGCACTAACAGAAATTTTATAATTTTTGTGACCTAAAAGCAAAAAGAAATCACAAAAAAACTGTAAGTATTTAGTTGTAAGTAGAAATAAAAAAATAAAAAACCAAAAAAATGTAGAAATAAAAAAGAAAAAACCAAAAAAATGCCTCCTACTGGGCCTCCACGGTACGACTAGAAACCCTACATGGGCCAGGATTCAGGCCCGCAGAAGGCCCAATAGGCCCACAGGCAGTAGCAAGTTTAGGCCCGAAAGCCTGCATTAGAGAGGAGCTCGAATGGGGAGGCACACCAGGGCTTATAAACCAGTGCCGGCGCCCTTCAGCTAGCGATGTGGGACTAAACTTTTGGGCGCGGGGCAGCACAAGGCCATTGGTCCCGGTTGGTGGCACCAACCGGGACTAAAGGGGGGCATTGGTCACGGTTCGTGGCACAAACCGTGACCAATGCCCCCCTTTAGTCCCGGTTGGTGCCACCAACTGGGACCAATGGCCTTCGCTTCCCGCCCTTTGGGCTGCCGAAAAGAGGCCTTTGGTCTCGGTTGGTGGCACCAACCGGGACTAATGCCCACCTTTGGTCCCGGTTGCTGCCATGAACCGGGACTAAAGGCTCTGCTATATAAGCCCACACTTTGGAATTTTTCACTCTCATCTTGCAGTTGCCGCCCCTGACGACGCCGACGCCGCCAGGCTGCCCCGACGCCGCCCGCCCCGGCCCGCCCCCATCGTCGCCGTCGCCCGCGCCCCTGCCCCGACGCACGCCGCCCCGGCCCGCCCCCATCGTCGCCGTCGCCCGCGCCACTGCCCCGTCGCCATCCTCACCGCCGACTCCGCGGTCCTCCTGGTCCGGCCGGCGCCCTCCCTAGCTAGCATTTTTTTCATATATATGCTTGTTTTTTATATATATGTATATATGTTCTCTGTGTATATATATATGTTCATGTATATATGCAAAAGATAGTTTTTTAGAAAAATTAGGATTTTTTCTGTTCATAGATTTTTTTGGTGATATTAGTTATTGTAAATATGAAAATGTTTGTATATTCATATGAACAATGAATTAGAAGAGGGAGAAGAAGAGGGGGTCGAGAGGGGGTCTAGGGTCGCCGAGGGGTCGAGGGTCGTCGAACATGAGAGCAGGATGAGGATAAAAAAAGAAGAGGAATAAGAAAAGAAAAAAGAGGAGAAGAAAGAATAGAGGAGAAGATCTCCTCTATTCTTTCTTCTCCTCTTTTTTTCTTCTTCTTCCTCTTTTTTTTATCGGGAACGAGGGTCGTCGAGGGTCGCTGAGCGGTAGAGGAAGAAGAGGATAAAAAAGAAGAGGAAGAAAAAAAGAGAGGGTTCGACGGTCGCCTAGGGGTCGAGGGTCGAGAGGGGGTCTAGGGTCGCCGAGAGGGGAGAGGAAGACGAGGAGAAATAAATAAGAAGAAGAAAAAAGAAGAAAAAAATAGGAGAAGAAGAAAGGAATAGAGGAGAAGAAGAGAAAAATAGAATATATATTCTATTTTCTCTTTTCTCCTCTATTCCTTTCTTCTTCTCCTATTTTTTTTTCTTTTTTTTCTTCGACACGTGGGGGGGGGTCGAGAACGTCGGACATTCATGAGAGAGGCGAGGAAGAAGGGGAAGAAGAGGGAGAAGAAGAGGAGAGGAAGAAGAGGAAGTCTTCTCCTCTATTCTTTCTTCTCTTCTTTTTTCTTCTTCTTCTTCCTCTTTATTTTATCGGGAACGAGGGTCGTCGAGAGGGTCGCCGAGCGGTAGAGGAGAAACCCTAAATAGAAAGTATCGTCGGTGTGAGATACATGTACCGTCGGTGTCGGACACTACATCCACATCCCACAAGTGGCGCGGGCTTCGACGCCCACGTCACTTGTGTGACGTGGATGTAGTGTCCGACACCGAAGGCCACATGTATCTCACACCCACGATACTTGCTAGCTATTTAGGGTTTCCTCTACCGAAAAGAAGAGGAGAAATAAATAAGAAGAAGAAAAAAGAAGAAAAAGAAGAGGAGAAGAAGAAAGGAATAGTGGAGAAGAAGAGAAAATAGAATATATTCTATTTTCTCTTCTTCTCCACTATTCCTTTCTTCTTCTCCTCTTTTTTTTCTTCTTTCTTCTTCTTCTTCTTCTTCTTCTTCTTCTTCTTCTTAATTTTTATCGGGAACGAGGGTGTCGAGGGTTCTAGGGTCGTCGAGGGTTCGAGGGGTCGAGGATCGCCGAGGGGTCAAGAGAGGTTTCCTAGTGTCAAAGTATTGAAGAAATCCATGCCTTCATCATTAGCCGGAAGTAACCAGGGCATGTTGGTACGAAGTTCTGCAAAGTTGTTCTGGAATGGAGTCCCGGATAGAATAATCCGCCTTTTGGTACGAATTCAGCAAAGGCCTTCCAAATAGCGATATTCGGAAGGCTCTTGCTGAACTTTGTACCAAAAAGCGAATTATCCTATCTGGGACTCCGTTCCAGAACAACTTTGAAGAGCTTCGTACCATCATGCACATGTTACTTTCGCCTAATGATGAAGACATGGTTTTGTTGGATCCTTTGACACTACGCAACCTCCCGACCCCTCGGCGATCCTCTCGAACATGAGAGGAAGAAGAGGATAAAAAAGAAGAGGAAGAAGAAAAAAAAAGAGGAGAAGAAAGAATAGAGGAGTTCTTCTCTATTCTTTATTCTCCTCTTTTTTTTCTTCTTCTTCCTCTATTTTTTATTGGGAACGAGGGTCGTCGAGGGACATAGATGTAGTGTCATCGTTGTCGATATATACCCCCTCCCGGTAGCTTGCTATGATTAGGTAGCTAGTTGTACATTTGGCACTAATATATCCATCTGTCATGTTTGAATAATAATTGCCATGTTGTAAATATTTGTAGAAACTATGGACACCACCCTAGACGAAGCAAAAGAAGCGTTGTTGAGGGAGATAATCGCAGAAGGAAGTGATGCCGTCTCGTACTTTCTCAACGACACCGATGGTCTGGAAGGAGAGGGTGAACAAGCTGGCTATGGTGACCTAATGCCGGTGCAAGAAGAAGAACATGAGGACGGCTCCGGTGACCCAATGCCGGTGCAAGAAGGAGACCGTGATGACGGCTCCGGTGACCGAACCGAGTCCGGCCAGGTATATATATTAGTTAAGCCTATGCTGACTAGCTGATTGATGCATTCATTGTTTTGGTATGTACACATATTAATTAAGTCTTTGTTTTTTTTTTCGAGCCCTCCGGATCGAGCACAACTTCGGTAAAGAGACGAGGCCCGAATAAAAAGTTGAGCTCGGATGAAAAGCTTGAGATCACAGCAATCGCGCCCGACGGCCAACCTATTGAACCCCTCCGGACAAAGAGCGCATTTGTTGCTCAGTGCGGGGTTCTGGTTAGGGACGAGATCCCGATAAGCATCCAACAATGGTTTAAGCCGGCTACAGAAGACCCTGAGGTGTCTTATGTCAATGATATGCAGAAAAATGATCTTTGGACTGAGCTGAAGTCAAATTTCACCCTACCGCCAGAGGATAATCCAGAGAACCTAGTTAAAGAGAAATTAATCAAGTCTTTTGCTCTGAAGAGGATGGCAGAACTATTCAGGAGGTGGAAGAAAGAGCTGAATAAGTTTGTCGAAAATAATGAGACACCAGAATTCAAGGGCAGATATGAGAAGATCAGAGATCACTGGCCCGCATTTGTGGCCCACAAGACATCGGAAAAGAGTAAGAAGATCTCGGTGACAAACAAGCAAAATGTTGCGAAGAAGAAGCTTCACCATCGCACGGGGTCAGCCCGGCCTAAGTGGTCCAAGATTGAGAATGATCTGGTTCATAAAGGGATCGAACCAGAGACAAATAACTGGCCAGACCATTGCCGGACTTGGTTCTTCGGGGCTGGCGGAACCTTGGACCCTGAAACAGGGAAGTGCATTTGGACGAACGATCAAATGGACATACTAGTCAGTAAGCTTAAGCAGTATATCGAAGTAGCGCAGGAAGGGACGTTCTTTCCAGACAGAGAGAACGACGAGCTCACAATGGCCCTCGGGAATCCTGAGCACCCTGGACGGACACGAGGCACGCCAGGCTCCATTCCGTGGAAGGTTGGGTTTCCGGACGCAGGCGGTTACAAATCCCATGAGAGGAGGAAAAAAGTGCAGCAGACCCAAATGCAGGCGCTGCAAGCAAGGGTAGACGCGATAGAGGAACGAGAAGCAAATCGCAGCAAACGTACTGCCGAAGCCTCCCCCGAAGCTACCCCGCCATCTCAGCGCAGAAGCAACGTGGCTTCCACCGAGCTGCTTCAGCCGGAGCATGCCTTCACGGCTCCTGCCAGCTATCCCGTGGATGCTATCACGGAGTCTCAAAATTGCCACCTTATGACGCAATGGATGAATTTCAAGGTCAAGGCGGCTGTTGGCTCTGTTTATCCTACTGAACCCGGTGCAACTTTTCACTGCCGGCCGATTCCAGAAGGATATGCTAGGGTGATGGTGGATGAGATAACGGAGGGATTTGAGGACCTCCAGCTTGACCACCCTACCGGTGAAGGGGAGACTCGGCTGGGGTCTGCTCTGAAGACTCCATGCCTATGGCGGAAGGAGCTCATCAACCTTCCGAACTGGACGCCTCCGCCTCCTCCTCCTCCTCCGGCGAGTCAGGGCACTCCGCCTCCTCCACCGCCTCCTCCTCCGGCGAGTGACGATCAGGGCCCTCGGCCGGCTCCTTCTCCGGCGCGTGGCGGCACTCCGCCTCCTTCTCCGCCTGCGCCGACGCGCCCGAGCAGCCAGCCTCCTCCTTCTCCGCCTCGTCAGCAAGGGCGGAAGAGACCTGCCGCCGCTCCAGCTGCTCCGGCGCGTCGTAGTCCTTCTCCTCCGCCTCTTAAGCAAGTAAAGAAGACAACTACTCCGTCTGCTCGGTCGGCGTCTAGCAGTACAACCAGAGGCGGGAGGACATACAGATTCGGTCCTTCTCTGAAGACTCCGGAGAAGTTACCATATGAGAGGACCCAGGAGGAGAACGCCGAGATCGCACGAGAAGAAGTGAGGAAATTCTTTGAAGGGGTGAAAGCAAAGAAACATCCACCTCCGGAAGAGAAGGTAGATCGGGTGAAAGTGAAGCGAACTCTGGCTGCCCTGACAAAACCACCGAAGTCTGATCCGTCGAAAGGAAACTATGACCGCATTATTGGAAAGGAATTTGCCGAAGCGGAGCGGTTGGGAAGTACTGTCAGTGATCAAAGGCTGAAAGAACGACGAGCTGGGAAACAAATTGCCCAGCTCGGCGAACAAGCGAAGCAATCGTGCCCCCCGCTCAAGGTGCCTAGACACAACGTCGCTAATGATCCGAGGATGGTGCCCGGTTATAGCAATCTTGCAGATTACCTGCCCGACGAAGTACATTATGAACCCATGGAGATGCAGATACAAAGATACGAGTACGGGAAGCCTCTCGTCAAAGATGAAAGATCTCTATCAACGATGATGCAAAGATTGCATGATTGGTACCTGAAAATCTGTAGAGACTCTGGGGGGAGGAGTACTTTGTATTTGAAAGTTAAAAAGGAGCATGACCTCATTGGAATTGATTTGTTGCCTGTTCCATTTGAGGAGTTCTATCAGTTTTTCAATCAATTGGCCCTCGATAAAACAACGGTCGCCTGCTACTGTCTGTAAGTAGTACTACTTCTGTCATTAAGTTTCTCTATATAGCTTAGCTCTTTCATTGCATGTATTTATAATCATCCTCACTATATTATGCAGATTGAAGATCGTCGAATTGAAGAAAAGACAAGTCGGTGATATTGGGTTCATTAACACATATCTCATAGATGCAACTCAGGTTAAATTTCATGCCACAGATACCGAGGCCAGCATGCTACAATCGTTGATAATAAATCAAAACAAAGATATAATACTCTTTCCTTACAACTTCAAGTGAGTGTTACTGTCTTGTGCGTATTCGGTTTCCCTTATATATTAGTCAAGGTGATAGTAATGTAATTGATGAGTTATGCATGCGTGTGCAGTTTCCACTTTATTCTCCTACATATTAAGCTTGAGCAGGGACTAGTAACCGTCTTAGACTCAAGACGAAAAGATCCCAAGGACTATGCAGACATGACTCAAATACTCGAGAAGTAAGTTAAATCGATCATTATCCACCATATCAGCAACTTTGTTCATTTCCTGATATATCAAGTAATTGTTTTCTTTGTCCGGCAGGGTTTGGAGAAAATTCACCAGAAAAGCTCCGGGACTGCCGAAGGAGCTGCAATTTAGACACCCGAAAGTAAGTACTAGCTATAGTAGCATTTTAAGCGCATCTACTAGTCATTCAAGCGCTAGTTTCATCAATACCATTTGGCATTCTTGCTTATCAGTTTGATTAACCTCTATTTCTTGTAAAGTGGTTGTGGCAGGAACAAGGGAATGATTTCTGTGGATACTATGTTTGCGAATCTATCCGCCACACGACCTGTGAGCGGGGCTACACTGACAAACAATATGAAGTACGTAAATAACAACATTCATAATTTTATTTTATTACCATCATTTGTGTTGAGTTTCATTCATTCATATATATATGTATTGACCCCCTTCTTTAAATTAGATGTTTCGGAAGCGGGATGAACTCCTAGCACCAGCTCGCATGCGAGTAATTCAAGAGGAATTGGCGGCATTCTTTCTTGACCACGTGATCCCTGAAGACGGAGAATTCTATGTTAACCCTGAGTCCGTATGATTATATTTGTAAGAGATAATTATTGTATATATGTAGCCGGTAGTGTTAGATAGATATACGAGAACTTGTTGTTCGACCAATCTCTCGGAGAAAGAGAGGTGGTCGATATCACTTCTCTCTGTATGCATATATGTTCATCACGATCTTCTGTTTCCTTCGTTTGCTTACTAGCTAGCCAGCGTGTCTAGTCCTCTCTATACGTATGTATAGTACGTAGCGTCGACCAAGCACGGACATAAAAGAGGACACTTCTCTCTATTAATTATAGCTAGCTAACACAATTTATGAAACACCTAAATTAACCCCCCAAAACCCCCAACCCCCCCCCCTTTAAAAAAACAAAACCCCAGCCACAGAAATGCTGACGCGTGGATGCCTATTGGTCCCGGTTGGTGCCACCAACCGGGACCAAAGGGTCTCCTGCCTGGGCTCTGCGCACTGCCCACGTGGAGGCCCATCAGTCCCGGTTCTGGATTGAACCGGGACTAAAGGGTCGGGGCATTAGTACCGACACTTTAGTCTCGGTTCAGGAACCGGGACTAAAGGCCCTTACGAACCGGGACTATAGGCCCTTTTTCTACCAGTGAGAGCATACCCCATATGCTACCAAATGAACAAAATTTATATAAAAAGCCACATATATACCTGCTGAACAATAAGACCAGAGTCGATGTTATGCTTACGAGTCATCCTCTCAATACAAATAGGATCTAAAAACTTGATTGGACTAAATGTCATTCCAAGGTGGAGGCGAGGCATGCAACTAGACCAAATAAAATGAAGACCAAATGAATATCATACAAATTTTAAAAAGAACATCATAACATTAATATCTTTACAAGACATAGGTATCACACATGTTACTAACAAAGAATTGAGAAAGGGGAAATACGTACTCAAACCTCCTCCAAAAATCGAAGCACTTATGCAATATTGACGAAGGTACAAACGTCTCATTGATTTGATTGTTAACTAGACCCACAACTTTTCCTTCTAAGTCAATGATGGGCCCTCCATCATCATGTAACTAGAGCATTATAGTAATGACGAATATTACGATTTGTAGTGAGAAGGAAATAAGATGGAGATGCAAAATATAAATTTGAGATGTAACATACCAGTTTGAGACTAGATGCATCACGAAGAAAATACATGTAATGGCATCTCTCATACCGAGATGGAATGTCATAGGCCAAATTACCATGTGTTATCTTTATATCCAAATTTGCATCTCTTCCAAGGCGGTTAACATCTTGACCAGAATGCACACGGTCATTAAAAGTGGGTAGATGAACTGGTTTGTCCACTTGAACTTCATAAATAGCAAATTCATAATGCTCTTGAAGATAGATGAGCTGGCCTTGTGTAGTTTTATTATCCAGCAAATGAACAATGACCTAAAATAGACCGTGGCAAAGGTTATGACACTACATTTTCGAAAGAACTTATATTGAGGAAAACATTTTTGAGAGATCAACTATCATGAAAGTCAAGCGCCAGAATAACTTTTTTTGTTTCTAATTCTCTGTTCTAACAAAGTTGAAGATAATGACACATTTAATTTGCAACTAGCCACCAGTGTAGTAACTGAGTCATTACAAATAATTTAATTTGAGAGGGCATAAACAAGCAAATAAAAAGAGAAAAATCCTTATATAACACTATTTTAATTTTCACTTCCCTATTTAACACTGAACAAAAATTTCTTCCTTGTCTAACACTAAGGCTAAAATTTATGCCTTTTGTAACACTTCCGTTACTTCTATTAGCATCTGCCGTTTGGACCCTCATGAGTTTTCTTTACGTGGACAAAACTGCCCTGCCCATACCGAACCGGCAGCTATCTCCCGACCCTGACTCGTCCCTGTCTTTCTCCCCTCTCCTCCTAACCCTAGCGACCGGCGGCAGCGGCGCCAGTCCTCTTAACGACGGCGGCGGCCCCAATCCTCCTAATGACGGCGGCCACACCAATACTCCTAACGACGGTGGCGTCTCCTAGCAGCGGTTGGGACACCGTGAGTGGCTGGGGGAAATGGTGCTGTGGAGGGCAGCCAAGGAGGGGCTTCAGATGGCGGCCAAGAGGGGCTAAAGATCACCGACGCAGCAGCATCCCCCATCTGCTGCTGTTGGAGGTATCTTCACCCTCTTCTGTGTGGACGCTGTCTAATTAATGTTTCCTTGTTCTTGTCAGTAGCTTATCGTAGTGAAATCAACATATTTAGAATGTTTCCTTTCGAGCCTTGAATACAACTTTCATTTACTAGTGTTGCCAATTAGCCAATGCCGAGCTGAGAGCTTGAGCTTGGTGGTCATTTGGATGATGCATGCTTAATTTTTACTTCAGTTGTTGATGACATATGCCCAGGATATAGCTCAGAATTTTGTAGGTACGACATACTCCATTTTATTGTTGTTTGTATTTCTGTTGGCAGTGTTTTTAAAGTTTGATGTGCTCATATATCACTGCTTCTACTAGCAGTTTATGATTGATGAACCATTGTGGTTTCAGTTCATGAATCATTATTTCTAGTTGAGTTCTGCAAAAAAAAGTCCCACTTTTTAGATGTAAAAGCTCACCAAATTGATTCTACAGGATTTTGACATAAATAAAACATCCTTTGGGAAACATCAAGTTGCATTTTAGCACAGATATTCAGTTGTACTGTCAGTATTGTTAGACTACACTTGAAGAGCTATTCTGATTACAGTGTCCCAGTCCACAAACTCAAATTATGTCTTACTTTTACTAATTCTGAATTTTATTTGTTCACGTATTATGCAAGTTAATGTTATTTGCTCCTATATCATAAATGGACAAGTGCAGATCAACAGCTAGATCTAATCAACCGGAGCCTATTCATGTGCCAAGGAAAAGGACGGTGCTTGCTGAAACAACTACGAGAACTGCAATGGGCACCAGAAGCAAAACAGCTACAAGAACTAACCGGCCAGATTGCCCTGCAATGAGCACTAGAAGCAAAAGCCTCAGTTTGTCAACATCAATGTAATTTATTTTAGTTAAATGTCACTTTTGTGCTGCTCATGTGATGTATGTGTGGACTTAATTGGACTCATGCATGTGAACCTGGATACGATGCTTGTCATGTCCGTGTACTCGGATGTGAACCTGGATGTTTTATGTCTCATGCTTATGGCAAACGTGGATATGGTGTGATGAATGATATATATGTGAATTTTGTGCAGGGGGCATGACATCAAATTACAGGGGAGGTTTGCCTGTTTTTGGATTGAAATCCAAACTTTTGAACTTGAATCCTAGATATGGATTGTGTGCATTTTTTGAATTAAAAATTGGTTCATTGGCTTCCATGATGATTGTGTATGTAAGCCTTAGACTCTTTTAGGAACTATAAGTTATTGCTTCTTTGGTCCCATGAATAATTTTGGGCACTAAGGGTAAAATCATCTTTCCAGGTGTCACTTAAAATCATCTTGCTGTAATTAGGATGACAAAGAGTGAATGTTAAGAAGGTCACCTTCGCATTCTGATGATACTCGCCTGTCCACTGCCGCTTCCACTTGTGGATATCATCTTTACGAATTAGATGGGCAGACGTCAAAACAAGGGCCGTTTTTCTCTGGCCGTCCCTTTGAAACCACAAGCCACAACATTTATTCAGCGGTTGGTCCTCTACAAAGCAACAAAAGCTACAAACAGTTGGCCAGGTACCGAATATTAATTAAGAAGCAAACATGACGTTGAATACAGACCGAGAAAGGACGAGAGCAAAATGACGGATTTTGCAGCAGAAAGCACTGCATCTCTTGCGAGTTCACGGATGGGAAGGAGACGACGGTCCTTGCGCAGGCAGGAAGATGGTTGGTGCCAGTAGTGATCCATAGTGAACAGGTCAGCTAGACGATCTACATAAAGAAAATTAAGATCAGGTTGGAAATTAACAATGAATGGGGAAATTAAAGCTGAGAAAAAGAATGGGGGAAACGTGGGGAGGGGGGCATTTACCTGTTAGGTTGATCTCTCCACCGAGTGGGCTCAACGGCCCATCGGGCCCTGATCTATTCGCGCCCTGATCGGGGGCGCCCAACCGTTCTATGGTTGGTGGGCCCCTGTGACCTGCGATATATAAAGAGGTGGGGGCCGGGGCGCACGGTACGAGGTTCACCGCGCCGCCAGACTCCCCACCGATATCCCCTTCCGATCTAGGGCAATCGCAGTGCTCACAGGAAGCACCACTACCACCTCTCCATCTCGATCTCTCTGCGATCACCGGCCTCTACATCACCATGGCCGGCTCTGGATCGAGCTCTTCCGCACCCAAGGAAGGTAGGTTACCGGAAAGATCTAGCCTACACGATCCAAGTGGGTCTATCAATGGTATCAGGCCATCTTGGTTAGATGTTTTTCGGTAAACAGATAAAACAGAAAAGAAAAAGAGATCCCTACCCCCAAAAGAACCCTAGAACAGGGCAAAGACCACCGGAGAGGGCCTCAGGCCTCGCCGGCAAAGAGTGCCACCGTAAGGCCGCGCTGACCCTCTCGATCTCGACGCGCATCGGCAAGCCGAGGCATCGGACGAAGGTACCACCCCTCACGGGGCAAAGGAAAACCTCAAAGTAGGCACCGCAGCCAAACCGCTCGACGGCGGCGCGCTCACCGCAAGGCGGACGCGCAGCCGGCGAAGGGGATGGCCACGTCACTGCATCGAAACCCGCATCATCTCTCTCTCTCTGTTGCTGCACAAGGAGAAGTAGTAGATTGAAGGGGGGTAGAAGGGAGGAAAGGGGGAATGGAGAAGAGCTCGCCAGGGAAAGGCGGAGCACAACCCTGTCTCCGGCTGCCGGCGACCGGCGTCAAAAGCAACGGCGCAGTCGGGAGCGAGACAAGGAGAGCAGAGGTGGCCGCGAGCGTCCCTCTCTCTCTGTAAAAGGAAAGGAGGGGGGAAAGGGCAGGCTCGCGCATCGTGGCGCAGTGGCGCTCGTCGCCAGCGGCCGGCCTCGTGCCGCGGCACGGTGGCTCGACTCAGTCGGGACAGCGAGCGAGAGGGGTGCGAGGGGCGCGCGGGGGAGGAAAGGATTAGGGTTCCCCTCACCCCCCACCGCATCGATTGGTTTTGATCTGGCGAAAAGCAAGGGCGACCGTCGGATTAAGATCGACGGCCACCGTGAAACCCTAGCCCCGCCCCAGGCCGCTGGGCCAGAAAGGGAGCAGGCCAGCTGGGTTGCTGGGCCGCCAGATCCAGCGGACCGGGCCGGCTCGCTCGAGCGCGCGGAAGCGCAGGCCTTGGGCCGCTGCGGGCCTCCCGCGCGAGGCCGAGTTCTGCTGGAGCTGCCCGTTTTCATTTTTTTTCTTCAAGGTTTTGTCCAGTTTTGGGCAGATTTTAAAGTCCTTTTTGTGCATTATTTTTCCAACGAAAAATTATGTTCAGAAAATAGGAAAGAAAAAGTTGCAAAGTTTCTGAAAAAGAAAAATAGAGAAGTCTCTGAAAATAAAATTGAAATTTTCAAAAAAGAATTAAAAGTTCAGGAATTTATTTTCATGTTTTCCGCTGCGTAAATATTTAATAGTGTGCTTTTATAAAGAGATAAAGTTTAGAGAGAATTATTTTTTATAGAGCACATTAAAGTGATTATTCGAATTAATATGATTATGTTATTTTTATAACCAACGTTGTTAATAACATGATCATGTTTTATTATTGAAATTTAAAGGTGCATTTATTTCTAGTATTTTGCCCAACGGTAATATAGATTTAATTGCATAGACAATTATATGTTTAATTTGACCAACGTTAGATTAATGCATATGGTTGTTATATTGATGTCACTTAAATTGTGATTTCAGGAGGCTTTCACTTGATGAGTTGCCTAAAAGAAGTTCTAACACTCAGAGGTGACAACCACACTGATTGGAGGAAGAAAGTTGAACTGGCATTTGTTTGTGCTGATTTGGACTGGGTTCTGGATGAACCACAGCCGGTCAGACCTACAGAGCCAGTAAGAGAGACTACTGAGGATGATGTTGCATGGGCTAAAAGGAAAGGGGATTATGCTCCTTTGGAGATGTCCTACATCATAACCAACCAAAAGTGGGTCAATGCAAATAAAAAAATGCATGGCCTTTATAAAGAATACAATTGAGAGCACCATTATGGGCTCCATTGCAGAGTGCACTTCAGCAGCGGAGTTGCTGACAAAGATAAAGAGCCAGTTCACTGGCTCTTCAAAGATATATGCCACCCAAGTGTTAAAACAACTTGTGACAGAACAATACACAGGTGGTGGAATAAGAGAGCACATCCTGAGGATGAGCAATATGACAGCAAAGTTAAAGCCTATGGATGAGGATCTGGAGATCAAACCAAAGCTCTTGGTCCACCTTGTCATAGCTTCACTGTCAAAGGAGTTTGAAACTTTTGTTGTGAATTATAATAATGTCACCTGGAACATGAGACATAGAAAAGACAATTGCTATGTGTGTCCAAGAAGAGGACATACTAAAAGCTTCACATGGTGGAACACTCAACTATGTGAAGGATCATAAGAAAAAGAACTACAATCAAAACGACAAAAGTTCTCCTTCAAAGCCACAAGGAAAAGCTCCCTATCAGCATCAGCGTCAGCAACAGTCTTTCCTAGTGGACAAAGACACTGGTCTTCACTGTAAGCAGACCGGGCATTACATGAAAGACTGCCCTGTTTGGCTGAAGTCCTTAATGGCAAAGCAAGGTAACAACATTGTTTCCTTAGTTAATGAATCCTTGTACACACAGTTTTCGAAATCTACTTGGTGGATTGACTCAGGGGCAACTGTTCATGTTGCAAATTGTTTACAGGGATTCCATTCGACCCGGACTACGCTAAGAAGAGAAGGAGGCATTGAAGTAGCCAATGGACGTCCATGCGAAAACCGGGCCTGAACCTCAGTTTTAATATCCAACCTGTGAAGACTGGCCTCTGTTTGCTACTGCTGCCAGTGCAGATCACGCAGTTCTTTTTTTTTGCCAAACTTTTCATGTTTAGAGTGCTGCGAAGATCTTTTGTCCAACTGTTTTACAAATACTTGTAATTCCTTTCGGCACCAGTATGCCATATGACATCCCGTAGTAAAAAATAATACTTAGATTTTAAACTTGGCTGCATTTTCTTATCAGCCCATTTCATTTCCGTCAACTGCAGGAAGTTGAATTGATCTTCTGCTGGAACTTACTACTGGTTCTGCGTAATATCTATGCTTCACCGTAATCTTGGTCAGTAAGTCTTCTGGGCCATACACGGAGTTCAGCGGCATTCTGTAGACTCCGCAGAATTGCATAGAGATGCCTGGGCCTGGCCATGGCCACCATTCTGCAATGTCGCAGGACTCATGGGCAAGGGAATCTGACATGCTTGCTTCCCATAATGGTTCAACATATGATGGATGGAGCACAGAGTGGTGGTGCTCAGGTCATCCATGATGATTCACACAATGGTGCACAGTTTGAGTTTGGTGTGCTGAACTCATACAATGGCCAAGGGCTGTCTCTGAGCCTCAACACTCAAATCCTCGCACCATCCTTTTCTTTGAGGCCCTGACCGTAGAACAATCGTTCTACAGTATTCTTCTCTATTATAAATAAGTGAGTATAATACAAATGCTGAACTCATCCATGATGATTCACACAATGGTGCAAAGTTTGGGTTTGGTGTGCTGAACAACCTTGACTCATCAAATCTTCCAGTAGGGAAGGCTAAGGGCTGTCTCTGAGCCTCAACACACAATTGTTCGCACCATCCTCTTTTTTTGGGCCCTGACCGTAGAACAGTCGTTAATACAAAGGGGAGGAGCAACGAGAAAGAAGTTACTCTGGCTCTTCCATCTTAATACAAAAGACATGCAAATCTCCAGGAAATACAAAGTTTTCTTGGAAAGATCTACTCCCTCCGTTACGAAATATATGACGTTTAAGCAGTTCAATTTAAGCTGCTTAAACGTCATATATTTCGTAACGGAGGGAGTATTATCTATGCCTAAATAATTAGATCTACCTTTAACATGGTGGTGTTAGTGAATTTATTGGTAGAGTTTGAATAAGATTGAGAATCTTCTATACATTTTCAATATTTGCTTTTACTGTTTTTTTTCTTTGATTTGGTAGTAAATTGTTTTAAATTTAGGAAACATATATTGCAGGTGGAACCGAAATGCATGTACTATTACGACCAAATGCGAAATGTGGTTTCATATTTTGACATGGTGGCCTGGCCTTACAGGAGTTGCTCTTCAGACAAACTCACGACATTTCAGGTGCTTTAAGGATGCTATCAATGATCAGATCAATGTTATCAGGAAGAAGCTTGAAAATTCATAGGAAGGCAAATTGACTCATCTCCGGTACATTGATCAGCAGCTGTATGGTAACAGCGGGCTTTCCAACAGTATGGTATGATTCCTTCCTTAAAACGCCTGGAGCCCACAGAGTAGACTACCTGAAAACTCAGTTACAGTTCGTGCTTGGCTTTTGAACACTTCATCATCCACACCTATGTGACTTCTACAGTCCAAACATTTCAGTCTAGCATAATTACACAGTTCTATGTAGCTTCTACACCTATGTGGCTGCCACACTTGCATACAGATAGGAAACGAGTTTCACAAAACTCAAAATCAGTAGCCAATAACGCTCTAACATGCATGCTATGCTCTAAGCTAAGTTGCTTCTACAGTCCAAAGGCACCATAATTTGAAGTTCTTGTCTACCAAAAAAAAGGATTACACCGAACTTTATCTGTAATTGGCATGCAAGGGTTAATTCCACTGACTCATCCATGAAGCCTAGCAGCAGCCAAGTGTCTACACAAATAAAAACATCAAGGTTTGATTAGATAGATTTTTGGCGACACGAGAGTGACTCTACAGACCATAGTAAGACCGCTAATGTGCAATCTTAATACATATAGAACACCAAGTTCAAGGTGAGATCAAAAACAACATTACGTTATGAAAACAATATTGTGGATGAGAGATCCTGAACCGAATTCTAACCTAATTAAAAATTCTGTCTTATAAAGAGAATGCCTGGAGGATGTAATCAAGTCTCTGCCTTCTTCCATGGAGGAAAGACTATCAAGTGAGGTGATCATGTTTCCCTAGCATCCAAGGATTAATTGGCTAACTAAAGGTGACACATTTTTCACTGCATTTTCCCATTCAAGATATAACGAGATGGCAAGGCAGAACAAAACTAAATCCCTGAAGCGATCAGATGGAACAATCTGTTACAAACAGAATGAGATACTTTCTTCATGAAGTTATTTATGGCACATAACAATCTCCTCTATAACCTCCCAATTTGTGTTCAAACATACTGAATCAAAACAGATGGAAATATGAAAACTTAAGTTTACCTTTCTTGAAGCTCAAGAAAAACAAAAGACTCACATGACCTCTTTATTTTTCAATCGTGACATGATAAGTGCCTACACAAATAATAAAAACATCACGATTCCATTAAATATGCCAAGTTCAAGGTGAATTTTTTTTATAAAATGCGAGGTGTTTACCTTCAATAATATCCTCTCCACAATCTGACACAACTACAGTCAAATTTCTAGTTCGTCGGCAACGTTTGGCAGCATTAAATATTAGAACCTATAAAGCAATCAATAGAATTAAGTTCTCAAAACATATTTATCATAGTGCTTTGTTCAGCATGAATTAAGCAGCTCTTGATTACAACATAGGACATGACTTACCGAAACATCTTTTTCTGCATATAATTTATTTCTCTGATCAAAATGATCCCAGCATATGTCTACCAACATGTTTTCCAACTGGCGAAATAGGCAAGTATGTCACATAAAAGAATATAAATATATGTAGAAAATACACCCTACAACCAGGATCATCTCATGCTTAACGCCACATACGATCCTAGTCAACCCATCCTACACGGCACGCAGGGTCTGTCAGAGGATAGGGCGGTGGGCTCAGGTGATGTTAACGATTATGAACCCCTCATCATGATACCTATAAGTTGTAGGTCATCATGAGCGCGCTAGGGTGATCATCAATGCACTTGTTGACCCCGGGTATTTCAGAGACAATATAAGAAAGAGATGGTTGTCGAGTTCACCTCTGTTTTTACGCTTTGACCGTGTGGACAATTTAAGAGGTCCGCTAACATAGTTCTGCTGCTCGAGAGATCAAGCTTACAGGGAGGATTATGCCCGTTCTTTACCGCTCCCAATAACCACCATGATTCCCTGAGTACCCGTATTTTCTTCACAAAGGGCTCTGACATACCCCTAGTAGGCCCATCTTTAGCGGAGCCAAGGAAAATATCATATCCTGTACCGCTGACAATAATGGCTAGAACTCTAAAGATATCATATAGAAAACATCTCCACTAGAAGTACAATTCAACATAAATACACCCTACGTACTATGTACTCTTTTTTAATCTTAGCTACATGATAAATATGTGCCAACCGCATAACATACACTATGTATTCTTGCATCCAATTGATGGGAATAACCTACCTGGCTTACTGATGTCCAGATATAGTTATCCATACAGGAAGTTAATCCATCCGGCATGAAGCAGGCAAGGAGGTGGTTCGACTAGCATGGCATTATCTAGATTATCTAATTAAGAATGCACGATAACTTGCTCCCTATTGGATTATAGCATAACCCATCAACTCGATCTACAATATACGTGGGAGATTAAACCTACCGTTGAGATTAGAGAGTAGCTACATTTGGTTGTAGCAAAAATTAAAAATCTAACAAATACACAATGCACAAACCTCAATTGTCGTAGAAACGTATTTTCCATTAAAACCTTCAATAACATCACCTTTGCGGATTCCCAGTTTCTCGGCATATGATCCTTTTGACACCTAATGTTTAATTAGCATGATTACTCCATAATATACATATGAAAAACAGTTCCAGAAGAAACAAATAACAAGGATAAAATTAAAATAAAGGTGAGCACCGCCGTCTATACCTATTGAACTATGAGACCGGACTCAATGTTATGCTTACGCTTCATCCTCTCAATACAAACCGGGTCTAAAAGCTTGATGGAAGTAAAGGTCATTCCAAGATGCAGCCGAGGCATGCACCTATACCAAATATAATCGAGACTAAATGTTACAAAAACTTTAGGAAAGAACATCTTAGAATTATTACTCTTATAAGACATTAGTTCAAACCCTGCTCAAAAGAATATTATGCCAAAAAAATTGGACAGCGAAGTAACCAAAAGAAAAACTGAATCTTTACATCAAATTTAGGTCCTATACCCTAGATACAAAAAGTTTACGAAACATGCAAAATTCAATAAGGTGACTAAACTTGGACAATACAACAAGACAAAGGAACAAAAAACGGCCGTTGATGATCATGTCGCTAACTTCCTCTATGATAATAACCTGCCACTATACATCGTCAATTCAAGAAGCTAGGAGATTCTATTGGATTCCATAGGGTGGTATGGTCCTGATTATAGATCACGAAGTTACTATGATGTGGGCCGGGATGCCCATTGCGTGAAAGGGCAATGCCAAGACAGATGATTTGAACTGAAACACATGTTGGCATGGAAAGCATATGCCTACACATTCATGTCAGATGGGTGGACCGACATGAAGGGACGCCATTTGGTCAATTAACTTATGGATAGTCCAGAAGGTACCATCTCCTTGGTGTATGATAATGTCTCCGTTGAATCACTTGATGCAACTTTTGTAATGAAGTTGCTAGAGAGACACAGATTGATGCAATTGGAAGAGAACAAGTGGTGCAATTTCAGTGGGAAAATGAATGGGTTAATGTCTATGCAAAACCTGTTTATCAAGAAGGTATTGGTGTAGCATTGACTTGGGGTGATGTTGATCTCAGCCATGGGTGGTAAGGAAATGCTAAGAGGCCGGGCGGGTCTTCCAAAGGACTACTCATGGTGCTACTAGTCGACCCATAGGCCCGCATATCATTTATGATAGGAAGAGGGTGCGGACAGTTGATGAAGAAGAGATTGAGGAGCAGCACAATATGAAGATACCATGGTTGAGGGTGAAGATGAGATGAACAACTACTAGGACATGGACTGCAACGACGACAATGGAGGAGAAAGAAGAAACAAAGTGTTGTTGGACAAAGCCATGAAGTTGGTGAATTTCAATTGGTTGATCAAGTGGATGTTTTAGTAGGGCGGAAGGATGTGATGTGATGTGATGGAGGGATGAAGACATAAAGTGGAGAGAACTTCTGGATTGTGTTGCCTTTTGTCATTGGGAACTTCTTTGATGCATTATGGACTAGTTCTGGATTGTGCTGCCTTTTGTCGTTGCATACTTCTTTGGTACACATTATGAACTTAGCTGAGGTCAGTTATAATAGTGTTTACTATAACATTTATAACACATGGCAGTCAACGACTAGTATACAATTAGGCACGACTAATCTTAGCGAGTATCAACTAACCCACAGGTCAGTAACCTGACGACTCGACTTTACTAGTTGTACATATTTTTGCCTATGATGTTCTC
Organism: Triticum urartu; assembly: GCF_056163025.1. Lineage (NCBI taxonomy): Eukaryota > Viridiplantae > Streptophyta > Magnoliopsida > Poales > Poaceae > Triticum > Triticum urartu. Next base: position 9,862,574 of record NC_141877.1, read on the forward strand.
CACTTGTAGCCACCTAGGCCTCACGTACATGATTTTGCTAAATCATTTTTTAGCAATTCATTCGGACAAAATAATAGCTAAAATATCACAGTTCAAACATAAACTAGTAGAAAAGGGGGCAACGGTCCAGGCCAGGTCAGCCCATTAGTCCCGGTTCAATCTAGAACCGGGACCAATGGTGGCATTGGACCCAGTTCGTGAGCCCAGGGGGCTGGCCGGGTCACGTGGGCCATTGGTCCCGGTTCGTCTGGACCTTTTGGTCCCGATTGGTGGGACGAACCGGGACCAATGGACCTGGCTCCTGGCCCACCACCATTGGTCCCCGTTCGTGGCATGAACCGGGACCAAAGGCTCCCCTTTAGTCCCTCCTATGCACATGAGGTGTTCGATGAAATGCTCGAGCCACAGTAGTTAAGCTTTCTCCTCTCGAAGCTCGACCCCGAAGCTCCATTTTCCTCGAGATTTGTCTAGATTTAGCGGTCCGTCACGCCCCACCCCCGTCTTCACTGCCGTCGATCACCCATGCCGATCTCATCACCGACACCACCGTGGTGAGCCTCTTGTTCTTATCTTCTTTCTGAAAGGAAAAATATTGTTACTTGTATGTTTAGATAGATACTTGTATAATTTTCTTACTTCTATTATTGCATCTTATATAGTGCGATGGTTTTGGTATCCGCCCCCATCGGCCCTCGTCCTGTCTATGATTCGGATGTGGTATATATATTATCTTTATAACTATTGGTTCATACCGAGGCTTGGTATCATTATGCCGTTGGATCAATTGTTACCTTGGTTGCGATTATGATCGCCTTTGTTTTCGTATTAAAATGTTTTACATAGTTTCAATGTATGGTTTAATTAATTAGATGCTCTAGAGAGCTATATGTTGTTAGATGAGAACTATGTATGTACTTTGGTTTTAATGTGATGATGAACTTCTATTAATTTGGACACTTAATTATATATAATGCACGCAGATGAACCGGCAATGGATGTACGGTGACAGACACACCTCCGAGTACATTAAGGGCGTGCATGAGTTTCTCGATGCGGCTGAGGCAAACAAGTAGAATGGTTTTATGTGTTGTCCATGCCCTAATTGTGGGAATACGAAGTCTTACTCTGACCGAAAAATCCTTCACACCCACCTGCTTTACAATGGTTTCATGCCACACTATAATGTTTGGACAAGGCACGGAGAAATAGGGGTTATGATGGAAGACAGCGAAGAAGAAGAGTACGATGACAACTATGTGCCCCCTGAATACGGTGATGCTGCAACGGGGGGAGCTGGTGAAGATCAAGAGGAACCAGACGATGTGCCCAATGATGCTGCAACGGGTGAAGCTGCTGAAGATCTAGAGGAACCAGACGATGTTCCCGATGATGATGATCTCCGCCGGGTCATTGTCGATGCAAGGACGCAATGCGAAAGTCAAAAGGAGAAGCTGAAGTTCGATCGCATGTTAGAGGATCACAAAAAAGGGTTGTACCCCAATTGCGAAGATGGCAACAGAAAGCTCGGTACCGTACTGGAATTGCTGCAGTGGAAGGCAGAGAATGCTGTGCCTGACAAAGGATTTGAGAAGCTACTGAAAATATTGAAGAAGAAGCTTCCAAAGGACAACGAATTGCCCGACAGTACATACGCAGCAAAGAAGGCCGTATGCCCTCTAGGATTGGAGGTGGAGAAGATACATGCATGCCCTAATGACTGCATCCTATACCGCGGTGCATACAAGGATCTGAACGCATGCCCGGTATGCGGTGCATTGCGGTATAAGATCAGACGAGATGACCCTGGTGATGTTCATGGCGAGCCCCACAGGAAGAGGGTTCTTGCGAAGGTGATATGGTATGCTCCTATAATACCACGGTTGAAACGTTTGTTCAGAAACGGAGAGCATGCCAAGTCGATGCGATGGCACAGTGAGGACCATAAGAAAGACGGGAAGTTGAGAGCACCCGCTGACGGGTCGCAGTGGAGAAAAATCGTGAGAAAGTACTGGGATGAGTTTGCAAAGGACCCAAGGAACGTATGGTCTGCTTTAAGCGCGGATGGCATTAATCCTTTCGGGGAGTAGAGCAGCAATCACAGCACCTGGCCTGTGACTCTATGTATGTATAACCTTCCTCCTTGGATGTGCATGAAGCGGAAGTTCATTATGATGCCAGTTCTCATCCAAGGCCCTAAGCAACTCGGCAACGACATTGATGTGTACCTAAGGCCATTAGTTGAAAAACTTTTACAGCTGTGGAATGAAAATGGTGTACGTACATGGGATGAGCATAGACAAGAGAATTTAACCTAAAGGCGTTGCTGTTCGTGACCATCAACGACTGGCCCGCTCTCAGTAACCTTTCAGGACAGACAAACAAAGGATACCACGCATGCACACACTGTTTAGATGACACTGAAAGTATATACCTGGACAAATGCAGGAAGAATGTGTACCTGGGCCATCGTCGATTTCTTCCGACCAACCATCAATGTCGAAAGAAAGGAAAGCATTTCAAAGGCGAGGCAGATCACCGGAAGATGCCCGCCATGCGTACCGGTGATCACGTACTTGCTATGGTCAATGATTTACACGTAATCTTTGGAAAGGGTCCCGACTCACTAGCTGTTCCGAATAACGCTGAGGGACACGCACCCATGTGGAAGAAGAAATCTATATTTGGGACCTACCCTACTGGAAAGACCTAGAGGTCCGCTCTTCAATCGACGTGATGCACGTGACGAAGAACCTTTGCGTGAACCTGCTAGGCTTCTTGGGCATGTATGGAAAGACAAAAGATACACCTGAGTCACGGGAGGACCTGCAATGTTTGCACGAAAAAGACAGCATGCCTCCGAAGCAGTATGAAGGTCCTGCCAGCTACGCTCTTATGAAAGAAGAGAAAGAAATCTTCTTTGAATGCCTGCTCAGTATGAAGGTCCCGACTGGCTTCTCGTCGAATATAAAGGGAATAATAAATATCCCAGAGAAAAAGTTCCAGAACCTAAAGTCTCATGACTGCCACGTGATTATAACGCAACTGCTTTCGGTTGCATTGAGGGGGCTTCTACCGGAAAACGTCCGATTAGCCATTGTGAAGCTATGTGCATTCCTTAATGCAATCTCTCAGAAGGTGATCGATCCAGAAATCGTACCAAGGCTAAGGACTGATGTGGCGCAATGTCTTGTCAGTTTCGAGCTGGTGTTCCCACCATCCTTCTTCAATATCATGACGCATGTCCTAGTTCATCTAGTCGACGAGATTGTCATTCTGGGGCCCGTATTTCTACACAATATGTTCCCCTTTGAGAGGTTCATGGGAGTCCTAAAGAAATATGTCCGTAATCGCGCTAGGCCAAAAGGAAGCATCTCCATGGGCCATCAAACAGAGGATGTTATCGGGTTTTGTGTTGACTTCATTCCTGGCCTTAACAAGATAGGTCTCCCTAAATCGCGGTATGAGGGGAGACTGACTGGAAAAGGCACTCTTGGAAGAGACTCAATAATATGCAGGGACGGATATTCCTGGTCTCAAGCACACTACACAGTTCTACAGAACTCTACCTTGGTGACCCCGTATGTCGATGAACACAAGAACAGTCTGCGCTCTAAACACCCGGAGCAGTGCGACGACTGGATAACATGTGAACACATTAGGACTTTCAGCAGTTGGTTGGAAGCACGTCTCAGAGGTGACAACACTGTCTGTGATGAGTTGTACTTGTTGTCCAGGGGACCATCTTTGACTGTGTTGATTTACAAAGGATACGAAATAAATGGGAATACATTTTACACGATTGACCAAGATCAAAAGAGCACCAACCAAAACAGCGGTGTCCGCTTTGATGCAACAACCGAGAAGGGAAAGGACACATATTATGGTTACATAGTGGACATATGGGAACTTGACTACGGACAAGATTTTAAGGTCCCTTTGTTTAAGTGCAAATGGGTCAATCTGTCAGGAGGCGGGGTACATGTAGACCCACAGTACGGAATGACAACAGTCGATCTGAAAAATCTTGGGTACACTCATGAACCGTTCGTCCTAGCCAATGATGTGGCACAGGTTATCTATGTGAAGGACATGTCTACCAGACCGAGAAAAAGAAAAGATAAGGAAACGAATACATCATACGATGAGCCAAAGCGCCACATAGTTCTTTCAGGAAAAAGGGACATCCTGGGAGTGGAGGGCAAGATAGACATGTTTGAAGATTATGAAAAGTTTCATGAAATTCCTCCCTTCAATGTCAAGGCTGACCCAAGCATCCTGATAAACGATGAAGATTATCCAATTTTACGGCGCAATGAGCAAATGACACAAGCGAAGAAAAAGTGAAGACTTTCTCCCGCAACTATTATGATGATATCATGCCAAATTTGTAACAGACAAGTATGCTATGCCAACTTTTTTAGAGTTCAAATTTAGGTCGAATTTAGGTCGAATTTTCTCTATAGGTCGAATTTAGGTCGAATTTTCTCTATAGGTGCATCTATGTTCAAATTTTAAGTATTCAAATTTGAAAACTAATGGCACTAACAGAAAGTTTATATTTTTTCTAAAACTAATGGCACTAACAGAAAGTTTATAATTTTGCTCACCTAAAAGCAAATGGAATTAAAAAAAAACTAAAGCAAAAAACAAAAGAAAATAAATAATACAGAAAACAAAACAAAAAAAGTAGAAAAAAAATAAAAATAGCAACAATAAGTATTTTGTTGTAAGTCGAAACAAAATAAAATAAATAAAGCAACAAAGAAAACAAAAAAAAACTAAAAAAGTGTTTTCAAATTTGAAAACTAATGGCACTAACAGAAAGTTTATAATTTTTCTAAAACTAAAAGCAAAAAGAATTTAAAAATAAAGCAAAAATCAAAAGGAAATAAATAATGCAGAAAACAATTTTTATAGTAAAGTTATTCATAAACTAGTGATTCACACAAATTTTAAAAAATTCAAATTTAAACTATTTAAATTTTAAAATTAATGGCACTAACAGAAAGTTTATAATTTTTGTGACCTAAAATAAAAAAGAAATCACTACAAAACTATAAGTATTTTGTTGTAAGTAGAAACAAAAAAAAATAAAAAAACAAAAAAAAGTGCCACCTACTGGGCACCCACGGCCTGAATACGACTAGAAACCCTACCATGGGCCAGGATTCAGGCCCGCGGGAGGCCCAGTAGGCCCACAAGCACACATTGCACGGTTAGGCCCGAAAGCCTGCTTTAGAGAGGAGCTCGAGAGGGAAGGCGCACCGCACCTTATAAACAGGTGCGGCTCCCTCTCAACTAGCGAGGTGGGACTAAACATTTGGGCGCGGGGCAGCACAAGGCCTTTGGTCCCGGTTGGTGGCACCAACCGGGACCAAAGGCCCCCCTTTAGTCCCGGTTGGTGCCACCAACCGGGACCAAAGGCCGCCGCTTCCCGCCCTTTGGGCTGCTAAAAAGAGGCCGTTGGTCCCGGTTGGTGGCACCAACCGGGACTAAAGGTGGCATTAGTCCCGGTTGGTTTCACGAACCGGGACAAATGCTCTTTCTATATATACAACACTTAGCAGTTTTCGACCAAATCACCCACTTCTCCCCCGACGCCCCCTGCTCCTCCTCGTCGCCGTCGCCGCCCGACGCCCCTGCTCCTCCTCGTCGCCATCGCCACCGATGCCGTCAGGCTGCTCGCCTTCGCCGTCGCTGCCGCCACCGACGCCGTCAGGCTGATCGCCTTCGCCGTCGCCGCCGCCCCCTGTGAGCTAGCACAGCCCCTCCCGTCCCGCGCCCCTGCGCCCCTGTCCTGCGCGGCCGCCGCGCCGCCGCCCCTGCCCTGTGCGGCTGCCGTGCGCCGCCCCTGCCCTGCGCTGGCGCCGCGCGCCGCCCAGCCGCCCCTGCCCTGCCCCGTCGGCGCCACCGCGCTGCCGCCATGCCCCTCTGCCCCGCCGGCGCCACCACTTTTTTTATTAGTTTAATTTTTTTCATATATATATATATAATGTATGTGTATGTATGTGGCTATATGTTTTTGTTCATATGTTGCAATATGTTTTTTTATTTTTATTAGTTTATTTTTTTGTTCATATGTGATGTATATGTGTATGTGGCTATAATGTATATGTGTATGTGATGTATGTGGCTAGAATTTGCTAAATATATATGTTAAAAATGTTTTTTTGTTCATAGAAAGTTTTTTGTTCATATATAGAAAGTTACAATTTTAGAAAAGTTTTATATATGCAAAAGTTACAATTTTAGAAAAAGAAGGATAGGAAAGAAGAAAATAAGAAGAGGAAAGAAAGAAGAAGAGGAGAGGAAAAGAAGAGGAGAAATAAATAAGAAGAAGGAAAAAGAAGAAAAAGAAGAGGAGAAGAAGAAAGGAATAGTGGAGACGAAGAGAAAATAGAATATTCTATTTTCTCTTCTCTCCACTATTCCTTTCTTCTTCTCTTCTCTCCACTATTCCTTTCTTCTTCTCCTCTTTTTTTTGTTCTTTTTTTTCTTCTATCATCTCGAACATGAGAGGAAGAAGAGGATAAAAAAAGAAGAGGAAGAAGAAAAAAAAGAGGAGAAGAAATAATAGAGGAGTTCTTCTCCTCTATTCTTTCTTCTCATCTTTTTTTCTTCTTCTTCCTCTTTTTTTTATCGGGAATGAGGGTCGTCGAGGGACATAGATGTAGTGTCGTCGTTGTCGATATACCCGCCCCCTCCCGATAGCTTCAACACGTGGGGGGGGGGTTGATATTACCCCCTCCTTGAAGCGTTCTCGAGGCCACCCCTAACCCTTGAAGTGTTGTCGAGGCCACCCGAAACCCTATAGAAGCAGCGTCGAGGCCACTAATTAATATGATTCCTTATTGTGATTAGCTAGCTAGATCTACGTTTGCTACTAATATATCCATCTGTCATGTTTGAATAATAATTGCCACGTTGTACATATTTGTAGAAACTATGGACACCGACCGAGACGAAGCAAAAGAAGCGTTGTTGAGGGACATAATCGCAGAAGGAAGTGATGCCGTCTCGTTGTTTCTCAACGACACCGATGGTCTGGAAGGAGAGGGTGAAGAAGGTGGCTCCGGTGACCTAATGCCGGTGCAAGAAGGAGACCGTGATGACAGCTCCGGTGACCGAACCGAGTCCGGCCAGGTATATATATTAGTTAAGCCTGTGCTGACTAGCTAATTGATGCATTCATTGTTTTGGTATGTACACATATTAATTAAGTCTTTGTTCTTTTTTCTAGCCCTCCGGATCGAGCACAACTGAGGTAAAGAGACGAGGCCCGAAGAAAAAGTTGAGCTCGGATGAAAGGTTTGAGATCATAGAAATCGCGCCCGACGGCCAACCTATTGAACCCATCCGAACAAAGAAGGCATTTGTTGCTCAGTGCGGGGTTCTGGTTAGGGACAAGATCCCGATCAGCATCCAGCAATGGTTTAAGCCGGCTACAGAAGACCCTGAGGTGTCTTACGTCAATGATATGCAGAAAAATGATCTTTGGACTGAGCTGAAGACAAATTTCACCCTACCGCCAGAGGATGATCCGGAGAAGCCAGTTAAAGAGCAATTAATCAAGTCTTTTGCTCTTAAGAGGATGGCAGACCTATTTAGGAGGTGGAAGAAAGACCTGAATAGGTTTGTCGAGAAAAAAGAGACACCAGAATTCAAGGGCATATATGAGAAGATCAGAGATGACTGGCCTGCATTTGTGGCCCACAAGACATCAGAAAATAGTAAGAAGATGTCGACGACAAACAAGAAAAATGCTGCGAAGAAGAAGCTTCACCATCGCACGGGGTTAGGTGGCTACCTCGTAGCCCGGCCTAAGTGGGCCAAGGCTGAGAATGATCTGGTTGAAAAAGGGATCGAACCAGAGACAATGAACTGGCCAGACCGTTACCGGACTTGGTTCTTCGGGGCTGGCGGAACCTTGGACCCTATAACAGGGAAGTGCATTTGGATGGACGAGCAACTTGACATACCCTTGAAGAAGCTTCGGTACTATATCAATGCAGCGCAGCAAGGGACGTTCCTTCCAGACAGAGAGAAAGACGAGCTCACAAAGGCCCCCGGGAATCCTGAGCACCCTGGACGGACACGAGGCACGCCGGGCTCCATTCCGTGGAGGGCTGGGTTTCCGGACGCAGGCGGTTACAAAAGCCAAGAGAGGAGGAAGAAAGTGCAGTAGTCCGAATTGCAGGCGCTTAAAGCAAGGGTACTCGGGATAGAGGAACGAGAAGCAAATCGCAGCAAATGAACTGCCGAAGCTTCCCCTGAAGCTACCCCGCCATCTCAGCGGAGAAGCAGCGTGGCTTCCACCGAGCTGCTTCAGCGGGAGCTTGTCTTGACGGCTCCTGCCAGCTATCCCGTGGATGCCATCATGGAGGCTCAAAATTGCCACCTTATGACGCAATGGATGAATATGAAGGTCAAGGAGGCTGTTGGCTCTGTTTTTCCTAATGAACCCGGCGCAACTTTTCACTGCCGGCCGATTCCAGAAGGATATGCTAAGGTGATGGTGGATGAAATATCGGAGGGATTTGAGGACCTCCCGCTTGACCACCCTACCGGAGAAGGGGAGACTCGGCTGGGTTCTGCTCTGAAGACTCCATGCCTAAGGCGAAAGGAGCTCATCAACCTTCCGAACTGGATGCCTCCGCCTCCTCCTCCTCCTTCGGCGAGTCAGGGCACTCCGCCTCCTCCACCGCCTCCTCCTCCGGCGAGTGACGATCAGGGCCCTCGGCCGGCTCCTTCTCCGGCGCGTGGCGGCACTCCGCCTCCTTCTCCGCCTGCGCCTGCGCGCCCGAGCAGCCAGCCTACTCCTTCTCCGCCTCGTCAGCAAGGGCGGAAGAGACCCGTCGCCGCTCCAGCAGCTGCTCCGGCGCGCCATAGTCCTTCTCCTCTGCCTCATAAGCAAGTAAGGAAGACTGTCGCTCCGTCTGCTCTGCCGGCGTCTAGCAGTACAGCCAGAGGCGGGAGGACATACAGATTCGGTCCTTCTCTGAAGACTCCAGAGAAGTTACCATACGAGATGAGCCCGGAGGAGAACCCGAAGATCGCGCGAACCGAAGCGAAGGAATGGTTTCAAGGGTTGAAAGCACAGAGACATCCACCTCCAGAGAAAAAGGTAGATTCGGTGAAAGTGAAGCGCACTCTGGCTGCCCTGACAAAACCACCCAAGTCTCCGCCGAAAGGCAACTATGAGCGCATTATTGCAAAGACATGGGCTGAAGCGGAGCAGTCGAGAAGCACAGTCAGTGATCAAAGGCTGAAAGAACGACGAGCAGTTGGGAAACAAATTGCCCAGCTCGGCGAACAAGCGAAACAATCGTGCCCCCCGCTCAAGGTGCCTAGCGACATCGTCGATCCGAGGATGGTGCCCGGTTATAGCAATCTTGACGATTACCTGCCCGACGATGTACATTATGATCCCATGGAGGTGCAGATACACAGATACGAGTACGGGAAGCCTCTCGTCAAAGATGCAAAATCTCTAACAACGATGATGCGAAGATTGCATGATTGGTACTTGAAAATCTGTAGAGAGTCTGGGGGGAGGAGCACTTTGTATGTGAGAGTTAAACCGGAGCATGACCTCGTTGGAATTGATTTGTTGCCTATTCTATTTGAGGAGTTCTATCAGTTTTTCAATCAATTGGCCCTCGATAAAGCAACGGTCACCTGCTACTGTCTGTAAGTACTACTACTTCTGTCATTAAGTCTCTCTATATGGGTCAGCTCTTTCATTGCATGTATTTATAATTATCCTCACTATATTATGCAGATTGAAGATCGCCGAATTGAAGAAAAGACAAGTCGCTGATATTGGGTTCGTTAACACATATCTCATAGATGCAACTCAGGTTAAATTTCATGCCACAGAAACCGAGGCCAAATTGCTATGATCATTCAAAATAAATGAACACAAAGATATAATACTCTTTCCTTACACTTCATGTGAGTGTTACTGTCTTGTGCATATTCGGTTTCCCTTATATATTAGTCCATGTTATAGTAATGTAATTGATGAGTTATGCATGCGTGCGCAGGTACCACTATATTCTCCTAGATATTAGGCTTGAGCAGGGAGTAGTAACTGTCTTGGACTCTAGACGAAAAGATCCCCAGGAGTATGCGGACATGATTGAGATCCTTGAGAAGTAAGCTAAATCGATCATTATCCACCATATCAGCAACTCTGTTCATTTCTGATATCAAGTAATTGTTTTCTTTGTCTGGCAGGGTTTGGAGAAAATTCACCAAAAACTTTCTGGGACTGCCGAAGGAGCTGCAATTTAGACACCTGAAAGTAAGTACTATAGTAGCATGTTCCGCGCGTCTCCTAGCTATTGATTCAAGCGCTAGTTTCATCAATACCATTTGGCATTCTTGCTTATCAGTTTGATTGACCTCTATTTCTTGTAAAGTGGTTGTGGCAGGAACAAGGGAATGATTTCTGTGGATACTACGTCTGCGAGTCCATCCGCCACACGACCTGTGAGCGGGGCTACTCTGACGAACAATATGAAGTGCGTAAATAACAATATTCACAATTTTATTTTATTACCATCATTTGTGTTGAGTTTCATTCATTCATATATATATGTATTGCCCCCTTCTTCAAATTAGATGTTTCGGCAGCGGGATGAACTCCTAGAACCAGATCGCATTCGAGCAATTCAAGAGGAATTGGCGGCATTCTTTCTTGACCACGTGATCGCTGAAGACGAAGAATACTATGTGGACCATGCGTCCGTAATTTAGGAGATTATATTTGTAAGAGATAATTATTGTATATATGTAGCCGGTAGTGTCGGATAGATATACGAGAACTTGTTGTTCAACCAATCTCTCGGAGAAGGAGAGGTGGTCGATATCACATCTCTCTGTATGCATATATGTTCATGACGATCTTCTGTTTCCTTCGTTTGCTTACTAGCTAGCTAAAGCGTGTCTAGTCCTCTCTATATGTATGTATAGTACGTAGCGTCGACCAAGCACGGACATAAGAGAGGACACTAGCTTCTCTCTATTAATTAGCTATCTAACACAATATATGAAATACGTAAATTAACCCCCCAAAACCCCCAACCCCCCCCCCCTTTCAAAAAAAAACAAAAAATCCAGCCACAGAAATGCTGGCGCGTGGAGGTCTATTGGTCCCGGTTGGTGCCACCAACCGGGACCAAAGGCCCTCCTGCCTGGGCTCGGCCCACAGGCCACGTGGAGGCCCATCTGTCCCGGTTCTGGTTTGAACCGGGACTAAAGGGTGAGGGCATTAGTAACAACCCTTTAGTCCCGGTTCAGGAACCGGGACTAAAGGCCCTTATGAACCAGGACAAAAGGCCGGTTTTCTACTAGTGATAATTTTGTGGTCATGCAAATTCTATACAAGAATGGACAAACACTAAATGTAGTAAAAAGTGAAAACTTGGCAAACAGTATTTGTACATACAACAATTATGGGAATATATAAGTCAAGCATGAGAACTTAGCAAACAGTCAAGTAAAAGATGATTACTTCTTAAATCATGTGAGTTTAATGCCAACAAAAACAAAGGACAGAAAACCGATAAAAATGCATTGGCTTAATAGCACTAACAAAGAATTGAAGTGAAAGTGCGAAAATACGTACTTGAAACTCCTCCAAAAATCCAAGCACTTCTGTAATATGCATGAAGGCACAAAAGTCTCATTTATACGATTGTTAACCAGTCCCACAATCTTCCCTTCTAAATCAACGATAGGCCCTCCGTCGTCATGCAACTACAACATAGTAACAATGACAAACATTAGAATTTGTAGTGAATCAATTGAATTATGTAACGTAAAGTTGAAACTAAATTATATTACATACCAAACGGTGACTGAGATTCATCAGAGGAAAAATATAGGTAGTGACATCTCTCATGTCGGATTGGGATTTTGTATTCCACCCTACCATGATTTATCTTCACATCCAAACTTTCATCATCTCTTCCAAGTCTGAAAACATCTTTGACCCGAATGCACCGTGTCATTAAAAGTGGGCAACTCAACAGGTTTGTGCATTGTAACCTCATAAAGAGCAATTTCATAATGCTCCTGCACGTACAGACTGCCTCTTGCAGTTGTGCCATCAAGCAAGTGACCAACGACCTGAACGACAAACGCGAAATTACGACACTATTTTCCAAGATAATTTTCACAATTAATTATTAAAAAAATGAGCTCCATGCCAAATAAAATAATCCTTTTTAGTATAGTGTGTACATATATACAGGTTCACTTTTAATTGGAACTAGCTATTTGTTTAGCAAGCAAGACATCACAAATAATTTAATTTGAGGGGCAACTGATGGGAACAACAAAATGAAGGGGCAAAATGAACTCAAAAGTCAAATCCAAAAATGAACAACAAAAAATGAACTCAAAAGTCAAGACCATTCAATACAATTGACAATGATGAGTTCACGCGGATGGTTCAGGCTATTGGTAAATTTGGCCCAGATATAGATCCACCAAGTCAATACGATCTCCGTGAGCCTTTGCCAAAATCTGAGTATGCAAGAGCCAAGAGTGAACTCAAGGACCGAGAGGTTGAGAAAGGCAAGAATGGCTGCTCTCTCATGACTGATGCTTGGACTAACATGAAGAGGAGAAGCATTATGAATCTGGTCACACATTGCTCGGAAGGTGTTAGCTTCATCAAGTCAAAGGAAACCTGAGACACGCCGCATACCAGTGAGATGATCTTCAATCTAGTTGATAAGACAATTGATGAATTAGGTGTTGAATATGTGGTGCGGGCTGTGACCAACAATGCTTCAAACAGCATGAGAGCTAAGGATCTCTTGAAAGTGAAGAGGCCAAAGATCTTTTGAAGCTCGTGTGCGACACACACTGTCAATTTGATGCTCCAAGGAATTGGCAACCTAGCTAAGTTCAAGAAGACAATTGACCAAGCCATGTCTTTCACAATATTTGTGTATGGCCACCATCACACCTTATAGTGCATGAGCCACGAGGTCCTTCACCAAGAAGAAAGAAACCATAAGGACTGTAGTGACCAAATTTGCTTCCCAATCGATCACTTTGCAAAGCCTTGCAGACAACACTACTAGGGAAAACCCTAGTAGTAGCGCGGGTTTTGAGGCTATCAGCTGCGCGGGCGGCCGCGCTACCAATAAGGCGCTACAGCCAACTCTTAGTAGTAGCGCCGTCTGTACCCACGCTACTACTATTGACTATATCAGCAGCGCTTTTTCAGAATTCGCTACTATTAGTTAGCTGTAGCGATTTCCTAGCCCCGCGCTACTGCTATATCTTTCATCATTTCCACCCCGTTTCAGCTTCAATAAACTACAATTTCGAGATACTAGGTACTACTAAATATCAATTTCATAAAGCCATAAAGCATTATAGGTACTAGTAGTATTCCCTCGGTTCCAAATTACTCGTCGTGGTTTTAGTTCAAATTTGAACTAAAACCACGACGAGTAATTTGAAATGGAGGGAGTACTAGAAAACAATTTCATATATACTCAACATGCATCCTCAAGCAGTACTAGGTGATATCGACGACGATCATCATATGTAGTTTTAGATGATATCGACGACGATCATCATATGTAGTTCTACATGATATCGACGACAATCATCATATGTAGTTCTAGATGATATAGCCACACACACACATATATGTAGTTCTAGATGATATCGACGACGATCATCATCCTCAAGTCTGGGCGGTGGGTGTTCCTGATAGTAATTAGGATGGCCTGTCCAACACGAAGATCATGAAGTGGGTTCTCATCATCTTCATCGAGTGGGTCCTCATTATCTTCATCATCTTCATCATCTTCCACCAGGTTGAGATAAATGACGGCCAGCTTGGGTCTTTCTGCTCTGAAGGAGAACCTGATCAACTCACCACTAGTAAGACGCATGTGGGCGACGAAACGGGCCCATCCATCTCCTCCAATCTGCGACATATTGCTTCCTTTCTCGACCTCCATAGTGTACGGCCCCCCAGGAGCCTCAAATGTCACAGTGTCTCATGTCAGCTTGTTGAATTTCAACCTCACATTGCATGGGACGATCTGTGTAAAAAAAGCAAAATGACACAATGCAGTAATGTCAACACTAAAAATAAAATAGTTGTTACATTTCATCTAATTTCTTACCGCCGCGTGACGAAAACTCAGCTGGAAGTAGATGTCGAACAGCTTGCCAGTTGCAAGGGCTGCTGGCGCACCTTGACTTGCACAGTCGACATAGTGGTGGTGGTGGCGGCGCCATTTTCCTAAAGCAATATGAGCAAAGGATTAACGATCCACTTCACAGGAAAGAAAACAGTAGCATGTGATTTTAACTAAATTGGCACCTACATTTTGCCAAAACTAACTTATTACCAAAAAACAAAAACATCTACATATCCATGTACAGAAAAAATAACAATAAAATGGTGCATACTAAATCAACTAAACCAACTAGCCTACTAAATCAACTAAATCAAAATGCTGCATATGAACTATCCTACTAAATCAAAATGTAGTAGGGAGGAGGGAGAAGGAGGGGCGACTCGAGGAGGGAGAAGAGAGTAGGACGGAGGAGGAAGGCAGAGCGAGGAGGGGCCGGCCGGCGGCGAGTCGAGGGAGGACGGAGGAGGAGGGCGGTACCAAGTCCAGCGAGGAGGAGGAGTTGACGGCGGCACAGAGGGAAGAGGGGTAGGCGACGCCGGCTGGCCGGGGTGACGGCGGCCGGCGGGGGAGGACCGGTTGAGGGGGAGTGAGTCTGAGTGCGAGTGTGGATCGCGGATAGAGGAGGAGCGTACGTGGGTGAAAGCCTTTTTCGGTATTATCTAGTTCCCGATGATACGTCTCCATCGTATCTACTTTTCCAAACACTTTTGCCCTTGTTTTGGATTCTAACTTGCATGATTTGAATGGAACTGACCTGGACCAACGCTATTTTCAGCAGAACTGCCATGGTGTTATTTTTGTGCAGAAATAGAAGTTCTCGGAATGACCTGAAACTTCACGGAGAATAATTTTGGAATTAATAAAAAATACTGGTGAAAGAATCAAGGCCAGGGGGCCACACCCTGTCCACGAGGGTGGGGGCGCGCTCCCTACCTCGTGGGCCCCCTGGTGCTCCACCGACCTCAACTCCAACTCTATATGTTCACGTTCGGGGAGAAATAAATCAGGGAGAATGATTCATCGCGTTTTACGATATGGAGCCGCCGCCAAGCCCTAATCTCTCTAGGGAGGGCTGATCTGGAGTCCGTTCGGGGCTGCGGAGAGGGGAATCTGTCGCCATCGTCATCATCAACCTTCATGATGCGCACCGCCGTGCATGAGTAATTCCATCATAGGCTTGCTGGATGGTGATGGGTTGGATGAGATTTACCATGTAATCGAGTTAGTTTTGTTAGGGTTTTATCCCTATTATCCACTATGTTCTGAGATTGATGTTGCTATGACTTTGCTATGCTTAATGCTTGTCACTAGGGCCCGAGTGCCATGATTTCAAATCTGAACCTATTATGTTTTATGAATATATGTGAGTTCTTGATCCTATCTTGCAAGTCTATAGTCACCTATTATGTGTTATGATCTGTTAACCCTGAAGTGACAATAATCGGGATACTTACCAATGATGACCGTAGTTTGAGGAGTTCATGTATTCACTAAGTGTTAATGCTTTGGTCCGGTACTCTATTAAAAGGAGGCCTTAATATCCCTTAGTTTTCAATAGGACCCCGCTGCCACGGGAGGGTAGGACAAAAGATGTCATGCAAGTTCTTTTCCATAAGCACGCATGACTATATTCGGAATACATGCCTACATTACATTGATGAACTGCAGCTAGTTCTGTGTCACCCTATGTTATAGCTATTGCATGAGGAATCGCATCCGGCATAATTCTCCATCACCGATCCAATGCCTATGAGCTTTTCACATATTGTTCTTTGCTTAGTTACTTTACCATTGCCATTGTTACAATTACTACAAAGCTACTACTGTCACTTTTGCTACCGTTACCATTACTTCCATACCACTTTGCTACTAAATACTTTGCTGCAGATACTAAGTTATCCAGGTGTGGTTGAATTGACAACTCAACTGCTAATACTTGAGAATATTCTTTGGCTCCCCTTGTGTCGAATCAATAAATTTGGGTTGAATACTCTACCCTCGAAAACTGTTGTGATCCCCTATACTTGTGGGTTATCAAGACTATTTTCTGGCGCCGTTGCCGGGGAGCATAGCTCTATTCTTTTAGTCACTTGGGATTTATATCTGCTGGTCACTATGAGGAACTTGAAAGACGAAAGAACTAAGATTTTTTCCCTCAACTACGAGGGGAGGTAAGCAATGGCCATCTAGCTCTGCACTTGATTCACCTTCTATTTTGAGTAAGCTTGCGACACCTAAACCTTCTTCTGCTATTAATTCTGATATGTCGCATGTTATTGATGATGCCACTTCTGCTATGCATGATGCTTATGATGAAACTACTTCTATGCTTGATACTACAGTGCCACTAGGTGAATTTCTTGATGAACAACTTGCTAGGGCTAGAGAGAATGAAATTATTGAAACTGATAATATTGATGAAAGTGATGATGAAGATTCTCCCCCTAGATATGAATTGCCTGTTGTGCCTGAGGGTTATGTTATGGATGAAGAAACTGTTAGAGACTTTCTTGCTTGCAAAGATAGATAGGATCTTAACACTACAAGAAATATGTCAACTTGTGACCCTCACTATTGGCCGCTTAAAGGTCATTGTTTTTCATTTGCGACCTTTTTTTGACCAAAAACAGAAGGTCAAAAGCTGGCGGTCGTAAACTGAAATTGACGGCCTTCTGTAAAAGGTCATCGGTTCTTCGACAAAAATTTTGGTCACTAGCAGCCTCCCCAGACCACGTAGGCATCCAGCAGCGTGGCAAACTGATGTGGCACAAGAATCAGCCCGGTCCGATTCGGTTTTCTACATGGGCCTAGCCCAACAATTCGGCCTTTTTAAAATTTATTTTTCCTATTAATTTTTGCTAGCTACATGGACCTGGCCCAACAATTCGGCCTTCTTATTTCATTCCATTTCGCAGTCCATTTCATTAAGCCTTTTTTACAGGTTTTTCATAAATGCAGAATATTCCAGTCCACTATTGTTTGGGCCATAGCCTTTTTAAAGCCCAAATACTATTCAATCCAGTAGAACATTCATCTTTTTCATTCACATATTTCATTTTACACATTTCAAATGCAAACAATCAATAATTCTCTCAATTAAATGATCAAATCCACAAACTCACAACAACACATACATGTCTGCACGATCCAACAACTGTACATATACAATAAAAAACAAATACACAGGCACCATCAACTAAAACTATGGTGCACATCTCCAGGCTTCTTCTGATCTTCTGTTAGAATAGCAGCAACCTCGATGACATTAGATCTTGATCTACATAAATTATTAGTGAGATACAGTGGAAGTTAAATCATTGCCAATAAAATATATCCATTCAAGAGAATAAAAATTATACATAAATGCCCAAATGCCTCAGTTCAGCAAGCACTAAGCATGGCATAGCAAAACTACCAAAACTTGACTGCAACACGTTAACATATGAAGCATAATGATAGAACAGAACAATGGATTTACTGTGTCTATATTCTGGTGACCCTGTCATTTGCTACATGATACACACATGTGTACATATTCTGATAACCATTACCATCTAGCCAACAACAACATGGACATGATACCAATTACCTACCAAGACACAGAAAGTCATTCACTACAAACAATAAACAGAAAATACAGCAAAGAGAGTGTCTCTTTCACCAGATGTGGTGGTCGCTGCTGGAATTACAGAGTTCAATATAGACAAGGCAGCTTAATACAAGATAAGATAAAAAATAAGCCACATATTTTCTGCTAGCAAATAATAGGTTGAAACCAAGTCATCGCAGCGAATACAGGAACTAAGTTATAATGACACTGGTCCTTTAATGTTTTACTCTATCTGGCCATAAAGACTCAAAGTTCAAGAGAACTACTTGGATGTTATAACAGTTTCAATGCGTTTAAATAACAGTGTAACAAAAGCCAGAAATGCCTCGACGATCGTGGTATCGCAGACCACGTAGGCAAGAAAGGGGAGGGACCAAAAAAACTCACCTAAACCACTCATGCCGCATCCAGCACCGCTGACACCACCTATTCCCGCTCAAATAGAGTAGTACTAGCATAACCCGCGCGGCGCCACGCCGCGCCCATCGATACGTGTGTTCATAAGGATTGTGTTTACTATTTACAATTAAAATTATCAATATTTAAATTTAAGATAGCAGATTATTGTATGTAAAATTGTGAAGGTAGAAAAATAAGTAAGAACAAAATTAAGAAAAAAGCAAATTTATCGGCATAATGCATGTTGGATGTTGCTAAAGAGGAAAACACATGTTCATACATCTCTGATAGGGATCATCTATTGTTGTCGAAGTGGCACGACTCTAGTGTAATAAGACGAAAGGAACATTGATAAGTATTGATAGAGTAGATCATCCTGGTGTAGCCTTCTGCAGGTTGCATGGTTGCTGTCTAATTTGACTATGTTCTCCTTGGCAGTCTTCTGTCTGGCTTATCTCTGCATGTGGTGGTTTGCCTCCTTTGTTTGAATTTCTGTTTGCATGCGGTAGTCCTGTGCTTCACCTGTTGTCTTGTTTGCATTAGAAAATTGGTTTGCATATGTGTTTCCCAAAGATTGCTTGTGTCTCGGACGATGGATGGATTGATTTTTCTCACGTCCACCTTCCTCTTTTTTGATGGCCTATGCGAAGGTATGGAATAATCGGTTGTAACCAAGTAATACAATCTTATTTCATGATAATTTAATACTTAGTCAAAAAGATCATGTTTACACCAAATTAGGGATCAGATTTGGGAAAAATACCTGTGCTAAAAAACTACATTTTATACCCGTTTCTTTAACAAACACCATATGTGTTGAAGATTGTCTATTCCTCAAGAAATTTCCTCTTTGTGTTATAGCTAAATCGAGTTTGTAGTCAAAAATTATGAAGTTAATCATCATCAATGGGGAACTACTTGTGAAATTACACAAGTCAGTGCAATATCATGGCATACTAACTCCAGATATTTGTGCTTGCACACTGCAGAACACAAACCAACTCAATAGAACAACATAAGTACTTGCGCACTGCGTCTTTAGCGGGGCCTCTCTCTCAGGATTACATAGATTTTCACTTCTAGCTTATGTGTATTATCTATTCATGTTGTAGAACAAACAAAAGAAAAAAACATCATACTGCTTTTTTTAGGGGTAAAAACATCATACTTGTACGCGACTAAATCAAGAGAACTATATGGATAAGGTTGTATTCACATATAAGGGAAGTAATGCATAGAAGCAAACTGAAAAGGACACATTTGTTGTCACCATGTGTGGTGCATCTTAGATGACAGAAAATACCCATCCACACTTTTCTAATAAGACTAAACACGATATAATTATTTATGGTCTACATCATTCTAGTTTTATTTCAGGCTTACATCATTTGGAAAGATAAGTAAATAACTGGCTGTCAAATTTGATGGCCATGAACTGAATCAATATCTCTGAAAATTAGCACCATGTTTATCGAAAATGTGTACTCCATGACAACATCAAATATTAACCACCTGAAGAATATCATGGTTTTCAGAGCTTTTATTAAAAGGGACACAACACTCCTCCATTAGAAAGACCGAGGCATGAGATTAGACTTACAGAAGCGACAAAAGCAAGCGATTTGGATATATGCAAGCCACCAGACATCATCCTTTGTGGTGAAAAGGACTTGCCAAGGTACACTGCAGGGTGAATGTTTTTTTAATTAAAACAAATAAAAGAAGTTGGATGGATATGAATGCTTTACCTTACATAATGGGAGTACGCATCATCACAATAATGTACTACATCACAACATAGTCAAATCTAAGAATGGATGTCCTGCATTACAACTCATGTCAGCAACATGGCCGCTTCCTTCCTTGCTCAGAAGCAAATTGCCTGGTAGCAAACAGCTCAGTGCAGCAGCAAGCAGGTTAGGGCATCTCCAGCTGTTGTGGCCCCCAGGAGGTGTTTTTTCGGCCTCCTGGGGAGGCACCGGTGGATTTTTTGAGCCTGGGTGGCAAATTTTTCCAGCCGTCTCCACCCCAAGCATCTCTGCACCTCGACGAGCAGGACACGTGGCGGCAGCTCGAACGAGCGCGTGGCGCGCAGCGAGGAAGAGCACCGACGCCCAGTGCCCCGCCGCGGCCAGCAATGCCAGGAGGAGCTCGCGCACTGCGGGGACGCTGGTCGACAAGCTCCTTCGAGAGGGGACGCTGGTGCTGCTCGCCGGCGCACTGCGGGGCCGCGTGGATGGCCCCGCCACCGTCTCCATGCCCCGCCACCGTCTCCGCGTGGATGGCCTTGCCGCGTCGCTGGGCTCTCGCCCGGCTGCTGCAAGGGCTGGAGGCGCACGCGGGTGGAGCCGGACAGGGCGGCGAGCGAACCCGGCCACGCTTCCCAACGGAGGCCTCGGCGCCTCCCTGGACTGGAGCCGGCCCTGGTCCTGGCCATGCGCGGAAACGGTGGAGATGGCCACTGCAAGGCAAAGAAGACGAGCCCCTGGGCATGCGCGCTCCGCTCCGCTCCGCGAGCCCCTCCCCGGCCATGCTCCACTCCGGCCGCGCGAGCTCGAGGCCCCGCGCTCGGCCATGCGTGCGCCGCCACGGCCGCGCGAGCCCCGCTCCGGCTGTGTGTGTAGTAGGTGGTGCTGGGGAGAGAGAAGGTGGGGGCCGGGCTGAAAGCGACGGGGGAAGGGGGAGATGTGGCTGCAGGTGGGCCTTTGCATGCATAAACAAACCGCCGGCGCTCTCAGATGCCTCCCTGGGAGCTGGATTTCGGGTGATACTGCCGGCGCTAAAATTGCACAAAACCGGCGAAAAAAGCGATCCTGGGGGCGTGAGTGGAGGCTTTTTTCACTGCCGGCGCTCTCAAAGTTAGAAAAAAGGGCCTCTTGGGGAGCCTAGTGGAGATGCCCTTACTCGGCAATTGTGATGTAAACTGGTTAGGATTGCTTTCATATGCAACTCCGATGTTTCATTCATCTTTGTAACTGCTAGTCTAGCTAATTCTGGTCTGCATCAGACTGCACTAAACTCTCCTGACAGATACACCACCTACGAAAACCACCTACGGAATTCTTTCCGATTAGATCGTCAACAATAACTGCACGCTGTACGCCCTTTGCGTGGAAGAAAACTGCCTAACAAACCAACCTGAAACTGAAAACCTACAATATTTTGCAGGTCTGCGGGTCGACGGCTTCTTCGTTAGCCGTTGTGTCTATATTCCAGTAGGCATCGCATTCCTTCCAGTTACACACTTAAACATAGAAATAACAAATGGATGGGCTCATGGAAAATTTTGATAAAAATGATTACGTTGACACATTTCCTGTATTTACAGGCAGACCACCCATATGCTTTGCCCGCCCAGCAGGAGAGAAAGCTATTTTCCACCATTTGTTCAATATTTCTGTTTCCACCTGATTCTTATCCCAACAATTGGCTTCCCTACTATAGACTACACCTATACTCCTATACCATTTGTACAATCCCAACAAGAAAAAACACCAAACATCATATGCGACAATTTATTGCTCAAACGGTAGAAGGTAGCCAAGAACTAAAGTCTGAAATTTAGATAAACAGATCCTAGTCAATTTCATTCCCGGGACAACCAGAAGTAGTCAGAATCACACACATGCACGTATGTATGTACCAAGCATGACATAACCTTGCAACCTGTCCATTGGAAGCGGCGAAGACTACACATAACGCCAGCGACGTTCGGGAGGAACGGCCGGCGAGATGGTTGCTCGAGAGGTTGAGCGCTCTGAGACTGCGGCAGCCGGAGAGCGCCCTGGCGGCGACATCGCAGCCGATGAGGTTGCCGGACAGGTCAAGGTACTGCAGCCCGGAGCAGTTGGTGAAGTCCGAGAGGCCGGCGGAGGATCTTATTTCAGGCGAGGCCCAGCCACCGGACAGACCCGAGGTCGGCACCCACCATCCAGCCGTCCAGGGCGGCAAACCCCTGCCCGCCACCGCCAGCGTCCTTGGCTGCACCAACCGCATCACCGAACAGATTCAACGAATTGAGGCCGCTGCAGGAGCCGGAGAGCGCGGCCACGTCGGCGACGGAACCGCGCAGCACGGGATTTCCGGAGAGGTCGAGCACCTCGAGCTTGCTGCCGCACCTGCCGCCGGCCGCCGCCGCGAGCGCATCGCTGACGTTGGCCCCCCGGAGGCTGAGCCTCTCGACGCCGCTGAGCTGCAGCAGGGTGGCCGCGACAGCGTGGATGTCGATATTGAGCAGGACGGCGGAGAGCGAGAGCGACGTGAGGCGCTCGCCCCTGCACACTGCGCCGGGGAACCTGCAGGCGCCGTCACGCGCGGTCCAGCCGTCAAGCGACGCCTGGTTGGGCAGCGCCGCCTTGAAGTCGTCCAGCAGGTGTGCGTCGTCGGCAGCCGTCACCACGAGCACCGCCAGAAAGAGTGCCGACGCTATGGCCAACCGCACGGAATCCATGTAGGAGCACGCAACAGCAAAGCTAGAGGTAGGAGGGGAGGTGGGAGCGTGTTGAGTTGATGAGTATTTATACATCCGTAAGCGGCGGCCGACCTATCATCGTCCAGAAACTGCTTAACCTATTATCGCTCCAGAAGCTGCCTGATAAGCGGCAACGGACTAACCTGAGAAATCCAGCAAGCCAAAAATCAACGACGTGGCCGCAGCAGAACAAAACAGAACGGCATGCATGCACACCCATCCGGAAATCGTCCACAAGGCCAACAAAAGCAGCGATAGCGACACCACGAATCGACCAACAGCGGCCAGACAGAAGAAAGCGACAGGACACATCGACCAACAGCGGCTCAGCAGAATCACCACAAACAGCGACAGCAGAACTGACCCGGCATAGATACGAACAAAATCCTACGGCCAATAGAAAAGAAAGTAAGCACACAAGAAGAACAACTACGACAGCCGACCCCACGTCCAATCAAAAATGTTAAAGCCACCAAACGAACCGTCACAGCAGTTCAAAAAATTTGAAACGAAAAACCAAATCCACAACACGTTTGTACACGGCCCTGTACCAAAAAAATGCACGTGTCCCATTCAAATTTACTCATACGTCTTTTTCACCCAAGTGGCTGATTCTCACAGCGAAAACTTTGGCTGGAATAGATGCTTGGGTATGTCATGGGACAGTGACTTATCAATAATAGCATTTCAGGAAAACAGGAGGTTTACATGATAGTATGTAATGGGACAGTGACCTATCAATCACATAACACGGTCCAACAGAAACATTTCTATTTGCCCCTAAACTAAACCAAGATAGTATGTATTGCAGATAAAACAAACCTACAGCAGCCATGGTACTAAGAAGAGCAGTAGGTCAGCCTCCTACACACCCAACCTACAGCAGTTGCGGCTACACCCAAACTACATCAGCAGTTCTACCGATAGCAACAGATCGAGTCAATTGTCTCACCTACAGCAGCTCACCAGGAGCGAAGTTGAGAAGGGCCGGGGCAGGAGCGGCTGGATGCAGGTCATGGGCGAGGTCGGCGAAGTACGCAGGTCGTCCGAGGATCCCGTCGACGCTGTCGCCGTCTTGGTTGCCGGAGAGCTGTGGTCGTGGCTGTGTCCACATGCCTGTATCCAGCCTGCAGCCATCATACATACATTCAGTTTATTCAGCATAATCCTACTGTCATTGGTACTGGAGAGCTAGAGGACGAGCCACTTTCTGATTGCACTGGACCTCCTATAAGATCCAATGATCAACAGGAGCACGCACATTATTTCTCATTCATCACGAATTAGTACAGTATAGGTATGAGTATGATTATGAGGACCTACCTAGTGAATGGGCTCTTACTGGAAGGGTCACAACCAATGCCTCGAGCGCATAGTACCACGCGAGGGAAAAAAGACCACCGCACCGCGCCGTGCGTGGGGGTGCAGCGCACCACGCGAAGGAAAAAAAACCACCGTGCTGTGGTGAGCCCCGCGCCCGTCTGCTTTCTGCCTTTCTCCTCCATCCCCCTCCTCTCCAACCCTAAAATCTTTTCCCCCTACATCCGCCCATCCCCTCCACTCCCTCGACAACGGTGGCGGAGGAGGAGGGGGAGATGGTGGCGCGGCGGCGACCTTCCCCCCTCGTCATCCTGGATCTCACCGGACCCGAGGCGTGCGGGCGCGGCGGCGACCTGCAAGGGAAGGGCGACGCTCGAATCGATCCAGCGCCATGGATCGGTCCCTGCGGGAGAAAGAGAAAATGAGGGAGAGAGAAGGAAGGAGAGGAAGGAGAAAGAGAGAGGAAAGAGGAGAGGGAGGTGCAGCGTTGACTGACGGCTCGCGCGGTGGTGCGGCAGACGGCGGCCTCAGCGGGTTTGCGATGACACCACGCAGCTCCTGTGCCGCGCAACCCTCTCCTCGCAGGCTCAACAGGAGGTTCCCAAGCCAGCTCGGGCCGCTGCTACCTCTTCCTCGCCGCCCAACAGGTCGCCGTGCTGGGGGAGCAGGGTAGCATCGGGTCCACAGGCTGGGGTGGAGGCCTTCCCTGTTAGGTTGATCTCTCCACCGAGTGGGCTCAACGGCCCATCGGGCCCTGATCTATTCGCGGACTGATCGGGAGCGCCCAACCGTTCTATGGTTGGTGGGCCCCTGTGACCTGCGATATATAAAGAGGTGGGGGCCGGGGCGCACGGTACGAGGTTCACCGCGCCGCCAGACTCCCACCGATATCCCCTTCCGATCTAGGGCAATCGCAGTGCTCACGGGAAGCACCACTGCCACCTCTCCATCTCGATCTCTCTGCTACCACCGGCCTCTACTTCACCATGGCCGGGTCTGGATCGAGCTCATCCGCACCCAAGGAAGGTGGGTGACCGGAAAGATCAAAGCCTACATCGATCCAGTGGATCTAACATTCCCAACTCGGACTGCGCGTCCTCCTCTTCACCGCGTCATCGCCCTAGCCAGCTGAGCACCAACCCGACGGCTCCGGCATCCGATGCCAACACAACGAGGTGAGCTTCACCAAATACTGTCTCTCTCTCTCTCTCTGTCTCTACCTATCTCTTCATGCGGCCTCCTCCCTCTCTGTAATCTTTCGAGATTGATTTTGTTTCCAGGTTATACTCCAATCAAACATGTGAATATTTACCAGAGTGCTTCAAGATCGATCTGATGATCCACTACCGCTCTGCTGTTGGGACTAATTTGGATGGGAATGGTGATTTCATGGTTGATTATGATTACTTGGTTCTTGCTCTTGGAGTTACTGTGAATACATTCAACACTCCTGGTGTGATGGAGCATTGCCACTTTCTGAAGGTAAAATCCTGATTGGCATTGTGTGTCTCTTTACTGTTCTGCTATTTCTTATGTTTCAATCCTGAGATGTAAGTTACAGTCTCTGTAATCTTTCGAGATTGATTTTGTTTCCAGGTTATACTCCAATCAAACATGTGAATATTACCAGAGTGCTTCAAGATCGATCTGATGATCCACTACCGCTCTGCTGTTGGGACTAATTTGGATGGGAATGGTGATTTCATGGTTGATTATGATTACTTGGTGCTTGCTCTTGGAGTTACTGTGAATACATTCAACACTCCTGGTGTGATGGAGCATTGCCACTTTCTGAAGGTAAAATCCTGATTGGCATTGTGTGTCTCTTTACTGTTCTGCTATTTCTCATGTTTCAATCCTGAGATGTAAGTTACAGTCTCTGTAATCTTTCGAGATTGATTTTGTTTCCAGGTTATACTCCAATCAAACATGTGAATATTACCAGAGTGCTTCAAGATCGATCTGATGATCCACTACCGCTCTGCTGTTGGGACTAATTTGGATGGGAATGGTGATTTCATGGTTGATTATGATTACTTGGTTCTTGCTCTTGGAGTTACTGTGAATACATTCAACACTCCTGGTGTGATGGAGCATTGCCACTTTCTCAAGGTAAAATCCTGATTGGCATTGTGTGTCTCTTTACTGTTCTGCTATTTCTCATTTTTCAATCCTGAGATGTAAGTTACATTCTCTGTAATCTTTCGAGATTGATTTTGTTTCCAGGTTATACTCCAATCAAACATGTGAATATTACCAGAGTGCTTCAAGATCGATCTGATGATCCACTACCGCTCTGCTGTTGGGACTAATTTGGATGGGAATGGTGATTTCATGGTTGATTATGATTACTTGGTTCTTGCTCTTGGAGTTACTGTGAATACATTCAACACTCCTGGTGTGATGGAGCATTGCCACTTTCTCAAGGTAAAATCCTGATTGGCATTGTGTGTCTCTTTACTGTTCTGCTATTTCTCATTTTTCAATCCTGAGATGTAAGTTACAGTCTCTGTAATCTTTCGAGATTGACTTTGTTTCCAGGTTATACTCCAATCAAACATGTGAATATTACCAGAGTGCTTCAAGATCGATCTGATGATCCACTACCGCTCTGCTGTTGGGACTAATTTGGATGGGAATGGTGATTTCATGGTTGATTATGATTACTTGGTTCTTGCTCTTGGAGTTACTGTGAATACATTCAACACTCCTGGTGTGATGGAGCATTGCCACTTTCTCAAGGTAAAATCCTGATTGGCATTGTGTGTCTCTTTACTGTTCTGCTATTTCTCATTTTTCAATCCTGAGATGTAAGTTACATTCTCTGTAATCTTTCGAGATTGATTTTGTTTCCAGGTTATACTCCAATCAAACATGTGAATATTACCAGAGTGCTTCAAGATCGATCTGATGATCCACTACCGCTCTGCTGTTGGGACTAATTTGGATGGGAATGGTGATTTCATGGTTGATTATGATTACTTGGTTCTTGCTCTTGGAGTTACTGTGAATACATTCAACACTCCTGGTGTGATGGAGCATTGCCACTTTCTCAAGGTAAAATCCTGATTGGCATTGTGTGTCTCTTTACTGTTCTGCTATTTCTCATTTTTCAATCCTGAGATGTAAGTTACAGTCTCTGTAATCTTTCGAGATTGACTTTGTTTCCAGGTTATACTCCAATCAAACATGTGAATATACCAGAGTGCTTCAAGATCAATGTGATGATCCACTACCGCTCTGCTGTTGGGACTAATTTGGATGGGAATGGTGATTTCATGGTTGATTATGATTACTTGGTTCTTGCTCTTGGAGTTACCGTGAATACATTCAACACTCCTGGTGTGATGGAGCATTGCCTCTTTCTGAAGGTAAAATCCAGATTGGCATTGTTTGTCTCTTTACTGTTCTGATATTTCTCATGTTTCAATCCTGAGATGTAAGTTACAGTCTCTGTAATCTTTCGAGATTGATTTTGTTTCCAGGTTATACTCCAATCAAACATGTGAATATTACCAGAGTGCTTCAAGATCGATCTGATGATCCACTACCGCTCTGCTGTTGGGACTAATTTGGATGGGAATGGTGATTTCATGGTTGATTATGATTACTTGGTTCTTGCTCTTGGAGTTACCGTGAATACATTCAACACTCCTGGTGTGATGGAGCATTGCCACTTTCTGAAGGTAAAATCCTGATTGGCATTGTGTGTCTCTTTACTGTTCTGCTATTTCTCATGTTTCAATCCTGAGATGTAAGTTACAGTCTCTGTAATCTTTCGAGATTGATTTTGTTTCTAGGTTATACTCCAATCAAACATGTGAATATTTACCAGAGTGCTTCAAGATCGATCTGATGACCCACTACCGCTCTGCTGTTGGGACTAATTTGGATGGGAATGGTGATTTCATGGTTGATTATGATTACTTGGTTCTTGCTCTTGGAGTTACCGTGAATACATTCAACACTCCTGGTGTGATGGAGCATGGCCACTTTCTGAAGGTAAAATCCTCATTGGCATTGTGTGTCTCTTTACTGTTCTGCTATTTCTCATGTTTCAATCCTGAGATGTAAGTTACAGTGTCTGTA
Source organism: Triticum urartu (assembly GCF_056163025.1). Classification (NCBI taxonomy): domain Eukaryota; kingdom Viridiplantae; phylum Streptophyta; class Magnoliopsida; order Poales; family Poaceae; genus Triticum; species Triticum urartu. Next base: position 9,890,643 of record NC_141877.1, read on the forward strand.
ATCTTTCGAGATTGATTTTGTTTCCAGGTTATACTCCAATCAAACATGTGAATATTTACCAGAGTGCTTCAAGATCGATCTGATGATCCACTACCGCTCTGCTGTTGGGACTAATTTGGATGGGAATGGTGATTTCATGGTTGATTATGATTACTTGGTTCTTGCTCTTGGAGTTACTGCGAATACATTCAACACTCCTGGTGTGATGGAGCATTGCCACTTTCTGAAGGTAAAATCCTGATTGGCATTGTGTGTCTCTTTACTGTTCTGCTATTTCTCATGTTTCAATCCTGAGATGTAAGTTACAGTCTCTGTAATCTTTCGAGATTTATTTTGTTTCCAGGTTATACTCCAATCAAACATGTGAATATTTACCAAAGTGCTTCAAGATCGATCTGATGATCCACTACCGCTCTGCTGTTGGGACTAATTTGGGTGGGAATGGTGATTTCATGGTTGATTATGATTACTTGGTTCTTGCTCTTGGAGTTACTGTGAATACATTCAACACTCCTGGTGTGATGGAGCATTGCCACTTTCTGAAGGTAAAATCCTGATTGGCATTGGGTGTCTCTTTACTGTTCTGCTATTTCTCATGTTTCAATCCTGAGATGTAAGTTACAGTCTCTGTAATCTTTCGAGATTGATTTTGTTTCCAGGTTATACTCCAATCAAACATGTGAATATTACCAGAGTGCTTCAAGATCGATCTGATGATCCACTACCGCTCTGCTGTTGGGACTAATTTGGATGGGAATGGTGATTTCATGGTTGATTATGATTACTTGGTTCTTGCTCTTGGAGTTACCGTGAATACATTCAACACTCCTGGTGTGATGGAGCATTGCCACTTTCTGAAGGTAAAATCCTGATTGGCATTGTGTGTCTCTTTACTGTTCTGCTATTTCTCATGTTTCAATCCTGAGATGTAAGTTACAGTCTCTGTAATCTTTCGAGATTGATTTTGTTTCTAGGTTATACTCCAATCAAACATGTGAATATTTACCAGAGTGCTTCAAGATCGATCTGATGACCCACTACCGCTCTGCTGTTGGGACTAATTTGGATGGGAATGGTGATTTCATGGTTGATTATGATTACTTGGTTCTTGCTCTTGGAGTTACCGTGAATACATTCAACACTCCTGGTGTGATGGAGCATGGCCACTTTCTGAAGGTAAAATCCTCATTGGCATTGTGTGTCTCTTTACTGTTCTGCTATTTCTCATGTTTCAATCCTGAGATGTAAGTTACAGTGTCTGTAATCTTTCGAGATTGATTTTGTTTCCAGGTTATACTCCAATCAAACATGTGAATATTTACCAGAGTGCTTCAAGATCGATCTGATGATCCACTACCGCTCTGCTGTTGGGACTAATTTGGATGGGAATGGTGATTTCATGGTTGATTATGATTACTTGGTTCTTGCTCTTGGAGTTACTGCGAATACATTCAACACTCCTGGTGTGATGGAGCATTGCCACTTTCTGAAGGTAAAATCCTGATTGGCATTGTGTGTCTCTTTACTGTTCTGCTATTTCTCATGTTTCAATCCTGAGATGTAAGTTACAGTCTCTGTAATCTTTCGAGATTTATTTTGTTTCCAGGTTATACTCCAATCAAACATGTGAATATTTACCAAAGTGCTTCAAGATCGATCTGATGATCCACTACCGCTCTGCTGTTGGGACTAATTTGGGTGGGAATGGTGATTTCATGGTTGATTATGATTACTTGGTTCTTGCTCTTGGAGTTACTGTGAATACATTCAACACTCCTGGTGTGATGGAGCATTGCCACTTTCTGAAGGTAAAATCCTGATTGGCATTGGGTGTCTCTTTACTGTTCTGCTATTTCTCATGTTTCAATCCTGAGATGTAAGTTACAGTCTCTGTAATCTTTCGAGATTGATTTTGTTTCCAGGTTATACTCCAATCAAACATGTGAATATTACCAGAGTGCTTCAAGATCGATCTGATGATCCACTACCGCTCTGCTGTTGGGACTAATTTGGATGGGAATGGTGATTTCATGGTTGATTATGATTACTTGGTTCTTGCTCTTGGAGTTACTGTGAATACATTCAACACTCCTGGTGTGATGGAGCATTGCCACTTTCTGAAGGTAAAATCCTGATTGGCATTGTGTGTCTCTTTACTGTTCTGCTATTTCTCATGTTTCAATCCTGAGATGTAAGTTACAGTCTCTGTAATCTTTCGAGATTGATTTTGTTTCCAGGTTATACTCCAATCAAACATGTGAATATTACCAGAGTGCTTCAAGATCGATCTGATGATCCACTACCGCTCTGCTGTTGGGACTAATTTGGATGGGAATGGTGATTTCATGGTTGATTATGATTACTTGGTTCTTGCTCTTGGAGTTACCGTGAATACATTCAACACTCCTGGTGTGATGGAGCATTGCCACTTTCTGAAGGTAAAATCCTGATTGGCATTGTGTGTCTCTTTACTGTTCTGCTATTTCTCATGTTTCAATCCTGAGATGTAAGTTACAGTCTCTGTAATCTTTCGAGATTGATTTTGTTTCTAGGTTATACTCCAATCAAACATGTGAATATTTACCAGAGTGCTTCAAGATCGATCTGATGACCCACTACCGCTCTGCTGTTGGGACTAATTTGGATGGGAATGGTGATTTCATGGTTGATTATGATTACTTGGTTCTTGCTCTTGGAGTTACCGTGAATACATTCAACACTCCTGGTGTGATGGAGCATGGCCACTTTCTGAAGGTAAAATCCTCATTGGCATTGTGTGTCTCTTTACTGTTCTGCTATTTCTCATGTTTCAATCCTGAGATGTAAGTTACAGTGTCTGTAATCTTTCGAGATTGATTTTGTTTCCAGGTTATACTCCAATCAAACATGTGAATATTTACCAGAGTGCTTCAAGATCGATCTGATGATCCACTACCGCTCTGCTGTTGGGACTAATTTGGATGGGAATGGTGATTTCATGGTTGATTATGATTACTTGGTTCTTGCTCTTGGAGTTACTGCGAATACATTCAACACTCCTGGTGTGATGGAGCATTGCCACTTTCTGAAGGTAAAATCCTGATTGGCATTGTGTGTCTCTTTACTGTTCTGCTATTTCTCATGTTTCAATCCTGAGATGTAAGTTACAGTCTCTGTAATCTTTCGAGATTTATTTTGTTTCCAGGTTATACTCCAATCAAACATGTGAATATTTACCAAAGTGCTTCAAGATCGATCTGATGATCCACTACCGCTCTGCTGTTGGGACTAATTTGGGTGGGAATGGTGATTTCATGGTTGATTATGATTACTTGGTTCTTGCTCTTGGAGTTACTGTGAATACATTCAACACTCCTGGTGTGATGGAGCATTGCCACTTTCTGAAGGTAAAATCCTGATTGGCATTGGGTGTCTCTTTACTGTTCTGCTATTTCTCATGTTTCAATCCTGAGATGTAAGTTACAGTCTCTGTAATCTTTCGAGATTGATTTTGTTTCCAGGTTATACTCCAATCAAACATGTGAATATTACCAGAGTGCTTCAAGATCGATCTGATGATCCACTACCGCTCTGCTGTTGGGACTAATTTGGATGGGAATGGTGATTTCATGGTTGATTATGATTACTTGGTTCTTGCTCTTGGAGTTACTGTGAATACATTCAACACTCCTGGTGTGATGGAGCATTGCCACTTTCTGAAGGTAAAATCCTGATTGGCATTGTGTGTCTCTTTACTGTTCTGCTATTTCTCATGTTTCAATCCTGAGATGTAAGTTACAGTCTCTGTAATCTTTCGAGATTGATTTTGTTTCCAGGTTATACTCCAATCAAACATGTGAATATTACCAGAGTGCTTCAAGATCGATCTGATGATCCACTACCGCTCTGCTGTTGGGACTAATTTGGATGGGAATGGTGATTTCATGGTTGATTATGATTACTTGGTTCTTGCTCTTGGAGTTACTGTGAATACATTCAACACTCCTGGTGTGATGGAGCATTGCCACTTTCTCAAGGTAAAATCCTGATTGGCATTGTGTGTCTCTTTACTGTTCTGCTATTTCTCATTTTTCAATCCTGAGATGTAAGTTACAGTCTCTGTAATCTTTCGAGATTGACTTTGTTTCCAGGTTATACTCCAATCAAACATGTGAATATACCAGAGTGCTTCAAGATCAATGTGATGATCCACTACCGCTCTGCTGTTGGGACTAATTTGGATGGGAATGGTGATTTCATGGTTGATTATGATTACTTGGTTCTTGCTCTTGGAGTTACCGTGAATACATTCAACACTCCTGGTGTGATGGAGCATTGCCTCTTTCTGAAGGTAAAATCCAGATTGGCATTGTTTGTCTCTTTACTGTTCTGATATTTCTCATGTTTCAATCCTGAGATGTAAGTTACAGTCTCTGTAATCTTTCGAGATTGATTTTGTTTCCAGGTTATACTCCAATCAAACATGTGAATATTACCAGAGTGCTTCAAGATCGATCTGATGATCCACTACCGCTCTGCTGTTGGGACTAATTTGGATGGGAATGGTGATTTCATGGTTGATTATGATTACTTGGTTCTTGCTCTTGGAGTTACCGTGAATACATTCAACACTCCTGGTGTGATGGAGCATTGCCACTTTCTGAAGGTAAAATCCTGCTTGGCATTGTGTGTCTCTTTACTGTTCTGCTATTTCTCATGTTTCAATCCTGAGATGTAAGTTACAGTCTCTGTAATCTTTCGAGATTGATTTTGTTTCTAGGTTATACTCCAATCAAACATGTGAATATTTACCAGAGTGCTTCAAGATCGATCTGATGACCCACTACCGCTCTGCTGTTGGGACTAATTTGGATGGGAATGGTGATTTCATGGTTGATTATGATTACTTGGTTCTTGCTCTTGGAGTTACCGTGAATACATTCAACACTCCTGGTGTGATGGAGCATGGCCACTTTCTGAAGGTAAAATCCTCATTGGCATTGTGTGTCTCTTTACTGTTCTGCTATTTCTCATGTTTCAATCCTGAGATGTAAGTTACAGTGTCTGTAATCTTTCGAGATTGATTTTGTTTCCAGGTTATACTCCAATCAAACATGTGAATATTTACCAGAGTGCTTCAAGATCGATCTGATGATCCACTACCGCTCTGCTGTTGGGACTAATTTGGATGGGAATGGTGATTTCATGGTTGATTGTGATTACTTGGTTCTTGCTCTTGGAGTTACTGTGAATACATTCAACACTCCTGGTGTGATGGAGCATTGCCACTTTCTGAAGGTAAAATCCTGATTGGCATTGTGTGTCTCTTTACTGTTCTGCTATTTCTCATGTTTCAATCCTGAGATGTAAGTTACAGTCTCTGTAATGTTTCGAGATTGATTTTGTTTCCAGGTTATACTCCAATCAAACATGTGAATATTTACCAGAGTGCTTCAAGATCGATCTGATGATCCACTACCGCTCTGCTGTTGGGACTAATTTGGATGGGAATGGTGATTTCATGGTTGATTATGATTACTTGGTTCTTGCTCTTGGAGTTACTGTGAATACATTCAACACTCCTGGTGTGATGGAGCATTGCCACTTTCTGAAGGTAAAATCCTGATTGGCATTGTGTGTCTCTTTACTGTTCTGCTATTTCTCATGTTTCAATCCTGAGATGTAAGTTACAGTCTCTGTAATCTTTCGAGATTGATTTTGTTTCCAGGTTATACTCCAATCAAACATGTGAATATTACCAGAGTTCTTCAAGATCGATCTGATGATCCACTACCGCTCTGCTGTTGGGACTAATTTGGATGGGAATGGTGATTTCATGGTTGATTATGATTACTTGGTTCTTGCTCTTGGAGTTACCGTGAATACATTCAACACTCCTGGTGTGATGGAGCATTGCCACTTTCTGAAGGTAAAATCCTGATTGGCATTGTGTGTCTCTTTACTGTTCTGCTATTTCTCATGTTTCAATCCTAAGATGTAAGTTACAGTCTCTGTAATCTTTCGAGATTGAGTTTGTTTCCAGGTTATACTCCAATCAAACATGTGAATATTACCAGAGTGCTTCAAGATCGATCTGATGATCCACTACCGCTCTGCTGTTGGGACTAATTTGGATGGGAATGGTGATTTCATGGTTGATTATGATTACTTGGTTCTTGCTCTTGGAGTTACCGTGAATACATTCAACACTCCTGGTGTGATGGAGCATTGCCACTTTCTGAAGGTAAAATCCTGATTGGCATTGTGTGTCTCTTTACTGTTCTGCTATTTCTCATGTTTCAATCCTGAGATGTAAGTTACAGTCTCTGTAATCTTTCGAGATTGATTTTGTTTCCAGGTTATACTCCAATCAAACATGTGAATATTACCAGAGTGCTTCAAGATCGATCTGATGATCCACTACCGCTCTGCTGTTGGGACTAATTTGGATGGGAATGGTGATTTCATGGTTGATTATGATTACTTGGTTCTTGCTCTTGGAGTTACTGTGAATACATTTAAAACTCCTGGTGTGATGGAGCATTGCCACTTTCTGAAGGTAAAATCCTGATTGGCATTGTGTGTCTCTTTACTATTCTGCTATTTCTCATGTTTCAATCCTGAGATGTAAGTTACAGTGTCTGTAATCTTTCGAGATTGATTTTGTTTCCAGGTTATACTCCAATCAAACATGTGAATATTGTTAGGAATAAGCAACTTGTATTCCCATGAGGCCATAGGCCGATATATATATACTTGTACAGGTGTGGAACATATGTAGGAAACCCCTCATACAACGGGATAAATACAAAGGGGTACATGACTTATATTATAACTCTAACACCCCCCCTCAAACTCATGGTGGATGAACAACACTGAGTTTGGAGATATAAAAGCCATGTTGTGCTCTAGTCTGAGCCTTCGTCAGGAAATCCGCCAACTGTAACTCGGAAGGCACATACTGAAGAGCAATAACCTGATCCTGCACAGCAGTGCGCACATAGAAAGCATCAACACCAATATGCTTGGTGAGCTCATGCTTCACAGGATCGCGTGCAATGCTGATAGCACCTGTACTGTCAGATAAAAGCAGAGTCGGTGTAGTGACAGAAACACCAAAATCCTGAAGTAACCACCGTAACCAAGTCACCTCTGCCGTCAAAAGAGCCATTGCTCGCAACTCAGCCTCGGCACTCGAACGGGAAACTGCAAGATGTTTCTTCGTCTTCCAGGCAATGAGAGAACCACCAAGAAAAACACAGTAAGCAGAAAGTGAACGGCGATCGGAAGGATCACTAGCCCATGTAGCATCCGAATAGGCCTGGAGCTGTAAAGAACTGGAGCGAGGAAAGAATAGACGGTGAGAGATCGTGCCTCGAAGATATCGAAGAACACAAAGGAGATGACTATAGTGAACCGAGGTGGGGGCAGAGACAAACTGACTCAGAATATGAACCGGATAAGAGATGTCCGGACGAGTGACAGCTAGATAGATAAGACTGCCAACAAGATGACGATAACGCGTCGGGTCAGGAAGAGGATTACCATCAGTAGCACGGAGGTGAACATTGATCTCCATAGGAGTCTCAACAACGCGCTCGTCAGTAAGAGCAGCACGAGTAAGAAGATCCTGGATATACTTTTCCTGGGATATAAAAAAGCCATCAGAGGTAGAAGAGACTTCAATCCCAAGAAAGTAGCGAAGAGGTCCAAGATCAGACATAAGAAACTGCTCACTAAGACGAGCCTTTACAAAGGCAATATACTCGGGGTCATCCCCTGTGATGATCATGTCATCAACATAAAGAAGAAGAAGAGTCCGACCACGAGGAGAAAGATGAATAAACAATGCTGGATCATGAGCACTTGAGAAAAAACCAGCAGCAGTGATCACAGAGGCAAAACGCTCAAACCAGGCGCAGGGGGCTTGCTTAAGGCCATAGAGAGAGCGACGAAGACGACATACCATGCCATCAGGAACAGAATACCCAGGTGGTGGCTGCATGTACACCTCCTCACGCAGCTCACCATTAAGAAAGGCATTCTTAACATCAAGCTGAGATATAGACCAGTGGCGTGCAGAGGCAACAACAAGAAGTGTACGAATAGTGGTCATATGAGCCACAGGAGCAAAAGTCTCGTCATAATCACGACCATGCTCCTGCTGAAAACCACGAGCCACAAGACGAGCTTTGTGACGCTCAAGAGAACCATCGGAGCGAGTCTTAACCTTGTAGACCCACTTACAAGTGATCGGACGGACTCCGGGAGGAAGAGAAACAAGATCCCAGGTACCAGTGCGTTCAAGAGCAGCAATCTCCTCTGCCATCGCAAACTGCCATTCAGGATGAACAACAGCCTGATGGTAAGAAGTCGGCTCAAGAACAGCAGCACCAGCGGTGGGAAATCCAAAGCGATCAACAGGCGGACGAGGACAAGAACGCAAGCCATAAGTAGGTTGAGAGGAAGATGACGACCCATCCACAGAGGCATCAACTGGTCGTGGACGACGAGTGTAATGCTGAGGAAAAGATGGAATAATAGAAGGAGGAATCGGCAAGGTAGAATCAGGGGGTGGCGACGAAGAAGTCATCGGAGATGAAGGTGTAGAATCCGGTGACAGGCTGGGAGAGGAGACCGGGGAGGAAGTCACCGGAGATGATGGTGGAGAACCCGGTGACATGCTAGGCGAGGAGACCGGGGAGGATGGTGGCTGCAAATCAACTAGATGTGGAGAAGGAGAGGAAGTGGAACGGAGAGGTACAGTCTCGGCGGGGGTGATAGGTGAGTCAGGAAAAGTGAGGAAAGAGATATCCTGCACTGAAAAAGTCGAGGAAGATGGGCGTGGGTAGAAGGGACGAGACTCTTCAAAAGTCACATCTCGAGAGATACGCATCCGACGACCAATAGGATCCCAACAACGATAGCCCTTATGCTCATCACTGTAGCCTCAGAAGACACACTCAACAGACCGAGCGGTCAGTTTGGTGCGTTCGTGAGGGGCAAGAAGAACATAGCAAACACAACCAAACGAGCGAAGCATCGAATAATCGGGAGAACAATCAAAAAGTCGCTCGAAAGGAACACCACCCTGTAGAGCAGCGGAAGGCTGTATGTTGATAAGATAGGTGGATGTGGAGACGGCCTCAGCCCAAAAATGAGGCGGGAGAGAGGCAGCAATCATCAATGCACGAGCCGTCTCAAGAAGATGTCGATGCTTTCGCTCAGCCACACCATTCTGAGCATGAGCACCAGGACAAGAGAATTGAGAGAGTCCCGTGCTCAGCAAGAACACCACGCAACATCTTAGAGATATACTCGCCAGCGGAGTCAGCACGAAAAACACGAAAGGGTGAAGAGAACTGAGTATGAACCATGGCAGCAAAACGCTTATAAATAGACAACACCTCAGAACGAGAAGTCATGAAATAAAGCCATGTGTAACGAGAGAAATCATCTATGAAAATAATATAGTATTTATGACCACCTTTCGAAGCGAAAGGGGCCGGACCCCATACATCAGAATGGACTAAATCGAAAGGACGCTTAGACACTGACTCACTATGTGAATATGGTAACTGAATCTGCTTGTCAAGACGACAACCCTGACACTCTAAAGAGACATCTCCTGAGACAGACCCCAGAAGGCCTCGACGAACTAAAGAAGACAACCGAGAACCACACAGATGACCAAGTCGATGATGCCACTGCTGGAAGGAACCAGTGACGGAGGCGACAGAAGCGGAAGAACTGGCAATGGTGGTGGCAGCAGAAGGAACATGAAGCAGTCCAACTCCCAAAGACCCTGAGAATCACGGCGGCGTGGGCCAGCCCCAAACAGAGTGTGCGTGTGACGATCCTGGACAGAACAAGAGTCAACGTCGAGGATGATGCGACAACCAAAATCCGTAAGTTGACCAGCAGAAAACAAATTCATGGTAAGTCGAGGAAAATGAGCAACATCAGGAACAGAATAAGGAGTAGTAAGATTGCCTCTACTAGCAACAGAAAGTGGAGTACCATCAGCAGTGAAGACATGAATAGGAGAATCCAGTGATCGAAGAGAGGACAAAGTGGAAGAATGAGAAGACATATGAAAAGAAGCTCCAGAGTCCAGAACCCATGGGGATGTACCTGACTGTGTAGAGGGTGATTGCTTAGTGCGGGAAGCATCAGTCACAGAACCGGCAGTACCCGTCGAGGAAGAACCTGAAGCCGCGAGCAGACGCTTAAGTCTCAGAATATCCTGCTCAGTCAAAGCAATGGCTGAAGCTGTCGAGAGAGATGACGAAGTCCCTGAAGATGATGATGAGCCTTGCGCAGATGTTTCTTCTTCGTGTAGCACTGAGACTCAAGATGACCATCATTGTTGCAATAGGCGCAATGTGGACGGGGGCGACCTGAGCCTCCAGAAGGAGTGGGCAAGAGCGGCGGAGCACTCGAGCGAGAAGGGGTCGATGGAGCAGGTGGCATAGGAATGCGAGTAGCAAGCACAGAGGGAACCTCCAGCAAACCAGCACCACGTAAGCGAGTCTCCTCAGCACGAATCTCAGAAAGCGCCTCCATGAGAGAAATACGGCCACGAGCAAACAACTGAGCACGCCGGGGCTCAAACTCCTGACGGAGCCGAGACAGGAACTCATAGACGCGATGAAACTCCAAATTGTCCTGGACAGCCTAGCAACATGAGCAGGTACGACACCCAGCACTACGGAGAGAATCAAGCTGGCGCCAGATAGCAGAACTCTGCGCATAGAAGTCATCAACAGTAGAGTCACCCTGCTGAAGAGCATGCTCCTGACGGATCACAGAGAGGTATAAGGCATCACCAGAGCGCTGATAGCGCTCACGAAGACGGGTCCACATCTCAAAGACAGTAGAAAGACCCAGAAATTCAGAAGCAAACTGAGGCAGAAGACTAGCAGTGAGAACAGCTGCAGCACGAGCATCATCATCAAGCCACTGGGTGTAAACAGACAGAGCACCATGATACGTCTGAAGAGCCTCCTCATAAGCCAAAACCCTCTCATCATAAGCACGATCAGCAGCCTCATCAGCAACCTTAGCCGCATCCTTGGCGGCTTGATTAGCATCCGTAGGAAGAACCGATGGAGTTGGCGGAGTAGGGGCCACCGGAGGAACTGGACGTGGCGGACAGCAGACCTCGCCAGAAAGAACACCCCAAAGACGGATGCCACGCATGTGAATGCGCATGAAGCCAGTGAACTCGGTGTAGTTAGAACCATCAAAGATCATCGGACAGCGAGGGACAGCAACATAGCCCGATGCAGCAGACATCTTTTTTTTTTGGATCCGACGAGAGCGACCAGATCGGGATCAGGCGCTGGCTGGGGACGGGAGCAGCGTCGAGCGGAAGATCGGGGCGCTGGCTGGGGACGGGAGCCCTGCGAGCGGCCGGCTGGATGAGGGCGTCACCCACGCACGACCTTCCCAGGACAAGCAGCGGCGTAGTGCAGCGGCTTGATCTCAGCGATCGGGGACAGACGGAGAAGTCCTGCGATCGCTCGGGCTCAATCTGTAGTCAGCACGAAGGAGTCCGCCGGCTCGATCTGAGGGCTCGAGGCAGGCGAATCGAATCCGGACGAGGCAGACTGACCGAGAGAGGAGGGAGAGAAAACGCAGCGGCGACGGAAACAGCGACGCCGGCAAGAACACAGCGGCGCGGGGAGAGGATCAAGCACGAGTTGCGCGTGCTAAAAAAAAACCTAAGCTCTAATACCATGTTAGGAATAAGCAACTTGTATTCCCATGAGGCCATAGGCCGATATATATATACATGTACAGGAAACCCCTCATACAACGGGATAAATACAAAGGGGTACATGACTTATATTATAACTCTAACAAATATTTACCAGAGTGCTTCAAGATCGATCTGATGATCCACTACCGCTCTGCTGTTGGGACTAATTTGGATGGGAATGGTGATTTCATGGTTGATTATGATTACTTGGTTCTTGCTCTTGGAGTTACTGTGAATACATTCAACACTCCTGGTGTGATGGAGCATTGCCACTTTCTCAAGGTAAAATCCTGATTGGCATTGTGTGTCTCTTTACTGTTCTGCTATTTCTCATGTTTCAATCCTGAGATGTAAGTTACACTCTCTGTAATCTTTCGAGATTGATTTTGTTTCCAGGTTATACTCCAATTAAACATGTGAATATTTACCAGAGTGCTTCAAGATCGATCTGATGATCCACTACCGCTCTGCTGTTGGGACTAATTTGGATGGGAATGGTGATTTCATGGTTGATTATGATTACTTGGTTCTTGCTCTTGGAGTTACCGTGAATACATTCAACACTCCTGGTGTGATGGAGCATTGCCACTTTCTGAAGGTAAAATCCTGATTGGCTTTGTGTGTCTCTTTACTTTTCTGCTATTTCTCATGTTTCAATCCTGAGATGTAAGTTACAGTCTCTGTAATCTTTCGAGATTGATTTTGTTTCCAGGTTATACTCCAATCAAACATGTGAATATTTACCAGAGTGCTTCAAGATCGATGTGATGATCCACTACCGCTCTACTGTTGGGACTAATTTGGATGGGAATGGTGATTTCATGGTTGATTATGATTACTTGGTTCTTGCTCTTGGAGTTACTGTGAATACATTCAACACTCCTGGTGTGATGGAGCATTGGCACTTTCTGAAGGTAAAATCCTGATTGGCATTGTGTGTCTCTTTACTGTTCTTCTATTTCTCATGTTTCAATCCCGAGATGTAAGTTACAGTCTCTGTAATCTTTCGAGATTGATTTTGTTTCCAGGTTATACTCCAATCAAACATGTGAATATTTACCAGAGTGCTTCAAGATCGATCTGATGATCCACTACCGCTCTGCTGTTGGGACTAATTTGGATGGGAATGGTGATTTCATGGTTGATTATGATTACTTGGTTCTTGCTCTTGGAGTTACTGCGAATACATTCAACACTCCTGGTGTGATGGAGCATTGCCACTTTCTGAAGGTAAAATCCTGATTGGCATTGTGTGTCTCTTTACTGTTCTGCTATTTCTCATGTTTCAATCCTGAGATGTAAGTTACAGTCTCTGTAATCTTTCGAGATTTATTTTGTTTCCAGGTTATACTCCAATCAAACATGTGAATATTTACCAAAGTGCTTCAAGATCGATCTGATGATCCACTACCGCTCTGCTGTTGGGACTAATTTGGGTGGGAATGGTGATTTCATGGTTGATTATGATTACTTGGTTCTTGCTCTTGGAGTTACTGTGAATACATTCAACACTCCTGGTGTGATGGAGCATTGCCACTTTCTGAAGGTAAAATCCTGATTGGCATTGTGTGTCTCTTTACTGTTCTGCTATTTCTCATGTTTCAATCCTGAGATGTAAGTTACAGTCTCTGTAATCTTTCGAGATTGATTTTGTTTCCAGGTTATACTCCAATCAAACATGTGAATATTTACCAAAGTGCTTCAAGATCGATCTGATGATCCACTACCGCTCTGCTGTTGGGACTAATTTGGATGGGAATGGTGATTTCATGGTTGATTATGATTACTTGGTTCTTGCTCTTGGAGTTACTGTGAATACATTCAACACTCCTGGTGTGATGGAGCATTGCCACTTTCTGAAGGTAAAATCCTGATTGGCTTTGTGTGTCTCTTTACTGTTCTGCTATTTCTCATGTTTCAATCCTGAGATGTAAGTTATAGTTTAATTTCCTGCAAACTCTTGAGATATATGGTATTTTTACCGTGCAGTATTAGTCATATCTTGTGCTTACAACCTCACATTGTAAATGGCAGGTAGTGGAGGATGCCCAAAAGATTCAGAAGAGCGTGACAGACTGCTTTGAAAAGGCGTCACTTCCTAACCTCAGTGAAGAGGAGAAAAGGAAGATCCTTCACTTTGTGATTATCGGTGGTGGAGCTACTGGGGTTGAATTTGCCGTGGAGTTGCATGATTTTCTTTTCGAATATCTGGTGAAGCTATATCCTGCAATTGAAGAAAACTCTCAACTCCTACTTGCGCTCCGCATGTTCCTCCTTTTCATCGCTCAATAGGAGGCAGCTCATCTGGCCGTGCAGCGGACCGCGTCCTCAGCGGGTCGGTGACGGCCGTTGCAGCTGGTGCACGATGGCGATTCCAACGACAACAGGAATCTGCAACTTGTTAGACTTCTTTGCAATCCCAACAGGGCCCTCATCTGCTTTGTCTACATATATGCATGATTTCTATGATTGGAATCAGATAGCACTAACTATGTGTCAGACTGCTAATATTTATTTGCTTGATGATCCTTGAAGCGCACTCTACGCTCATACATGATCCCACATATTCTAGGTATAATGATACTATCTTTAGTGTTCTGTTCACGGGAATTTGACAAGTCACTGCTTAAGATTTCTTAACTTTTGTACAGATGCTTTCTTGAGGCTTTGGCTAAAAATCTGTGGTGTACGTCACTCATCAGGTTGAGTTTTTACCAGTTGCTGATCTTATTATTCTGGTTATATTGTCATGAGTAAAAAAAATAGTGCACTTCTTTTTGAGGAATCTTCATGCATATTTGCTGCATCCTTACAAAGTAATTGTACTTTAGGTAACTATGACGGGCTAATGCCTTAAGCTGGGACATACAACAAAATACTTATTTTATGGGAGGAGTTTATGGAACTGGGTAGTGCTCATCAGGATGCTCTTGCAGCAATTGACACAATCGATGTGGCTAATGGAGCCAGTGAGTAACCTTGCCACCCTTCAGTATGGTCAGTTTTAATATATACTACAATTTCTGTATGCAAGGGTGACCTTCTACTGTTCTAAATGTAGTGTTCCGTTTAAAAAGAAATTCCATGCACAGATTTAATGTGTACGATCGAACTATCTTTAGTTTATCAAGGTACTCTTTCTAATATTTTACTGTAATAGCAGGTTTTAGCCAATATTTAGTATTGAGGTGTTGATGACAGCAAACACTATCCTGCTTGTCTGTTTTCTAGACGTGTTTCTATATGCTTTTCAGTTGTTAGTTGTGATACTTTTTATTGTCTTTCGAAATTAAGATGTGCTCTGTATATGTGATGATACTATATACTTTCTATAGTTATTGAACTATATACTATTTTTTTATTTATGCTTATGGAGTGCTTAGTTAATTGCTTGCAAGTAGATTTTATAGATACCAATAGAAATAATAACTTGGGATTTATTTCTGTTCAACCTCTGTGATCTAGATGAGCAAAGCAACAACTTTGGCTTTATTTCTTTGTGATGTAGATGAGCAAAACAGTAACTTGGATTTTAATTCTGTTCTCTATGATGTAGATTAGCAAGATTTCTAACCAACAAAGTAATTTATTTTAGTATGGTTTTGTCACTATGATTGGTAATATGAAGTTTATTTATTCTAGGTTCCTATCTTTAGACAGTCACATCCACGTTCGTACTTTTAGAATAGTTGTTGCAACGGGGAAGAGCATTTCTGCAATAGCAAGATATCAGGACCCAATGGGCATAGGCCGAACCAACCACCATCACTATTGCTTCAGGATTAGATAGCCAACTTCCACTCATGAGGTGAGTTTGCTTACTCTACTTTCAGTGTACTGTGCAGATATGTTGGTTAGAAATTTTGCTATGTGCCTGTCAAGTTGATTAGATATGAAAAATATGCTCTACAATACCCACATAATACTTGTTTAAATTGGCTTTTCCCTGGTTCATCAGTGCACACATGAAACCGGTAATAAGAAGAGAATCACCTGAATTTTTTTATAGTCTATTTTAGTAAGCATGTTCATAATATTAGGATAGTTTAATTTGAGAACAATTGGCTGGAGGAACGATGTAATTTGATACTCTGTTATGTTGATCTCCAGAGAAATTTGGTTTTTGGTTTTTCATTGATGTACGTTAATCTGTTGTGAATCTTGTTTGCTTGCACCAATTATATGAGTATTTCAGTTAATGTTCAAAGCAACTTTCTTGTGTGAATCTGATAATCTCACTGAAACCTCTGTTTCATTGTGTATATTCAGCCTGTCGAGTCAAGTTTCAGACTGATCATGTATCCCCTTGATATTCACTGGATGGAATCCCATGTTTTACTCAAACTGAACCTTCTACAAACATCGG
This sequence comes from Triticum urartu, assembly GCF_056163025.1. Lineage (NCBI taxonomy): Eukaryota > Viridiplantae > Streptophyta > Magnoliopsida > Poales > Poaceae > Triticum > Triticum urartu. The sequence continues at coordinate 9,906,752 of NC_141877.1, forward strand.
AAAAGCAACAGTAATAAACATGGACAGAAATTCCAAAAATAAGGTTAGTTCTTTTTTGTTCCGTATCATTCTCTTTACCGTTCCTTTTGGTACTATACTCCAAAAAAGAGGCAATCGGAAATATTTAGGTCCACTGAAAAGTAATTCTGGAGCTCGCAGAGTTCTCATTTTCCAGATTTGCTGTAGTATTCGCTTTTGGTTTACATGATATTGGTTGTATCTCCCTGACAACTGCTCTTCGGTTGATATAGGTGTTTTTTATGGATGTAGCTGGTTGCGATGAGGTTAAACAAGAAATAATGCTATCACTTATTACCTTTGTCCTTCAAATTTGAGTATAGGCCTGCGAAATAATGAATATTTGTGCCTCATTGCTCCAGCATGGTCAATAAAGATATGTTGACCCAGGAAATGTGGGTTTTATCATAGGTCCTACTGTATACGTTGATATATGAAATATGACATTTCCGGTTATATGCTATCACTTATTGCCTCTGTCCTTTGCATTGAGTATAGGCCTGTGAAATAATGGTGTATTTGTGTGTTGATTCGTCTGTTTTCCTTCATGTTCTGGTTCTAAGGTACCAGGACAGACCCAGAGTTATTTGTAAAAAAGTGCTTTCCAATGTACCAATATTTTGTATCCTTTCTAATGCTCAAAAAAGAGGCGAATAATTCTTTTAGAATATGTAATATCCGACATGTGTAACGCACCTTAAGAGACTACTAAGTTATCCTGTATAATTGGCACGCCCTACTTTTGTAGTAATAAATATATCATGTGCTGCTCCATACAGGTGATACATTGCATTTACATAGTATTTGATTACATATGATAACATAAAATCTGTTTTTTCCTTAGCGGTTCGGCACACTTAGTGCATAGAAATTGAGTACTTGAAAATTGATTAGATGCATTAGTTAAGAACACTGATTTTTTTTGGAAAGCTTCATCATGACATCGATATTGGTTTCGCCTTACTGCCACTCAAAGGTTGGATGGAACATCGAGGATTTCAGGCTTGGGATGGCCACGTGTTGCAGGATAGCAGGAAGAGTTGGATGTGTTCTGCAGAGACCAGGTGATCAATGTCGTTGCCGCCAGGTACCTGAAGTACAACACTTCTAAATTTGGTCATTTATTTATCCTCATAACTTGTTCCCTTGATACTTTTTCTTAGAAACATGATCAAAGATACAAAAAGTTTTACTTCTGAAGCAGAAGTGGCAGTATAGTGTGCATGCCGTATTGACCTGTTCATGCCAATGGCAGAAGTATCTGATTCATCCGACCTAATTCAAGTTAACTTGAGTACAGCAGTAGATAAACATTCACTTACAAATTCTACTCCAAATGGACAGTAATAGTAGTGCGTGGGCAGTGTAAAGTGTGTTTTTGTTAGTTCAGTGAGAATTAGAGATCAACCTGATGGTACTTCATTTTTATTCTAATCTGCCAAATGCTATTAAGGAAATGAAGTTTCTTCCTCGATCAAGTTATCAGTCCTTGGTTCACTCTTGCCCTTTGCGCTGGATGAGACGGGGAGGAGGAGGAGGAGAGTGTGGGGGCATATGGAGAGGAGCGAGGGGTGACAAGTAGCAAGAGGTTCCTTAATAGCATTTGGCAGATTAGAATAAAAATGAAGTACCATCAGGTTGATCTCTAATTCTCACTGAACTAACAAAAACACATTTGCTCCACATTTCCCTTTGCGCTGTCAGTGAAAATGTTATACGTCTTAGCTACCTTTGCTCGCTTTCGATGTTCAGTTCACTACTTTACTGCTCTTTCCTTAATTTCGAGAGGACACGGGAGAGGGAGCTACAACGGCAGGAGAAGAATGCAACGAGGTGCGGTCTTCTGTTCGATGCCAAGGGCCTGTCCGGCAGTTATTTCCTCGGTGAGTACTCCACTACACGCCTTCCGTCGAATCCGGAGAAGAACATTTATCACCACCACCATGCATGTTCTTGGCTTGGCTTGGGGTTCGTCTGCTAATGGAGATTGATCTGATTTTACCTGTACTTGCAGGGATGATCTAGATGATATAACAAAAGGAATATATATGCGTTTGTGTGCTTCAGAAAAGGTTACTGCTACATTCAACTTTTCACCAGAAATGATTTGTATATCCTGAAGATGTTGCTAGCGTCTTGAAGGATTACTTATATTTGCTCCCTAATTTCCTGGATTATACGAAGTGAGTTGGATCATCCAGGGTTGGCGAAACTGATATTCAAATTTGTTTTGTTCTTTAGACCAGACATTAGCCCTTTCTCTCTATTTAACATATTTCAAGTTCTCATGTTACATTATAGTAAATATTCAATTCACTTCTATTTTGTAGACAGGTCATTAGCCTTTTCTCTCTATTTAACACATTTCAAGTTCTCATGTTACATCAAGAGTACGCTGGTTAGGATGTTTGCAACATGCCGGGGTGTTGTAATCTTTGTCCACTGTACATGCACAGATTAAATACTTTCATTAGTACTTCTACATATTTCAAGTTATCATTGTTCAGTTTGTTGGTTTAATAGAGAATGTTCCTGATCCTTACTTTCATAGGTACATTTAGAAGTCACAATAGAGAAGGCTCGTAGCCTTGGCTCCAAAGCTTCAAGCTCTTATAGAAATTAGAACTTAGGGCCTTTTAAAATGAGTCCTGCATAATAGTGTTGTTCAGTAGGATGCAGAATTTTTGTTTGTCTGATCGGCTATCCTTGGTGCTGATTTACGTACTGATTTCATCATCATATGACTACAAAAAAGAAGCTGTGTGTATAAATATTTCTAACTGTCGATACTTTGCATCAGTGATTTCAATTCTGTTGGCCCTCCTTAACATTGCTTGGGAATGTGAGGCTTAAAAGTTTCAACCCTGTGCAATGTGCTTCTCGGGTGTGGGTTTGTGTCTGATTAATTAACGGTTCTGTTAATACTGATATGTCCTTGTACATTATATGGGTATTGCATCGCTTGTACTTATAGTAAGTGGAATTTTTTCTCATATGTTTCAATATGTCCCCGTATAATATTAATGTACACTCTTTCAATACATGGCTTATCCTTGGCCTTTGCGCCATTGGCGCAACTGGTCATCTAGTACTGAGAAACAAGACTGGAAATGGTATCCGCGACATCCTTACCCTCAACAAGCAGTACTTGAGCTTCAACCTGAGCCAAGTAAATAAATTAATTCAACCACCAGACAAGGGTTTGATGCATTCATTCAGCTAGACCAGAATAGGAAATGGAGATATGCTTGTTAAGGCAGGTCAACCTGGGCCTAGTAGTAAGTAAACAACCAACAGACAAGGTGTTGATTCAGCCGGTGTAGACTATGAAACGAAAATGGAGTACTACTTGTTAAGGCAAGTCAACCTTGAAAAAGATAAGTCATCGGCGCTCACCGGCGCACGTACATCAGTCAAGACAAGTCACATGTTGGCCCACAAAGCCTAAGTTTAACAATCCTGGTGAAATACTATCATGGGAAGAAAAACTGTAGGTAAATGGAACACATGAGGCTTCGTTCTTTACACGGACGCTGACAAAAGCACATACGCATGAACAACATTCAGAGTGCGCTAACGAACTAGGAGTACTTAAGAAAGACAGTGCAATCTTTCATGTCTAAGTCTAAGTTCTTTACACGTACGCTGACAAAGAAAACATGTCATGAACAACATTCAGAGTGCGCTAATGAACGAGGAGTGCTCGACTTAGACGCTTCCATCAAATGGTCAAAACAGGGAACGAACGCGAGCATGCGCAATCCACGGGTTATACCTCGGGTGCCGTCGCGGAAGGCCTTGGCGATGCTCTTGGGCGTCCTGCGCAGCCCCTCTCGGCGGTCGTCGTCGCGGATCCCCACCAGCAGCGCGTGCACCGTCAGCTCCATGGTGTCCCCCGGTGCCTTCCCGCCGCCGAGCTCCACCAGAAGATCCTCCTCCTCCTCCTCGCCGCACACGCACGCGGCGACAGTGGCGAGGTGGGCCTCCTCGAGTGCTCCCATGGCGGCAAACGGTGTCCTCCACGCGTGCCCACCTAGTGCTGGATCTGGCCGCTGGTGCTGGATCTGGCCGCTGCTGGATCTCGCCATGGCTGTGCGGTGCGGCTATGTTTAGGGCGCGAGCGAGGAGGGTCCGACCGCGGCCGTGGGAGAGGATGGGAGGGGAGTGGTCGCCGGTGGCCGGGGTTGGCGGAGAGGATGGAGGTCGGCGGCGGCGGGTTGGGTGGGTGGGCTGGGAATCGAGAGAGACAGAGGATGAGCGGTGCTCTCCTCGCCTCTGGTGGGTTTCTAGCCACTTGAGGGGGGAGGCGTGGAGACTCGGGCTCCTCACCGTCAACGCAGGGGTGGAGGCCGGCCATGGTGCGGGGGCAGGGGCGGCCAGGGTTTTGGCCAAAGGGGACGGCAGCAGCTAAGGCCCTGTTTGGTTCTAAGGTTGTGGGAGAGAAGGTGGAGAAGGTTGCGGGAGAGAAGGTGGAGAAGGTGGAGAAGGTTGCGGAGAGAAGGTTCGACCATATAGTTGTTGCAAAATTGGACCTAATCAATTTTATAAAATACTAGGCCATATTTAATGCACAATTGACAAAATGGTTGGGTGTCAAAATTTTTGATCCACCTCTAGTGAAAAAGACAAATTTCCTCCGATTCAGCTGGAAGCGGGTCAAATTTGAACTGTAGCTACCTCGTAGTTTGCTCTTTATTTTTTAAAATCATTTCTAGGTACATAAATATCTATTTAATCAGAGAAACACCAAAAAATTATAAGATTCAACCACTAGCTAGGAACGGTCATTCCCGTCGTTTTGACCGCATTTTCAAACGTGCATAAAAAATTAAAAAAAAATCAAAAAAATTGGAAAACCTTCGCATTGTGTCATTAGATGTGACCAAGTTTCCAAAAAAATAATAAACTTGTAATACGGTAATTATTTTAAAAAATGTTCTCAGAAATGAGCTATCATGTGTGAAGATTCATGGCTTTCAAGCCAAATGATCAATCTTATGGCCAAATTCATGGCATAGTTTGTTTAAATGACCTCATATCATGCACAAGGGTGCATCTTGGAATGACAAACAATGTTGCCTAAGGAAGTTTTCATTTTCTTGGCACGGAAAATTCATTTTCCATTTTTTTGAGTGCCCAAAATGAGTTTTTGTGAAAGACCTACCATATATTTGTTGCAAAATTGGACCTAATCAATTTTATAAAATACTAGGCCATATTTAATGCACAATTAACAAAATAGTTGGGTGTCAAAAGTTTTGATCCACCTCTGGTGAAAAAGACAAATTCCTGCTGATTCAGTAGGAAGCGGGTCAAATTTGAACTGTAGCTACCTCGTAGTTTGCTCTTTATTTTTTCCAAAAATCATTTCTAGGTACATAAGTATCTATTTAATCATAGCAACACCAAAAAAAATTCAAGATTCAACCACTAGCTAGGAACGGTCATTCCCTCTGTTTTGACCGCATTTTGAAACGGGCATAAAAAATTCAAAAAAAATCAAATAATTGGGAAACCTCTGCATTGTGTCATTATATGTGGCCAAGTTCTCAGGAAAAATAACAAACTTGCAATACGGAAATTATTTAAAAAAGTGTTCTCAAAAACGAGCTATCACGTGTGAAGATTCATGGCTATCAAGCCAAATAATCAATCTTATGGCCACATTCTTGGCATAGTTTGTTCAAATGATCTCATATTGTCCAAAAGGGTGCATCTTGGAATGGCAAACAATGTTTCCTAAGGAAGTTTTCATTTTCTGTGCACGGAAAAACCATTTTCCATTTTTCGATTGCCCCAAATGAGGTTTTTTTGTGAAGGACCTACCATTGTTGCAAAATTGGACCAAATCATTTTTCTAAAATACTAGGCCATATTTAATGCACAATTGACCAAATGGTTGGGTGTAAAAAGTTTTGATCCACCTCTCGTGAAAAAGACAAATTTTCGTCTATTTAGCTGGAAGCGGGTCAAATTTGAACTATAGCTGCCTTGTAGTTTGCTCTTTATTTTTTCCAAAAATCATTTCTAGGTAAATAAGTATCTTTTTAATCCCAGAAACACCCAAAAAATTCCAAGATTCAACCACTAGCTAGGAACGGTCATTCCCGCCGTTTTGACCGCATTTTGAAACGGGCATAAAAAATTCAAAAACAATCAAATAATTGGAAACCTTCACATTGTGTCATTATATGTGGACAAGTTCCTAGGAAAAATAACAAACTTGCAATACAACAATTATTTTAAAAAAGTGTTCTCAGAAATGAGCTATCATGCGTGAAGATTCATGGCTTTCAAGCCAAATGATCAATCTTATGGCCACATTCTTGGCATAGTTTGTTCAAATGATCTCATATTGTGCACAAGAGTGCATCTTGGAATTCCAAACCATGTTGCCTAAGGGAGTTTTCATTTTCTTTGCACGGAAAATACATTTACCATTTTCCGAGTGCCCAAAATGAGTTTTCTTTGTGAAGGACCTACCATATATTTGTTGCAAAATTGGACCAAATCAATTTTCTAAAATACTAGGCCATATTTAATGCACAATTGACAAAATGGTTGGGTGTCAAAAGTTTTGATCCACCTCTGGTGAAAAAGACAAATTCCCGCCGATTCAGTAGGAAGCGGGTTAAATTTGAACTGCAACCGCCTCATAGTTTACTATTTGTTTTTTCCAAAAATCATTTATAGTTACATAAGTACCTATTTAATCATAAATACATGGTTTGGTGGCAAAACATCGAGGTTTGCGCGGTGGCCGAGGCCCCCAACTCTAGAGCGCGTAAACTCGCATGCCCGCCGCATGGTCACCGCGTGACCGTGGCGTTGCCATGTGTTCTGGGCAGCCTAGGCATGTCTAGTGGGTTGGGCACTCCCCAGGTAGGTGCTAGAAATAAAATTACAACATAAGATTCTCATGAGGAGACCGATCGATGGTCAAACATGAATTAGCAGCCAAGTGTTTGATTAGCGGTACGGGAAATGTACATGGCTAATGGGCGTGAGTTTTGGCTGAGGATGATCAGTTACTAAGAAGACTGTCTTCACAAATTTTCAGCTCAAAAGGAGGAGCCTAGGTGGTCCTTGCTTTGCAAACTACCACACCGGACATAAATACGAATGTTTAAGCTCGGCTCAAAATAATGAATGGATTGAGATGGAATTTGGTGGAGGATGGTTATTTGGGCATAGGAAAGCACTGTAGAAAATGGATACTATTTGGACATGACAAAGTGGTACTTCCTTCACAAACTGTTGTTCTGAACAGAATAGAAAAATGAATATTTTTAAATTATTTTTGAACTAGGAAATGAAGGTTTTTACATATTTGACGAAGATATGACCCAAAGAATTTATGATATTTTTTTGGGAATTTTGGGAATGACAGAAATATAGGTTGCTTCACAACCTAGGGCAAAAACTGCCACATGGACATGACACATAGGCAAAACTGATGAGGTGGCGCCTAGTCATAGCAACCCACCACAATTTACAAGGCTATGACCATCTATATTGGTCATTAACAACTAGAAATAAGGCAGCGGACTAGCGCTATTTGCTTTATGACCATTTCGTGTAAGGAAATTACGACCTTTCTGACCAAAATGGTCGCAATGGTTTAGGGTTTGGAGCCCCCCGAACAGCTTTTGACCAATTGGTCTGAAATGGTCATAGATCTATGACCATTTCTTCCAGGGTCACTAACAGAAGGCCACTAGTTGACATGTTTCTTGTAGTGTAAGAAATTATTAGCTAAGTGATGACCACAAGTATAGAGGATCTATCGTAGTCCTTTCGATAAGTAAGAGTGTCGAACCCAACGAGGAGCAGAAGGAAATGATAAGCGGTTTTCAGCAAGGTATTCTCTGCAAGTACTAAAATAAGTGGTAACAGATAGTTTTGTGATAAGATAATTTGTAACGAGCAACAAGTAACAAAAGTAAATAAAGTGCAGCAAGGTGGCCCAATCCTTTTTGTAGCAAAGGACAAGCCTGGACAAACTGTTCTATAAGGAAAATCGCTCCCGAGGATACATGGGAATATCGTCAAGCTAGTTTTCATCATGTTCATATGATTCGCGTTCGGTACTTTGATAATTTGATATGTGGGTGGACCGGTGCTTGGGTGTTGTTCTTACTTGAACAAGCATCCCACTTATGATTAACCTCTATTGCAAGCATCCGCAACTACAAAAAAAGTATTAAGATAAACCTAACCATAGCATAAAACATATGGATCCAAATCAGCCCCTTACGAAGCAACGCATAAACTAGGGTTTAAGCTTTTGTCACTCTAGCAACCCATCATCTACTTATTACTTCCCAATGCCTTCCTCTAGGCCCAAATAATGGTGAAGTGTTATGTAGTCGACGTTCACATAACACCACTAGAGGCTAGACAACATACATCTCATCAAAATATCGAACGAATACCAAATTCACATGACTACTAATAGCAAGACTTCTCCCATGTCCTTAGGAACAAACGTAACTACTCACAAAGCATATTCATGTTCATAATCAGAGGGGTATTAATATGCACATAGGATCTGAACATATGATCTTCCACCAAATAAACCAACTAGCATCAACTACAAGGAGTAATCAACACTACTAGCAACCTACTAGTACCAATCCCGGACTTGGAGACAAGAATTGGGTACAAGAGATGAACTAGGGTTTTGAGAGGAGATGGTGCTGGTGAATATATTGATGGAGATTGCCCTCTCCCGATGATCGGAGCGTTGGTGATGACGATGGCGATGATTTCCCCCTCCCGGAGGGAAGTGTCCCCGGCAGAACAGCTCTGCCGGAGCCCTAGATTGGTTCCGCCAAGGTTCCGCCTCGTGGTGGCGGAGTTTAGTCCCGAAAGGTTGCTTATGATTTTTTTTCCTCGATGAAAGACCTCATATAGTAGAAGATGGCCATCGGAGAGCCAGCAGGGGGCCCACGAGGTAGGGGGCGCGCCCTAGGGGGTAGGGCGTGCCCCCCACCCTCGTGGATAGGTGGGCCCCCCTCTGGTGAACTTCTTCCGCTGGATATTTTTTATTATTTCCAAAAAAGACTTTCGTGGAGTTTCAGGACTTTTGGAGTTGTGCAGAATAGGTCTCTAATATTTGCTCCTTTTCCAGCCCAGAATTCCAGCTGCCGGCACTCTCCCTCCTTATGTAAACCTTGTAAAATAAGAGACAATAGGCATAAGTATTGTGACATAACGTGTAATATCAGTCCATAATACAATAAATATCAATATAAAAGCATGGTGCAAAATGGACGTATCAACTCCCCCAAGCTTAGACATCGCTTGTCCTCAAGCGAAAGCCGATAACGATAAATATGTCCCCATGTTTAGAGGTAGAGGTGTCGATAAAAAATAAAATACGGACATGAGGGCATCATGATTATTCTCATAACAACAACATATATAGATATTGTCATATGATTACTTAGGCTCAAGTAATAATCTATTCACAATGCAGAGTACGAATCATAAACTTTATTGAGAACCAACAAACTATAATCTCGGTCATTGAAGCAATTGCAATTTATCATAACATCAGAAAGAGTCTATGTCAGAGCTTAATAGCAAGTCCACATACTCAACTATCATTTAATCTTTCATAATTGCTAACACTCATGCGATACTTGTGGTTAGGGAGTTTTAATCGGACACAGAGAAAGATAGGGGCTTATAGTTTCGCCTCCCAACCTTTTACCTCAAGGGTAATGCCAACAATACTAACTCATGCCCCCCTACATCCAATTAGATATATCTATCAGGATCTTTCCAACATATGTGCTTGCCAAAGGATAAAATGAAAAAGGAAAGGTGAAGAAGATCACCATGACTCTTGCATAGGGTAGAAGATAATAGTAACAGATAGGCCCTTTGCAGAGGGAAGCAGAGGTTGCCATGCACTTTTATGGTTGGATGCACAAAATCTTAATGCGAAAGAATGTCACTTTATATTGCCCCTTGTGATATGAAACTTTATTATGCAGTCCGTCGCTTTTATTTCTTCCACATCACAAGATCGTATAAAACTTATTTCTCCCACACCAATCAATCATACATATTCAGAGCAATTTTTATTGCTTTGCACCGATGACAACTTACTTGAAGGATCTTACTCAATCCATAGGTAGGTATAGTGGACTCTCATGGCAAAACTGGGTTTAAGGATATTTGGAAGCACAAGTAGTATCTCTACTTGGTGCTGAGAATTTGGCTAGCATGAGGGGGAAAGGCAAGCTCCACATGTTGGATGATCATGACAACATACTTTATCTCAGATATAAGAAAACATAACCCATTACGTTGTCTTCCTTGTCCAACATCAACTCTTTAGCATGTCATATTTTAATGAGTGCTCCCAATCATAAAAGATGTGAATAATAGTGTTTTTATATGTGAACCCCTCTTTCCTTATTACTTCCTATTAATTGCAACGATGACCAAAGCTATGTTTGCCAACTCCCAACAACTTTTAATCATCATACTCTTTCTATGTGAAGTCATTACTCTCATAATATCAATATGAATTCTTTGTTTCCTTTTTTATTCTTTTATCTTTTCTTTTATTAACTCAAGATCATGGCAAAATAATCAAGCCCTTGACTCAACACTAATCTTTATTATATAGCTCATGGACTCGATTACATAGAGAGATCATAAAGCAAAACTCAAAACTAGATCATGCCATAAACTTTATTCTACTAGATCAAGATACTACTAATAGGATCGAACTAAGAAAAATGGTAAAGATAGGAGATGTGATTGTGATACGATACCGGGGCACCTCCCCCAAGCTTGGCAGTTGCCAAGGGGAGTGCTCATACCCATGTGATTATGTCTCCTTCTTTGTTGTTGAAGATTATGGTGGTGATGTTGACTTAGTTGATGACATAGACTTCTCCCTTAATTTACACTTGAGGACAGAATTTTGGTCCCTCAAATCATTAATCTCCCACTCCAGGGTTAATATCTTTTTGCATAGGTCTTGCTTATTTTCCTGCAAAAGATGAAAAGGGATAAACTCGATATTTGGTTTCTTTACCCTATCAGGGAGACTTGACTTTTTGAACTCCACATGCATGTCCCCAGGTTGATGTAATGGGGCTTCATCTGTTGGGGAACGTTGCAGAAAACAAAAAATTTCCTACGGTTTCACCAAGATCCATCTATGAGTTCATCTAACAACGATTGGTTGGATGCATCTACGTACCTTGTAGATCGTGAGCGGAACGTTCAAAGAACGGGGATGAGGGAGTCGTACTCGACGTGATCCAAATCACCGGAGATCCTAGCGCCGAACGGACGGCACCTCCGCGTTCAACACACGTACGGTCAGCGTAACGTCTCCTCCTTCTTGATCCAGCAATGGGGAAGGAGAGGTTGAGGAAGATGGCTCTAGCAGCAGCATGACGGCGTGGTGGTGATGGAGCTGCAGTACTCTGGCAGGGCTTCGCCAAGCTCTATGGAGAAGGAGGAGGTGTTGGAGAGGGAGAGGGAGGCACCAATGGTGTAGGTGAGAGGCCCTCCCTCCCCCCCACTATATATAGGGGGCCTAGGGGGGGCGGCGGCCAAGGGGTGGGGGGCTTGCCCCCCAAGCAAGGGGGCGCCCCCTTTAGGGTTTCCCCCACCCTAGGCGCATGGGCCTTAGGGGAAGTGGTGCCCCAGCCCACTTTGGGCTGGATCCCTTCCCACTTCAGCCCATGGGGCCCTCCGGTATAGATGGCCCCACCCAGTGGACCCACGGGAACCTTCCGGTGGTCCCGGTACAATACCGGTGACCCCGAAACTTGTCCCGATAGCCGAAATAGCACTTCCTATTTATAAGTCTTTACCTCCGGACCATTCCGGAACTCCTCGTGACGTCCGGGATCTCATCCAGGACTCCGAACAACATTCGGGTTACTGCATATACATATCCCTACAACCCTAGCGTCACCGAACCTTAAGTGTGTAGACCCTACGTGTTCGGAAGACATGCATGTAGACATGACCGAGATCGCTCTCCGGTCAATAACCAACAGCGGGATCTGGATACCCATGTTGGCTCCCAAACGCTCCTCGATGATCTCATCGGATGAACCATGATGTCGAGCATTCAAGCAACCCCGTATGCAATTCCCTTCGTCAATCGGTATGTTACTTGCCCGAGATTCGATCGTCGGTATCCCAATACCTCGTTCAATCTCGTTACCGGCAAGTCACTTTACTCGTACCGTAATGCATGATACCGTGACCAGACACTTGGTCACTTTGAGCTCATAATGATGATGCATTACCGAGTGGGCCCAGTGATACCTCTCCGTCATATGGAGTGACAAATCCCAGTCTTGATCCGTGTCAACCCAACAGACACTTTCGGAGATACCCATAGTATACCTTTATAGTCACCCAGTTACGTTGTGACGTTTGGTATACCCAAAGCACTCCTACAGTATCCGGGAGTTACATGATCTCATGTTCTAAGGAAAAGATACTTGACATTGGAAAACTCTAGCAAACGAACTATACGATCTTGTGCTATGTCTAGGATTGGGTCTTGTCCATCACATCATTCTCCTAATGATGTGATCTCGTTATCAATGACATCCAATGTCCATAGTCAGGAAACCATGACTATCTGTTGATCAACGAGCTAGTCAACTAGAGGCTTACTAGGGACATGTTGGTGTCTATTTATTCACACATGTATTACGATTTCCGGATAACACAATTATAGCATGAATAAAAGACAATTATCATGAACAAGGAAATATAATAATAATGCTTTTATTATTGCCTCTAGGGCATATTTCCAATAGTCTCCCACTTGCACTAGAGTCAATAATCTAGTTACATTGTGATGAATCGAACACCCATGGAATTCTGGTGTTGATCATGTTTTGCTCTAGGGAGAGGTTTAGTCAACGGATCTGCTACATTCAGGTCCGTATGTACTTTACAAATATCTATGTCTCCATCTTGAACATTTTCACGAATGGAGTTGAAGCGACGCTTGATGTGCCTTGTCTTCTTGTGAAACTTGGGCTCCTTGGCAAGTGCAATAGCTCCAATGTTGTCACAGAAGAGTTTGATCGGCCCCGATGCATTGGGTATGACTCCTAGGTCGGTGATGAATTCCTTCACCCAAATTGCTTCATGTGCTGGCTCCAAGGCTGCCATGTACTCCGCTTCACATGTAGATCCCGCCACGACGCTCTGCTTGCAACTGCACCAGCTTACTGCCCCACCATTCAAAATATACACGTATCCGGTTTGTGACTTAGAGTCATCCAGATCTGTGTCAAAGCTAGCGTCGACGTAACCCTTTACGACGAGCTCTTCATCACCTCCATAAACGAGAAACATTTCCTTAGTCCTTTTCAGGTACTTCAGGATATTCTTGACCACTGTCCAGTGTTCCTTGCCGGGATTACTTTGGTACCTACCTACCAAACTTACGGCAAGGTTTACATCAGGTCTGGTACACAGCATGGCATACATAATAGAACCTATGGCTGAGGCATAGGGGATGACACTCATCTCTTTTATATCTTCTGCTGTGGTCGGACATTGAGCTGAGCTCAATTTCACACCTTGCATCACAGGCAAGAACCCCTTCTTAGACTGATCCATATTGAACTTCTTCAATATCTTATCAAGGTACGTGCTTTGTGAAAGACCTATGAGGCGTCTTGATCTATCTCTATAGATCTTGATGCCTAATATATATGCAGCTTCTCCAAGGTCCTTCATTGAAAAACTCTTATTCAAGTCAGCCTTAATGCTGTCCAAGAGTTCTATATCATTTCCCATCAAAAGTATGTCATCTACATATAATATGAGAAATGCTACAGAGCTCCCACTCACTTTCTTGTAAACGCAGGCTTCTCCATAAGTCTGCGTAAATCCAAACGCTTTGATCATCTCATCAAAGCGAATGTTCCAACTCCGAGATGCTTGCACCAGCCCATAAATCGAGCGTTGGAGTTTGCACACCTTGTCAGCATTCTTAGGATCGACAAAACCTTCCGGCTGCATCATATACAATTCTTCCTTAAGGAAACCATTAAGGAATGTTGTTTTGACGTCCATTTGCCATATCTCATAATCATAAAATGCGGCAATTGCTAACATGATTCGGACGGACTTTAGCTTCGCTACCGGTGAGAAAGTCTCATCGTAGTCAACCCCTTGAACTTGTCGATAACCCTTAGCGACAAGCCGAGCTTTATAGATGGTCACATTACCATCCGCGTCTGTCTTCTTCGTAAAGATCCATTTATTTTCTATGGCTCGCCGCTCAACGGGCAAGTCAGTCAAAGTCCATACTTTGTTTTCATACATGGATCCTATCTCGGATTTCATGGCTTCTAGCCATTTGTCGGAATCCGAGCCCGCCATCGCTTCTTCATAGTTCGAAGGTTCACCGTTGTCTAACAACATGATTTCCAAGACAGGGTTGCCGTACCACTCTGGTGCGGAACGTGTCCTTGTGGACCTACGAATTTCAGTAGGAGCTTGATCAGAAGTATCTTGATCATCATCATTAACTTCCTCTCTAGTCGGTGCAGGCACCTCAGGAACATTTTCTTGAGTTGCGCCTTTTTCCGGTTCAAGAGGTAATACTTCATCAAGTTCTACTTTCCTCCCACTTACTTCTTTCGAGAGAAACTCTTTCTCTAGAAAGGATCCATTCTTGGCAACAAAGATCTTGCCTTCGGATCTGAGGTAGAAGGTATACCCAATAGTTTCTTTAGGGTATCCTATGAAGACGCATTTTTCCGACTTGGGTTCGAGCTTTTCAGGTTGAAGTTTCTTGACATAAGCATCGCATCCCCAAACTTTTAGAAACGACAGCTTAGGTTTCTTCCCAAACCATAATTCATACGGTGTCGTCTCAATGGATTTCGACGGAGCCCTATTTAAAGTGAATGCGGCAGTCTCTAAAGCATAGCCCCAAAAAGATAGCGGTAAATCGGTAAGAGACATCATAGATCACACCATATCTAATAGAGTGCGATTACGACGTTAGGACACACCATTACGCTGAGGTGTTCCAGGCGGCGTGAGTTGTGAAACTATTCCACATTTTCTTAAGTGTGTGCCAAATTCGTGACTCAAGTATTCTCCTCCATGATCTGATCGTAGGAACTTGATTTTCCTGTCACGTTGATTTTCAACCTCACTCTGAAATTCCTTGAACTTTTCAAAGGTCTCAGACTTGTGTTTCATCAAATAGATATACCCATATCTACTCAAGTCATCAGTGAGGGTGAGAAAATAATGATAGCCACCGCGAGCCTCAACACTCATTGGACCGCACACATTAGTATGTATGATTTCCAATAAGTTGGTTGCTCGCTCCATTGTTCCTGAGAACGGAGTCTTGGTCATTTTACCCATGAGGCATGGTTCACACGTGTCAAATGATTCGTAAGCAAGAGACTCTAAAAGTCCATCTGCATGGAGCTTCTTCATGCGTTTCACACCTATGTGACCAAGGCGGCAGTGCCAAAAGTATGTGGGACTATCATTATCAACCTTACATCTTTTGGCACTCACACTATGAATATGTGTAGCATTACACTCGAGATTCATTAAGAATAAACCATTCACCATCGGAGCATGACCATAAAACATATCTCTCATATAAATAGAACAACCATTATTCTCAGATTTAAATGAGTAGCCATCTCGTATTAAACGAGATCCCGATACAATGTTCATGCTCAAAGCTGGCACTAAATAACAATTATTGAGGTTTAAAACTAATCCTGTAGGTAAATGTAGAGGTAGCGTGCCGACGGCGATCACATCGACCTTGGAACCATTCCCGACGCGCATCATCACCTCGCCCTTCGCCAGTCTCCGCTTATTCCGAAGCTCCTGCTTTGAGTTACAAATGTGAGCAACTGCACTGGTATCAAATACCCAAGAGCTACTACGAGTACTGGTAAGGTACACATCAATTACATGTATATCACATATACCTTTTGTGATGCCGGCCTTCTTGTCCGCTAAGTATTTGGGGCAGTTCCGCTTCCAGTGACCAATTCCCTTGCAATAAAAACACTAAGTCTCGGGCTTGGGTCCATTCTTTGGCTTCTTCCCGGAAGCTTGCTTGCCGGGCGCGGCAACTCCCTTGCCGTCCTTCTTGAAGTTCTTCTTACCCTTGCCCTTTTTGAACTTAGTGGTTTTATTCACCATCAACACTTGATGTTCCTTTTTGACTTCTACCTCTGCTGATTTTAGCATAGCAAATACTTCAGGAATTATCTTTTCCATCCCCTGCATATTGAAGTTCATCACAAAGCTCTTGTAGCTCGGTGGAAGCGACTGAAGAATTCTGTCAATGACCGCGTCATCCGGGAGATTAACTCCCAGCTGAGTCAAGCGGTTATGCAACCCAGACATAATGAGTATGTGTTCACTGACAGAACTGTTTTCCTCCATCTTACAGCTGAAGAATTTGTCGGAGACTTGATATCTCTCGACCCGGGCATGAGCTTGGAAAACCATTTTTAGCTCTTCGAACATCTCATATGCTCCGTGTCTCTCAAAACGTTTTTGGAGCCCCGGCTCTAAGCTGTAAAACATGCCGCACTGAACGAGGGAGTAGTCATCGGTACGTGCCTGCCAAGCGTTCATAACATCTTGTTCTGCAGGGAGAACAGGTGCGTCACCCAGCGGTGCTTGTAGGACATAATCTTTCATGGCAGCTATGAGGATGATCCTTAGGTTCTGGACCCAGTCCGTGTAGTTGGTGCCATCGTCTTTCAGCTTGGTTTTCTCTAGGAACGCGTTGAAGTTGAGGACTACGTTGGCCATTTGATCTACAAGACATATTGTAAATATTTTAGACTAAGTTCATGATAATTAAGTTCATCTGATCAAATTATTCAATGAACTCCCACTTAGATAGAGATCCCTCCAGTCATCTAAGTATAACATGATCCGAGTTAACTAGGCCGTGTCCGATCATCATGTGAGACGGACTAGTCAACATCGGTGAACATCTTCATGTTGATCGTATCTACCATATGACTCATGCTCGACCTTTCGGTCTTCTGTGTCCCGAGGCCATGTTTGTACATGCTGGGCTCGTCAAGTCAACCTAAGTGTTTTCTTGTGTAAATCTGTCTTACACCTGTTGTATGTGAACGTTAGAATCTATCACACCCGATCATCACGTGGTGCTTCGAAACAACGAACTGTCGCAACGGTGCACAGTTAGGGGGAACACTTTCTTGAAATTATTATGAGGGATCATCTTATTTACTACCATCGTTCTAAGTAAACAAGATGCAAAAACATGATAAACATCACATGCAATCAAATAATAAAAGTGACATGATATGGCCAATATCACATAGCTCCTTTGATCTCCATCTTGGGGCTCCATGATCATCTTGTCACCGGCATGACACCATGATCTCCATCATCATGATCTCCATCATCGTGTCTCCATGAAGTTGCTCGCCAACTATTACTTCTACTACTAGGGCTAACGCGTTTAGCAATAAAGTAAAGTAATTTACATGGCGTTTCTCAATGACACGCAGGTCATACAAAAAATAAAGACAACTCCTATGGCTCCTGCCGGTTGTCATACTCATCGACATGCAAGTCGTGATTCCTATTACAATAGCATGAACATCTCATACATCACATATATATCATTCATCATTCATCACAACTTTGGCCATATCACATCACAAAACACTTGCTGCAAAAACAAGTTAGACGTCCTCTAATTGTTGTTGCAAGTTTTACGTGGCTGCAAGAGGGTTCTAGCAAGAACGTTTTCTTACATACGTGAAAGCCACAACGTGATTTCTCAACTTCTATTTAACCTTCATAAGGACCCTTTTCATCGAATCCGCTCCAACTAAAGTGGGAGAGACAGACACCCGCCAACCACCTTATGCAACTAGTGCATGTCAGCCGGTGGAACCGGTCTCACGTAAGCGTACGTGTAAGGTTGGTCTGGGCCGCTTCATCCCACAATACCGTTGAAGCAATATAAGACTAGTAGCGGCAAGAAAGTTGACAATATCAACGCCCACAACAAATTGTGTTCTACTCGTGCATAGAGAACTACGCATAGACCTAGCTCATGATGCCACTGTTGGGGAACGTTGCAGAAAACAAAAATTTTCCTATGGTTTCACCAAGATCCATCTATGAGTTCATCTAGCAACGATTGGTTGGATGCATCTACGTACCTTGTAGATCGCGAGCGGAAGCATTCAAAGAACGGGGATGAGGGAGTCGTACTCGACGTGATCCAAATCACCGGAGATCCTAGCGCCGAACGGACGGCACCTCCGCGTTCAACACACGTACGGTCAGCGTAATGTCTCCTCCTTCTTGATCCAGCAAGGGGGAAGGAGAGGTTGAGGAAGATGGCTCCAGCAGCAGCACGACGGCGTGGTGGTGATGGAGCTGCAGTACTCCGGCAGGGCTTCGCCAAGCTCTATGGAGAAGGAGGAGGTGTTGGAGAGGGAGAGGGAGGCACCAATGGCGTAGGTGAGAGGCCCTCCCTCCCCCCACTATATATAGGGGGCCTAGGGGGGGCAGCGGCCCTAGGAGATGCAATCTCCTAGGGGGGGCGGCGGCCAAGGGGTGGGGGGCTTGCCCCCCAAGCAAGGGGGTGCCCCCTTTAGGGTTTCCCCCACCCTATGCGCATGGGCCTTAGGGGAAGTGGCGCCCCAGCCCACTTTGGGCTGGATCCCTTCCCACTTCAGCCCATGGGGCACTTCGGGATAGGTGGCCCCACCCGGTGGACCCCCGGGACCCTTCCGGTGGTCCCGGTACAATACCGGTGACCCCGAAACTTGTCCCGATAGCCGAAATAGCACTTCCTATATATAATTCTTTACCTCCGGACCATTCCGGAACTCCTCGTGACGTCCGGGATCTCATCCGGGACTCCTAACAACATTCGGGTTACTGCATATACATATCCCTACAACCCTAGCGTCACCGAACCTTAAGTGTGTAGACCCTACGGGTTCGGGAGACATGTAGACATGACCGAGATCGCTCTCCGGTCAATAACCAACAGCGGGATCTGGATACCCATGTTGGCTCCCACACGCTCCTCGATGATCTCATCGGATGAACCACGATGTCGAGGATTCAAGCAACCCCATATACAATTCCCTTCGTCAATCGGTATGTTACTTGCCCGAGATTCGATCGTCGGTATCCCAATACCTCGTTCAATCTCGTTACCGGCAAGTCACTTTACTCGTACCGTAATGCATGATCCCGTGACCAGACACTTGGTCACTTTGAGCTCATAATGATGATGCATTACCGAGTGGGCCCAGTGATACCTCTCCATCATACGGAGTGACAAATCCCAGTCTTGATCCGTGTCAACCCAACAGACACTTTCGGAGATACCCGTAGTATACCTTTATAGTCACCCAGTTACGTTGTGACGTTTGGTATAACCAAAGCACTCCTACAGTATCCGGGAGTTACACGATCTCGTGGTCTAAGGAAAAGATACTTGACATTGGAAAACTCTAGCAAACGAACTATACGATCTTGTGCTATGTTTAGGATTGGGTCTTGTCCATCACATCATTCTCCTAATGATGTGATCTCGTTATCAATGACATCAAATGTCCATAGTCAAGAAACCATGACTATCTGTTGATCAACGAGCTAGTCAACTAGAGGCTTACTAGGGACATGTTGGTGTCTATTTATTCACACATGTATTACAATTTCCGGATAACACAATTATAGCATGAATAAAAGACAATTATCATGAACAAGGAAATATAATAATAATGCTTTTATTATTACCTCTAGGGCATATTTCCAACATCATCTTGATCTGAGCTCGTCTCCTCCTTTCCCTTAGGTTCATAGTCCTCTTCTTCCTCCGTAGTCCAGCCATCGCGCTCCACATCTCCATAGACCTTAGGATTTGCTAAGTAATCATCCACATAGCTTTCCCCTTCCGAATCCTAGGACGACATGTTGATCTAATCTGCAGCAGCAACAGCTCGAAACGAAAACAGAGGGTATTTGCGTGATACGGGAGTCAAAACCTTTGGGAGAATATATAATGAATTTTTACTGATCAAAATACGTATCGTGCAAGAAAATGGAGTCCGGAAGGCACACGAGGTGTCCACGAGGTAGGGGGTGTGCCCAGGCGGGTAGGGCGTGCCCTCCACCCTCGTGGAGCCCTCGTGTCCTTCCCGGACTGCTACTAATTTTTCTATTTTTCTAAATATTCCAAAATGGAGAAATATTGCTTTAAAAATTGTTTTGGAGTCGGTTTACTTACCGTACCACATACCTATTCCTTTTCGGAATTTGAAACGTTCTGGAAGGTGTCCCTTATGTATTCCTCTGGGGTTACGGTTGCAATAACATTGGTTTCAACATTTATAGGATTATCAGAGATATAGTGTTTGATTCTTTGACCATTTACCACCTTTAGATTTGTGCCTTCGAAATTGTTGATTTTTATGGCACCGGAACGATAGACCTCCTTGATAATGTAGGGGCCTTCCCATTTAGAGAGAAGTTTTCCTGCAAAAAACCTTAAACGAGAGTTGCATAGCAATAAATAATCACCTACATTAAACTCACGCTTTTGTATCCTTTTGTCATGCCATCTTTTGACTTTTTCTTTAAACAACTTGGCATTTTCATAAGCTTGGGTTCTCCATTCATCAAGTGAGCTAATATCAAGTAACCTCTTCTCACCGGCAAGTTTGAAATCATAGTTGAGCTCTTTAATAGCCCAATATGCCTTATGTTCTAGTTCGAGAGGTAAGTGACATGCTTTTCCATAAACCATTTTATATGGAGACATACCCATAGGATTTTTATATGCAGTTCTGTAGGCCCATAATGCATCATCGAGTTTCTTGGACCAATTCTTTCTAGACCTATTGACAGTCTTTTGCAAAATTAATTTGAGCTCTCTGTAGGTGATTTGATGAAGGTGATATTCCTCGTTATAAGTCTGCTAGCCAATGCTTATATGAGTTTGATAATTTTATTGTTAAACAAGAAAACTTCAATGCTTATGTTGGTAGACAATTGAAACATAATTGCTTATATGATTGAACACTTGAGTGATTATATGTCTAGAGTTAAAGGTGAACTTAAGCTCATTAGTAAACATGCTTCTATGGTTACCACTCAAGTAGAACAAGTGCTTAAAGCTCATAATGATTTGCTCAAGGAATTAAATAATAAGAAAAATGATAATGTTGTTAGAGTTATGACAAGAGGGGGTAAGATGACTCAGGAACCTTTGTATCCTGAGGGCCACCCTAAGAGAATTGAGCAAGATTCTGAGAGAACTAATGTTGATGCACCTAGTCCTTCCAAAAGGAAGAAAAAGAAAAATGATAGGACTTTGCATGCTTCTAGTGAACCTGTTGTTGACACACCTGAGAATCCCAATGATATTTCTATTTCTGATGCTGAAACACAATCTGGTGATGAACATGAACCTAGTGATAATGTTAATGATAATGTTCATGTTGATGCTCAACCTAGCAATGATAATGATGTAGAAATTGAACCTGCTGTTGATATTGATAACCCACAATTAAAGAATCAACGTTATGATAAGTGAGACTTTGTTGCTAGGAAGCACGGTAAAGAAAGAGAACCATGGGTTCAGAAACCCATGCCTTTTCCTCCCAAACCATCCAAGAAAAAGGATGATGAGGATTTTGAGCGCTTTGCTGAAATGATTAGACCTATCTTTTTGCGTATGCGTTTGACTGATATGCTTAAAATGAATCCTTATGCTAAGTACATGAAAGATATTGTCACAACTAAGAGAAAGATACCAGAAGCTGAAATTTCCACCATGCTTGCTAATTATACTTTTAAGGGTGGAATACCTAAGAAACTAGGAGATCCAGGAGTACCAACTATACCATGCTCCATTAAAAGAAACTTGTTAGAACTGTTTTATGTGATCTTGGAGCCGGTGTTAGTGTTATGCCTCTCTATTTATATCATAGACTTGATATGAATAAGTTACACCTACTGAAATATCTTTGCAAATGGCTGATAAATCAACTGCTATACCTGTCGGTATTTGTGAGGATGTGCCTGTTGTGGTTGCAAAGGTTACTATTTTAACGGACTTTGTTATTCTTGATATTCCCGAGGACGATAGTATGTCTATTATCCTTGGTAGACCCTTTTTTGAATACTGCAGGGGCTGTTATTGATTGCAACAAAGGCAATGTCACTTTTCATGTTAATGGAAATGAGCATACGGTACACTTTCCGAGGAAACAACCTCAAGTCCACAGTATCAATTCTATTGGAAAAATCCATCAATTATTATTGGAGGTTTGAATTTCCTCTTCCTACTGTCAAGAAGAAATATGATATTCTTATTGTTGGGGATGTGCATATCCCCGTTGACGTAACATAGTGTTATTCGAAATTTCTCCAGTTCCATGTTATTCGGAATGAGTTTGTTAACAAGACTTGATCAACCTTGTTAGTGGATTCCTTTTGATGAGCATGAGATGGATGAAGTTAGAAAGCACAACCTTCTGTACCCTCATTTTACTTTCTGTTATTTAGATTAAATAAAGCAAAAATAGTATTTCTCTGTCAGTTTTCTGAATTATCCATGCAATAAAAAATACCCCGAAAATAAAAGTTCTCCAAATGCCCCAAAAATTAAATATGATTTTTCTAGAATATTTGAGAATATCTGGCACTGAGAACACATCAGGGGGAGCAAGCACATGGCCATGAGGGTCCAGGGCACACCCACCACCCTGGGCGCGACCCCTGCCTCGTGGGCCCCTGGTGGCCCCCTCCACTTATTCCTGCACCCACACACTTCTTCTTCCTCCCAAAAACTCACCATCCAGCTCAAGCACGAGTTCTAGCTCATCTTGCTGCCATTTTCGATCTCCGTGCTCAAAGCTACACTCACAAAACTGCTTTGGGGGATTGTTCTTCGGTATGTGACTCCTCCAATGGTCCAATTATTTTTTGTTCTAGTGCTTTATTCATTGCAAATTTTTGCTGCTTAGGTGACCCTGTTCTTGAGCTTGCATGTCAAATTTAATTGGTCCCAAGTAGTTCTAATGCATGATGTAGTCTCTAGGCACTTGTGGGAGTAGTTGCTATCAATTTTGTTGAGTTTGGTTCACTTTTATTTTGAGTTACTAAAAATTTCAGAAATTTTCAGAAAATGATGAAGAGATTATTGAGGGGCTCTTCGAGCCAAGGCTCGAAGGATAAGAAAAGTGAAGAGGATAAGAAGCCCAAATATAATCTCCCTTGCACCGCGAAGGCCTCATTGACTTCCTGCACGACCAGCTCGATCATGGGATTCGGAGGAGATCGCCAACCAGTGGCACCCCGAGCACCCTTCTCAGTACACCGGAGAGAGTAGCTTTGATCCATGGGCATAGACCAACTTATTCCAAAAGCCTAAGCTTGGGGGAGTACGTATTTCTCACCGACATTACATTCATGTTCACACACTCATTCTAGTTGTCGGTGCTCATACTTTTTCATTGTACTATCCATGCTAGTTTATTTTCTTTTCCTCGCTTTCTTCTTGTGTGTTTGAATAACCTTAAGAAAAACCAAAAAAATTAGTTGTAGCTTCTAGCTAGTTTATTTTCCATGCTTGTAGTAGTAATAATTAAAAGAAAAGCCAAAAAGATTTCTCGTTCTTCTTTTGCTTGTTGGGAGCTTCCCCGTGTAAATAGTTTTATTTCTTTTCTTTTCTTTGGGGGTCAAGAGGAGAAGACTATAATGAAAATGTTGAAGTGGCTATTATTTGCATTATTGTTGATTTAACCAAGAGCCCATATTATCTTGTCTTCTCCTTTGTATTGAATGTCTGCAGATTTCAGCTTAGTCCAATGCACGTGCACTATTATTATTATCCACATCGTTCGGTCGTGCAAGTGAAACGCAATAATGACGATATATGATGGACTGATTGGGATGAGAGAAGCTGGTATGAACTCGACCTCTCTTGTTTTTGTAAATATGATTAGTTCATCGTTCTTGATTCAGCCTATTATGAATGAAACATGTTTGCAATGACAATTAGAGATTATAGTTTCTTATGCCATGCTTAATTTGCTAGGAGTTTATAATGGTTTACCTTGCGTGCCAACATGCTATTAAAATGGTTGTGATGTGGTATGATAGGGTGGTATCCTCCTTTGAACGATTCGAGTGACTTGACTTGGCACATGTTCACACATGTAGTTGAAACAAATCAACATAGCCTCCCCGATATTATGTTCATGGTGGATTATATCCTACCCATGCTTGCACTCAATGTTTATTAATTTTAATGCATGTTCATGACTGTTGTCACTCTCTAGTTGGTCGCTTCCCAGTCTTTTTCTAGCCTTCACTTGTACTAAACGGGAATACTGCTTGTGCATCCACTTCCATAAACCCCAAAGTTATTCCATATGAGTCCACCATACCTTCCTATATGCGGTATCTACCTGCCGTTCCAAGTAAATTTGTGTGTGCCAAACTGTAAACCTTCAAATGAAATTCTGTTTTGTATGCTCGAATAGCTCATGTATCAACTAGGGCTGTCTGTATCTTCCATGCTAGGCGGGTTATTCTCAAGAGGAGTGGACTCCGTTCCTCACTCACGAGAAAATGGCTGGTCACTGGGATGCCCAGTCCCATGCTCTAATCAAATCAAATTGAAATAATTACAAACAAAACTCCCCCAGGGCTGTTGCTAGTTGGAGGCACTCGTTGTTTCGAGCCAGCCATGGATTGATGCATGTTGGTGGTGGGGGAGTATAAAATTTACCATTCTGTTTGGGAACCGCCTATAATGTGTGTAGCATGGAAGATATTGAGATATTTTGGCTGTTATGTTGACAATGAAAGTATGCCGCCCAAAATATTATTTATCTCTGCTTTAAAATCGAGCTCTGACACCTCTACAAATCCCTGCTTCCCTCTGCGAAGGGCCTATCCATTTACTTTTATGTTGAGTCATCACCCTCTTACTAAAAACCACCAGCTTAAGAGCACCGCTGTCATTTGCATCCATTACTATTAATTTATATTGGGTATGACTATGACTGGATCTCTTTTACCATGAATTACAATGTTTAGTCAGTTCTTGATCTTCAGAGGTGCTCTGCATTTATGTTTTGCGGTCTCAGAAAGGGCTAGCGAGATACCATCTTGTTATATCATATTATGATTGTTTTGAGAAAGTGTTGTCATCCGAGATCTATTATTATTGCTCGCTAGTTGATTATGCCATTGATATGAGTAAACATGAGATCTAAATGTTATTGTGAATATGGTTAGTTCATAATCTTTGCTGAAAACTTGAACGCTCGCTTTACGTATTTACAACAACAAGAGCAAACAGAGTTTGTAAAAGTTTTTTTCTTTATCACTTTCAGTTTGTCAACTGAATTGCTTGAGGACAAGCAAAGGTTTAAGCTTGGGGGAGTTGATACGTCTCCGTCGTATATACTTTTCCAAACACTTTTGCCCTTGTTTTGGACTCTAACTTGCATGATTTGAATGGAACTAACCCGGACTGACGCTCTTTTCAGCAGAACTGCCATGGTGTTATTTTTGTGCAGAAATAAAAGTTCTTGGAATGACCTAAAACTTCACGAAGAATATTTTTGGAATTAATAAAAACTACTGGCGAAAGAATGAAGGCCAGGGGGCCCACACCCTGTCCACGAGGGTGGGGGTGCGCCTACCCCCTGGGCGCGCCCCCTACCTCGTGGGCCCCCTGGTGCTCCACCGACCTCAACTCCAACTCTATATGTTCACGTTCGGGGAGAAATAAAACCAGGGAGAAGGATTCATCGCGTTTTATGATACGGAGCCGCCGCCAAGCCCTAATCTCTCTCGGGAGGGCAGATCTGGAGTCCGTTCGGGGCTCCGGAGAGGGGAATCCGTCGCCATCGTCATCATCAACCTTCCTACATCACCAATTTCATGATGCTCACCGCCGTGCAAGAGTAATTCCATCGTAGGCTTGCTGGATGGTGATGGGTTGGATGAGATTTACCATGTAATCAAGTTAGTTTTGTTAGGGTTTTATCCCTAGTATCCACTATGTTCTGAGATTGATGTTGCTATGACTTTGCTATGCTTAATGCTTGTCACTAGGGCCCGAGTGCCATGATTTCAGATCTGAACCTATTATGTTTTCATGAATATATGTGAGTTCTTGATCCTATCTTGCAAGTCTATAGTCACCTATTACGTGCTATGGTCCGTTAACCCCAAAGTGACAATAATCGGGATACTTACCGGTGATGACCGTAGTTTGAGGAGTTCATGTATTCACTAAGTGTTAATGCTTTGGTCCGGTACTCTATTAAAAGGAGGACTTAATATCCCTTAGTTTCTAATAGGACCCCGCTGCCACGGGAAGGTAGGACAAAAGATGTCTTGCAAGTTCTTTTCCATAGGCACGCATGACTATATACGGAATACATGCCTACATTACATTGATGAACTGGAGCTAGTTCTGTGTCACGCTATGTTATAACTATTGCATGAGGAATCGCATCCGGCATAATTCTCCATGACCGATCCAATGCCTACGAGCTTTTCACATATTGTTCTTTGCTTAGTTACTTTACCGTTGCCACCGTTACAATTACTACAAAGCTACTACTGTCACTTTTGCTACCATTACAGTTACTTCCATACCACTTTGCTAGTTGCAGATACTAAGTTATCCAGGTGTGGTTGAATTGACAACTCAACTGGTAATACTTGAGATTATTCTTTGGCTCTCCTTGTGTCGAATCAATAAATTTGGGTTGAATACTCTACCCTCGAAAACTGTTGCGATCCCCTATACTTGTGGGTTATCACCCGACTAGTAGCATTGACACTTGTAGATACATACCAAGAGGAGAAATCGCCTTACAACAGACCCCTCAATAAACTTGTGTACATCCAGTTCAACTCAAGTGTCCAAGAAGAAAAGGATCAAGGAGAGGAAGAACATTGATGTTCTCCTAAATACTGACGAATCCAAAGCACAAGGCTTCTTGTTTTGACTTTTGAGGGAGGAGATGATCGTGCTTTCATGGTCTTTAGTGATGGAGATGAAGAAAGAGATGGCAATGACATACATTGGAGTGTGAATGGAGATGCTGCGGGAACTAGTGAACTGCTTGAGCTTCATCGTAGTGCAAGAGTTAGAGATCTTCATGATGAAGAGTTTGAGGCTGACGAAGAAGAACAACAGGAGACAAATTTGGAGGAGGAGATAGATTACGAGGATGATGAAGATGAAGTGGTGACTGGACGCACCTATTTGGATGAGGAATTGAGGACAGATCCATGAGCATGCTACTTGGCTGCTTGGGCAACATGTCATTTACCACTTATCTTATTATGCTCTGCTTGCAGCTTGTTGTGTGAACTGCTGAACCTTATGTGCACTTTAGGCTTTTACTGGCTATTTTGCTTGCTATGTAAACCATATGTGTATTTGCTATGGTGTGAACTGCATTTAGGATGGTATTTGAATTACATATGTGATATGTTTCTTATCTTCCTGTCCACGACCCAATTAATGTTAAGAAGCTCACCCGAGCATCACGGTGATATTTTCCTGTCCACTGGTCCATCATGGAGGGATGCTATTTGCGAATTAGATGTGCAGACGTCAAAACAATGGCGGTTTTCTTCTCTTCATCCTGTTGGAACCACAACCCACAGCACTTATTCAGTGGCACGCGGCCTGCAATTAAAGCATATAAGTATGTGTGAACTAATTAGGAAACAACTCGCAACATTTAGTTTCCTAGCAAATGTTGATCAGATGTGACAAAATTGCTCATACTGAGAGAAGAGGAGAGCCTAACGGCAGATCCGGATGCAAGAAGCACGGCGTCCTTTGCGATTTCATGGATTGGAAGAAGGCGCCACTCATTGAACAGACACTAGTGCGGAGGGCCGCGATCCATGGTGAACAGAGCATACCGATGATCTAACGTACGGAAAATTTTCGTGAGATTGATTAAGACGCATGATTAGCATGTTAACGAGGAAATGAGGAATCAAGAGGAAATTAATTTCACCTTTTTCTGCATTGTATTTGTCTTGGGCAAGCTCGAAGGCATGGTGCGCGCCCGGATGGAAAGGAGAAATTGGATCTTTTGCCCCACTTTACTTCTCCATTTGATCATTTGCCCCCCCTGAGAGGCTATCGGGTGGGGCCCGGGGCCACTGTCATTGAGACAATCACAGGGCAAATCATCCAACCACTTGTAAAGTGGGGCAAATCATCCAATCCCCGGATGGAAAGCCAACTCGTCGGAGATGTAGGGTTCGTGGAGCAGAGGAATGGGTGGACCAGTGGATTCCTCCGTCACGGACTCAGTCACATTGTAGACACGATCTGCAGAACAACAATCTTCCATCTTTGTACGTGCTTTGTGAAAGACCTTCTTCAATATTGTAGACACCGATCCATATTGAACTTCTTCAATATCTTATCAAGGTACGTGCTTTGTGAAAGACCTATGAGGCATCTTGATCTATATCTATAGATCTTGATGCCTAATATATATGCAGCTTCTCCAAGGTCCTTCATTGAAAAACTCTTATTCAAGTAGGCCTTAATGCTGTCCAAGAGTTCTATATCATTTCCCATCAAAAGTATGTCATCTACATATAATATGAGAAATGCTACAGAGCTCCCACTCACTTTCTTGTAAACGCAGGCTTCTCCATAAGTCTGCGTAAATCCAAACGCTTTGATCATCTCATCAAAGCGATTGTTCCAACTCCGAGATGCTTGCACCAGCCCATAAATCGAGCGTTGGAGTTTGCACACCTTGTCAGCATTCTTAGGATCGACAAAACCTTCCGGCTGCATCATATACAATTCTTCCTAAAGGAAACCATTAAGGAATGTTGTTTTGACGTCCATTTGCCATATCTCATAATCATAAAATGCGGCAATTGCTAACATGATTCGGACGGACTTTAGCTTCGCTACCGGTGAGAAAGTCTCATCGTAGTCAACCCCTTGAACTTGTCGATAACCCTTAGCGACAAGCCAAGCTTTATAGATGGTCACATTACCATCCGCGTCTGTCTTCTTCTTAAAGATCCATTTATTTTCTATGGCTCGCCGCTCAACGGGCAAGTCAATCAAAGTCCATACTTCGTTTTCATACATGGATCCTATCTCGGATTTCATGGCTTCTAGCCATTTGTCGGAATCCGGGCCCGCCATCGCTTCTTCATAGTTCGAAGGTTCACCGTTGTCTAACAACATGATTTCCAAGACAGGGTTGCCGTACCACTCTGGTGCGGAACGTGTCCTTGTGGACCTACAAATTTCAGTAGGAGCTTGATCAGAAGTATCTTGATCATCATCATTAACTTCCTCTCTAGTCGGTGGAGGCACCTCAGGAACATTTTCTTGAGTTGCGCCGTTTTCCGGTTCAAGAGGTAATACTTCATCAAGTTCTACTTTCCTCCCACTTACTTCTTTCGAGAGAAACTCTTTCTCTAGAAAGGATCCATTCTTGGCAACAAAGATCTTGCCTTCGGATCTGAGGTAGAAGGTATACCCAATAGTTTCTTTAGGGTATCCTATGAAGACACATTTTTCCGACTTGGGTTCGAGCTTTTCAGGTTGAAGTTTCTTGACATAAGCATCGCATCCCCAAACTTTTAGAAACGACAGCTTAGGTTTCTTCCCAAACCATAATTCATACGGTGTCGTCTCAATGGATTTCGACGGAGCCCTATTTAAAGTGAATGAGGCAGTCTCTAAAGCATAGCCCCAAAAAGATAGCGGTAAATCGGTAAGAGATATCATAGATCACACCATATCTAATAGAGTGCGATTACGACGTTCGGACACACCATTACGCTGAGGTGTTCTAGGCGGCGTGAGTTGTGAAACTATTCCACATTTTCTTAAGTGTGTGCCAAATTCGTGACTCAATTATTCTCCTCCATGATCTGATCGTAGGAACTTGATTTTCCTGTCACGTTGATTTTCAACCTCACTCTGAAATTCCTTGAACTTTTCAAAGGTCTCAGACTTGTGTTTCATCAAATAGATATACCCATATCTACTCAAGTCATCAGTGAGGGTGAGAACATAACGATAGCCACCGCAAGCCTCAACACTCATTGGACCGCACACATCAGTATGTATGATTTCCAATAAGTTGGTTGCTCGCTCCATTGTTCCTGAGAACGGAGTCTTGGTCATTTTACCCATGAGGCATGGTTCGCACGTGTCAAATGATTCGTAATCAAGAGACTCTAAAAGTCCATCTGCAAGGAGCTTCTTCATGCGTTTGACACCTATGTGACCAAGGCGGCAGTGCCAAAAGTATGTGGGACTATCATTATCAACCTTACATCTTTTGGCACTCACACTATGAATATGTGTAGCATTACGCTCGAGATTCATTAAGAATAAACCATTCACCATCGGAGCATGACCATAAAACATATCTCTCATATAAATAGAACAACCATTATTCTCGGATTTAAATGAGTAGCCATCTCGTATTAAACGAGATCCCGATACAATGTTCATGCTCAAAGCTGGCACTAAATAACAATTATTGAGGTTTAAAACTAATCCCGTTGGTAAATGTAGAGGTAGCGTGCCGACGGCGATCACATCGACCTTGGAACCATTCCCGACGCGCATCGTCACCTCGTCCTTCGCCAGTCTCCGCTTATTCCGAAGCTCCTGCTTTGAGTTACAAATGTGAGCAACTGCACCGGTATCAAATACCCAAGAGCTACTACGAGTACTGGTATGTTACACATCAATTACATGTATATCACATATACCTTTTGTGATGCCGGCCTTCTTGTCCGCTAAGTATTTGGGGCAGTTCTGCTTCCAGTGACCACTTCCCTTGCAATAAAAACACTCAGTCTCGGGCTTGGGTCCATTCTTTGGCTTCTTCCCGGCAGCTTGCTTTCCGGGCGCGGCAACTCCCTTGCCGTCCTTCTTGAAGTTCTTCTTACCCTTGCCCTTTTTGAACTTAGTGGTTTTATTCACCATAAACTTGATGTTCCTTTTTGACTTCTACCTCTGCTGATTTCAGCATAGCAAATACTTCAGGAATTGTCTTTTCCATCCCCTGCATATTGAAGTTCATCACAAAGCTCTTGTAGCTCGGTGGAAGCGACTGAAGGATTCTGTCAATGACTGCGTCATCCGGGAGATTAACTCCCAGCTGAGTCAAGCGGTTATGCAACCCAGACATAATGAGTATGTGCTCACTGACAGAACCGTTTTCCTCCATCTTACAGCTAAAGAACTTGTCGGAGACTTGATATCTCTCGACCCGGGCATGAGCTTGGAAAACCATTTTCAGCTCTTCGAACATCTCACATGCTCCGTGTCTCTCAAAATGTTTTTGGAGCCCCGGCTCTAAGCTGTAAAGCATGCCGCACTGAACGAGGGAGTAGTCATTGGTACGTGCCTGCCAAGCGTTCATAACGTCTTGTTCTGCAGGGAGAACAGGTGCGTCACCCAGCGGTGCTTGTAGGACATAATCTTTCTTCGCAGCTATGAGGATGATCCTCAGGTTCCGGACCCAGTCCGTGTAGTTGCTGCCATCGTCTTTCAGCTTGGTTTTCTCTTGGAACGCATTGAAGTTGAGGACTATGTTGGCCATTTGATCTACAAGACATATTGTAAATGTTTTAGACTAAGTTCATGATAATTAAGTTCATCTAATCAAATTATTCAATGAACTCCTACTTAGATAGACATCCCTCCAGTCATCTAAGTATAACATGATCCGAGTTAACTAGGCCGTGTCCGATCATCACGTGAGACGGACTAGTCAACATCGGTGAACATCTTCATGTTGATCGTATCTACTATACGACTCATGCTCAACCTTTCGGTCTTCTGTGTCCCGAGGCCATGTTTGTACATGCTAGGCTCGTCAAGTCAACCTAAGTGTTTGCATGTGTAAATCTGTCTTACACCCGTTGTATGTGAATGTTAGAATCTATCACACCCGATCATCACGTGATGCTTCAAAACAACGAACTGTTGCAACGGTGCACAGTTAGGGGGAACACTTTCTTGAAATTATTATGAGGGATCATCTTATTTACTACCGTCGTTCTAAGTAAAAAAGATGCAAACACATGATAAACATCACATGCAATCAAACAATAAAAGTGACATGATATGGCCAATATCACATAGCTCCTTTGATCTCCATCTTGGGGCTCCATGATCATCTTGTCACCGGCATGACACCATGATCTCCATCATCATGATCTCCATCATCGTGTCTCCATGAAGTTGCTCGCCAACTATTACTGCTACTACTAGGGCTAACGCGTTTAGCAATAAAGTAAAGTAATTTACATGGCGTTTCTCAATGACACACAGGTCATACAAAAAATAAAGACAACTCCTATGGCTCCTACCGGTTGTCATACTCATCGACATGCAAGTCGTGATTCCTATTACAATAGCATGAACATCTCATACATCACATATATATCATTTATCATTCATCACAACTTTGGCCATATCACATCACAAAACACTTGCTGCAAAAACAAGTTAGACGTCCTCTAATTGTTGTTGCAAGTTTTACGTGTCTGCAAGAGGGTTCTAGCAAGAACGTTTTCTTAACTACGTGAAAGCCACAACGTGATTTGTCAACTTCTATTTACCCTTCATAAGGACCCTTTTCATCGAATCCGCTCCAACTAAAGTGGGAGAGACAGACACCCGCCAGCCACCTTATGCAACTAGTGCATGTCAGCCGGTGGAACCGGTCTCACGTAAGCGTACGTGTAAGGTTGGTCCGGGCCGCTTCATCCCACAATACCGTTGAAGCAAGATAAGACTAGTAGCGGCAAGAAAGTTGACAACATCAACGCCCACAACAAATTGTGTTCTACTCGTGCATAGAGAACTACGCATAGACCTAGCTCATGATGCCACTTTTGGGGAACGTTGCAGAAAACAAAAATTTTCCTACGGTTTCACCAAGATCCATCTATAAGTTCATCTAGCAACGATTGGTTGGATGCATCTACGTACCTTGTAGATCGCAAGCGGAAGTGTTCAAAGAACGGGGATGAGGGAGTCGTACTCGACGTGATCCAAATCACCGGAGATCCTAGCGCCGAACGGACGGCACCTCCGCGTTCAACACACGTACGGTCAGCGTAACGTCTCCTCCTTCTTGATCCAGCAAGGGGGAAGGAGAGGTTGAGGAAGATGGCTCCAGCAGCAGCACGATGGCGTGGTGGTGATGGAGCTGCAGTACTCCGGCAGGGCTTCGCCAAGCTCTATGGAGTAGGAGGAGGTGTTGGAGAGGGAGAGGGAGGCACCAATGGCGTAGGTGAGAGGCCCTCCCTCCCCCCCACTATATATAGGGGGCCTAGGGGGGCGGCAGCCCTAGGAGATGCAATCTCCTAGGGGGGGTGGGCGGCGGCCAAGGGGTGGGGGGCTTGCCCCCCAAGCAAGGGGGCGCCCCCCATTAGTGTTTCCCCCACCCTAGGCGGATGGGCCTTAGGGGAAGTGGCGCCCCAGCCCACTTTGGGCTGGATCCCTTCCCACTTCAGCCCATGGGGCCCTCCGGGATAGGTGGCCCCACCCGGTGGACCCCCGAGACCCTTCCGGTGGTCCCGGTACAATACCGGTGACCCCGAAACTTGTCCCGATAGCTGAAATAGCACTTCCTATATATAATTCTTTACCTCCGGACCATTCTGGAACTCCTCGTGACGTCCGGGATCTCATCCGGGACTCCGAACAACATTCGGGTTACTGCATATACATATCCCTACAACCCTAGCATCACCGAACCTTAAGTGTGTAGACCCTACGGGTTCGGGAGACATTTAGACATGACCGAGATCGCTCTCCGGTCAATAACCAACAGCGGGATCTAGATACCCATGTTGGCTCCCACATGCTCCTGGATGATCTCATCAGATGAACCACGATGTCTAGGATTCAAGCAACCCCGTATACAATTCCCTTCGTAAATCGGTATGTTACTTGCCCGAGATTTGATCGTCGGTATCCCAATACCTCGTTCAATCTCGTTACCGGCAAGTCACTTTACTTGTACCGTAATGCATGATCCCGTGACCAGACACTTGGTCACTTTGAGCTCATAATGATGATGCATTACCGAGTGGGCCCAGTGATACCTCTCCGTCATACGGAGTGACAAATCCCAGTCTTGATCCGTGTCAACCCAACAGACACTTTTGAAGATACCCGTAGTATACCTTTATAGTCACTCAGTTACGTTGTGACGTTTGGTATACCCAAAGCACTCCTACAGTATCCGGGAGTTACACGATCTCATGGTCTAAGGAAAAGATACTTGACATTGGAAAACTCTAGCAAACGAACTATACGATCTTGTGCTATGTTTAGGATTGGGTCTTGTCCATCACATCATTCTCCTAATGATGTGATCTCGTTATCAATGACATCCAATGTCCATAGTCAGGAAACCATGACTATCTGTTGATCAACGAGCTAGTCAACTAGAGGCTTACTAGGGACATGTTGGTGTCTATTTATTCACACATGTATTACAATTTCCGGATAACACAATTATAGCATGAATAAAAGACAATTATCATGAACAAGGAAATATAATAATAATGCTTTTATTATTGCCTCTAGGGCATATTTCCAACATCATCTTCATCTGAGCTCGTCTCCTCCTTTCCCTTAGGTTCATAGTCCTCTTCTTCCTCCGTAGTCCAGCCATCGCGCTCCACATCTCCATAGACCTTAGGATTTGCTAAGTAATCATCCACATAGCTTTCCCCTTCCGAATCCTAGGACGACATGTTGATCTAATCTGCAGCAGCAACAGCTCGAAACGAAAACAGAGGGTATTTGCGTGATACGGGAGTCAAAACCTTTGGGAGAATATATAATGAATTTTTACTGACCAAAATACGTATCGTGCAAGAAAATGGAGTCCGGAAGGCACACGAGGTGTCCACGAGGTAGGGGGTGTGCCCAGGCGGGTAGGGCGTGCCCTCCACCCTCGTGGAGCCCTCGTGTCCTTCCCGGACTGCTACTAATTTTTCTATTTTTCTAAATATTCCAAAATGGAGAAATATTGCTTTAAAAATTGTTTTGGAGTCGGTTTACTTACCGTACCACATACCTATTCCTTTTCGGAATTTGAAACGTTCTGGAAGGTGTCCCTTATGTATTCCTCTGGGGTTACGGTTGCAATAACATTGGTTTCAACATTTATAGGATTATCAGAGATATAGTGTTTGATTCTTTGACCATTTACCACCTTTAGATTTGTGCCTTCGAAATTGTTGATTTTTATGGCACCAGAATGATAGACCTCCTTGATAATGTAGGGGCCTTCCCATTTAGAGAGAAGTTTTCCTGCAAAAAACCTTAAATGAGAGTTGCATAGCAATAAATAATCACCTACATTAAACTCACGCTTTTGTATCCTTTTGTCATGCCATCTTTTGACTTTTTCTTTAAACAACTTGGCATTTTCATAAGCTTGGGTTCTCCATTCATCAAGTGAGATAATATCAAGTAACCTCTTCTCACCGGCAAGTTTGAAATCATAGTTGAGCTCTTTAATAGCCCAATATGCCTTATGTTCTAGTTCGAGAGGTAAGTGACATGCTTTTCCATAAACCATTTTATATGGAGACATACCCATAGGATTTTTATATGCAGTTCTGTAGGCCCATAATGCATCATCGAGTTTCTTGGACCAATTCTTTCTAGACCTATTGACAGTCTTTTGCAAAATTAATTTGAGCTCTCTGTAGGTGATTTGATGAAGGTGATATTCCTCGTTATAAGTCTGCTAGCCAATGCTTATATGAGTTTGATAATTTTATTGTTAAACAAGAAAACTTCAATGCTTATGTTGGTAGACAATTGAAACATAATTGCTTATATGATTGAACACTTGAGTGATTATATGTCTAGAGTTAAAGGTGAACTTAAGCTCATTAGTAAACATGCTTCTATGGTTACCACTCAAGTAGAACAAGTGCTTAAAGCTCATAATGATTTGCTCAAGGAATTAAATAATAAGAAAAATGATAATGTTGTTAGAGTTATGACAAGAGGGGGTAAGATGACTCAGGAACCTTTGTATCCTGAGGGCCACCCTAAGAGAATTGAGCAAGATTCTGAGAGAACTAATGTTGATGCACCTAGTCCTTCCAAAAGGAAGAAAAAGAAAAATGATAGGACTTTGCATGCTTCTAGTGAACCTGTTGTTGACACACCTGAGAATCCCAATGATATTTCTATTTCTGATGCTGAAACACAATCTGGTGATGAACATGAACCTAGTGATAATGTTAATGATAATGTTCATGTTGATGCTCAACCTAGCAATGATAATGATGTAGAAATTGAACCTGCTGTTGATATTGATAACCCACAATCAAAGAATCAACGTTATGATAAGTGAGACTTTGTTGCTAGGAAGCACGGTAAAGAAAGAGAACCATGGGTTCAGAAACCCATGCCTTTTCCTCCCAAACCATCCAAGAAAAAGGATGATGAGGATTTTGAGCGCTTTGCTGAAATGATTAGACCTATCTTTTTGCGTATGCGTTTGACTGATATGCTTAAAATGAATCCTTATGCTAAGTACATGAAAGATATTGTCACAACTAAGAGAAAGATACCGGAAGCTGAAATTTCCACCATGCTTGCTAATTATACTTTTAAGGGTGGAATACCTAAGAAACTAGGAGATCCAGGAGTACCAACTATACCATGCTCCATTAAAAGAAACTTGTTAGAACTGTTTTATGTCATCTTGGAGCCGGTGATGGTGTTATGCCTCTCTCTTTATATCATAGACTTGATATGAATAAGTTACACCTACTGAAATATCTTTGCAAATGGCTGATAAATCAACTGCTATACCTGTCGGTATTTGTGAGGATGTGCCTGTTGTGGTTGCAAAGGTTACTATTTTAACGGACTTTGTTATTCTTGATATTCCCGAGGACGATAGTATGTCTATTATCCTTGGTAGACCCTTTTTTGAATACTGCAGGGGCTGTTATTGATTGCAACAAAGGCAATGTCACTTTTCATGTTAATGGAAATGAGCATACGGTACACATTCCGAGGAAACAACCTCAAGTCCACAGTATCAATTCTATTGGAAAAATCCATCAATTATTAAAGGAGGTTTTGAATTTCCTCTTCCTATTGTCAAGAAGAAATATGATATTCTTATTGTTGGGGATGTGCATATCCCCGTTGACGTAACATAGTGTTATTCGAAATTTCTCCAGTTCCATGTTATTCGGAATGAGTTTGTTAACAAGACTTGATCAACCTTGTTAGTGGATTCCTTTTGATGAGCATGAGATGGATGAAGTTAGAAAGCACAACCTTCTGTACCCTCATTTTACTTTCTGTTATTTAGATTAAATAAAGCAAAAATAGTATTTCTCTGTCAGTTTTCTGAATTATCCGTGCAATAAAAAATACCCCAAAAATAAAAGTTCTCCAAATTCCCTGAAAATTAAATATGATTTTTTCTAGAATATTTGAGAATATCTGGCACTGAGAACACATCAAGGGGAGCAAGCACATGGCCACGAGGGTCCAGGGCCCACCCTCCACCCTGGGCGCGCCCCCTGCCTCGTGGGCCCCTGGTGGCCCCCTCCACTTATTCCTGCACCCACACACTTCTTCTTCCTCCCAAAAAATCACCATCCAGCTCAAGCATGAGTTCTAGCTCATCTTGCTGCCATTTTCGATCTCCTTGCTCAAAGCTCCACTCACAAAACTGCTTTGGGGGATTGTTCTTCGGTATGTGACTCCTCCAATGGTCCAATTAGTTTTTTTCTAGTGCTTTATTCATTGCAAATTTTTGCTGCTTAGCTAACCCTGTTCTTGAGCTTGCATGTCAAATTTAATTGGTCCCAAGTAGTTCTAATGCATGATGTAGTCTCTAGGCACTTGTGGGAGTAGTTGCTATCAATTTTGTTGAGTTTGGTTCACTTTTATTTTGAGTTACTAAAAATTTCAGAAATTTTCAGAAAATGATGAAGAGATTATTGAGGGGCTCTTCGAGCCAAGGCTCGAAGGATAAGCAAAGTGAAGAGGATAAGAAGCCCAAATATAATCTCCCTTGCACCGCGAAGGCCTCATTGACTTCCTGCACGACCAGTGGGATTCGGAGGAGATCGCCAACCAGTGGCACCCCGAGCACCCTTCTCAGTACACCGGAGAGAGTAGCTTTGATCCATGGGCATAGACCAACTTAGTCCAAAAGCCTAAGCTTGGGGGAGTACGTATTTCTCACCGACATTACATTCATGTTCACACACTCATTCTAGTTGTCGGTGCTCATACTTTTTCATTGTACTATCCATGCTAGTTTATTATCTTTTTCTCGCTTTCTTCTTGTGTGTTTGAATAACCTTAAGAAAAACCAAAAAAAATTAGTTGTAGCTTCTAGCTAGTTTATTTTCCATGCTTGTAGTAGTAATAATTAAAAGAAAAGCCAAAAATATTTCTCGTTCTTCTTTTGCTTGTTGGGAGGTTCCCCGTGTAAATAGTTTTATTTCTTTTCTTTTCTTTGGGGGTCGA
The DNA here is from genome assembly GCF_056163025.1 of Triticum urartu. Taxonomy (NCBI): domain Eukaryota; kingdom Viridiplantae; phylum Streptophyta; class Magnoliopsida; order Poales; family Poaceae; genus Triticum; species Triticum urartu. Next base: position 9,945,393 of record NC_141877.1, read on the forward strand.
GAGGAGAAGACTATAATGAAAATGTTGAAGTGGCTCTTATTTGCATTATTGTTGATTTAACCATGAGCCCATATTATCTTGTCTTCTCCTTTGTATTGAATGTCTGCAGATTTCAGCTTAGTCCAATGCACGTGCACTATTATTATTATGCACATCGTTCGGTCGTGCAAGTGAAAGGCAGTAATGACGATATATGATGGACTGATTGGGATGAGAGAAGCTGGTATGAACTCGACCTCTCTTGTTTTTGTAAATATGATTAGTTCATCGTTCTTGATTCAGCCTATTATGAATGAAACATGTTTGCAATGACAATTAGAGATTATAGTTGCTTATGCCATGCTTAATTTGCTAGGAGTTTATAATGGTTTACCTTGCATGCCAACATGCTATTAAAATGGTTGTGATGTGGAATGATAGGGTGGTATCCTCCTTTGAACGATTCGAGTGACTTGACTTGGCACATGTTCACACATGTAGTTGAAACAAATCAACATAGCCTCCCCGATATTATGTTCATGGTGGATTATATCCTACTCATGCTTGCACTAAATGTTTATTAATTTTAATGCATGTTCATGACTGTTGTCGCTCTCTAGTTGGTCGTTTCCTAGTCTTTTTCTAGCCTTCACTTGTACTAAACGGGAATACTGCTTGTGCATCCACTTCCATAAACCCCAAAGTTATTCCATATGAGTCCACCATACCTTCCTATATGCGGTATCTACCTGTCGTTCCAAGTAAATTTGTGTGTGCCAAACTGTAAACCTTCAAATAAATTCTGTTTTGTATGCTCGAATAGCTCATGTATCAACTAGGGCTGTCTATATCTTCCATGCTAGGCGGGTTATTCTCAAGAGGAGTGGACTCCGTTCCTCACTCACGAGAAAATGGCTGGTCACTGGGATGCCCAGTCCCATGCTCTAATCAAATCAAATTGAAATAATTGCAAACAAAACTCCCCCAGGGCTGTTGCTAGTTGGAGGCACTCGTTGTTTCGAGCCAGCCATGGATTGATGCATGTTGGTGGTGGGGGAGTATAAACTTTACCATTCTGTTTGGGAACCACCTATAATGTGTGTAGCATGGAAGATATTGAGATATTTTGGCTGTTATGTTGACAATGAAAGTATGCCGCCCAAAATATTATTTATCTCTGCTTTAAAATCGAGCTCTGACACCTCTACAAATCCCTGCTTCCCTCTGCGAAGGGCCTATCCATTTACTTTTATGTTGAGTCATCACCCTCTTACTAAAAACCACCAGCTTGAGAGCACCGCTGTCATTTGCATCCATTACTATTAATTTATATTGGGTATGACTATGACTGGATCTCTTTTACCATGAATTACAATGTTTAGTCAGTTCTTGATCTTCAGAGGTGCTCTGCATTTATGTTTTGCGGTCTCAGAAAGGGCTAGCGAGATACCATCTTGTTATATCATATTATGATTGTTTTGAGAAAGTGTTATCATCCGAGATCTATTATTATTGCTCGCTAGTTGATTATGCCATTGATATGAGTAAACATGAGATCTAAATGTTATTGTGAATATGGTTAGTTCATAATCTTTGCTGAAAACTTGAATGCTGGCTTTACATATTTACAACAACAAGAGCAAACAGAGTTTGTAAAAGTTTTTTTCTTTATCACTTTCAGTTTGTCAACTGAATTGCTCGAGGACAAGCAAAGTTTTAAGCTTGGGGGAGTTGATATGTCTCCGTCGTATATACTTTTCCAAACACTTTTACCCTTGTTTTGGACTCTAACTTGCATGATTTGAATGGAACTAACCCGGACTGACGCTGTTTTCAGCAGAACTGCCATGGTGTTATTTTTGTGCAGAAATAAAATTTCTCGGAATGACCTAAAACTTCACGGAGAATATTTTTGGAATTAATAAAAACTACTGGCGAAAGAATGAAGGCTAGGGGGCCCACACCCTGTCCACGAGGGTGGGGGCGCGCCTACCCCCTGGGCGCGCCCCCTACCTCGTGGGCCCCCTGGTGCTCCACCGACCTCAACTCCAACTCTATATGTTCACGTTCGGGGAGAAAAAAAACCAGGGAGAAGGATTCATCGCGTTTTATGATAGGGAGCCGCCGCCAAGCCCTAATCTCTCTCGGGAGGGCTGATCTAGAGTCCGTTCGGGGCTCCGGAGAGGGGAATCCGTCGCCATCGTGATCATCAACCTTCCTCCATCACCAATTTCATGATGCTCACCGCCATGCATGAGTAATTCCATCGTAGGCTTGCTGGACGGTGATGGGTTGGATGAGATTTACCATGTAATCAAGTTAGTTTTGTTAGGGTTTTATCCCTAGTATCCACTATGTTCTGAGATTGATGTTGCTATGACTTTGCTATGCTTAATGCTTGTCACTAGGGCCCGAGTGCCATGATTTCAGATCTGAACCTATTATGTTTTCATGAATATATGTGAGTTCTTGATCCTATCTTGCAAGTCTATAGTCACCTATTATGTGTTATGGTCCGTTAACCCCAAAGTGACAATAATCGGGATACTTACCGGTGATGACCATAGTTTGAGGAGTTCATGTATTCACTAAGTGTTAATGCTTTGGTCCGGTACTCTATTAAAAGGAGGCCTTAATATCCCTTAGTTTCTAATAGGACCCCGCTGCCACGGGAAGGTAGGACAAAAGATGTCATGCAAGTTCTTTTCCATAAGCACGCATGACTATATTCGGAATACATGCCTACATTACATTGATGAACTGGAGCTAGTTCTGTGTCACGCTATGTTATAACTATTGCATGAGGAATCGCATCCGGCATAATTCTCCATCACCGATCCAATGCCTACGAGCTTTTCACATATTGTTCTTTTCTTAGTTACTTTACCGTTGCCACCATTACAATTACTACAAAGCTACTACTGTCACTTTTTCTACCGTTACCGTTACTTCCATACCACTTTGCTAGTTGCAGATACTAAGTTATCCAGGTGTGGTTGAATTTACAACTCAACGGCTAATACTTGAGATTATTCTTTGGCTCTCCTTGTGTCGAATCAATAAATTTGGGTTGAATACTCTACCGTCAAAAACTATTGCGATCCCCTATACTTGTGGGTTATCACCCGACTAGTAGCATTGACACTTGTAGATACATACCAAGAGGAGAAATCGCCTCACAACAGACCCCTCAATAAACTTGTGTACATCCAGTTCAACTCAAGTGTCCAAGAAGAAAAGGATCAAGGGGAGGAAGAACATTGATGTTCTCCTAAATACTGACGAATCCAAAGCACAAGGCTTCTTGTTTTGACTTTTGAGGGAGGAGATGATCGTGCTTTCATGGTCTTTAGTGATGGAGATGAAGAAAGAGATGGCAATCACATACATTGGAGTGTGAATGGAGATGCTGCGGGAACTAGTGAACTGCTTGAGCTTCGTCGTAGTGCAAGAGTTAGAGATCTTCATGATGAAGAGTTTGAGGCTGATGAAGAAGAACAACAGGAGACAAATTTGGAGGAGGAGATAGATTACGAGGATGATGAAGATGAAGTGGTGACTGGACGCACCTATTTGGATGAGGAATTGAGGACAGATCCATGAGCATGCTACTTGGCTGCTTGAGCTGCTGCTTGGCTGCTTGGGCAACATGTCATTTACCACTTATCTTATTATGCTCTGCTTGCAGCGTGTTGTGTGAACTGCTAAACCTTATGTGCACTTTAGGCCTTTACTGGCTATTTTGCTTGCTATGTAAACCTTATGTGTATTTGCTATGGTGTGAACTGCATTTAGGATGGTATTTGAATTACATATGTGATATGTTTCTTATCTTCCTGTCCACGACCCAATTAATGTTAAGAAGCTCACCCGAGCATCACGGTGATATTTTCCTGTCCACTAGTCCATCATGGAGTGATGCTATTTGCGAATTAGATGTGCAGACGTCAAAACAATGGCGGTTTTCTTCTCTTCATCCTGTTGGAACCACAACCCACATCACTTATTCAGTGGCACGCGTCCTGCAATTAAAGCATATAAGTATGTGTGAACTAATTAGGAAACGACTCGCAACATTTAGTTTCCTAGCAAATGTTGATCAGATGTGACAAAATTGCTCATACTGAGAGAAGAGGAGAGCCTAACGACAGATCCGGATGCAGGAAGCACGGCGTCCTTTGCGATTTCATGGATTAGAAGAAGGCGCCACTCATTGAACAGACACGAGTGCGGAGGGCCGCGATCCATGGTGACCAGAGCATACCGATGATCTAACGTACGGAAAATATATCGTGAGATTGATTAAGACGCATGATTAGCATGTTAACGAGGAAATGAGGAATCAAGAGGAAATTAATTTCACCTTTTTCTGCATTGTATTTGTCTTGGGCAAGCTCGAAGGCATGGTGCGCGCCCGGATGGAAAGGAGAAATTGGATCTTTTACCCCACTTTACCTCTCCATTTGATCATTTGCCCCCCCTGAGGGGCATCGCCGCGCTCAAAGGCCGCAAACAGCGCTGAAGCCCGAGCATGGAGTGCGCCGGGAGAGGCCTCCTCTACTACCAGGCTTCTCTTCTTGGCTTCCCTCTCCCTCTCCGTCTCCGGATCCGGATTCCCACTCGTGCGCCGCCTGCCGGCATTGGGCATCTTTGCACCTTGTGTGCCAGCGCCTCCCGCTTCCCTCTCCTTCTCCGGATTCTCCCTCGTGCGCCGCCTGCCGACCTTCGGCATCATCTGAGCTCGTGCGCCGCGGGCTCTGCACCGGAGAAGCCGGACAAGGGTTTGGGGATTTGTTTATTTTTTGGGCAAGGGTTTGGCGATATTTTTGTCTTTTTTAAATTTTTTTTTCTATTTTATGAAAAGGAAAGCTTTTTTTAGAGAGAACCTGAAAGCTTTGGGGATTGATGACGAAGCGTTTGGGAATTGAGGCGATTCCTATTTGGCATGTCAGAGCGTGTATAGCCGGGCACCCCAAGCCCCCAGCCGGGCCTGCCACGAACCGGTACTAAAGGTCCCATTTTCAAACTCTACCCCCCTTTTGGATCGCCTTTTCAGTTTTAAAAAAAATAAAAGAAAATGATGGAAATGTCAAAAAAATAAAAGAAAATAAGTTTCCCATGTGATGTGTGGTCTAGTTGTTGGGAAAATTTGCAAATGTGAATTTTGACTTTATTTGCAAAATCTCTCTGAAATTTGTAAAAATGGGCATAACTTTTGCATACTAACTCGGATGAAAAAGTTTTTTATATGAAAAATCATCTACTCGAAAAGATGTCATGCAAGTTCTTTTCCATAAGCACGCATGACTATATTCGGAATACATGCCTACATTACATTGATGAACTGGAGCTAGTTCTGTGTCACGCTATGTTATAACTATTGCATGAGGAATCGCATCCGGCATAATTCTCCATCACCGATCCAATGCCTACGAGCTTTTCACATATTTTTCTTTGCTTAGTTACTTTACCATTGCCACCGTTACAATTACTACAAAGCTACTACTGTCACTTTTGCTACCGTTACTGTTACTTCCATACCACTTTGCTAGTTGCAGATACTAAGTTATCCAGGTGTGGTTGAATTGACAACTCAACTGCTAATACTTGAGAATATTCTTTGGCTCTCCTTGTGTCGAATCAATAAATTTGGGTTGAATACTCTACCCTCGAAAACTGTTGCGATCCCCTATACTTGTGAGTTATCACCCGAGTAGTAGCATTGGCACTTGTAGATACATACCAAGAGGAGAAATCGCCTTACAACAGACCTCTCAATAAACTTGTGTACATCCAGTTCAACTCAAGTGTCCAAGAAGAAAAGGATCAAGGAGAGGAAGAACATTGATGTTCTCCTAAATACTGACGAATCCAAAGCACAAGGCTTCTTGTTTTGACTTTTGAGGGAGGAGATGATCATGCTTTCACGGTCTTTAGTGATGGAGATGAAGAAAGAGATGGCAATGACATACATTGGAGTGTGAATGGAGATGCTGCGGGAACTAGTGAACTGCTTGAGCTTCTTCGTAGTGCAAGAGTTAGAGATCTTCATGATGAAGAGTTTGAGGCTGACGAAGAAGTACAAGAGGAGACAAATTTGGAGGAGGAGATAGATTACGAGGATGATGAAGATGAAGTGGTGACTGGACGCACCTATTTGGATGAGGAATTGAGGACAGATCCATGAGCATGCTACTTGGCTGCTTGAGCTGCTGCTTGGCTGCTTGGGCAACATGTCATTTACCACTTATCTTATTATGCTCTGCTTGCAGCTTGTTGTGTCAACTGCTGAACCTTATGTGCACTTTAGGCTTTTACTGGCTATTTTGCTTGCTATGTAAACCTTATGTGTATTTGCTATGGTGTGAACTGCATTTAGGATGGTATTTGAATTACATATGTGATATGTTTCTTATCTTCCTGTCGACGACCCAAATAATGTTAAGAAGCTCACCCGAGCATCACGGTGATATTTTCCTGTCCACTGGTCCATCATGGAGGGATGCTATTTGTGAATTAGATGTGCAGACGTCAAAACAATGGCGGTTTTCTTCTCTTCATCCTGTTGGAACCACAACCCACAGCACTTATTCAGTGGCACGCGGCCTGCAATTAAAGCATATAAGTATGTGTGAACTAATTAGGAAACGACTCGCAACATTTAGTTTCCTAGCAAATGTTGATCAGATGTGACAAAATTGCTCATACTGAGAGAAGAGGAGAGCCTAACGACGGATCCGGATGCAAGAAGCACGGCGTCCTTTGCGATTTCATGGATTGGAAGAAGGCGCCACTCTTTGAACAGACACGAGTGCGGAGGGCCGCGATCCATGGTGAACAGAGCATACCGATGATCTAACGTACGGAAAATTGATCGTGAGATTGATTAAGACACATGATTAGCATGTTAACAAGGAAATGAGGAATCAAGAGGAAATTAATTTCACCTTTTTCTGCATTGTATTTGTCTTGGGCAAGCTCGAAGGCATGGTGCGCGCCCGGATGGAAAGGAGAAATTGGATTTTTTGCCCCACTTTACTTCTCCATTTGATCATTTGGCCCCGCTGAGGGGCATCGCCGCGCTCAAAGGCCGCAAACACCGCTGAAGCCTGAGCATGGAGTGCGCCGGGAGAGGCCTCCTCTACTACCAGGCTTCTCTTCTTGGCTTCCCTCTCCCTCTCCGTCTCCGGATCTGGATTCCCCCTCGTGCGCCGCCTGCCGGCCTTGGGCATCTTCGCACCTTGTGCGCCACCGCCTCCCGCTTCCCTCTCCTTCTCCGGATTCTCCCTCGTGCGCCGCCTGCCGAACTTCGGCATCATCTGAGCTCGTGCGCCGCGGGCTCTGCACCGGTGAAGCCGGACAAGGGTTTGGGGATTTGTTTATTTTTTGGGCAAGGGTTTGGCGATATTTTTGTCTTTTTTAAAAGTTTTTTTCTATTTTATGAAAAGGAAAGCTTTTTTTAGGGAGAAGTTGAAAGCTTTGGGTATTGATGACGAAGCGTTTGGGAATTGAGGCGATTCCTATTTGGCATGTCAGAGCGTGTATAGCCGGGCGCCCCAAGCCCCCAGCCGGGCGTGCCACGAACCGGTACTAAAGGTCCCATTTTCAAACTCTACCCCCCGGTGGATCGCCTTTTCAGTTTTAAAAAAAATAAAAGAAAATGATGGAAATGTCAAAAAAAAAGAAAATAAGTTTCCCATGTGATATGTGGTCTAGTTGTTGGGAAAATTAGCAAATGTGAATTTTGACTTTATTTGCAAAATCTCTCTGAAATTTGTAAAAATGGGCATAACTTTTGCATACTAACTCGGATGAAAAAGTTTTTTATATGAAAAATCATCTACTCGAAAAGATGTCATGCAAGTTCTTTTCCATAAGCACGCATGACTATATTCGGAATACATGCCTACATTACATTGATGAACTGGATCTAGTTCTGTGTCACGCTATGTTATAACTATTGCATGAGGAATCGCATCCGGCATAATTCTCCATCACCGATCCAATGCCTACGAGCTTTTCACATATTGTTCTTTGCTTAGTTACTTTACCGTTGCCACCGTTACAATTACTACAAAGCTACTACTGTCACTTTTGCTATCGTTACCGTTACTTCCATACCACGTTGCTAGTTGCAGATACTAAGTTATCCAGGTGTGGTTGAATTGACAACTCAACTGCTAATACTTGAGAATATTCTTTGGCTCTCCTTGTGTCGAATCAATAAATTTGGGTTGAATACTCTACCCTCGAAAACTGTTGCGATCCCCTATACTTGTGGGTTATCACCCGACTAGTAGCATTGACACTTGTAGATACATACCAAGGGGAGAAATCGCCTTACAACAGACCCCTCAATAAACTTGTGTACATCAAGTTCAACTCAAGTGTCCAAGAAGAAAAGGATCAAGGAGAGGAAGAACATTGATGTTCTCCTAAATACTGACGAATCCAAAGCACAAGGCTTCTTGTTTTGACTTTTGAGGGAGGAGATGATCGTGCTTTCATGGTCTTTAGTGTTGGAGATGAAGAAAGAGAGGGCAATGACATACATTGGAGTGTGAATGGAGATGCTGCGGGAACTAGTGAACTGCTTGAGCTTCGTCGTAGTGCAAGAGTTAGAGATCTTCATGATGAAGAGTTTGAGGTTGACGAAGAAGAACAATAGGAGACAAATTTGGAGGAGGAGATAGATTACGAGGATGATGAAGATGAAGTGGTGACTGGACGCACCTATTTGGATGAGGAATTGAGGACAGATCCATGAGCATGCTACTTGGCTGCTTGAGCTGCTGCCTGGCTGCTTGGGCAACATGTCATTTACCACTTATCTTATTATGCTCTGCTTGCAGCTTGTTGTGTGAACTGCTGAACCTTATGTGCACTTTAGGCCTTTACTGGCTATTTTGCTTGCTATGTAAACCTTATGTGTATTTGCTATGGTGTGAACTGCATTTAGGATGGTATTTGAATTACATATGTGATATGTATCTTATCTTCCTGTCCACGACCCAATTAATGTTAAGAAGCTCACCCGAGCATCACGGTGATATTCTCCTGTCCACTGGTCCATCATGGAGGGATGCTATTTGCGAATTAGATGTACAGACATCAAAACAATGGCGGTTTTCTTCTCTTTATCCTGTTGGAACCACAACCCACAGCACTTATTCAGTGGCACGCGGCCTGCAATTAAGGCATATAAGTATGTGTGAACTAATTAGGAAATGACTCGCAATATTTAGTTTCCTAGCAAATGTTGATCAGATGTGACAAAATTGCTCATACTGAGAGAAGAGGAGAGCCTAACGACGGATCCGGATGCAAGAAGCACGGCGTCCTTTGCGATTTCATGGATTGGAAGAAGGCGCCACTCATTGAACAGACACGAGTGCGGAGGGCCGCGATCCATGGTGAACAGAGCATACCGATGATCTAATGTACGGAAAATTGATCGTGAGATTGATTAAGACGCATGATTAGCATGTTAACGAGGAAATGAGGAATCAAGAGGAAAATAATTTCACCTTTTTCTGCATTGTATTTGTCTTGGGCAAGCTCGAAGGCATGGTGCGCGCCCGGATGGAAAGGAGAAATTGGATCTTTTGCCCCACTTTACTTCTCCATTTGATCATTTGCCCCCCTGAGGGGCATCGCTGCGCTCAAAGGCCGCAAACACTGCTGAAGCCCGAGCATGGAGTGCGCCGGGAGAGGCCTCCTCTACTACCAGGCTTCTCTTCTTGGCTTCCCTCTCCCTCTCCGTCTCCGGATCCGGATTCCCCCTCGTGCGCCGCCTGCCGGCCTTGGGCATCTTCGCACCTTGTGCGCCACCGCCTCCCGCTTCCCTCTCCTTCTCCGGATTCTCCCTCGTGCGCCGCCTGCCGACCTTCGGCCTCATCTGAGCTCGTGCGCCGCGAGCTTTGCACCGGAGAAGCCGGACAAGGGTTTGGGGATTTGTTTATTTTTTGGGCAAGGGTTTGGCGATATTTTTGTCTTTTTTAAAAGTTTTTTTTTCTATTTTATGAAAAGAAAAGCTTTTTTTAGGGAGAAGCTGAAAGCTTTGGGATTTGATGATGAAGCGTTTGGCAATTTAGGCGATTCCTATTTGGCATGTCAGAGCGTGTATAGCCGGGCGCCCCAAGCCCCCAGCCAGGCGTGCCACGAACCGGTACTAAAGGTCCCATTTTCAAACTCTACCCCCCCCCCCCCCCCGTGGATCGCCTTTTCAGTTTTAAAAATAAATAAAAGAAAATGATGGAAATGTCAAAAAAATAAAAGAAAATAATTTCCCATGTGATATGTAGTCTAGTTGTTGGGAAAATTTGCAAATGTGAATTTTGACTTTATTTGCAAAATCTCTCTGAAATTTGTAAAAAAGGGCATAACTTTTGCATACTAACTCGGATGAAAAAGTTTTTTATATGAAAAATCATCTACTCGAAAAGATGTCATGCAAGTTCTTTTCCATAAGCACGCATGACTATATTCGGAATACATGCCTACATTACATTGATGAACTGGATCTAGTTCTGTGTCACGCTATGTTATAACTATTGCATGAGGAATCGCATCCGGCATAATTCTCCATCACCGATCCAATGCCTACGAGCTTTTCACATATTGTTCTTTGCTTAATTACTTTACAGTTGCCACCGTTACAATTACTACAAAGCTACTACTGTCACTTTTGCTACCATTACCGTTACTTCCATACCACTTTGCTAGTTGCAGATACTAAGTTATCCACGTGTGGTTGAATTGACAACTCAACTGCTAATACTTGAGAATATTCTTTGGCTCTCCTTGTGGAAAATCAATAAATTTGGGTTGAATACTCTACCCTCGAAAACTGTTGCGATCCCCTATACTTGTGGGTTATCACCCGACTAGTAGCATTGGCACTTGTAGATATACGAAGAGGAGAAATCGCCTTACAACAGACCCCTCAATAAACTTGTGTACATCCAGTTCAACTCAAGTGTCCAAGAAGAAAAGGATCAAGGAGAGGAAGAACATTGATGTTCTCCTAAATACTGACGAATCCAAAGCACAAGGCCTCTTGTTTTGACTTTTGAGGGAGGAGATGATCGTGCTTTCATGGTCTTTAGTGTTGGAGATGAAGAAAGAGATGGCAATGACATACATTGGAGTGTGAATGGAGATGCTGCGGGAACTAGTGAACTGCTTGAGCTTCGTCATAGTGCAAGAGTTAGAGATCTTCATGATGAAGAGTTTGAGGCTGAGGAAGAAGAACAACAGGAGACAAATTTGGAGGAGGAGATAGATTACGAGGATGATGAAGATGAAGTGGTGACTAGACGCACCTATTTGGATGAGGAATTGAGGACAGATCCATGAGCATGCTACTTGGCTGCTTGAGCTGCTGCTTGGCTGCTTGGGCAACATGTCATTTACCACTTATCTTATTATGCTCTGCTTGCAGCTTGTTGTGTGAACTGCTGAACCTTATGTGCACTTTAGGCTTTTACTGGCTATTTTGCTTGCTATGTAAAACTTATGTGTATTTGCTATGGTGTGAACTGCATTTAGGATGGTATTTGAATTACATATGTGATATGTTTCTTATCTTCCTGTCGATGACCCAAATAATGTTAAGAAGCTCACCCGAGCATCACGGTGATATTTCCCTGTCCACTGGTCCATCATGGAGGGATGCTATTTGTGAATTAGATGTGCAGACGTCAAAACAATGGCGGTTTTCTTCTCTTCATCCTGTTGGAACCACAACCCACAGCACTTATTCAGTGGCACGCGGCCTGCAATTAAAGCATATAAGTATGTGTGAACTAATTAGGAAACGACTCGCAACATTTAGTTTCCTAGAAAATGTTGATCAGATGTGACAAAATTGCTCATACTGAGAGAAGAGGAGAGCCTAACGACGGATCCGGATGCAAGAAGCACGGCGTCCTTTGCGATTTCATGGATTGGAAGAAGGCGCCACTCATTGAACAGACACGAGTGCGGAGGGCCGCGATCCATGGTGAACAGAGCATACCGATGATCTAACGTACGGAAAATTGATCGTGAGATTGATTAAGACGCATGATTAGCATGTTAACGAGGAAATGAGGAATCAAGAGGAAAATAATTTCACCTTTTTCTGCATTGTATTTGTCTTGGGCAAGCTCGAAGGCATGGTGCGCGCCCTGATGGAAAGGAGAAATTGGATCTTTTGCCCCACTTTACTTCTCCATTTGATCATTTGCCCCCCCTGAGGGGCATCGCCGCGCTGAAAGGCCGCAAACACCGCTGAAGCCCGAGCATGGAGTGCGCCGGGAGAGGCCTCCTCTACTACCAGGCTTCTCTTCTTGGCTTCCCTCTCCCTCTCCGTCTCCGAATCCGGATTCCCCCTCGTGCGCCGCCTGCCAGCATTGGGCATCTTCGCACCTTGTGCGCCACCGCCTCCCGCTTCCCTCTCCTTCTCCGGATTCTCCCTCGTGCGCCGCCTGCCGACCTTCGGCATCATCTGAGCTCGTGCGCCGCGGGCTCTCGACCGGAGAAGCCGGACAAGGGTTTGGGGATTTGTTTATTTTTTGGGCAAGGGTTTGGCTATATTTTTGTCTTTTTTAAAAGTTTTTTTTCTATTTTATGAAAAGGAAAGCTTTTTTTAGGGAGAAGCTGAAAGCTTTGGGGATTGATGACGAAGCGTTTGGGAATTGAGGCGATTCCTATTTGGCATGTCAGAGCGTGTATAGCCGGGTGCCCCAAGCCCCCAGCCAGGCGTGCCACGAACCGGTACTAAAGGTCCCATTTTCAAACTCTACCCCCCCCCCCCCCCCCGTGGATCGCCTTTTCAGTTGAAAAAAAAATAAAAGAAAATGATGGAAATGTCAAAAAAATAAAAGAAAATAAGTTTCCCATGTGATATGTGGTCTAGTTGTTGGGAAAATTTGCAAATGTGAATTTTGACTTTATTTGCAAAATCTCTCTGAAATTTGTAAAAATGGGCATAACTTTTGCATACTAACTCGGATGAAAAAGTTTTTTATATGAAAAATCATCTACTCGAAAAGATGTCATGCAAGTTCTTTTCCATAAGCACGCATGACTATGTTCGGAATACATGCCTACATTACATTGATGAACTGGATCTAGTTCTGTGTCACGCTATGTTATAACTATTGCATGAGGAATCGCATCCGGCATAATTCTCCATCACCGATCCAATGCCTACGAGCTTTTCACATATTATTCTTTGCTTAGTTACTTTACAGTTGCCACCGTTACAATTACTACAAAGCTACTACTGTCACTTTTGCTACCATTACCGTTACTTCCATACCACTTTGCTAGTTGCAGATACTAAGTTATCCACGTGTGGTTGAATTGACAACTCAACTGCTAATACTTGAGAATATTCTTTGGCTCTCCTTGTGGCAAATCAATAAATTTGGGTTGAATACTCTACCCTCGAAAACTGTTGCGATCCCCTATACTTGTGGGTTATCACCCGACTAGTAGCATTGACACTTGTAGATACATACCAAGAGGAGAAATCGCCTCAAAACAGACCCCTCAATAAACTTGTGTACATCCAGTTCAACTCAAGTGTCCAAGAAGAAAAGGATCAAGGAGAGGAAGAACATTGATGTTCTCCTAAATACTGACGAATCCAAAGCACAAGGCTTCTTGTTTTGACTTTTGAGGGAGGAGATGATCGTGCTTTCATGGTCTTTAGTGATGGAGATGAAGAAAGAGATGGCAATGACATACATTGGAGTGTGAATGGAGATGCTGCGGGAACTAGTGAACTGCTTGAGCTTCGTCGTAGTGCAAGAGTTAGAGATCTTCATGATGAAGAGTTTGAGGCTGACAAAGAAGAACAATAGGAGACAAATTTGGAGGAGGAGATAGATTACAAGGATGATGAAGATGAAGTGGTGACTAGACGCACCTATTTGGATGAGGAATTGAGGACAGATCCATGAGCATGCTACTTGGCTGCTTGAGCTGCTGCTTGGCTGCTTGGGCAACATGTCATTTACCACATATCTTATTATGCTCTGCTTGCAGCTTGTTGTGTGAACTGCTGAACCTTATGTGCACTTTAGGCTTTTACTGGATATTTTGCTTGGTATGTAAACCTGATGTGTATTTGCTATGGTGTGAACTGCATTTAGGATGGTATTTGAATTACATATGTGATATGTTTCTTATCTTCCTGTCCACGACCCAATTAATGTTAATAAGCTCACCCGAGCATCACGGTGATATTTTCCTGTCCACTGGTCCATCATGGAGGGATGCTATTTGCGAATTAGATTTGCAGACGTCAAAACAATGGTGGTTTTCTTCTCTTCATCCTGTTGGAACCACAACCCACAGCACTTATTCAGTGGCACGCGGCCTGCAATTAAAGCATATAAGTATGTGTGAACTAATTAGGAAACGACTCGCAACATTTAGTTTCCTAGAAAAATGTTGATCAGATGTGACAAAATTGCTCATACTGAGAGAAGAGGAGATCCTAACGACGGATCCGGATGCAAGAAGCACGGCGTCCTTTGCGATTACATGGATTGGAAGAAGGCGCCACTCACTGAATAGACACGAGTGCGGAGGGCCGCGATCCATGGTGAACAGAGCATACCGATGATCTAACGTACGGAAAATTGATCGTGAGATCGATTAAGACGCATGATTAGCATGTTAACGAGGAAATGAGGAATCAAGAGGAAATTAATTTCACCTTTTTCTGCATTGTATTTGTCTTGGGCAAGCTCGAAGGCATGGTGCGCGCCCGGATGGAAAGGAGAAATTGGATCTTTTGCCCCACTTTACTTCTCCATTTGATCATTTGCCCCCCCCCCCTGAGGGGCATCGCCGCGCTCAAAGGGCGCAAACACCGCTGAAGCCCGAGCATGGAGTGCGCCGAGAGAGGCCTCCTCTACTACCAGGCTTCTCTTCTTGGCTTCCCTCTCCCTCTCCCTCTCCGGATCCGGATTCCCCCTCGTGCGCCGTCTGCCGGCCTTGGGCATCTTCGCACCTTGTGCGCCACCGCCTCCCGCTTCCCTCTCCTTCTCCGGATTCTCCCTCGTGCGCCGCCTGCCGAACTTCGGCATCATCTGAGCTCGTGCGCCGCGGGCTCTGCACCGGAGAAGCTGGACAAGGGTTTGCGGATTTGTTTATTTTTTGGGCAAGGGTTTGGCGATATTTTTTTCTTTTTTAAAAGTTTTTTTTTCTATTTTATGAAAAGGAAGGCTTTTTTTAGGGAGAAGTTGAAAGCTTTGGGTATTGATGACGAAGCGTTTGGGAATTGAGGTGATTCCTATTTGGGATGTAAGAGCGTGTATAGCCGGGCGCCCCAAGCCCCCAGCCGGGCGTGCCACGAACCGGTACTAAAGGTCCCATTTTCAAACTCTACCCCCTCGGTGGATCGCCTTTTCAGTTTTTTAAAAAACAAAAGAAAATGATGGAAATGTCAAAAAAATAAAAGAAAATAAGTTTCCCATGTGATATGTGGTCTAGTTGTTGGAAAACTTTGCAAATGTGAATTTTGACTTTATTTGCAAAATCTTTGTGAAATTTGTAAAAATGGGCATAACTTTTGCATACTAACTCGGATGAAAAAGTTTTTTATATGAAAAATCATCTACTCGAAAAGATATCATGCAAGTTCTTTTCCATAAGCACGCATGACTATATTCGGAATACATGCCTACATTACATTGATGAACTGGAGCTAGTTCTGTGTCACACTATGTTATAACTGTTGCATGAGGAATCGCATCCGGCATAATTCTCCATCACCGATCCAATGCCTACGAGCTTTTCACATATTGTTCTTTGCTTAGTTACTTTACCGTTACCACCGTTAACATTACTACAAAGCTACTATTGTCACTTTTGCTACCGTTACCGTTACTTCCATACCACTTTGCTAGTTGTAGATACTAAGTTATCCAGGTGTGGTTGAATTGACAACTCAACTGCTAATACTTGAGAATATTCTTTGGCTCTCCTTGTGTCGAATCAATAAATTTGGGTTGAATACTCTACCCTCGAAAACTGTTGCGATCCCCTATACTTGTGGGTTATCACCCGACCAGTAGCATTGACACTTGTAGATAGATACCAAGAGGAGAAATCGCCTGACAACAGACCCCTCAATAAACTTGTGTACATCCAGTTCAACTCAAGTGTCCAAGAAGAAAAGGATCAAAGAGAGGAAGAACATTGATGTTCTCCTAAATACTGACGAATCCAAAGCACAAGGCTTCTTGTTTTGACTTTTGAGGGAGGAGATGATCGTGCTTTCATGGTCTTTAATGATGGAGATGAAGAAAGAGATGGCAATGACATACATTGGAGTGTGAATGGAGATGCTGCGGGAACTAGTGAACTGCTTGAGCTTCGTCGTAGTGCAAGAGTCAGAGATCTTCATGATGAAGAGTTTGAGGCTGACGAAGAAGAACAACAGGAGACAAATTTGGAGGAGGAGATAGATTATGAGGATGATGAAGATGAAGTGGTGACTGGACGCACCTATTTGGATGAGGAATTGAGGACAGATCCATGAGCATGCTACTTGGCTGCTTGAGCTGCTGCTTGGCTGCTTGGGCAACATGTCATTTACCACTTATCTTATTATGCTCTGCTTGCAGCTTGTTGTGTGAACTGCTGAACCTTATGTGCACTTTAGGCTTTTACTGGCTATTTTGCTTGCTATGTAAACCTTATGTGTATTTGCTATGGTGTGAACTGCATTTAGGATGGTATTTGAATTACATATGTGATATGTTTCTTATCTTCCTGTCCACGACGCAATTGATGTTAAGAAGCTCGCCCGAGCATCACGGTGATATTTTCCTGTCCACTGGTCCATCATGGAGGGATGCTATTTGCGAATTAGATGTGCAGACGTCAAAACAATGGCAGTTTTCTTCTCTTCATCCTGTTGGAACCACAACCCACAGCACTTATTCAGTGGCACGCGGCCTGCAATTAAAGCATATAAGTATGTGTGAACTAATTAGGAAACGACTCGCAACATTTGGTTTCCTAGAAAATGTTGATCAGATGTGACAAAATTGCTCATACTGAGAGAAGAGGAGAGCCTAACGACGGATCCGGATGCAAGAAGCACGGCGTCCTTTGCGATTTCATGGATTGGAAGAAGGCGCCACTCATTGAACAGACACGAGTGCGGAGGGACGCGATCCATGGTGAACAGAGCATACTGATGATCTAACGTACGGAAAATTGATCGTGAGATTGATTAATAAGCATGATTAGTATGTTAACGAGGAAATGAGGAATCAAGAGGAAATTAATTTCACCTTTTTCTGCATTGTATTTGTCTTGGGAAAGCTCGAAGGCATGGTGCGCGCCCGGATGGAAAGGAGAAATTGGATCTTTTGCCCCTCTTTACTTCTCCATTTGATCATTTGCCCCCCCCCCTGAGGGGCATCGCCGCGCTCAAAGGCCGCAAACACCGCTGAAGCCCGAGCATGGAGTGCACCGGCAGAGGCCTCCTCTACTACCAGGATTCTCTTCTTGGCTTCCCTCTCCCTCTCCGTCTCCGGATCCGGATTCCCCCTCGTGCGCCGCCTGCCGGCCTTGGGCATCTTCGCACCTTGTGCGCCACCTTCTCCCGCTTCCCTCTCCTTCTCCGGATTCTCCCTCGTGCGCCGCCTGCCGACCTTCGGCATCATCTGAGCTCGTGCGCCGTGGGCTCTGCACCGGAGAAGCCGGAAAAGGGTTTAGGGATTTGTTTTTTTTTGGCAAGGGTTTGGCGATATTTTTGTCTTTTTTAAAAGTTTTTTTTTCCATTTTATGAAAAGGAAAGCTTTTTTTAGGGAGAAGCTGAAAGCTTTGGGGATTGATGACAAAGCGTTTGGGAATTGTGGCGATTCCTATTTGGCATGTCAGAGCATGTATAGCCGGGCGCCCCAAGCCCCCAGCCGGGCATGCCACGAACCGGTACTAAAGGTCCCATTTTCAAACTCTAGCCCCCCCCTGTGGATCGCCTTTTCAGTTTTAAAAAAAATAAAAGAAAATGATGGAAATGTCAAAAAAATAAAAGAAAATAAGTTTCCCATGTGATATGTGGTCTAGTTGTTGGGAAAATTTGCAAATGTGAATTTTGACTTTATTTGCAAAATCTCTCTGAAATTTGTAAAAATGGGCATAACTTTTGCATACTAACTCGGATGAAAAAGTTTTTTATATGAAAAATCATCTACTCGAAAAGATGTCATGCAAGTTCTTTTCCATAAGCACGCATGACTATATTCGGAATACATGCCTACATTACATTGATGAACTGGATCTAGTTCTGTGTCACGCTATGTTATAACTATTGCATGAGGAATCGCATCCGGCATAATTCTCCATCACCGATCCAATGCCTACGAGCTTTTCACATATTGTTCTTTGCTTAGTTACTTTACCGTTGCCACCGTTACAATTACTACAAAGCTACTACTGTCACTTTTGCTACCGTTACCGTTACTTCCATACCACGTTGCTAGTTGCAGATACTACGTTATCCAGGTGTGGTTGAATTGACAACTCAACTGCTAATACTTGAGAATATTATTTGGCTCTCCTTGTGTCGAATCAAAAAATTTGGGTTGATACTCTACCCTCGAAAACTGTTGCGATCCCCTATACTTGTGGGTTATCACCCGACTAGTAGCATTGGCACTTGTAGATACATACCAAGAGGAGAAATCGCCTTACAACAGACCCCTCAATAAACTTGTGTACATCAAGTTCAACTCAAGTGTCCTAGAAGAAAAGGATCAAGGAGAGGAAGAACATTGATGTTCTCCTAAATACTGAAGAATCCAAAGCACAAGGCTTCTTGATTTGACTTTTGAGGGAGGAGATGATCGTGCTTTCATGGTCTTTAGTGTTGGAGATGAAGAAAGAGATGGCAATGACATACATTGGAGTGTGAATGGAGATGCTGCGGGAACTAGTGAACTGCTTGAGCTTCGTCGTAGTGCAAGAGTTAGAGATCTTCATGATGAAGAGTTTGAGGCTGACGAAGAAGAACAACAGGAGACAAATTTGGAGGAGGAGATAGATTACGAGGATGATGAAGATGAAGTGGTGACTAGACGCACCTATTTGGATGAGGAATTGAGGACAGATCGATGAGCATGCTACTTGGCTGCTTGGCTGCTTGGGCAACATGTCATTTATGACTTATCTTATTATGCTCTGCTTGCAGCTTGTTGTGTGACCTGATGAACCTTATGTGCACTTTAGGCTTTTACTGGCTATTTTGCTTGCTATGTAAACCTTATGTGTATTTGCTATGGTGTGAACTGCATTTAGGATGTTATTTGAATTACATATGTGATATGTTTCTTATCTTCCTGTCCACGACGCAATTGATGTTAAGAAGCTCGCCCGAGCATCACGGTGATATTTTCCTGTCCACTGGTCCATCATGGAGGGATGCTATTTGCGAATTAGATGTGCAGACGTCAAAACAATGGCAGTTTTCTTCTCTTCATCCTGTTGGAACCACAACCCACAGCACTTATTCAGTGGCACGCGGCCTGCAATTAAAGCATATAAGTATGTGTGAACTAATTAGGAAACGACTCGCAACATTTAGTTTCCTAGCAAATGTTGATCAGATGTGACAAAATTGCTCATACTGGGAGAAGAGGAGAGCCTAACGACGGATCCGGATGCAAGAAGCACGGCGTCCTTTGCGATTTCATGGACTGGAAGAAGGCGCCACTCATTGAACAGACACGAGTGCGGAGGGCCGCGATCCATGGTGAACAGAGCATACCGATGATCTAACGTACGGAAAATTGATCGTGAGATTGATTAAGATGCATGATTAGCATGTTAACGAGGAAATGAGGAATCAAGAGGAAATTAATTTCACCTTTTTCTGCATTGTATTTGTCTTGGGCAAGCTCGAAGGCATGGTGCGCGCCCGGATGGAAAGGAGAAATTGGATCTTTTGCCCCACTTTACTTCTCCATTTGATCATTTGCCCCCCTGAGGGGCATCGCCGTGCTCAAAGGCCGCAAACACCGCTGAAGCCCGAGCATGGAGTGCGCCGGGAGAGGCCTCCTGTACTACCAGGCTTCTCTTCTTGGCTTCCCTCTCCCTCTCCGTCTCCGGATCCGGATTCCCCCTCTTGCGCCGCCTGCCGGCCTTGGGCATCTTCGCACCTTGTGCGCCACCGCCTCCCGCTTCCCTCTCCTTCTCCGGATTCTCCCTCGTGCGCCGCCTGCCGACCTTCGGCATCATCTGAACTCGTGTGCCGCAGGCTCTGCACCGGAGAAGCCGGACAAGGGTTTGGGGATTTGTTTATTTTTTGGGCAAGGGTTTGGCGATATTTTTGTCTTTTTTAAAAGTTTTTTTTCTATTTTATGAAAAGGAAAGCTTTTTTTAGGGAGAAGCTGAAAGCTTTGGGGATTGATGACGAAGCGTTTGGGAATTGAGGCGATTCCTATTTGGCATGTCAGAGCGTGTATAGCCGGGCACCCCAAGCCCCCAGCCGGGCGTGCCACGAACCGGTACTAAAGGTCCCATTTTCAAACTCTACCCCCCCCATGTGGATCGCCTTTTCGGTTTAAAAAAATAAAATAAAATGATGGAAATGTCAAAAAAATAAAAGAAAATAAGTTTCCCATGTGATATGTGGTCTAGTTGTTGGGAAAATTTGCAAATGTGAATTTTGACTTTATTTGCAAAATCTCTCTGAAATTTGTAAAAATGGGCATAACTTTTGCATACTAACTCGGATGAAAAAGTTTTTTATATGAAAAATCATGTAGTCGAAAAGATGTCATGCAAGTTCTTTTCCATAAGCACGCATGACTATATTCGGAATACATGCCTACATTACATTGATGAACTGGAGCTAGTTCTGTGTCACGCTATGTTATAACTATTGCATGAGGAATCGCATCCGGCATAATTCTCCATCACCGATCCAATGCCTACTAGCTTTTCACATATTGTTCTTTGCTTAGTTACTTTACCGTTGCCACCGTTACAATTACTACAAAGCTACTACTGTCACTTTTGCTACCGTTACCGTTACTTCCATACCACTTTGCTAGTTGCAGATACTAAGTTATCCAGGTGTGGTTGAATTGACAACTCAACTGCTAATACTTGAGAATATTCTTTGGCTCTCCTTGTGTCGAATCAATAAATTTGGGTTGAATACTCTACCCTCGAAAACTGTTGCGATCCCCTATACTTGTGGGTTATCACCCGACTAGTAGCATTGACACTTGTAGATACATACCAAGAGGAGAAATCGCCTTACAACAGACCCCTCAATAAACTTGTGTACATCCAGTTCAACTCAAGTGTCCAAGAAGAAAAGGATCAAGGAGAGGAAGAACATTGATGTTCTCCTAAATACTGACGAATCCAAAGCACAAGGCTTCTTGTTTTGACTTTTGAGGGAGGAGATGATCGTGCTTTCATGGTCTTTAGTGATGGAGATGAAGAAAGAGATGGCAATGACATACATTGGAGTGTGAATGGAGATGCTGCGGGAACTAGTGAACTGCTTGAGCTTCATCGTAGTGCAAGAGTTAGAGATCTTCATGATGAAGAGTTTGAGGCTGACGAAGAAGAACAACAGGAGACAAATTTGGAGGAGGAGATAGATTACGAGGATGATGAAGATGAAGTGGTGACTGGACGCACCTATTTGGATGAGGAATTGAGGACAGATCCATGAGCATGCTACTTGGCTGCTTGAGCTGCTGCTTGGCTGCTTGGGCAACATGTCATTTACCACTAATCTTATTATGCTCTGCTTGCAGCTTCTTGTGTGAACTGCAGAACCTTATGTGCACTTTAGGCTTTTACTGGCTATTTTGCTTGATATGTAAACCTTATGTGTATTTGCTATGGTGTGAACTGCATTTAGGATGGTATTTGAATTACATATGTGATATGTTTCTTATCTTCCTGTCCATGACCCAATTAATGTTAAGAAGCTCACCCGAGCATCATGGTGATATTTTCCTATCCACTGGTCCATCATGGAGGGTACTATTTGCGAATTAGATGTGCAGACGTCAAAACAATGGCGGTTTTCTTCTCTTCATCCTGTTGGAACCACAACCCACAGCACTTATTCAGTGGCACGCGGCCTGCAATTAAAGCATATAAGTATGTGTGAACTAATTAGGAAACGACTCGCAACATTTAGTTTCCTAGCAAATGTTGATCAGATGTGACAAAATTGCTCATACTGAGAGAAGAGGAGAGCCTAACGACAGATCCGGATGCAAGAAGCACGGCGTCCTTTGCGATTTCATGGATTGGAAGAAGGCGCCACTCATTGAACAGACACGAGTGCGGAGGGCCGCGATCCATGGTGAACAGAGCATACCGATGATCTAACGTACGGAAAATTGATCGTGAGATTGATTAAGACGCATGATTAGCATGTTAACAAGGAAATGAGGAATCAATAGGAAATTAATTTCACCTTTTTCTGCATTGTATTTGTCTTGGGCAAGCTCGAAGGCATGGTGCGCGCCCGGATGGAAAGGAGAAATTGGATCTTTTGCCCCACTTTACTTCTCCATTTGATCATTTGCCCCCCCCCCCCCTGAGGGGCATCGCCGCGCTCAACGGCCGCAAACACCGCTGAAGCCCGAGCATGGAGTGTGCCGGGAGAGGCCTCCTCTACTACCAGGCTTCTCTTCTTGGCTTCCCTCTCCCTCTCCGTCTTCGGATCCGGATTCCCCCTCGTGCGCCGCCTGCCGGCCTTGGGCATCTTCGCACCTTGTGCGCCACCGCCTCCCGCTTCCCTCTCCTTCTCCGGATTCTCCCTCGTGCGCCGCCTGCCGACCTTCGGCATCATCTGAGCTCGTGCGCCGTGGGCTCTGCACCGGAGAAGCCGGACAAGGGTTTGGGGATTTGTTTATTTTTTGGGCAAGGGTTTGGCGATATTTTTGTCTTTTTAAAAAGTTTTTTTTCTATTTTATGAAAAGGAAAGCTTTTTTTAGGGAGAAGCTGAAAGCTTTGGGGATTGATGACGAAGCGTTTGGGAATTGAGGCGATTCCTATTTGGCATGTCACAGCGTGTATAGCCGGGCGCCCCAAGCCCCCAGCCGGGCGTGCCACGAACCGGTACTAAAGGTCCCATTTTCAAACTCTATCCCCCCCCTGTGGATCGCCTTTTCATT
The DNA here is from genome assembly GCF_056163025.1 of Triticum urartu. Taxonomy (NCBI): domain Eukaryota; kingdom Viridiplantae; phylum Streptophyta; class Magnoliopsida; order Poales; family Poaceae; genus Triticum; species Triticum urartu. The sequence goes on from NC_141877.1 coordinate 9,968,537, forward strand.
TTAAAAAAAATAAAATAATGATGGAAATGTCAAAAAAAATAAAAGAAAATAAGTTTCCCATGTGATATGTGGTCTAGTTGTTGGGAAAATTTGCAAATGTGAATTTTGCCTTTATTTGCAAAATCTCTCTGAAATTTGTAAAAATGGGCATAACTTTTGCATACTAACTCGGATGAAAAAGTTTTTTATATGAAAAATCATCTAATGGGAACCCCGTTAAACATTTTCAAAATCCTCAAAAACCTAATAGAAAAAAAGTTAAGGGGCTTTTAAAGATCTAGAGTGAAAAAAATCGAAAAAAATTCAAACAGTGGGCAAACTGTGGTCAAACAATGGTCAAACTAATTATTCTAGAATATTAGTGTTACTAAATAATTATTTTTGTTATTTCAATTTTGGTCAAATCTGGTCAAACTGTGGTCAAAAAATGGTCAAACTAATTATTCAAGAAATATTAGTGTTACTAAATAATTATTGTTTTTTAAAACAATAGTTTCAAAATAAAACTATGAAATGTGTCACTTCATGCTCAAGCAAAATTCCTGAAGGTTAATAGGATTGACATCTCAGTATTGTCAGGAAAACAACAAGTGCAGACTTGGAGCGAGGGAGAATAGAACCCGGAAGTTAAGCGTGCTCAGGCTGTGGGGGAGTGGGAGGATGGGTGACCGTTCGGGAAGTTAGATGATTTGGAATGATGAGGGGTGATTATAAGATAAATTGAGAAGTGATGAGGGGTGGTGATTACGGACTAGAGGTTAAAATAATTCAGAAATTTGAAAATCAAAAAAATTTTAAAAAATTTTTTCAAAAGAAAAATCATAAAATTTCCTTTAGTCCCGGTTGGTGTTACCAACCGGGACTAAAGGTGGAGCTCCACGTGGCCGCGCCCTTTAGTCCCGGTTCCAGAACCGGGACTAAAGGCCCTTATGAAGCGGGACTGAAGGCCCTTTTTCTACTAGTGGTGGTCCTGACTGTGGTGGATTTTAGTCTTGTTTCCTTCTTTGCAACGACCGTGCTGCTACCCCTCTTTGCTAACATGTGTTCTGTTTTTGCAGATTGGTGTGAAGTGAGCACACACTTGTTTCTTGTTCTCTTCATTACTTCCTTCCTGCTGTACCTCTGGTGAGATGTTGTGTCTCCTCATGCTTTTATCCATTCATATGAGTGATTCGATGTTGTTGTTTGACTGGTTTATTGTGTGGATGGGGTGGCGCTCATCAGGTGTTTGTGCTTATGCTCCACCCATGACCTGCTTTAAAAATTGTCTTGCCAGGATTTGTATTCATTGCACACCCTGCTTCAGATCCGAGCACGCACCTTGCATCCTTCCTTTTGCACTGCGAATCTTATTACTTAACCAGATCTGCGTATATCTCGTGTGTTGATCTGCGTCATGGATGGCTGATGAGTATTCAATGATGTCTGTGCTCTAAACGTTTCACCTTTTGTTATGGTGTTTTTCCTCGAGGAAACTATTGCTCCGAGAACTAAAGTGATGAGGCACTTTTAAGCCCTCAAAATTTAGTTGTATGATATTATCGCTGCACTTTATGTTGTTTTTCCAACTTCAGTTAACTTGCAGTATCGCGACAGTTACTGGAAGATGATGAACAAGTACATAGGATCAGATGTAATGTCAGTTATTATACTTCCAATCATCATCTTTGAGCCGTTCGGAAAATGGCAGAGGTTTTTACTGGTAAGTTCTGGTTTAGAGTTCTAAATTCTTGTACATTTTACCTACCTTGCTTGGCAGATCAATTATGAAAAGTCTGAACCAGCATATCAGTCCTATGTTACTTAGTAGTTTAAGTTATGTCTGTACTTTTGTAATTTCAGATGGACTATGCCCTTAAGTTTCCCTCTATACCATGCTGGAACGTCTAGACCACAAGAGGAACATAAAACATTTTGATGTTAGAGGTTCTCACATCCTGAAGACACAATACTTGTAAGATTCTCATTTCTGTAAAAAGCCTCGTACTTCAAATCTTTTTAATTAGATATCATACTAAAATTTCAAACATTTTGCTGAACCAGGCCATGTGGTGTCAACCAAGAACTTTTTTGCTTTGGCTGTTGAAGATATCACATTTCCTCAATCTATCTACCAGGATGAACTCTTGCATCCTGATAGATAATCTTGCTATTTCTGATGTCTGGTCATGCAAACTTCCTTTTTTCTTTGAGATTTAAAAAATAAATTGTGGAACAGGTGGGTGAAAGAAAACATGTTGTACCAGCTACATTTTGCATGGCAAAAGTTGACATATTGTTATCTCTGCTGCTGCTACGATTACTCCCTGAACTTTCTGATGCTTGCATATCTTGAGCCAAAAACGATATCTGCTACTGCAGTTCTCCTCCATACATTCTTTTCTTTAACTGTTGGCTCTCATTAGTACTGTACAATCACGTTATCAGCTCCAGCAGCTAGATTAGTACGCAGATTCACGCATCAGGTGGCGCGCCCAGGGCGCGCCCCAGCCACTAGTATGCTGTCAAGCAGGAGAAATGGACCTAGCGTTGGGCATACGGGTTCACTTTCATGCACCAAAAGAAAGAGAGCAGTCACACGAAAACTAATCATCTGTATGCACAAGTACAGAGAGATCATTTACTTATAAGGGAAAACAAAATCGGCTGGATTCAGGCTTTTTATGCGTAAGTAAACAAAATCGGCTGCATGGTGTTCTTCAACTAAGGAAACATCTGTCACCATGGACCGTATTGGAACAACAATGACGGTGGCTTTGAGCGTGGCTGGCCTGGGAATGCACTAATTACTGTGTTTGGTGAATTTGTGGAGTGCAGAACAGAGTGAAGAAAACACGTGGATCGGCTTGAGTTAAGTGAATCGAAGGTTACCTAGCAGTGCTCAAAGCTGATTTCAGTTTGGTATTGAGGAAAAAGAGCTGCATGCCTGCATGTCCTGGCCTCCTGGGCTTATTATAGGCCATGCGCATCTTTAGTCACAACGTAATTGCCCAGGTTCAGTAAATCGTAACCGACAGCTAGTGCTGATGCTGTCTCCTAGTTTCAGAAATGTCTCTACAAGTACAGTATTAATCATGCATGTTTTTTTCCTTTCTTGTTTACAGTAAAGCAGAGGGATTGGACGGATAATAATGGGCTTACGCATTTTACTTCATCTGTTGGCTTGGTTACTGCCGGTGGCGGACACATACCTTTTATCTGAGAATGATAGATGTAGAAGAGCAAGAACCAGGGCGATGCAGTCGGTCAAACGCCCAACAATGCGGGGTGGATTTTGTCTTGTTTCAAAAAAAAACAATGTGGGATGGACGCGTACAAGCAGATGGACGAAGCACACAGCCACCGGCACAAATCTTATGAATAAGAGCATCTACAGCCGGGCCTCTTATACGCGTCTCAAACACCCGGACAGACCGTTCACTACCGGTAAAAAAAAGTCGACCCAACCGAATCTCTCAAATCGCGGACAAACGGTCTGGTTGACCGATACCTCTCATATCCAGCCCAAATATAGGGCAGATATAGGATATGGGGCGGCCCGGACACGTCCGCCTGACAGACCCGGCCCACCACCGACCCCGAAAAAAATCCCAATCCAGGCATCTTGCTCCAAACCCTAGCTCACTCTCTCCCTCTCTCTCACTTCGACTCCTATCCCATCCACTATGATGAGCAGCTCCGGCAGCGACTCCGGCTCCGAGCTCGACTACGAGGAGGACATGGCCCTCCGCACTGCGCTGGAGCGGTCCAAGGTGTAGACCGGCGGCAACTCCGGATCTGGAGCGTCGCCGCAGCTCCCGTGCCGCGCAGCGCGGACGCCGAAGCTGGACCCTCACGACCCGCGTGCAGCGACCCCGGGACAGCATACTCCACGCCAATCACGCGCCATCTCCTTCCATTCATGACCGCTCCTCCACGCGGCAAGCGTTGGGTGCTTGGGCCCGCGCCGTCGGCCTGCACGCGCACTACAGAGTCAGTGGCGTGCGCCGCATGCCGTGAGAGGCAGTGTGCACGGGAGAGGGATGCGGCGGAGCAGTCTGCGAGTCGCCGCCGCAGGATGGAGGCGGACCCTGACGAGGAAGCGCGTCTCCTGGCATGGCGGAGACGGACGCTCGCCGCCTTCGACGGAAGAACGCCAAGGCGCTCCGGCTTGCTATCGAGCAGTCGGAGCGCGAGGCGAAGGAGGCAGGGGCGGAGAAGGCTCGGGTCGCTAGGTTGAAGCCGGAGCAGGACAAGGTGGTCCGTCGGATGAAGGGGCTCATCATCCTCTCCGACTCCGACTCTGACGACGGCGACAACTGCACCTCCTCGTCGGACGACCAAGACCCTCCACCAGCCGTGTACAAGGTTTTGGTTACCGAATGAGGTAATTTTACCGAGGGGGACTGATAAATGTGGTTACCACGGTTACCGAGAAATACCGACAAATACCGAGAATATTTCGAGCGAATTTTATAGTTGAATTTTGAATTCAAATAAGAAAATGAATGAATATTCAAACCAGAGACCTCTCAAAACAGGAACTAGGTTGCTACCAACATGCCATAACCAACTTTCATTGCATTAATTAGACCCTACATACCTTACTGTAAATCGAGTGTTTAAATTCAAAAATTTCAAAAAAAATGGTATTTTTTGCTCGGTATGACGATTTACCGAGGGGCACGGAAATACGTGGTAACCATGGGAAATCTTGAAATTTCGACTGGTAACCAAAACCTTGGCCGTGTATGCCTACAGCTGCGCCGGCGACCCGAAGGGCAAAGGCCCGACGAGGAAGTGGTGATTCCCCTCCCCCTCCTCCTCAATGTTTATGTTATTTTTAGTTGTAGAAGTTTAAGAACTTGTCCGGTGACGAACTATGATCTTTTGGATGTGGCGAAGTTTGTTAATGTCCGTTTGCAACCGATCTTGTGTTCCTTCGTAGCCGATTTTTGTTGTCCGTTGTTTGATCACGTAGGGAGATCAACGTTGCATGTGTAGTATGGATATAAGATGCCGGATTTATGAGATACGTGGATGCAGAGTGGCAAATATGAGACGTGTCCGGTCAGTGCCGGCGGGACGGCCGCGTCCGCGGGCGTTTGAGGGGTCGGATTTGGCCATCGCGGCTGTAAATGTTCTAAGGGACCATTCTAAATATACTAAACCTACCTAGAATTCTTTTTTGTGGTTTCCTTTTTTGACTTTTAGCAGGGTTAATCGGGCCAATGGGAAGGCGACACCTTATTTAGTGGGGGATCTGGCCGGGTAGGATCTTGGGTGTACCCAACGATTTTACATGGGATTTGGGACATTTTGTTTTTTTAGGGGTAATGTTGGTGCTTTATTCAAATAAAGAAAGACCTAAAAGTTTGGAATCTTGTCTGAAATTACATTCAACACGAAGTCTGGAGGAACCGAAAGACAGACCTTACAAAGTTCATCACCAAAACCTACTCTAGCAAACTTATGCACGGCAACATTAGCAAAACATCTAACCCAAAAAATCTTAACTTCGTCAAAACCTCGAAATTGCTCTTTTATCTCCTCAATCCATGGCCCAGTAGCGCTTAAATTCTTTGACAGAAGATTAAGCATTTGCACCTTTTAATTATCCAGCTCCATGTGAAGCTTATGTACATTCATCTCCTTCGCAACTTGGACCGCCCTTCTACAAGCCAAAATTTCCACAGCCTTCAGATCAACGTTATGAGGATAAAAATGGCTTGCTCCAGCCACAAAAGCACCATTATGATCGCGTAGGACTAGACCACCTCCTCCCTTATCACCAAATTTGGATACTGCAGCATCAGAATTTGCCTTTATCCAGCCAACACCAGGGGGTTGCCATCTCTGAATCACCTTGGGTTCCGGTGGTTTGGATGTGTCAGCATGTGCCAATCTCCACTCCTCCATATGTGCAACCAGTGTTGCTATTAAGTCATGTGGATGAGCAATACACTTGCCGTCCCTAGCTTCATTACGTGCCAACCAGAGAGCATACACAGCTTGTATCATAGCTTCCTTCTTCTTCTCCCCCTGCATTAGCAAACCAATTCAACAGCCAACTCGACAACTCGCTCTGCGAACCTATCTCCATTGGCGGACTAGCCACCAAGACTCCCCTTTCTAAGCGCAACAGCTGCCAAAAGTGAACTGAATGATGACACGTCCAGAACCTGTGTAGAATTGTTTCTTCCTTTCCACAAGCAACACAAAAAATACCCGGCTTAATCCGGCGTCCATGAAGCTCCGTCCCACAGCTAGCCCATTCCGGACTCCACATGTGTATTTTCGCCTTGTTTGGGGCTGCTGTATCCCACAACGCCATGAACCCCCAATGTTTGATAGAAGAAATCGAAGACTCCGGCTGTCCAGATCTCACTCTATTCATGGACATTCTGAGATGATACACTGACTTGACTGTGAACTCACCATGCGCTGTGTAGTTCCATGCTAAGTAGCCCTCTGTGTCCGGACCCCCTATAGCAATCTGCTTAATATTAGACGCATCACCTGCGGAAAACATGGCATCAACACGAACATTGTTCCAGCTTCGTCCCTCTGCTGATAGCAGATCATGTACTTTGGTCACATCCGCAACATACACTCGGCCAAGAGGTTTGAGACTACCACTTCAAGGGATCCAGTTGTCATGATGTATATTGATTTTAGAGCCATCTTTGATGCGCCAGATCAGCCCCTCTCGTAAGAGATCACGCCCATGAAGAATACTTCGGAATGTGAAGGAAGTAGAGGACGGGCATACTACTGATAAGATCGAACCTTCCTTGAAGTATCTTGCTTTGAGAACACTGGCACAAAGAGAGCCCGGGTACTTCCGTATTCTCCATGCCTGTTTCGCCAGAAGTGGTTGATTGAACGCCTCCGGGTCACGGACACCCATCCCTCCTTCTCTTTTGGCAGCACAAATTTTCTCCCATGATATCCAATGGACCTTCCTTTCACCATTCATTGCACCCCACTAGAATTTCGACGAGATCGAAGTCAGGTTCCGGCACATCTTCTTTATGAGATGAAAACAACTCATAGTGAAAGTAGGCATCGCCTGAAGTCCAGATTTGAAAAGAACCTCTCTAGCTGCCTTGGATAGTCCTTGGCCTTTCCAACCAGTAACTTTTCCTTTTGCTGATTCCATGACATATTTAAACGTGCCTTCTTTTGACCTCCTAACCAGTGTCGGGAGACCCAAATAACGCTCACTGAGAGCTCTCAGATTCAATACCGACAACTTGCTTTACCTCTGCCTTTGTTGCATTCGTACTACCTTTGCCAAAAAATATAGAAGATTTTAATTGACTGGCTGTCCCGAGGCCTCCTCATACTTCACCAATATATCCTCTAAAGCTTCCATATTAGCCCTAGTACCCTCAAGAAAAACAATAATGTCGTCGGCAAACAAAAGATGAGTCACGTGCGGGCCAGTGCCCCCAAATGACACCCCTCTGATTCTCCTCTCCTCATGCGCCTTTTATAACAAGGCTGAGAACCCCTCCACACAAAATAGAAGAAGGTATGGAGACAAAGGGTCGCCCTGTCTCAGTCCTCGAGATGGAAGGAAGCACCTCGATACGACCCCATTTAGCTTAACGGAGAACCCGGCCGAAGTCAAACATCTCATCACCATGGCAATCCACTCTGGAGCAAAGCCGTACCGTGCAAGAAACTGCTCCAAAAAAATCCACTCCGCTCGATCGCATGCCTTCATCATGTCTAATTTTACCACGCACAGGCTTTTCCTTCTCTTCCTAGTCCGGATGGCGTGCACACACTCGTAGGCCGCAAGGATGTTGTCAGTAATTAACCTTCCAGGGACGAAAGCACTCTGTTCCTCCGAGATAAGAAGGGGTAGTATACTCTTTAGCCTGTTCGCAAGAACCTTTGTAGTGATTTTGTAACACCGGAGGAACTGCAAAAGTAACACCGGCGAGTTTACTTTCGGGATCATCACTATAACAGTGGCATTAAAAGCATCCGGCGCCGCTGCACCACCCAAAAACTCCCACACTGCCTTGCATATATCATCACGTACCAACGACCAGTGTCGTTGATAGAACAGTGCAGGTAATCCGTCCGGTCCTGGAGATTACCATGCCAACTTTTAACCTTTTCAGAGTTCATTTTGAACATAGAAAAACTATGGAGTTCAAATAAGTTTAAAATAATGAAATCCTTTTGTAACAGACAAGTTTCCGTATGAAACCCTGATACTTCGAAAGAGATTGTCCGTTTTGTACATGAAGTGCATCCAATTTTTTCCGTAAGCCTCTCTACTTTCTTGCACATGCTATGTGGGTGAAATGATGATACCATGCCAACTTTTAACCTTTTGAGAGTTCATTTGAAATGCTTTTCAATTTCAGGGTCTTATAGCTGAAAAAATTAATAAATGCATGAAAAATAACAAATGAAGTCAGAAAGGGTTGAAAATTGATGATGTGGCTTTGAATGGTGCATTTTGAACATAGAAAAACTATGGAGTTCAAATAATTTCAAAAAAAATGAAAGCCCGGCCGTTGTGGGACAAGGCTGAGAATGACCTCATTGACAAAGGGATCGAACCAGAGACACGACGCTGGCCAGACCGTTGCAGGACTTGGTTCTTCAGGGTTGGGGGAAAATTGGACCCTGTAACAGGGAAGTGCGTTTGGACCAACAAGTAGCTGAACACACCCATCAAGAAGCTTCAGAGTATATCGAAAAGGCGCAGCAAGGGACGTTCGTTCCGGACAGAGAGAACGACGAGCTCACAGAGGCCCTCGGGAATCCCGAGCACCCCGGACAGACACGAGGCACGCCAGGCTCCCTTTCGTGGAAGGCTGGATTTCCCGATGCAGGCGGTTACAAACACCGGGAGAGGAAGAAGAAAAAGGAGTTGACCCAACTACAGGCGCTGCACGCAAGGGTACAAGCGCTAGAGGAACGAGAGGCAGTTCGTAGCACGCGACCTGCCGAAGCTACCCCACCATCTCAGCGGAGAAGCAGCGTGGCTTCCACGGAGCTACTTCAGGAGCATGTCTTCACGGCTTCTGCTAGCTACCCCGTAGATGCTATCACGGAGTCTCAACATTGCCACCTTATGACGCAGTGGATGAAATTGAAAGTCAAGGCGGCTGTTGGCGCTGTTGCACCTCCTGAACCTGGCGCAACTTTTCACTGCCGGTCGATTCTAGAAGGATATGCTAGGGTGATGGTGGATGAAATCACAGAAGGATTTGAGGACCTCCAGCTTGACCACCCTATGGGTGACGGGGAGACTCGGCTGGGTTCTTGTCTGAAGACTCCATGCCTATGGCAGAAGGAGCTCATCAACCTTCTGAACTGGATGCCTCCGCCTCCTCCTCCTCCTCCGGCGAGTCAGGACACTCCGCCTCCTCCACAGCCTCCTCCTCCGGCGAGTGACGATCAGGGCACTCAGCCTCCTTCTCCGGCGCATGGTGGCTCTCCGCCTCCTTCTCCGCCTGCGCCGGCGCGCCCAAGCAGCCACCAGCCTCCTCCTTCTCGGCCTCGCCAGCAAGGGCGGAAGAGACCCGCCGTCGCCCCGGCTGATCCGGCGTGTCGTAGTCCTTTTCCTCCGCCTCGTAAGCAAGCACGAAAGAAGACAGCCGCAGTCGCTCCGTCTGCTAGCAGTACAGCCAGAGGCGGGAGGCAATACAGATACGGTCCACCTCTCAAGCCTCTAGAGAAGTTACCGTACGAGAGGACCGAGGAGGAAAATGCAAAGATCGTGCAGACCGAAGTGAAGGACTTCTTTGAAGGGGTGAAAGCAAAGAGACATCCACCTCCGGAGGAGAAGGTAGATCCGGTGAAAGCAAAGCACACTATCGATGCCCTGAGGAAACCACCAAAGTCTCCGCCGAAAACCAACTATGAGCGCGTTACTGAAAAGGCATATCTCGAAGCGGAGCGGTCGGGAAGTACTATTAGTGATCAAAGGTTAAAAGAACGACGATCAGCTAGGAAAAAAATGCCCATGATCTCGGCGAACAAGCGAACCAATCGTACCCCCCGCTCAATGTGTCTAGCGAAATCGTCGCTAATTCTTCGGGGATGGTGCCCGGTTATAGCAATCTTGGAGATTACCTGCCCGACAATGTACATTATGATTTCTTGGAGGTGGACGAACACAGATACGAGTACGGGAAGCCTCTCGTCAAAGATGAAAAATCTCTAACAACGATGATGCGAAGATTCCATAATTGGTACATGAAAACCTGCAGAGAGTCTGGGGGGATGAATACTTTGTATCTGAGAGTTAAAGAGGAGCACAACCTCGTTGGAATTGATATGTTGCATGTTCCATTTGAGGAGTTCTTCTAGTTCTTCAATCAAAAGGCCCTTGATAAATTAACGGTCACTTGCTACTGTCTGTAAGTACTACTTTTGTCATTAAGTCTCTATATATAGCTCAACTCTTTCATTGCATGTATTTATAATTATCCTCACTAGATCATCGAGTGCAGAAAAGCAGAAATGTATGATACTGGGTTCATTAACACAAATCTCGTAGATGAATTTGAGGTTAAAAAGAGAGCCGAAGAGGCTGAGGCCAACTTGCTCAAATCATTGTTAATAAATCAAAACAAAGATTTAATAATCTTTACTTACAACTTCAAGTGAGTGTTACTATCGTGTGCATATTCGGTTTCCCTTATTACTCTAGCGAGGTTATAATAATGTAATTGATGAGTTATGCATGTGTGCGCAGCTTCCACTATATTCTCCTGGAGATTAAGCTTGAGCGGGGACTAGTAACTGTCTTAGACTCGAGACGAAAAGATCCCGAGACCTATGCGGACATGACTAAAATTATCAACAAGTAAGTTCAATCGATCATTATCGCACCATATCGGCAACTTTTTGTTCATTTCCTGATATCTCAAGTAATAATTATTTTCTTTGTCTTGCAGGGTTTGGAAACAGTTCACCGCAGAAGCTCCGGGACTGCCGAAGGAGCTGTGATATACATACCCGAAAGTAAGTACTACTAGCTAGCTAGATGCGCGCATCTCCCGTTGATTCTAGCTACTTTCATCAATGCCATTTATAATGCTTCACTATCAGTTTGATTGACCTCTATTTCTCGTAAAGTGCTTATGGCAGGAACAAGGGAATGATTACTGTGGATACTACGTGTGGGAGTTCATCTACAACGTGACTTGCAAAGATAAGCAGGGCTACTCTAAAAGACAATATGAAGTGCGTAAGCAATAATATTCACAATTTCATTTTATTACACCATCATTTCTGTTGAGTTTCATTCATATATATGTATTAAACCCCTTCTTCAAATTAGACGTGGCAGATGTGGAATGAACTCCTACCACAAGATCGCATGAAAGCAATTCAAGAGGAATTGGCGGGATTCTTTCTTGACCACGTCATCAATAAAGCCGGAGAATACCATGTGGAAGTTGAGTTCAAATGCTAGGGGATTGTAAGAGATCTTACATATTGTATATGTATGTAGCCAGTAGCGTCCGATAGATAATACGAAAACTTGTTGTTCGACCAATCTCTTGGAGAAGGAGAGGTCGATCACTTCTCTCGGTATGCATGACGAACTTTTGTACTTAATGGTTTCCTTCATTTTCTTACTAGCTAGTGTGTCGAGGGCCTCTCTATACGTATAGTACGTAGCGTCGACCAAGCACAGAGAAAAGAGAGGACACTTCTCTCTATTAATTAATTAGTTACCTAACACAATATATGAAACACCTTAATTAACCATACAAAACCCCCAAATCCACCCCCCCCCTTCAGAAAAAAAACAAAAACCCTAGCCCTTGAACAGCTGACACGTGGATGCCTATTGGTCCCGGTTGGTGCCACCAACCGGGACTAAAGGGCCTCCTGCCTGGGCTCACAGCACCGGCCACGTGGAGGCCCATCTGTCCCGATTAGTATAAGAACCGAGACTAAAGGCCAGGCATTAGTAACGACCCTTTAGTCCCGGTTCCCCAACCGGGACAGATGGGCCTTATGAACCGGGACAAATGGCCCTTTTTCTACTAGTGCGCGCCGCCCGCTCGAGTGAAAAGGGGGGCGAACCCTAGCCGCACCGTCGGGCTCATCCCCCTTCCTCGCCGCCGCCTAAGGCAGCCGCAGGGGAAGCCCGGGGCGCCAAGGATGGCGGTGGCGGGGCCTCGGCTGCCCTGCCTCTGCGTTGGGAGTTCCGGATCTAGAGCGGCGGCTCCTTTGGCGAGGCACGTCGTGCTCCGGCCAACAGCCGTGCGGGCGGTGGATCTGGCGTCCTGGCCACGCGGGCGGCAGGATCCCGGTGGTCGTTGGCGGCTAGCAGCGGTGCTACCTCTCGAGCACTGCGTTGGATTTCCCCGAAGAGGAGAGGATGATACAGCAAAGCAGCGTAAGTATTTCCCTCAGTTTTTGAGAACCAAGGTATCAATCCAGTAGGAGGCTACGCGTGAGTCCCTCGTACCTACACAAAACAAATAGCTCAACGCAACCAACGCGATTAGGGGTTGTCAATCCCTTCACGGTCACTTACGAGAGTGAGATCTGATAGATAATATTTTTGGTATTTTTGATATAAAGATGCAAAGTAAAATAAAAGGCAAAGTAAAAAAGCAAAGCAATAATAAAGTGTTGGAGATTTATATGATGAGAATAGACCCGGGGGCCATAGGTTTCACTAGTGGCTTCTCTCAAGAGCATAAGTATTCTACGGTGGGTGAACAAATTACTGTTGAGCAATTGACAGAATTGAGCATAGTTATGAGAATAGCTAGGTATGATCATGTATATAGGTATCATGTCCGAGACAAGTAGACCGACTCCTGCCTGCATCTACTACTATTACTCCAATCATCGACCGCTATCCAGCATGCATCTAGAATATTAAGTTAAAAACAGAGTAACGCCTTAAGCAAGATGACATGATGTAGAGGGATAGTTTCATGCAATATGATAAAAAACCCATCTTGTTATCCTCGATGGCAACAATACTATACATGCCTTGCTGCCCCTTCTGTCACTGGGAAAGGACACCGCAAGATTGAACCCAAAGCTAAGCACTTCTCCCATTGCAAGAAAAACCAATCTAGTAGGCCAAACCAAACTGATAATTCGAAGAGACTTGCAAAGATAACCAATCATACATAAAAGAATTCAGAGAAGATTCAAATATTGTTCATAGATAGACTTGATCATAAACCCACAATTCATCGATCTCAACAAACACACCGCAAAAAGAAGATTACATCGAATAGATCTCCACGAGAGAGAGGAAGTGATACGTCTCCAACGTATCTATAATTTTTGATTGCTCCATGCTATATTATCTACTGTTTTAGACAATATTGGGCTTTATTATCCACTTTTATATTATTTTTGGGACTAACCTAGTAACCAGAGGCAGCCCAGATTTGCTGTTTTTTGCCTATTTCAGTGTTTCGAAGAAAAGGAATATCAAACGGAGTTGAAACGGAACGAAATCAACTAGAGAAGTTATTTTTGGAAGGAAAGTTACCGGATGGACTTGGACCCCACATCATGAGAGAAGGGAGGTGCCCACGAGGGTGGGGGCGCCCCCCTAGGGCGCGCCCCCTGCCTCGTGGGGCCCCCGAGGCTCCACCGACGTACTTCCTGCACCCATATATACTCACGTACCCTAAAACTTCCAGAACGGAGAATAGATCGGGAGTTCCGCCGCCGCAAGCCTCTTTAGCCACCAATAGTCAATCGGGACCCTGTTCCGGCACCCTGCCGAAGGGGGGAACCCTCACCGGTGGCCATCTTCATCATCCCGGCGCTCTCCATGACGAGGAGGGAGTAGTTCACCCTCGAGGCTGAGGGTATGTATCAGTAGCTATGTGTTTTCTCTCTCTCTCTCTCATGTTCTTGAGGCGATTCGATCTTGATGTATCGCGAGCTTTGCTATTATAGTTGGATCTTATGTTGTTTCCCCCCCTCTACTCTCTTGTAATGGATTGAGTCTTTAATGACTTGAGAACACTTGATGTATGTTTTGTCATGCGTATCTGTGATGACAATGGGATATCGCGTGATTCACTTGATGTATGTTTTGGTGATCAACTTGCGGGTTCCACCCATGAACCTATGCATAGAGGTTGGCACACGTTTCCGTCTTGATTCTCCGGTACAAACTTTGGGGCACTCTTTGAGGTTCTATGTGTTGGTTGAATAGATGAATCTAAGATTGTGTGATGCATATCGTATAATCATACCCACGGATACTTGAGGTCACATTGGAGTATCTAGGTGACATTAGGGTTTTGGTTGATGTGTATCTTAAGGTGTTATTCTAGTACGGTGTAACATCCCAAATTTTCAATTTGGAATGTTATACATTAGATCATCATTGCATATCATATTTTATTTGCTTTTGGTTTCGATCCTAGAAATTCTACGCAACTCAAGGACCCACGGAGAGAGTTGGGGATTTCGTTATTTTCATATTTGAGTTTTCTCAAATTTTGATAATAGGATCATTTGATTTTAATTATTTTATCTTCAATTATTTCTATTACAAAAATATGAGAGAGGGAATAAAATGACTTTCCCAAAATAAAGAAATATTGAGGATTTAATAATAATATCAAATAAGATTTTATTTCGGAGTTTTTCGCTATTTTATTTGAATTTAGGAAAAATATGCGTTTTTCAAAATTGCATTTAGGCCCCAAATAAATGTTCACTTTGTCCGGCTTGATTTTAGAAGTCGGGGAAAATTTATTTCGGGATTTTTGGAGTCCGTTTAGTATTTCTTTTTTTTCTGCGCGCTTATTACTTAAAAAAACGAACCGACCTAACCGGGCCGTGTCCGACTAGGACACTTGGCTCGGCTGGCCTTTAAAGCCGCGAGGGCCGGAGCCGCGGCCAGCTGCCCCATTCCCCGAAACCCTAGCCACCGCCGCCCTCGATCCGCGCACCGCCCGCCGCCGCCGCCCCTCGCCTCACCGCCGCGCCGCCGCCCGCGAGTCCGCCGCCCGCCGCCCCTCACTTCGCCGCCGCGCCGCCACCCTCGATCCGCCGCCGCCCCGCCCGCCGGATGCTGCCGCCGACCCCGCCGACTTTGCCGGAGGTAGCCGCCGGCCCACCGCCGTTTTTTAGGAAAACCGTTCGTTTTTTCCGTCGGTTTTTTTAGTTTCCGTTTTTTATTAGATTTGGTTTTTTTTGGTTTAGGTTAATTAGCGAGCGTTCGCTCGTTCGTTTGTTTTAACGAACGCGTTCGTCGTTTAGATCCAAATAACGAACGTTCGTTCGTTAATCTATTCGTTGTTTTCCTTTTTCTCGGATTTTCCGTGATTATTTCTGATCGTGATTTCTGATCCGAATTTCGTTTTAGTATAACTTTTCGCTCGTTTATCGGAATCAGGCGATTCAAGCGCCTGGAGTTTTGCCTCGAAACCCTCTTTCCGTTTAACCAACTCAAACAAGTTTTTGCTTCTGTAAAATTTGACTTAGGTCTAGATTAGTAAAACGAAGCTTGTTTCTTTCGCCGTTTGATTTTCGTTGCTTCATTTGATTTGATTCTTTTTGCAAACCGGAGTTCTTAAGTTGAACTTTCTGGTTAGATCTCTTACTTGAGTTTTACCTGTGCATTAGATGAATACTTATTGTATGCTTGTTGTTTGTTTGCGATAGAGTACCCGGAGTGCGCCGCCTGTTACTTCGAATCTCTAGGTTTTGCGGATCATCAGCAAGGCAAGTAACATTTGATCATACCTCCTTACTACCCAGTTTTATTGCATTAGATCAATCCTCAAACATTGCATGATTAGGATCTAATTAAATTGTGGGATGGGAAGTAGTTGAGGTAGTACCTATTACCTGTTTTATTATCGAACCTTTGGGAGTTACTTCTATGTTTGCTTACTATGCCATGCTATGCTAGTAGACGTGGATTGCGTGAGTGATATCCATGACAGATGTGTGATTGTTAATTAATGGTTTATTTAAGGTGTCAACTTAAACACACATCTGGGTGGATTGAGGTACCTGGGTATTCCAGGATTGCCTGTTGTTTTTCTTTATGGACCGCCACCCAGGCTCAAAGGGATCATGAGATTATTCATACTAGAAACTTCCGTGTGCAGCCACAAGCTACTATGGGCTCTAGCATAGTTGACTAAGTCATGCGAACTCTTACAGTGGTAGACTAGTAGATGTAGGGGATGTAGGTGGTACGGTCTACCCGATCGTAAGGTGCTAGCGCTTCTGAAAGACTATGTCTCGGTCATCCGTTTCTCAAACACCATGTAGTGCGATAAATCCAACGGAGGAGATCGAGTCTTGTGGGGAAAAGTGCGCAACCTCTGCAGAGTGTATAAACTAATCATGATTAGCCATGTCCCCGGTTATGGACGTTTTGAGTATCTAGTACTTGGATTATCATGTGAATCTCATCATGTTACTTTAAATTAATCTTGTTGGGTTTAATGATGATGCTTAATTGGGATTGAGGATGCTGTCAACCATTCTCAATGTTTAACAACCACCATGATAGTTAAATAAAATTTATTCCTTTGTAGTAGGGAAAATTGGCTTTACGCAAAACTGTAACCATAGAGCTTTCCACCAGCCATATATGCATGCAGTATAGCTTTATCCCTTCATTACCCTCTATGTGTTACATTGCCAGCATATTCCATGTGCTGGCCCATTTTCGGGCTGCAACGTTTCATGTTGCAGACTTTTCAGACGACGAGTAAGGTGCTTTTAGGTCGTGGTTCTATACTCAGTGATGCCGTTGGAGTTGATGGACTCGCTTATCTTCCAATCCTTCCGCTGTTATCATTATTAGATGGCCTTAAGCCATATTTATTGTAATAAGTTCTCTTTTGAGATATTCGATGTAATAAGTGTGTGATTGCTACTCTGTTATAAATCCTTCAAGTACTGTGCGTGTCAGCATTACTGATCCAGGGATGACACTGATGCATAGAGATCAGACCGTTTGAGGTCTGGTTGCTATAAGATGGTATTAGAGCACACGCTGACTGTAGGACACGACCACTAAGCTAAAGCCCTAGACCACTACTCTCTTCTCGTTTCTGACTCCTCCTCTTTTCTACTCTTTTAGGATGGTGGATGCAAGGAACAAGTTCACGCAACCGGATGAGGATACACCCTTTGGACGCCACCTGAAGGAAGTCACTAAGTACCTGAACATCGGAGTACCAAGCTTCAACGGGACTTACAACGCCACTTTAGCCGAAGAGGAGCACTGGATGATTCAAGTTCAAGTTCCAAGAAGGACGTTCGCGCCAGTCACTGAGCCCATAGAGTTTTCCTTTGATGCACCAACCTGGAGCCTAGGAAAGAGTATGGCAGCCCACATCACAATGGGACGCATTGGAGAATTTTACTGCAATGATCTCAAGGATACTATCTATCATATTTGTGGGCGCCGAGATGAGTATTGGGAGATGATCAGCACCAGGAAGGACCGATCAGTTGCAGCTTTCATCCAGGAGTTAAACCAGCACATTCGACGCCAGGAGAACCAGATGTGCGCAGACATGATGGACTTGAAGAAGGCGAAGACTAGGATCATGGAGCTGGAAGAAGAACTCAATTCTACATGCGATGGATATGAGGAGGAAATCAAGACACTACTGGAGAAGAATGATGACCTAGTTAAGAAGATCAGAGTATTTATGGGAGGACCAGCACCTGGAGGAGAAGATGACGATTCCACTTGCCCGAAGAACTACATCATCATCGACGACACTAATTCTGATCCGAGTGATGATGACTTCGAAGACAAAGCTGGAGCAGATATCATGGAGTCTTCGTCGGAGCAGTTTTTCTAGTAGACCACCATAACAGTAGTAGTGTTCCACCATGTATATAGCATAGTCCAAGCACTTTTTACGATAGTTCTAGACCGATTGTATGCCTTGCTTGATTGAATGAAGTGATTTTGTGTGCATTTTTCCTCATGTGCATTTGGGTAGTGTTTTCTCTCTAGACCTCATTCTATTCTTAATTCTCATCTTTTCTAAACCCTCAGATGCCTCCGAGACATGACAATGGATTTGCTTTCCCACCGGAGCTCACTCAGTTGATCCAACAGCAGAATGCTTTGATGCAGTTGCTAGTCCAGAATCAGAATCAAGGGAACAACAACAACCACAACAACCCACCACCACCACCACCACTTGTTGATCACTTAACCCGTTTTCTTATGCTGAATCCGCCGGTGTTCTCCAGTAGCACCAAGCCAATTGTCGCAGATGATTGGCTCTGTAAGAGAGGAAGGTAGTTGACCACAATAGGATGCACAGATGCGGAAAAGGTGAAGTTTGCCGCCCATCAGCTTGAGGGACCCGCAGCAGCATGGTGGGAGAATTTCACAGCCACTTACCCTGTAGACACTGTCACATGGGATCAGTTTCAGCAAGCTTTCCGTACTGCCCATGTTTCAGCAGGAGCTATGGCCATGAAGAAGCGTGAGTTTCGCAACTTGCGCCAAGGAGGACGCACAGTTGGCCAATATGCGGATGATTTTAGTAAGCTAGCATGTTATGCTCCAGATGACTTTGCTACGGATGCAGCTAAGCAGGAGAAGTTTCTGGAAGGACTAAATGATGAGCTGAGCATGCAGTTGATGGTAGCAAGCTTCAACAACTACCAGGAGTTGGTAGATCGTGCTCTTATGATTGAAGGGAAGCAGCAGCAGATTGAAAACCGCAAGGGGAAGTATGGACAAGGGAAGTACAATTCTAGAGCTCAGCAAAAGCGACGTTTTACCCTAAACCGGGAGGACCTTTCCAGCATACCCATGGAGGAAGTAGCTCGCACAACCATAATGGCCCCAAGAATGGTAATGGGAATGGAGGAAGCAACGGCCAGAACCGTACCACCCCATCAACCTCGGCCAAGAGAGACCTGAGCCAAGTCACCTGTTTTAAGTGTCAGAGGACCGGACATTATGCCAATGAATGTCCTGAAGCTCAGAATGGCAATGGAAGCTCTGGGAAGAAGCCGAACCCTTTCAACAGGGGACAGGTGAACCACGTTAACGTGGAGGAGGTTGAAGCTCAGCCTGATGCAGTAATAGGTAAGTTTTTGGTTAAGTCATTTACTGCACTCGTTCTTTTTGATACTGGTGCGTCGCATTCATACATCTCAAGGGGATTTGTGGATAAGTATAAACTGCCAACCCAAGCCCTTAGGTCACCCATGTTAGTCGCCTGGAACAGAGTATATGGCATGTCTATGGTGTGATCGGTTACCATTAAGGATTGGTAACTATGTGTTTCCCTCTGACCTAATAGTATTGGAATCTCAAGGATTGGATGTGAAATTAGGCATGGATTGGTTATCAAAGTATGAAGGGAACATTGAATGCGCTAGTAGGTCAATTTTGCTTACAACGCCAGAAGGAAGAAGGATCAAGTATGTATCCCGGCATGTGCCGAAAAGGACTCAAATAAATTCCTTATCAGGAGTTGTGCAGGAGGAAGTACCAGTGGTAAAGGATTTTACGGATGTATTTCCAGAAGAATTGCCAGGCATGCCACCGGATAGAGAAATCAAGTTTTTGATTGAGCTTTTGCCAGGCACAGGGCCAATATCTAAGAGACCATAAAGGATGCCCGCAAAAGATTTGGAAGAGATTAAGAAGCTGATTAAGGAGTTACTGGATAAAGGTTATATTCGCCCAAGTTCTTCGCCTTGGGGATCGCCAGTACTTCTAGTGGAGAAGAAGGATGGATCGTTAAGAATGGTTGTTGATTATCGCGGATTGAATGAAGTAACAATTAAGAACAAGTACCCACTACCGATGATAAATGATCTGTTTGATCGATTGCAAGGAGCTAAGGTATTTTCTAAAATCGATCTGCGATCAGGGTACCATCAGTTGAAGATTCGAGAGCAGGACATACCTAAGACAACTTTTACCACTAGGTATGGGTTGTATGAGTATACCGTTATGTCATTTGGTCTGACTAACGCACCTGCCTATTTTATGAACATGATGAACAAGGTGTTTATGGAGTTTCTAGATAAGTTCGTCGTAGTGTTCATTGATGACATTCTGGTTTACTCGAAAAATGAAGAGGAACATAAGGAGCATTTGCGATTGGTACTTGAGAAGCTCAGAGAACATCAGTTATATTGGACTTGGAGCAGTGCTTATGTAGGAGGGAAGAGTTGTTTCGTATGCTTCACGACAACTGAAACCTCATGAGTTGAATTATGCCATCCATGATTTGGAGTTAGCAGCCGTAGTGCATGCATTAAACACTTGGAGGCATTTCCTCATTGGAAACCATTGTGAGGTGTACACGGATCACAAGAGTTTGAAGTACATTTTCACGCAGAAGGAATTAAATCTCAGACAAAGGAGATGGTTGGAGCTCATCAAGGATTATGATATGAGATTGCATTATCATCCCGGAAAGGCTAATGCAGTAGCTGACGCATTGAGCCGTAAAAGCCATGTCAATACCCTAATGACGGGAGATTTCTCGAAGGAGTTAGCCGAGGATCTTCGTGAGCTATGTTTGGAGATAGTTCCGAGAGGCTATGTAATAGCATTGGAGATCCAGTCTACCTTGATGGAAAGGATCATAGAAGCTCTCAGAAGACTGACAAGGAGATTGCCTCTATAAAGTAGAAAATGAGCAAAGGGAGGGCTAAGGGATTTCGTGAGGATGAGCACGATACCCTATGGTTTGAAGACCGTGTTTATGTGCCAAATGATCCAGAGATCAGGAAGCTAATTCTGCAAGAGGCCCATGATTCACCATATTCGATTCACCCGGGAAATACCAAGATGTATTTGGATTTGAAGGATACTTTCTGGTGGACCGGAATGAAGAAGGATATTGCGGAGTACGTAGCAGTTTGTGACGTATGTCAGAGAGTAAAGGCAGAGCATCAGAAGCCAGCAGGATTGCTACAGCCATTGCCGATACCCGAATGAAAGTGGGATAAGTTAGGCATGGATTTTATCACGGGATTACCCAGGACCCGTTCAGGCTATGACTCGATTTGGGTTGTAGTTGATCGATTAACGAAGGTAGCTCATTTCATCCCAGTAAAGACCACTTACACCAGTGCTAAGTTGGCAAAGATATACATGACCAGGATAGTATGTCTGCATGGAGTTCCGAGGAGTATTGTATCAGATAGAGGAACCCAGTTTACCTCAAAGTTCTGGAATCAGTTGCACGAAACTTTGGGTACCAGGTTAGAGTTCAGTACAGCTTTTCATCCACAGACAGATGGACAGACCGAGAGAGTTAACCAGATTTTGGAGGATATGCTGAGAGCTTGTGCGCTAGATTATGGATCTAGTTGGGACGACAATTTGTCGTATGTAGAGTTCTCTTACAACAACAGCTATCAATCCAGTTTGAAGATGGCCCCTTTCGAAGCTTTGTACGGAAGGAGGTGCAGAACCCCGTTGTCATGGGACGAAGTTGGAGACCGCCAGTTGTTTGGACTGGATTTAATCTAAGAGTCTGAACAGAGGGTGAAGTTGATTCGCGATAGGCTCAAGGTAGCCCAGTCCAGGCCGAAGAGCTACGCAGATTCTAAGCGCAAGGAGACAGCTTACAAAGTCGGAGACCGTGTGTATCTTCGAGTATCTCCACTTCGGGAAGTTAAGCGTTTTGGTGTTAAGGGGAAGTTAGCGCCATGATTTCTAGGACCATACCGAGTTTTGGAGCGTATGGGAGAAGTGGCCTACAAGTTGGAATTGCCCGAAGGATTGTCAGGAGTTCATGATGTGTTCCACGTTTCTCAGTTAAAGAAGTGCCACACGGAGATGGCTGATATACCACTGAGAGATACCGTGCCGTTGGAAGTGATTCGGTTGGACAGCGATTTGACCTATGAAGAGAAACCAGTTAAGATTCTGGAATATGCCAGCCGAGTCACCCGCAGCAAGGTTGTCAGGTTTTGCAAAGTCCAGTGGAGCCACCACACCGAGGATGAAGCCACCTGGGAGCGAGAGGCAGATTTGCTGAAAGACCACCCTCACCTATTTTCTATCCAACCCGAATCTCGAGGGCGAGATTCATCTTAAGGGGGGTAGGTTTGTAACATCCCAAATTTTCAATTTGGAATGTTATACATTAGATCATCATTGCATATCATATTTTATTTGCTTTTGGTTTCGATCCTAGAAATTCTACGCAAGTCAAGGACCCACGGAGAGAGTTGGGGATTTCGTTACTTTCATATTTGAGTTTTCTCAAATTTTGAGAATAGGATCATTTGATTTTAATTATTTTATCTTCAATTATTTCTATT
Organism: Triticum urartu; assembly: GCF_056163025.1. Classification (NCBI taxonomy): domain Eukaryota; kingdom Viridiplantae; phylum Streptophyta; class Magnoliopsida; order Poales; family Poaceae; genus Triticum; species Triticum urartu. Next base: position 9,990,794 of record NC_141877.1, read on the forward strand.
ACAAAAATATGAGAGAGGGAATAAAATGACTTTCCCAAAATAAAGAAATATTGAGGATCTAATAATAACATCAAATAAGATTTTATTTCAGAGTTTTTCGCTATTTTATTTGAATTTAGGAAAAATATGTGTTTTTCAAAATTGCATTTAGGCGCCAAATAAATGTTCACTTTGTTCGGCTTGATTTTAGAAGTCGGGGAAAATTTATTTCGGGATTTTTGGAGTCCGTTTAGTATTTCTTTTGTTTGCTTTTCTGCGCGCGTATTATTTAAAAAAACGAACCGACCTAACCGGGCCGTGTCCGAATACGCTCTTTATGACTAATGTTGTGACCTAACCGGGCTTGTAGATTTTTTCAATAAGTATGTGAGTTCTTTATGACTAATGTTGAGTCCATGGATTATACGCACTCTCACCCTTCCATCATTGCTAGCCTCTTCGGTACCGTGCATTGCTCTTTCTCACATTGAGAGTTGGTGCAAACTTCGCCGGTGCATCTAAACCCCGTGATATGATACGCTCTTTCACACATAAACCTCCTCATATCTTCCTCAAAACAGCCACCATACCTACCTATTATGGCATTTCCATAGCCGTTCCGAGATATATTGCCATGCAACTTTCCACCATACCGCTCTTCATGACACATTCATCATTTTCATATTGCTAGCATGATCGTGTAGTTGACATAGTATTCGTGGCAAAGCCACCATTCATAATTCTTTCATACATGTCACTCTTGATTCATTGCATATCCCGGTACACCGCCGGAGGCATTTATATAGAGTCATACTTTGTTCTAGTATCGAGTTGTAATCATTGAGTTGTAAATAAATAGAAGCGTGATGATCATCATTTTCTAGAGCATTGTCCCAAGTGAGGAATAATAAAAAAATAAAAAGGAGAGAAAGGCCATAAAAAGAGAAGGCCCAAAAAAATGAGAGAAAAAGATAGAAGGACAATGTTACTATCCTTTTACCACACTTGTGCTTCAAAGTAGCACCATAATCTTCATGATAGAGAGTCTCTTGTTTTGTCACTTTCATATACTAGTGGGAATTTTTCGTTATAGAACTTGGCTTGTATATTCCAACGATGGGCCTCCTCAAGTGCCCCAGGTCTTCGTGAGCAAGCAAGTTGGATGCACACCCACTAGTTCCTTTTGTTGAGCTTTCATACATCTATAGCTCTAGTGCATTCGTTGCATGGCAATCCCTACTCCTTGCATTAATATCAATCGATGGGCATCTCCATATCCTATTGATTAGCCTCGTTGATGTGAGATCTTCTCCTTTTTTGTCTTCTCCACATAACCCCCATCATCATATTCTATTCCACCCATAGTGCTATATCCATGGCTCACGCTCATGTATTGCGTGAAGGTTTATGAGTTTGAGATTATTAAAGTATGAAACAATTGCTTGGATTGTCATCGGGATTGTGCATGATGAGAGCATTCTTGTGTGACGAAAATGAAGCATGACTAAACTATATGATTTTGTAGGGATGAACTTTCTTTGGCCATGTTATTTTGAGAAGACATAATTGCTTAGTTAGTATGCTTGAAGTATTATTATTTTTATGTCAATATGAACTTTTGTCTTGAATCTTTTGGATCTGAATATTCATACCACAATTAAGAAGAATTACATTGAAATTATGCCAACTAGCATTCCACATCAAAAATTATCTTTTTTATCATTTACCTACTCGAGGACGAGCAGGAATTAAGCTTGGGGATGCTTGATACGTCTCCAACGTATCTATAATTTTTAATTGCTCCATGCTATATTATCTACTGTTTTAGACAATATTGGGCTTTATTATCCACTTTTATATTATTTTTAGGACTAACCTATTAACCGGAGGCCCAGCCCAGATTTGCTGTTTTTTGGCTATTTCAGTGTTTCGAAGAAAAGGAATATCAAACGGAGTCGAAACAGAACGAAATCAACTAGAGAAGTTATTTTTGAAAGGAAAGCTACCAGATGGACTTGGACCCAACGTCAGGAGAGAAGGGAGGTGCCCACGAGGGTGGGGGCGCCCCCCCCCCAGGGCGCGCCCCCTGCCTCGTGGGGCCCCCGAGGCTCACTACACCACGCACCAGAATTCCCTACTGACGTTTGTTGGGAAAACATAACTATTGCCGACCCACAGTTAGCCATCAAAAATTCTAACAGATTGTGAGTCAGGAAATCCATGTATAGTGACCCGTTGTCGGTCGGGAATGCTACAACATATACTTTCGAACAGTCCGTCGGGAATTCCCAAATGGCCCACGGACCATCAGTCGGTAAATACTACTGGCCCAACCCTGACCAACGGCTAGGCGCTAAATAGGCCTCGCGCGCGAATAGCAAATTTTTAGCGCCAACAACTGGCCCAACCCGCGATGTTTTTTCGCTCAAAATCATAAGCACGCCGCCCCTCCATGCTCTTTTCATTCCCCACACACGAAATCCCTAGCTCTCGTTCCCCACGCACGCCGCCGCCGCCCTAGAGAGGCGACCTCGCTCTTCCCTCCCATGGCGCCACCGGCCTGACCCATTGCCGGCTCCCTCTCTCCTCCCTCCCTCTCCACTCCTTCCCATGGTCCCACATCTGAAGGGGACAAGGCCCATTCGCTCCCGGTGGTCCAGAGCGAGGTAGGCGGCCTCTGCTCCCTCTGCTTCTGGCGACAGGTGCCTCCATCTCTGCCAACCAACCTTCGGTGACCAGCAGGTAGCCTTCCATGGCGGTAACAACAGCGGTAAGGTCTTTTCCCTCTCGTGTGGTCTCTCCCTCCACTCCCCCTCCTGGTTGCAGCGTGCAGATTTATAGTTTCCTAAAAAGTATTTATATGAATTGGTAAGGGACAGTTAGTTAAGAACAATTGCATCTCTATGTTTTCAGCAAGAGAGAGCATGCCATAGTTAAATATTCAGATTTAAGAAATAGATCGATGGAACATTTGTTTTGCAGTCTAATAACGAGATAAGATAAGGGTTATCTTAATTTACTGAAAATAACTTTTACTTGAATGACGTGCTAAGGTAAACCTCTATATATGCACATCCCTGAACTGAAAATACACTCGAGCACCAATTTTGGACAGAATAAAATTGATACGATGCTTGCTTTTTGACTGTCTTATTGCACAATGTCTACGAATAAAATGCATGGGTTAGCAATAAACTGAAGTACTGAACCAAACTATTGACATCGGAGAGCAGGCAATCATGAATTTAATTTCTCAGTTACAGCAAAAATTGTACTGTATTTGTAACGATACATTCTTACCACGCCAATAAATATTTGGTTCAGTGCCCTTGATCATGACAACTAGAAATCAGCAAACGCATTACATATGCTCAGTAAATGCTTTCAATATTTTTTCCGTCAATGTCACAAAATAAACACTCCAAGTGGTATGTTTGAGCATCCATTCCTGGTAGCTCAGACTTGATGTGGTGAGTACTTGGTATGTATGTCTTGCTTGCATATCTTAACTGGATATCCATTTGTAAAGTACAACACTGAGAAGTGAGAACTACCTTCAGGTTGCACAAAAAGTCCAAATAATCATACTAATAGTTCAGCCTTTCAGTTGAGCATTGTAGAACTGTCACAAATATAAGAGTATATATTTAATCTTCATGCTCCCAGAACAAGAACTTCAACTTATTTAACCCTGCTCTAAAATAAATAGCTCCAGAATCACAATTAGCCATTTGTTTTCTTTATATGTTCAGGGAACTTGTGCACAAGGATTCCTGCTTCCGGCTACTCACGAGTTTCTGACGGGTGGCACAGTGATGCCCCGCCCTTTTTTCCACTGCCTCCTCACCAATCGGTGAATCTAGTGAGATATCTACATACTGTGTATCGTACTTAAGTTAATTGTATATCAAGTTCATTTATGTTTCTTGGCAGATGGTGCTATGTCTTGAATTAATTCTTTTTTTGTAGGCAAGCAGCGCTAGAGCCAAAGAGCATCATGGCATGTCGAAGCTATCCCATACATCCGACAACTAGAGTCATCTGACAACGTCTTCTCTCAGCATGGCGATGTTCTCGAGGTAGTCGTAGCGTACCTATTCTAACTTCTTGATGTTGGACCTGTGATTTTGTTAGGATTGTCCTCTCGCTGATTGATGTGCTAGCTGGCAGTGGAAGCAATATGCCATCCCTTGCGAGGAGATCCAAAGGATACAGTTTCGTGAAGTTCTCTTTCGAAAGAGAAGCAGCTCCGCATTGGAGAAGATGAGTGACTAGGTAAAAAATAGCGCTTCACTGCATCTTTAGGTATAGCAGAAGTCAAGTTCCTGTAGGATAATACGCAATAATTGGTGCACAATATATATACACCAGTATGTTCTTTCCATCAAGCAGGTGAATCTATCATCATGTGCCAAATAAGTGCTATAAATGAGTAAGGTATTTTCTTGCAATCGGAATCTGTAGATTCACCAGTACATATTGTAAGTTCACTCCTGTGACCCAACTTCAAATAGACTAGTCTTCTGATTTTTTTTGTACCTTTTGGCATTGCCTGTAGCATTCTGAGTGTGGAAAACTGAAAACTAGTAGAACACTAGATTGGTGAGCTGATATTCGCTTTGACAAAGACATGGAATTAACTCATTGTTCTTTTTTAAAATATCATTAGGACCACATTAGCGCTAATTTGGGAAACAAATTATGCTCTGATCTTAAAACTTGAATATGGCATCAAGTCCCAGGAAAAACGACTATCTATTCAGAAGTGTATTTTGTATTTTGTGGCAAGCATGCGATGTCGTAACTATCTAGAATGCCCGTGGGTCTATAAACTAGAGCTTACTTCTGGGAAAATTGTTTCGAAGATGACATGTCTCGCCTTTCTGAAATTTTGGTGCAATTCTGAAACGAAGTCTTTAGCCTAAAAGCATGAAAACAATTGTTGTTCAGAGCTTCCACGGAATGTTCAAGCATTCAATTATATCCCTAGCCTGAATGTTCTGTATTTTTAGCGATGTACTCATATGTGTCTTTTGCAGGAGGAAAAAGGGCAAGCGCAAGCAAAAATGGTAAAGATCGTGGGTTCATGGAGGAACAATTAAAGGTAGTATATATGTTATGTAGTGGGTAGTTCTTTATATACATAATTATTTGTATAAACACAAATACATGCTTTGAACGCTTCTGCCGACCTTAAGATCATACACACTCTAGTTTTTTTGCCTATGCCAATAGAGTAATCTGTCTTATTGATTTTTAAAGAGAAGAAACAAACGATTCTGCTGACCCATCAGTTCCTTATGGAGATGGTGAGAGGGTTTCTATTATTTACAGAGACTACTGTGTAAGCAGTGAACATCATTTACATGTAAATATTTTAATATATGGTACAAAGCTAGCTATGCACTTCTATCATTTCTAGCAGCATGTGATTCACTGAACAAAACAAGGGCTGCACTGAGATATGGAATGTTGGCTAAAAAATTAAAAAGCAAAGCAAAATGCAGTTTTTGATAGTGTATTATAATCGAGACTTCTTTAGTGTTTGTAGGAAAGCAAACAAAGGACTGCACTCACAAGGATCCATGAAGCCAGCGATCTGAGTCAACTGGATTCTTTAGCTTTCGTTTTGTACAACTAACATCTCAGAGTTGTATCTTATAGCTATCTTTTTGTGAACCTGATGCCTGGGGTGTCTTGGTGGTTATCTTTAGAACTGACTGCAATATATATATGTGACAATTAGTTAATGGAACAAAAAAATGTTTGGTGCACGGATGTATTGTATCTTGGTGATTTCATTAAGTGATCAGATGAGCTATATGTATGTGATAATCAGTACCATATGTTAAATAAAGTTGTGGTTGGCTGACCAAAAATGTTGATCAACTGTTGGTCGGCAAAACAAAGCAACATCAGATTGTTGGTCGGCAAATGCTCATGGTAGGGCCAACAAAAAGTTGGTCGGTAAAGCAAATGCCATCGGATAGTTTGTTGGCAAAACATACTATCGGACAGTCGGTCGGCAAAACATACTGTCGGACAGTCGGTCGGGAATGATTTTAGAGATCCATCAAACAGTCGGTCGGCAAATCTAAGTCGGTCGGGAAAGGGCTTTCCCGTCTGGACTTTCTCCAACAGACCGTGTCGGTCGGCAATAGTCTTCCCTGACCGACTGTGTGTAGGTATAAGCTGTTTTCCCCACCAACCTGGCTGTCGGAAATGCAGTGTCATGGTGTAGTGGCTCCATCGACGTACTTCCTGCACCCATATATACTCACGTACCCTGAAACTTCCAGAACGGAGAATAGATCGGGAGTTCCGCCGCCGCAAGCCTCTGTAGCCACCAAAAGTCAATCGGGACCCTGTTCCGGCACCCTGCCAGAGGGGGGAACCCTCACCGGTGGCCATCTTCATCATCCCGATGCTCTCCATGACGAGGAGGGAGTAGTTCACCCTTGGGGGTGAGGGTATGTACTAGTAGCTATGTGTTTGATCTCTCTCTCTCTCTCGTGTTCTTGAGGCGATTCGATCTTGATGTATGGCGAGCTTTGCTATTATAGTTGGATCTTATATTGTTTTCCCCCTCTACTCTCTTGTAATGGATTGAGTTTTCCCTTTGAAGTAGTCTTATCGGATTGAGTCTTTAATGACTTGAGAACACTTGATGTATGTCTTGCTGTGCGTATCTATGGTGACAATGGGATATCGCGTGATTCACTTGATGTATGTTTTGGTGATCAACTTGCGGGTTCCGTCCATGAACCTATGCATAGGGGTTGGTACACGTTTTCGTCTTGATTCTCCGGTAGAAACTTTGGGGCACTCTTTGAGGTTCTATGTGTTGGTTGAATAGATGAATCTAAGATTGTGTGATGCATATCGTATAATCATACCCACGGATACTTGAGGTGACATTGGAGTATCTAGGCACTACTAGGGAAAAGCCTAGCAGCAGCGCGGGTTTTGGGCCTATTAGTAGCGCGGGGGGCGGCGCTACTAATAAGGCACTACAGCTAACGTATAGCAGTAGCCACTACAAGAAATATGTCAACTTGTGACCACCACTATTGGTCACTGAATGGTCACAAATTTCCATTTGTGACCTTTTTGTGACCAAAAACATAAGGTCAAAAGCTGGCCGCCGTAAACTGACTATAGCGACCTTTCTTCTGGAATGGTCGCAAACGTTTATGACCAAAATAAGTCCACTGTGGTGTTTTGGTCACTAGCAACCTCCCCAGGCCACGTAGGCATCCAGCGTGGCAAGCTGATGTGGCACAAGATTCAGCCCGGTCCAATTCGGTTTTCTACATGGGCCTAGCCTAAGAATTCGGCCTTTCTATATTTTTTTTCATGTGAATTTTTTGTCAGCTTCATGGAACAAGCCCAACATTACAGCCTTTTTATTTTTGGCCCATGGCCTTTTTGTCTCAACAGTTTCATTTTTTTTTTCTTTTTTTTCTAAATTGGGTTCACTAGTTAGGTGGGCCCCCCATTGTCAGGTTCTAGTACTGGGTCCTAGCCATCAGGACAATATTCTTCATTTTTTTATTTCATGCAAATAAATACCTGGTATTTAAATTGGCACACAGAAAACACACGAAATACTTCAAATATTATCAACCATCAAAGTGCTACATCATATAACACACATAAAAATGTGATCAGCATCAAGTTTACAATCAGATAACAAGCTCCACAATAGGAGCAGTTTACATCAAGGTTAGTCAGATGAAATCCTATGCGCGACTTACTAGGCGACCATAGTCAACTAGGCCACCTTCGCTACACTAGAACAGCAATAGAACTATCATCATGCCTTCGGCCGTCGCCTTGTTACATGAATTAGAAGAGAAGAATTAAAACACTAGAGCCAATATATTATGAATAGACATATTATATAAATATATTATGAGGTTCAAAAAAGTTTTATTGTAAAAGCATAGTTCTGGTCAACAACACTAACAATTTCAGATCAGATTCTGGAACTACCACTAGGAATTCAGTAAACTGACAGTTTGAGATCCAGTTCAAAATGTTTTAGATCAGTTTCAGATCAGATTCTGGAACTACCACTAGGAATTCAGTAAACTCTATGGAGGTTCAAGATGTTTTATACTATAATAAAGAGTTTTATTGATTAATGATATTTCTGGTTCAACAAACAGTTTAAGATCCAGTTCTACATAGGGTACTGTGTCAAGATCGCAGCTTCATGTTCATGCTTGCTAGTATGTGTCAAGAGAAACCCTGAACCTGAAAGCTCATGCTGTTGCTTATTTTGTTACTATGTGGTAAGTACTACTAAGATCAAAATGCATTCAAGGGAGCATAAAAGCCATCCCCATTTGAAGCATGTATAGTCTACAGAGATACTAACAGGTGAACAGACAGCCCCTAGAAATTGGCTAACTACTTCTACTGTATAATATGCAGTCTACAGCGATACTAACTACTTCTACTGTATAATCACAGTCTGCAGTCACTAAATAAATAAGCTACTGAAACTACTGTTGCTGTTATAATCACAGTCCAGTTAAATTTGTGCTACTGCTGCTGTTATAAAACTACTGAAACTACTCATGCAACAATTAGCATGAGATACAAGCAGCACTAAGCACCAAGATTACTACACCAAGTCAAATTTAAGCTACTGAAAAATGGTGGAAGATTCATGACAAGAATAACAGTAGCAGAAGCTTCATGTGCTAAAATACTGAAGCTTCATGTGCAAAATTACTCAAGCGTTATGTGCAAAATTAACTGTAGGTGTTGAAGCTATTCCAAAATTGTCACAAAATTTAAGCTATCATCCTGCTGCAGAAATAGCCACCGTCCAGGCCCTCGTCATCCGCCAGGCTGCCGCCAAGCTCCAGCCCCTCCAGCGGTGACCACAAGGGCCTCCTGTACAACATCATGAGAACAGTCAAGGACTGCAACTTCCAGGTAACAACAAAGTTCAGCACAATAAAATAGAGCAACAGATCCATGCTATGAGACTCAGAGTCTATCATACTAACAGCACATGCTATCTTCATGCCCTATCATAACAGTTCATAATAAGTATGAAATGCAAGAATACATAATATTGCAATTTATTCCGCTATAGCCTATCATGTTCAAACAGTGGCTCCCAAGAGTCCAGGTTCTTAGTTCATTGATCTGATGGGAGGGTAAGATCAATGCCATGTCAGTATGTCACCTTGTCTGCTAAGCAGATATGCATCTCCCTTCAACTAGAGTGGACAAACAAACAGCGAGATGATGGCACATGGCAGTGCCAGGAGGTGCAACATTTATTGCAAATGGTGGAAATGAAAAAATTGGCACTATCCTGTGCAAGATTAAGTAATTCTTTGACAAAACAGGTGTAGGTTTTGTAATCCTATCACAAAACAGGATTCAAATCTTCAACAGAGGCACCAGTCGCAACACTTTGAGTGTATTCATTTTGAAATTCAAAACAATATGTGAAGGCAATAACCGAAGCTGGTTAGCGAAAACACATATATTTGGTTCCAGTTATTGAGAATAAGCTATCGGGCAGGGTACAGACACCTCTAAGAGACAAATAAATACATGATTAACTAGAACACCTAGCTATCAGTACTAACTAGTCAACTAGCAAGAGTATCGCCAGGAACCCCATCTGGTTCACCACAGCATACTACCATTCCCAGCGACCAAACCAATTTACTGAAATGCAAAGTCTTAAACAGAAGGCAATAGATCAACTTATCGGTGGCCAGCAAGAGGGCGCCCATAAAGGCGAGCTGAGCTCTCCCGTGCGTGCGATGGTTGCAGGCAGGAGGTCGTTCATGTGGGGAAGGGGATAGAACGCAAATCCTCCAGACGGGTGCTGGTGGTTGGTGATGGAGGAGGTCGTCGGGTGCCTCGTGCGTCCAGGCGACAACGACAACCTTGGTGAGCCGCCATCACCAGCGTGCATGGACCTATGCCCATCAGCCGCGCGAGTGCGCTGGAGGTCGCAGCCAGATCGAGGGCTTGACGACGACCTGCGTGAGGAAGAAAAACAAATCGGGCATGTGTGAGCAACATCCAGATCGAATCAAAAGGAGAAGAGAGGAGGGCGAGAGAAGACCTTGTTGACGAGTTCCATGGTGTCGAGCGCGCGTGACGAGGGCGCGGATCCGGAAGCAACGCGGCGGATCTGCACCCTTCCCCGCCGAGGCCCTGCACGCGCGCAAAAACAACGAACACCCATCAGCCTCCGCCACCATACCGCCCCATGCAGATTCGAGGGGCGTGAGGCACCGCTCACCTTGGAGAAGGGCGCGGTGTAGAGGAGCGCCGGCGCGAGCCCCGCCGCCACGGCCAGCAGTGCCAGTCCCCATCCGGGCGTGGCTGGCGACGGGAAGCTGTGGCGGCGTCGATCTGGATTGGATCGAGATCTAAGGGAGGGAGAGGGCGGCGGCTGTGGGTGTGCGGAATCCGGGAGAGTGAGTGGAAGGGGAGCCGGAGGAGGTGGGGATCCGGCTCATGGAGGCAAGCGAGTGGAGGGGACGGCGGTGTTGGGCGGAATCGATGGGGGCGGCGGCTCATGGAGGAGAGCTAGTGGAGGAGGGCGTGGCTAGGGTTTGGACGAGTGGAGAGGGAGGAGGGGCTATGCGACCCTCTGATCCCGGATCCATGGCCGGTGACGGGTGTAGGTCTGCTGGGCACCGTCGAATCCCGCCTTAGGTCGCCGGGATTGGGCGCCGGAGGTGGCGGTGGGAAGTTGGATCTGGGACTGGGAAGAGGGGAGAGGATATGAGGTGGGGAGGGGAGGTGTGGCGGAGGTGGGTGGCGGCGAGGGGACTGGTGGGTGGCGGAGGTGGGTGGCGGCGAGGGGATGGGTGGAAGAGGTGGAAGGGGATCGGCGGTGTTGGGCGGAATCGATGGGAGCGGCGGCGCACGGAGGAGGGCACGGCTAGGGTTTGGACGAGGGACGAGAGATGCGCTGATTCGGGAGGGGGATGAGAGGGATGAGGGGTAGAGGGGGTGGGGGAAGAGGGCTGCCGTCGGATCCGGGCCTATCCAACGGTAGTCGGGCATGATCCGCGTGAGGTGCTCGTGGACCAATCAGAATGCAATAAAGGCCTTGATGACTTTATGACCATATAAATAGGTCGTAATTGATTAAAAATAAGTTTTTTTGCAGGAGAAAAGCATTTTTCATTGTTGAGGTATAAAAAATAGTTTTGTTGTGACTAACCTACCAATTCTATGTATTATACCAAATTTTATGTATAATTGACCAAATGATTTTATGTAAAATGCTTTTGATCCACGAAAAAATCATTTTCCATTTTATGAGTGCCCAAAATGAGCTTTTTTGTGAGAAACCTACCAAACATATTTTTTTGCAAAATTGGACCAAATCAATTTTATAAAATACTAGGACATATTTAATGCACAATTGAGAAAATTGTTGGGTGTAAAAAGTTTTGATCCACCTCTCGTCAAAAAGACAAATTTCTGCCGATTCAGCTGGAAGCGGGTCAAATTTGAACTGCAGTTGCCTCATAGTTTGCTATTTATTTTTTCCAAAAATCATTTCTAGGTACATAAGTATCTATTTAATCAGAGAAACACCAAAAAAATTCCAAGATTCAACCACTAGCTAGGAACGGTCATTCCCGCCGTTTTGACCGCATTTTGAAACGGGCATAAAAAATTCAAAAAAAATCAAAAAATTGGGAAACCTTCGCATTGTGTCATCATATGTGGCCAAGTTCCTCAGAAAAATAACAAACTTGTAATACGGCAATTATTTTAAAAAAGTGTTCTCAGAAACGAGCTATCATGTGTGGAGATCAATGGCTTTCAAGCCAAATGATCAATCTTATGGCCACATTCATGGCATAGTTTGTTCAAATGATCTCATATTGTGCACAAGGGTGCATATTGGAATGGCAAACAATGTTGCCTAAGGAAGTTTTCATTTTCGTTGGACGAAAAAACCATTTTCCATTTTTCGAGTGCCCGAAAGGAGGTTTTTTTGTGAAGGAACTACCAAATGATTGTTGCAAAATTGTACCAAATCATTTTTATAAAATACTAGGCCATATTTAATGCACAATTGACAAAATGGTTGGGTGTAAAAGTTTTTGATCCACCTCTCGTGAAAAAGACAAATTTCTGCCGATTCAGCTGGAAGCGGGTCAAATTTGAACTCCAGTTGCCTCATAGTTTGCTATTTATTTTTTCCAAAAATCATTTATAGGTACATAAGTATCTATTTAATCAGAGAAACACCAAAAAATTCCAAGATTCAACCACTAGCTAGGAAAGGTCATTCCCGCCGTTTTGACCGCATTTTGAAACGGGCATAAAAAATTCAAAAAAAAATCAAAAAATTGGGAAACCTTCGCATTGTGTCATCATATGTGGCCATGTTCCTAGGAAAAATAACAAACTTGTAATACGTCAATTATTGTAAAAAAGTGTTCTCAGAAACGAGCTATCATGTGTCGAGATCAATGGCTTTCAAGCCAAATGATCAGTCTTATGGCCACATTCATGGCATAGTTTGTTCAAATGATCTCATATTGTGCACAAGGGTGCATATTGTAATGGCAAACACTGTAGCCTAAGGAAGTTTTCATTTTCGTTGGACGAAAAAACCATTTTCCATTTTTCGAGTGCCCGAAAGGAGGTTTTTTTGTGAAGGAACTACCAAATAATTGTTGCAAAATTGGACCAAATCATTTTTATAAAATACTAGCCATATTTAATGCACAATTGACAAAATGGTTGGGTGTAAATGTTTTTGATCCACCTCTCGTGAAAAAGACAAATTTCCGCCGATTCAGGTGGAAGCGGGTCAAATTTGAACTGCAGCTGCCTCATAGTTTGCTATTTATTTTTTCCAAAAATCATTTCTTGGTACATAAGTATCTATTTAATCAGAGAAACACCAAAAAAATTCCAAGATTCAACAACTAGCTAGGAACGATCATTCCCGTCGTTTTGACTGCATTTTGAAACGGGCATAAAAAATTCAAAACAAATCAAAAAATTGGGAAACCTTCGCATTGTGTCATCATATGTGGCCAAGTTCCTAGGAAAAATAACAAACTTGTAATACGGCAATTATTTTAAAAAAGTGTTCTCAGAAACGAGCTATCATGTGTGGAGATCAATGGCTTTCAAGCCAAATGATCAGTCTTATGGCCACATTCATGGCATAGTTTGTTCAAATGATCTCATATTGTGCACAAGGGTGCATATTGGAATGGCAAACAATGTTGCCTAAGGAAGTTTTCATTTTCGTTGGACGAAAAAACCATTTTCCATTTTTCCAGTGCCCGAATGGAGGTTTTTTTGTCAAGGAACTACCAAATAATTGTTGCAAAATTGTACCAAATCATTTTTATAAAATACTAGGCCATATTTAATGCACAATTGACAAAATGGTTGGGTGTAAAAGTTTTTGATCCACCTCTCGTGAAAAAGACAAATTTCCGCCGATTCAGGTGGAAGCGGGTCAAATTTGAACTGCAGCTGCCTCATAGTTTGCTATTTATTTTTTCCAAAAATCATTTATAGTTACATAAGGACCTATTTAATCATAAACACATGGTTTGGTGGCGATACGTCGAGATTTGGGCGGTGGCCGAGGGCCCCAACTCTAGAGCACGTAAACTCGCATGCCCGTCGCGTGGTCACCGCGTGACCGTAATGTTGCCATGTGTTCTGGGCGGCCTAGGCATGTCAAGTGGGTTGGGCACTTCCCAGGTTGGTGCTAGGAAGAAAATTACAACATAAGATTCTCACGAGGAGACCAATCGATGCTCAAACATGAATTAGCAGCCAAGTGTTTGATTAGTGGTACGGGAAATGCACATGGCCAATGGGCGTGAGTTTTGGCTGAGGATGATCATCTACTAAGGAGAATGTATTCACAAATTTTGAGATCAAAAGGAGGATCCTAGGTGGTACTTGCTTTGCAAAGTACCACGCTGGACAAAAATATGAATGTTGAAGCTGGGCTCAAAATAATGAATGGAGTGAGCTGAAATTTTGTGGAGGATGGTTATTTGGGCATAGGAAAGCATTGTAGAAAATTGATACCATTTGGACATGCCAAAGTAGTACTTCCTTCACAATGCTCTTCTATGGACAGAAACTTGGGAAAACTAGTGAGAGAGATTGGATGAATGAAATGAGCTCAAAATTGGTGTAGGTAAGTTAATTAGGTATGGTCATGCGCTAGTAAATTTTAAGATCATTTGAGTAAGCCTAGCTAGTACTTACTTCACAAAGCTTCTCTCGAGGTAGAAACTTTGGAAATTTCCCGAGAAAGATTTACTAGGAAAATTGAGCTGAATATTATCATGTGGCAATGATTTGGGTATGGAAGAGTGCCCGAAAAGTTTGAGGGTAATAGGAGGGGTCTATATAACACTTGCTTTGCAACGTGCCAATTTGTCCATAAAATATAAATTGAACCTGGGCTCACATAGATGATTTGACTGAGCTGCAATTTGGAGGAGGGTGATAATTTAGGCATATGAAGGAACTGTATAAATTTCATGTCATTTAGAGATATAAAAAAGGTACTTCCTTCACAATGCTTCTAGGTGGACAAAAACTTTGGAAATTTGCCGAAGAATATTTGCTTGGAAAATGGAGCTGAATTTTGTCATGCGGTAATGATTTGGATAGGAAAGAGTGCCCAAAAATTCCGAGGGCAATCAAGAATATATAAATAGCACTTCCTTCATAAAGTGTTGTTGTGAACAGAATAGGAAAATGAATATTGTTGAATTAGTTTTGAACTAGGCAAGGAAGGATTTTTACATATTTGATGAAGATATGCCCCAAAGAATTTATGAGATTTTTTTGGGAATTTTGGGAATGATAGAAATATAGGTTGCTTCACAACCTAGGGCAAAAACTGCCACATGGACATGACACATAGGCAAAACTGATGAGATGGCACCTAGTCATCACAACCCACCATAATCTACAAGGCTATGACCATCTATATTGGTCATTAACAACTAGAAATAAGGCAGCGGACTAGCACTGTTTGCTTTGTGACCATTTCATGTATGGAAATTACGACCTTTCTGACCAAAATGGTCGCAATGGTTTAGGGTTTGGAGCCCCCTGGACAGCTTTTGACCAATTGGTCTAAAATGGTCATAAATTTATGACCAATTCTTCGAGGGTCACTAACAGAAGGTCATAAGTTGACATATTTCTTGTAGTGAGCGCGGGTGCCACCCGCGCTATTACTACGTCCGTTAGTAGTAGCGTGGGTAAAAACCCGCGCTACTACTAACCCGTGCTTTGAAAAATAAAGTTGAATTTTTTTTCGATTTTTTTGCCCGAATTTTCAATTTTCTGAATTGTTTTAACCTCTAATCTCTAATAACCCTTCATCGCTGCTCAATTTAATCTCTAATCACCCCTCATCATCTAACTTCCCGGACGGTCACCCATCCTCTCACTACTCCAGCCTGAGCACGCTTATCTTCCGGGTACTATTCTCCCTCGATTCCAAGTCTGCACTTGTTGTTTTCCTGACAATAGTAAGATGTCAATCCTATTAACCCTCGGGAGTTTACCTTGAGCATGAAGTCACACATTTCACTGTTTGAGTTTAAAACTATTGTTCTAAAAAACAATAATTATTTAGTCAGACTAATATTTCTTGAATAAGTAGTTTGACCACAGTTTGACCACATTTGACCAAAATTCCAAAAAACTGAAATAATTATTTAGTAACACTAATATTCTTGAATAATTATTTAGTAACACTAATACTTCTTGAATAAGTAGTTTGACCACAGTTTTTACCAGATTTGACCAAAATTAAAAAAACTGAAATTTGAGCATAACTTTTTTTCCTTTTAGAATTTGAGGATTCTAAAAATTTGCAAACAGGCCACAGGACGTCTCCATCGGATGCGGATTTTCGTGCTGAACATTTTGATATATTATACGTTTTTTCTGACATCGTATGCAAAAGTTATAGCCGTTTTACATTTTCCCTACACTTATTGCAAAACATGTCCAAATTTAAGTTTTTAAATTTTCCTAACTAGTAGATGTAGTAACATAACTACATCTCGAAGGATTTTAATTTTTGAAGTTTTTATCATTTTCTTTTGCTTTTTACAAAACCTAAAAGGCGCCGTTTTACATTTTCCCTACACTTTTTGCAAAACATGTCCAAATTTAAGTTTTTAAATTTTCCTAACTAGTAGATGTAGTAACATAACTACATCTCGAAGGATTTTAATTTTTGAAGTTTTTATCATTTTCTTTTGCTTTTTACAAAACCGAAAAAGCACCGTTTTACATTTTCCCTACACTTTTTGCAAAACATGTCCAAATTTAAGTTTTTAAATTTTCCTAACTAGTAGATGTAGTAACATAACTACATCTCGAAGGATTTTAATTTTTGAAGTTTTATCATTTTCTTTTGCTTTTTACAAAACCAAAAAGGCGCCGTTTTACATTTTCCCTACACTTTTTGCAAAACATGTCCAAATTTATGTTTTTAAATTTTCCTAACTAGTAGATGTAGTAACATAACTACATCTCGAAGGATTTTAATTTTTGAAGTTTTTATCATTTTCTTTTGCTTTTTACAAAACCGAAAAGGCGATCCACCGAGGGGGGGAGGGTAGAGTTTCAAAATGGGACCTCGCTACTACTATGGCATGTCCCGGAGGGGCACGGTAGAGACCTCTTAGTAGTAGCGTGGGGTAAAAACTTAGTAGTAGAGCGGGTTTATAACCCTCGCTACTACTATGGCATGGCCCAGGGGCACGGTAGAGACCGCTTAGTAGTAGCGAGGGTTAAAAACCAGCGCTACTGCTATCAACTTAGTAGTAGCGAGGGTTAAAAACCTGCGCTACTACTATGGCATGTCCCGAGGGGGCACGGTACAGACCGCTTAGTAGTAGCGAGGGTTAAAAATCAGCGCTACTGCTATCAACTTAGTAGTAGCGAGGGTTGAAAACCCGCGCTACTAGTAAGTAGTAGTAGCGAGGGGTATAAACCCGCGCTGCTAGTAAGCGTCTGTGTATAAGCTTTTCCCTAGTAGTGAGGTGACATTAGGTTCTTGGTTGATGTGTATCTTAACGTGTTATTCTAATACGAACTCTAGGGCTGTTTGTGACACTTATAGGAATAGCCCAATGAATTGATTGGAAAGAATAACTTTGAGGTGGTTTCATACCCTACCATAATCTCTTCGTTTGTTCTCTGCTATTAGTGACTTTGGAGTGACTCTTTGTTGCATGTTGAGGGATAGTTATGTGATCCAACTATGTTATTATTGTTGAGAGAACTTGCACTACTGAAAGTATGAACCCTAGGCCTTGTTTCCTATCATTGCAATACCGTTTACGCTCACTTTTACCACTTGTTACCTTGCCGTTTTTATATTTTCAGATTACAAAAACCTATATCTACCATCCATATTGCACTTGTATCACCATCTCTTCGCCGAACTAGTGCACCTATACAATTTACCATTGTATTGGGTGTGTTTGGGACACAAGAGACTCTTTGCTATTTGGTTGCAAGGTTGCTTGAGAGAGACCATCTTCATCCTATGCCTCCTACGGATTGACCTTAGGTCATCCACTTG
Organism: Triticum urartu; assembly: GCF_056163025.1. NCBI lineage: Eukaryota > Viridiplantae > Streptophyta > Magnoliopsida > Poales > Poaceae > Triticum > Triticum urartu. The sequence goes on from NC_141877.1 coordinate 10,008,390, forward strand.
AGGGAAATTTGCTACTGTCCTACAAACCTCTGCACTTGGAGGCCCAACAACGTCTACAAGAAGAAGGTTGTGTAGTAGACATCAGGGAGAACATTGTATTGAGATCCAAAAAGAGAGAAGAAGCCATCTAGCTACTAACTATGGACCCGAAGGTCTGAGGTAAACTACTCACACTTCATCGGAGGGGCTATGATGATGTAGAATCCCTCTGTGATGATGGCCCCCTCCGGCAGAGCTCCGGAATAGGCCCCAAGATGGGATCTCGTGGGTACAGAAGGTTGCGGCGGTGGAATTAGGTTTTTGGCTCCGTATCTGATCGTTTGGGGGTACGTAGGTATATATAGGAGGAAGGAGTACGCCGGTGGAGCTTCGAGGGGCCCACGAGGCAGGGGGCGCACCCTAGGGGGGGCGCCCTCCACCCTCGTGACCGCCTTTCTTCTTTCTTGAGGGAGGGTCCAAGTCTCCTAGATCATATCTGATGAGAAAATCACATTCTCGAAGGTTTCATTCCATTTGGACTCCGTTTGATATTTCGTTTCTTCGAAACACTGAAATGGGCAAAAAAAACAGCAATTCTGGGTTGGGCCTCCGGTTAATAGGTTATTCCCAAAAATAATATAAAAGTGGAAAATAAAGCCCAATATAGTCCAAAACAGTAGATAATATAGCATGGAGCGATAAAAAATTATAGATACGTTGGAGACGTATCAGGCATCCCCAAGCTTAATTCCTGCTCGTCCTCGAGTAGGTAAATGATAAAAAGAGAATTTTTGATGCGGGGTGCTACTTGGCATAATTTCAATGTAAATCTTCTCAATTGTGGTATGAATATTCATATCCGAAAGATTCAAGAAAAAAGTTCATATTGACATAAAAATAATAATACTTCAAGCATACTAACAAAGCAATTATGTCTTCTCAAATTAACATGGCCAAAGAAAGTTTATCCCTACAAAATCATATAGTTTAGTCATGCTCCATTTTCGTCACACAAGAATGCTCTCATCATGCACAACCCCGATGACAAGCCAAGCAATTGTTTCATACTTTAATAATCTCAAACTCATAAACCTTCACGCAATACATGAGCATGAGCCATGGATATAGCACTATGGGTGGAATAGAATATGATGATGGGGGTTATGTGGAGAAGACAAAAAAGGAGAAGATATCACATCAACGAGGCTAATCAATAGGCTATGGAGATGCCTATCGATTGATGTTAATGCAAGGAGTAGGGATTGCCATGCAACGGATGCACTAGAGCTATAAATGTATGAAAGCTCAACAAAAGAAACTAAGTGGGTGTGCATCCAACTTGCTTGCTCACGAAGACCTAGGGCATTTGAGGAAGCCCGTCGTTGGAATATACAAGCCAAGTTCAATAATGAAAAATTCCCACTAGTATATGAAAGTGACAAAACAAGAGACTCTCTATCATGATGATTACGGTGCTACTTTGAAGCACAAGTGTGGCAAAGGATAGTAACATTGTCCCTTCTCTCTTTTTCTCTCATTTTTTTGGGCCTTCTCTTTTTTTATGGCCTTTCTTCTTATTTTTTTATTCCTCACTTGGGACAATGCTCTAGAAAATGATGATCATCACACTTCTATTTATTTACAACTCAATGATTACAACTCGATACTAGAACAAAGTATGACTCTATATGAATGCCTCCGGCGGTGTACCGGGATATGCAATGAAACAAGAGTGACATGTATGCAAGAATTATGAACGGAGGCTTTGCCACGAATACTATGTCAACTACATGATCATGCTAAGCAATATGACAATGATGAATGTGTCATGAAGAACGGTATGGTGGAAAGTTGCATGGCAATATATCTCAGAATGGCTATGGAAATGCCATAATAGGTAGGTATGGTGGCTGTTTTGAGAAAGATATAAGGAGGTTTATGTGTGAAAGAGCGTATCATATCACGGGGTTTGGATGCACCGCCGAAGTTTGCACCAACTCTCAATGTGAGAAAGGGCAATGCACGTTACCGAAGAGGCTAGCAATGATGGAAGGGTGAGAGTGCGTATAATCCATGGACTCAACATTAGTCATAAAGAACTCATATACTTATTGCAAAAATCTACAAGTCATCAAAAACCAAAGCATCACTCGCATGCTCCTAGGGGGATAGATTGGTAGGAAAAGACCATCGCTCGTCCCTGACCGCCACTCATAAGGAGGACAATCAAATAACACCTCATGTTTCAAATTTGTTACATAACGTTTACCATACGTGCATGCTACGGGACTTGCCAACTTCAACACAAGCACTTCTCAAATTCACAATTACTCTACTAGCACGACTTTGATATTATCACCTCCATATCTCAAAACAATTATCAAGCATCAAACTTTTCTTAGTATTCAACGCACTCAAAAGAAAGTTTTACAAATCTTGAATACCAAGCATATTATTATTATTAAGCAAATTACCATGCTATTTAAAACTCTCAAAATAATCTAAGTGAATAATGAGAGATCAATAGTTTCTTTAAAACAAATCCACCACCGTGCTCTCAAAGATATAAGTGAGGCACTAGAGCAAAACTATAAAGCTCAAAAGATATAAGTGAAGCACATAGAGTATTCTATCAAATTCCAATTCATGTATGGCTCTCTCAAAAGGTGTGTACAGCAAAGATGATTGTGGTAGACTAACAAGAAAAGACTCAAATAATACAAGATGCTCCAAGCGAAACACATATCATGTGGTGAATAAAAATATAGCTCCAAGTAAAATTACCGATGGAAGTAGACGAAAGAGGGGATGCCTTCCGGGGCATCCCCAAGCTTTGACTTTTTGGTGTCCTTTGATTATCTTGGGGGTGCCATGGGCATCCCCAAGCTTAGGCTCCTTCCACTCCTTGTTCCATAATCCATCAAAAGATTTCACCCAAAACTTGAAAACTTCACAACACAAAACTCAACAGAAATCTCGTGAGCTCCGTTAGCGAAAGAAAACAAAAGACCACTTCGAGGTACTGTAATGAACTCATTATTTATTTGTATTGGTGTTAAACCTACTGTATTCCAACTTCTCTATGGATTATAAACTATTTTACTAGCCATAGATTCATCAAAATAAGCAAAGAACACACGAAAAACAGAATCTATCAAAAACAGAACAGTCTGTAGTAATCTGTAACTAACGCAAACTTCTGGAACTCCAAAAATTTACCAAAATATGAAGACCTATACAATTTGTTTATTGATTAGCAGAAATTGGAATCATTATTTTATCACGTTCTGGTGATTTTTCACAATTGTTTTCATGAACAGAAAGTTTCTGGAAATTACAGCAAGATCAAATAACTATCATCCAAGAAGATCCTATACGTTTAACTTGGCACAAACACTAATTAAAAGATAAACCCACATATAAAAAGAAGGTAGATGGATTATTTATTCCTAAACAGAAGCAAAAACAAAAAAACAAAAATAAAATTGGGTTGCCTCCCAACAAGCGCTATCGTTTAACGCCCCTAGCTAGGCATAAAAGCAAGGATAGATCTAGGTATTGCCATCTTTGGTAGGCAATCCATAAGTGGCTCTCAAGATAGATTCATATGGTACTTTTATTCGTTGGGAGCTTCTTGACCTCGTCTGGCTTGACCAAAGGTTCGCCCCGGACATATTTCCATTTTATTTCCTCCTCTCTAAGCACATGCATGGGCTCGATCTCGAGCAGTTGTCCAACAGTGATATTGAGAATTTCAGCCTGCATTATATGCTCCTCGGTTATTACCACATTGCCCACCTCGGGAACGTAAACTTTTTGCCCACAATAATATTGGGCGCGCGTACTCTCACGTGTTGTTGGCACAATAAGCGAGGGGATCGATTGCGCCGCCTGTTCTCCCAGCTGGGGAACGGTTTTCCTGCATTTTTTACAGCTGCTTGTTGTTTGCTCGAGCTCGAGCTCGCCTCCCTCTGTAGACGTGCTCGATTTAACTTCCTGATGTGGCGCTCATAGTCTGTGTCAACAGGCTTCGGAGCTGGTGGTTGAGCCATACGAATGAAGTGGTCAATCGTTTCCTCAGGCACTTTCTCCCTTGGCGGCGGTGGCGGTTTCGGTGCAAAATGGGCTTCCACCTCGGCCTTCGATATGGCTGCGTTTTCCTCCTCGGACTTGTCATAAGGCCTCTGCGGAAGAGGCGCGAGGCTTGGACCATATTTATATCACTTGCTTCCGCCTGTACTTCCTATACTACCTCGACTCGTACCGCTATGCACCATAGCTGCGGGGTGTCTCTTCTGCAATTGCTTAGGCGGCGGAGACGGCTGACGTGGCTGAGTTGGATGAGGAGGAGTGTCCTGAAGCTGTGCCGGACTTGGAGGAGGAGTGGCCTGAAGTTGTGCCGGACTTGGAGGAGGAGTGGACGTCTGACGCTGTGTCGGACTTGGAGGAGGAGTGGCCTGACACTTTGCCGGACTTGAAGGAGGAGGAGTGGCCTCACGCGTTGGTGGACTTGGAGGAGCGGGAGTCTGCTGACTCGGTGACGGACTTCGACGAGGAGTCGGGTGACGCGGTGTCGGTGGCCTTCGAAAGACGATGCAATCCTTTCTCCATAGGATGACACGATGTATGGCCTCTCCCAATGTGTGCTCGTCGTCACCTCCAGGAATGTCAAGCTGTAGCCCTGAATATGGATCCACCACCTCATCAACCAAGACACGAGCATAGTCCGCTGGAATCGGGTTGCAATGGAAGGTTGCCTCAGGGGGATTTGTAAAAGCAACGGCGTCCGCCACCTTCATGGAAATGTTCTTCATTTTGAAGTGTAGCTCGCAGTTAGTGTTCTCCATGATGTCATCCACGGGGTATCTATCTAGCATTGCGTCGCCCGGTGCGGAACCCACGCTGCTTCTCGGCATGGATGGGACGGTGCTATCCAATGCTAGATCATCCTCTAGCTGCTGCAGCTGCTGAGACCCCCTTTGCTGGCTAAGTGAGTCGATCTGCTCCTGCTGCTGCTGGAATTTAACTGCCAAGTCTGCGTGCGCTGATTCTAGGCCTTGAAAGCGTTCATAGTCTAGCTTCCTCTGATCCTCCTCCATCTTCCTCTTCTTCTCCTCCGCAATCTTCCTTCTCGCACGGGTTCTGTAGTCGGCGTTCCAGTCCGAAAACCCCTCATACCACGGAATAGCGCCCTTGCCTCGTGTTCTTCCCGGGTGTTCAAGATTTCCCAGGGCACGCGTAAGCTCGTCGTTCTCTCTGTTGGGCTGGAACACCCCCGATCGAGCCTCTTCTATTGCAACAAGTATCGCATCGTCGGCTCCGTTCAGACATGCCTTCGTCGAAACTTTGCCTGTCTTCGGGTCCAACTCCCCCCCCCCATGCGCATAGAACCAAGTCCTGCACCTGGGGGGCCAGCTCCTAGTAACTGGAGTGACACCTGCATCCTCCATCTCTTTCTCAGACTTATCCCACTTAGGCATTGCCACCGCGTAGCCACCTGGCCCTAGCTTATGGAACTTATCCTTTTTTTCGGCATTCTTCTTGTTTATTCTCGACCGTTCCTTAGCTAATTCCGAATCCTTGAATTTCACGAAATCGTCCCAATGAGCACTTTGCTTCTCTAGTGTTCCCTCGAATACTGGAGTCTTCCTTCCTCCCTTGACGTACTTGTCCCATTCACGATTCTTGTGGTTCTTGAATGCAACCGCCATCTTCCTAAGAGCAGCGCCCTTGACTTTCTGCACATCTGCTTCTGTGAAATGATCTGGTAGGGTGATATGTTCCATGAGAGTATCCCAAAGCAAACCTTTTTGTCTATCATCGACAAAAAGTAAGATCTGGACATGGCTTTGCTGGCTCTCTCCATTCTTGAAGGGAGATCGGGAGTTGGTCCTTCACAAGAACTCCGCACTGACGAACGAACTTGTCCGCAATCTTCTTAGGTGCTAATGGTTCGCCATTAGGTCTGATTGCCTCGATATTGTACTTTACGCCCTCCTTCAACTTTTTGTTCGGGCCTCGTTTCGTCCTGTTGCCTGAAGATTTGCTCGATCCGGATGGCTGAAAGAAGAAAGATAGATTCGTTAATATATCTTCAAGTCATTTAAAACATGTGATGATCACTAGATGCCTGCTTATATAAATATATATACCTTGCCGGTCTTTGTTGTTTCAAGATCAACATTTTCTTCGTCATCATCATAATCATAGTTCATGACTTCATCAATTTGGTCGTCGCGATCGAATATCATATCACCCTCCCCGGTGTTGTTTAGAAATTCGGAGTTGTCATAATCTTCTTCATTCTAATCATCATCTGGCCCGCGAGGATGGCGTATCATATCGAACAGGGCCTATTCTCCCTCTCTGCCGGTATTGTCCACCATAGCTTTTATTTAACTAATCCAAAAGAAATATAAAACAATTTAGTATTCAAATTACATCGTCTCGAATAATAGATATAGTCTCGAATACATCGTCTCGAATAATAGATATAATCTTGAATACATCATCTCGAATAATATATAATCTCGAATACATCGTCTCTAATATTATATATCGAATACATCACTGGCTAGGTAGCTAATAAAGATCTAATACTACAGAAGAATCTAGGACACTCGCGGTTCCTGTGGCGCGGGCGGTGGACACCCAAAGAGAAGGAACCCTCACAGGATCATAGCTGAAGTGAGATCCCTGAAGAAACTGCCAGGTATTGGAGAACCTGCCGCCCTCTAACGCAACCATGTAGCGATGGACGTGCTCGTCCTCCTCCCTGACACGGCTACGTACCACCTCCGGCGGGGCCGGCTCCCTCCGCACCGAAACTGGCCCACGCGAACGCCACCAAACGAGATCAGGGTCGACGACGGGACCCGGGGCCGGGTTCCTCATCAAGCGGCGTGCCCCTCCAGGCAGCACCTCCCAGTGCCAGCCTGGCGGAGCCCAGTCCCGGACATGGGTCAGCCGGACGTCGTCGCGGACGGGTCAACGGCGAGAATGCGGGCCGGGCATCGTCGAGAACAAATACTAGCTATATGCCCGCAAAAAGTAACATTTTTTTAATGATTGGATTTTGATAACTGAAATTTCTAACATTTCTATATAACCAACATTTCTATAACATTTCTAACAATGCTATATAACTAACATTTCTATAACATTTCTAATATTTCTATAACTAAAAAACAGAAAAGAAATTATAACATTTATATATATAACTAACATTTGTATAACATTTCTAATATTTCTATAACTAAAAAAAAGAAAAATTTCTAACTTTTTTATAACTATTTCTATAACTAAAAAACAAAAAAATTTCTGACAATTCTAACGTTTCTATAACATTTCTAACAATGCTATATAAGTAACTATTTCTATAACTAAAAAAGAAAAATTTCTAACTTTTTTATAACTATTTCTATAACTAAAAAACTAAAAAAATGTATGTGTGTGTGTGCTCACCGGCGAGGCGAGAGGCGACGGGGGGCGGCGACAGGGACGGCGACGGGCGGCGATGACGGGGATGGCGATGACGGGGACAGGGACCGGGCGGCGACGACGGGGACGGGGACGGGGCGGCGACGACGGGGACGGGGCGGCGACGACGGGGAATGGAGAAGGGAAATATACTTGAAATTGTTTTTTTCATGGTGTAGTGCTATGCCTCAGCCATAGATGCTATAAAGTATGTCATGCTGTGTACCAGATCTATTGTATACCCTACACAGTGTTAAGTAAGGGAGTACAATAGTGATCTAAGAGTAGATCACTGGACAGCGGTCAAAATTATCCTTAGTGGAATAAGGAAATATTTCTCAATTATGGAGGTGACAAAAAGGTTCGTCGTAAAAAGTTACGTCGATGCAAGTTTTGACACTGATCCAGATGGCTCTAAATCTCAATCTGGATACATATTGAAAGTGGGAGCAAATAGCTAGAGTAGCTCCGTGCGGAGCATTGTTGATATAGAAATTCGCAAAATACTTACGGATCTGTATGTGACAGATCCGTTGACTAAAATTTTCTCACAAGCAAAACATGATCACACCTTAGTACTCTTTGGGTGTTAATCACATAAATGATGTGAACTAGATTACTGACTCTAGTAAACCCTTTGGGTATAGGTCACATGACAATGTGAACTATGGGTGTTAATCACATGGTGATGTGAACTATTAGTGTTGGATCACATGGCGATGTGAACTAGATTATTGACTCTAGTGCAAGTGGGAGACTGAAGGAAATATGCCCTAGAGGCAATAATAAAGTTATTATTTATTTCCTTATATCAGGATAAATGTTTATTATTCATGCTAGAATTGTATTAACCAGAAACATAATACATGTGTGAATACATAGACAAACAGAGTGTCACTAGTATGCCTCTACTTGACTAGCTCGTTAATCGAAGATGGTTATGTTTCCTAACCATGAACAAAAGAGTTGTTATTTTGATTAACGGGATCACATCAATAGAAGAATGATGTGATTGACACGACCCATTCCATTAGCTTAGCACCCGATCGTTTAGTATGTTGCTATTGCTTTCTTCATGACTTATACATGTTCCTATGACTATGAGATTATACAACTCCCGTTTGCCGGAGGAATACTTTGTGTGCTACCAAACGTCACAACGTAACTGAGTGATTATAAAGGAGCTCTACAGGTGTCTCCAAAGGTACATGTTGGGTTGGCGTATTTCGAGATTAGGATTTGTCATTCCGATTGTCGGAGAGGTATCTCTGGGCCCTCTCGGTAATGCACATCACATAAGCCTTGCAAGCATTGCAACTGAGTTAGTTGCGAGATGATGTATTACGGAACGAGTAAAGAGACTTGCCGATAACGAGATTGAACTAGGTATTGAGATACCGACGATCGAATCTCGGTCAAGTAACATACCGATGACAAAGGGAACAACGTATGTTGTTATGCGGTCTGACCGATAAAGATCTTCCTAGAATATGTGGGAGCCAATATGAGCATCCAGGTTCCGCTATTGGTTATTGACCGGAGACGTGTCTCGGTCATGTCTACATTGTTCTCGAACCCGTAGGGTCCGCACGCTTAAGGTTTCGTTGACAGTTATATTATGAGTTTATGAGTTTTGATATACCGAAGGAGTTCGGAGTCCCGGATGAGATCGGGGACATGACGAGGAGTCTCGAAATGGTCGAGACGTAAAGATCGATATATTGGACGACTATATTCGAACATCGGAAAGGTTCCGAGTGGTTCGGGTATTTTTCGGAGTACCGGGGAGTTACGGGAATACGGGAGAAGAAGTATATGGGCCTTATTGGGCTTTAGGGGAGAGGGAGAGGCAGGCCACGCGCCCCCCCAAGGCCTAGTCCGAATTGTACTAGGGGGAGGGGCTGCGCCCCCTCCTTCCTTCTCTTCCCTCTTCCCCTTCCTTGTCCCCTACTCCTACTACATGGAAGGACTCCTAGTTGGACTAGGAAAGGGGGAATCCTACTCCCGGTGGGAGTAGGACTCCCCTAGGGCGCGCCATAGAGAGGGCCGGCCCTCCACTCCTTTATATACGGGGGCAGGGGGCACCCCATAGACACACAAGTTGATCTTCGTGATCGTTCTCTTAGCCGTGTGCGGTGCCCCCTTCCACCATAATCCTTGATAATATTGTAGTGGTGCTTAGGCGAAGCCCTGCGACAGTTGAACATCAAGATTGTCACCACGCCGTCGTGCTGACGGAACTCTTCCCCGACACTTTGCTGATCAGAGTCCGAGGATCGTCATCGAGCTGAACGTGTGCTAAAACTCGGAGGTGCCGTAGTTTTGGTGCTTGATCGGTCGGGCCGTGAAGACGTACGACTACATCAACCACATTGTGCTAACGCTTCCGCTGTCGGTCTACAAGGGTACGTAGATCGCACTCTCCCCTCTCATTGCTATGCATCACCATGATTTTGCGTGTGCGTAGGAAATTTTTTGAAATTACTACATTTCCCAACAAGGAGGAGGCCGGAGCGGAGCAGTCGGGAGCACCGAAGGAGCCGGAGCTGCATCTGCCGCCCATGTACCCAAAGTCGGGCACAAAGATAGTCAAGATCTCCGACGAGGAGTAGGGTGATCTTAGTACGTAGGTTTTTAGGTTTTTATCCTTGCATGCTTTTGTATGAATATAAGAATTCTTGTATAAGGTGTCCGGATGCAGTTGTGCAAATTTGAGGACTGGCCGGTCATTGCCGGTGGACGCGCCCGGGCATGTCCGCGGGCGTTTGAGGGGTCAAATTTGCCGCGCGTCCGCGGGCGTTTGAGGTGTCATATTTGTCATGTGCGGCTGTAGATGCTCTAACATAGTTGATTGCCTTTGCACCCCATAAGAAGCTTGAACATTAGTCCTAGAGGACGAGGCAGAGGGGGAGGACGGCCTCCAACCAAGAGAAAGGAAATTGGTTATGTGCAGTTTGAGGATGAAGCAGCATGTTTGCTGAACAAAGTGAACCCTTGCCAGGAGATGAGATAGTTCCAGAGACCAACCGTGGCAATGAGAATATACCCCACAGCTCACATCCTCTAGTGGAGGCTCCAAGGTAGTATAAGTTTGAATAGAACTGTATCTCAAGGATTATGATCTACCCCTCTGTACAGAAATATTAGTGCGTTTAAATCACTAATACGGAGGGAGGAATTACAATTGTGTCATATCTGCTAACGTGATATACAAAATATCTTAACATCCCCCTCGATCTCAGCTGGTCTCTACCAGATTGAGATCGCTATAGAACTTCTCCTGAAAAAGATGTCGAGATAGTGGTTTTTGGTAAAGATATCTGCCACCTGATCAGCCGATGCAATAAATCGAACATTTGAGCTGCTGCAGCAATGAGTCCACACAGACAAGTTCCGATGCAGCATTGCAGCTGATGAGGATAACTGGAGTGACTAAGAAACTTATGAGTAGTGCTAGATACATCCGTTTGAGCGGCAACTAATTCCGATCAGAGGGAGTAGGTTCTAACAATATTGACGAGGAGTTTTGTTAAATAAATAATGCACTAACCAGTACTATCTGCTGATAACCCCTCCCCAGAATTTGGTGTTGGATTGCTACTCTGAGAGGATGTTGTACATTAGCACTTAAAATTCACATTCATGCTTCATTGAAACTTAAGTACTCACACGTTATGATGAGAAGGCAAAACATGAAGCAACAAAAAGCAAGAGCAATTGCTCATGATTTCTATCGTTCATCTATTATGATACATATTTAGCATCACATTGTTCAATTTGTCTGTCTGACTACATCAATAATCATGTACAGCTAGATGTTGCAGCCTTGTCTTGCAGGAAAGAACACAAAGTTAGTCACCAGGTTCAGAAAAGCTGGTGCACTTATTATAGACCGTGCCCCTTATCGAGTTGCTGGGCAGATAATATTCTCATAACTAACTAGCACCTATGATTTGCTAAGCCCAAGATACACAGCTCAATTATGCTGCACACAAAACTGAGTGACTAGTTCAGGCATAACTGTCTGAGAGAATGTTGTACATTAGCATTATATCTTAGTAAACAGTTCAATGGTCAACGAAAGAATAATACAAACGTTACCATATATTGCTGCATCTACTTATTGTGTAGGTGGATACACACAAATTCTCCTGGTTTGCGGCGAACATTCGCCAATTATGTTGCTTGCCTTTTAGATCCTCTGACAGCGAATAATGCCAGCAACAGCACAGCTTTGGGAGGGAACACCCCGAAGCCGTCTTTAGCGTGTTCATCAACTGGGCCCTTCTCTTGCATTGCACGATCAGCTAAAACTAGAGCATCAGTTTATCAGCCTTCATCTACCTGACGCTCACTGATTTCTGGATCCACTTATTCTGCAGGGTAGTAAATCCAGCCAACAGGCATGTCAGGCAGTACGGCGATGAATGACACATGTTCCAACAAAAGAAAATGGGAAGAGTTTTACCTAAGTTAGTGAGAGTTAGTAAATTAAGGCTTTTGTTGTCGTTGTTGTTGTTGTGAGAGTTAGTACATTGTCTTTCTGCATATCGTGCGCTTGACAGCATGATTTTGGAACCTTTTTTTGCAACCAGAAGAACATTTGATAAAGGAGAGCTTTGCAACATGCGACCAATCTTAATGACTGTCACATCCTCTGTTACCCAGCGAACCTCAAATGAAAAATAAGGTACACGATTCCTCCCAGCAGGTTCCGACGAGAGGAACATCATCGTTGACAATTCTAGTTAAGCCAAGGAACTTGAATGTGCCATCTTCCAGTGAGATGACAATACCTCTGGTTCTGAACATGGAAGATAGCAACAGTAAGGATTATTAACCTAGTAGACAAAAAGTATCTATAGCCTGCACATACATACAGAGTAAGGCAATTCACCGCTGTATTTTTACTAGTCATGGGCAATACGATTGTTTCTTTTTCTTAACAGAAACTGAAATTTCCAATGTAAAACAAGGGAATCCCAACTCTTAACCATGGACAAACAGTCAAACACACACAAAAAAGGAGTGGGATAAGCAGGTTTAATTATCCATTCTTGGGTGTTGATTAATTCTAACCTAATATTACAATCCACATGAGTGCTAGACTATGTTTAGGCAAGACAAACGATAGGCCTTGGAACTATGGCATGCATATGGGGGAAACGAAACCAGGAGGCAGCCTGGCACTTTATAAACCCAGCAGTTTTGACAAAATGAATGGGACTAGCGCCCAGTTTACTTGCTCCAGCTTAGTGGGAATATATGTTTTCTTTTGCATGCAATGGGTATGTTTCAGCATCTCGGATACTAATAAATTGACCAGAAAGCAGTTCCTCTCAGCTCATTGGGTACTCTGTCACAGGAATCAAGCAACAAACATATCGAAGGTGGTCACCAGGCAACAAACACATCAGAGCACTCATGCAACAAACAATCCCCTTGGTCACCAGGCTCAAGCAACGACAGTCTTGTTCTGGGCAGCAGAACGGATGTGCTTGGAGGAAGCATCAGAGGTGCCTGGCTTGCCACCTGGACCGTGCTTGTCGTCTCGATCTTTGGGAGGGGGCCTGGGCCTCTGGGAGGGCCTACCCTGATCCTGCTGACCCTTAGGCTTCGGAAGGACACAATTGTTGTTAATGAAGGTCTGGATGTAGTGCGCCGGGATAAAATTTGAGTGAACCCCAGACCCGCCGTGCAGTATGCCTACCACCTGCTGATTGGTATTGTAAAGAGGGGCGCCAGATGACCCGGCCTCGGTTCCCACTGATGCTTCAAAAAGCTGCAAGTCATAGCCATTCTTGTTGGTGCTCATCAAAGCCAACGGTCCTCGATGCAGGCCTTGAAGTCCCGTGGCCATTGTGCACGGACGATACGCCGGCCAGGAGTAGAGCATGCATTGGGTACCCTCGTTGATGGCCATGCTGAACTGAACAAGCGGGTGATCTGATGTGCAGCGCACCCTCTGCTGCAGCTCCCCCATAGTCCTCCCAGCCAGATCCCTAAGATCCACGCGTACCATCATCAGGTCTCTGGCACAATCGATGGCACAAACAGTTGCTCGTGTGTAGGTTCGCTCTCCAACAAACCCGCCCTGAATGAAGTGACTTTCGACATGGGAGCAGGTGACCGAAATCTCAAAATAATCATTCATTTGTGCTGCTGAAATGGGCCCCCAGTCTGCCTGAAAAAGGAAGTCCACAATGTGCGCGGTTGTTGTGATGAAGAGAAAGTTGCCCACTATCCTCACGGCAATGCCGGTTCCCGTGAGGTAATCTGCTTTAAAAATTTCATCGAGCTCTTTCTCTTCCTTGATGCCAAATGTGCCAGCGACACGTCTCAGGGTCTTCTTACGATATGGCGTGAGGACAATGATAAAGACAGACGGCCTGGCTGCCGCATGCAGTGGCCTCCAATCAATCATGGGCATGGTAGGCAGAGCAGCTGGAGCAGGCGGGTGAGCAGCCATTGCAAGTTGTACTGCACTGCAATAAACAAAGTGGCAAAGGAGACCATTAGGAACAGAAGCTCCAGCAGAAACAAAAATGCAAGAGCTAAGACAAACAACCTTGAGAAACAATTAGTAGCTACTTCTAGCAATACTGTAATTTAGCAGTAGAGACAAGAGCACCGACCAAGGCAGATGTGATTGTAACACAAAAACAGAAAGCTACCACAAAACTAGAACCGAATCTTGCTCCGTTAGCATATCTGAGGAACAAAGACAAGACACACAAACAAACAAAACCACGAAGAGTGCAAACCACCACCAAACTAGCACTTGAAGCTCAACCTGTTCACTTCAGGACAGCCATCACAACGAATCTACGAAAAGGACACCACAAAGAAAAGCTCCTCCCTTGTCATGATCAGAATCAACAAGCAAGACGGTTTTTCATCTTCTGATATAGTACTATTATAAACTCATCAGCCCGCAGAAACAGGATATCCATCACATTGGCGCTAATGACAAACATCTGAGAGCAAACCAACACATGCACGCACCAATTCCTGCAAGAACACGCGTACGAACAGAATCCAACTTTAATATTAAATCTGCCTCCGGGAGGCTGCTGCTACCTACTAGAACCTCGAGAGATGGAAATCAAACAAAAGGGTTGTAGTAATAAACAAAGGAAAACAAAACAACAAAAATCTCTCGTGTCAGGTAATAATCCAAACAAAGGATGCACAGGTACTCCTAGCAGTACTTCTAATGATATGAAACCACAGTTGGACTGGATGTCTCTGTGCCTCTCTTTTATGCTGGGGTGATGTTTTTGTGCCTTGAGATGGATTTCGAATAGAAGACACACGGATACAGTGAAAACATTGTTCTGACGTCATGTGGATGCATTGCATACAAAAAATAAAGAAAATTTGGTAGTGATCTAACACTTGGTTGACTAGAGTTGAGACTGAGTGTTAAAGCTTCATGCTTCACGGGATGCGTTACTCACAATTGTTGACTCATGCTGCTACATTGTTATTATTATTGATTCTAATATAGTTTGTGGATTTGCAGCGATGCTTTACATTTGATATCATATGCTTTACACCTGGTGATTATTTGGATAAGGTCACAAAGTGATAGTTTGCTCTCCTTTTGCAGGCAAATAGAGATGCATTTCTGGACATGTGCAGCAGACTACTGTCATGCTGTCATTTTCATGTCAATCATTTGGGCCATTTCGGTAAAACAGAAATATCGGGGCCATGTTCAGTTACCAGCATTCCGGATTCGCATGAGTAGGTTGCTAATGTTCCTTGCAAATGTAGCTAATGTTTGTATGGAAGAAAAACAATTAATGGTTCCCAGGGGCACAAGTGAAATGACGAGCGGCAGGTGCACCAACCGTGGCTTCAGGGAATTAAGGAATCCCCAGAATGAGCTGATCCTTGGAGGTTGGCTCCCATGTCTCACCGGCACCATAGCTAGCGACTTAGCGAGTGGCAACTAATTGATAGAGTACGTGTGATAGACTAGCACTAGTCAGTGTCGTAGAAGCCCAAAATATAATTACTACCCAAAATCCGAGTCCACCTAGCACTATCAGGAGAGCAAGCCCAAAATTGATGGGCACCGCCACATTCGGAAGCCCGAAAACCACCGTCCCCTCGAGAAAATGATGCCCAAACAAATCACAGAAAAAAACAAAACTGCGCGCGGGGCCGAATCGTCTGAATCAACCACTTCGCGGGCATCTCTATCGCTTCGGCGTACGCAGGCCGGTCATGGAGACCGCCACGGGGAGCGGGAGCCGCGCCGCCACATTCGCGCCACGCCCAAACAAAATCACGGGGAAACAAAACCCTAAGCAAAAGCAGTACAAGTTCACATCGAGGGTCTCCCTCTCGCTTAGGCATGCGCTAGCTGCCTCCTCGCCCGGTCATGGAGGGTTCATCGGAGGCCGCGCCGCCACATTCCCACCACATTGCCGAGGGTTCATCGGAATACACCAGTTAAAAGTTAAAACCGCGAGCCTGAACCGGAGAGGGAGATGGGTCGGAGAGGAGAAATTACCCTGAGGGCGCGCCAGATCCCGGAAATCTCGCCCCCGCCGCCGCCGCCGCCCTCCCTCCCGTTCTCCCTCGCCGTACTACTTCAACGGCGGCGCTCCCGGATGCGAGAGAGAGAGAGAGAAGGGGGGAGAGGGACGGGGTCGCGCCGCGTGTGACGGACAGCTGTGCAGTGCTGCTACGACGGAACTGCGACCGGTCTCTAGCGGATCGGGTCCGCAAGCTGCTGTAGGTTTTCGACTTTTCGTCCCTGGTCGGACCCGCGCAGCCGCAAGAGATTTTAATAACACTAGCAAATCCTTTGTCCCCCCTGAAACCATCTCTTTTTTTGTTCACAACAGTGCTGGTTAACTTTATTTTTTTTTGTAACCTAAAATAAATGACGAAACAGGCTTTCGCGCCGCTACATTAATATAGCAACCACATGATACAACACGCTTGCTGAGGCCCGCTGCAAAACCAAGACCAAAAGAAAAACGAGAGAAAGAAAAGATAAACAAATGCCGACACCGACATATCGACGAAACGAAGATGACCCGCAACCAATGTGCCCTTCGGAGAAGTCCCACCATGCTCCTAGCACTCCGAAGCGTCGCATACCAAGCAACATCTTTAAGAAGGAATGTGACAACGACGACGCCGCTGCTGCCCGGACTAGTCCTAGGGCGTCCCCCGGTACGCGGAGGGCTGTGGGGAAGGGGTACACCCGAGGCCCTTCTGGTAGGAACGACGACACCCGCGGGCGTCACCGCGTCGGTGCCCGACGATCCATAGTGCACCACCCAACTTGCCGCCCACCAACATGCGCCACCACGGTCTTGGCGCCATCCTCGTCGTCTCACTCTGGTCGCCGACATGAGGCCTAGAGGGAAGAAGATGGGACAACGGAATCGGGTACACTAGTGCAGAACCGGGCAATATCACCGGTTCGTAAGGCCCTTTAGTGTCGGTTCCGTAATCGGCACTAAAGTGTGGTCACTAAAGCCCCCCCCCTCCTTTAGTACCGGTTCAGCACGAACCGGTGCTAAAGGCCAACCACGTGGCACGAGGCAGCTCCGGGGGCAGGGAGCCCTTTAGTACCGGTTGGTGACACCAACCGGTATTAAAATTTGGGGGGGGGGTTTATGATTTCTCTTTCATTTAATTTTGTGTTTTCCATTTAATTCTTTTTCGTTTGCTGGTATTTTACGATACTACACATTGTACACGTTATGCATATATATATATATAATTTCTAGTAGAACCGATCATATATATATATATCATTAAATGTCTCACAAAACACCATATTAATTAATTCAGACATACACACATGTATATATATATACAATTAGCTAGCTATATACAATTTCTCCTACAATGTTGCCTTCGGAGCCACTGGCATTAGCCTAATTTGTGCCTTCGGAGAACGATGACAATTGGAAGTGGTTCATGGGGGCGGTAGCGGGTAATAGTATTCTCCCTTCGGATCTATGACCTGGTCGAGCAAAAATCCCGCTATTTCCTCTTGAAGTGCTTGTACGCGCTTCGTTTCTAGGAGCTTGTCCCGCACCTCTGTGAACTGTTAAGAAGGAGATCAATATGCATGTGTATTAGTTGTGTGACTAGATATCGGTAATGGTGTAAAAATTGTGAATAGTGTTCTGACAAATGTACCCATTCCTGTCTTTGAGATTTGCTCTTTTCGGACGCCATCATGCGAATGTTCTCGCAAACGCAGTATGCACACAGATCAATCCCCTGCGCCTGCTGAAGGGCCTTTACGAGAATGGAATTTTATCAGATAATAATTAATCAAGCATGATAATTAAAGAGATGGCAGCTAGCTAGCTAGTACTACTTAATTACTTACCTTGGGTCGAAACCATTTCATCTTTTCTTTCCATTCGCCTGGAGTGACGCTGATGAACCTTGCCCAAGCCCTGCCCGCCGACAAAGAAAATGAATAAAGGGGTTATTAAATAGTTCATATCATGAAATGACGAGCTAAATAGGTCGAGATATATAGTTTAATAATGATTGAAATTACCTGTTGACTATCCCAAACAAATTGTTATAGTCAGTTTTTATTTTGAGTAGTGAGTCCAGTATTTCAACTGTTCCGGCGTCAACTTTAATGATACACAAGATCCAGTGAAATCTGCATGCACACAAATTTGCATGTCTTAATTAAGCAGGCATATGTAAGCAAAAACATGTAGCTAGCTAGTAGGCAAAAATAGAGAATTTGTAGTACAAGACAGTGTGACTCACTGGAAGTTGCAAGGAAGTAGTATATCTTCATTGTATTTGTATTTGAGGCGCTTCAAGAACTCTAGCATGTTTTCCTCTACATGCTTTTCATGATATGCATCTATTTTCCATGTGTATTCATGAACGGTGTTTGGGTCAATGAACCCAATGCCATAGCGTCCACCTTTTTTCATTTCATACATCTTCATCCTGCATAATACCACAGAAAAGAATATAGTGAGGATAATTACAGGTAATGATTGATCAAAAGGATCACTACAGCTAGCTTGAGACTTAAATTACAGAAAGAAATCACTTACAGACAATAGCAACTGACGATAGATTTGTCGAGTGCGTTTTGATTGTATAACTGAAACAGTTCATTATACTCAACGGCCATAGCTTTCTGATGGTAGTAATGATCCTTCTTGACTTCCACCATGAGGGACTCTCGATTGGAACTCTTGGTAATGTTCATGTACCATTGATGCAATTCATACATTCTCGTTGGGAGCTTCTTGACTTCGTCTGGCTTGACCAAAGGTTCGCCCCGGACATATTTCCATTTTATTTCCTCCTCTCTAAGCACATGCATGGGCTCGATCTCGAGGAGTTGTCCAACAGTGATATTGAGAATTTCAGCCTGCATTATATGCTCCTCGGTTATTACCACATTGCCCACCTCGGGAACGTAAACTTTTTGCCCACAATAATATTGGGCGCGCGTACTCTCACGTGTTGTTGGCACAACAAGCGAGGGGATCGATTGCGCCGCTTGTTCTCCCAGCTGGGGAACGGTTTTCCCGCATTTTTTTACAGCTGCTTGTTGTTTGCTCGAGCTCGAGCTCGCCTCCCTCTGTAGACGTGCTCGATTTAACTTCCTGATGTGGCGCTCATAGTCTGTGTCAACAGGCTTCGGAGCTGGTGGTTGAGCCATACGAATGAAGTGGTCAATCGTTTCCTCAGGCACTTTCTCCCTTGGCGGCGGTGGCGGTTTCGGTGCAAAATGGGCTTCCACCTCAGCCTTCGATATGGCTGTGTTTTCCTCCTCGGACTTGTCATAAGGCCTCTGCGGAAGAGGCGCGAGGCTTGGACCATATTTATATCGCTTGCCTCCGCCTGTACTTCCTATACTACCTCGACTCGTACCGCTACGCACCATAGCTGCGGGGTGTCTCTTCTGCAATTGCTTAGGCGGCGGAGATGACTGACGTGGCTGAGTTGGATGAGGAGGAGTGGCCTGAAGCTGTGCCGGACTTGGAGGAGGAGTGGCCTGAAGTTGTGCCGGACTTGGAGGAGGAGTGGACGTCTGACGCTGTGTCGGACTTGGAGGAGGAGTGGCCTGACACTTTGCCGGACTTGGAGGAGGAGGAGTGGCCTCACGCGTTGGTGGACTTGGAGGAGCGGGAGTCTGCTGACTCGGTGGCGGACTTCGACGAGGAGTCGGGTGAGGCGGTGTCGGTGGCCTTCGAAAGACGATGCAATCCTTTCTCCATAGGATGACACGATGTATGGCCTCTCCCAATGTGTGCTCGTCGTCACCTCCAGGAATGTCAAGCTGTAGCCCTGAATATGGATCCACCACCTCATCAACCAAGACACGAGCATAGCCCGCTGGAATCGGGTTGCAATGGAAGGTTGCCTCAGGGGGATTTGTAAAAGCAACGGCGTCTGCCACCTTCATGGATATGTTCTTCATTTTGAAGTGTAGCTCACAGTTAGTGTTCTCCATGATGTCATCCACGGGGTATCTATCTAGCATTGCATCGCCCGGGGCGGAACCCATGCTGCTTCTCAGCATGGATGGGACTGTGCTATCCAATGCTGGATCATCCGCTAGCTGCTGCAGCTGCTGAGACCCCCTTTGCTGGCTAAGTGAGTCGATCTGCTCCTGCTGCCGCTGGAATTTAATTGCCAAGTCTGCGTGCGCTGATTCTAGGCCTTGAAGGCGTTCATAGTCCAGCTTCCTCTGATCCTCCTCCATCTTCCTCTTCTTCTCCTCCACAATCTTCCTTCTCGCATGGGTTCTGTAGTCGGCGTTCCAGTCCGAAAACCCCTCATACCATGGAATAGCGCCCTTGCCTCGTGTTCTTCCCGGGTGTTCAAGATTTCCCAGGGCACGCGTAAGCTCGTCGTTCTCTCTGTTGGGCTGGAACACCCCCGATCGAGCCTCTTCTATTGCAACAAGTATCGCATCGTCGGCTCCGTTCAGACATGCCTTCGTCGAAACTTTGCCTGTCTTCGGGTCCAACTCCCCCCCATGCGCATAGAACCAAGTCCTGCACCTGGGGGGCCAGCTCCTAGTAACCGGAGTGACACCTACATCCTCCATCTCTTTCTCAGACTTATCCCACTTAGGCATTGCCACCGCGTAGCCACCTGGCCCTAGCTTATGGAACTTATCCTTTTTTTCGGCATTCTTCTTGTTTATTCTCGACCGTTCCTTAGCTAATTCCGAATCCTTGAATTTCACGAAATCGTCCCAATGAGCACTTTGCTTCTCTAGTGTTCCCTCGAATACTGGAGTCTTCCTTCCTCCCTTGACGTACTTGTCCCATTCACGATTCTTGTGGTTCTTGAATGCAACCGCCATCTTCCTAAGAGCAGCGCCCTTGACTTTCTACACATCTGCTTCTGTGAAATGATCTGGTAGGGTGAAATGTTCCATGAGAGTATCCCAAAGCAGACCTTTTTGTCTGTCGTCGACAAAAGTAAGATCTGGACGTGGCTTTGCTGGCTCTCTCCATTCTTGAAGGGAGATCGGGAGTTGGTCCTTCACAAGAACTCCGCACTGACGAACGAACTTGTCCGCAATCTTCTTAGGCGCTAATGGTTCGCCATTAGGTCTGATTGCCTCGATATTGTACTTTACGCCCTCCTTCAACTTTTTGTTCGGGCCTCGTTTCGTCCTGTTGCCTGAAGATTTGCTCGATCCGGATGGCTGAAAGAAGAAAGATCGATTCGTTAATATATCTTCAAGTCATTTAAAACATGTGATGATCACTAGATGCCTGCTTATATAAATATATATACCTTGCCGGTCTTTGTTGTTTCAAGATCAACATTTTCTTCGTCATCATCATAATCATAGTTCATGACTTCATCAATTTGGTCGTCGCGATCGAATATCATATCACCCTCCCCGGTGTTGTTTAGAAATTCGGAGTTGTCATAATCTTCTTCATTCTAATCATCATCTGGCCCGCGAGGATGGCGTATCATATCGAACAGGGCCTATTCTCCCTCTCAGCCGGTATTGTCCACCATAGCTTTTATTTAACTAATCCAAAAGAAATATAAAACAATTTAGTATTCAAATTACATCGTCTCGAATAATAGATATAGTCTCGAATACATCGTCTCGAATAATAGATATAATCTCGAATACATCATCTCGAATAATATATAATCTCGAATACATCGTCTCTAATATTATATATCGAATACATCACTGGCTAGGTAGCTAATAAAGATCTAATACTACAGAAGAATCTAGGACACTCGCGGTTCCTGTGGCGCGGGCGGTGGACACCCAAAGAGAAGGAACCCTCACAGGATCATAGCTGAAGTGAGATCCCTGAAGAAACTGCCAGGTATTGGAGAACCTGCCGCCCTCTAACGCAACCATGTAGCCCATGGACGTGCTCGTCCTCCTCCCTGACACGGCTACGTACCACCTCCGGCGGGGCCGGCTCCCTCCGCACCGAAACTGGCCCACGCGAACGCCACCAAACGAGATCAGGGTCGACGACGGGACCCGGGGCCGGGTTCCTCATCAAGCGGCGTGCCCCTCCAGGCAGCACCTCCCAGTGCCAGCCTGGCGGAGCCCAGTCCCGGACATGGGTCAGCCGGACGTCGTCGCGGACGGGTCAACGGCGAGAATGCGGGCCGGGCATCGTCGACAACAAATACTAGCTATATGCCCGCAAAAAGTAACATTTTTTAATGATTGGATTTTGATAACTAAAATTTCTAACATTTCTATATAACTAACATTTCTATAACATTTCTAACAATGCTATATAACTAACATTTCTATAACATTTCTAATATTTCTATAACTAAAAAACAGAAAAGAAATTATAACCTTTATATATATAACTAACGTTTGTATAACATTTCTAATATTTCTATAACTAAAAAAAAGAAAAATTTCTAACTTTTTTATAACTATTTCTATAACTAAAAAACAGAAAAATTTCTAACAATTCTAACATTTCTATAACATTTCTAACAATGCTATATAAGTAACTATTTCTATAACTAAAAAAGAAAAATTTCTAACTTTTTTATAACTATTTCTATAACTAAAAAACTAAAAAAATGTATGTGTGTGTGTGCTCACCGGCGAGGCGAGAGGCGACGGGGGGCGGCGACAGGGACGGCGACGGGCGGCGACGACGGGGATGGCGACGACGGGGAAAGGGACCGGGCGGCGACGACGGGGACGGGGACGGGGCGGCGACGACGGGGACGGGGCGGCGACGACGGGGAATGGAGAAGGGAAATATACTTGAAATTGTTTTTTTCATGGTGTAGTGCTATGCCTCAGCCATAGATTCTATAAAGTATGTCATGCTGTGTACCAGATCTATTGTATACCCTACACAGTGTTAAGTAAGAGAGTACAATAGTGATCTAAGAGTAGATCACTGGACAGCGGTCAAAATTATCCTTAGTGGAATAAGGAAATATTTCTCAATTATGGAGGTGACAAAAAGTTCGTCGTAAAAAGTTACATCGATGCAAGTTTTGACACTGATCCAGATGGCTCTAAATCTCAATCTGGATACATATTGAAAGTGGGAGCAAATAGCTAGAGTAGCTCCGTGCGGAGCATTGTTGATATAGAAATTCGCAAAATACTTACGGATCTGTATGTGACAGATCCGTTGACTAAAATTTTCGCACAAGCAAAACATGATCACACCTTAGTACTCTTTGGGTGTTAATCACATAAATGATGTGAACTAGATTACTGACTCTAGTAAACCCTTTGGGTATAGGTCACATGACAATGTGAACTATGGGTGTTAATCACATGGTGATGTGAACTATTAGTGTTGGATCACATGGCGATGTGACCTAGATTATTGACTCTAGTGTAAGTGGGAGACTGAAGGAAATATGCCCTAGAGGCAATAATAAAGTTATTATTTATTTCCTTATATCATGATAAATGTTTATTATTCATGCTAGAATTGTATTAACCAGAAACATAATACATGTGTGAATACATAGACAAACAGAGTGTCACTAGTATGCCTCTACTTGACTAGCTCGTTAATCGAAGATGGTTATGTTTCCTAACCATGAACAAAAGAGTTGTTATTTTGATTAACGGGATCACATCAATAGAAGAATGATGTGATTGACATGACCCATTCCATTAGCTTAGCACCCGATCGTTTAGTATGTTGCTATTGCTTTCTTCATGACTTATACATGTTCCTATGACTATGAGATTATACAACTCCCGTTTGCCGGAGGAATACTTTGTGTGCTACCAAACGTCACAACGTAACTGAGTGATTATAAAGGAGCTCTACAGGTGTCTCCAAAGGTACATGTTGGGTTGGCGTATTTCGAGATTAGGATTTGTCATTCCGATTGTCGGAGAGGTATCTCTGGGCCCTCTCGGTAATGCACATCACATAAGCCTTGCAAGCATTGCAACTGAGTTAGTTGCGAGATGATGTATTACGGAACGAGTAAAGAGACTTGCCGATAACGAGATTGAACTAGGTATTGAGATACCGACGATCGAATCTCGGTCAAGTAACATACCGATGACAAAGGGAACAACGTATGTTGTTATGCGGTCTGACCGATAAAGATCTTCCTAGAATATGTGGGAGCCAATATGAGCATCCAGGTTCCGCTATTGGTTATTGACCGGAGACGTGTCTCGGTCATGTCTACATTGTTCTCGAACCCGTAGGGTCCGCACGCTTAAGGTTTCGATGACAGTTATATTATGAGTTTATGAGTTTTGATATACCGAAGGAGTTCGGAGTCCCAGATGAGATCGGGGACATGACGAGGAGTCTCGAAATGGTCGAGACGTAAAGATCGATATATTGGACGACTATATTCGAACATCGGAAAGGTTCCGAGTGGTTCGGATATTTTTCGGAGTACCGGGGAGTTACGGGAATACGGGAGAAGAAGTATATGGGCCTTATTGGGCTTTAGGGGAGAGGGAGAGGCAGGCCACGCGCCCCCCCAAGGCCTAGTCCGAATTGTACTAGGGGGAGGGGCTGCGCCCCCTCCTTCCTTCTCTTCCCTCTTCCCCTTCCTTGTCCCCTACTCCTACTACATGGAAGGACTCCTAGTTGGACTAGGAAAGGGGGAATCCTACTCCCGGTGGGAGTAGGACTCCCCTAGGGCGCGCCATAGAGAGGGCCGGCCCTCCACTCCTTTATATACGGGGGCAGGGGGCACCCCATAGACACACAAGTTGATCTTCGTGATCGTTCTCTTAGCCGTGTGCGGTGCCCCCTTCCACCATAATCCTTGATAATATTGTAGTGGTGCTTAGGCGAAGCCCTGCAACAGTTGAACAGCAAGATCGTCACCACGCCGTTGTGCTGACGGAATTCTTCCCCGACACTTTGCTGGATCGGAGTCCGGGGATCGTCATCGAGCTGAACGTGTGCTAAAACTCGGAGGTGCCATAGTTTCGGTGCTTGATCGGTCGGGCCGTGAAGACGTACGACTACATCAACCGCATTGTGCTAACGCTTCCGCTGTCGGTCTACAAGGGTACGTAGATCGCACTCTCCCCTCTCATTGCTATGCATCACCATGATTTTGCGTGTGCGTAGGAATTTTTTTGAAATTACTGCATTTCCCAACAAGGAGGAGGCCGGAGCGGAGCAGTCGGGAGCGCCGAAGGAGCCGGAGCTGCATCTGCCGCCCATGTACCCAAAGTCGGGCACAAAGATAGTCAAGATCTCCGACGAGGAGTAGGGTGATCTTAGTACGTAGGTTTTTAGGTTTTTATCCTTGCATGCTTTTGTATGAATATAAGAATTCTTGTATAAGGTGTCCGGATGCAGTTGTGCAAATTTGAGGACTGGCCGGTCATTGCCGGTGGACGCGCCCGGGCATGTCCGCGGGCGTTTGAGGGGTCAAATTTGCCGCGCGTCCGCGGGCGTTTGAGGTGTCATATTTGTCATGTGCGGCTGTAGATGCTCTAACATAGTTGATTGCCTTTGCACCCCATAAGAAGCTTGAACATTAGTCCTAGAGGACGAGGCAGAGGGGGAGGACGGCCTCCAACCAAGAGAAAGGAAATTGGTTATGTGCAGTTTGAGGATGAAGCAGCATGTTTGCTGAACAAAGTGAACCCT
Organism: Triticum urartu; assembly: GCF_056163025.1. Taxonomy (NCBI): domain Eukaryota; kingdom Viridiplantae; phylum Streptophyta; class Magnoliopsida; order Poales; family Poaceae; genus Triticum; species Triticum urartu. The sequence goes on from NC_141877.1 coordinate 10,033,955, forward strand.
TGCCAGGAGATGAGATAGTTCCAGAGACCAACCGTGGCAATGAGAATATACCCCACAGCTCACATCCTCTAGTGGAGGCTCCAAGGTAGTATAAGTTTGAATAGAACTGTATCTCAAGGATTATGATCTACCCCTCTGTACAGAAATATTAGTGCGTTTAAATCACTAATACGGAGGGAGGAATTACAATTGTGTCATATCTGCTAACGTGATGTACAAAATATCTTAACATCCCCCTGATCTCAGCTGGTCTCTACCAGATTGAGATCGCTATAGAACTTCTCCTGAAAAAGATGTCGAGATAGTGGTTTTTGGTAAAGATATCTGCCACCTGATCAGCCGATGCAATAAATCGAACATTTGAGCTGCTGCAGCAATGAGTCCACACAGACAAGTTCCGATGCAGCATTGCAGCTGATGAGGATAACTGGAGTGACTAAGAAACTTATGAGTAGTGCTAGATACATCCGTTTGAGCGGCAACTAATTCCGATCAGAGGGAGTAGGTTCTAACAATATTGACGAGGAGTTTTGTTAAATAAATAATGCACTAACCAGTACTATCTGCTGATAACCCCTCCCCAGAATTTGGTGTTGGATTGCTACTCTGAGAGGATGTTGTACATTAGCACTTAAAATTCACATTCATGCTTCATTGAAACTTAAGTACTCACACGTTATGATGAGAAGGCAAAACATGAAGCAACAAAAAGCAAGAGCAATTGCTCATGATTTCTATCGTTCATCTATTACGATACATATTTAGCATCACATTGTTCAATTTGTCTGTCTGACTACATCAATAATCATGTACAGCTAGATGTTGCAGCCTTGTCTTGCAGGAAAGAACACAAAGTTAGTCACCAGGTTCAGAAAAGCTGGTGCACTTATTATAGACCGTGCCCCTTATCGAGTTGCTGGGCAGATAATATTCTCATAACTAACTAGCACCTATGATTTGCTAAGCCCAAGATACACAGCTCAATTATGCTGCACACAAAACTGAGTGACTAGTTCAGGCATAACTGTCTGAGAGAATGTTGTACATTAGCATTATATCTCAGTAAACAGTTCAATGGTCAACGAAAGAATAATACAAACGTTACCATATATTGCTGCATCTACTTATTGTGTAGGTGGATACACACAAATTCTCCTGGTTTGCGGCGAACATTCGCCAATTATGTTGCTTGCCTTTTAGATCCTCTGACAGCGAATAATGCCAGCAACAGCACAGCTTTGGGAGGGAACACCCCGAAGCCGTCTTTAGCGTGTTCATCAACTGGGCCCTTCTCTTGCATTGCACGATCAGCTAAAACTAGAGCATCAGTTTATCAGCCTTCATCTACCTGACGCTCACTGATTTCTGGATCCACTTATTCTGCAGGGTAGTAAATCCAGCCAACAGGCATGTCAGGCAGTACGGCGATGAATGACACATGTTCCAACAAAAGAAAATGGGAAGAGTTTTACCTAAGTTAGTGAGAGTTAGTACATTAAGGCTTTTGTTGTCGTTGTTGTTGTTGTGAGAGTTAGTACATTGTCTTTCTGCATATCGTGCGCTTGACAGCATGATTTTGGAACCTTTTTTTGCATCCAGAAGAACATTTGATAAAGGAGAGCTTTGCAACATGCGACCAATCTTAATGACTGTCACATCCTCTGTTACCCAGCGAACCTCAAATGAAAAATAAGGTACACGATTCCTCCCAGCAGGTTCCGACGAGAGGAACATCATCGTTGACAATTCTAGTTAAGCCAAGGAACTTGAATGTGCCATCTTCCAGTGAGATGACAATACCTCTGGTTCTGAACATGGAAGATAGCAACAGTAAGGATTATTAACCTAGTAGACAAAAAGTATCTATAGCCTGCACATACATACAGAGTAAGGCAATTCACCGCTGTATTTTTACTAGTCATGGGCAATACGATTGTTTCTTTTTCTTAACAGAAACTGAAATTTCCAATGTAAAACAAGGGAATCCCAACTCTTAACCATGGACAAACAGTCAAACACACACAAAAAAGGAGTGGGATAAGCAGGTTTAATTATCCATTCTTGGGTGTTGATTAATTCTAACCTAATATTACAATCCACATGAGTGCTAGACTATGTTTAGGCAAGCCAAACGATAGGCCTTGGAACTATGGCATGCATATGGGGGAAACGAAACCAGGAGGCAGCCTGGCACTTTATAAACCCAGCAGTTTTGACAAAATGAATGGGACTAGCGCCCAGTTTACTTGCTCCAGCTTAGTGGGAATATATGTTTTCTTTTGCATGCAATGGGTATGTTTCAGCATCTCGGATACTAATAAATTGACCAGAAAGCAGTTCCTCTCAGCTCATTGGGTACTCTGTCACAGGAATCAAGCAACAAACATATCGAAGGTGGTCACCAGGCAACAAACACATCAGAGCACTCATGCAACAAACAATCCCCTTGGTCACCAGGCTCAAGCAACGACAGTCTTGTTCTGGGCAGCAGAACGGATGCGCTTGGAGGAAGCATCAGAGGTGCCTGGCTTGCCACCTGGACCGTGCTTGTCGTCTCGATCTTTGGGAGGGGGCCTGGGCCTCTGGGAGGGCCTACCCTGATCCTGCTGACCCTTAGGCTTCGGAAGGACACAATTGTTGTTAATGAAGGTCCGGATGTAGTGCGCCGGGGTAAAATGTGAGTGAACCCCAGACCCACCGTGCAGTATGCCTACCACCTGCTGATTGGTATTGTAAAGAGGGGCGCCAGATGACCCGGCCTCGGTTCCCACTGATGCTTCAAAAAGCTGCAAGTCATAGCCATTCTTGTTGGTGCTCATCAAAGCCAACGGTCCTCGATGCAGGCCTTGAAGTCCCGTGGCCATTGTGCACGGACGATACGCCGGCCAGGAGTAGAGCATGCATTGGGTACCCTCGTTGGTGGCCATGCTGAACTGAACAAGCGGGTGATCTGATGTGCAGCGCACCCTCTGCTGCAGCTCCCCCATAGTCCTCACAGCCAGATCCCTAAGATCCACGCGTACCATCATCAGGTCTCTGGCACAATCGATGGCACAAACAGTTGCTCGTGTGTAGGTTCGCTCTCCGACAAACCCGCCCTGAATGAAGTGAGTTTCGACATGGGAGCAGGTGACCGAAATCTCAAAATAATCATTCATTTGTGCTGCTGAAATGGGCCCCCAGTCTGCCTGAAAAAGGAAGTCCACAATGTGCGCGGTTGTTGTGATGAAGAGAAAGTTGCCCACTATCCTCACGGCAATGCCGGTTCCCGTGAGGTAATCTGCTTCAAAAATTTCATCGAGCTCTTTCTCTTCCTTGATGCCGAATGTGCCAGCGACACGTCTCAGGGTCTTCTTACGATATGGCGTGAGGACAATGATAAAGACAGACGGCCTGGCTGCCGCATGCAGTGGCCTCCAATCAATCATGGGCATGGTAGGCAGAGCAGCTGGAGCAGGCGGGTGAGCAGCCATTGCAAGTTGTACTGCACTGCAATAAACAAAGTGGCAAAGGAGACCATTAGGAACAGAAGCTCCAGCAGAAACAAAAATGCAAGAGCTAAGACAAACAACCTTGAGAAACAATTAGTAGCTACTTCTAGCAATACTGTAATTTAGCAGTAGAGACAAGAGCACCGACCAAGGCAGATGTGATTGTAACACAAAAACAGAAAGCTACCACAAAACTAGAACCGAATCTTGCTCCGTTAGCATATCTGAGGAACAAAGACAAGACACACAAACAAACAAAACCACGAAGAGTGCAAACCACCACCAAACTAGCACTTGAAGCTCAACCTGTTCACTTCAGGACAGCCATCACAACGAATCTACGAAAAGGACACCACAAAGAAAAGCTCCTCCCTTGTCATGATCAGAATCAACAAGCAAGACGGTTTTTCATCTTCTGATATAGTACTATTATAAACTCATCAGCCCGCAGAAACAGGATATCCATCACATTGGCGCTAATGACAAACATCTGAGAGAAAACCAACACATGCACGCACCAATTCCTGCAAGAACACGCGTACGAACAGAATCCAACTTTAATATTAAATCTGCCTCCGGGAGGCTGCTGCTACCTACTAGAACCTCGAGAGATGGAAATCAAACAAAAGGGTTGTAGTAATAAACAAAGGAAAACAAAACAACAAAAATCTCTCGTGTCAGGTAATAATCCAAACAAAGGATGCACAGGTACTCCTAGCAGTACTTCTAATGATATGAAACCACAGTTGGACTGGATGTCTCTGTGCCTCTCTTTTATGCTGGGGTGATGTTTTTGTGCCTTGAGATGGATTTCGAATAGAAGACACACGGATACAGTGAAAACATTGTTCTGACGTCATGTGGATGCATTGCATACAAAAAATAAAGAAAATTTGGTAGTGATCTAACACCTGGTTGACTAGAGTTGAGACTGAGTGTTAAAGCTTCATGCTTCACGGGATGCGTTACTCACAATTGTTGACTCATGCTGCTACATTGTTATTATTATTGATTCTAATATAGTTTGTGGATTTGCAGCGATGCTTTACATTTGATATCATATGCTTTACACCTGGTGATTATTTGGATAGGTCACAAAGTGATAGTTTGCTCTCCTTTTGCAGGCAAATAGAGATGCATTTCTGGACATGTGCAGCAGACTACTGTCATGCTGTCATTTTCATGTCAATCATTTGGGCCATTTCGGTAAAACAGAAATATCGGGGCCATGTTCAGTTACCAGCATTCCGGATTCGCATGAGTAGGTTGCTAATGTTCCTTGCAAATGTAGCTAATGTTTGTATGGAAGAAAAACAATTAATGGTTCCCAGGGGCACAAGTGAAATGACGAGCGGCAGGTGCACCAACCGTGGCTTCAGGGAATTAAGGAATCCCCAGAATGAGCTGATCCTTGGAGGTTGGCTCCCATGTCTCACCGGCACCATAGCTAGCGACTTAGCGAGTGGCAACTAATTGATAGAGTACGTGTGATAGACTAGCACTAGTCAGTGTCGTAGAAGCCCAAAATATAATTACTACCCAAAATCCGAGTCCACCTAGCACTATCAGGAGAGCAAGCCCAAAATTGATGGGCACCGCCACATTCGGAAGCCCGAAAACCACCGTCCCCTCGAGAAAATGATGCCCAAACAAATCACAGAAAAAAACAAAACTGCGCGCGGGGCCGAATCGTCTGAATCAACCACTTCGCGGGCATCTCTATCGCTTCGGCGTACGCAGGCCGGTCATGGAGACCGCCACGGGGAGCGGGAGCCGCGCCGCCACATTCGCGCCACGCCCAAACAAAATCACGGGGAAACAAAACCCTAAGCAAAAGCAGTACAAGTTCACATCGAGGGTCTCCCTCTTGCTTAGGCATGCGCTAGCTGCCTCCTCGCCCGGTCATGGAGGGTTCATCGGAGGCCGCGCCGCCACATTCCCACCACATTGCCGAGGGTTCATCGGAATACACCAGTTAAAAGTTAAAACCGCGAGCCTGAACCGGAGAGGGAGATGGGTCGGAGAGGAGAAATTACCCTGAGGGCGCGCCAGATCCCGGAAATCTCGCCCCCGCCGCCGCCGCCGCCCTCCCTCCCGTTCTCCCTCGCCGTACTACTTCAACGGCGGCGCTCCCGGATGCGAGAGAGAGAGAGAAGGGGGGAGAGGGACGGGGTCGCGCCGCGTGTGACGGACAGCTGTGCAGTGCTGCTACGACGGAACTGCGACCGGTCTCTAGCGGATCGGGTCCGCAAGCTGCTGTAGGTTTTCGACTTTTCGTCCCTGGTCGGACCCGCGCAGCCGCAAGAGATTTTAATAACACTAGCAAATCCTTTGTCCCCCCTGAAACCATCTCTTTTTTTGTTCACAACAGTGCTGGTTAACTTTATTTTTTTTGTAACCTAAAATAAATGACGAAACAGGCTTTCGCGCCGCTACATTAATATAGCAACCACATGATACAACACGCTTGCTGAGGCCCGCTGCAAAACCAAGACCAAAAGAAAAACGAGAGAAAGAAAAGATAAACAAATGCCGACACCGACATATCGACGAAACGAAGATGACCCGCAACCAATGTGCTCTTCGGAGAAGTCCCACCATGCTCCTAGCACTCCGAAGCGTCGCATACCAAGCAACATCTTTAAGAAGGAATGTGACAACGACGACGCCGCTGCTGCCCGGACTAGTCCTAGGGCGTCCCCCGGTACGCGGAGGGCTGTGGGGAAGGGGTACACCCGAGGCCCTTCTGGTAGGAACGACGACACCCGCGGGCGTCACCGCGTCGGTGCCCGACGATCCATAGTGCACCACCCAACTTGCCGCCCACCAACATGCGCCACCACGGTCTTGGCGCCATCCTCGTCGTCTCACTCTGGTCGCCGACATGAGGCCTAGAGGGAAGAAGATGGGACAACGGAATCGGGTACACTAGTGCAGAACCGGGCAATAGCACCGGTTCGTAAGGCCCTTTAGTGTCGGTTCCGTAATCGGCACTAAAGTGTGGTCACTAAAGCCCCCCCCCCTCCTTTAGTACCGGTTCAGCACGAACCGGTGCTAAAGGCCAACCACGTGGCACGAGCCAGCTCCGGGGGCAGGGAGCCCTTTAGTACTGGTTGGTGACACCAACCGGTATTAAAATTTTGGGGGGGGGGGTGGGTTTATGATTTCTCTTTCATTTAATTTTGTGTTTTCCATTTAATTCTTTTTCGTTTGCTGGTATTTTACGATACTACACATTGTACACGTTATGCATATATATATATATATATATAATTTCTAGTAGAACCGATCATATATATATATATCATTAAATGTCTCACAAACCACCATATTAATTAATTCAGACATACACACATGTATATATATATACAATTAGCTAGCTATATACAATTTCTCCTACAATGTTGCCTTCGGAGCCACTGGCATTAGCCTAATTTGTGCCTTCGGAGAACGATGACAATTGGAAGTGGTTCATGGGGGCGGTAGCGGGTAATAGTATTCTCCCTTCGGATCTATGACCTGGTCGAGCAAAAATCCCGCTATTTCCTCTTGAAGTGCTTGTACGCGCTTCGTTTCTAGGAGCTTGTCCCGCACCTCTGTGAACTATTAAGAAGGAGATCAATATGCATGTGTATTAGTTGTGTGACTAGATATCGGTAATGGTGTAAAAATTGTGAATAGTGTTCTGACAAATGTACCCATTCCTGTCTTTGAGATTTGCTCTTTTCGGACGCCATCATGCGAATGTTCTCGCAAACGCAGTATGCACACAGATCAATCCCCTGCGCCTGCTGAAGGGCCTTTACGAGAATGGAATTTTATCAGATAATAATTAATCAAGCATGATAATTAAAGAGATGGCAGCTAGCTAGCTAGTACTACTTAATTACTTACCTTGGGTCGAAACCATTTCATCTTTTCTTTCCATTCGCCTGGAGTGACGCTGATGAACCTTGCCCAAGCCCTGCCCGCCGACAAAGAAAATGAATAAAGGGGTTATTAAATAGTTCATATCATGAAATGACGAGCTAAATAGGTCGAGATATATAGTTTAATAATGATTGAAATTACCTGTTGACTATCCCAAACAAATTGTTATAGTCAGTTTTTATTTTGAGTAGTGAGTCCAGTATTTCAACTGTTCCGGCGTCAACTTTAATGATACACAAGATCCAGTGAAATCTGCATGCACACACATTTGCATGTCTTAATTAAGCAGGCATATGTAAGCAAAAACATGTAGCTAGCTAGTAGGCAAAAATAGAGAATTTGTAGTACAAGACAGTGTGACTCACTGGAAGTTGCAAGGAAGTAGTATATCTTCATTGTATTTGTATTTGAGGCGCTTCAAGAACTCTAGCATGTTGTCCTCTACATTCTTTTCATGATATGCATCTATTTTCCATGTGTATTCATGAACGGTGTTTGGGTCAATGAACCCAATGCCATAGCGTCCACCTTTTTTCATTTCATACATCTTCATCCTGCATAATACCACAGAAAAGAATATAGTGAGGATAATTACAGGTAATGATTGATCAAAAGGATCACTACAGCTAGCTTGAGACTTAAATTACAGAAAGAAATCACTTACAGACAATAGCAACTGACGATAGATTTGTCGAGTGCATTTTGATTGTATAACTGAAATAGTTCATTATACTCAATGGCCACAGCTTTCTGATGGTAGTAATGATCCTTCTTGACTTCCACCATGAGGGACTCTCGATTGGAACTCTTGGTAATGTTCATGTACCATTGATGCAATTCATACATTCTCGTTGGGAGCTTCTTGACCTCGTCTGGCTTGACCAAAGGTTCGCCCCGGACATATTTCCATTTTATTTCCTCCTCTCTAAGCACATGCATGGGCTCGATCTCGAGGAGTTGTCCAACAGTGATATTGAGGACTTCAGCCTGCATTATATGCTCCACGGTTATTACCACATTGCCCACCTCGGGAACGTAAACTTTTTGCCAACAATAATATTGGGCGCGCGTACTCTCACGTGTTGTTGGCACAACAAGCGAGGGGATCGATTGCGCCGCCTGTTCTCCCAGCTGGGGAACGGTTTTCCCGCATTTTTTTACAGCTGCTTGTTGTTTGCTCGAGCTCGAGCTCGCCTCCCTCTGTAGACGTGCTCGATTTAACTTCCTGATGTGGCGCTCATAGTCTGTGTCAACAGGCTTCGGAGCTGGTGGTTGAGCCATACGAATGAAGTGGTCAATCGTTTCCTCAGGCACTTTCTCCCTTTTCGGCGGTGGCGGTTTCGGTGCAAAATGGGCTTCCACCTCGGCCTTCGATATGGCTGCGTTTTCCTCCTCGGACTTGTCATAAGGCCTCTGCGGAAGAGGCGTGAGGCTTGGACCATATTTATATCGCTTGCCTCCGCCTGTACTTCCTATACTACCTCGACTCGTACCGCTACGCACCATAGCTGCGGGGTGTCTCTTCTGCAATTGCTTAGGCGGCGGAGACGGCTGACATGGCTGAGTTGGATGAGGAGGAGTGGCCTGAAGCTGTGCCGGACTTGGAGGAGGAGTGGCCTGAAGTTGTGCCGGACTTGGAGGAGGAGTGGACGTCTGACGCTGTGTCGGACTTGGAGGAGGAGTGGCCTGACACTTTGCCGGACTTGGAGGAGGAGGAGTGGCCTCACGCGTTGGTGGACTTGGAGGAGCGGGAGTCTGCTGACTCGGTGGCGGACTTCGACGAGGAGTCGGGTGACGCGGTGTCGGTGGCCTTCGAAAGACGATGCAATCCTTTCTCCATAGGATGACACGATGTATGGCCTCTCCCAATGTGTGCTCATCGTCACCTCCAGGAATGTCAAGCTGTGGCCCTGAATATGGATCCACCACCTCATCAACCAAGACACAAGCATAGCCCGCTGGAATCGGGTTGCAATGGAAGGTTGCCTCAGGGGGATTTGTAAAAGAAACGGCGTCCGCCACCTTCATGGATATGTTCTTCATTTTCAAGTGTAGCTCACAGTTAGTGTTCTCCATGATGTCATCCACAGGGTATCTATCTAGCATTGCGTCGCCCGGGGCGGAACCCACGCTGCTTCTCGGCATGGATGGGACGGTGCTATCCAATGCTGGATCATCCGCTAGCTGCTGCAGCTGCTGAGACCCCCTTTGCTGGCTAAGTGAGTCGATCTGCTCCTGCTGCCGCTGGAATTTAACTGCCAAGTCTGCGTGCGCTGATTCTAGGCCTTGAAGGCGTTCATAGTCCAGCTTCCTCTGATCCTCCTCCATCTTCCTCTTCTTCTCCTCCGCAATCTTCCTTCTCGCACGGGTTCTGTAGTCGGCGTTCCAGTCCGAAAACCCCTCATACCACGGAATAGCGCCCTTGCCTCGTGTTCTTCCCGGGTGTTCAAGATTTCCCAGGGCACGCGTAAGCTCGTCGTTCTCTCTGTTGGGCTGGAACACCCCCGATCGAGCCTCTTCTATTGCAACAAGTATCGCATCGTCGGCTCCGTTCAGACATGCCTTCGTCGAAACTTTGCCTGTCTTCGGGTCCAACTCCCCCCCCCCATGCGCATAGAACCAAGTCCTGCACCTGGGGGGCCAGCTCCTAGTAACCGGAGTGACACCTACATCCTCCATCTCTTTCTCAGACTTATCCCACTTAGGCATTGCCACCGCGTAGCCACCTGGCCCTAGCTTATGGAACTTATCCTTTTTTTCGGCATTCTTCTTGTTTATTCTCGACCGTTCCTTAGCTAATTCCGAATCCTTGAATTTCACGAAATCGTCCCAATGAGCACTTTGCTTCTCTAGTGTTCCCTCGAATACTGGAGTCTTCCTTCCTCCCTTGACGTACTTGTCCCATTCATGATTCTTGTGGTTCTTGAATGCAACCGCCATCTTCCTAAGAGCAGCGCCCTTGACTTTCTGCACATCTGCTTCTGTGAAATGATCTGGTAGGGTGAAATGTTCCATGAGAGTATCCCAAAGCAGACCTTTTTGTCTGTCGTCGACAAAAGTAAGATCTGGACGTGGCTTTGCTGGCTCTCTCCATTCTTGAAGGGAGATCGGGAGTTGGTCCTTCACAAGAACTCCGCATTGATGAACGAACTTGTCCGCAATCTTCTTAGGCGCTAATGGTTCGCCATTAGGTCTGATTGCCTCGATATTGTACTTTACGCCCTCCTTCAACTTTTTGTTCGGGCCTCGTTTCGTCTTGTTGCCTGAAGATTTGCTCGATCCGGATGGCTGAAAGAAGAAAGATCGATTCGTTAATATATCTTCAAGTCATTTAAAACATGTGATGATCACTAGATGCCTGCTTATATAAATATATATACCTTGCCGGTCTTTGTTGTTTCAAGATCAACATTTTCTTCGTCATCATCATAATCATAGTTCATGACTTCATCAATTTGGTCGTCGCGATCGAATATCATATCACCCTCCCCGGTGTTGTTTAGAAATTTGGAGTTGTCATAATCTTCTTCATTCTAATCATCATCTGGCCCGCGAGGATGGCGTATCATATCGAACAGGGCCTATTCTCCCTCTCTGCCGGTATTGTCCACCATAGCTTTTATTTAACTAATCCAAAAGAAATATAAAACAATTTAGTATTCAAATTACATCGTCTTGAATAATAGATATAGTCTCGAATACATCGTCTCGAATAATAGATATAATCTCGAATACATCATCTCGAATAATATATAATCTCGAATACATCGTCTCTAATATTATATATCGAATACATCACTGGCTAGGTAGCTAATAAAGATCTAATACTACAGAAGAATCTAGGACACTCGCGGTTCCTGTGGCGTGGGCGGTGGACACCCAAAGAGAAGGAACCCTCACAGGATCATAGCTGAAGTGAGATCCCTGAAGAAACTGCCAGGTATTGGAGAACCTGCCGCCCTCTAACACAACCATGTAGCGATGGACGTGCTCGTCCTCCTCCCTGACACGGCTACGTACCACCTCCGGCGGGGCCGGCTCCCTCCGCACCGAAACTGGTCCACGCGAACGCCACCAAACGAGATCAGGGTCGACGACGGGACCCGGGGCCGGGTTCCTCATCAAGCGGCGTGCCCCTCCAGGCAGCACCTCCTAGTGGCAGCCTGGCGGAGCCCAGCCCCGGACATGGGTCAGCCGGACGTCGTCGCGGACGGGTCAACGGCGAGAATGCGGGCCGGGCATCGTCGAGAACAAATACTAGCTATATGCCCGCAAAAAGTAACATTTTTTTAATGATTGGATTTTGATAACTAAAATTTCTAACATTTCTATATAACTAACATTTCTATAACATTTCTAACAATGCTTTATAACTAACATTTCTATAACATTTCTAATATTTCTATAACTAAAAAACAGAAAAGAAATTATAACATTTATATATATAACTAACATTTGTATAACATTTCTAATATTTCTATAACTAAAAAAAAGAAAAATTTCTAACTTTTTTATAACTATTTCTATAACTAAAAAACAGAAAAATTTCTAACAATTCTAACATTTCTATAACATTTCTAACAATGCTATATAAGTAACTATTTCTATAACTAAAAAAGAAAAATTTCTAACTTTTTTATAACTATTTCTATAACTAAAAAACTAAAAAAATGTATGTGTGTGTGTGCTCACCGCCGAGGCGAGAGGCGACGGGGGGCGGCGACAGGGACGGCGATGGGCGGCGACGACGGGGACAGGGACCGGGCGGCGACGACGGGGACGGGGACGGGGCGGCGACGACGGGGAATGGAGAAGGGAAATATACTTGAAATTGTTTTTTTCATGGTGTAGTGCTATGCCTCAGCCATAGATTCTATAAAGTATGTCATGCTGTGTAACAGATCTATTGTATACCCTACACAGTGTTAAGTAAGGGAGTACAATAGTGATCTAAGAGTAGATCACTGGACAGCGGTCAAAATTATCCTTAGTGGAATAAGGAAATATTTTTCAATTATGGAGGTGACAAAAAGGTTCGTCGTAAAAAGTTAATCGATGCAAGTTTTGACACTGATCCAGATGGCTCTAAATCTCAATCTGGATACATATTGAAAGTGGGAGCAAATAGCTAGAGTAGCTCCGTGCGGAGCATTGTTGATATAGAAATTCGCAAAATACTTACGGATCTGTATGTGACAGATCCGTTGACTAAAATTTTCTCACAAGCAAAACATGATCACACCTTAGTACTCTTTGGGTGTTAATCACATAAACGATGTGAACTAGATTACTGACTCTAGTAAACCCTTTGGGTATAGGTCACATGACAATGTGAACTATGGGTGTTAATCACATGGTGATGTGAACTATTAGTGTTGGATCACATGGCGATGTGAGCTAGATTATTGACTCTAGTGCAAGTGGGAGACTGAAGGAAATATGCCCTAGAGGCAATAATAAAGTTATTATTTATTTCCTTATATCATGATAAATGTTTATTATTCATGCTAGAATTGTATTAACCAGAAACATAATACAAGTGTGAATACATAGACAAACAGAGTGTCACTAGTATGCCTCTACTTGACTAGCTCGTTAATCGAAGATGGTTATGTTTCCTAACCATGAACAAAAGAGTTGTTATTTTGATTAACGGGATCACATCAATAGAAGAATGATGTGATTGACATGACCCATTCCATTAGCTTAGCACCCGATCGTTTAGTATGTTGCTATTGCTTTCTTCATGACTTATACATGTTCCTATGACTATGAGATTATACAACTCCCGTTTGCCGGAGGAATACTTTGTGTGCTACCAAACGTCACAACGTAACTGAGTGATTATAAAGGAGCTCTACTGGTGTCTCCAAAGGTACATGTTGGGTTGGCGTATTTCGAGATTAGGATTTGTCATTCCGATTGTCGGAGAGGTATCTCTGGGCCCTCTCGGTAATGCACATCACATAAGCCTTGCAAGCATTGCAACTGAGTTAGTTGCGAGATGATGTATTACGGAACGAGTAAAGAGACTTGTCGATAACGAGATTGAACTAGGTCTTGAGATACCGACGATCGAATCTCGGGCAAGTAACATACCGATGACAAAGGGAACAACGTATGTTGTTATGCGGTCTGACCGATAAAGATCTTCCTAGAATATGTGAGAGCCAAATGAGCATCCAGGTTCCGCTATTGGTTATTGACCGGAGACGTGTCTCGGTCATGTCTACATTGTTCTCGAACCCGTAGGGTCCGCACGCTTAAGGTTTCGATGACAGTTATATTATGAGTTTATGAGTTTTGATATACCGAAGGAGTTCGGAGTCCCGGATGAGATCGGGGACATGACGAGGAGTCTCGAAATGGTCGAGACGTAAAGATCGATATATTGGACGACTCTATTCGAACATCGGAAAGGTTCCGAGTGGTTCGGGTATTTTTCGGAGTACCGGGGAGTTACGGGAATACGGGAGAAGAAGTATATGGGCCTTATTGGGCTTTAGGGGAGAGGGAGAGGCGCGGCCTCCCCAAGGCCTAGTCCGAATTGTACTAGGGGGAGGGGCTGCGCCCCCTCCTTCCTTCTCTTCCCTCTTCCCCTTCCTTGTCCCCTACTCCTACTACATGGAAGGACTCCTAGTTGGACTAGGAAAGGGGGAATCCTACTCCCGGTGGGAGTAGGACTCCCCTAGGGCGCGCCATAGAGAGGGCCGGCCCTCCACTCCTTTATATACGGGGGCAGGGGGCACCCCATAGACACACAAGTTGATCTTCGTGATCGTTCTCTTAGCCGTGTGCGGTGCCCCCTTCCACCATAATCCTTGATAATATTGTAGTGGTGCTTAGGCGAAGCCCTGCGACAGTTGAACATCAAGATCGTCACCACGCCGTCGTGCTGACGGAATTCTTCCCCGACACTTTGCTGGATCGGAGTCCGGGGATTGTCATCGAGCTGAACATGTGCTAAAACTCGGAGGTGTCGTAGTTTCGGTGCTTGATCGGTCGGGCCGTGAAGACGTACGACTACATCAACCGCATTGTGCTAACGCTTCCGCTGTCGGTCTACAAGGGTACGTAGATCGCACTCTCCCCTCTCATTGCTATGCATCACCATGATTTTGCGTGTGCGTAGGAAATTTTTTGAAATTACTACATTTCCCAACAAGGAGGAGGCCGGAGCGGAGCAGTCGGGAGCGCCGAAGGAGCCGGAGCTGTATCTGCCGCCCATGTACCCAAAGTCGGGCACAAAGATAGTCAAGATCTCCGACGAGGAGTAGGGTGATCTTAGTACGTAGGTTTTTAGGTTTTTATCCTTGCATGCTTTTGTATGAATATAAGAATTCTTGTATAAGGTGTCCGGATGCAGTTGTGCAAATTTGAGGACTGGCCGGTCATTGCCGGTGGACGCGCCCGGGCATGTCCGCGGGCGTTTGAGGGGTCAAATTTGCCGCGCGTCCGCGGGCGTTTGAGGTGTCATATTTGTCATGTGCGGCTGTAGATGCTCTAACATAGTTGATTGCCTTTTCACCCCATAAGAAGCTTGAACATTAGTCCTAGAGGACGAGGCAGAGGGGGAGGACGGCCTCCAACCAAGAGAAAGGAAATTGGTTATGTGCAGTTTGAGGATGAAGCAGCATGTTTGCTGAACAAAGTGAACCCTTGCCAGGAGATGAGATAGTTCCAGAGACCAACCGTGGCAATGAGAATATACCCCACAGCTCACATCCTCTAGTGGAGGCTCCAAGGTAGTATAAGTTTGAATAGAACTGTATCTCAAGGATTATGATCTACCCCTCTGTACAGAAATATTAGTGCGTTTAAATCACTAATACGGAGGGAGGAATTACAATTGTGTCATATCTGCTAACGTGATATACAAAATATCTTAACATCCCCCTCGATCTCAGCTGGTCTCTACCAGATTGAGATCGCTATAGAACTTCTCCTGAAAAAGATGTCGAGATAGTGGTTTTTGGTAAAGATATCTGCCACCTGATCAGCCGATGCAATAAATCGAACATTTGAGCTGCTGCAGCAATGAGTCCACACAGACAAGTTCCGATGCAGCATTGCAGCTGATGAGGATAACTGGAGTGACTAAGAAACTTATGAGTAGTGCTAGATACATCCGTTTGAGCGGCAACTAATTCCGATCAGAGGGAGTAGGTTCTAACAATATTGACGAGGAGTTTTGTTAAATAAATAATGCACTAACCAGTACTATCTGCTGATAACCCCTCCCCAGAATTTGGTGTTGGATTGCTACTCTGAGAGGATGTTGTACATTAGCACTTAAAATTCACATTCATGCTTCATTGAAACTTAAGTACTCACACGTTATGATGAGAAGGCAAAACATGAAGCAACAAAAAGCAAGAGCAATTGCTCATGATTTCTATCGTTCATCTATTACGATACATATTTAGCATCACATTGTTCAATTTGTCTGTCTGACTACATCAATAATCATGTACAGCTAGATGTTGCAGCCTTGTCTTGCAGGAAAGAACACAAAGTTAGTCACCAGGTTCAGAAAAGCTGGTGCACTTATTATAGACCGTGCCCCTTATCGAGTTGCTGGGCAGATAATATTCTCATAACTAACTAGCACCTATGATTTGCTAAGCCCAAGATACACAGCTCAATTATGCTGCACACAAAACTGAGTGACTAGTTCAGGCATAACTGTCTGAGAGAATGTTGTACATTAGCATTATATCTCAGTAAACAGTTCAATGGTCAACGAAAGAATAATACAAACGTTACCATATATTGCTGCATCTACTTATTGTGTAGGTGGATACACACAAATTCTCCTGGTTTGCGACGAACACTCGCCAATTATGTTGCTTGCCTTTTAGATCCTCTGACAGCGAATAATGCCAGAAACAGCACAGCTTTGGGAGGGAACACCCCGAAGCCGTCTTTAGCATGTTCATCAACTGGGCCCTTCTCTTGCATTGCACGATCAGCTAAAACTAGAGCATCAGTTTATCAGCCTTCATCTACCTGACGCTCACTGATTTCTGGATCCACTTATTCTGCAGGGTAGTAAATCCAGCCAACAGGCATGTCAGGCAGTACGGCGATGAATGACACATGTTCCAACAAAAGAAAATGGGCAGAGTTTTACCTAAGTTAGTGAGAGTTAGTACATGAAGGCTTTTGTTGTCGTTGTTGTTGTTGTGAGAGTTAGTACATTGTCTTTCTGCATATGGTGCGCTTGACAGCATGATTTTGGAACCTTTTTTTGCAACCAGAAGAACATTTGATAAAGGAGAGCTTTGCAACATGCGACCAATCTTAATGACTGTCACATCCTCTGTTACCCAGCGAACCTCAAATGAAAAATAAGGTACACGATTCCTCCCAGCAGGTTCCGACGAGAGGAACATCATCGTTGACAATTCTAGTTAAGCCAAGGAACTTGAATGTGCCATCTTCCAGTGAGATGACAATACCTCTGGTTCTGAACATGGAAGATAGCAACAGTAAGGATTATTAACCTAGTAGACAAAAAGTATCTATAGCCTGCACATACATACAGAGTAAGGCAATTCACCGCTGTATTTTTACTAGTCATGGGCAATACGATTGTTTCTTTTTCTTAACAGAAACTGAAATTTCCAATGTAAAACAAGGGAATCCCAACTCTTAACCATGGACAAACAGTCAAACACACACAAAAAAGGAGTGGGATAAGCAGGTTTAATTATCCATTCTTGGGTGTTGATTAATTCTAACCTAATATTACAATCCACATGAGTGCTAGACTATGTTTAGGCAAGCCAAACGATAGGCCTTGGAACTATGGCATGCATATGGGGGAAACGAAACCAGGAGGCAGCCTGGCACTTTATAAACCCAGCAGTTTTGACAAAATGAATGGGACTAGCACCCAGTTTACTTGCTCCAGCTTAGTGGGAATATATGTTTTCTTTTGCATGCAATGGGTATGTTTCAGCATCTCGGATACTAATAAATTGACCAGAAAGCAGTTCCTCTCAGCTCATTGGGTACTCTGTCACAGGAATCAAGCAACAAACATATCGAAGGTGGTCACCAGGCAACAAACACATCAGAGCACTCATGCAACAAACAATCCCCTTGGTCACCAGGCTCAAGCAACGACAGTCTTGTTCTGGGCAGCAGAACGGATGCGCTTGGAGGAAGCATCAGAGGTGCCTGGCTTGCCACCTGGACCGTGCTTGTCGTCTCGATCTTTGGGAGGGGGCCTGGGCCTCTGGGAGGGCCTACCCTGATCCTGCTGACCCTTAGGCTTCGGAAGGACACAATTGTTGTTAATGAAGGTCCGGATGTAGTGCGCCGGGGTAAAATGTGAGTGAACCCCAGACCCACCGTGCAGTATGCCTACCACCTGCTGATTGGTATTGTAAAGAGGGGCGCCAGATGACCCGGCCTCGGTTCCCACTGATGCTTCAAAAAGCTGCAAGTCATAGCCATTCTTGTTGGTGCTCATCAAAGCCAACCGTCCTCGATGCAGGCCTTGAAGTCCCGTGGCCATTGTGCACTGACGATACGCCGGCCAGGAGTAGAGCATGCATTGGGTACCCTCGTTGGTGGCCATGCTGAACTGAACAAGCGGGTGATCTGATGTGCAGCGCACCCTCTGCTGCAGCTCCCCCATAGTCCTCACAGCCAGATCCCTAAGATCCACGCGTACCATCATCAGGTCTCTGGCACAATCGATGGCACAAACAGTTGCTCGTGTGTAGGTTCGCTCTCCGACAAACCCGCCCTGAATGAAGTGACTTTCGACATGGGAGCAGGTGACCGAAATCTCAAAATAATCATTCATTTGTGCTGCTGAAATGGGCCCCCAGTCTGCCTGAAAAAGGAAGTCCACAATGTGCGCGGTTGTTGTGATGAAGAGAAAGTTGCCCACTATCCTCACGGCAATGCCGGTTCCCGTGAGGTAATCTGCTTCAAAAATTTCATCGAGCTCTTTCTCTTCCTTGATGCCGAATGTGCCAGCGACACGTCTCAGGGTCTTCTTACGATATGGCGTGAGGACAATGATAAAGACAGACGGCCTGGCTGCCGCATGCAGTGGCCTCCAATCAATCATGGGCATGGTAGGCAGAGCAGCTGGAGCAGGCGGGTGAGCAGCCATTGCAAGTTGTACTGCACTGCAATAAACAAAGTGGCAAAGGAGACCATTAGGAACAGAAGCTCCAGCAGAAACAAAAATGCAAGAGCTAAGACAAACAACCTTGAGAAACAATTAGTAGCTACTTCTAGCAATACTGTAATTTAGCAGTAGAGACAAGAGCACCGACCAAGGCAGATGTGATTGTAACACAAAAACAGAAAGCTACCACAAAACTAGAACCGAATCTTGCTCCGTTAGCATATCTGAGGAACAAAGACAAGACACACAAACAAACAAAACCACGAAGAGTGCAAACCACCACCAAACTAGCACTTGAAGCTCAACCTGTTCACTTCAGGACAGCCATCACAACGAATCTACGAAAAGGACACCACAAAGAAAAGCTCCTCCCTTGTCATGACCAGAATCAACAAGCAAGACGGTTTTTCATCTTCTGATATAGTACTATTATAAACTCAGCAGCCCGCAGAAACAGGATATCCATCACATTGGCGCTAATGACAAACATCTGAGAGAAAACCAACACATGCACGCACCAATTCCTGCAAGAACACGCGTACGAACAGAATCCAACTTTAATATTAAATCTGCCTCCGGGAGGCTGCTGCTACCTACTAGAACCTCGAGAGATGGAAATCAAACAAAAGGGTTGTAGTAATAAACAAAGGAAAACAAAACAACAAAAATCTCTCGTGTCAGGTAATAATCCAAACAAAGGATGCACAGGTACTCCTAGCAGTACTTCTAATGATATGAAACCACAGTTGGACTGGATGTCTCTGTGCCTCTCTTTTATGCTGGGGTGATGTTTTTGTGCCTTGAGATGGATTTCGAATAGAAGACACACGGATACAGTGAAAACATTGTTCTGACGTCATGTGGATGCATTGCATACAAAAAATAAAGAAAATTTGGTAGTGATCTAACACCTGGTTGACTAGAGTTGAGACTGAGTGTTAAAGCTTCATGCTTCACGGGATGCGTTACTCACAATTGTTGACTCATGCTGCTACATTGTTATTATTATTGATTCTAATATAGTTTGTGGATTTGCAGCGATGCTTTACATTTGATATCATATGCTTTACACCTGGTGATTATTTGGATAAGGTCACAAAGTGATAGTTTGCTCTCCTTTTGCAGGCAAATAGAGATGCATTTCTGGACATGTGCAGCAGACTACTGTCATGCTGTCATTTTCATGTCAATCATTTGGGCCATTTCGGTAAAACAGAAATATCGGGGCCATGTTCAGTTACCAGCATTCCGGATTCGCATGAGTAGGTTGCTAATGTTCCTTGCAAATGTAGCTAATGTTCGTATGGAAGAAAAACAATTAATGGTTCCCAGGGGCACAAGTGAAATGACGAGCGGCAGGTGCACCAACCGTGGCTTCAGGGAATTAAGGAATCCCCAGAATGAGCTGATCCTTGGAGGTTGGCTCCCATGTCTCACCGGCACCATAGCTAGCGACTTAGCGAGTGGCAACTAATTGATAGAGTACGTGTGATAGACTAGCACTAGTCAGTGTCGTAGAAGCCCAAAATATAATTACTACCCAAAATCCGAGTCCACCTAGCACTATCAGGAGAGCAAGCCCAAAATTGATGGGCACCGCCACATTCGGAAGCCCGAAAACCACCGTCCCCTCGAGAAAATGATGCCCAAACAAATCACAGAAAAAAACAAAACTACGCGCGGGGCTGAATCGTCTGAATCAACCACTTCGCGGGCATCTCTATCGCTTCGGCGTACGCAGGCCGGTCATGGAGACCGCCACGGGGAGCGGGAGCCGCGCCGCCACATTCGCGCCACGCCCAAACAAAATCACGGGGAAACAAAACCCTAAGCAAAAGCAGTACAAGTTCACATCGAGGGTCTCCCTCTCGCTTAGGCGTGCGCTAGCTGCCTCCTCGCCCGGTCATGGAGGGTTCATCGGAGGCCGCGCCGCCACATTCCCACCACATTGCCGAGGGTTCATCGGAATACACCAGTTAAAAGTTTAAACTGCAAGCCTGAACCGGAGAGGGAGATGGGTCGGAGAGGAGAAATTACCTTGAGGGCGCGCCAGATCCCGAAAATCTCGCCCCCGCCGCCGCCGCCGCCCTCCCTCCCGTTCTCCCTCGCCGTACTACTTCAACGGCGGCACTCCTGGATGCGAGAGAGAGAGAGAAGGGGGGAGAGGGATGGGGTCGCGCCGCATGTGACGGACAGCTGTGAAGTGCTGCTGCGATGGAACTGTGACCGGTCTCTAGCGGATCGGGTCCGCAAGCTGCTGTAGGTTTTCGACTTTTCGTCCCTGGTCGGACCCGCGCGGCCGCAAGAGATTTTAATAACACTAGCAAATCCTTTGTCCCCCCTGAAACCATCTCTTTTTTTGTTCACAACAGTGCTGGTTAACTTTATTTTTTTTTGTAACCTAAAATAAATGACGAAACAGGCTTTCGCGCCGCTACATTAATATAGCAACCACATGATACAACACGCTTGCTGAGGCCCGCTGCAAAACCAAGACCAAAAGAAAAACGATAGAAAGAAAAGATAAACAAATGCTGACACCGACATATCGACGAAACGAAGATGACCCGCAACCGATGTGCCCTTCGGAGAAGTCCCACCATGCTCCTAGCACTCCGAAGCGTCGCATACCAAGCAACATCTTTAAGAAGGAATGTGACAACGACGACGCCGCTGCTGCCCGGACTAGTCCTAGGGCGTCCCCCGGTACGCGGAGGGCTGTGGGGAAGGGGTACACCCGAGGCCCTTCTGGTAGGAACGACGACACCCGCGGGCGTCACCGCGTCGGTGACCGACGATCCATAGTGCACCACCCAACTTGCCGCCCACCAACATGCGCCACCACGGTCTTGGCGCCATCCTCGTCGTCTCACTCTGGTTGCCGACATGAGGCCTAGAGGGAAGAAGATGGGACAACGGAATCGGGTACACTAGTGCAGAACCGGGCAATAGCACCGGTTCGTAAGGCCCTTTAGTGTCGGTTCCGTAATCGGCACTAAAGTGTGGTCACTAAAGCCCCCCCTCCTTTAGTATCGGTTCAGCACGAACCGGTGCTAAAGGCCAACCATGTGGCACGAGCCAGCTCCGGGGGCAGGGAGCCCTTTAGTACCGGTTGGTGACACCAACCGGTATTAAAATTTTGGGGGGATGGGGGGGTGGGTTTATGATTTCTCTTTCATTTAATTTTTTGTTTTCCATTTAATTCTTTTTCGTTTGCTGGTATTTTACGATACTACACATTGTACACGTTATGCATATATATATATATATAATTTCTACTAGAACCGATCATATATATATATATCATTAAATGTCTCACAAACCACCATATTAATTAATTCAGACATACACACATGTATATATATATACAATTAGCTAGCTATATACAATTTCTCCTACAATGTTGCCTTCGGAGCCACTGGCATTAGCCTAATTTGTGCCTTCGGAGAACGATGACAATTGGAAGTGGTTCATGGGGGCGGTAGCGGGTAATAGTATTCTCCCTTCGGATCTATGACCTGGTCGAGCAAAAATCCCGCTATTTCCTCTTGAAGTGCCTGTACGCGCTTCGTTTCTAGGAGCTTGTCCCGCACCTCTGTGAACTGTTAAGAAGGAGATCAATATGCATGTGTATTAGTTGTGTGACTAGATATCGGTAATGGTGTAAAAATTGTGAATAGTGTTCTGACAAATGTACCCATTCCTGTCTTTGAGATCTGCTCTTTTCGGACGCCATCATGCGAATGTTCTCGCAAACGCAGTATGCACACAGATCAATCCCCTGCGCCTGCTGAAGGGCCTTTACGAGAATGGAATTTTATCAGATAATAATTAATCAAGCATGATAATTAAAGAGATGGCAGCTAGCTAGCTAGTACTACTTAATTACTTACCTTGGGTCGAAACCATTTCAGCTTTTCTTTCCATTCGCCTGGAGTGACGCTGATGAACCTTGCCCAAGCCCTGCCCGCCGACAAAGAAAATGAATAAAGGGGTTATTAAATAGTTCATATCATGAAATGACGAGCTAAATAGGTCGAGATATATAGTTTAATAATGATTGAAATTACCTGTTGACTATCCCAAACAAATTGTTATAGTCAGTTTTTATTTTGAGTAGTGAGTCCAGTATTTCAACTGTTCCGGCGTCAACTTTAATGATACACAAGATCCAGTGAAATCTGCATGCACACACATTTGCATGTCTTAATTAAGCAGGCATATGTAAGCAAAAACATGTAGCTAGCTAGTAGGCAAAAACAGAAAATTTGTAGTACAAGACAGTGTGACTCACTGGAAGTTGCAAGGAAGTAGTATATCTTCATTGTATTTGTATTTGAGGCGCTTCTAGAACTCTAGCATGTTGTCCTCTACATGCTTTTCATGATATGCATCTATTTTCCATGTGTATTCATGAACGGTGTTTGGGTCAATGAACCCAATGCCATAGCGTCCACCTTTTTTCATTTCATACATCTTCATCCTGCATAATACCATAGAAAAGAATATAGTGAGGATAATTACAGGTAATGATTGACCAAAGGATCACTACAGCTAGCTTGAGACTTAAATTACAGAAAGAAATCACTTACAGACAATAGCAACTGACGATAGATTTGTCGAGTGCGTTTTGATTGTATAACTGAAACAGTTCATTATACTCAACGGCCACAGCTTTCTGATGGTAGTAATGATCCTTCTTGACTTCCACCATGAGGGACTCTCGATTGGAACTCTTGGTAATGTTCATGTACCATTGATGCAATTCATACATTCTCGTTGGGAGCTTCTTGACCTTGTCTGGCTTGACCAAAGGTTCGCCCCGGACATATTTCCATTTTATTTCCTCCTCTCTAAGCACATGCATGGGCTCGATCTCGAGGAGTTGTCCAACAGTGATATTGAGAATTTCAGCCTGCATTATATGCTCCTCGGTTATTACCACATTGCCCACCTCGGGAACGTAAACTTTTTGCCCACAATAATATTGGGCGCGCGTACTCTCACGTGTTGTTGGCACAACAAGCGAGGGGATCGATTGCGCCGCCTGTTCTCCCAGCTAGGGAACGGTTTTCCCGCATTTTTTTACAGCTGCTTGTTGTTTGCTCGAGCTCGAGCTCGCCTCCCTCTGTAGACGTGCTCGATTTAACTTCCTGATGTGGCGCTCATAGTCTGTGTCGACAGGCTTCGGAGCTGGTGGTTGAGCCATACGAATGAAGTGGTCAATCGTTTCCTCAGGCACTTTCTCCCTTGGCGGCGGTGGCGGTTTCGGTGCAAAATGGGCTTCCACCTCGGCCTTGGATATGGCTGCGTTTTCCTCCTCGGACTTGTCATAAGGCCTCTGCGGAAGAGGCGCGAGGCTTGGACCATATTTATATCGCTTGCCTCCGCCTGTACTTCCTATACTACCTCGACTCATACCGCTACGCACCATAGCTGCGGGGTGTCTCTTCTGCAATTGCTTAGGCGGCGGAGACGGCTGACGTGGCTGAGTTGGATGAGGAGGAGTGGCCTGAAGCTGTGCCGGACTTGGAGGAGGAGTGGCCTGAAGTTGTGCCGGACTTGGAGGAGGAGTGGACGTCTGACGCTGTGTCGGACTTGGAGGAGGAGTGGCCTGACACTTTGCCGGACTTGGAGGAGGAGGAGTGGCCTCACGCGTTGGTGGACTTGGAGGAGCGGGAGTCTGCTGACTCGGTGGCGGACTTCGACGAGGAGTCGGGTGACGCGGTGTCGGTGGCCTTCGAAAGACGATGCAATCCTTTCTCCATAGGATGACACGATGTATGGCCTCTCCCAATGTGTGCTCGTCGTCACCTCCAGGAATGTCAAGCTATAGCCCTGAATATAGATCCACCACCTCATCAACCAAGACACGAGCATAGCCCGCTGGAATCGGGTTGCAATGGAAGGTTGCCTCAGGGGGATTTGTAAAAGCAACGGCGTCCGCCACCTTCATGGATATGTTCTTCATTTTGAAGTGTAGCTCGCAGTTAGTGTTCTCCATGATGTCATCCACGGGGTATCTATCTAGCATTGTGTCGCCCGGGGCGGAACCCACGCTGCTTCTCGGCATGGATGGGACGGTGCTATCCAATGCTGGATCATCCGCTAGCTCCTGCAGCTGCTGAGACCCCCTTTGCTGGCTAAGTGAGTCGATCTGCTCCTGCTGCCGCTGGAATTTAACTGCCAAGTCTGCGTGCGCTGATTCTAGGCCTTGAAGGCGTTCATAGTCCAGCTTCCTCTGATCCTCCTCCATCTTCCTCTTCTTCTCCTCCGCAATCTTCCTTCTCGCACGGGTTCTGTAGTCGGCGTTCCAGTCCGAAAACCCCTCATACCACGGAATAGCGCCCTTGCCTCGTGTTCTTCCCGGGTGTTCAAGATTTCCCAGGGCACGCGTAAGCTCGTCGTTCTCTCTGTTGGGCTGGAACACCCCCGATCGAGCCTCTTCTATTGCAACAAGTATCGCATCGTCGGCTCCGTTCAGACATGCCTTCGTCGAAACTTTGCCTGTCTTCGGGTCCAACTCCCCCCCCCCCATGCGCATAGAACCAAGTCCTGCACCTGGGGGGCCAGCTCCTAGTAACCGGAGTGACACCTGCATCCTCCATCTCTTTCTCAGACTTATCCCACTTAGGCATTGCCACCGCGTAGCCACCTGGCCCTAGCTTATGGAACTTATCCTTTTTTTCGGCATTCTTCTTGTTTATTCTCGACCGTTCCTTAGCTAATTCCGAATCCTTGAATTTCACGAAATCGTCCCAATGAGCACTTTGCTTCTCTAGTGTTCCCTCGAATACTGGAGTCTTCCTTCCTCCCTTGACGTACTTGTCCCATTCACGATTCTTGTGGTTCTTGAATGCAACCGCCATCTTCCTAAGAGCAGCGCCCTTGACTTTCTGCACATCTGCTTCTGTGAAATGATCTGGTAGGGTGAAATGTTCCATGAGAGTATCCCAAAGCAGACCTTTTTGTCTGTCGTCGACAAAAGTAAGATCTGGACGTGGCTTTGCTGGCTCTCTCCATTCTTGAAGGGAGATCGGGAGTTGGTCCTTCACAAGAACTCCGCACTGACGAACGAACTTGTCCGCAATCTTCTTAGGCGCTAATGGTTCGCCATTAGGTCTGATTGCCTCGATATTGTACTTTACGCCCTCCTTCAACTTTTTGTTCGGGCCTCGTTTCGTCCTGTTGCCTGAAGATTTGCTCGATCCAGATGGCTGAAAGAAGAAAGATCGATTCGTTAATATATCTTCAAGTCATTTAAAACATGTGATGATCACTAGATGCCTGCTTATATAAATATATATACCTTGCCGGTCTTTGTTGTTTCAAGATCAACATTTTCTTCGTCATCATCATAATCATAGTTCATGACTTCATCAATTTGGTCGTCGCGATCGAATATCATATCACCCTCCCCGGTGTTGTTTAGAAATTCGGAGTTGTCATAATCTTCTTCATTCTAATCATCATCTGGCCCGCGAGGATGGCGTATCATATCGAACAGGGCCTATTCTCCCTCTCTGCCGGTATTGTCCACCATAGCTTTTATTTAACTAATCCAAAATAAATATAAAACAATTTAGTATTCAAATTACATCGTCTCGAATAATAGATATAGTCTCGAATACATCGTCTCGAATAATAGATATAATCTCGAATACATCATCTCGAATAATATATAATCTCGAATACATCGTCTCTAATATTATATATCGAATACATCACTGGCTAGGTAGCTAATAAAGATCTAATACTACAGAAGAATCTAGGACACTCGCGGTTCCTGTGGCGCGGGCGGTGGACACCCAAAGAGAAGGAACCCTCACAGGATCATAGCTGAAGTGAGATCCCTGAAGAAACTGCCAGGTATTGGAGAACCTGCCGCCCTCTAACGCAACCATGTAGCGATGGACGTGCTCGTCCTCCTCCCTGACACGGCTACGTACCACCTCCGGCGGGGCCGGCTCCCTCCGCACCGAAACTGGCCCACGCGAACGCCACCAAACGAGATCAGGGTCGACGACGGGACCCGGGGCCGGGTTCCTCATCAAGCGGCGTGCCCCTCCAGGCAGCACCTCCCAGTGCCAGCCTGGCGGAGCCCAGTCCCGGACATGGGTCAGCCGGACGTCGTCGCGGACGGGTCAACGGCGAGAATGCGGGCCGGGCATCGTCGAGAACAAATACTAGCTATATGCCCGCAAAAAGTAACATTTTTTTAATGATTGGATTTTGATAACTAAAATTTCTAACATTTCTATATAACTAACATTTCTATAACATTTCTAACAATGCTATATAACTAACATTTCTATAACATTTCTAATATTTCTATAACTAAAAAACAGAAAAGAAATTATACCATTTATATATATAACTAACATTTGTATAACATTTCTAATATTTCTATAACTAAAAAAAAGAAAAATTTCTAACTTTTTTATAACTATTTCTGTAACTAAAAAACAGAAAAATTTCTAACAATTCTAACATTTCTATAACATTTCTAACAATGCTATATAAGTAACTATTTCTATAACTAAAAAAGAAAAATTTCTAACTTTTTTATAACTATTTCTATAACTAAAAAAATAAAAAAATGTATGTGTGTGTGCTCACCGGCGAGGCGAGAGGCGACGGGGGGCGGCGACAGGGACGGCGACGGGCGGCGACGACGGGGATGGCGACGACGGGGACAGGGACCGGGCGGCGACGACGGGGACGGGGACGGGGCGGCGACGACGGGGACGGGGCGGCGACGACGGGGACGGGGACGACGTGGGACGGGCCGGGACGGGGCGGCGATGACGACGGGGCGGCGACGACGGGGACGGGGACGACGGGGCGGCGACGACGGGGATGGGGCGGCGACGAGAGGGATATGGAGACGGGGGCGCGGCGGGCGACGGGGCAGAGGAGAAGAAGCAGATGAGAAATTGAAATTTTTGAAGTGTTTATTTATATAGTATGGACCTTTAGTACCGGTTGGAGCCACCAACCGGTACTAAAGGCCTGTTTTGGCCAGACCATGCGGCGGGAAGCGCACCCCATTTAGTACCGGGTGGTGGATCCAACCGGTACTAAAGGCCCCCCCTTTAGTACCGGTTGGTGCCACGAACCGGTACTAAAGGTGGTGCGCTAGCGCAGGTGCGGTGCGGCAAGTTTAGTCCCACCTCGCTAGCCGAGGGGCGTCCGCACTGGTTTATAACCCCCCGTGCGGTAGCTCTCTCGAGCTCCTCTCCAGAGCAGGCCTACTAGGACTACATGTTCTGTGCTGCCCTGTGGGCCTACTGGGCCTTTGCGGGCCTGCATCCTGGCCCAACAACAGGTTGGGTTTCTAGTCGTATGCAGGCCGCTCTGGCCCAGTAGGTGGGTTTTTTTAAAAAAAAATTGCTTTATTTATTTTTGAGTTGTTTTTTTGTGTATTTAGAGTTTCTTTGTGAATACTTTTGCTTTAGGTACAAAAAATTACAAACTTTCTGTTAGTGCCCGTAGTTTTCAAATTTGAATAGTTTAAATTTTGAATTATTTGAAATTAGTGTGAATCACTAGTTTGTGAATAACTTAACTTTAAAAATCAGTAAAGGCATGAAAGAATTTGTTTGCACATAAAATTTCTTCGCGTTTCAAATGCCAAAACACATAACTACCCTAACTATTACAGAGATTCCCTCGTGGGTGTGAAACACAGAAGAAAGTGATGATAGTGAAGCCGATCACATCCCAGATCTTTGCGTGTGAAACTTTTTCTTCACGTGTGTCCCTTTGCGTCGTAACCATGGAAAATCTTCATCATTTAATGGGATGCTCGGGTCAATATTCATTGTGAATGGAGCAATTTCATCAAACTTTTCATAATCTTCGGACATGTCTGTCTTGTCATCCAGTTCCACGATGTTTCTCTTCTCAGAAAGAACTATGTGCCGCTTTGGCTCATCGTACGATGCATTCGCTTCCTTATCTTTTCTTTTTCTCGGCTTGGTAGACATGTCCTTCACATAGAAAACCTGTGCCACATCATTGGCTAGGACGAATGGTTCGTCTGCATACGCAAGATTGTTGAGATCCACTGTTGTCATTCCGTACTGCGGGTCTTCCGTTACCCCGCCTCGCGTCATATTGACCCATTTGCACCGGAAAAAAGGGACCTTCAAACCACGTCGATAGTCAAGTTCCCATATGTCTTGTATATAACCATAATATGTTTCCTTTCCCGTCTTGGTTTCTGCATCAAAGCGGACACCACTGTTTTGGTTGGTGCTCTTCTTATCTTGGGAGATCGTGTAAAATGTATTACCATTTATCTCGTACCCTTTGAAAGTCATTATATTCGAAGATGGTAACTGGGACAGCAAGTACAGGTCATCTTCAATAGAGGCGTCATGCATGGTACGTGTCTGCAACCAGCTGGCGAAACTCCTGGTTTGTTCACGTGTAATCCAGTCATCAGACTGCTCCGGGTGTTTGGAGCGTAGCAAATTCTTGTGTTCATCCATATACGGAGCCACCAAGGCGGAATTCTGTAGAACTGTGTAGTGTGCTTCAGTGAGAGAATGTCCGTCCATACATATTATTTGTTCCCCTCCTAGCATGCCTTTTCCATCCAGTCTGCCCTTATGCCGCGATTCAGGAACACCAATCGGCTTAAGGTCAGGAATAAAGTCAATACAAAACTCAATGACCTCCTCATTTTCATGGCCCTTGGAGATGCTTCCTTCTGGCCTAGCACGGTTATGAACATATTTCTTTAAGACTCCCATGAACCTCTCAAAGGGGAACATATTGTGTAGAAATACAGGACCCAAAATGTTAATCTCTTCGCATAGGTGAACTAGGATGTGCGTCATGATGTTGAAGAAGGATGGTGGGAACACCAACTCGAAACTGACAAGACATTGCACCAAATCATTCCCTAACCTTGGTATGATTTCTGGATCGATTACCTTCTGAGAGATTGCATTGAGAAATGCACATAGCTTCACAATGGCTAATCGAACATTTTCCGGTAGAAGCCCCCTCAATGCAACCAGAAGCAGTTGCGTCATAACCACGTGGCAGTCATGAGACTTTAGGTTCTGGAACTTTTTCTCTGCCATGTTTATTATTCCCTTTATATTCGACGAGAAGCCAGACGGTACCTTAATACTGAGCAGGCATTCAAAGAAGATTTCCTTCTCTTCTTTGGTAAGAGCGTAGCTTGCATGACCCTGATGTATGTCGTCTTTTCCATGCATACGTTGCTGGTCCTCCTGTGCCTCAGGTGTATCTTTTGTCTTCCCATACATGCCCAAGAAGCCAAGCAGGGTCACACAAAGATTCTTCGTCACGTGCATCACGTCGATTGCGGAGCGGACCTCTAGGTCTTTCCAATAGGGCAGGTCCCAAAATATAGATTTCTTCTTCCACATGGGTGCGCGTCCGTCAGCGTCATTCGGAACAGGTTGTCCACCAGGACCCTTTCCAAAGACTACCTTCAAATCCTTGACCATATCATGTACATCAGCACCAGTACGGTGGCGAGGCTTCGTCTGGTGATCCGCCTCACCTTTGAAATGCTTGCCTTTCTTTCTTACGGGATGCCTACTCGGAAGAAATCGACGATGTCCCAGGTACACATTCTTCTTACAATTAGCCAAATATATACTGTCGGTATCGTCCAAACAGTGCGTGCATGCACGGTATCCCTTGTTTGTCTGTCCTGAAAGGTTACTGAGAACAGGCCAATCATTGATGGTCACGAACAGCAACGCCTTTAGGTCAAATTCTTCCCCCATGTGCTCATACCACACACATACACCTGTCCCATTCCACAGTTGTAAGAGTTCTTCAACTAATGGCCTTAGGTACACATCAATGTCGTTGCCGGGTTGCTTAGGGCCTTGGATGAGCACTGACATCATAATGAACTTCCACTTCATGCACAACCAAGGAGGAAGGTTATACAAACATAGAGTCACAGGCCAGGTGCTATGGTTGCTGCTCTGCTCCCCAAAAGGATTAATGCCATCTGCGCCTTAGACCAAACCATACGCTCCTTGCGTCATCTGCAAACTCCTTCCCATACTTTCTTTCGATTTTTCTCCACTACGACCCATCAGTGGGTACTCTCAACTTTCTGTCTTTCTTACGGTCTTCTCTATGCCATCGCATCGCTTTGGCATGCTCTTTGTTTTGGAACAAACGTTTCAACCGTGGTATTATAGGAGCATACCACATCACCATGGCAGGAATCTTCTTCCTGGGGCGCTCGCCCTCGACATCACCAAAGTCATCGCGGCTGATCTTATAGCGCAATGCACCGCATACCGGGCAAGCGTTCAAAACCTCGTACTCACCGCGGTAGAGGATGCAATCATTAGGGCATGCATGTATCTTCTGCACCTCTAACCGTATAGGGAAGACAGCCTTCTTTGCTTCTTACGTACTCTTGGGCAATTCTTTGTCCTTTGGAAGCATATCCTTTATCATTACCAGCAACTTTCCAAATCCCTTGTCAGATACACCATTCTCTGCCTTCCATTGCAGCAATTCCAGTGTGGTGCCCAGCTTTTTCTTGTCACCTACGCAATTCAGGTACAACAATTTTTTGTGATCCTCTAACATGCGCTGTAACTTCTTCTTCTCCAAATCACTTGCGCAGTTTCTCTTTGCATCGGCATTGGCCCGACCTAGATCATCAACAGGCTCATCTGATGCCTCTTCTTCAGCTTCTTTCCGCATTGCCACCTCAGCTTCTTCCCACATTACCGGCTCAGCTTCTTCCCCCATTATTGTATCATCGTATTCAGGGAACCCATGGCCAGGATAGCTGTCGTTGTCCTCTTCTTCTTCATTGTCTTCCATCATAACCCCTCTTTCTGCGTGCTTGGTCCAAACATTATAGTGGGGCACGAAACCGGACTTAAACAGGTGGACGTGAATGATTCTTGGCTTAGAGTAATTTTGACCATTCTTACAGACAGCACATGGACAAGGCATAAAACCATCCGCCCGCTTGTTTGCCTCAGCCACAAGCAGAAAAGTTTGCACGCCATTAGTGAAATCGGGAGAGCATCGGTCATCGTACATCCATTGTCGGCTCATCTTCAATACACAGCACCAAAAACACCAACTTAATACAAGTTCATACATAAAGTTCATACAACACTTAAATGCAACAAACAAATAACTCTCTAGCTAAAGCATTTAAATGCAACAACAAATGCGATCAAGATCGCAACTAAGGTAACAATTGATCCAACAGCATAATGATACCAAGCCTCACTATCGATGGCATATTTTCTAATCTTTCTAATCTTCAAGCGCATTTTCTCCATCTTGATCTTGTGATCATCGACGACATCAGCAACATGCAACTCCAATTCCATCTTCTCCCCCTCAATTCTTTTCAATTTTTCTTTCAAGTACTCGTTCTCTCTTTCAACTAAATTTAACCTCTCGACAATAGGGTCGGTTGGAATTTCCGGTTCACATACCTCCTAGAAAAAATATCTATGTCAACTTGATGGGCATAATTTGTCATAAACACGAAATGTAACTAGTTTTAAAAGAGAATATATATACCACATCCGAATCATAACAAGGACGAGGGCCGACGGGGACGGATATCAAAACCATGGCACTATGTATAACAAACAACGTATGGGTAAGATAATTACACGAGTAACAATATATATCAAAATCACACAAACATCAATTTTTATATAAAATTTCATGAACAAGAGGCTCACCACATGGTGGTGCCAGTGACGGGGCGGTGCGGGCGATCGACGGTGGTTACGGCGGAGATTTTGAAGGCACTAAGTAAACCACACCTACATATGCAAACTAAGTGTTATTTTTGACCTCAAATTGCATATAAATCAAATACTAGCACATATAATTCCTCCCAAATTACTAAACTCACAAATTAAACACTATATAAAGCATTAAAAGAGCTAATCTAGCAATGAGAGATGAAAGGACAAAGTTGCTAACCTTTGTGATCATTTGAATCGATGGGGACCTTCAAATCTTGACAAATTTTGGGAAAAATGTGTGATGAGCTCGAGAGGAAGAGGGGAAGAAGAGAGAGGGAGGGGAAAGGGGAAGAACAGAGCGAGCTCGGTGGGTGGACGAAGGGTTTATGTAGGACGACCTTTAGTACCAGTTTGTGACACGAACCGGTACTAAAGGTGCTGGAGGGGCCCCAGACTGACAACATCCTGCCACCACTCTCATTAGTACCGGTTCGTGGCACGAACCGGTGCTAAAGGTTCGCCACGAACCGGTACTAATGAGAGCGGCCCGGCTAGCCGTTGGAACCGGCACTAATGGACACATTAGTGCCGTCTCAAATTCAAACCGGCACTAATGTGCTTCACGTTTGACCCTTTTTCTACTAGTGGTACAATAGCATCGCAACCGTGCGGGAGGGAACTACCTCCACCACCATCGTTGTAGCCGACCGGACACGACAATAGGGACACACCAGGCCCCTGCTGGCCCAGCCGGGCCTAGACGAGCCCACGAAGCCCCCGCCGCCAGGCTGTAGCAAGCCGGCCGACAGCGCCACCACTACCTGGAGACCGCCGTCGCACCACTGATGTCCTGCAAGTGCACATGGTTTAGTTGTAGCCTTTTCGAAGTAAGAGTCTCGATCCCACCACTAGTAGAAAAAGGGCCTTCAGTCCCGGTTCATAAGGGCCTTTAGTCCCGGTTCTTGAACTGGGACTAAAATGTCGGTACTAATGCCTCTCCCTTTAGTCCCGGTTCAATCCAGAACCGGGACTAAAGGGCGCGGCCACGTGGAGCTCCACCTTTAGTCCCAGTTGGTGTCCCGGTTGGTAACACCAACCGGGACTAACGGAAATTTTATGATTTTTTTTGAAAAAAAATTGATTTTTTTTTATTTTCAAATTTCTGAATTATTTTAACCTCTAGTCTGTAATCACCACCCCTCATCACTTCTCAATTTATCCTCTAATCACCCCTCATCATTCCAAATCATCTAACTTCCCGAACGGTCACCCATCCTCCCACTCCCCCAGCCTGAGCATGCTTAACTTCCGGGTTCTATTCTCCCTCGCTCCAAGTCTGCACTTGTTGTTTTCCTGACAATACTAAGATGTCAATCCTATTAACCTTCAGGAATTTTGCTTGAGCATGAAGTGACACATTTCATAGTTTTATTTTGAAACTATTGTTTTAAAAAACAATAATTATTTAGTAACACTAATATTTCTTGAATAGTTAGTTTGACCATTGTTTGACCACAGTTTGACCAGATTTGACCAAAATTGAAATAACTAAAATAATTATTTAGTAACACTAATATTCTAGAATAATTAGTTTGACCACAGTTTGCCCACTGTTTGAATTTTTTTCGATTTTTTTCACTCTAGATCTTAAAAGCCCCGTAACTTTTTTTCTATTAGGTTTTTGAGGATTTTGAAAATGTTTAACTTCCCCCTGTTAAATTCGGATGTAACTTTTCGAGTAGATGATTTTTCATATAAAAAACTTTTTCATCCGAGTTAGTATGCAAAAGTTATGCCCATTTTTACAAATTTCAGAGAGATTTTGCAAATAAAGTCAAAATTCACATTTGCAAATTTCCCAACAACTAGACCACATATCACATGGGAAACTTATTTTATTTTATTTTTTTGACATTTCCATCATTTTCTTTTATTTTTTTTAAAACTGAAAAGGCGATCTACCGGGGGGTAGAGTTTGAAAATGGGACCTTTAGTACCGGTTCGTGGCACGAACCGGGACTAAAGGTATCATCCCCATTAGTCCCGGTTCGTGCCTCAAACCGGGACTAAAGGTCTAATCTTTAGTCCCGGTTTGAGGCACGAACCGGGACCAATGGTTTTGGGCCAGGAGCGAGGCCCATTGGTCCTGGTTCATCCCACCTACCGGGACCAAAAGGTCCAGATGAACCGGGACCAATGGCCCACGTGGCCCGGCCGGCCCCCTGGGCTCACGAACCGGGACCAATGCCCCCATTGGTCCCGGTTCTAGACTGAACCGGGACTAATGGGGTTACCCGGCCTGGACCAAAGCCCCCTTTTCTACTAGTGCACATGGAGCACATAAATCAATCTTTTGTCTCTTGAAGGGTTTAAATAATGTGCCTGCAAGTTGTGAGTTATCCAAATCAGTGGTGGTATAATGAAAAGGGTGTAGCGAGCATAAAATTGAATACTGCAAAAATAGCAAATAATAAAGTTGCACAAAAGAGTATTGAAACCAAACCGATTTAAAGCATTCCTAGGGTGTCCGAATTCCCCAGTAGCGTGCATCTATAGCGGTGCCTAAACACAATGCTACTCCGGATTCCTAAGCCACTTTGCGTATTCCTATTTGAGGGCGGAGCTGGTACAGATACATGCATACACTCGGCAGACCCATATCACATACGCCATCACCGTTCTTCCCGACTCCGGTTACCAAATGGTGATCCCGTTGACGCAGCATATAGGTGGTCTCTGTTTTACCCCTACTGCAACGGTCTGGGATGAAGGGAGATAGGGCCTGTCACCCACCTACTTCCACCACCAGCTAGTCCATCACCAATTATAACCTTGATGACCCACAAGTATAGGGGATCTATCATAGTCTTTTCAATAAGTAAGAGTGTCGAACCCAACAAGGAGCAGAAGGAAATGACAAGCAGTTTTCAGCAAGGTATTCTCTGCAAGCACTGAAACTGTCAGTAACAGATAGTTTTGTAGTAAGATAATTCGTAATGGGTAGCGAGTAACAAATGTAACAAAGGTGCAGCAAGGTGGCCCAATCCTAAGCCTGGACAAGTTCTTATATAAAGCAAAATGCTCCCGAGGACACATGGAAATTATTGTCAACCTAGTTTTCATCATGCTCATATAATTCACGTTCACTACTTTGATAATTTGGTATGTGGGTGGACCGATGCTTGGGTGTTGCCCTTATTTGGACAAGCCTCCCACTTATGATTAACCCCTCTCGCAAGCATCCGCAACTACAAAAGAAGAATTAAGATAAATCTAACCATAGCATGAAACATATGGATCCAAATCAGCCCCTTACGAAACAACGCGTAAACTAGGGTTTAAGCTTTTGTCACTCTAGCAACCCATCATCTAATTATTGCTTTCTAATGCCTTCCCCTAGGCCCAAATCATGGTGAAGTGTCACATAGTCGACGTTCACATAACACCACTAGAGGAAAGACAACATACAACTCATCGCAATATCGAACGAATGCCAAATTCACATGATTACTTATAACAAGACTTCTCCCATGTCCTCAGGAACAAAAATAACTACTCACAAACCATATTCATGTTCATAATTAGAGGAGTATTGAAAGGATCGAGAAGAGGGGTCTAGAGGGGGAGTGATTAGACCCTCAACAAGCAAAGTTGGTAGATTTTTAATTTCTATAGGTTGAGGTTGAGATTTTGCACAAGATTAACCACTACTAATACATTTCAAACAAGCATGACAAGAGTATATGCAGCGGAAAGAGTAAAGCATGCTATTTGCAAGAAAGTAAGGGATGGGATTGGAGAGTGCAAACGCAATGGAAACTCGGAGATTTTTAGCATGGTTCCGATAGGTGGTGCTATCGTACATCCACATTGATGGAGACTTCAACCCATGAAGGGTAATGAGTGCGTGAGTCCACGGAGGGCTCCACCCACGAAGGGTCCACGAAGGAGCAACCTTGTCTATCCCACCATGGCCATCGCCCACGAAGGACTTGCCTCACTCGGGTAGATCTTCACGAATTAGGAAATCTCCTTGCCCTTACAAACTTCTTGGTTCAACTCCACAATCTTGTCGGAGGCTCCCAAGCGACACCTAACCAATCTAGGAGACACCACTCTCCAAAAGGTAATAGACGGTGTTTCAATGATGAACTCCTTGATCTTGTGCTTCAAATGATAGTCTCCCCAACACTCAACTCTCTCACACAGATTTCGCTATGGTGGAAAGATGATTTGAGTGGGAAGCAACTTGGGGAAGCCTAGAGATCAAGATTCTTGTGGTAGGATTGGTATATCTTGGTCTCAACACATGAGTAGGTGGTTCTCTCTTAGAAAATGAGTGGTGGAAGTGTAGGCACGTTCTAATGGCTCTCTCTCGAATGGAGAAGGGGGTGGAGGGGTATATATAGCCTCCACACAAAATCCAACCGTTACACACATTTGAGCCAACTAGGTCAGACCGGATAGAAGAACTCGGCGAGACCGATCCAGTTCAAAATGTGGACGTTAGGCATCTCGGTGGGACCGACTGGAACAACTTGGTGGGACCGATGTGCAAGGGTGTAACGCCCATGATGCGGCTATATCTCCCACGTGTCGAGGCAGGACTTAGAGGCATAACCGCATGGTGGTTTTGTCGCAAGAAGGGTCATCTTCACACAATACCATGTAATGAACAAGAATGGGATAGAGAGTTGGCTTACAATCGCCACTTCACACAAATAATAAGTTAAACATACATCATCCAGAATACAATCAAGGTCCGACTACGGAACCAAAATAAAATAAGACAACCCCAAATGCTAGATCCCCGATCGTCCCAACTGGGCTCCACTACTGATCATCAGGAAACGAAACATAGTAACAACCAAGGTCTTCATCGAACTGTCACTTGAGCTCGGCTGCATCACCTGCACTGGTATCATCAGCACCTGCAACTGTTTTGGTAGAATCTGTGAGTCACGAGGACTCAGCAATCTCACACCCGCGAGATCAAGACTATTTAAGCTGATGGGTAGGAAAGGGTAGTGAGGTGGAGCTGCAGCAAGCACTAAGCATATATGATGGCTAACATACGCAAATGAGAGTGAGAAGAGAAGAAATGCAACGGTCGAGAAGATAGAAGTGATCAAGAAGTGATCCTGAAACTACTTACGTTCAAACATAACACAAGAACCGTGTTCACTTCCCGGACTCCGCCAAAAAGAGACCATCACGACTACACACACGGTTGATGCATTTTAATTAAGTCAAGTGTCAAGTTATCTACAACCGGACATTAACAAATTCCCATCTGCGACATAACCGCGGGCACGGCTTTCGAAAGATAATGCCCTGCAGGGGTGTCCCAACTTAGCCCAGCACAAGCTCTCACAGTCAACGAAGGATATTCCTTCTCCCAGGAAGACCCGATCAGTCTCGGAATCCCGGTTACAAGACTTTTCCACAATGGTAAAACAAGACTAGCAAAGCCGCCCGATGTGCCGACAAATCCCCGATAGGAGTCGCACGTACCTCGTTCTCAGGGCACACCGGATGGGCAAGACGTCGGGTTGGCATAGACTCTAGTTGCCCAGGGGGCGCCGGACATCGCCCAGGTTGGACCAGCACTTGGAGGAGCACTGGCCCAGGGGTTTAAAATAAAGATGACCCTTGAGTCTGCAGAACCCAAGGGAAAAAGGCTTAGGTGGCAAATGATAAAACCATGGTTGGGCCTTGCTCGAGGAGTTTTATTCAAAGCGAACTGTTAAGGGGGTCCCATAAATCCCCAACCGCGTAAGGAACGCAAAATCAAGGAACATAACACCGGTATGACAGAACTAGGGCAGCAAGAGTTGAACAAAACACCAGGCATAAGGCCGAGCCTTCCACCCTTTACCAAGTATATAGATGCATTAATTAAAATAAGAGATTGTGATATCCCAACATATCCATGTTCCAACATGGAACAATCTTCATCTTCGCCTGCAACTAGCAACGCTATAAGAGGGGCTGAGCAAAAGTGGTAACATAGCCAAACAACGGTTTGCTAGGAGGGTGGGTTAGAGGTTTGACATGGCAATATGGGAGGCATGATATAGCAAGTAGTAGGTAGCGCGGCATAGCAATAGAGCGAACAACTAGCAAGCAAACATAGAAGTGATTTCGAGGGTATGGTCATCTTGCCTGAGATCCCGCTAGGAAGAAGAACGAGTCCATGAAGAAGACAAACGGACGTAGTCGAACGAATCCTCACAATCGGAACAATACCGAGAACTATCGAGAAGAAGCGCAACCGGAAAGAAGGAAACATCATGGTAAACAACCAGCACATAAACATGGCATGATGCACAAGCAAATATGATGCATGTCCGGTTTAATGAGGCATGGGATGGCAAAGTGCACAAACAATACTACAAATTAAGCAGAGCTCAGTATGCAACGAGTTGCATATTGACAAAACACCACATATGATTATTTAGTTCTCTCTCGGTTATGTACACAACAATATTAATGTTGGTTAAACATGGCAAGAGGTGAAGCATATGAAAACTACCTAACTAGGCAGGTTTAAATGAGGCGCCGGAAAAATCCTCATATGCATATTTTGGAATTGGTACTGTTCTGCCCTAAATCATATTTTAGAGTTGTTGAACATGCAAAGTAATGCCACCATGTTAAACTATGCATTTTTCTACCCCATTTCCATATAAAGTTTATTAAATTCGGAGCTACGGTTATTTAGTTATGAAATAAAATATTTTAGTATGACATTTGAAGAAAAATAGTAGCAAACAGCAAGTTACACATTTTAAACATGGATGAAAGCAGCATAATATGAAACTTGATGAAATTCTAAGCATTTTACATATTTAAATCATTTTAATCCGATGCATGGTTAATTAATTATTATATGCATGAACATGGAGGGGTAATCTGTAAAACTGCACTCTCTGGGA
This sequence comes from Triticum urartu, assembly GCF_056163025.1. Lineage (NCBI taxonomy): Eukaryota > Viridiplantae > Streptophyta > Magnoliopsida > Poales > Poaceae > Triticum > Triticum urartu. Next base: position 10,073,205 of record NC_141877.1, read on the forward strand.
AAATGAACAAATTCACAGATGCTGAAAAAAACGTACGCGGTCCGAATCTGAACAGAGCTGGGGGCTGCTCACCATGAGCCATGCCCAGTCGATGGAGAGGTAGGCCGGAAGGGGGGGCGCTGGGCCTTGCCAGCAGCAGGCCGGTTGCAGCACTGCGCGTGCGGTCGACCTGGTCAACGCGCGGGCGACGCGCTGGCGTGGCTCGAGGCAGGGGCGGTTCGAAGCGAAGCAGGCAGCAGCGGTTCGAGCAGAGAAACAGTGGAGCGGCCGCAGCAGGACTTGGCGCGCGGGTGACGCTGGAAGCGGAGAAACGACGCAATGACGAGGGCGGCGCGCCGGCGTGAGGTAGCGGAAGCAGCCGCGAAGCCTGGCGGCAGGGGAGGCACGGATACGGGCGGTGGAGGTAGCAGGCCGGCGGTGACGACTGCTGTTACAGAGAACCAGAGAGAGATCGGGAGTGAGTAGCGGCAGGAGAAGGAAAAAGAAAGAAGAAGGAAGGCAGGGCATGGCAAGGACCTGGCGGCGGTGGACCTTGCGGGCACGCAGAGGAAGGTCGAAGACGGCGGGGCAGCGTCGGATCTGGTGCACGGGTGCAGGTGACGAAGCTCCAGGTGGAGAAGGTTCCATGGGGCGGCGGCGTCCTTGTTCGTCCCTGAGAGGGAAAGAGAGCGAGAGAGATTGAGAGAGGGGGAAACAGAGGAGGACCGGAGGACGAAGAGAAAGGGTCAGCGACCTGCGGGGAGGTCCGACCGCGGAGACGCGTCGGCGTCAAGGTGCGGCGGCGCCAGCGAGATCTGGCGAGGACGCGGCTTGGACGAGGCAGCGGCAAGCTCCGGCTGTCCATGGAGGTTCTCTGTCCAAAAAAAACGAGACAGAGATGTGAGAGGGAGACGAGAGGAGTGGGAAAGGAAGGAAGGGGCGGCGCGGGGCTCATCTGCTGGTGATGCTCGACGGCAGAGGGAGCTCTGGTGGCCTGATTGGCCGGAGGGCTGCTCTCCTGCTCGGGAACGAGCAACGAGGAGGCTACAGGGATCGAGGGATGGGGATCCCGAGAGGATTTGGTGGAGTGGCGGCGGGATGGGACATCTCCTTAGAAGTTAGGGTTTGTCCATATTTGGATTAGGGGTCTATATACATACGAAAGGGGGATGATTTGGATCCTTCGATTGCGATCGGGCGGTCCGGAATAAATGGGTTAGGGAGTCCAAAAGAGAAATCGAAGATAATCAGGGGATGTTTGGGGATGATCCGAATCTAACGGTGATGATTGAGCGGGTCAGGTTCGGGTAAGTTTTCGGATGCGCGCGAGGGTTCGACAAAAGGCCATGGAGATAAGGGGGTTTTGACGGGCTCAGGGAAGAGAGAGAAGAGAGCGGTCCGGTTGATATGACAGGTCAACAGAGACAAGGAAGAAGCGGCAACTACGAGCAGATGCAAGTTTTGGAAAAATGACGGCAACGAAGTGCCAATGCAATGCGGATGATGCAATGATGAATGCAACAAACAAATAAATACACACGACGATGACGAAAAACATGGGAGGCATCTGGAGCGTTGGTCTCGGGGCGTTACAACACTCCACCACTACGAGAGGATCTCGTCCCGAGATCTAGGGATGGCACCATACAGAAACGGAAGAGGAAGAGGTAAAACAAAGTTGCTTCTTTGACAAACGAGTGAAACCACGAACCTTGAGAGGTTGAAAAAATTGAAAGAAAGAATACAACGAAGATGAACAAAGTTGAAAACAATCCGTTAGAAAAGAGGAACAAGGAACATTACAAGAACCTTGTAAGTTGAAAGACAAACAAAAATGGTTATGATGGACAAGAAGTACATGCAAGCACTTCGGTTGAAACAAGATGTACAAGGAACGATAAAGAACAATTACGACAACCCTCTGGTTAAATGGATAAGCAATGAAAGAACACGATCTTCACAATTCGATATGATGAGCGAAGAGAGCAACATCACAATGCCTCCGGAAGAAATAATAGAAGATATATCATTGGAATAAAATAATGGAGAAGAAAATGCCAACTTCTGCCACAAATGAGCTTGGAAAGCACCCTTCCAAGAAGGTTATAATGGAGTTGTTGGAAAATCAACAACGAAAGGACAAGCTTGTTGTGGGCTATGGAAGACAACTCAAAATTATAAGGTGACAAACGACCACTAACGAAAAACAATTGATTGCTTGAGAGCAACGAAGAGATGAAAACTTCTTTCATCAAGAGGATAAGAGGAAACTTGGATCATAGATAATCACCACAAAGAGCAACATTCCTTAGGGAAGACCTTAGGTGAAATATGACACAAGGTAACTCCAACGAAGAGATTGATGGATCTAAAATACCTCATTCCTGACAACATGTGAATCATGAAACATGAAGGAAATTGTCAAAATGACATAACACTACCTCAAAATATAAGGTAGAAAGAATTGCACTTTGAAATGCAAGAAGAAGAATGCTTGAACTCCTCAAAACAAAACATGTGTTGAGCACCCTGTTTAATTTTGAGTATAGCTTGGCGGATCTTAACTTCAAAAGAAAACTTGAAGAACAAATCGAGGATGAAAGGAATCCTTGACGAATCACCATGTAGAGCCTCCATGAAGAACTCCGGTAATAAAAGGATGGTACAAAGAAAGAGAAGTTGAACACACAAAGTGAAGCCTTGCGATGATTTAGATGGACCTTCGCGACGAGATAATGCCGAAAACTTGGAACTCCAAAAAGAAAAGATGAAGGATCTCGAACCGAGAATGTGACATGATGAACAACTTTGGAAAGAAGAAATTAGATCACTTGGATGAAACAATAATAAGAATTACGTTATGCATATCCTTGACCAATTTCAATTGATGACAAGGAATGGATTTGGCATGCCACTTATTCGTCTTGAAAAGATTGAAGAGAGAAATAGCGCAACTTGGGAAGGTCTTCCACGAACCACCGGTAGGATTTGGAAATACGAATGAATTGATACGATAACAATGGAAGAGAATTATTGAACGAACCACCGTAAGAATTGAAAATGAAAGTAGCAAAGGCACAATTCACCGGGAAGAATTGGAAAACGAAAGAAGATACTTGAGGGGATTTAGATACAAGTGAATGAAGAGATCCCGAGCTGATTAGAGAATACTTGAATGATGCCCCGGTAAGATTTGGAGAACGAGAGCTGAAAGCTGGAATGGATAATTCTGAGATGATGGGCTCCAGAGAATCAAACTAAAAAGACTACTGCATTGCTCCAGATGGGTGAAAAGAATTCTCACAATCGAAAACAATTATGAGAGGACGACATCAACCTTGGACTATGCATCTTTAAGAGAACGGAGCAAGATTTAAGAGAAAATCTTCTTCAGTTTTCAAATGCAGAGAATGACGACAAGAGACACCACTATGAATTGTTGAGGCACTCCGGAATGAAAATTAGAAAGATTGAACGAACAATGAAAAGAATTTGAAAGATCTTGGAGAAAGACATTTGACTGATGATAATTCGTTCTTACGTCAAACTTTGAAAAGAATTTGGGAATAGCTCCGAGAGAATTAGAAGAGTCAGGTAAGATCCTGGGAAAAGACCTGTGGGTTAGGGCCCACTCAAAAGGAAACACCGTTGAACTATTTAAAAGAGAGATTGTGTCGGTTGAATTAAATGGCTTGAATAAGGTAAGGCCTCGAAATAGCTTGAACGGATTAAGAATGGCAGCTTGAATCTTCTGAGATATCTTCAGCACTCTAGATACAAGTATCACGATGTTAATGATCAAGAGATTCTTGGATAAGAACTTCCAAAATGAGAAAGCATTTGAAAGGAGGAAAGGGATACGATCAACACCGAAAACTTGCATTGAATCTGCCGTAGGAAAAAACGAGAATGGAAGAATGATGAACTTGTAGAGCATCTTCATGAGAACCACCGAGTAAGAATATTGAAGAAAAATAATGAAGAAACTTCACATTAATAAAATGAATACTTGATTAAGGATATATGATGTTGGGGAACGTTGCAAAAAACAAAAAATTCCTACGGTTTCACCAAGATCCATCTATGAGTTCATCTAGCAACGAGTGATCGGATGCATCTACATACCTTTGTAGATCGCGAGCGGAAGCGTTCAAAGAACGGGGATGAGGTAGTCGTACACGACGTGATCCAAATCACCGGAGATCCTAGCGCCGAATGGACGGCACCTCCGCGTTCAACACACGTACGGTCAGCGTAACGTCTCCTCCCTCTTGATCCAGCAAGGGGAGAGGAGAGGTTGAGGAAGATGGCTCCAGCAGCAGCACGACGGCGTGGTGATGGTGGAGCTGCAGTACTCCGTCAGGGCTACGCCAAGCACTATGGAGGAGGAGGGGGTGTTGGAGAGGGAGAGGGAGGCACCAAAGGCAAAGGTAAGAAGTCCTCCATCTCCCCCACTATATATAGGAGGGCCTAGGGGGGGCGCCGGCCCTAGGAGATCCAATCTCCTAGGGGGCGGCGGCCAAGGGAGGAATCCCTCCTCCCCAAGGCACCTAGGAGGTGCCTTACCCCTTTGGGACTCTTCCTTAGGGTTTCCCCCACCCTAGGCGCATGGGCCCTAGGGGGAAGTGGCACCCCAGCCCACTTTGGGCTGGATCCCTTCCCACTTCAGCCCATGGGACCCTCCGGGATAGGTGGCCCCACCCGGTGGACCCCCGGGACCCTTCCGGTGGTCCCGTTACAATACCGGTGACCCTGAAACTTGTCCCGATGGCCGAAATAGCACTTCCTATATATAATTCTTTACCTCCGGACCATTCCGAAACTCCTCGTGACGTCCGGGATCTCATCCGGGACTCCGAACAACATTCGGGTTACTGCATATACATATCCCTACAACCCTAGCATCACCGAACCTTAAGTGTGTAGACCCTACGGGTTCGGGAGACATGTAGACATAACCGAGACAACTCTCCGGTCAATAACCAACAGCGGGATCTGGATACCCATGTTGGCTCCCACATGCTCCTCGATGATCTCATCGGATGAACCACGATGTCGAGGATTCAAGCAACCCCGTATACAATTCCCTTTGTCAATCGGTATGTTACTTGCCCGAGATTCGATCGTCGGTATCCCAATACCTCATTCAATCTCGTTACCGGCAAGTCACTTTACTCGTACTGTAATGCATGATCCCATGACCATACACTTGGTCACATTGAGCTAATAATGATGATGCATTACCGAGTGGGCCCAGTGATACCTCTCCGTCATACGGAGTGACAAATCCCAGTCTTGATCCGTGTCAACCCAACAGACACTTTCGGAGATACCCGTAGTCTACCTTTATAGTCACCCAGTTACGTTGTGATGTTTGGTATACCCAAAGCACTCCTACGATATCCGGGAGTTACACGATCTCATGGTCTAAGGAAAGGATACTTGACATTGGAAAACTCTAGCAAACGAACTATACGGTCTTGTGCTATGTTTAGGATTGGGTCTTGTCCATCACATCATTCTCCTAATGATGTGATCTCGTTATCAATGACATCCAATATCCATAGTCAGGAAACCATGACTATCTGTTGATCAACGAGCTAGTCAACTAGAGGCTTACTAGGGACATGTTGGTGTCTGTTATTCACACATGTATTACGATTTCCGGATAACACAATTATAGCATGAATAAAGACAATTATCATGAACAAGGAAATATAATAATAATGCTTTTATTATTGCCTCTAGGGAATATTTCCAACATATGAGTCCTTGAAGAAAAAGGGTGGGAGGGCGGGAAAACAAAGGCAACTTGGGATGGTTGAAACAAACACCGTTGAGAAAATTGAGGGGTGATCTTGGGAATGTTGAAAATGATCGGATCCACTTGAAGAGAAGCACACCGATTGAGAAGAAATTGAGATGACAAACTCGAAGATCAAGAAGGATTAGTATTCACATAGGAATATGAGAACACAGCTTAGAATAAGGTATGGAATCAACACTTGACATCGAAGCAACTCGAATACCACAACAAAAACAAACAAAGGATTGGCTTGCAGAATAAGCCGGAAACAAACATGTGATAGATCCCATATTGTATCATGTGTCTGTTGGAAAGATATCCTACGAGATACTTGAATTCCCACTTATAAACTCCCGAAACTTTTTGGTTATGCAATCTGCTGGTGGGGATACAGGGGAAGCAATATATCTCACCCAAACTAACAATCCCTACATCCAGTTGTATCCATCCGTCAACACATAACCAAGAAAACTCCAGAAATCGTGTACCTCAACCTTCGAAAAAGCATCCGTTATACGAGTTATGGCAATACTCCCGAACTCCAGCCCCAGTACTGGGTGGCGTCGAGGTTATCTCACCAACAACTGCATAAAAGAGATTTTAGATGTCGGCAAAAAACTCAGGAATTCCAGAACTGCAACGATAAGATTGTGACGACAACACCTCGGAGCTCAACTCCCCGGGACACTGCCACAACCCCTAAATGTCAGGAGGCACCAAGAACAATGTTCTCCTCACAAGAATATCAGAACGATCCCAACATACCCGCGTGATCCTAAAAAAAATTTAGTGAAATTTGAGGAGAGGAAAGTCAAAACATCTACATCAGGAGACCTCACTAGAGCGATGAGGGGACTGAGGAGTAAAAAGAATCCTACTCTCTGATATATATAATCCTAAGACTCAAAACATTTTGTTCTAGACTCAACAAAGTCAGTGATTCGAACAGATTACAATGGGGACCAATATAGGTTAACCTAACATCTGGATGGCGCTCCCACCCACCCACCCACCCTCCGGCGAATCTCTCCGGTGATCTCCCCGTTCCTCCGGTAACTTTTGGATCTTTTCCGCGCATTGGATTTGGATTTCCCTCCTCTCTCTTTAGACCCCAGTCTCTATGGGTTCTGATGGTGGTGCTACTCTGGATCTGGATTTTTCTCGTGGTGTGGCTGTTGCCGATGAGGTTTTTAGATCTTCTGGTCTTTCGATCCATCCTTTGGAGGGATCCCGTCCTTTTGTCCTGGTGGTCTCTTTCAGTCGGCATGATTTCTGGCTTGATGAAGATTCTGTGGCTGCGGCACTTGAGGCAGCTCTAGGGGGTTCAGCAATTGATCTTATGGTGACATACATCAAGGATAAGGTTTTCTCGTTTGTGGTGTCTTGCAAGGAGATTGGTTTTCATATTGTTGATTCACGCTCTTATGCTTGTCCTCAGTTTAAATGTTATTTTCATCTCTGGGGCAATGGTGGGCCAAATTGGCGGCGTGAGTTTTTGATCTGGAAGAAGGAGTGTGATGCTAAGTGGATTCTTGTTAGTCCCTCTAAGCGGCGTGCTACTCTTGGTATGTTGGCTATGCAAAAGCCCCCTGTCAAGTCTGCGATCAAATCTGCTAATTCTACTCGTAAAAGGCTATCTTTCGCCATGTTCCAGAATTATGATGTGTGCAAAGGGTATCACTATCCGGCTACTCAGAATTGTCTTGAGTTAGCTTCTTTGTCTGGTTATGATCTTCCCCCCAAGGAATGCGTTGTCATTCACCCCCCGCCGCCGGTGGAGCTTCAGTGGACGGTTGCCTCGCCATCGATCACCTTTGTTACGGGTTGCTCCTATCCGATTGCTTTCCCTGGAACCACTAGCTCCATCTCCGGCGTGTTCTTCGGGCGGGTTTGCTAATGTTTCGAATGATGCCATGATGGGCCCCTCTGCCATGTTGGGTTCTTCGGACTCGGTTGTCACTGGACCTTCGCCCACCTGTCTTCCCAGGCCAAGTTTTTCTCCGTTGAGTGGCGGCCCAATTACTGTGGAGCCCAGTTCTCCTACTTCTCCAGTTGGGCCTTTTAGCCCCTCAACGTTGGTGATCCCGTCCACACAAGAGGCTCAGGACGCTTTCGAGACCATGGTCAATGACATGGTGGACCAAGTGCTTACATGTTCTCGTTGCTCTTTGGGGGGCCACCTGTCTGTCAGCTTCCCCTACACCGTTGGATGTTTGGCATGTGGAGATCCTGCTCATTCAAGAAAAGACCGCGAGTTTATTGCGATTGAAAAGGGTTTATGTTGGAAACGGAAGCGTCCCGCTATCTTGGATAGACCGGTCTCTCCTTGCATCGGGAAGCACGCGCTGCCGCCATCTCTGCAGGCTTGCCCTATCACATCACCATTAACCAGGCCGCAGTCTTGTGCTCCGCACACCCCATCTGCTCCGCCTCCTCCGACGCCACCGCTCCCTTCCTCGCCATCGCCCATGGCCAACTTCGCCCTGGATCCGCAGCTTTATGTGCCAGTGGGCCATCACATCATTGACGGAGGTGTTCATCGCGTTCCTCGGACTTTCATTACGCCTCCATCGCCCGTTGTTCGTTCGCATGAGAGCTTCATGATTGCTGAGGTTTTGCCGGCTCCGCCATTGCATCAGATGGGTCAGGTACGTGAGCAGGTGGTTGAGCTTATCAACCACATGGGTTTTCATGTCCGTTCTGCTCAGCCATGGATTTCTGGAGTGGGTCTGTTTGAGGTCAGAGATGTTGGCGAGCGTTTTGCTTTGATTCAACTACCTCCTCAAGATCTTGGTCAGGATAGATTTGTTCGCTTTATGAAGCATGACCATGGCGAGGGTTTTCATGGGGTTCAAGGTTTTCGTGATGGATGTCTGATGTTCTTAGGTGTCCCCCTGGATCTCCGTAATACTGAGAATCTCAGGGCTGCTGTTAATACCTTTGGAAAGTTCCACCATTGGATTAGTGATGATCCATATCTTGTCAGATCTGTTGTGTTTGCCTCCTTCCCTGAGGATATCCTGGTACCTCGGGATGTGGTGTTTTCTGATTATGCTGCCTGGGGTGGTGCTAAAGTTTCTTGGACAGCGCCGTGTTATATCCTAGGAGCTAATTTTGCTGAGCAAATGCCGCAAGATGATGATCCCATGCCTATTGACGGCAATCCTCACCCCCTGCCTGGTCACTTAATACATGAAGATAATCTCTTTGCTCTTCCGCCTTATCCAGCTCTTGGGTGGAACGACGTGCCGCCTCCTCCGCCTCCCATGCATAATCAGGGTGGTGGCTGGGGCTGGCATGACAATGAGCAGGATGCCCAGGAGGATGTAGTGCAACTAGAGCCCGTTCCTGATCAGGAGTCTATGGTCATTAACCAGCAGGATTTCTCGGGCTCTATTAGCCAGTCGGATAGTCAAGTTCAGGCTGATCCTCCTTTACATGATGTGGCGATTGTGCAAGATCCTCCAGCTGTAGTTGTGCAAGTTCCTATTGATAATGGAAATGTTGCTTTGGCTGCCCAGCTTGACGTTGCACCAGTGGAACCAGTATTCGTTGAGGGTGATCTTCAGATTGGTATTCAGCCCGCTGTGGAAGTGGATGAAAATGTCCTTCAGATAGGTGAGCCACCTGCTGATCCTGATGCATTGGCTATAGTGCCATACCAGCCACCTGTGTTGCCACAGCAAGATCTTGTTGTTGGTCGAGTTCATGTAGTTTATGGCCCGCCTTTGCCTCCTGAGATGGCCTGGAGGCGTACTTTCGATACTCTTTTGGGGCGCTGCTCTACTCTTCAGGTTCCAAAGCCGGTCCTACGGTCTTCTTTTGGGCCACTGCTCCTTTCCAAGAGATCGTGGTCCCTGGCTTTTGAGAAGGTCCATTGGGTTTCAGATTTTACCACTGGTGATTCGGCTAGCATGGTCGCCCCTTTGTCTTCTCTCCCACCTCCCAGGGGACTTGCTCGGGCTCTGTTTCCTGATAGCCAGATGGAGTTGGAGTACGACCCAGGCCTGCAGTTTGCGACTGCCCCCGATGAGCAGTTCTCCTTCTCTGCTCCTTCTCTGAAGAAGAAGGCCTCCAAGCGTGGTCGTCCTCCAGTCGTGGACTCTGAACTGCGCCGCTGCACCCGTAGCTCTGCAAGAAGGGATGGTTTCAAGCCTGTGCTTCAAGCCTTGCCTATGACTGAACCTAAGAAGAAGAAGCCCCATTCCAAGCCTCTGACAGATGATGATTCTACCCGTAGCATGCCCTCAGTGCCACCGCCAACACCTCTTCGTCATATTCAGCAAATTGGAGCGGATCTGGGTATCTCTGCTGAAAAGCTCACTGTGGATGCGCTTATGGCGGATCCTTCTTCTGCCAAGGACAAATCTTCCCATGATTAGCTCGGGATGTGCAAGCGGGGTGTGGTCGACCCATAACTGGACTAGTTATCGTAGGATTTATCTAAATACTTTGTCTCTGGGACCCGTATGCTTTCGTTGTCTTTGCAAACTTCTTTTGTTTGGCTTTGCTGCATGTCTGAACTGCTCTATGTGCTGCCTGCTATGTGGGCATGCTGTTAAAGTTGTAAACGCTATGTTCCATGGATATTCGGTCTACTAGAAGTTGGCGTGTTATGTGTTGGAATGTTCGGGGCTTAAATTCTGATGACCGTCAGCATGCTGTTCGTAATAAGGTGGATGAAAGCCAGGCTTCTGTTATCTGTCTGCAGGAAACGAAAATGGAGTGTATTGACTCCAGAAATGTCAGAAAATTTTGCCCTCGTCGTTTTGATTCTTTTGTTTATAGCCCTTCTGTTGGGGCTTCGGGTGGCATTGTTGTGTTGTGGAACTCCTCTGTCCTTACAGGGAGATTAATTAAGGTCAAGCAGTTTGGCGTTGTTGTGCACTTTACTTCCAAACACAACAATGAGCAATGGACGTTGGTTAATGTTTATGGGCCATGTCGTGGCCAGGCCAGGGATGATTTTGTGGACTGTCTCTATAATCTCTCCATCCCTGACTCTGAAAATTGGCTTGTTTTGGGAGACTTTAATTTTATTCGATCCACAAAGAACAGAAATCTCCCTGGTGGCGATGCTAATGATATCTTCATTTTTAATGAGATTATTGGGTACCTTGGCTTGCTTGAGTTACCTATTAAGGGGAGATCTTTCACTTGGTCCAATATGCAGGATAATCCTCTACTAGAGCAGCTCGATTGGTTTTTCACTTCCTCAAACTGGATCACTTGTTACCCCTCCACCCAGGTGTTGCCCCTGGCCAGGACTGCTTCAGATCATGTGCCTTGTGTGGTGTCCATCAACACTTCCATCCCTAAGTGTAATATCTTTCATTTTGAAAATGACTGGGTGGAGCTGCAGGGTTTTATGGACTGTGTGTCTGCTTCATGGGCTACTGCATCCAGCAAAACCAACATCTCGGCCAAGATTGCTGACAAATTTAAAACCTTGAGGAGGGATCTTAAGAGTTGGCACATGAATGTTTTCAAAATGAAAATATTAATTGCTAAATGTAATAGGGTGGTTCTCATTTTGGATTGCTTGGAGGAATTGAGGCCACTTTATAGGCATGAGTTCAACTTTCGTAATCTGGTCAAGTTGCATTTGGAGCATTTGCTGCACCTTCAGTTTCTGTATTGGAAGAAGAGGTGCACTATAAGATCTATTAAAGTGGGAGAGGAGAACACTAAATTCTTTCATGCTATGGCTTCTAAAAGATTTAGGCATAACTCCATTGCTTCTCTGCGGTTGGATGATGGTACAATTGTGTCTGATCATGAGCAAATGGTTGCTGCTCTCTGGCAAAACTTCAAAAATAGGATGGGAACTAGTCATGGTATTCAAATGTCTTTTGATCTCTCCTCAATTTTACACAGAGTTGAGGGCCTTGACTCCCTCACTAAGATGTTCTCCAAGGAGGAGATGGATAATACTGTTAAGAGCATGCCCATTGATAAGTCTCCTGGGCTAGATGGCTTTAATGGACTCTTTTTTAAAAAGTGTTGGCCTATAATTAGTAAGGATTTCTATGAGCTGGCTTCTGCTTTTCATGAGGGGTCTGTGAATCTGGAGAACATCAATTATTCTTATATCACCCTGGTCCCTAAGAAGAGATCTCCTGAGTCTGTTAATGATTTTAGGCCTATCTCTCTTTCTGGTATGGAGGTGAAATTCCTTTCTAAGATGGCTGCTAACAGGCTGCAGCTAGATATCATAAGATGTTTGCATAAAAACCAATATGGTTTTATCAAATCCAGAACCATTCAGGACTGTATTGCATGGACCTTGGAATATCTGCACCAATGCCATCAGTCAAAGAGGCCTATTGTCATTCTCAAGCTAGATTTTGAGAAAGCTTTTGACTCTATTGAACATGAGGCCATTTTCCAAATTTTGAGGCACAAGGGTTTTAATGATAAGTGGATTTCCTGGGTTAAACAGTTTTTGGCTTCTCGAACCTCTTCTATCTTGCTTAATGGAGTTCCTGGGAAACAATTTGCTTGCAAAAAGGGGGTTAGGCAGGGTGACCCTCTTTCTCCACTTCTATTTGCCATTGCTGCAGATCTGTTGCAATCAGTAGTTAATGATATGCACCATAAAGGTCTTTTACAGCTTCCTATTCCCTGCCATGATAAGGAATATCCAATTATCCAGTATGCTGATGACACCCTCGTTATTATGCCTGCTGAGGAATCTCAATTGCTCTCATTGAAGAAAATGCTCTTCCTTTTCTCTAAGTCCACTGGATTGCATGTTAACTATCACAAGTCATCCCTACTTCCTATTAATGTGGATTCAGTGGAGATTGCTAGACTTGCTGGTGTTTTTGGTTGTGTGGTTGGCACCCTACCTTTTACTTATCTTGGCCTTCTTGTGGGAATTACAAAACCCAAGATCTTGGACTTAATGCCTTTGGTTGATAGTATGGAAAGGAAGCTTTCTGTTAGCTCTTCTTTCCTTGCTCATGGAGGAAGACTGCAGTACCTGATCTTTGCCCTTTCTTCTGTGCCAATTTTTTTCCTGTGTAGTCTGGACTTGCCTCCTAGTATTTTAAAGCAGCTAGAGAGAATTCAGAGGCAGTGTCTTTGGAGGAAGTATGGGCACAATTCTGGTCAGTCATTGGCAGCTTGGGGTTTGGTTTGTAGACCAAAGAACAAAGGTGGCTTGGGTATTTTGAATCTGAAGTTGCAGAATGTGGCTCTGCTCCTTAAACATGCTAGCAAATTCTACAATAAAGTTGATGTGCCCTGGGTTCAACTCATCTGGAATACTTACTACCATGGTAGGGTTCCTCATGCTACCATCATTTGTGGCTCTTTCTTGTGGAGGGACATATGCAAGTTAATGGATAAATTCAGGATGGTCAATGCAGTGCATGTTAATAAGGGTGACACTGTCCTCTTTTGGTCTGATTCTTGGACATTGGGGGACACTAATATTCCTCTTGAGCAAAGGTTTGCTAGGCTTTTTTCGTTTGCCATTGATCCCCTTATCTCTGCTGCGGAGGTTTTTGAATCGACTGAGCTCACCTCCTTATTCCATTTACCCCTCTGTAAGAGAGCTTTTGGAGAGCTGCAGTCTTTGCAAAACCTGCTTTTGCTTTCTGACCATAATCCTCAGCTCAATGACACATGGGTATGGAGAGAGGATGGCAAGGGATATTCTGCCAAGAAATACTATTCCTTCTTGCATAAACACATTGTGCCCAACCCACTCTTGTCCTGGGTGTGGGCTAGCTGCCGCACTATGAGGATCAAGTTCTTTGCTTGGATGTTGATTATGGATCGGCTGAATACTCAGGATATGCTGGAGAGAAGGCACTGGAATGTTTCTGAATCAAACCATTGTGTTCTTTGTCCAACACACACCAAGGAGGATAGAGATCACCTATTCTTTCAATGTAATTTCAGTTGTAGGGTCTGGAATTATCTTCAAATCAACTGGATGGATGGAGATGATATGGTTGCCATTGCCTATCACGCTAGAAGGGATTTTGCTAAGCCTTTCTTCTCTGAGGTGGTTTTCCTGGCATGCTGGAACATCTGGAATGTTAGGAATGACAGGGTTTTTAGGAATGTTGCACCCTCTTTTCGTAGATGGAGGTCTTCTTTTATTCTAGACATCTCCCTTTTGGTTCATAGAATTAAGCCTAAGTTCAAAGAGGATCTGCTTAGATGGATTTCCTTTTTGCCACCTTGAGGTGAGTTTTTTGTTTTCCCTCTTTTTTTGCTTTCTTGGGTCTTTTGGACCATGTAAGCTCTGTACATATGTAACCTTTTTATGAGAGCAATAAAATTGTTGTGGGGTCCATACCCTACAGTTTCAGGTAAAAAAAAGTCAGTGATTCGATCAAGCAGGGGCTCCTAAGTCGGGGATGGCTCTGATTACCAACTTGTAATGCCCACGATGCGGCTATATCTCCCATGTGTCGAGGCACGACTTAGAGGCATAACCGCATGGTGGTTTTGTCGCAAGAAGGGTCATCTTCACACAATCCCATGTAATGAACAAGAATGGGATAGAGCGTTGTCTTACAATCGCCACTTCACACAAATAACAAGTTAAACATACATCATCCAGAATACAATCAAGGTCCGACTACGGAACCAAAATAAAAGAAGGCAACCCCAAATGCTAGATCCCCGATCGTCCCAACTGGGCTCCACTACTGATCATCAGGAAACGAAACATAGTAACGACCAAGGTCTACATCGAACTCTCACTTGAGCTCGGTTGCATCACTTGCACTGGTATCATCGACACCTGCAACTGTTTTGGTAGAATCTGTGAGTCACGAGGACTCAACAATCTCACACCCGCGAGATCAAGACTATTTAAGCTGATGGGTAGGAAAGGGTAGTGAGGTGGAGCTGCAGCAAGCACTAAGCATATATGATGGCTAACATACGCAAATGAGAGCGAGAAGAGAAGCAACACAACGGTCGAGAAGCTAGAAGTTATCAAGAAGTGATCCTGAAACTACTTAAGTTCAAACATAACACAAGAACCGTGTTCACTTCCCGGACTCCGCCGAAAAGAGACCATCATGGCTACACACGCGGTTGATGCATTTTAATTAAGTCAAGTGTCAAGTTATCTACAACCGGACATTAACAAATTCCCATCTGCCACATAACCACGGGCACGGCTTTGAAAGATAATGCCCTGAAGGGGTGTCCCAACTTAGCCCATCACAAGCTCTCACGGTCAACGAAGGATATTCCTTCTCCCGGGAAGACCCGATCAGTCTCGGAATCCCAGTTACAAGACTTTTCGACAATGGTAAAACAAGACCAGCAAAGCCGCTCGATGTGCCGACAAATCCCGATAGGAGTCGCACATACCTCGTTCTCAGGGCACACCGGATGGGCAAGACGTTGGGTTGGCATAGATCCTGGTTGCCCAGGGGGCGCCGGACATCGCCCAGGTTGGACCAGCACTCGGAGGAGCACTGGCCCGGGGGTTTAGAATAAATATGACCCTTGAGTCTGCAGAACCCAAGGGAAAAAGGCTTAGGTGGCAAATGTTAAAACCAAGGTTGGGCCTTGCTGGAGGAGTTTTATTCAAAGCAAACTGTCAAGGGGGTCCCATAAATCCCCAACCGCGTAAGGAACGCAAAATCAAGGAACATAACACCGGTATGACGGAAACAAGGGCGGCAAGAGTGGAACAAAACACCAGGCATAAGGCTGAGCCTTCCACCCTTTGCCAAGTATATAGATGCATTAATTAAAATAAGAGATATTGTGATATCCCAACATATCCATGTTCCAACATGGAACAATCTTCATCTTCACCTGCAACTAGCAACGCTATAAGAGGGGCTGAGCAAAAGCGGTAACATAGCCAAACAACGGTTTGCTAGGAGGGTGGGTTGGAGGCTTGACATGGCAATATGGGAGGCATGATAGAGCAAGTGGTATGTAGCACGGCATAGCAATAGAGCGAACAACTAGCAAGCAAAGATAGAAGTGATTTCGAGGGTATGGTCATCTTGCCTGAGATCCCGCTAGGAAGAAGAACGAGTCCATGAAGAAGACAAACGGACGTAGTCGAACGAATCCTCACAATCGCAACAATACCGAGAACTATCAAGAAGAAGCGCAACCGGAAAGAAGGAAACATCATGGTAAACAACCAGCACATAAACATGGCATGATGCACAACCAAATATGATGCATGTCCGGTTTAATGAGGCATGGGATGGCAAAGTGCACAGACAATACTACAAATTAAGCGGAGCTCAGTATGCAACGAGTTGCATATTGACGAAACACCACATACGTTTATTTAGTTCTCTCTCGGTTATGTACACAACAATATTAAATGTTGGTTAAACATGGAAAGAGGTGAAGCATATGAAAACTACCTAACTAGGCAGGTTTAAATGAGGCGCCGGAAAAATCCTCATATGCATATTTTGGAATTGGTACTGTTCTGCCCTAAATCATATTCTAGAGTTGTTAAACATGCAAAGTAATGCCACCATGTTAAACTATGCATTTTTCTACCCCATTTCCATATAAAGTTTATTAAATTCGGAGCTACGGTTATTTAGTGTGAACCGGGCCCTGAACCGGACATCTGCACCGACCTCGTCAAAACGGCTCAGCGTGCGCGATCTGCCCAGGTTAAACCGGCCATAAAGCGTGCCTTCGTGGGAGTCATCCATGTAGGAAGTTATGAGGATGGATTGGAATCTAGTGGCGAGACCGTCGTGTATTCCGGCGACGAGTCATCAACCGGAGAAACTGAATCTCTGTATCAGCTGCAAGATGGCCGGATTGGGGGTTGTTCTGATGGTGATAGTATTCTAGACCTCTCTGATCTGCCCAACCGAGTTGGGATATTTATGGCCGGTACACAAGCAGTGCTTCACTCTTCCACTGCAGCAGCAATGATCTCCGGTTCAGTAGCGGCGACGGCTGCCGGGGCAGGAGGCTCTGTGCGCCCGCCGGCTCAAGTTTTATCGGATTTGTTTGATGCGTTGGCTGCACTTATGGCAGAGGCTAATCCGGCGGATCAGGATGCCCACAACGCAGAAATTGCAAAGGTGAGGGAACATATCACTCAGGCCAAGGCTGACTTAGCTGCAGAAGATGCCAGAATGACGGCAGAGTGAGCCGCTTTGGATGCGCAAGCCTACAGGCTTATGCTGGATCAGAACGCGTCGCATGAAGTCATGAAGAGGAAATACAGATCCCGTTTGCCTTCGGTTTTCGAAGCCGGAGACCTCTTCAACACCCCAGGGGCGGGGACCAGTAATCTGCCGGTGGTAAACCAGGCGGAAGCACCTGGGACGGGCGCGCCGGTTCAGCCCCGTTTAACAGATCTGCCTCGTCATAACACTGTTATGCCTCAGGCTATTCCAACACCTCCGGGTCACTACTCCAACCCGATGGACAACCTTGTTGCAGCTGCTGCACGACTGGAGGCCATCCCAATTGAAGGTGATTCGCCATAGGCAGTGGAAACGCGCCGGGTTAAGGAGCTTCTTAGGACAGCTTTGATCCAACAGGAAGCATACTCATATAGCCGTGACCGGATCCACTCCACCCCTCGTCCAAGCCGGAGCTATAGCAGGCACATGGATGAACCGGCCGTATCAAATAATGCACGACGTCGAGCACCCCGTGGCAACAACCCAGCGGGTGGTGCTGATAATGCTCGGGAAGTGGTGGACCGGGCTCGAGCGCGCAGGGAGGCCGAGTTAGCAGCATACTATCAGGCTCGTCAGCTTACGCCGGTTCGTCCAACTACCTCGGTCGAGCCTAGTGTTACTTCTAGTTCTTTGGGGGTGCCTTGCCTTGTCCCCGCTTTACGCAATGTGCGCCTGCCCAAGGATTTTAAGGGCCCGCGCAAAGTACCGGATTACACGGCGGATCAACCTCCAGAGACATGGGTAGAGAGTTATGAGATGGCCATGGAGATGCTTGATGTGGATGATGCGGCATGTGCGAAGTATTTCACCATGATGCTCGAAGGAATGGCCCGTACTTGGTTAAAAAGCCTACCGGCCAATTCTATCAGTTCATGGGCCCAATTGCGAGCCCGGTTTATCAGCAACTTCAAAGACACATGTAAGAAGCCTATGTCAATAGTGGACTTAGCAGCTTGTGTCCAGAAGGAAGGAGAATCAACGACCCATTGGGTGCGCCGGGTCTCGCAAGTTCTGCATTCATCAGACCGCATCAACGCTGACACTGCAGTTATAACCCTGGAAGGCAACTGCCGGTTTGGGCCCTTAAAGTTGAAATTAGGACGGATGAAGCGCCATTGCACTGATATGGGGACCCTCATGGCTGCATTAGTGAAGTATGCTGATTCTGACAGTACCAAGGATCCCGAGTCTGATGATGACAAGACAGGGAAGGGAAAGAAGAACAACAACTCCAAGGGACAGCAGCATAACCCGGCAGGTAATGGTAGCGGAGGCAAGCGTAAAGCGGATGGCAATATGGACTTCGTGGCTAATACCAATGCGCAGGACAAGGGCTAGCGACGCAAGGGTAAACCGCCGAGTCGCGGTGCAGCGCCAAACCCTAACCCGGACCGCCTAAATTATCTATTAAACCAGCCCTGCCCAAAGCATGGGACGAAGGAGGTGCCAGCCAACCACCTTTGGAAGGATTGCTACATTATGCAGGAGTTCAAGAATTCTAATGCTTTCCGGTACGATCACGGCTCTGGTGGTGGCTCAGGATCCGGGCCGGGTTACGGTGGAGGAAGTTCCGATTTAGGGTTTAATGGTAATCTGGGCGGACATAACAATCAAAATAATAACCAGGGGGGTTACAATCAGCAGCAGCAACAACAACAGTCGGGTTACCAGAGTCACCCGAAGCAGTTGAATAGTGGGCAGTACCATGTCTTCACCACTAGCTTGGACAAACGAGACCGGAAGGTTCAGAAGTGGGCAGTAAATTTTGTTGAACCGGCCGTGCCCCGGTATCTACGCTGGTCTGAACAACCGATCGTATGGAGCAGAGAGGATCACCCTCCCCGGGTTGATAATCCGGGTCAGCTAGCATTGGTGGTGGCGCCTCAGGTAGGAGGTTATAAGTTCACCAAGGTGCTCATGGATGGAGGGAGCAGCATTAATATCTTATACTATGAGACCTTCCGTCGTATGGGGCTAACAGATAAAAATCTCAAACGTCTAATACGGTGTTCCATGGGGTGGTACCTGGTAAGTCAGCATATCCTGTTGGCAAGATAGCTCTGGAAGTGGCCTTTGGAGATGATCATGATTCCAGGTCGGAGACATTGACTTTTGAGGTGGTAAAAATCCAGAGTCCATATCACGCCTTGTTTGGGCGGCCGGCTTACGCCAAGTTTATGGCCCGGCCCTGTTATGTGTATCTACAGCTCAAGATGCCGGGTCACAAGGGGACAATAACGGTTCATGGAAGCCGTAAGGTCACTTTGGAGTGCGAAGAAGGAGATGCGGCCTATGCAGAGTCGGTTTGTGCCACAGAGGAGCTAAAATATTATAAGGACAATGTTGATCCGGCAGACATGACTCCATTGAAGAAGCCAACTATGAAGCATGATTCGGCCCTGAAGTTTAAATCGGCAGCTGTGACTAGGCTTGTTGACTTCGTGCCTGGCGATTCGTCCAAGCAGTTCAGTATCAGTGCCAATTTGGATCTGAAATAGGAAAGCACGCTCATCGAGTTCATCCGTGAGAATCGGGACATTTTTGCATGGAAGCCTTCTGACATGCCAGGTGTACCGAGGCAACTCACTGAGCACACTCTTAATGTGGTTCCTAAGTACAAACCGGTGAAACAGTTCCTCCGCCGGTTTAACGAAGAAAGACGCAAAGCTATTGGAGAAGAGGTAGCCAGGCTCTTGGCAGCTGGCTTTATTGTTGAAGTTTTCCACCCTGAGTGGCTGGCTAATCCGGTGCTGGTCCTTAAGAAAAACGGCACCTGGCGCATGTGTGTGGATTATACAGATCTTAACAAGGCTTGTCCAGCAGATCCCTTTGCCCTCCCCCGTATTGATCAAATTATTGATGCTACGGCGGGTTGTGAGCGTTTGAGTTTTCTGGATGCATATTCTGGTTATCATCAGATCAAGATGGCAGTTAAGGACCAGGAGAAGACAGCGTTCATAACTCCCTTTGGAGCCTTCTGCTATGTGTCTATGCCCTTTGGGCTCAAGAGTGCCCAGGCAACTTATCAACGGTGTGTACAGAATTGCCTTCATAAACAGATTGGCCGTAATGTACATGCCTATGTGGATGATATCGTCGTTAAGTCAAGGGAGAAGGAGACTCTGGTTGACGATTTGAAGGAAACCTTTGATAACTTGAGGACATACAAGATGATGCTCAATCCGGCCAAGTGTGTCTTTGGTGTACCGACAGGCAAGTTATTGGGCTTTCTAGTGTCCAACAGGGGAATTGAGGCTAATCTGGAGAAGATCACAGCTATCACCTCCTTGGCTAAACCGAAGTGCATCAATGATGTTCAATGCTTGGCTGGCCGGATTGCCGCGTTGAGCTGGTTTATCAGCCGCCTTGGTGAGAAGGCAATCCCTTTGTATCAGATGTTGAAGAACACGGATCAATTCGTCTGGAGTTCTTCTCCTGATAAAGCATTTGAGGATTTAAAGCGGCAGTTGGCCAATCCGCTTGTACTCGCTGCTCCAATTGACAAGGAGCCGTTGCTGTTATATGTCGCTGCTAATGCTCGTGCAGTCAGTGTGGCTATTGTGGTGGAGCGCAAGGAAGCAGGCAAGGAGCATCCGGTTCAGCGTCCGGTTTACTATATCAGCGAGGTACTTATTGCGTCCAAGCAAAGGTATCCGCATTGGCAGAAGCTGGTATATGGAGTTTTCATGGCAAGCCGGAAGCTTAGGTAGTACTTCCAAGGGCACCCCATCACAGTGGTCAGTTCTGCTCCCTTGGGAGATATCATCTAGAACCGGGAAGCGACTGGCCGGATTGCCAAATGGGCTATAGAGCTTGGGCCGCCTGGATTGAAATACGTGCCACGGACGGCGGTCAAGTCTCAAGCACTTGTCGATTTCATCAATGATTGGACAGAACTGCAAGCGCCTGAAGAGAAGCCGGATCACACATATTGGACTATCCATTTTGACGGGTCCAGACAACTGGAGGGCTCGGGGGCTGGAGTCGTATTAACTTCCCCACGAGGTGATAAGTTTTGTTACGTCCTCTGCTTAATGTTCCCTTGTACTAACAATGTAGCTGAGTATGAAGCCTTACTCCATGGTCTCCGGATGGCTAAGGAAATGAATACAAGCCGAGTTAAGTGCTTCGGTGACTCGAACCTGGTGGCTCAACAGGTATCTGGCACTTGGGATTCCAAGGACCCAGTCATGGCTGCATATCTTCGTGAGGTGGATATTGTTGCAGGTCACTTCACGGGTTATCAGGTGGACCACGTGGACCGCCGAAAGAATGAAGCGGCGGACGCTTTAAGCCGGCTGGGCTCTCAATGTAAACCGGTCCCACCCAATGTTTTTCTTGATGTACTGCACAACCCGTCGGTCAAGCTCCCTGGTGAAGCGGATTTGGCTATTCCTAATCCGGAGGCTCAATTGGTGGCAGCTCTTCATGTCATTCCGGATTGGACGCTTCCTTACCTTGCGTACATGAACCGGGGCAAATTACCAGAGGATGAGACTCTGGCCCGGCAGATAATCCGGCGATCCAAGTCCATGACTATTGTCAATGGCGAGTTGCATCATTGCAGTGTGTTAGGGGCGTTTCAACGTTGTGTGTCTCCTAAGGAAAGCTGTGAAATTTTGCGTGAGATCCACGAAGGAGACTGTGGTCACCACGCCGGTTCAAAATCTTTGGTAGCTAAAGCGTTTCGCCATGGTTTCTATTGGTTGACTGCTCATGCTGATGTAGAAGATCTGGTCAGACGATGTGACGGTTGCCAAAAGTTCTCAAGACGTGCTCACGTGCCTGCTCAAGAACTGAGAATGATTCCAATCACTTGGCCGTTTGCAACTTGGGTGCTGGATATGGTTGGGCCTTTCAAAAGGTCCAAGGATAAGAAGACCCACCTCCTGGTGGTGGTTGACAAGTTTACAAAGTGGGTGGAGGCAGAACCTGTTAGCAAGTGTGATGCGGCCATGGCGGTTCAGTTTGTCAAAAAAGTGATTTTTCCGGTTTGGCTTTCCACACAGTATCATCACAGATAATGGTACCAATTTATCCAAAGGTGCCATGAAGGAGTTCTGCGAACGTGAGCACATCCAGCTTGACGTTTCATCGGTAGCCCACCCACAGTCCAATGGTCAAGCAGAAAGGGCTAATCAAGAGATCTTGAGAGGCATCAAACCCCGGCTTATGGTTCCTTTGCAGAGAACACTGGGTTGTTGGGTAGAAGAGTTACCATCTGTGTTATGGAGCATCAATACTACACCCAATAGATCAACAGGATACACACCGTTCTTCATGGTCTATGGAGCGGAGGCGGTTCTCCCCAGTGATATCCGTCATGATTCACCTCGTGTGGCGGCTTATGTTGAAGCGGACAATGAGACAACACGGCAAGATGCTTTGGACCTGTTGGATGAAGAGCGTGACATAGCAGCTGCCCGCTCGGCGATTTACCAACAGGATCTTCGTCGTTATCACAGTCGCCGAGTCAGAACCAGAACCTTTCAAGAGGGATATTTGGTGCTTCGGCTCATCCAAGATCAGACTGATATGCATAAGTTATCCCCACCTTGGGAGGGACCTTTCGTGGTCAGCAAGAATCTGCACAACGGGTCATACTATCTGATCGATATTCAAGAGCATAAAGACTCACGTACATCAGAGGAGGAGACCAACAGGCCGTGGAACATAGCTCATCTTCGGCCTTACTATACCTGAGCCATTGGCTCTACTTATGTACATATTATGACAGTGTATATATTATGATTAATATAATAAACCGGAACCTCATCTAAAGCGGGGTATCTGTTCTTTTTACATCATGTGTGGTTACACGGAGTTGTTCTGTCTTAAAGCGGCCTCCGGTTTACCCCTTGAGTTTGCTTTTCAAAAGCTTTATAACATCACTTGGGGGCTTGGTAGTATCTGAACCAATGCAACACCTTTTGATAGGCGACAGCCACCAGATCATTTGGGGACATGGTCAAGTCTGAACCAGTCACGCCTCTTGATCGGCCTAAGGCCACAGAATCACTTGGGGGCTTGGTCGAACCTGAACCATTGCCACGCCTCTTGATCGGCATCATGCCACTGTTTCATTTGGGGACCTGGCTGACTTGAACCATAGCTACACCTATTGGGGGCTTGGTCGTGTCCGACCATGGTAACGCCATCTGATCGGCTTAATAAGCCTCTTTTTGCAAACGGTTTTATCATTGCCTTTGCTTGAGAATTTTCTTTGATAGATATTTCTTTATTCTTGTTGCGTTTTTAAACCGACAAAGTTTTTTAATCGGTTCAAACTGTCAATTGACGGAACACGGTTCATTTTTAATCCGGAGACTATTTGCCCGGTTTGATTTTCTGTTCACATCCTATTATGGAGTAACACGGTGTTTATCATAACGCGGTACGGTTTACATGGTAAACCGGCATTATATACACAGGAGCTGCCTTCTCCTTTGATGGTATAGGTTTATACACCTCCATTTCAAGATTGGCCAAGCCAACCTCATGCCCAACGATGGCAAGTATTTTGTATCACAAGATTTGATCATATACCTAAAATTTCATTGCATATGTATACAGCGATCGTAATCCGTCTGGCGGTACAACCGCCCTAGCGCTTTAAGATTTTTTGATTGCAGTAAAAATAGATTGGAGGTTTTGATCATCCAAAAGAAGTGCAAGTAGTAGTAATTATGCACGAAGGCACATCAAAATCAGGAGTATTTGCTAGCCTATTACAAGGCAATATGGGGCCCAAATAAGTTCATTGTTTTCTGTCAAACATAAGAGAGCAGCAATGTAAATCGGCCTCCGGTTTAAGCTTGGTCACCAGCATGGTCTGATGGTTGTGGATCATCTTGCTCCGCTTCAGCTTCTCCTTCCCTACCCAGTGGCTAGAAATCAACAGTTGTCCAGTCGATGCCCATTAATGCTTGAAAGACAGCTTCATCATTGATCAGCAACGATGGTTCAATATCAGGAGCATAAGTATGCTTACGGATTGGAGGTTAAGGTTTTCCGCTTCAGGAATTGGTGCAGCCACTCGTTTATTTTGATTATCATACTGGGCTTGATAATGAGACAAATCTGCCTCTTCAACCAGTTGACAAGCCAAAGGGCGCACCTCCCGGTTTATCGACCTCAGATCCTCCTCATTGAACTCTGAGCCATCTTCTTTCAGGTGGGGATAGCCTTGAGCCGCTTCAATGGGGTCAAAGTCCGGCACCCACGCTTTGGCCCGGATTAAGGCATTGATAGCACCGGTTCGAGCAGCAGATTTCTTTAGCTCTTCAAACTGGGCGGGAAGCATAGACTGTCTCTTAAGAGTATCCTGGATCAAGGTGGGCACCGGGTTGTTATGGGATGCAGTTGAGATAATCCGCTGTGCACCAGTATACAGTTGCTCTATCAGTGTGTAGGCGGCTTTCAACTTCTTCCGCACGTCCGATCCCAAGTGGCCAATGCGTGTCCCTATATATATTGCAAAGGGTTAAAACCAACCGGCGGATCCATAAGAAGGCAGAGTTATTACAGATATCAAATAAAGCTTACCAAATATAGCAGCAGTCATGGCATGCACTTGCCACTTTATGCTGGTCAATTCATCAACCACCGGTTTAAGTGCGGCCTCGGCATTTCCAGCTCGCTTAATTAAGGCGGCTTTCTCAGTGGCCCAATCCGACCGCTCTTTGTTGAAACCCTCCTTAAGCTGTTCCATGACGCTTAAAGCGCTGGTCAATTCCTCTTTCGCCTTGGAAGTTTCGGCTTGTTGGGACTTCAGATTTTCTTGAAGATCGGCGAGTTGGCTTTCTCTTGTCTTCAGCTCAGCCTACATACCGGACAGTAATATGATTTACATAATGATACAAGAATTGAAGTACCAACCACACAAACAAGTTATGCACTTGGTACTTGGGGGCTAATGCATATTTTCTCTTCATCTTCCAATTGTTCATAAAGTCCCAAGCTCAATACAAGTATTCAACTTGGCACTTGGGGGCTAATGGTTATTTGCTCACTTAAGTACTGATGCTACAATTTCTGTTACCTAAAGTCTTGGTTTAACTACACTAAGTTGAACCGGCCCTTGGGGGCTACATCGGCAAATTCAGAAGCATTGCGGTTCACATTAACAAGTCCCGGTTTGAATGAAGATCCTAAACCGACTCTTGGGGGCTAGGAGAATTGACAAAGATTGAAATATCCAAGCAGGAAAAAACACGTGGAAGTTACCTCAAATTTTTCTTTCATCATGTTAACTAGACCGGCTTCATAGTCACGGCTGGTATACAGCCGGTTCAGGTAGCCGGAATGGATATCTTGGGCGTTCAGAGCAGCATAAGTTGTCAGATCAGCATTCCATTTTCCTTTTCCAATGGCAGAAAATTCTTCCTTGGCAGTATGTTTGGATAAGGCAACAGGATTGTCTGGATCTATACGGCCAAAGACAGTAATAACAACTTCATCGTCCTTGGCATCTCCGGTTTGCACTAGGGCTGTCGGTTTATCAGCATGTTTTGATGGGCTGGTGGATCTCTCAATCTGGATAGGGCTTGCAGGCTGGTCAACAGGGCCCGAGGTGTCAGTGGGCCTCTCCTCAGCAATGAAGTCATCATCTTGCGGTGGTGGGTCATTTGACACATCTTCACGAATAGCCGCTTCAAGATTTGGTGCTCTATCCAGTTCAGGAACGGTGTTCTCCTCAGCTGCTTTATCCAGGCGAGCTTTCTTGCTTGGCCTAGGCTTGGCCTAGGCTTGGCCCTGAAAGAAGTAACAAGGGTCGATACAGTATATGTTGCAAAGTAATGCATCAGAAACAGTATGATGAGTGTGGCTTACCCAAGCACTGTTTTGAGCGGCGGCAGCTGGGTAGCTGATGACTCGCCAGATGATGAATGGGAAGTGACCTGATAATCGGAGTCAGACGGATTAAGAGGTTGACGAAAATAGCCAGCTTTAGGACAAGCATTGACAAAAGAGTTGGAGACCTCTGAACGACGTTTCCGAACCGGACTGTTCGGTAAACCGGCGGAGGTAACTACCTGGCCGCTGTGCCGGGTCGTGCGGCGAGCTTCGTGCTGTTGTGTCTTCATAAGAAAGTTTGGGTCCAAATGAGCAAGGGGATGAGAAAATTTAACTTTCCGGTTTGCCCGATGGATTTTTAGCGAAGGCAAAGGGTTTGAATCAGAAGAGAGTGTAATTACCTCTACAGCTTCAGCATTACTGGCTTCTGCGTCATCCTGGAAATAATCGTTATCAATAAGGCGTGTGAAAAATAAGCCAAGTGAATCAAGCTCTATCTCAAGGTCTGGATTACCCACATCATCGTCAGCAACCGGGTCAGAAGACGCAGTGGTTTTCTTCTTGTGAGCGGGCCTCTTCACAACTTTGGTTTTGGGCCGGGTTGGCCGCTCCGGTTTGTCCGGCTTCTCCGGTTTCTCTTGAGGAGGCTTCTTCCTCCAAAATGGATCATCGCCCTGTTTAAAAGATATGGGTGTTAAACAGTTGAACAGGAATATTAAATAAAAAGGGCAAGGCATGAGTCTTACAGCTGGCGGTTTATTAATGGCACAAAAGGGAGCCAGGCCGGTTTGAGCACAGGTAGATTCCGGTTCATTTAGTATCTTTTTCACAGCTTCTGTAACTTCATCATCTGTGATCTGGATGTCAATGTGTCGAAGAGGATCTTTTTCACTTCCTGTATACTCGCACATCAAACCGGAGCGCCGGCTTAAAGGTAATATGCTCCATGATATCCAGCAACGAGCAAGGTCGACCCCTGTCAGCCCATTAGCCATGAAAGCCCTGAGCTTAGATAATTGAGGAGCATACTTGCTTCTCTCCTGGGCAGTCAGCCTTTGCGGGAAAGGATGTGTATTGCTTAGCCTCTCTGGACGGTAGCCCGGCAAAGGATTTTCGTCGTCAGGAGAGGTGTCTCTACAGTAAAACCATGTTTGATTCCACTCTTTGGGATGACTGTGCAGTTTGGCGTGAGGGTAGGTGACTTCTGTTGGAAATATGCCCTAGAGGCAATAATAAATTGATTATTATTATATCTCCTTGTTCATGATAATCGTTTATTATCCATGCTAGAATTGTATTGATAGGAAACTCAGATACATGTGTGGATACATAGACAACACCATGTCCCTAGTGAGCCTCTAGTTGACTAGCTCGTTGATCAATAGATGGTTATGGTTTCCTAACCATGGACATTGGATGTCGTTGATAACAGGATCACATCATTAGGAGAATGATGTGATGGACAAGACCCAATCCTAAGCATAGCACTAGATCGTGTAGTTCGTATGCTAAAGCTTTTCTAATGTCAAGTATCATTTCCTTAGACCATGAGATTGTGCAACTCCCGGATACCGTAGGAATGCTTTGGGTGTACCAAACGTCACAACGTAACTGGGTGACTATAAAGGTGCACTACAGGTATCTCTGAAAGTGTCTGTTGGGTTGGCACGAATCGAGACTGGGATTTGTTACTCCGTGTAAACGGAGAGGTATCTCTGGGCCCACTCGGTAGGACATCATCATAATGTGCACAATGTGATCAAGGAGTTGATCACGGGATGATGTGTTATGGAACGAGTAAAGAGACTTGCCGGTAACGAGATTGAACAAGGTATCGGGATACCGACGATCGAATCTCGGGCAAGTATCGTACCGATAGACAAAGGGAATTGAATATGGGATTGATTAAGTCCTTGACATCGTGGTTCATCCGATGAGATCATCGTGGAACATGTGGGAGCCAACATGGGTATCCAGATCCCGCTGTTGGTTATTGACCGGAGAACGTCTCGGTCATGTCTGCATGTCTCCCGAATCCCGAATGTTGTCCGGAGTCCCGGATGAGATCCCGGACGTCACGAGGAGTTCCGGAATGGTCCGGAGGTAAAGATTTATATATGGGAAGTCCTGTTTTGGTCACCGGAAGAGTTTCGGGGTTTATCGGTAATGTACCAGGACCACCGGGAGGGTCCCGGGGGTCCACCAAGTGGGGCCACCTGCGCCGGGGGGCCACATGGGCTGTAGGGAGTGTTCCTTGGCCTACATGGGCCAAGGGCACCAGCCCCACTAAGGCTCATGCGCCTAAGAGATGGAAAGGGGGCAAACCCTAATGGGATATGGGCCTTAGGGCCCATATTGGTGCGCCTCCCTCTCCCATCCCCTCTTGGCCGCCCCCCTTGCTCCCCATCTAGGGCTGCCGCCCCCCCTAGGGGTGGGAACCCTAGAGGGGGCGCAGCCCCTCCCCTTCCCTATATATATGAGGCATAGGGCTGCCCACAAGACACGTGATTCAATCTCTCGTTGGTGCAGCCCTGCATCTCTCTCTCCCTCCTCTTCTGTGGTGCTTAGCGAAGCCCTGCAGGATTGCCACGCTCCTCCACCACCACCACGCCGTTGTGCTGCTGTTGGATGGAGTCTTCCTCAACCTCTCCCTCTCTCCTTGCTGGATCAAGGCATGGGAGACGTCACCGGGTTGTACGTGTGTTGAACGCGGAGGTGCCGTGCGTTCGTCACTTGATCATCGGTGATTTGGATCACGACGAGTACGACTCCATCAACCCCGTTCACTTGAACCCTTCCGCTTAGCGATCTACAAGGGTATGTAGATGCACTCTCCTTCCCCTCGTTGCTAGTCTCTCCATAGATAGATCTTGGTGACACGTAGGAAAATTTTTGAATTTATGCTACGTTCCCCATGAGTGGTATCAGAGCCAGGTTTATTGCATAGATTCTATGCGTAGATTCTATGCACGAGTAGAACACAAAGTAGTTGTGGGCGTTGATTTTGTTCAATATGCTTACCGTTACTAGTCCAATCTTGATTCGGCGGCATCGTGGGATGAAGCGGCCCGGACCAACCTTACACGTACTCTTACGTGAGACCGGTTCCACCGACAAACATGCACTAGTTGCATAAGGTGGCTGGCGGGTGTCTGTCTCTCCCACTTTAGTCGGATCGGATTCGATGAAAAGGGTCCTTATGAAGGGTAAATAGCAATTGGCATATCACGTTGTGGTTTTGCGTAGGTAAGAAACGTTCTTGCTAGAAACCCATAGCAGCCACGTAAAACATGCAAACAACAATTAGAGGACGTCTAACTTGT
This sequence comes from Triticum urartu, assembly GCF_056163025.1. NCBI lineage: Eukaryota > Viridiplantae > Streptophyta > Magnoliopsida > Poales > Poaceae > Triticum > Triticum urartu. The sequence goes on from NC_141877.1 coordinate 10,102,271, forward strand.
TTTTGCAGGGTATGCTATGTGATGTGATATGGCCAAAGGATGTGATGAATGATATATGTGATGTATGAGATTGATCATTTTCTTGTAATAGGAATCACGACTTGCATGTCGATGAGTATGACAACCGGCAGGAGCCATAAGAGTTGTCTTAATTTATTTATGACCTGCGTGTCAACATAAACGTCATGTAATTACTTTACTTTATTGCTAACCGTTAGCTGTAGTAGTAGAAGTAATAGTTGACGTGACAACTTCATGAAGACACGATGATGGAGATCATGATGATGGAGATCATGGTGTCATGCCGGTGACGAAGATGATCATGGAGCCCCGAAGATGGAGATCGAAGGAGCTATATGATATTGGCCATATCATGTCACTACTATATAATTGCATGTGATGTTTATTATGTCTATGCATCTTGTTTACTTAGAACGACGGTAGTAAATAAGATGATCCCTTACAAAAATTTCAAGAAGTGTTCTCCCCTAACTGCGCACCGTTGCTACAGTTCGTCGTTTCTAAGCACGCCGTGATGATCGGGTGTGATGGATCCTTACGTTCACATACAACGGGTGTAAGACAGTTTTACACAGCAAAACACTTAGGGTTAACTTGACGAGCCTAGCATGTACAGACATGGCCTCGGAACACAGAAGACCGAAAGGTCGAGCATGAGTCATATAGAAGATACGATCAACATGAAGATGTTCACCGACGTTGACTAGTCCGTCTCACGTGATGATCGGACATGGCCTAGTTGACTCGGATCATGTAATCACTTAGATGACTAGAGGGATGTCTATCTAAGTGGGAGTTCATAAGATGAACTTAATTATCCTGAACATAGTCAAAAGGATTTTGCAAATTATGTTGTAGCTCATGCTATAGTTCTACTGTTTAGATATGTTCCTAGAGAAAAATTAGTTGAAAGTTGATAGTAGCAATTATGCGGACTAGGTCCGTAAACTGAGGATTGTCCTCATTGCATCTTAGAAGGCTTATGTCCTTAATGCACCGCTCAGTGTGCCAAACCTCGAACATTGTCTGTGGATGTTGCGAACATCTGACATACACATTTTGATAACTACATGATAGTTCAGTTAAACGGTTTAGAGTTGAGGCACCAAAGACGTTTTTGAAATGTCGCGAAACATATGAGATGTTTTGAGGGCTGAAATTGGGATTTCAGGCTCGTGCCCACGTCAAGAGGTATAAGACCTCCGACGATTTTCTTAGCCTGCAAACTAAGGGAGAAAAGCTCAATTGTTGAGCTTGTGCTTAGATTGTCTGAGTACAACAATCATTTGAATCAAGTGGGAGTTAATCTTCCAGATAAGATAGTGATGTTTCTCCGAAGTCATTACCACCAAGCTACTAGAGCTTCGTGATGAACTATAATGTATCAGGGACATATATGATGATCCTTGAGATATTCGCGATGTTTGACACCGCGAAAGTAGAAATCAAGAAGGAGCATCAATTGTTGATGGTTAGTGAAACCACTAGTTTCAAGAAGGGCAAGGGCAAGAAGGGATACTTCATGACACGGCAATTCAGCTGCTGCTCTAGTGAAGAAACCCAAGGTTGAACCCAAACCCGAGACTAAGTGCTTCTGTAATAAAGGGAACAGCCACTGGAGCAGAATTACCCTAGATACTTGGTAGATGAGAAGGCTGGCAAGGTCGATAGAAGTATATTGGATATACATTGTGTTGATGTGTACTTTACTAGTACTCCTAGTAGCACCAGGGTATTAGATACCGGTTCGGTTGCTAAGTGTTAGTAACTCGAAATAAAAGCTGCGGAATAAACGGAGACTAGCTAAAGGTGAGCTGATGATATGTGTTGGAAGTGTTTCCAATGTTGATATAATCAAATATCGTACGCTCCTTCTACCATCGAGATTGGTGTTTGTGTTGAGCATAGACATGATTGGATTATGTCTATCGCAATACGGTTATTCATTTAAGGAGAATAATGGTTACTCTGTTTATTTGAATAATACCTTCAATGGTCTTACACCTAAAATGAATGATTTATTGAATCTCGATCGTAGTGATACACATGTTCATGCCAAAAGATAGTAATGATAGTACCACCTACTTGTGGCACAGCCACGTATGTCATATCGGTATAAAACGCATGAAGAAGCTCCATGTTGATGGATCTTTGGACTCACTCAATTTTGAAAAGTTTGAGACATGCGAACCATGTCTATTGGTGTGTATGCATGAAGAAACTCCATGCAAATGGACCGTTTGGACTCACTTGATTTTGAATCACTTGAGGCATGCAAATCATACCACATGGGCAAGATGACTGAAAGCCTCGGTTTCAGTAAAATGGAACTGGAAAGCAACTTGTTGGAAGTAATACATTTTGATGTGTGCAGTCCAATGAGTGCTGAGGCATGTAGTGGATATCGTTATGTTCTTACTTCACAGATGATTTGAGTAAATGTTGAGTATATTTACTTGATGAATCACGAGTCTGAATTATTGAAAGGTTCAAGTAATTTCAGGGTGAAGTTGAAAGATCATCGTGACAAGAGGATAAAATTTCTATGATATGATCATAGAGATGAATATCTGAATTACGAGTTTGGCACAGAATTAAGACATTGTGGAAATTGTTTCACAACTGATACAGCCTGGAACACCATAGTGTGATGGTGTGTCCGAACATCATAACTGCACCCTATTGGATATGATGCATACCATGATGTCTCTTATCGAATTACCACAATAATTTATGGGTTAGGCATTAGAGACAACCACAATCACTTTAAATAGGGCACCACGTAATTCCGATGAGATGACACCGTATGAACTATGGTTTGGAGAAACCTGAGTTGTCGTTTCTTAAAAGTTTGGGGCTGCGACGCTTATGTGAAAAAAGTTTCAGGCTGATAAGCTCGAACCCAAAGCGGATAAATGCATCTTCATAGGACACCCAAAACAGTTGGGTATACCTCCTGTCTCAGATCCGAAAGCAATAAGGGATTGTTTCTAGAATCGGGTCCTTTCTCGAGGAAAAGTTTCTCTCGAAAGAATTGAGTGGGAGGATGGTGGAGACTTGATGAGGTTATTGAACCTTCACTTCAACTAGTGTGTAGCAGGGCACAGGAAGTTGTTCTTGTGGCACCTACACCAACTAAGTGGAAGCTTATGATAGTGATCATGAAACTTCAGATCAAGTCGCTCCCAAACGTCGTAGGATGACAAGGATGCGTACTACTTCAGAGTGGTATGTGATCCTGTCTTGGAAGTCATGTTGCTAGACAACAATGAACCTACGAGCTATGGAGAAGCGATGGTGGGCCCGGATTCCAAAATGGCTCGAGGCCATATAATCCGAGAGAGGATCCATATATGAAAACAAAGTGTAGACTTTGGCAGAACAGCTCGATGGTCGTAAGGCTGTTGAGTGCAGATGGATTTTAAAAGGAAGACGGACAATGATGGTAAGTATCACCATTAAGAAAGCTCGACTTGTCGTTAAGATGTTTTCCGGCAAGTTCAAGGAGTTGACTACGATGAGATTTTCTCACTCGCAGCGATGCTAAGAGTCTGTTGGAATTATATTAGCGATTACTACATTATTTATGAAATCTTGCAGATAGGATGTCAAAACATTGTTTCCTAGACGATTTTTCTTGAGGAAAGGTTGTATGTGATACAACTGAAAGGTTTTGTCAATCCTGAAAAGATGCTAATAAGTATGCAAAGCTCCAGCAATCCTTCTGAGGACTGGAGTAAGCATCTCGGAGTTGGAATGTATGCTTTGATGATGATCAAAGATTTTGGGTGTATACAAAGTTTATGAGAAACTTGTATTTCCAAAGAAGTGAGTGGGAGCACTATAGAATTTCTGATGAGTATATGTTGTTGACATATTATGGATCGGAAATGATGTAGAATTTCTGTAAAGCATATAGGGTTATTTGGAAAGTGTTTTTCAATGGAAAGCCTGGATTAAGCTACTTGAACATTGAGCATCAAGATCTATAAGGATAGATCAAAACGCTTAATAGTACTTTCAAATGAGCACATACCTTGACATGATCTTGAAGGTGTTCAAGATGGACGAGTCAAAGAAGGAGTTCTTGCCTGAGTTGTAAGGTACGAAGTTAAAGACTTAAAGCTCGACCACGGCAGAAGAAAGAGGAAGGACGAAGGTCGTCCCCTATGCTTTTATCATAGGCTCTCTACAGTATGCTATGCTGTGTACCGCCTGAAGTGTGCCTTGCCATGAGTCAGTCAAGGGGTACAAGAGTGATCCAAGAATGGATCACAAGACAGCGGTCAAAGTTATCCTTAGTAACTAGTGGACTAAGGAATCTTCTCGATTATGGAGGTGGTAAAAGAGTTCGTCGTAAAGGGTTACACCGATGTAAACTTTGACACTAATCCAGATTATTCTGAATAGTAAACTGGATTCGTATAGTAGAACAGTTGTTTGGAATAGCTCCAAATGTAGCGTAGTAGTTGCATCTACAAGATGACATAGAAATTTGCGAAGTACATACGGATCTGAAAGGTTCAGACCCGTTGACTAAAACCTCTCTCACAAGCAACATGATCAAACCTAGAACTCATTGAGTGTTAATCACATAGTGATGTGAACTAGATTACTGACTCTAGTAAACTCTTGGGTGTTAGTCACATGGCGATGTGACCTGTGAGTGTTAATCACATGGCGATGTGAACTAGATTATTGACTCTAGTGCAAGTGGGAGACTGTTGGAAATATGCCCTAGAGGCAATAATAAATTGATTATTATTATATCTCCTTGTTCATGATAATCGTTTATTATCCATGCTAGAATTGTATTGATAGGAAACTCAGATACATGTGTGGATACATAGACAACACCATGTCCCTAGTGAGCCTCTAGTTGACTAGCTCGTTGATCAATAGATGGTTATGGTTTCCTAACCATGGACATTGGATGTCGTTGATAACAGGATCACATCATTAGGAGAATGATGTGATGGACAAGACCCAATCCTAAGCATAGCACTAGATCGTGTAGTTCGTATGCTAAAGCTTTGCTAATGTCAAGTATCATTTCCTTAGACCATGAGATTGTGCAACTCCCAGATACCGTAGGAATGCTTTGGGTGTACCAAACGTCACAACGTAACTGGGTGACTATAAAGGTGCACTACAGGTATCTCTGAAAGTGTCTGTTGGGTTGGCACGAATCGAGACTGGGATTTGTCACTTCGTGTAAACGGAGAGGTATCTCTGGGCCCACTCAGTAGGACATCATCAGAATGTGCACAATGTGATCAAGGAGTTGATCACGGGATGATGTGTTATGGAACGAGTAAAGAGACTTGCCGGTAACGAGATTGAACAAGGTATCGGGATACCGACGATCGAATCTCGGGCAAGTATCGTACCGATAGACAAAGGGAATTGAATATGGGATTGATTAAGTCCTTGACATCGTGGTTCATCCGATGAGATCATCGTGGAACATGTGGGAGCCAACATGGGTATCCAGATCCCGCTGTTGGTTATTGACCGGAGAACGTCTCGGTCATGTCTGCATGTCTCCCGAACTCGTAGGGTCTACACACTTAAGGTTCGATGACGCTAGGGTTATAAAGGAAGTTTGTATGTGGTTACCGAATGTTGTTCGGAGTCCCGGATGAGATCCCGTACGTCACGAGGAGTTCCGGAATGGTCCGGAGGTAAAGATTTATATATGGGAAGTCCTGTTTTGGTCACCGGAAGAGTTTCGGGGTTTATCGGTAATGTACCGGGACCACCGGGAGGGTCCCGGGGGTCCACCAAGTGGGGCCACCTGCGCCGGGGGGCCACATGGGCTGTAGGGAGTGTTCCTTGGCCTACATGGGCCAAGGGCACCAGCCCCACTAAGGCCCATGCGCCTAAGAGATGGAAAGGGGGCAAACCCTAATGGGATATGGGCCTTAGGGCCCATATTGGTGCGCCTCCCTCTCCCATCCCCTCTTGGCCGCGCCCCTTGCTCCCCATCTAGGGCTGCCGCCCCCCCTAGGGGTGGGAACCCTAGAGGGGGTGCAGCCCCTCCCCTTCCCTATATATATGAGGCATAGGGCTGCCCACAAGACACGCGATTCAATCTCTCGTTGGTGCAGCCCTGCATCTCTCTCTCCCTCCTCTTCTGTGGTGCTTAGCGAAGCCCTGCAGGATTGCCACGCTCCTCCACCACCACCACGCCGTTGTGCTGCTGTTGGATGGAGTCTTCCTCAACCTCTCCCTCTCTCCTTGCTGGATCAAGGCATGGGAGACGTCACCGGGCTGTACGTGTGTTGAACGCGGAGGTGCCGTGCGTTCGGCACTTGATCATCGGTGATTTGGATCACGACGAGTATGACTCCATCAACCCCGTTCACTTGAACGCTTCCGCTTAGCGATCTACAATGGTATGTAGATGCACTCTCCTTCCCCTCGTTGCTAGTCTCTCCATAGATAGATCTTGGTGACACGTAGGAAAATTTTTGAATTTATGCTACGTTCCCCATCAACTTCTTTCCTCTTTTGAATCGCCATACCGCCTAATTCTGTGTTAGGACCGTCAGTGAATTCAGTGCGGCGGTTTAAATGGAAGCAATCTCTGAATAGTTCAACTGTGGGCTCCTCTTGAAAGAATACCTCACAGAGCACTTGGAAGTGACATATGTTGGTTACAGAATTTGGACCTATGTCTTGTGGGTGGAGTTGGAAATTGGCTAAAAAATCCCGGTAAAATTTTGAACTGGGAGGATCGAAGCCCCGGGCTAGGTGGTCCGCAAAAACAACAACCTCTCCCTCTTGGGGCATGGGAGGACATTCTGTACCGGGGACCCTCCAATGAACAACCCTTTTGCTGCTCAAAGCGCCAGTAAGGACTAAGTTGTTCAGCTGAGTCTCAGTCACGCAAGAGGGAACCCAGTTGCACTCATACACTTGTTTAGCCATGATGCGATCTACAAAGACAGCAAGTCCGGTTCAAGAATGTGTTGGATGAATATACACTGGTATGTACAATGTTAAACCGGAGGCAGTTATTTCTAAACCGGAGTTCCATGAAGCGGCAGCGTCTGGCTAAAAATTTCTGGCGGTTCAACAAGGGGACTAATGGTATATACCAGTTTGTTAATTTTTTCTACACCAAGTTAAACCGCCTGATCTAAACATTGAAACAGTTGAGATTGCGGATGGATAAGTATGCAGAAACAGATTTCACAAGATTTTTCTACAGCATTGGATCTGAAGCAAATTCAAGAAAGAAGAAAAATATTCAAAAGCTCAAAGCAGAACAGTATTGAATCAATGGGCAGAAATATATGCGAGATCTATGGTCTTGGGCATGAAACTAAAGGCGGATACTAAAAGCTACCGCTACACGGAGCAGGAGGTCACAGATGCATCCAGGAGCTAGTATATGAACATGAACAGTTGATGAACACTGCAAGAACACGAAACCCTAGAACAGATCTGTGTTGAGAAAAACAGAAGGTTTACCAGGGTTGAGGAAGACACGGAAGGTCGCCGCAGTGCTCTGGTGCGTTCAAGTTGATGCAGCGGCCAAGGTCGGTGCAGAAGTTGACGGCGACGGCGGAGCTCCGAGGCTGGCGGTGTGAGGAAGACGAAGAATAAGGGCACGAAGGGGAGAAAAGAAATGACCCTTCGGTCCTATTTATAAGGCAAAAGGACATGTGTGAGGCGCGAAAATCAAGGAGCCACGAAACGGAGCTGTCGCCTCGATTTTCGTAGATTTATTAAACAAGGAAGCATAATGGATAGCTTCATTATGACAGGTGACGTCACTCCGGTTTACAGCAATCAGAGAAGATGACATCATGGTGGTTCAGCAGATCACAAGAAGATATTGAGGATGAAGATTTTTTTGCTAAGGATTGACATGAACCTGTTCAAATCAATCTGGGGCCTAATGTTGGGGATATTACTACTGGGCGTAAACCGGCCTACTTGGGCCGGGTTAACTTTGTCAGTAGTTAAAGAATGTTAAACCCTGAGAAGGCAGATGAGGGCCTAAGGCCCATAGTCGGTTTAGAGCCTGTAGCCGTAAACCGGCGTTGGTATGTAAACTTGCATTGTAAGGTAGGAGTAAGTAGAGACCAAACCGGACACGTTTATGATCTGGTGTTGGGACTCCGTAAACCGGCGGCGTCACCCATGTATATAAGGGGGCGACCCAGCGGCGATTCAGGACAACAGACAACAACTCGAGACTTAGGCGAAGCTTGTTTGCTCCCTAGTCATCGAAACCCCATCAATTCCATCACAACTAGACGTATGCTTTTACCTTCATCGAAGGGGCCGAACTAGTATAAACTCTCTTGCGTCCCTGTGTCCGCTTTAACCCCTTCAAGCTAACCCGTCGCGATGGCTCCACGACTAAGTCCTTTCACGAGGACATCTGCCGTGACAAAACCACGACACTAACCATTGATACTTATGAGTTCTTGATCTGTAATCCAGTGGTGTCTGAAGCTGCCAACTCCTCCACAATGTCATTTCCTGCCATGTCTTGACCTGAACAATACCATATTGTGTTAATGCAAATTTAAACTATGTCACTTTATTCGTCAGTAAGAAATGTGACGAATTGTCATCTGTCTTCTTGTTTATCTTTCAGAGTGAGGAAGATATAAGTGTTGAACAAGCGCAGTCTCATCATCTTGCTCAGCTGCTTGCGCTGCAGCTCCCAAGCAGGGCTAACCTTTCTTGAACTCTATTTAAGTGCTGTCGGTTTTGTATATTATTTTGTCGGCGTGTTTATTTGCACTGGTGGCGATCTTTGATGCCCAGTGTATGTCATCCGTTGTCTGCTTGTGCTTTATTATCATAGTGGCGAACTTTGATGCCCAGTGGATGTAATATGCCGTAATTTCTTTATTGTATAGTATAGTTTTTCTTATTCACGATGTTGTAGTTATTTTACTGTATATATATGCTATCTTCGTAGTAAACCGGCCAAACCGTAAAATTACGGTACATAATCGGGCCGTCATGCAATCACGATGTAGGTTGGGCCTGAAACGTGCCGATCAGCTCACGGGACGGCAGCAGCCCGAAATGAACCCCGGCCCATGATTGTGCGAATCAAATCACGGGCTTTTAACAGGTCGAAAGATTGTCTCGGTCCTTGTTTGGCCTAATCAGATATCGGCTGCGAGCAGGCCGGATGCAAACCGGGCCGTAGTTAGGCCCAACTATATGACGGGCTTTTAACAGGCTGAAATTAATATAGGGCCGAAATGTTAAACGGGCCCTTAATAGGCCAAAACTAATATTAGGATGAATTACTAAGTGGGCCTTTAGCAAGTGGACCCAAAAGCATAGTGTCCAGTTGACGAGCCGAATCTGATATGGGCCATAATTGGGCCCAAAGCCTCTTAAAGGGGTGGACCTGATCTGGGCCGTAATTTGGCCCAGAACGTGGTAGGCCTTTAACGGGCCGGATCTCATATGGGCCACTATTAGGCCCGGAGCGTGGCAGGCCATTAATGGACCGGATCAAATATGGCCCGACATTTGGCCCAAAACATGGCAGGCAGTTAATGGGCCGGCCTACTAGGGTCCACAAAATCTTGTGGGCCTACAGCTGGGCCGGCCCGTTAATGTCGACGAAATCTCGTGGGCCTTTAGCTGTGCCGGCCCATTATGACCCGCAAGAATCTTGTGGGCTTTACCTGGGCCGGCCCATTATGGCACAAAAAAATCTTGTGGGTCTTTACCTGGGCCGGCCCATTATGGCCCGCAAAATCTTGTGGGCCTTTAGCTGGGCCAGCCCATTATGGTCCGCAAAATCTCATGGGCCTTTAGCTGGGCCGGCCCATTATGGTCCGCAAAATCTTGTGGGCCTTCAGTTGGGCCGGCCCATTTAAACTTGATGGGCCGGTCCACGTGTCAACATATCATAGGCGTGTCTCGCCCATTGGATGAGTTGACACGTGTCTCCTCCAGCCAATAATGATTTTACACATGGAAAATCCCCATTGGTCGGGGCTATTAACGGGTTATCGGATCCAAAACCCGACCCGATAGCTTAACGGCATTCCGTTACGGTGGATGCCACGTGTCGGTCACCCTTGACAAAAGCACTTCTGTGACGCGCGATTTATTGTCATGGAAGTGGACACTTCCGTGATGATAATTTTGGTAATGTCATGGAACACTTCTACGACAGCACAGGTATGACTATCTTGATTCTGTCATAAATTTGTCATGGATGTACATGCATGACAAAAAAACGACCTACTGTGACAAACACGTATCACCACGGAAGTGTATTTTTTTGTAGTGATAGCTTTAAGTACCGATAGTTGTTGGAAGAAAGCAGGGATGCCACTCGGGGGCATCCCCAAGCTTAGTTGGTTGCTCATTTTTGGATAATAGCTTGGGATGCCGGGGCATCCCCAAGCTTAGGCTCTTCCATCCTTCCTTCATCCATCGTAAGATAACCCAAAACTTGAAAACTTCAATCACACAAAACTCAACAAAACCTTTGTGAGATTTGTTAGTGTAAGAAAAATAAATCACTACTATAAGTGTTGTATCAAACCAATTCTTATTTTGTTTTTGTATTATATCTACTGTATTCCAACTTTTCTATGGCAAAAACTCATCAAAGAAAACCATAGAGCCATCAAAATAAGCACACAGCACAAAGAAAACAGAATCTGTCAAAACAGAACAGTCTGTAGCAATCTGATTTGTTCGAGTACTTCTGGAACTCCAAAAATTCTACCAAATTAGGACGATCAGGATAATTTGTATATTAATCTTCTTCAAAAATAAGCAGGGCAAAATCACTTTTCTGTGATTTATGAAAATTATTTTCGTGGGCGCAAAGTTTCTGTCTTTTTCAGCAAGATCAAACAACTATCACCCAAGAAGATCCTAAAGGATTTACTTGGCACAGACACTAATTAAAACGCAAAAAACACAATCATAATAGTATCATAATTGTGATAACACACAAGAACAGAAAATAAAAAGAAAAAATAAAATTTATTCATTGGGTTGCCTCCCAATAAGCGCTATAGTTTTACGCCCTTAGCTAGGCATAAAGCAAGGATCTAAGTTTTGTCATCTTTGGTGCGAGATCCATAAGATGCCCTCATGATTGATTCATAAGGTGGCTTAATTCTTGTTCTAGGAAAGTGTTTCATACCCTTCCTCAAAGGAAATTGGAACTGAATATTGCCTTCTTTCATATCAATCACGACACTGATCGTGCGTAAAAACGGTCTACCAAGAATAATTGGACAAGACGGATTGCAATCAATATCAAGAATAATAAAATCTATGGGCACATAATTCATATTTGCAAGAATAAGAACATCATTAATTCTTCCCATAGGCTTTTTAATAGTAGAATCCGCCAAGTGCAAATTCAAAGAACATTCTTCAAGATTAGTAAGACCAAGCACATCACATAAAGATTTCGGAATTGTAGAAACACTAGCACCCAAGTCACACAAAGCAAAACACTCATAATTTTTAATCTTGACTTTGATAGTAGGTTCCTATTCATCATACAATTTTCTAGGAATTGATACTTCTGATTCCAATTTTTCTTCAAAAGCTTTCATCATGGCATCAACAATATGTTTAGTAAGCTTTATTTTGTTCATAAGCATGGGGTGAATTTATCATGGATTGCAACAAAGAAATACAATCATCAAAGAGAAACTATCACAATTAAAGTCTTTGTAATCCAAAAGAGTGGGCACATCACTAGCTAAAGTTTTGACCTCTTCAAACCCAATTTTATTAGTTTTTCCAACAAGATTTTCACCCTCCGAAATATTGGGACGCCTTCTACCTAAAGTTGACTCTTCTCCAGTCCCTTTTTCATCAATCTTAATTTTACTAAACAAGGAATCAATAGAAGAAACACCAATTACTTTAAGATCTTCATCACTTTTATCCTCTAACGAAATTGGTTTAGCGGCCATTTGATTTACTAAAGTAACTTGTGCATCAGATATTTTCCTAGCAAACTTTCGGCAAAAGCATACTTAGATTGGAGATTGCAAACTTCTCTACTAATATCATCAAGTTGTTTTGTAATAGCATCTAGCACAACGGAGTGCTCCTTAAGTTCTTCAGTAAAGTACTTATTATGCTCAAAATATGTAGTCATATAATCCTTAGTACTCTTCTCAATTTCAAGCAAAATATTTGGGTAAGGAAAATCATAATATTTTCTTTGAGGCATCATGCAAACAAGAACGCACACAAAAACAGATCCGGCAAGAAAACGGCGAACGGAAAAGAGAGAGGCGAAATAAACGGCAAATTTTTGTGAAGTGGGGGAGAGGAAAACGAGAGGCAAATGGAAAATAATGTAAATTGTGAGGAGATGAGATTTGTGATTAGGAACCTGGTATATGTTGAAGATCCTCCCCGACAATGGCGCCAGAAATTCCTTTTGACGTCGCTTGAAGTTACATCGGTATTTCCCCAAAGAGGAAGGGATGATGTAGCACAGCGGCGGTAGGTATTTCCCTCAGATATGAAACCAAGGTTATTGAACCAGTAGGAGAACCAAGCAACACAACGTAAACAACCCCTGCACACAAATAACAACAGCTCGCAACCCGACGTGTTAAAGGGGTTGTCAGTCCCTTTTGGGTAACAGCGCCAGAAACGATGCATGGACGGGATAAAATTGTAATATATTGAATAAATAGATCGCAAATAAAATAAAGTGCAGCAA